>NC_142138.1:35832500-38232500 GCF_024610735.1 Ursus americanus | reverse complement strand
ATAAATTTTAAATTGTTTATTTATTGAATTAAATTTTCCATTCCTGTCCTTAGCTCCCTGAGAGACAGTGAGCTCCGTGAGAGCATGAAGTATATTTGATACTCCCTAATTCCCAGCCTATCACACGACTTAGCACATAATTAGCACAACAGAATAGATACCATTAACTAAATGGATGGAATGCTGAGGCTGATTTCAGCTCAATACAATAATGAGCTGTCTAATATAATAAGGAACTGCTTTATTTTTTTAAGATTTATTTACTTATTTTAGAGAAAGCATGAACATGAGGGGAAGAGAGAGGGAGAATCTCAAGCAGACTTGGCACTGAGTGTGAAGTGTGGGACGCCACACAGGGCTCCAAGTGGGGCTCTAAGCAAGGCTTGATCTCAGCACCCTGGTATCACAACCTGAGCCAAAACCAAGATCCGCCACTCAACTGACTGTGCCACCCAGGGGCCCCCAGGAGGAACTGCTTTAAAAAGATAGCTTTACAAGATAGTGAGTGCCTGTCAGTAGAAGCCTAATGACTATCTTTCTGAGTCACCGGACTGGTAGTCCTGCACTGAGTAGGAAACTAGAATGTATACCGATAAAGCCCATTGAAGCTCTAAGAGTTTATGATTCTACATAAAAGAAAAATAAGTGGGGGCGCCTGGGTGGCTCAGTCAGTTAAGCGTCTGCCTTCGGCTCAGGTCATGATCCCAGGGTCCTGGGATTGAGTCCTGCATGGGGCTCCTTGCTCAGTGGGGAGCCTGCTTCTCCCTTTGCCTGCTGCTCCCCCTGCTTATGCTCTCTCTCTCTCTGTCTGAGAAAGAAAGAAAGAAAGAAAGAAAGAAAGAAAGAAAGAAAGAAAGAAAGAAAGAAAGAAAGAAAGAAAAGTGGATCCTCCATAAAAGAACAAAGAAAGGCACAGAACATAAAGATGAGTTCTTTAAAGTAGAGGTGAGCTCCTGTCAAGTTGATTCCTATTCTGAATCCATGCACTTCTTTCATTCTTCATCACTGACAGTGTTGTCCAGATTGCCCTGATGTCTCCCCTGCACTCCTGACTCTTTGTATTCCTTCCACTTTTCCCCACTACAGTCCATTCTCTACATAGCAACTAGAGTGATAACATTAAAGCATAAACCAGATTATACCACCCTCCTCTTTAAAACCTTCCTATGACTCCTTCTTGCACTGAGAATAAAATCTAAATTCCCTACCTTGGTCTACCATTCCCTACAAGAACTAGCCCCCGTTTGCCTCTCCAAACTCATGATGTACCCTTCTCCCCTTGCTAATGTGCTGACTTTCTTTCTATTCTTTGGAACATGCCTTTTTTTACTTAGAAAATTCTTTCATCTGCTCTTCACATGACTGGTTCTTATCTCATTATTCAGGTATCTCCTCAAATATCATCTTAGAGAAGGCTTCCATGATCATTTAGTGTCATTATTCCTGATCATTCTCTTTCACAGTATCCTGTTTTGTTTTCATTATAGTAGTTAGCAGTATTTTAAATTATTTTTCAGTCTCCTCTGCTGGAATATAAACTCCATGAGAGCAGAGAACTTTGTCTAATACACTGGTTATCAATATCCAAAAAAGAACCTACCATGTAGTAGGTAATATTTGAGAAACGAATTAATAAATAAATGAATATTGTTCCCTAAAATTAAAAGTTAACAACTATTTTCAATTCTGGCTGGTGAAGTAGCATTTACTGAGTTAACATATTTATTTGTCTTTTGATCTGTGGATTACCATAGTTCTCTTCATAAATAAGGTGCAAACTCCTAGTACCCAAGGTTGGGGTGGGGAGCAGAGTGGTATTTAGTATAGGCAATAAAATTAGCTATTGAAAAAAGGATTAACTGGCACATTAGAATCTACTGGCTTATTCTGGTTTTTATTGTTGAATAACTGGTACTAAATATCTTTTCATCACTTCTTTCCCTTTGATTCCACTATGGTTTAAGGAACTTTATGAAAGTAATCTTTTAATTCCTAGAAATCATCTGCAATTAACTTTATAAGATGTATAATTAAACCATTCTCTGCTTTCATCCTATGGAAAAGCTTAGTAACATTTCTGATAATCTCATTAGGACTTTTTCAGTATATTCTGCAGGTTTGTTTTAAGGGAATCGTTTAAGTAACTGATGGCCTAAAGACTTCTAGTTAACTACTATGTTTCCAAATATAATATCTTCAAGAGGGTCAGCCTCAAATAATACCAGTACATGGGGCATTTTTGGAATGAATTTTTATTAGCCAAGATCTATTATACTGAGACAAATATGATGCTTCACTCTTCATGCAAAGACCAGAAACACAAGAATCTATCAAGCAGGCTTTATAAATCTTATTTTTAAATCTTCCATGAAGCTGGCATAGGAACGTGTAAAGCTATGCCATTTTATACCAAGACCAAATCATTATTCAATGCCTTAAAAAAAGTTACAGCTCGTTATACAATACATGAAATGTATCCCCTTTAGAATAAATTTGGGTTTCTTGGCTAGGAAGCTTTATATCTTCTATAATTTTACATTATAAACTCTAGTATTGGTCTCAAATAGGTCCTCTCCACTGCTGAGAAAGTTGTTTTTGTATTGTCATATATGAAAGAGTGCCTTTTCCCTTTCTATTCTATATTTACTCTGTATCTGCCTGTATGTGCTCCATATCTGCCTGCCTATGGACTATTTTAAAAATAAGTCCCTGCACTCATACATGTATACTCTAAACTGAGCCAGAGTTTTATGACATCCTAAGAAGACTTCCTAGCAGATAGCATGTGGAACTCCCACCTCTCCCCCTGCTTCAAAATTATCATGTTAATGGCAAATTAATCTTAAAAAGTTATACAGAAGGGGCAATGAACCATGAGAGACTATGGACTCTGGGAAACAAACTGAGGGCTTCAGAGGGGAGGGGGTGGGGGAATGGGATAGGCCAGTGATGGGTATTAAGGAGGGCACGTATTGCATGGTGCACTGGGTGTTATACGCAACTAATGAATCATGGAACTTTACATCAAAATCTAGGGATGTACTGTATGGTGACTAACATAATATAATAAAAAATTATTATTAAAAAAAGTTATAAAAATCTCCTGGTTTCCATGATACACCAAACAATTTTAGAACATGATTAATTTATGAAGTAAATAATGCAAAAATGATCATCAGAAATAATAGATACAATTAGTAAAAAAATAGAATTTTAACCCATAACAAAAATAATATCCTTGTGTCAATCATCTGAAAAGGATTTTGACAAAATGTCACAACTTGAAACATATAGCTTAAAGCCACAGAAGTAGAAAAAAATAGAGAATGATCTCAACATTTAAATTTTTATATTAGCTGCCTCATTTTTATAGTATATTATTTAATGAAAATCAGTAAAATCTTGAAGAATACAATTGACATTTTCTCTCATATTACCTCTAAGTTCATGTGTCTTCACAGTTCTTGATTAGCAGACGTACCTTATTTGCCTCCAGTTTGAAAGTGAGGAAGATGCCTTATAAGTAAAAGCTAAGTTATGGGAAAATATGTCCTAAATATTAACAAATTAAGAATTTAAAGTATATACGTATATGATTCTTTTTAAAATACATTGATAGTATAATTCTTTCAAATAAATTATCAAACCCTTTTAATTCAAGTACATACTCCTTACATTCATACAAATTTCAAATTTAAAATTCCCAGCTTGTATGCATATGGTCACCTTCTTTTCTTCAAATATAAAATACGAAGAAAAAACCTGATAAAATGTTTAAAAATCACAATTTTAAAGTGAATCTTAGAGATTTATCTTCACCAAACCTTGTTACAATTGAGATATCTGAGACCTAAATGTGCAGCGACTCGCTCATGGACATACAGTTAATTAGGTACAGAGATAAGACCAGAGTCCAGATCTCCCAATTCCCACACTATTGTACTTTTCTATTAATTATGTACTTCTCAGAAAATAAGCTTTAGAAGCAACTTGAGTAAGAATATGGTAGAGATAGATAGATAGATACATACATACATACATACATACCTCTCACCTACATTAAGAATAGCTCAGCCATTTATATGGCAGATTCCATATGAGTAGATGCCTAATTTGTAGTTATCCTCTGTGCCTTATAATTCACTGATTACATCCTAGCCATATTACTTCTAATAAATCTCATTTAATATTACTAGATTCCCAATTTAGTAAACCCTCTGAATCAGTGGTTCTCATCCCCACCCCCTACCACCACACTCACACCACAGTAAACATTTGGCAATATGTAAAGACATATTTGGTTGTCACAACTGGGGAAAAGGGAGAGTTGCTAGTGAGTAGAGACTAGGGATGCTGCTAAACGTCCTATAATGCAAGCTTCTCAACTTATAAATGAGAATAAGGAAGCTCTCTGTACCTACGCC
The DNA here is from genome assembly GCF_024610735.1 of Ursus americanus. Classification (NCBI taxonomy): domain Eukaryota; kingdom Metazoa; phylum Chordata; class Mammalia; order Carnivora; family Ursidae; genus Ursus; species Ursus americanus. The sequence continues at coordinate 38,228,076 of NC_142138.1, read as the reverse complement.
AGGCTAAAGTGAAGATTATGAAACTAAGTCAAGACTGCATTTACATAAAGGCAAAGTCTAACATACTCAGGTTCAAGGACGTGCACTTACCAGTATTTTTAAGGAGTAAGAAAAAATATGCTACCTTTGGAGGATCAAATGCAAATTCTGGGATTAAGTGGAAAGAGAGTCTATTTCCAATAGTAGTGCTTTGACTATGGCCAAATTATCACCACAACCATTCACATTAATTTGGTTTCTCTTTAGGAAATTAACATAGACAATCATAGTTTTATTATAAGCTGCTTTTATTATAAACTCCTTTAGGTACTTTTGTTTCTATAGTATCTAGAGAGAGTGAGTCACTTTTTCTTATTGGTGAGCTAAAGGAATAGAAAAGAGCTAATAAATGTCATATTGTTAAATAATATTTTGTTTCACTTGCCTAATTGCCTCATTCTATGTAGTTGTTTTCTTAGGGTTGTCTTGCCCTGTCTTGTTTGGTTGCAAGTATTTCATTTGATCATATTTGCAATGACCTGACTTGTTTTGAAAAACAAGCTGAGAAGAAATCAATAAAATGAGCAGTAGAAATAGTTTCTTCTTTTTATGATAAATTCCTCTTTCAAAGTCAAAGATAAGAGATACATTTTATCCTGAACCACCAGTGAGACTCTGCAAATATCAGAAATATGCTAAGTGGGGTGAAATGTCAACTGTTTATTTTTACAATGTTGTTCCAGAATGGAGAAACTTACACAGCCGAATTCATTCTGAGCCTCTAAATATTTAAAGGCTATCTTCAATATGACATTTCTGTAATTTATCATGCAGCTTCTGAGGTACAAGTTTTGTACATTCTTTACTTTAAATTGTAATCATAAGCCATGCAAACTAAGAAATGTCCAGCGGGCATGGTACTGGAGTACTCTTGTCATTTTTAAGTTACTGTTGTTTGCTCTAGTTGTCAAAGGGTATTTAGAATCAACGGCTCTGGAGATACTTAATGTAAGTCAAGCATAACATCAACATTATTCAAATCTCAACTGAAGATTAACTGTGTTTTGTCATCTTTTAACCATAATCTGAATTTGACTCAGTGTCATCTTAACATTCAGTTGACCATCAAATAAGTGAAATTTTTAGCATTCTTTTTTTTATTTTATTTATTTATTTGAGAGAGAGAGCACAAGCAGGGGGAGGGGCAGAGGGAGAAAGACAAGCAGACTCCCTTCTGAGCAGGGACCCCGACATAGGGCTCGATCCCAGGACCCTGAGATCATGACCTGAGCCAAAGTCAGATGCTTAACTGACTGAGCCACCCAGGTGCCCCTTGAGCAGACATTCTTAACAGTGATTACTTTTGTGTCATTTTGAAAAATGTCAACATAACTTTTCACATTTTACTATACACATTTTAATAATCCTAATTTCTAAATTAATACTAGTTAATTTTAACATTATGCTTTCATTCAATAACAATTTTCAAACACCTGTTACAAAGTAGTCACTATTCTTGTTCCAGAAAATAAAAAGGTGACTAACACACTCTGAAGCGTTCCTAGGGATTTTCCACTGTGGTATGTACTAGGGAATGCAGAAGTGGTTGGTTGAGCAGGAGAGAGGTGGCTGGGGAAGGGTGAGCAAGGGGGGGTATAGGGTTTTAAAGACATACTGAAAGAGGAATTAGAGTTAAACAGAGAAGGTAAGAAGAACATTCCTGGTCAAGGAAATAGCACATGCAAGAAAAACCATGTGTGAAAGAACTTTGAAGATTCAGGTATCTACAAGTAGTTGGTCATAGATGGAGTGTAGGTGTGTTGGGGGGAATAAATAGAGGTGAGTCCCAGATCTTAAAGAGGAGGCAGGGGTGTACATTGATTAAGAACATATACTTTTTTATTCAGTTGACTTCAATTTTAATTCTAGTTCTGTTCTGTATTTGCTGTTTGCCATTCTCTTAACTGTAAAATGGAAATATAGCACACAACTTGGCATATAGTTAGTTCTCAAAAAGTGAGCACACAACTTCGCATGTAGTAAGTTCTCAATAAATAGTAGCTATCACTGTTAGGAAGTTTGTAACTTCCTAACCTAGTGTAACCTAATGTAAAGAACCATTGAATAATCTTAACTAAGTAATGACCTGATTAGATTTCCATTTTATAAGTAAAATATAGTTAGTATAGTAGAGAGTATAAAGTCAGGGCATCAGATTAGGAATCCAAGCAAAATGTGATGTCTTAGCTAGGGCCGCTGTAACAAATTGCCATAGACTGGATGGCTTAAACAATAATATTACTTCTCTTAGTTCTAGAGGCTCTGAAGTCCAAGATCAAGGTGCTGGTAGGTTCAACGTCAAGTGAGGTTCTTCTTCCTGGTTTGCAGATAGCTGCCCTCTTGCTGGATCCTCATATGGTAGAGAGATCATTTCTCGTGTGTCTCTTCTTAGGTCACTACCATTCATAAGGGCTCCACATGATCTAATTACCTCCCAAAGACCCCACCTCCAAATGCCATCACACTGGAGATTAGGGCTTTGATATGTTAATTTAGGGGCACACAAACATTCCGTCTATAGCACACGATTAACACTAAACTAATGCAGTTGCTGTGAAGACGGAGAAATAGTATTTTGGAGAGATGTGGAGGTCAATTCGACAGTAGTAGGTAGCCAAATTATAGGTGGATGTTGAAGAAGAAGGAGGTGTCTAAGAACCCTAAAGTTTCCGTCTTTGCTGATAAGGTGGATGGTAGATAGAAATAACAGGAAAAACATGCTTAGGCAGTATTAACATTTTCAAATGTTATATTTATAATTGTTTATTAAAACGAATAAATTCAGTTTCTAAGAATATCAGTAAAACATGAAAGTAAATATCCAGCTTGTTCATGAATGTGTGTGATAATTGAGTGCAAAGAGCATATAACTTCAAAATAGTAAAACAACTTTGAATCTTATGACCTGCCTCACATGAAATGCAGTGATAGAGGTTGGATCTTAGTTGTCTTGTTTATACCAAACCGGAAGCATAAGATATACATACTGTGCTTTGTCTCCATTTCTTCTAGGGTCCCCAGGGGCCAAGAGGTCAACCAGGGCCTCCAGTGAGTTTATTTACATTTATATCTGTTTGCTGTTGATGCTTATGTGCATGCCTGGTTTGAGATCTCTACTGAAAAATTCTTTTTAAAATTTGTTATGTTATAGGGTCCACCTGGTGCACCAGGCCCAAGGGTAAGTTTTCTTGGTTTTTTTTTTTTTTTACTTTATCTTAATATAGTACATTAAAGCTTTGTAAAGTTTCTTCTAACTCCCTGTTAAAAGGTGTTTCTCCTCCCTACCTCTGTTCTTTTTGCTAATCTAATATAGAGTCTTCCCAACTATAATAACAAAATCTAAACCCCAGACTTCTTGTCTATAAAATGGGGATGGTCTCTTACTTTGAGTGGATTTGAGTTTTATTTTTTTAAGGTTTATTTATTTATTTGAGAGAGAGATTGGGGGAGTTCAGCAGAGGGAGACAGAGAATTTTAAGCAGACTCCCCCACTGAGTGGGGAGCCCAACCCGGGGCTCAATCCCATGACCCTGGGATCATGACCTGAGCTAAAATCAGGTCATGGACGCTTAACTGGCTGAGCCATCCAGGTGTCCCATGAGTTTTAAATAAGAAGTAAAGCACACAGCACAGTGCCTGACATAATAAGTGCTCAAAAAAAACTAACTCCTTCCATTTCTCCCTACTTCTGAGTTCTGGCTCTCCTTTTTTAAATGTTCTTTTTCTACCAACCAGTAATCCACTTCTTAGGCTTTACATGAATCCTTCTCAGTTGCTGGTGGCTGGTGAAGCCTCAGACTTAGGTATTTGCTTGTTATCTATGACAACCCAGAGCTCTCTACCCTTATCTTTGAAGCAATGCTTCTGTTGCCTCATTATCAATGTTATCTCCTGGACTCTGAAGTTCCAAGTTTGGTTTCCCATATGCTTTGCGTTCACTCTCATACTCCATAATCTATTTGTCTTCCTGCTTCCTGCAAGAGGTCTCCTTCCATCCCCAACCTTCACCCATGCCCCACTCCTACAGCAGGCTGGTCAAATACAATGGTTCTTGTTCACGTTTCCTGCCTAAAAATGATCCACCATTGGCTACCTTACCCCCAACAATGCCTAGCCCTGTGCTTTCTAGCCTTACTTATTTCCACATGCTGCTCTGGCGTCGTTTGGATCTCTGACGGTTCTAGTAGGTGGATCACTGTAGTCCATTCTCAGCAGGCCAGAAACTCCTCATTCCTCTCAGTTTTTCATCAACTTTCAAGCCAGATGCCGCAGGAAGATTATCTCCTTGGAAACAGGAGATTCATTCTCCATGATTTTAAAAAATTGCTCCCCGTTTCTGGCCATCTGACTGGGGGATTGAAACCTTCCCTGGCATGAACAACAATAGGAATGCCTTTCTTTAATCTTAAATTATTCTCTACTTCTGGTCTTTCTTCCCCCCTGGCTCTTCACAAAGCATGGGTTACAAATACCTTCATCAGTTTTCTTCTCACTTCATAATGATTTTGACATAAGTCCTAAAAGATCACTAGCAAATTAGAGGTATTTAGTGAAAAATTTCACATTGAAATACCAAACTCTGTGGCAACATAGCCCTGTCTCACTTGAAAAATGTTTGTGTGTGTTCCTATACAGCCAAAATGATGTAGTGTGAGAGATTTTTGCTCTGAACAAAATGTGGATAAGAATATATAATTTCAGGAATTATTAGGGGGATTAAAGAAGAAAATATATGCGCTTGTCACATTGTAGATACTTAATAAATTTTAGTTTCTTTATTTCCTTCTTTTCTTCCTTTCTTTTTTGTCTTCCTTTTCCTTGGTCAATATGAAAACTGGTTTCCTTATATTATCTTTCTGGGATTTGCACAGTCCATGGTAGGAAAGTGGCAGTGTAATCGTGAGAGGAAGACTTCTAGAGCAGAAGTCTAAATGTCAATGAGAAAATAACTATATATTCTTTCTAAGGTCAACTTATGATCATATCTTCTATGAAATTCTTAATTCCTTCTCATCACACTGCAGGGTAGAACTGATCACTTCCCCTTCGTATTGATACTCAATCATTTTCATGCCAGTCTCTTTCTGAGACTGTGAACTTTCTAAAGGTGGAAGACTATTTTTGAAATTTCTTTTCCATCCAAGCCTTTAACAAGTGTCTGTTGAATGAATGAATAAATGAGTCCAAAAAGCAAGTTGCATCTCTTGGAAAATTTCAGTGGAGATCCTCCAAGATAGAATATTTCACTTGGAGGGAAATAATGTCTAGAATGGAAAAGGATCATAGAATTAGAGATAGACATTCTCTTAGTAATTTATTTATCAATTATTTGAGACTGACTTGTGACTCATTAGTGATTTCTCAGAATACAGCACCCTTTCCTGATTAAAACTCTTCAAAGTACAGGGACAGAGGGAACATACCTCAATATCATAAAAGCCGTCTGTGAAAAGCCCACAGTGAATATCATTTTCAGTGGGGAAAAACTGAGAGCTTTTCCCTTAAGGTCAGGAACATGACAAGGTTGCCCACTCTCACCATTATTGTTCAACATACTACTAGAAGTCCTAGCTTCAGCAGTCAGAAAACAAAGAGAAATAAAATGCATTCAAACTGGCAAAGAAGAAGTCATACTCTCTCTCTTCACAGATAACTTGATACTTTATGTGGAAAACCCAAAAGACTCCACCCCCAAGTTATTAGAACTCATACAGAGATTCAGCAACGTGGTGGGATACAAAATCAATGCACAGAAATCAGTTGCATTTCTATACACTAACAATGTAACTGAAGAAAGAGAAATTGAGGAATCAATTCCATTTACAACAGCTCCAAAGACCATAAGATACCTAGGAATAAACCTGACCGAAGAGGTAAAGGACCTATACTCTAGAAACTACACTTATGAAAGAAATTGAGGAAGACACAAAGAGATGGAAAAACATTCCATGCTCATGGATTGGAACAGTTTAGTGAATCTTATTCAGAATTCTTTTGAAATGAAATTAAGTGAAATAGAATAGAAAAAATAAGGGGAGTGACTGCTTGATAGGTACGAGGTTTCTTTTAGAGGTGATGGAAATGTTCCATAATTAAATAGTGGTAATGACTACACAACATAGTGAATTACTAAAAGAACTGAATCGTATACTTTAAAAATGGTTAAAATGGTGGATTTTATGTTATGTGAGTTTTATTTCAATAAAAAAAATAAGAAATAAAACAAAAATCAGTATATCGGCCCTAGTAAAAATAAATACGGTTTTGTAAAACTTTTCGGTTAAATGTATGTATTTTTGTGTGAACCTTATCATGAAGTAAAAATATATTTCTTGCTATGGGTCAAGATAAGTTTGAAAACCTCGAATCCAATTAAACTCCCTTTTTTAAAGACCTATGGAAGTAAAGTAACGTGTCCAAGTTCCTAAAGAAGAATAGCTAAAAAGAAGTGGTTCAGGAAGAGGAATATGTATTGATGGTGCTTTCGAGTTTGAGGATATTATCACAGTGGTGGCCAGACCTCGGTGCACATGGTAAAATGTTTAGAAACTAACAAATCTACAACAGGTTGTCAAAGTTAACCAAAAATGATTGGTGGGGAGCAGGGAAGAACAAGATGAGTATGTGTGCTGGAGTGGAAACAGTAACCATTAAAAATAATTAAATGAGATAAGGAGTATTCAACTGATCTACTCCAGTTAGTGGGTTAACTGTGAAACCTGGATTGGTGAATATAGAGGGTGCAGCTGCTGGTCTAATCCTGGTTCCCTAGGACAAACAGTTACTTCCACTGTAGACAGGGGCATGACCTGAAATCGGTTCTTATCCCATCAATGTTTACCCTATCCAGTGATCTTAAGACTTCAGAAACCTTAAAAATAACACTGCTCCTCAAAATACTAGAGTACTCAGACTAGATCTACATTTTATTCGAATAAGTTGGGAAAGAATTGTGAAGATTTCATTCCCCCAAGGTATAATGAATCCTAATTCCCCTCATTAGTGCCAACAATCTGATTACTTCTTATTCTCTATATTCTATTTTATGTGCATGTTTTTATAAACTTTAAGTGATTTTCATGTGAGGAACATGTCCTCTCTAACAAGAGTGCATGGAGGGAGCGTTTGCTTTTGGATTCCTTCACTGCACCTAATGAGAGTTTTACACTCAGATGGGGGCACTTGGACGTTGCTGAATGACTTCCCCAGCAAGTCCTCTTAATAGTCGCTCTGAGCCTGCCCTCACTAAAGGCTATCCTTGGGAAAACATTAATAATTTCAACAAATTGAATGCCTACTATGTGCCAGGCATGAGTTAGGCTTTGGGACTACATTGGGAATTATACAAATATATGTATTGCCAAGAAAATTTATGAGGGACCAAGTGTTATGACATTTCTTTTTTTTCTAATGCCTGTTGGGGGGGGGGAGACTTTTTCATTGAGCTGACATTTAAAATTGCGGGTACCTTGCTATGCATTAAGTAACATACTCTACACTTAATCTACTAAAAGTCATCGTGTTCTTCACTGCCGCCCATTCACAGGAAATTAAAAAATAGTCATTTTACTTAAGAATATTCATCTAAGTCCTCTGTTGATGGGCGTTTGTTTCCATTCTTTTACTAATACAAACAGTACAAATGTCCAGTCCCTATCCTTATCATTTTGCAGAATATCCATAGGACTAATTCCCAGCAACGGGATGGTTAAGTGTAAGGGATAATGAATTTATTTATTTATTTATTTATTTATTTATTTATTTATTTATTTATTTATTTATTTATTGTTGTTGTTAATTTTGGTAAAATATACCTAACATAAACTTATCATTTTAACCATTTTAAGTGTACAGTTCAGTGGCATTAATTACCTTCACGTGTTGTGCAACCACCTCCACCACCTATCCCCAGAACTTTTTTGCTCTTTCAAAACTGAAGCTCTGTACCCATTCAATAATAATTCCCATTCCTCCCTTTCCCAGCCCCTGGCACTCACCATTCTTCCTGTCTCTGTTAATTTGACTACTCCAGGAGCATCATGTGACAGTCGTACAGTATCTGTCCTTTCATGACTGGTCTATTTCACTTAGCATGATGTCTTCAAGATTCATCTACGTGGCAGCATGTGTCGGAATTTCTTTCCTTTTTAAGACTGAATAATATTCCATTGCATGTATATATACCACATCTGGTTTATCCGGGTGGACATTGGAATTGTGGTGTACAGGTATCTGTTTGAGTCTTTCCTTTCAATTCATTTTGGTACATACCCGGAAGTGGCATTGCTGGATCATATAGTAATTCTGTGTTTAATTTTTTGATGTTTTTTATAGCAGCTGCACCCTTACACATTCCCACCAGCACTGCACAGGGTTCCAATTTCTCCACATCTTTGCCAACACTTTTTATATTCTAGTTTGTTTTTGTTTGTTTGTTTGTTTTTAAGATTTTATTTATTTATTTGACAGAGAGAGAGACAGACAGCCAGAGAGGGAACACAAGCAGGGACAGTGGGAGAGGAAGAAGCAGGCTCCCAGTGGAGGAGCCTGATGTGGGGCTCGATCCCAGGACTCTGGGATCACGCCCTAAGCTGAAGGCAGAAGCTTAATGGCTGAGCCACCCAGGCGCCCCTGTTTGTTTGTTTTATAACACCCATCCTCATAGGTGTGAAGTCGTATCTACTTGTGGTTTTGATTCCCATTTCCCTGATGATTAGTGAGGTTGAATATCTTTTCATGTGCTCATTGAGTTATATATCTTCTTTGGGATATGTTTATTCAAATCCTTTGCCCATTTTTGAATTGGGTTGCTTGTTGTTGTTAGGTTGTAAGAGTTCTTTATACATTGTGGATATTAATCCGTAATCCAATATATGATACAAATATTTTCTCCTTTGCCTTTTCACTCTGTTGATAGTGTCCTTTGCACAGTTTTTAATTCTGATGTAGTCCAATTTGTCTGTATTTTCTTGTCTTGTTTTTACTGTCATAGCCAAGAAATCATTGCCAAATCCAATGTAATGAAGTTTTTCCCTTATTTTTTCTAAGAGGTTCATAGGTTTAGCCCTTATATTTAAGTCTTTGATTTATTTGGAGTTTATTTTTTAGTATGATGTAAGGTAAGGGTCTAACTTCATTCTTTTGTATGTGGATATCAAATTTTCCCAGAACTATTTGTTGAAGACTGTTCTTTCCCAATTGAAGGGTCTTGACACCTTGGTCAAAAATCATTTGACCACGTGTGTAAGGGTCTACTTCTGGACTCTGTTCTAGTCTCTTGCTCTGTGTCTTTCTCTAGGATAGTACCACACTGTTTTGATTACTGTAGCTTTGTAGTAAATTTTGAAATTGAAGTGTGAGGGCTTCAACTCTATTCGTTTTCAGGATTATTTTAGCCATTTGGAATCTGTATTCTCTTATATTTACCTGTATAGCTATGTTTAACAGTGCTCTTTATTTCTTCACTTGGTTTCAAGTTTCTTCCTAGTATCCTTTAATTTCAGTTGAAAGGACTTCCTTTATTATCTTTCTAGGGAAGTTTGCTAGTGATAAATTCTCTAGTTTTTGTTTATCTAGGAATGTCTTAATTTTTCCTTCATTCTCAAAGAATAGTTTTGTTGGATTTAGAATTCTTGGTTGATAGTCTTTTTCTTTCAGCACTCTGAATAGGTCATCGCACTGCCTTCTTGCCTTTATGATTTTTTATGGAAATTTAGCTGTTAATCTCATTGAGAATCTCTTGGGTCTATGAGTCTTCTCTCTTTCTGCTGTCAAGATTCTCTGTTTTTCTTTAGCTTTCAATAGTTTGATTATGATGTGTCTGCGGAGTTCACTAAGCTGCTTGGATTTGTAGGTTAATGTTTCTCATCAAATGTTCAGCTATTCTTTTTTTTTAAATTGAGGTACATTTGATATATAACATTGTATTAGTTTCAGGTGGTTTAGGTTCTTTCTATTTCTTCTCTATTGTAAATAATGCTGCAGTGAACATAGGAAATCATATATGTTTTCAAATTAGCATTTTTGTATTCTTCAGATTAATACCCTGAATTGGACTAGCTGGATCATTTGGTAATTCTATTAATTTTTTGAGGAATCTCCATATTGTTTTTCACAGTGGCTGTACCAATTTACATTTCCAACAACAGTGTACAAGAGCTTCCTTTTCTCTACATCCTCTCCAACACTTATTATTTCTTATCTTTTGATAATAGCCATTCTAACAGCTGTGAAGTGATAGCTCATTGTGGTTTTGATTTGCACTTCTCTGATGATTAGTGATGTTAAGCACCTTTTCATAAACCCGTTGGCCATTTGTATGTCTTCTTCGGAAAAAAAGGCCAATTCAGATCTTCTGCCCAATTTTTAATTGGATTGTTTTGTGTTGGTTTTTGTTTTGTTTTGTTTTTTGTTAGGTTTTTTGTTTTTTTGTTTTTGTTTTTTGTTTTTTTTTTTTGCTATTGAGTTGTATGAATTCTCTATATATTTTGGATATTAACCCCTTATCAGATTATATGATTCGCAAATATTTTCTCCCATTCAGTAGATTGCCTTTTCATTTTGCTGTTTGTTTCTTTTGCTGTGCAGAAGCTTTTTAGTTTGATGTGGTCTCACTTGTTTATATTGGCCTTTGTTACCTTTGCTTTTGTTGTCAAATCCAAAAAAAAAAAAAAATTGTCACCAAAACTGATATTGAGGAGCTTACCACCTGTATTTTCTTCAAGTCTTTATGCATTTTGAGCTAATGTTTGTGTATGATTAAGGTAGTGGTCCAGTTTCATCCTATTGCATGTGGCTGTCCTGTTTTCCCAATACCATTTATTGAAGAGACTGCCCCTTCCCCATTGTTTATTTTTGGCTCCTTTGTTATAAATTAATTGGCCACATATGCATGGATTTATTTCTGGGTTCTCTGTTCTGTGCCGTTGGTCTATGTGTCTGCCTTAATGCCAATACCATACTGTTTTGATTACTGTAGATTTTAATACAGTTTGAAGTTAGGGAGCATGATACCTACAGCTTTGTTCTTCTTTCTCGAGATTCCTTTGGCTATTCAAGGTCTTTTGTGAGTCCATAAAAATATTAGAATTGTTTGTTCTATTTCTGTGAAAAATGCCATTGGAATTTTGATAAGGGATTGCATGACTCTGTAGAATGCTCTGGATAGTATGGATATTTTAACAATATTAATTCTTTTAATCCAAACATGGAATATCTTTCCTTTTATTTGTGTCTTCTTGTTTAATTTCTTTCATCATTGTCTTACAGCCATTATTTCACGAAATATTCTTTCTGCCCCTTTTTCTCTCTCCTCCCCTTCTGAGACTCCCATTATGCATATGTTAGTATTCTTTTTGGTGTTCCATAGGTCTCAGGGCCTCTGTTCATTTTTTTCACTCTTTTATCTGTATATTCTTCTGACTGCAAAATCTCAATAAACCTGTCTTCAGCTTCATTGATGCTTCTGTTACCAAAATCTAATGTTGAGCCTCTCTAGTAAATTTTCATTTCATTTTTTGTACCTTCCACCTGCAAAATTTCTATTTTGTTCTTTTCCATAATTTCTATTTTTTTGCAATTGATATTCTTTATTTGTAGGATATCTTTTTCATATTTTCCTTTAGTTCTATAGACATAGTTTCCTTTAGTTTTCTAAACTAAACACATCTAAACATATCTAAAATAGCTAATAAACCTCTTTGTCTACTAAGTACAACATCTGGGCTCCCTCGGGAGGAGTTTCTATCAATTGATTGAATTTTTGCTTGCATATGGGCCATACTTTAATGTTTTTTTGCATGTCTTTTTGTTGTCTTGTTGTTGTTCTTGTTGAAAAGTATAGACTGTAAATAACGTAATGTGGCATTTCTAGAAATAAAATTGCTCCCCCCTGGCCCCTGGGTTTATTTTTGTTGCTATTTGTTGTTGTTTGTTTAGTGGCTTTTCTGAATATTATAAAGTCTGTTTTCTTTGATATGTGTGACCCCTAAAGTCTACTCAGCTTAGTGATAACAATCGGAGAGAGAGAGTTCCTTAAGTGGCAGAACCAGTAAATCTCCCAGTTTTTACCAATGTTTCTGTGTGTGTTGGAGCACCCCTTCATTGCTCAGCCAGGCAACTTTTAAAAACTATACCTTAGCTTTAACTTCCTGATTTCACAGAGACTGAAAACCAGAGGAGAGAACTTAGGGCCTTATCAGATATGTTCTAAACATGTGCACAACCCTACATATGTACATGGACTTCTAGATTTCCAGAAATATGTCAAAGCTTTTCAGTCTCTGTGGACATCTTATTCCCTATCTTTTTCTTGTAAGCTTTTTGTTAGCTTATTGTTTGCTGTTTTCCAGTGCTCCAGACAGCCACAAAGTTAAACAATTCCCTCTAAAAGTTTTGGAAAATTCTCCCGGGGGGAAAAGGTGTTTTGCATTGAATGAGCTGTGAGGCAGGTAAAATAAAGACAGCTTTGCAAGTGGTGTCTTCCAGGGAACTACCAGGTCCTGAGATAATGAGAATTCACTGGAAATGATTCTTTGAAGCAACTCCAACCCCATTCTTCTCCCCCCACCCTTATGGCTCCTAGGCTTCTTGTTTTTGCTGTTGTTTTTTAGCTACTACAGAACTGAAAAGGAGGACAGTGGGGGGAAAAGAAGAAAGAAAGGAAGACATGGGAATAGGGCAAATTAAAGTTACGTTAAGAAGCTCACTGGCCTTACCGAGATTCAGCTATTTTTCTTAAATAAATGCTCCTCACATTGCTGCAAGCATTTTGTTAATTTCCATAATCCTGAAAGCTTCATTCTGACATTTTTTCCAGTTTTCTCATTGCTTTTATAGGAGAGAAAATTCTGGGACGTCATTATTCCACTGTTTTTTCTGTCTCCTAAATACACCGGTCTTAACTATACAGCTTTTTAATAATCTGTGTGATGAAATAGGAGAACGTATAAAGGAACACTTCGGCTGCATACTGAAGCATAGTGTTTGCCTCAAATGAAAGCACTTGTGCAGCTGTTTTGGTTAGAAACTGAACTAGTAGCTCTTTTCATAGTACACCGTATTTACTTGACAGACTAACAGTGTTATACAGACATGAGTATTTGGCAGATATTTCCTTAAACATGAATTAAGTGAGCCTGTCATTTCAAGAAAACTACTGATAGAAGTTGATGCCAATAAGTCTTAAACTTGCAAGCAAAAATTAAAAATTCGGGAAAACTTGTATCTACCACTGTGTTTGATGGCTTCCCAGTACTTATATTTTTCTAATGAGATTGGCAATGATACTAACGAATGCAATCGTGTGATATTAATAATGAAATGTGTCAGTATTTGGAAGATCTGCATAATTCCATGAATCGGTATTTTCTAAATAAGCAATGCACAATGTTAACAAAATTGTGGACACATAAAAGATTCTTCCACAGTTTAAGATAGACCAATAGATTTTAATATAAAAAGCACAAAAAGTTCATAGACTTGATTTCAGAGTTCACATTTCAACTAACCCTTAAGAAACTATTATTTGTCAAGTTTTGGTATAGTATCAAAGAAGAATATCCACAATGATCTGAAAAGGCTACTAAAATAATCCTATTTCCTATCAGGGTGGTGGGATGTACCCACCTTGGGCTCCATTGTTAGGGTGGTATCTGGTAGTCCCTCTCCCTTCACCTCTGCCCCTCTCCCTATTCTGCCAGGGCATGCTGTCAAATAAAAAAATAAAATGTTTTCAAAAAATAAAATAAGAGAATCCTATTTCCAACTGTATATCTCTATAAGGCCAGATTTTCTTCATGTATTTCAACTACAATAACATATCATAAGAGACTGAATACTGAAAGAAATATGACAATCTAGATATCTTCTATCAATCCAGACTTTAAAGATATTTACAAACGTGTAAAACAGTGCCATTCTTCTCACCCTTTTTTGTTTTGGAAAATAGTTATTTTTCATTTAAATATTTGTATTAACATATGGATTATTTTAAAGCAGTTAACACAAATAGTTTTAGAATTGTGTTTTAATTTCTACTGTGGTAAATACTAAAAGTTATAACTCACATGAATAAAAGTTCTTTAAGCCCCTTAATAATATTTAAAAGTGCAAAAAGTTATTGAACTGAAGAGTTTGAGAACTCTTATGCGGGGTTTTCTAAGATCAAAGCCCTAATCACAAACCAACTGGGAAATATAAAGGTGGCTACTATTTAGTACTTGATTCAGTTGCCCATGTTTAGTGCCAATATTTTTATGTGACCCATGCCCAAAATCTGCTCATCCACACAGGCATGATGGTCAGAATTATTCTGCATAGAACCAGAACGGATGACTTTCTGCTTTGTGAATAGACCATGCTTCTCTATCTGATAGCTTTTGTGCAAGGCTGTTCCTCTGCCTGGAAAGCTCTCCCATCCACTCTCCTCACATTTAGTGTTCAGATATCAGATCAGATGTCACTATCTCAGAGAAACCTTCCCTGACCTATTCCTTCCAAAGCTCTTCTCCTCCAGATTTCACTGAAAGCCCCTAATCTCTTTATGGGTCCAAGCACACTTTTTCTTTCATTAGCACATATCACAATTTGTAATTATGGGGTTTTAAGGTTTAATTAGTGCCTTTCTCTCCCTTAAACTTCAGCTTCACAAGGGCAGTTTTCTTTTTAGCTTACTGTTTTGTCCTCAGTATGTATCACATTATTTGGCAGTATATATATACAGAATGATTCAATTATTTTCCAGTATGAAAACCACATGTTGAGGCAAGGAAGAGTGCATTTTATTGATTGTCCCATCATTTTAAATAGTTTTTCAAATTACTACCCATGAGTTATGAGAGATCTGTTGAAAACAGTTTTTATTGTATGGCCCTCCAAGTAAAAAGATATCTTAGTGGCACAATCATTCTGAAAGAAATTAGATTGCTTGATTTGTTGACACAGATGCCATTTCACAGAAGTTTCTCCTAACTCATGCTTCTTAGTTTCCAAGCTTTTTAAAAAATAAAATACAAAAAGACTTTTACTAATGGTTATGCTGAGCCTTTCTCTAAAAATATCTTTTATTAAATACAGGAGGAGATTGGATTCATGCTGTATTATTTCTTTTGGGACTAATGGTGCATTTTCCAACTTTAGAAATTGTTTTTAAGACCGCAAAAGTATCAGATTAAACGAATGTGGTGACTACCTCAGGACAGTAGTATTTTATTATATTTTCCTTCCAAAAATGTAACTGTTATAAATTACTACAGTTATTTATTCTTCATTTTACAATTTATTAACTGAGGGGGTCATATTTCATTCCTCTTCCATTTGAGTAACTTTTGTGTGTGTTTTTATGTAGCAGTGGCAAATAGTTTTTCATTTGATGGCTCTAGACTTTGGTCCTGTTTTAATTAGGAGACTTTTGAGATTTGGACGAAGGCAGCATATTGTCCTTTCAGATATCCAGGCAAAATTTGCAAGATCTGTCTAACCATAAGAGTTACAAACCCCCTTCAGATAATAACTCTAGTATACTTTAATAGCATGGCTTTCAGAATTTACAGCTTTTACTTTAGAGTACTCAGTGTTGATGTTACTGCTAATCTCAAATGGTTTTGTTTTACACAGAAACAAATGGATATCAATGCTGCTATTCAAGCCTTGACTGAATCGCACTCTGCCTTACAGATGGAGGTAATACATCTGGCTTTATTTACATTGGCACTCTCAATAGACAAGCAGAAAGTTTTTTCAGAGTCCAAAATGTGGCTTTATCTCAAAGATTGTATTTAAAACAGATTGAACATAATGAAACTGTTTTTAAGGACAAAGTAAGCATTTTTAATAAACAGAAATATATGCATGGGATTTTTTTAAGGAAAACATTAAAACAAAAATGTAATACATTTAAGGAATTTTTAAATGAAGAATTAGATACTTTAGAAGAAAATAGTTAAATGAAGCCTAGCCATTTCTTAAAATGGGATCTATCATTGTTACTCATTTTTTTTTTTAATTTATTTATTCGACAGAGATAGAGACAGCCAGCGAGAGAGGGAACACAAGCAGGGGGAGTGGGAGAGGAAGAAGCAGGCTCATAGCAGAGGAGCCTGATGTGGGGCTCGATCCCATAACGCCAGGATGACGCCCTGAGCCGAAGGCAGGCGCTTAACCGCTGTGCCACCCAGGCGCCCCTGTTACTCATTTTTCTTATTTAAACTCTATTCAATGCATAGTTTTCTTTAAAATATTATACTACAGTAAGCATAATGATTGTTAAGTTTTCTTTTTTAAAGATTTTATTTATTTACTCGACAGAGATAGAGACAGCCAGCGAGAGAGGGAACACAGCAGGGGTAGTGGGAGAGGAAGAAGCAGGCTCATAGCTGAAGAGCCTGATGTGGGGCTCGATCCCAGAACGCCGGGATCACGCCCTGAGCCGAAGGCAGATGCTTAACCGCTGTGCCACCCAGGCGCCCCTATTAAGTTTTATGTTAGTTTGAAAACTAGGCCTTTAGAGTAAATTTAATCTCTTATTTAGGATCAAGATTAATAAAATATACACATAGGTCTTTATTTAAATATAAACTGTTCTTTATACCCTACTCCCAACTCATTGCATACAAGAAGAATACATTTTTCTTCTGCCTTGGTCCATGTTGGTCATCAGGGTCACGTATTGCTGTATGCTGTTTTGCTGATATGATTCCTCTGATGACTTGGCAGAGCTACCAGAATACCGAAGTGACTCTAATTGACTACAGTGCTGAGATATTCAAAACCCTGAACTACCTTAGCAAGTTACTGCACAGCATCAAGAATCCCCTTGGCACACGAGATAACCCAGCACGAATCTGTAAAGATTTGCTTAACTGTGAACACAAAGTATCAGATGGTAAGTTCTTGGTTTGTTCAAACTCTGATGTCTGATTTCATCATTTCAGTGTGTTTAAGATTTACAGTGACACATATGCTGATTTGAAAAAAAAAATGTTATATCCTTCTGTAGGGTGAATAGTAATGCATATTTTGTTTGACCTATATACATATATGCCACATAACACACACACACTTACACATTCTTGTCCAAAAACACATACTTCCACTAAAAGTGCAATGAAAATATTCACTTTATTTATATTGATAAAAAGCTTAACTTCTGTAGATATTTCTTGCCCTAGATTACCACAAAAACTAAACTAATATTTATAGTTACAGCTACCTATAGTAATTCTAAGTTTGATTCTTTCCCATATTTGAAGTCATAAAACTGTAATTCTATAGAATTGAAAGGAACAAAGACATTTTAAGACAAACAAGTGCCTGAAATCTAATTCAAGGTCTGCTTTCCTTGTAGGAAAAATAGCTAAGTGTATGGATTGCAAGGTATCAGAAAGGTTTTAATGCCCAAAGGTATTTTCATCACTAGGAGGCAATGAATGCTATAGAGAAACACAAAACAGCAGGGAAGGGGGCTATGGTAGAAGGTGGAATGGGGGTAGTTTTAAATATAGTAGTTAGATAAGACATGTCTGAGAACATGGCATTTGAGAAATATCAGAAGGCGGTAAGGGTACAAGCTACAGGAAATCTAGGGAAAGAGCTTTCCAGGCAGAAAGAACACCTGCAAAGGCCCTGGAAGTGCGTGTCCTTAGTGTTTTCTAGGATTAGCAAGAAGGCCAGTGTGACTAGAAGAGAGTGCATAAGGGGAAAGTGGTAGAAAATGAAGTCAGAAAGATAGAAAAAGCCAGATTATATAGGATCTTATAGACTACTCACAAGACTCCAGCTTTTATTCTGAATAAGGTGGGAAGCCATCAGAAGTTTTTCAACAAAGAAATGGTATGATTTGACTTAGCTTTTTAAAATATTACTCTGGCTAATGTATTGCAAATATAATGAAGACAAGAGTAAAAGAAGCCACTGAGAAGACCATTGAAAAAATCCAGGAAAGAGATGATGATGGGTTGAACTAGAGTTGGTAGCAGAGGAAGTGATAAGAAATGATCGAGTCTTTGGCTATGCTTTAAAGTAGAACCAGCAGTTTTTGATGATAATTGGATGTGGGTTAAGAGAGAAATAAAAGGATAGAGGATGACTCTAACAAGGTTTTTGACTAACAGATGGAAGTGTGGGGTTACTAGAAGAGAGATGGAGAAGCAAGTTTTAGAGAAAAGATCAGGAGTTCAGTTTCAGGTACATTTCATTTGAGATGTCTGTTAAGCATCAGGTAAGAATGTCCAGGAGGCAGGTGGTTATTAAAGAGAGAGGTCCTGGCTAGGGTAAAAACTTAATCCACTTACATATAAATAGCATCCAATGCCCTATAACTGCTTAAGACTCCCTAAAGAATAAGTGGAGAAGGAAAAGCAAAGAGGTCTAAACACTATGCCTTAGGGGTCTTCAATGTTTAGAGATCAGGGAAATGAGGAGGAACTAGCAAAGAAAACTAAGAAGCTATACCTGATAGGAAGAAAACTAGATGCCTGTGGAGTGAAGAAAATTATGCCTGAGGAGGGAGAGACTGACTGGGTGCCTGTCGGGTAAAGTTAAGACTGAGAAAGGCTACTGGATTTAGCAGCATGAATTTCTATGATGACCTTCACAAGAATAGTTTAGAGTAATGGTAGTGGTTAAAACTTTATCTGGTTTTAAGAGAAAATTATAGAGCCAGAGAGTGTCCATTTCCAGTAATGAAGCAGGTAATTCAAATTGCCTGGCTACATTTTTTTTTAATTTTTTTTTAAGTTAAAAGCGTCAAATAGCTAACAAAATAGTGAGGATATTTCAAGCCAACATGTTGAAGACAGCAGAGAGATGAACACACTTAGAACTGCTTTTAGTTTTGGGGCGCCTGGGTGGCTCAGTTGTTGAGTGTCTGCCTTCAGCTCAGGGCGTGATCTCGGCGTTCTGGGATCGAGCCCCACATCAGGCTCCTCTGCTATGAGCCTGCTTCTTCCTCTCCCACTCCCCCTGCTTGTGTTCCCTCTCTCGCTGGCTGTCTCTCTCTGTGTGTCAAATAAATAAGTAAAATCTTTAAAAAAAAAAAAAAGAAAAGAACTGCTTTTAGTTTTGCACAAATTAAATACCACTTTTGGTGGCTTCATGGGGCTAGGAGTCAAAAGATGGAATCTGTGGCCCAAGAAGTGTGGGGATTTAGGCTTTCAAAGGGCTCCACTCTAAGAGCAAACATAAACCAAAAGAAAAGAGACATTCATACAGACTGTAGCCTAGCTTCATATCATGAAGGTAGATCAGAATCTTAAGCTTTGAACTTGGACTAAAATGGTTCCACACTGTTAGTACCCCCACCCCATTTTGACAGAAACAAAAGTCTTTTATACAATATACCATCATCCTAGGGCTCAAATTATTTCCACAAATCATTTCTCAAATACAGTGCCCCTCACACAATCAATGATAATGAGGCGTATTGGTTAATAAAACACCGAATGAGAACTGGCAGAAACAGCAAACAGAATTAGACTCAAAAGCAAAATAAGAGAGGAAAAATTTGAAACTGAAGGTATAATAGACAAGGTAAACCTTATATAGGAACACGGTTTCTTCACAATAATAACAAGGAAGGCAGATTATATGTGAGCAAGGACAGGTAGGTAAATAGTTGTAGTAGTGGGAGGTTATAGAAGTTCCTTTCAGATTGCTTTAGTTGTCGCAGTGAAATTGAAAGATTATCAGTCAAGAATAAGGATGAAGGAATAGGTATAATAAAGGTGAGGGAAGAAGAAAAGGTTTTAAACAGTTAACTAGGAGAGTGACAGAGGGAACTAACAAGGGAAAGTGTCGTTGTCTGGCAGCCTTACAAACATTTGAATTTAAAGTGAGTCCAGTCAGCATAGTTGTATTTTTCTTTAGCCACATTTAGCTGCATAACTTCAGGCACAGATGAGGCACAAAACTGGACTTTTATAAGGTAGGGACTTTATAAGACAAGTACGTTGAAGCGAGGCAGGGCAGGGATGTTAAGGAAGTCTCCAAGGAAGTAATTATAGTAAAGGACTAGGGGTTTTACTTGGGTAGGAAGGGAATTGAACATATGATTTTGAGGGATGATGAAAAAAGTGGTAGTATCAATGAATATTAGGTCCTGACAGGATGGAAGAATTATTAGAGTCAGGACACCAGTGTGAATGAGCTTAAAAGAGAAGAGGTGAAATTATGGCAGAATTCTAGTTGTAGGTAACAACAAAGGCTAGGATATGGCATGGGAAGTTAATGGTTAAAGTGAATGGGATAATAAGGGGAGCAGGGAAGTGTATGAGGACATTGGCAGAAGAGTTCCAGGAACTGAGAGGCCAAGGTATTGGAAGTGCTATCCATGTGAATTTAAAATCACCAAGAATTGGGTCATAGATAGATTTAGTGAAAGTGATAGCCATCCAATGGTAAAATCTTCAAAGAAAGTGAATGAACGCGTGGGTGGCTCAGTTGCTTGGGTGTCTGCCTTTGGCTCAGGTCTTGATCCCAGGGTCCTGGGATCCAGCCCTGCATTTTAGTGCTCCCTGCTCAGTGGGGAGCCTTCTTCTCCCTCTGTCTCTGCCCCCTCCCACTGATAATGCCTGCACACGTGCACTCTCTCTGTGTCGAATAAATGAATAAAATCAAGAAAGAAAGAAAGAAAGAAGGAAAGAAAGAAAGAAAGAAAGAAAGAAAGAAAGAAAGAAAGAAAGAAAGAAAAGAAAGATGCAACAGGAAAGGTAATGGATGATATAATGTAATGACAGTAATTTTACCATGAAGTTATTTTAGGGAAAAAATAGGGAGAATGGAGGTGGCAATGAAGAGCAACGAAGACACTTCAGGCACATTGCTAATAGAGGCTGTGGCAAAACTTGAAAGGGCTGCAAGAGAAGCACTGTCCTCATGAGTCAGTTTGGGGTTAGAACATTTAGGCCTACAAAAGGTATATCATGGCGTAGTGCTTTATTACGAAGTCCTTACCAGGTCACCGTTGTACAACATAATGCCTGAATTCAAACAATTCTACCCTATATGACTGAGAGTTTGCTTGATGGAAAACTTTTTATAAGGAATGTATTAGCTCACGTAATAGAAGGATACTATTTCTCTGGAAGAGAAGAGATAATAGTGAAGATAATGTGTTTATCCCATAGATAAGATTGGAAGCCTGCAATCCTGGTAGATCCTGGTAAAAAATCCAGCACTGATTTCTATAAACTTTACAAAATGTCCAAAATTCTGAGGGAAGGGGACAAAAAGGGACCAGAGGATAGGATTTCTTTCACCCCTTTCTTCCATATCTCAATAGATCAGTGGTTCTTCAAATGTCCCTGGAGCAGAATGAGATTCTGTTGAGATACAGATTCTCAAGCCCTAGCTTAATGAATCAGCAACTCTGGGGATGGGGCCCACCTCTCTGTGTTTTAACAGATGGTTCTAATGCTGCTAAAATTTGAAAACGCTGCAGTAGAGGACAGTCCCTATTCTTGGAGCCACCAGCTTAGCAAGTATTCATTTTGAAGGATTAGTAGAATAGTAGAGGAAAGAAGAGTTGAGGATATTTTGGAAGCCCAGAGTGAGGCAGAGGAATCTTTGCAATAGGGAAAGGATGGAACGGACAAGGATTTCTACCTACGGCAGAAATGACATTTGCCAAGTACTGCTTGATTGTCTTGCCTTCTTAATGCAAAAAAGCAGGGCTATCTCATTCAAAAATTCTTAGTCTTTGCTTTTAGAATAAGGTGCTACTTCAATATTCTGAGCTTGTTACTCTGAAATTAAGATACTAGATCAATACTTTTTCAGCCTGAGTATTTCTTGTAGGCTGACTTTAAGTCTCCATTTGATGCTGCTGGGATTCAGTGAGGACAAAGGTTGGCGGGCCTACACAGGCTGCAGGGACTCCAGTTTTTCTCACTCACAAATCTGATGAGGAAAGCACAAAAATGATAACCATTTAATTGTACATTTTCTTTCTGAAAACAAAGGATGTTTTATTATTTTCATTCTAATTATAAAAGTAATATTTTACTTCAGGGAGATTGAAGTTGTTTCTGTTTTATATATATATATATATAAATATATATATATATATGAACAATCTATATATAATATATATATACATTATATATATTTATTTATTTATTTTTGAACTCTGTAATGACAGAACGGATGTATACACGTACCCCACATCAACTGCAACTTTTCTATTAACTATGTAACTTTAGACAGTTCCCTTTAAGAAGATGAGCTCATCTGTGGAAAGGAGCCATATATTCAGCCATTCTATCATTTTTTGTTGAAATTATAAAATGCCTTTAAATTGATAGGTATATGAAAAAATACAGTATTTTTGGTATCAATTTTACATAATGCTCGCCACTTTCATTTATTGACTAAATGTAAACATCTTTATAATCTAAGTTTTTTTATAGTTAAGTCTGTAAAAATATATATTTAAAATATGATAATTTGTAATGATGGTTCAAATATGTTTTAGTATGGAATTTATATATTTTTATGTTTTACAATAAATTAATAGGAAAATACTGGATTGATCCAAATCTCGGATGCCCTTCAGATGCCATTGAGGTTTTCTGTAATTTCAGTGCTGGTGGTCAGACATGTTTATCTCCTGTTTCTGTAACAAAGGTATGTATTGAGTTATAGAATATATGCCTGTACTTGCCCAGTATCAGTGAACATAATTTTTTAAATTCTGTCACTTTAAATAATTGTGATTTTTATGAATGGAAGCAAGGTATCATTCTCTACCATATATAAGAAAAAAAAATTATTTGTTTTTAAAAAATAATTCTAATGAATCTTGAAATTTCGATTGTGTATTTTATGATTGACAGGTCATGGCTTAGTCTACTGATAATGCTTTTTAATTTCCTTTTAAAAATGTTGGAGGGGGCATACCTGGGTGGCTCAGTCAGTTGGGCTGCCGACTCTTGGTTTTGGCTCAAGTTGTGATCTCAGCAGAGAGTCAGCTTGGGATTCTCTGTCTCCCTCTCCCTCTGCCCCTCCCACCCCCACTCATGCACAGTCTTTCAAAAAAAAAAAATGTGGAACCTATGTTTTTATGCATACACATACATTAGAAAATCCCCAAACAACTGCAATGTTTATAATTAGTAATCAGTTACCTTAAGGTTTTCTGAAAATGACATCATTAAAAGAGGAATTTTGCCACAAAGCTTGCTATTTTTGATGATTTGGCACAAAAAAACTCCCTTAAACATCCACTGAATATTTTTTTAAAACTTCTTTCAAATATAATAAAATGAATGAAAGGTAGTTCGGTATGATACTGGGATTATAATAAACATTTGTAAAACCTATAGCTTAGTTCTACCTGTAACAGATACTGAAGAAATCAAAACTGCATTTCTCTCTTTTTCTGGTTAAATCAGTTTGGCATTATTACCAAGAACTTATTTCTCATTGACAAAGAACTGATAAACCTGCCCTTTGTATGTTTGGTCCATCATAAAGAGGCAGCAGCTAACATGGGCAGTCTATTAGTCCCTCTAGCTGCTTATTGTTCCCTTCCCTTTCCTAAAATATCCCTCTTCATTAAGGGTGTTTCACCAGTTCATCGCAGTAGGCACTCACCGTTATTACTCTCAAAGCAGAGGCAGGAAAGATTCTTCCATTCCTAGGGAATCCGTGTTCCTCTGATGAAGAGCAGCATGATAGTCCTACTTCCAAAATATCTGCATGACCATCCTCATTCCCCTGGATTTGGCCCAGCATTTTTATTTGGATTATCATAAAAGACAGATGAGACCGGGAGGTGTGTACAAAGGAGACAGGAACAATGAAGTGGCTGCATTCCAATTCCTTCCTTGACTGAATCAACTCTCCCATCTCTCCTATCCATAAACTCAACCTGAGAAAGACTGGGCAGGTAGTAGAAAGAACGGTAGACTTGAAATCAGGGACCTGGGTTCTAGTCTCTATCCCTCTACTAACCTGGCAAATGATACTCTGAGCCACCAAAGAGCCTACTCTACGCCAGGCACTGTGCTAGGTAAGTGACATTTGGCACCTTAAATCCTTAAAACAATCCTGCCATGTTGCGTCTTACTCCACTCTACCAACAAAGAAACTAAGGTTCAGAAAGGTTAAATAGTTTACAAGTTTGTAATTCTCAGCTGTAAAATAAAGGAATCTGAACTACTTAAACTCTAATGTTCCTTATGATCCTTCCATGTTTTCATCCTCATTGACCTTCCTTAGCCTTTCTTCTCTGTTCCTTTTACTTTTTTGGTTGTTGTCATTTTATTTTTTTCCTTTTCTGATACCTCATAACTGATATTTTTCTAATTTTATGTTTGGAAATTAATATAAATTCCTTGTAGAAACCACTTTTGTTCACTTATGTTATGATAATACATCTGCTTGAATAATAATAAAATAATAATAATAATGTCAAAACCTTGTCCAAGCCAGGGAACTCTGCAGTCTGACCTCCTTGCTCTGATTTTGCCCCATATTGTTGACTTTATTATTAATACTTGTCCATGAATTCGTTCATTTCAATAAACATTAATTGATGACTCCACTCTATGACTGGAACTGTATTAGGGGCTGGCAACACAAAAAATAGGATTCTGTCCTTGTCTTTAAAGGCTCTCATAGTCAAAACTACTCAACAAGATATAATTACAACTTGTAGCTTATCTTTGAAAACCCAAAATAAAAATTCTTCAAAGGAAACTATAGACAATTTCAGATTTTTGTGGAAAAAATTATTAAAGCATTAATCAACAACAAATAATTAATGCATTTTAGATAACATTATGAAAATTACCTTCATTTTTTTTTGTCATGTCTGGTAGCCGAATGGTATACTGAAGCCAGCTCATAGAGACTCAGGATACCCTATTGTTAACACCCCTTTCCAACTCCATGTTCGGTGATACCACCATGATTGCCTAAGTCAGCCATGGTAGGAGTATGTACACCATGGAAATTGGAAAATGCTGTAATCAGGGATTAGCCTCCCTACTCCACCTCTGCAAGAGCCAGTGGTTAAGCATTTATTGGCATACTCTTGACTGGCACTTAAATGCCAAGGAAAGGGGCTTTCTCAAGGCTGTATTTCAAGGACTTTCCTCAGATTCTCCCAAATTATAAGTTTCTCAATTGCCACATTTTATAACCTATATATTATTTCTGTGACATTAGTTGGAGTTTGGAGTTGGAAAAGTCCAGATGAACTTCCTTCACTTACTGAGCTCAGAAGCCACTCATATCATCACCATTCACTGTCTAAACACGCCATTGTGGACAAGTGCTCAGTCAAGTGGCTCAGGATTGCCTATTGGTTTCAAGGGATGGAATGGCCAGATTTTTGAAGAAAACACTCTACTTGAACCTAAGGTGCTTTCAGATGACTGCAAGGTAAGTGATGGCACTTTTAGAATTGTTCAGTATAACTAACATAAAATTGATAGGGCCATAAAATTAAAATAATGGGGATAAGACTTTAATTGCAAACTGAAGATCCAGAAGGATAGTAAGTTTTAATGTGCCCTATTTGTAATAACATTACATTTTTCAGAGTCAATCATTTGCTTTTATCATATCCTGTCAACTTCTGTCACACCCACTGGTCATCCATGGATTTTTATATGCAAAACAAGCATTAACACATAAATTTATTTTTTATTGCTCATGTAAAGTATTTCTATTACCCCTGCATGGATAGAAAGAGCATATAAATAAATAGATTTATTTCATACAGTTTCACTACTGTAATTTTACATCTCATTATGTATGGAAGACATGTTATAGAGGCAAGTCCGTTGTATTTTATTTTGTCAGTCCTTATATCTGATGCCAGATATGGGCAGAATTGCAGATTGACTGGCCCTACCAATCAATATTTGAATCATAGCCCATTTTTCTAATTAAAATTAAATAACAAATGTTATGAAAAATCTATAATTTTAAAATACTGTGGTATGAAGCAGGTGTCGGCAAACTGCAGTCCACAGACCAAATCCATCCCACCACTTGTTTTTATAAATTAATGTTATTGGAATATAGCCATACTCATTTGTTTACTTATTATCTATGGCTTTTATCACACTATGATGACAGAGTTAAATAAATGGGACAGACTATGAAACCTAAAACATTTATTACCTAGCCCTTTACAGAAGAGTTTCCCAACCCTGTTATAAAGAGTATCCACTCTACATATGTATCATTAATGACTTTAAGTTGCATGGTTTCCTGTTCTTATATACCATGAAGCCCATGATTTAACATCTCTTAACATTTCCAGGGGACTCTACTTTTTCACAGCATTTTATTTTCAGACAAACAGTGGTTGAGTATTTGACAAATGAGAGGCAAACAGAAATATAGGCTCATTCTCTATAAGCAAAGAGATCAATATTATCAACAAACTCACTTAACTTTTATAATTTTCTCCGGAAACTTTGAGTGACTCACTACTATCTCTGAGACACAATCTAAACTTATCAGCTCTTTGTTTAGCACTTAAAACAGCCAGGCCCCAACCTACCTTTCTAGTTTGGGCTTTCAGTGGCTGTTAACACTAAAGTATGGCCAAACTGATCTCTTCTTCTCCTTCTCCTCCTTCTCCTCCTCCTCCTCCTCCTCCTCCTCCTCCTCCTCCTCCTTCTTCTTCTTCTTCATCATCATCATCTCAACAATAATTCCTACTATTAGTCCTTGGGGCCTTATTATATAGCTGTTACCCTGTATTACATACATTATTTTATTTAATTATAACAGCTTTGTAAAGAAGTTTCATTTTATCAATAAGAAAGTGAAGGCACAGAGAGGTTAAATAACTTGCTCAAGGTCATGTAGCTAATTAGTGGAGAGCAAGAAATATACCCTAGGTGTGTATAACTCCAAAGCCCATGCCACACTATACTGCTAGGTACTTTAAATGAAATCTCATTGAATCCTCACAACTGTGTGAGATAAGTTTTCATTTTTCATGTTTTATATATAAAGAGAATGGTGGCGCCTGGATTTCTATCAAGATCTGCACTTCATCCCCATGCTAGGCTTATTTTTGCAACCATCTTCTATTTTTCCAACAGTTTTTTTGTTTGTATGTTTGTTTTTACTCATGTCATTATCTTTCTCTGAAATGCCTTCTCTACCGCTCTAACCAAGTGAAAAAATTAGGCATACTTGAAGGCCCATTTTAAATTCTGAATTCTGAACCCAAAGGTTTCCCTAAGTACTTCAGTTGGAAATGAGGAATTTAGTGCTCACTGTCTACGTTATTTATACTGCACTCACCATATGTTGTCTTGTGTTATGTCTATGTGTTTGTGTTTCCCCTTTCCAACTAGATTTATAAGCTGCTAGTATTCAAAAGCCAGAACTAATTTATTCGTCTTCGTATTTCCCAAGCACTGTTAGAAAATAGAGGATTACTAACATAATATAATAAAAAAATCATAAAAAAAAAGAAAAGAAAAGAAAATAGAGGATTGCCCCTTATTCAGCCATGCCAGTTGTACTTCATATTCAATAGATACTGCTTGAAGGACTTAACGAGTTAATCTAATGGTGTATTACACACACACACACCGAGCTGATGACTAGTAAATGGAATTTATAGCTTATATAATCACTAAGGATCCTTCAAATGTTAAAATCTATATCACAATAATTCTGTAAAAGAGTTAAGTGAATAAACTCCTTAATAAAAAGCTTCACAAAACTAGTCAGTTGTGTTTCTCTATTTTGTCTTGTTGAATCTTAATCATAAGAGATTTTATGATATGTTTTTGTTCCATAGTACAATTTGTCAGGAAAAAAAAAAAAGAGCATACAGTAATAAGAAAAACAGGCCTAGAAAGAAGAGAGGGAAGAACTATATAAACAGTAACCACAGACTGGAAAAAAGAAACCTAAAAGGTGATTTAACATAATTATAATTTCCTTCTGACTGAGCAATTCTGGTTATTTCCTGCCTAAAGTTCAGAGAGGTTGAGAGCTCATTGCCTTTCATCCAAGAATGCCCATCCTAAAGAATCAGCCCCAAATAAAGGAACACAGAACAGATGGGTGTTACTCATATTATGAATAGTACAGCCTTTTAATTCATACCTGGTCCAGTGACCCACAGACAACAAAAGCAGAAGCCTAGCCTTAGTCCTTGAGACTGAAAAATCAGAATACACACAGCCATTTAGAGAAAAGGATGAACCCATGTTTTCAATTAGTCATGGTGATTGTTACCATTGAGCACTACTCTATGCCAGCACTTACTTGGCGCTAAGGACTTTCTATTCATTATCTCTAATCCTTAAGCTAAATCTACGCTGTCTGGTAATGAAGGGCATTGTCTGCTGAGAATGACTGCTAATGACACAATTACATATCAAAGCATTTTGTTCTTGTTTTACAGATTCAAGATGGCAGCTGGCATAAGGCAAAATTCCTTTTTCACACCCAGGACCCTAATCAGCTTCCAGTAATTGAAATACAAAAACTTCCTCATCTCAAAACCGAAAGGAAGTACTACATTGAAAGCAGTTCTGTGTGCTTTCTCTAAGGTTTCTGAATTAGTTCAGAGTTTGTGCTGTTGGCCAGGTAATTGCTGCAGAGGGAAAAATATAGACAGAAAGATGCTATCATTGTGAAATGCATGGAATAAAGCATTGGCTAAATCTTAAAGAATCTCAGGAAGAAAAGATTTCCTCCTAAGAAGGAGAAAAGGCATTTTTAAAGGACTATAATTGATAAAGTATTTAATTCTTTAAAAAATTATATTGATCTGAGCTTTCTTAGAGAATTCCCTAGAACTGAAAATTTATAAACATGGAATTCTTCAGATATCCTATATTTTTTGACTGAGAGCAAAGTACCCATTAGACAGCTGGAGATGCAGAGCGCTAGGGAGCAATACTGGCTAATGCTTCCATATGTGCGATGCTTCTGTCTAAAAATTACAAGCCACGGTCTCACATGTCTTATTTTCCCAAACACTAAGCTGTATTCAGGTCCCCAATGGGCATATACATCTTAGCCGGTGGTACACTACCTCTTACGTGTTGCCTTTTTGTGTTGCTCGGTGCTCTTTCTAAAACAAGGTGCTTGTGGCTTTCGTAGACTATTTTATTTCTTTTTTCGTCTTTGTCATTCTTTAAGAGTGTATGTACTGGTTACATCAAGATATGTTTTGGTCGTTAGTACTTATTTTAATTTGTTTGGTTACATACTTAATAACAAGTAAAACATTATTTATGTGAAGTCCTTGTTCTACTTAAAAATTCTCTTTGTGGATATGGAATCAAAGCCAGCACGCTGTAACCTGTGCTTATGCACAAGAGAATTGGGAGGTTTCTTTCGTTTTTATTTTTTAAATTGTTGTAAAAAATATTACAGGCCAGCTACATCCAGTAGTAGGTTTGGGTTAGACTTTGGGGTTGTGATATACTATTTTTAAAAATCCATGATCATCTGGAATGATACTATGTATATAAATATTTTGTAAAGTTTTAATTCAGCAAATCTTCTGAAATTGCTGCTGTTTTAAATTATAAAAACCATTATTTCTGCTTCATAGGAATTACACGTTTTGTAGTATTCATTGATATTATTTCACTATTCTCAAATTTACTGTGTTGGGACCTAAAAGAATTCAACTTACCAGTCTTTAAAGCAACATTCAGGAAAAAAAAAATCTTTAGCCATTTAAAATAGGCTCAGCCCATCCACCAGACTTTCCTTGTCAAAGAAATGTTAGTTCAGTATTAAAAAAAATATTATACCTTTTGGTATATAGAAAAGCTTGTACATCCATTATAAACATATCTTTAGCCACAGCAAACCACACTTACCTATCTATAATAAAAATATGCTTTAAATCTTTTTTGGTGGTATTCATTTTTCTTCTTTTGTTACCATATCCTTTTATTATGTGTGATAGCCCTTTGCCGACAGTCCTTCTGTACTCTGTACATTTGCATTATTACAAAGTATCTGTTACATACCTATAAGAAGATTATAGAGTCTATTTCCTACTTGTACAAAATGAGGTCAGGGCACAGAATAAACTCTCGCACATATGGTCAAATGACTTTCAACAAAGGTGGCAAGACCATTCAGTGGGAAAAGGACAGTTTTTTCAACAAATGGTGCTGGGAAAACTGGATATCTACATGCAAAAGAATGAAGTTGGACCCTTATCTGGTATCATATACAAAACTTAACTCAAAATGGATCAAAGTGCTAAATATAAGCGCTAAAACTATAAAACTCTTGGAAGAAAACATAGGGGAAAGTCTTCATGACATTGGATTTAGCAATGATTTCTTGGAGATGACCCTAAAAGCATGTTCAAAAAAAGAAAAAGATAAATTGGACTACATCAAAATTAAGAACTTCTGAACATCAAAGGACACTATCAAGAGAGTGAAAAGACATCCCACAGAATGGGAGAAAAAATTGCAAGTCATATATCTGATAAGGAATTAATCCCCAGGATGTATTTTTCTAAGACTCCTACAACTTTGCAGCTCTTCCTGCCCACAGGTCCTGTCCTCGTGCTTTAATAAAATCACCATTTTGCACCAAAATTTAAATAATTAATTAAATTAAACTTCTACAACTCAAAATAAAAAGCAATCTAATTTAAAAATGGGCAAAGGACTTAACAGACATTTCTCCAAAGAAGACATACAAATGGCCAACAAATGAAAAGATGCTCAACATCTCTAGTTATTAGGAAAATGCAAAATCAAAGCCATAGGTAGATACCACTTAACACTCACTACGATGACTATTATCCAAAAGAAAACAAAAACAAAAAACAAAAAAAGGAAAATAACAAGCATTGGTGAGGATGTGGATGAAGTGGAAATTTTATATGTTCCTGGTGGGAACGTAAAATGGTGCAGCCATTGTGGAAAATAGTTTGGCAGTTTCTCAAAAGTTAAACATAGAATTACCATACGACCAGTTGAGTATATACCTAAAAGAATTGAAAGAAGGTACTCAAACAGATTTTTGTACACAAGTGTTCATAGAGATATTATTCAGAATAACCAAAAGATGGAAACAACCCAAATGTGCATCCACAGATCAATTGATAAACAAAATGCGGTATGTACATACAATAGAATATGATTTGGTCTTAAAAAGGAATGAAATTCTGATATATGCTACGACACTGATTACCTTGAAAACATTATGCTATGTGAAATAAGCCAGATGAAAACGGGCTAATTGTCTGAAGTACCAAGAATAGACAAATTCAAAGACAGGAAATACAACAGAGGTTATCAGAGGCTGGGTGAGGTGGAAATGAGGAATTATCTATTTAACGAGTACAGAGTTTCTGCTTGGGATGATGACAGCGTTCTGGAGATGGATAGTAATAATGGTTGCACAACATGTGAATGTACTCAATGCAACTGAATTGACACAATGATCTAAACGATCAATGTTATGTTGTTCATTTTACCATATTTTTTAAAATAAGGCGATGGCAAAAATGTCTGATTTCCTGCTTGAGGACCATAGAATTGTTTTTTAAAAGGAGCAGAGGTTGATTCTAACTGAAAGAAACTGGAGTTTCTGTCTATGTGCCATACCTTTTGTTTCCCTCCGCCAAAAAATATTTTATTTCAGAGACACAAGTAGTTTTCCTAGATATCATTTAAGAAATATATATAAAATAGAAATACATTACTTTGGTTTTTTTTGTTTTTGAAATACTAACTTTAAAGCACATTTTAATCAATGTAATCATAGGCAGTATAGTATGTGTAGTGGTTAAGACTACTCTGGGGATTAGCTGTGTGACTTTGGGTATATTATTTTTCATTGCCTCAGTTTCTTCACTGCAAAATGAGGATAATAAAAGTAAAAATCTATAAGAGTTAGGCTTCTTAGAGAAATAGAACCAGTAGGAGATATAGATAGATATAAGTAGAAATACAGAATTTACATGTAATATACATATAATATTGTTATATATGCATAATATATAAAAATATTTTTATTTTATGTTTTTATATGATGATTTGGCTTTGATGAACATTATGATGAATTGGCTTACATAATTATGGAAGCTGAGAATTCCCACAATCTGCCGCCTGTAAACTAGAGCCCCAGGAAGGCCAGTGATGTTATTCAGTTAAGTCCAAAGGCCTGAGAACCAAGGGAGCCAATGGATTAAAATCCAGTCTGGTGGCCGGCGAAAATGAGAGGTCCCAACACAAGCATGCAGACAAAGCAAAAAGGGGCACATTCTTCCTTACTCTGCCTTTTGTTTGATTCAGGCCGTCAGTGGATTGGATGTTGCCCATCCACTTTGTGGGAGAAGGACAATTTACTTTACTGAGTCCACTGGTTGAAAGACTTATCCAGAAACACTGTCATAGAAACACCCGGAAATTATTTTTAACATGGGCACCTGTGGCTAGTCAAACTGACACATAAAATTAACTATAACATTATCTCACTTGGTGGTTGAATGGATTCAATAAATTGCCATGGGAAAGTATAAAACTGCCTAGCACAAAGCCAGTAATCACTCTGTAAGCATTAGCTGCTGCTCTTGTTGAGGCAACAACAACATCATTGAAGATTTAATAGATAAAGCTCCATGCTAGTTTTCACCAAGGAGGTGGTAGTGAATCCCTTAATAAAATCATTCATCTGTTTTACAGCCATGCCATCCCCATAATTTGTTTTATAACAATAGATTTATATATTTTAGAACATAGATTAACATAGATTATTTCTAGAAATAAGGTACAACTGTAACAGTATATAATTATATAATGCGACTCCCTTTTCTCCCCATTTTTGTATATTAATGTAGGAATTACAGTGGTCATTATAAGTAAATATCACCAATCTTTTTATGATATAAAACCAGAGCAGAAGGAATATTGGATTTAGATGCATAAAAGTTGAATTCAGTTCCAACCCTCTCACTCATCAGTTTGGGGTACTTGGTTAAATCACTAAGTGTCTGTTTCCTTATCTATACTGGCAATTTTTTTTTTGTCCGCTTCTTCTAATTATATGAGGTAGGTGTGTTAAAAATCTCCAACTGTGATTATGGATATTCCTGTTTCTACTTTAACATTTCATATTTTTGCTTGATACTTGTAAGTAGTCGCATCCAAATTTACCACAGCTTTATTCAGAGGTGTCCTGGTAAATGTTTAATAACTAGCCCTCCAGGGTGAAAAGAGAAACAATCCCTACTTGTCGTGTTAGCTTGGACCATGCCAATTTTGTGTTGTAACTTGTTAGTGTCAACATGGTACATCTTTGTTCATCCCCTTATTTTTCATCTTTCTGCATCATTCTGGTTAGGCATATTTGTTATACTCAGCATATGCTTGTAGATTTGTTTATTTTTAATCTACTTTGACAATTTTAGACTCTTAGAGTAATTACTGTTAAATATGCATTTAAACCTGATATTTTACTATTATTTTGTATTTGCCTCATCTCTGTTTCTTTTTCTTCCTTTAGATTGGTAAAATATTTTTTTATTCTATTTTCCCTCTTTTAGCTTGTTAAACATTATTTTTATTTTCTTTTAGTGGCTACTTTAAAGACAGTAATAAATATCCTTGACTTTGT
This sequence comes from Ursus americanus, assembly GCF_024610735.1. Classification (NCBI taxonomy): domain Eukaryota; kingdom Metazoa; phylum Chordata; class Mammalia; order Carnivora; family Ursidae; genus Ursus; species Ursus americanus. The sequence goes on along the minus strand of NC_142138.1, from coordinate 38,194,449 downwards.
AGAAGCCACAGAAATTAGTACTTTTCTACTTTTCAGACAACTCAAGGATATTATAAAATGTTAACTCCACTTATCTCTCTCTCTGACATTTTGGAATGTTATTGTCAGGTATTTTAATTCTGCACATATTTAGAATCCTACGGAATATTGTTATTTTCTAATATTTTAAACTGATAATATTTATTTGGCTTTATCCACCTATATATACTTTCCTGTACTTTTCTTTCCTTCCTTCCATCCTTCATATTTTAGGTGAACTTGAAAGAAGCAAGAGAAGATGACATATGCTTTCTGTAAAGGCAGAGTTACCATTGAAGCTAATAGATTTAAGCTTTAGGGCCCTGAAATGGCCTTCAAATTGTCTTCACCTGGGCATTTATGTTCATAGAGTTTGCAAAAACATAGCAATTTTTAGTTATTTTCCATAAAGAGGACCCTAAATTGTCTCGGGCTTCACAAAACCTAGATCTATCCCTTCTTTTTACCTGGAATGAAATACAAATGTCATTCTTTCTGTAAGAAACAAGTTTTTGTTTATTTGATGACTACAATAAACAAAAAGAGGGAATGTTGCTCGTGGCACAGAAATGACCTGAGCAGTAGAAACATGGTGTTCAGCAGCAGGCACTGTGACAGACCTCATTTTCTGACCAATAGTTAAGTTTGGTCCTCCGATACGAGAATAGCAGCTTTTACAGTTTCAGAAACAAGTGTAAGCTAACCCTTCAATGTAATGTGCTCTGCCCTATTCAAGCACAACTTTTCTACCATTACCTACATAGTAATTGGCTGTGAAGGTATGACTAAGTCATTATCACCATAGCCCGGGTACACAATTATGCAATTTGTGTGTTTTGGATTCAGCGTCCTGGTATAATCCAAAGCTAATTTAGAAAAATGGCACCTTTATAGAGATGAGCAACTAGTGGGGAATCCAAGCTATCATCTTAGCTGTACCTAGGAGTGGAATTTCAGTACTGCACAGAAGTGCAAAGTAATCCCAGTAACAATTCATTAAAAATAATTTGACTTGACAAGGTACCTAGTTTAGGATAAATTTAGAGTTGAAATTCAAGAAAACTTCTCATTTCTTGCAGCAGACACTGGAAATCCAGTTTCAGGAAAAAGACATTTCTTCATGAAGGGATAAAGATCTCTCTCAACTATTAGAATATAAAAACTTTATTTGAACTTTCTTGATATTACATTCAATTTTTCTCACTTGAATGTTTCAATTTGTAAAAGAGGTTAAACCATTTAACTACCAAAACAATTGCCCAGACACTATATAAAACATGCAGTTAAAATAATTTTTAATTATTCCCAAATATTTCGTACATAATCCAGTATACCATAGAAAAACACTATATATTTTTCCAAGTCCTCCTACAATGAAAAAATAAAAAAACTTTGAACAAGACTTATTAACTAGATACTAATGAGTTTTTGTTTTAATAGTTGGAAGTGAGAAATTAGAACAATCAGACTTTATTTAGTTTGATTTTATAACCAATATTATTGCTGCCTTCAGGGTTCAGGTGTTAAAAGAGAATAAATATTTTGGAATATTTTTCAGAAATTTTTTTCTAAAATCTTTGTAGAAATCTATTTCATGTACTTCCCTGCTGCAAATAGTTAGGACTTCTGTATTAGGTCCTGGATTCCTCTAATAGTAATGACCTAAATTGTTGGATCCCTCTAAAGACTCATCAATTATGTTTGAACCTCCTGAATCATGATTTGTTTGTTTGATCCAAATAATACTTTTGCCAATAATAGATTCAGCCAATTCTTTGGAAACAAGTGACTTGTGTTGTAATAATAGGCCCATCCAAATCACAGTATGTCATGCTCCCCTGCTAAAGAATAATCATACCCAGAACAAATCTGCGGTTTCTTCTCTGTGTCCCAACCTCAGAACCCAAGCCGAGGAAATGAAACTGACTCCTGATCACCTCTAGGATAAAGAAATCCAAGTTTTTCTGCAAGGCCTATAAGGCCTTGGTGACTGGGCCTCTGATCACCTGTCAACCTGCTCACCTTCTTTTCTCGTCAGTGTCAGTGGACTCCAGCCATACCTAACTTATCTCATGTTCTCTGAACACACTATATGTTTTCATTACTTTGCCTGGCAAGTTCTCCAGCCTTGTCCTCCTGGTCAACTCCTACTCTTTCTTCAAGTTAGCTCCTTGGAAAACCTTTCCTAACTTTTCCCACAAAGGAAAGCATGCTGCTTCCTCTTTGGATCACATTCTGTCTTCTCACTTGCTTCAGTGGGCTGTTACTGCTCTTCACATGCCTGTCTCCCTTCACTACAATGTGACCTTCCTGAAAGCAAAGTGTAGATTTTAATGCTTATAATCACGTAGAATGGCACAGTGTGTGATGCAAGTAGGAGCTCCAGTCCTCCACGTCTTCATGTTTTGTAGCATATTGTCAAGTAGAGACTGTGCTCTGAATTGGCAATTCAAATTGAGCAAAAAAGGCAATGAGCTGTGTGCTCAATGAGCTTCCTATCTAGGAGAGAAACTGATGGTTAATCAATGATAGCATTCATGAATATATCATTACAACTTGAAACCAGTGCTCTGAAAGAAACACCCACATACACACGAACTCGGACCTAGGCTGGATCAGAGGGAGGAGGAGTGCCTAAAGAATGCTTCCCTAGGAAAGTAGGGCCTACTTCCATCTGAAGGATGAGTAATGAGACATGAGGCTGAAGAGAAGATATGAGGGATCTTTGCAAGGCCATGATAAGGATTTGCTTCTTTATCCTAAGAGCAGCAATTAAACATTGAAGGGTTTTAAGGAGATGGCTGACATCATCAGACTTGTGATTTGCAAAGATGCTCAGGCTACAATTTGAAGAATGAAGAGACAAATATTTATTGACTGAATTAACATATGAAGTACCACAACTAACTGATTCTTGAATATTTCTATTATCTAAATCTCAGCTAATTGGAGTTTGAATTCTAATAATCTCTTCTAGTGCAGCACTGCCCAATAGAAATATATAAGCCACATATGTAATTTAAGATTTTCTAGTAGCTACATTAAAAAAAAACAGATGAAATTAATTTTAATAATGTATAACCTAATATATCTAAAATATTTTCATTTCAACATGTGATCAATATAAAAATGTTATTAATGAGATATTTTACACTCTTTTTTTATGTGCTGAATCTTTGAAAGCTAGTGTACATTTTATATTTACAGCACATCTCAATTTGGATAACCACATTCCAAGTGCTCAGTAGCTATTGCGGCTACCATCTTGGACTCTGTAATTGTAATGCCTTCGCCCAGTGATTTGCAAACCTGCTTATACACCGTAAGTACACACAGAGACACTTGTTAAAAGATTTTCCAGTAGCTCTCTCTATTTTGATTAAGTACCTTTACAGAAAGATCCAGAAATCTCATCAAGCACACCAGGTGATGCTGATACAACAGTCCATGGACAAGTACATGGGAATTGCTGCATTGCCTCAAAGTTGCAAATGTAATGAAATCTTTGTGGATATAATAAAACAGCTTGCATCCTGGAAAAATTTGAGCAATATCATGGGAAGCCCAGTAGGAAGGATGTTTAGGACACCTCTGAAATCATTTCAGAAAGTTACTATCATCCTTATTTTTGAAGAGCAATATGGAGAATCCAGTTCCTGAAGAAGATAGACAATTAATAACACTGTTATTTCTTGGAGTCCCCAAGTCTAATCCTAAAGATGTCATATAAATGAGAGGGTGCTAATGGAGCTCGGAGCCTCTTCAGAAAAAACTGAGAAGCCTGTAGAAGATGAAAGGCAGTTGGGGCCCATTGTGGTGGGGTAAGGAAGGCTTAGAGTCATACATGGACACTGATGGAGGCAAGGGGTAAAATGGAGGGATAGTATCTCTGGTTCTGCCCTTGTCTACCCGCATTACCCTGGGTGGATCACAGCCCACCCTAACTCAAGGGCCAACAGCAGGGCTAGCCCGACACCTGCCCATGGAGGTGGAATAACATCAGGGAAGCTGATAACTATACATACAGGTTGGCTGGCAACAGTTCTCTTCCTTCTACCCTGGGGTCTGGGTGATACCACAGAATATAGTAGTTCTTGAAAGGGATGGAAAATGCATATGGGGCATGTTCTCCTCATGAAAGGCCCAAGTGGTTCTAGTGGAGCCCCGACTATAACATCAGAATCTTTCTACCTTAAGATTCATCCACTCTCTTCCTTACTAGCCACCTCAGAAAAAAAAAAAAAAAATCAGAAGAATCACAATCCAAGTTTCAGGCTTTGATCCTCCCTTTCAAGTATGAATTACAGCTGAAGTTGCTGATATTCCCAGGTGAATATGAGATCACAGGGGAAAATATTACAGCATCTGAAGAATGTAATTCCATAAAAGAACTTTCTTAGAAAACTGGACAATTTTTACTAGTGGAGCAAAATTGATGGGTTTTTTAAGAAGTGAGAAACGTTAAATGAGTAAAAGAAATATCTCCAAAGCGATAAGGGAGAATATTAGCAATACGAAGCAAAAAGAAGCTGGAGAAACTGGTTATGAAAAATACAGTGATTGAAATGAACTTAGTGGATGGGTTGACTAAGATTGGATACCATCAAATAACAAATGAGCAAAGTAGAAATTAGTTAGAGAACTCCTCTAAAAGGCATAAAGAACCCTGATAACCAAACCTGATGACATTACAAGAAAAGAGAGCTACAGACAAACATACTTCATAAACATATATGAAATCTCTAAACAAAATATTAGCTAATCGAATCCAGCTATATATAATATATATAATAAAAAATGAATTTAGTAAGGTTGCAAGATACAAAATCGATATAAAAAAATCAATTGCATCATTATAGGCTAGTGATGGAAGATCCAAAAATGAAATTAAATAATTCCTTTCAAAATCACATCAGAAAGAATAAAATACTGGGGTGTCTGGCTAGCTCAGGCAATAGAGCATGGGGCTCTTGATCTTGGGGTCATGAGTTCAAGCCCAACATTGGGTGTAGAGCTTACGTAATAAAAAGAATAAAATACTGAGGAATACATTAAGCAAAAGACATGCAAAATCTTGTACACTGAAAACTATACAGCATTGTTAAGTGAAATTAAAGACAATCTAAATTAATGAGTGACATTCCATTTTCATGGATTGTAAGACATACTATTGTTAAGATGCTAATTCTCTTCCACTGATCTATAGATTCCACTCTATCCCTGTCAAAATCCCAGCAAGCTCTTAATGTAGAAATAGATAAACTAATCCTAAAATTTATATGGACATGCAAAAGACCTAGAATAGCCAACACAATTTTTAAAAAATTTCTTGAGTATAGTTGACACACAATATTACATTAGATTCAGGTGTACAACATAGTGATTCAACATCTCTATCTGTTCTGCTATGATGACCAACACAATTTTGAAAAAGGACCAATGGAGGAGGACTAATCACCCAGTTTGAAAACTTACTATAAAATTACAGTTGTCAAGAAAATGGTGCAAAGATAAACATATAAATCAATAGAACAGAAAGTCCAGAAATAAACCCTCATATTTGTGATCACTTCATTTTTTACAAAATATCAAGGCAATTCAAGGGAGAAGGATGGTCTTTTCAACAACCGTGCTTGGATAAGAAGAGATCCATATGCGAAAAATAAATCATTAATTTGCACTATAAAAAAACTCAACATGGATCATAGATCTAAATGTAAGAACTAAAACTATAAAACTTCTAGAAAATATAGGAGAAAATCTTTGGGACATTGGGCTAATCAAAAATTTATTAGTGTGACAAAAAAGCAGAATTCATTAAAAAAATTCATTAACTGAACTTCACTGAAATATAAAACTTTTGCTCTTTAAAAAGCATGATTAGGAAAATTAAAAACAAGCCACATAGTGGGAGAATATATTTGAAAACCATACATGGACTTGGTATTAATTATCTATTGCTGTGTAGCAACTGCTCTGAAACTTAGAAGTTTAATACAGTAAATATTTATTATGTCACACCATTTTTGAATATGAGAAATCTGAGTACAACTGTTGGACAGAGCTGCAGCCCTGCCAAGACTTGACTAGGACTAGAGACTCTGCTCCCAAGCTCACTCACATGGCTGTTGACAGGCCTCAGTTCCTTGCTGTTCGTTGCCCAGTGTATTAGTTTGTTAGGGCTGCTATAAGAAAATAGGTCAAATGTGTGGCTTAAATAACAGAAACTTACTTTCTAACAGATCTGCAGGCCAGAAGTCCAAAATCAAGTGTTGACAGGTTTGGTTTCTTCTGAGGCCTCTCTCTTTGGCTTGCAGATGACCTCCTTCTTGCTGTGTCTCCACGTGGTCTTTTCTCTGTGTGCACACATCCCTGATCTCTATTTGTGTCCAATTATCCCCTTCTAGAAGTACACCAGTCAGACTGAATTAGGGTCCACCTGAATGGCCTCATTTTAACTTAATCACATTTTAAAGGCCCTATCTCCAAATACAGCCACATTTGAGGTACTAGGGATTAGGGTTTCAACATGTGGATTCTGGAGGGACACAGTTCAGCCTTATAATACAGAGTTCAGCTTCCTACTACATGAGCCTTCCTGGTAGAGCAACTCAGGAACATGGCAGCTTGCTTCCCTCATAGTAAGTGATCTGGGGGAGAGAGAGTAAGAGAACAATTGCCTGAAACAGAAACCACAGCCATTTTTCAAACCTAATCTCAGGAGGAACACAGTATACTTCTACTGTGCACTATCAGTAACTCAGGCCAATCCTGGATAATTTGGGAAAGTTTCATACATTGGCATGAATAGCAGGAGGTGGAGATCATTAAGGAACATCCTGATGGCTACCTACAGAAGATTTTTACCTATAATATATCAAAAACTACTATAATTTGATAATAAAAAACAGATAATTAAAAGTAGGTGAAAGATTTTAATATATCACTAATCCAGATAGATAACTGGCCAGTAAACACATGAAAAAATGCTCAACATCATTAGTCATTAAAGAAATGAAAATTAAATTCGTAGTGAGATACCACTATCTATCCATAATCAAAAAGACTGACAATAAATACCAACTATTGGCAAGAATGTAGAAAAACTGGAACCCTCATACATTGCCAGTGCAAATGTAAAATGGTATAGCTACTTTGGAAAACAATTTGGCCATTTCTTAAAAATTAAATATACACTTACCGTATGGTCCAGGAATTCCACTCCTAGGTATCTACTCAAGATAAATGAGAACATACATATATATATATATATATATATATATATATATATATATATATATATATATATATATACACACACACACAAAGACTTATATGGGGATGTGGAAGCAGAATTTTTCATGATACCAAACCTAGAAACAATCCAAATGCCCATCAACTGATGAATGAGCAAAATGTGATATATCCATACAATGGAATATTATTCAGCAATAAAAAAGAATAAACTACTGAGACATACTACAACATGGATGAACCTCAAAAACTTTATGCTAAATGAAAGAGGCCAGACTCAAAAGACCACATATTGTATTATTTCATATGTAACTTCCAGGAAGGGCAAGTCTATAGGAATGGAAAGTGGGTCAATGGTTGGCTGGGCTGGGGATGGGAACAGGGATTGACTGCAAACTGGAACAAGGGTATTGGGCGGGGGTGGTAGAAATGTTCTAAAACTGGATTTTGGTGATGGTTGCACAACTATAAAATTTCAAGTTTAAATTTTTGAATTGTATGTTTATCATAGGTGTATTTTATTTTATGTGAATTACACCTCAATGAAGCTATTAAAAAGATGCATACAATAAAACAATTCTACATATTTCACAAAGACATATATATATAAGGAGCCATATTAAATGTATAAGCGTGAGGGGGAAGGTAATGATAGTGGAGATGTACAAACAGCAAAAATATTGAGAGGGTTGTTGCACATGAGAAGAATGTGCCAAGAACTGGGAAATGTGATTTTCTCAACTTTGTCCTTCATGATCCGAAAAAGAAAACAATTAAGCAAGCTATCATCAGCAGGACTCTCAAAATTACTGGTAGAATAAGGAAAATAAAACTTATATTTGTAGAATGCTTTACTGTTTACAAAGCTCTTTTACATACATTTTCTCATTTAATTCTCAAAATAGTTCTGTGAAATACATATAACTGTCTCCATTTTACAGATAGATTCACTGAGACTCAGAGTGGTCACCTAGCTACTGGCAAAGGAGATTTAGACTCAGTGCTTTTCCCTATTTCCCTTACTTGGCTGATCCAATCAGATTCTTTCCCCCAGACATTTGGAATTAGACAATAATGAGTCTCCATGATTATATAAGCACTGAGGATATCTAAACCTCGGAGTTGTGGAATGGCAGTATTTTCTAACAAGGTACATGGGGAATAGAGACAACTTGCCTACAAAGAAAGTAGAGTGAAGCCAATTCAATGACAAGAGACCATGTGGCTACAGAGGAACACATTCACTCTGTGGTAGCCACGGAGATGTGCCACCCAGATCTTCTTCAAAGAAGGACTTGCTACCTAGCCACAAAGAGCAGTCCAGCTGTCAGCTCCAGCTGCAGAGAGCCCTCTTGCCCAAGATCATGCCCCTTCTGGGGCAGCCTGTATCAGATGACCCAGGGGGGCCAGATATAAAATATGAGGCGTTCTGCCTGAAGTGAGACACTCTAAAGACAAATGCTTTCTCTGAGCTACCTGTCGGGTTGGCCAAGGCTTGTCAGACCTGTATCACAATTTAAATGCTTTCTCTGGCCAATCCTGCTTCTTCTCCTTTCTCTTCACAGGTATTGATCCCTAACAACTCTTATCAGCATCTGTTTCTGAATAGCCCAACCTGCAACACATTACAACACACACGCATACACAATAAAATTCAAACTTCCAGGCCTTCTGGTTCCTGGCTCCTGCTTCTTGTGTGGACACAGCTGAAATTCCGCTTCCTGGCCTTTATCTTAAACTAACTCAAGTGCAAACAAAGGGCTTTGTCCAGAATGTTAATTTTCTGTGTCAGTGCTGCCACTAAATAGCCATTTAATCTTGAGCAAATCATTTTATTTCTCTGGGTCTTTGTTTTCTTACCTGCCTATTGAAGGGTCAGGAAAGGCCCTTCATTCTATAGTCAAGCAGACAGTTGACTACACAAAGTGTCTGCTGAGCCGCTGAAATGATTTAGCCATCCCTAGGATGCACCATTTCATGGCATTTCAGTCGCAGCTAAGATGCTTTCCTAGAAGCACTCTTAGGTTTCTGGCTGTTAAAATGAACTCAACTATGATTTTGGCAAAGGGCCAGTTCCTAAAGTGGTTAGCAGAGCTGCAAGGTGATGCGTGGTGCAGAGGCAGGAGACAGAAATGATAGGCACAATCCTATAGTGACAGAGCTGGGCTTGTCCCACTGCTCCACTGAGGTGGAAAGGGGGGAGGGGAGGAGTTTGAGGAACTGGATAAGAATTCAGTTAACAGCTCCACTTAACTTCTGCCTCCCTTTCTTTGTCCTTGTCCTGTCTCCATACTTGCATACAATGCCGTGCTCTATACTCCAACAACCCAAAGTTCCCTCCTTCAGGACCACTCAAGCCTCCATTTGCCTTCAAAACTACCATTCAACAATACCACTAAAACCTCCAGTATCACCCCTACAGTCCCACAGTGTGGATTGTTTAACTTAGGTAAATGATTAGCTGTGATGCCATCAAGGAGCCTTACCGGTTTAACGATTTTTCCTCCAGTGACTGTTAAAAAAACACACGGATTACAAGAACAAATGTAGGGAAATGACAAAAGTTTTAAAATCTTACAGAGTCATTATGCTTCTGGTGTCTGATCTGTAGTTCCAGAACTTTTCCCTTTCTTAAATGGAAATCCAGACGGTTTTATTCTCTTGAGGATCAACACTCCCTCTTGTTGTGCCCATCTCACAAATCTTGCCTTTAGCAAAAACCACATGGATTCTTTCTATCATTTAGCCCCTTTCCCCAGTGTAAGTATGTCATCTGGCCTGAAAATCCGATCAGGCTTTCTTTGACTCCATGGGCAGGTAACACCTCTAAGTACCTCCAAAAGAAGCTTCTTTCTCACAACCGGTAAGAAGATTGAACTAAACTCTCCCAATTTATTTCGGTGCTCCTTCCAGCACTACTTAATCCGTGGTGCCCCAACCAGGTTTCGAAATTTTCTTCCTCCCTTGCCTGCCCACCCATTCAAAATTCCCATTCCTTGACCAACTTGACCAACTTGCAAATGAGTGGTAACAGTTTAATGCCATGCATTGAGGAGTTAATACAAAGCAGCCTAAAGCAGAGAAACCATTTCTTTGAAGTCTCCTTTTCGCAGCAAGAAAAATATATGTCCTATGAAGTCTCCTTACACAGTGAGAAAAATACCTCGCAGACACGATGTGAAGATCAGGTGAAAGTGCCTAATGCCCAGTGTGTAATAATAATAATTTTTAAAAGTAACTGAAATAGATAAAAGATTGGTTTTCGTTTTTTGCATTTTTGTGTGTATTTTTTGGATCTTCTATTTCTGGGGATCGAACTTTTGGCCCAGTCTTTAGGGATACACACACACACTTTCTTAAAGAGAGAATCCTGTAGGATGCTGGGAATGGGAAACTGGCTCCTGTGGGCTGTTACTGACGGAACTGAAAGAATAAAAGTTCCCTCTTTCCTATCTGAAACCTCTCAGGATTGATTCCCTGTAACAATAGCCACCATATATGAGTTTATTTCAGTAACTACTGGCTTATTTCCATGCACGATTCCATTTAATCTTCACAATAACACTTAACACCACTGTCTCTAGTGCATAGGTGAAGAATGAAGCTTGCCGAGGCGTAGCATCAAGTGTTTCTTCCATTTTCATACAAGATTAATCGTTAATACTGACCAAGGTGGGTCTTAACCATTCCAAAACTGTCTGGGATTTGCTTCTCTTTGCTCCGCTCCGCAGCTCCACTCTTTACCGAGAAGTGCCCCGCACAGATGGGGGGCGGGGAAGGCCGGCAGAGGTTGCCTCCCCCGGGGAAGGGTTTGGCGAAGCCCCGCCCCGGAAGTGGGCTCACAGGGGCGTGGCTTCACGCCGATTCTTTCAGAGTCTCGGGGCCGGACTGCCGCAGAGCCGTAAAGGGCTCTAGGAGTCGTGAAGTGGCGAGGCGCGGAAGTGTTGCTTTACGACGATTTGAAGGAAAGGTGCAGGCCGGCGTTTGCTACTTGCGACTCTCGGCACCACACGTGGGCGAGTGTAGGTGTTCCGTCCCAGAATTCGTTCCTTTTGGCGTGGACAAGCCACACTGAAGGACAGAGTGGCAGCGGAGGCCAGGGGTCGTGAGCTGATGGATATTGCTGTTGATAATGAAGGGACATTGGGAGGAGGTCTGCAGAGTGGAGCTGAGGGGGCGCGGCTGAGGCTCGACTCCGGTAGGGAGAGAGTCGGGGGCACAGCAGGGACGGACCCTGGCAGCGTAGAAGTGGGGAATGGACTGGCAGGAATGGAGAAGACAGATGATAGAGAAGGAAGTGGACAAAAGGCAGATGAGATGCGAGTGGACATAACGGTTGTGAAACAAGAAGTTATGGACTGGTCGGAAATGGAAGACGGGATGCTGGATGGCCGGTGGGTAAAGCAGGAGGTGGAGGATGGGCCTGAGGTGAAAGAGGAGAAACCAGGCACTTTGGAGGTGAAGCAGGAGATGGAAAGTAGTTTTATGGTAAAAGAAGAGAAAGTGGATGAAGCAGAGGTAAAAGAAGAGAAAGTGAATGTGAAGGAAGAGGTAATGGACTGGCTAGATGTGAAGGAAGAGAAGAAGGATAACTTGGAGGTAAAAGAGGAGGTGTTTGTTGCTCAGAACATAAAAAAGGAGGAAATGATGGATGAAGTTTGTGTTAAAGAAGAGAAGTATTTCCCAAAGGAAGAAGTGATGGATGGTGATACAAAGGTGAAAGAAGAGCCTCAGATAAATCCCCCAGTGGGTTTCAAACGGAAACTGGCCATGTCAAGGTAGGACAGGGAGAAATTCATTGAGGGAATAAAGCTGTGGAGTCCTCTGTTGTCTGGATTGAAGGAAATCTAGCAGCCGGGTGTGGAATAATGAAGAATAAGTGCAAACTTGGGTCCCTGGAACCTGCGTGTTTGTGGTGGAGGGAGGGGGTAATTGGGAGGGCAGGATTTTGTCAAAGGACAACAAATTCAGTAAAAATGTGTCAGGCTGTTAGTGGCCAGTGGACAATGGCCAAGTACGGAAGTGATAATTCTGGGGACCAGAAAACCCTTGACCAGATTCTGGTTTGACTTAATATGCTCTTGACTCAGTATTCTTTTAAAGAGGATAGACATAAAGAAAAGTCTAATAAAATTAACAGTGACTACATGGATTAAGTTAAAATTAGACAAAAATGCACTTGAAGTCACCCATTCTCTATGGATAGTGTGAACCTTTATTGCTTTATATTTAATTTCTTTATAGTGTATGATCATGTGACAGCATAGGAAATAAAAGAGTGGTCAGATTCTTGGGATTCTTACTGTCTAGAACACAGTGGGCCAAATAGAAATGACTGTAGTTTGGTTGTCAGTATCCCAAGATCCTAGAAGAGCAATTGGAGATAGATGATGGGTAATAGCATTTCTGGATTATTTTAATGCTCATTTTAGGTTGGGTGTGGAGATGAAGAGAAAAGATGCAGCTGTTACTCTGTAAATTTGACTTGGTCTTATATTCTTTTTGTGGTATATGTGCGTTTAAGGTAAGTAAATTCATGGATTGATTGGACTTCTGGTTATATGCATGCGTACATGCGTGCGTGCACGTGAGCGCACGCATACACACACACACACACACACAATCTTTAGCAGACTGCCAGGAATTACAAGTTAAAATGTTAATGAATAATCTCATTTTCTGATTGCAGTAGAAAAAGAAGTCAAAAGTAAGATTTTTTTTTTAATTTAATAACATGTTTCCGTGAATTATGTAGTACTAACAACGTTGTAAATGTAGTTGTCATTTGGAGACAGTTTTCTAGAGGAGAATTTTCTAAGGATGTTTGAGAGCTATCAAATATTTTATCAGTTACTTACATATACTTTATTCATTGACTACATGATTGTGGTGAGTAATCGGACTCAGCATTAAAAATTTATAAATCAATAAATAGAATTAATATTTGATAACTTACTTATTAAGTTTCTTTTGGGTTTTTGTAGGTGTGAAACTTGTGGTACAGAAGAAGCAAAGTACAAATGTCCACGTTGTATGCGATATTCCTGCAGGTATGTATGTAATTTCCTACCTTACTACCTCTTTCTGTACCCGTCTTACCTCAGAGTATGAAAGTACCACCTCATTTGTCTCTTCAGTTTGCCCTGTGTAAAGAAACACAAAGCAGAACTGACCTGTAATGGAGTTCGAGATAAGACTGCATATGTTTCTATACAACAGTTTACTGAAATGAATCTCCTAAGTGGTAAGTCATCTTATGCATAACAGATTAATGCTTCATGGCCATTGGCATATGTCATTTATTTTTCTGTTTTGAAATTTTTAGATTATCGGTTTTTGGAAGATGTGGCAAGAACAGCAGACCACATTTCTAGAGATGCTTTCTTAAAAAGACCAATAAGCAATAAACGTGTAAGTATTTCTTTTCATCTCTTCCAGTTAAAATTCTTTTAGTCAGTTAGATCCATTTTTTTCACCTATTATTAAGTGGCTATTGTGAATCAGAGCTATTCCAGTTACCAGGGATACATCAGTGACCAAAACAAAGTTCTTTCTGTCCTGGAGCTTGTATTGTGTGGGGAGAGACAAGAGATGAGTAGAGGAACAAATATAATTTCATATAGAGTTAAGTGCATGTAGAAAATAAAACACAGGATATAAAAGAAAATGAAAATGGTGTTTGTTGGGAGGAGGTCATGAGTAATATGGTAGTCAGGAGAAGCTTCTTTGAGAGATGACATTTAAGCAGTGATCTGAATGATGAGGAAGAGGCAGCAATGTGAACCTTTGGAGGAAGACTATTCCAGGTAGTGACAAAAACATAAGTAAGACTGAGTTAGGAGTGAGGTTGGTATGTTTGAGGATTAAAATGGGGACACGGTGACTGAAGTATAGGTGAGTAAGGAGGAGAATGTAATGTTGAACATGAGGTTAGAGAAACTGGTGAGGGCTCCTAATATATTCTAAGTGAAAATAGAAGCCATGGGAGGGTTTTGAGCACATTTGCTTTTTGAAAGATCACTCTTGCTGCTTTCTGCAAAATGAGCTTTCACATACATATCTGAAAGAAAAATTATCATGCATCAGCATGTTTTTCTCAAGCTTAATTAAGCATAATTAAGATTTCTGCTTAAAAGACAAATTACTTTTTAAATTTTTTGTTTTTATCGTAAAGAATTGCATGCATATTAAAAAAGCATAAAATACAAATACACTGTTTAATGAATAATTATAAAGTGAACATCCAGTGTTCAACCCAGGTCCAGAATTAGAACATTACCAACTTCTCAAAAATTCCCTGCCATTCCCTTGTGCCATTCCTTGATCCATTTTTTCTTCTAAACAGTTTTCTAGTTTAGGACCATATCATTTATTTATCTATTCGGTTGTTCATGGATTCTGAGTTTTCTATTATAACATAGACTCCAGGTTTTTTGTAATAACAACAACAACTAAAACCTTAACAGCATTGCAGTGAGCACTTTTGTTTATGAATTGTGGTTTGTGTACACACCTGTTTTTTCTAGGGTCTATACCTGGGGATGGGATTACTCTTTTGTGGGGTATGCACGTATTCAGTTTTACTAGATGTAAGCAAAACATTTTCCAAAGTGGTTATACCAGTTTAGACTCCCAATATTGTGTGTACCTTTTGTCACATCCTCTCCAATACTTGATTTGATCAGAGTTTTAAAATTTTTTGTCAGTTTGATGGCTTTGTAATTTTATTGGGGTTTTTAATGTGCAGTTCTCTGATTTCCAGTGAGATTGAGCATCTTTCAAATATTTTACTGGCCATTTGGATTTCATTTTGTAGAATGCCTGGTCAAGTCTCTTGCTCATCTTTTTATTGGTCAACTTTCTTTTTCTTACTGGTTTGTAGGAATTCTTTGTATTTCTTAGATGCCTGTTGGTAGTTGGTTGTACGTGTTATAAATACTTTCTTCCATTCTGTGGCTTGTTTTTCACTATGTGTCTTTGCTGAACAGATGTTCTTAATCTTAATGTAGTCGAATTTATCATGTTTCCTTTATAATTAGTAGTTCTAAATGTTTATTAAAAAAACTCTTTCCTACTTTGAAGTTATGAAGCTATTCTCCCAGAGTTATTTTCTTTAAGCTTTATAGTGTTGCATCTCACAGTTATGTTTGTAAACTACCTGGGATTAATTTTTGTGTATCATGTGAAGCGGAGATCCCATTTAATTTTCCATATGGAAAATCCACTTTCTTAGCATCATTTATGGAAAAGTTCATCCTTTCCCTACTGCTCTGCGGGACTGCCTTGTCATCTATCAAGTATCCATATATGCTTGGGTCAGTTCCTGCCCTATCTATTCTATTCTGTTGGCGTACTTGTCTGTCCAATACCACACTCTCAGTTATAGTTTTTTACTGCAACTCACTATCTCAGTGTAATTCCTCAGACTTTGTCCATTTTCTGGAGCATGGCCATACTCTAGTATGGGTATGACTCTTTGTAATTCTATACAAATATGATGAATCAGCCAATTGATTGTACAGTCTCCTTTTCCTACCTGGGAATTTTAATTGGGGTTGCATTCATTTTATAGAGTAACTTGGGTGATTGGACTTCTTTACAGCATTAAATCTTGAAATCTCTGCATTTATTTAATATCTCCATAATTTTCTCTGTAGAGATCTTATATATTTTTTGTTAGATTTATTCCTAGGCACTTTAGAGGCGCCTGGGTGGCTCAGTCTGTTAAGTGTCCGACTCTTGATTTCCGCTTAGGTCATGATCTCAGGGTCCTGGGATCGAGCCCCATGTCAGGCTCTGCGCTCAGCATGGAGTCTGCTTCTCCCTCTCCCTCTGCTCCTCCCCTGCTCTCTTTCTCTGTTTCTCTCAAATAAATAAATAAATAAATAATTTTTAAAAGATTTTTTTACTAGGCACTTGATTTTTTCATGCTTTTTTAAATAGTATTTATTTTTAATCTGCTGGTATTTAGGAATGGTATTTTTATTGTTATTTATTTTATGGAATTATAATCTGCATTTTATAGAATTAAAATCTATACTTGTACCTTATCTGTTCCTTGAGATTTTCTCTTTAAACAATTCATCCCAATTTGTTTTTATCTTTCTATCCTTTTCTTCTCTTTTTCTTATTGGAATAGCTAGGACTTCCCATTCATTGTCAAGTACTAATGATGATAGTAGATATTTATGTTGTAAGTCCCACGTCCTCCCCTAGGTTTGATTTGCTAGATGGATTCACATGATTGAACAGAGTTATACTCATGGCTGAAATTTATTACAGTGAAAGAATGTAGAGCAAAATTAACAAAAAGAAAAGGAGCAAAGTCTGAAGGAATCCAGTTGCAAGCTTCCAAGAATCCTCTCCTGCTTGGAGTCACACAGTATACAGTTAATTCCTCTGTCACTGAGTTGTGATAGCACTTGTGAAGTATTGTCTACTAGGCAAGCTCATGAGAAATTCACTACCCAAGGTTTTTATTGGGGGCTGGTTGCAAAAGCATCCTCTGTCTGCCTAGCAAGTGCCAAATTCCAGGCTCCCAGAAGGAAAACAACCAAAACCATGTTGTGTATGCAAACAATTCAGGCACAGTGAACCACACTTACTGTTTTAGGAAAAGTCAGTGTAGAGAACCATTTACCAATCATTTAAATTTCCAGGCACTAGCCAGGGAACGACCTTGCAAGCAAAACCACCTAAAGATAACAGTCTAAGGCCTGCTATGTTAACTCTTCTGTACATCTTTGTTTTATAACTCCTGATTATAGAAGGAAAACTTCCAAGATTGTACCATGATGTTTGCTCTTAAATTTTTTCTAGATAGAATTTGATGTCTAGATTATGGAGGTTCTAGTCCTAGTTTGCTATCAGATTTTTCATGAATGGTGGTTATATTTTATCAAATGTTTTTCCTGTATTTGATTATTTCATTTGTGTTCTTTTAATCTATAATTTTCTAATATGAGTGCTCTTTTAATTGGTTTTCTATTTTAAGCTAAACTTGCATGGTATGTTATCATATCATGCTTTTTATTCTCTGCAGAATTCATTTGAATTATATGTGTCTTCACCTTATCCGTGTACTCATTTTGTATTTCTCTTCATGAGTGAGATTAACCTTTAATTTTCCTTTTTGATATTCTCAGGTTTCCATATCAAAATGATTCTAGTTTCATAAAATTATTTGGGAATATTCCCATTTCATTCTTAGATGCATTCACTAATATTGGAATTGCTTCTTCCTTGGGAGTTTGGTAAAATTATTCAGGAACCAGTGAGGGCTTAGAGTTTGGGTCACTGAGGTACATAGTCTTTACTATTTGTGGGATTCTGCAGGTTTTCTGTGTTTTCTTGAGTTAGTGTTACTAGATTATATTTTTCTAAGAATTTGTCCATATGACCTAAATTTTCAAATTTATTGGCGTAAAGTTCTTCATAAACCTCTCCCTTAAAGCTCTATAGGAGTTGTAGTCATTTCATTTGTAATATTGGTTATTTGTGTCTTTTTTTCCTTAGCTCAGTTGCTTTTATATGTTTTTTCTATTTTGTTAATGTGTCCTCTTGACTTTTGTTGTATTTTTTTCATGTTTAGCTTATTTGCACTGTGATCAGAGAACATACTCTTTAAGGTCATTCCTTTAAAATATATCAGTACTTGTGTTTGTGGCCCAGTATATGGTCAGGTTTTATAATGTTCTTTGTTTGCTTGAAGAAAAGAATATTCTGCAGTTGCTGAATATAGTACTCCATATACCCTTTTTAGGTCAGGTTTATTAATTATGTTGTTCAAATTGTTTATAATTACTGACTTTTTTTGTGTATGTGTTTCTTCTGTAAGTTTCAAAAAGAAGTATGTAACATTTTCCAGTAGATAAAATCAGTTTGATTTGTTTCCCCTTGTGGTTCAATTTGTTTTGCTTTATATGTTTTAAGGCTAAATTATTAAATGCATACCTCAGGAAGTATTTCTTTGTGTATTTATCCTTTGGCATCATGAGGTGACCCTTTTTGTCTCTAGCTTTTTGTGTACTTTGACTAATGCTTATGAAGTATTACTTATATCAGTTCTTTGCTTGGTAGTTCACAGTCTGTTTTTTTCCTTACTTACAGCCTCTCTGTGTCCTTATGTTCTGGATGTAGTTGGTTTCCAGTTCTTCTTCCATCTGATAGTCTGTAACTTTTAACTAAATCATTAAGTTCATTTACATTTTAATAAAATTATCTATATACTTGACTTTAAATGTATCACATCATTTTTGCTATTTGTACCAGTTTTTTTTTTCATCTTCATGTCTTTTGGCCAGTTTTGTTTTTTTTTTTTTTAGTCATTTGAATTTTTCTCTATCAGTTGAGAAGTTATACACACTTTTTCTATCCTTCTGTTGGTTAAGGTAGACGTTACAAAATACATGCTTAATTTGCCAGTATCTAAAGTTAAGTAGTATCTGAACCCTGTGCCTAAACAATGCAAAAGACCTTAGAACAGGAGTTGGCAAACTTTTTCTGTAAAGGGTCAAAGAGTCAATATTTTTTCCAGGCCATATGGTTTCTGTCACAACTACTCAGCTCGGCTGTTATATCAAGAAAGCAGTCATAAACAATATATAAACTAATGGGTGGGGCTAGCTTCCAACTGAATTTATAAAGATAAGCAGCAGGCAGATAACAGTTTACCAGCAGTTACCTTAAATTCCATTTAACCTTATTTGAGGGAGAGAGTGCGCACAAGCAGGGGCAGGAGCAGAGGGAGAGGAAGAAGCAAACTCCTCGTTGAGTGTGGAGCCGGACACTGGACTCTATCCCAGGACCCTGAGATCATGACCTGAGCCAAAGTCAGACACTTAACCAACTGAGCCATCCAGGCACCCCTTGAGTTTATATATCCCGCTTTCTTTGCTTTTTATTCCTTCTGTCATCACCTTCGATCTTACGTCTGAGAGATCACTTTTTTCCTGCTTCACGTACATCCTTTAGAATTTCCTTTAGAGTGGGTTTGCTCTTTGTCACCTCTTGGGTTCCTCTGTTGGGTTTTGTTTTTTTGGTTGTTGGAGGTTTTTTTTGTTTTTTTGTTTTTTAAATTTCTATTTATTTGCCGTTCTTCACTCTGAAATGATTTTTCTCTATGGAATTCTGGGTTTATAATTAGTGTTCTGGTGTCTTACGGCTTCCATTGTTATTATTTCAGTCACCTGGAGTTTTAAACTGCCTTTGATATCTTTTAATCTGCCTACATTTTTTTATCTTTGCTGTTCTGCATTTGTGCTGTAATATGAAAATGCAAATTTTTTTTTCATCTTAACTTGAGAATTGTTAGATTTCTTGAATCTGTGGCATATCTTCCATCAGTTCTGGGAAATTTCCAGCCCATTTCTATTAAAAGATTACCTCTGCCTTCTTCCTTTCCTTTTCTTCTAAAACTACCATTAAATGTGAGTTAAGCTTCTCCCCATATTTTATCTATCCTTTAACTTCTCTGATTTTTTAAATCTTTTTTGTCTCTGTAATGTATTCTGGAAATGTTCTAGTTTTATTTAGTTCTTTTAAAAATTTGCTGAGTCAGTTTTTATAGTTTCTTCACTGCACATAGTTTCAAACTGTTATATGTTTTTAAATTTTGCAGAGCTGTTCTACAGTCTGTGTACGATCCTTTTAGTGTCTGCATTTATGGGGAATTCTCAGCTACCTCTTTTTTCTCTTTTGGTTCTTGCTCACTGACCATTGTTTTCTTGCATTATTTATGCTTCTTTATTTTTTATTGAGTATTGCTTTTTTTTTCTTAAATTATTTGTGAGAACTTTTTGAAGAGTAGAACGCAGGCCTTTTTTTATCTGCCAAGTATCTGGGAATATTGCAAATCTGGACCTATCTTATACCAAGTTGAAAGTTTAAGATTCCCTTGACCACACAAAGCAAGGGAGATCATTTCAAATTTCAGCAAGAACTGGCCTTTGGCTACAGCTTCTAATGAATTGTTTTTCCTTTTTCCCCTCTGTTCCAGTCATTCCAATATAAATTTCCTTGCATGTTCTGGGGACAGGGTTTATTTCTGGTTCACTCTTATTATTATTAGGCATATTATGTGACTGAGATTCACTTGAGGTGGGGTTCCTAGAATATTACAGGGTCTGAACTCTGACCCTGTTGCTGAAAGGCTGTTGAAAGGGAAAGCCTATATTTGCCAGAATTTGCAAACGTGGCTTCATTGCTTTGCTTACCTCTCTTGAGTTTCCACTTCTCACTAAATAATAGCCTGTATTTTCCTGGTTTTGTTTTCACTTCTTCAGTGCTTTTAAGGTGATTTTAAAATATTATTTTATTACATATATTTATTTCCCCCGCTATCTGTAATTCTTAGATGTTTTCAGTGGGTGGGTTGGTCCTTATAATCATTGCTATTACTGAAACCAAAGTCCCATGAGTTATAATAGATTATTTCCCTTCTTAACAAATGATAACTGACTCTCCCTTTCCCTTGGCTTATGATTTAATTATCTAACTCTTTGGATCGCAAATTCTAGATTCCCATTCACTGACCCCAAAACTTGCGTTTATACTTTGCCATTTGAGTGATCAAGGAAAAAGTCTTGTGATATTACTTCCTTCACTACTCTCTGGAGTTGACTAGTTCAGCTCAACCAACCCAGATGGTCAGTGGGGTTAACACGTGTCGGAGCCAGATTGATTATTCACATACCCATTTTGTATAGTCTATAGCAGTGGTTACTTTAAGTTGGGCCTTGTACTAGGCAATGCCATGGTTCTTCCCCTGAGTGAACTACCTGTCTAGTAATCAAAGCAGACATGTATACAGCTAAGTATGGTATAAAACCTTCAGTAAAAGAAAAGGAACTGTACAGGTAGCCCCTATGAATTGCCAGATTACCTACATTTTTAAAAATCCCATTAAATCCTCCTTTTGGCTTATAGAATGTATGGTTAAAAATACAGGTTCTAAAATTAGATATACCTGAGTTTAGTACAGGCTCTGTCTGTCAGAAATAGCTGTATAATGTTGGCATCTCATTAACTTTTGTTCCTAGATTGGGGATAGTAATTGTACCTATCTGATAGTATTGTGAGGATTAAATGAGATATTGCTGTTTAGTGCATTTTGTGAAACAAAAGTACCCAATAAATCTCAACTATTATATTTTGAACATTGTTTTATTCACTTCTGAAATTTAAGGCATTTTAAAATTAATTTGACTATTTATTTATTTTTGGTTATTAGATGTACTTTATGAAAAATCGTGCCAGAAGACAAGGTATTAACTTAAAGCTTCTACCTAATGGATTCACCAAGAGAAAAGAAAATTCAACATTTTTTGATAAGAAGTAAGTTTCTAACTTCATTCGTAGTACATTGGGTATTCTCATTTGATCAGGAACATCTTTTAAGGTTTCGTTTACTATAGAGCATTGTTACCCAAAGTGCAGTCTGTAAGCTTTTTGTTATTGGTTTATAGTATATGAGAATACCCGTTTAAACACCTCACTCCCACTGAGTTTAATCTTTAAAAAAATGTTGCTAACTTGAAAGGTTGAAATGACTTTTTTTAAAATTTGCTTTTTATTTAATTGCTACTGAGATATGGAATATTTGACTACATATTTCGGAGTGATATCTTTAAAGTTCAAGCGTAAAGTTTGACTTAATCCAATCTGTTGTGGTAAGTTGATCTTTCATTCATAGGACCATTTGAGGGGTCAGTTCAGTGAAAAAAATAATTCAAAATCTGTGTAATTAAATTTTTCCATTTGTTTGTTGTTAAATTGCCCATTATTATTTTTAAACGAAAATGGTTTTGCTACTAACTGAGTTTAAAATGTCTGTATTCAGATGTTAGATGAATAAAGCACTGAGGTGAGTTCCCAGTTAGATGGAAGCCATACTGAATATTGAGAATATTGCTGGTTAGTTAATTGATAATCAGCCTGGAAACCTCTTTAGTGTGTCCCAATATTTTGTTCATTCTTGTTCAGCATTTTCATCAGTGATTTAGATCATGATTATTCATCTTGGCCCTGCTGACGTTTTGAGCCAGAGAATTCTTTGTTGTAGGGGGCTATTTTGTGCATTTTAGGATGTGGCCTCTACCCACCAGGTGTTGGTAACACACATACACACACACCCCTACCCAACCCATCTCTCTTGTGGGAACAAGAAATGTCTCCAGACATTACTAGATGTTTCCTGGAGTGGGGGCAGAAGGGGGAGGCAAAATCACCCCTATTTGAGAACCAGTGATTTAGATTAATATGGAAGACATACTTCTTGAACTTACTGTATAGTAGAATCAGGATTGCAAAAAATTCTATTGCTCAAAGGTGGTGTATAAGTAGCAAGATAAATATATAAGGTCTTGTACTTCACTTGTAGGGGGAAAAAATGGAACAAAATTTAGAAAATTTAGAAGCACCTTCTTCAGGATACTTTGTTTTCTTAGCCATTCATATGAAAATGACTAGGTTTTAATGACTTTAAGTGTTATTTTATGATTTAGTGTTATTAGATAATGTGTTGTTATTTAAGATGATTGCTGGAAGGAGGGAAGAGGGGGATACTGAATCTTCTCAAAGGATTATTTTCACTACCCATTCCCCAATATTCTATTTTTTAAGAGGCTTATTTTCGGTACTTTTTTTCAACTTTCAGAAGTGATTAATGTTTTGACTCAGATAAACCTGAATTTGAATATTGCCTGTACCATTTAGTACACACTGGGTGACCTTGGACAGGATTGAATTTACTATGTTGAGAGGATTAAATGAAATTATACCTAAAGTAGTACCTGGCACTGAGTAAATAATATACAGTGACAATTCAAGGTCTTCTTCTATTATCTGAAATCCTTGGGGATATGGTAAATTTATTATATTATATTCACCTCTAGGAGGTCTGGAGCAGCATTACATAATCAAACAATACTATATCTACAGTGAAACCTGCAAATGTTGACATTATAATGGGTAAATAATGATTGTGAACTGGATCAGGCAGGTTTTGCTGGCAAAGGAGTTAATGGGAAAACTTTCAATTTCAGATATTTGGGGATTTTACTGTAACTGTTCACATGAGATTTTAGTGCTGTGTACTAAGATGATTACTATAACTCCCTTGATATTAAATTGGTCATTTGCTTGTTTAAGCTTGAGTTACAATATAGTCAAAAACTCAAATTGAACTTGTTTAAAATTAAATGTTCCAGTGGTAATTTTTGAACAGAATGCAGAAGTCTTTGTGGTATTTATGTATGGTAATAAGTATTACCATGTGAAGTGTGACTAAAGCTCTATTGTGCCTGAGTTACCTCTGTAGAACTATCAGTAGGTTATATAGCAGGTGCCATAGGTACCTTAGAACCATAATGTTCACCGTAAATCCAGGCATCCTTTATTGCAGGAGTTTTTGACCAGTATGGCTATGAATCTCTTTTTTTTTTTTTTAAGATTTTATTTATTCATTCGACAGTGAGGGAGACAGCCAGTGAGAGAGGGAACACAAGCAGGGGTAGTGGGAGAGGAAGAAGCAGGCTCCCAGCGGAGGAGCCTGACGTGGGGCTCGATCCCAGAATGCCAGGATCACGCCCTGAGCCGAAGGCAGACGCTTAACTACTGAGCCACCCAGGCGCCCCTATGAATCTCTTAAATCGCATATGCAAAATTGTGTGATATGTGAATTTTTATAAGAATAGGAAGTGTAATTTTCATTTTATAGTCAAAGTGGGGTATAACACTAATCAATCTGTGAGGTCCAAAATGTATTTAATAGTGGGGTGCCTGGGTGGCTTGCTTAGTTAATACATGACTCTTGATTTTGGCTCAGGTTATGATCTCAAGGTCATGAGATCGAGCTCCACATCAGGCTCCATGCTGGGCTATAGCCTGCTTAAGATTCTCTCTCTCCCCTCCCCCCTCCCCTGCCCACTGTTTCTATAAAAAATAAAACAAAATAAATTTTAAATGTATTTAATAGTGATGAATTTTAGAGGACTAGTGAATTTGTAGAAATGTCCTAATGGGTAACTTTAATGAACAAAGAAGAGTAAAGGGATGCTTATCTTAAGAATAAGTGGAGCCAAAACAAAATTGACATTCTCTTTAAAATAGAGGAGCCCAGAAGTGCCTGGGTGGCTCAGTTGTTAAGCATCTCCCTTCAGCTCAGGTCATGATTTCAGGGTGCTGGGATTGAGCCCTGCATTGGGCTCCCTGCTCAGTGGGAAGCCTGCTTCTCCCTGTTCCACTTCCCCTGCTTCTGTTCCCTCTCTTGCTGTCTCTCTTTGTCAAATAAGTAAATAAAATCTCAAAAAAAAAAAAAAAATAGAGGAGCCTTATAAGGAAATGTGTCCAGTAGAAGGCTTACCTACTTACTTTGGAGCAGATCCCAGACTATTCTTTAAAATAGTGACTCTTTCAGAGGTAACTCCTTTACCTCATCTCTTTGTGGGATGTGTAACTTATGTTCACCTTCACCATTTTGAGTATGTTCCAGTCAAAAACTGTGGAGGAAATATGAAAGATCTGTATAAAGAAAACCTAAACTCTACCAAATAACTTTAAAGATTGGAACAAATGGAAAAAGGTACCTGTGCTTAGGAGATTCAGTATTATAGAAATAACATTACTTAAATGAATGATCTGATGTGATCCTAATCAAAATACTAATTTTATTTGGTTTTGATTTGAGAATTTTTTTTTCTTTTTTTGAGAAGAAGGAAAGATTTTATGATAAAATGACTTAAGTTCAATTTGAAAAATAAACATGGAAGAAGCACGAGGAAAAACCTGAAAAAGAGGAGTAATGAGGCTGGACTCATTAAAATTTATGAAATTCTAGTAAAATTTTTTGGTGTTGACATAGAAATCCACAGGTAGCTTAAATTATAGAAAGTAGATGTAAGGCTATTTTGTACTGTAGCATATGATGAAGATAGCAATTCACATTAATACAGATAATTAATAAATGGGGTTGAGTCCAGCTTGCTGTTTGTCAGGGAAAAGCTGGAATTTTAAGTAGAACTTCAGGTGGATTAAAATGCTAAACCTGAAATTAAAAAAACTGGTGTATTTTCATAATCTTGAAGAGAGGAAATACCTCATCCAAAGCCATAAAGGAAAAAAAAATAACTAGACTTAACGTAATATTTTTTAAAATTGTATGGTAAAAAAAGACCATAGTAAGCTCAAAAGACTAGACAAAAAAATCTTTAGCATATATGACAAAGAGTGTTTATGCATTAATAAGAAAAAAGACTAGAAACTAATTAGGAAAAGGGGAAAGGCTAGAAATAGATGGTCATGGAAAGATATGTACATACTATAGAAAGATATGTATACATATAATACATGGCCTATAAATTTATATTGATAATATCTAATATAATGAAGGTATGGGTTAGCCAGGCCAATTTGCTCTTCCACTGTTGTTGAGAATATACATTAGTGGTCATTTTAGAAGGCAATTTGGTAATATTTCTCAAAATGTTATATATGCATACTCATATAATTTAGCCTACAAATGTATTTGTACAGTTTACAGAGATCCATGTGTATATATTCCAGCATTGTTTTTAATAGGGTAAAAACTGGCAACAACTCAAGTGTTCATTACTAAAAGACTGAGTTAAATTATGGTATCTTCCCAAGGTGGAATTCTAGGTAGCCATTAAACAAAAACAAGCTAGATGTGGAAGAATTGTCTTGAAATGACATCACGATATGCTCAGTAAAAGAAAAAATAGAGTTTAAACAGTTGTGTGAAAGATAGGAAGCTCACTTTTCCTATTGATGTAAAATTTGCATGCAGTGTCATGACATGCACAAATCTTAAGAGTACGCTTGTTGAGTTTTGACAAGTGCATAAATAGTCATACCTTGTTTTTGTTGTACTTCACTTTATTGTGCTTTGCAGATACTATATTTTTTACAAGTCAAAGGTTTGTGGCAACCCTGCATCAAGCAAGTCTTAAGGTGCCATTTTTCCAACAACATTTGCTTGCTTCATGTGTCTGTGTCACATTTGGTAATTGTCGCAATATTTCAAACTTTTTCATTATTGTTTGTCACGGTGATCTGTGATCAGTGATCTTTGATGTTACTATTGTAATTGTTTTGTAGTGCCATAAACTGCACCCATATGAGACAGTGAACTTAAATGATAAATGTTGTGTGGGTTCTGACTGTTCCACCAGCTAGCCAGTCCCCATCTTTCTCCCTCTCTTCAGGCTTCCTATTCCCTGAAATACAACAATATTGAAATTAGGCCAATTAATAACCCTACAGTGACCTCCTAAGTGTTCAGGTGTAAGAAAGAGTCTTATGTCTCCCACTCTAAAGCAAAAGCTAGAAATGATTAAGCTTAATGAAGAAAGCATGTCAAAGCCAAAGTAGGCCTAAAGCTAGACCTCTTGTGCCAAACAGTTAGCCAAGTTCTGAATGCAAAGGAAAAGTTCTTGAAGGAAATTAGAAGTGCTACTCCAGTGAACACAGGAATGATAAGAAAGCAAGATAGCCTATTGCTGATGTGAAGAAAGTTTAAGTGGCCTGGGTAGAAGATAAACCAGTGACAACATTTCTGTAAGCCAAAGCCTAATTCAGACCAAGGCTCTAAATCTTTTCAATTCCATGAAGGCTGAGAGAGGTGAGGACACTGCAGAAGAAAAGTCTGAAGCTAGCAGAGGTTGGTGTGTGAAGTTTAAGGAAAGAAGCCCTCCCTGTAACATAAAAGTGCAAGGTAAAGTAGCAAGTGCTGATGTAGAAGCTGCAGCAAGTTCTCCAGAAGATCTAGCCAATATAATTAGAGGTGATTACACTAAACAACAGATTTTCAGTGTAGACAAAACAGCCTTATATTGGAAGAAAGTGCTCTCTAGACTTTTCATACCTAGGGAGGAGGTCAATGCCTGGCTTCAAAGTTTCAGGGACAGGCTGACTATCTTATTGGGGACTAATGCAGCTGGTGAGTTTAAGTTGAAGTCAAGGCTGTTCTACCATTCCAGAAATCCAGCATGCTAATTCTACTCTGCTTATGCTCTATAAATGGAACAACAAAACCTGGATAGCAGCAAATCTGTTTACAACATGGTTTACTGAATATTTTAAGCCCACTGATGAGAACTACAGTTCAGATAAAAAGATTTCTTTCAAAATATTGCTGCTCATTGACAATGCATCTGGTCACCCAAGAGCTCTGATGGAGCTGGACGATAAGAATGTTATTTTCATGCCTCCTAACACAGTATCCATTCTGCAGCCAGTGGGTCAGGGAGTCATTTTTACCTTCAAGTCTTACTATTTAAGAAATACATTTCATACGTCTATAGCTGCCATAGACAGTAGTTCCTCCGATGGACTTGGACAGAGTCCACTGAAAAACTTTTGGAAAGGGGCTCACCATTCTAAATGCCATGAAGAACATTTGTGATTCATGGGAAAAAGTCAAAATATCAACATTGACAAGAGTGTTTAGAAGTAATTCCAGCTCTCATGGAAAAAGTTGAGGGGTTTAAGACATTCATGGAGGAACTAACTGCAGATGTGGTAGAAGCAGCAAGAGAACTAGAACTAGAAGTGGAGCCTGAACATGTGACTGAATGGCTGCTGTCTCATGATCAGACTTTCACAGATAAGGAGTTGCTTCTTATGGATGAGCAAAAAGAGTGGTTTCTTGAAATGGAATTTATTCCTGGTGTAGTGCTATGAAGATTGTTGAAATGACAACAAAGGATTTAGAGTGTTACATAAACTTAGTTGATAAAGCAGTGGTAGGGTTTGAGAGGATTGACCTCAATTTTGAAAGAAGTTCTTTGGGTAAAGTGCTATCAAGTGGCATCACATGCTGCAGAGAAATCATTTGTGAAAGAAAGAATCAGTTGATGCAGCAAACTTGATGGTTGTCTTATTTTTAAAAGCTGCCACCCTAATCAGTCAGCAGCCATTACAATACTGAGGCAAGGCCCTCCCCCAGCAAAAAGATGATGACTCACTGAAATCTCAGATGATGGTTAGCATTTTTTTAACAATAAAGTATTTTTTAAAATAAGGTATGTACATTTTTTTAGACATAATACTATTGCACACTTAACAGACTGCAGTGTAGTGTAAAAATAACATTTTATGCACTAGGAAGCAAAAAAATTCATTTCACTGGCTTTGTTGCAATATTTACTTTTGTTATAGTGGTCTGGAACTGAACCCGTGATTATCTCCGAGGTATGCCTATATCTGTATAACACAGTCCCTATGAATATATAGAATATTACCATCACCCCAGAAAGGTCTTTCCTTGTTAGCTCCCCTGCTTGCCAGGACATCCTGCTCTGACTTTTTCCCCTGGTGATGAATTTTGCGTTATTTAAAATTCCATACATGGAATCATATAGCTTACCCTTACTTTTGAGTGATAGCTTAGTTGAATACGAAATACCTTGATATTTTAGTACTTCCATTCAGTTATTTATTCCCTTGTCTTCTTTTTTTGCCACTTTGGAGAACTCTGGTTTTTTTTATATAGTCTTTTTTTTTCTTTCAGTTGCTTTTCAGATCTTCACTTTTGTCTTTGGAGTTCTGCAGTTGCAGTATGATATGGATCTTCATGTGATTTTTAAGATTTGTTTATCTTTCTTGGAATTTGTGCTTTCTGAATATGACAGTTCTGGAAATTCTGAGGCATTATTGTAATCTCTCATTTGTTTGTCTTTGCTACATTCGGGGTAATTTATTCAGTTATTATCATCCAAGTCACTATCTCCTCAGCTGTGTCTAATTAGTCTTATATTTAGCTCATGCACTGAGTGTTTTTCTGTTTCAGTTTTGATTGTCATTTCTAGAAGTTCTGTGTCTTTCCCAAATCTATCTGCTCTTCTAGATAGAACTGTATTCTTTTCTCATGTTTAAGTTCCCCTTTGTTTAATAATTTAGAACATTTATTATCTGTGTAAATAATTCCAGTATTAGAAGCTCTTGGAAGTCCATTACTGCTGTCTGCTGTTTCTGCTGACTTTTGATTATGGTGGCTGGTTTCCTTGTTTTTTCTCCTAAAAAGTAGCTGTGAATGCAAGTTGACATAGAAGGCGGCATGCATTTGCTTATGCCAAGATACTCCATGGTGCCAATTCAGGATCCTCTTTAATTTTTTAGTTTTAAGTTTCTCAGACTATATTAGTAGGAATAATTTGAACCCCCAACCAATTTGAGGAAACTACGGTTTCTCATTCTCAATCAAGATCTTTCCCTCTACCCCATCTACCTTTCTCCCCAGAGCCCAAGCTAAGGTCCACACGTTTCCTAGTTGTCTTCTTTTGCTAGTGGGCAGGACTTTTCTGGTTTACACTTTCACTACTTTTATGTTGTGATTCCAGTTTGAGGTCTCTAGCATATGTGGGCCCAAGATCTTGTCTCCTGTCACCCGCATGGTTGTCGACAAGCCTCTCGGTACCAGAATTGGCAAAGATTTCCAGAGCAGGTTTATAGCTTCAGCATTCCCCCAGGGTCTTTAGTTCCTGCTTCCTTTTGGTTCCAGAAGGTATCTTTTACTTGCTGATAAGCTCGGTCTGTTTATTTTATTTCTCCAGGATTTCTTAATATATGCTATTGAGAAGGTTTTCTGATTATCTTTTCTAAAATGTCCTAATTGTTTAAAATAAATGCTGGCCCCAGTACAAAGGTAAGGTCAGTAGTGGGAAAGAGATGGATCAGGAAGACATGATAATTACTCATTGACCTAGCAATTCCACTTCTAGAAATGTATTTGATAGATATAACCATATAAATGGAAAATGGAATATGTACAAGGATATTGAGTGCAGTGTTGTTTGTAATAGCAAAAGAGTAGTATGAATCTAAATAATTTGTCAATAATGGACCTCTTCATTATGGCATGTTTTTACAATGGAAAAAGAATGGAGCTGAATGTACTAATATGGAATGTCTAAGAGAGTCTAAGTCTCTTAGACTTAAGAGTGTGAAGATGGTAGAAGTGTGCCCATTATTTAACAACAGTGTGAATTAATAATTGAGCTCCAGTCCTGTTTTAGAAGCTAGCCACTAGATGTCTCTCTTGTAAAGAAATAACCTTTTATAGAGTCACAAAATTACTTTTTCTTCAGATAAAATTACAGCATTCAAATTATATTGCAGTAATATACCCATCTACCTATTTATTAATGTCAGTAGCACTTTTTTCTTAAGCAGTTACGTGGTGATACATTTCATAAAGTACAGTATTTTATTTGCATGATGACCAATAAGTAGTATAGGTTTGTACTTCACTGCAAACTGACTTTAGAAAGGAGCAAAGGAAAATGAAATGACGGGTTTAACAGTTGTGGTCATGGGGGGGACAAGTGGATTTTGCAGTGATCTGTTTTGGTGGAAGAATTTCAGAGCAATAGCAGGAATTTAGAAAAAACTGTGAAAAAGTAGAAACTTACTGGTCCCCCAAATAGGCATTTCCTTACAGGGGCCGTGTAGGCAGTGGTGAGAAAGTTTCTGGGACATAGCATCACAGAGGTTGTACTTTTCCATAACCACAATTAGCCAGCATTCATGGAAATGGAAAACACCCTTGGTCATCTTGGGGTCCCCACCCTGGTTCAGTTAGGGAAGTCTTCCTCAGTTCCCAGGTCTTCTACTTCATGATATGCCTCTGGCATCTGTCCCTTTCCATTTCCTTAACTGCAGCATTTATCAACCATATTCTCCCATGCAAACCCACCTTGTCTCACCCTGGACTATTGAGGAACTACTAAGTGTCTTCCCTACCGCAGTGTCTCCTTACCTCAGTCACGACGCGACACACGGCTGTCCAATAAATCTTTATAAAATGTGTTTTTATTGTGATGGTCACCTGCTCAAAATCAAGAAGTTAAGTCTCGGTTTAAGGATGGTCTTGTGGTGAGGATATCAGATGCTGAAGGATAAAGTAGTAAATTTAAGACAGTGTATGTAGTTTGGTGTGTCTAGAAACTAGGTTGGGAGTTGATAAGTGGTAGGGGATGAGGTTGGAGAGAGCCCCACTGGGGCTGGGCTTTGCAGGACTTTATACGCCATGCCAGGGAGTTTAGACAGTCATACTTTGAGCAGAAAATATTCCTGTTGGTATGAGGGATCCATACTAAGTATGAATTTTCATAGTCTGTCCCCACCTGATTTGCTAATGTATTCAACCGAGCATACCCAGGCTGGTCACCATGCTTAATCCTAGAATATTTTCCTCATCGATTATTTTCTAGCCATCTGTGAAAATACACATGATAGCTCATCTTCTCCATTACTTTTTGCTGCAGTTCCTATAGTACATATTTTCTCCACAGTTAATACGAAACACATGCTGCATTTAGTGCTGGCATTCGGTTTTTGGTATGCATATATATCTGCTCTCCTTTCTTCATTCTAGTGTTTCTTAGTAGGGGCTCTATTGGCATTTTGAACAGGACAAGTTTTTTGTTGTGTGGGACTTTCCCATGCATTACAGGAAGGTTAGCATTTCTGGTCTCTGCCCACTAAAATGCCTAAAGTGCTTCCCAGTCTTGGAACAGTAAGAACTGCCCAGCCATTTCCAAATGTCCCCACCGCCCAGGTTGGTGCAACTCCCAGTTGAGAAGTGCTTTATTAAGTGCTCAAGTATTTATCAGTTATTTGAAGCAAAATGTACTTTTTCATTTCAGTCTTCACCTGCTATATCCATTTTCTTAATATACTGTCTACTAAAGCCAGTACCACATACTTAACCTGTTTCCTATTATTATTATGTAGTGGTGAAACTAATTTTTAAAAGAGCAAAATGTAATATATAACTGGAACTTTTCAAAGTATTTTCATAATGATGTGAGACATATAAAATTATGGTTTTCATTCTCCCCAATTCTAGTAATTTTAATCCATGCTAAGTAACTACACAGATCCTTTGTATTCACTCTTCCAAAAACAGTTATTATGGTACCAATCCTAATAAAATAGATGGATTATTTTTTATGAGGAATAGTTATATTTATTCTTGAGACTCTAAAATTTGCTCTTGAAATACATTTTAAAAGATAAAATGCCTGTGAGTGAAGGATTATGTAGATATTTTATACATTTGTTTTTTCCTTGAAGGGTTTCAGAATTTGGTAGATTTTCTTTCTGCTTTGAATTAAAATAAGGTTTTATAACTGATGGTGGAACAAAATGGTTTTTTCCTGAAATCCCTTCAGGTAGTATGTGCTGCTTCCAAATTTCATGAGTTGACAATTTACAGATTAGTCTATCTTTCCTTTCTACTGCTTCAAAATGAAAGATGAAACCTAGAAAGAAGAAAACTTTAATTCCTTATATCAGAATGCTTGATGTTGCTTGAAATAAATACCCAATTCAAACCGGTTTGAGCTATAAAAGAGTATATTATTGGCTATCATAACTGAATATCCAGAGGTAGGATGGACTTCAGAGTTAATAGATAAAATGACTCGATTACATCAACAACCCAGTTTATTGCTGATTCTCCATTGTATCTTCAGTGGTGTCAGCTGAAGCCTCATGGTCATTTGCGTGGTCATATTGCAACAGTTTGAGTTGCAGTAAACATCCAGGAGTGCTTCTCTCCCAGCATTACTGAATAGAAAGCCTGAAATTCACCATGATCGGACCATCTTAGGTTATCTGCCCAGTCCTGAGCCATTGTGTCAAGGAAAATCTAGGATAGTGATTTTCTTAGGCCAACCAGTAAGCGCATGTCCCTAGAGGTAGAGGATGGATGCTGTTCATCAAAGTATGGTTATGGATTAGGAAGGAGAATGTTGGTAAGAGATTGCCAAGGAGGCAATTAAACTGTAACTCTTAGAAATGATTTCAAAATACGAAGGCAAAACCGGGGATGTACTGTATGGTGACTAACATAATATAATAAAAAATCATTAAAAAACAAAAAAAATACGAAGGCAAATATATAAAATATAACTGAGCTGCATTTGAATTAATAGTACATAAAAATACATGGTTTGTTGTTGAACTTGCAGTTCTGGTTAAGTTCATAACGGTATAGTTGATTAGAGCATAGACTCCAGGAGCTATTGTACTGTCTGGGTTCAAATCCCACCTCTGCCACTTTCCAGCTGAATAATGACCTTGAAAGAGGGACTTTTCTCCATCTTAGGGTTCTCATCTGTAAAATGAAATAATGGCATTCATCTCAGAGTTATAAGAATTAAATGAATTAATACATGTAAAACATTTAGAACAATGACATATTAAAAGCACTTAATAAACTATTGTTATTACTATTGCTACTTGCTAGTGCTTTCTGGTAAAAGGATCTGCTGGTAGGTTTGATAAAGTGTAGACTTTACTAATTTAATTAGTGATACAGTATTTTGAAGAATAGACATGTGGAAATTCTAGCTTTAGCTTACTCCCACGGAGTCACCTGTATTTAAAAATCAGAAGTAAAAATTTTAGGCATGTTTGAACTGACATGAGCTGTCATTGCGCTTCTCAAAAGTAGTGAGAGACGTTTCCCTTAGTAATTACAAACAAGGGCTGAAAGGTTAATGTCTTGAATGTACTGTGGAATATACTATAGAAATATTTACTAGGAGAGTTAAGTTAGTAGGGTGATGAGTCTCCCTCTGAGCCCTTCATTTCACTCTTCTTTAAAAACCTTTGTTTTTGGTGCATTAACCACAGAATAAAATCCATAGTGTTTAGCAGAACATTTAGGGCTTTTAACAATCTAATACGAATCCAGATGTTCAGTTTCATCTCTAGCTACTAAACACTAAGTTCAGTGTAAGTGCAATTTGGTTAAGAACTTGTAGCAAAATATTCTCAGTTAAAGGACCTGTGAATAATTTAGAACATTGAATTGAATGTAGAATTACAACAATGGCAATAACAGTAACTAACATTTTTATATGTTCTGAGCTCTCAACATATATTTACTCATTTAATCCTATGATATAAATACTGTTGTTATCCCCCTTTTACTGTGAGAAACCTGAGTCACAGAGATTTTTCTCTTGCTCAAGATCACATCAAATTATAAAATTTTAAGAGTAGGATTCAAGCACAGAGTCCGCTTAACCTTTGCCCTGAGCTACCTCTGGTCCATACAATATATTGAGTATTCTTCCTCTCTACAGCATCCCTGAAGAACAAGGTGCTCTCATATGGAAACTCTATACTCCTCCTCTCACAGCCACATGGAAGGGAAACACAGTGCCCAGGATTGGTGGTTGTTAACGTCCTAAACAGAAGTCTTCCTTTGCCTCATCCCCTTTGTCTGTTCACATCCTTAATGCCTAGGGAGTGCTTTGGAGTCTTCTTTGAGTAAATATTGGTTAGTCAGTGAGAGAGTGGAATGAAATTGGTGAATTTTTTTAAGAATAAAAATACCCAAGCTCATTTAAATTTTATATTAGAAATCTTAGTTCTTAGAATTTAGCCTTCATATGTAAGTCTTAGGTGTGGCGTATTTCTTGAGGAATAGCTTTGAAGCTGTCAAAATGATTAGATAAGTAACCGGAGTTCTGGTTGGGTAGTAATTTCTGAGATAAAAAGGAAGCTTCTTAAAAGAACACTTCCAATAATGAATATTTTTAGGTTTAAAAAGAATGTTAAAATTAGCCCTGTCCTTTCTAGGACTACCATCCTGTACTTTCCAGTGGAAACATTTTTGACTTTGCTGATTATAAAAATTAACAAATGATTATGTCAGAGATTTAATGGAGATATATACAGTAAGAATTAAGTCCTTTCATAATGGCAAGAAATAACCATAGTTAAAAGTTTGGGGCATGTCCTTCATACCTGTAAACACATGTATGGATATATATTTTAAACATAAATGCCCTCATTCAGCACGTACATTTTTCTACCTCAGCGCATATAGTCCTGCCTCATCTTTTCATTCACTATGTAGATCTGCTATAATTTATTTAATCAGTTCTCTGATGATATCCATTTAGATTGTTTTTTATTTTTTTCTAGAATGACACAGTGGACATGAGCATATGTCATTACTTCTCCAATTATTTCCTTGGAGTAAATTGCTGGGAATAAAACTATTGAGGCAAAAATATGTGTATTTTTTTTCATTATGAATATTTATTTATAGCTTTTATGAAATTGAACTGCCAGAAGCTTACACCAACTTATATTCCTATCAACAACAGAAAGTGTCCATTTCACCACACGTTGCTGTACTTCTAATTTTAACATTTTTGTAAATCTGGCAGGTGAAAATACTTCATTTCTATAATTCTTAGTTATAAATGAGCCTGAAAATCTTACTGTGTCAAGAGATCAGTGCCATTTAAAAGGATCTGGTGCCTTTGTTTTCTGCCCTTCTTCCTTGGAATTATGGTAGCACTCCAGATATGAAAATTAGCGATTTTAAGTAATGGAGTCAGAAGAATAATTAGAGGCATGGTTACAGAACTTCCTTCCTCTGTAAGTTTGTGTCATCATAACACATACTATTTTCTTGAAACTGTGGGAGAGAATGACCCTTAACACTTTCTAGTAAGCATTAGCTGTTAAGCAAGTGTCCTGTATTACCTTATTAAAACCAAGTATCAAATAATATTTATTTTCCTCTTTTAAAACATATAAGTGTTTCTCAACCTTTTTTATTATTATTGCCTCCCAAGGAGCCCTTTTAGACATTTTCCCTCTAATTGCTCCTCCGTGATATTTGATATCATAGATAAACTGCTTATTTGTCTTATTTACATACAGTGACCCTTTGGAAGCCCACACACGATGGTAATATTTAAGATTTTTTTTTTTAGCCTTCCCAAGAACAAACTTTAATGCCTTTGGGGTGATGCTGCCCCCATTAAAAGTGCATGACTGAAGGGGTAGGAAAAAAGCTTTGCTTTGCATGAGTAGTTTTTAGTTTCATGGGACTCAGAGAGAGGTCACTGTTCTCTTACTTTGTCATATGGTCCAGAAGGGAACATTAGGTTTAACAATTGCCACCACTTCTTCGCTAGTCTGTTAACAAACTCTAGACAAAGTACCTTGAGGTGCCTAGGTTACCTAGAATATTTGGGTACAGTATTTCCATTTGTGAGAACACTGGCAATTTATGGCAGGGACACAGTGACATTATTATAGTTGAAGGCATTTTGTTGAATTTAGGGAACAGTAGTCTTAACAGTAGGAGTAATAGTAAATGTTTTAACCTCTATCCCAGTGGTTCTCATTAAGTGGTGATTCTGCCTCCCAGAGGACATCTGCAATAATTTGGGGCCATCTTTGGTTGTCACAACTGGAGGAGTGGGTGTTGCTAGTGGCATCTGGAGGGATGCTGCTAAACATCCTACACGGGAAAGTGTCTCCCCTGTCTCCCCACCACCCCACCACCCCCCGCCCTAACAAAGAAGTATGTGTTCCAAAATGTCAGCACTGCCTAGGTTAAGAAACCCTGTTCTAGCCCAACGATTCTACTCCTTGGGATCTGTCTTTACAAAATAGTCCAAAATACAAAAGTGTGTGTGTGTTTGTGTGTGCATAAAGATACTCACTAAAGCGTTACTTTTCCCTTTATGGTGTTCTTCTAGGAAATTCACTAATACAAACAAAAAACATAAAATTACTCATAATCCCCCTCAAAAATAATGTTGGGATTTTGGTGTATGTGTATTTTTGTAATTGGGGCATGTATCACCATATATATAACTATGAAAAGTGGGAAACGAGCTTTATTTAATGAACAACAGACTGATAGTTACCAGAGGAGAGGTGGGGGAGGTGAAATAGATGATAGTGCTTATAGCATGATGAGGACTGATAGAACACTGTATGTTAACTACACTGCAATTAAAATTAAAAATTTAATAATTAAAAAAAAAAAACCTAATTCTTTGAGACTTAGAAGAGCTTCGATTGTCCATGGCAGGACTACATCAGTTTCAGGAACAGTAAAGAATTGGCAACTACTGTAGAGATAAATTAACTCAACCATTTCAGGAATCCTTTATACAGTACCCTTCAACTCTCTGTGTCCATTCCTTCATTTAACTCTTCTGTTCTGAATTACTGCTTACAAATGCTTTTTACACTACCAGAGAGTTAAAAAAGCACAGGCAATTTTTTAAGGAAGCTAACTTTTAATTCTGTGTACCAGTAGAGGTAAATGATAGACCCATCTCTAGAGATAGTGTTTTTTTTCTTTACTGTAATTTAATATGGAAGAACAAATGATAAAAAATTGGACGCAGTCATGATGTCTATCAGTAGAGAATGGATAAATAGATTTTGGCACTTTTCACAAAATGAAATACTGTACGATGGTTTAAATTAATGAACTAATGTATGTATTATAAATCTAAAGCATAATGTAAAAGAAAAGCAAGGCATAGGATATTTAGAGTATGATAATTTTGAAGTAAATATTAATATCACACAAAATACTATATTGTTTAAAGGTATGTGTATGTATATATACATAAAATATAAGACCATGGATGGCAAGAATACATACCCAACCTCAGGAAATTAGCTACCTCGGATGATGGATGAGAAGGGAATTTGATAAAGTGATAGTAGAAGTAACTTTTTATTCCTTAGAAGAAAAGAGTATTTCAAACAAATATGGTAATATGCAAGTTGGTTTAATCTTGAGTATGGGTACATTGAGTGTTCTTTATACTCTTTTTCTTTGTTTTTGAAATATTGTACAGTCACATTTTTTTTTAAAGTAAACATACTTTTCAAATTTGTTCATGTTTGAACTGATCCCAAATATAGAAAGATTTTTATAATAGTCATTATTTGGCAATGTATATATAATAAAATAGTAGTGAATGACTTCTTTACAACCACAACTAGTTAACTATAGCAAATAAAATGATTTCCAAGGGCTTTTCTTCCTTTGTTTTTGGAATGCAAAGTACCTTCTGAAGGTATTTATGGTCTACTGAATGTTAAGAAAGATAAATGGTTCTTGAAATTACTCAAGCAATGATTGGGGTAATTGAATATGATTTACACCTCCATAAGATGTTGAATTCATAATCCTTTTTCCTCCCCTATAACTTAACATGGAAAAAACAAATATATTTAGAAAGAAACCATATTACACATCAAGATTTAACAATCAGTTTATTTCTTACTAAGAAATGTGGAATTGGGCCTAGGTGGCTCAGTCGGTTGAGCATCTGACTCTTGGTTTCGACTCAGATTATGCTTAGGGTGGTGAGATCAAGCCCCGTGTTGGGCTCCACACGCCACTGAGCACATAATCTGCTTGAGATTCTTTCTCCCTCCCTCCTCCTTTTCTCCCCCTCTGCTACCCCCCCCCCCGCCCACACACACACACACATACACGTGTGCTCTCTCTCAGATGAATAAATAAAATCTTTAGGAAAAAAAGGAAATGTGGAGTCTCTGAGCCTCTTGATGGTGATATGATGCAATGCCTGTTTCTCAGATAAGGAACATTGCAGAGTGTTTTGTTTTGGAAGAATTGTTTGTTTAAAACCAGGAACTATTATAGTTGCATTCAAATTTTTTTAAAGTTTTTTCCTCTGAGGTTTTAGACATCTGGTCTTTAAATTAGTAAAGGGTGCTCTATGGTTTTGTTTTATCAAAAAAAACGAATGCTAAACTTAACATGATTGTTTCTTATATGTCTTGTTATTGAAGAAAACTTCCATAAGCAGATCTCTGATAGACTTACCCTAACAGAAGGATTTTTACTTGCTTTTATGGTTATTGTCTTCTGACAAAATTTGACTAAATCATATAAATATTTGGTGAGAGAGATTCTACTAGATTGTATTAAAAGAAAATTATTTGAGATTTTGGAGCCATGCTGCTAAGGGATAGATTTATCATGATGCTGGTCCTTTGCTTGGACATGCTGTTGGCCATTAACTTGCCAGTGGGTTGTTAGAAATTTCTTCTAAGTAAGGAAAACATGTAAAACCATCATATGGTGAAAACGTTTGAATTTCTCTGTCGGATTCAATATTTCGAGCATTAAATTTTTTAAAGAAGGAATGGTATATAGTGTCACCAGATTTAGGTATGTTAAATAGAACATATGGTCAGTATGCTAAAATTAGACATTTAGTGAATTATTAACTGTTGATCCTGTATCAAACCAAAGTTTAGACCTGAAAGCAAAAGGACTCTAGCTCAGAGTGCATTCTGCTTAGCAACCAGCTTGTTGTCTACTGTTTTGCTACTGAATGCACGTACTCATGGCTCAGAAGTGTATCCACAGCCAGCTGGTCGCAACCAGAAAACACTTCATTCACCTAATTTCCAGACTAGTTAGGCAAAGACATCAGCTTATTGTTTTTAGTCATGAGTGAATTTATTTGTAAACTTCAAGTAGTAACACACTGATCTTGAAAACCCCTGAACTGTGAGAAATTGCCTTCTAATTCAGGAATGTAAAGTCCTTGTAATTCAGAACTGCTGCACTTAATTTTGTTTTCCTCTTAAAAATCCTTACAGGTATATTGTTTAAAAAACACAGCCTCTAAAATCTTAGAAAAGAGAAAACAGCAGAAAAGATACATTAAATTCTAGGAATACTTTTTGAATTCTTATCTGAAAAAGAAAATTCAGGAGGTTTGATTTGTGCTGAAACTTTTATTGTCTACCTTGATCCTCATAAGATTATCTTCTAATTTAGAAAACAACAGTTTTGTTGGCATGTGAAGCTCCAATTTCCTCAGAGTCAAGCTGTGTACATAGAAAAAAGGTATGGTATTACCACTATTAAGAACTTCTTTGTTCTTGTTGTGTTTTTGTACTTAAAGTAAACCATTAACTTAAATGTGATATCAGTAAATGTCTGTCAGGAGTATAATGGATAATTAAGTTGTTGTCTTTGAAGTTGTATACCAGACTAAAGTCAGGGAAAGGACTTAAATTTTATGGATAGGGATATATAACACAATAGTATATATGAATATGTATAATTGATTGAAGAAAGTTACTCATTCAAAGCAGTGTCTTAGTTTTGTTTCCACAGATTTATAGTTCTAAATAATGTGCACATTTGCCAGAAAGTTGAAAACCTGAAATACTTTGATTCCAGGGAAAGTAGTTATCAATTTTTTACCCTGGTCTTATGATTTAGAATGAATAAACTTGAACGTGCACTGAAATTAGCATCATTTGCAACCTTTCTTTGAATTTTATATTTCTGCAACTTTCAAATATATTTCATCTTGAGTTCTTCTCATCTGTGAGCACAGGTGTGTGTTAAAAGAGGCTTCATATTTTTATAATTGATTTATAGAGAGCTTCTCAAAATATTGCTTTTTAGGACTTTTTAAGTGTGTCCAAGAAGTCTTTTTGAGCTTTTTCCTTAAGTAATTTTTGCTTAAAAGGATATTATATTTTGCCAAGAGTAAAATAAAAGGTCTGTGTTCAGTCATTTAAACAAAAAGCCACAAGATTTAGTAATTCCAAGTTAACACCATTAATAGAAGATTATAAATAATAATATAAGTTTTGTTTTTGTTTTTTTTGTTGTTGGGAAGAGTACCAGATGATAAAACTATTAATGAAATCCTAAGACCTTACATTGATCCTGAAAAGTCTGATCCTGTAATTCGTCAAAGGTATGCTTCAAAACATCTTGTAATTTTCTGAAATTATTACAAATGTTGAGGTACTGGTTATGTGCATATTTATTATGTAAAGCTCTGACTTTATTAGAATGTGATACGTCAGTGCAGTTTACTTTCTGTGCCATTTCCTTGGTGTTTATTCAAGGCTTTGTCAGTCATGGATGATGCTTTTGGATAACTAAAAACAGTACATAATACTTAGCATTTACTGTTTTCCAGACATTCATCGAAGGAGATAATAAATATGTATTAATTAATTTAATCCTTACAGTAACCCTTTAAGGTAGATTACTGCTATTATACCCATTTTGCAGATAGGGAAACTAAGCCTTAAAGTGGTTAAATGACTTCAGATAGCAAATAAGCAGGGAAGCTGGGATTTAAACCCAGGCATTCTGGAGTTAGAGTCTGCACTGTTAACTCTCAAATCAAACTTCTTTAAAGTTGAATCAAAAACTTTGAAAATTAAGAGTTTCCAAGTAACTGTTAAAGACAGGGAATTCTGTTTCAGCCAGGCCGTCATAAAACTAATTAAGATGCACTCTGCCTCCTGTCCAGAAATATAGCATGGAGAAAAATGGTTTACATATTATAGTAGAAAGATTCAGTTATGAATATCTGGGCTAGAATAACTCGCTCTATCCCTTTTTAGCTATGTGGTCAAAGAGTAAGTTACTTAACTTCTGGACCTTAATTTTTTTCATCAGTAAAATGAGAATGATAATATCTACTAGATAAGGTTATTTGAAGCTTCAAAAAAAAAAAAAGCATATATAAAGTTCCTAGTACAAGGCCTAGCACACAGTAGGCAGCACTCAAGAAAGGAACTGTTATTAGAGTGTGAATTAATTT
Organism: Ursus americanus; assembly: GCF_024610735.1. Lineage (NCBI taxonomy): Eukaryota > Metazoa > Chordata > Mammalia > Carnivora > Ursidae > Ursus > Ursus americanus. The sequence goes on along the minus strand of NC_142138.1, from coordinate 38,152,753 downwards.
TCCTGAGCAGGAACCCATTTGACTTTGTTTTCTCTGGATGGTACCTGCTTGGGATATGAATGCTTGTTTTGGTTCCAAAGAAACCTGGTGTTTAAATTTTAGACTGAAGTGGATTCTAAAATCTCTGATCCAATTCTAGTTAAATCTCATCTTCTACTTCTGTTAAAAGGCTGTGCCCAGACTGAACCAGATCCTTGCCCCATATCAAGTAGTGTCTTTGGTACACGTATAAGTGGTTGAATTTCTTTCTTCTTACTGATAATCCAGTTGTTATCGTTGGTCATGTGTTTGGCAGTAAAACAAAGTACCTGTCACTAAATTGGATACATTTTTTTTAAAATAAATAAGATACCAGGTTTAACTTAATTTACTGAAATAGATATTTTTAAATTTAAGATATTCTACAGAGAGAGGAAAGGTAATTTTTAAAATTCAAATCCCTGGTTAGAAAATATCTTTAACCCCTTTTCTATGCTTGGATTTTAAGTATTATTAGCTACTCATAAATGTTTGGTCTTCCATAGATACTATCTTGAAATATATTAAAATATATTAAAAATCAGTTTTGCTTCCTTCAATACGACATTTTTATTTCAGGTTGAAAGCCTACATTCGCTCTCAGACTGGGGTCCAAATTTTAATGAAGGTTGAATATATGCAGCAAAATTTAGTAAGGTAAAATTGCTTCCCTCCCCATTTCTTTAAATATTTTCTAATTCTGTAATATAATTAAGTAGCTTGATTAGCTTAAGTAGCTGGTTATTATACTACTATGATTATTAATTAAAATTTCAAAATACTCTTATGGGATAAATTCAGTTGAAAAATTACTCTGGTTAAAATATCTTAAAATAGCTTTGTGTACAAGTAAAAGATTCCTAAATCCCATTTTAACTTACTTCAAGAAATACTCTCTACAACAGAGTTCGAGTGTTCATGTTTTTGCCTGTGGAAATACAAAAATTCATGTGATCAATTGAGCATTGCATATATTGCATTTTCTGCAGAGAAATGTAAAGAGAGCTGGGTTCTAGCAAACCATATTATTTGAGAAAGTTCTTAACTTTACTGGGCTCTGTTCCTTCATTAATGGGGTGGTAAAATAGTCTACACCGAAGGATCTCTGGGAATCTCTGCAAAGTCTGCTTACGTGCCAGTACTTTGTCATCATACTGAAAGACAAAACACTGATCTTACATGACCTTTAATGCTCTTCCATTGTTCAATTAACAAAACTACTAGAATCAGTTGAGACTGTATCTGGTCCGTCTCACCTGTGATTTGATTTGTTAGTGTAGCTTAGAGGTTTTAGAATCCAAGCTGTGAAAGCAGAGCTGGGATTTCAGCCCAACTCTGCCTGCTTCCAGTTATGTTAACTTGAGTAAATTATATAACCTCACTTACCTTAGTTTCCTCACCTCTAAAATGGGGATGATAACAATAATTATAAGATTGTCATGAGGGGTGCCTGGGTGGCTAGTTGGTTAAGCGTCTGCCTTCGGCTCAGGTCATGATCCCAGGGTCCTGGGATGGAGTCCCACGTCGGACTCCCTTCTCAGTGGGGAGCCTGCTTCTCCTCCCTCTGCCGTTCCCCCTATTTGGGTGCTCGTTCACGTCCTCTCTCTCTCTCTCAAATAAATAAATAAAATCTTAAAAAAAATAAAAGATTGTCATGAGAGATTAAGATAGTTCATTTAGCACACGGTAAGTGCATGCTTTTATTACTACTACAGATCAATGGATTCTTAGAAAACATCTACACATAAGGTTATAAGACTTGTAGCTAAGAACAGATTTAAACACCAAATCTTGACCACCTTTTACCAACATATCTCAAATACTCTCAACTTCATATCATTGATCATGGTTCAGTGATGTAAAAATTCAAGTTTTCTATCACATAGTTTTTTTCCCTAGACTTCTTAATTCAGTATATTTACATGCAGTTCATGCTTTAACTCTCCTCCCTCCCCCGAAAGATTTGGGGTCTCAGAGAGGGATAGAAACTTTTGTGGGTTTTGCAAAGATAGTTTATCCAGTTATAACATCCATGTTAACCAAAATCAGTATTTCTGAAATTGATAATCAAACATGTATGTAATTAGTGAGAAATGCTGACGTAAAAGGTGCATTCTTTCAGTTTTGCTTAGCAAAATCTTAAATTTCATACAGTTTGTGTTTAAACAAAACAATTTGCATAATTCCTTTGGAATTTACCTCCTGTCAATCATTAAATAATTTTTCCTTCTTTTATTATCTGTTACCTCATTCAAATTCAGTTCCTTTCTTAACATTTACTATGTTTTATTTAGTTAATTCTGGTAAGTGTTACTCACATTTACGTGGTGCACTCTTGACGAGTATACTGTGGCTTCGGTCTCATAAGCCTGTTAAGAGAACACCTATGAGGGTTTTTATGAAAAATGAAATTGCTTTCTGGATAGTTGTCTCATCTCATCTTCTCTAGGCCATGGATCTAATATATACTCTCCCAGGTCTTCTCCTGACAACCTGCTGATGAGTCCAACATTCTAACACTTTTGCACCGCTCTGAGCATTTGCCAACTCCTTGTCATAGACTGCTAGTGTGGGGATGGCATGTATATGGCTCCAGAAGGATTGTGGAAGGGAGACAGTAAAAGTGCTACCCATCCAACTGATTGCTTCATCTTTTCCTTTGTTGTACTTATCAGACCTTGAATAATTACAGATAGCAGCCATTGGCTACTATTTTAATGGCTGCATGAATGCAATTATTTGTTTTCTTAAGAAGTATGTGTTTGAAATACCATATTGCTTTTCTAGACTTAATAAAAATATTTTGGTGAGATTGGGCATCATCTTGACCACAGTCACCTTTTTTACCTAATCTGTTAGGCAGATAATTAAAACTCTTTACCAAAGCTAAGGAAAACAACGCATTATCATTTTGGTACAACTGCTAAGGACACAAGGTTTGGGTTTTGTTTTTTTTTTTCTTTCTCCTTTTTTGTTTTTATTTCATTCTGGTTTCTGTTTTGTTTTGTTTCTTTGTTGTTTCCATTTTTATTTCCTCCATTACCAGAAAGAGAAGGTTTGCTATATTTTCATTTTAGGTCAAGGCAAACTGGGGAGTGGCCAGTGAAGAAACGTGCCAGCTCACTGAGCCAGCCAGACTTGACTCTGGCATAGTATCGTCTTCTTCCAAAATTGAAGGAAACCAAAATTGTACATGTTAAAAGTATTTTAAAGTTTATAATACAGTACAGGCTGTTTGGGCTTAGATAGCATTCATTTTTAACTTGGAAACGTGTACTATAAGTGCTTGAAGAGGCAAAAAGGATAGAGATTTCAAGATGAAGATCTCAGCATGTCCTAACAGACCAGGGTTTTCCAGGAGAGTGGCTAGCTGGCAGAAATGCCTGCAGCATGACATGATCCGGAGGGGAGTAGTTGGGAAAATCATTTCACGCAATTGAATTAGAAAGAAATCAGGATACAGAGAGACCAGAGCACAGGAAGATACAGTCAGATTGGAAAGGTTTATTTTAACAGAGAGGGTAAACCTGAACCCAAAACAAGGTCAAAGAAGTGCACTGAATTGAAATTCAAATGACCTAATTCTAGGCACTCAATTTCTCTGTGCTTCATTTTCCTTTAAGGTCCTTTATTTTCTCTTACTTTATACCTTCTTTAGGAACCCATAGAGGACCAAAGTTGGGCCTTGGGTTAACCTTAATCCCAAAGGGAAAGGAATAGTAGATTAATAAAGTAAAAGGTGAGTGTTGTTCAAGGAATACCTAGAATAGGCTGTTTTGATACTAAACCTGAGCCAATCTGAATAACATGAAAAGTGTTTTGACTTTCTTTTATCTATATAAAAAACCTTGCCATCCAGATTTCCCATTTGAGCTGTTTATTTGAACTCAATGATCTGTGAAAACATTAAGAAGAAGGGGAAGGTTACAACCTAGGTCCTCAGAAATGCCAGTGAAGGAATTTTTATTCTAAATTGGGTAAGGTATCATGTATTTCGGATTGTTAAATCAGCTTCATGATACAATGATCCTAATTTCTATAAAACTTCCCAGTTTTTGAGTATTTTCTAATCACGAATAATGAAATTAGATACATGAGAGAATACTTTTAGAAATAGATTTTCATTTGATTTTTTTAATTAAAGATTTTTAAATAACTGTTTTTCAGATAATGCATTCATAGGATAGGATGAGCACTTACAGTTGATTATATACTTAATTACACTTGTATCATTAAACATTCAGAGAACATCTAAGTAAGATTATTATAGGTTTTAAAATGTTAGGCTTCTAATACAAGATAAGCATGCTAAAATAGGATTTTATTATTTCCTAAAAAGTACTTACAAGGCAGAAACATGTAGTTTTCTTGTGGCTGTTGATTTTAAATGTATCCTACGGTTTACAGCATTCCGATGACTCCAGAGTAAAGTGTTTTTACCAAATACTTGATGTTGCCAGTTTCCAATGGTTGTGTTTTCCATTCTTGGAGGGTTTATGACAGTTGTCTCATGGTATACCTGATCAGCTAGAGCAATCTTAAATGTTTCCAGTTTTTAGCCTTGCCATACATGACTTTTATTTTTAGATTTAGGGACTTATAGAATGCATGTCTAACCCTAAGGAATTTGCTGCTGATCTCTTTGGGACTTTTCTTTCCAGAATACACAGGGTTTGAATTTGTATTTTCTTATAAAAGCTAATATGGCTTCTTAAGTAAATTCATGAGCAAACAGTGATATGCACTGTGGTCCAGGCTATCATTCTAGACATTAGGGTGATGGCAGTAAGAAGAACCATTCCTGCTCCTGTGGAGCTTACATTCTCAGTGGAGGAGAATTCATGAAAGGTGCTTGTGTTAGCAGGCCACCCTTTATCTCTAGCCCCACCATTTCTTAACCATTCTCAGAAAGTAAATGAGTGGTTTTGAAACAAAAACCTATCTTGGTAATGCCAGGCACTGTAAGAGGCCGTCATTGTATTGCTGCTCATTTAAGTTGTTACTGACTGAAGAATTCAGAATACTCTCAAGTTTGATACTATTCATTCGATTGTAATTTTCCAAATCTACTTTCTGTATTTTACTTACTAATGGAACCATTGATTTCCCATAAAGAAGTTCAGATACATTTTCTGTTCTTTATGTTTACTTTGCTGTTTTGATGTTTATGTAAGGTCCTTTTTATTTGTTTGTTGTTTTTTTTTTAAGATTTTTTTGAGAAAGAGAGAGAGGAGGAGGGAGGGGCAGAGGGAGAGAGAATCCCAGTCAGACTTCACTCTGAGCACATACCCCAATGTGGAGCTCGATCCCACAACCCCAAGATCTGAGCTGAAACCAAGAGTCAAATGCTTAACTGACTGTATCACCCAGGTGCCCTTATAAGGTCCTAGTTTTGATAAAGATGTGGTTTAAGCTATTATGGGATAATTCTTTCCAAATTTACTCAGAAACCATTAATTAAGCACATTTTATCTTTGAGGCATATAAATAAAAACTGGGGTTTATACAAGAATGAATGAGGTATAGTTAATATAGTGGGAGAAAACAAACACAAAGCAAAGGTGACTGACTGAGGTTCCTGGCATGGGTCTGTTTTTGGAGAGTTGCAGGTAGGGCCTGGAGAGTCTTAGGACACGTTGAGTTTTAAGTGGAAGTGGCATCATTTTCTGGAACATTATTTTTAAAAACAATGGCCTTTTTATACTACTCATTTGTTACTAGGATCCCTTCACAGTGAGATTATATCATATTCCAGTAAGAAATAGTAATATCCTTTCAGAATACATAATCTTTGGAGTAGACCTGATTTTACTTTGGGAGGTTCCAGACTAGACTTTGTAGACCAAAAGTCTCACCATTGTAAATACTAGGCATATTAGATCACTGCTTCTCAGACCTAGCTCAGATTATGAGATGTTCCAAAATAACCTTTTTATTTTTATGCAAAAACCTATATCAAAGTAGATTTTCTATAAAGTCAAATTAATGTTAGAAATTTGGTTCAAACCTTGGAAAGTTACTAAGCTTGTTTACCCTCCTGAAAGTGGGGATCAAAACAGAACCAATAGTGCATTGTTGTGAGGATTACTTTGTGATGTTAGCTGCTTATTAACACAGTGCCTGGCACATAACAAATCACTCTTGGTAAATACATATTATTCATGTATTAAGAGTTGTGATGGGGCGCCTGAATGGCTCAGTTTTGTTAAGCATATGGCTTTGGCTCAGGTCATGATCTCAGGGTCCTGGGATCAAGCCCCACGTCGGGCTCTCTGCTCATCGGGGAATCTGCTTGTGCTCGCTCTCATTCTCAAATAAAAATTTTTTAAAAATTATAAAAAGTAAGACTTGCGATATTCAGTCAACATCTTGCAGAAGTGACTCAATATAAGGGTTTTTATTATTGTTTTAATCCTGTAGATTACTTCCTTAGAAAAAGGAGGGGGGCGCCTGGGTGGCACAGCGGTTAAGCGGCTGCCTTGGCTCAGGGCCTGATCCCGGCGTTATGGGATCGAGCCCCACATCAGGCTCCTCTGCTATGAGCCTGCTTCTTCCTCTCCCACTCCCCCTACTTGTGTTCCCTCTCTCGCTGGCTGTCTCTATCTCTGTCAAATAAATAAATAAAATCTTTATAAAAAAGAAAAAAAAGGAGGAAGTCTGCTTAAAACAAAAAATTCCAACCTTTCTCCCAAACTTCAAATCTTGGTTTGTATCTATCTTAACACATCTCATTAAATCTTAAACTCAAACCATTTAGACCTCGTCACACCACATCTGTTTCTTCGTGGTGTGTGTTTGTGTGTGTGTGTTTTGTTTTAAATATAGATTAAATGGGTTAATGATGTTCCTGGCATCTAGTAAGCAGTCAGCAAATGTTGATATCCACGCTTTGTTACTGGTTCTGTCATTCTTTGTAGTGAAACATAAGACCTTAGAGCCATCTTGCACTCTCCCTTACCACCCTGGCTTACGCGGTTGCCTCCATAATGAGTCTCTCCTCTCCATTTTTCTGAGTAGACTATTGATTATCAGTATTTACAGTGGAGCCTGTCCCTTCCCACCAACTGGATGTGATTTCCTTATTCTTTGAGCCTTAAAAAATATGTTGTACTTGTTAGAGTTTCCTGCAATCATATCTTATTTTTCTCTCAATAAGATTTATCCTATTTGATGATAAACTCCCTTTTGAAAACAGTGACTACATTAGGCATCTTCATCTTTATATTTCCTGCAGTACTAAATCAATGACTTTCCCATAGTAGGAATTTCAGTGTTAATTTTTTAACAAGTAGTGTACTGATTCACTTAAATATATGTATGCTTGCTATTTGCTCGGCGTTGATACCACTTTAATACCCAAAATCAGGACTGGGACAACTTTTTCTAAAATGGCCAGAAAGTAAATGTTTTTGGCATGGTGGGCCATACATCACAATTGTCAGCTCTTCTATTAGAGCACATAAGCAGCTATAGATAATACATTAAATGAATGGGTATGATTTATGTTCCCATAAGACTTTATTTACAAAACAGACAGTGGGTTGGATCTGGCCTGCTGACTGTAGTTTGCAAATCTCTGCTCTGAAGGATTTTTTTTTCTTAAGTAGGCTCTGCACCCAGCATGGAGCCCGACATGGGGCTTAAATTCACAACTCTGAGAGCAAGACCTGAGTAGAGATCAGGAATTGGACGCTTAACCAACTAAACCACCAAGGTGCCCCTAAGGCATTTTTTATTGGTTATTTGTGACTATATCATTTAATCAGTTGAGGGCTTCAGTTCTCAATCTGGAAAATGAGAGAGAAAAATAGAAAGGGATTATAACAACTGCCCGGTATAATTTAAAGTTACTTTAGAAAAAGTTCCTGCTCAAAAGACAGGCTTTTTGATAAATGAACTTGACCTAAAGTATCATTGAGCCCCTTCCATGTGCCAACTCAGTGTTAAGCCAGGGTTACACAGGGCTTCTAAAAGACTAGCCCTCAAAGAGCTCACAGTCTAGGAGAGAAGGTAGATATATCGTAAATGCTATAGTAGATAAGTATTTTATATATAAGGCATAACAAGTGCCCAGTGGAAGGCACGGGCATTTTGCATAGACACTCCAGACTTGTCATTTTTTGATGGAAGCACACACCAATTGCCTTCACTCTACTTCCAAAGATTGGCATATAAAGTGAAGAGTCTAGACTTTAAACCCAAGCCAAATTAAGGTATTATTTAGGCTTTGACCTAATGAGTATCTCAGAAGATTATTACTCTTCGTGGGGACACTACCCTATTATACTTACACAGTTTTTATTAGCTGTTTCCTACTTTCCTGGCTGTAGTTAATATTTAGAACACCTTTTTTTTTTTTTCTTTTTCTTTTTTTTGAAAATCAACCAGCAAAAGTATGAGCTCTTTCTCTTGGATGGTTTTATTTCCATGCTGAGAGGATGTTTTTAAAATAAAAACTAAGGTTACTTTACTTTCTTTGGATCTGTAACATGAAATATTTTAAAAATCATTTATAGTGAAATTACAGAGGTAAGATACTTTTTCCTATGTTGTTTTAGAAAAATTGATTTTGCCTAAGGCCTCAAGTAAGACTCACCTGACCTCCTTTTGGTTTTCACTAACATATTCCCTCCCACCTGCCCAGCAAGCAAAAACCTTTTCTACCTTAGAGCAGAGCTGACCTCCAGTTCACGTAACTTGCTCAGATTCTCATTTCCCTGACTCTCAGCTCTGCCTGGAAGATACCACCTCTCAGTCTTAGCTGATTCGGAGAGCTTGGTCTCTTGCCTGCCTTTCCTCATAGCCCTGCCACATCCCTCCTTGCTTTTCACCTAGCCCATATCCCTACTGGCCAATTATTCCTCCTTACCATAAACATCTCCCCAACTGAACTTTTTTTTTTTTTTTTTTAGATTTTATTTATTTATTCGACAGAGATAGAGACAGCCAGCGAGAGAGGGAACACAAGCAGGGGGAGTGGGAGAGGAAGAAGCAGGCTCATAGCAGAAGAGCCTGATGTGGGGCTCGATCCCATAACGCCGGGATCACGCCCTGAGCCGAAGGCAGACGCTTAACCGCTGTGCCACCCAGGCGCCCCTCCCCAACTGAACATTTAACCTGTATTTCTTCTTTTTTCACAAAGTGCTTCTCAAATTTCAGTGTCCATCATAATCATTTAGGACAGTTGTTGGAAATACAGATTTCCAGCCTACCCTCAGAGGCTCTGGTTTATCAGTTTCACATAGGACGCAGAAACCTGTATTTTTATAGTCTCTGCTTCCTAAGTTATCCCTGTGATCATACTTTGAGAAACACTAGCCAGGGTGGTAAATTCCTTGAGGACATTTTTGGTTCCCATACAGTGTCTGACATGTTTTCTGTATAAGTATTTGGCAGAGTTTATTCAGTTGAATTGTTGAAGATGTATAAAGAAATATATAATTTGATATTAAGATGGATTTTTTTGAAATCAGATTTTTACATCTTTAAAGATACTAGTTTGTACCCTTTGCCTAATTGAACTGGTACTGGAAAATTAAATTATCTTATTTCAGGCTTATAGAAAATAATTGAGAAATATACCTTGAAGATATTCTAAGTAAGAAATTTGTAATATGCAGTTAAAAGTTAAGATTTTTTAAAATGTCCTGCCACTAGAAAACAAGCTGTTGGAAGTTAACATTATTTGAGAATATTGGTACAGAATTAAATATATTATCAGAGAACATTAAAGGAATTCCTGAATGTCTAAGAACAGCATTAACTACTTTCAGATGTCTTGTTTTATGAAAATTGAAGACTCCATTGTTGCCTTTTAGTTAGATCCCTTGAAAGTAACTGCTGAAGGAAGGGTTAGTAAAGACAGCAGTATGCTCTCTAGATGGGATTACTTAAATTTCCTTGTTTTCCTTTTGGAATTTGATTCTGTTAATGAGTACTTAAAATAGTAAGCACACTTGCATGTAATAGAAGATGCCATCATCCATGATTGGACATCACGAGATGCATTTCCAGTAAAAATTTTATACTTCAAATGTAGTATGTTTGTGTTTTGATCAATTTTTTTACTAATAATTATTAAAATTATTCAATTCAGAAATATTTTTAACAATTAAAGTATTAAGGTCATAGATAATAAAATTAAAATTTTAGCTTACATACACATTTTTGTTACATGTATACATGGGTAATCAATAAAAGATTTTCAAACATAAATGCATTACTCAGGGTAAAATTCTTTGGAGAATTGGAGTGGAAATACAAGTTCAAGGAGAAGAGGAAACCATATAGGATTTCTAACTATTAAGGAAGAGCTTGAAAAAAGGGGGAAAAAAAGAAGAGCATGTTCATTTGTCTTTTAAATGGATGATATCAGTATCAAATGGCTATGGTATTTAGATTTGAGTGAGTTTACTTAAGAGTGAGGTAACATTTTCATTTTTAAATAATCAGTATTTACACCATACAGTAAATTTTGTTCTTTGCATCTATTTAAACTTGTGAGTAAAGATTTTAAATGAAATTTTAGAGAATCTGTTTGAAAATATACAAAAGTGGGGCACCTGGGTGCCTCAGTCCATTAAGCATCCGACTTTGGTTTTAGCTCAGGTCAAGATCTCAAAGTTGTGAGATCGAGCCCCACGTTGGGCTCCATGCTCAGTGTGGTGTCTGCTTGAGATTCTTTCCCCTCCCTCTTCCTTTACTCCTCCCCTGACTGGGGCATGCACTCTCTCTCACACTCTCTCTCTCAATAAACAAAGAAAATCTTTAAAATATGTATCTGTATATCTATCTACACACACAGAGAAGTATCATTGTTTTCCAAAACTATTTTATATATAACCAAAAAAGTGTGAAGATCCTGAATAAGTTTTCCCAAACACACACAAAAAATGTTTGCTGTAAGGGTGAGTTAAAATCAAGGTTAGATCTAGAGGCAAATGGGTATTTTTATGATATATAATAAATTTAAATAACAACCTCTTATTGAGTGGCTCCAGTGTTTTTTTGGTGCTTTGGTAAGCATTTTGTATACATTATGATTATGTTACGTTATACATGCATTGTAAGTTTTACACTTATAATTGGCATAGAGAGCCTGCAGCTTCGAAACCACCAAATGGTGGTACCTAGATCCTAACCTAGGCCTGCTTGTCTCCCAGTGCTTTGGTATGTTTTCTTCAATATAGTACATGCCATGAGTGGGCATAATGCATGTTCTTAGATTATGTAAAACCCAACCCAGTTCTTTGTTACACCTTTTTTGGATTGTTGATTATTTTTTAGGATGAGAGCCATGATCAAGATGAGTATGTGCTCAAAATAGTATTAACCTTTGGCCACATTTCGGATCTAGACCTTAGAACAAAGGAAACAAGAGATCATTTGAAGACTAGAAAATGTTAAGAGTCAATCCGAAGAATGTCCATACATATAAAGGCAATATGTAGAGTGAGGTACTAAATATTTTTATCAGAGAAGACATATATCCAGTGGGTTTTATGCGTGGCATTCTGCTTGAAGCAGTTTTATGGTAAGAACTATAAACTTAGCTGTAGGGAAGCTGAAGCTCAGCCAGTTGGCACAGCTGGGTTAGTATTTACAGGACAGATGAAAGCACAACTATTAAAATTCCAGTAGCTGTGAACTTGAGAATTTTAATTTGAGAGGCTGTACTGAAGAGTAGTTCCAAAGTGATATGATGATCAGATTCTTACTAGATTGTAAGTCCACACTTCCCATAGTGATCTCATTTCAAATATATACTGTACTGATTAGTGGTTACAGGAATTATGTGAAGTATAAAGTGAGAGTTTTCTCTGAAAGCTTGGGAAATACATTTTAATTCTCAGTGTACTCAATTTATACATTCTGATTATATGGTAATTTGTAACCAACTTTTATATGCTCTTCAGTGGCAATAATGATATGATTAGTTGACATTTCTACGTGATTTCAAATATTTCATTTTAGCCAAAGAGCCTCAACCTCCTCCAACCAGACCTTTCTTTTTAATATTTTTTATAAGTACCCCAAATGTGAATTCTACGTATATTCCCATATCTACTTTCCACTTAGTCCTATGGACACCTAGCTTCCTCCTGACTCTTATTTACCTTGTACATATACTTTCTTCTTGAAAAGCCTTCATCCTTGACCTCTAGTCAGTACCTAATAGTTCACCATTATTTTCCCAGAGCCTGGAACAGGTCTGGTACAAGTTGGGACGCTCAATAAATATGTTTTGAGTGAGGAATAACTGAACAAGAAAACAATAGAGTGAAGGAATTCAAGATCTGCTTTATAGCCCCAATCCTGCATCTCCTTGAGAGACCCTGAGTAAGATACTTAATTTCTCAGGGCTTCATTGCCCTCAGCTGGAAGACAAAAAAAAAAAAAGGCTAGAGTAAGTTCTTGCCAGTTCTAAAGTGATATAATTCTGTGGTGGTCAATTCATGAACTAACCTTTAAGCAAAAGTTTCTCTGACGAAACTGATCATATTTTGCAAAGGGATAGTTCCTAATAAAAATTGAAAATTAAGGGGCGCCTGGGTGGCTCAGTCAGTTAAGCATCTGCTTTCAGCTCAGGTTATGATCACAGGTTCTGGGATCAAGCCCCACATCAGGCTCCCTGCTCTGAGAGGAGCCTGGTTCTCCCTCTGCCTGCCGCTCTCCCTGCTTGTGCGCTCTCTCTCTCTGTCAAATAAATAAGTAAATCTTGAAAAAAAAAATTTGAAGATTAAGAGTCTGTTCTAATCATACTCTTATATTCAATTTAGTACCAGAAGAAATATGTTTTATTAACAAGAGTAAGGCTAATTAAAATTCCCTGTGTTAATTAGAAAATCTTTAAAGGAAGAAGGATTTTAATAAACAGTTAAGAAGGGGAGGTAACTAGACTTAGCAAATGAAGTACCTAGATACTGAAGGTATGTGCAGCCTGAATATCTGCAGGTGGGTACGGAACAAGAGAGAATGTTTTCTGAGTATCTACTCAGCTTTAGATTTCTATTGACACTTGTCCCAATGAAATGTGATTATTATTTCTTTGACTAGTACCCTCAGTAAACTGTGGGATTTATTTCTGTGAACTTCTGTTACCTAGCCGACCACCTGTATGTGGTAGACACTAAATAAATATTTAAGGAATTAATTGATGAATAAGTGTTTACATTTCCACATGCATTAATTGTAATGAAGAACGTACTATATGTCTACAAGATAGGAAGGTTAAGCACTGAGAAATTTACCTACCCAAAAGAAACCCATTTATAATTACAAAGCCAGGATTTGGACTTAGGTCTGTCTACAAGATCATACTTGTTCTACTAAGTAGTCTTGTTATAGATCATGAACATAATTCCTGACTAGTATGTCATTTCCCTGCTTGAGGTGCTTTTAAAAAATCTTTGGAGTATAAAATCTTATTACTGATACTAGTTGGACAAGTTCCATTTTAGAAACATTTTCATCTGTTAAATTCACTTATTTAATCTTTACAAGCTAGCCGTTGAATAGATAACTTTGCCATCATTATACTGATGAAGAAAATGGAGTACCCTTGAGGAGTCTCACATCTTAAGGACCTTAAGATCTTCTGGATTTAAAAGTAGCTGAGCTTCCAGTAAGGATCAGGAAAGACTGAACAAATGGCATGTAGAACAAGTAAGAGCCTTGTAAGGCCCTCCTTAAAGTTTTAAAATACATAATTGGTCACTATTTTACCACATCCCATAGCTGTCATACCATGGATAAACTGGAATCATTTACCACTGCAGTTATGAACTGTTGAGCTTTCTGAAAGAGGAGGCATATGTCTGCACTACCCAACTCATGACTGGTGCCCCATATCAAGCACTTGTAATCCTCATTTACATAGATATATTAAAGTCCCAAAACAAAGTGCAGCAAATTACTAATTCAACTACTGTTGGCTTTTTTTTTTTTTTTTTTTTTTTTTTGGTAATATGAGAACTAAGAGAAATTAGGTAAGAAAAAATTCAGCTTTGGCAAGATCCATTTCTAATCTGACTTGGACTGTATGAATTGCAAAAATTGTGACATAGTATTATTTGGAAGAATTTTAAATAGTAACTTTTTCTTTTAAACAGAAAAATTCAAACTCTCTGACTCTTGTACTTAGTTTGGTTTTATATGTTTTAGTTTATGTATTTTTTTCTCCTATCCTGTGTCTTCCTTAACAATTTGATTTCTTTATTCCTTTCATTCGGATTTTGAAAACCAGTTTGTTTCCCTAATCCATTCACTTTCTACTTTATTAAAATTAGTTTAGTATAGGTTGTATTATTTTCAAGGAATTTGATAAATGTGAATCTCAAACAATTAGTTTTTGCAGTTGATTCAAAAAACCATAGTTCAGTTAATGCCAGGATGAGCTGTACCTTAAAAACAGTTAACTATCAGATAACTGACTTATATTAAGGTTAATTTGGGGCTCCATGCTGGGCATAGAGCTTGCTTACATAAATATATATAAATAAATATTTATTTACATAAATAAATAAACATATATATAAATTTTTTTAATAGCCAAAGATTTGGCTTTGTACATTTGGAATCAATTAATTGCGCTTTTAACTTAGAAATCTAGATTGAAAAATGAATGGACCAGTTAAGAACATAACTGAAGAGCTATAAATATCGCATAAATATCAAAACTTGGCGGGGAGCCTGCTTCTCCCTCTGCCTGCCACTCCCCCTGCTTGTGCGCACGCTCTCTCTGTCAAATAAATAAAATCTTTAAAAAATATATCAAAACTTGTAGAATTTTAAAGCTGGAGTCAACTTGGTGATCACTTCATCCAGTGACTTTATTTTTTTGTGAAAAAAGTTCTGTGGCCTAGGGACTACTATTAGATTATTAAATTTGGAGAATATTCATATTTAGTTTCAGTTTTTTTAGGAGGGGAAAGAGATAATCTAAGGAGTGTCAGCAATGGAAATAAAGTGGTTTGTGACTTTTTTAAATTCTGTCTTCTTTTGAGTTAGGAGAAATTTTGTTTAAATCCTAATACGCAAATAAAATAGAGGAAGAAGTTGAGAACTTGGCCAGTTTCTCTGAAAGTTAGTAACAGAGCCAAGGTTAAAAACATTGACTATCAAGACAACTTTTATTTATATAATGTCAATCACAGTAACACCTGTTTAGCCTACTGAGCCATGCTGCCCTTATAATGCCCCTGTGAAGCCGCCTGGAGCGGGGTCAGCTAGCAAGCCCGTGAGGGTGAGCAAGTGAAATAACAAGAGGAAATGTCTGAGAGGGTCCCTAAGGGTAAAAAAAAAAAGACAAATGTTGGTGTCTTAATTCTTCCAAACCTAAGTAGTTTGTCTTATGGTAGCAGAGCCATTCTACTAATGGGAACTCCAGAGTCTGAGAAAATTTCAAACAGATAAAGCTGTCCTTTAGGATTCAATAACTTAAAGGCTTGCAAAAGAACTAAGGCCTAAATGTTTTCGGCACTGCCAAGCTGGACTCTACAACTTGCCTAAAGATAATAGAAATAGAAACATTCAAAGTACTTTTAGCCTCCTGGAAGTAAATGTGATCTAAAATAATAGTTTGAAAGTTGTAATTCTATATTTAAAATGTAAAGTGCATAAAAAGGCCAAACATGTTTCTGTGCTTACGTTTATATAGTAAGTGCCATTCTTTGTTACTCTGAAGAAGTTCAGTGACTGTCCTGAACTGAAGTTTCTATCAGAATGTGTTTTAAGTAAATACAAATGTAAAATTTTGTTCATGGCTGAAGTATATGAGCTAACAGTTTCTGTGTTTTATCATTTAACCCCCACAATAACTCTCTGAAGTGATACTGTCATTCTCTCCAGTTTTGTGTGTGGAAACTAGGGATCAAAGAAGTAAAGTAACTTGTCTAGAATCACATACCAGTAAGTGATGGCACCTGGACTTTAACTCACAGTGTTGGACCCCAAACCCAAGCAGCCACTAAAAGTTGCTGCTTCATTTAACTACAAGTCACAAAATGTTACCCCATATGTTTTGATAGCTTTTCTTTATAAAGTTTACATAATTTTCTTTTTAAATTTACGGGCAGATTTTAATGGTAGACTAAGAGTAACCACTAGTAGTAGAAAAATAAAGAAATTCAGGATTTCAACTAAAAGATTATCTAGTGAAGTCCAGCCTCTTTAACAGACTTAAAAGCTGAAGCCTAGAAGCTTACTGACACTCAATACTAATATTGCTATGATTAGAAGTTTGGAACATTTTAGGGTAAACATTAAATAAAATTCAGCGGTTCTAATGAAAACCATACAGCATACCAGATTTTCACTGTATTTGAATAAAGTATTTTAAAAATAATTCATTATAAGTTCTTATAAATCTTTGCATCCTAAGTGCTTTTGTTAAAGTAGAAAGAAAAGTAAAAGGGCCTGCTACACACATGAAACAGGGACCAAAATTTTTTTTAATTAGACAAGTAATCATTGTAGTTTTAAGGTTGAAGTAATGTATAACTTATTACATGGTAATTTTTAAGTATCTCTAAATGTTCCTCTGCTGGGAACATATTTTATACTGTATCAGCAAGAATATTAGGCTTCCCGTTACCATATGGCTTTTGAAGAATTTTTTTTTTTTATTTAGCTTTGGAAATCTAGAGAGACCTAATGATTGAATGTTATGAAAAGAAACAGATTACCTAAAATATTGAGTCTACACTGAAAATTATCAAAAACTGAAATAAGTAGAAAACATTCCCTTATTTGTGAAATGTCTCTTAATAGAAGTCTTATGATTCAGTTTAAGTTCACAGAAGATAAGTTACATCAAGTGATTGTAGAATACTATTTGAAAATTTCCTATTTGAGAATTCAAGTCTTATTTTCTCCTAAGAAAAATTTGGTTATATCCATTTTATATTTTACTTTAAAAGTTAATCTTTGATATCTAATTCAATCTCATTTCTCTCTTATGTATAATTACTGCTAACTTTAGGGAAAAAAAGACACAGCTTATTTCAAAGGGAAATAATGTTTAAAAGATGTGAAGCATTTAATCCTTGAATGCTGGAACCACTTTTCAAGTATTGTAAGCACATCTGTGTTACATTACACAGGGAAAAGAATGTATGCATTCCGTGGCCTATGGGCACTAGGGTGGCTGGTTTAGGAAAACTGAGTATTTTGCATTTCATGTGTTTTTTTTTTTTTTCAACATAAAAAAATTTCTGTGATTCTAAAATGAAGAATTGAATTCCAGGGGTGGGGAATGTAGTCAGGCAAACGTAAGTTAAGCACAGTTCTCTCACTTGCCATCTACTTCTGAAAAAAATCATTTCTGTAGTGGGTTTGTCTTTGCATTTTGTTAAGCACTTTTTTTCCCCCTTATTTGAAAAGTATTCCATGGAACAAACTTAAAGAGATATCACTACACCAGGAGTTCTTCATAAGTGCACTGCATGTCTCAGTCAACTGCGAGTTACAGTACAAATAATCTATTACTAATTAGGAAATAGCAAAGTTTGCAAATGATTTACACTTAACAAAATTACAGCAGATTCAAATGTATTCCAGTGATAACCTCAGTCTTGATCACTTATATCCAGTATGCTTTCTTGAGTGGGAGGGAAAAGAATGGAGTTACAGCTATCAGGCTGGGTATCCCTTAGGATGTGTGTTTTGCATGTGAAGATCATCTGTCATTGGTGGAGATGGAAGAAAAAAGTTGGAGAATTATGACTACACTGGTGGACGTGTTCTCAACTTTTTTCCTCTTTAACGTGACATGATATTCACATGCCAACACATTCCCATATGCAACTCTTAGTGAGCTAGATGAAATTCCACCTCTTTCTCTGCTACCCCAGAAAGCAAGCAAGGGGAGAATGTTAGGGGAATGCATCTTTAATCAACTCAAAAAAAACACCCTTTTTTTAAGTAATGACTTAAGAGTTTCATACCTTAAGGAACATTAGCATCTAATTACCTGTGACACATTTGACAGCTACATCATGATACCATGACTTATAAACTACATATTCCTTGAATTCATTGTGTTTTAGCCTCATCTAGAAACTCAAACCTGTTTTATTTTTGTTTTTTTTTTTTTTAATTTCAAAATAAAGGAAGGCCAAATGTATGGCAATGTAAATTTCTGGAAACTACTTAGAATTAACTTTTTACAAAAGTATTTGTAGCCAGTTATTTTAACACCATATATTACTGGAAATTATCATGGGATAGTGTTTTGTTTTTCTTTTAAGGCTCAAACTAAATATATTTGAGGAATTTGAGTTTTGAACTAGTCATTGCCTGTTCCAAGAAGAATTCATGACACATTAAACCATAGATATTGTATAAAAGTTAGTCTTTATTCCTTGATCTGAAAATGACTTGTTCTCAAGCTTTTCTAATGTCAGATTATTTGATATGCTCTTGATTTAGCTTTAGAACCTGTATTAATAGCACTTTTACATGGTTTTCTTAGAGGTATTAAACTTACTATATTATAAGGAAATAACTATTGAATTAATGTCATTAACATTTTAAAAAATTTTAATATAAGGGCCTCTGATATATTTTATTTATTAGTAACTTTGAATATGAAGGGTGTTTTTAGTTTTGTTTTGCTTTTTTTATTGTAAGGTATTATGAACTGGATCCTTACAAAAGTCTCCGTGACAATTTGAGGAACAAAGTGATCATTGAGTATCCAACATTACATGTGGTATTGAAAGAATCCAGTCATGACATGGAAGTTCTTCACCAAGGTAAACGTAAATTTGTTCCTGTAATGCTTAGAATAACTCTAGTGAACTTGAGTGATTACATGACTGTCTTTATTTCTTTATATATTTGTTTTCCCCCTGTATTTACATACTTAACTGAATTTGCTCTACAGCTAGCTATAGTTAATGTAAAAAACCAAATGAATGAGCTGCTGATTCTGTCATGTTTGAGAGCACATAACTTGCAATATCAATTTAAAATGAACAAGTTTGAGTGGCTACAAAACGACATTCTTTGCCTTTTTGGAGTTCTACATGTTTTTTGTCTTTTTTAAAGCTAATACCCTTTAAGTAAGAGTGTGTCCAATATCAGATAAATTTACTCTCTAGTTAAAACTCTTCCTTTAGGGGGGCACCTGGGTGGCACAGCGGTTAAGCATCTGCCTTCGGCTCAGGGCGTGATCCCGGCGTTATGGGATCGAGCCCCACATCAGGCTCCTCCGCTGTGAGCCTGCTTCTTCCTCTCCCACTCCCCCTGCTTGTGTTCCCTCTCTCGCTGGCTGTCTCTCTCTCTCTGTCGAATAAATAAATAAAATCTTTAAAGAAAAAAAAAACAAAAAAAAACCTCTTCCTTTAGAGATTCCTAAAATGAGGGATTATAAAACATTTTTAGTATCTTACCTTATAGAAAGGGATAATGTTTGAAAGGACGTCCTGTTTAAAATTTGGACTGTGTTTACAATAAGCTAGTGCCATTGATTTGACCTTTATCTCCTTTTTTTAAACGCACTGGTTTTATTTTCCTTGATGTTTGTTTCTTTGGCTATATTCCTTGTCATTTTAATGATTCTTTAAAAGTAGATAATTGTCCCTCTTTGGTGAGTGGCAGAATTGGAAGTATTAAAACTGAAAATGGTATATGTATAAGTTTAGTATCTAAAATGACTTGTCCATATTTCCAACTGCTGATTAGAGTAAGCTACTTGTATTTCTGAATGCAAATTCTAGAAGATGAATAAAATTCAGAAATTACTTTTTAAAAGGGAGAGAGGTGACTCAGCTCAAAACCATTAGATACCACTTTCAGCTAAGAATAATAGCTACAGGCCACATTTCATTGTAACAGTCTCTGGAGAACCAGTGAATCCTTGGACTGGATTGAAATCTATTTTTTAAATAATATTACTTGAAACATGTGGCTACATTTTATTGTTACACCAGTAGTATAGGCTGAAATAGGCAGTAACCTTTGTTCTAAGGTGTTCTCTTACATGTGTATAATAGGTTTTTTTTCTTGGCAAAAGTGAATAGGAGAAATTTTTTTTTCAAAGTGGCCGAAATTTTGTCAGCGTTACAATTTGAAAGTAGAATTGTAGCTAGCAAACGTGAAATTTCTAATAATTGGTTATGGGCCTCCAAAACCTTAGATTAATTCTTGACTTTATATTTTTCACAATTTGAGAATGTCTGATTTTATTTTCTCAAATTACAAGTGTGTTCTAAATGACCAGTTTTGCTTTTTTTTTTTTTTTTAAGCTATGTAAAACCTTACTTTTTCCTTAATATAATTCACATAGCTCTCTAAACGTTGGTTTCAGGGAAAGTTGTTTAGTAATGTGGGTTACTAGCCAGGGCAAACATGTCTGTGTAAATAAACAGAGCACACACAGCTCGTCTTTCACCTTGTTTAGGAATGCACACTGAAGGAAGGCTTCCTGTAATGAAGCAAAATGAAAAGGCTACTTTTGTAGTGTACTTGGAACTTGATTAAGTAAAATTTGCTATTTTTTGGTGGGCGTATGATATTTGACTTATTTACAGGAAGACAAGTGACTAGTGCTTTCAGGATACAGGATCATTTAGAGCTGCTGTGGCAAAAACTTAAAGAGGGCCTGACAGGATCTTAGGGACCATACCAGTGTTGTCACATCATAAATACACTCACTTTAAAATAATGCCGGGTCTTTTGTACATGAATTTCTTTGAGCACTTCAAGATATCTATTTCTTTGTACATTCTTATAGGTTTGGATATTCTGCAGGGTGGTCCCTTAATGCAGGAGGAGGGTTATATAAGAACAGGGCATTTTCTTTGGAAAGCCTTGAAATTCCTTCTCTCTCCGGAGGCAAAAATGTTGGATTTTGATCTTGAATTCATAGCACAAGGTGTCTCTCTTCTAGTTTGGGAAAAATGTGTTTCTGGGCTGGCATTCAGTAGTTTTCACACTTGATCATTGTTATAATGTTTGCTATGGTTGTAGATTGCCATAATTTCTTTTCAGAAGTCAGCCAGTATTGATGGGCAATAGGCAAGTTTTGTTTGTTTGCTTTTTAAGGAATGTAAAAGGTTGACTATAAAAGATTGAGCAGTTAAGGTAGCCCACTAGATTGAAAATGTGGAGTTCTGGTCACCCATCTTGTATCAGTCCAGTGGGAAGTGCTCAGAATGGTGTTACTTGCTTCACAGTTCCCTATTTGCCAAAGTTAGCTAGTAGACTTAATTGACTTAAGAGCATGCTGCTTTTCAGTCTTAAGAAAAAAAGAATGGAGTGCAATAAAAAGAAAACAGGCCACCTCAGGAAGCAAGGAAAGAGAAGCGGTTCCCCAAACTGCAGTAGTACAAAGCTCCATTAATTTAAAAATATCAGCAAAACGTATTTCTCTGTTCTAAGATAACTCCAGTAGAAAGTGTCTCTGCCTTTTGAAAAGGAATCCAACCCAAAACTGATGACTTCAATTAGTGAAAGTACATACAGCATAGGAGCTACTCATGCATCAGTCTCTCATTGGGCTAATATATCCTTTCATCCATTCTCCCTCCCTCTCTCCTCCCCTCATTCTTCCTTACCCCCCTTTCTCTTCCTGTCTTTCACTGTGTGTGACACATTGGGGTGGGGGTGGGGGGATGGATCTCAGGCACGAGAACACACATGTAAACTTCACAGTGCAATAGGTACTATAATGAAATGTGTATAAATTGCAAAGAAAGCCAGAGGAGAAACAACTGACTTGTATTATCATGGAGATACTTGAAGAATGCTGCTAGAGTTTATAAAACTCCACAAGGGTCAGGACTATATCTTGGATTGAACCTGTTTCAGTACTTTACTCATAAAAAAGGATTCAGTAAACATTTTGGTTGATGGGACAATCTTAAATCTTGGTACCATCGACAAAACCCAAGGAACTTGGCAGTTGCATATGAGGCAAGATCTAGGTTTATGATTCTAGCATCAGCTCTTAAGCTGTGGGCCCTTGAGCATTTACTCTACCTCTGAGCTTTATTTCCCTCACTACACAATGGAAATAAGTGGCTATAAGCCTGAAGCAAAATAATCTGTATTTTAACTGTACTTTTCATAGTGTTTTAATATATTATTTCCTTTTAGCTTCACTTTAGCAATGAAATCGAGCTGTTACTCTGGTTGACTTGCATTCATATTGATTCAGCAAACAAGCTACACTGGGAGGTTAGATACAAGGAGGAAAGATCTAGTCTCTCTCCTTAAGGAACTCTCAGCTTAGCAAGTGATTCACAGTCTTGCTTACTGTAGTCAGGACAGCTCCTTTAAAGGAGCTCCATTTCTGCTCTAAGTTATCTTTCCTATGAAAGGAAGGAACCGATTAGCTAGTCTTCTCTCAGCCCACATTCACTCAACATACACTGACCCTCAATTTTAAGTTTAAAAAAAAAATTATGGAAAAATTTATTCCAACCACATTTGGCCAGCCTATGTGATAATAGTGGTCTTTTCAGTGGTACGAATATGGGATCATAACCACACTGTGAAGTGACCATTCCCAAGCCTTCCACAGAGTCAGGGAGGATGTTGCCTCACAAAATATAATTGCCACTGTCAGACATCGTTTCTTTATTGTGGCCAGAACTGTATATCCCGCCTGCCTGGAACATGACATGGTGTGTCTGTCCCCATGAGCAGTGCTGTTGGTATGCACCGGAAGGGAGGAGAGAAGAAGGAAAAACAGAACAAGCTAAACAGAAACAGTATAAACACTTGACTGTATGTTTACTTATTTTTTTCAGTGAAAAGTGAATCTACCAAGAACATTGGCAATGAAAATTGAGCACTTCTTCTGGAGGAAGAAGGCGAAAATTCCCAGACAATTGCAGAGGACTGACTATGCATTGACTAGCTGTTGGATGACTGGGATATTGTCAGTGGGTGGTTGAAATTTTTTGTTTCTCTGAGAGTAATTAAACAATCTAAAAATATTTTTGAAAAAGGTGTATTTTCTAGCCTCTTGGATTGACTTATAAGGCCCTTATTCCTAGTAATAACCCTTTTTCTGCACCTGACCAGGATAATGCTTATTTTAGTTAGGCCCAGGATTTTAATATGCTTAATTCCATAGGCTGAAAACTCTTTTTGTTTGTTAGCTTGATGCAAGACCAAACCCAAGGATCACCTGTGTTAGCCACAAAGTTGGCAGTCTCATTGGTGGAACCTCACTAAACATAAAGGCCATGTGACACACCATGTAGCCACAGGAGGACTGATCCATCAGTTGCCCATTCTTGCCTTTGGGGTTTATTTGTAACTTATCCTCTTGAGATGGCCAAGTGGGTCTTTTTTACTTGGGTATCATCTAGTACAGTGTCACATGTAAGGGATAAATAAATACTATTACTTCTTATATTCAGTTCACAAAATCACTGGCTTCTCATTGTTTGAACCATCAGTGCTCACAAATTTGGCTCTCCTTGTTTGCACAGTGAGCTGTGTCTTATTATGAATTCTGTGCCTTTCATCCTGTTCCCGTTCCATTCTCCTCATTACCATACAGGGGTATTGTGATGAGCAGTTTTATGCTGTTTTGAAACATCCAGCAATAACTAAAGAAAGAAACACTTGGAACTCTTCAAAGTGTTACTGGAATGTATATGTGCATTTATGTATATACATGGCTTAATTTATACCTTATGGCAGCTCCGTATACATTATGATCTCACATATTGAAATTAAAGTTTCCTAGTTTTATTGGAATTTATACAGTTATGAAATTGCAATATGGCCATAAAAGAGTAAAAGATTATTACATCTGTGTTGCATCTGTGTACTTAATGGTTAAGAAAACAATGATAAAATGGGAAATTGGTGAATTCATTTTTAGTTTATAATTGGAATAAGTTTTAGACCAAAAGGAAGCCAGAGGCATTAATTAAAGAGGCTTGGGAAAAATAGAAATATGAACTAATAATGAGAGGATGAGCATAGGAGAAACTTGTAGAACACAAATATGTATAACCTGGGGGTCAAAACTGGAGAAGCGAATCCAAAGATAATAATGCCACAAAGACCCTTAGTGTAAAAGTAATAGTGGAACTGTGACTCATAGAAAATAAGCCTTGCAATTTGAGAAATAGGTACACTTCCTAAAGCAACTTCAGGAATCTGACTCATACAGTGAAAGGTTTGTGTAGAATTAGGTTTTTCACAGTATTTCTGGGGAGACAACTAAATGGTATTTCAAAGGATTCGTATTTAATCTAAAAGTGACATTTGTTTTCTCGAAACAGGCAAGAAATAGGATGAATTGAATCAAATGTGTCACAGCATTGTTAGTGGGGAAAGTGGGATAAAGTACACACCAGGAGCATATGATCTGAATAGCAGGATGGAGAGCAATTTCCTGATAGTGAAATCTGCTATGACATAGTCTCGTTTCCAAAGAAAGTATTGAGTTCCATGTCTCCTAGAATTTAAATGAAAACTGGACAACCGAAGGATTTATCCTGTACTTGCCCCTCCCTGCCTAGGAGGAAAACAAAAGCAGAAGAACATCTGCACCATCCAGTGCGTCTTTGCCATCCCTATAGTCTAAACTTCTATCAGATTTTACAATTATAGACTCTTCCTTAGGAAGGAATTTGGCATAATTCCCTTAAATATAACTATCAGCTCATTTGATTAATGTACATATTTATTCCCACAGGATTTGCAATAAACATGTTTGAGTGAATAACTATGACAACTGCTTGGAGGGGGTGAAGTGGAAATGATTCACTGAGAGCCTTAGAAGTCTGTAGTAGTAAAACTTAATTTCTTTTTTTTTGAGGCCCTCTCCATTTGGATTCTTGACAAATTCGGATGAATAAACAAACTCCCTGACCCATGTTAAGTTCAACATCCTGCATTTTGTTCACGAATCACATTTGAAAAGGAGGAAAGCTTCACCTGGCCTTCTTTATTTTTTAAACAATGATTTCAAAGGCAAGGTAGGCCTTTCATAATTGCTAATTATTATATATGGGATTAATAGCCATAAATTACAGTAAACAAAGCTTGCACCTGTTCATATTATAAATAGGAATTAAAGAGAGTTAGTATAATAGATATTTAAGATTCCAAAGTGTAGTTGAGCCAATTTGTTTCCCTGTAGCAAGTAGTACAATTCAGGTTTCACGGTGTATAGTGAAATGTTAAACGCCTAGCTCTAATGCCAACAATTTTCTTTATATATTTGGTTTAATGTGGTTGACATATATAGTGTGTTATACCTGATTTCATATTAGTCATTAAGTTTTAAGTAAAGATACCTAGTCTGCTCTTATTTAATCATATACTACTGTGTTAAAATTTATTTTCGAGTATATATTGTACACTTTTGATTATTAACCAATTGTTCTTCATTTGCAAGTAACAGAAACTCAACTCAGGCTAGTGTAAACATGAGTGGCAACTTATCAGCTCATATACAGGGAAGTCCAGGCATGACTTGGTCCAAACACCCTAGGAAGCCATCTTTCCATCTCTCCTACTTCGCTCTGATTTATGTTTGCCTGGGTTGGTTTTCTCTTTCAGGCCGACTTTCTGTATGGGGAGGGAGGCAGTGAGGTGAGAATGGTAGATGGCAGCCATTGACAGTGTCAGCTTACGCCATCATAACCAAAGCATGGCAGCAAGTTATGTAAAATTTGGGAAAGAACTTTGATTTGGCTCACATTTGATCACATTCCATTCCTGATCTGATCCGGAGAGGAGATACCCCGAAGGAAGGGGAAATTATGAGAAAAAGGAAGAGGGTAGGGAATAGGAGAGGCAAGACAGTTACTGAGAATACAAAACTAACAGATGTTCATTGCACCCTCTTTGAGTTTGTGTATCAAGAGTTTTCTGATTTGAAATAACATAAGGAGTAAAATTCAAAACTAACCTGTAAACCCTCATTGGCTTTAACTAGAGATTTTAATTCCTACTTGATGCCAGTGCAGCTTTGAGTTGCCATTATAGACTTGTAAAAAACACTTTCCGTTTGTGTTTGACTTTGTGTTGCTGCTAGTTTCATCACGTGCACATAGCACCAGTCCGTTGCCATCACAGATTTGGAAACTTCCAGTTTCATCAACATTTGAGAAATTTTGGTATTGAAATTAGAGTTGTACTGGAGGAAAATACTTTTAAAAATGAACACTACTTAAATAAAAATAGGCCCTTAAATAAATTTGGGGGGATCTTCACTACAAAGTGTTTCCTTTCAACTTTGGTCAATGAAAGCTATCTAAAGTACGTGTGCATATGTTCTTTAAAATGCACTGTAATGTAAACATTTCCCATATTGGAGAGTGGCAGACTGTGCTTGTTTTGAACTTCATAACCAAATACATCCTATAGCTTTTGATGAGCTACTACACAAATCTATTGCTGGTTTTCTTTCTCGCTGCATAAAGTACCAAAATCCTTACCCTTTATGACTTGGCCCCAACCTCCTAGTTTTACAGCCTCCTCCCTCCTTCTCTTTCTCTCTCTCCTTCCCCCCCTCCTCCTTTCCTCCCCTTTCTTTTTCACCCGTTGACTCAGTCACAGGAAACAACATAGAGGCTACTATATAGACATTTCAGGGTTTTTTTCCTCTAATGTGCCTTTCTTCTCATTCATTGTCTCTCCATGAACATATTGTACCTATTCTCTGAGACGTGGCTTGAGCGGTAATAGTTGTGATCCCTTTGTGTAGAACTCATAGTTATGTTCACACTGTACGTGTCTCCTGATTATCTGATGCTAATGCCATACTGTCTATTAAATGTGTTTAATATCATACCCATAATAAGAGTAATAGCTAACATCTATTAATAGCTTACACAATACCAAGCATTATTCTAAGCACTTTATATACTTGGATCAACATTTAAGATTTCTCACAACAGTCCAGTGAAGTAGATGTGACAGTAAAGCCCTGCAGTAAGTGGGGTACAAAACAAAAATTCAGTAATGTGAAATGGATCTGCATTGTTGCAGGCTGAAAGATAGGATAGGCTGAGTTGGTACAACTAACTGTCCAAGAATTCCAAGTGTCTAACTGTAGAGTCCCAAGTCCATTCTCTAGTTTGGCACCCATGGTGGCACATGTCCACCCAGGCTGAAATGTCGATGGGACAATTCTGAGTCAGTCCTATATCTGACTTGTACTTCTAGGATAACAGAGTGAGTCCAGCAATCTCCTAGATAGTTGATGCCTGTTTCATCATCCTTATCTATTAACCCACCCCCTGCTTCCCCACTTCCTGAGACAGCCTGCCATTTCTTTCCCCAGCTTCATCTCCCCTCTCATATTCCTCACCTTCACCAAGAGTTAAGAATTTGAGCCCACCTGCCACTTGTGAACAGGAGCTAGATGGAGAATGGAAATGATCGTGTTGGCAGCATCACTGACTGGATTTACCTTCAATCCATTTTACAGATGAAAAACCTAAGCATAGAGGTTGAAGCTTATTCTGAGGTCAAATTGCTAAATGCTAAATGATGGAGCTTGAATATTTTCCTTGTCTTGATTCCTCTCTGTACCTGGCATTATCTTTCTTCCTGTCTATGTAATTATTGGTGAAATTCTTCTAGTCTTAAAGGCCAAATCTATGGTTGATACTTGCATGAGAACAGAAGCAGTTACTGGCATGAAGTAGCCCTCAAGAAAGATTGGGCATTGAGATAAGGTGGGAGGAGTAGGAAACCTCTCTAGGTTGAAAGATTTTATAAAAAGTTTTAATTTATATAGATGGATCTCTTTCAATCTATAGCAAACCCCCTGACTTATCGATAGGTTAATGTAAATAGCTAAAAACCTAGAACTTAGCATGATCTAGGCACCATTGTAAACAAAACTATCAGTCATTGAATCCTCACAATCCTGTGAGTTAAGTACTGCTGTGTTTCTTTGAACCTACAATGTCATTAATATAAGATGCACATTTTATGTAACACTAAAAAGAAATTGCTGCCAGTTAAATTAATGACATAATGCTTTTTAAAAACTCAATTCAGGGGCGCCTGGGTGGCTCATTAAGCATCTGCTTTCGGCTCAGGGCATGATCCCAGGGTTCTGGGATCAAGCCCCACATCGGGCTCCATGCTCTTCTGGGAGCCTGCTTCTTCCTCTCCCGCTCCCCCTGCTTGTGTTCCCTCTCTCACTGGCTGTCTCTCTGTCAAATAAATAAATAAAATCTTTTAAAAATATAAAAATATAAAAAAATAAAAACTCAATTTAGACTTTATACTTACATAGAGAGCTTTTAGTCATTTTATTTCAACAAATCTAACACTCCATCAATTTGTAAGACATACCATTTTGTATACCACCAGGAACAAAAAAACAGAGCTTAATTGTGTGACACATCCTGACTTGAGATGGTAAAATATGGAATAATCATGCAGAATTGATGTAATAGGGAATGGAGACAAGTTTTTATATCACTCTGTACTCATATAAAAAGAAAAACATAAGTGAAATTCACTGGATAAGGCATTCCGAAAGCTTCCCATCAATCAGGACAGTGATTTGTGGACCCAAATACTGAAAGGCTGCAGTTGTCCACTCTTGCCACCAGAAACAGCCACCAAGTCCATGTACGCACAAGCAGTGACAACTACATCGCGACTGTGGCCTGGCCAAAAGCTATTTCACAACTAAAGATTTCAGAGATGTTAAAATGTGGGCTCGCTCAAGAGTCCCTTGAGTACAGTACCATCATCGCCTTTTTGTAGGATATGGGAGAGAAACTGAGCCGCAGGTCAGTCACATGGAGAGTAAAGAGGTGAGCCCAGATTCAAACCAAGGCCAGTTGGGCTTCAGAAGTCATGTTCCTAACCTTTAGGCTACATAACCTCCTGAATGGGTTTGATCTGGGTCATCCAGCGACATTATTTTTTGGAAAAGGACAGTTTCTTTACAGTTTGTGAAACTGCTTTGCTTGGAGGTTTTTCTCTTCGGTGATGGGCAGCAGGCTGAGTTTCTCTTAGTATGTTTAGTTCCTCTCGGGTATTTCATCCATGGTACTCACATATTTCACTGGTTTGGGCATAAAAACTTCAGTCGCTTCAGTTTGTTTGAAAGCAGCTGTTAATGCTAATGCCGGTTTCTTTCAGTGGATTCCAGGGTGTTAGCCTCAAGTCTGTTTTACTGGCCATAATGAATTGTGTACTGCCGATTTGAGCACCACTCGAAGCATTTGCAGCAGACCTCAGGGCACGTGGCCTCCAGGACTCCTTGGGGAAGGGGCCCAAGGGGAAAGAACACAAGGATGCAGAGACAACTGTTAATGATTGTCACGTCACAGGAGGAACTTGTGCTGGGCATGCTGGTGACCTCAGCTGAGAGCTATTGAGCATTGCCTCTGGCCGGGACAGGCTTGGGGAGTCAGGCTGGGGGCAGTTAGGACAACCCCATGGGAGGAAGTATCATTTCAGGACCTGTTGGGAATCAGGAATGGCTGTAGAAGTGGAAATGGGGTGGTTGGAGGAAACCCATGAAAAGACCAGAGCAGACAAATGAAAGGCCTTGTAAACAGGGAAATGTGAGTTTTAATTCTTAGTTCCGTAGAACTAAAGCCACTTCTCATGCTCTAAACTATATAACCAAGGAGAGAAGTACATTAAACCACTTGATTTTTAAAAGGGGAATTTTCTGTCTCCCTGGGGTACATAATGAAGGGACTATCGAATGGTGGTTTTGCTTTTAACTTCAGAAAGACTTCCCTTCTCCCAGGTTTCTGCTAAGCACTCAAAATTATTTTTACTGTGAGAAGAGACTGTCACACACCACCTCTTGGTATCATGATTTTTTTTGGCTCCTTAAACAGTTGATTCTAGTTGAAGTCCATGTGGGATAAATCTGTGGTGCAAAGACAGTCCCAAAAGCCCACTAACGTCTTAGTTTTCCTAGAGCCCTGTGGTCCTACTCTTGACTGCTGCTCTGTGTTCCTAAAGAAAAACAGTAGGGTCCAACCTCTGGGTTTGGAAGTTTCGGTGGCTGGTTAACCAGATGCTGTGATGCTATGCTTTTGGGCCCCCATCATTACCGAAGAGACAGCAGCTTTTTCCATGTTCCTGACAGATTGGAAGGTGTTTTTTCACATTCTCTGCTTCAGATCTCTTCCCTGGAAAGGTTGGTCAGTTGCTCAGCCAACATCTTTGGCCTCAGCAGCGAGTGCAACATAGAAGCCTGTAAATAGTTTCTGCCACATTTGGACCCTCACAAACAAAACTTCTAAGCATTGGAAATGGAAAACCTGAGGTGCTGAGAAGAGCCAGGTGAGAGCGGGCATCCAGTCTCCCCGGGAATGAATTCGTGGGACTCTGTAAGAAGGAAGCCAGTGTTTGTGGCTGACCTGTGTGTGGACAGTCAAAGGGAAAACATGATCCAGAGGTTCTTTTTTCACTTTTCTAAGTGGCAAGGGGAGCAGTTGTGAGGTTTGGCTTGGTTTTCTTTCTGAGCAATCAGATTCTCTTTTTTCCTAGCAAACTTGGGTGCCCCTTAGGAGTGAGAGGGCAAGCACGTTATTTTGCAGCTTGTATCACACATCAAAAAGTCCTTGATTTGAAATTCTGTAATTTGGCCCACCCAGAAGTACTTCATTATCATCTGCAATCTCCTACAGTCCCATTTTGTCTTTCTCCAAAAAGTAGTAAGGAATCTAGAAAGCTGAGGCCAAGTGATGGTACCGTATGGATTGTATTAAAAGGTATAGTAAAAATCTGTTGTTTGCTCCCCGACATGCATCCCTCTTCTTTCTGGTAACCATACCTTGAGTTCCTCTGGGGAACTACCAGCTCCCCTTTGTTCTCAGCCTTTTGGTTTAGATGGGATTAAGCCGAACCCTAGCTCCTGGGTGGGTTTTCATCAGCCTAAACAGATCAGAATATCCCACTCCTGTGACCACATGTTTGGTTCCAACTGTGCAGGTGGCCTAAGCTGGTGCAATCTGAGGGAGCCACAAAACACGCAGGGCATGGACTCTCCCCTGCTGTAAAAATGTAAGGCTAAAAAGTGGGTTAGCCTGTTTTGCTACTGTAAGGAGAGCCAGCCTGAAGCCAAGCCATCTATCCCCATGGAGTGTTCAGTTGCACTCGCCAGTGCATTCCTTTTCTTTTTCCTTATTCAAGCATTTGTAAGTTGGATTTTCTGTCAACTATATCAGAATTTGAAACCAGGAAATGAAGTGTGGCAAGTTATAGGCCCTTGATTATGGAGTTGACTGAATCAAGATCGTGAAGAGAGCCTCTGTCCCAGACTAGAGTGTTAGTAGGGACGACATTGGTACATAAAGGGAAAATAATCTTTACTTTCCCTTTAAGGACATTTTACGGCAGTTGCACACAGCACTTCTGTGCATCCCATTTATAGAACTCGGCCATGTGGCCACACCTACTTACAAGGAAACCGAAGAGTCTTGATGCTGGGTGGCAATGTGATTGGCTAAAAGTTGTGGATCTCCTCTAAGGAGGAGAATTAAATGGGTATTGGAGGACAAGGAATAGTCTTTACTGTAGTTGATCATTAGCAATTCTTGCTTTGTGGTACTGGAATAGTTGGTTTTTCCATTGTCTAATGTATTTTGGGACCTTCAATTCATATGTCTCCCTGGGCTACAAAATTAAGAGACTTGGACAAAAAGTTCAGGCTGTAGGATGGATTGATTATAAGTTGAAGCCTTTGTAAATCTTATAAGAAAGAGAGATTTACTTTGAAACTAACACCTCTAAAAACCAAGAAAGCATAAAATAGAGCCTTGCTGGGGCGCCTGGGTGGCACAGCGGTTAAGCGTCTGCCTTCGGCTCAGGGCGTGATCCCGGCGATCTGGGATCGAGCCCCACATCAGGCTCCTCCGCTGGGAGCCTGCTTCTTCCTCTCCCACTCCACCTGCTTGTGTTCCCTCTCTCACTGGCTGTCTCTGTCTCTGTCTCTGTCAAATAAATAAATAAAATCTTTAAAAAAAAAAAAAATAGAGCCTTGCTATAAGAAATGGTTTCTGCTTGTGGGGGTAGTCCCAAGTAGACTGAGTGCAGTAGTCTGGATCCTTGACTGAATGGGAAAGCCAGATTGCTTCCTACAGTTAAGGTAGTTCGAGCAAAATAAGGGAGAAGGGAAAGATTGGGACCTGGAATAAGTGTGATCTCCCAACTATCTTCTAGAATCCTCTTTTTATACCCTTCCCAGCCTGTCCAAAGGGACATCCATGCCTTTTGAAAAGATGCCGCTGGTGTACAGCCCTCTGGCAAAGGGATGGTAGCTGTTCCTCCCCTCTGTAGGTCATTGCTTTGTATTGCCCCCCAGACAGAGGCCAATATGGAAGTGGAAGCCCTTAATTATAACCATCCAAACCTGTACTCTAAATGAAAAGCTATTGTAATCAACTAGATCGCTATTTTTATTACATAACCCATGGAATTGACCAGTGCGTCAGGGTTCTCAAAACAGAGCCAAAAGGGTATATATAGAGAGAGAGAAATTTATTTTTTCTCATCTTTTTAAAAAATTTTTTATTTTTATTTAAATTCAGTTAGCCAACTTACAGTACATCATTAGTTTCAGGTGTAGTGTTCAGTAATTTATCAGTTGCATATAACATCCAGTAGTCATCACATCACGTGCCGTCCTTTATGCCCATCATCCCCCCCCCCACCTTCCCTGCAGCAACCCTCAGTTTGTTTCCATAGTTAAGAGTCTCTTATGGTTTTTCTCCCTCTCTAACGACTTCCCATTCTGTTTTCGTTCCCTTCCTATGGTCCTCTGCCCTGTTTATGTTCCACATATGAGTGAAACCATACAATAATTGTCTTTCTCTGATTGACTTATTTCACTCAGCATAATACCCTCCAGTTCAAAATAGATTTATTATACAGAATTGGCTTATGTGATTATGGAGTCTGACAATTCCAGATCTGCAAGGTGAGACAGCAAGCTAGAAACCCAGGAGAGCTGATGTTTCAGTTCAAGTCTGAAGGAATGTCCTAGTTCAAAGGTAGTCAAGGAAGAGGAATTCTTACTCTGGGGAGGGTCCGCCTTTTGTTCTTTTCAGGCCTTCAGTTGATTGGCTACGACTCATCTACATTGGGAGAGCAATCTGCTTTACTCAGTCTTCTAATTTAAATGTTAATCTCATCTACGATACCCTCACAGAAACATCTAGGATAATTTTTGCCCAAATATCTGGGCAGTACGTGGCCCGGTCAAGTCGACACATAAAATTAAACATCACAACCAAAAACACACAGATGGGAGCCAACTCAAGTCATGAGGTGGCTGTGTGGCTCAGTCAGTTAAGCATCTGCCTTCAGCTCAGGTCACAATCCCAGGGGCCCAGGATCCAGTCCGTGTCGGGCTCCCTGCTCTGCAGCGAGTCTGCTCTCCCTCCGCTCCTCCCCCCACTCGTTCTCGCTCTCTCTTGCTTGCTCACTCTCAAATAATATCTTTAAAAAAAAAAATCATGAGGGATTTTTAATACAGAAAAATCCCCAATGACAAAAATGATTGCCCAACCCCAGAATCTGTCCTCAGAGCCCCATCCCCCACCACTCATACACTCTAGTGTTAAACCAACAGCAGTGACTGCTAAAGCTGTATGGTCTTCTGCAGAGGTTGGACAAGGGAGATCCTCTTAGAGAGTGAAATTGAGGCAACACCAGACCTTCACTTCACTGCAAGATAGGGAGTCTTCGCCATTTCTGTCCAGAAAGACTGTAATATGTGTGAGGACTGATGGCCACTGGATGTTTCACATTCTCCCCTCTGCAATTGGGAATTTTTATTGCAGTTCCGTTTTCTCTGTCCTGTTATATATAGGGTGTGGTTAAACTTACTATTTACCCACAGATCACTGAACCATGAAGAGTTACTTGACATGATTTGCACGTTGACATAAATATTGGACTTGGATCTAGCTTTAGTAACTGGATGAATTTTTATATTATCTCCCTTTGGGAAGGGAATGTGGCCTGTACGTTTGGAAGCTGTGGGATGATGTTAGGTGGCCAGAGAGTTTGGACTATCCAACATTGCTTTATCCTTCTATCTAATACTCCACATTTCCTTTGAGAGCTACTTGTCCTCATTCTCAGCTGTATGATTTGGCTGCAATTGATACCCCTCTCCCCATTCCACCCTCTCAGCCAAAGTAATTGGTTCAGGAACGGGCATGTCAGTCTCTTCCAGGATGAGCCTCTGGATTTTCACTAGGAGCGCTAGAACTCCATCTCTCTTCCTCATTGGGCTAACGTACATGGGGATACGTACCCATATACGGTGCCCCAGGGGGAGGCAGCCTGAGAATCAAACTAGATGTGGAGTTGAGAGATGATCCTAGTAACATTTTCATGTCATTCTACAGTCCTTCTGGCATGCTTTCTTTCCTCTCATCTGCAACTGCAGCAGTAATAATTTCCCAAGTGATAGAGAGAATGTGAGGAAGTTCAAATGAACGCCTCCTGTTAGTGGTTTTGTCATCTTTTCCAAACAGCTTTCCTCTGTGGTCACCTCCAACATGTGTGATTCAAGTCTGCAGAACCATAGAATCCAAAAGGATCATAGAGATCAGCTAGTCCAGGGCCTCCCAAGGTGCCTCAGGAGGTAAGCAAAGTGATTTTTAGGTGATTCATGAATATTTTTTATTTTCATAAATATAATTATTATGATGAATCCTAGTAAAATATAACTAGCACTTTCATATCAAACTTGTGTTTTCACAGGTTTTATGTGGTGCTTTTACTGAAGGGGAAATTGAAGCTTTGAGAGATTAATGGCTTTTTTAGGGATTGCCCAGGTGGTGAATGAAGGCTGAGAGATATTAGTGTGGAATCTGGTAACTGGGACGGATCCTGAAGATCAGGGAGTCACTTCCACACCTTCACCCACCTCCGGTGTCAGAATTCCCTCCACAGCATCTCTCACAAATGGTCATTCAGCCTCTATTTGAATACCCCCACAGATGGGAAGCTTATCACCATTTGAGGCAGCACATTGTAGTTCTGAGAGTTAGAAAATTCTCCCTTACACTGCACCCAAATCAGCCCCTTGCAATTTCTTTCCACTTGGTTCCAGTTCTTCCCTCTGAATTCACTCCCCACCTTTAAACATTCAAGTCAGTTATTCTGCGCCCCCCTCCACTTCTCACTCAACACATATACGTGCACGCACACGTGTGCACACACACACACATATTTTATGCAATGTGGTTTTATTGTTATTACACCTGTATGTCTAGAACACGACTTCCTATTTATGCAGCAAAGACTAAACCCGAGTAATCCACCCTTTGTCCTGGACCCCATGTTTCTCTTGAGGAAGCCTGAGATTACCACATCCCATGGCTGACCACTGAATGACAGCATCCATCTTCTTTTTTAGCCATCATTCCGTAGTCTATAATAGGCTGACTGACGGAACCTCAGTTCATGATTTGTAATTTATTCTTACTCCTTTCCATTCCAGTCAGTTGAGGGTTTTGTTGGTTTTTTTTTTTTTTTTTTTTTTTTTTGAGATCTTGATCTATCAGCAATTCTATTAAATCTGGGAATACTGGAGTGCCTGGGTGGCTCAGTCGGTTAAGCATTTGCTTCGGCTCAGGTCATGATCTCAGGGTCCTGGGATCGATCGGGTCCCACATTGGGCTCCTGCTCAGCGGGGAGCCTGCTTCTTCCTGTCCCTCTGCCCCTCCCCCCGGCTCCTGTGCTGGCTCACTCTCTCAAATAAATAAATAAATAAAATTTTTTAAATAAATAAACAAAGGAATACTAGAGCATGAGGGCTTCCCTTGAAACTTAACAAAAGTAGTTTCAGGATGCATAAAAATGTAGTGAATGAATAAAATGATAAACTTACAGAACCTAGTATCTGAGAGATCATGTAGACTGAAAACATTAATGGGTTTAACACAGATTAATGAGTGATAAAAAGGTATTTAGAAGATTATTCAACTTTTTTAATACGGTGTCCTAGCCTTGCCTACTTAATGTCCATGCTGGTCAATATCAGAGGCAGAAAATTGAGTTATACTAGTCAAAGGTCTCAACATGGAATTTCTTACTAGTTTTTCCCTGCTACCTGGAGCCAGTCTCATAAACTGATTAAAGGAACTGGTTTGGGAGTTAAATAGAACTGAGTTCAAACTATGACTCTATGATTTACTAGTTGTATAGCCTCTTGCAAGCTATACAGCCCTCCTTTGAGCCTCAATTAGCCAAAGAAACAATATGGTACCCATTTCAGGCTTATAAGAATTATACAAGATGTGTGTGTGTGTGTAGCATCTGGCACATAAACATTCAGTGTACCGTGACTATGGTTGTTTCTAAATCTATTGATACACAAAATAATAAGAAAAATTGAAAATAAAAATTAGCCCATGAAGAATGGAGCTATCCATCATGACCTGGTATACTTTGCTTTGGTCAGTTTTTCTGTCCTGAAGCATGTCAGTCGGGATACTCTGTTAATTTGATGAAGAAAATTCCTAACTCTCCTAGGGCTTCCATGTTGGAAGGAGTAGAGCTTTGAAAGGTTCAGGGAGCAGCTTTGATGAAGGAGCCAGTAGAAGCCAGCTAGAGCCGTTTCCTTCACCAGTGGGCTAAACACAGTGCTATCTGGAAGGCACAGGGGTGTCTCCTTGATAAGGAGGCCATTCACCCTGAGTGTCACCTCTGGAGGCATCAAAGTCCTTCTAGACTTGCCATCCGAAGTAGCTTTGAGGGACTAAAAGACTTAGGAGTGTAGAGACAGAAAAAAAAGCAATAAATGGGTTGTTTCTCTCCCAGTGTTTTTTTTTTTTTTTTTTCACCCTGGGATTTGCCATTCTACCTGAACACAGTTTTGAATCTAAGAAGTTACTGGATGCATATGTCTGGGCAGGCACAGGCTTCTAAGGATTGTGCTTTCAAACACTGGCAGGGCTTACCAGAGTTGGGCGAGGGTAGCCTCATCTGATCTGAGGATTATTGTCAGGCAGGAGGGTTTTAAAAATTTAAATCCCGGTTTTTTAACATGCAGGAAAACACCTGGCTTCCTACCCTGTGAAATAAATGGCTTCAGTTGGCTTCCTTGTTTTTTTTTTTAAAGAGTTTTTAGATGTAGTGTTTTTTTTTTCTTTCTTCATCAACAAAAGAACAGTCAGTGCCTAGCTATCCATCTACTGGCACCACTGTTAAGACTTGCAAAGGCTCCTAGATTTATACCTTCTGGTGACCCCATGGTTTACACCAAGTCCCCCACTCACTGCCTTTCCTTTAGCATTCAGTGCTGCCTTCTTGAGACAGGAGTACAAACAGACTCTTGGAAGTTTTACGGTATTTAATTAGTCATTTCTCTGTAGATATTCAAAGCTGGGTGTGCGTGTGTGCGTGCGCGTGCACACGGATGCATTTTGCCTTTTGCCACATTGGTGGTTGTGTTTCTTTTCCATTTGCACAAGGTCACATTCAGAGTTCTTCCTCCCCCAGGGGAGGTTGCACATTTGTCACTTAATCTTCGTCTCATTTCCTTCTGTTAGGATCACATAGCCCTTCCTGAGGTATTACCGTTTTTCCATTTCTTCTTTGCTCCCTCCTTTCTTTTAATAACTCTGGGAGACAGGGAGGCACCTTGTAAAGTTAATTTCCTCTGAAGCGTTCAAAGTGAAGGCATCTCTCAGCCCAGACACCACCACCCCTCTCCACCCCTCAGCGACGACGCACTCCCCTCCTCAAAGCCTTAGTCACCCTGGGTTGTGCCCGCCGCCCAGGACTCTCCATGCCGGGCTTCGTCTCAGGGGCACAGTGAACTGCTCTGTCTGGTGACTCTTTGGTCTGGGTGTGGGGACCCTAATTGGGAAGAATCTCCCCATTTATTTGCTCTCTTCCCTCCTCCCCTTTTTCACTTCCTCACTGCACTCCCCCTTCCCCTTCACTGCTTTCTGCTTCTCTCTGGTACTTTCAGGACTCAGAGGCTGGCTGCCTGCCTGTCCCGGGGATGGCATTTCCTCTTCAAAGGTCTGTGGCCTCCGCCACCCAGCTCTACCAGGCACACAAGCCTTTGGAATTGCTGTGGCTTTGCTGCCTGCCTGCCTACTTGGAAGGCAAGGGCAGTTTTTTAAACACCCCTTTGGTTTCTTGGGGTGAAGCTTTCCTCAATCCTGTTTTATTTATGTGAACATGATCTGTGGCTTTTGAATGTTTGCTTTTGAATGTTTGTGTTAATGGACTAAACTGAAAGCGTTTCCTCTTACCGGAGAGAGGGCCGGCACACACAGCTGGGGGCCAGGCCGCTCAACTCGGGCGAAACTGTCCCAAGAGGAACAAGTTACCAGCCAAGGAAGTCTGGAGGCTCCAAGAGGAATTCACTGAGGCCTTCATGGGCAGCCGCGGTCAGAGCTGGGATCATGGACTAGGCCACAAGGCTCAAGCAATTCCTTGGATTAACAGGGAGGGCTAAACTGGAGACACCTGTATTTTTGCAAAAGTGTTTTTTAAATTGTGCATATATTTACCAAAACTCTGTGTGGTTTCCAACAGCTTAGGTGTCTGATCTTTCGCCCATATTCCCAGCCTTCCGGGTCTCTCCTGGCAATCTTAAGAACTCCAGCTTGATCCCTGAATCATCTGTCTGTAGGTGAGCTATCATCTGAAAGTGTAGCACTATCCTAGCTCAGCCTACTAATGTGCTTCCTGTGTATTTCATTTCTCTTCTCTCTTTCTGGTACCTCAGACAGGAAGAAGCAAACACCCAAAGGATCCAGCAAATGCAGTTTTTCCATATCCAGTGACTGGATAACCTAGCACTGAAGTGAGGGAGAGAGGCAGGAGAGGAGCAACTGGGACCACACTGTGTGGAGGGAATGCCATCCTCAAATCTGCCATGAGGACCAAAGAATAGAGTAGAAGGCAGGGGCTCAGTCAGGGCTAGGCTCTCCTCAAGGGTGGACCCCCCCCGTCCCACCACCACCAGTCCATAGCCTGTATAGCCCTGGGTCCAATGGCCCTGGAAATCTGTAAGCCCTTGAACCAAAGGTAGGGGACCTACCCGGACAATTTGTGTGAGATTATGGGCATGATGAGGGACACCTCTTTCTCTAAACAAGATGGAACAGAACTAGTTGAGACTCTACAAGCTGAAGCTAATGGAGGATTCACCAGGACTGTTGCCTAACTTACTAATCTCCTCAAATGAAGGAGCTGGCTATTGTTACAGCCTATAGAATAAACTGCGACAGAGAAGACTTGATGTGGGGCTCCACAGGATTCAGAAGTTACAGTTCTTGAGGCAGAATACTCCAGGGTTTCTTATTTAAACTATGAGTTCAATGTTGGTGACCCTCACTGTTCAATTTACACCTTCTGCTTGGGCACAGTCTTCTAACTCCTTGGCTTCGTGCCCACT
Organism: Ursus americanus; assembly: GCF_024610735.1. Taxonomy (NCBI): domain Eukaryota; kingdom Metazoa; phylum Chordata; class Mammalia; order Carnivora; family Ursidae; genus Ursus; species Ursus americanus. The sequence continues at coordinate 38,113,386 of NC_142138.1, read as the reverse complement.
GATAACTCCATATTCTGAATCTCTCTACTGAACCTGAGACCAGACACCTCACTTACATGAGAATCACATATGTACTCAGTGTGACCCACAGCTAATCAATCCTTTTCTTCACCTGCCTCTAACCAGCTCCTCCTGGGCTACCCATTGTCATCACCAGTCATCCAGTTGCTCATACCAGAAATACCAGAGTTATCTTTGTCTCTTTCCTATAACACTTTAATCACCTAATCCTGTTCATCGTGCCTCCTAAATATCTCTTTATTCTGTGCATATCTCTGTATTCTTTGGGCACCAGACTAGTCCAGGCTACTATCTTTTCTTTTCTAGCTACCTAACTGGTCCTCTGTCTGGTGTGTTGGCTTCTGTTCTTCTCCCTTGGAGTCCACTCTCTCTACATACCATTTAGAATGGTGTATCTAAAGTACAATCTGATCATGTTTCTTGCCTGCCCAAAACCTTTGAGTAACTTTCTGTTGCTTTTCAGATAAAGTCCAAAGTCTAAATTCCAACCTTGCTTACTCTTTCCAGCCTCATCTGTTACCAGAGCAGAGACCATGGCTTTCCATTTCATTGCTGTTCCCTCAGCATCTAGAACAATGTCTAGCAGAAGGTTGCTCTCTATAAATAGTGGTTGCATGGATGAATAAATGAATAAACAGAATTTCAGTGCATTTAAGAATAACCAAGGAGAAAGGAGAATGAGTGAAGACCAATATTAAAACCTCTCAAGGGACGCCTGGGTGGCTCAGTTGTTTAAGCATCTGCCTTTGGCTCAGGTCATGATCCCAGGGTCCTGGGATCCAGCCCCACATCGGGCTCCCTGCTCAGCAGGGAGCCTGCTTCTTCCTCTACCTGCCACTCCCCCTGCTTATGCTCTCTCTCTCTCTCTCTCTCTCTTTCTCTGACAAATAAATAAATAAATAAATAAAATCTTAAAAAAAAAAAAAAAAAAAGAAAGAATTTTTGTTCATATTCTAAGACTTAAGTATTTTAATCCCAGAGCTGGAAAAGTGGAAAGTTCTTGAACAAGCATTGCACAAAATGTAACAAATAGGATGGTCTCCATTTTTCTTCCCCACAGGTTCCCCTTCTGGATGTGAGGAGCATGCTATCTGTCAAATTATCTATATGACTGTGGGGACTGGGCAGGTTTACAAGGTGAAGAGAAGAAATGGCAATTGTAAAGTTGAGTGTAAGGGATAGTTTGGTTGGTTTTCAGCTAACGAGCATCCATTTCACTTCTTAAGGGTACTTCAGTTTCCTTTTGAAGAAGGATCTCTTTCCTGTTGGATTCGATTAAGAGCCTGCCCTTCCTTGAGGCCCAAGTTAAGCCAATAAAATGCTTTCTTCCTAGAATTAGACTCTTGGGGGTGCCTGGGTGGCTCAGTCGGTTAAGCATCTGACTCTTGATTCAGGTCACGATCTTGGGGTCATAAGGTCGAGCCCCACGTCATGCTCCGTGCTGAGTGTGGAGCCCTGCTTGAGATACTTTTTCTCCCTCTGCCCCTTCCCCTGTTCGCATGCTCTCTCTCGCTCTCAAAAAAAGAAAACAAAGAATTAGACTTGAGCCCAGAGATCAAGAAACTTAAAACATTTGCTATTTGGAGGTGACCTTCCAGCCATACCATGCCTGCTGTGAGACCACCATGGTGTTCCTGGGGCCCAGTCATCAATTAGTTAACTCAATAGGGGTCTCCCAGTAGTTGTCTAATATGTTTCTTTCTCCATAACTTGGTCTGAGTTGTTTCTGTTACATATAACTGTTAGTGTGATAATGGTGGTACAAGGGAACATTATCAGAATACATTTCTGACATCTTTTAATGCTTTGGACCAAAGCCATTAAATGAATCCAAGAATAAACACCAGGTACAATTTGACCTTAGGAGTTCAATTATGATTGACTGTCCTGACACGGAAATGTGTAACATTCACATGTGGATCTTCGTAGGAATCAATAGCTCAAAATATCACTGTTTTGGTGGTCATCTGTATCAAAAAGAAACCAAAATCACACTTTCAGCTTTGTCTTTCATTGTAGCCATAGTAAAAAGAAGGACTAAAAATTATGATCAGCCATACTACTGGCCAAAGACAAATTAAAATAAGTACCGTGCTCTTGTCTGTCAGTTCTGCCAAAATTTAAAAACTGGCACTCTCCATTGTTGATGAGAATGTGAACAAAGGGTACTCTTTCATAGTTGGTAGAAGTGCAAATTGGTCAATCTTCCTGGAAGGCAATTTGGCAGTGCCTATCAAAATTTAACACATGCATACCCTTGATCCAGCAGTTCTTAAAAAGAAAAACAACAAAAGGATGCAAATATAAGAATGTTCATTGTGACATTAGTTTGTACTATCAAAATATTAGAAACAACTTAAATGTTCCTTAATAGGCTGAATATATTATATGGTATAGTTTTACTGATTCATGATTCATTCAGGAGTCATTAGAAAAAATGTGGTTGATAAGTAATAGAAGTAGAATCCACAATATTTTAATGAGTGTAAAAAGTTACAGAATAATGTGAATAAAAAATTCTTTTAAAAAACACAAAGCTATACATAAATTTAGTGAATATATGTATATGTATGTAAATATGTCTAAATGTGCACAGAAAAGTTACAGAAGTATCCATACTGAACAGTTATTGCTGGTTACTCTTGATGAATGGGGAGAACAATGGAATGGGAAAGTTTGATTTTTTTATTTTGTATCTTTGGTATTACTTGAATTTTTATTGCCTTTGTGTTGCCTTTATAATTTAAAAAAGTTGAATAACTTCGGTAATTTAAAAAAGAACAGAAAATGAATAAAACCTACTAAAATGTAAGGAAATAATCAAAAACCAGAGAAAGTAACCTTTCCAGAGGTTTTGACCCACTTGTCTAGACAGGTGGAAGCTGAGGGACCAGCTATACCCAGGAAACAGCCAAGTTTCTGTAAGAGAACCACCCAGCAGGCCAGAGGAGCACCTCCTGGAAGCTTTACCCTGGGCTGGGTGGAAATCACCCCCTACAGGAATTAGAATTGCGTATTTGATTGTTTTTATTGGCTCTGCCCTTCTTACCTTGAATACCTCCTTCTTTTGTTCATGAACATTTAATTTGTCATCTTGTTTATGGCTGAAGCAAGATTCCTGTCTATCTAATGAACTTAATGATTCTGACGTGAGTGTCTAACAGACAGTAATTAGAACCTCTTTGGCTCATTGGGATGGCATAATACCACCAGATGCCTGCTTTTGATGCTGCCTTGTTTGGGCAGAAAATTTATTTATTTGTATTCTACTTTATTCCAAAACACATTGTAGGTCAAATACACTGTTTTTGTTTTTAAATCAGAAAATGGTGAATGAAAGAAAAATAAGGGTATAAAAACAAGATTAAGCCAACAGTGAAGTTACCACACAGGCTACATGCTTACCCAAAGTTTTATGTACTTAATTTGGTTCTGAGTTTCCCAGTAGCCAATGTAAAGTGGACATGATCAGGTGCAGATTTTTTTTTCAAAGATTTTATTTATTTATTTATTTGACAGAGAGAGAGAGCCAGCGAGAGAGGGAACACAAGCAGGGGGAGTGGGAGAGGAAGAAGCAGGCTCCCAGCGGAGCAGGGAGCCCGATGCGGGGCTCGATCCCAGGACCCTGGGATCACGCCCTGAGCCGAAGGCAGATGCTTAACCGACTAAGCCACCCAGGTGCCCCTCAGGTGCAGAATTAAAGTGATAGTCTTGGTTTTCCTGAGCAGTGAAAAAGGACAGATTCTCAGTGAGGTTGGATATATACATATACATATACATATGTGGGGAGGGGGGCAGTGCTGAGAAGGAAAGTGTTCTACTGTAGTCCTATGGACTTGAGAGCTGATTCCTGACTAATGTCAGTCAACTGATGGTCCTTTTCCAAGGCGGCAGTAATTTCCTTCTTTCAAATGAACCTTGAGTCACTTTGACCCTTTGAATTGTTGTCCCTCCTCTCCAGAGGAATGCTTGTCCCTTTTCTCAAAACCATAAGCCTGGGGAAGAATGCTACTTTGTTCAAGTTATTCTTGATACTTTGGAACTTCCTAAAGCTCCTGTCATGTGGTTCCAAGTTTAACCATAGCCACTTTGGACATGGTTTTGTTTCCACAGTGATGTGTGTCAGCAACCACAGAGTGAGCTTCTTGTATTTTTATATCAATATGATACCCTTTGTTTATTTGTTCCTCAGAGGTTTCACTTTCGCTTATGTAATGGACTATGGCATTTTACAGTCATTACCTCATGCTGGGATCTCCTTTTTCTTTGTACCTCCTGATGCGTCATATTCTTGACTCTACTCCCTTGGATCTCTTGTATACAATGCCCTGAGCTGGTGGGTGGGAGTGGGTGGGAGCCAGATTATATGATGACTTCTCCACCCTTCCTCACACAAGAGCTGCTTAGGTTTATCACCACACCGTTTCTGTACTCAGTCTTTTGGCATCTTTCAGAATGTACACTGGCTTAAAACTACAGCCACTATCAAAAGCAATGGGTTTTGATGGGGCTGGAAGACTCCAGGCTTCACTTCTGGGTTGGGCACTGTGCATACAGAGTTTCCTGAACCCTGGAGCTACATTGACTATTCCCACAGGGTCTGGAGCTGGAAGTGGTCAGTCTCCTATGCGTACCCCCTGTCCAAGCCCACACTATAAGAAGATCTTGAAGGAAACACACATCTCAAAATATGATCTTCCTTCCCTTGGGGCTCATTTTCCTGAGCTCCTCCATATTCTTATATACAGCTGTCTACTTAGATGTGTGATAAGCTTCTCAAGCTTAACATGCCCAAAACAGAACTCCTGCTTCATGTTCCCACCTCACCCCCACCCAAGTGTTACTCTTCTGCTCTTCTCCATCTTGGAAAACGGCACCACCCTTCATCTAGTTGCTCAATCCAAAAATAGGAATCATGCTTGATTCCTCCTTTTCTTTCCTTCACCTTTTACATAAAAAAAAAAAAACAAAAAAAAAAAAAACAGCTAAATCCAAACACTTTTCTCCATATGCACAGCCATCATCCTGGTCTAAGTTTTTGTCATCTTATGCCTGGACAACTGAAATCGCCAACAAGGCTCCTTGCTTCCATTCTTGCCCCCACTACAATCCATTCCCACACCACACAGTGGCCAAGGTGACAGAGCACACTGCTTCCTACACTTCAAACCTTCCAATGACTTCCTGCTGCTCTCAGGAAAAAAGAAAAAAAAAAAAAAACCATTTCTCCTTCCCACCTCTCAGATCACATGTCATATCACTCACTGTTTCACTCACGGAACTCCAGACACACTGGCTTCTTTCTCTTCCTTAAAAATGCTACCTTATTTCTTATCCAATGCCCTTGCAATTGCTATATATGTTGCTTAGGATGTGTTCTTTCACTTGACTTCTTATAATTGAAGTCTCACTTCTTCAATGAAATCCTAATCCAAATATATCTATTAAATAACCTGTTTACTTCCATCATATCACTTCTTATAATCAAAAAGGATCTTGAGTATTAGTTTGTTCACTTATTTATTATTTGTCTTCTTCATCCAGAACACAAGGTCAATAAAGACAAGGATTTTGTCTATTTTGTTCACAAGTGTATCTCTGGTGAATTTTTTAAATAAATAGGTGTATGAAGTTATGGACAAGCAAATGCTATAGCACATGTGTCAGTTCAACTTAGTAAACATTTATTGGGCATCTACTATGTACCAGGCACTTGCCAGATGCTTTAGATTCAAAGATTAAACAACCCTACTTCTTTCCCTTAATCCTGGAAATATTTTAGCCATTTTCTCTAAATATTGTCTTTCTCGCATTTCTTTTTTTTTTCTTCCTGGCCTCTTTAACATCTTGTTTCTTATTTCTTTGCCTTCCCCTTTTTTGCTGTATCCTGAGTAATGTGTTCAGATTTATCTTCCAGTTCTCTAATTCTCTCTTTATCTGTATCTATTCTACTTGCACTCACTTTCTGTTTCTTATTTTAATAATTATACTTTTTTTATTTTCAGAAGTAGTATTTTTTCTCAATTCTGCCTGGTCTTTTTAGATTCTGTTTATTCATTTTTCATGTTTTGTTTCCCTTTTCTATTGCTTTAAACATTTTAAACAATTGATATTTAGCATATGATAACTGTTATATAATGTCTAATTCTGTTCATTGTGGTTTCTACTGGCTTTCACTCATAGTAGCTTGCATGTTTCCTAATGTAGTTATCATTTTAATTGTGATTTTATGTTCAGTGGGACTTTATCTGTTTTAGACTCCTATGAAACTTGTAGAATGTCCTTCTACAAAAGATCAGCTTCTTTCTGCCAGGTGCCGTAGTATGCTACCAACCTGGGGCCACTTTAAACTAATTTTACAGCTGAAGTTTCCCAGACCAGGTAGATGTATAAATTTCAAATCCTACACTTGTGTGAGGGAAGATTGTGTTTTAACATCTCATGGTCTAGGCTTAGACAGACATTTCTCTTCATTGCAGATAGGCAGGCTTTTTTTTTTTTTTTTTTTTTTTTTCTATTCCTTTCATTTAGTATGTATCCCTTTGTGGGTCTCACTTTTATGAAGAATTCTCTATTCCAGCTCTCCATCTTTTGAGGGAACTACGCCTGGTCTTGTGTCTCCCATAATGGCCCTAAAACCAAGCCTCAAAGTCACTGGGATAGACAGACTTTCCAAAGCAGCAGAGCTCCAGTGGCAGTTTACCACTTTGAATCCTAGTCCGTGTGCATACACACATGTATGTGATGAGGATTTCCCTAATTTGCATGAGAGTTTCACTATGTATTTAAAAGTATATTTGGTATATTTTATCTAGGATATCCAGATGATCTGTCTTATAGCTAGAAACACAATACTCTGCCTTCTGTGAACATGTGATATTGTTCTGGGAGACAGAAACATCTGTTCATCCAACCATCAACATTTTTATTGGTTTTTCTGTATCAGACACTAATAACCAGGTACACATAAAAATATGCTGAGAGGCAATGCCCACAGTGATGTGAGGATATAGGGGTAAAAGAGACCAATTCTAATGGGGGATCTGGGAAGACTTTGCAGATAAAAAGGTGTTGGAGCTGGATAATAATAATAGTACCTAATTTTTATCTCATGCTTATTCTGGACCAAGCACTGTGGCAAGTACTTAACATGTACGGTCACATTATCCTTACAAGAAAGCATAAAATAGGTACTATTCGTAGCATCTGAGTTTTACAACTGAAGCATAGAGAATTTGAGTAATGTTCCCAGTCATACAGAAAGTAATTGGCAGTGCCTGCATATGAATTCAAGCAGTGTGAATCCTGATCCAGGGTTTTTAGCTACTATGCTATATTGTGCTTGAACAGACAGGGATCGGGGGAGGGTGTTCCATCCAGGAAGAAAATGATGCCTATATCCTAGATGACTGTGAGGATTGTTTGAGATACTGTAAGGAAAACCACATGACAAGCACTCGATAAATGCCTACTGTGTTTTCTCTTTAACTTTGTACCTTTAGGGATGGAGCCATACTATATCCATGAAGATAGCTTCACCCCCACAGAACCTGATGTTGACTAGTGGTTAATCCCTTGGCTGATTTGTCGATGGAACTAAATGTTACTTTGACGGTAGCTTTAGCACTTGGAATTGTATTGCAGTACAGCTCTCAAAGCACTTTTACATCTATCAGCTCAGTTTATCAGCACATCAGTTCTCGGAGGTAGGGCACATATCTGGCTTTAGTGACAAATGTGAGTTTTACTGAGGTGGGAATAGCTTCGTCTTGGGTGAAGGGTAAATTATGAATTCTGCAACCGGATGAAAAGACCGAAAAAGACTGACTGTGGGGCTCTAGATAGCCTCAGGAAGGAAGTGGTGGTAGGAGGCCAGGCTTCGATTCCTGAATGGTCTCTCTAGTTCCAATCTTGTCATCAGCAATATGTGAGAGCCTCTCTTTGAGTCTTAGCTGCCTCCTGATTCAGCGACTGCTAAATGCTTGAAGTGGGCTTCCCTTCACGTGATGCCTGCCACACTTTGTGGTCGATGCTCCTCTTTAGACTGATCTCTGTAAGAGCAGAGACTCCTTATTCACTGGTTGTAACTCCAGCATCTAGAACATATCTGACATGGAAGGTGATCAAATATCTAGTAACAAATGATGAATGAATTATTTGGATAAAAAGGAAAGAAGAGAGGAGAAACAAGGTCAGTGTCGTAGATTCAGATCTCAGGAATGGGGAGAGGAAGCAAGCAGGAACCATGAGAAGGTTGAGCCAGAGAGTTGGTCCTACCAGAATGTGGCACTCAATGAGCTAAGTGTGGTCATGTCTGATTACAAAGCACGTTAAGAGTCAAGGGGTTTCCCTGGTGAGTTTAATCACAGCCTGCCCTTTCCATTTGTTTAGCCCCACCTTATTTTAAAGGTAGCACACACATAAAATGTAGCACTGGCCTTGCCCAAAGGGCCACAAATTCCAGAGAGCTGAGAAAGCTCGATTAGTGGCATGTGTATCAGTGAGATTTTACACTGGTGAGGGATTGCAGAGCACTTTGTGAACATGGCCCAAATAAGCTTTCATCTGCAAAATAAGCCTCCATTCCTTTGGGATCCCCTTTCTCTCTCTGTCTTCAAAGTCCTAGGTCAAAGTTCAGCCTCTTGTACTGACATGCATTTCTGGGTTCACCTCTGGGAGCAGCTTGCCCTTCCTCTTCACCCTAGTACTTCCCTTTCCTTCTCTCTTGCTCAGGGTCTACTTCAGCAGACCTTCCACAGACCAAAGAAGCCACAGGCCTCCAGGAAACAGCCCTTTCTTTTGTCTGGAGCATTACGATACAGGGTTAGATTTGGCCCAAGGAACAGCATGATTAGATCAGCAAATCAACCCGAAAGTTATAGAAACAAGATGTGCTTACCCACCATTACAAAGGGACGCTGTGGTTCTCTCCACTTGGTTGAATGACCTACATTAAAACTTTTGGATCCTGGGTGCAGGTAGAGTCTTTGGGATCAACAAGATGGGGATCTAAATGCGCATCCCAGGAGAGAACCAGCTACCGGCTGTGGCTCATCGCACGTCTGAAGCATCTCCTCACCCAACTATGAAAATGACCTAATTGTGTACAGACAACAGCAATTGTACAGGGAAAATAATACAGTAATGCAAATATTCAAACCAAATTGGAAAAGCAAAGCAAGAAGGAGCCAGAAAACATTAGATCATTCAAATTGCAACCTGGCCAAGACAGCATCTGGGCGTGCATCCTCTGTCCAGCTTTTGTTCACATACCATCCCTAATGCTTCTTTGCATTTATAGAATAATGGCTCGGTATTTGCACAAAACCCTTTGTGTGACTGCATTCTAAGGAACAAGGTTCTCACAGTGTCCCTTCAGAAGGGTCAGAGAATTCCGCAGTGGAATGCTTTAATAGGCCTCCAGTTCAGAAAGGGCCTTTCTCTCGCTGGAGGGAGGGGTGGGGGAGTGATGTACCTTTGGCCAGCGTATATATTTTAATTGTATGACCAGGGCAGGCTGTGCTCATTTTCCTTCCTCACTGTGTCATTTCCACCTTAGTTCTGAAAACAGAAACCAATTGATTAAAAAAAGAGCCTTCCTGAAACCTTGGATCCCCTCTTTGGATCTGGACAAAAAGCAGGGATGTTCCCACTCCCAGCTGCCCCCTCCATATCCTAAAGCTGGTTCAAGTTGGCCCGAGAGTCTGAGGAATAATGTGGTCTCTCTGTGCGCCCTTACTTGCTTGTCTCCAATGAGTGGTCCCCACCCCCTTCTATGGGGAAGTCCCAGGCTCTGGAGTCAGCCGCCCCAGGCAGAACCCGGCTCTGCCACTGCAGGATCTTGGACAGGACAGACTACCTCTGAAAGCTTTGGATCGCTCATGCGTTAAAGCAGAATAATCATACTGCCCCCTGGGTTTGTGAGGGTGAAATCTTATAAAGAGCTCCTCAGAGTGCCTGGCACCTACTAAGTGTTCCAGAAGGGGCAGGCTTCCTTGTATCACCACTTGGCTGTCCCTCACCTCCTCCCCGCCACCTCAGAGGATCACCGGGTACCTCAGCACAAGTCCAGTGAGGACGCCGCCAAGGAACATATTCTTCAGGGTTTAGCACCTGTCATAACCAGTTTCTCAGGTTCGAGGACCGGAGAATGGCATTTCCCCGGTGGATTCCTTCCCCCTTCAGCTGAAGTGAGTGCTGGACCTTCCTATAGGAACAGGAGCCAGTCCGGCCCCAACCCCAACTGACCGGTTGGAGATGTCTTCGTTTCCGAGCCATCTGCATTTGTCAGGGCAGAGGAAGCCTTAAAAAGTGTGGGCTCCGGGGAGGAGAGAGAACCAGAGGGGAAAGCAGGGACCGCAGACAGACAAACCCGCCTTTACCTGCATCACGGCAGCCGGTCCCCCGGAGGCACAACCGGGACGGAGCCACCGCACAGGTCGCACTGGGGCAGGTTCCCCAGCACCCTAGGCAGCCAGGGGCCACGCGAAGTAGAGTAAAAGAGGAAAAAAAGTCCTGGATTCAAATCCCTGCACTCTTCCTTTCCAGCCGTGTCACCTTGGGCCAGTTGCTGTCTTCCGGGAGGGTGGAGGCCTTCGTTGGTAAAATGTGGCTAATCCCGTCGCGGGAGGCTCGTGAGGAGGATGCAACGGGCCGCGGAGGGCACGCGCCTGGGCGCGCGGAGGGAGCGCGAGGGGATGCCAGGGCCGGGCGGCTCCCGCGGCCCCGAGTCCCGCGCAGCACCGGGCGAGCCGGGAGGGGCCGGAACCCCCCCCCCCGCCCCGCCCCACAGCCACGCGTGGTCCTGCGGGGCGGCTCGCGCCTGGCCTCCTGAGGGGACCGGACCCGGCGTGGTCGCCAGAGCCGCTCTGAGTGCCACAAGACTGGGAGCACGGCCCCGGGGTCTCCGCGTGCGTCCAGCGCCAGCGGCGGGAGCTCCTGGGCGGGGACTGGCGCTCGCGCGGAGGGCAGTGGCCATTGTCCCGCAGGAGGCCCGCGCGGCCAGACGGCTCATCGGTCACCGGATGGGGGCCCTGCTTAGTCACAAGTGTTGCAACCCAGTTTCTGTTCTAAAACTATCACAAAGGAAAGAGAAGATTTAAAGTAAAGAACCAAGTGTATGTTTGTATTTGTTACCAAGGGATTCGGTTCAACTGCATACACATGTCGTTTTTTTTGTTTTTTGGGTTTTTTGGTTTTTTGGGTTTTCTTTCTTTCTTTTCTTTCTTTCTTTCTTTCTTTCTTTCTTTCTTTCTTTCTTTCTTTCTTCTTTCTTTCTTTCTTTCTTTCTTTTTCTTTCTTTTAAACCTTCCAAGCTGTGTACTGCAGTGGACAAAGATTACACCATGTTTGTGTTGCAGTGTTGCTATGGAAGTGCATATGGTTTTATTTGGTGGAAATTTGCAGAGAAATTGAAGGAAGTCATATGCATGCATGGCAAACAAACATGAAGTTTCAGGAAACAGGCCTCCAAACAAATACTGGAATTAAGGGGGGCTCTTGACAATAACTTAAAATCTGTAATACTAGTGCATGAATGCAGCTCCACCTGCCTAGGTCCTAACCCAGGAGGCAGGGGAGGTAGAGTCAGGCAGTGGAGTTTAATCCGATCTGCCACTAACTGGCCAGGTGTCTTTGGCCGAGTTACTGGGCCATGGCTGGCCATTTTTTCTATCTCTGGAACAGAGAGCAATTATCCTTACTGTGCATCGCTTTGTTGAGAGAAAACAAGATCACTGGTCATGAGCACCATACATAGTAAGTGCTCATTAAATGGTAGCCGTCATTCTGGAGTGGTGACAGCATCCCATTTATGCTCCAAGGCTATGGGCTTGTTCATCAAATATCTTTTGGGCTTTGAGGTTTGGAGCACTTTGGGGAAGCCAGGGGTGTTCAGTGCTGGCCCAACTTGGTTTTGTGTACAGTTATCGTCAGACTGGACAATTGCTAAAAAGTATATATACTTCAGCTGTCAAGGGAATTGAAAGGTCACCCTCCTGCAAGCAGTAAGGGTGCTGAGTCTCAGCAAGTTGGTGACACTGTCAGAAACAGTGGAACAGTGTGTCCCTCTCAGCATTTGGCTCTGATCTCCCCACTCCATGTCGCCAGCAGTGGTCAGCATAGGCCTCAGCACCTCCAAGAGAACAGAAGGCCCATCTCCAAAGTGCTCACACCTGCTTCCTACTCTGAATGAACATTTATATTTGTATAATTATAATTATAATTGTAATGTTTTAAAATCTTCATTTAAATCTTCAGGTTTGATTCATGTAGATCGAAATCTTCCAGGAAAATACTCTGTATACACTTTTTGTATGGCTTGAGTTTTGAAAGATTCACAGACCTGCTGAAAGGCTGTCTTGCCCCACCCTACCCCCCACTACTTTCTCCAGTACACACACTGGAGGTTGGCAGAGCGCACTGAGAGCTTGTGCCAACCTTTATCAGGTTACTGGATCTAACTGGGCCTCTGTTTTCTGATCTGGAAAACGAAGATGCTGGATTAGGTGATTTCTAAAGTCCTTCTAGACCTACGTGGCTATGACAGTATGCCATTCATCTATGTTGAATAGAACACAAGAGGTCTCTTTCAGCATTCTAGACCATTGATGTTCTAACCTACATTAGGAAACAAAGAGAAAAAAGTCTGTATCCTCCCTCAACCTGAGTGTTCTAGTTTCTCTTTAAAAAAAAGCATCTAAAATATACTGACTCACCCACGCTTTTCATAGGCATGCTTTTCATGGGCATGGGGCCTTGCCCCAAGCCGGGGACTCCACAGTTAGGCGAACTGTTCCTCACCCTGCCAGCACATGGGTAACGCTGATTGAATGGACTTTTGTCTTTGTGTCTGCTTAACACCTTCATTAGGACTGAAGTCAAGTTTCTAAAACTAACAAATAGTAGAAAAGGGGAGGGGGACCTAACCAATTTTGTTTTTAAACTATATGCCATATAACTTTGTCATCATTCTGTCTATAATTCAATTAAAGTTTTTTTCTGACAAAATTAAGGGACATATGTTCACTCATTCAGTCTACATAATAGAATGGTCAAGGTGTGTGTTTAGACAGGAAATGTGTAAATCTCTTTTTATGTATGTATTATTGCTACAATCGTAAACTTGAGAAAAATGTCTGCCACAAATGGCTACTGGCACCAGTCACCTCATTAGTGCAATAAATATTGCCTTTCACATTAAACACATTAGCATGTTTCTCTGGCTAATGATGTTAACTGTGTGTCTAATGATAGGATTACTAATGACTCTCAAAGCTCATAACTTCTCCCCTTGTTTCTGCCTCACAACTACCGTGGTCTTGGGTGACACATTGGCCGAGACAGGGGAATGAAAGTCAAGTCACCGGCTCTGCTCCCAGCTGTGTGTCACACACCGACCGTGTGACTTTGGACAAGCCTTTTACCCTTTCTGGACCTGGGGTTCCTCACCTGAAAAACAAAGGACTCCGTCTTGGGCCATCTCTAAGGTACCTTCTGGTGTGGACAGTCAAGGATCCTGTCATCCTTCCTCCAGCCTGGAGAGGCTCTCTGCTGCCAGCTACTGTTGACTCTCAGAACTTCTATTCCCACGAGGCTGATTCCAGTCTATACCAGCTCTAAAAATCCTTGGCCCTTGCACTCTATACTGTTCTTCCTAGAATCAAGAGTGCAGCTTTTGCTCAGACTTGGGAGTCAAAACTCCAGAGTCAGTAAGAGCCTCCTCCCGTTTAAAGACGAATTCAAGAACCGTAGTCCTTCCTGGGGTAGGTAGATCATATTTCCTGTGTGTTTGCTCTGTCACCTGATGTTTGCTTATCTTCTATTCAATCATTCGGGGTGAACATTCCATTTTTTGCCCTCTTCAGATTCCAGCCAGTTGAGCTTGTGGGCCCTTATGAAAACTTTCCCTGTGGGTATTTTTCATCTCTATTCTCTTTTTTAGAGAAGTTCCCAGGAAGGAATGTGGAATACAGCCAAACAGGGTGGTAGATGGTTCTCCAGGAGTGGCCTCCATAGGCTCCTGGGCCAGAGAAACAGCAGCCCTTGGTGATAGAGACTAAAGGTTGGCTCTGGCTTTAACTAGCCTTGAGAGTATGTGGTCCTCCCCTGTATCTTTTTCTTTTTTTTTTTTTTAAGATTTTTTTTTTATGTGACAGAGAAACAGCCAGTGAGAGAGGGAACACAGCAGGGGAGTGGGAGAAGAAGAAGCAGGCTCCCAGCAGAGGAGCCTGATGTGGGGCTCGATCCCAGAACACCGGGATCACGCCCTGAGCCGAAGGCAGACGCTTAACGACTGCGCTACCGAGGCGCCCCGCTCCCCTGTATCTTTTAATTCTGCCTGCAATGGGTATATAACACCTTTCAATATGTACCAGACAGAGAAGTCACTGTAAAGCCGCATGCCTTAAACAGTACTCTGTAACTCATCAAAGAAAATCTTTACAAAGCATTTAAACGGAATATTCTTTCTGGACTTGGGATAAGGTTTGTTTTCAACTTCTCCTGTAAGCTCTTTATTCTTTTGTTCCTATGTTTATTCTTTTTTTTCTTTTCTCTTCTTCTACATCCTAAGTGAAAACCAGGGGATGATTTCTGGATTATCTTGAGTTTTCAGTAAATTTTTGCTGCTAAATTACCCAAATGAGATCAGAATACCCTGGAGCCACTATACTTATTTGTTATAGGTTGTCACGTAAATAGAGAAGAGCTCTTCTGGGGGGGCCCATGCAGTGAAGCCTTCCAGGAGAAGGCCTTTGTGGGGAGAAGGAATGCAACGGACCAAAGCAAGAAGCGTGGTATTATTCTGGTAAAGCAGAGTCTGCCATAGGGCACATCATCTGCCTCCCCCTCTTCTGCTGGACCCAGTGCAGGCAGCATGTGGTGCTTGGGAAGGGCCTTTCTGAAAGGCGAACCACAAGAATGCAGTCCTGCGTGTTGCCTCCTGAGCCACTCAGGGCAGTGATGATTGGCCCCACACGAATGTGCCGATTGGTTCTGCCGCTTAACAGCTCATATCTGGAAATAGATACTCGTGTCATTGCCAGACTAGGGATGGGGGTGAGGTTGGGGACTGATTTGACAGCTAGGGATTTCAAATTCGTAAGTGCGCAGCCCAAGCTGGACAGCGTGTCCAGCTTTGTCCTGTTGGGACGTTGTTCCTGCCATGTGTGTGGCAGTTCCTTTCCCAAACGGGTATTTTGTTCTGAGTCCTAGGGCAGAAGAGAGCAAAGAAACAGATGGAATACATTAACTACATCTCTTTTCTTAGGCCCTTTGCTGATATTAGTTAAAGCTGCTTAGCTCTTTACTTGGAAGTAGTTTCGACTCCACTTTAAAAGTAACATTTGCAAAGGGAATGCAAACCAGTGCTTTGTCATGATTCCTCATGTTCAGGGAATTCGAGATTTGAGCTCTTGGCGGAGTGACGGAGGCCTCGAGCAGCATGTCTTCCTGAGCTGTGGCTGCAGAGATGCTGATCTGAGGGCAGGGCTGCTGTGCCTTTCTCCCTCTCCTCCCTCCGGTGCAACTTTCTGCGCAGACCTCAACCCAGGGCTGCTGGTTTTCATCACTGCTTCAGCTGGAGGTGCATTTTGGCCAGCTGTGGACTCCTTAAGGCATTTACAAAGCCACTGAGGGGAATTCAAGGGTCTCGAGGGCAAGGTGGAGGGACTGTGCATATCACATGCAAAACCTCCAACCGGCGGGGACAGGACGGGCAGGAGCAGAGCTTTCATGATTCAAGGATACTGTTACATAGACATTGAAATTCGGTGACATGGATGAATCTCACCAGGATAGTGGTGAATGAAAGGAGCCAGACGCAAGACTATGAGCAGTAGGATGCTTTCCATAAAACCTACATAGACAGACGAACCTAATGTAGTCTGTTCAGGAGTCAGAAGAGTGGTTACCCTTGGTGAGGGGATGGGTCGTATCTGGAAAGTTGCTGGGGAGGGATTCCTGGGGAACGGGTGATGTTCTGTTTCTTGAGCAGGGTGCTGGTTATACGGTGTGTTCAGCTTGTGAAGATTTATCCAGCTGTAAATATACGTACAGTATATGCACTTTTCCGTATGTACATCATATTTCTGTATGTACATCATATTTCAATAAAAATAATTAAGAGGCAGGTCTATGTACAGTGATGTGGAACTATCTCTAAGGTATATAGTTAAGTGGGAAATGCACATAACAGAGCAATATGTAGAATATGCTATTCATTGTGTAAAAAATATTTGTGTAGGTATGCAATTGTATATGGAAGGCTACTGGGAAGAGTGGTTGCCCTGTGGTGCCTGGAGACAGAGGTAGGAGGAGAACTTGCTTTTTACTCCATGTCTTTTTTGTGCCTTTTGAAATTTGTATCGTACATATGAATAGAACATTAAAATTATTAATAAAATTATTCATTAAAACATTAATTAAAGAAGATATTATGCTAAGTGAAATAAGCCACAGAAGGACACAGAAGGACAGATACTGTATGATTTCACCTATATGAGGAACTTTAGAGTAGTCAAGTTCATAGAGACAGAAAATAAAATGGTGGCTGCCAGGGGCTCAGGGGAGGAGGGGATGGGTTTTTGTTTAATGGGTGCAGAGTTTCAGTTTGAGAAGATGAAGTTCTGGAGTTGGATGGTGGTGGTGGTTGCACAAGAACAGAATGTAGTTAATGCCTCCAAACTATGCTTAAAAATAGTTAAAATGGTAAATCTTATGTTGTGTATATTAAAAATTAAAAATATATTAAGGCTAAATAGTAATTTTTAAATGAAAGTAAATTTGTATGTGCTGATTCTGTCATTTGCAAGCTGTGTGACCTTAAGAAGTTCCTTAACCTCCCTGTGGCTCCATCTCTTGGCTTCCTATTCTAAGATAGTATTAGTACCTATCTTACGGGGTTGTTGTAAGAACCAAATGGAAGAATACACATAAAAAACTTAGAATAGTCCTTGCAACGTAAGTGCTTAAGAAATGTTAATTATTTTTATTACCATTTTTGGCAGAATTCTTTGTGTGATACCGTCTGTATGTGTGTGTGTACGCACGCACCTAATGTTTTCATGCCTGTGTCCATCATATGTTTATCAAATACCTTCTGTGTGCTAGACATTGTGCTGAGGGTTGGGTAGACAGTGGTGAGCATGGACTGCCAGGGTAGAGAACGGTGGTGGTGATAGGATTGCTGTTTAAATAGAGAGGTCACAGAAAAATCTTTCTGGGTAGGTGACATTTCTGAGTAGATATTAACAGAATACTGAAGGAGCCAGCCTTGCAAAGACTAGAAGAACTTTTCTGACAAAGGAAGTGGAATATGAGATCCCAAGTTTGAAGGCCTCTTGTGGGTGAATAAGGAAGAGAGTAGTGTCAGAGGAGATTGGAATGTACATAGCAAGTTCTAGAAAAATGGGGAAGAAACTATTAAGAGTGGTTTCTGCTGGGGAGTAGGACTCAGGAAGGTGTGGGGAAGAGGGTGTGGAGTAGAGGAAAGGAATTTTACTTTTCATCTCATTTCCTTCTACGCTGAATTATTTGCCATAAGCATGTATTTTATTATTTTTTAAAAAGCTAGTTAATAAAAAATTAAGAAATTTTAATGATTAATAGCAAGGAATCGAATAACCTTTTCTTTCAAGAATCACCTTGTCTCAACTCTCCAGTCTCTTTTCATGAAACAAGAGAGTAATGTAATTTATATCTGCTCATTGGTCTGAAAATAGGACCGACGTAGCCTTCTTCTCCTATCTATTCAGCCATCTTTCTCTTTGAGCCGGTAATACTGTTTTTCAGTGCCTTTCAGTGAAACCCTTGAATCCTCTCTTCCACTGGGAGTATTTTTACTTAAAAAAAAAAAAGTCTTTCAAATTCACGTGGGATTCTTACCTTGTGGTCACCACAGTGACAGAAGCATGCAGAGGCAGGTGCCTGCCCTTTCCAGCTGAGGGGAAGAGGAGAGGCGACGGGGACTGAGGGGCCCAAGTAGAAAGAAGAAATCAAGCACTGTGCCGGCCAGACATTCCTGAGGCCCCACGGGGCTTGGTGCTTTCCTTCTCTGGGGCTCACTCTGTGGCCAGTACATTGTCTAAGTTGGGCAGGAGTGAGAGTTTCCCTGAGGAGTGTTCTGAAAGGTAGAGAGAGGTTCACCTTGTCCAAACAGAATTACAACAATGGAAAGACCGCTTGGACTCAACTCTTTGAATCAAGACAACTGATGATGTGTTCTAGGAGAGATCTCAAAACCAGCTCTGAGGCAGTGTGGGTGGCAGTTTTGATCTGGAAGTCTCCTGGCATTTTCAGTTCTCTAAAGTGACCTGGAATCAGAGAGGACAGCAGCTGACCTGTGCTTGGCCTGCCTTGCTGATAATTTCATTGCCTTCATGGCAGCAGGAGAGAGAAGGTGAATAACCAATTTGGAACTCTGAATGGGGCTGTTTGGATGCCCCACCCATGATCCTACTATCTCTTCCCTGTCCCCTGTGTTTATTCCCTTCTCATTTTGATACCCGTTTCCATCCTGGAAGAAGACTGTAGTTGAAACTGGCATCTGGCCAGATGTGACACTTGAGTTTCTTCTCATCTAAGCTTTGGCACTGCCGTTCCCACTGTGGGTATGCTGTGGCCCAAGTCGTCCTCATCCAGACAGCTCTGTACACTGCAGGGGACGTCTTCCTTCCAAGTTGAACTTCCGCAGTCCTGTTCCAGGAACACTTCCTCTGTCCCCCATCACTTTGTGTTTAGAAAACTCACTCTTTGCCAACTACGAGCAATAATATCAATAAGAAACTAGTATTTCTCAAGTGCTTATTCTGTGTCAGGCAGTGTTCTGAGTACTTTATGTGGATTAACTCATTTAACCTTCATGACAACTCTCGGAAGCCGGTGTGGTTACTGTCCCTGTTCACAGATGAGAAGACCAAGGTACAGAGATAAAAGCTCGCGCAGCTTTCTTTCTGCCAGGGCTCTCTGCTTCCTGCGCCAGCCGGCCTTTCCCTGTGTGTGTGGATGGCCCCTGCCAAAGGGGCCTGGCCCCTGATGAATAATCTCCCCTTGATCTCCTTTCACATCCTGAGCAAAAAATGTGTCCCCGGATTCCTCCTGCCAGCTCCATCTGTGAAGCATGTGGGCCGATGTTTGAATAAGAATGACTAAAGGAGAAAGCGATTTTATGAACTTCAGACTGTGAACTCAAGGAAGAGAGTGAGTCAGGCCTCCACATTCCTGAAATACTTGCAGGAGGCTCAGTGACCTCAGACAATAAGAACCTGAGACCGAGCTCTTTGGACATCCTTGGGAGGCCCCCCACACGGAAGAACGTGAGGGCAGACACTCTGCACCTGGTTCCTGTGTGCGCTGTGTGGGGCTGAAGATCATGAGCCAGAGCAGCCCAGGACTGCCCAGAGCACCTCCTTGCCTTTGCCCAGGCTGTTCCCTCTGCCTGGAGTGCCTTCTCCAAGCCCTTGTCAGCCTGCCCTCCAGGGCTCACCTGATGTGCCGCCTCCTCCGGCTGCTCCAGGCAGAAGCAGAGGCTCTGCTGTCTGACTCCCCAGGGCTTTGCACATGCCTCTCTCAGCCCCAAACTCCTGGCCCCTAGAGAAAATGGCTTTCTGCCCTGTATGTAGTTATACCTGCGGAGCTTGGTG
Organism: Ursus americanus; assembly: GCF_024610735.1. Classification (NCBI taxonomy): domain Eukaryota; kingdom Metazoa; phylum Chordata; class Mammalia; order Carnivora; family Ursidae; genus Ursus; species Ursus americanus. The sequence goes on along the minus strand of NC_142138.1, from coordinate 38,093,725 downwards.
ACAGCTCCAAGGTTGGGGAAAAAGTCCTGTCCTGGGAGGTGGGAGCTGTGGGTTCTAGTCCCATCTCTGGCCTTGGCCATGCAATGTAACCTCCCACAACTCACATTCCTCGTGAATTAAAATGATTTGTTTTGATCTGCCGCTCCCACAGACAATGACCTCCTGAAGTACAGGGACCTTTAATCCCCAGAACTGTTAGTGAGAAATAGGCACATGTCTATCAAGTAAGTTTCAATAACCATGAACAGATTTTTCTCCTTGGCTTATACTTCCATCCATCCCTTTCCCTACCAAGTTTAACCACCTAGTTGTCATGGTGTACAAACCATTCACAAAGGGAAGTATCATCCACTAAATCAAAAATGGGTGATTTTTGTGTGCACATTTTGGGAACAGAGTAACCCAAAGCTGCACAGGGCTCGGTTCTGACACCACACAGGTGAATCGTGGATAATGACCAAGAGGAACCATGTGGTATCTCGGGAAGCCTTCCAAGATCTTTGAGCATTGGGAAAGAGTAAAAGGCTGTACTTGGGGCCCATTCTGTGGATGGAAAAACTGAGAGGAGAGTCATAGGCATGAGAATTCTCTTAACAGCTGCACCATGTTCCAAAAGGAGCAATCACTGAAGGATGGAATGAGAGCATGCAACTAAGCAGGCTGTGAGTTATTGGCCTAAAGGCCATGATTTGGATACTCTAGTCCCCCGACTCCTTGGGAAAAGTGCTTTCAACTGTTCCCCCCAAACACTCATTAAACCTACTGAGATTGGCAACAGCACCAACGCCAAGGGGGAAGCCCTGCCCTAGAGTTGGGAGATATGGGTTCTAGTCCAATCTCTGGCACTAACAAAGTCAGTGAGTGGCTTGGCCATGTCACATAACCTCTCATGTCACCTCATCTGTGACATGAGGAGGTTGGGCTGGTAAAGACGTGAGCTGAGGTTCTATGACTCTCCTGCCCTTACATGTCGCCTGCATAAACGTTTGTCCAGTGACCAATCTGGCACTTGCCCCAGCCTCTACTTTTACATTGTAACAAGGCTGTCACCTCAGAGTTCCACAAAGTGTGGGCAAATGGGATTTTTATTACCTAATGAGCTTAAAATCCATTTACAGGCTAGACAGGGGAGGCCCTCTTCCTCCATCCCATTCTTTTTCTTTTCTTTTCTTTTTTTTATGATTGATTTATTTGAGAGAGAGGGGCAGAGGGAGAAGGAGAGGGAGAAGGAATTTCAAGCAGACTCCCCACTGAATGCGGAGTCTGACACAGGACTCCATCCCATGACCCTGAGACCATCATGACCTGAGCTGAAATCAAGAGTTGGATGCTTAACTGAGTGAGCCACCCCAGTGTCCCCATCCCATCCCATTCTTGCCTCCATTCTTGCCCACTGGCCAATTCCCTCTCCCCCTGCCCAGTGGTGGTCTTTTCCTCATTCTGGCTGACCACTGGAAGCTGCCTGAGGAAGCTGAGTTCTGCCATCCTAACTGGAGCTGCCCTGCTTCACCTTGCTGCACCTGCCAGATGCCTTCTGCAGCCTCCCAGGTAGTTAATGATCTCCCCTTGGGCAGAAGAGCCCTTTAATAATTTACCCGAGTAGATAAAGAAAAAAGCATAGTTCTCTACTTGGAGGCCAATTAGGCTGGCAATTCAGACAGTATGGATGGGGTTAAGATTGACTTCAAGTTCAAACCCAGCTTTTTGTATAGGAATCCTGCCTTATAACTGTGTATATAAAGTCTTATCAGAACCCTCATTCAGATACTTAAACTCCCCAGCCCTGCTGGATGATCAGCGCGTTAGGGCTCCTTCACTTCTCAGGAGAATTAGCTATTAAAAAAAAAATACCCTGGGGCAAAACAAGATTTAAACATTTAAGGAACTCTAGGGAAATAAAAGTTATTTTGCATTTTCTGACTTCTTGGGTTCTTTATTTGCATTTGAGAAACATTTTTTGCAGAGAATTATACATTTCATGAGTCAATAGTGCAGACTTTGAGAGACAGCATGGTTCAGTGGTAAAAAAACACATGCTTTGGAATGAGAAAACTAGGCTGAAATCTTACCTTCAACTACATGTGAGGCCTTGAGGAACTTATTGAGATTCTCTGAACCTCACTTTCCTTATCTCTAGAATGAAAGTAATAATTCTGTCCTTGGGATATTTTTCATGAATCGTAAATATGAAAAGAATCACCTGGCACACTGTAGACAATAAATGATGTATCCTTCTCCTCCTCCTCACGCTTGCCTATATCCAGAAAAAGTTGGATTCTGTAAAGTCATGAGAAAAAATACTCCCTCTCAAAAGTGTAACAATGAAATTTAGGAAAGATAAATAAAGTAGACTGTAAGACTGGTGGCGTCCAATGAATTGCACGTCCTGGTGTCCAAGACCTTGTGCAGCTCCCTCCCACATTGATTTTGGGTTTGACCATGAGACTTGTTTTGGCCAATGAGGCCTTAGTAAGTATGGAGCACTCACGGGCTTACTAGGTGCTTGCACAATGGGACTGTCCTCTTGGAACATCTCCTCTTAGTAGCCAGCTGTTTGGCTATAAAGAAGTTCAGGCTAAACTACTGAATGATGAGAAGCCACAAAAAGAGAGACCCAGGGGATGAGAGGCCATCTTGGACATTTCAGCCCCAGCCCAAGCTCCTGGCTCAGTGAATTCCTGAGTGAATTCCACCCAGCTGCACCTAGTCGACAAACAAAACTGTAACAGATAATAAATCCTTGTTGTTTTAAGCCATCAAATTTTGGAAGGGTTTGTTACACAAATGCCAAATCCTAAATTTACATTAAGGAAAGTCAATAATATAAGTAGAAGTGGCAGATTATCCTTATAGAGGTCATATGAAATAGACCATGAGATTTCAGTTAATAATTGTTATATTAATAAGTATTTACAAAGTGCTAAGAAATTAAATGCAAGCTGAACCTGCTTTCATTAAACAAACGAATTGGTTAACTGACCGCGCAGTTGTTAAGTGCCTACTGGTTACCAGGTTTTGTGCTGGTGTCTGGGGATACTAAGAAAGTTAAGACCCAATTCTCCTGTACCATACTGTCTCTTGGATTCTGAAATTTAAGTCTGTACCTGTGTTGGAGGCTGGGAAGACAAGAGCGTAAGTGCTCATGGTTTAGTAGGGAAGGTGGATTTGTAAGTAAAAGTGAACTTAGATTCCTTAAGGGAGCTGATAGGCTTTCTGGCATTGGCATTCAGGGAAGATCTAGAGGGCTCTGTGAACCCACCAATGTCCCGTTTTTAGAGGGGCCCTGATAAACTCCAGTGTATCTGGAAGCAAGCAACCAGGGAACGAAGGCCTGAAGACTAGACCATGTGAGGAATAACTGTACCCACTATAAATGTTTATCTGGGGGGAGGGGGGCGGGGACAAGAAAAGAAAGGCTGGGAGTGCAGGTGAAGATGAAGCACGTAATTCAGAGGACTTAAATATGACATGTGGAAGAGGATTAAATTCATTCTGAGGACTGCCAGGAGGTGAACTATGAACAGTTACTAAAAGTTATAGGGAGATGGATTTCAAGTTAATATTCAGAAGAACAGCTAACGCTTCTGGAGCGTGAACTACAGAAAGAGGCAGAGCAGACACCATCTCTGTCAGTGAGGAAGGCCCAGGACGGGAGGAAAATGTTTTGGGGGTAGGTGGAGCCAGGAACCTCCCAGTCTCTCCCAAGTGTAGGGTGCCCCAGTTCACCGCTGGAGTTCTCTCATTTTTATTCTGACTGAATAGTATTAAGAAGTAAAACAGATGACACCTGCCCACAAGTAGTGAGTGGGAGAATTGTCCACCAATGATGACAGGAGACTGAGCCCAGAGATTAGGAACATGAGAATTCAAGCCTCAGAAACCCATAGCTGCTGCCTCTGATGTCTCTCAGCACTTTGAAGAGATCATGAGAACTTGTGTTTTCCGGGGATTATTTATCACACCCTGGGGGCAGACTCAGAGGAGCAGGTCAGGCAAATATGAGCCTGAGGATTTCGCAAGCATGTGGCAGTTTAGGATGAACGAGGGAAGAGAACTAAGCAAGTGTACGAAAGCCATCTGGCATTTCTGATCGGGTATTATAGCCTCGTGCCAGAACCATCACCAAAGAACCTAACTGGCAATCTCCTGCTTCTCTCAACCTTTAGACTGCAAAACTATAGGGGAGGAGATCTTTTCAGGGATGTGGGTCCCTTTCCCTGTCGGTGGGCCCTTTGGCACCAACAGCACCAGGACTGGAACTACAGGTTCCTACGTCTGTGGGAAATAGAGGATCTGGGAGGTCAAGTTTAGGATTCCCTGGAGGCTTGCGATGATGGGCCCAGTCTAGGGATGCCTTTCACTTACTGTCACCGGCTGCGGGTGGGAAGGAAGGGAGAGATTTGCAGAGTGCCCTCTGACCATTAATTTCCAGGGTCTTCATGGTCTTGCACACCTGTGCCTTTGTACGCGCTGTCCTCACTACCCGCCTTGCCCTTTTTCCCTTCCCTTTTTCTACCAAAGCCTGACTTCCAGGTAAAACCTTCTCCAACTCTTTGAGGCTGAGCCAGCCTCACACCTGCATTGTATTATTCAGCACAGCTTACTGTAACTAAAATGTGAGGCCAGAGGCTGAGTCTTGTTCATCCCCTTATTCCCCCAAAGAAGTGGCACAGAACCTAGAAAGTCTCAGAGGCTCAGTACACATTGGTCAAAGCTATGAAGCCCCCTTCCTGTCCCTCTCCACACGTGTGGCACGCTCACACGTGCTCTGTTCTGTGAGGGGTACGTGCCTACGTCATTCCCGCGCTCACAAGTGCGCTGTTCTGTGCGAGATAAGTGCCTGCGTCACGCACGCGCTCACGCGTGCTCTGTTCTGGACGCGGTACGTGCCTACGTCGTTCCTGCGCTCACGCGTGCTCTGTTCTGTGCAGGGTAAGAGCCTGTGTCACGCGGGTGCTCACAAGTGCGCTGTTCTGTGCAGGGAAGGTGCCTGCGTCGCACGCGCGCTCACAAGTGCCTGTTTTGTGCGGGGTAAGTGCCTGTGTCATGCGCGCGCTCACACGTGCGCCGTTCTGTTAGGGGTCCGTGCCTGAGTCACGCGCGCGCTCACTCGTGCTCTGTTCTGTGGGGGCTACGTGCTTGCGTTATGCGTGCCCTCCCGTGTGCTCTGTTCCGTGAGGCGTAGATGCTTGCGTCGTGCGCGTGCTCACGAGTGCTGTTCTGTGAGGGCTACGTGCTTGCATCATGCGCGCTCACGTGTGCTCTGTTCGGTGCAGGGTAGGTGCTTGGGTCATGCGTGTGCTCACGTGTGCTCTGTTCTGTGAGGGGTACGTGCTTGCGTTATCGCTGTGGCCTATCTCTCTGAAGTTGGAATGCAACTTTCTGGTCAGAAATAACTTCATTTTAAAGTCAACGAAACAAAGGAAAATGTGGTTTCCATTTGCTCCATCCACGACAGGGAAGCCCTGGCACTTGGGGGAGGGGATTGGTCTGACTAGGACCGCCTGAGCGGACCAGGAACCCTCAAGGGAGAGAGGCTGGTCATAGCAAAAACGCTTCAAGCTACTGACCCAGCACAAAGACTCTACTGTGGGGAAACTCAATATAAGGGTGTGTGCCTTGCTCTACGGGAACGCGATACACAAAATACAAAGTCATTAAATAGATAAACCTGGGATGGTAATTGACTTTACAAGAGAACTTGCCAGCAGTTTCCTCTAAATAGCCAGCTCCCACAGTCCACTTAAACTGTGATTTTATTTTCAGAAGTTTGATATTACACACCGGTTTTCGGAAGAAACATAAATAGGTCCCCGAGGAGCCTGGCGTCACAGTGTGTCTGGCCAGCAGCTCCTTGACCAGGCCTTGAGGTGAGCAGGCCTTCAGCTGCTGTGAGTGCTAGAGGAGCTCCCTCCACGTTTGCTCATTGTCTTGCTGTTTCTAATGTTACCTATGAAAGGAAGAAGCAGACCCAATCTGGACCTTCTTATCTCTACTTGAGTGCATTGATTGAATGCTCAGCACACTTTCCTGTAAGCGGGACATAGAATTTGTAGCAGCTCCTCATTCATTCATTCACTCAAGAGTGTTTACTATGTACTTCCTATGTGCATGACACCATGCTAGACACAGCAAAGTAGAGAAGACTATGAGATGTGTTTCTGTGCTCTCAGAACTCAGTCTATTTAGAGAGATGAGCGCTTGAATATCATTGGTTCTAGAAAGGACATATTTTTACCCTTTAACATCTCTGAAATCAAGATGCGTTTTACTGCAGGTGGTATGACATAGTTGGCCATAACTGAATGGATTTTTCTTAGTGGTGTGGAAAATGGTGGTGTATCTTAACAATCATCAAAGTCTTAGATGATATAGGGTATATGAAAGTGCGAAGTAATGGTTTAATGCCACAGGACTCCAAGTGGGATTTGATATTTGAAGGATAAAACTGGGCCCCTATGCGAATGTACCACGTGGATTTCTTTTTGCAGAGAATGTATATCATAAGTTTAAAATAATGTCCCTTTTCCATAGTTATCCAGGGAACCTGGGCTAGAGTGGCCTTGCCCTTCCTCCGTTCTGGGAGTGAGGAATGCGTAGCGGCCTAGCCCTGATTCCCTTCCATGCAGGTCATGGGAAAACCAGAGGAGCAAAGCAGCAGGAACAGTTGTGGGTAGCAGCCCTTGAGTAATGAGGACCTTGGTTTTGATTCTGTGATTCCTAGATGGCAAGTCCTTACTGAGGGCTATGTCCCCTACGGCCCAGCACTATGCCTGGCCTATAACAAACAAGAATTATAAAGAACAGCTCTGTGTGTGTGTGAATGTACAATAGATATAAATGTATGTGCAGATATATTTCAGTGAATGAATTTCTGTTACTGAGGCCAAAAATGCATCACAAAAAATGTTCAATGTGACGGCTAATCTTGACTTTTTGGCCCAAATTCAGAACAACTTCTTACAGTGTGTCTAATGTTACAGGGGATTTCTTCCCTTTCTTTTTTTGGCTTCACCATTCCTCACCCAAAAAAGCAGTGGCTCCTGTTGCCGGTGCTGAACAATTGCCATGTTCCATTTATTTCAATGGCTGTGTTCCCACAGCATGCCAAAAGATCTGGTCTCTAGCGTCTGGGAGCATAAAGAGAATGTACAGCTTCTAGGCAGGTGACCACGAGGGTGACTGTGGGGATTAAACACGTCCTTAGGAGCATATGCAGATACCCAGAATGGTGTAGACCAAATGCAAGGACATAATGAAATCATCCAAATCCTCTAATTCAGCTATCCTTGGCGTAGCACCTAAAGACTGTGAATTATTTACTAATACGCGCGCATACAGAATGTGAAGACTCTTGGCTGTTTAGTTAATGCCTTTTCTCGATGCTCACTTTGATTGTGAGTGCAATTGTGATAGTTCGAGTCTGGAGGAGGAGACGAGGTTATGGAGCCAGCATGGAGCTGTCCCTGTGGCCTTTTGTTTACATGTCACATTACTGCTGGCTTTAAACTCCTGGATGAGAAAGCTGTGCGCAGCTAGTGGTAAGTGAGAGCATTTCCCTGGGAGGAACCGGAAGCCATTAAGGGGCTGGCCTCCTGCGAGAATCTGACCTGTGGCACAAACACAGGGGCATCTGGCGGCAGTGACCAAGTTTTCCAGGCTGCTTGTCTCTGGGCTTTTTGCCTTTGTCACTGTCTCCAGGTTGTCACTGGGGCTGCCTTGGGTGACCCACCAGTGGGTCAGGCCTCGGCTGGGTCCTGTCAGGCTGAGGTGAGCCTGTCATATTGAGGCTGTCATGTGGGAGAAGCAGACGGCTTTTATCTCCCCCTGGTATGGCGCAGTGGCTGGACTCCCCCATTTTCAGCTCGTATCTGGTGACGTCAGTGCTAATTCACCCTCTGCAGGCCAGCAGCTCTGATTACTGTGGCAGTGGGGGATTTCCAGAGGTAACTCCCATGGAAGGAATAGGCCTGTCCCCATCACCAGGGTGTGTCTCCTACAGGTCCCTGCTGAGGGCTGCTTTTCCTTTTATCAGCCATAAGTGCAAAAGTAAAAATGCAAAATGGCTTTTACTACTCTTGTCTGAGGCTATAAATTTGCTGACTTTGATAGTATTCCTAGGCTTCGAAAAGTTCAGTGTTTTTAAATTTCGGACATAATTCCAAATAGCAAACTCCTGTTCATCCTTCAGAACCCTGTTCAGTTATTTCGTCCTCTGTGAAGCTTTCTCTGCCCTCTATAGTCACATATTCCTGGGTTTTCTGACATGGTTACAATGCACCAGAATTATTTGTATATATTGCTATCTCTGCTAGATGTGACATCCTTAAGGCCAGAGGCCATGTCTCTTTATTTCCTTGTTTGTCACCTCATGTCCGGCTGGCCCATGGCCTATCAAGTGCTATATACTTAGTAATGTTAAGTAAATAACTGAAAGTTTTATTCCCGCCAAATATTTGTTTGTCGGTTCATTCACTCACATCTAAAAGTACTTTTGTCTCCTTTGGAAATGGTTATTGTTATGGCTATGCTATTTATAAAGCCCTTAGACATCAAAAAGGTCCAAGTGTAAAATCAGTTAGGATGATTTTAGCTATAAGTGACACTTGGCTTAACAAAAATAGCTTAAACAATGGGAAATTTATCATCACACCAAACAAGAGGTCTGGCTGTCAGGTGAGGCAGGGGTTGGGTGATTCAGCAGCTTAGTGATCTCTTCAGAGACTCAGGGACTTTTCAACCTTTCTGCTTTGCCATCATCAGTGTGTCAATGACGCCTCCCTCCTGGGCTCAAGAGGAGTGATGTCCAGCAAAGAGGAAAGGCATTTCCTCTTCCAGGCTCTTTTTATTATAAAGGACCCCTTTTCTTAGAACCTGAACCTACCCCTACAAGATTTCTCCTCGAGAATCACTGATTAGGATCTCTCACTGATAAGGGAAGGAGTCTCAAGCTGGCTGAAGCCAGGCCTGATGTAAACCCTGGCATTAGAGTGGAGACAGAATTTCCTTTGTCAAATGGAAGGGAGAACACCTGAACAAAATTGGGGCTCCAGTAGCAAGGAGTCAAGGATGTTCCCCTAAGGCTGTTAGATGGGCATCCAGTAGTGTCTGTCACACCAAGTATTTAAATAAATTATGCACATCAATAATATAATGAAAGTCTATAAAGCGATTATAGGGACTAAGGGAGAACTGCATATAGCAACATTAATTGACTTCCAAGGTATAGTAAATGTAAAGCTCCATGTATAGTTCAATCCTTTTTTAATAAATGCAAGTTAGGTACTCCCTAAAATCTGTGAATAATACATTCTATGCACTTAAGATTAGCTGTGTGTATGAGTGTGTGCACACAGGCACATGCATTTACTAAAGGGGAATGTTTACTAGGGACCTTCATTTTTGACATTCTGTATTTCTTATAGTGTTCTTGTATAAGTATGCCTTCATTTTGTTAAGAAAAGCCCCCAGACATTAAGGACAACACTGTAAATAACTAAGTATCATTCTGAATGCAAGAAGTCAATTAAAGACGTGGGCTCCTTTCCAAGAACAAACTATTTTGGAATATAGGAAGGACCTCTCTGAAAGTTTTGCTCATGAGCCCAGAATTTAAACTCCCTCTATGAATGAGCATTTTTTTTTTTCAGCTAGCAAATCTCCTTAATGGAAGATCCAAATTTTTAGCACATTGAATCATTCTCTGTTTGCTGGAGAAGGGCGTCATCCTTGCTATGGGATGCTGATGATGCTGACTCGCCTATAGAAAAATCCACTGGCAGAAGTCTTCCCAGAAGCCACGTTGACACCAAGAACTAGCCAAACCTACCCGTAGCCCAAGTGCTTCCCTGTGTCCAAATGCCTCTGTCAGGGATAACTGGAGAATAAATCCTCTGAGGTCTACCTTCTACTCTGCCACTGGCTAACTAACTATAACTACTTAGACAAGTTCTCAGTCTCTGTGGAGTTTATTGAATGTCTCTGAAAAACGAGTATTATTTATGTGACAGCCCTTGAAGGAAGGACTTCACATCATTTAAAAAAAAAAAAAAATTCTACAGCAAACACCCTGCTGTCTGTTGTGATTCCCCTTGGAAGGTTCTTCGGTTACTACAAAAATAGATGGTTAGATTCCGTGGGGGTTCAGGATGCAGTGTATATCTTTGATGAACTTATCCAGTGCCTGTTGGAAAATGTGACATGGTATTATAAATGGAATAGGTATACTTCTACTCAAAAATACACAGACTGTCATTGTACAAGGAAGCTGGGAAGTGAGGCCATGTTTACAGCCCCACAGCCATTTGAAATGAATGAAGTGGTCTCTATTCTTTCCTGGGCTTATGACACAGTGTTTCCATGCCACAAATTATTTTTCTAAGCACTCTCATAGTAAAAGTGGTGCTCTAGGTTGTGCCATTTTAAGAAAGAACCTGAATTTTTAGAGATCATCTCTTCCTGCCCTTCAACTCCCCCAGCCACCCACATACACACACGTGTCTCTCCGTGGTCTGTGCCGCTGAATGGCAGAGCACACGCTCTAAGGAAGCTGTAACTCAGCTCCCATCACATAGAAACCGTAGTCCACTGCTGCCAGATCTATGAAATTTTCAAAAGAAGCCAGAAATTTGGACTTCTCAAAAAACTTCTCAGCTTTCAAATCTTGGCAACAGATCTCAGTTTTTATAAACCCTGTGGCAGTTGAACAAAACACGTCTATTAGCCCAGTCCTGCCCAAGCCACCAACCTGGGAACTCTGCCCTGGGGGGTTGTAGAACAAACTTGCTTTCTCTTCTCCATGAAGATCTGGAGATGTTGGAAGATAGTTCTCATACCTCTTTCAGTTTATTCTTAGTTGGTACTCACTCATCGACAAAACTCTTCAAGGTTGAACAGTCAGTCACGGGATAGTGGTGTCAATGCTATCGTGAGGATCTACATGAAGGGCCAGAGGAAGGAGTACTATTTGTCTGTCTTGGGGTGTGTCCAGGTGATGGATTCTGTCCTGCTGTGTCCATGCAGATTTAGAGAAAGCCTTTATCTAGAGCTCTTATAAGGATCTCTCTCCACTCCCCCACCCTGCAGCAATCTCAACTAAAGTAGATCCTGCCCGTTCTGTAAGGAGCTTGCGGTCAGTGTGCCAGGAGCATTTTTGAGATGCCTACAAATCTGGTCAATGCAAAATAAATGCTGGCACCATTCCCCACCCATGCACAAGCACAATGACAGGCCTGGGGGCATCTTGGGTGTAACTAGCAAAGCTTTTGCTTTTTCTGACGCTGCTCAAATTCATTGCATTTTAGAGAGTGGACATGAGTTTCTTGCCCCCAAAAGATTCTACTACACAGGTACTATGATGGCTAATTTTATGTGTCATCTTGACTAGACTATGGATGGCCATTTGGTCAAACACAAGTCTAGATGTTGCTGTGATGGTATTTTAAAGATGTGATTGACTTTGAGTAAAACTGATTACCCTCTGTTATGTGGGTGGGCCTCATCTAATGAGTTGAAGGCCTTAAGAGAAAAGAGTGAGGTTTCCCAAAGAAGAAGGAATCTGGTCTCAAGACTACACAATAGAGGGGCGCCTGGGTGGCACAGTGGTTAAGCATCTGCCTTCGGCTCAGGGCGTGATCCCGGTGTTGTGGGATCGAGCCCCACATCAGGCTCCTCTGCTGTGAGCCTGCTTCTTCCTCTCCCACTCCCCCTGCTTGTGTTCCCTCTCTCGCTGGCTGTCTCTATCTCTGTCAAATAAATAAATAAAATCTTTAAAAAAAAAAAAAAAAGACTACACAATAGAAACCCTGCCTTGTTTCCAGCCTGCCTGGCCTGAGTTATGGATTTAACTTTTACCCGAATTTACCCGCTGGCTTTGTCTAAGGATTTTGGGCTTGCCAGCCCCCATAGCCCCATGAGCCAATTCCTTAAAATAAATCTCTCTTTCTCTTGGTGCATGTGTGTACACATATACATATATCCTATTGGTTGTTTCTCTAGAGAACCCTAATATGGGTACTCTCTTCATGATACTTCTGAAACCAGAGCAAAAATACAAGCAGCTCAAATACCAATGGTCTATAAGACTCCAAACCCAGGTAGTGGAGGTGTCTTTGACTTCTGTTAATGGCTGAGATGAGGAAGGTATCGTGGGTTATTTAAGAAATTTCCTACTCAAGCACCAAGGCCTTTGAATTAGTTTCCAACCTGTTTATCTTTGAAAACACTACTGAGGTGACATCTCCAAGAACCCCTCTTTCATCCCAGCTTCACAGAGTTGGTAGCTTTCTCCTCAGCCATCCCCTGTGTCCTATTATACTTATTACAATGTATTTTGGGCTACGTGGTATAGACTACGAGTGCTCTCCTCTATAGTAACAGGCTCTCTGATTTTTAGCTGGGGACATGACAGCCCAGCATATGAACTACATTTCCCAGCCTTCCTTGTAGCTAGGTGAGGTGATTTAAGGAATGGAGGCCACACATGGTGAACAAGATAACAGGAGCTTTGGTCCCTGAAAGCTTGGGGCATCATATCAGCCCTGTATTGCCTACCTGGATTTTCACATGAGAGGGAAATAAACCTCTGTGTTACTCAAGCCATTTTTACGTAGTTTTCTGTTACTTGCAGCTGAACCTAACCTAAACTCATTTTTGCTTACGTGCATGTCTCCTCTACCACAAAGTGAAGGACCCCTGCTTCTTCATCAACTACTGCATGGCACCTTGCCTGGAATATAGTGGTGCCAGACAAGTGTCTATTGACTGGATGTATGAATGGAAGGACAGATGAATGACTAACAGCCTAGGGGAAAGCCCAGGGTGAAGTAGGAGGAACACATTGTGCCAGGGAAGAAGTGCCTTCTAATTCAGCCTCAGTTTAAGACAACATTAGTCTAAATTGATGAGCACCTACTTTATGCCAGGCACAGTATCAAGTGGTGCTTTGACAGGGGTGAAAAAGACAGACAAAAGTCTTTCCTCTCATAGAGGCTATTCTAGAAGTGGGAGGCATAATAAATAAACAAGAAAATATCAGGTGGTGATGAAAACAAAATTGATATAATGAACTACTTTAGACTGGGTGGCACAGGAAGGTCTGAGAAGGTAACATTTATGCCAAGACCTACATGACAAGAAGAAGCATAGATTAAGGGGCATTGAGGCAAGAGGGGCATTTGAGGCAGAGGAATAGCTAGTGCAAAGGTCCTGAGGAAGAACTTACATGGCTTACTTCAAAGAGGAAAAGACAAGTGGTATTATGGTGAGGGGGAGTGAGAATAAGTAGGTAAGGTCCAGGACTTGTATGCTAAGTAAGGAGTTGAATGTTATTCTAAGAATAAGGGGCAGTCATGGAGCCTTTAAACCAAGGATTGACATGCTCTGCTTCATATTTTTAAAGAATCACTCTGGTTCCCATAAGGAAAATGGATCCTTGCAGGAAACCAATGATGTTTGTGTTATGTATTGCTGTGTAACAAACAACACCCAAAACTTAGAGCCTGAAAATAACCACATTAGTTTGCTCAGCATTTTATGGGTCAGGAAATCTGGGAAGGACTCAAGTGGTATTCCATCTCTGATTCACAAGACATCAACTTGGACAATCTACTTCCAAGATGGTTCCCTCCTGCACATGTGGTTCCCATGAAGGTACTCCTGGCCTTTCTCTTTTCCACATGGCGTCGTGTTCTAGGGCCTATCAGTGTGGCATGGGCTTCTCACGCCCTGCTGGCCTTGGGGTAGTTATACTTCTTATATGGAAGCTCATTTCTAAGAGAAATGAAGTAGGAGCTTCTAGCCATTGCCATAGTGTATTGCCTCCTGGGTATTCATTGGTTAAAGCAGTCAAAGAGCCCACCCAGATCCAAGAGAGTGGAAAAATAAACCCCATCTATGCAACAGGGTCACATTGCAGAAGGGACAAAGATATGATGTAGGGCGGAAGATTCTATTGCAGGCACCTTTAGAGAAGACAGTACATCACAAGTGAGGCCATTTCAGTAATTCAGGCAAAAGACGATGGCTTAGATTTGGGTGTTTGCACTGGACATGCGAAAAGGGTGGATTCAGAATGTGCGAGCAGAATATATGAGAACTGTAAAACACTAACAAATGCATCCAAGTACTTGTTTAATTGAATTATACTTTATAAGATTACGGGATGAGTGTTGCCCACCACCAATAAAGTAAGTCACAAATAAGTCTGTTCTATCCATAGGACACATACATCATTGTCATGCTTCACAATGTGCTTTGTTTTGAAGAACGAGTTATTTAGGGCAGGGATTTAATGAGGCCCAGATATTGGGGCTATACAGGGAGATGAAAGCATGGACCTATAGACTGAGATTCAGGGATTGCCACATCCTGTAACCAAGAGTACTTTAGAGAGGAAAGAGGGCCTAACAACATTACATTTTCAGAGGCTTCGTATGGGTGAGTGCATTTGCCCACAGAAAGACCTAAGTGTGGTGTTCACCGCATGTATTCAGTTGCTTGAGAGACAAAGTTTTCAGGTATGGAAGTCAATGCACCAAAGAGAGCATGTGAAAAAGAATATTTATAGTGACAAATATAGCTGGAAGCTATTGTGCCATTTTAAAAAAGAGAGAACCATCCAGAAACTTGCCCAGAGTCACCCAGTTAATTAGTGGCAGAGCTGATGCTAAAAGACATGTCTCCCAATTCCAGTCTGGGATTCTTTCCCTTGCATCACCTACCACCCTGCCCAGAACACGGCTTAGTTCTATACTGTGATTCCCACTGGGCCCTTGCTATTGCTCATCTGACTTACAAATAGTGTCCAGAGGGCAGGAGAAGACTGTGGACAAAGCAAATCTAGTCTCTCTGCTGGAAAAATAACTCTAAAATGTACTTTGCTAATTTTTACTAAGTTGCTTCTCTTTGTGGAGTGAACAACACATGTGTTTAAGTGAAAATCACCACAGTGAGACCACTTACTGTGCTGCTAAATGTCCCATAGAATATTTCTTAAAATTCACTAAATTCCTAAGATTCTGAGGTCACCCAAAACAAAACCAAAAAACAGCTTAAGACCACCAGGGTCTTTTGGATTGAAAGTGAGAACAACACAAATCTTTGCTGTGTGTAGAGGGGTACATCTATATTACGAGGAGTGCTTATATATGTAACTTCTGTTTCATATATGCAGGTGCATGGTATTTGATTTTGTTTTCTCAGTACTTGATGTAGGCAGAGCTCCGTGCCAGACCTAGATTAAAGTTATATGTTCTAATTTGTATAATTTTATTCTCAACTACTTTGAATTTCGTCACCTTTTATAGCCAAATAAAATTGACATAATTTGCATCTATTCATCTTTGTTAATTGAGCACTCTTATTTAAATGGGATCAGCATTTATGCATCACTTACTGTATTAATACAATACGATTAATGACCCAAAGATCCAGTATTTTCCCATGTCTGGTTTTGTTTCACATTTGAGCTTCTTTGTATACATATTACTTTCCCCACACACTTAAGGGATCTATAACATACTACTCTTTGATCTCTATGTAAAAAGCAATTTGTTGGGCTTTAGTGTCCGAGGAAAAGACCTCAGGATTGCTGCCTGGGAATGTGAAAATCTTTCCTGTGAATTTAGATGTCTGTTCAATGAGAATGCACCACAAAAAGCTCACTTTTATTGTTTCACATGTTAATGTTGCACTGACAAGTTTAACTGCATCCAAGACCGCACCAGGTGGTGTTTCAGTTCCCAAATACCTTAAAATTTGAATGCCTCAGGCAAAAAAACCCTGACAACTCAGTAGGTACAAGTTGTAATATTTCAGGCAAGACATTGCCAAAGTCAGGAGAGCCTTTGCCCATAGATTTTACCATCACATTTCCATTAACCTTTATGTGTTTCAGTAAGGCTTTAACATAGATGCTCGGGCAGTGCTTTGCTGTAAGTCTTCATTAAAACATCGGTATTAAACCTTTTTGAAAAATTACCACAAGCTGTCCCCCTCTTCCTCTTTTAAAGCATTTTCTCTATGCCTAAAAATTCAAGTACTCTCTTAACCAAGTGCAGACTGAAATATTTCACTATGGATTTGAACAAGAGCCAAGAGAGTCGATGAAAGGAAAACTCCTCTATAAAAGGTTTATTGTCAGTGCTTTCTAAAGAGGTAGATTCTTCTAAAACAGGCTACCAACATTTTCACAAACATTGACGCAGCCTTCTCAACCTTTCCTAGACTTAAGATTGAGGTCCTTTTCTTTTAGGAATGCTCTGCATCTAGCCTTTGACCTTCTGGATAGCCAACTCTATCTAACTGCTCCCTCCTCCATCAGTATAATGTATATTATAAAAAGGAAAGGGGGGGTGGGGTAGCTGGGTCCTCACGCTATTGGAAAAGTACTTGAAATTCCTTGCATTCCTTTGCATTTAACAGCATGTTTACCTAATCAGTGGCTTATTAGGATTAACACAAGTCATTGCTTCAAGCTCATTCAGTGAAAACAAACTGACTCCTATAGACTCAAGATTTTTTTCTCTGATTCCAACTAAAGGTGGATTTTTAAGTAGTTCGCCTACACTTCAGGAGCAATATTGGGAAAATACAAAGTTATAAACAAGTGACCTTTTATAACATATCCAACCATACTTAACCTTGCCCATGGATTTAGATATGGGTAGCCTGGGTTATGGACTCTTTTCCTTAAAGTTTCTCTCCTCTACCGGAGTTACAAGCCCAATAACCTAGTGACTAAAATGATAAATGACTCTACTATACCCACCATACAGTGAGGGGGTGATGGAGACCCTTGATTTGAATTCTTATGAAATAAAGCATTATTATTTAAATCACACATTTAGCTTCAGATTCCTTGTGCTTCCTACAATGCCTATTGATCAAAACATGTTTTAAAAACAGATTACTTAAAATGCAAGGGTTTTTCTCAACTGAGGATAAAAGCAATTATTGTCTTATTTTTGTAGGTTAGTTCCCTGCTCTTATCCTAAGCTCCTAGAACAGTTCCTGGCACAAAGTAGGCACTCAAGTAGTCCTGTTTGAATGACTGAAAGAATGCATAATAAGCTAGTCTGTTCCCAGTGACTCTGGGTCATCTCTAAAAGTACTGAATGCCACACACGCAGATATTAGGTAAATATTTCTTTATTAAATGATTAATTCCATAAATAAATTCTTTTCACTGAATATAAAATTAAAATCATTTACAAATTATTCCAGTATTACATTTCCCTTCCCTCCCGAAAAGCTACATTTTTGATAAATAAAAACATTCAGTCTTAAAACACCTGATTTCTGTTTGCAGTTTAGAGTGCAGATAGCTGCCTCTCATGGACACTCACGGAGTGTCACCTTCAGGAAGGGATGGAATCCCCTCCCGTTTACTTCTGTCAAAAGATGAAGGCTTTAACTGATCAACTAGTACTTTTTTTTTTTTTAACAATTGTAGAACCGAAAGGGAAAAAGCCTAGAGAAAAATATGCTTACCAAATAATTTACAAACAGAAAACAGAACGTCATCAACAGCACAAGCTCCAAAATGAAGCAGTAACATGGGCTCCAATATTATGAAGCGAAGTATTCTCCAATTGTGGCTGCCTTAGGGTCCATCTGCACCAGCACCCCGGCAGTTTCAAAATACCTTAATACTACTCACGAATGAGCAGTGCATCCCTTCTACAATGAGTCCCTCACCCCCACCGCCCCCACCCACAGCTCTGTGATTCTGGCACTCTTCTCCCCAGTTCCGGTCACCCTGGTGCTGGAAACCGGGGTAGCATTTAGTCCCTAAATTTGTGAATGTCATTGAACAGCCTGTAGAAGGGAAAGGCCGCCTCATTGGCATGCGGGCAGTTGTAGTTGCACTTGCAGGACTGGATCATCATGACGTTCTTGGAAAACGTCTCCCCGTCTTCGCAGCGGAAGCGCATCTTCACGGTGCGGGTCTGCTGCGGCGTGCAGCACCGGCCGTCCACACAGGAGCCGCAGTACTTGGGCCGGTACTTCTTCACACTCGAGCATCCAGCGTAAGTAAACTTGACTGGTTCCGGGGATTTCTTGGTCTTGCTGCACTTCTTGCCCTTCTGTAAGAAAGAGGCAAGAAGGCAAGTTAGGAACGGGGTTTGTCGTTCTTGGAGGAGAGGCCCACATCTCCCCCAGCTGCCCAGGAGCGGTCTACCAGCACCCCCACGAACTTACTTTCAGGCTGCTGTACATCGGCTGGCCACAAGGCCGCACTTCGCAAATCCGGGTCTCCTTCACCAGGCGGCATTCAAGGTTGTCATTGGTGACTCGTGTGGAGATCCCAGTGCCGCATGTCTTTGAGCACTGGGACCATGAAGTTGTTTGAACGATACATTTCTGGCCGTGTAAAGAAGGGTTGTATAGGATTCGAGGTTCCGTTCCAAAAACTAGACACAGACAAGAGGGCAAATTTCTCAGAGGCATACTGACCCCAACACATTCAAGTACTCATTTCTACGAAGTTTCAAACTAGGAATGTATCGCAGTACATCTTTCGGGCTCAGTCCCAACTCACCTGGGAGCCGCTTCAGGGAGCCACCTTTTCCAACTGCGATTAATTCATTGTTCCTGGTTAACTCCACCTCCGAGGCATCGAAGGCCAGCCCCTTGCCCAGGAGGCCATCACTGTCGTCCATGGGGTCCTTGGCACCATCGTCGTCACAGACCCACTCCTCACAGCACTGCCCGGTAACTTTGACCAGCCGGGGGTTGGGACAGCCCAAGTTGGGGAGAGAGAGTTCTTGGGGACAGAGAGGAATGCAGCCCACAGCGCCGTCGATACATGTGCACTGATGTTTACAGTTGGGCTGGAAACTTTCCCCATTCTGGTAGATTCTGGAGTTATATTCACAGGGTCTGCCCTCTGACTGAGCTGCAAAGAGCACCAAAAGAGAAGGAAAGAGAGGCTAAAGTTAAGATTCCCAACCATGGCCTTAAACGCATACATATTTTCTGCTGTTAAATTCAATTTATGGTAAAGTTCCCTACAATTCCTCGGGGACTCCAGACCAGAACAATAAGTTAGTCAGGAATCACTTTTCCGTATGCGCTTTTCGTTGGGCCCAGACACACTGAATTGCATTCCAGACTGTTGAAATCATGTGCCTTTCTGCCAAGCTACCAACAACAAAGCATCACCATACATGGTCTCAAAATTACTAAACTTCTGGACTACGAGGACTATTATTTTTTTAAAGGGGCCAAACCACAAGCATCTTACCTCTGCAGATCCCCTTCAGAGCGGTGGAACTGGCGCCGAAATTGCATTCCAGCCCCTTGGTGTGGTCGCAGGGCTGCATTTTGCTGCAGTCCTCGTTGAGCTGCTTGGCGCAGACCTTACAGCAGCCGCAGCCGTCCCGGACCAGCCCGACTCCTGGGGCGCACTTGGGCGCCTCCTGGGGGCAGTGGCAGGCGGCGGGGCAGGTGGAGAGCGCCTAGAGAGGGGGAGAAGGCACGCGTGAGACTCCGTGCGGTTCGCAGAGGAGCCCAGGGAAGGGAGGGGGGTGGAGGAGTTCCTCCCACTCTACCCGCACCGGGTCTCTGATCCTGTCCAGCCTGGCCACTCCGGGCGGCTGCGTCTGCCAGCAAGGCCCCCGACGCGTCTCCAGGGGGGCCCAAAGAAAGAGCTAACCCGAAACGCCCCCAAACTTTTTAGTTTAGTTTTCTCTGCCGGGGACAATCTGGGGAAAGGGGAAGGGCCTGGGAGAGCGGATGGGGAAGCGGAGGCAAAAGAACTCACCAGCCTGGCCAAGTGGAGAAGAGTGACGGCGAAGGCGAGCGTCCTGGCCGTGCGGGAGCTCATTGTGGCGCGCAGGAGTCGGGGCGAGCGCGGAAGCAAAGCCGCCAACACAGTGGTGCGCAGCAGACCGGGTCGGGTCCGTAGATCCGGGAGGCGGGACAGGCTCCGGTCCGGGCGGCGGGGCGGCGGGCCCGGTGGCAGGAGGGCGAGGGCCGGGGGCGGCGAGCGGGCTGCAAGCGTCCTTCTCTTGAGGTCCTTCCCGAGGAGGCGCGAAGGGCGCGGGTGCTGCTCGGGGGCGCTCTCGCTCGCGGTCTGCCCAAGCGCCCAGAGCCCGCCTTTTATACGGGCCGGCCGCGGCGCCGCGTGTTGCAGTGACGTCGGCTCTGTCTGCGAGTTCCAGAATTCTCAAACATCTCAGGAATGCTGGTTGGCGCGGGCTGCTGCCAAGCGCCTCCCCTGGCTCCGTTGCACCTTTTTTTTTTTTTTTTTTTTGTCCTGGACCCGTCAAGAAAACAATCTCCCGTTTTTTCCACTTTAAATAACTACTTCTGTTGGGGAGGGCTCTTTCTGGCGTGTTGGTGGTAATGGTGGTGGAAGGGGCGGGGGGGGGGGGCGAGGTCAGAACTTTGCCTGCACTGGGAGGGTGGGAGGACCTGGGAGGGAGGAACAAAAGTGGTTTTGTTTGGTGATGCCGAGTTGACCGGGCAGCCTTGGAAGCCCTCACCCGGGAAGGCAGCGAGCTGTTTGCTTGTTTACTGAGAAGGTGAGAGTCAAGTTATCTATTGACAGGCGAACGGGGAGGAGGAGTGCGTCTGTGAGCCAGGAATCTATTTGTGGATTTCATAGAGGCATGCTCGAATCCAGTCCCAAAGCTTTGGCATGGTGTTTATTAGCCAAGTTAAGTGTATTGCAAATTAATACCCTCAGTGGCATTTATGAATGAGAAGAGGGAAAAAAATCAACTTCCCCCACTGTCTGGCAGATTCCCAGGCAGAGGTCTTCCCCCTTCCGCCCCCCTCCCTTTTTTGGTATGTCGTACTTGTTTGTTTTTGGAGGTTCCCACTTTAGTTCCAGCCCACTGCCTGGGTTGGAAGTCCGAGAGGAAACGAATGCAGGGAGTTCTCCGGGAGGCTGACTTCTACTTCCTCACGGATGCGGGAGACTGGGTAAGCCCTTCCAGCCTCCCTCCGCAGGCGGGCGGGAGGCGATGCTAACTAAGCAGCCAGCCAAAAGCCCAGGGGACCACCTTGCAGGGATTTGTCCTGAGATCATCACCTGTGTATACTGCAATGCCAAACCAGATTCCAG
This sequence comes from Ursus americanus, assembly GCF_024610735.1. Classification (NCBI taxonomy): domain Eukaryota; kingdom Metazoa; phylum Chordata; class Mammalia; order Carnivora; family Ursidae; genus Ursus; species Ursus americanus. The sequence goes on along the minus strand of NC_142138.1, from coordinate 38,072,652 downwards.
CACCATTGTTCCCAGTGGATCTAAAGCTGAAAGTTTTGAGGGGTTTTTAACACATTTTCTTGGGACCACTTAGGAGCCTCCCATTTCAAATGGATTGCAATGCTTTTCTAGTCAAGTACAAAGAAATAGGAGATTATAATGTTCTGTAATAAAACTGTTAGCAGAATCTAAGATCCTGGGGCGCCTGGGTGGCGCAGTCGTTAAGCATCTGCCTTCAGCTCAGGGCTTGATCCTGGAGTCCTGGGATCCAGCCCCACATCAGGCTCCTGCGCTGGAAGCCTGCCTCTTCCTCTCCCACTCCCCCGGCTTGTGTTCCCTCCCTCGCTGGCTGTCTCCCTGTCTGTCAAATAAGTAAATAAAATCTTTAAAAAAAAAAAAAGAATATAAGATCCTATTCTGTCTTCAACACACTCAGAAGACCCCCCTACAAAGCAATTTGCTTTAACATCATCAGTATCATTCGTGTGACTGATAAATTTTCCCTCAAAATTTCAAAAACTATCTTCTTATGCAATTTTAATAAAAACATACACAAATAATTATGCTAATCTTTCTATGTGCTCTAGAACTCTTCGTCCTTTTAAAAGTGAAGGGCTGTTCAGTCTTCACAATTTAGCAGTCTTGCTTAAGAACTCCTTCAGTGCCAACTTTTCTGTGAATGACTCTGATAATCACAATGAGAAGCTATTGCAGTGAAAACATCCTCCAATAAAGAGAACTGTGGCAGGAAAGAGTTAAATTTCATTCATTCAAAAGTGCCCTTTCATAAGTCTAAGAAGCTTTTGCTAGTTGGGAATAGGATCTCTCAGGCTTTGTTGGAGGGGGTTTGGGGTGCAGGGCTTACTTTTCAAGACTATGGCTTGTCAGGTGCTATGCAAATAAAATGAGGAAAATCTGGGCCCTACTTCATACTCAAGACAGTCCATCCATTATTATTTGGAAAACATTTTTTCCTGCATTAAAGCTTCATTATTGTTTCCGTCTTAATGAAGTGACTGGGGATGGGGGTGAGTAGGCGCAGTACAGGGTGGGAGGAGGTCGTGGGGAGAGAATGGAGAGGAGTGTTCCTGGCTTCTGTTGTGGAGTCTTTTCTATTTGACTTCATGGTTGTAAGTATTTCCAGATGGTGAATCAGACACCAGACGTAACAATATTTCCATATTTGGGTATAGCAGTAGCCTGCGTTTTTAACATTTTTCTGCCTCTGTTATCCAACCACAAAGCATTCTTGACAGCTTCAAATGTTGTTAAATATAGACTTAACTTCTGTTCCCAGAGCAGGAAATTCTTTGGAATTCCTTGTTTTTCACGCAATCTATCATGATTTGAAATAAAATTATAGTGGATGATCCAACTGGCCGGTGTATATACCTTGCTCTTTTATTGAGCGGGACGGAAGATACGCAAAGAGATTTCGTCTGCCGCACAGCTTTGAAACACAGGCCATTCCAGAGATTCCTTTAAAAATCAGATTAAAGTTTTCTAACAAGGATGTGTGGGTTTGTTTCTGGGCTTCAGTTGGGGAATCTTGGAGGATGTTTGCCCTAGAGGAGAAACTTAGAGAACCTTACCATCAGCTACCCATTTAAAGCAGGGAGTACGTTGTGGGAGGAGGGTGGGGAGCCGGAGCAAACAGGGCCAGGAGGTGGGGGAGAGGGAGAGACTGGAGCAACCTATGTGCACAGCCTTTCCGTATACTATGTCCTGGTGCGCCTGCTAGTAAACGACGGCATCAGACGAGAGGAACTGCAGCTCCTCACGTCCTGCTTAAGGATGGTCCAGAAACCCCAGATGTCCCGTCGCCTTCTCGCCTCCTCCGCTGAGAGCTGCAGATCAGTTCACGTTGACAGATTAGAGGGGAAATGTGCAAATGTTTATGGGTAAGTGTCTTCGGATGCTAATTCTGCATGGCTCTTTTGCTCTTTTTCCTCACTCCCTCCCTGCACCGGCGCCCCGTGAGTGAATAACGGCCCGCGTTGTTTCCTTGGGCTGCAAGGCACAGAGAAGGAGCTGCTTGTCTTCGGCAGCTCCTGGCTTTGAGCTCAGTGATGGGGACATCTCTTCCCCGCTGCTGCCAGGGAATTTCAGGTCACCAAAAGAAGGGTTCACTGTCGGGCGGCAACTGAGAATAATAATCGCCCTGAAACTGTCGACTCCAGTTTCCCAGCCCTAGACCGGTAGTTCTCAAACGTCGTCGTGTCTCAGAATCACCTGGAGGGCTGATTAAAAGACTGTTTGCTGGGCCCTACCCCAGAGTTTCTTACTAGTTACATTTCTAACAAGTCCCGAGGCGATGCTGCTGCTGCTGCTGGCCTGGGGAATCACACCCTGAGAACCACTGCCTTGGACGATAGGAGTGCCTCTGATAGCGGTGTGTCTGCGCGTGCATGTGCCCTCACAGTCAGGTCTTCGCCTGCACACCCCGTCTCACAACTACGCTTTTTATAGCCACTTTAATGAACAGAACAATTTATGGTGACGACGAAGGGTCAGCTTTAAGGTGCCGCCCCCGCGCCATCCTTTCCCTCCTCCCCGCTCCGGCTCCCCACCCCACCCCCACCCTGTGGAGTGATGGTAGGGAAAGCCGGAGGTAATCGGGCTAGCGGCAGGAACTGGGTGGCCGGCGCGCGGGGAGGGCCTCGGCTGTCCTGAGCACCCCTGCGCAGACAGCGTGCAGGGGGCGCGGCGGGGAGACCCAGGGCTGGAGCAGTCGGCGCGCCGGGGCTGCTTGCTGCCCGCCGCCCCCTGCCGGCCGCCTGGCCTGCGCGCCCAACGTCGCGGCGGTGGGCTGGACGCGAGGTTTCCGGAGGCGCGCGCCTTAGGACGTTTCCAGCCCCGGCCCATATTTGGTGAAAGTCTTTCAAGACTCCGTCATCCAGCTCCGGGGGGCGGCGGCGGCCCCCGAAGCGGGCCCTGAGACCGCGCTGCAGCGGAGTGCCGGCGCCTGGGCCTCGGGCGGCGGGGCCTCAGGCGCTGCGGGCGGGCGGTATCGAGCGCGCGGGACACCCCGGCGGCCCAGCCCGGGCCCCAGCCCGCACCCGTGCGAGGGCCGAGGCCCACCCCGCGCTGCGTGGGAGGCTGGCGCGGAGGGCGCCGCGGCCGGATTATGTCACTTTTCCCGTCCACCCCACTGTTGAGTCGTCCTCCCAGCGGGGCAGCGAGTTGCCGCCTTGTGCCAGACTTAGAGGGTACGCCCAGGCGCGGGGGTGTGGGTGTGTGTGTGTCAGAGGGTGGCGTTTGCTCCGACTTCGAGCCCACCCGAGAGCAGGGACATGGAATTGACTCTGGGGAGAAGTCCCAAAGGGCTGGGTCCTATTATCCCCAGAAGGGAGAGAGGCTAGATTCGCTCTCGGCTTCTCTGGGTCTCCCACAACCCTTTTCTCTCTTTCTCATCAGTAGTTCCAAGGCGAGGGTGGGGTGCGGGGGGGGGGTGGATCCCTGATAGGAAGATCTAGCTCTGCTGTCCACTAGCCTGCAGCCTTCGGTAAGCTCTTCATCCTCTCTAGACCTTGTATCCTTCACCCGTGCATTGGGAAAGGGGACCAGGAGATTGGAGAGCAGGAGCAGCCCCTTTCAGGGCTAAATTTCTTGCCATTCTCTCCTAATTAGAGAAGCAAACACTTAGACCACTCTATGTCAGGCACAGTTTTGAATGCCTGCTGTATGTTGACTCATTTAATTCTCCAATGCCCCATTGAGGCAGATCCTCTCGTTGACACCATTTTTTTATCTAATGAAGAAATGGAGGCACAGAAGGTAAGTGTTTAACCAAAAGACACTCAGCTAGGAGGTAGCAGAATTGGACACAAGGGCTTCTTGGTTCCAACAAGCCTCGTACTTAAGCATGGTGCATACTGCCTATTCCCCATCTCTTCAAGCATTTAGGCCTGTTCCGTTTCCTAGAATTTTACTTTTATCTAACTCTATCACAACTTACCCAGACATTCCAGGATAAATGCATCAGATAGAAAAATAGTTGGTAAATTAACTGAAGCTGTGCTAATCTTTGAGAATTGCCTAATGTACTGGCTCTTGGGGAGGAAGGGGGAAGGGGTGTTCATTTTAACAGGAAAAGCCTTAATGTAAGTAAGTTTATACAGTGGGCTTTTAAGCACCTCAGCAGGCTAGTTGGGAAGATATCTAGCACCTTCTGATACCTCACAAGCCACACTGATCAAGGAGTCTCAATGTCTGGAGTAAGGCTTGAACTGATAGCAATTTCATTTGTCACAGAGATAAAGTTTTCAAGGTCACTTACTTGACAGCTTATCAGTCTGAGTGTGCCTTACGGGTTGAATATGCTATTAATCTGTTTTTTCCACTAGACATTATGAATATAATTATTTATGTATCTGAGGACAAATTGATTATCCCCTTTGAGCCCCAGATTTATTCAGAGCTCCTGGTGTGTCATGGCACTGTGATAGGCACTAGTGACATCAGAAAGAGGGCCTTAACATTGACCTTCCCCTGGAGGACTCTGCAATCTGTTGTGGAAGTGGGTACAAAATGCTGTGTGGACACTTCTCTGCCTGGGGAGCGAGGATGGAAATACTCTGAGTCTGAAAGGATGAGCAAGAATCTGATACAGGGAAAGACATTGGACACAGAGGGAAACAGAGCCTTGACCATTCATGACTAGAGTGCACCTAGTGTGTCCTTTGGGGAACTGGCATGAGATGTTAGCTAGGTCTGCAAATGGCCTGGCCTGTCATAACACCGGGCCTCTGGCAGTTGTAAGCCATGTGAGGTTTTGCCTTGGTTTCCCCATCTATAAGATAATGGGGTTGCCTGAGTTCAGGGTACATGCACTGAATGGCTCACAGGGGTCATCCAAGTAACAAAATACCATCTCAAGGATTCGTGGTGGCTGACACTAGGCCGCAGCATTGGAGAATGATGGTGTTAGTGGGGACCAACCATGGGGGTCGGAGAGGTTGACTGGTGAAAATTAAGGTCCACTGTTTGCCTGTTTTCTCATTTTGTAAAGTATACCAGAGATCTGGATTTTTCTGTGAAGTCCTTTAATTTTTTAAATGTTGGCAATTAAAATAATGTTAAAATGCCATCTAAGTTAATCCTAGGAAAATCAAAGAAGGCACTATCTGGGGGCTGCCAGTTGTGATCTCTGGCCTGAATGACTCTAGAACCTGTCCTGCTCCAGCATTCTGTTGCTCCCAACCACTCACAAAATATCAGGAAATAGCACCCTGGGCTCCATTTAATTGTCAGGCTGACCAGACTTTCATTCACTTAAGAGTCAGGGCTGCCACTTAAGTCAGTTGTAGGAGTTTGTACTTTATAAACAAAATTGGAATGAGTTTTTTTCTTATTTTCTACTTCACTCACTCCCAGACACTACTGAGTTTCCTTCTTTCTTCTCCCCCTGAATTTATGTTATAACCAGCTGGTATTGCCTTGGCAGCATGATAGGAAACACTTTTTTTTTTTTTTTAGGGCATCTGTAACCAATGGGAACTGTATCTGTTTATTTCCTATACCTGGCATCTGTCCACAGGAAGCCAGGCATTTCTAACCCCCTCACCTTATAGAACTTATGATCTAGTGATAACACAGAAACATTTCATTGGAACAGACTAGAAGGCACCTCTCCCACTCCACCCTGCAATCCATCTTCTAAATATGATTAAGCAATATGATATATATTAATTATCAGTCACTACCAAATGGCTCCAGATTCAAACGATTAAGAATTAAGCTTCTCCTCTTGTGTTTTATTTCCAGAGATACCTGTCTCTTAATTGCCTGCTTAAAACCACACATACCACATTCAGAATTTAGAAAAGATTTGATTTGGGCACAGTACTTGAGCACCCAGATCCTACAGAAAAATTGAAGCAATTTATTCTTGCAGCTTTTTGCTGGTCTGAGAACTAAGTACAGAGGAGGATTCCAGCTGTTGGGCTGATTATGTGAAATAAGACATAAGATACATTTAATGCTCAGCAGGATGCTTGGGACAGAGTAAGTGGCTAATAAATTCCAATTACTGCTACAGCTAAGTGCCATCATTATCTTCACTTTTACTACAATTAGCATAGAATGAGCTAGCCTTATCCTCTAGAGAATATTCTCCATTCTTTGGACTAGATGAAGTCAAGTTACAAAAACATTTGATAAATGGTATATAAATGAAGTGATTTTAAAAGTCCATGCATCCCAATTCTCTGGCTGGCACTGGAGTCCCAGTGACCATTTAAGAAACCACTTGAGCTTTGTGTGTCATGGAATTGCAAATTTGCCTACAGGCAGTAGTGAGCCTTGTGACATTCTGCCTTGGTTTCCTCACCTATAAAAGATAATGGGGTTGCCCCAGCTCAGGGGTCATGCACTCAAGTGCCCCAGAGACCAGCCAGAGACTAAACACCATGCCTGAGGAGTATTGACAGCTGACTCGTGGCCTCAGCATACGGAAGCCATGGGAATAGTTAGATCTATGGGACCTGGGTTTTGCCTGCCAAAGACTAGGGAGTTAATATATATAGATAAGTTAGTGATTTTATGTAATGTTTATACCGTTGTTGGTTATAGCATTCCATTTTATGTCCATTTAAATGATGAGAAAACTGAGGCTTAGCTAAGTAGAGTCAGTAGCTGGTGCAAGGGCACAGAGCTGTTGAGGGAGAACAGAGGGTCTGTCTCCAAAGGTTATTCTTTTAAGGAAGAACATGGGAGGGACGCCTGGGTGGCTCAGTCAGTTGAGTGTCTGCCTTGGGCTTGGTCATGATCCCAGGGTTCTGGGATCGATGAAGTCCCATACTGATCAAGTCCCATACCGGGCTCCTTGCTCAGCAAGGAACCTGCTTCTTCCTCTGCCTGCCACTCCCCCTGCTTGTGCTCTCTCTCTTTCTCTCTGACAAATAAATAAAATCTTTAAGAAAAAAAACAAACATGGGATTCGCCCTCCATGAAATCTGCCTTAAAGTTTAGAAACTTGCCCTCAACTTCTTGACCTCCCCTAACAACTGACTGTGGGTGTTAGTCAGATATATTTCTAAATGTTTCTTGGATTCCTGTGGTTTTCAGTAATTGTGGGCCCCAGTTTCTTCACAAGAGTCTGGTAATGAATGAGTTAAACAATAAAAGAGGGTTCCCTCTGCACCAGGGACCCTTGCCTAAGCTTGCTCCTATTTCCTCTGAAGAAAAAGAGATGTGTCACAACAAAGGAGGAACTCAGAGATTGAGAGATACTTCTACTATAACTTAGTCATCGCCATCAGCTTTGTTACTGGAGGCAGCCAGAGCCGCCACCTCCCACAACCATTGGTCACCCTCACAACAGTTACCAAGCACGGAGCCCCCCAGGCACCCACCTCGAACACTCTGTGTCTCTGAGACTTACACAAGTGTTTTTCAGCCTTGGCTGTGAGGGTGGGGGTAGGGTGCCCAAGGTTATGACAACAAGTAAAAAGCAAAGAGCCCTTTGAGGCTAGTCCCAAGCATTTCTTTTAAATCTTGTACCTCCTTTCCTTTGAGTAGGTCTTAGCTCTCCAAAGAAAAAAAAAGTTTTTAAGCAGCCAATCTTTGTGTGTGTGTGTGTGTGTGTAGTTGTTTCTAACTTTTTTTTTCTTTTTTTGAAATTAAGATATAATTGACATATAACATTATACTAGTTTTAGGTATACCACACATGGTCCAATATTTGTATTTATTGGGAAATGATCACCACAATAATTTTAGTTAACACCCATCATCTCCCATAGTTACAATTTTTTTTCTTGTGTGGTGAACTTTTTAAGATTTACTCTCTTAGCAACTTTGAAATATACAATACAGTATTATTAACTATAGTCACCATGCTGTACATGACATCCCCAGGATTTATTTATTTTATAACTGGAAGTTTGTGACTTTGATCACCTAAACAGTCAATTCTTTTTTTTTTTTTTTTTTTTTTTTTGACAGAGATAGAGAGAGGGAACACAAGCAGGGGGAGTGGGAGAGGAAGAGCAGGCTCCCAGCAGAGGAGCCTGATGTGGGGCTCGATCCCATAACACTGGGATCACGCCCTGAGCTGAAGGCAGGCGCTTAACCGCTGTGCCACCCAGGCGCCCCTAAACAGTCAATTCTTAATGGACAAAGATAATATGTGTTCAATGCTTGAATTTCTGAGACTGTGGGAAAGGCTGCTGGGGAATGACAAAGTGTAGAATATATACTGAAGTACTGCAGATCCAGAAGATTGGTCATTCAGGTCAATCCTATAAATATGGTATTATGCCAGGCTTTGTGCTAGGGGATGACACAAAGAGGAATAATATCTAGGCTTTGCCATCACAGCTCTCGCAGCCTGGGGGAGATATAGATGTTGATGCAGGTAATACAGTACAGTGATCTATGCTGTAAGTGCAGTGCAACCAAATTGCTTTAGGAGTGCAGACAAGGGACGTCTAATTTAGAGTCCCACCCCTTAAGGATGGGAGGACTTGTCGAGTGGGTAAATTTCGATGGCTGGGAGGGGTCAGGCACAGTTATGCATAGGCACTCACATACACATTCCCTTTGAAGCTGGCAATTGCAAAGGGCATGTGCATCTTCAGGATGTATTAGAAAACACCTGAAGTCGAGAACCTTAAGATGAGCCTCTTAAAATGCATTGATTACAGACAAGAGTAGCCATTTGGGTGCTGTTGGAAATTCTTATCTCGACGGATCCTTCTTTCTGAGAGGGGAGGGAAGGGAACTAACATTTACAGGACATCTGACACGAGCCAAATGCCTTTAAGGTTATCTCATGTAATGTTTATGAAAATCGTCTAAGATGAACATGTTGACATCTTTCAAAGCTTAGAAAGTGGGGGTTCAGAGAAGTTAAGCAACTTGCCCAAGACCAGGCAGTTAGAATGTGACCAAACAAGCATTCTAACCCAGTCCCATCTGACTCCAAAGCCCATGCCCTTTCTACGTTTCTGCTGCACTGTCCTGACTCCCTGAGTTTCCACTCCCTTTATGAGTGTTTGCTCTTTTTCTCTTTTGTATTGTTACCACCTCACCATTATAGAGCCAGCCTTTCCCTTTTTCTTAGCACTTTCAGATTCATTCATGTTGAAGTCTTTCAGCCACTGGCGAGTGTAGCTTCTAAAAGGAGGTACAGACTGAAGTGAATGGGATCGTTACCGTCTTGTCAACATCGTCAGCACATCGTCATAATCAGAAAGCAGGGATGGGGACATTCATCTCCACTTACATTTGCTTCCTTGCTGGGCACTGTGTAGAATGATTTAGATGTATGTTATTTCTGTTACCTGGGGACAAATGACAAGTTCCAGAGGATGTGGAGTTTAATGAGAAATAATGAAGGAAGTATTATTTGGGGATTCTGTGTTTGAAAGACAGAAGAGAAGTGCCAGGGCAGTCAGAGCCGGCGCGAGAGTGCTGTGCAGGCTCTATAAAGACAACGTGGTAACAATAAAAGATAACAGAGGAAGAGGAAGTACAAAGTGTGGAAACTCAGAAGGGAGCCACGTGCCTATGTGAAGAGGGTATTGGGCCAGTGCACTGAGGCACGCGTGGACGCACATACTCATGAGCGCCTGTGTTGCGGAAGGTAAGGAGGGGAGGGTGGGAATGAGAAGATCATAGTGAATTATGACATCCCCATGGATTCATTTTCTTTTCTTGTTACCACAATCGATCTAGATTTCATTCATCTTTCTTTTCTCTGGGCTTCCGCCACTTTCTAGGTCATCGTTCTACTATTTTGAGTAGAGAAATCCTTTACTCTCAGTCCAGGAAAGGGAACCAGAAAGGGCCTACTTTCATAGCTAGGCCATCGGTTTTCAGGGGTTTGCAACCCTAAGAGCTGGGGCCACAGAAGGAGGTAGGGGTGAGGATGGGAAGGGGAGCAAACTCAGGGAAGCCTTCTGAAGTGGCATAAACTGAGAATTGAGACAATTTCCACTTGAAGTCACCTCTCCACTTATGAGTCATTAACCATCTGGAACTAAACACAGTTAATTTAGCACCACGTTGGAAAGCTTATAACGTGAGCCACATTCCAGGGCCCGGGCATCCAGGTTTTAATCCTTTGTAAACGCCTCTCTTTTGGAACACAATTTGGTGTCAGTACATAGGAACTAAGAACTGTGCCAACTGGTGAGTCATCGCTCTCTGCTTTCTTCCAGAGCTCTGTGGGAAAAGGATGGGCAGACTGGTTCAGATAAAACCCAGTCCCACCCAAACTCTCACTGAAGACTTGAAACAAATCCATTTTTTAAATGTTTTTAAAATCTAATTGAACTCAGAGAAACGATAATAAGCCTCTGTTCTTTGCTTTCAACTTGGATCTGAAGGCTTGTTTTGTTTTTCTAAGTCTCTAGGCTATCCCATTGGGTTATAACCCTTTAGCTTGTGCTTGCCTTTTAAAGGACATTTAATAAATGATTGCACTGAGCTAGGTTTTGGGGATATAAAGATGTGGTCCCTTACTTTAAAGACCACACAGTCTAGAGCAGTGAGAGCATGCGTAAATAATGTGTGTGTAAATACTGTGTAATAGAATCCTTCATAAAGGTACAGCGTGCACAATCTTTTCTGGATCTCTGTCTGAACATGGACCCATACTAAGGGTGAGGTTTTCTCATTGCACTGGACGGTGTTGCTCTTGGAACTTCGAGTGCTTCCTCTGCAAACTCGGAAGAACAAGCAATGTTTTTCTCGGCTTGAATTTAATTGACTCTGCTTATGATATAGTATCAGCATGAGCCTTGGGAGTCCTCTGACAACCCCTCATTAGTAAGGGTTGGATATTTTTGTCTCAAATGCCTTTCTACTTCCCTTTGATAAGCTGTCCAGGTGTTTGGAGCCTTTTGGGTAAACTTACATCTTCTGGTATTCTAATGATAACTAGTGGATATGTGAATTATATTTTTGGCCGTGGCTGAAATGGTGCATGGTGAATCTCAAGATTGCTGTTCTCTAGTTTTAAAGGTGAGCCCAGTCATTTGAAGCTTTTTTCCTAAGCAGTTGACTACAGTGGGAGTGGACAAGAAGGGAGACATATTGAGTAAGAAGACTGTACTCCAGGGTTCTATTACACTGGTGGCATTTTAAAGAGTTGTTTAATTTGATTCCACCATTGTTTGTGGTGTGCCATCTGGCGTTATTTCCTTTCTTCTATTTACTTTGGCTTTAGTTTTCTCTTATTTGTCAAGTTTCTTAATCTGGAGGCTGAGGTCACTGATTTAAGATTTTTTTTCCTTTCTAGTATAAGCTTCTAGTGCTATAGATTTCTCTCTAACCCTGCCTTCAACTGCATCCCACAGATTTTGATATGTTGCTTCCATTTTCATTCAGTTCAAAGGACTTTCTAACTGCCTTTTTTATTTCTTTTTCACTTCTGAGTTATTTAAAAGTGTGTTATTTAGGATCCAATGGTTTGGATAGTTTTCAAGTATCATTCTGTTGTTTATTTCTAGTGTAGTTTAATTGTGGTCAGAAAATAAACTGTGTATGACTTGAATTCTTTTAAATTTATTGAGACTTATTTTATGCCCCAGAATATGGTCTATCTTGAAAAGAATACCTATGCTGTTGTGGGTAGAGTGTTCTGTAAACATGAGTTAGGTTAAGTTGTGTGATAGTGATGTTCAAGTGTTCTGTATTCCCACTGATTTTTGTCTCCCTATTCTCTGGATAAGTAAAAGAGGAGTATTGAAACCTTCAACTGCAGGTATGGATTTCTCTGTTTTTCCTTTTAGTTCTATCAGGTTGTGCTTTGATATATTTTAAACATCTGTTATTAGGTGCATAAACATGTAAGTTTGTTAAATTCTCTTGATAAATTAACCCCTCTGTAATTATGAAATGACCTTCTATGATAGTTAATTTTATGTGTCAACTTGACTAAGCCATGGAGTACCCGAATATTTGGTTAAACCTTATTCTGGGTGTGTCTGTGATGGTGCTTTTGGATAAGATTAACATTTGAATCCGTAGACTGAGTAAAGTGGATTGCTCTCCCCATGGCCCGGAGGATGGGGGTGGGCAGTATCCAATCAGTTGAAGCCCTAAATAGAACCAAAGACTGAGTAAGAAGAAATGCCTCCTACCTGAATGCCTTTGAGCTGGGAACATCAGTGTTTTCCTGTCTGTAGATGTGAACTGAAACATCTATTCTTCCTGGGTCTTGAGCCTGTTGGGACTGGAACTACACCATCAGCTCTCCTGGGTCTCCAGCTTGCCAGCTGCAGATCTTCGGGTTTGTCAGCCTCCATACTCATAGGAGCCAATTTCTTATATTAAACGTCTCTTTTTTAAGGGGGAAGGGGCAAAGGGAGAGCGAAAATCTTAAGCACCAGTGCGGAGCCGGATCTCACAACTCTGAGATCCTGACCTGAGCTGAAATCAAGAGTTGAAGGCTTAACTGACTGAGCCACTCAGGTGCCCCTAAACTTCTCCATATATATATGTTTCTTTATATTATATATATTTATATAATGTTTACTTTATATATATATTTGTGTGTGTGTGTATATATATACATATACATATATATATATACATATATATATATATTTCCTATTGGTTCTGTTTCCCTGGAGAACTCTAATACATTCGCTTATCTCTACTAATATTCTTTGCTCTGAAATCTACTCCCAACTCCAGCTTTCTTTTGATTAGTGTTAGCATGTTATATTTTTTCATCTCTTACTTTTAATCTATGTGTGTCTTTATATTTACAGTGGGTTTCTTGTTTTGCTTGTTTATCCAATGTAGCAGTCTCCATCTTTTAATTGAGGTGTTTAGACCCTTCACACTTAATGTGATTATTGATACAGTTAGGATTACATCTATCATCTTGCTGTTTTCTATTTGTCCCATCCATTCTTTGTTCCTCTTTTCCATTTTTCTTCCTTTTCTAGACTGATTTTTTTTAATACTATTTTACTCCTTTTATTGGCTTATGGGCTATAACTCTTCGTTGCTTAATTTCAGCAGTTGCTTTAGGGTTTACAGTGTACATTTTAAATTTATCACAGACTACCTTCAAGCGACTTTATACTGTTTCACATATAATATAAGTACCTTACAACAGTACAACAAGACTTCTCTCTGAAGCACTTCTTTTCATGTTTCTTGTGCAGGTATGTTGGCGATGAATTCTCTCAGCTTTTGTGTTATCTAAAAAAGAATTTGTCACATTCCTCTTTTTTTAACTTTTTTATTTTGAAATAATGTAGCCTCCAGAAAGTTTCAAAAAAAAAGTATTAGAGTCAGTCCCATGAAGCTTTCACTGACCTTTCTCCAATGGTGGCATCTTGTAACTGTAGTATAATAAAACCAGGAAATTGACCTGAGTACAGTACTGTTAGCCAGCCTACTGACCTTATTCAGTTTTACCAGTTGTTTCATGTATTCATTTGCGTATTTTACCTTCATATTTGAAAGCTATTTTTACTGGATATTGGACTTCTATGTTGCCAGTCTTTTCTTCCATTAAAAGATGTCTCACTGCTCTGGTTTGTGTTGTTTCTGATGAGAAGTCTTCTGACATTCTTATCTCTATTTTTCTCTATGTAATGTATCATTTCTGTGACTTCCTTTAAGAATTTTCACTTTATCACCAGTTTTAGGCAATTTCATTGTGATGTGCCTTGTGTAGTTTTCTTATGTTTCTTGTGCTTGGGATTCTTGGATCTATGGGTTTATAATTTTGATCAGATTTGGAAAAAATTTTCAGCCATTATTTCCCCAAATATTTTTTGGTCTCACATCACACTCCCTGTCTGCATTTAGGAGACTCGTATTAGGTCACTTGAAGTTTTTACCAACTCACTGGACTCTGTTTATTTTACTTTTAGTCTTTTTTTTCCTCTGTGTGTTTTATTCTGGATAATTTTTAATGCAATATCTGAAGTTCATTAATCTTTTCTTTTATGATAGACATATAACCTGTTGTTAGTCACATTTATTGTATTTTTTCATTTATTATATTTTTCATCTCAGACATTCTATTTTCAACTCTAGAAGCTTGATTTGAGTCTTTAAAATATCTCCATGAGCTACCCAGTAGTTAATCTTTTTATGACCTGACCTTGTTCAATACACAGAATATAGTTATGATAACTCCTTTAATGTCCTTTTCTATGAATTCTATCATATGTGTCATTCCTGGGTTTGTTTCTACTGAATGATTTTTCTCCTCACTATAGATCATATTTTCTTACTCATTTGAAAGCCTGGCAATTTTTTATTGGATGTCAGGCATTGTGAATTTTATCTTCTTGGGTGCTAAATATATTTATATTCCTAATATTATTCTTAGATTTAATTCTGGAACATAGGTTATTTAGAAACAATTGATTCCTTTCAAGTCTTGTTTTTAAGTTTTATTAGGGACCCGAGCAGCATTTAGTCTAGGCTGAATTTGTCCCTAATACCGAGACTAAATCTTTCTGAGTACTTCAACTGCTATCATCTAATTTAAGAAGTTTTTCACTCTAACTGGTAGAAACACAAACTATTTCCAGTTCTGTGTTCCAAGAATTGTTCCCTCCACTCCTTTTAGACAATTCTTTCCCCAGCCTTGAATAGTTGTTTCACCTGATGCACCATTCATTCAGTACTTAGTTGACGACACGAAGGCTGTGCTTTTCAGATATTTCTGTGCGGCTCTTCCCTGTCCAGTACTCTGCCCTATTTTCTCTAGATGCTTTGGCTTCTCTAGACACCTACCTCTGTCTGATCAACTCAGGGAGACTGCTGGACTCTGACAGGGTCCCCCTGCCTGTGCTGCAGCTTGGATATTCTTTTCAGGCAATAAGCTGGGGTAATTTTAAGTGTCATCTCTTATTTTCCCACTCTAAGCAGTCACTAGACTGTACTGTTTGATGTCCTGTGTCTATAAAATGTTTCCTATATTTTGTCTGGTTTTATTACTTGCTGCAGGTAGGAACCATGGTCATTGTTGCTCCATTTTAGCAGAAAGTGGAAGTCCTGCAACTGGAATTTTGCTGGAGAAACTAATTGGCTCCCTTAGGGCTGCTGTAACAACGTATCATAAACTGGATGACTTAAAACAGCAGGAATGTATTCTCTCACAGTTCTAGAGGCTCAGAGTCCAAAATCAAGGTGTCAGCAGTGCCGTGCTCCTTCCAAAGACTCTTCCTTGCCTCTCTTAGCTGTTGGTGGTTGGCTCCAACCCTTGGTATTCCTTGGCTTTAGATTCATCACCCCAATCTCTGCCTGCATCTTCACATGGCCTTCTCCCTGGTGTGCCTATGTCTCTGTGTCCAAATACTTTCTTCTTATAAAGACACCAGCCATTAGATTAGTGGTGCCTATGATCCATTAGTAGATCCTAATCACCCCAATCCAGTATAATCTCTTTTTAACTTGATTACATCTGTGTCTTAGTCTGGGGTGCTGTAACAAGAGTATCATAGACTGGGTAGCTTAAAAAAACAAACATTTCTTTCTCACAGTCCTGGAGGCTGGGAAGTCCAAGATCAAGGTCCCGAGAGACCCAGTGTCTGGTGAGAGCACCATTTATCTGCAGATAACTGTCTTCACTGTGTCCTTAGAGCAAAGAGGTCAGAAAGGTATTCATCTCTCTCAGGTCTCTTCTTATAAGAGCAGTGATCCCATTCATAAGGGCTCCACCCTCATGACTTAATTACATCCCATAGGCCCCATTTCCATATATCACCCACACTGGCAATTTAGTCTTCAACATGAATTTGTGGAGATGCGGGACATAAACATTCAAACATTCAGTCCATAGCAATCTGCAAACACCCTACATCAAATAAGGTCACATTCACAGGTACCAGGAGTTAGCATTTTAACATATCCTTTGGGGGACACAGTTTAACTCATAACAGAAATATGTATTTTTTTAATATCTCTTTTTTTAAGTAAGCTGTACACCAGTGTGGGGCTTGAACTCATGACCCCAAGATTAAGAGTTGCATGCTCTACCAACTGAGCCAGCAAGGCATCCCATTCTTCATTTTTTAAAATGATTTTTTACATTTTATTAAGTTTCTTATTTTAATTTCAGTATAGTTAACAGACAATGTTATATTAGTTTCAGGTGTACAAATATAGTGATTCAACAATTCTATACATTGTTCAGTGCTCATCATCTTTAGTCCCCATCACCTATTTCACCCATCCCCCACCCTGTGCTTCTTGATTGAAGTATATTTTAAATAAAACAGAGGTGAATTACTGATCTTTGTGGGGAAACTGTTAAAAATACTCTGCATTATTAGTTTATCTTTAGATATCCTCAAGTATTTATGATAGCTTCTTTTTTCTTTCCTTTAAGAAGGAAATCAGTTTTATTTTATTTTTTAATAAGATCTTTATTATGAAAGTGATACAAACCATATTACAGCTGATATAGAAAATAGAGGGAATAATCAGCTATAACTTTATAATAGTTTCTAAATCAATTCCATATTTATCTTATTATGATTTGTTAATACAATGAAATTACTGCTTTAAAACTTTTCATATTGGCTTTTCTTAAAAATAAAGCCATTATAAATTTTTTGGTCTTCTGTTTCACCCTGAACCAAAGGGATAATTAGGGATTAAAAGGGTTCAAACTGGAAATTGTAGGAATCAGCTGCTGTGATGTTATCTTAAAAGTAGCTTCTTGCCTGAGGATTAAAATGTGTAGTCAATTAAATCTTCATTATTTGGAGGGATTAGAAGAAGTGCTGTCAAATAGGCTGACCCTTGGTTCCATTTACAAATTCTTTTTAAAGGAAAGCCAGAAAGGAATCACTCACATACTCATCCAGTTTCTAATAAAGTTTAATTCCATGAGCTAATATCATCAATGACAGAACCATGGTCAAAATTAGAACAGGCCTACATTCTAAATGGACATTCCCTAGGGTGATAATAAGTGTTTAATCATCCATGTGCCCACAGATCCACAGGCTTTCTGAAGTGGAAGGGAATTCCGACATCTCCATCATCATACTTAATATACTGTACTATTTTTTTTAAATATTTAATTAATTTATTTATTTGACAGAGAGAGACACGGTGAGAGAGGGAACACCAGCAGGGGGAGTGGGAGAGGGAGAAGCAGGCTTCCTGCTGAGCAGGGAGCCCTATGCGGGGCTCAGTCCCATGGCCCTGGGATCATGACCCGAGCCAAAGGCAGACGCTTAACAGCTGAACCACCCAGGCACCCCAATGTACTGTACTATTTTAATTGTCTGTTTATGTGACTTTCTCCCCCAGAAAACCATGAGACAACAAATACCTTGATACTTACTTAACACAGTGTCATGTACGAGGTTTTCAGTAAATATTTGTACAAGACGTGACAACAGGAAATGAGGAAGGAAGGACCAAACAAGTAGATGAATAAGGCCCAAACAAGTTCAGCATCATGTGTATGGCCACACAGATATTGATAGGGTAGAACTAAAACTTGCTTTCCCAATTCTCAAGTAGTTTTCTTTTAAAAAAATATCTCCTAAATTTATTATCCCTTTTTTTTTTTAAAAGATTTTATTTATTCATTCGACAGAGAGAGACAGCCAGCGGGAGAGGGAACACAAGCAGGGGGAGTGGGAGAGGAAGAAGCAGGCTCCCAGCAGAGGAGCCTGATGTGGGGCTCGATCCCAGAACGCCAGGATCACGCCCTGAGCCGAAGGCAGACGCTTAACGACTGAGCCACCCAGGCGCCCTTATTATCCCTTTAAATCTAAGTTTTTTATCCACATTTTACTAATTTTCGTGAATAATAATATATAGCACTCTTACAGTACTTACTACCTTCCTGGTATTTTGCTAAGTGCTTTCAATATATTAAGTCGTTTGATCTTTATAACAACCCTATAACATAGGCACTATTTTCCCTACTTTACAGGAAACTAAAATACAGAGATGTTAAGTAACATGCTCAAGACCACATGTCTAGTAATTGGTAAAGCTGAGATTGGAACCCAGGCAGTTGAACACTAGAGTCTATGTGTAAACCATTGTGATACATTCCCTGAAATAGAGTCACATTATCTTTTTGTTAAAGTTGTGTGAGGAAAAGTAAAGTAATACTTAACAATACAAAATAGCATAATACAATTTTATTGCACAGGGGACATATATGTTTTAAAATGTCAGTTGATTTTATGTTCAAGATGCTCATTATTTTTTATTTTCCACTGAAAGATATAGAAGTAATAGAAAAAAATAATGTTTATAAACTAATATTATTGAGAAGTAAATTAAAAATATTCCTTGGGGGGGGGGACGCCTGGGTGGCTCAGTCGTTAAGCATCTGCCTTCGGCTCAGGGCATGATCCCAGAGTCCTGGGATCAAGCCCCGCATAGGGCTCCCTGCTCTGCTGGGAGCCTGCTTCTTCCTCTCCTGCTCCCCCTGCTTGTGTTCCTTCTCTCGCTGGCTGTCTCTCTCTCTCTCTGTCAAATAAATAAATAAAATCTTTAAAAGCAAAAATATTCCTTGGGTAGTAGTTTGACAGGGTTTTTATAAACAATATCCAAAAAGTCAGAATCAATTCTTTGTTTCTCCAAGGAAATTCAGACTGACTCTTTTTAACCTTTCCTGTATAGTTCTAAAGTGAAAGTCACTCTAGTGCGATTGCTCTAGGGTTTGCAATATACATTGTTAAACCTATCACAGTCTTTCTTCAAATTATATTACACAGCTTCATGCATAACATAAGAACCTTACAACAGTATAATTCCATTTCCCTCTCTGATCCTTGTGCTATTGTATTACACATTTTACTTCTATATGTCTTAAGCGCCACATGCCTGGTAATTCTTTTTGCTTCAGTCAACTGTCTTTTAAAGAAATTTTAAAACGAGAAGAAAAGTACTTCAAATTTACTCATGTATTTATCATTTCTGACTCTCATTTTTCCTTTGTGTAGATCCAAATTTCCATCTGATATGATTTTCCTTTTGCTGGAGAAACTTCCTTGAATGTAGTTTTGTAGCTCAGGTATGGTGATAAGTTCTCTCTGATTTTGTTTATCTAAAACAGTTTTTATTTTGCCTTAATTTTTGAAAAATATTTTGCTTCCCCCTACCCCTTTGGCACTTTAAAGCTTTTATTCCATTGGCTTTTGATTTGCATGTTTCTGAAAAGAAGTCAGCTGTCATTCTTATTTTTTTTGTTGCCTCTAGGTAATCAGTCTTTTCCTCTGGCTGGTTTTAATATTTTGTCTTTATCGTTGGTTTTCAACAATTTGGTAATCATGTGCCTTGGTGCTATTTACTTTTGTTTTGTTTTTATCCTGCTTGAGAATCATAAAATTTCTTGGATGTGTGAGTTTATAGTTGTTGTCAAATTGGAAAAATTTCTCACTATATAATGCCTTCACCTATTCTTCTGTTTTCCTACTCTCCTGGGACTTCCATTTCACAGCTACTAGACTGGTTGCTGTTATTCCAAAAGTCATGAAGGTTCTGTTCATTTTTTTTTTTTTTTGGTAGTCTTTTTTTTTTTTTTTTTCTTCTGTGCTTAGTTTTGGATATATTCTAAATTGCTATACCCTCAAGTTCACTATTTTTTTTCCTTCTGCAGTGTGGCTTATTTGTTGTTAACCTCATCAGTAAATTTTTCATTTCAGATAGTATCTTCTTCATCCCTAGAAGTTCTATTTGATTCTTTAAAAAATATCTTCCATTCTCATTATATTTATGTTTTCCTTTAAATACATGCACATAGCTGTAATAGTTGTTTTAATGTGATCTTCCAGCATCATTATCTCTGTCATTTTTAGGTCTGTTTCTATTGATTAATTTTTCTCCTGGTTCTGAATCACACTTTCCTGCTTCTTGCCATGTCCAGTAATTTGCTATTGGAAACTGAGTACTGTATATATTATGTTGTCGAGTTTCTGTATTTGTTGTCTTTCTTTGGATGGTGGGGCTTTGTTATGGCAAGTAGTTGAATTATGTGCAGATTAGTTTGACCCGTGTAAGGCCTTACACTTTTCCAAGACAGGCATAAAGTAACCTTCTACTAAGATGTGACTCTACTGTGTCTGTACTGAATGATCTCGAATGTCACTGTGGTCTCTCCTAGTCAAAATTAAAAATTAGGGATGCAATTTAAAAGAAGCTGGTCAGGATGGCTTTACTGAGAAAGTGATGGTTTACACATGAATGATTTTCTTTTGCTTTTCATCGCTCGAGCAGTGGGTGTGAATTATTCTGATAATATTGATACATGATATCAAACTGCTTTGCAGGGCATAACATTTTATACTTTCACCAACAGTTTAAGAAAATGTTTGCTTTACAATATCCTTGCCAGATGTTTCCATAGTATAGTGGTTATCACATCTGCCTCACAATTTCCTTGCCAGCATTGAGTATTATGTTTAATAAATTATAGTATAATCTCTTGGAAGGAATAGTATGCAGTCATTAAGATCATGTTTTTTGAAAACTACTTAATGACTTGGGGTAGGAACTCTCAAACCAATGTCAATTGAGCAAAAGTAGGATAAAAAATTTTATATACATCAAGCTCTCATTATTAAATAAGGATAATATATATTCTTTGTTAATAGCATTTATCTGTGGATAATGGGGTTATGAGAGATTTTTATATTCTCATTTTTTTAGTATAACCTTGATATTAAAACCTTTAAAATGTGAGGTATCTGATAAATGGGTTACTCTGAACATGGAAATACTTGAGAATAAGAAAGTCTACACACATAGAAACCATATGCCCCCAACATACTATAATTGGAGTCACATCTTTCAGTGTCTGTATTCATCAGGAATCCTCTGATAATGGAACTCTCTGGGCTATCAAAAGGAATGTCCTGACAGCATCTCCCACCTAATTGTGAATTTACAAAAGTTACGTAATTGGTCAATGCTCTGTTTTGGATTGGTTTTATTTGTTTTGTCTAATTTGGTCTCAATGCGTTTTGCTTATCTCCCATTTTATACTTCAGCACTGAATGTATTAGTTTGCTAGGACTGCCATAACAAAAGATCGCAGATTAGTTGGTTTAAACCACAGAAGTTTATTCTCTTACAGTTCGGGATGCTGAAGTCCAGGATCAATGTGCTGCCAGGGTTTGTTTCTTCTGAGACATCGTTCCTTCGCTTGCAGATGGCCATCTCCCTGTTTCTTCATTTGGACTTTACTTTGCACGTGCCTGTGTCCAAATTTCTTCTTATAAGGACACCAGACATATTAAATTAGGGCCTACCCTAATGACCTCATTTTACTTTAATTCTTTAATTACCTCTTTATGTTTCTAAATATAGTCACCTTAGGAGTACTAGGGGTCAGGACATCAGCATATGAATTTTGAGGGGACACAATTCAGCCCATAATACTGAGTAAGTTTAGCTCTTCAAACTCCTCATGGATGTAGCAGAAGCAGAAAACCCATTTCTTTGTTCTCCAAGCATTAGCTCTAGATCCCAAAGTGTGTGGTATTGAATTCTGGCTGTCTCACTTAAGAGCTGTTGGACGTGAGACAAGATATCTAGCCTCTTTACACTTGAGTATCCTCATCTCTCAAATGGGGACTATGCAAGCATGTTCTCATACATTTATTGTAGTATTCGGGGGTTTAATTTATGCAGATTTGAAGAACCGTGTTTGTCATAAAGCTGTACACTAAGTGCTCAATAAAGGTTAGCTGTTGTTATATCAAATTATCTAATTAATACAGCTGTCCAGCACTGTATTTAACACAGGAAATATAGTGATGAACACAAAAAATACTCTCCGTCTTCACTGAGGGGGGATTTTCCCTGGATCTATGTGTCATTCTCTTTTCTGGTGAGGCAACTTTTGTTCTCCTTTTAAAAATTCTGTATAGACATAATTTTCTAAGGGATATTAAACAGTCAAAGCCTGCTTGATCTCTGTCCTTCCCTCATTGTGGGCATTGACTCTTATATATGTTTTATAGATCTAGGGAGAGGTAAAGTCTGAAAAAGAAACCTGTGGCGATAAATCCTATATTTTCTTTATGATTGTCTCCTCTTTCTCTACTCCTTAAACAACAGACACACTTATAACCTGTTAGCTGTGCTGGACACATTTACTAAACCCACGTGCCCAGATTCTGTACCTAGATAATTCTGTCTTGTGAGGTCGTGGTATCTACTCCATTAAGCAGTCCTTCTAGAATGCTTTGATGACTAAAAATATGGATGATGTATCTGTCCTTTGTACACCAGCTCTTCGCCCTTCTGTGGGAACATGTGGTTTGGGTGCTTTTTCAAGCAAGGACTTGTGCTGATCTGCCTCATACATTAATTCGAGCTGTAGTAATACTTTGGGAAAGGAATATGATCCCAAAAATAACCACAAGGAGAAGTGTGTCATGAAAGGTCATGGCAGTGGGGCAGACGATATTGGACAGAAGAGTTCTAAAAATAGGGAGCAAGAGATCAAAGAACCAGCAGCAGTGAGGAACCTTTTTTGGCTTTGATTCACAGAAGGAGGAGGCAGCACTCCCCAGCCTGCTCGTGCCTCCTGCTCCACCTGCCACTCCCATCCCACTTGTGGAACTCCAGGGGGTGGGAGGATGGTGAGCATGTTTTTCTCCCCTGGAAGCTGACTGCCTTTAAATCATCCTGATGAAAAGTGTACTTAAATAATACCTTAAAACATGTCAAAATAAGTCACATTTTGGAGAATTTTACCTTACTGCCATATTCCTGATATTGCAAGGAAAGTCTAAGCATTCTGATCAAGAAGACTGAATTTCACCTTTCTTCCGGACCAGATCATTGGATTTTACAATTTAACATGGATTTTTTTTTATTGTCTCCCTACATTGTACCTGATGATTAATTATTTGCAAAGCCAAGCACCAAATTTTATGTGCATGCACTGTGCATTGGGTAGGTATGATCAGCCATATCACATTCCATCAGCTACTGTATGTGTTCTGTGAGAATGGGGTATGGGAGTATTGGGCTGCAATTGAAGAAGCTGATTTTAGGTATGCTGTCCAACGTCCTCCCCTTGTATATATAATACTACACACACACACACACACACACACACACACACACACCATTATTTGACAATAATGAGGTGGGTAGGTTAAGACAGGTTAAAAAGATAGACCTCTTTGAATTTTGACAGATGATTGCATTTGTGTGTGGGAGGGTGGAGTTGTTTTCTGATTTCTTAAACTAGAGAATCAGAAAATTTGCAATGCGTCCCATAATCTGTCTAAAGGTCAGTTTCTTCAATGATAAAATGAGCTTATTGGCACTTGATTTAGAGACAATATATGTGTAGAGGTCCTTGTAAACTATACAGTGCTTTTGTACAAATATTCCTTTTAAACCACATGGTTGTCAGACAATCAGTCTGTGCATTCAGATGGAATCCACCCTTTCCTATTCAAAGAGACTTCTTTTCATTTCAAAACTATTTGCTTCACTCTAGTGTGCAAGGCACTGTGCCAGGCACCAAGACTCATTCAGAGATGAATCATACCCAGAGCCTGCCCTCAAGGGAACTTAGGGTACAAGGAGGCAGATAAAACATTGAAAAATGCACTGCTTGATTTTAAAAATTTAGCTTCAAATGACTGCATAATTGAGCATATCACATTTTAAAAGCAATTTAGCAATCCCTCTTAAATATTTAAATAGTAATGTACATGTTAATCAACATGCATTAGTCTGCTAATAGACTAATTAACATGTATGCCATTAGTCAAGAATATTGAGAAATGCATGTGAAAACAGAGTGTCTTGACTCAAGACAGGCAATTTGGGGTACTGCAGTGGTTAATGATGACTGACAGTACACTAATACCAGCTCCTGTTGAGAGATCAGTCTTCATTAGGCTCCCCATACCAAAATTGACCCAAAAACAATTGATTCTGTCTGGTCCTAAAGCCAATGTCTCCATTCGTTTTGATTTGAGGCTTTCTTAGCCTGAATCCATGGGTGAACGGCCCTTTTGTTTAACATTTTAGTTGCAGTTAACAAATCTCTGACTTTATTCTAAAAAAGGGGGGGTTGGTTGAGATATCTGCAGGAGCCTAGGATTCCTAATGTTTGTGTGAGGGAAATACGCAGTTATGATCTTGAAAATTATGTAATTTGTTGTTGATTTAATGAAAATAAGATGTTTGGCTAATAAAACTTCCAGCTATTTGAAAACCACCACAAAATCTGACTTTTGTAAAAATCTAGTTTAAAACACATTCTCAATCAGAATTATGACTTCAAAAATATTCCTTGAGTAAGAATATTATAGTACTTCTGAAAATTTGGGACATGATTCTGATTTCTTCCAGTAGAAGAAAGCTGCTTCAAAGATCAGAAATCTCACCATTTCCTTTTCAGGATAACTGTAAGGGCCTGTGCATTGGTCTGGAGTCGGCCGCTCCTTCAGGCTTTCATAGGTTTAAATCAGCGTGAGAGATCTTAAATATGGTCTTCAGGAAAAAGAAGCTATTGTAAGCTCAGAAAAGAGGAATGTTTCATTTAGTGCTCAGAATAATGGTTGAAAAGTATTATGAACAGGGGGATCTGTGGGTGTTAACACTTAGCTAATGAGTTCCACAGAATGGTGGGAAGAGAAATACAAGTACTGTGTGAGCAACAGGTGTAACCTTCAAGTGAAGATGCTCTGGGCTGGCATAGAGTCCAGGGCTTCATGATGAGGACAAGACGTACAACTCCCAGCTAGAATCCTTGGAAAGTCCCTTCGCAGAGAGTCTGGAAGGCTGGCCCCAGCTGTGACTCAAATGCTTCAGAAAGAGAGCCCAGATCGATATCATATTTCCAATCACAGGTGTTTAGGGAGACCTGTAATGCCTCAGTTGCCCATTGTCTCTCAGTAAACAGTCTCACCAGTAGTGCTGCCAGTACCTGGATCCAGTCAATTCATACAACGAGTATTTATCAAGTGTCTAGTCTCTACCTTCTGCCAAGCACAAAGAATTGCCTCATACCTCCGCCCTCCAATTTGTGTTTTGATAAAGTGCAGTGAGCTTCTGCAGACCTACGATGGGATGCCTTCCACTGGTCAGATCAGCAACACGGCCCTTTGCTGGCAGCCTCTGGGGCCCCAATGGCTTCTGGCCTCATGTTCACAGTTAGGACCCAAGTTACTCACTGGTTCTCACCAAGCACCCTAAATGTTTCCGGGAGACTCTGAAAGCTTTCATCTTGAATTGGCCAGTGATTTTAACTCTTTCAGAAGACTAATCAGCTTTCAGAATAAAAGTAAGGGTCAGGATTTATTCCCTGGCTTTTCTGGTATTTACTACCATGTACCAAATGACTCTAAAACTTAGTAACTTAAAACAGTTTCCATTACAGCTAAAACTAATATTACACTGTATGTTAACTAACTGTAATTTAAATAAAAATTTAAAAACAAAAAAACAGTATCCATTAAATTATGTCTCATAGATTCTGTGAGTCAGGAATTTGGACAGGACTTAGCTGGGAGATTTTTCTGCTCCTTCTGAGATGGCTGAAGTTATTAATTAGTACTTAGCTTGCAGATGGGCTGCTTGAGAGGGTCACCGAGAAGATTTTATGATACGTTTAGTGAGGATGGCTTGAAGTATGGGCTCAGCTGGGACCGTCTACTGGAGCATGTATGTGGTGTTTCTAGCACCACAGTCTCAGGGTGGTTGGACATCTACGGAGGTTGAGCAGGCATCCCAATGGAACCAGGAGGAAGCTACACGGCCTTTCCTGACCAAGCCGCAGAAGCATTACCTCTGCAGCACTCCATTGGTTGCAAATGAGTCATAAGGCCATCTCGGATTCAAGGGGAGGGAAATGGGCTCCCTTTTTTGATGGGAGGAGAGCTCGGGAAATATTTTTGCAGCCGTCTTTAGAAAATGCAGTTTTCCACCTTAGCTTTGTCTCATTTATTGCTCAACTGCCTCTGAATACCTGATACTGGTCTGGGAGTCAGTTACTGTATCTACTCAGAAGGCAACCTTCTTCCCTCCCTTGTTTTCCTTCTCCCTAGTGGAGATGCCCATTCCAAAGAAACTTCCTGAAGACCACCTAAAAGACAAGGCAGAGTGAATAGGTGCTTAGTTGAAACCAGCAAGATGATATGGGTCAAAGGGGGAGGAATAATCATGATGAGAAGAATTAAAGGAGGCTTCGTTGAGGACGTGGCCATTATGCTGCACTTTGATAGAAAAATAGAATTTTGACAGATTGAGAATGGTGGAGAAAGGCGTGTCATTCCCACCTGAGCCAAAGCACAGAAATGTAGAAAGGTATGTTGTATGAGGAAACGTTAAGACGGCCAAAGAATTGGAGCTTCCGATTCTACAGCCACTGAGAAGCCAGGTTTTTAGCTGTGTTTTAGGAAGGTGACTCTGGCAGTAGTGTGAGGAGGTGAGATTTGGGGGTGGGGGGAAAGATGACCAGTATCCTACAGTGTATAGTATCCTTTTGAAAGGAAAGGAGACAGCTTTCTTTCTCTCCTGATCTATGAGAGAAACAGTCATAGTGACTCTTTCACCAGAAATGATGGCTCTAAGTGGTACAGTCCATCCCTATGCTTGGACCTTCTGTCAGCAAAGGCTTGTCTATATGTGTTTGGATTGGATACTTCATCAGACTAGTCATTCCCTTGGGATTTCATCCCACTCACCCTCCACCATCCCAGTGAAATTGTGCCTCAGCAGCCCTGCAGACCTGCCTTCAATTTCCCATGATCACCTCACACCCTTGCCCCAGCTAAGAAGGTCTGGACTTTTCTGCTGCTTCTACCCTCATTCCCTCAAACTCTTGGCTGCAACCCCATAGAAATTCTTATCATTCCCTGGCAAGCTGTGGCCCATCTCACTGCCACATCTCTGCATATGATTTTCTCTCTGCCTAAAGAATTCTTTCTATCACCCTTTCTCCACCTGGCAAAGTCCTAGTCCTCAGTTTGTACCCAACTGAAGCATCACTTGTGTGAAGCATGAGGTACTAGGCTGCTACCTTCTGGTCTCCATGATGCTCTGGCTTCTATTATAACATCTGTCCCTTTTGAGTGCCATGTGCATTTCATGTATATTTTGTAGATTAGATCGAGGCCTTTGAGAGGACAGACCGTGTCTTATCTTTGTATCAGTAGTGTCTCTCATAGGATTAGGTAGTCAATAAATATTACACGAAGGAAGGAAGGAAAGTGGGAACTTCATTTGACTCTTGTTGATGTAAATGTTGTAAATGTTGATCTCTGTTTCTGTCTAGAAATTCAAAGTCCGACACTGAACGAGCAAGTAGTTGGTACCCTTCTCTGCAGAACAGCGGTGTTTAAGTTCGTTCATAAGAAGCTAGGTTTCTATTGGCATAAGGTTACCGAAGTAATCTAGAAAATCAACCACAGAAAGCCAGCAGATCCCAGAGTACTAGAGCTCTATTCACAAACCTTGTTAATTTCTAACAAAGTTTCCCAGAGGTATCATGAACAGCCCAATTGCGGTATCTCTCATGCCCCAGTAACTATTAACACTGGCAATGTCTTGCCTGGTTTCAGAGCTGTGGAGCAGCCCTGTGTTGTCACCTGGATTCATCAATAACATTCTTTTCACTGAAAGGCTGACATTCACAGGTAGTTGAGGTCATTGTCAACTTCTGTGGTCTCCTTTTAAAACCTAAGGTCACACATTCATAAAATCCTTCCTGACATAGTGAGGATAATAGTGGGGAACTCAGCTTACACATATACTAAGCCCTAAAGAATGTGCTGTGGGCAGAGCTCAGCTTACTTGGGAGAATTTTGTTTGCACAGGGTTTCAGAGCCTGAGCAGTTTCCAGGCCAGGGTAGATGGGATGTTTTCCCTTTCACCAAGAACCCTGCCATGAAGGGCTTTATATAACCAAGGCAGCACTCCCAGGCTGGTGGTAGTGGTGTTTTCACGCTAGCTAGCTGTGCTGCGTGTGCCTTCAAGAGCCTCAGATTAATGTAAACATACTCATGGACAACTTTTACATTCTACCTTTTTTATTACACCCTTGGGGTGTTTGCTGGGCTTAGTAAACAACAGTCTGTAAAGCTGTAACATTTTGTATCCTTCTGAGTACAACATTTTGATTTCATTTTATCCATTGGTTAGCACCCACCCTTCTCTCTCTCAATTTCACTTTCAGGTGTTTTCACCTCTAAGGTGACCCCTATATGAAAATGATCATTTTAAAGCCTATGGATTATGGGTAATTCATCCCAACACCGACTAATTCTCCCCTACAGTTGTCGTTTAAAGAGGGAGCTCCCCTATTCCATCAAGGGATCACTAGGGATTTGAAGCAGGTGAAATTGGGGAGGTGTGGTGAAGGGAGAGGGGACTCTGGTTTGGTCTCGCTGGCCTGTGTCCTAATGCTGCCACTTATCCATGTGACTGGACCCTTTTCGGGGGTGCCTCAGCTTTTCATGGGATCGATTCCTTGTCAAAGATTTGATATAGATGAAATGAGGTAGTCCTTAGAAGATGTGCGGTAAAGATTGGTGTCTGTCCTTTCTTCCTTGACAGGTCACTAGGGCTGGAGAGGGCAAAAGAATCAGAAACTTCACACTGAAGAGTTAGGAAACAGTGTAAGTTGGGCGCATCTAAAATTAGAATATGTAAATATGTAAATAGGATCAAACTGACAATAATTTGACTTGCAATTTTTGAGGAACACATCTATTATACCAGGCGGCGCCAATTTTGTGACTCAGTAGCTACATTTTTAATCACCATTATTTTAAAGGGCCCTTTGATTCTCAAGCTTCTTTGGCATAAAAATTTCTGTGATAGAAATTAAAGGTCTAGAAATAAAGGTCTGCAGGTTCCAGTGAATGGAGCCCCAGCCCAGGTGCCAGTAATGTAAAACTTGTCTATATTTACAAAACACTACTTAATCATTCCTCCAAGGAGATGAGAAAAAGTTCACACTACTGAAATTTAATCCGTATAATTAAATGAGAAATAAGAGATTAGCTCTTAAATATATTAATATTTTCTTCTATTAAAGCTTGATTGAAGACACTCTCTATTTTCCTTACCCCTTTCTTCATCTTTGATTCCTGAAGCTTTTGAAACTTGCAAGTAGAAAATGTGAGGTACACTCTGAGGGGCGCCTGGGTGGCACAGCGGTTAAGCGTCTGCCTTCGGCTCAGGGCGTGATCCCAGCGTTATGGGATCGAGCCCCACATCAGGCTCCTCCGCTATGAGCCTGCTTCTTCCTCTCCCACTCCTCCTGCTTGTGTTCCCTCTCTCACTGGCTGTCTCTATCTGTGTTAAATAAATAAATAAAATCTTTAAAAAAAAAAAAGAAAATGTGAGGTACAAAGAAAATGCCGTTGATATTTGGCTAAATAGTCAGGAGTCAAATTTACAGAAGCAAGAGAAAAGGTAACAGGTCTTGATGATGGAAGCAGAGACCAAACATCTTTCATGTTCTACTTCAAGGTCTAAATCTAATAGACGAGATCTGAGTGAGTGGCATAGGCTGCAGACCAGCTACATTGGCCCCACCTGGGACCTTGTTAGTCCTGTAAATTCTTCAGCCTCATTCCAGATCTACTGAATGAGAAACTCTGAGGTGGACTCGACAGTCCTTGTTTTAACATACTCTCCAGGTGATTCTGATGATGGTTAAGTTTGAGAACCATTAGACTAGTATAGATTTTGAAGAATAGAGGAACATAATCCTCAGAGTGTCATTATAAAAATTTCACTCCATGCTTGAAGAGAAACAAAAATTACTGAGTGGTATGGTGCTTAAAGGAAATAGCTTTCTGTAAGCCAACACCACTTCAGAATAACAGTTTTGGGAAGATTCAAAAGGTCACCTTTATAGTCTACCTCATTAATTCAGCAATGTTTTAACTGCCAAAGTTGGGTTATAACCTATGAATGGTCTTGGAACTAATTTCATGAAATAGTTATTATGTACAGAGGAGATTGATGCCCAGATATTTTTAGGGTACTCTGGGTTACACAGAATGAAAAAGGTTTCCTTGTTGAGAAGTGCTACAAGAAGAGAACGTGTTTAATTTCGTGTAATCCAGTGCTCTGCAGGACTTCGCAGAGCTTTTAATATGTGAAGGTGTAATTGTGGGTTTCCAAAAGAAGATATTCTCTTTTGTATGTGGATGGTTCTTTTGTTCGTGGTATTTCTCAAACTGTTGGACTGTGAAAACCTTTTTCTGTGGAGTGTCCCTTGGGACCAGAGTTGTAGAGAATCTATTTTGGGAAATGCTGACTTGAATTATAGAATGGTAGAGTTTCTTGTTTGGAGATGTCTCTAGATATTAACCAGTCAAATCCCTTCATTTCTAAGCACCTCGCTTGCCTAAAGTCACAAAAACTAATTATTCTGGAGCCACTTTTAACTTTCATTTTGTGCTGTTACCAACTTTTGCAGATATGAGAATCTTTTTTTAAACATCACATTTCATGGATAGACACCCACCTCCTACATGGATGAAAATAAGTATGTTTTACACGCATCCATTGGATAGTGGCCTAACGATGGGTAAAACCACAAGCTTTGGAGTTTGATTCTAGCTCCATTATTTACAGTAAAACCAAGGGGTGAGTTACTTAAACTCTACAGATCTGTTTCTTGTGTAAAATGGTGACAGTAATTGTACCTCCCTTCTGGGTGCCAATAAGAGGCAAACAACATAATTTCTATAACATGGTTAGCATTCTGCTTGCCACACTGTAAATGCTCAATAAATGTTAGCCACTGTTTCATTGATTGATTAAAAATATATATAATGGACAGAAGTTATAACCAAATCCACAATACCCTTAAAGAATTTGTATTTTATTAAGCTAAAATAGAGTGCATATGCATTTGGGGGAAAATATTGTGTAGAGGTGCAAGACATTATTCAGTCTACAAAGTCTAATGTGAAAATCAATTTGCAGATTCTTTTTAAAAAAATATTTATTTATTTGAGACAGAAAGAGAGAGCACAAGCAGGGAGGAGGGTCAGAGGGAGATGGAGAAGCAGACTCTCTCCTGAGCAGGGAGCCCAATGTGGGGCTCGATCCCAGGACCCTGAGATCATGACCCAAGCTGAAGGCAAATGCTTAAGCTCTGAGCCAGCCAGGTGCTCCAATTCCTTTTTTTTTTTTTTAAATTTTATTAATTTATTTGAGAGAGAGAGAGAGCATAAGCAGGGGGAGGCCGAGGGGCAGAGGGACAAGCAGACTCCCACTGAGCAGGGAGTCTGATCCCAAGACCCGGAGGTCACGACCTGAGCCGAAGTCAGGTGCTTAACCTACTGAGCCACCCAGGCTCCCCTGGAGATTCTTTGCAGGAACTCTACAATATTTGAGGTTTACACATTAGGAACCAATGGCCTGTGTTAGCCTATTTTTGTCTAAAAATAGACTATTTTTAAAACATTTACATGAGGAGAGAACCCTCTGTCTTCTTTGTTCCATTATCCTGTGTTTAAATTCCCTTGCAGTTGATTTTTTATGTGTCTCTTTGGGCATGTTCAAAACCCATTTCCTCTGACCTAAGCTTCTGCAGACCTGAACAACTGGTCGACATCTTCTTCACAGTCACATTTAACTCAGCGTAAAACCTCTTCCTAAAGAAACCACTCTATCAATCAGTTAATGATGTTATGTGCCTGGCACTTGAGCAGACACCTTTGGACAGTGAGAAGACATTTGAAACCTCTGCTGTCACTTCAAAGAACTTATGACGTAGCTGAGGGAACAGATTTATCGTCTGAGAGTATTCAAGTGCTATCCTGATAGTACTGGTTGAAAATGCAGTTGGTGTTCAGAAAAAGGCCAAATCAATACAGAAGAATATTTGCAAAGCTGCATGGAAGCAGAAACATCTCTAGTGTAAAAATGCTGAATTAGGAATCAGAATTTAGGTTCTAATCCAGGCTCTGAAACGAACTCACAGTGTGACCTAGGGCCAGATCTTAACATCTCTAGATCTTCTTATCGGCAAAATGAACAATTGGAGTGGGCTCCGTCTGCTGCCACTTCATAGGGGGAGATCTTTATCCCCAGTGCACGTTTTCACACTGAGTGCTCACACAGACCCTGACACAGGTACTGTTAGTCGTCCCATTTTTCAGATAAGCACACTGAGGCTCAGCAAGGTTATATAATTTACAACTGCTTAGCTGTAACCGGTTCCAGTACTCTGGCCGCTTTTTTCTTAATCACAACGCCAAACTTCTCTTTTCAGGGGATGGGCAAGGGTTTAAGCTGGACCTTCTGAGATGGGTGGGGGCAGAAATTGAGTTTCACTGTGGGTCCGACTCAGTCCCCAGAGTGCACGGTAATTTATAGTACAACTTCTTCCCTGACCCCAGAAAACCTATAATATGAGGTTATTTCTGTCCCCAGACACCAGTATTATTATGGAGATAGCTGAACGTGAAGTTAGTTTGTTGCTTATTCATTAACCTTTTCTTTTGTAGGCACTTTTTTTCTTTTTTTCTTTTTGAATTCACCATTTTTAAATTGCTTTTTCTAAGTTCTTAATTTCTTAAATAAAGCCCTTCCTAGCATCATGTATATAGAAAAACCATTTTCTCCCCACCTCTTACAAATCATTAGCCCGTAAATAATCACACGTATAATATAGCATTCAGACTTCTAATAAATCTATTTATTTATTGTTTATTTGAGAGAGAGAGAGTGAGTGTGTGCAAATGGGGGGGGGTGGCAGAGAGAGCGGATCTCAGGCAGACTGTGCCCTGAGCTGGGAGCCTGAAGTGAGGCTCAGGTGGGACTCGAGCGGGGCTCAAGGCCGGGCTGGATCTCACACCCCTGGATCTCACACCCCTTCATGACCTGAGCCGAAATTAAGAGTCGAGCCCTTAATCGACTGAGCCACCCAGGCACCCCATGTTTAGACGTTTAATAAAAGAATGACTACATTGACTTTCCTTTGCTTCTGCTCCACTAAGAGCTGAGAATTCTGTGACTTTTTCAATCTCTAATTAGCGTTGTTTGGCTTTTGCCTTTGCTTGAATCTGACCTTTTAGAGGTGGAAGCGCCGGTGATAGTAATCCCGAACGTCTACTGAGTGCTTACTTGGTTTCAGCTTCTGCTCAAGGTGTATTATATTTGATCTGCACACAAACCCCAGAAGTTAGGAACTACTAATTGTTCCCATTTCACAAATAAGGAAATTGAGATGAAAGTAATTTGTCCTAAGTCATGTATTCATTGAGCAGAGTCAAGAGTCAAACTCGGAGTTTGGCACCCAAACGTAAGCCCTTAGACGTTTTTGAGATTATACTTTTGTCTCCTCTAAAGGAATGACGTGAGGTATATGTAGGAGGGTCAGTGACCTTTTCTTCTTCTTTAGGTTGAACTGATTTACATGGACTTTATTTGAGGAATGTAGGAAGATTACTTATTTAGGCTAGGAGAAAATTAGCAGCAAGGGAAGGAAGTTAAGAGAGGGAACATTTTGGATATACATTTATGTCTCATACACACCTCTTTCCCGAAAGGAGAGTTGTTTCCTGACCAATTTTCCTAGTGAAAGAAGTCATTCACCGCTAGGAAAAGCAGGCCCCATGGCTGGCAGGATTCAGCGGCCACTGTGATGCAGTTAGTAGTGAGCTGGAGAAATTAACAGCTTACTGTCATTTCTAACGTATTTTAATAATCGACAGACTGAAAATTGACCCTTGCCTTTAGAAAAGCAAGAAGGGCTCCAGGAAATTACTCCCTCTACTTTATCACCTCTGCTTTGTCTTATTGTCATGCTAAAATCACACGTATGATACCTTCTTTCCCCTTGCTAATAGCAGGACTTGAAATTATTCAAGGAAAAGAATGTTAAGGCCTCTGCGTTGCTGCTTCTCTCCTCTCTGCCCTGAGAGTTGGTTCACTTTTTGAGCTCCCTCTCTCTGACTTGGAAAGGGTTCCTTTTCTGTTGGGAGTCCCATCCCAGCCCGGCTTCAGGCCTGTGAACGGGAAGGGCAGAGTTTGGGCTGCTGACTGAAGCAGAGGAATATTTGAGTGGCAGGGGAAGGGGGTTGTTGACTTTACTTAAAATATTTTTTGAAAATATTTCATATAATGTTGGGTTTTGTAGCTCCCCTAGCTCTTCTCTGACCCCCCACTTTTAAATAAACGTGTAGAATTACAGTGTGTACAGAGGAAGTTAGAAAATGAACCCCACTGTTCCTATCTCCACAGACATCTGTGCGGGTGTGCCTGGGTGAATGGGCCCTTTGGGAATTCTAAGGGGCATCCTCTAGAGCCAAATTCTTCAACAGGGCAGATTTCCATCAGCTGTGTAAATAGTGTGGCAATGTGTGGAGGCCACAGGCAGTTTCCTGATAGTCGGCTACTGTGCCCAGGTAGTTAAAAGGAGTCGTGTTCCATCCTGAGGCTTGCAGAATGTGAGTTGAGTCTTGTAGGCCCTGATGAGTAGCTGGGTAGAAATTTCCTTTTCATTTTATTCAGGGCAAAGAAAGGCAGTCTGATGAAGATAGGTAGGGCTGGTCGCTAAAACCACACCTAACAGAAGGCTGCTGGGTGTCTGACTGAAGAAAGTACTGTTGACTGCCAGCTGAGGACACAATGGGGCACACACTGCCAGTTGCTCATCCCAGCTCCAGAGATTCCTGGGACCCACCAGAGGACCTGGTGCTCTGAGGATGGTGTGCTCCGAGGTTGTTTATTTAGCTGCTCTTTAGAATGTCAACTTCGGGGGACACCTGGGTGGCTCAGTTGGTTAAGCATCTGCCTTCGGCTCAGGTCACGATCCCGGGGTCCTGGGATGGAGCCCCACGTCGGGCTCCCTGCTCAGCGTTTCTGCTTCTCCCTCTGCCTCCCTGCTCCTTCTCTCTCCCCTTCACTCTCTCTCTCAAATAAATAAAATCTTAAAAAAAAAAAAAAAAGAATGTGGACTTCAATGCAGTTCATGTATCTAGTTTCTTCACCCCACACCGTCTGAGAGCAGGTAGCAATCCTGAAGGCTTTCCGTCTGTCAGTGCCTGTGCTGGGAGCTGGCCTGCAGATGCATTCCCCTCGGGCTCTTCCCCCGGGCGGAAATCTGGATGCCGGCCCCAGCTCCTGGATCTCAAGTCCTTTTCTTTTTTGTTTGCGTATTCTGCAGTCTTCACCACTCTGACATCCAATTTTTTTGTTTCGCTTAAACGAATGGGCATGGAGACAAAACAGCAAGGTACGGGTGGTCCTCTGTGTACATCTGTACATAATGCGTTTCTGAAAATAGGTACAAATCTGCAAGGCCGAAATAATAGATCTGCCTATTGTAAACAGCATCCCAGTACCAAAGAGCTCAAAATGCTATAAGGTCCCTAAGTACATCTTGGTTTTTAGAAATAGTCTTTTATTGTGTGTTTTTAGAATTTGGTTTGTAGTCCTGAATTCTTCCCCTTCACCACTGGACTCAGTGGCTGGAGTCCAGCTATCATCCAGTCGAGGCCAAGGTTTCTCTGCGTTTGACTTGGCCACTGTTTTCCCATCTTCTTCTTAATCGTGTTAAGTTTATGAGACTTACCCTCCTTATCAATAGCATCGGTATTTATTTTTCCATTTTCAGCCCCACTTTTACAACCCATCAAAATGTTCTAATAATTACTTAAACAAGTACTCTTGAGCAAAGATGGCGCCCCAGTACCCAAACAGAACAGCTGTACCCTCTGTCATCCAGTTTCACCATGACCAGTCGAAGTGCTAAGCTTCTCCTTTCTTTAGTGTCCTCTCAACTTGCCTAAGCCATGCTGGGAATTACTAGAAAACGGGACTGCATGCTGTTGTGGGTATGTTTTCTTGAAGTGATCAACTTTTTGGCATTGGTGAATCGCCCAGAACCGCAGGAATTGATGGAAGACAGGATTAGAGGCAGTTGCTTGTGCCCTGTGTGCACGATGAGCAAGTCTGCCTCACATCAGTCTGGGAGAAGCCTGTCACCCAGCTAGCTCTCAGAAGAGCCTTCGACTGTTGTTGTTTTCTTCAAAATAATAGAATGTTTGAGCTGTTGTTTTGTTGTTTTTAAGGTTCAGTGTGTTAGGCGTGTGTATACACTGTTGTGGCTAAGAATTTAAGAGTAATTCCAGAGAGGAGGGAGGAAACGGAAATGGGAGGCTGGAGAGGGGTCTG
The DNA here is from genome assembly GCF_024610735.1 of Ursus americanus. Taxonomy (NCBI): domain Eukaryota; kingdom Metazoa; phylum Chordata; class Mammalia; order Carnivora; family Ursidae; genus Ursus; species Ursus americanus. The sequence continues at coordinate 38,036,589 of NC_142138.1, read as the reverse complement.
GATTGTTCTATGTCTTTTGTTACCATATTTACTCGCTCCGTATGAAGACAATCTGGTGAAGTATTATATTGGACTTCATCTCTGTCTTCATATCACATAAAAATGGATCTGAGAAGTGGTGTAGTAGAATCATTAACAGCGTAGACTCTGGGGGAAGAAAGAGTTTGGATCCCACCTTCACCACTTTCTAGCTGTGTGATCTTGGGTGAATTGTTTAACGTTGCTGAGCTTCAAGGTATGCCCGTTCTCTCAAGGTCATTATGAAGATTAAACATATTTCATACATTTTTGTGAAATTAACCCATGTTAGTCACCCAACATCAGTTTGTTTCAAAGATTTTCTTGGTGTGGTCTGAAAACCTGTGCTTCCCCATTTCATCTGTCACAATTATTAGCCAAGTAACAGTACTAACCATGGTAAAAGAGGAATGGAAGACAGCTGGAGGGCATACAAGTGTACTTTGGCCTTAGACAAGGTGGGCCTATTATCGGTGCCATTATTTTCTCCCTGTTTGTAGGTGACTTTTTATAAATAAATATGTTGGTTGAGGGTATGGAGAGATGGAGAGTTGTTTCCTTTAAAAGATTGGAGAACCATTGATTGAGCCCTTAGATTCTCACATCTTATCACCTTTTATCTGGATTTGTGATGTTGAAAGATTTTCAGAAACTGAGCTACGAGGTGACACAAACTGCCTGTTTGCTTGTGACAGAAATCCCAAGCCAGATAGCTGGAAATAGTAGAACTTGGAGAGGAGATTTGAGAGGGTAGAGAATTCTGATTTCCTCAGAATGTAAGCAGATCTGGGCTGAGGTATCATTTTAAAATCACACAGATTCCTGCAGGCCCACACTGAGACTCTTAGGATTATTCAGTCTTGGTGTCTTTTCAAAAGTCAGGACATACTAGTTTGTCAGACTCTCCCATAAGTGGTCTCATGTTTAAAAACACCAGTTTTAGGGCACGTGGATGGCTCAGTTGGTTAAGCATCTGCCTTCGGCTCAGGTCATGATCCCAAGGTCCTGGGATCAAGCCCCGAGTCAGGCTCCTTGCTCAGCCGGGAGTCTGCTTCTCCCTCTCCCTCTCCCTCTGTCACTCCCCCTGCTTGTGCTCTCTCTCTCTCTGTCAAATAAATAAATAAATAAATAAAATCTTTAAAAAAATGAAAAATAAGACCACCAGTTTCTCATCTGAGCTCCCTTGTAGAATTATGAACAATATGCAGGCTCTGGAGTGAGAAGATCTGGATTCAGCCCTAACCTCTGCCATTATTAGCTGTATGACCTTGGACGAAAGGATTCTTTAACAATTATGATCCTCAGTTGATCCGTTCCTAAAATGTGTATATTAATACTGACATCAGGGGTACCTGGGTGGCTCAGTCGATTGGGCGTTGAACTCTTGGTTTTGGCTCAGGTCATGATCTCATGGGTCGTGGGGTCAAGCCCCACGCCCAGCCCTGCACTCAGTACAGAGTCTACTTGAGATTCTCCGTCTCTGCCTCTCCCCCCTCATGCACATGCACACAGGCACATGCGTGTGCACTCTCTCTCTCAAATAAATAAATAAAATTAAAAAAAAACCTACATCAAGGAGTTGTTTGGGGAACTAAATAAGAAAATGTGTTTAAAATGTTTTGCAAGCTCTACCACCGAAATGAGGAGTTTCAGTAGTAGATGGTCTAGGATTCTGCTATATCCTATAAAACATTAACAAACACAAAACTATACAGAATCATTTACCCATTTTTGAGACTATAACAATGAGGAATGTAAACAAATGCCTGTGAAATGCTTTTTCTTTTTTCCTGTAACACTTTCCTGTGAAATGCCAAGGCAAGGGCCAAGAGCAAGAAATATTTAGGTTTCCCACAACAACTTCCCCTCCAGATGAACAAAATAACAAAAAAATTTCCACTTTAGCGCACAGGGCATTTCTTCTATTTTTTTCCTTCAAAAGATCTTATAATTTTTTTAAGGATTTTATTTATTTATTAGAGAGAGAGAGAAAACGAGCAGGAGGAAGGGGCATAGGAAGAGGGACAAGCAGACCCCCCGCTGAGCAGGGATTCCCCACATGGAGCTCGACCCCAGAACCCCGAGATTGTGACCTGAGCCAGAGGCAGATGCTTAACTGACTGAGCCACCCAGGTACCCTGAAAGATTTTATAATTTTAAAAGGAAGGTGGGTTTAGCCTGAGTTCTAAAGAGCCTCCTTCAAAAAAAGAAGTTTTAATCTCAGAGAAATAAAAAGCTACCACTTAGAAGAAGTGCAGCTGTGTAGGCCTGTCAGCTTGTGACTCGATTATGGCAGGAGAATTAACTGTCCTTGAAGCACTACACCTCAATTCTTGGCTAAGCAGTGGCAAGATGCTTGGGGACCATCAGTCTTATTTGTTCGTAATGAATGATAAAGGAAAATCACTAAATGTGCTCTGATTAGACATCCATTGATAAATATTTTCTAAGAGCCTATTATATGCAAAAAGTTGCTAGGTTTTATAGGGGGGCAGGAGGATGGTTTTGAAGGTAATTGTTTATTTTATCTGTTTATTTATGTATTTTTAAAGATTTTATTTATTAGAGAGAGACAAAGCACCCAAGCAGGGGGCGGGGGAGGAGAGGGACAAGCAGACTCCATGCTGAGCACAGAGGCCAGTGCAGGACTCAATCCCAAGACCCTGAGACCATGACCTGAGATGAAACCAAGAGGGATGGGCTCAACCGACTGAGCCACCCAGGTACCCCTGAGGGTGATTGTTTAAAGATACATGAGTTACAGTCTGGATCTCAAAGAAACTTACACTCTAGCGGAGAGATAAAATACACACAGCTCAATCACAAGGTACAAAGAGTAGATTCATATGAGAGTGAAAAATGTATGATAGCTCCGAAGAACAGAGGTCATTTTCATTTGGGGAATCCGGAAAGAGTTAATAAGGAGGAGAGACTGTTTGAGCCACACTGCTCGGACATGTGAAGTAAGGAGGAGTGCAGTTCCTGGTACAGGAGAAATGAAGGTCAAGGTACAGGAGTGGATAAATGTTAAGGAACATCAGGAGAAAAGAGGGAAATGAGATTAAAGAGTTGAAGCCTAGGCCAAAGAAAAGGGGACCACAGTGTACTGGAAAGAGCATTGGCTAGGTACATACTGGAATGATATTTCCTTTTTTTCAAAGATTCACATTTTTGGGCCATTTTTATGCTTTCGAAATCAAGAAAAACCTTACAGTTGATACGTATATTTAATGTAATATTTCTTTATCACCTAAAAGAGGTCATTGAATCAATGGTATGTTCACAATTGATTAAAATATTTTAATATTCCATGATTGTAATTCTCTATTTCATACACAAATACCCACTTTGTAAGCTGTCTGGAGAAATAAGAAAATGGCACATACAAAGCACTGCTCGCACGGTGTGCTCAGTAAACTATTTTTATGAAAGTAGAGTTGAACTAAGTTTGATAGGCCATGGAGAAGTCCATTCCTGTCAGAAAGGAGAGAGAGGATGAATCAAAACGTGACATCAAATTCACCTTCCAATAACTTCAAAAACCAGTTAGGGATGGAACCCACTTGGGATGCTATTCAACTAGTCTAGGCAAGAGTAAATGAAGGGTCAATCTAGGGGTGAACCGGTGAGAGTGAATGTGATCCATGCCTTGCCTGAGAGATGCTGTCAATAGGACTTGCTAACCGGTGGAGTGCATCAAAAGTAGAAGTAGTCATGACTGAGAGGATTGTACTATTAACGGAAATAAAAGACATGGGAGGTGATAGTATACTTTGTAAAAGAATCTAAATTTGGTCATCTAAATGACCACATGGTATATTTTTTTTCCTATAGTTGGTCTGCACGGTTCCTGACTCCCAGCTCTCTAAACCTTTGGAATTTCTTGCGTTGAAAGAGAAAAAGGTGTCTCTTGTTGTGTTAATGAAGTGACTTTTGGGGGCACCTGGGTGACTCAGTCATAAGCATCTGATTCTTGGTTTTGGCTCAGGTCATGATCTCAGGGCCCTGAGATTGAGTCCTACTTCAGGCTCCGTGCTTAGCTCAGAGTGTGCTTGAGATTCTCTGCCCACCCCCACCCCCAACTCACATACTCTCTGTCTCTTGTCAGATAAAATCTTAAAAAAAGGAAAAAAAGAAATGACTTTTGGACGTCACCTAAGGAGGGGGGCTTGCTGCCAGGAGAATCAACCTTGTGATTAACAGCTTGGAACTTTCAGTCCCACCGCCCAACCTCTGGGGAGGGGGGAGCCTGGAAATCGAATGCGTCAACAATGGCCAGGGATTTAATCAATCATGACTGTGTAATGAAGCCTCCACTGAAAACCAGAGGAGAGGGTTTGGAGAGCTTCTGGATTGGTGACCACTTGGGCACCCAGAAGAGTGCATGCCAGGAGAGGGCATGGAAGCTCCTTGCCCTTTTCCCATACCTTGCCCTCCCCATCTCTTCTATCTGGCTGTTCCTGTTTTCTTTTATAGTAAACCTATAATCTAGTAAATGAAATGTTTCTCTGAGTTCTGTGAGCTGCTCTAGCAAATTAATGGAACCCAAGGAGGAGGTTGTGGGAACCTCTGATTTAGAGCCAGTTGGCCGGAAGTACAGATAACAATCTGGACTTCCGATTGTCCATCTTAAGTCTGGGGGTCAAAGAACCTCCAATCGGTATCTGGTTGGTCAGAAGCACAGGTAACCTGGGCTTGCAACTCACATCTGAAGTAGTGGGGGATGGAGGGAGGGCAGTCATGTAGGACTGAGCACTTAACCTGTGGAATCTGACACTGTCTCTGGGTAAATAGGCTCTGAACTGAGTCAGATTATAAGATGCCCAGCTGGTGTCCTAAGAATTGCTTGGCAGCATGGGGGGAAACCCCTTTACCCCCGCACATGCTGCAGTCGGTGATCTGGAACATTTTACAGGAGACACAGCAAGTGTGGAAGCAAAACTGATGTTTGATTGGAGACACATTGAACCCAGCTCCAGATGGAGACATCCAGGAGGCATTTAGAAATTCGTAATATCATTTTGGGAATGAGAGGGGACTAAAGATGTCATTTTAGAGTCATGTTCATTCAGATGACAGTTGAATCCATGCATACAGATAAGATTTTTAAACAAAGGGACTATAAAGGGAAAAGAAGAAAATTAAAGAACGGAGACTCTAGAGAAAAACAACATGTAAAACAACTCATTGAAAAGAAAACAGGAACCAGAGAAAGAAGAATTTGAGCATTTCAAAAAGAACTAGAACAGAACCATGATCCTGAATCCAAAGAGAAGCAGGGTTAAGCATGAGCACACATTCCCAGACAAATGGGTGCAAATGGATACCTCTTTTTTTTTTCTTTTCCTTTTCCTTTTTTCTTTGTAATTGAGATATAATTGACATATAACTTATTAGTCCCAGGTGTACAGCATAATGATTTGACATTTGCATGTATAATGTACAGCGTGGTGACTATATTAATACTGTATTGTATATTTAAAAGTTGCTAATAAGCAAATCTATTAAAAGCTTTCATCACAAGAGATGCCTCTTTTTTTTTTTTTGAAGATTTTTATTTATTTATTTGACAGAGATAGAAACAGCCAGCGAGAGAGGGAACACAGGCAGGGGGAGTGGGAGAGGAAGAAGCAGGCTTCCAGCAGAGGAGCCTGACGTGGGGCTCGATCCCAGAACGCCGGGATCACGCCCTGAGCCGAAGGCAGACGCTTAATGACTGAGCCACCCAGGCGCCCCAAGAGATGCCTCTTTTGAACACCTGAATTGTCTGTATCTCTTGGTATGTGGCTATCATCTTTTTGCTGCTTTCACATCTTTCCTTTTGCTTCAATTTCTGAGCCTTTTTTCTTTTGACCTGCATTTCTGTGGTTGCTTTAGTAGCTTTGAGGGGGTTTATTATTTTTTTCCCCTCTTGCCTGTGTGCACACCCTATCATAGGCAGCCCCATGGGGTAATCCAATACTGATGCTTAAGAATGTCAGAGAAATGAAACTAAGCCCATATGGGCAAATCACAGAGGCAGGCCCCCAGTGTTCCTCTTTTATGGCAAGCCAACACTAAGAATAATAATAATAATAATAATAATAATACCATCACCATATGGTTTAGGATCCAAGCACAGACCTACCCTTATTCACTTTAAAATTTCCTGGAAAACACTCTCGCCTGTCACACAGAACCTGCCAACACTCCTGTTCAGCTCTTCCCATTATGTGGATAATTCTATTTCCATGTTGTTCTATATACAGTAATCAGTTCTTTCTTTACCTTGCCATTCAGAGCCCTTTAAATGAGCACATATCCACAGAACCCAGCTCAAGTTTTGAGAAAGTTACCCCATCCTATGCTGAATGCATTCTATACTTGTAGACGGTGGTAGTCTGTATTTGCCAGAACCACCACATTTTCATGTGATAAAGTATTATATACATCAACAGCTGTTGGCAGTGCATTTAGTTCTAGTGTCGGACACTTGCAGGCATAAATTAGGTTTGTTTTGATTTTCCGGCTAATGGGGATTGTGATGTCAACGTTCAGTGCAGCACCAAATATTCGATTCTGTTAATGTATCAGTTTTGGGTTGTTTTTTGGTTTTTGGTTTTTTTTTTTTTTTTTTTTAGATTTTATTTATTTATTTGACAGAGAGACAGCAAGAGAGGGAACACAAGTAGTGGGGAGTGGGAGAGGGAGAAGCAGGCTCCCACCGAGTAAGGAGCAGGATGCAGGGCTCAATCCCAGGACCCTGGAATCATGACCTGAGCCAAAGGCAAATGTTTAGGGGCACCTGGGTGGCTCAGTCATTAAGCGTCTGCCTTCGGCTCAGGGCATGATCCCAGCATTCTGGGATCGAGCCCCGCATCAGGCTCCTCCGCTGGGAGCCTGTGTCTTCGTCTTCCTCTCCCACCCCCCCTGCTTGTGTTCCCTCTCTCACTGGCTGTCTCTCTCTGTCAAATAAATAAATAAAATCTTAAAAAAAAAAACAAAAAAACAAAAGCAAATGTTTAATGACATAGCCACCCAGGCGTCCCCAGTGAATCTATCAGTTTTAAGTGCAAAGCAGGATTTGCTTTACCAAAAGTAAAGAGAACACAGTTATTTTTTTCTGCGTGGTTTTTTGTTTTATTTGTTTTTTCCAATTTCAATAATGGGCTTGATAACTTAAAAAAAATGCTCTTGTTGACTAAACCAAATAAAAACTTTTGAATGAGAGCAACTGAAAGATGTTAGGCCATAAAGATAATAATTTACTGAGACTGGTCCAAGACTGGGCCATTTTATTTTTAAGAAGCTTCCCTAATTTTCTAAAGCACACCGAAGTTTGATGATCCCACTTTTTCTAAAATAAGTTCTAGAATAAGTAACAGAAAACTAAGCATAAGTAGGGAACTATCTAGTTAAAAAAAAAATTAGCTAGATATACTAAAATGTGCAATTACTTATAGCTTATATAGATATGCACTTAAATAATTGAGTAAAGCCTATAAGAGGAACAGGTTTTTCTGAAAATTTGTTGACGAATGGAGAACTTTCAGAAAACTGAAAAAGAGCCAATATCATATCTAAATATTTTTGAAGGAATAGAAGAGATCCAGCCAACTGCAGGCTGTGTGTTTAATTTCCATTGCTGAAAAAATTACACAGCACTGGGAATGTTCTCATAATGTTGGTTTGGTAAGTGAGCGACTGTTCTTCAACCCAACTTAGGCAGAGCAAAAGGAAGTGGACTGAAACCAGAACGTGAGGGATTTAGGTTAGAATGTAAGTTTTACGACTGGGAGGAATATTGGAACAACTTCCTAAGAAACATTGTGCAACCTCTTTCTCTAGAGGTCTTTAAAAATAGGATAGATTTTCATGTCTGGTTTAAATCTGGTGCTGCCCAAAGGTGAAGGAAAGCCAGAGTGCTTTATTTTATGCCTCACATATATTTTGAAGACTTTTTAAAGTCTATTTCCTCATTTCAAATATTGGAAACTAAGGATTTGTGTTATAATACGACATCACTAATTTTTTAAAAGATTTTATTTATTTATTTTGGGAGAGAGAGAGAGAGCATGAGTTGGGTGAGGGACAGAGACAGAGGGAGAGGGAGAAAGAAGCAGGCTCCCTGCTGAGCAAGAAGCTCCACGCGGGGCTCAATTCCAGGACCCTGGGATCATGACCTGAGCCGAAGGCAGATGCTTAACTGACTGAGCCACCCGGGCGCCCCGGCATCATTAATTTTTAAAATATTCTTCCACCTTAAGTAAATTATATATATATATATATATCTTTGTGTTATATATATACACACCAGATATATCTATCTATCTATCTATCTATGATTTTCGTCTCCTTTCCATGGGAGAAAAAACATTGCACAGCCACTCCCATCCTACCCCCTTCTTTCTTTTGCTTTGGTGCACTGTGTTTTTGATCACATGTATACACAACAGAGTTCAGATGAGTAGTCCCAGGAACCTTTTCTGGCAGGCTTTGGCAAATCCAGTATATGCTATATAATGTATAATAATTATACATGGAGAAAAGAGGCAGAGGGCCCAGAAGCTCTTGGCAGCTGTGCTGTCTGGTTAGAAAAGGAAGCAAGTTACAGAGTTTGGACATTCAGTTCTGAGACGTTATTCCTGAGTCAACAGGATTTTAATTATGTATGTGGCTTAGAAGAGACATTTACGCAAGAGGAACATATTGTTGTCGAATGTGTTTGTGATTTTGCTCCTGGTTCAGAATTGGAGAGAAGCCGAAAGTAATTTCTAAAGGTACATAACTGAAGTGAAGGAAAACAGAATAATGATACCTCCCCTAGTGACAGGAAAATAACCAAAATCCTGGTCCTCCCTTCCCACTCCCTCGCTCAGCACACTCCCTTTTCTTTTATAATTATCCTTTTGCAAAACACAACAATTAAAAAATATATATATTTTCACACGACATTCATTTGTTTCAGATCACACTATTGAGACAAATTAAGGGTGTGTTAAATATAACTTCATCTTTGACCATCTTTTTCTCCTGTCATGAGGTTGAAGTCGCTTGAAGTGTTTGTTTATAAGTTCATTGTGTCCCGGTGTATATTTTACTCTAGTTTTGGAAAAAGTTGAAAATTTACTGCACTGAAATGGAAATGCTGCATGGGGAATAGAAAGACTATTCTGAATTATATGGATAACTTCTCTTACAGACAGAGTAGAGGGGAGCAAGGGCCCTGCGGAAGGCAAAGACTTTTGCTTTTCTGAAAGTTAAACTTTGCTTCCTGTGACTGTTCATTGATTCATTCACTGACTGATTGATTTGTTCGTTCAGTTTTTAGTGAGCACCTACAATACATCAGTTCTATCATTTAGGTTTACAGCGGGAGACCTATGGTTATCTGTGTCTTATTTTGACTTCTTACCTTACCTTCTCCATGCCCATTCATGGGTGCAGTAATAATAATGACATTTTCTGCTTTTAACAACTAACAGTTCTTGAGCAATTACCAGATGTTGTCCTAAGGGCATTTTATAAATTATTTTATTTAATTTTCACAGCAAGCAACCTTATGGGATAGGTCTTGTTAACAACCTCATTTAAATAGGAAGGAACTAAATACAGGGAGGAGAGGTGTCTTGCACAAGGTCATATACCTAATGAGTGAAACCCAGGCTGTTGGAATCTGAGCCTTTTTCTTAACCCCATGCTGTACTGCCTCCCAGGATTATTTATTCTGTGATTTTTTTTACTTAGAAATATTTCCATAAGTGCACATTCTCAAGGCTGCCTCGATGCCTCACTGAATGACCATTTCTACCTTCTGTTTTTGTCCCTTTATCTCTTGAAAATCCCTGTGCAGTTGTTTTTTAAAAAACAATAAACTGTGTGAGTTCCTAGTTATTTTAGATTTTTCAACACTTAATGCAGTCTCAATTCTCTTTGAAAGCCTTATAAAGTAACCAAATCAATGGGGCACATTTGTAAAGGTTAATGTAAAATAAATTATTTTAGAATAGAAAGTGACTTTTTCCTCTAATATCCATATAGAGAAAAGCAATCCTTGTTTTGAGTGCTTCGAGTAACTAAAAATACTTAAAACTCTGTGAGTTTCTTTGGGAAAGGGAAGAAAATGCAGAATATATCTACATCTGTACAGTATTGGTTTCCTCCAATTTAGTAAGGGATTACAAGACAGTCTTCAGCAAACCTAGAAATGACAACTACAATTTTATAAGCATGAGAACTTGAATCATGTTTCTTTAATGCCATATTATTCAGTTATACCTTCCAAAAAAGCTTCCTTTTAAGATGAGCCAGATCTGCCAAACCAACATATCATCTTGGAGCAATGAAAGGTTTTAGGGTTTCCCCCACTGGGATCCTATTTCCAGTTGACAGATTTTGAAGTTCCCCCAGGGTTTTAGTAGATCTTATGTACCTTTTAATGTAGGGCTTGCAAAAAGCAAATGATCACTTTGTTAGAACCTGGGGGTTCCTCCTTGGCTCTCCTCTGTGCACCCCGAGTTAACGTCTAAAATGGCTGGGGACATTCAAACAGTAGGTTCTCTATTTCATGTCCTGGCTCCACCACTTGCTAGATAGCTGTGTGATCTTGGGCTAGCTACTTAAACTCCTTATGCCTTGGGTTTTGCTCCTGGAGGATGAGAATAACTTCAGTATTTATCTTGTTAAGTTGTTGCAAAATAAGATAATCTATGGAAAGCACATGGCAGAGTGCCTGGCCCACAATAAATACCCAATAAACGTTATATTTTCTCCATCCCAACAGTGGTGAAATTGAAGGTGACATGTTGAACTTAGTTCTTTTACACGACCTTCGTAGAATGATTTGATATTCACACTGTAATTCATAGCTTCACGGCCCTAGAGACCTTGAGGGTTTTTAGTATTTTTAGTTGCTCAAAGCAGAAAAGATTGTTTTTCTCTGTGTGGACATGGAAAGTAAAAGTCACTTTATATTCTAAAATAATTTCTTTCACATTAATCTTTACAAACGTGCTGTATTGCTTTGGTCTTATTACAAGGCTTTAAGAGAGAATCAAGAGTACAGATGGAGTTTTTGACATCTAGCCTCTACAGCCAGGAGATTTGGTTGGTGAGGTATGCAGATGGAGACCCTGGGGTCTTTAAGAGGCAGGTAGAGCACAGTGGTGAAGGACATGGACTCTGGGTTAGGAGGAGCGAGAGGGCCTGGGTCAAGTGGAGGGAGGTGGACCTGGGATTCCCAAACTGTGTTTTCCCCAATTGTTAACAGTTGTAACAGGCACGACCTACAAATGGTTCCCTAGTCAAACAAGTTTGGAAAGTCCTGGTTTAAATGTGGTTAAATGTCTTTCTTTATTGTAAAACCAATCAATAATCAGCCTTAGCCTGAATTCCAGGCCCATCTCTTGCTTCCCTATGTGACTGAGGCAGGTTGGTTAACTTCTTCACCCTGTTTGTCCAGTTGTAAAATGCAGACCATAATAGCACCTTCATTGGTTTATTATGAGTGAAATGAGTTAACACTTGGTGCCTGGCTCATAGTAAGCTCTCTAAGTGTCGAGTCATTACTGTGGTGGAGGGAGCAGAGAGAGGACTTGGTGTCGTTAAACCCCAGCTGAGGACGTTAGGCTGCACAATTTAGCATCTTTGAGGCCCCACAGACTGTCTGTAAAATGAAGGAGCAAAAATGCCTACTTCCTCAGCTCGTTGTGAGCAGGGTAATTGTACATACAAGAGATACCGAAACTGGAAGTACAGTACAGTGCAAAACATACATGGTAGGTATACCGTAAATGGCTGGTATGATCATTCCCCAAGTCTCTATTAATATCATCCGCTAAAATACATAGACGCTGGGTTGATGGCATTGGAGACAGGCATAAATAAGCAGAAAGCAGCTTGCGTATTGCCACGTGGAGTATCCTGGGCCTCTGCCTTTTCCCCGTTGCTCAGAAACATGAGAAGCTGAAATGGATCTCTGTCCGTGTTGACTATGTAGTGTATTCAGGCCCTGGGAGTCAGGGTTGGGAGAGGCCAGAGGTGCCTGGATTATGGGGCAGAAATAGTCCTGCTAATCACAAACTGTTAACTGTGGTGTTAGGCATTACATTCAAATAAGGTTTCACTAGTCAAATAAATTTGGGATGTCCTGGATGACACATGGGTAAATCACTTTATTGTGGAACCATTTCAATACTTTGCTATGCTGATCTGATAGTTTACTATGAATTTGGAAATGTTAGGAAAGAAATACCGTTTGTAGCATTTCCTAAATCAATCCTTTACTTCTTGCCCCACAAAGTGTCTTGTGGGGCTAAAGAGCCTTAGAATACACTTGGGAAGGACTGACCTGGGCAGTCTTGGGGCCTTCCTGTTCACTCTGCCCTTCGTCCTGCCCGAAGGCTGCTGATGGCCTGGTATGCCATTCAGGCTTTCTTGTTATCAGCAGAATTCAGCCTTGACTTGTTTCTAGCAATGAGGTGGCACATTTAAACCTATAATAGGTCGAACTATAGGAGGATGATATTTGCTTGTCTTTGACCTACTAAAATGACAGTTTCGTATGGTTCAGATTCACAGGAGAGTGACTGCAAATGCCATTTGTGTCCACCTGGTTCAGGAACCCTTCCTAACAGTACCAGAAGGAGGGTCATTAGTGTCTCAGGACTGGATCCTTCTTTGAATAAATCCTCATGGACAGCCTTTTACAGCTGGCCCTTGAACAACACGGGTTTGAAATGTGCAGGTCCACTTACACACGGATTTTTTTCGATAAATACAATATAGGACTGTAATTGTGTTTTCTCTTTCTTACAATTTTCTCAACATTTTCTTCTCTCTAGGTTACTTTATTGTAAGAATATGGTATGTAATACATATAACATACAAAATGTGTTCATCTATGTTATCAGTAAGGCCACAGTCAACAGTAGACTATTAATAGTTAGGCTTTGGGGGAGTCAGACATTATATGTGGATTTTCAACTGTGCGGATGGTCGGCACCCCTAACCTCTATGTTGTTCAAGTGTCAACTGTATATGCCTCAGACAGTACTATCCCTAGCACCTTATCTATAAAATATTAACTTCCTCCCTCTTATTTTACCTGGAGGGCACTGGACGCCTCTTGGAAGTGAGCTGCCTATTGGATTTGGAGATGGGAGTTGCCCTGAAGAGTGCTTGGCACTTGCTTCACACAAGGCTGGGTGTATAGAGAAGGCTGACTCTTGCAGGGGGCTACAAGTTAAAGTGAAATTTACAGTTCAATTCTAAGGAATCATAAAGTGCCCAGAGCCAGATTCTGCATTTATCCTCATGCTGCATATGGCCTTTTTATTACTCTAAAATGAGGGCACCTGGGTGGCTCAGTTGGTTAAGTGTCTGCCTTTGGCTCAGGTCATGATCCCAGGGTCCTGGGGTCCAGCCCCGTATTTGGATCCCTGCTCCCTCCTCAACAGGGAGTCAGCTTCTCCCTCTCCCTCCACCCTGCTCATGCTCTCTCTCTCAAATAAATAAAATCTTTAAAAAAAAAGATATATATATATATAAAAAATTCTAAAATGAGCTTGTGGACATCTGTTATGGTAAAACCTAGACTTTTACTCTTAATTTTGTATTCTCTTAAATATCATTATCTTTTCCTTAAAAAGGGGGGTGGAATGGGGAGGAGTGGGAAGCCTAAGGAAAGGAGGTAGCTTAATTTTTAAGTTTGTAAGTTTGTAAAAAATCTTTTTCAAAAAAAAGAAAGGGGTTATGTGCCTATTCTCATTTTTCAAAAGGTAATATTCTCCAGGATGTGATAACATAATAATGATCATAATTAACTTAAGTCAAAGATACAGTCCTTTTATTAGCACTCATTTGTTTCCTTTAATCATTTCAAACAGATGCCCATATTATTGCATTGTAACATTTTATTTTCTTTAACAGAATTATGAAATTATTTGAAGGGCCAGGTAGAACAATATTTCTCAAACTCCAGGTTATGACCCATTAGTAGGTAGGGAAATTAATAAAATGAGTCATGGCTGATATTTTATACAAATGAAGAAATAGAGTAGGATAGAAAATACCAGAAATGTATCACACTTCGTAAGGGCAAGTTTTGTTTCATGAAATTTTGGGGTGTGTGTGTGTGTGTATACACACATATATACACACATATACATATATATCCATATAGATACATACACATACGTTCTCTCTATATATACATACATACACATTCTGTATATATACACACATATACACACATACTTTCTACACACACACATGTTCTGTATACATATGTACATACATGCACGTTCTGTATATATGTATATACATCCACACATGTTTATGCATCCTAGTATGTGTATATAAAGAGCATATAGACATCTGCATGTGAGTGTACCGAGTCAAAATTTTAAATGTATTTCTTACTGTGCAATGCAGAGAGAAAGCTTTGGAGGAATCCTGTGGTGGAGAATATTCAAAATAAAAAGTAAAAAAATAAATGACCATGGTACCCTAGACACTAAATATGATTTTACATGCTAAATATCTTTACTAAAGCAATGCCTTCAGCCTTAGCAAGTTTATAGTTCTAATAAACAAAAAAGGCATTCAGGCAAAATGTATTTTCATATATATGTGTCTGTGTATACATACAGACAGACACCTATCTATAAATGGAATCTTTAAAACCTTTAAATATATTTAAAACCTTTAAAATATATTTAGAAAGAGAACTTCCTGATTCCATGAATAACTGTTGTTAATAACGTAAAGTCAAAGGTGCTGTTATGCTGATATTTTAACAAGTTCGTTCATTCATATACTAAGCTAAAGTCCGGTATGAAAAAATTGTGGGTAGTTGCTACTTTTTTTGCTGAAAACTGATAGCCTATTTAGCACCTACCCTCTCATTAGCCTGGAACGATAGTAGGTGGTCTGTGTGATGCAGTTGGAATCCAGAAAGAAATTCTGAAACTGCATTTAATGGTTGAGAAGAGACAGGCTTAGCCTTCCTCTTAATGAACCCCCCCCCCCCGCCCAATCTGTCTCTGATCTGAACTGGTCTTGCTGAACACGGTAATACTGCTCTGCCCATTCTTCAGCATGGACCATATAGGAACTCTCAGGACCAGAAACATTCCAGACATTCCTTAACACAACGTTCCTCAAAAGATTGGTTTCTTAGGATCCTGCTGGAAGAGCTGCTTGCATGGTTCCCCGAGATGGCTGCACAGCCTTTCAGGAGCAGGTCAGCCAGCCCACGGCAGCTGCCTCTCTGCTCTGAAAGACTTGCTTTACTCAACTGCAGTCCATCACACTCGCCTTTAGAGGGGTAAATGAGGACACTGGGATTCTCGGTAAAGAGGAATCAGTCAGTGGGGCTGAGTTTCCAGCAGCACAGCGAAGCTACACATCGATTGTATATCTTGGTATGATATGTGTTTTCTTTGGAAAGAGGAGTTTAAATGAAGTTTCCTATAGCAAAGTCTTGGCCCCCCAAATCCAAGAGTCTCAAAGTTACTTTTAATGAATTCAAGAACCAGAAATTCTACACTGGAACTCTTATTAGCTGCCTTTCTTACACAAATAATTACAGGACACACCATTTCCCTCTTTTTCCCTATTAATAATTTCCAACTCTGCCTCTCTCTCCACCCTCCCTCCCCCTTTCCTCCTTAGGCTTCTCATACACTTCATTGGAAGCTGTCTAATTCTCTTCTTAGACCAGGACAGCTTGGTATCAAATGTTCCAGGGTTGAAGGTTTTCTAAGAATGAAAAGACAAAAACCAAAAAACTTCTTTCACTTATGACCAGGTCACTTCACATTCTTTCTGGCTGATGGGCTATTCACAATCATCTTGGGGGTTCGGTTTGCCTACAATTCTCCTTACCCCCTTTGCCTCAACTTGACCCCTCCTTTGGATTTCCACATTCCTTCATAAATACGGCCAAACCCAGATCATTCTCAGAAACACAAAACCCGAGTGCAACCTCTTACACACAATTCTCCATGA
The DNA here is from genome assembly GCF_024610735.1 of Ursus americanus. Lineage (NCBI taxonomy): Eukaryota > Metazoa > Chordata > Mammalia > Carnivora > Ursidae > Ursus > Ursus americanus. The sequence goes on along the minus strand of NC_142138.1, from coordinate 38,020,581 downwards.
AATATGATTCTTGAGTGTTATAGACTGGGCTCACACCCCTGAATCTGGGTGATCTGAGTGGAGTTTGTCCTCAGGCTCTATTCTTTCTCGGTGACCCATGAGATGCTGAACAAATTAGAGGTGCTCTATATTCAGCATGGAATTGACTGCCAATGAGATATGACTCAGAGCTCAGAAGTGCGGCACAGACCGGGATGATTAAGAAGCTGAGGGATCATTTCACATTCCAAATGTATAGTATGATAGCTGGAGGAAACAGTACTAGCCTCGGGCTAAGCATTTTTCTCTCTTCATCTCTTCCCTCCATCCAGCCGTGGGCTGAGGCTCCCGGAAAATATTGCTAAAATGAGAGTGAGGAGGACAGTTCTTTTCCCTCTAGCATGTAGAAGACTTATATTTCCATGTCCTTTGTTGCCATATTTGTTAATCACTTTCCTGGGTCATTTAACCAGAAGGCCTTCTGACTTGGGAATCTGTGGCAAAATTTTCAACTGCCAGCTCTCAAACAGAGAAAGGCACCTAGACAAATCCTGTAAGATGGCGTCATCTAAAAATACGCCTTAGTGGGTTATTGGGAGCAGGAAATGAAGCAGAGATAGCAAGTTCACACTGACTTTTTAAAGTCACTACGGAGCCTTACAAGGATCCCACAGATGACTAAAATTAGTTTATTCTGCACAGCATTATCCCCTGCTGACTCAAGATGGTGATACAAGCAGTGTTAAGCTGTGAGCTCACCAGGAAGCTCATTCCCTAAAATTATTCTCTGTCTGGGAAAGGCCCCTAGTTCACATTAGTGGTTGGAAGATGGGGCATTAGCAGCACCTTGTTTCGCCATCACTCAGGAGCTATGTTTTCCACTTGCTTCCAGTTCTCTGTTTCTTGCTGATGTGACAGCCTCCTCATCTGCCTATTTTCTCTCAGTGCTCAGGAGTATAGGGTGTGTGTGTGTGTGTGCACGCACGCATGGGTGAGAGAGAGAATGAGAGAGAGAGAATATCATTCTTTTAGTTGTGTAATACAGTAATTAGAAAACATGGAGGCTGGGGCACCTGGGTGGCTCAGTTGGTTAAGCATCTGCCTTGAGCTCAGATCATGATCTCAGGGTCCTGGGATCAAGCCCCATATCTGTATCTGGCTCCCTGCTCAGTGGGGAGTCTGCTTCTCCCTCTGCTCCTCCCCACCCTGCTCGCTTGTACTCTCTCTACCTCTCTCTCAAATAAATAAACAAATAAATCTTAAAGAAAAAGAAAGAAAGAAAACATGGAGGCTAAATGATCTGGTAAGGCCCATCCAGCAATTCACGGACACTCAGCACTGAGTGTTATAATTTCAGTCCTATAATTTTCAAAGACTTCTGAACATGCTGAGGCTTTGCTGTTTCTACTACAAGGAAAAATACAGGCCCTATAAGCTATCTTAGTGTAGGTGGTCAGCTGATTAGAAACATGGTCAGGTAGGTGTAGGCAGAAAATATGCAGACATATATGCTGTTGCGGTGGCTTTTCTGTTGTGAGAATAGGTTTTCTATTTAAGGGCAAATTTTTAGAATAAAGCTGTATCCACACTCTACTAAAAGTTACTGTGTTGGTTGATTCACTCAAGAAGTCAGTTCAATGAAAAAAAAAAGTCATACAAATCAACTATTTATCTCAATTGGCTAATCAGTCTTGTAAAGAAGTAGCTCCAACATTTCTATATCAGCCCATACCCTGTTATGTTCTTTCTTCAGGGCTGATTTTATATTCCTTTTCATACAGATTTTTTATAATGTTCATTTCAGGACCCAAATAGATATTCTTTCATGTATGCCAGAGTCATTTTGGTTCTAAATCATTCTGTTTCTCTGTAGGTGCCCATTCTCTGCCACTGATAACTTTGCCCCATCTGTTTAATCCATTTTTTGGTTTATTAAGTACTGGGTTTATTTCTTTGGTGACAAAGCCCTCAAACTATGCATCACTGATTTTCTATTTTTGAAGCCCTGGAATTTTCCTTGTTGGGACATTGAGTGCTTCATTTCTAATTAGGCTTTCCTTCTTACTCATATTTGGCTTTGCTTTATCAATAAATTACACAACCAATAATTGGGAACAGGATTTCAGAGTGTGCTGCAAACATGAGTCCCAGTGATTTGTGGGAAAGAAGGAGCATTCAGGGAGAAATGTCACTGGAACTGTGCTGGAGGCAAGAGGACGATTGGGCTTGAGAATGTAATGGGAGGTAGATAATTTTTGAAGCAACAACTGGACCCTTGCTCGGGTTGGTAGTAGTTCTATCTTGTAGCCAGATGAAAGTTTTTGGTAGAAACTATCCCCCTTTGGTTGGCTATTTCCTTTAAAATAGCCTTTGTACCAAGAAGAGCATCTTTAGAAAAAGCCATTGGACCTGTTCTGCTGTAAAACCTGGGTTAAGCATGATGCTTCAGGAATATTTTCCAAGATCCTGTTCTAACGCTTCCACCTTCATGAAGTTTTTCCTAATCCCCCCAGCTTAGAACCATGATTCCTTCCTCTCACCTCCCAGGCACTCGGGGGTAATGCATGGAGCACCGAGCCTGGTGTAGAGAAAGCATTGTACAAGTGTTTGTTATTACGACCTCCGCTTCTTTGTAGCGTGTATCACCTTCTGCAGGAGTTTTATCGGAATCACCAGTGATCTGCACTTTCTGGATACTTGCTAAGCATGTATTGAATGAATAATAGATTTTCAGACCTATTCAGGTATCCTTGTAGGCCCAGGCCTGACATTCAGTGGACACTCAATAAGTGTGGGGATAATGAACATTCGATGAATGGTGATAAACAAAAATTTCCATTGCAACTTTTGAAAGGCAGCCAAAGGTCAGTCCTTGTGTTCACAGGGTTAACTTTTCTAATCTCCTTCAGTGCCAAAGACATTAAACAACAGCAGCGTTACTTCTGAGCCCAGTCCTATAAATGACATGCTGGTTATTAAAATAACTGGCGAACTGGCTTCATCGGCACTTCCCATGTATGGAGTAGAATAACTATGGCTAATACTTATTGGGCATTTGTTTTGTGCCAAGCTCTGTTCTGAGCACTTTACATACACTCAATTATGTCCTGCTGCAAATTTTTGTAAAGACAAGTCACCGAGGCACAATGAGGTGAAATCCCTTTCCCCGGGTCACACTCTTGCCAAATACGGACTTAGAGCCAGAGCTGGGCCAGAGTCACCAAGTTATGGTTTGATGGCACCTATTGCCCTACTTTGCACAAACTGCTAAAATAAGTGCAAAGGCCAGAGTTAGTTCAGCCAAGATGCTGCTGCACAGAGATTTAATGTTTCTCTCAAATATATTTGAACTCTCAGCTGTCCTCTTCCTGGTAGGTGCCCCAGGTAGAGAGGGGAAGGAGGGCCCCAGAAGCACCTGCTTATGTTGCCAACATAGAACATTTTTAGTTAGAGTCTCAGACCCCATATTTTTGCAAATATCCGCCCTGCCCTGTCAATAAGCCTCATCTTCTCCCACATTCATTATAATCTCATCTCTCCCAGCTCTTCCCCAGGCTGTGAGTTTTCCACTTCCCTCCCCTCCTTCAACAGTCTGGGCCGTTTGGGTCATTTGAAGATGCATCTTAGATGGGACTTCCAGCCCTCGCTGACTATCACAGTCAGAACCCCTGTAACTCTGAGGACCCCCCTGCCCTGGCTTTTTGTTCTATATTGTAAGTGTCGGGTTAATTGTCTGCTATGACACTGTGAGTTCATCAAGGGTGGCAAGCCTGTCTTGTTCACTTGTATGCTGAGAGGCCAGCACAATTCTGGGCACACAGGTTGGCACAGAAATGTTTGTTGAATGAGCAAATAAATGAGTAAATAAAAATGTTCCCTTGCATGTCCATTCTACTCTCAAGTATTCCATAAGTCAGCTGTGGGGACCATGCATCTCCACATTCAGATGCCCAAGATTGGCTGGGAGGACACAGCCAAGAATAACACATTAGACATGTTATTTCTTTGTCCCTACATATCAGAGAAAAAATACCCCACTGCCATACAACCTAAGGCCATAGGAGTAAATAATCTCTGATGAGGGGGGAAAAAAGATGCCTGAAAAATTTGTGGCTGGAAAAAAATGTTGCAAACAGCATTTCATTTTTCCCCACTGTGGGTTTATTGTGTAAATTATGTGTGAGACAAATATGTGATAGAGAGATTCAATGGTAATTGCTTGTTCTCAGATGTTTGGTTAACCACGCCTCTTAATCCTATATACAGTAGCTTAGCACAGAATTAAATTCTGCCCTTTAGGCAGGATTAGCATTTGGAATTTCTTGTTTCTGTAGTTTAAATGCTTTTATCCCAATATTTGTACTTTTCTACTTAGAATAAATGCACTGAGTGTGTGTGGGGAAATATAAATAGCATGGAATTCTTATGATTCAACTCATCATCCTTATTGGTTTGCGGTCGATTTTTATGGATACTAATTTTTTTAAATTACTCATCTGTAATTAGTTACAGGAACAGAGAAAGAATTGCTTCTAATGAATCTAGTGTCCTCTCTTTGCCAATAATCAAGGCCTTTGATTTTATAAAGAATAAAAATTTCTTTCAGCCTTTACTCTCAAAATGCAAAGACTTCATGGGACAGTGCTTTTGACATAATGAGGGAGAAAGGTTTTTCCCTGCTGCCACATACAGCAGAAATGGGAGGGGGGGGGGAAATGTTGATCTAATTAACCGAGGAAACTCTTTACCCCATATCAGTGGTAGTACTAATTTTTTCATTCAACATCCATTAGTGTTCACTGTGTGCCTAAAATGTACTAGAAGCTGCTATTTACTGACTGTGTAAAAAAAACTAGGAGCCTGGGTGGCTCAGCTGGTTGAGCATCAGACTCCTGGTTTCAGCTCAGGGTGGTGAGATTGAGCCCCGAGTCAGGCTGCACGCTCAGTGGGGAGTCTGCTTGAGGTCCTTCCTCTTCCTCTCCCTCTGCTCCTCCCCCCACCTGCACTCTTGTGCTCTCTATCAAGTAAATAAATAAATCTTAAAACAAACAAACAAAAAAAACTAAGACGTGGTCCCTGTGCTCAAGGAACTTAACAAAGGATTGCAATCAAACAAGACAAGTCTTATGTGGAAGTCTACACAAAGCCCAGCAAGGCTTTAGGAGAAGGATGTGAGCCAGCTGGGGAAGTCAAGACTATGGATTCACAGAGGAGAAAGCCTCTGAGCTGAGATTCGCAGGAACAGGAGTCTGCTAGGCGACAGAGCCAGTGACTGAGCCATGGGGGAAGGCATTCTAGCTAGACAAGGGCTAAGACAACTGTGTCACTGGAATCTTTGGGCCTTTATTATCCATAATACATGGTCTGTGACCCAACTTACAACTCACAGAGACATCAGTGTGAGGCATCCCCACTGTGAGGCCAACTTTCAGCATGGCAGGAATCTGTTCGGGTTGTCAGAGAGAGAGAGAGAGAGTATTCACTCTGGCCACAGTATGGTGGGGAGACTATGGAGAAGCTGCCCCAGTATTTGGGCAAACAGAGGTGAGGCCAGATCTGGAACAACAGTGGTGGGAATTAGGATGTGAGTGGTGTTGAGGAGGCAGGGGCAGCAGGACCTGGTGACTGACCACATGGGCCACAGGGCACCTTCTGTGCTGTAAGCCACAAATCTGGACTGACTCAAATTTTCTGTTAGTGGTCATAGCCATCTGCAACCGCCCAACAGAAATTAGGTTGAGCCTTTCATCAAATTAATTTGAAGGCAGAAAGGTGAATTTAACCCAACATTAGAATATTTTGATAGCATTAAATGGGATATTTTCAAAATAGATTGTCCTTTGGGGGGAGGATATTTATCCACTTAATCTATTAAATAATTATATCTAACCCTAGAGAGATCATTCTAACACTTCCAACAGAGAGTTAAGGGAGGCTAACTCATGGTCTCCATCAGCATTGCCCTTTTTCTTTTTCAAAGCAGTTTACAAATATCAGCTTCACACTTTACATTTTTACCATGGCTCCACTGGAGCCGGCAAATATAGGGAACACGGTGATTGTCACAGTCAGTGTGAACCTGTGACGTCGAATCAGTTTTGCCGGTAGCCTAAATCTTCTGTTTAATTGTCTATTGACATTTTTCTGTGCATATGTTCATGCAAATACTGGTATCTGTTTTCATAACTCTCCAGAATTTGGAGAAGGAAATTCTGCTCCAACTACCTTAATCTTCTCCTCCCTGCAGTCTGCTGACAAGGCCCCTTCTTTATGACTCATCGGAGTCCAGTTTCCTATTTGAATTGTTCCTTCTTAGAAATTTCTGGGGGTGCCTGGGTGGCTCAGTCGGTTAAGTGTCTTACCCGGTTTCGGCTCAGGTCATGATCTGAGGGTCGCGAGATTGAGCCTGGCATTATGCCGTCCTGGGCATAGAGCCTGCTTAAGATTCTCTCTCTCCCTCTCTCTTTGCCCCCTCCCACCCCACTCTTGTGCACATGCGCGTGCTCTCTCTTTAAAAAAAAAGAAATTCTAAACCTCTCCTTCAGAATCTATCTTAAAATTAAATTTCTCTACAAAATGTGATCACTATTCCAATTCTTTGTTTCTTGACCACATTTATAGACTGTTTTAAATTTACATACATGTTTTTGGTTAAGTCTTCTTAAATATTTTCATACATATTTGGGCATTTTCAGACCATATCGTCCTCAACCTATTATGAGTGTTCAGTAGGCGTTAACCTTAACTGATGGACAGAAAGTGGAAATACATTTTCATCTGTCTGCCCTAATTTTATGTTTACCTCTAAAACTTTAGATTTTTTTTTCTAGAACCCAAAATACATGTACCAACAGGACAGCATCCCTATTTTCTGACTTCTCCATGCAGTTCTTTTAAAAACTTTTAAACATTTTATATACACAGAAAAGTACAGACTGTAACAAGTCAGAACCTTAAAAGGCAAGTATCCTCGGGTGCCTAGCTGGCTCAGTCGGTGGAGTGTGCAACGCTTGATCTTGAGGTTGTAAGTTCAAGCACCACGTTGGGCATAGAGATTACTTTTTAAAAAAGGCAAATATCCTGTCATATATGTCTCAGAAGTTTTATTTTTGTTAGAAAAAAAAGTATTAAAGATAGAGTTGGTATCTCTTTGGTAAACTTCTTTTGGTATCCATCCATTTTTCCCCTATACAAGTGCAACTAACAAGTGTTAATCTTTTTTCCTTTTTTCTTCTTTAAAAGAGTGGTTAGGGCGCCTGGGTGGCTCAGTCCTTGGGCATCTGTCTTCGGCTCAGGGCGTGATCCAGGCGTTCTGGGATTGTGCCCCGCATCAGGCTCCTCCGCTGGGAGCCTGCTTCTTCCTCTCCCACTCCCCCGGCTTATGTTCCCTCTCTCACTGGCTGTCTCTCTCCGTCAAATAAATAAATAAAATCTTTAAAAAATAAAAAATAAATAAATAAATAATAAAAGAGTGGTTATATTGTACACACTTTTCTATAGCTGACTATTCTTAAATATATCTTTTGAACATCTTTCTATGTCAGTAATATGGTTCTGTCTCTCCTTTTTTTTAAATGGCTACATAGCAGTGGTGATGATAGCTAATATTTGCTGAGTGATTTACTCTGTGCCAAGAGTCTGTCTCATCTGTAGTTTACAAGAACCACAGGTGGAAGAAACTCCATTTTGGAGATGAAGAATCTGAGGCTCAGGGAGGTGTGATAGGGAAAATAATGGCCCCCGAAGATGTCTATGTCTAAATCCCTGGAACCTGGAATGTGTTACCTTACATGGCAAAATGGACTTTGTGGATGGGATTAAAGTTAAGACCATGAGATGGGGAGATTAGTCTGGACTATCTGGGTGGGCCCACTTAAATCACTTGAGTCCCTAAAAGTGGAACCTTTCTCAGTTGAGTTAGAGAGAGATCTGATGACGGTAGGAACAGAGTCAGAGAGATGGCAGCACGAGGAGTCCATGCTGTGTTGCTGTTTTTGAGATGTAGGGGTCTATATGCAAAGACCAGCAAGAAGACTCTAGAAGCTAAGGGCAGGACTCCACTAATAGCAAGCAAGGAAACAGAGACCTCAGTCCTACAGCCACATGGGTGGGACTGAATTCTGCCAATACCTGCATGAGCAAGGAAAGGGATTCCCTCCTAGACTCTATAAGAAGGACACCAGCACTGCCAACACGTTGTAAGTTTTAGCCCAGTGAGACCCAGACCAGAATTCTGACCTATCAAACTGTAAGATACTAGATTTGTGTTGTTTTACAGCTCTAAAACTGTGGTAAGTTATTATGGCAGCAATAGAAGATAAATACAAAAGGCCACAACTAATAAGTTGTACTGAAATGAGAACTCAGCTCAAGTGGTCTGACTCCAGGGTGTGGATAGAGCTAAATCATTATTTATTTAACTAGTCCATATTAATGGGCATTTAGACTGCTTTCAGTTTACAGTATGTTAGACAGTAGGATAGTAGATTTCCCTCATATCTGAGTAGGCTTTACTCCTAAAGTGGGATTTGAACTCATGATCCTGTGATCAAGAGTCACATGCTCTACTGACTAAGCTGGCTGGGTGCCCCAATTTTTTCATATCTATATTTTCAAACACTTGAGCTAGAATTTCTATAGGGAGATTTCCTAAATGTGAAATTACGGGGTCAAAATATAATGATATTAAATATGTTTATAAATACTGCCAAATTGCCTTGCAGAATGGTCCCAGTGCAGCTCTTAAATAAGAACTGAAATTAGCAGGAAAAGAGTGAAAAAAAATACAAATGGATCTGGCTCATCAGTGACCATTTCAGCAAAGCAAAGAACTGAAGTGACCACATAACGGAAAGTGCCTTTCTCCTTCATTTTAAGCAGAGAGCCTATAGACGTCAGTTCCAGAAGAGTCCCTGTGGCTCTTTCTTCTTTATGTGCATTATGGATAAATTCATTTTGTGCTTTTATTTCTGGGTCTTGCTTTGGCCTTTGAGGCAATAAAGACTGACAAAAATAAATAGCCTTTTTAGTACATATCTCTTGGGCTACTGATCTATTTTAAAATGCTCTATTCCTTCAACTGAGACCAGATTTTTCCCTTGTGCACAATTAGATTCTTGAAAATAGTAATAACATTTCATTAATTTTTGACTGATAGGCTTCCCAGCAGGGTCCTGGAACCCAACTTTTGGAAAAAAATTACTGATTTAAGAAAATTAACGTAGCAACCTGTTCAAGGGTGTGGGCTCTGTGACTAGCTGGTGTTTTATGGGAGTCACTGCAGCAGGCCCCATCAGGATTTAAAGGTCAGTTCCTCGTGTGAGTCTACATGAGAACAGAGCTCTTCACATTGTTCACATTAAGAGATCCTTGGCTCTGAAAAACAAGAAGTTTTTCTTGCTGGAGATGACTTTTACTTTCTTTGGGCATCTTAATACCATTCTTTGATCTGGAAAGTGGTCTCTGTCACTCTTGGCTTGTCCCAATGCTTTTGTTGAGCTTACAGACATGATAGCACCCATCCCCCACCCCCACCCCCGCCCCCCAGTCTCCTCCTTTTTTCTCAGAACTTCCTTGTCTCTTACTCGGCTGCCTTGGAGATTTTGGTTTTCTCCTTCGGCTGTGATTTTTTTGTCTTCAAAGTTGTGAAACTTGACTCAATTGTTGATGCTTGTTTTTTGCCCTGGTGCTCAACTGCTCGATCCCAAGGCATCGTAATAAACATCCTCTTGGCTGTGAAATGGAAACATGTCTAATGATGATGTTCGTTTGTTTACTTATTTATTTTTGCTTCATTTTTGCCTAGGAAACCAGAATGGAAATTTTGAATTCTGATAGATGTTAGGGAATTCTAATGAATAATAGCATCTCTTATTAGCACTTAACATGTGCCTAACACTACTGATTTTTTGGTAAATGGGTTCAAGTCCTCAGGGCCATTCTATAAGGTGGGTGCTATTATTATCCCCATTGCACTATTGAGGAAATTGAGGCTTTTAGCAGTTAGACAACCTGCTTAAGGCTATAGAGTAGTGAATGATAAAGCTGAGATTCAAACACAGGCTTGTTTGATCAGTCTGGATTCTTAACCACTATCCAGATTGTTCTTTGGCGTTTCAAATCATTCGTAAGCAATACTTTCAAGCATGTTTTAAAACCGAAAAGATTAAACCAGAGCTAAAGAGCTACTTACTCTGTGGTGAAGTAGAAAGAACACTGGAATAGGAGTCAAAAGGCTGTGTCCTTAGTGGCTGAGCAGGTCCCTGGGCAAGTCATCAAGTCATTCACCAGCTCCTCCTTGACCTTTGTTTTTCCCATCTTTAAAAGTGCCTATCTTCCCACATCCTTAAAAAACAAACAAACAAAAACCAACAACCTTGACTTCCTGTTTTATTTTCCCTATTCTAAGGTAGATGGAACCTGCCTCTCCCATAGCATTTGTGACAGTTAAGGCTGGTGTCTGATGAGTCAGTTGGCACAGAGCTACTTGTCCTGAAAGAGAAGGAAAAAGCAATGATTAAATGCCACCCCCCCCCCCCACACACACCCTGGCGGAGAGCGAAGCTAAGCATAATGACTCAAGTTCAAAGCTTAGAAAATCTTGGCGGAAACAGGGTGGATATATTCTTCTGTCTCCAATTTTCTCTGTATATTCATCATTGACCATAGAAATGTGGATGAATGTGTGGTTCGTCATGTAATCATCATCTCAAACTTGCTCAAGCTGTTGTGGAGTACTAATGCTACCAAACTGTCTTGGGCCAGTCAGAAACGAGACCTAGCCATAGAGAGGACCTGCTAACTTCCTCAAGCATGTATCTTTATTCTATCACGTAGCTTTTTTTCTGTCCTGTGTGTTCTGGGCTGAATTGTGTCCTCTTAAAATTAATATTATGATGTCCTAATCCCCAGTAACTCAGAATGTGACTATATTGGGAGGTAAGGCCTTTAAAGAGGTGATTAAGGTAAAATGAGGTCATATGGGCTCTACTCCAGTGTGACCAGTGTCCTCATAAGAGATTAGGACACACAAACACACATGAAAGAATGAACAACCATGTGAGGGTACAGGGAGAAAGTGGCCATCAGCAAGTCAAGGAGAGAGGACTCAGAAGAAAACAAACCTGTTAACACCTTGCTCTTGGACTAGTAGCCTCCAGACTGTGAGAAAATAAATTTCTGTAGTTTAAGCACCCAGTCTCAATCTCTGATATTTAATTATGACAGCCCTAGCAAACTAACACAGCATATTTTAAATCCAGGGTTGTTTTAAGGTTTCTCCTTTACTTCTCAGAATTTCTTTATCTTTATGTTTTTATTTCTTTTCTCCTTTGCTGGAGCTTGACTTTCTTGCCCTAATAAGTCATACTTGGGTATCAAGTTTCATCCATGCCCTGGGGTGCAGAGATTTCACAAATGTTTGAAGAATACCAAATGTTAGATTAATATTGACTGATACTTTGTGGGTTTTTTTTTAAAAAGATTTATTTATTTATTTGAGAGAGAGAGAGGGTGCACACAAGTTGAGGAGGGGCAGAGGGAGAGGAGAGGGAGAATCCCAAGCAGACTCTGCACTGAGCACAGATCCCAATGCAGGGCTTGATCCCACGACCTATGAGATCATGCCCTCAGCCAAAACCAAGAGTCAGACGCTTAACCGACTGGGTCACCCAGGTGCCCCTTGACCAATACTTTGAATATAGCTACATTCTACACCTATGTAAAGTCCTTGTCACTGACTTACCTATGTGTGTCCGTTCTTAAACAGATTATTTAATTTATAACTAGTATAATAAAACTCTGAACTATATGCAACTGATTTCTTATCCTTCACCCATACCCCAGGAATTTTTCTATTTTTTCTTACTTCCTATCTTGATAATACGGCAGCAGCAGTGCCGTCCATCCAGACTCAGAGACTCAGTATAAGAACTTAGTCCTTCTTGTCCTTTCTTTCTCTTGCCTCACACATCCAACTCCGTATCCACTTTTGTTCATTTGTACTTTAAAACATCTAATGGGAAAATGCTTTTAATATTAAACTATAGTATTAAATTTGAATTTAAAATATCAATATGGACTTATGTATTAAAATATATGTATGTATGTATATCTATTTATCCATCCTAGCTCTGTCTACTAGAAGGATATAGAAACAATGACATACAATAAACACATTGACCAATAAACACATCTAGAATCCACATTTTGGTTTCTGCTCATCATTACCTACTAAAAAGAATAATGATCTTTGGAGAAATAGCTGATTCTAATTGTTGAGCAGGGAAACTACAAGGTAGAGCTTAGGATATCTTGTTATGCCTAAAACCAAGGAAGTGCTCAGTGATTTATAGGGGCACTTTAAAGGACCCAAGAGCTGGTTTTAAAGGGCTTCCACTGGACAGATTTGGTCAATTTGAAGCAAACTGATCACAAAACATTGAATATTTAAAAATCCACAAGTCTATAGTGATACCCAAAAAAGTAATGGAAAGAAGAGGGGCGCCTGAGGGCCCAGTCGTTAAGCGTCTGCCTTTGGCTCAGGGCATGATCCCTGCATTCTGGGATTGAGCCCTGCATCAGGCTCCTCCACTGGGAGCCTGCTTCTTCCTCTCCCACTCCCCCTGCTTGTGTTCCCTCTCTCGCTGGCTGTCTCTCTCTCTGTCAAATAAATAAATAAAATCTTTGGAAAAAAAAAAAAGAAGAAGAAAACTCATTTGCATCATTAGAGGTAACAAATCCTTACTCTGAAATTGATAGTAAAAGGGAAAGAACTGAATATTTACCTTGCCTTTTTGGAGGAATTGTATGTCATCCTAGTTGATGAGGGAAAACTCATCTTTAGAAAAAAAGACCAAAGAAGGAGTGATATTTGAAAGTCATTATTTTGCAACCCCCAATGAAATAATTGATTCAAGCAAGAATCATCACTGGTGAAGGAGTATTGCAGAACAGGATATTCACACAGTGACAAAGTGTCATCACACAGGCAACTTACCAGTTGTAAAGGAGCAATCTGGTAGTCACTACTTGGACTGTATCAATTATGTGGGATAACCCTGAATTATGTTCCTTCTGATATGATGCAGATGAAATTCACCAAGTCATTTATGAACTATTCTTGCCAAAAGTGTTAAATTGAATCTAATTAAGCCTTTAGACCTAACTTCAAATATATAGAAATTACAGGTAATCACAGAACAACCAAATTACAAGGAGATCCACAGAGGAATCCCTAATGTGAGATATTCTATAAGACTACTTTTTTGGATTCTTTCAAAAGTCATTATCATCAGGGGAAAAAGAGTAGGAAGAACTATTCTAGATTAAAAGGGACTAAGGAGACATAACAATCAAATATAATATATGAACCTTGATTGGCCCTTGGCTTGATAAAAACAGCTAAACATTTTGGGGACAATTGGAGAAAATTTCCATATGATATATGTTAAAGGACATATTAGGTGGTATTAAGAAATGAATATTAATTTTCTTAGATGTGATAATGACATTGTGATGATTTGTAAGAAAATTCTTATTTTTAGGAGATGTATATTTGAGTGTGGATATTTAGGTGTGAAGTGTCATGATATCTACAACTTTCTTTCAAAATACACACACACGTGTGTGTATAAAAATAAAGCAAATATGTCAAAATGATAACAGTTGTTGAGTTGAGGTTGAATCTGGGTAGAGGCTGGTATTTATTGTACTATTCTTTAAACTTTTGTAGATGTTTAAACATTTTTATTTAAATAATTTGAGGGGCACCTGGATGGTTCAGTCAGTTAAGTGTCTGACTCTTGGTTTCAGTTCAGGTCATGATTTCAGGGTTGTGAGATCAAGCCCGGTATCAGACTCCACACTGAGCTTAGGACCCTCTCTCTCTGCCCTCTGTGCCACCCCCCCCCCCAATTTGTGCATGCCCTCTCTCTCTCTCTCTTTCTAGAAAAAAACCCAACAAAACCGATTTGGGAACATTTTTATGTCTCTGCTTCTTTTATGCCTCTGCCCCTTGCCTCCATCCCATCACCACTCACCTACTACAAGTCCTTATCATCTCTTTCCTGAACCATCATGGTGGCTTCCTAAGTAGTTTCCATATTCAGTCTAAATGCCCTCCAAGCCATCTGCCAAAGACCACCTCCTAAAAATCAACTCTTACCATTTTCCTACCCTGCTTCACCCTCCCCCTCACCCACATGGTAAAGTCTGAAAACACTTGGCAAGCAAGGCTCCAAACTTGTCACACCACGTTCTCATTCAAGGCTTTCTCCACCTCATAGCCTGTTCTCTGCTAGGGGTCACAACCACAAATGCCCACAGGGAGGACTGGGAATAAAACAATAGAGGGTGTGGGGTCTGGGGTGGGCTGGAGATAAGAATCTCCCTCCAAAGGGGGTAGCTATTACTCAAGATCTGTTGAAAGTGGGCCCAGTGTAGCTAAATCTTTGCATTTTCTTTCTTTCTTTCTTTCTTTCTTTTTTTTTTTTTTTAAAGATTTTATGTTTTTGAGAGCGAGAATGAGTGGGGGTAATGGCAGAGGGGCAGAGAGAAGCAGACTCCCCACTGGGCAGGAAGCCCCATGCGGGGCTTGATCCCAGGACCCTGAGATCCTGACCTGAGCTGAAGGCAGACCCTTAACCAACAGAGCCACCCACACAGCCCTGTATCTTTGCATTTCCAGTAAGTCAAAAATAAAGGTTTGTGTATGAATTCTCCCCATTTTAAACACTGACAAGTAATTTAAAAAAAAAAAGCTCTGCAGACTGAAAAAAAAAAATTGTGGGCTGCAGTGTGTGACCCCTCCATGACTGAATGCTCGCTTTTTCATACTGACCTCTGTGTCATTCTTCCAGTATTACAGAATTTTCTCCATCCTTTTCTCTCAAAATCCTGTGAATCCTCCCAAATCCAGCAAGCAAGGCCCTTCACCTTCCCTCACTCCCCTAGGCAGAGCCAGTGTTCCCTCTGTAGAGTGCCTGACCATTTGTACAAACCTCCATTCTAGGACTTGTAATGGAATTACCTACTTGGTCGTCTGTCTTCTCCCGCAGGGTTCTGAACCCTCACATTTTACTTATTGTCTCCCCAGTGCTGCTCATGGAGTCCAAATACTTCAGCGTTTGATGAGCATCTGTTGATTGAGTTGCAACCTGTTAAAAGTAACGCTATAGAAAAATCTAGGACATGGCTTCTATGGCACCCAGTTGGAATTGTACTTAAGGATGTCTATGAATCGGGATGCCTGGGTGGCTCAGTGGGTCTGGCGTCTGCCTTTAGCTCACGTTTTGATTCCGGAGTCCTGGGATCAAGCCCCACATCTCGTTCCCTGCTCAGTGGGGAGCCTGCTTCTCCCTCTGCCTGCCACTCCCTCTGCTTGTGCCCTCTTTCTCTCTCTCTGTCAAATAAATAAATAAAATATTAAAAAAAAAGAATGTCTATGAATCACTAAAATAAAAATTATTATTATATTCTAAGTAAGGTTGCCTTCTGGGGTCATTTGTCTATTGTAGGAAGTTAAGTAAACATGTTTAGTTTTTTAAAAATAATTCTGAAAAAGAGGATTCTTTCTGACCTTTTAACCCAAGAGAATGATAATAGGGTTTTGTTTCAAGCATTGCCTTTCTAGGGCAACATTGGCCAAGATCAGGCCAATGATCTAGGCAGCTTTGGTAACCTACAAATACTCTAAACCTGCTTGATTTCTTGTAAACAGAACTGAGTGGCGGGCTGTGTACTGAATCAAGTCACCTCCTCTCCTTGGAACATCAATTTTTATCAGTGCCCTACATACCCAATTCTCTCCTTTTTGTCTGGTTCATGGCTTTCTTTCCTGCAATGCTTGCTTTCTTTTATTCAGCATTCCTTTCAAAATCTAGCTGAAAACTTATTTCTTCCAAGGAATCTCTGATAAATGCCACTGGCCTTGATTGTTCCTCTATTTTATATAGTCCATTTATTCTTTATGCTGGGTATGGCTTATTCTAGTGTAGGCTATAAAATTAGAATAATTATAATATTAAGAATAAGATAATAAGAGTCATTTGAAGGCCACTGTTAAAGCTTCCCAGACTTCTCCCTGGAGATTCTGATTTGGTGGACCTAGCATGAAGTGGGGGATGGGTACAGGTATTTGTGTCTTCAACAACGGCCACGGCTAATTCCTAATATCAGGCAACTTTGGGAAACATTAGCCTCATCTCTATAAGGTTGGATTTGGGGTCAGACTGATTAGGATTTTTAGGCAGAGCTCTAATTCTTATAGCTCTGTGTAACATTAGGCAAGTTACCGTGTCCAACAACCATGTTTTTTTAATCCAAAATATGGGGATGATAATCATGATTATAGTCCTATTCTGGGGGAATCTAATGATTCATGTAGAAATTAGCACAGTGCCTGGAACATTCTGGGTGTTCAGTAAATGTTGACGATTATGGTTATTTTTGCTTGTAATTTGCTTGGTTGTGTAAGTATGATTCGAGGTTGGATGATGGTTTCTTTGGTTCTTTTGTAACACTGTGGTGATTTAGGGTAGGGTGTCCCAGAAGATTTTATTCTAGCCAGAGACCATTGTCAAGAGCCTGCTAACCTCTGCTAATTTTTTATTGCCCCAACAAGGTATCATCCTTTGTTCTCTTTAATTTTACCTGTCAGCTCCATTAAATTATAGAAAGTTCTTTGAGGCCATCAACCTTGTCATCTACTTTTGTCACACAGTGGATCTAGTATCCTGCATGATGGGCTATCAGCAGAGAACACTGTCTAATAGTATGCACATTTGTTTCGTGGAACTATAGAACCATCATCTCTTTCTTAGGTTACAATAGCTCCTAGCGTGTCTTGGGGTCTTCTACCCCCACTACCTTCCAATCAGTCCCCACACAGCACCAAAGTGATCTTTTCACAATATGATCACAGAATGTCATTCCCTTTTGAAATTTCCCGGTGTTTCGCACTCTATTTAGACTAAAATCCAAACTCCTTACCACAGCTTTGAAAGCACTACCTGACCTGGGCTGGGTTGTCTGACCTCATTTCCTGTCATTCACAACATAGGTCATTACATTCTTATAAATTTGCTGTCACCCCTCCTGGTCTGTCTTTTCCCTAGATCTTCATGTCATTCAGCCCTGATGTCACTTTCTCAGAGACCTTCTTTCACCTCCTTATCCAATATTTCTTCCTCTCATTAGTTTCTATCCCATTATCCTGCTTTATTTTCTTCAGATTACTTACCACTGTCTGATATTGTACTTACTAGTAACTGGTATTATTTGTTTATTCTAAACTCTCCGAGATCAGCTATCTTGTCTATCTTATATTCTTAGCACTGGAAATAGAACCTGGTACTTTTCATGTTCTTGGTAAATATTTGTCAAATTGATTGATGAAATTTACAGATAGACTAAAGAATGACTATAGAGTTCAGTAGATTTCAACTTTTTAAAACAGAGAACTCTTATCAAAACATAATATGTGGCTTTAAATTGTTAATTTGTGTGTTTGCTTAGTTCTTTTTGCTCATCTCCTGACAAGCAATAGGATTCTGTACACATAACAAGTTCTTAGCAGATACTTAGCAATTTAACGAATCTTTTTCAACAAGAGCTACCACCAGGGGGAAATCCATCCTCTGACCAGGAGCTGTAGATGGTGAGGAAATCTGGCTGGAGGAGAAACAGACCCGAGCTCAGGGGACAAGGGCAGGCAGGAGGCACGGAGTGTTCTGGCAGCACAGCTCCTCCAGGGCTTTCCCACAGCTCTGAAGAGAGGCAATAGGAAGAAGCAGGAGAGGCAGGGCCATCATTTGGAGCATACAGAGGAGAAGTAGCGAGACAGGGCTCTTTAATGCCAGCCTGGGCTGCAGTGAATAGCTGCCTGGCCTGGAGCAGCCCTGGGCCAGCGCCTGCAGCGCTTGTCTTGAAGACAAGATGGCAGTGGGGGTGGCGGTAGCAATGGTGGTACCCAAAGAACAACATCTCAGAGAGGTACCGACATGTAAAGCTGCCTCCCACTGGGACTAAGCCATGAGGGATCTGGAAGGAGGCAACGAGTGCTGCGACAGCAAGGGGCAGTGAAGAGGGCGCTTGACTCCTCACCCTCTCCCAGGTGACAGGAAGGGATTCGGGGACTTGGGATTCCAGCAGTTGAGCATGTGTGATCTCGGACAGAACTAGTGGTTTTGTTGTTATTTGGGTTGTAGTCATTTATCTTTCAGTATCAGCTTCAGGGATCAAACATATCCACAGATGACAGAAATGTTGGAATTATTAAGCAAGGACTTTACCACAGTTCTTATAAATGTGTTTAGGGATTTACAAGAAAAAGACTGAAATGAGTATAGGAAAAGTCTCACTAGAGAACTGGAAACAATAAAAGAAACCCAACTAGAATGTCTAGAACTTAAAAATAAAATACCTGGGGACGCCTGGGTAGCACAGCGGTTAAGCGTCTGCCTTCGGCTCAGGGCGTGATCCTGGCGTTGTGGGATCGAGTCCCACATCAGGCTCCTGTGCTGTGAGCCTGCTTCTTCCTCTCCCACTCCCCCTGCTTGTGTTCCCTCTCTCGCTGGCTGTCTCTATCTCTGTCAAATAAATAAATAAAATCTTTAAAAAAAAATAAAAATAAATAAAATACCTGAAATGAAAAAAAAAAAAAATCACTAGATGGGCTTAACAGTAAATTGCATTCTACAGAAGGAAAAAAATAGTGGACTCAAAGACAGGGTAACGTCAGCTATGCAAACTGACGCACACATAGAGGAAAAAGGCTAGAAAAAATGAGCATTCTCATTGACTTGTAGGGTAGTGTGAGGTGGCCTGACATCTGTGAACTGGAGTCCCAGAAGAAGAGGGTGAGTGGGATAAAATATATATATATATTTCAAGAAAAATAGCTGAGAAAATCCATATTTGATGAAAAATATTAACCTATGAGTTTTATAAGCTCAACGAACTACAAGCAGGATAAAAATAAAGAAAACCACATTTAGGCGTATCATAGTCAAATATCTGAAAACCAAGGACCGAAGAGAAACATCTTAATAACAGCCAGAGGGAAAAAACTCATTCTGCACAAGACCTTCGGGGAGCAATCATCTGACTTCTCCACAAGCCAGAAGACAACGCAGTAACATCTTTAAAGTGCTGAAAGAAATAAAACCTGTTAACCTGGAGTTAGAAACCTAGTGAAAAGAGCCTTTGACAATGAAGTTGGAATAAGAGAGAAAGCAAGAGCAAGGAAGAAAGAAGAAAAGGGAAAGAGGGAGGGAGAGAGGAAGAAAGAGAGAAAAATGAAAAAGGAAAACATTGTGAAATAAAAACCGAGAGAATTTGTCAATAGTAGACATGTACTTTAAGACATGTTAAAGTCTTCAGGGTGAAGGAAGTGATACCAGATGGAAACTCCGATCAACATGAAAAATGAGGAGTACTGGCAATGGTAGATCTGTGGATCAATAGAAATTTGTTTTTCCTTGCTTATTATTGAATGAGTGTCACTCTTAATGATAGAGCTAAGTTCTCAGTGGACATTGCAGTTTTCTGGGAATCAGGAAATCTGGGGCCTGGTCCATTTCTATGACCTTAAATAAGTGCCTTTAATCTCTTACCTTGGTTGGATCATGGGCCAAGTAGAATTCTAATAATTGATATTTTTCTCTTTTTGTTAAGTATTCAGTAAATGTTTCCTTTTATCACTGCCAAACACCTCACAAGGGCGATGTACCCATTGCGTCTCAAATTTGGTGTGTGTCATATGAACCACCGGGGAAGTATGTGAAGTCCTTTTCAGCCCCTACCTGCTGCGTTAGGTGAAACAATCCTTCAGGAAAGTCACCTTTGCTGTCCCAGTGGCTATTCCTTGGAATTTCTTCAAAATTCACACTAGAAAAAAAGGAGGGCAGGATGCTTCAAGAGGAGGGTGAATACTGGCCAGGGCGTGAGGAAGATAAAACCCCTTTAAGTCTGTATTTTAAAATCTCATTAAGCTTCACTTTTTATGAACTATAATTTGAAGAGATAGATTTCTTTTTAGAAAGCAAGTTGTGAGGCACTTGGAGGTTAATTCACCCAGGGGGATGTTGAAAATTATATTTGAATTGTCAGTAATTCCAGAAAGCAAAATGCAAATACTGAAGCATGAGTCTGTAATTGAAATCCCTAGGCAAAGAAAGACCTTCGTTTCCTCCCAAGGTCATCTGGTATGGGAGTAAGGGGGTTTGAAGAAAATGTGTCATTGATGATTTAATATTTGACATGAGAGATTACACTTTTGTAATTTTAGTTTTTTTACATAGAAAACGGAAACTGCCTTAAAACTGCTGGTGACATATTTGGGTTAAAATTGCTGTGAACAACATTCCATACACTTCCTAATCCCCTCAATGTTTGCAATGACTATGTATCCCCGTTAAAATATATGTTTGCGTTGTACTTTAAATTTATATTTCCTTTGGACATTCTCATGTGTTGTAAGAATAGAAAGCTTGTCGAAGGCTTCTCTCCATGATGGGAATAGAAACCTTGCTAATATCTGAATCACGCTGAGCATAAAAAAAGAAAACTGGGGCCATCTTCACACTCAGTACCCTTTCCTGGCCTAGAATGACAGAGTATTGATATAAAAAGGATGCTTTTTTTTTTTTTAATATTCAAAATGTTCCTAAGTACCATAGTCCTTCATCTTTGGAAATATTGTGGCTTTCAGGGTCGCTGGCTGTGTGTCATGTTCCCGTGGAGAGCACAATCCATCGACTGTGGATATCCTTTGTATTCTTGGTGTTGTTCATGCCTGTTTTACCTCATGAGCTCCATGACATCTTTCATTTTAAAAAGGCTCTCATGTTTGTGATGACTGTGTGTCAAGTTACTGGGTCTGTGGCTGGCCTTGCAGCTGTTCACCGGCTTGAGCTCGAGTGAAAGTGGACACACTTATCAGGGTCCTGATGCAGGTTAAACAAAATTTAAAAACCGGTGGTATCCAAAAAACGTCTGGTATAAGGATTATTTTGTTTTGTTTTGTTTTGAATTGATGAAGCAGAAATACATGCTGTGAATAATGACTGTGAAGAGCCTTGGTTTTTCTGTGAGGAATGTCCTCAGTGTTAGCACCCGCAGGAAGGTAGCACGTGTCATATTCATTTTATAATATTAATATTTGTAGAGAATGATGGCAGGGAGACAAACTGGATTTTCTTCCTTCCTGGTTATTATTGGTTGATGGTACTCGTGTGAGGGCTTATGGTATTAGGTGAAACCATGTGAAATTGCTGTTTATGTGGGCAATTTTATATGGCTCTAGGAAACAAGAAATATTTTAATTAGTTTTTTCTACATCATTGTGAGTCTGCCACAAATATTTTAAATTAATACATATATTTAAAAATTGAAACTTGAAAGGCAAGATTTGTTTGTTCTCACTCTTGCTGTGTTTTTACTCTTTGTCATTGCCTGCTTGCTCTCAAGGAAATGAAAATTCTATATACAGAAAATCTGACATTTGTCATTCTGTAGCCCCTTGAGAGATAAACAAGTAAAAATAAGAATATTACTTACTCAGTCGTGGGTTAAAGTCGTCTTTAGATCCTTCTAACAATAATTTAAACTTGCAGCAGTTCCTTTATGAATTTTTATGAATTCTTTTTTCTAGAAATAAGACAGCTTCATCATAGGAATATATTACAAGTATTGAAATGTCTTTCCCCTCCCCCTGCTTCCATATTTCTCCATTTGCAGTTTCATCTGTACAAAAAGGAGATCTGGTTAGCTTCTGCTGAGACTTTTCAGTAGAAAATGCTTCAAAAAAGAAAAGAAAAGAAAGGAGCAGCTATTTTGAAGACTGACTTTCTAAAATTACATTTAGGTAAGTTAAATTTTAGATGTCATCCCTTAGAGCTAAAAGTAAACACATTTGATTTAATCATGTTAATCAAAATGTATTTGCATTCAAGTGTTCTTATATATCGGTACTTCTGGAGAGATTTAAATTATATTGACAGAAAACATCCATTTCCTCACATTTTCAAATACCAAGCAGGTTTTAGAACCTGGTCTACAGCATGGTTGTTTTGGGGAAAAAAATGTAATTCAGCCAAGGTTGATCTTGTTTTTCCTTTATTCTTTAAGCCAGAAGCAATTACTTTTCATTTCAGGATTAAGCGGCTGTAACATTGCCATTCGTCGCTGAGGCTCCTGGTTTCAGCATGTCTCCTTGGTTCCCAGCCAGTCCTGGGTGTTCAGGTAGCAGCTGGAGCTGGGAGTGCCTCTCCAGCCTGCATTCCTTGGCTATGAATTTTGCAGCCCTGTTTATCTGATGAAGACCTCCCCACAGCAAGTTGCTCATGACACTGTCACACAGACCTTAATGAATGATATGGAAAGATACTGAATATTTTTCCTCCAGGAATGCCAAGCGATCCTGCATGCCAACCAGTCCCCTCACTTTGGCTGATCATGGATAAAAAGCCTGGTGCTGAGATCTGATGAGACCTGTCCCACATAAACCAAATTCTAACAGGATGCCTGCAAGTCCTCTCTATGAGGCTGTCACCCAAGCCTGTTTGGAGAATTTTCAACAGTTACATTTGCACAGACATTGGTTCTCACTTCTCTGCACAGTTTATACTTTCAATCTATATATGTTTTCACCCACTTCAGCACACAAAGACCTGTCTTCCTTCTCTCGGAACCATGACTTAACTTGAGATAGCTTGGGGTGGCCTCAAAGCAGGGCTTTCTCACTACTTCATGTGTCTTCATTTTGCCTTCCCAAACCAGACTGTAAATTCCTTGAGAGAGGAGACCCGAAAACTGATAATACCTTATACAGACAGATAGACAACAGCAGCAACAACAACAGCAGCGACATTTGTACAAAAAGGCTGTTGTTGCTCTTAGTAATTGAGAAAATTTGCCTTAACATGTTCAAAAGACTCTCGATCATTTGCTCTAACATATGTCTCTTCTTTCCCCTGCCTGCCCTCTGCTGGAGCTGCTAATGAGCAATAAGAGGGCCAAAGCAGGACACGGTGTGGGAAACATGGGGAAAACAGGGGCTTGTCTCATTGAAAAGCAAGCTGAATAACCGTGATTTGTGAGTTCACAACCTAGATCTTTGAAGTTCCTCGTTATTCGTCTTTGGGTAACTAGCAGTCTCATTACAAGACCCCTTGTGGGTTCAGCTGTACTTGGGGATGTGATTCTGCCTACTGGCGTGGGACGGACCAAATGACCTTGTGTGTCTAACACTCTTCTGTGCTTCTCTCATCTCTCTCCCTCTTGCAACCTTCCAATAGATGGCACACCCCTGAGCCAGGTAGTGCCCCATCCTAAACATGAATGCCCTCCTGCTTACCAATCCCGCAAAACCTTGACCACCTTCCTATATAACAGGCATTTTCAAGGATCTGGCAAGACTGCCAGTTTGGTAATACAAGGCAGAAGGTAAGTGTGAAACTCCAGACTGGTTTCCTGTTTCGAAGGGGAGCAGGCTGTGACAGCTGCTGAGGCAGCCCTTTTGCCCTTGGAGAGGAGAAGCCAGAGTGTCTGATCACTAGATGACCTGTGCCTCTTGCTGGCTCAGGGATGCTGTGAGCAGTCCCACGCCCCCACCTGTTCTTGGTCATGATGGCTGCATGTTATGAAAATAGGGAGGAAAAGCATGTTTTTTGCTTTTGTTTTATTATTAAAAGAGGCACTCTCTGGAGAGGCAGAATCCATTAGCTGAATCCATTTCAATACTATGGTTAATTAATTTAGGCAGTTTTAATGCACTTTTATTATGTAGCCTTTAAGAGCAATTCTGGTAAATGTCCATCCCATAAATACTAGCACTACTTTATATGTATGATATCCTTTTTGGAAGGGTGAGTCTGAATTATTATACAGATGTTAATTTGCACACAACACTGACCAGACAATGCAAAAATGCTTCCTCATAGTTCGAACATTGTTCGATACATTTTGAAGTGGGAAAAACTGTTGGATATGACACTCTGTGTTTTAAGTCAGTAAGTTACTCTGGTTGCCTCCCAAAACATAACTTTGAAAAGCAGTTTTGTCATACTATAAGCTGAATAATTGATTTCCGCATTTCATTCTGTAAATTAAACAGTAGACTTTGAGTTATTAGAAGAAATGGCACAGTTAGCCAATAAACCTTTCTTATAAAATGACAACATTTTAATTTATTGTATGCATTAGCGTTTATTCATGGCTAAGATTTCATCAATCAATTTCCCATTTAAAAAAGATGTCTCTGAAAACAACAGTGGAGAAATGCTTAGTTCCAAAAGCAATGTTGTGGGAGGCAGCAGCAGGTCTAGCATTTGGGCACGCATTTAACTCAATTATTATAGTCGATAATCATGCGGCTCCAAGTATAAACCCATGTTTTTTAAGTATCTACCTTATGAACTGACATTCTTGGAATATTGGTTTAAAAATGAAAATATTTAAATTTCATTATTTGAGAGGTGTGCTGCATTTGTTCAAAATTATAACAATGTCTGATATTATTTTACAATATTTATTTTGCTACTTTGATGGGCTTCTACGGTGCTTTGGATTTTTAATTTTGTTTACAGTAATACATTTCAATAGTTGACTTCAGATTAAATGAATATTAGTATATTTCGATGTTTTTATTAATTAGTTGCTTTTTGAAAATATTTTAAACTGAAAATTTCTCCAAAATAAAAGCTTTAAGAATCACTACCACCAGATAAATATTAATTTTAAATCATTCATTCATTTCATTCATTCAACGAAATAGTATTTAACGCATAACAGGACTGACTTATCCATGCACAGAATAGGCATAGCACCTGGAGCCCACAATACTTTTAGGGGCCTGTGCAAATGCTTTAATTTTTTTTAATTTTATTTTTTTAAAGATTTATTTATTTATTTGAGAGGGAGAGAGCATGAGCAGGGGGAGGGGCATAGGGAGAAGCAAGGCTCGATCCCAGGACCCCAGAATCATGATCTGATCCCAAGGCAAACGCTTAACGGACTAAGCCACCCAGGCGCCTCTGTTTTAATTTCTTTTAAAGTCAGAAGGGAAAAAAAAAAGAAATTTTAAGTAAAAACAAATGTTTAAATGTATGATACTAATTAATATATTCATCTTTTTACCAACATGGTCATAAAATACACTTATTATTTTTTATGGAGGAACAGGTCCATGCAGGCTAAAGTTCCCAGAACCCCCGAAAGTCCTATGCCAACCAACCTATGCCAAATTTCACCTATACTAGATTCTGGAGATAAGAAGATGTGTAAGACACAATTTCTATGCCCAAAGTATTCAGTCTAATGGAGAAAATGGACATAAAACAGATAGTTCACAATGTAGTTTCCATGAAGTTGTTTGAAATAGTAATAGTTATAGCTTGAGGAACACACGTTTTACTACAAAGGGTCATTTAACAGGTAGCCTTGGTCTTAACCTTCTTTCAGTTAAACTTCTACAAAAACAGGATTTACATATACTGGTGCATAGCATGACTATACGTTTGTTCATTTTAAATACCACTGATATTGCCATCCAGATCTGCACGTGAAAAAGTTCATATTTTATAAGGAACTTCATTAACAGGGCCACAAAGGAAATGCCAGGGCCTCCGTGTTGATGGCTCAATAAGGAAAATTAGAAATGTCTCCCTAGCTTAGCAAAGCTTACTTACTTATGTCTTTTGGAATTTTATTGAGGCTTCAGAAATGGAACAGAATCTTGGCTGTACTTTCTCTTTTCATAAAATTTCTCGTTTATATGAGATTCATCATTTATTTTTCAGTTACTGTTTCTAACACCGTAATTGGGGTAGTCAGAATGTTCTAAACCTAAATCTTCCTTGTTAATGTTTGGGCCCACTTCCACATTTTTTATTGTCAATTGGAGAACGATTCTTGATCTCGTTTTATTTTTAGAGCAATTGTACCTGCATTATCTTATTATACACAAAAGCTTTTTGAATAAGTAGGGCATCATAGGACACTGGAAAGAGCACAGGCTCAGGCAAACCTGGATGTGGATCAGAATTCTGTCATTCAGGCTGTGTAACCTTGGTCGATTCATTTAAGCTCATTGCATCTCAGCTTCCACATCTCTAAAATGAGGATCATTACGCATGTGTTACAGTTTTCGTAGGAACTAGAATAATGCGTATTAAGCATTAGGCCAGTACTTGGGACATAGTAGATGCTTAATAAGTAGTTGCTATTGTTATTTGCCATATTTTACAGATTAGGAAACTGAAACACAGACATATTATATGACCTTGGCCAGGTTCGGGGGGCTGGGTCTCCCAGTTATTACGGGAAAATTGCAGCCTTACCTTTGATCAAGTCTCACTGAGAATGAGGTTGTAGGACACAAAAAAAGTGCAGAAGCGAAAGGTATAGAAAAATCAGTAATACTGAAGCAACCAGAAAATCATTATCTATTTGTTGAGCACCTTGTAAGTATAAGGTATTCTGTGCATAAGTTGGGACACTTTGGGTTGAAAATGGCAAAATCCCAACTTGCCCACACAAAAAGGAGAATTTATGGGCTGGTGTAACCCAAACACAGGATGTAGGGAACTGGTCCTGGAGATGACTGGATTCAGTGGCAGGAACACTTTTAGGGCTTATACTCTCTATTTCTGCCTTGTGTTTCTGTTCTCTTTGCAGATAGCTTTTTCCAGGCCATGCGGAGCATAGCTCTTGGTAACTTTGGTCTCTCATCTCATCCTAGCAGCCCTTCTACCAGCAAAGAAAGATTTCTTCCCCTTTGGCTCCAGCCACAAGAATGACTTGCACTGCATCAATGAAGGTTGCGTACTCTTTCCCAAACCAAACACCAAGCCAGAGACGGGGTAATATTGCAATGTATTAGCTCATAGAGTACAAACTTAAATTTCTTAACATGCATGCCTTTTAATGGAGAAGGTCATAAACACTTGGGTACCGTCTTGGAAAAAGCAGAACTCTCTAAAGAGGGTGACTGGAGGCTGACACAGACCGACATCCTGTTGTATGAAACTGGGGGAATGCACTATTCTAACAGCTTGCTTAATGCTTTTGCTTCCTGTGGAGTGGCTGGGGGTGGGAACCCAA
Organism: Ursus americanus; assembly: GCF_024610735.1. Taxonomy (NCBI): domain Eukaryota; kingdom Metazoa; phylum Chordata; class Mammalia; order Carnivora; family Ursidae; genus Ursus; species Ursus americanus. The sequence continues at coordinate 37,993,500 of NC_142138.1, read as the reverse complement.
AGCTGACTTATAAATTGTGTTCTGTAGTGGAGGAACTTCTCTTAAAATCTCTGCTGGGGTTATTTAAGACACTGAGCTTGTTGGGGTTTCTGGGTGACTCCATCATTTAAGCGTCTGACTCTTGATTTTGATTCAGGTCATGATCTCAGGGTCCTGGGATTGAGACCCGCGTTGGGCTCCACACTCAGTGGGGAGTCTGCTTGAAGATTCTCTCCCTCTGCCCCTCCCCTGCCTCTCTCCCTCAAATAAATAAATATTTAAATCTTAAATATATATATATATATATATATAGAGAGAGAGAGAGAGAGAGAGAGAGAGAGAGAGAGAGAGAGAGAGAGGGAGAGAGAAAACTGTTTGCTCTTGGCTCCAGTACTTCAGTGTCCTCTCCCCGTTACATTCATGGGAGGCATGGTATTCTATTAGAGATCTGGAGAGCTCTTGACGGGGTGTGGATCCAGTGTTTTGACTTTTTATGCCAATATCAGCATTTCCCCACTTGTTTCACATTTCTCCTGTCAGTTGGGCCCTTGATTCAAGGTTACTTTGATTACTTTCATGTCTTTTTAGTCATGAATCTTTCTTAACTATTTTTACCTCAAAATGTTGTCTCTTACCTGATGTAGTTTTCGGAATATATAGGTGAGGTTTGGTGGGGTCTGGAGCCCACAGGCAAGAAAGAATTCTTGAGCCGTCTTCGGTGCAAAATGGTGGTTTTAGTAAAGCATGGGGACCAGACTTGTGGGCAGAAGGAGCTGCTGCTGCCCCCTGCCCTGCGGCTCCCTGCTCCCCCCAGCTGCTCCCGGATTATGAGAGCAACTGCTTATATACTTAGGTGTTGGCAACACTAAAGATGAAGAACGTTCAAAAGGATTTTCATGTGCTCAAGGGATGCAGGAGGCCTTGCTATTGTCAAACTAAGGTAGTTTTTCCCTCTAGCAAGGCATTAACGTTGAGACCGTTAGGAGCTTCCTGGAGGAACACTCTGCCTGCCTCAAGTATTTGTCAATGGGCTGCAGATTCCATGGACATTTAACTTTATCTACATTTCCTTCTGCGTTTGTTTCCCACATCATTACCCACTACTCTTTTCCAGCACTAAATTCTTTCCTCTTTTACCTCCCTAAGAAACTAACTCCATCCAAAACTCCAACCTTTATTTACATCTTTGATTACCCCTCTCCACTGCATCTTTCTCCACACATCTACCTGCAGGACTATCCCCTTGAGATATCATCAAAAGAGAGAATATATGTGGAAATACTCTATGACTTTACAGCGGAATAAAAATGTGGAATAACGTTGTTATCCTTTCTTCTTCACAATCATCTCAAAAAATTATCAGTGTAATGCATTTTTTGAGGTTACTTTCTCAGTATTCAACTTGTTACTTACTGTCTTAAAATCTGATGTCTCCTAACGTATTTTGGGGGTGTCCATATCTTTGTCGACCCTTCTACCAGCACGTGGCACATTTGACTTTCCCCTCCTCTTTTGGTGTCTGCAACTCACTGCCTTAGTTCACCTTCTCTCTCTCTGACTATTCTTCTCTCTCCTTTAATGCCCATCTGTTTCCTTCTACCTCTGAATGTGAGTGGTCTCTATCCTTCTGTCCTTGCTCCTTCTTGCCCCACCCCTCTCTCTTATTCTCATAAATACTTCTTAAAACAAATCCCAGATCTCTCCCTTCCCTTCAACCTGGTGAATGCCCGCTAATAATGATATCTCATTAGCCCCCAAACATAAGGCATATAAAATAAACTCACCCCTCCTAAATATCTTGCACCCTATCTCAGCCAACAGTGTTACTTTTCTACCCAGTCACCGAGGCTTGAAACCTTGGTTCCCTCTTTGATTCCTTGCTCTCTTATCCCTGAATCCAATTTAAGCTATATTTTTAAGAACACATTGTTCTGTTCACTACCTTCTGTTCACTCTGTCTCTCCCTTCTCTTTTTTCAGACAGTGATGGTTCAGGCTGCTGGAATAGTGATGTGATTTTGGAATACAGGTGAGGCTTGGTGGGATGGAGTCCGGAGCCATAGACCAAGAAAGAATTCTTGAGGCGTCTATGGTGCAGAATAGTGGTTTATTAAAGCATGGGGACAGCACCGTGGGCAGAAAGAGCTGCTGCTTGGGGTGGTGAGGGGTGGCTGATTATATACTATGGGGTTGGGGAACGTAAGGAAAAATGGAGGTTGAGAAAGTACTTTCTTTTTTTTTTTTTTAAGATTTTTTATTTATTCGACAGAGTTAGAGACAGCCAGCGAGAGAGGGAACACAAGCAGGGGGAGTGGGAGAGGAAGAAGCAGGCTCATAGGGGAGGAGCCTGATGTGGGGCTCGATCCCAGAACGCTGGGATCACGCCCTGAGCCGAAGGCAGACGCTGTGCCACCCAGGCGCCCCTGAGAAAGTACTTTCATATGTTGAAGAAGACTCACAGGATACCGGAGTCCTTGCCATTGTCAAGGTTGTTTTCCCCTCTAGCAAAGCATTAGCATTAAGATGGTTGGGGCCTTCCTGGAAGAATGTCACACACCTACCACCCAAAAATGGGGGAGGGGGGGTTGCAGGGTGTCAGCTTCTTTGTCATCAGTCAGCCTTCTGCTCCCTCATCAATAGCATACAATCTATTATTTTGCTTTCAGTAAGGTTGTCCAGAAGTATTTTGTGACCATACTTTTTTTCTCTTCCTCATTCTTGATTCGTTTCCTTGTCTGAACTGAATAACCATTTGAATTTTATTAATAAAGATCACTAAATTTTCTTCTACACAAATACCTTTCTCAAAACCTAAGCATACACTAACATGTTTAGGATGGCCTATATAACATGTCTAGTTAAGTAACAGTCAGGTATAAGCTGACTGTTGTCTATCAGCATTGACATGAAAAAAATACATTTCACGGCTATGTGTTTTATTAATATAATTTGCATCTTCAAGTTAGTAACTTCATATTAGGATAATATTTCAACCATATTTGATTTAGAAAGCTGAAGTTTTGAGGATCTAATGATGGGCTTACGAATGTGCATTAAACATATTACGTAAGTTTTGATACATTTCCAGCAATCATCAGCATATATTTCCAGTTTAGGTGTCAATTCAAAGAAACATCACCTCAATCCCTAGGACTCCTATCGTCTTACTTTATTTCTGCAAATCCTATTAATAAAGAATGACTAAGGACTGCTTTATTTTCCCCAGTTTCAATTTTAAAGATGTATGTTGTAACAGTAGCATACTGTGCAGCTGTAAAAAATAAATAAATAAATAAACTAGAGAAGTTCTTTATATGTTTAAATGAAAAGATCTCTCTTATAAACTGAATGTTTGTGTCCCCCCACCCGAATTCATATGTTGAAGGCTGAACCTCCAATGTTATGGTATCTGGGGAGGAGTTAGAGTTAGATTAGGTCATGAAGGAGGGATCACGTCATGGTGGGATCACCATCTAATAAGAGACACTGGAAGACTTGCTGTCTCTTTCTGCCTAGTGAGGACACAGTGAGAAGGTGGCCACCTGCAAGCCAGGAAGAGAGCTCTCACCAGAACCGAACCATGGCTGGCACCCTGACCTCAGATTTCCAGTCTCCAGAAATGTGAGAAAATAAATTTCTGTTGTTTAAGCCACCTAATCTATGGGGTTTTGTTATGGTAGCCCAAGCTGATTAATACAATCTCCAAGATTGATTTTTAGGTAGGGAAAAAAGGGAGGGTGCCAAAACAGTGTACTGTTGGGGTGAAAAAAAGGAAAAGAATCTATCCTTGTGCTGGCTTGTATATACATTCTAAAACGCCCGGGACTTTATGAGAAACTAATACTGTTGGTTACTTGTTTTGGGGGTATAGGAACTCAGCAAATAGAGGGCAGGGGTGGAAAGGAGACATTGCTGTATATCTTTCTATATTTCTTGATGCTTGAACTATGTGAATGTGCCACCACTTCAAGAAATTAAATAAGTAAAATTTATTTTAAAAATAATAAATCCATTTGGAAAAACAAGATTATATTGAAATAAGGAAAATATTGATTATAGTGAAAGAAAATTGCTGATTAGCAGAATAATTATGGCCGAAGTTGACATTTGAAGATGAAGGACTATGAGCAGTTATATTAAATTGCTTTCTGGGTCAGTTACTTCATGAGTGCTGTGATTATGTAGACAGCTCCGATTGCCTACTGCCCTTTCCTGGGATCTGCATTGGTTACTGACAGCAGAGCTTGAAGTGCCCGTGTAACATGCATTTGATTGAAAGATGATGGCCCCAGGTTCTCAAGTACTCTCTCAGTAATGTCCAGATGGTCTCTCTGAGAATAAAGCCTTCTTCACCTTCCCTCAGTTGGTGGCCCTATATTCAAGGACAACAGCTGCTGAGAAAAGGACCAAGCCACTCATTTGAAAGAGGTCAATGTCTTTTCTGTGGACAAAGATGTGACTTCTCTCACAACTTACCTTAGCCAATTAAACAGCCAACTGCTTTAGGAACATTATATCATACTACCCCAGAGTGTTGTCCTTAAATGTAGTTCTGATCATTTCCTTGCTTTTAACTTCCATCAAAGATTTCTTCTCCATTGGTCACCTGGCCTATCTTTTTATCCCCATCGACTCTTTTTTTTTTGTTTTGTTTTTAAGTAAGTTCTACACCCAGTCTGGAACTTGAACTCATGACCCTGATATCAAGAGTCACATGCTATATCGACTGAATCAGCCAGGCATCCCCTCCGTCCATCGACTCATTTTGAGCTATTTTGCCATGACCCCAAAGTGCCTTTGTTTCTGTCCCCGCACCTTCATGAATGTCATTTCCATTGCCTGGGCTACCCTTCTATTTGTTCCTTTTGATGAAGCTCCCCCAAGTGGAGGTGAGTGTCTTTCCTGACATCTCTAAATTTTTGAACAGCATTGATATTCTCAATGCACTTTTTACTTCTTGTGAGATTCAAGAAGTTCAGGGGCCACATAGCATGTTCATTTTACATCCCCAATGCTGGCATCCAGTAGGCACTTGATGGTTGAATGAATGAATAAATATACACTCTGGCTGAAATGTTAAAGACAAAAATATCATAGTAGCCTATAATAAAATCCTAACCAATGCTTAGGGAAAATGCTTCACAGGAGAATTCTAACTCTGCATTCCAATTGTGTTATTCAAGTCCTGATTGACTTAGAAGAACTGAATTCTGTCAGGACAATTCTCCATGAGCTTTCAATTTTGTAGATATTTTTGTGTATTTTGAAAACTCTGCTGGGCATCCCTGTACTAAGGCATCTCTGAGAATCTCTTCTGTTTAAGAGCATTTTATTTCTAACATTTTAAAGTACAGATCACAGGTCTCAATCCAGTGGATTTTCATCCTTATCTTCAGAAAACCACATTTTTTATGCTTTGTGGTAAAGTAAGTTGTATGTCTATAGAAATCACTCTGTGTAAGTGAGCCTTTGGCTAGAAGCTCAGATCCACATTTGCTTGCCAGAGAGCAAGAGTGATAGCAGGGTGATTTCTGTCACTGTAGAAGATACTTTTTTCACGCGTCTTTCTCAAAAATGTTCTTTTAAAATATTGTGAAATTTGCAGAAAACAAACCATTAATATTTTCTAACTGAAAGAATTCACTTGCCACTTTTTGGAGGGTTTCAGCTGGGCCAATAAGGACTTGTGAGACACATATTAGAATGAGGCCCATTATCTTTTATTAATTCAGTTTACCCTGAACAAAGTAGATAAAATAAATGCTTGAACTCCAGCTATTCAGACACGCTTTTATAAACATGGCCTCATAATAATTTGTTTTCAAAGTTCATTGACTTTAACTGTCTTACTGATACTGTCTGTGAAAATGTGTCCATTTGTGTATCTAATGTATTAGTGTTTCTTTTCTTTTTTTTTTAATTTTTTATCATTAGTTTCAGATGTAGTGTTCAATAATACATCAGTTGCATATAATACACAATGCTTATCATATCACATGCCCGCCTTGGTGCCCATCACCCAATTACCCCACCCACCTCCCTTCTAGCAACCCTCAGTTTGTTTCCTATAGTTAAGAGTATCTCTTGGGGCGCCTGGGTGGCACAGCGGTTAAGCGTCTGCCTTAGGCTCAGGGCGTGATCCCAGCGTTATGGGATCGAGCCCCACATCAGGCTCCTCTGCTATGAGCCTGCTTCTTCCTCTCCCACTCCCCCTGATTGTGTTCCCTCTCTCGCTGACTGTCTCTATCTCTGTGAAATAAATAAATAAAATCTTAAAAAAAAAAAAGAGTATCTCATGGTTTTTCTCCCTCTCTGATGACTTCCCATTCAGTTTTCCCTCCCTTCCCCTATGATCCTCTGTGCTGTTTCTTATATTCCACATATGACCGAAACCATATGACCATTGTTTTTCTCTGATTGACTTATTTCACTTAGCATAATACCCTCCAGTTCCACCCACCTCAATGTAAGTATTCATCCTTTCTGATGGCTGAAAGATATTCCATTGAATGTATATATCACATCTTCTTTATCCATTCATCTGTAGATGGACGTCTTGGCTCTTTCCCTAGTTTGGCTATTGTGGACATTGCTGCTATAAACATTGGGCTGCAGGTGCCACTTTGGATCAATACATTTGTATCTTTGGGGTAAATACCTAATAGTGCAATTTCTGGGCCATAGGGTACCTCTTCTTGAGGAACCTCCATACTGTTTTCCAGAGTAGCTGTACCAGCTTGCATACCCACCAACAGTGTAAAAGGGTTCCCCTTTCTCCGCTTCCTCACCGACATTTGTTGTTTCCTGTCTTGTTAATTTTAGCCATTCTGACTGGTGTGAGGTGGTATCTCATTGTGGTTGTGATTTGTATTTACCTGATGCCAAGAGTTGTGGAACATTTTTTCATTTGTCTGTTGGCAATTGGTACATCTTCTTTAGAGAAATGTCTGTTCATGTCTTCTGCCCATTTCTTGACTGGATTATTTGTTTTTTGGGTGTTGAGTTTGATAAGTTCTTTATAGATCTTGGCTACTACCCCTTTATCTGATAGGTCATTTGCAAATCTCTTCTCCCATTCTGTAGGTTGCCTTTTAGTTTTGTCCACTGTTTCCTTTGCTGTGCAGAAGCTTTTTATCTTGATGAAGTCCCAATGGTTCATTTTTACTTTTGTTTCCCTTGCCTTTGGAGGTGTGTCTAGCAAGAAGTTGCTGTGGCCGAAGTTGAAGAGTTTGCTGCCTGTGTTCTCCTCTAGGATTTTGATGGATTCCTGTCTCACATTTAGGTCTTTCATCTATTTTGAGTTTGTCTTTGTGTATGGTATAAGAGAATGGTACAATGGTCCAGTTTCATTCTTGTACATGTGACTGTCCAATTTTCCCAGCACTATTTACTGAAGAGACTGTCCTTTTTCCACTGGATACTCTTTCTTTTTTTGTTGAAGATTAGTTCACCATAGAGTTGAGGGTCTATTTCTGTGTTCTCTATTCTGTTCCATTGATCTATGTGTCTGTTTTTGTGCCAGTACCTTACTGTCTTATGATTACAGCTTTGTAATAGAGCTTGAAGTCTGGTATTGTGATGCCACCAGCTTTGGTTTTCTTTTTCAACATTCCTCTGGCTTTTCGGAGTCTTTTCTGGTTCCATACAAATTCTAGGATTATTTATTCCAGCTCTGTGAAAAATGTCAATGGCATTTTGATGGGGATTGCATTGAATGTGTAGGTTGCTCTGGGTAGCATAGACATTTTAACAATATTTCTTCTTCCAATCCATGAGCATGGAATGTTTTTACATTTCATTGTGTCTTCCTCAATTTCTTTCATAAATGTTCTGTAGTTTTTAGAGTACAGATCCTTTGCCTCTTTGGTTAGGTTTATTCCTAGGTATCTTATAGTTTTTGGTGCAATTGTAAATGGAATCGATGCCTTAATTTCTCTTTCTTCTGTCTCTTTGTTAGTGTATAGAAGTGCAATTGATTTCTGTGTATTAATTTTACATCCTGCCACATTGCTATATTCCTGTATGAGTTCTAGCAATTTTGGGGTGGAATCTTTTGGGTTTTCCACATAAAATATCATGTCATCTGTGAAGAGTGAAAGTTTGACTTCTTTGCCATTTGAATGCCTTTTATTTCTTTTTATTATTATTATTTTTTTAAAGATTTTATTTATTTATTCGACAGAGATAGAGACAGCCAGTGAGAGAGGGAACACAAGCAGGGGGAGTGGGAGAGGAAGAAGCAGGCTCATAGCAGAGGAGCCTGATGTGGGGCTCGATCCCATAACACTGGGATCACGCCCTGAGCCGAAGGCAGACGCTTAACCGCTGTGCCACCCAGGCGCCCCTATTTCTTTTTATTATTTGATTGCTAAGGCTAGGACCTCTAGTACTAGAAGTTGAACAACAGTGGTGAGAGTGAACATCCCTGTCCTGTTCCTGACTTTGGGGGGAAAGCTGAGAGGTTTTCCCCATTGAGAATGTTAATTGTTGTGGGCTTTTTATATATGGTTTTTATGATATTGAAGTATGTTATCTCTGTTCCTACACTGTGGAGAGTTTTAATCAAGAGAGGATGCAGGGGCGCCTGAGTGGCTCAGTCGTTAAGCGTCTGCCTTCAGCTCAGGGCTTGATCCCAGAGTTCTGGGGTCGAGCCCCGCATCGGGCTCTATGCTCCACTGGGAAGCCTGCTTCTTCCTCTCCCACTCCCCCTGTTTCTGTTCTGAACCTCTCTCACTGGTTGTCTCTCTCTCTGTCAAATAAATAAATAAATAAACTCTTAAAAAAAAAGAGAGAGAGGATGCAGGACACTGGGGTAGCTCAGTCAGTTAAGCATCTGCTTTTGCATGATGGGGGGGAAGGGGGGGTAAAGTTGAGCACAGTGAAAGGAAGCCAGAAATGAAGAATATTTCTATAAAATGTAAATGTAAAAATGAAAGTTAAAAAAAGACTTAAAAACAAGGAGTTGATGAAATAAGAAACTCGTTGAAAAGGAAAAAAGAAAAGGGAAATTTTAAATGAAAAGATAAATGAATCACGAAAAAAACCCTCAAATTCTATATACTATTTTCCCCTAGCACTGGAGTTTTGCAGTTCTGTGTGCTCTGTAAACTTGGTGTTGGCCTGTTGTTCCAGCTGGTCTTTTGGGGGAAGGGCCTGCTGTGCTGATTCTCAGCTGTCTCAGGTAGTCAGAGTTACACTGCCCCTTACCAGGGTGCCAGGCTCAGTGTAAGCTGCTTTGGGTTGTTCTGTGTGGCTTTCGTTCCCTGAAGCCATTCCCCACCACTTTAGAGGATGAAAATAAACATGGCAGCGCCCCAATCTCCAGACCTGGAGCTGAAAGTTTCCGGCCCCCTGTCTTTCCCTCTTAGGGAAAAGCAGTCTCCACTTCTGTGTGCGCAAACACTGCAGACTCCTGTGGTCCGAATCCACACTGATCCTGCCAGGGGAAGGAGGAGGGTCGCCCCATTTCTGCCCTTTGCAGTGCCCCTGCACAGAGAGCGGTCACCAGATCCTGCTGCGGTTCCTGGTTTATGGCAAACTGAGCTGAGAGCCCACTCCCAGGCTCGCTGACGGTAGCCAGTTTCCCCACTCCAATGCTTGGGAACTCTGCTGGCTCAGGCACCCCCGTTTTTCCTCTGACCCCGGGGATCCCGAGACCACACTGTTCCAACGAGGATTCTGCCCTGCTTCGCCTCCTGAGCACCTTTCAGGCAGGGACATCTCTCACTGGAGCAGACTTCTGCAAGTTCTGATTTTGCGCTCCAGGGCTATAGCGCTTTCTGGTAGCCAGCTTAAAGAGGCTCCCTCCCCCCATTTATCTTCCGATATATACCCTCAGATTCACTTCTCTTAGCCTCTACCTTGCAAAAAGTGGTCATTTTTCTATTTGTAGAATTCCAGCAGTTCTTTTCTTACATCTCAGGTTGAATTCATGGGTGTTCCGAATGACCTGTTAGATATCTAGCTAAATTCAAGGGACCAGATGAAACGAGATCCCCTACTCTTCCACCATCTTGCCTCCCTCTAGCATTTATTTTCTATAACATCTTGAGATCTAATGTACAGCATGATGACTGTAGTTAATAAAACTGTCTTGTGTACTAGAAATTTGCTAAGAGAATAGATCCTTGCCACACGCACAGAAAAGAAAGTGTATTTGGAGCTGGATATGTTGTTAATCAGTTTGACTGTAATAATTATTTCACTATGTATATGTGTATCAAACATCCTGTTGTACTCTTTAAATATATACACTCATTCTTTAAAAAAAAACATGCAAGATTTGCAATAGATTGAATGCAGAAGATATGAGAATCCAGCTGTCCTCCATTTGTAAAAATGTAAAATAATGCCACTCAGTACATACTTTTGTTTTGGAGATTATGGTTATTTTTTTTTTCATAAAAAATATATTATTTGTCTTCACCTAAAAAAATCCAAAACATTTTCTGTAGTAATGAGCACCATCAAAGCTAGAGTTCGATATCCATTTGAGCACAATCCTTATTCTTTTCTCAGTATAAATAGCACATCTGTTCTTAGTGGCATGTGGCTGAAGGCAAAACTTAAATCCAAGAGAATTTGCCGGGCCTTAGTTCTGATGCCATTTCTTGCAAGGTTTGAAAATAAAAATGACAGGAATCTTGGAATATTTCTCCCACTCCAGAATTTTAGTTATTTTGCAGTTACCAAATCTGCAAAATCTCCAGATTTCCCTTCTTCCAGGAAAGAGTGTCTAAATTAAATAATTAATTAAGCCCTTTAAAAAACCAGTAGTTCCCTGTGGGTTGCTTTTATAATTGCCTCTACACTCACCAACTAAAGGTCTACCTACGTTAACTGTCTGATTTGTTCTCAATATAACATTTTACCTACGTAACTCATGCAATTGTTGATTCTATAGCTTGTGTCTCTCTCTGTTTGTTATAATCATCTTCAAAATTGTAAGGTCCCAGAAGATAAGACTGACTATCCTTCATTTATTTTCTGTGGGGCCGAGGCAGCACTATATGATATTAAACAGGTAATAATTATTTTTAGTGTGATGACGATGAAGACGGAATCTAAAGTAGGCTGATAAAATGTGAATTTAACATGAAAACAGAAACTTATTGAAGCTCTAGTGCTATTTATAGCACACCGTAGTCTATCAGCTGCTGAAAACAGTGATGAAAATGTTCAAAATAGCCAACTCCCAATAATTCAAGGGTACATGGGTCCCTTAAGTTGCCCTACTGCCAAGTTTCCGTTTTTGTGACTCCAGCCAGCGTTGAGAAGGCACACAGGAGGTCACATAAATGAGTTTTCTGAATATTGATGTTTCTGATAATAAGGTTACTTAGAAAGTAGTAACGATTGCTAAATCATTATTTTGAGGAATTTTTGTAGAATTTAGATCTTGATGGTCAACTTGTGTTAATAAATCAACATTCATTGAGTGCATGGTTGGTAGAAACATGGAGGGATTCCTTGTGTCAGAAGCTCTGTATGGCAAGTCTGACTGTGGAAGATCTTGTAACCACAGGAGAAAATCAAACTGTGCATCCTGATGAACTAGCAGAGCTTGGAGGAGCAAGCCTTAAAGACAAAGCTGTTTCCTAGAACTGAAGAATTTAACCTTTGTACTAGTCCTCCCTTTTGTCAGCAAGAAAACTGTCAAGGTTGATTTCAAATGAATCATCCTTGGTATTTTTTCACCCTAAAACTGCTTATTTGTCACTTCATAGAAATTGCTACTTGTCCTCAATGGTATGCAGTACGAGCTCAGACATTGCACACAGTTCATTATACCACAGAAGTTGAAAAAAAACCCCACATTATTTACATATATATTAACGATATTAAATAAATAAATAAAATTTCCTTGAGCTGGCTATGTATCAATAAACTCAGCAGTTTTAGAGTTAAGGTCTGAAACCACAGCCATTTTGTCACTTAGCCGTCAGTGTTCTTCCAAGAGAGATTAGGAAATGTTTGGCTTGGAGACAGCCTTTAAAAAATACTGAGAAATGCTTTTTGCCAGATCTATTAATATCGCTTCTACTTAGAACACATTTCTTCACATTTTTTAAATGTTTGTAAAGCATGCTTACAATAGCATTCCTTTCACCTTTCAAGCCACCCCAGACCCCTTAAGCACATGTGTCTTCAAGACACACTTTGAGCGTTTCCACTCCTGGAGCGCATCTATCTATGATCAAATACGATCACATGCTCTAACGGGAATCGAAATCAGTGTTATGACTCCCACAATTAGAGCAAGTGCTCGGCTTAATGACCGGGAGCTGAGGAGCAGATAATGAACGGCACCCTGCACAGCCTTTAGTGCTGAGTCCTCACATTGCCCGTCCAGCTCCACAGCCTACAATGCAGAAATCCAAAAGGCTCTGCAAAGCAGGACTTTATAGTAACAGATTTGGTGGCCTAGACTGATGAGAAGTTTAGAGTCCTTATTCTAATAGTCCCATCTCACTACATGGGAATATTAATATGTTAGACTATGGGGTGCTGGCCCAGGCCTACTGGGGGTGTTCTGTAAATACATATACTCACCACATTACCTTTCTAAAACTACCCCCAAAACCAAAAAATCTAAGTTTTGAAGCATATCTGGCACTAAAGATCTGTATAAGGAATTTTTTATGCTAAAGACTTTAACACAGAATCATTGTGGACAGTAGCTATTAAGTCTTCCATCACCTATGTATATGGGTGGTTAGTTGTTCTCATAACACCTTATACAAAATAACACTTACCATAACATACTAATAGTTTGTTTTCAATCTCGTATCTTCTGGACTAAACCGACAACTCTTCCAGAGAGAAACTGCCTTCAAAAAATAGTTTATTGGTTATTTGCTCATTATAACACAAGTACATGCTCCTGGAAGAAAATTTGGAAAGTACATAAAAATGTGAGAAAATAAACATGACATATAATCCCACGTATTAAAGACAACCACAGTTCCTATGCAAAAAAAAAAAAAAGTTCTTTTTTTTTCCTATGCACATTTTTAAAATAAAACTGGGATTATACTAAAGCATTATTTTCTTTTTTCCTCCAGTTTCATTGGTAATATTGACATAAAACACTGCATAGGTTTAAGTTGTATGGCGTAATGACACACGTACAGATCGTGAAGTGATTACCGCAATATGTTTAGTTAACGTCCACGATGGATGGAAGCATTATTTTCAAAAGCTTTATTTCTAGTGGCTACAGAGTATCCCACAGGTATGGAGGACCATGATTTATTTAACTACTGCCTTATTCTGGAGCTTTCTACTTGTTCCCAATTATTTCAATGAACAGAGTTTCCTAAGCAGATTGTTACCCACAATGCCTGGCACTTAGTCACTCAATAAAAAATATTGAATTGATTAAAGTTATTTTCATCTACTAAGATCCTAGCACAAATAGGTTTATTGGGTTTAATTAGACACTTAGGAGGACGCTGAAAGAATGAACTCCAGAGCGAATACATCTTGATTATGAAGGGGGCAGTTTAAGGTGGGCTGAGAGAGGCAATGGGGAGAGAGTTGCTAACGGTGTGTGGGGTGGGGAGAGGGAGCTTTGAAGACCTTTTAAGATGAATTTTGACTATGTCAGTTTGACCTACTGAGGGAAGTGTTGGACCATCTACAATGGTTTCGTTCTCCCAAGCTTCTGAAGAAGTAACCGTTTTGTCATGTGATTCTGTTTTCTCTTTCAATTGCTTGCAGTCCTTCCTTTGAGAGCAGACGTGTGCTCTTTGAATTTAATTGAATGTTGCTTTAGAATAATGTGACAAGGAAATATCATACTCTTAGATTCCAGTATGTATTAAGATAGGTATAGTAATTTCTGAAAATTCCAAAATCAGATCTGTGTGAACTCCAGGAAATGTGACTAGGCCAGCCCAACAGGACTCTCCCTCAAGCAGAGACAAGCAGAATGCAAGCTTCACCCTAACGGGATTAAGACAGGGCCCAGCAAACTGAAGTAGCAATAATTGATTGTCTGGTGTTTTGATGATATTCACTTGGGCTCCTCCAGAATGCCTGTTCCCAGACCATGGAGAGCGAACACTGCCTGTTTTGATTTAGGGCCAAACCTACTCTACGTTCAGACTATGTGAAATTGTCATAATACTCAAATAAGGAATTAATGGTGCAAATACGAGTCATGGTAATATTAGAGCTCGACATATTTGTTTAATTTAATTAAGCATTTAATTTCCTTCTGGTGTTTTTTATAAAAGAAAAATGAGAGAGAGGAAAAATAATCTGTTATTAACTACTTTCAGCTTTTCAGTTACTACCTCTTGGGCTAGAGCAAACCATGAGTCTTTTAAAAGCAAAACACAATTTAAAGGAAAATAACAATTATGTTTAAGCTTTCAAAAGGCAATGGAAATATAACTTCCATTAAAGGGTGTATTACTTTCACCATATTCCTTAGAATAAATATTATAAAGAAATATAAAATTATATAGAATACAATATTATAGTGATATAAATCCTGAAGACTATTCCCTAAAATGTTAGTCCATTCTTTGTCAGTTAATATTCATCAGTGTTTCCTGACAATGCCCAGCCTCTTTCCATGATCTCCTCCAATCAATCAACCAACAGCCAATCAACAACCATTTCTGATGATCACCAGAAAACTACAGTGAGGCAGACAATATTGCGCAGCTCAAGAAATATTAACAAGTCAAAAGGAAGGATATAACTGGAACGATAATCCCTAAAATTAATTAGGATGTCAGAAAGAGTTCTTGGCAAAAAGTAAATTAGCATTGAAACATCTTTCTTTTCTTCTTAAAAATGCATAAAAGTGCAATTCTGGTTTTCCTGCATAATATTCTTATCCTTTTTCCCCCTAAAATGAGGTAGCTATCACAGAATGCCCACAGGGTGGAAAAAATGCTTTCCAAGGTAATCTTCCTGTTTTTTTCTTTCTGTATTTTTGAAAAAAAATCTTTCTTTAAAGGTCTTTCTAATGCTTTCCACTTTTGAGTTGGCAGATGACATAATTAATTTTTTCTTAGTTATAATACATTAAAAGTAATTTAAGAACTGAGTAGAGAATTGAAGCCCATATGTTAGGATATAAAAGCATAAAATATCTTAGACTGGTAAATTATTGATAATCTGTGCAGCATTTTATACTGATGCATATTTTGATTTGCTGGCATGTTTAAATAAATTATCAGGAAAATTTAATAAGTAGCTACATGTATGACCTGTATGAACACAAATTTCCATTTTTCTTTGGCTTTCAGATAGAAGTTGAAACGTATATATATATATAATGGAGATAGTAATGTGAATCCTAAATCACATTTAAAGAGTTAGATAATCTTGGCATGAGTTAGTCTTGATTTACATTTAAACTAAACTCATATCTGTGATACCACCAAGAACTATTATATTTTCTGCAGATGATGTTTTCTTAAGGTAGTTTTTCATGCTGATTTCTCTGAGTCTAGGTGACTCTCATGTAGGACATCATTCGGTTTGTAGAGGATGCTTTTCTTGTTGTAAAAGGCTGTAAAGGAGGCCTGCAGGCAGGTGGCAGATCATTGGCAAACTCCCCATTATTGGGGAAACACACTTGGTGGAGCCCTTGCCTTGTATGGGGCTCTCAGCTGGGCACTGACACTTAGTTTCCTCACTTTTAAAATGAGTTAACAGTATCACCACATTCCAGCTGTGGTACATGGATTTCTCTTTCCTTTCCTCAAACACATTAAGCTCCCTCTCACTTTTTGTCTTTGCTAATATGCTCCCTTAGTTTGGAATGTTCTCTCCAATCTTAGTTAATACTTTGCCATCCTTCAAGTCTCAGCTCAAAAGTCACCTCCTCAGGGAAGTCTTCCTTGATCCCCCCCAGACAAATGGGATTTCCACCATTATATGTTCCACCAGTCCTCTTCCTGTATAGCACTTAGTTTATAAGTATTTAACTATATGATTGATTAATAGCTGTCTTCCCTACTAGTGTCCAGCGCTAGTCAGTAAATAGTGCTAGTTGTGTAAATAAATCTATATGTATGGACCCCTGATTTTAACTCAGGAAGTTAGCAATACTTCAGGAAATTGAAGGCAAATTCTCTGAAAAAGTTATATAAATACTTTACTGGAATAACAGAGCTTGGAGAATAAAAGCATGGCTGATTCATGATAGGCACTCCTTCCATGAAGAGGTAGTGTCTATTTCTGCTCTCTTTGATCTGGACAGGCCTGTGACAGCTTTGACCCATACAGGATGACAGAAATGAGGGCTTGCTAGTTCCATGTGTCGCCCTTAAATGGCTCGGCAGTCTCCACTTCCCACCTGTAGGAAACCAACCATCTATTAAGAAGTGAGACTACTCTGAGACCACCATTCTGTGAAAGCCCAAGCCACAGGGAGAGGCCCTGGAGGAAGAGACTCAAAGGAGATAGAGGCCAAGGAATACTGAAGCACTGAAGATGTGAGTTGAGGAAGCCATCTTGGAAGTGTATCCTCCGTCTCCAACTGCCTCAACCAATTCCACGTGGATCAGACATGAACCACATAGACAAGCCCTTCCCAAATTCCTGACTTACAAATCAGTGGCAAAATAAAATGATTGTTTTAAGCCACTAAGTTTCAGGGTAGTTTGTCATGCAGGGATAGGTAACTGGAACAAAGAGTAAGAAAAGTAAATTCATGATGATGAGTTGCTGAGGAAAGATGATTCAGAGGAGAATATACAGAGAGGGTGAAATAAGGAAATGTGTAGCAAGAACCTCAGAGGTAAGAGCTCAGGTAATAGAGAGGTTGAGGCTTTCTCCATAAAAACCACTAGAAGTTTGCAAGCTACCCATTTATGCATAATGCAGGTCCCAATTTAGAGGACCTTCTACTATAATTTTATGATGGCGCTGGGAAGAAAAAAAGTGTAGGGAAATAATCTGACACCATTTTTTACATGACTTTATTAATAAGAGTCGTCCCTGTACATTGTCAAGCATATGGAATACAAATAACCTAATTTATTTAAAAGGCTGTAGATTTTCACCCAATATTCAGTACAAGAAGGTTCCCATTTGTCAGGGGAAGTTGGGTAACAATTTTGTTGTAATGAGATTTGGCCCTAGAATGGGTATGTAAAGCTTTACTCAACCACGAGGGGAATGAGAACAAGGAAAAGGATTACCTTTCATTGAAAGCCTATTTTTGTCAGGTTTTGCATATTTTCTTCTTCCTCTTCTTCTCCTTCCCCTCCTTGTTCTTCATCATCACCATCATCATCATCACAGAAGCTGATAACATTTGTTGAGTGCTTACTCTATAAGCTATAAAGCTTTATTTACATGGATCATCTCAGTCTTTATAACACCATAAGGTAGGTGTCATATTCATTTTACAAATGAAGAACCCAAAGCTCTGTGTATTAAGATGATTGATCAGGATTGTATAGAAGCCAGGATTTCAACAAAGGGCTCGCTGAATACTGACTAAACCAGTGAGAGGACAGGGCACACATATGTCATATTTGTTTAAGATAATTTTATTTAATCCTTTTAATATCCATCTTAGGTGGGTATTACTATCCCTGTTTCGCATACAAGGGGCTTAGGGTCAGAAAGGTTAGGCAAATTGCACAAGACTGCACACCTGTGACAGAGCCAGGATTCAAACCCAGACCATGAACTCTACTACTGCATGGCAATTAACAGGTATTTGGAGGAATAGAATCATAGACTCTTGGCCTGGCATAATCCTCTAATTTTATAAGAACTGAAACCCATTCTTATGAAGGTGGGCTGATGAGAGTAGAGAAAGGTGCATGCTATCCTTTGCTTTAATTAAGTCATTCTCTAAACACCTGAATTGACAATTCAGCAATAAAAAGGTATGTCTGCCGAGAGCTCCTCAGCTAGCAAGTAATACAGCACTGTGATGAGAGTGAAAATGAACACAGGTCCACCACAGCCAGCTTAGGGGCCTTGGGGAAGTCTTCTTAGAAGGGGTGATGCCTTCACTGAGTCTTAAAGGAGGCCTAGGAGTTACCCAAGCAGGGATGGGATCAAGCACATTCCAGGTGATAGAACACCATGTGCAGATATCCACGTAAGACAAACGTGACCAGAATGAGGGTGTCTTTAAAGGGGTGTCTTGCAGGACGTGATGAGACATTTGGACTGTATTCTGAGCATAGGAGAAGCCACTGGAGGATTTAAGCAAGAGAGTGTCATGGTCAGATTTGCAGTTTAGAAATACCACTCTGAATAGGAGGGCTGTTGCAATAATCCAGAAGACCAGTAATTATATTCTGGACTGGGTGGTGGCAGAGTTGGAGAGACATCGATAGATTTGAGCCATTTTAGGAAGATTATCTGTCAGAACATGATGGTTGATTAAACGCAGAAGCAAAGGAGAAAGCTAAGCTAAAGATAATGTTCAGATAACTGGCTTGAGCAGCTCTCAATGGAATAGAAGGGGAGAAGGATCCTCGGAGGAATGTGTTTCTGTGTTTCTGTGGGCATGTTGACCTTGGAGTTTCTGTGGGAGAGCCAAACAGTGGTGTCTTCTAGGCGGTTTTGATGCACTGGGGAGATTGCAGGGCCAGAAATGAAGGTCTGGGCATTGTGGGCATTGAGAAGTTATTTGAGCATTGGGCCTACATTAGTTCACCCATAGGAGGGAACATGTAAAGTTGGAGGAAAAGACAATGAGGCTAGATAAGTCTGGGAAACACTAACATTTAAAAGCAGTGGGACAAGAGGTGCCTGGGTGGCTCAGTCGGTTAAGCGTCTGCCTTAGGCTCAGGTCATGATCTCCAGGGTCCTGGGATCGAGCCCCACGTCAGGCTCCCTGCTCAGCGGGGAGCCTGCTTCTCCCTCTCCCTATGCCCCTCTCTCCTGATCATGCTCTCTCTCTCTCTCTCTCTCTCAAACAAGTAAAATCTATAAAAGCAGTAGAATGGAGGAAGGGAAGGGGGAGGAGGGGCAAAGGAAGACGAGAAGAAGGGGAAGAAGAAGGAGAAGCAGCAGCATTAGCCAGGAGAGAGCAGTACCACTGATGCAAAGGAGGAAGCAGGAAGGAGGATCCCGAGGACACGTGTGTTCTGATGCTATGCTAAAACAGTTGTGGATTGATACCACAAGAGCAAACATGACAATTCCCTGGAATTACAACACTGGCAGTTCATTGTTCTTCATAAGGAAATGAAGCAGCTTCATTTCATAAGGAAATGAAGGGGGCTTATCAAAGCCCAGGAGCATGTGAGCGCACGCACACACACACACACACACACACACACACCAGTTTCAACTACAGAGAGATGTTTTTCTTTTCTTCAACATTTAGATTACCTAAAATTTGAAAAGGTTTTTCCCACAATCTATTTCTGCCCCACAAACATACATTTAAGTAAGAAAGAACCATACGGGATAGTCTGGAAAGACAATATTGCAAAAAGCTCTAAGAAACTGAAAATAAAAAGAATTCTAAAATGTCAGGGCCACAGTAACCTTTGCAGATCATCATAGAACATCACAACTTGTTCAGACTCGAAACATTTATGTAGTATTCTGTACTGTTCAGGATACTTTGATTATCTCATTAGCCGCTAATGTGGTCGTAATGAAGTAGATGACTCTGGCATCAATGGGTTATTACACTGCTAAGAGAAAATAATAAGCAGCATACGAGAGGAATAAAAAGGGGTACAGAGGTCTAGAAAGGGGAAATGTTCCTTGTATGGGAAGGGGTGGGGGGAAGAAAAAGCTGAGCTTTGAAGAGCCAAGAGCACTTACTGAGTGCTTATAGCATCCCCGTTACTGAGGTAAGCATTTCTTATATGTTATTTCATTTGCAGGACTTGGGTGTGTAGCATGGTGGAAATGGACATTTTACACAAAGGCAGATGGAAACTTTGGTATTCATCGTGATGCCTGGTACAAGAGCACAACACTAGTAATATTAGGGTTGATCATTAATTGAATACTTCACGGTGCCAGGCACAATAAGAACCTTTGTCCATGCTATCACATTTCAGCCTCAAAACAACCTGGAGATTAAGGTATTATAACTCCCACTTTACATATAGCTCTCATTTACATATAAATTTAAGTGAGTCACCCAACTAAGCTCCCTGGTGAAAAAACCAATGCATGCTCAGCTAAGAATTTTGAAGAGAATGCTTTTAGAGGTATGGGCAGGGTAAAGACGATGAACAAGGGATGTTGAGGTATCCAGAGACTAGCAAAACTGGGAAGCCATTGCCACCCCCAGATGTAGATAATTTGAGGAACACCAGTAAGCAGTTCAGCTGACCTGCAGCAAATTAGCTGCTTCTTTCCAGAACATGGGGGTTAGGAATTCTAACTTTGCGGCTTTTGTTGACATCTTTACATTGAACACACCTGTGATGGTTGTTATGCTGGATCTGTCAGTACGTTCTACAGCTACTCTGACCAACGTTCCAATGCCAGGAAACACTTTGAGAAACTGGAGAAAGTGGATGGCCCTAAACCCAGCCTCCTTATACATTGAATATTGCCAAATACTCTTTCTGAAAATGCTGAATTGACCTTTTTTTTTTTTTTTTTGCATTTTGTTTTTTAAAAAACGTTCAACGGCATGTGCTTAAAAGTGGGTTTTGGAATGTGTCCTGTCTATTACTTCCGTGTAAGTAGTTATCAGAACCCAGCCAGGAGCTGGAATCACCCAAAAGGGGCCACCAGACAGAAGCTATGATTATACAAGGGTGTGAATGTTGTAGAACCATGAAAAAGTAGGAAAGGAGTGAGAGGAGTAAATATGTTGACCTCTTTCTCCCTTCCTGCCCTCCAATCTCTGGTAATTGCCTCCCACTGGCCAAAGTCAACAATATGGGATCCCAGGTGGTGCAGTCCATGAAGATCAGTCCTCCAGAACTTAGAGTAAGATAAACAGTGAAGCACAGGTCTAGGCACATCAAGGTTACGCAACTAGAATGCAGGAAGGCCAGGAGCCAAAGTCAGGTTTGTTGTGCCTTAGTCACTGCTTATATATATTCCTCTACCATGTACATTGTAGGTACTTGGTAAATATTTGTTTAGTGAATGAATTACCAGATGAAAGTTGAAGAAACTGAAGTTAGGAGGCTACACATCAGAGCCCTGACTACCCTGGAACCATCTTCTGGTCTATAACCTACTGCCTGCCCATTCAACCAAACATCATCCACTCCTTGGATGTCAAGGAAACTCTGTGACAATGGGTGTCTTCCACTGTAACCCTTTTTTGCCTCAAATTTAACGATTATTATGTGGGAACACTCAGGACTTATTGTCAGAATGCATACACCTGGTACTTACTTGACCCAGTATTTCTAGCACCAAAATGGATGAGGACACACTTGAGCTCTCATTCTCTTTTAGGATTCCGACCCCCATCCCCAAATACCCATTCCCCAGTGAAAGTAAATCTTGAATCTTCTAAAAGTAGAGTAAGAAAGGACTAAGGCAGGAATCTCTATTTTAATCCTGAAGTAATTACTATCTAAAATTGACTCCAAATGTAGGTACCAGCAATAGTATCAATGGAAAGGAAAAGTTACCTTTGTATCAGTGTCCACCCAGGAGAATAGAAGCAGCTCTAGGTATTCCAAATGGAGGAAATTTAAACAGAGAATTGGTTATAAAGATCTTAAAATGTGTGGAAGAGCAAAAAGGGCAATTTGACCATAATAAACCCTACATTATTGGTGCACCTGAGTGGCTCAGTGGTTAAGCATCTGACTCTTGATTTTGGCTCAGGTCATGATTTCTAGGTCATGAAATCAAACCCCGCATTGGCCTCCCCACTGAGCATGGAACCTGCCTGGGATTCTCTCCTTCTCCCTCTGCCCCTCCCCCCATGCATGTGTGCTGTAAATAAATAAATAAATAAACCCTACATTATCTTCAAGACTGCAACCCCAGCGCCTAGCACAATACATAGCATGTAGTAAGGGTTTAATAAATATTTATCAAATCTATGATTACATCTGTGGGTGAGATTTGGTCTGTCACCCTAGGAAAGCCATGGTTGTGTTGGAAAGCATTAGGATACCTGTATGATTCTGATAATTCAGTGAATATGGATATGTGGTTTGACCTTTGGTAGGAAATCACATTCAGAGCCTTCTGTTCACAATCTGTCAATGGGTAATATTTATTGAACATCTGCTAGATGCTAGGTACTATTCTGGACATTTTTCTAAGCACCTTGTATTACTAACTTAACCTTCATAGTTGGTAACTGTAACCTATCATAGAATCCATGATAATGGATTCATCGTTTCCCATTTTACAGATGAGGATGAAACTGAAGCAAACAGCTTTTAAGAAACGGGTCTAAGATCATACAAGAAAATAGCAGACCCACACTTCCACCCACAGAGTTTGGCTCTAGAAGTTGCCTTCAGTCTCC
Source organism: Ursus americanus (assembly GCF_024610735.1). Taxonomy (NCBI): domain Eukaryota; kingdom Metazoa; phylum Chordata; class Mammalia; order Carnivora; family Ursidae; genus Ursus; species Ursus americanus. Next base: position 37,971,108 of record NC_142138.1, on the reverse strand, counting down.
ATCCATACCATTTGTCTCTTCATTGCTCAAGTGAGGAAAGCTTAACCTATCTTTCTACCTTTATTTCCCATTTTTCCCATTGTACTCTAGGGCAGAACCCTGCTGCCTGTTTCTGTGACCTGTTACCTCTTCTTTCTGGGCCCACAGAAGACTGTATTTCGTAGCTCTTCCCTGTGATTACTGCAGCTGTGACAGCTCCAGCCAGAGGAATGTGAGCAGGGATGACGTGCATCACTTCCTGGCCTGGCCTGTTAAGCCTCTCACACATGGTGCTGTACGTTCTTTCTCTTTCTTTCAGCTTTAGAAAGGAGCATGGTGAGCTTGGGTGCCATATTTTGTAGTGTTGGAGCCACAAAATGGAAGAAGGCTGGATCCCTGCATGTTTCTGGGAGAAGAGTCAGGAACCAATCAGGACCATCTGTGTTAGACTTCAAGCGAACAAGAGATAAACTTCTACCAATTTCTACTTGATTTGTTATCCCTGGAACATGTGTCTGGCTTTTGCACATATTTTTCCTTAGAATTCTCATTCTCTCCCTCCAATTATTCACATCCTAAAAAGTATTCAAGTCCTAAACCAAGTCCATTCACCTCCAAGCAGCTCTCTTCCACACCCATCAGCCACAATGATCTCTCTTTCCCTCAATTCCTGTAGCACTTTGTTGTCTATGCCTTTCATGTGCCCTTGTCATAGCTTCAATTTCAGATGTCTTTTTTTCCCAGTGTGGATGTAAGCTCTTCAAAGTCAAAGATCATGTTTTTATGCTTCTTGTATGTCTCTCAAGTATGTAGTATGGTGTTGTGCCTTGGGAATTTTCAATAAATATTTGTGGGAAAAATGAATTCATAAATGTATTAGGCTCAATAAAGTCTATTTTCCTAAAAACAGTCCTTCATTACTCAAGCAGGAAGGCACGTAAACTATAATTTACTGGAGCTGGTGTTCTTATTATTCTTTTTCACCGACATAAACATTCTAACACTTTTGACAACTGCTTAGAGGAGACAGAAGGCATGCTTATCAAATTTCAGATGACACAAAACTAGGCTAATAAATAATGCACAAGATGACAGAATCAAAACTAGGCAAGTGGGAATGAAGCAGACGGATTTTAATAAGGATTACTACAAGATTAAATTTTTAAAAACCAATGGCCCAATTTCAGTATGCAAAGACATGGCTAACAGAAAAAACTTTCAAGTTTTAATTGGCTGCTGGGCTGATATGAGCCCAGAGTGGGACACAGGACCTCACTCAAAGTTAGGCTCAGGGCACTGAGTGGCGGCAAAGTATTTAGGCTCTAAAGGGGCACTGGCATGAATTAAGGTTGCTAGGTAGAGGCCAGCTGGAGGTGGATGGAGCCTCGATGTAGGGTAAAGGGAAGAACAAAGTCCCAATTTCAGCCAGGTCAAGCTCAGCACATGGGTTGGCTTTCAGCTGTAACATTAGTGGGAATCCCTGTCCGAGGTCACCATTACGTGATTTCTGACACTAAGCTAGTACAGATAGGGCAGCCTGGGTCCCCTGAGAGTTTTGCTCAGAGGTAGAACAAAGTAGGTCTTAAAGGTTTGTTATTTTAATTTTGGCCCCACTCTCCTATGTCACGGTCAGAGCTGTCCTTCACTTAAGACCCCTCATTTTTGAAGCTGAGAAATACTGTGTCACCTGACATTTACATTCAAGTCACCTTTGAGACACGGGAGAGAAGGCAGATCACATCTTCTCTGGGCTCGGTTGGGACAACCATTCCAGGATCCTCAGACAGATCTGCTCCTAGAAACCCACATTTCCTAAACACTGGGATCAGAATTCTGGCGAGAAGCCTGTGGCCTAGGCCTTGGCACTGATCGTCAAAAAGCGAATACAATCTTAGGTGGTGTGAATAGAAGCCTAGCATCTGAATAAGGGTCCTGCTGTCATCTGTCACGACACACAGGAAGAACTGTTCCTATTCCAGATACCATGATTAAAGGGATATAGGCAAACTGGTATGTGTCAAAAGGAAGATGATCAGAATGTTGGAAACTAAACCACTAGTTACTTTTTGGTGGTTCAGGCTCAAGGCCTAGAAGGGGTCAAGATGGTGGGTGGGAGGGTGGTGTCAACGTAGATATGAGAACTGTCTTCAGATAACATGAATGCAATTTTGTGAAAGAATACGAGCTTGTTAGGTGATGCTAGAAGACAGAATTTGGACCAACAGGTTTTAAGGCCAAAATGAAGATTTTAAGCATTATAGCTCTTCAAAAGTAGAATATGCTTTCTAAGTAGGAGAGGTTTAAGATGTTCAGGTAAAGATCTTATGACTCGTATATGTTTTAGCTGGAATTCACGACCTTTGGGTGGGAAGTTAGAGGATCTCTAAGGTCTCATTCAAATCTAATGTTTAATCGATCTAATCTTTAACTTAGAAATGTGCTACAGAATCTGAGGAATCTGAGGAAAAGATTATTACCTGAGATTATTTTGGAGTTATGGTTTGGTTTTTGGAGTGGATCTTCTCAAAAGAAATAGAACGCATGGATTATTTAATCTGCCATATGTAAGGGGAGAAAAATCGTGCCATTAAGAAGGGAAAGGCACTCCCTGAGGTGTATGGAAAAAGAAACATTCAACAAATACCATGGGAATTGCACTGAGTCTGTACAGGCGTGAAGGGAATGTCAGGGAGAAGGTTGGAACCCTTCTTTCCCAGTGATGAGAAGTTGTGACGCTGTGTTTGACACCGCGCAAGGGGAGCGCTTGTCTATAGTGGGGAAAACACGCTTGCTCTTTGCCTCCCTGCATCTGCGGGCCCTGGAGACAAACACACCAGAATCACATTGTTCGTGACAACTGATGTCCTTGAAATACTGTGTTTCTATACCTCTATTCTACTCTCTACGTGTGTTTTTGGACTCTTCCTCTTTCTCGCGGATGGGAAGAAATATATTCTTTTTATAATCTCTTGTCTCACTTGGGGTGAGAGGTCATTTGCAGACCTGGGTAGGAAAACAGATTCTCACGCTAGCAACTGGGGATGGTACCACGTGCTGGGCAACCTGGGACCAAGAGAGTAGGGAGAGAGGTCAAAGTATTTATCCACAAAGGAATCATCCCATCCTTTGCCTCTTGACCACCAAGAAGCCCTCCAGTCACTCTGCTCAAACCACTGCACGCTCTTCATGCTCTTCCTGTGCGCCTTGGGGTCGACGTGAGGTGTGCACCTGCGGCGGAATACAGGTAACCTAGGGTCCGGGTCCACCGAGGTCCTCCACCTGCGCACAGCTCTGGCGCTCACTCCTCGCGCGGAGCTCGCCGCTACAACTCCCGCCTCGGCTGCAGCAAACCCGAAAGCGCCGGGGTGGGCGCGCGGGTTGCGCGCGGGCCGGCGCCGGGAGCTCTGGGCATGCTCAGTCGCTCGGGCAGGGCTCCGGGCGCGAGCGGGGCTCCTTCTGCACCACATTCATCTGCTGCCAAGGGGAGCCGCCGGGCGCTCTCAGGCTCGGCGCGCGCTGCCCGCGGGAGGACCCGGCCGCCGCGCCCCCGCCGCCGCCCCGCCGCTTCCCGGAGCCATGGCAGCGCTCGGCCACCCCGCCGCCTTCGGCCGGGCCACCCATGCCGTGGTGCGGGCGCTGCCCGAGTCCCTCTGCCAGCACGCGCTGAGGCGCGCCAAGGGCGACGAGGTGGATTTCGCCCGTGCTGAGCGGCAGCATCAGCTCTACGTGGGCGTGCTGGGCAGTAAGCTGGGGCTGCAGGTGGTGAAGCTGCCAGCCGACGAGAGCCTCCCCGACTGCGTGTTCGTGGAAGACGTGGCCGTGGTGTGCGAGGAGACGGCCCTCATCACCCGACCCGGGGCGCCGAGCCGAAGGAAGGAGGTAACTGCCCGCCCGGCGACGCAAGGGGCGCGGCCGGGGACGCGCACCCGGCCCTCCCCCGCCCCCCGCGCGCGAATTGCCCGCGGAATCGCGGAATTGGCCCCTCGGCTAGTTCAAAACTTCTCGTTTGGGGGAGAGGGTGTGTGTGAGAGGGAGTCCAACAGAGGGAGAAGTTCATTGTTCACGCCTCCTGGTTGTCGGCACAGCTTGGGTGCCTCCAAGACGCCCCGACTGAGTGTGGTTGTGCGGACTCCAGCAGGTGGGTGGGGTGGGGAATCCATCCCACAGGCATTTTTATTTGTAAAGATTAAACAGTGGTAAAGACAGTGCAACTCTGAGCGTTTCCCAGGGAGCGGGGGCAGAGGTTTGCCTCTCCAGGCAGGGCGAGGGCTGGGGGGGGGGGGGCAGCGCTGGCTGGTGACACTGTAGCCTAGAACTCGGAGTCCTGCCTAGGACTCTGGAGCAGCGCGAGCCAGATGAATGAACCGGGTGTTGGTGCCCACAGACCTAGGGCGTCCCGAGTTACTTTTTAGTGGTGGCGAGTGAGTCCGGCAGAAAGGGACGAGTGTCAGGGGAGTGGTTTGCTGGTGAGCTGTGAATACGTGTTCATGAATAGGGTAGGTGTGAAAAGCTGTCCTCGGTGTAGGGTGTTGGGCGTGTGCATCTGTGCGTTTAATTAAAAATGGTTGTTTCACAAATTCCATGGTTTTTACTCTATGTTTTTAAACTTATAGCAATTAGAGCTTTTTGCGTTCTCAAGGGAAAGTGACTACTTTAAAATATCGCAGCTTTGTAAAAATGGCTGTGATAGCTTTAAACCCAAGGTAGGTTAGTGGGGAGAGAGAGAGTGTGTGAGAATGGATTTTAAAATGCCATCTGGCCTGGGTTCCCCTTATCACCAGGCTAAAAGCCCAGGCTCAAGAATCTCCGTTTCTATTGGCATCAAGTGGCATTGCAAGAAAATGGTAGTTTCTTTCATATCTGGACGGGTTAGGGATTTTTCCCCCTATTTTGTCTTTATTCAATGCACATTGGAAATGCCCTGTAGAGCTTATAGTTAAAATATGCTTATTCTACACATGCTTCACTACTTAGTGGATAGAATCATAAATGGGCTGAGAGAATAAGCATATTGCGTTTCTTTCTTACTGAGACAATTCAGCTTTTGTTCACCCTACCTTAGCAGAAAACAAAAAGAGTAACAGGTCTCATTCTCTCTTCCTTGTATTTCCTTTGCCACACCTTTGAGTCATTGAGATGGCCCACTCTATTTTAAACTGATAAGCATATAATCCCATTTGAATACTTTCTAGTGTGTCCTAGGCTGTATGGCACAACTGTGGTTTGTGCTTAAAAGAGTAAAAGAGATTTCAAAAACGCTTTCAAAATGGTAGTCTTTGATGAAGGTAGTCCAATTTCATGTCGAGAGACTGTGGCACGTTTAATCATCCATTTCATTTTATTCCTAAAATAAAACCTTCCAAATTTTGGCCTTTCTGAATGTAAGTGGGCAGTAATCTTTCTCCCCTGTCAGATTTTGAGGCATACATTTTAAATTGGCTTCACTCATATCAATCTGGTGACCCCCTGCCGGATAGTGTGGTGGATAGGAACGCCAGACTGCATCTAATTCTGTGACCTTGGGGAGTGTCTCTGGCCTCATCTTTCTCACCTGAAAAGCGGACATAATACCTCTTTCATAAAGTTGTACTAAATTTATTAATCCATCTGAAATTTATAGGACATTTCATGAATGATGGTTGTTATTAATTACTTAACAGTGGGTCATGGAAGATTTACTTCTTTTGAGCAGTAAGAAGTCTACTGTATACTGAGCTAGTTACAGTGACATTTCCCCTTCCCACGGTGAAGGGGAGTCATTTTCTCACTTTAGGATCCATCCTAATCTACTATGTAGCACTTCTTCGCAGCTTGAGCTTCCTACAGGTGCATGTTGTCTCCCAAAAACGCCTTTGCCATTGCACATGATCTGAATCAGCAGAGTAACAGACCTTCCAGCCAGAGAGAGAAATACAGGGAGTTGCATTGGATGGGGTACTTCTGGAAAGCAGGGCTATGCAGGGTAACTAACACTCTTTGAAATCTCTCACAACACCAGTTCACTGCCTTAGTTGTTGAGTGAATAAATGAATGCATGAAATGCTAACTAATATTAACAAGTTGATAATAATTACTTCAAGGCCCCATTTGGACGGTTATATCTACTTCTCATGTGATATCCGCTTCCCTAACTGAAATTCCACAGCAGCGAAGGCATTATTTTAAGAAGATTGCCCCCGATCTCCTTGCCTTCTGTCTCCTTACTGTCCATTTCATTCTTCACGCTGTAGAGTCCAAGTCTCTAAGCTGGTCTTTCTAAAATTTAAATCTGATCCTGTCCCTGCTCCGGTGAAACTTCTTGAAGAACGTCCATTAAGCTCGATGAACTCATTCAGCTGGACTTCCAGCTTCAGCTGCTTCTCTGACCCTACCCCAGATGCCTCCCAACCCTTTGGCTCAAGCCAGTTTCTTTCACTAAAGCTCACCGTGCTATCTTTTCTAGGGATACATTTCTCCTTTGTCTGGAACATTCTTTCTCTTTCTTCTTCTCCCTTTTACCGAGCTGTTCTATTCATGTGTCACTTCTCAGCTTACTGTTATTAATATTATTAGCTAATCGCTACTTGGTGCTTGCCATTTGCAAACATAGTGCCAGATTTATGACATGGATTTCATTGAATGCCCACGTCAACTCTTTGAGCTCAGTACTGTCATTATTCTTATTTTAAAGTTGATGGAACTGAGGCGTAGAGAGATTAAATACCTTGGCCAAGGTTATAGATTGGAACCAGTGAAACTAGGACTTGAACTCAGGTTTGTAGAATTCGAAAGCTCTAGTTCCAACCACTGTGATACTAAACAACCAAGTATAGGATTGGTCCTCCTTTTATGAGCACTTGTAACTCTCTGCACTTCCTTCTATGGTATTTTTATACCATATGATAACGGCCTGTTTTAGGTTTCTGTATCCCCCCACTATTATGAAAACTGTCAGGACAAGGATCACATCTGCATTCCTTAACATTTTATTCCCAGGACCTTGCACACAAGAGTCATGCAGCAAACGTTTTGTTGAACAGGTGTGTCCATTACTTTAGATCAACCTTAGGTTTCCCTGCTTATGACATATTTGGTGTTTTGAAGACATTCTCAGTAGAGTCCCAAAAGTTTCATTACAAGTGCAGGTGATTTATAACTGTTCTGTTTTTCTCTTCCTCTCCTTGTACCTGTCTCTTGTTATTTTGCTTGTTTTTATAGAAATCCTGAAAAATTCCTGTATCAAAACATCATGTTATATTTAATGACTTTTCTTCCTTGGAAGAAAAGACTGAGAACTGAACTCAAGAAAGTAAACTTTCTGTGAAAGCCACAATGGGGCCTCCCAAGATTAATAAAACACGGGTGCTGTCTGCAGGAAGCTTCAGTTTTAGTGAAGAAAACTGTACAGAGTCAGCAAATAATGTTAATTGTCTCATAACTCTGTGTCTTCATGAATAGGAATATTTTAATGTTTAATACTTGAAAGACAAATTAATTATCTTTGAGAACCAGTCATATTTTAAATGAATTCAGCTTGATTTTAGAAGAAAAAAAAGTCAACTTATCAATGTCAACATTCTGTAAACAAATATCTAAGAGCTAAAGTACGACAAATGACCGAGTGTAAAGATTGGGTTTTAAAAAATTAAAATTTTTGGATAGGTTATACATTTCTGCAGTACCAAAGTCAAAAGGTTCAAGAGGATAGATAGGCAGTGAATGTAAGTCTCCCTACTCTTGTACCTGACTTACCCCGTTCCCTTCCTTAGGGGCAACTACTAATACAATTTTCTTGATTTTCCTTCCAGAAGGTTTTTAGTACCTAGTAAATGATTAACTGATGAAGGTTACTCAAGCAAAATTATAAAGTAGATCCTGTGCCCTTTTGCCCCTCTTTCAGAGTCATTTTATCCTTTCCCAGGTACCAAGGATTCGTATGTGGGCTATTCTGCTAGGTGAAAAACCACACAAACTCATTCTCACAAGGTGATAATGGCCTTAATTACCCTTTCCTGAACCATTTGTATTTTTAGGGACCTCTTGAGGGAGAAGGCATTGCATAGCCCAAGGTAACAAATTCAAAAAGTGAAATTGAACATTGGGTAGGGACATGGAGACATAAATGGAAGGCATGAGCAATACATATTTAGATAGAGATTCCCCTTTTATTAGGGCCCTAACCTGTTTGGACCTACATATTTTAACTCTGGGTTTATTCTTTGGTTAGGCTAAAACCATAACCCTGTTGATCCCAGAGGCAAGGTGAGCATCAAGACCATGTCTAATGACTACCCAACATGTGCTAAGTTATGTGTGTGTGTGTGTGAATTGCAAAAGATGGTATTATTATTAGCTCTATTTAAAAGAAGGAAACTGAGGCTCAGGTAATCAGAGTTGAGTAAGTTGTCCAAAGAAGTACAGCTAATAAGTGACAGAACGGAGGTTTTCATGAAAATGTGAAGGTCATTTATTCTTGAAGCGCTTGTAGCCAATTGTGGTTAATCATAACAGAACATTAAATCAATACAAAATAACTACCGGAATCCTTTTTTATGCAACTAATAATATGCAAATCTGAGTTGGATATTAACGAAGTGAATGTTTTACTTCCCTCCTATCATAAATGCGAGTAGATTGTTTTCATTTTAGTTAAATAATAATAATCTGATCATTTACATGAAACCCCAAAATTCCGTAGGCACAATTTGTGCAGAATTGTATCTTCTTTACCAGCAGACTGGATGATTGCTTTTTAAAATGCCTATTTTCCTCAATCTTCTTTTTAACATCAGGTGAGAAAACTGCCCTAAGCCATAATTAGAACTTACTCTTATTCTCACCAAGATGGAAAGTAAATGTGCCAGAGGCTCTTTACATGGCAGCCGATTAGCGACTCTTGATAAATCATCACCTCCAACTGGTTAGAACAACTGCTCCCTTTCAGGATGTTTCTTTTTTGACTCTCCTTGGCCTTGGCAAAAAAATGTTTAGAAATTGATATGTCTTGGAAACTGGAGTGCATCTATTATATAATGCAGTCTATTCCCATGCAGTTGATCTTGAAAGCCTTGAAGATAAAGAACAGAATGATGACTAGGGAGTGACTTCTATTAGATACTATTAGCTGAAAATGAGCTTTCTGCAGATTCCTAGGATCATTAGAGGATCATTATAAGACTAAGAAGGCAGAGATGGATTCAAATATGCTGGAAATTTGTTTTTGCATGTATTTAAATTCTTGTTGAGCTCAGATTTCTTCAAAATTAGTTTTATTATAGTAATGGTAGGTATCCATCCATGAATATAAGCCACAACACAGAAGAGTCTACTTAACACTTTTGAACAAACAGATTTACCTTCTTTTGCTTTTGAATCATACATAAATTATTCATGGCCTCTTATGAATCTCAGTATAAATTTGGAGATGCGTGTTTTAAAAATGAGTGCTGGTTATTGTTTATTTTATGGGCATTTGCTATTAAAATCTGTAACCACTTGAGAAAGCCTCATTTTCTAACTTGAGACTTGGATACATTGTAGCATTCATTCCCCTACTCAAAGGGTATCATGATTAAAGGTAAAATAACGGAAATTTTAATGAAAGAAAAGTTTCATTCGTATCTTATACAGAACACAGTGTGTTGTTCATCCCAGATAGTCAATAGATATTTATTTACCAAAGCTAAATCCCTGATGTTCCATCAAAATGCTCCCCTGACCTTTGAAGTTAGCTTTTATTGCTTTCCCTAAACTGATATTAGGTATTAAATCTGTTAGGGTCCTCAGGCTTATTTCATGAGCAGGCACTTTTCATTCAAATGGACAAGCAGGAGTCATCTCAAACAACAAATGCCGTTTAAAAATGTGTGCCTGTAATGCCATCCTAGTTCCCTTCATCATTGTCAAACAATTTAATAATGTACATTGTCTTCCTGAAGCTGAGTGCTAAAGGAGCAGTAGCATCACATGCAGAGAATAAATAACCAGACTTTAGACTCCTGTTTCTAAATGTTTAGGTCATCCAAGCAAGTATGACCAGAGAAAACAGCACAGCAGAGTACAAAGATGAAAGTACACATGATTACAGGGTTGGTTTAATTTTGCCCAACAAATCAATGTGGGCAAACCTGACTTAGTTTATATTAGCAAATTAAAGAGAATACAACTTTTAAGCTGCTTTTGCAACTGGATGGGCTATAGGGGTAAATTGTCATTATCACGAAGATGAATACATCAACATTTTGCTTGGTTTGAATATGTGTGGTTAAATAAACCTTTGCCTTAATGAAAAATATTTTGCCTTGGTTTCTTCTTGTTTTGTTTAAGAAATATGAAAGTTTTCTAATTTGCTTATGGTACTAATTATGAGTGTCATGATTGCATTAAAAATGACTGTACTTTAGAAGGTAAAGGAATAATAGTCGCATCACTCCTATATGTTTGTGCATTCATTTTTTTAAATTTTTATTTTGTTATATTAGTCACCATACAGTACATCCCCAGTTTTTGATGCAACGTTCCATGATTCATTATTTGCATATAACACCCAGTGCACCATGCAATATGTGCCCTCAATACCCATCACTGGCCTATCCCAATCCCCCACCCCGCTGTTTGTGCATTCAGCACCTGTCTACTTCATGCCAGACTCAATGTTTGGTGCTGGGGAGACACAGCTGAATTAGACAACACTGCTGCCCTCAAGATCTCACAATTCACTAGGGAGGCAGACTGGTGGCAGATGCTTGCAAAGGGGACAGGAATCACAACAGGTTTCTGTCTAGTGTTATGGAAGCTCCAGAACTTCTCCGAAGAAGAGAATATTGAGCTAGAAGTAACCAGGAAAGGAAGAGAGGCAGCCTTCCAGAGACAGAGAGTACTGTAAAATAGTCAGTAAAAGTAATTTCATTAACGTGGAAAAGGATACAGGATTGAGTAAAGCCTGTCTATGCCCTCTCAGAGCTCTGAGGTTTTGGTTCCCTGGGTCCACATTCACCAAGAGCACTCCATCCTTAACTGTATTTCCTGTTTGGGGTCTAAAGGGATTTGACCCCCTAGCACACCCTATTCCTAATTGTCCACTCCAAGTCTGAGACTTATTTCTTGGGGTTGCTAGAATGCCATTTGGCAGGGGCAATAATTTTTCCTCTTTGGCCCCAAATTTGCCACATTAGGATGTATCAGGTAAACCCGGCCTCCCATAGTATACAGTTATATATAACATTATCCATGTCAATGGCAAGTAAGAAAAAATTACCTCCTCTTTGCTGTCAAAATGTGTTTTTACTCACAAATCTTTCCACCTTGGCAGTAGACATTAGTGAATCTCACACTAAATCAAATACAGCCTAAAGTAAGCATACACGTGTACTCGTGGGTTAAATTTTGTACGTGCTGCAGAAGGCAACGTGGTAGGGGTATAATACTATTGTAGGGATCAGGGGACACTGGTTTCGATTTTTTTGTAGCAATGTGAAGATCTAATATTCTTTCCAGCTTGGAGATGCTGTGCTTTCTTTCTGGATCTCAGGTCATGTTGGGATGGGACGTGGAGGGTGGGGAAATAAAGGGTAAGGAGATGTGGAAAAAATGATGGGGCAATGATAATAACTTACATTTGTGAGACGGGATTAGGTTTTGATGAATAAAAAATACTGGATTTTATTCAGCCTGAAACATTATGCTTGTCCTACTTAACTAACCAATCATATGAGCTCATGCCTTGCTAATGATAACTCATTGTGAGATAAAACTGAATTTCCTAACTCTATTTCAAAAGCTCAGCTTACTCAACCATTTATAACATATTTAAGCAATTTTTTGTTTAGAAAACTTAGATAAAAACCACTGGAAGAGTATAACATCCCTAGACCCATATACTGTCTGTCATCACATGACTTTCAGTGTCTGCCCCTTGATGTCTCTTTGGTAAATGTGAATCAATGGCTTGAAGACATGGAGAGCAAGTGAATGTGGAGTATATACTGGAAGTTGTGTTTTTATTAGCACTAAGAGTCTCGACTTGTCCGTGGCAGTTCTTTCTTATAAACCCTCCGTACATATGTGTTGATTTCTATTCCTGGCACTAGGATTTGAGTTTTGTTTTTAAAATTTTGATTTTTATCTTCCAAAACTGCATAGTTATTTTTCTGAATAAAGAAAAAGAAAGATACCCATTTAGATGTAGCCTTTCTGTAGATAGCTATGTATAATTTAAGATTGTTAACAGTTTAAGATATTGATGTAATTATCATTAAAGTTTGGAGATATGCTTGTGGTAAACTTAAGACATTTTTGTCTGAAATTATTCAGAGAGCTGAAATTAGCTAATTTAATGATATTGGTATAGTTAAAAGATGGTAATGGAAGAAAAACACATCCATTTTATTCTCTTAATTATTATTATTTTTTGGTTCGTATGGAACAATCATTTTACAAAGAAAGAATAATATAACTGCAGCTTGGCTTTGGGTCATATTTTAGGCCACTTTGATACAGACGTTTTCCAATTCCAGAGTTTTATATGGAGAAATTTAAATCCAGGGCTTTATTTTGTGGTTCTCAAATCATTTTGCTGTTGCCTTGGGTATTCTTCTAACTTTCTTTATGCCCTCTTAGTCCTTCATCAGCGGCCCAGGTTTTCTACCTCCCCTTTCTGCAAAAAAATAGTGTTGGGAGACAAAGAGACCCTAGTCACAAAGAGTGGTGATTTCTTCATTTTTATGTTATTCTCAAACTAAACATCTCTGAAGCTTTAGGCCTCCCCTAGTCTCCAGGATTTCCCAGGCCACCCCAAATATGTGAGTTGTTCAACAATGAATAGAGCACAGCTTCAAGACAAGACTTTTTGTACAGTTGTGTGTGTGCATGTTCTCAAACTGCTGCCCTCCACCTACCACAGAGGGGGCATGAAATCAATTTAGTGGGTCATGACCAGCCCTTTTATTTTTATTGTAACAGAATCAATAGAAAATGTCAGAGTGCACTGCAACATGGTAAGATAAATATAGTGTCATGAAACTTTTTTCACTTGTATACATTTGTGTGTCTATGTATACTAATTATGTATATAAAACGTTTCTTACTATAGGTTACTGCCAAAAAAAAAAAAAAAAAAAACCAAAAAACCCCCAAACTGTGAAAACCCACTGTATCTCCTTTCAACTGGATTGCACCTCTCAGCCTCTTTATAAAAATTATGGAGGACCATGCCTGTTGTCCTGTTGGGATCTGGGAATCCTGGCCAAAATCCCAACTGTTTCTCTATGTATATCAAGTCATGCTTGATTTCCATTTGCCTAGGTTGGAAATGGAACCTTCTGGCTATTTGGAACCCTGTCCATCAGGGGTGGGGGGGGGCAAAACTTAATTGAGGAACATGAGGAGGAGTAAGACTGTCAACCACCATTTGCTAGAAGCCGATTCTACCTCTCCTTTGGTGACATTCTAAACCGGTTGAGGGAAGGTTACATTAAGACAGGCAAGCATAGTTTCCATTGAACTGGCATCTTTTTCGCTTTTTTGCAAGTAGGTTCTGTGTGGCAGTACAGAACTGAATCACTGAGCAAATTGCATCCAAAGGGATTGACTCCTGCATTTTCCTACCGCCAGGCTCCAGACGGAAGCTAAGATCTGCAATGACCCCAGAAAGCCTCAGTGTCCAATGTTAGGATTTCCATTGCATTTGGGGATGGAAACTCAGAACACTTTTTTTTCTTCAAGGAATCCCAGATGTGTCAAAACAGAGAATGTCCTGAAACATAATTATAATGTTCATGCCATTCTCAGACCACCGCCTGAAGGCCTAGAAGGGACCTTGAAATCACTGGTTTCGCCATTTTTCCTTCATACTCTGCAACACTAAAGAGGTGTAAATCCAGCCTTTACAGAAGAACGCCCAAAGGAAATTTAATTTTCTTCCCCAAGTAACCCATTTTAGCAATATTTGTTAGTGTTAGTGCTAAGTATGAGTTGTTTGAACTAACATATGGGTTGGGCTTCATTCTGACAAAGTGTATCTGACTGGTTAGTAGCAAGTTAGTCTGTGATTACAGGGAAACAGAGCATCCGATTTTCAGTGGTAGCCCCCCTTTGCACAGCTGAGCAGAATGGAGTGTACGCTCTCACACCTGCTCTTTTGTCCCCCTCTAAAGGAGTGCTTTGAAGACTGGAGCAAGGGAGTAATAATAGAGGCGAACAGTGTGGCTGTGACTGGAGAAATTGTGTGTTTGTAGGAAAGGGGCTTGGGATTGTGCATCTTGGGGCTGTATCACATGAGAAAAAACGGGTAATACATTTGTCATGTCCATGACAGCATTTTTCTTTGTGAGCACTGAGCTGAATAACTGAAGCCTCTGAGTGATTTGCAAGAAAACTGAGGATGAATATTGCTTCTAAACTAGTCCCCAGAGAGAAGCTTCTTGGTGAGGAGGAGAAGGAATAGGGATTTTTTTGAAAGTAAGCGCAGAAAAACATACAAGATATAGCCCACTGGCCTCAACATGGCTGAAGGCTCAATTGTGATTCGATTCACGCTCCCTGAAACACTTGCCTGCCCTGAGGTCAGCCTAATGACTGGAAATTCTGCAAATGTAACAGCTACTGTCCCTTGGACTGTTTTAAACACATACACACACACACACACACACACACACACACACACACACACACACAGAGTTTATATACATTCAGCATCTAATTTGTATAAAATCAGTTTTCTAACAATGCCTTCCTTGTGGATAATGCTTGGTAGTAATGCAGATCATCAAAACTAATTAGAGGGTTTCTTGAGTTACATTATTTTGGTGGACCACTAGCCAGGAGAAATATTTTTTTAAATGAATTCTGCTTTTTCACTGGACACTTTCAGCCTGTAATCACCTCCATGTTACCCTTCCTTCCTCCTGATTTCACCCTTTTTTTGGAGCTGTCAACAGAGGAGAAAGAGTATATGCAGTTCCTGGAGCTTTCTTACCTTTTTTATTTTCCTCCTGTTGAGGAGTTCCCGTAACACCATGACTTTTTCCTCATATTCTGGTCTGGATAGTGATTTTCAAACTGCAAGTTTCAGCTCGTAAGTAGATCATAAAGTCCGCCTAGTGGGTCACTCTGCTTTTTGTTTGCTTTCTTGTAAGTGAACTAGAATTGAAAATACCAGAGCGCATGCATGACCCGTAAGGCAGCCAGGTATTGCTTCATTTATCTACATACACACATATACATGTTCCCTTGTGTGTTGTGGATTGTGATGTGAGGTGTATTTCTGGCTGTGGGTCATTGCCATTGAAATCTGCTTAACTAGGAGACCAAGATAAAACTTAACTAAGTACTAACATTAGCTTTTATTGATATTCTTCGCTGTTTGCAGCACCAATAGAATTTTGACATGTGTCACAAGCACTGACTTTCACTGAGCAATAGGCAGTTTGTCTCATTTTATTACCTAGTGGGAAGGTAGAGCCACTTGTCTAAATGCAGCAAAATACAGGAGATGGAAAGGAAGAGAAGAAAGGCAGTTTAGGTGGTAAGTTTGGGGTTCTTCTCAGTAAGTATCAAGGACTCCCTCACATAAATGCTATAGAGTATTTCCATATACTTAGACATGATATCTTCATTTGTAAACCAAATTATGATGATGTGTTATGATAGGACAGGATGGTTATGACACACAGGCTTTCTGTGTGTATTCAGAAAGCACACCTGTTATTAAAAGGGCCACATTAGAGCCCAGTACATTTTTATGTTTTTTGACCCCAGCCTCATTTCCACTAATTCTACTTTCCTCTACCCCCCTGCATCTTCAGCTTGCCCCACTCCCAAATCCATCAACACCTGAAGGGCCAGATCATCTCAGGTGCCTCAGTCATTGTCTCTCCCAGCATGCACACCTCTCACACAAAGTCTGGTACCTAGACACACAAACTCCTCAGGAGGCAGACCGAGTAGTGTGACATTCCTTGAGCTGTGCTTTCTCTTCCTTTCCATTGCCTTCAGGAGTGGAAAAGGACAGCTATGAATTCAAATTATGGTTCCACTGCTTATTAGCTGTGTAGCCTTGAACGAGTTGAGCTTAGGTTTCAACATCTGTAAAAATTGGGGTGGTTTTGACAATCTATATCTTTGTTACGTGCCTAGATCCATTAACATGTTAAAGTGCCTCGTAGTACTGTGCGCAGAGTAGTTCTTCTGTCAGTGATCAATCCCTCCTCTTCTGTTGTTATCTGCTTTTTGTATTTCTAGAGAGCAGTATTCAAGACCCTAAGGATGAGACTGCTTTTCTCTTGCTACTTCTCACTGTGGAAACTAAAGACCTCCATCCGTTCGGCTTCAGGCTTGCTGCCTACAGCCTGCCCAGACATTAAGACTTTGCCTAGCAATAGGGATCCGTGGCTCTTGTATTTTGCACCCCAATGCTGGCTCCACCTGAAACATGCCAGGAGGTTGGGAAGACCTTTAGAACCTCTGCTTGAGACTCAGTGGGCGCCTGGGCCAGTCCCCCAGCACCTGTGTGTGCTACTATGCAGGCAGGTCTAATGGGGGGCCCTGGCTTTCTCTTCACCTCACTTTTTTAGGAATAAGTCATCCTCAACTGAATCAGAAGATACTGTTCTTTCTATAATTCTTTTTCATCCTCTGATCTTCTAAGTAAATGAATACTTAGAGAATCTCTGCCTTTAAATTTACCATTTGATCTTGAGCCAGTCATTTATGGGTGTTTAGATTTGAATTCGTATTTCTAATATCTTTATATATTTAATGTTTTCTATTTTTAAGAACTTAAAATTTTTTATTTTATTTAACTTTTTCTTTATTACCATTTTTTATTGAAGTATAGTTAACGTACAATATTATATTAGTTTTAGGTAATACAACATAATCAACAAATTCTATACATTACACAGTGCTCACCACAGTAAGTGTAGTCATGATACATTATTACAATATTGTTATTATTTTTATTTTAGTATAGTTGTACACAATGTTACATTAATGTCAGGTATACAGCATAGTGATTCAATAAGTCTATATGTACGCTATGCTCACTACAAGTATAGCACCCATCTGTCACCATATAGTGTTGTGATTCTATTGACTGTATTCCCTATACTCTACCTTTAATCCCGGTGATTTATGCATTCTGTAAGTGGAAGTCTGTATCTCCCACTCCCTTTTACTCATTTTGCCTGTCTCAGACCTCTTTACTGTCCCCATTCTGGCAACCATCAGTTTGTTCTCTTTATTTATGGTCTCTTTCTGTTTTGGGTTGTTTTTTTATTTTTTCATTTGTTTTGGTTTTTTAGGTGCCACATATAAGTGAAATAATGTGGTATTTGTCTTTGTGTGACTTATTTCACTTAGCATAATACCCTCTAGGACCCTCTATGTTCTCATAAATGGCAAGATCTCATTTTTTTATGTCAGAGTAATATTCCATTATATATGTGCGCATGTGTACATATATGTATGTACATATATACATGTATACACACACACCACATCATTTTTATCCATCTTTTGATGGACACTTGGGTTGTTTTTATGTCTTGGCTGTTGTAAACTTGCAATAAACATAGGAGTGCATATATCTTTTTGAATTAGCATTTTCATTCTCTTTGGGTAGATAGCCAGTAGTGGAATTACTGGATTATATGATAATTCTGTTTTTAATTTTTTGAGGAACCTCCATACTACTTTTCATAGTGGCTGCACCAGTTTACATTCCTACCAACTATGTAACAAGGATTCCTTTTCTCCCATCCCTGTCAATACTTGTTATTTTTTGGTCTTTTTTCAACTACCATTCTGACAAGTATAAGGCAATATCTCATTGTGGTTTTGATATGCATTTCCCTGATTAGTGATGTTGAGCATCTTTTCATGTATTTGTTGGCCATCTATATGTCTTCTTTGGAAAAATGTCTGTTTGTGTCCTCTGCCCATTTTTTTTAAATCAGATTATTTGTTTTTATGGTGTTGATTTGTGTAAGTTCTTTATATTTTGGATATTAATCCGTTATCAGATATATCATTTGCAAATATCTTTTCCCATTCAGGAGGTTGCCTGTTTGTTGTTGTTGATGGTTTCCTTTGCTGTGCAAAACCTTTTATTTTGGCGTAGACCCAATAGTTTATTTTTGCTTTAGTTTTCCCTTACCTCAGGAGACATATCTATAAAAATGTTAAGGCTGATGTTAAAGAAATTACTGATGGGGCGCCTGGGCTAAGCGTCTGCCTTCGGCCCAGGGTGTGATCCCAGGGGCCTGGGATCGAGCTCCACATTGGACCCCCTGCTCAGTGGGAAGCCTGCTTCTCCCTGTCCCTCGCCCCCTGCTTGTGTTCCCTCTCTCACTGTGTCTCTCTGTCAAATAAATAAAATCTTTAAAAAAAAGAAAAGAAAAGAAATTACTGCCTATGTTTTCTTTTGGGAGTTTTATGGTTTCAGGTCTTGCATTTAGGTCTTTAATCCACATTGAGTTTATTTTTCTGTATGGTGTAAGAAAGTGGTCCAGTTTTATTATTTTGCATGTAGCCATCCAGTTTTCCTAGTGTCATTTGTTGAAGAGACTGTCTTTTCACCACTGAATTTTCTTGCCTCTTTTGTCAGAGATTCATTGACCATACAATCATAGGTTTATCTTTGGGCTCTGTTTTCTGTTCCTTTGTCTATATGTCTATTTTTGTGCCAGTACCATACTGTTTTGAATATTACAGTACTAGATCTTGGAATCTGAGATTGTGATACCTGTAGCTTTGTTCTTCTTTCTCAAGATTGCCTTGTCTATTTGGCAACTTTTGTGGTCCATGCAAATTTTAGGATTATTTGGGAACCTGGGTGGCTCAGTCAGTTAAGCTTCTGCCTTCAGCTCAGGTCATAATCCCAGAGTCCTGGGATCGCGTCCCACATTGGGCTCCTTGCTCAGCAGGGAGCCTGCCTCTCCCTCTCCCTCTGCCTCTCTGTCTCTCATGAATAAATAAATAAAATCTTTAAAAAATTTAGGATTATTTATTCTAGTTCTGTGAAAAATGCTGTTCGTGTTTTGAGAGGGATTTCATTGAGTCAGTATACTGCTTTGGGTAGCATGGCCATTTTAACAGTATTAATCCTTTCAATCCATAAGCATGGAATATCTTTCCATTTGTTTGTGTCATCTGTAATGTCTTTCATTTTATACTTTTCAGAGTACAGGTCTTTTACTTCCTTGGTTAAGTTTATTCCTAGATATTTTATTCTATAAATAGAATTGTTTTCTTAATTTCTCTTTCTGCTACTTTGCTATTAGTGTATAGAAATGCAACCAATTTCTGTTTATTAATTTTGTCTCCTGCAACTTTACTCAATTCATGTATTACTTATGATAGTTTCTCATGGAGTCTTTAAGGTTTTCTATGTGTATTATCATGTCAGCTGCAAATAGTGACAGTTTAACTTCTTTCTTACCAGTTTGGATGACTTTTATTTCTTTTTCTTGTCTGATTGCTGAGGTTAGGACTTCCAGTACTATGTTGAATAAAGGTGGTGAGAGTGGACATCTTTGTCTTGTTCCTGATCTTAGAGGAAAAGGTCTCAGTTTTTCACCATTGAGCATGATGTTATCTGTGGCTTTTCCATATATAGCCTTAATTATGTTGAGGTGTGTTTCCTCTAAATCCACCACTTTTTTTGGAATTTTGTCAAGTGCTTTATCTACCTTTATTGAGATGATCATGTGATTATTATTCCTCATTTGTGGATGTGATGTACTATGTTGATTGACTAGCAAATATTGAACCACCTTGCATCCTTGGAATAACACCCACTTGATCGTGGTGAATGATTTTTTTTAATGTGTTGAGTGTGGCTTCTTAATATTTTCCTGAGGATTTTTATACCCATGTTCTTCAGGGATATTGGCCTGTAGTTTTCTTTTTATGTAGCATTTTTATCTGGTTTTGGTACCAGGGTAATGCTGGCCTCATAGAATATATTTAGAAGCTTTCCTTCCTCTTCCATTTTTTGGAATAGTTAGAGGGAAATTGGTATTAACTGTTCTTTAGATGTTTGGTAAAATTCACTGGTGAACCCATCTGGTCCTGGACTTCTGTTTGTTGGGAGTTTTTTTCATTACCAATTTAATTTTGTTACTAGTAATTGATACGTTCACATTTTCTATTTCTTTCTGATTCAGTTTTAGAAGATTGTATGTTTCTAGAGATTTATGTATTTCTGATAGGTTGTCTAATTCGTTGGCATATAATTTTTTGTAATAGTGTCTTATAATCTTTTGTATTTCTGTGGTGTCAATTATTGCTTCTCCTCTTGCATTTCTTTTTTTTTTTTTTTAAGATTTTATTTATATATTTGACAGAGAGAGAGACAGCCAGCGAGAGAGGGAACACTAGCTGGGGGAGTGGGAGAGGAAGAAGCAGGCTCCCAGAGGAGGAGCCTGATGTGGGGCTCGATCCTAGAACACCGGGATCACACCTTGAGCTGAAGGCAGATGCCTAATGACTGACCCACCCAGGCACCCCGTCCTCCTCCTCTTGCGTTTCTAATTTTATTTATTTGAGTCCTCTCTTTTTTCTTTAAGAACTTTAAAAATTATTACACTTCAAGGTAAAATTACACCTAGAATTGAGTCTTAGTTTCACTTTTAAGTTATATCATAGTGGGCAATTCACAAGTTTTAGTTTCCAGTAAAATATCTTTCTTCCTGATTCCCAAGGATGTTGAAGAACAAAGTGTTCTGAGTACTGTGATCCCTTATACAAATGTGATTACACCGTAACATTGTTATGGTAAATGATGGATTGCACATAATGGTAATAGCAACTGTATTATTTATTGACTAGAGATGATGGGCTTTTCTTGAAGATGTCTCTGACGAGATCTGACCAGTGTCACTGCACTAAGCCCTGACAATCCTTTGGGAGAAGCTATGATAGATGTTGCTCTTAAAGCTTCAGGCAACTGTAAAGACCCAGATCTACTGCTTATTAGCAAGGTGAACTTGGGCAAATAAACTTTGAGTACAGTTTTGTCATTCTGTAAGAAAAGATAACATGACTTTTATTCATGTAATTATTATTGAGTGCCTGCTGAATGTAAAACTGATAAACAAATATGATGCCTGCCCCCGATGGAACCTAACTGGGGAGTCTAACTGGGGAAACAAACATAGAATAAACAATCACAACTATATGCATATTTAAAAATAGTAAATGCTGCAAAGGAAAAAAATGATTTACTTCATAAGGTTGTAAAAATAAGAGACCTTCACTGGAAAGGGCCCTGAGTATCAGGTCTTAGATAGATCTCTTATTATATAGTAGGCAGTAAATGTTCATTGATAAAATAATAAATGGTCTAATATGATGTTACCAGACATACTCCCCCAGGCAGTAAAGAGGTAGTTTGGCATTGAGGGTGACCTGGACTAGGAAGTGTTAAAATCTTTACTTAAAAGCAGTATAGCTCAGGGCTGGCAAGTGATTGCTGTGGACTTCAGGATTCCCATCTGTAAACTGGGGATAATGCTGCTCTTGGTCAACCTGTATTGTGTTGAGGTTTAAATGAAAAAAATGAATGTGAAGGCACACTATAAGATCAGGGTTCTGGGTATTACACAGTGGTTATCTGTGAACTGTAAACTCAGCGCCTATAGGAATTGGGCCACAGCCTTCCCTGCCTGGAGATGGGTCCCCAGTCCCACAGTCCTCTGTGGAAGTCTTAGAACCAGCTCTTGGAGGATCTTGGCCTCCCTGAGTTGGCTGTCAGACCTTTGATAGCAGGATCTATAGTAGTGGCTAACTTTTTGCCCCATGATAAAGGATTAGCTATTTTATGGGACTTCTGGGGAGAGCCCTCTAGTTAGATCCAGGAGACTAATTATATTAGAATATGCATCCTATAAAAGAGTTTGGGAGCTAGATAGGCTTCAAGAGCACATGTTACTACCACTTATTTTGTACTTTTTTTGCTGTTTTGTTTACCCTACTTCATCTCAGCCATACAGTCCCCCCCCCATTTTACAAATAGGGAAACTGAGGAGAGGTTACATGACTTGTTTAAGGTTAAGTAGTTATTAAGTAGTAGAACTGAGATGGACAGCCTCATCTTTCTGACTCCAAGACCTGGGCATTTGGTCACTAAACCACAGAAAAGGCACAAACAGCCATGCCACCCATTAGAGAATTTGGGTTAGTGAGACCCTATTGATGGAAACACCAAAGTCACAGGCTTGATGCCCCCAAAGGGCAGCTGTCCAATCCATTAATGAGGATGCTGAGAAGAATGAGAGACAAAGGCTTCTCTTGCTGAAGACAAGGTTTCAGCTCAGCAGCTACCCATCCCTCTATCCCTCATCCATGAGGCTAGCCAAAAGACCTTCCATACCAAAGAGAATCACAGAGAAGATGGCCAGCATCTCCAGCCATGCATTTAGTCTGGGCTTGATATTTGTTGGCAGGGTTCCTTGCCAAATAGTTAAGCAACCCATGGAGAACCTTGACCTTAACTTATAAACACAGAAGGGCATGCTGAGTAAGAGTCTGAACGGGAATCCTAGGATGGCTCCGACTCAAGGAAGGAAACTCCCCTGACTCTCTTGAGTAAAAAAACAAGGGTTAATTCCATCTATACACCCACACTAACTTTTGCTCAGTCTTCCCGGAGCCAAATCAAAGGAAAAATTATGTGAGTAATACATGAAAGAAATAGATTGTCACTATTTTCAACATAGATGTTACCCTAACTCTGTATGTGTCTCATTTGGTAACATAGACCCCAGGCCAACAGTATAAACGATAGTACAAGCCATAACACAAACAATAATATAAGCAAGCTGCAAACCTGTCTAATTCCTGTACACCTGAGTTTTGGTTGCAGGAGCCGGGATGCCCACAGAAGCATGCCTGGATCTTACTGTCTTTGTACTTTAGAGAAGGGAGGGTAGGATGACATGTCTGGCTTTGGGTTCCAGCATCCCTTAACCCCATAACTAAGGCAGTTAACTTCTGTGATGACTTGGTTAGGCCACTGGCTCCTCACCCTTCCTCTCTCTTTGAGTGTTTTGTTCTTGGGACCAGTGTTACCCATATTCAAGAAAATGAATACATTTCCCACACTGTTGATCCTCTTTGGACAGCTCTGATTTTGTTCTGATGAATATTCCTTCTCCCTTCTGTAGAGGACTAGAGTCCTGTCCCTGTACTCTAGCCCCATGGGGATTTGTCTCTTATCTGATATGAACCCTGGACCCCGCAGTGTTCATCTCTCCACCACCATCACACCTCTTTCCTAACCCTCAGCCTCACCTCCCACTTGTTTCTGACACCACACTTTCTGGATATTCATTCTGTCTACCTGCTTGGATTTCTACCTACCTGTCTCCGTGGGCCTGGATCTACTTTTCAGGTTTATAGACACCCTTCCAGGGCAACCTACCTTCTGGTTAATTCTCTCCCCTACAACCAACAACAGCATAATATCGTTTGTCATGTATTTATTGTATGTTAGCACTTTAAATCTTTCTCATCAGCTGCCTTGATCCTGTTCCATGCTCTTGGAGCAGTCTGGCTATTAGCAGAGGAATTTAGAAGACCCCTTAGTCAATATAGATCAATAGTCAATAGTGGGTCAGCCCCATCATTCTGCTGTTGGCCTTGTTCTGACATGACCCTTGTTCATTTCAGATGTTCAAGTTGTGCCCTGGTTCCATTAATTGCATTTATATCTTGATCTCCTTTGCTGATTACCTGCTGGATCCCCAGTGAAAGACCTCAAGACTAACCTCTCGTGTCCTTATGGGAGACTTCCTTACACGTACCACCAAATCCTCTGGTGCCATGTTGTGCCAGCTTTCTCATACATCTGCCTGGTAAATGTCAGGCCAAACACTAGCCTACCTTGTGCTGGGGTGGACCCATCAGCCTGTGCCCTTTTGCTGGAGTCGCTGATGCCACTGCCAATTCTGACTCTTCTTCTTCCTGCCCACAGTTAGAACCATCCCTGGTCGCTGGCCTTGCCCTGGTGGACCATTCTGCTGACTGGACCTCAAATCCAACCCATGCTCTTATGTTTTAAAGTATCTGTTAGGGGGCGCCTGGGTGGCACAGCGGTTAAGCGTCTGCCTTCGGCTCAGGGCGTGATCCCAGCGTTATGGGATCGAGCCCCACATCAGGCTCCTCCGCTATGAGCCTGCTTCTTCCTCTCCCATTCCTCCTGCTTATGTTCCCTCTCTCGCTGGCTGTCTCTATCTCTGTCAAATAAATAAATAAAATCTTTAAAAAAAAATAAAGTATCTGTTAGGTTCAACCTATTAGGAATTTTGGAGTAAAATAACTTGACTAGGATACACCCTTAATTTTCCTTCTCCTTTCCCACCTCCTATAGTAATTAGCTATCAATTAAATGCTACTTTTCTGACTCAGTTTAATAAATCAGTCTGTTCTCGGAACTCTCCCTAAACTGATTTTGGTACGATTTAGTAAAATGGTATTTTTAAAATGGTATTTGCTGGTAGACAAGTAATTTTAATGTGTTTAATTAAGCAGATTAAAGTGTGATTATCTCAATTGTCAAAACTGTTTTTGTATATTTCCTGTGGTTTTTTTGTTGTTTTCTGTAGAAGAAAAATTATTCACATTATTGTAATTCCATATAGTGCAAAACTAGAACAAAGGAAGTGATGCAAATCCTTTAGCAGAAAGGTCATTTGAGTCATTGGAGCGTCCTGAACCATAGTGGGAACTTAGAGGCACTGTTGATACACAGCACATTTCTTCAGATTATGACACCACTCATTTATGTAGATGTTTTTCATGTGAATATTGGCCCTGAAGGAGAGCAATAGACATTCACTTGTAAACAGAGGTGGGTGGTGTGAGGAGGAAGTGAATCCTTTGTAGAACTCTGAAATAAACCAGATCCTCAGAATGCCTCACTCTTAATAATTCCTGACATTCTTTATCTTTTAGAAAAGAGGTGATGGAGAGCATTAAAAAAGCAGAATTAGCAATGCTAAAAACATGAACTCTGATCGATGATCCAGGATAACAACTTCAAACTAATAGATCTTGATGTTCTCACAAGAAAGGATGATGAAGATTCTGGTTCCCAGTCATAATTGGTTGATATTTACTGCTGAACACAGCACTGCACAAGGTCTCCATGACTTCCTTGGGTTAGAGAAAGTGATAAATTCAGGGGCAGAGCTGGCTTGTTTTGATGATTGACTGTGAAGAAAGAGGGTAGTTTTGCAGAAGAGAAATCTTTCCAGTGTTTCCATTGAGGATTAGCCTGTCAAAATTCAGGCAGCAAAGGCCAGTGTAACTTTTGGTTAACATTTTGCATAACTTAGACTGACTAAACCTACAATTCCTGGTAACTCAATTTGAATCTTTGGCAAGCTTTGGAACTAGATAGGGGGCTATCAGATCTACCTCCAGGCTAAGACTAGCAATCATATTACTGGGTCAATGATTTTGCATTCTAGTCAGATTATTTTAGATTGTTGGAAAACAGCAGAGACCTATTCATGTCTGCTGCAAGAAAAAGAAGGAAATTGTAAGAATATACTCAAACGGAAACCAGCAAATCATTTGGAACATGGAATCTCTCTTTTCCTCATGCTCTCTCTTTTCTCTGTGGATCTGCTTTATCTTATTCTGTTTCCGAATAACTTCGGCTTCCTTGTGGTCCAGAATTTACCTCATATCCTCTTAACTTACCATATCAATGTGACTTAGACTTCCATTTTCCCAGTTTCCAACTCCCAAACGGGGAGTCTCATGGGCCCATACTAATTTTTTGAGCCAGACAACAAAGTCTTAGGTAGTTGGCCAGCCTGTGATTGTTTCACCGTCAAAGACCAGTGTAGGCTTGCTCAGAGCCTCAGAGACTGTGGACAGGACAGATCCAGCATATAAAGAGACAGGCAGCCGTTGGTGTCTCACATATGACTAGCTACCTCCTGCTCTAAGCGAACCTGAACACTGAACTGTACTGAAAGAAAAAGCTCTGGGGGAGGAGACCACAGTCTGGTCTTTTTTCCCTTCGAGTTTTGAAATTCAGTGATGATGACCTCATTTTCTCTTCTGATGAAAGGTGGCCTATCGCATAGCCCTTCCCTCCTGCCCCCAGGTGAAAATTAAGACATAAAAACCTATTGCTGCAAGGAGAGTGGTGACTGAGAAGGAAATAGAGCAAATGGGAAGCAAGAAGGAGGAAGAGAAAGGGGGAAGAACTGGCTAGAAATGAGATCTTCACTTTGCTCCCAGAAACTTAATACATTTCCATGATGCTAAGCCATAAACCAGATGATTGGGGGTGGTGTTGGGAGGTTTGAAGGAGATGTAGAGGAAGGGAGATAGGGCCTCAGTAGGTGGGAATTCCAGCTTGATGTTTTTGAAGTGAAATTGCCAAAGGATAGGACAAACGGTGGGCTCGGAATGGAGATGAACCACTGAGCAAGGCCGGTTTTTCAGGCTTTCCGTCTTTCTGAAAGCACTCCAGTAGGGGGCGCCTGGGTGGCTCAGTCCTTTAAGCTCTAGCTCAGGTTATGATCTTGGGGTCCTGGGATCAAGCCCCCCTTTGAGCTCCTTTGGGGACTCTGTTTCTCCCTCTCCCTCTGCCTCTCCCCCCACTCATGCTCTCTCACTCTTCTCTCTTAAATAAATAAAATCTTAAAAAAATAAATAAATCTGAAAGCGCTCCAGTAGGAAAGTTCATGAGCAGTCTCTGGGGCAATAGAGCTCAGCATGAGTGTCTCAACTTCTAACCAGCCCCAATTAGAGATGCACCAGACAACAAGCATCTGGACATTCCAGACATCTTTACTGGACTGTAATATTTTGGTTTGCCATTGTAACAAATGGTCAGAGTTGCAGATGACATTGAACTGTTCGGAATGATTTTTTTGGCTTTAAAATGTAACCTGATCTTTTCGTTGAGCACATACCCTTTAAGAAGGAGAAGAACCCTCTTTATTCTCTTGTGCATCTTCACTTGCTTCTAACATTAACCGTCTCTCCTCATTTGATGTCCTATGGTTAGACCTGCAAAGCCACATACATCAAGCTTCCTAAATATTTGGTCTTGAGCACAGCACCAATCAGTAATCTTTTACCTTTCTTTCTTTCTTTTTCTTTTTTAAGATTGTTTATTTATTCACTTGAGAAAGAGAGAGCTCGCAAGCCCGCAGAGCCTGAGCAGGGGGAGGGGCAGAGGGAGAGGGAGAGCAGACTTCCCGCTGAGCAGGGAGCCTGGCCTGAGCCAAAGGCAGACAGATGCTTAATCAGCTGAGCCCCCTAGGTGCCCCTTACCTTTATATCTTGATGATTAAAAAAGAGTGCCTCCTGAACTCCTGATCTCGTTCTACTAAAGCTAGCTCAGATGTCCTCCTTCCTTGAAGCTTTCACAGACTCTTAGAGTTAATGTGACCCCTGTACTTTGGCTAGCACATACACTCTTTTTGTAGTTACCTGTTTGCATGATGCTTTCCCTCACTAACCTATGAACTCCTTTCCTACATCACCACTTTCTCTTTTTTTCACTCCTGAGCCTCCAGCCCTGAGCACAGTAAGTGGTACATAGTAGGTGCTCAATGAATGTTCATTGCATTGAGTAGACTGTGTTCTATACAGCTTAGCATGCACAATATTCTTGGGACCCATCCTATGGGGCCACATGATAGCTGGCAACTTGGGCTTAGTGGGAAGAACACAGGAGTTGGAATCCAGGCACCTGTGTTCAAACCCTTGCCTTTATGAATGTGTGGCTTTCATCAATCTCCCCAAACTTTGGTTTTCTCATATGTAAAATAAGGATAATGATTCCTGCTGCTTAAAGCTTTTGTGAAGATGAAATTTTTAAAAATGTGAAAAGTCTTTCTATTGTTAAAGTGCTATATATAAACATGATATCATCAAAATCAACCTTCTGAAAATTCAGAAAATAATCCCCCTTAGATGTTTGATTCAAGACAGACCACCTCCTTTCTGCTCTGTAGCAAACATGACAGAGAGTTGAAAGCTATGCTGTTGTGAGAATAGTAAATATGAAACATCTGGTATAGTGCCTAACATATAGTAGTCACTCAATGAATGATAGCTGTCATTACTGTTTTCACTCCTATTATTATTAGGATAACATAGCATTTCCTCAACTTGTTCAGAGGAAAGCAGTTAGGTGATCCAAGAAGGGTAATGAATCTTCAGTCTTCAAACAGCTGTAATCCTCTATCCCTGAACAAGCATCCGATTTCTTGCCTTCTTTTTCCAAACTCCAATATTCATGTGTGTACTGTCGGATAACTTTGAGCTCAGAGAAGAGGAGCTGTAAAAATTCAGGTGAGCATAGCTATCCTCTTGAGCGTGTACTTTAGTTCTCTCGTTACCTGTTTACCAGATAGCAGAACCTCTATTGAGAATGGGGAGGCTATGAAAACGTCTGCATTACTCTGCAAAGCTGATATTCTGCTTTATTTGGAAGTTGAGGTGGAGATGGAAACCTTTCAAATACTTGATGCCATTGAGCCTTGTTAATTTGTGAAGGGGTTTTGTACTTGCCCTCTTTTTTTTTTTTTTTCCTAAACCATTCTTAATTTTCCAACCCTATTTTTTGCTGGCTTCAAATGTGCTCACCAGAGTCCTGCCAGCTTTAGTTGGAAGGAATATATTTCCGAGCTTAGTTGGACATCAGTTTTTTTTGGGCCCTGCCCAGACTTTTGACAGAGAAGGTAGTGTTAAGAGGGTTGATGGTGTCTAGACAGTAAAATCAGAAACTGTGTAATTTATGTTGTATTACAGACATCCACTTCCCGGATTGGAAAAAGGAAACTGGTTTTTATCTAAGGAAGTTACATTAAAAACCAAAGCCCCTGGGTATTTCTGACCTATGAAAAGTTGAAGCTTGAATAGTTTTATATAACATTCTTCAGCCCCTTCAAAGACAAGAATTATTGAGAGTATTACTGTGTAAGACCAGAGATGAAAAACAAACTTCCAAGTTCCGGAAGACGATTCGTAGAACTGCATAGTGATCCTTCGCTACTCCTCACCACTGGTCGGACCCCTTTACAAGCTCACAGTGCAATTTATGTTTTGCACATCAGTTTTAGAGGGATATGGGAAGTTGGAGAAGAGAGAGGCAAACAGCCAAAGAGGATGGAGTTATTTGGACCTGTAAAGAAAATTGCAGATTTTCAAGGAATTAAAAAAAAAAAAATCAAACTTTGCCTAAAGAAAAAGCATGCTCTTGATTAGGAAAAAAAAAAGTATTAGATATTTAAAATACCTCAATTCCACAATATTTTGTGTTTCTTTTCAGGTTACTTAATGCTCGTAAACATCAGATATCAATATTTAGTACTGTCAAAAGTGATGGAAAGAAAAAATCTTAATAAGCTAGGCAAAACTTATGTGAAACTAAAGGTTTTTAAAGCCCATGATAGCTTTTGTTTTGTTTCAACCTGGATAATTATCTAGCTCTTTAATTAAAACTCTGCATTTTTTTCAGAAAAGTATAAACTCCTCTACGTAGAGCTATGAGACATCATATCAAAGGCTGCTCTCGGAACCATTTTAGAGCCCATACACTTAAAATGCTGTAGTCTTATTAGTATCATGATTAATACTAGAATTTGCTTTTCAATCACTGTTTAAAAGCTAATATTACTTAAAATAGGAAAATTAATTCTCGAACTTTATTCATTAAGGAAGAATTATCTTATTATTCTTACCAGATCCTAGGTTACTCCACTAGATTTAAATTTCATTTTAATCATTTTTACCAGATTGTACCAGGTCCTAATAGTCACTCAAGGAGTATTAGTTGAACTGTATGTTGAATTGCTTCTAAGTTTTGCAGGGAAAGCACTTTTTAGTGTGTAGTAATTAGGCAGTTAAAATTTGTCTTAAAGAGCAGATAGTTTCAGAAATTATATATTAATATTAAATATTAGATATCAAAAAATTGAGAACATAATATATAATGTATTGATTGCTACATACTCATGATATATGTAATATGAAGAAATCTCTATAGCATCTGGAGATTGTGATAAAAGCCTTTTCCACAGCATTGTAGCCCTTTGGCAGGAAGACTTGGAAGTCATAACTGCATCAGACACTTGGAAAGCTAAAGTCACCTGTTCAAAACTTGCCATTCCAGTCTGAGATGTTTAGATTGTTGGCTTCTGAGGATGAAAGTCTACACCTTCTGCGGTTTCCATGGTTCTAGCACAAAGATGAGAATATAGAGGACACAGTGGAAATGCTCAATTAATTGGTGGAATTGTCTGTTTAGAATGCATTGATAACCAGCATCGGCTAGAACATTAGTACTCCACCACAGCTAATTATGGTTGAACGCAATGTTTGGAAAACTGTATTAATAATGGTTATAATAATAATAGTCACCATTAATTAATGGTGATAACGGTCACCATTAAGTACTTACTATCAGCTCATTTAATCCTTCCAATAACTATGAATTTGATTCTATTATTATAGTTTTCCAGATGGACAAGTTAAAGTTAAGTAACTTGACCAAGATCACAAACTTAGTGAAGTCTGGAGTCATTTAGATTCAGATTTGGTCTGTCTTGAATTCAAAACCTATCCTTTTAGGGGTGCCTGGGTGGCACAGTTGGCTAAGTGTCCAACTCTTGATCTCAGCTCAGGTCTTGATCTCAGGGTCGTGAGTTCAAGCCCCATGTTGGGTTCCACGTTGGGTGTGGAGCCTACTTAAAAAAAAAAAAAAACCTACCCTTTTATCATACTGTTCTGGAACTTTTTACTCACCTTCCCCACTAGTTTCTCATAAGAAGCTATATTTTGGCCTACCCTCAGCTGCTCAACAGAGCTCTCCAGATATTATATGTCATACCTCAAAAGCTAAGGTTAGTCTTTTGAAAATCTTCTGCCATCATCCCAGTTCTTGTTCTTGTTATTTCATGCTACATAACAAATTATTCCAAAACATAGTGGCTTAAAGCAATGACAGAATTTAATTTGTTCATGAATCTGCAATTTGGGCAGGACTTAGTGCGGATAGCTTATTGCTGATTTGCTTGGTGTCAGCTGGTGTGGCTCAAAAAATAATTATTTACAATTCTGGCAGCTGGTACTAGAAAGACTCACATAGCTGGAGATTGCCACAGCTGAGGCCCCACAGGCCTCTCTCCCCATCTCTATGTGGATATGCTTGTGGTCTGTCCAGTATGGTGGTGCCAGAGTTGCTGGGGTTCCTATATGTTGGCTCAGGACACCTAAGAGACAGGGTCAGAGAGAGAAAAGGAGAGAGAAAGCCAGATGGAAGTTGTATTGACATTTCTAATCAAGTCTCAGAAATCACGCAATACCACCATTTTTTAATTAGAAGCAAGCCACTAAGGCTGGCCTGTAGTCAAGGGAAGGGGAATTAGATTTTACCTTTTTCTGGAGGAATGTCAAAGGATTTGTGAACTTGTTTATCATGGTACCATGAGCCTTTTTCGAATAGGTCTACTCCTGTCTCAGCTTCAGGCAATAGCACTAGCCCTGGGCACACATGTGCAAGACATACAAGCTGTCAGCAACATCCATCACTCCACAGTTGTGGCCTTCACACCTTTTCAGAGCCTCTCTTCTTACCAGTAATGACCCTGTATGGCTGGAGAGCTTCCGCTCTCTCAAGCCCAGAACTTTCTAGCTCCCCCCCTCCGCACCCCTCATCTCCATCACAATGCTTATCTAGATGACCAGTTCCCCCACAAGACAGTGCAGCTGGAGAGGCACTCGGCACCAACACCAACACAGGCAGCAGCACTCCTACAGTGTCAGAACTCTTCACCAACACAGTGTCCGCGCCAGCTGGTGCCTGAGCCAGCTCTCACAGAGGTCCGCCGTGTGCCGGTGTTGCCATAGCACCTATTTTCCCATCACCAACCATACGTAATCCCTTTCTCATCATTTCTATTAATGATAGAGCACAGCTTTCCCAAGGTGTGTCTGCCCATACCTTCATTATCCACTTGAGTATACCGCACTCTTGTGTTCTCCGAAATTCTAAATCCACGCCAACGGCATTAACAGAAGATACTAGCTCTGGAATGGCAAACACCTGTTTGATGGCAAAGAAAAGAGGTGGGTTCACTTACCTGGGAAGAGTACAGCGGTGGTAAGGAAAAGCAGGGTTTTACTTCTTTGGCTGTCTTGGTGATTTTCATGTGCTCGAAAATAAAATATAGCAACTTGGTGTTTTTTAAAAATCTTGCATATTTTTCTCAAGTTTACAAAAATGCACTTTTAGAAAATAAAATATAGCAACTTGGTGTTTTTTTAAAAATCTTGCATATTTTTCTCAAGTTTATGAAAATGCACTTTTAAAAAATAAAATTTAAGGGGCGCCTGGGTGGCACAGCAGTTAAGCGCCTGCCTTCGGCTCAGGGCGTGATCCCGGTGTTACGGGATCGAGCCCCACATCAGGCTCCTCTGCTATGAGCCTGCTTCTTCCTCTCCCACTCCCCCTGCTTGTGTTCCCTCTCTCGCTGGCTGTCTCTATCTCTGTCAAATAAATAAATAAAATCTTTAAAAAAAAAATAAATAAAATAAAATTTAAGTACTAAAAGCTTCTTACATCTTTGAGAGGTAATAGGGAATATTATTTTATGTGCTAGTAAAATAAATTATTATAGTTTTGTCTGGAATGTCCTCTGCCTTATTTCCCAAATATCGTATTTTCATTGTGTTCTTGCAGCTAAAATAACCTGCAGGATTTACAGTTGTGAAGGCCAAAGACAATGTACCTTATTTCTAATCATTTTATATACTGCATAGTGGTCTATAAAGACACCAGCCAAATACATTTTCTGATTTTAAAATGTGGCACTTGATTTGGGGAGTATAGACATGGCCCTTAATTCCTGATTTTGAGTTTACTTCATCCTACATGAGCAGTGGAGCCTTATGCTACTTAATCTTACTTCCGTAAGTAGCTGTCTCCGGTCTTTGCTCTCCAGGAGGATGCAGTAACCTGCACCCCGGATCCTGGTACATTACTACAGTGCCTGATGATGAGGCGAAGTTCACACAGTTGACTCTGACAATCACTAGTGCCTTTTAGGGAGTGTTTACTGTGTGCCACTGACTTGAGAGGTTTTATCTCAGTCCTTGGAGACAGTTGTTAATATTCACATTTTACAAGCAGCAAAACCAGTGCTTCAAGAGATTAAGTCATTTGCCTAAGATTGCACACCAGTACATGGTGAAAACTTGATTCTAAACTGGGATTTTTTTTTTTAAGATTTTTATTTATTTATTTGAGAGAGAGAGAGCTGGAGGGAGAGGGAGAAAGAATCTGAAGCAGAGGGGCGCCTGGGTGGATTAGTTAGTTGGACATCTGCCTTTGGCTCAGGTCATGATCCCAGGGTCCTTGCTCAGCAGGGAGCCTGCTTCTTCCTCTGCCTGCTGCTCCCCCTGCTTGTACTCTCTCTCTCTGTGTCAAATAATTAAATAAAATCTTAAAAAAAAAAAAAATCTGAAGCAGATTCTATGCTGAGCGCAGAGCCTGACTCGGGGCTCGAAGTCACGACCCTGAGATCATGACCTAAATTGAAACCAAGAGCCGGACATGACTGAGCCACCCAGGCCCCTAAACTGGGGTTTTTGACCCTGCAGCTCTCACGTTTAGCCTAATACTCTACTACAACCATTGTTTGCCATTCTTTTATCCCCTCTCATTACCTTATTGAAATTCAGAAAACTCCCCATTGCCAGAAGATGCTTTTTCTTTCCAGTGGTATGGCTGTGAGGTAAGTCTATTTCTCTCATGCACTAGGAAGCACCACGTATAGTAGGAAGAGAATCCAAATAGACATCTGAGAGCTTGTAGAGTTTCTGTTTGCATATGGGTCAAATAAGACTTGTAGGGCTCGGTGACGTTGTGTTGCCACATAATGAATTTCTTTTTATAATTGAATTGAACTCATGGGGTGCATTGGAATTGATGGCCAGCCCTGAATTGAGACGGTGGAGCAGGAGGAAGGACCCTGGCTGCCTCCAATTTTCTTGTGTTCAACAGTGTATTTTATGAGCAAGCCTGGTTGGGGCGGGGGGCGGGGGGGCTTGTGTAGAACTCAATGAGACGATAAGCTATGAGCAGTGGAAAGACCAACTCTCATGAAAGGAATGACATTAAGCAAGAAATGCCTTTAAAAATTAGGAGCCTAGAGGGCGAAGGGCACTGCTTCCACCTCACACAAAAGCTACTAAGGAAAGAAAAGAGGAGCAG
This sequence comes from Ursus americanus, assembly GCF_024610735.1. Classification (NCBI taxonomy): domain Eukaryota; kingdom Metazoa; phylum Chordata; class Mammalia; order Carnivora; family Ursidae; genus Ursus; species Ursus americanus. The sequence continues at coordinate 37,936,901 of NC_142138.1, read as the reverse complement.
AGATTTCCAGTTTGGTACCCAGGGAGAAACAGTGAAAATCAGGATTCGAAGCCTATCCGCTGACTCTGAAATCAGTGGCAGTGAGACAGATTTGGTCCACAGAAGTTCATGGTAATTGAGGTCCTAATGACAATTTCCTTTTGACTTTGGATTGTGTTGTTATCCAGCCAACTCTTACGATAAAGGACCTACATAAGGTCAGTGTGCTAGACACTCCACCATAGTCTACTGGGACTCAGAGTAGGAAAAAAACAAACAGGCAAATGTAACAGTGATAAGAATTATGACGGAGAGAAATATTGTCTATAATAGATGGGTCCAGGAAGACTTACCAGAAGTGCTGACATCTGAGACAAGATGAGCATTCATTTGCTTTTTAAGATAATTTTATTATTTTTAGGGGTGTGTGTCTGTGTTGTGTCTGTTTGTATGCATTTATCCCAGATAAATGAAAACTTTAAAAACTTCTACAGTACTATGTTAAATAAGAGCGAGTGGTGACCGTGAATATGTTTGCTTTGTTCCCGATCTAAGAAAGAAAAACATTCTGTACCACTGCTTTAACTATATCCTACAACTTTTCGATATTTTGTATTTTCATTTTTGTTCATTTCAGTGTATTTTTCACTTTCTCCCGAGACTTCCTCTTTGACCCATTGACTATTTAGAAGTGTGTCATTGAGTTTCCAAGCGTTTGAAGCTTTTCCTGTTATCTTTTGGTCGTTAGTTTTAGGTTTGAGTCCACTGTGGTCAGAGAACACAGTGTGTATTTTCAGTTCTTTTAAATTTGATGAAGTTTGCTTTATGGCCCGTGGCACACTAAGTTAAACATATCTTAGTATATGTTCTATGGGCACTTGAGAAGAATGGGTATTTTGTCATTGTTGGGTAGTCTATAAATGTCCATTAGATGCTGTTGGTTGATGGTGATGCGTTCTTCTATTTCCTTGCTGTTTTATGTCTAGTTGTTCTATCAGTTGCTGAGAGTGGGATGTTGAGTTTCCAACTGGAACTGTTGATTTGTCAGTTTCCCTTTCCACTTCTCTCAGTTTTGTTTCACATATTTTGCTGCTCTGTAGTTTGGTGCACGGCTATTTAGGATTGCTATGTCTTCTGGATGGACCTTTCTCGCATTTTGTAATATCTCTTTCTCTCTGCCTTTGGTAGTTTTCTTTGGTCTGAAGTCTAATTTACCTGACATGAGTATAGCTACTCCTGTTTTCTTTTGACTAAGATTTGCATGCTGTATCTTTCTCCTCCCTTTTATTTTGAACCTACCTGTACCAGTATGTTTGAAGTGAGTTTTTAGTGGACAGCGTATAGTTGTGTTACATTTTAAATCTGTGCCAATCTTTGACTTTTAATTGGTATATTTAGACCAGTTGTGGTTAATGTAATTATATTTTAGAGCTGTGTCAGCCATTTTATTTTTGTTTTCTGTTTGTTCTGTTTTTCATTTCTCTGTGTTCTTTTTCCTGCCTTCCTGTGGATTACTCTAACAGTTGTTAGAATTTTTTAATAATGTTTAGTGTTTTTGAGTTTATCTCTTTGTGTAGCTTTTATAGTGATTGCTCTAGGTCGTACGTTACATAAACATAACTTACCACAGTCTGTTGATTTTGACATTTTATCAGTTTGAGTGAGGTATAGAAACTTTATCTTCCTTTACTTCCTTTTACTTTCTTGCATTTATAATATAATTGTCTTAAATACTTCCTCTACATACATTTAGAATCACATCAAATCACATTATAAGTTTTGCTTCAAATGTCAAACATTATTTAGAAAACTCAAGAAAAGAACCGTACTGAATTTACACATATTTTTATTATCTGTTGCTCTTTCTTTTTCTAATGTTTTAAGATTCTTTCTTTCTTTTATTTATTTATTTATTTTTAAAAGATTTATTTATTTATTTATTTGACAGAGAGAGAGAGAGACAGCCAGCGAGAGAGGGAACACAAGCAGGGGGAGTGGGAGAGGAAGAAGCAGGCTCATAGCGGAGGAGCCTGATGCGGGGCTCAATCCCAGAACGCCGGGATCACGCCCTGAGCCGAAGGCAGGTGCTTAACCGCTGTGCCACCCAGGCGCCCCAAGATTCTTTCTTTTATTATTTTCTTTTTACTTAGAGAACTTGGTTTAGCTATTTTTTAGGGTACATCTGCTGGTGACAAATACTCTTAGTTTTCATTCATCTGGGAATGTCTTATTCTCTCTCCATTCCTGAGGGACATTTTCATGGATATAGGATACTGGAGTGACAATTTTTTATTCAGCACTTGAAAAATGTTGTGCCATTTTCTTCCAGCCTCCATAGTTTCTGATAAAAAAAAAATCCAGTCTTTCAGATTGTCCCTCTCCCACCCAAAAATATTGTTTTCCCTCTATAGATAAGTTGTCATTTCTCTGTAGCTACTTCCAAGATTTATTTATTTATTTATTTATTTATTTATTGTCTTTAGTCTTTAGAAGTTTGACTATGACATGCCTTGGTGTGGATTTGTTTGTTTTTTGTTTTTTGTTTTTTTAATCTTGTTTGGAATTCTTTTTTTTTTTTTAAGATTTTATTTATTAATTTGACATAGAGAGACAGCCAGCGAGAGAGGGAACACAAGCAGGGGGAGTGGGAGAGGAAGAAGCAGGCTCCCAGCAGAGGAGCCTGATGTGGGGCTCGATCCCAGAACGCTGGGACCACGCCCTGAGCCGAAGGCAGACGCTTAACCGCTGTGCCACCCAGGCGCCCCTATCTTGTTTGGAATTCATTCAGCTTTTTTAATCTGTAGGTTTATGCTTTTGCCACCTTTGGGAAGTTTTCAGCCATTATTTCTTTGAGTGCTTTTTCAGCCATACCTTCTTCCTCTCTCCATCTGGGATTCTGATGACACGAATGTTATAACTTTTCTTATAGTCCCACAGGTTCAGTTGGTTCTTCTTTGTATCTTCTGTTCTTTGCTGCAACTGTCAGTTTTTTCATTTGTTTCTGGCATGTTTGTAATTGTGCATTGAAGTATTTTGTGATGGCTGCTTTAAAATCTTAGTCTTATAATTCCAACATCTCTGTCATCTCAGTGTTGATATCTGTTGATTGTTGGTATCTGTTGAACTTAATTCAAATTGTGCTTTTCCTTGTTCTGGGGATGATGGGTGATTTTGAATTGAAACCCAAACCTTTTAGGTATTATAAGACTGGTATTAAACCTTCTGTTTTAGCTGACTTTCTCTGACATTACTCTGGCAAGGGAAAGATGAGGGCACTGCTTAATTACTGCCAGGCAGGAGGTTTTGTCTTGGCTTATTTTGCTCAACATAACTTTTTGAAATTCCTTAATGTTGGTGCCAGTATTAGTAGGGCGTTCATTTTTATTTCTGAATAATGTTCCATTATATGTATAGTATGCCTGAGTACCCTTGAAAAAATTTCGCAATTTTTTTCATTTACCTTTTACACATTGTGTTTATTGTATTGAATCTGTAAATCAATTTCGGGAGAAATGACATCTTAACAATATTGAATCATACAAAGAAGACCCAAATGTATATTTAGGTCATCTTTAATGTCTTTCTGCAGTATTTTGTAGTTTTATAGTCTCCTTAACTAGTTCATTTTTTTTGGTGCTATTATAACTGATATTTTTTAAAAATATATTTTCCTTTGTTTATTGCCAGTACAGTAGTCCCCCCTTTGTCTTTGGTTTTGCTTTGCATGGTTTCAGTTACCCACAGTCAACCATGGTTCAGAAGCAGATGGTCCTCCTTCTGACATATGATCAGAAGGGCAGTAGTAACTTAATGCTGTGGCACACTGCCTGTATCCTTCACCTCACTTCATCTCATCACATAGGCATTTATCATCTCACATCATCACAAGAAGAAGAGTAAGCACAGCATAAGATATTTTCAGAAAGAGAGAAATTTTGATATTTTTGAGAGGCAGAGACCATATTCACATAACTTTTATTACAGTATATTGCTATAATTGTTTTATTATTTATTACTTTTACTGTGCCTAATTTATAAATTAAACTTTATTTTAGGTATGTGTGTATAGGGAAAAACGTAACATATACAGGGTTCAATATATCCAAGGTTTCAGGAATCTATTAGGGGTCTTGGAACTTATCCCCCATGGATGAAGGGGAACTACTGTATATAGAAATACAGTTGATTAACTGCATTCTGGAATCTTGAGTCTTGTATCTGCAACCTTGCTGAATTCACTTACTGGGTTTTTTTGTGGACTTTCTATGTACGTGATCATGTCATCTGAAAAAAGTTTTACTTCTTCCTCTCTACATAATATGTTCTTCTTTCTTTCCTCCCTGCCTTTCTCCTTTTTTCATTTTCTTTTCCTTTCCTTTCCTTTGTTTTCCTTCCTTCCTTCCTTCCTTCCTTCCTTCCTTCTTGTTTTTATGAAAGAACATGGATGATTTTGATGGTATTTTCAGGAAAAAATAGTATAAGATATAGAAGAATGAGATTTTTAAAAATTCGCTCAGTTTTTTTAGCTTAAGAATTTAGTACAGGTTTTTTTTATTATGTTCAGTTAGCCACTGTATAGTACATCATTAGTTTTTAATGTAGTGTTCAGTGATATCGTTAGTTAGTATAACACCCAGTGCACATCACAACACGTCCCCTCCTTAATACCCATCACTCTGTTACCCCCTCCCCCCACCCTAGTAGAAGTTTTATGCATATTATCTGCTATTTCCTAGTTGGTGAATTGACAATACCTATGAAACCCCTTATAATTCTGTGTATTAATTAGCTTTCTCCAGAAAATTCTAATTATGTCCACAGTCCGAATGCTAGATGTATATTGTTGCAGTTATTGTTGTTGTTTAGCATTAAGGACAGGAATCTCTACAGATGTCAACCAAATACCTAATGCGTTTCTCAGGAGTCACTGAGGGGAGGTAGATTTCATATGCAGAGGTAAAGAAGAAAGCCTTCTCTCATCCCCTCAGCAAGCTCAAACCCACACTGTTCCTCTGTTAGGTCAGGTCCCCTGCCAGGTCTTTGACGTCTTACCTCCTAATTGCAACTCTTCTTGGTACCTCAGCCATTCCATGAACATCACTAAGTGGCACATATCAGAACTTGAAAACAAAAACTAAACCAAAATTGAATCCTGTACACACACATACACACACATACATACACACACACAGCCTGGCAGCCTGGCCCCAAACCAGTTTTGTTACACAGATTTGTATCACACAACGTAAGTATCAGTGTCACAGAGTGGGTTCCATGGTTTGGAGTCATCTTCTCTGAACCAATAAGTTTAAGCCAAAACTGAATGGGGAATTATAAGGTCTGAAGTATTGTTTGTTTTGCTGGTTTTGGTTTGTGGGAATCAGTCCAAGTTTTGATGAGTTCATGCCCCTAATTTTCTTTCACCACACTGTGCCTTCAAGATGCTAAGATACAAGAATGAAAAGTGAAAAATTCTGTTGGTTTTATAGATGCCTTAAGTACTAAACATTTGAATTAACTTCTATTAATAATAGAAGGTGGAAGAGGTAAACCAAATCATCAAGAAAACTAAAATTCATTTGTATTTGCTTCTGGAGTGCATCATGTGATATTTTCCAGGGAAGATTCACATTCTTAATTATGTTTGGTCTATAATAATATTAAAATAACCACATTTCCTGAATATAATTCAATTGTGCCATTAAGGGATATGGTGTTCTTTTATCATCCCAGTCAGGGTAGAATCCACTGGAAATAAAAATTGGCCATGAATAATCCATGCAAAAGTAAAATAGATTTGACTGTATTTAGAAGCCTCTATACCAATAGAATTTACATTATCTCTGTGTTCTAGTGTTTCTTAGACATCTCAGAGTCCTAGCTTTGGGAGGGATACTGGGGAGTCTTCTCACTGGGTTAGCATAGTTAGACGAGGGTCTGTTTTATATCATGCACTGTGTTAGTCCCTAGGGAAAGGAAAATGGGAGATGGAGGAGAGGTCATGCCCTCTAGGAGTTCCTTGTTTGGTGATGTTCAGTCTGGCTATCTTGAGCCGTTGCTTGAACATTCTGAATAAAGCACCGTGTCTTTGCTGTCCAGGCAAGCAGGAATAAACAGGCAAGCTGCCGGCTGTTTGTGTTGTCTGGGGTTACTCGTCTTGAATTTGCTGCAGGAAGTTGGTGGGGAACAGACTATTCCCACTGCCTTCTCAGATATCCGTTCAGTGACCTGGCAACAACCTTACCCCTCTTGAATAGTGTTTGTCTCCGAGCAAACCTCTGCACAGACAATAATATCCCTCTCCTGAGCTTTGATTCTCAGAAGTCTGGAGAGGCACAGGGATAACTTGAAGAGTCTTGGGTGACACAAACTACTTGGGTTCTTAATATGGGTGGACAACAGAGTGGCAGTTAGCTGGGACTCGGCTGGTTAACACTTGACTTCCAAGTAGTCTACAACCTTCCATAACAAATGAGACTAGTATATGGGTTGGTGCCAAGAATGTTGTAAGGGTTGGGCCTCGGTACCTCAGATTATACTACTTTGACTCATGTTCAGATCTCAGTGTTGGGGGAGACATATGACACCTGAAGGAGATCCTTTCCAAACCCCTCCCTCCCAGGATATTTGGGAGGACAGTTCATTAGGAAATGCATAAATGTTTATGAGGTGGGCAGGGTGCAAAAAGAGGGGAAAAAAAATACGCTCAAATATCAAGGACCCACCCCTGTTATGACCTTTTCTATCCCTTCCACTTTTTCTCACTCTCACTTCCATAACATCCTTGGAGAGAAACAAGATATTTCACCGTGTTTATTTGTTTGTTTTCCAAGAGCAGTTGACAACAGACAGTCATGTAGGCACGCCCAGTTTAACGATCATGTAAGGAAATAGATGACTATTCCTGTCTGTCCCTTTGAGCTGGCCCTGCCTGGGCTGGCAAGACACAAACATTTTACACATGCCATTTCTATATAGAGGTCTCACAGCTATAAAAGTCGTCTTTGAGTCCAAGTTACCATATGAATCAGTTGGAATAAAAACCCCAAACAAATTTCCACAACTAGCTTGTTTCTTCTGAGCAGGCTCCTTGATAGCTAGAAATCTGAAGCTTCACATAAAAAATTTCAGAAAATGATCAGATTTTCCAACATGCCGTAATACAGAATACCCTCTTCCATAACTTGCTTTCCATCGTCTCTTCCACTTTAAAAAAGAAAAACAAAAACAAAACCACAAGAATGATGAACTCTTTACACATTAAGGAACTGAGTAGGGTTTAAATAAGAATCGGAGGCCTATATTCTGTTTCATGTGTGAACATACCTAGCACGTACTTGTCTTTGGTTAAGTGTGAAAAGGAAACTGGTGCCCACACTAACTAGCTATGATCCTGAGAAAGTTACTTAACTTCTCTGAGTCTTATTCGCCTTAGCTGTAAGATAAGGAACTTGAGCTAAGATCATCCATAAGCTAATAAAAAGATTTAGAAGTTCTAGCCTGAGTGGGTGTGCAAAGAAAATGTAATGTTCTTCAACACCTTTGAGATATCAGGTAACTTATTGATAGCCAGTTATTAACTTAGCAGAAGTTGTTTGAGTAAACCAGTAGCTAGTTACCAACTTATAAGTATCTTGGTCTCAAGCATTTTGGGGATTGCTTGAATAGTGGCTATGTGATTACGTAGGCAATAAATTGACTTTTAATTCAGTAAACATGTATTCAGGGACTTCTGATTTGCATGGACTTATTCCAGGAGCTGTATAATGACATCTTTAATTGGCATAGCACTTGATAATTTATGAAGCCCTTTCATATGAATTGTCTCACTTGATTTTTATACCAACACTGTGGAGCAGAAAGGGCAAGTATTACAGATGAGGAAATTGAGGCTCAGTGATATCACATAGAATCCTAATTTCAATTTATTATTCCTGAGTTCTGAGGAGACAAGGGATGGGAAAAATATAAAAGGAAAAGTTTTTATGAAAAATAAGTATCCTCTGATGATGATGATGGCAGTTACCATTTAATGAGCTCTTGCTGTGTGCCGGACTCTAAGTATTATATATGTAGTAACTAATTTAATTCTCACAGCAATCCTATGACAGAGGTACTGAAATTACTCCTACTAGTGATAAATGTAATGTAAAATTGACTAGGGCAGGATTTCTCTTAATTTGTTTTGTTCACTGTTATATCCCCAGCAGTTAGAATAGTGCTTAACACAAAATGGACACACCATAAATATTTTTTGAATGAATGAAAGTTTCTGAATGTTTTGAATGAATGAATCTCTGTTTTTCCAGTAGAGAAACTGAGCTTAGGATAATTGGGTAATTGTTCTCGACTAAGATCATTCAGCTAAAACAAGGTGAATGCAAGATCTGAATTTAGCTTTATCCAGAGTTCTTTAAGACTACAAGCTATCCTTGTATCAAAACAACCCACCAACTATACTAAGTGTATGGGCTTTGGGGGGAAAGTTTTTAACTTGTAAAATCATAATAACTTTTCTTTTTTTTTTTTTTTTAAGATTTTATTTATTTATTTAACACAGAGAGAGAGACAGCCAGTGAGAGAGGGAACAGAAGCAGGGGGAGTGGGAGAGGAAGAAGCAGGCTCCCAGCGGAGGAGCCTGATGTGGGGCTCGATCCCAGGACCCTGGGATTACGCCCTGAGCCGAAGGCAGACGCTTAACGACTGAGCCACCCAGGCGCCCCATAATAACTTTTCTTATCCTTGGATTTAGGTTCTTGCAAAGCAATATTTAATTCATGTAAAATCCTAGATTTGATATACAACTGTTATGTATTTATTGATGGTGATCAGTCTTGGAAAACGGTAGTTTAACTGAGTATTCACTTGGGGCACCTGGGTGGCTTAGTCATTAAGCATCTGCCTTTGGCTCAGGGCGTGATCCCAGGGTCCTGGTATCAAGCCCCACATCAGGCTCCCTGCTCTGCTGGGAGCCTGCTTCTTCCTCTCCCACTCCCCCTGCTTGTGTTCCCTCTCTCGCTGGCTGTCTCTCTCTCTGTCAAATAAATAAATAAAATCTTTTAAAGAAAATGCATTCTCTAATTAAATGTGTGACGTTTTGTTTATGTTGGCCGAGGCACTCACTACAAACTAGGAAAGTCTAGGCCTGGTTTATCCACAAAAGAAACATAAATGTCTGAGAGATGGTGTGACTAGCCATAGAAGCTTGAAGTGGGAGGTTGTTGGTGGGGATTGGGTGGTGGGCAGGATTGCAAATTCAGGTTAGTCAGAATAAAATACTTAGGAAAAACTGAATTATTAGAAGGTTGCCAGCTTGCAAAGATGAACCAGTGAAAATCTAGAAAGAAAAATAAGACAAGAAATGATGCATTGCCTTTGAAAAGTACAAATTTAAAACATATAATCCCATTGTGAGATTTTGGCTTCGCAGCAAAAGAATTGCAGTGTGAAATGTAATGCCTAACTTCACCCGGTAGTTAATGTGACTTGACAGTTCACCTGGAAATGAACTGTAAAGAAATGCTTAATTTAAAAATTATATTGTACCGTATTCATAATTGAAACATTAAAAACTTTTTAGCAGAGTATAAGTAAATGTTTCAGTAAAAAAAGTATACTCTTTCCTTACAAATAGCCTGTGACAATAGACTGAATGTGATAATTTTCATTATTGTTTGTATAACTAATGCAGTTCTTACCTCTTTCTTGCATATTTACACTTGCTTCTTGTTTTACATTGATAAACTAGAAATGAAAGCCAAAGACGGATTTCTCTTTATTTTGTAATTTTTTCTAATTATAAAACTAATTAATTCATATTCATTGGAGAAAATTTAGAAAATATAGAAAAATTTAAATGCTTTAATATCAGAGTTTAGAAATTTCTTTTAAGGAGGTGGTATTTATGTCTATTTTAAGTCCTTTAGGAACTACAAAAATTGGTATTTTCTAATTATATACCCATGTGAACTAAAAAGGAGAGAGATAATGGTATTCATTTTTATATTTGAGAAAAAAGGAGATGCTGGCTAAGGACAGAAAGAAAAATGGGAGGCGCCTGGGTGGCTCAGTCGTTAAGCGTCTGCCTTCGGCTCAGGGGGTGATCCTGGCGTTCTGGGGTCGGGCCCCATGTCAGGCTCCTCCGCTGGGAGCCTGCTTCTTCCTCTCCCGCTCCGCCTGCTTGTGTTCCCTCTCTCACTGGCTGTCTCTCTCTCTGTCAAATAAATAAATAAAATCTTTAAAAAAAAAAGAGAGAGAGAGAGAGGAACTTCCTCAACTTAATAAAAACACCTACCAAACAAAATGAATTCTACTGCTAATGCATACTTAATGGTAACGCTGTTTTCCCCTAAGGTCAGGAATAAGGCAAAGATGTTCTCTCCCACTACTGCTATTCATCATTGTAGCAAAAGTCCTAGTTAGTGCAATAAGACAAGAAGAGGAGATTAAAAATATACAGATTGAGAAGGAAGAAATTACACTGTTTTTATTTGCAGATGATATAATTATCTACATTAGAAAATCCCAAAGAATCGAGTGAAACAAAAAATAAAGCTCCTGGAACTAATAAAGTATAGCAAAATCTTGGTCATAATGTTAAAGCACAGAAGTTAATTGCTGCCCAAATACCAGTAAGGAACAATTTGAATTTGAAATTTTTAAAAAACCATTTATAAGAGCCAAAAAAATGAAAGAAAACAAAGGAAGGAAGGAAGATAAACCTACATATAAATCTAACAAAATATGTACAGGATCTATATGTGGAAAACTACAAAATTCCGATGAAAGCAATGAAAGAAGACCTAAATGAGAGATTCCGTGTTTGTGGATTGGGAGACTCAATATTGTTAAGATATTAATTATTCTCTACTTAACCTAAATATTTGGTGCATTCCCAATCAAAATCCCAGCAAACTATTTTATAGGTATAACAAACTGATTCTAAAGATGAATGGAAAGGCAAGAAACCTAGACTAAGCAACAGAATACTGAATAAGAACAACAAAGTTGGAGAACTCACAATACCTGATTTCCAGACTTATATATAAAGCTAGAGTAATCAGTACAGCATGGTATTCATGAAAGAATAGACACATAGATCAATAGAACCAAGTAGGAAGCCTAGAGATAGACCCACACAAATGTGATCAACTGATCTTTGACAAAAGAGCAAAAGTTATTTGTCTTAATTTATCTTAATGGGCCATGACAAAATACCATAGATTAGGTGGCTTAAACAACAGACATCTATTTTCTTACAGTTCTAGAACTCTGAGATCAGGGTGCCAACTTGGTTCAGTTGTGTTGAGGGCTCTCTTTTTGGCTTGCAGATGGCCACCTTCTCAACTGTGCTCACATGGCCTTTCGTCGGCGTGCATGTATGGAGAGAGAGAGTGTGCAAGGTCTCTGGTACCTCTTTAATAAGGGCACTAATCCCATCATGAGGACCCTAAGCCCCAAAAATTTCATTTAAACCTAAGTATCTCTCAAAAACCCCAACTCCAGAAACTGCCACGTTGGGGGTTAGAGCTTCAATGTATGAATTTTGGGGAGATCCAATTCAGTATGTAGCACTCTTCAATGAAGAAAGGATAATTTTTTTCAATAAATGGTATAGGAACAATTGGATGTCCACAAGCAAAAAAAATGAACCTAGACATAGACCTTACATTTTCCTAAATATTAACTCAAAATATAAAATGTAAAAGTATAAAACTTCTTGAAGAAAATATAGGAGAAAATATAAGTGGCGAAGGGTTTTCAAATATGACACCACAAGCATGATTCATGAAAGAAAAATGTGATAAATACACTTTATTAAAATTAAAAACTTTTGCTTTGTGAAGGAAACTATTAAGAAAATGATAGATAAGCCACAGGTGGGAGAAAATATTTGCAAAACATATCTGATAAATGACTTGTGTCCAAAATATACAAAGAACTCTTAAAACTCAACAATAAGAAAACAAACAACCCAGCTAAAAAGTGGGCAAAAGGTCTGAAAAGACTCCTCACCAAAGAAGATTAAAGATGGCAAGCAAACGCAAACATATGAAAAGATGTTCAATATCGTTTGCCATTAGGAATTATAAATTTAAATGAGATACCACTACCTGCCTATTAGAATGGCTACAGTCCAAACCACTGACACTAGCAATTGCTGCCAAGGATATAGAACAACAGAAACATTTATGTATTGCTAGTAAGAGTGTAAAATAGCACAGCCATTCTGGCAGTTTCTTTCTTTCTTTCTTTCTTTCTTTCTTTCTTTCTTTCTTTCTTTCTCTCTCTCTCTCTCTTTCTTTCTTTCTTTCTTTTCTTTCTTTCTTTCTAAGATTTTATTTATTTATTTGACAGAGAGAGAGACAGCCAGCGAGAGAGGGAACACAAGCAGGGGGAGTGAAAGAGGAAGAAGCAGGCTCCCAGCGGAGGAGCCTGATTCGGGGCTCGAGCCCAGAATACAGGGATCACTTCCTGAGCCAAAGACAGACGCTTAACTGAGCCACCCAGGCACCCCTTGGCAGTTTCAAAGGCCCCTTTCAAAGCTAAACATAATTTTACCATATAATTCAGCAGTCAGGTTCCTACATATTTACCCAACTGACTTGAAAACTTATGTCCACACAAAAACCTGCATGCAAATGTCCATAGCAGCTTTATTCATAATCACCCCAAAGTGGAAGCAACCAATTTGTCCTTATTAGGACCTTTATATGATGGATTCATATAAAGGAATGTAAATCCACAATAAGCAGACATGAGCTATCAAGCCATGAAAACACCTGGATGAATCTTTAGGCTATATTGGAAAGTGAAAGAAGCCAGTCTGAAAGGGCTGCATAATACTACTGTATGATTCCAATTATATGACATTTTGGAAAACGTAAAGCCATGACAGTGAAAAGATGTGGTTTCAGGGGTTCAAGGAGAGAGGAGGGTTGACTCCATGAAGCACAAGGGATTTTGTGGGGCAGTGAAACCATTCTGGTTGACACTGTAATTATGGACAAACACACTATGCATTTGTCAAAACCCTTAGAACATTGCAACACAAAAAGTAAACGTTAATGTGTGCTGACTTTTTAAAAAATCATTTAAGAGATTGGGAGTCCCAGGATGGAAAACAGAACATGATTAAAAAAAAAATCTATTACAAGGTATGAAACCTCATGAAGGGCGTGGGGCAGAGCTGCTGCTGACCTACAGTGGAATCTGTAAAATTAAAAGCAAAAGAAATAGTACATAGGCACCGAAATATAGTGGACAGTATTGTTTCCCTTGGAGACACGGGTTAGCAATTCTGATATTTCTGTACTGGAAGTGAGCAGTTAAGTAAATGGATGGCAGATGGTCGAAGCTGGGGTTCTCATTGTTGGAGTGAGAGTTTACTGGTAAGCAGAAAAGCTAGAATGATCCCTATGGCAGTAGCTTAGAGTTGGAGATGTCAGTTTGAATTCATGTTGAGCTTAATAGAAATACAGATGGTGGCACATAGAAATATTTATAGATCTGTGTATGTACGGGGGTTAATATATGCAAATATATTTTTTGCTCCTCAGCTGAGAGGGCCAGGAAATAACAACATCCCAGCAGTAACAAGGGTACTCAGTGCCCAGATCTTGGTTTCTTATGCTCTCCTCCAATAAAAGGAACCAGGACTCCTTGGAGAAAGATATGATTTTAGCACTAGATCAGGAAATATACTAGATGAATCTGGAGCGTCTCTTAGTGCCAGAAAGTAAGGAAGTACTTCTAAAAACGCACATGATGATAGAGGATGTCAAATGGACACAGAAGGCAGTTGAAAGAGCTCCCAATGGCTAAAGATGGAACAATTTGAACAACGAAGTAAATAAAGCACTGGGAGGATTATAACCCAAAGTACAAAATAAATATCTTTGAGTCCGTACTGATATAAATAAATGATTGAATAAATACTTGTGGGAGAAAAGACAAATCTCCCAGGCAGAAGAATTCCGAATAATTTATGTAGATAACTCTGCCCTCAAGGAGATGGGGCAAAACTCCCCATACCTTAAGTGTGACTGCACAAACTGACTTTCTTCCAAAGGTACAATCTGCAACAGGGGTGCAAAAAGTAACTTTAACCTGGGAGAGGCCTGACAAACACTGTCTGAGCCAGGTGATCAAGGTCAACACCAACAGTGATAAGTCATGTTGATAGTGTGTACTCTTGATATAACGTAGCACTTTACCTCAGCAGTCTTCCTCCCCAGAACAATAAGCCCAGTCTAATCATGAGAAAAACATCAGACAAATCCAAGTCGAGGGGCATTCTGCAAAATACCTGACCAGCACTCTTTTAAAAACATCAAGGTCATCAAAGATAAGGAAAGTCTAAAAAATTGTGACAGCCAAGAGTGGCTGAGGAAGACATGGTGACTAATTGGCATGTGGTGTCCTGGATGGGATCCTGAAACAGAAGAAAGGTATTGGGCTAAAACTAAGATAATCTGAATAAAGTACAGACTTCAGTAAATAAAACTCTCTCAGTATTGATTCCTTAGCAATGTACCAATCTTTGGTACCAAATGTACCACACTAATGCAGGATGTTAGTTATAGGGGAAACTGGTTGCAGGGATATATGCGACATATCTGTATTCGCTTCACAATTTTTTCTGTAAATCTAAAATCAACCTAAAAACAAAGTTTGTTTTTCTTTTTTAAATGTTTCCCAGACTTTCTTGGTGCGGCTGTCCTAAGGGTCACTACATTGCACAACTCCAGGAAACACCATTCATATAAAATTCAGTATGAATGGTTTTCCCTGGAGTTGTGCTACACTGCAACTCTAATGGCTTTTTCCTAAGAAAATGTATCATGTTTGCCATGTGTCAATTTATGTCTTCCAAGTAAAATTTTCCATCAGTTGATTGTAGATCCTGCCTTACTGGTTTCCTCTGGAGGGGAAGGTTGGGCTGGATCAGTGACCAACCAATTTCAGACAGAGGTAGGAAAGCCACTTTCTACATGGGAGCAGTCAGGGAAGACGCAGCCAAGTTGGGGAGATCTGATTGGCTTCTGCTATCCTGGCCTATGATGTATACTCCACACTTTTACCCACCTCTGACCTTGGTGATAGGGTAGGAAGCACAGCATGACACATGGCAATGCGGGTGCTTTGATCTCCTGAACCAGGAAGCAACCCAAATGGGCCAGGAAACCCCAAGGAATGTAGGAATTGTGTTGAAAGTGGCAGCAGAAACATTTCTGAACTGAGAAGGGCTTTTCCAGCATCCAAAGAAATGCTACATTTTCCAGCCTGCTTGAGTAAGATCCTGAAAGATAAAAATTTTTGTTGACTCTTCGGAAAACTCAGGCATTTAACTGAAATACGTAAATGAGATATTCAATTTCTATGAAATGTGAGGGCTTCCCCTGGTATTTAGTTCATAAGTTGTGTTCCACCAGCTTTTACAGCATCACGTTCCCCCATTCTAGACCAACGTGTAATGGTCTTTCACTTTCTGTTTCTGTAAATTATAAACCCCAGATGTGTCACATTGTGTAATGAAAACCGTCTAAAAAGAAATTTGTTTTTTAAAGAACTTCGTAAATTTCTTGTTTTACTGAGGTTTATTGGTCCCTACTTAATGGGACAGAAGAAAAATTAACTGTTCATGTTTTGACTTTTTTGCACACTGAAGGAAGACCTTGAAATGTTTGGGCAGAAAGGGAAAATACTTTACTTGGGCCAATTTTTTTTTAACAGAGTAGGTCCAGTTGTTGAGATAAGCCTCTTGCTGAATCAAATGTATGTTTTTGTGTTTGGTCTTGGATCTTATCTGCCTGCAGCAGCAGCAAGCTTCATAACAAACGAGGTTCAAAGAGGTGAAGCTGCTGTTTCAGCCTCTTACACCAGTGTTTTCAAAGAGTTCTGTAGATTTGGTCATTAGGCTCATCCTAATCAAACTCTTTGAAAGCTTATCTTCAGCCACCATTTCCTACAGGCTTTCCGCAAAGCAACCATTATTTGCAATCATTAGAAGAATGGCATGTGGTGTGTAAATACACTTAATAAATTTTTAAGACATTGTCTGAGACCATCTTTGGAAGAATCTCAGCTTGGCATGAATTTTTTTTTTTTTTTTTTAGTTTCAATTTTCAAATTGGAGTATTTTGCAGTTATTTTCCACACATTGCAGTTGGTTTCCTAAAGCTGCTCTTCAGTTCATGAGCGTTACAGTTTTTATAGTGCAAGTAAGTTAAATAGATGCCTTTGGGTATGTAGATGACAGGTTGTTTCATTCTTTTTGTCCTAGATAACTCTGCCGGAAGATGCTCTCAATTACAAGAAGAGTTATGTATATGAGGGTTGATAAAGAGGAGCATTTTTAAGGCTGTATGATCCCTAGAATGAGATGGGATTTGCAGTCTAACCTTGGTTTTCTTCAAAGGACCCTGTTGGCTTAAACTCTCAAAAAATATGATTGTACTCTTCAGCCAACTAAATTGTAAAAGGGATCAGGTGCCCTACCCTGAGGTGGGGTGGAGGGCCTGTCAGCATTTGGAGTGTCTGAGGTGGTGATGTTGGGATCAGACTGGCATGATGTAGGGATGGGGACTAAAATTCCTAGAACGCGAGCATGTTGAGCCCACTTGCCTGTCTGTGAATGGGGCTCTTGCCCACAGGCCTGGCTCCCCTCTGCTCCCCTCCCACTCACCCAGCAGAGGACTGACCCACTCCTGCCAGAGACAGCTGTCCTTGGGTAGAGCCAGCTCTTGGCTGTACGCTGTGCTCCACACAGCCTTCCAGCCCAGCCAGCTTGGCTAGAGAGGCCTCAGATTTCATCCCCAAGTGCAGACAGTTCGTACACTAAAATCAGATTTTCTCACCTGGTAATTTGATCATTTCTCAGTTGGTAGATTTCATCCACAAAAATTGTCTTCTAGAAAATAAAAATAAAGTCCAGTGTTATCTTGCATGGCCTTACATGTAGGAACACCACCCAGTGAAAGCTCCTGAGAGAACCTTGGTTAAAAACAGAAGTTTAGGGGCACCTGGCTGGCTCAGTCAGTAGAGCATGTGACTCTTGATCTCAGGGGTGTGAGTTTGAGCTCCACGTTGGGCGTAGAATTTACTTAAAAAAAAAAAATGAAAAACACCAGTTTACTTTTCTGATCCATCCAGATCTGACCATGCCATTCTAAACTTGAATTTCTTTTGCAGAAATTAGAGATACCAGTTTTTAAAATAAATACCATGTGGGAATGTGTTACAAACTTCATGAGCATTTCCCTGAAGATAATCAAGCTAACCAGATACTATTTGTAGAAGGAAAACAAAGTCATGGTCACACAAAGACTGTGATAACATGAATGACTCTCTTAAAATAAAAAATTCAGAAAAGAGCTATTGTCTCTTCATACCTTGAAGTAAATTTTATACAAATATGTCCTAATATAAGTAAACTCAAAATTCAAAAGTGTGAACATCAACATAGAGACGTTGGGGAATTATTTTTTTTTCCTCTACTAAGTCTTTCATGATATAATTTATCTAAGTAGATAATTCCTATGGTAGGATTCAGGTTGGATTTAATTTGTTTAAAAATGTCGCTCAAAAAAAATTTTTTTAAATGCAGCTCACATACATTTTTTAAAATTACAGAAAACTACACATTCAGAAGGGTGTTATAACTAAATAGCTTAAAGAAAAACAATGAAATGAACACTTGTGTATTTATTACACAGATTAAGAAACCAAAACTTAGATGGCCCCTGGATATGCCCCTCCTCAATCACAATCCTCCCCACACAGGTAACTAACTACTCTAAATTTTATGTTAACCTATTCCCTTGTTTTTCTTTATAATTTAATCACCTATGTCCTTCAAAATAACATAATGTTTACTTTTGTCTTTTTTTTTTAACTTTACATAAAATCACAACTTTGTGTTTTTGGGGTCATTTCTTTTGCTCAACATTATTGTGTACTATATTCTAGTAAATGAATATATCAAATTTGTCCATTTTTACTGCTGATTTACAGTTTCTTGCTGTTATAATGAGCAACCCTGTAGATAGTCTTAAACATGCCTCCTAGGCCACAAGCGCAAGAGAGTCTCTCAGGTAGATGTGGATTGTAAGGTACGTGTATTTTCAGCTATACTAAGTTGCCAAAATGTGTCCCAAAGTGATTGCTTCTATTTACGTTCCCATGAGCACTGGATGAAAGTGCTGTTGCATTCATCACATGTCCTCCAACACTTGATATTATTTGATTTTAATTTTTTCTAGTATAGTGAATATGATGTGGTATCCCATCGTGATTTTCATTTTTATTTCCCTGATCACCAATGGGGTTGGATATCTTTTCATATGTTTATGGGCTAATTGTGTTTTCATGCATTCAACAAAAGCTGTTTGAATACCTCCCATGTGCCAGGCACTGTTAGGGTCTCTCTTCCTCTTCTTTGAAATTTCTCTTCCTATTGATTGCCCATTTTTTCCATTGGGTTGTTATCCTTTTTCAAAAAAATTCTATGCTCTAGAATGATCTTTTGTTGGATACATGTTTTGCAAATATTGCCTCTGTGTTTATGTCTTGCCTTTTTACTCTATGGTATTTTTTGATTAACAGAAGCTCTTAATTTTAATGTAGTCAGATCCTTTTTCTTATATTGTTTTTAAAAGCATTCGAGTTTTGCCCTTCAAATTTAAGACCTTCTATTTGAGATGAATTCTTATATATAAGCTAGGGATCCAATTTCTTTCTGTTTTTTTCCCCATATGGAGAACTAACTCATTGTGACCATTATTTATTTATTAATGAGTGGTTTCTCCTTTACCTACTAATCTAAAATGTCCTCTTTGTCATGAGTCATGTCCTTATGTATACGTG
The DNA here is from genome assembly GCF_024610735.1 of Ursus americanus. Lineage (NCBI taxonomy): Eukaryota > Metazoa > Chordata > Mammalia > Carnivora > Ursidae > Ursus > Ursus americanus. The sequence goes on along the minus strand of NC_142138.1, from coordinate 37,918,055 downwards.
TGGGTCATTTTCTGAGTGCACCCTCTTTCATTGTTCTGTCTTTCTCTGTGCCAGTTCCACTGTATCCCTGCATTCGTTACTCATCATAAAAAGAAAAGGATAATACAGTTGATCCTTTAACAACACAGGTTTGAACCATGCATGCCCACTTGTACATGGATTATTTACAGTGCAGTGCTGTAAATGTATTTTATCTTCCTTATGATTTTCTTAATAACATTTTCTTTTCTCTAACTTACTTTATTGTCAGAATACAGTATATAATACATACAACCATACAAAATATGTGTTAATCAACCAATAGTTTATATTATCGGTAAGGCTTCTGGTTAACAGTAAGTAGTTAAGTTTTGGGGGAGTGGAAAGTTGTGTGCAGGTTTTCAACTGTGCGGTGGGTCAGCGCCCCTAACCCCCATGTTATTCAAGGGTCCATTGTAATTATTTTGCACCGTGCCTGGCACACATGTGAAGCATTCAGTAGTTGTCATCTATTATTATTTTAGTAGGGAACACATTTGGTGGGGTGGGGGGGGGCACATTTTAATATGTTGTTTTAAAATCTGAAACTGTAGTAATTTCGTGAACGTAGAAATAACCACTTCTTTTTGCATTTGATCTGAGTTATCTGACTGCCCAGAGACTTAAGAAATACACATCCTCTGTCATTGTCTTTGCCTTCTTCTGAAGCATGTAGGAAAAGGTGAAAGATGAACTCTCTAGATTCTCCACTGATCCTCACTCGGAATCTCTTAGGTAAGGCTAAATGAAGGCGGCTTTACTTTTGTACTTTCTTTTTTCAGAATTGAGTTTTGGAAGAGAAAATGATATGAAAGAACATAGAAGCACATTCAGGAAGGACTTCCAGTGATATCTAGGGCATCCAATTTTCTATACCCTGCTTCTATTCCATATTTGACTTATTATAAACCACCTCAGACTCTTTATAAAATAAACCCATTTATTTGATGAAGGAGAGGAAAGTGCCACATTCTAACTGTTACTGAAAGAAATGTTCTTTGCTCTGTTGGTCTTGGACTTCCACAAAATACTTGATTCCAGATGTTAAATTGTTTTTTCAGAAGCCTTGTTAAAGCGCCAGAGCATTAGATTTTCGAAGGCATTTCCAAACCCCAGCTGATTATCACAACACACAGGAATCCAAACTTTCAAAGCTCCGCTTTGGCTCTGAAGTCTATCAGCAGCTGCAAAAAATATGTGCGAAGGCACAGGTTCATAGGACTGAGGTCCGATGTCCTTATATGGTAAAACTATAAGTGAATTTCCTTTACTTCCTGGTTATCAGAGATTCAGGTCAGTTGTTTAAAAGGCACTACATTTCCTTGATCCTATAAAAAAAAAAATAACTGTAGCTCAATAATAGTAATAATCATTCAGCAAGGTGATATGTGGATTCCATTATGTAATATTATAGGTTTTTAAAATTTTTTTAAATTTTATTTTTCTACCAAAGCATTCACAGTGATGAACTTATTTTACATCTTACTCCAGCTGTATATTCCAGAATACCTTTATAAGATCACCTTTCCTCAAATTATTTTATACATACTCACTATTTGTGTTCTTCTTAAGAGGCTTATTTCATCATTTCCTAGGGAACCAACCCAAGAATGGAGAGAAAGTCCTCTCCATTCACCTGCTCTCCCCAGCTGATGGCAGAGGGATCATCAGTGTATGCCTGAACATGACAAAGGCGGAACGGGGAGTTTAGCAGAAAACCAAAGGGGGATATCTCAGCTACATCTCACAAATGTGTTCCAGCAGCAGACTGATGATCTTTGTGTTCTTTTGTATCATTTAACAAATAGCATTAGAGCATCAAGCATGGTATAGTAGACTCCACACTCCATAAATTATTGTCATCAGATAAAGTTGAACTATAAGGACTGTCTATAATAAATGAGTCTGTCCTAGCCCCTAAAACAAAATGTTTTAAATTAATTTTTAATGTATATTCTATTTCCTACCACTGGCACTATGCCTAGAATTTGGTACATGTAGGAATTAAAAAATCAGTCCAATGCCTCTTTCTCTCCCAAATTCCACTAGTACCTTCTACATTGGCATGACAATTTGGAAGGAAGCCCTGATGGTATCAGGGCAGAACATTCCTCCCGGCCTGGGTGGGGTAGAAGTTCTGCTCTCATCCCTTTCTAATTCCTTTTGCAGCTATTGATTGGCTTCTGCCGTGCTGAGCGCAGAAGTGTCGGCTGATCTGTCCCTGATTTCTTGAGAGTCCTCCCTTTCAGAGCAGAAGCCAGCATGACCAGGATATTTCTAAGAAATCCTCAGCAGCCATCTCCATGGGGAGCCTCAAAATGAGTGAAACACAGCGTTAACCTCAGATGGCTCGGCAGTTATCATCATGGCAGCTATGGAGAACTGCAGATGTCTCTCTCACAGTCTTTATATTTAGGGCCCAATAGAATTAATTGTCTGCTGTCTTGGCATCTGGATCTAGACAGATGTACATCGAGCAGCCATTTTGCTAAAGGCTGGAATCCAGAAATGAAAGATCGTTGATATTCCGATGTGATAATCACCACTCCGATCCCTCCCCATTGGGGTCCACGTTTGCTTTGTCAGGCAAAGGAGCATTTTACTTAAGGCAGGTCCATTATCTTTCTAATTGTTTTTCCAGTGCTGTCAAGTCTTTTCTTTGTCTTATTTCACCTCAATACTTGCAGTTTGTTTTTAAAATCTTATTTTCAGCTACTTATTGCAATTGTGCCAGATGTTTAATTCATAATTCTTTGTTCTAGCTCCTCTTACTTTGTGAAAGTTAACTATTTTTAAAGCCATGCCGAAATAACAAAAACCGAAGCCTACAAGCCTACCCTTCTTTAAGTAATAATTCTATTCTAAAAACACCTGTGTGAAAATTCAGTTCAGATAATTTATAACAATTTATTGCTCCTTCTTAGACTTTTGCCTCTCTGTCAGACTGCTATTGGCCTGTTTCGTGGATGACGGTGGCTGAATGTTTTCCCATGCAATGCAGTGGTTTTTGTGATGTTGTAATAACTTGTGGGCTAGACCAAGACTGGCCTGGCACTAGTCCTGGCCAGACACTCAGTCAGAGGACCCATGAAAAATATAGTTAGATAGATTTGGATCTCAGGACATCATCTCAGCCCCAACGGTGTTTTCTACAGCAGCCTAACTCTGTACTATTGTAATATCTCCCTCACTCATCAGCGTGTCTGCTCCTGGTTTGGGTCCATAGTCCCCAAGGTTGCCATACTTGAAGCAGGAGGATATTTCTCATTGCTTTGCTTGCTTTGGTGTTCTGTCAGAGAAGCAAAGACTTAATTATTTGTGAGATAAAGTTAAGTAAAATTGAGAATCAAAATATTCTTGGGGCTAAGCCATGTCTACCACTGCAAAATTATCTTTTAAAATGTATTCAACTCATGCATTCTAAACTAAATCATATTTAAGTACCTAAACTAAAAATATTCAATATTAATCTCACCTTCCCTTTTCTCAAAAGGAGATCAACATTAATTTTAAGGAATTTTTTCCAGATCTATCTTTTCATAATCTCTGCTGGTAGATATGTAAGGAGAATTGTTATGATTAAATAGGCGTTGAACCTGCCTAGTTAACTTTTAGCACAACGATTCAAGTAGGGAATGAAGACTAGTGAAGCAATGAGTTATGACCGATAGCTTGAGTTTCGGTAAAAGCTTTAGCACAGGATCCTCAAAATTTGTTTTAACCGATAAGGAACATTTCCTATAAGCAGGGTTGAAAGCTCATCCGTGCAGTGCAGTAATGCTGTTACAGCATGAAATGCCATGAAATGCCATCGTAGAGGTGAAAGCAAACCGCTCGGAGAGCACAGAACTAAATACCTTCTGTGGAGTTTGGTAGCCCTTCACAAAAGATACAGTGTTTGAGCTGGGTCTAGGATGATGAGTTGGCATTCCAGAAGGAGAAAGGTGAAGGGTAGTTTAGGCAGTATGTGAAAAAGCATAGAGGCATGACAGAGGATCTCTATACACAGGTAGGAAGTTTGATGTGACTAGAACTTTAAGTGGCCGGAGAAACACTGAGAGCGTACGCTATGGATGTCAAGCTGAGATGGTCATTCTTCATCCTGTATTGTAGTGCAGTGGCAAATAGTGAAGATGTTTCATTGGGGCAGTGATGTGATCAGATCTTGCCGTTTGGTGATATCTCCATGTAGATTAGAAGTTCAAAATACTGGATTCAGGGAAACCTCTTAGGGCTTCTGGAGTAGTTGATGTCAGACACGTTGAGAGTCTGGACTCACAGTGATGGTGGGAATGCAGAACAGGAGATGAAGTTGGAAAGTATTTAAAGTTAGGTTATTAGCTCTGTGAGGGCAGGGACCATGCATATTTTATTGAAGTTTGCCCCGTGAAGCTCTCTATACCTGTTGTGTGATCCCCAAGTTCACATGGCCCTTTTCTTGCAAGATCCCCCATCCTTTCCACTTTACTACTCAGTTTTTTCTGGTTGGTCCAAATTGTTCCGTGTAGTAAGCCCATTCATTGCTTCTGCTGGTGTCAGATATATAAAATTGTCATGAGTGAATTAAGTAAAAAATTAAACTAAATATCCTTACCCATTTGTACTTTTTCATATATTTCTATTTCATTCTGTTTGTCCATCTAGCTTATGCCAGAAGAACAGCTACATTTTTAGTGGAGGTGTGTAATTCACCCCATTCAGAAAGGAAGGTACATATTATGAAATACTTTTTAGCAATTTTTAAAATGAAGTGATGTACAAATATGGAAACATTTCCAAGCAGTAGAGGTGAAAAGTAATTTATAGAACAATATGATAATATATTAAGCAGAGAAAATAAACCACAAATCATTATGTATCTTATTTTATATGTATTGTATAATTATGCAGATACCCAGACAACAGTATGAAAAAAAATACTCTAAATTGATAACAGTGGTTTCTTCCGAGGGAAGTACCAGAAAAGGGGGGGGGGTGGAATCTTTCAGTTAATCTTTATTGTTTGAATATTTTACCACACACCCTCCCTGCAAAAAAAAAAGAAATGCAAGGAAAAGAGAGGGAGAGGGAGAGAAGGAGGAGGGAAAGAGGAGGAGGATGAAGTAAGGTAGCCAAAAGCAGAACTCTTTCAAGGCAGAAAACTCCTTGTTCTGTGCTTATGTTTGTCAAGAGCAAAAGAAACTAAAAAGTATGTCTTTGTCCAGCACTGGGGAAAAAAGAATTTGATTTCATGAATAATAATAATAATAAATATATTAATAATTATTATTATTATTACTATTTAGAGAGGGTGGAGGGGGCAGAGGGAAAGGGAGAATCTCAAGCAGATTCCATCCCAGCGCAGAGCCCCACGTGGGGCTCCATCTCACTACCCTGAGATCATGACCTGAGCTAAAACAAAGAGTCAGACACTTGACCCACCGAACTACCCAGGCGCCCCAGGATGAATGATTTTTATTATTGCCGCTGAAGTTGTGATTGGTGAAGTAGTACAATGAATCTAATAGCCAATTTTAAACTAGAAAAATCCATATTGTAAACCTGGACCCGCCTTTGAATAGCTATGAACTCAGCAAATAATTTAAATTCCATGTGCATTGTCTTCCAACTCCAAAGCAGGAGAAATAATACTTACCCCTAAAAAGGATGTTGGAGGAAATGACAAATGTAAGCAAAAGAATTTAAGTCTTTTGAATTTTATGTAAGCATGAGATAGGATGCTCTGATATAATCTCTCCCTATATACATATACTGACAGACCCTCGGTATCTGTTGCATACTGTTTACCCATTTTAATGTGCAGATTATTGTTTAAGGTAGTCTGTATAACCCTTGGGTCAATATTAACAAAAAACTAACAATCAGTTCTTTCAGTTTCAGATTTCAAAAAGCCTCCTTTCAGATTTAAATTGAATGGGCAGCCATTATTGTTAGTGATTAAAAACACAGAGGCGTCCCCTTGGAAATCCCTAATTAGTAGTAGCTATTGTCTAAATTAGGTGAAAATGATAATCTAAGAAAGTCTATTGATGGTTTTCAAAGCAAGATATTGTAATTCAAGCATATTTCCAGATGCCAGTGAATTGCTGGAAAGCTGCAAGTTTAGCTTTTCCGCTCTGATAGATTTAAAAGAGGTCAGAGTATGTTTTACCATAGTGTCTAGCAATGTGAGTCTGTGCAGACCTTTTGGCAGACCTTCCTGCACACTCAAGCTAAATCCATGAATCATCCATTGTTGGCTGGCCCCGCTCTCAGTTGCTAAGAGATTTTTCAAGCATACTGAGGCTTCATTCTACATGGTCTGAACAAAGGGCAAAATGTGTTAAATTTATAAATGTCTCATCTTTCCTAAATCAGCAATTAAAACTTTGCCCAGGATTTTAACATTTGGGGCAATGGGTAAGTCAGTGTACAGCTGGAGAACTTTCTACTGGGGAAAATACAGGAGAAAACTTCCTGTTCATAACTCCTCACAGCTATGTGTGTGGAGGAAGTGGAAATATTTAAAAAGTGGACGCAGACACCAAAAACAAACGCTCAGCTAGGAAGGTCTAAACTCTTTTAATGAAAAATAATTGTGTTATTATGTTTCAAATGAAGATTTTCTTTCATTTTTATTAAATATACTTCAGTTTTCATCATTTCTCTGAGTCATACACTTTCTTTGTAATTTAGCATGTAATTATAAAGCTTTGATATAATAGTTTTTTAATATAGAAATTTAAAAATATCATAAAAATGGGATATAGCAGGGCACCTGGTTGCCTCAGTCAGTTGAGTGTCTGCCTTTGGCTCGGGTCATGGCCCCAGGGTCCTGGAATTAAACCCCACATCAGGCTCCCTGCTCAGTAGGGAATCTGCTTCTCCCTCTCCCTCTGCCTCTCTCCACCGCCCCCCCACCTGCCCCGGCTTGTGCTGTCAGAATATAGTTTTTGTCAGCTTACTATTTAAGAATGTGTAAAGTTTATTGTGTTTTATATGTATCCTTACTGATATTTCAAGTTCTAAAACATTAATAATAGTTGTTTTATTTATGTTCTTTTTGGACCTGGAGATAATTTCACATTATTGAGAATCCCATAATTTTTCATAGAGGTTAATGACTCATTTGATGAGAGGAAAAGGATGTTTGGACTACAGATTTAAAAAGAGAAAGCATAACAGATCTAAACTTAAACACGAGATATTTTATTGGATTTGAGTCCATTCCTTAGTTTCCCAGGATAAAATTCAATTCCATAAATCTCTCATAAAGATGAAGCTTTTGACATAAGTACGTGGGCTTTGAAGTTGGACAGGTCTGAGTTATGATCCTGGCTGCTCCATGTTCTAGGTGGTGTGACTTTGAGCAAGTTGCCTTCTTTGGGCCCCCACTTGCACACCTGTAAAATAACATAACAATGTACAACACACCAGGTATGTTACTCAAACAAGGAAACATCATAGCCCTGTTATGTAGTGGGTCCTCGGTTCTTAGCTTCTCTAAAACTGTGGGAGGCTAATACCAGTACGCTCTTAAATGCTCACAACCGAACTTTGTTTGTTTTATGTTGGCAACATTACTATTTGTTTTACTTCTAATTTCAACAGAGATGTATTCGGATGAGTGGATAAGAACATCTCATGTTGGGGAGCTTGGGATAAGAGCACCTGAAGAGTCTTACACCCTGGCCTTCTTCCTTGCAAAGAAACAAAACATTTGTGATTCGTGGCTTCTTGCCTCCCTTCTCTCTATAAGGTCCTCTTGTTATGGACCCCACCTTCTTTCAAGACTTCCTTTCCAACATGCCATCTTCAGTTTACTGTTCACTGCTATAAAGCAGGACTTCATTAAGGGCACTTTAGTTGCAGCCAAGGACCAAGTATTTCCCCAGCCAGATGCAGAGCAGGGAATGAACTGCACCTTAGTACCAGCCCTGTTCTGTTGATCCAGAACATTACTTTTTAAGACTTTAAAGCAAGCTTACAGAAAAATAAAGACTGACCCTATTTATATGCTTAAGCTTCCTGACACCTGTGTTTGTTTAGAGGAAATCACTCACTGTCTGTACTAACAATTTGATGACGTACACCCTTTATAGAACCAAGTACATTATTTTTACAGTAAGTTTTTTAATGTCAGGGAAAAACAATATCTTTGCCTCAGGTGTTTGAGTGTGTTTCCCTCTGTAGTCTTAGATACAGTTTAACCCTGTTTCTTTTAGGTAATTTTTGTTGTTATGCTTGATTGTAGACCGAATGGAAATGAACCCATCTGGCTTATCGTTTAGTTATACTGAAGAGAATTGCTAGCATCTCTGTTCTCGGGATAATAGAAAGTGGCAGCTGTATAGAACTGATAGAGAATCTGGTAGCCCCCGATTCTGGTAGTAAAAAGAGAAAGCCTAATGTAGCTTAGCAGTAGTATCAACAAAATGACATGTCTGCCCTTGCCAGGAGAAGGTAAAACAGAGGTAAATGACAGAGAGTGAGGACATATTGTGCAGGCTGTCCTAAGGGCAGATTGTAGAGTTGGTTATTCCCTGGCAAAAATGAAGTAAAACAAAACCCAAAGGAAAGAAGTTCAGGTTTAACACATAAAGAAATTATGTTACCCGAAAATAAAGAAAATCAGCATAAACTAACTTAAATTGCAGTGATGGCATTCAGTTAGCACTACATGGAAAAACTCTTGTGGCTTTCTGTTAGAGTTTCACTTAGCAATTATAATTTTCATACAATTCAGCTTGAGAGAGAGAGAGGGAAGAAGGGAGAGGGAGAATTTCCCTCACTTTCTAAATCATGGCTCAGTAGTGTGTTATAAAACACCAAGAACGGAAAAGCCATTACGTGGAATATAAAGAAATACTTGAGTCTACAATATCATTGAACTCTTGGATTCAGTTTCAGCAGACATGCTCTGTATTCCCACAAGAGTCTGGAAAATTAACTTCTATTTTTTTCTGTCTGGAGTTGCAGTTAGTGTTATTATTTGCTCCATGGCTCAATCCGGGTCAGACTGTTCTGCAGGAACACAGGTGGATGTTAAAACAGGGAATCTGTTGAAAAGATTGCGGAGGAACTGCTTCCCTAAAGCAGTTTTGGATGGCAGTTTGATGGCAGTCAGCTATGGTAAGGACAAATGAAGCCTAGCAGTACCTTCTAGAATGTGGTCTTGCAAGGTTTGTCACCTGCAGTTCTTAGGCAGAAGTTTCATGTAAAATGGGTCTTTAGGACCAGGTGGCATCCTCTAAGAAGTGGATCTTAGAAATGGAGGTCATTGAATTCTCTTAATCTTTGTGAATTGTAATATTGTTCTGCATTTCTCTGATTAGCTTTTTTTGTGAAATATAATATGCAATTCTTAAAGGAAAATTACATAAACCTCTTCTGTGGGCTTGAAAATATTCTAGAAATTTACTGTTAAAAACTAGTTATGGAAAGACTTCTTATCCTATTAAAGGTAGCAGGAGGATTATAGCTATGATTTAAGATACAGAAATTGTTTTGTATTACCTGAAGTGTTTTATTGTCAGCAATTACATTGTTAAAAAGTAACATGTAAATTTTGCCAAGGGTACATGTATCCACTTGTAAGCAGTCTCACAAGGGAAACTCTCTATTTTATGTGTTCAGCCCATTGAATTATTTTTCTAGTAAACAACCTGACATAAAATAGACCGAAACATCCATTTATTTTAACAACTATGTTAAATTACAGATTAATGGTCCAAAATAAAATTTGAACTGATTGAATACATAATTCAGCATTAGGGGAAAAATAGATCTTTTTCCAACTGAGGATAGACATAATTTTTTTTTTCTTTTGTGAATAACTTATTTTCTCCTTAATAAGTTTAGGACATGCCTGAACCACAGCCAGCCTTCAGAATCCCTTTGTTCAGAAACGTTCAGTGTTATATTGACTAAGGAGCAACTTGGGGGTTGAAAAATAGATCAGTATTTCAATTTCTGACTTTAGACTATTTTTAAAGTGCTGAGAGTTCCAACTGAAAAATTGCAAATGCTCCAGGACACTGTGCCTGGAAATAAGATTCCTGAATAGTAGGGCTTGGGGATGTTTAGGCGGCCCTTACAGAAATGAACCTTCAAGTACATTTTAAGTACAGTGTGTCTCGCACGTTTTGAACAGTTCTTCTCAGATTTTTCTTGGATATAACTGTTTCATTTTGTTTTGCTTCTTTTCCGTAATTCTGTTTGGTAAACCCAGGAGTTTCCATGTCCAAGGGAAAAATTTCCTCAAACTTGCTATCATTCCTCTCCAGATCAAACCCTCACAGGCCCTAGGGAGGGTCCCAGCCCACTGCCAACACACACAGATTCCCTTCTTATCACTGGGAACAGACACTCCTCTACGAGCGCACACACCGCTGTCTTAAGAGAGCAGATATCTGTTGAGGTTAAACTAATATTTTTGGAGCAAAAACAAGAATTCTGAGATTTTTTGTTTGGTTGATTGTGTTTTCTAGAAATGAAACTTTAGGTCAGCTGTATTTACCAGAAAATCCAGAAAAGAACTTTTGTATCTTGGTATTTGTAACAAATTACAGATTTCAAAAGAAAATACCAAATTTGAGTCTAAAACAGGATGGGAAATTCATATGTATCCTGTCTTTTTAAAATATTTTGTCAGTAAAAAACTTGGAAAGCAGTCGCATTTGTTATTAGGTGTAAGACTGATTGAGGAGAAAAAAATATTCACTCTTGAACCCTGACTAGAAAAGAGAAACAGGAGGTGAATTTTTTAAAAAACCACAGCTTCAGAGCACATTAAAAAAAAAACAAACTAGGTGCAAAACAAGTTTACGAAAACATGTTTTCTTTCAAATAAGATAGTAATAGTGCTTTTAAAATTTTTATATGTAACAATATCTGATTCTATGCTTAAATGAATGGCATTTTAAAATAGTTCAAAAGCTGCTTCTCTTAAAATTCAAAGTAAAATTATATTTCAGCCTCGTTGCAACCTTTTTTTCCTTAAGGTAAATATGAACCATGCTCTTCTGTATATTCTGTTAAAACTGTCTTTAATATTTTGAGTATATTTAGTTGTTCTTTTCTACCCCCTAGAAACTGAATAAATCCAAGTAAAAAGAAGTTGTCAGTAATGAAGATTTCACTTTTAACGAATTTCAAGTTTTCACAGTAGTCTCCTTCTCTCTTAGGAGCTCTGGGCACATGGAAAAAGGGAACATTTCTGTCATTTTATTGTTAAACTCCATCAGCACGGTGTATTATCATAGCTACTCTTAATACTCGAAGTTTCTACACAACATCAGAATTTACACTAATGAAAGAGTGTCAAGCTAGTATATTCAGAAGTGTTCACTTTCCAGCCCATTGTTCTACAACTGTATAGATAAAGCTTTAGAAGTCCCAGATACTGGGGTGCCTGGGTGGCACAGCGGTTAGGCGTCTGCCTTCAGCTCAGGGCGTGATCCCGGCGTTGTGGGATCGAGCCCCACATCAGGCTCCTCCACTATGAGCCTGCTTCTTCCTCTCCCACTCCCCCTGCTTATGTTTCCTCTCTCGCTGGCTGTCTCTATCTCTGTTGAATAAATAAATAAACAAAATCTTTAAAAAAAAAAAAAAAGAAGTCCCAGATACTTGCTTACCATGTCTTTAAAGAGCGTAATCACGGTTGTGAGTATGGATGATATCTCTGCTTACATTTTTATGTTTTCCATTTATGTATCACCATGCTGCAGAAGGGATAGAAGACAGCTTAGCAGGATATATAAAATACGAGGCAGAATCAATCAAAATATGGAGAAAGGAAGAAAATAAGAATAATTACCATCAGGAAGAGCCAGGAATGCAGTTAATGATATGCATGATCTAGCCACTATTACAGACGGTCACAAATTCCACTCTAAGCTTTCTACTGCCAACAGTAAGAGGTGGACCTGGTAGGTGTTTCAGTCTGTGACGACCCAAAGATTCAGGCAGATCAGTTACTGAGAAGTGACAGTGTTCTTACTACTAAGCTCAGAATTTCCTCTTGGGGCCCCATGTGGCCATAGTGTGATGATATAAATAGCATCAACTATCACATTTCTATAGTGCAACTCACTGAATTCAGTATTACACTAGGTGAACTAACTCAATTCAGGTGTATATTTTAGAATTTCCAGAAGAGTAGACTGTTCTTCAGGCAGTCCTCCCTGATTGTTTTTAATAAATTGTGCCAATGAGCTCATGATTTTGTTATGAAAAAGTAGCAGAGGCATAGCAAAACAAAGCCAAGATTCTCCTAAACAAAAATTTTGGGGTCTCCTCAGGCACATGGACCAAAAACAACACCAAAAATAACAAACAAAAGTGGACCTTCACAATCCGGTTTTGTTCCTTTAACAGGGCTGACACAGATGCAATCTCAAAAGGTCCTATATCTGCACTCTTTATGACATCTCAATAAAACATGGATTAAACGTGCATTGAACTTGGGTAATACTGTTTTCTTGCATTGTCTCCAAGATGAACTGTTTGAAAACTGTATACCCAGGCAACTTAATGATTTAATTTCTCCCAGATTATTACTTCTAAGACATATAAACAATGGAATAACTTTGGTTTTAGGATATTTGAGTTACAGTGCTTTTTGTTTTGTTTTGTTTTTGGTTTTGTTTCTGGGGTGTTTTGGTTTTTGGGTTTTTTGCTTGGTTCTTTTGCTGTTGCTGTTGTTGTTGTTGTTGTTTGTTTTTTGCTTCTTTGGTTATTATAGGCTGTAAGTTTGTCTTATCAGGCCATTCTTAGTTAGAGATAAAATATACCAAATCAGGAAGCTTGGCTTTCTGCCATCTATAGCAGAATAACAAGAATCTGTTTCATCCCCAAAAAAGTATAACATCCTTTCTCTACTCAATAAAAAGTTGCACATGCAGTACGAGATGCGGGGACTCTTGTATTTCTTTTCCTCATGTCTTCTTAAAGGAGTCCACTGCATGGAACCATTCTGGTCCTCTGATCCATGGCAGTAAGTCGCTCATCCTGTTGGTCAGCCACATATTTTAGTAGATTCGCAGGTCATTTGCTTCAAGTAGGAAGCGGGTTCCACCTTTATCTCTTTGCTCAGCCAAGCATTCTCCTGTTTCCTATTTCCTTGTGGAATGCCTTGGGACAGGTGGGTGGGGTGAAGAGTGGTGTGATTGAGCTCTAAAATGACATCAGCCCAGCTCATAGATGAGGTTGTGGTCAGTTCTGACTGGAAGGTAGGAGACCTTGCCAGTTCTCTAACTGGATCCTTACCAGGGGAGGCTGGATAAAGCTGATATCTGATCCCTGTTCTTCCTTTGTCTCTTTCTAAGTAGCCATTGGATGGAGAAGAGGAGTGGGTAGTAATTGGTACTCCTAACCGCTAGCACATAAGGGAAGGACACTGAGGCAGAATTAGGCTTGACCAGACATAGAACACTCTGTGACAGTGTATTCTCTTCTGTCCTTTGACTTCAGATATAAAATCGACTAGAGTTTCTTTTTTCTATGATAAATAATAAAGATATTTGTGGGGTTTTTTTGTTGAAAGTTTAAAGGTCTTCTAGAAATGTCAAATTTGATTACACATTCTTTTGCCATTATTGCTGAACTATACTACCATAACTATAATAGAAAGTTTCAGTATTTAAAAGGGGGAGGGGATGCCTGGGTGGCTCAGTCAGTTAAGCATCTGCCTTCGGCTCAGGTCATGATCTCAGGGTCTTGGAATCAAGCCCCATGTCGGGCTCCCTGCTCAGCAGAGGGTCTGTTTCTCCCTCTCCCTCTGCTTCTCCCTCTGCTTTTCCCCACTGCTTGTGCTTGCTCTCTCTCAAATAAACAAAAATCTTTCAAAAAAAAGTTTTTTTTTTCTGTATTTTACTCATAGTGATCCTACTACCTGAAATACCCTCTTGAAGTCCTCCCTGCTTTCATTTTCCTTTTGGAGGGATAATTCCAACTTCAGCTAGAACACGAGTTCTCTGAGATCAAAGAGTTCATCTTAATCATCCTTGTATTTGGTCATTCATTCATTCACCCCTCACTTATAATTCATTCAAAAAGAAAAAACAGCCTAACTTATTAGCATCTCCTATGTGGTTGGTCTTGTGCCAGGTCCCACAGTGATGTAGCCATCAGCATAAGAGCAGAGATGCTGCTCTCCCAGTCTCCGGTAAAGCCCCTCCTGACAAAGGATTTCAGTGAAGGAAAGCATTGAGCACAGGGCCTCACAGCATCAACCACTCAGCACACATCTGTTCAGTGGATCGGTAGTGAGGGAGGTGGCACGTTGTCTGTGTCCTGGGTTTTTTGTGTGGATTATCTGGATTCCCAGGCTAAAATTTAACAGATAGTAAGTTATAGTCAGTGAACATTTATTGTGGGAAGGTCACCATGCGAAGTGCTTTATGTATACCATTTTCTTCATCACAATAACCCTGTCAGGAAAAAGCAACTTTTAATGTCCATATTACAAATGAGGAAACTGAGGCTCAGAGTATAAGGAACTTGCCCAATCAACCAGCAACTATCGGCACAAGGATTTGAATGGAGTTGTTCAATTCCGAAGCTTGTGAACTTGAGCATTTTTCTGTACAACTTCTCAGGTGTTATCTGTTTCAACTCCTTTTAGTGAATCCTGAGACCTTCACAGGGAAGCCATCTATCAGGCAGGAGACCAAATATTCCACATTGAAAGCAGATAAAAAATAGCTTCCTCGGGAACATAGTGAAGGTGACGCTTTCTTGTTTTTTGTCATTTTTTCAGAGAGCCATTGATTGTCCTAGAGTGGTAGTTTATCTAAGCAGGACCTTTCCGAATGCCGCATCCAGCTAAGTTAAAGAGGAGATGCCTATGGATGCTTATAGTGAAATTTTTGTGAATTTTAATATAAAATGTAATTTTATAGCTTACTAAGGGACCAAATGATTCTGGACAACACATTTAGAAATGGGAGGCAAAAGGGGGGAAAGTGAGACAAATTAAATATGTTGTTCTCTTCCACCATCCTTCCAGTTTCATTTCTTAGGGAAAACAGTAAAGATGGGGTAAAATTATATAATTAATTTTCATTCAACCATTCAGATTATCTCTGTAGCCTCATAGTTTTATGACATTTACTCTCTATTTATATGACTTGTGTTTACAAAGCTAGTGTTCGAGAGGCAGTTTGGGGTTTTTTTTTCCTTAACAATAGTAGCAACAGTAACAATAGCTAAAATTGTTTGCTATATTCCAGGCTTTGTGCTAAAGCTTTTACATGCATTATTTCATTTGATCATCCCCGAAACCCTAGGAGACAGTTATTATGATAATCTCTACTTTAAAAAGATCCAAAAGTTAGGTCAAGTAATGGCTCAAGGTTAAGGAACCAAGATTTGGAGAGGTTGAGGATTATCTCAGAGTTACACAACTATTAAGTGGCTGACTTTATGTTCAAAATGAAGCCTGGAAGATTCCAGAGTCCATGGACTCAGTTACTCTCCTAGCCTACCTCCTTGAGAGGCTGACCTGACTGCTGGCTGTACGGCATCAGGTAAGGCCATGCAATCCAAACATAAGAGTTTCCCAGGGTAAAATGACTTGAAGAAGAAAATGGCACATTTTCCAACTTGATAATATTCTTTTAAAGTGTGTCTTAAGGGGCACCTGGGTGGCTCAGTAGATTAAGTGTCCGACAATTGATTTCGGCTCAGGTTGTAATCTCAGGACCCTGAGATGGAGCAGCACGACAACTCCGCACTCAGCAGGGAGTCTGCTTGAGATTCTCTCTCTCCCTCTCCCTTTGCCCCTCCCCCTGCTCATGCTCTCTCTCTCTCTCTCTCTCTCTCTCAAATAAATAAATAAATAAATAAATAAATAAATAAATATTTTTTAAAGTGTGTTTTAAAATGAGATAGCCCTCCTAAAAGCAAATTATCATAGAACATCCATCATTAAAATTATATTTAATGCCTATTATTTTCTTCTAAGATGTTCCTGATTTTCTTCACCAGGCCTAAAATTCAGTAGTTTTTCCCAAGCCATTCTGAATTCATTTTTGCTTCAAGTTGAAAAAGCGCCCTGGGTGTAGCTGTGGAACCATGTTTCTAGCTGCTCTGTTCTGCACTGATGGTTTTGACTCCTTTAGCAAAGGCACTGTGGCCTGCCGAGGCTCTCTTATACAGGAGTTTAAATAGATATTGCGGGGGAGAAGAATCAGCAGCAATTATGAATTGTGCTTCTGGGTCTCTGTTAATTTTAATATAATGGCTAAATTTTCTTATTAATCTCTCTGCTACAGGTTCATCTCCTAAACATAGTCCAGAAACACAGTGCTGTGTCGTTACAAATGGCCTTCTTAATTAGCTTCCAAGCTCTATTAGAGTTAATAGCTATATCAGGGCATAGCATTTTAAATAACACTTAACTAAATCCTCAAGGAGTTTTATAGCACTTACTGTCTGCTCCCTTTCATGCCATTGTCACCAAAATCATCAAGAATCATTATACTTGTTCTTACAGAAATATTTTCTAGACCATCCACTTATTTGTTAAAGGGGAAGATGTTGGCCCTCACTGTTTTAATGAGAAAAAACAATCATTTGAGTTAGGAGAAATTGTAGAATGTTGTCACAGAGGTTGTTAGGGAAGTAAGTTACAATGTTTGAGTGTATGGGCTTGAGCCTTTTACCTCTAGCCATGAAAGCCTACAGGAATTTCCCTTTTGTTGTGAACAGTTACAAAACTGGACCAATTATGTGAAACCCTGAGGGAAAGAAAACAAATGAAGTGAGATCTGCGCTTGCCCCAACTCACTGCCCAGAGGCCACATAGGAGAGAAGCAGAACAGAACAGAGCTCAGTGGTCTTGCTGAGTTCAGAGGACAAAGATCAGAGTTTGAGGAGATCAAGAATTTCAGGACAGAATACAGGAGGTGAGGTGCTTCATGAAGAGAGACATCTGCAGAATACTCCTTCAGTCTTTAGCTATAAATTTGTCTGCATGCATAAAAGCAACTACTTAAGACTGGAGAGAGAATCACTAGAAAATAGGCCAAAAAATTACAATAGATGGGAATAGTTCA
Source organism: Ursus americanus (assembly GCF_024610735.1). Lineage (NCBI taxonomy): Eukaryota > Metazoa > Chordata > Mammalia > Carnivora > Ursidae > Ursus > Ursus americanus. The sequence continues at coordinate 37,900,998 of NC_142138.1, read as the reverse complement.
TATTCCTATCAACCAGAATGGAGAGATCTCACAATGTCTCTGTGTGTGTGTGTGTGTGTGAGAGAGAGAGAGAGAGAGAGAGAGAGCTAGACAAAGGAGAGAGCCAACAATATTGCAAAGGGATCTTACAGTCAGAACTGAAATATATAGCTAGAGAAGTCAGCATGAACAATGTAATCAGTGACCTGTGGGAGTATGACCATATCAGCTGTGACAGTGCCAGTGACCAAGAATCTAGGACCATGATGAGATGATTGTATATCCTGGAAGATTCCAGCACAGAATTCTCTGTAAATGCACACTGTGAATGTCACCTAGAAAGAAAGAGGTAGAGAAGAAAAGGAAGGACCTGAATTTAACTTAGTTTAAGTTGTAAATGATTGAGAAATTACTGGATTTGACTACATTTACCTGGATTGTTTTCTGTCTCTAGAAAATATGTTCAGTTATAGGAAAATAAAATAATTTATATATAACAATTTATAGTTTTAAAAATTGTCTGTTGCATATTGCTTAATGTTATGGGGCCTGATTCATCGTCTTTGAAATAAGGAGAATAATATCGCCTTCACACAACTGAATAAGGTTTCAAGGAGTAATTTGTGAAAAACAAAAACTTTATACATTTAGAAGAAAATTTCCAATATGAATGTTAGGTGAGCTTAGGTTTTCTTGGGGGGTTTTTTGTTATTTTTCTTCAAGTTCTATGCCCAGCATGGGGCCCAAACTCATGACCCTGAAATCAAGAGTCACATGCTCCAACAACTGAAATAACCAGGCCCCCCTAAGCTTCAGTTTTTAAACCAATATGATTTCCGCTGTTTTAGGAGAATTGCTCTGGCTACAGTGTGTGTGATGACTGGAAGAAGGAAAGATCATTAAGAAGAGACCAGTTAGGAGGCTTCATAATTGTTCAGACAACAGGGAATGAGGACACCTTAGGAAATTGCAGTGTATGTGGGTTCAAAAGCTTTTCCAATGGTAGAAATGGGGGGGGGGGGCAATTAGGGAGGAGACAGAGATGACTCCAAGGTTTCAGGCTTCATGACTTAGAGGACAAGGATGACTTTAACAGAGTTCAAAAATAAGGATGTCAGGTTTTGGAGAAAGATGAGTTCTATTTAAAGCATGTTGATACAGAGTACAAAGATGCCCTCACAAGAAAAGTCAACAGTAATGTAATGGTTACGAATGAGGGTGTGGTGTGGCTCTGGAGGCAGACTCTTGCAAAAGTTACTTAAGCCCTCAGTGCTTCAGTTTCCTTTTGTGGAGAATGGTGGTGAAAATAGTGCATACTTCATGGATTTGTTGGGAAGCTTGAATAGAAAGTCATCCAGAAGGAACACTTAGAATGACACCATCTTTGAATGTAGCTATTGTGACCGTTGTTGGTGGGAGGACAGTGCCAAGGACATGAGGAAAGAGCACTGCCCATTGATCTGGGTGGCAGGAGATATAGCTCTGAACACTTAACTAGCTGGGGACTTTGAACAAAGGATTCAGCTGGACCTCAGTTCGTTCATCTGTGAAAACAAGGGACTAGGTAATTCTGTATAAGGCCCCTTATAGTTCTTACCATTCTATGATTATGTTGAGACTGAAAGTAAAATTTGTCACAGATAAACCATAAAGGAAATAATTTATTCACAGATAATGGAACAATCAATGATGTTCATCACATTTTTAAGTACCTGTGTGTCCCTAAGACATATTTTTTGCATTTAAAGCACATTAGAAATTTAGACATGGTAAAGGTAAAAAGCTTTTTTGAAATTTGCCTCTGGAGATTCTTTTTTAAAGATTTTATTTATTTATTTATTTGACAGAGAGAGCACACGCACAGGTAGGCAGAGCAGCAGACAGAGGGAGAGAGAGAAGCAGGCTCCCCGCTGAGCAGAGAGCCTGATGCAGGGGCTCGATCCCAGGACCCTGGGATCATGGCCTGAGTCAAAGGCAGACACTTAACCTACTGAGCCACCCAGGCGTCCCTGGAAGTTTTGTTTTTTTTTTTTTAATTTAGAATTTCAACTGTGCATTATTCTAGTGGCCTTTCTATTTACCTGTCACTGTAAATTTTCTGCAGGGTTTCTGGTAGATGTATGGAGCCTTCTCGTGTTATGTTTGGCTTAGTGATGTTACAAAACAGCTGTCTGGATACTTACTTCATCTGCAAGAATAGGATATTTCATTTGCCAGGATTTTCACTTGTTAAAAAGAATCCCAGTCTCCATAGACAGGGTATTAATTTGCTGTTTTTTGATAAGCCTTCTAGGGCAGAATGCAATCCTCTTCCCATTAGGTTACTAGAAATTTTTATTAATAGAAACAAGCTAAGCACCCAAACAAAGCTAAGATTTGCATGTGGCGCATATGGGGAAAAGCTTATGAAGGGGAGGAGCTTTAAAGAGAAAATACCAAAAGGAGTCCCTCTTAATAGCTTATACTCCCTCTACCATTTTGCCTTTAATAGGGGAGATTTTTTTCACCCTAATTAACTTCTTCTATCTCTTTCAGGTTTGCAAAATTTGACACCCACCCATATGTATTGAACAAAATCATTTTTCACTATGTCCTTTGTAAAATGCAATATGTGGAATATGGTTGAAATAATAGGATGGAGTCCAATAAGTCATCTCTAAAAATCAGCCCAAATTACTTTATTATCTCGTATTCAGGTCAGAAACTTTCTTCATATGACACATGTTTACTATTCACTTTAGATATATTTTCAAAGTGTTCAGCTATCAAATGAGAAATCAAATACAAAAACTGTGTTGCAGTTTATATATTTTCCAATTTTTCATGTGGATAGGGTTTCAAATATTAATGAAGAGGAAGAGAGGTTGTCAACTTATTTAGGAAGCCAAATCTTCCATTCTGAGATTACTCAAAGTCTTATTGCACATGGGTGTGTATGTATTGTTTCTGTGTATATTGGCACAGAAGGGGTTATGTTTTGCCTTGTGAAAGAACCACTTGGGGAAAATCTGGCAGACATTGTGAATAGCTTTGATTAAAATTTTTTCTTATCAGTTGAAAAACAGTTGAAAAACACCTGGACCACTAACTGTGCATTGTGTGGAAATGTCTAAAAATGTGCCTGCCTGGATAGTGTCATAGAGGGCCATGGTCCTCACTCTTGTCTTCCAGTGCCAAGCCACATCTATTCTGTGAGCTTTGGTTTCGTCAGATGGCAGATGCTTCCTCATTTCATTACACGAATAGTGAAATTCCAACTAATATGAAAACTTTATAAATAAAATATGGTAATTTGTATCTGAGTCTAAGAAGATATTTTAAATTTATATGTATATATAATTGTGTATTAATTATTTTAAAGCTGTTTAAGTAGAAATGATTTTATATTAGTAGTCTTAACATTTGGCTTTTTGTCTTAAAAACATTTTTACTGGGATGCCTGGGTGGCTCAGTTGGTTAAGCATCTGCCTTCAGCTCAGGTCATGATCCCAGGGTTCTGGGATCAAGTATTACATCAGGCTCCCTGCTCAGCACAGAGTCTGCTTCTCCCTCAGCCTGATGCTCCCCCTGCTTGTACTCTCTCTCTGTCTCTAATAAATAAAATCTGTAAAAATATTTTTTTTTTTTACTGAGTCAGGAATCTTGTTATAGTGTAAATATGGGTCTTGGGTTTTTAGTCCTGCTTTAGCCCCTATGACTGAGGAAAGTTACTTAAAGCAAATGGGGCTTGGTTCCCTGATTTCTATGACTCCTAAGATCTCTTCTGATTTTAATATTCCATGGTTCCGTAAGTTATATCATGTGCTAGTTTCTTTTCATTTAATTCTCCAGTTCAGAAATTTATTACACATATATCTGCATCTAGCTTTGACATCTATTAGGTGATCAATAAATATTTGTTAAAGTAATGGGGTGTTTTGCTGTTTCTGATGGGTTGTGAAATTACGGTAATTTCACAGCTTTTTATATTGGGCTGTTATTCATTTTTATTTTTGTCGAATGATATTATTGCTGCTTTAACATTTACTTCTTCTCTGCCACAGCTTTGTGCATGATGTTGAGTTGGTTTTTATGTGTTCTCATTAAGGTATTTCAGAGAGGAATCTGCAGGAGGAACTCTTTCCCTACACCTTATCTTGGTCACTCTAAAAAGATAGAGGGTGGCTCAGTAGGTTAAGTGGCCGACTCTTGATTTCAGCTTAGGTCATGATCTCGGGTCCTGGGATCCAGCCCTGGGAGCCCCTCAATGTGTCTGGGCTCCGTATTCAGTGGGGAGTCTGCTTCAGGATTCTCTCTCTCTCTCCCTGTGTCCCTCCCCTACTCACACACGCACTCTCTCTCACTCTCTCAAATAAAAAAATCTTTTAAAAAATGAAAGGTAAAAAGATAGATACAAATATTTTCATAATCATAAAATAATCCAGAAAATAAATTTTACTTTTATTCGGTTTGACTTTACTAGTGAAAAAAAGCCCAACATTCTGATACTGGCCAGTTGCTCTATGGAGAGAAATGGTACCCCAACTCTATCCATTGGAAAACTAATTAGAGACAAATATTAGGTACACTGAGCTTGGGAATACGTATCCTTTCTTCTAAGGCTCTTAGATGGATATACTGAATAGAAAAAAAATTACAGAAAAACGAATTGTTTCCTGTTTAATAAAAGAATTTTAAAATTATAACATTTGTTCCCTTAACTTTGATTTTTTTCCATCATATATTTTCAATTAATCTTTAAGTGAGGGCTAAACTATTTAACTCAGTCATCAGATATACTTACTGAGATAGTATATTAGTTCTTTAAAAATGCCTAATTCTATAGGATCTATATTCAGCTTCGTCTATTTTCTGTATTTACCACTAACACCACAGTGGCTTAATATGCCATTTGTGATGGAGAGAGAGTTAATTAGTTATGCTAGTAAGAAGCAAACTTTAAAGCATTTAATACATTTTATGTTATTATTTGTTCTGAGAGACTAACTCAAGATTTATAAGGTTCAATTTTGAACCTCAGAATAAATAAAGGGAAGTGAAGCCAAAACTTCCCTGGTGTTGAGGCAAAACCCCTGCTTTCTAACTTCCTATGAATGGCAGTATTGTTCACCACAGTGCAGGGAACTGGGACCTTGCCATTCCATACTTAGGCTTGTTTTTATTTTTAAGGAATGTCGGAAAATTGTGGAAATGAATGTTTTTTCTTTTTCTTCTTTCCTTAATACCTCATGGATCCTGACCTTTTCCTTTAAACTGGTTTAGTATGTGTTTCCTTTAAAATTGGTCACTGACCCAAAAATAAGTTTTTCTTTTTCCATGATCTTCTTTAAAGAATTCTGTTAATAGCACACTAAACTGGATTACAAACTTACTGAATAAGTGCTTTGAATTCTGGGCAACCTTGGAATAAAGGGCACAGAAAGAGTAATACTGCATAAAACGAAATTGAGCAAGTTGGTATAAAGGACAGGAATGCAACTGTACGGTTGATGTGATCAACATCTTCTAGTGGGTTTATTAGCAATTTAATGGAATATGGTTATTCAAGCACAATAATAGCTTCAGTTGAAATGTCTGCTCTGCTCTTTTTCCCATACACTTTGGAAAGGGTTGAATGTGACAGTTGAGCTTTCAACAAGCTTCATGAATTTTAAATCCTTTTGAGACATAAAATGGGTTCCATGGCATGTAGTCCGTGTGGACAAGGAGTTGGCAGCCTCGCAGGTGTTATGGGATATCAGGTGTCTTCAACATACTGAGGATCTGGATTCACTAGGTGCATTCTGGGTCTGCTCTGCATATCCACAAAGAACAGAGGACCTCTTTCTGTCTAAAATTTAATAATGAATTATTTTGCAGTTGTACAGTTACTTTCCCCGCAATTGGTTCAAGCCTTAAACTTCATATCATCGCAGAAGAAAACCTTTATTAATGTCTCAGAACAGATTAGTTTTTGGCAGTTAAATAATTTCAATTTTTTTTCTTTCTCCTATCTGATTCATGTATATTTAGAGAAGAAAACCTCTGTGGATTGTGACATAGATTTGTAGCCTCAAATCTTAACACATATCCTGGTTGGTCCTCAAGTACTTCTTTAAATACTTAAATGTTTTATAAAGTTGTTCGCAAATTCTGTTACCACTATAAAAATCTGAATCTTTGCCTTGGGGATAAAAGTATTGAAGTATTCTGAAATTCAGTACAAGGAGCCTCACTAATTGTATCTGGAACTACCTTACAACAAAAGACTATTTTCAGAAGATAATTATTTAAGAAGTCCATTGTAATGCAATCTCAATTTAAAGTGTGAATTCATTCTTAAATTACCTTATAACAGTGCCCCATATTTTATTTAAATATGGAATGTAGGTCCTTATGGTGTAATTTTATAATAGCATGGGGAGAAAAACATTTCCATAAACACAGGAAATTTTGGAAATTTATGTGACAGATTATTAGTAGTGGTCTCTATAAACGGTATTGGGATTACAAAGTTTTTAACGGTTTCATTTTTACTGATCTGTCCTTTCTCATTTTTCTGCATGAATGGATGGAATGGGATGTGCTACCTTTTTCATCTCAAGTCTAGGGAGAGTGGGTTTTACAGAGACCTCTCAGAGAGTTGATAAACATTCCCTGCAGTTGGGAAATGCCCTGGGCGCTGGTCTAGGAGATCTGAAGAGCGAGAAACTGGGTGACTAATGGCTTAGATACAGAGCAAGAAATGTGCCACTTTGTTGGGGACAGACGCACTGCCAGAGTTTGTGGAAGTCTTTGCGTGGACTAGAAATGCAGGAGCAAAAGCTGGGCTGGGGCTGTTTCAAGTCCAGTCCAAGGGTATAGCCCACAGAAGCAAGGGGATCCCCACAGTGAGAGCCTGAATGGAGTGAACCACAGGTGAAACAGAGGCTGGTAACTAAAGTGAAGAATACTCCTACAATGTGGCTACACATGGTCCATTCTTCCTTATCCAGAGTCACATCAGTATTTGAATGTTTGGAATAGTAGACAGCATGCATTAACAAGCCATGTCCTCTGTGCATAGATCTCCCTTGGGAGGGGTTACTACAGTTGTAGGTAGTAGGTGAAGTTTTAAATGTTCAGGTATTTCTCAACTTTTATCACCAGTGATGCAACAGTCATTATCCACTGACCAACCATAGCTCTTTTCATTTGAGCACATTTCCTTTTAATCTTTGTTAACAGTCATACTCTTAAAAAATGTTGCAATCTAGTTTTTTAACAGCTAAATTTATCCATATTCTTATTCTTAGAGATACCTCTTAGTTTCTCCCTGAGTATTTGTAAGGATACACTTCAGTTCATTGCACAAGAACTAAATGACATTAATCACTAAAGAGACAGAATGTTTAATTGTGTTCTGAAGACCTGAAAGAATTAATCTACTTTTCAAAGTTCCTGAGGTACTATCCAAGAGCAACTGAAGCAACAAGAAAATCTGGCTAACTATAATGTCAATAAGAAATACTTAGGGAGTGTATTTGTGTAATACTAAAATGTATTTCGCTTTGTGTTTGGCATAAACATTACTGTGTTCACTTCATATTTATTTCCAGGTTTGAGTGTCAACTTATATGATACCAAATTTAGTTCAGATACATTAAAAAACTTTACAAACTATACCCACTGTTAAACAAAGTGGTTTTGGCCAACAGATTGTGTGCTTTGTTAGACTATAAGCTTTGTACATTTATAATAAGCACATTCCTGTTGTGAAATGGAATGCGTCTGATCCATGATAAATCTGGTTGAGAGACAATGGAACTTAGCCAGCTCAGCCCTGGTTCAAGGAAAAAGACAATAAATAGGGGCAATGACATTTAGGGGAATCTAATTTCATCATGCACTGACTCATAAGAAGAGAATCTAGATGGCATTAAGGTTATTGTACTTTAAGAATTACTCAGAACCAGCCACAAAGTGCCTTCCATGTTATAGAAGCGACTAGTAGCTGTTCCTCAGATAAATGTTTTAGTTGAAAGTTAATACTTGGTGATAAATTGGAAACAGAAATAAACTTTAAAAAGAGAGAGAGAGAGAAAACTGTAAGGATAAGAATGTTACCATATTTTTCTGAAACAATTTGGGAAAGGCCAAACTCACCAGCTAGACAATAATTAGTTTTCCTTGGTAAAACGTTGACTGGAATGTTTCTATTAGGAAAATATTATCGAACTGTTCCAGTCTCCGTCCAGCTGAGGATACCGAGATTCGATAACAGAGACGAGAAATTACTCACTATTTTTGTTACCGCTGTTAGAATTTGGACAGCTGTCAAAAACAAGAACAACTTCTTGAAACTAGCCATTTTATACAACTATGGTTGGAAATAAGCCTGTACTTAATATTTATAAGCATACAAATATTCAGCTGGTGGTTTTTCACTAATGTATTTTAAATAAGCTCTAGGAGAAGCAAATGTTTGAACATATGACAAAGGGTGAATATTTACAAAATCACTTGCCATGCTACAGCCTGGAATCAGAAGGCAACTTCTCAGAATGAATTACTTTGTCCCCTACTAACAATGACTGCAGCCTGTCAAACCATCCCTAATGAAGGCTGCAATCACAACACGCAAAAAAATCTAGGATGAGGAAGGAAAAAAGAAAAGCAGCATTCCCCCAAAAAATAATCCCAGCATTCCAAAAAACCATCCTAAATATTGTATTCAAACACTGGGCAATGTGGTACAGTTTAAAAAGTACCAACTTGTACCAGTTGTGAAGAAAGTTAGTTTCAATTGGTAAAAAATTAGTAAGTATAATATTTTAAAAAGATACGCAGCCTTATTCATTTTTAGCACATACAACAGTCATTTAGGATATACTAATGAAGGGTTTCTAAATTGAGATCTTTAGCAAACCTACTTGAATAAGTGAGTAAGAATGTTTTAATTAGCACAGCAAGCACCCATTCAGTCCTGTGGTGCTTTGGTACGAATTATTTTGGACTAATTGATCTAGAATGTGTTTGAAAGTTGTTCTTTCCATAGCCTTGCTAACTCTGTTTGCTTAATGAACTTCACGTTGTCTCCTGTTTGAAGTGATCACAATTTCAAAATGTATGGTTTCTGAAAGAATGAAATCTTATACTACTGCTATGTTTCATAACATCCACAAAACTGCATCTAACAAGAAAACGCACAGGCATGTGACACAATAAGTAGCACTTGAAGCCTTAACACACCTATGACATCCGGAAAGTTCATTACAATCCATTTATTTTTTTCCAGACCTTTTATCCGGGTAGTATCTGTGCAGTCATCATGTATGTGTGTTAAGTAGTCTTTTCCTGCCAAAGGGGGATTATTCCTTCCATTGTTGCTACCAGCCACCATACTGTGCAACCAGAATGCCTCAGAAATATCTCCAGGAGTCTATTTCTTGGAATACAGTTAAGAGGAATTGTCAAGGCCAGATTTCTCACATCACTTCCTGCAGAACATAGTATGAGAGAGTTCTAACTTCCCTTGATTTTATGTCTTACTTCTAGTTCCCACTACACCCCTAGAAGGCTAAGTTAATATATTCAAATGTGGTGGTCTCTCCATATTGAGAATATCTAGAAGGCATTTCAAACACAGCTTGGCTAAAACAGAACTCTTGAATTTTCTCCCTAGATGTGTTCCTCTCCTTTGCCTTTTCTATACCAGGAATTAGTGCAATCATCCACCCAATTACTTAAATCAAAAATCTGAGTCATTCTTGTTTGTTTTCTTTCCTTTACCCCCACATCTAATCCACCACCAAGTCCTGCCAACTGTCCTTCAAAACCCGTCCCAAATTCGGCCAGTTTTGTGTGGTTTTTTTGTTGTTGTTGTTGTTGTTGTTGTTTTGTCTCCACTATCATCACCTTTGTCCAAGCCACCATTATCTTTTGCTTGGAACACTACAGATGCCTCTTGGTTATTCTCTGCTTCTGTTCTTGCCTTCCAGTCCATTTTACACAAGGCAGCTAGCCAGAATTCTCTTTGTATATTAGATTGTGTCACTCTCCTCCTTCATATTTCCAGTGGCTTCTGATAACACTTAAAATTCAACCCTTGATGCTAGTTTACTAAGTTTTTTATGGTTTGTCCTCTGCGTACATCCCCAGCTTTATCTAGTACTTTGCTCTATTCATTTTTGAGAGCTGCCATAGCAAAATACCATACACCGGGTGGCTTAAACAATAGAAATTTATTTCCTTATAATTCTGGAGCCTAGATGTCTGAGATCAAGGTGTGGGCTGGGTTGTTTCTCCTGAAGCCTCCCTCTGGATTGCAGATGGCCACCTTCTACACCTCCCCTTATGTTTTTACATGGTCTTCCCTTAGTACCTGTCTCTGTCCTAATTTCTTTTCATACGGATGCCAGTCATATTGGATTAGGACCCATGCTAATGGCCTCATTTTAACTTAATTATCTCTTTAAAGGTCTTATCTCCAAATTCAATCACATTTCAAAATACTGGGGATTAGAATTTCAACATATGAATTTTGGGGGGAGACAATTCATCTCATAACACTTGCCCTGTTCGTTTAGCCCCATACTGGCTATCTTTCTGTTCCTTGAACAAATTAAACTTGTTCCCACCTTAAGAAGTTTGCATTGGCTCTTGTTGGAACATTCTTCTCCCTGATGGCAACGGTTGATTCTTTCAGTTGACTCATACATATGTCACATGTTCTGAAAGGCTATTATTCCTGACCTCCCAATCAAGCCCACTCATTTTCTAGGCACACCTTGATATGACATGTTCAGTTCCACATCACAACAATGAAGTGAGCCAATTGAATTTTTTGGTTTCCCAGTACATATAAACGTTATGTTTATACTGTAGTCTTTTAAGTGCACAATAGCATTATGTCTGAAAAACAATATGTATACTGTAATTGAAAACTACATTATTGCTAAGAAAATAATGCTATAATCATCTGAGCTTTCAGTGAGTCCTTTTGCTGGGGGAGGGTCTTGCCTCAATGTTGATGGCTGCTGACTGATGGGGTAGTGGTTGCTGAAGGTTGAGGTGACTGTGGAAACTTCTTAAAATAAGACAACAATGAAGTTTTCCACATCGATTGACTCTTCCTTTCACCAGCAATTTCTCTGTAGCATGTCATACTGTTTGATAGTATTTTACCAACAAAACTTCATTCAAAATTGGAGTCTATCATCTCAAACCCTGCCATTGCTTTATCAACTAGGCTTATGTGATATTGTATATCCTTTGTTGTGATTTCAATAATCTTCAGAGCACTACACCAGGAGTAGATTCCATCTCAAGAAACCACTTTCTTTGCTCACTCATAAGAAGCAAGTCCTCATCCATAAAAGTTTTATCATGAAATTTCAGCCATTCAGTCACATCTTCAGGCTTCACTTCTAATTCTAGTTCACTTGCTGTTTCCACCACATCTGTAGTTACTTCCTTTACTGAGCCCCTCAAAGTCATCCATGAGAGTTAGAACCAACATCTTCCAAATCCTGTTAATGTTGATATTTTAACCTCTTTCCACAAATCACAAATGTTCTTAATGGCATTTATTGAAAACCTTTCCAAAAGGTTTTCAATGTACTTTGCCCAGATCCATCAGAGGGATCACTATCTTTGGCACATATAGCCCTACAAAATGTATTTCTTTTTTTTTTTTTTTTTAAAGATTTTATTTTGTTTTTTATTATTTATGTGACAGAGAGACAGCCAGCGAGAGAGGGAACACAGCAGGCGAGTGAGAGAGGAAGAAGCAGGCTCCCAGCGGAGGGGCCCGATGTGGGACTCGATCCCGGAACGCCAGGATCACGCCCTGAGCCGAAGGCAGACGCTTTAACGACTGCGCTACCCAGGCGCCCCCTACAAAATGTATTTCTTAAATAACAAAACCTAAAAGTTAAAGTTACTTGTAGATCCATGGGCTACAGAATAGATGTTGTATTAGCAGGCGTGTAAACAATATTAATCTCATCGTCCTCTCCTCCATCAGAGCTCTTAGGTACCAGGTGCATTGTCAATAAGCAATAATTTTTTTAAGGAAAATTTTTTCCTGAGCTGTAGGCTTCAATAGTGGGCTTAAAATATTCAGTAAACCTCATTTTAAACAGATGTGCCATCATCCAGGCTTTATTGTTCCATTAATAGAGCATTAATAGATTTATCATAATTCTTAACCCTAGGATTTTCAGAAGGATGCATAAGCATTGGGCTTTGACTTAAAATGATGATTTTAAAGAGGGTGGGGGCGCTTCATTAGCCCCTAACAGCAGAGTCAGGCTGTCTTTGAAGCTTTGAAGTCAGGCATTGACTTCTCCTCCTTGGCTAAGAAAGTCCTAGAAAGCATCTTCTTCCAGTAGAAGGCTGTTGCATCTACATTGAAGATCTGTTGTTAGTGTAGCCACCTTCATGAGTTCTCGTAGCTAGAACTTCTGCGTAACTTTTGCCGCTTCTACATCACTTCTGCCGCTTCTACGTCAGCACCTGCTGCTTCACCTTGCACTTCTATGTTTTGGAGAAGACTTCTTTCCTTAAACCTCATGAACCAACCTCTGTTGCTCAAAATTTTCTTTTGCAGCTTCCTCACCCCTCTCAGCCTTCATAGAAGTTAGGGCCTTGCTGTGAATTAGACTTTGGCTTAAGGGACTGGGATGGTTGGTTTGGTCTTCTATCCAGACCACTAAAACCTTTTTCCATATCAGCAATAAAGCTGTTCTGCTTTCTTTTCATTTCTGTGTTCACTGGAGTTAACACTTTTAATTTCCTTCAAGAACTTTTTCTTTTTCTTTTTCTTTTTTTTTATTTATTTGACAGAGACAGAGATAGAGACAGCCAGCGAGAGAGGGAACACAAGCAGGGGGAGTGGGAGAGGAAGAAGCAGGCTCATAGCAGAGGAGCCTGATGTGGGGCTCGATCCCAGAATGCCAGGATCACGCCCTGAGCCGAAGGCAGACGCTTAACCGCTGTGCCACCCAGGCGCCCCAAGAACTTTTTCTTTGTATTCACAACTTGGCTGTTTGGTGAAAGATGTCTAGCTTTCTTCCTAACTTGGCTTTTGACGTGCCTTCTTCACTAAGCTTAATCATTTCTAGGTTTTGATTTAAAGTGAGACTCAGCCTTTCCTTAGAGGCCCTTGTAGGGCTATTAATTGGTCTAATTTCAATATTGTTGTGTCTCAGGGAATAGGGAGGCCTGAGCAGAGGAGGAGAGATAGGGAAACAGCTGGTCATTGGAACAGTCATACATACAACATTTATCAATTAAGTTCGCCATCTTATATGGTGTGGTTAGTGGCTCCCCAAAACAATTACAGTAGTGACATCAAAGATCACTAATCACAGATCCCCATAACAAAGAATGAAAAAGTTTGAAGTATTGTAGGAATTACAAAAATGAACACGTTTTGAGACACAAAATGAACACATGCTATTGGTAAAATGGCATTAATAGTCTTGCTCAATGCAGAGCTGACACAAGCCTTCAATTTGTTAAAAAAAAAAAAAGTAGATGCAAAGTGCAATAAAGTGCCATAAAATGAGGTATGCCCGTATGCCACATACCTTGAATAAACTCTCTATATAATACCTACTACTACCTAATATTTTTCTATTTATTATTTATTGTCTATCTCTCCATTTTCCCACAAGAATATACACAAGGATCTTCTCTCTTCACTGATGTATTTCTAGGGCCCACAATAGGGCCAGGTGTATTAAGAATGTTCAATAGATATTTTTTGAATAACTGGGTAAATGAATGAAATTATTAAAGATGGTAAAGAGACGACTGGCAGTTAATGATTATTGTGACAAATAGACCAAGGATAGTTTTCCCGCTTGGAGGTCTTTAGAAATAAAGATCAATCTGCTTACCATTGAAATGCCATAGGAGTTGTCCAGAAGAGGTCACCCCACCTTGCAACTATGCCTTGGCTAGACAAAGTGGATATTTTTAAGTGAGCCATAAGTTTATTATAACATTTCTAGAAATTATGTGTAACGTGCAGAGTTTTTCAGCTATTCCTTCAGTAAATATATGGAGAGTCTGTTGTGACCAGATCTTTTGTTAGTAGAATGCCCTGGGAAACATGGGAGTGCATAGAAGGTATATCCAGCCCAGCCAAAGCCTCCCGGTGGGGTGGGCCCTGGGGTCTCTTGGAAGGCTTTTAAGGCAACTTAATGCCTACAAGGTATTAATTGTGTACTGGACATACAAAATATTTGTCATACTTTACACCTGTTTGCCTTTATAAATGGCAGCATACAGCTTCTCTGAACTTTTATGGGCACTTCAAGTTCTATGTCCGGTGCTTATTTTGGATGGCGTGTGCAGCAAATCTTTATGCTTCTCGACTTTTGGGAAAATTACTTTAAAATTTGAGTACCTTGTCAGTTCCCTAGTTTTTAACATACTAAATGTTGCAAACCTTTTAGCAGGTAACACTTATTTTTATTTGGTATTTGGTGACAAATCATATTTCTGTTTGTTCTCTGCAGACAGAATGTCAGTGGCTCTTAGACACTCAGTACATGTATTGTGTCATTATTTTCAACAAGGAAATGGGCCACTTGAATTAGTACATTATATGTCAGGAGAGTGATAAGACCAGCAGAGTTCCTGCCTTGTTTTTCATTTAAAAAGATAAATGTTACTTTCAGTCTTCTTCTGGGAAACTGTCTTGTTGTGACATCTTTATGGAGGGGCCTCTGGATTTTTGTCTGGTTTTTGTTTTTTTTTGTTTTTGTTTTGTTTGGGGTTTTTTTAGTATAGTTGACACACAATGTTGCATTGGTTTCATGTGTACAACTTAGTGATTTGACAAGTTTATACATTATGCTGTATGTTCACCACTAGTATAACTACCATCTGTCCCATTACCTCACTGTTACAGTATCGCTGACTATATTCCTTATGATCCGCTACTTATTCCTGTGATTTACTCCTTCCATAACTGGAGGCCTGTATTTCCCTCTTCCTTTCACCCATTTTGCCCAATTCCCCACCCCTCTTTGCTCTGGTAACCATCAGTTTGTTCTTTGTATTTATAGCTCTGATTCTGCTTTTTTTCAATTCATATTTTTAGACTCCATTAATGAGTGAAATCATAGGTATTTGTCTTTTTCAGTCTGACTTATTTCACTTAGCATAATTCTCTTTGGGTCCATCCATGCTGTCTCAGATGGTACAATCTCATCCTTTTTATGGCGTGTAATATTCCAGTGTGTGTGTGTGTGTGTGTGCGCGCGCATGCGTGTGCACGCATGTGTATACCACATATCCATTCGCCTATTGATGGACACTTAGGCTGCTTCCATGTCTTGACTATTGTAAATAACCCTGCAATAAACGTAGGGGTGCATATATCTTTTTGAGTTAGAGTGTTAATTTTCCCTGGGTAAATACCCAGTGGTGGAATTACTGGATCATATGGTATTTCTATTTTTAATTTTTTGAGGAAACTCCATCCTCTTTTCCACAGTGGCTGTACCAATTTACATTCCCACTAACAGTGCACAAGGTTCCTTTTTCTCCAACACCCTCACCAATAATTCTTGTCTTCTTGATGTTAGCCATTCTAACAGGTGTGAGGTGATATCTCATGGTGGTTTTGACTTGCATTTCCCTGATGATGAGTGATGCTGAGTATCTTTTCATGCATCTGTTAGCCATCTTTATGTCTTCTTTGGAAAAATGTCTATTCAGGCCCTCTGCCCATATTTTTATTCATTTTTTTATTTAAGTTTTTACTAAAATTCCAGTTAGTTAACATACAGTGTAATATTAGTTTCAAGTGTACGATATAGTGATTCAACACCTTAACACACTTGACACTATTGTAGGCCCTAGAAATACATCACCCAGTGCCCCTCACAGGTGCACTTCTTAATCCCCATCACCTATTTAACCCACCTTCCCTCTGGTAACCGTCAGTTTGTTCTCTATAGTTAAGAGTCTGTTTCTTGTTTTGCCTCTCTCTCTCTTTCTCTCTCTTTTTCCCCTTTGTTCATTTGTTTTGTTTTTTAAATTCTTCATATGAGTGAAATTGTATAGTATTTGTCTTTCTCTGACTGACTTATTTTGCTTAGCATTATACTCTCTAGCTCCATCATGTTGTTGCAAATGGCAAGATTTCATTCTTTTTTATGACTGAGACTAAAGAAAATGTGATATATGTATATATTCATATATACATATGAATATATATATTCATTTGTCAGTCGATGGGTACTTGGGCTGTTTCCATAATTTGGCTGTTGCAGATAATGCTGCATGGATTCCTTTGAATTAGTATTTTTGTATTCTTTGGGTAAATACCTAGTAATGCAATTGCTGGATCATAGAGTAGCTCTGTTTTTAATTTTTTGAGGAATCTCCATACTGTTTTCCAGAGTGGCTGCACCAGTTTCCTCTGCCCGTTTTTTAATCAAATTGTTTGTTTTTTTGGTGTTAAGTTGTATAAGTAACTTACATATTTTGGATATTAACCCCTTATGAGATACGTCATTTGCAGATATCTTCTCCCATTCGGTAGGTTGTCTTTTTGGTTTATTGATGGTTTCCTTTGATGTGCAAAAGCTTTTTATCTTGGTGTAGTCCCAATAGTTTATTTTTGCTTTTGTTTCCCTTGCCTTAGGAGATGTATCTAGAAAAATGTTGCTATGGCTGCTGTCAAAGAAATTACTGGCTATGTTCTCTTCTAGGACTTTTTATGGTTTCAGGTCTTATGTTTATGTCTTTAATCCATCTTGAGTTTATTTTTGTGTATGGTGTTAGGAAGTAGTCCAGTTTCATTCATGTACATACAGCGGTCCAGCTTCCTGGAGCGGCCTTTGAATATCTAGAAATTTCTAAATAATGAGAGGGATCTTTCCCAGTTTTCTTCAGAGCTATTTTTATCTCTCCTGGGTACTCTGGCCCCATTGATTTTCCTTCTGAATTCTTATCAAGTCTTTCTATTCCCATGTCCTCCAGATCTGAGTACTAGTGCAGAGATGGGAGTGTTGGCACATTAACTTCCAACTCTGATATACGGAGCTGTAGTAATTGTGCTTCATCTAGAGAATTGAGACAGTATAATACTTCCTTTTGGCTTTACAAATTATTATTTACAATCTGCTGTTTTCTATAGACAGGATGGTCTGAGTGTCACCAATGGCATTTGATCAACATTCTTATCAGCCATGATAGCAGGTATTATCAGTTAAAATAACTCCTTACATATTGTGTAATTTGTTGAATGGCAAGCCGTGGTATATTTCTAGAGAAAGAAAAGCCCTCCATGTAATAGTTGTCTCTACAACAGGACTTAATGAGTTTCAGTAATGTGGTCTAAATTGCATACTGCTTGTCAGTTTTGTTATATAAGTAAATGAGTTGCTTTTAGCTACAACTAACAGAGACTCAATTCAAACTGGTTAAGGAAATGAAAAATTACATATGCCAAGAACTTCAGGACTCCAGGATTGATTGATTCTTCAGCTCAACGGTGTCATCAAGGACCCAGTTCTTTCCATCTTTCTGCCCTATCATCCTTGATGACAGTTGTGTTCTCAGACCAGCACCAGTGCCAGGTACCATATCCGGACAGGGCAATGTTCAAAAGAAGAGGTGGGATTACGTTTCTCTCTATACCTCCAGGATCCTTTCAACGGACTTCCCCTCTGTGGCCAAAATTAGGTTATTTGCGCCCATCCCTGGCGAGGGGGATGGGACTACGATGACTGATTCAGAGTAGGAGGTACCCGAAGGGATATGGTATTATTAAGTGAGGTAACCCATGTAAAATCACCTAGCACAATGCTGAGCACTTAGAAAGAGTTTAATAAATTTTACACATTATTAATGACGATAAGTTAAGTCTGTGATATTGATATTGTAAAAGAGGGCCAGAGTTATGAGTAGTTAAGAGGTAGATTCCTCAGCCCTTGGGGATACTGATTCTATGTTGGGGAGATAGAGATGACAAGCCCCACTTGCGTGTAGTAGGTGCACCTACAAAGCCCATCTACAGTGCAGGGCTGTAGGATGAAGGTTCAGATCTTTTGAGACAGCACAGAGAAGGTTCCTACTCATAGGAAGAGATTGGGATAAGCTACTGGAACAGGACTCCCAGGAAAAGAACCAAAGTAGCACCTAGGTATATGGTCTAAAGTGGAACAAAGCATAAAGAATGACTTAATGCTGAGTCTCAGGAGGATTGGCCTGGAGCTCGTTAGCTCCCCCTTTTCAGATGGTGATTGATGCTGGGAACTGGGTAGGGATGAACCCAAAATTGATGAAGTCTCCTCTACTACATGTAGATATGAGAAAGGACGCGGAGGTTAGCAGCTAAGCAGGGCCTGATAGCTGTTTTCTCGTGAGAAAATTACTGATGCTCCACATAGTGTAATTATTATCACTGTGGGCAGGTAATTAGCACTAAAAAAAAAAAACCCACAAAGTATCATAAGTTAGTGTTAAGTTGACACTCACACACCTTGTTCTCCAGATATAGTTTTTCCCACTACAGCAAAATCCTTCTGTTGGTTTCTGAGGGTTTTCATCCTACTCACATTTTTAAATCTAGTTTGGGGTTTACCATCTCTTCCCCCATCAATATACTCAGCTTCTTGCTTCTGACTGAATTTCCTTAAACATCAGAATACTTTATGCGTGAATAACCATCTGGGATGTTTTCAGTAAACTCTCTTGGAGGGAAATAGAATTACAGTTAGAGTCACATTTATGAATGCCAAAAACCATTTTAAAACTACAACTCTGAAATCTAGAGCTGGAAATGACTTCATTTTTAAGCTCTACTCCCTCCTTTTACAAATATGGAAACCAAGATGCTAAATATCCTGGTTAATTTTTAGAACTTGTCACTAAAGATAAACCAATACATTTAGAAATCCATATCACTAGAGATAAACTAATAAGTTTAGAAATCCAAGAAATCAATGGGGGAAATGCAATGGATATTTAATAGTGTGTGGGAAATGTTTCAGAGATCTTTGTCATGCAACAGTTATTATTATTAAAGCTCAATAAAAGGAAAATGAATGAGGTAGTTATAAAACTTTCATACATGTTGGCCGTCGTGAATGTCATGAGTTCCCAGAATAATCACAGGATTAATGACATTTACTTGACTCTGTCTGATAACTTTTGAAGATTTTAATGTAATACACAATTTCCAGTTCTATTGACCATTTTCCTAGCACAGTAAGCCCTTAATTGATTTTTCATATATTAAGCGGAACTATTTATGATCTGAGAATCATCCAGAAACCCGTTTTATTTCTAAGGAAGACTTCCAGATGACCCAGCAGCAGGAATAGATAACCATTATTAACATTTTTATTTCTTAGTTTAAATGTTACTTCCTCAAAGTGACCTTCCGTGACCCCCTGAATCATGTACCCTTCTTAGTTCTCAAAGCACACTGTTGTTTTCTTGCATAGCCCTTATCATAATGTATAACTATATATTGACTTGGGTGAATCTCTAATATCTATCACCCTAAAGGCACTATATAGCAGGGGTCATGTCTATTTTTTGATGACCACTGATCACTGTCTATCATGGTATCTAGCTCAGAACAGACCCTTGATATTTACTGAAGGAATGATAACTGAGAATAAGATTGAGGGGGCTCAAGGCACATATTTACTTTGTATTACTACTTAGGTATATACTTTTACATTTTCACTTCTATGAGCAGTGTATTAGATTGGTAATTTTATAAAAAAACAGTATTGCAACTTGTTTTCCGTATTTTAAAATATAACTGTACATTTCAGTAAATAATGGATTAAGGAAGTTGGTGAATCTGGGACTTTAAACTCATGCAAAACATTGTTTTCTTGGGAATTTCTTAGGAACATCTTAAGAAATTTTGCACCATTTTCTGGACAAACAACTGGAAATAAGCATTTAGCTCAACATTTTCCTTCTGATCAAAGGCCTTTATAAATAAATTTTCAAAATAAAATATGTTTAAATTTGGGGCTTTCTGTATTAATTTTCTATTGCTGTGTAATCGCTTACCATAAACATAGCACTTAAAAGAACACCTACTTATCATCTCACAGATTTCACAGATTGGAAGTCTGGGCATGGCATGCCTGGTTGTTGGCTGGGCTCTGTTCTCATCTGGAGCTTAGATCTTCTTCCAGGCTCATTCAGGCTGTAGGCTGAATTCAATTCCTTTTGGTTGTAGGATTGAGGTCCCCGTTTTTTTGCTGGCTTTTGACTAGGAGTTGCTCTCAGTTCCTAGAGGCTGCTCTGTAGGAGTCCCTCCACAGGCAGGTCCTGACATGACTGTTTGCTTTTTTCCAAACTGGTAGGACAACATCACTCTGACTTCTTCCATCTCTGACCTGTAAACTCCCTTTTAAGAGCTCACTTGATTAGGTCAGGCCCACCCAAGATAATCTCCCTTTTGATTAACTCAAGTCAACTAATTAGAGATTTAATTGCATCTGCAAAATATCTTTACCTGTGGCATAAAACATGCCTACTCACAGGAGTGATATGCCATCATATTTATATGTTCTTTCAACACTCAAAGGGAGAGATTGGTCCCCGGCCTATGCATCAAGTGCCGATAGCCTTGGGTATCTAAGAATTCTTGCTCCATATGTCCCAATGTGGTAGATTCTCAGAATCTTTCCCAGTTGATTGAGTTGGTTTGGAATATGTATGATGACATGGTTTGGTGTGTATCTTCATGTCCATGTGCTTTTGTAATCTTATTGCAATTAAGATACATTTGTTGACTGTCTAAAGATTGCTCTGCAAGTAACTCCTCATAATCTAATCTAGAAATTGGAAGGATAAAGTAGTGGCTCCCAAAATTCATTAGTTTGTATTTGCTTAGGAAAACAAGAGGACCTTTAGAAACCAAACGTAAGTTCACATTGCTGCAGTTTGTAGCCTCTTCCCCCCCCATTCCTCTAGAATGTCTGAGTACACATTTTTATTCAAATAAATAAAGTGAACATAGTCTGTTTTTAAGAGTCTTATATCTTTTCCAATATTTATTTTCATTTGACTACATAATAGATATATAAATTATCTTCTTGTTAGTGACAAGTTATATAGGGAAGAACACAAACTGCAGAGTAAAGTTCTCTGAGTTCAAATCTCAGCTCTGCTGCTGTAAGACCTTGGGCAAGTCACCTACTGTGCCTCTGCTTCCTCACCTCTAAAACAGAAATAATGCTTGTACTTGTTTGATTGGATTATGAGGGTTAGATTAGTTAAATATGAGTTCTTAAGAGATTGGCACATTGGAAGACTACGTAAATGTTTGCTGTTATCATTGCTAATTAAATTCCTCCTAAAAGTTTCATTCTTCCAATAGCAGAGGATTCCAATATGTTTTTACTTAGGAATTTTTAAGACTGAGTCATTTAGTATGTTAAGCCTCTCCTTGATCTTTTTTTTTTTTTTTTTTGGTAGGTCTGGTTAGTTTTAGTAATTTAATTAGCACATGTGGAAAAGTTAAGGAATAAACCACTCAACAAACCTCAGGCATCCCAAAGTTGAAGGGGGGTAATTCATATGCAAGCTGTCATTGGTGAGCATTCCTGGTGTGGTTTATACATTCTGTTCCTATTACTTAGCATTTCAATTATACTATACCCTAGCATCCTAAGGCCGTAGCATACAGAAATGTCACTCATCTCTGAAATGAAGAGATCATGGAATCTAGAGTCACCTGGAATAGAATCTTGCCATACCAAGTGGACTTAAATGTACAGAGCTGGAAAACAGAATGCATGAGTTCAATTCTGTTGTGGGCTTTGCTTTGTGATGAGACTTCAGGAAAATCGTAATCACACAGTTCAGTGAATAGGAACACAAGCAGGAGCATGGACTCAGGAAGCTTGACTCAGCAGATCAGTCAACCTCCTCTAGCTTCAATACTTGTATGTAAAATGGGTATACTAATGCCTATCCTTACTGCCATCACAAGTATTTCATTATCACCAATATCCATAAGGTATATCTGCCCCACTGGCTTGTTATTTTCCCAGGAACAGAGACTGTGCTTTTGTGTTTTTCTAAATATTTGTAGCCTGATTGAAAACAAAAAAATTGGTATCTACTAAATGTTTGTTGAACTGAAATGTTGATTAAATGAGAAAAGATATATAAAAGCATGATAGAGACATTAAGTATTGTTATAAAATCAGCCAAATGTTCACTAGTCCAAGTGGCCACAGGATCAAAGACGTGCTGACTAACAAAGAACATTGAAGTGGTACAAATGAAATGTGGCCTTTTGAATGTGACCAGGGACGACACAGTGTAACTTTGATGTATCAACAAGTTTCAAGCCAGCTGTGCCTTGACGTGATAGAGACGTCACATCAACTTCTTGAGCGGCTTCCTCGGCATTATCTACATGTCACACTTAACACTGAAAGGCTAAACAAAATCAACAAATTGAGAAAATGAAACTATTTGACTACCAGCAAAGCCATGTTGCTGCTATTCAGCATTTAAGAGCTAGATAGGATAACGGTATAATTTTAAAGCTCTTATAATATGATACGATGAGTAATGAAGGGACTTGGAACATTGAAATGGGCATTGAAAACCTAGTGGCAATAGTGTTGATAGCACAGCTCCCAACACGTGGCAGGTCTGTGGGGGACAGAGGCCTATCGGCCACAGACCAGCCAAAGCCAAGGTCCTCATTTGGAGTCGTAAGATCTGGCACCGCACTGAGCAGAAGCAGCTACAGGAGAGCAGCTTGGCAAACAAGTTGGTGCAGACTCTTAATGGGACTGCAGCACAAAACTGCTCATCAGGTCTTGTGAACACATTCATGACATCCAAAGTGAAGATGTGAAACATTCAATGTGGACGTTGTTGAGTCAGCAAAGGCAACTTTGGACAGGGCTGACTGGAAAATGTCGGCATCTCAGTAAAGAATATTGAACTAATTACAGTGCTCTTGCAAGCTATCGTGAATATAACTTCCCAATAAAAATGTGTAAGGTTTATATTTGTTTTAGTATTTTATGTCTGGGGGAAATTTTGCAAGAGGAAAAGAAGAGTTGGGATCAAATGGTATATTTTTGTCTTTTATTTCTTTTTGAAATGTAGCCACAATCCAAACCAAGCACCGAGCTAATTTTAGGGCGAAACAATAACACCAGCAAGCACTGGTATTGAGTGCAGTGTGCCAGGCACTATGTATTAGCTTATTTGTTACACAATCCCTGTTAGAGAGAAAACACTATCCCATTTGTAGACTAGGAAACCAAGGCTCAGAAAGTGTAACGCGTCCCAAGTAACATACCTAATAGTTCAAATCCCCAATTCTTTCCATTCACAGTGAGAACCCAAAAGGAGTGAAATGAGAAGACAGAGTGATGATGTAAACACGAAGGACAAATGAGGGAACAGAAATGAGGGCTGTGAAAGAAGGTGAGAAGAGAGTAGAACAGAAGATGTAGGGAAAGGGACCTGGCATTGAAAAAGAGGGGGGAATTCTTTAGATTGAGTCCTTTAGAGTGGTCCTATCTTCAGAAACCGTAATCATTCTGTATCATCTTGGCTGACGCTCCTCTGAGTCCTGTGCGACATCTTACCAGACAGGCCCACTTCCCACCTTACGTAGCACAGCTAGGGGGCTGTTTGAAAGCAGTATTGTACAAGAAATCTGCCTCATAGCCTGACAGAGTCCAGAAGCTGGAAGGAAATCAAACTGGCATGATTTATACTTCAATGTGTCTTCAGTGTATGTGTTCTAACTTTACATTGGCTTTGCAGAAAAGACTGTAATTTTAATTCACTGGAAAGCAGATGGGATCTGTCATGGGAGTAAAACATAAGAAATTTGTCCGAATGTAAGAAAAAGCAACAGCTTTCTTTTGTGGGTCAGTTTCATAGTACAAGTATTTGTCATTGGGTCCACATAAGCTGATATTCATCAAAATGATAGAAGTCCTATCTAATATTTATTGAGCAATAACAGTGTGCTAAGTGCTTTACGTGTATCTCATCATCAGGAGGAGCCTAGGAACTTGGTACCATTATAACTAACCACCCATTTTAAAGATGAGAAAACTGAGGTACAGAAAGTTAAACAAGCTATCACTGGCTAATAAGTAGCCGATTGGGATTTGAATCCCAGGCCCTTGATGATAACAGTACACTATGCAGACATTCCCAGGGGATGCCTCTGTCTGTGTAACCCCAAGAGCTCTACAGTGTTGACTCCAGGGGAAAAAAAAAGAAAAGAAAGAAAGAAGGAAAAGGAGGTGGGAAGGGAAGGAAGAAGAAGAGGAAAAGATAATGACCTCAAAACTAGTACCAGCTCTTGAGAAAGACATGTGGGTTGGATGGTTGGAAGCCACAGAGGTGGTCCGAACCCACTGTGGTCAGGGAAGGAATCTTTAGCAAAGGATGGGAGAGGAGCAAAGAGGGGGCAAAAAGTAACGGGAGTACAAAATAAAAGAACAAAACAAAGTGCAGTCAGAGTGGAAAGGGGACGGATAAAGGCCTCGTAAATTTTTAGAGTATGAAAATAATACCGTTAGGTTTTAAATTAATTAAGGTTGTTTCTCTGATTCACCCCTGTATTTCTAATTTCATGGGCTGAAATGAACTATTCAACTCAACCTTTAGAACTAATGCTGTTTGTCTGACAGTTTCTCTCCACCCTGAGTAATGCTAAGTTCCACTCTGCAAGGTTAGTGTCTCAGGGAAAGGTGGGTGTGTTGTTTGGTCTTTTTTTTTTTTTTTCCTCTTGAAAGTTAATTAAGTCAACATTAACCATGGCTATGTAACCGCAGAATGGGCAGTTTCTTTGAAGGCTCATGGTTTGGATCTTTTCCTGCAAAAATTCCCACTTCTTTAGTTATATTTAGTATTCTAACTGCCTGAAAAACTGACTTGCTCTGGGTCCGTGTGTCAGGGCGATACTGGGCCTTGTTTGCAGCTGAGTGTGTCGGCTTCGTGGAACCGCTATGCCAAGAGTTTGCGGTTCTCAGTGTACAGCCTCCAGGTTCAGCCTCTCTTGCTTCTTCTCCAGAAATTTCCCTGGAGTTAGCATTGCCAGTTTGATGCCATATGGTTCTACAATTCTCAGAACTATTTACTTGACATTTAAAAATTTTTTAAACTTGTCCATACCCTTAACTCTGAAAGTAATATGGTATCATCAATGTTTGTGTTATGGACCTATCCCGATGACTTTGTTTATATAGATGTGACTGAATAGTTAAGGAGAAAAAAAAAAAGTATGAGCCTTGCGCAAAAGCCAGTTTTTTCATATTGGTGCAGCTGTTTTAACTTTTAAGAAACCACAAGCATTTTATCCTCTGAAACTTTAATTTGAAAGACACAGGACTTTTAAAGAAATACAATATTTCTGAAACTGGTATATAATAGCCTCCCTACTTCTGTTCTCTTAAATTCCTAAGAATTGAATAAAGTTCCTCTTGAAACTCTTAAGAATCGAACAAAGTTACATATATATTTTTCAGACCATAATACATGTTATTGCTGTATCCCTAGTAATCTTTGAAATGTTAAGTTACAATAGAAGCAGTAACATCATAAGACAGACAAAAGGGACAGTAGCTACATTCTAAAGATCTCTCTCCATGCTCAGAGAATTTTCCATAGACCCAGAGGCAGATGACAGAAGGAAACAGTTCTGTGTTTTCCTGAGTTCACTGTAGCCCAAGCCATGGTAAATGTTATTTTGTTTCTTTTTTTATGCTACGGTAATGATTCCCCTTCCTGTTACATAGAAAAACCTATTCTGCTGTTAAAAGAGAACACTAGATATATTTATTACAACATGAAGACCATGTTGTCCATGGAAATAATTTTTTATTGTTCTGAGTCACTCTGGTTTGTGGAATTTTTACATGAGTTCCAGGACAAGGATGAGATGATATATTTATTTTAATTTGTATCCTCTTTTTTTCTTGACTGCATGAATGTCAGGCTTGTTGTCAGAATCTTTCCATATTTTGATTACTCGAGAAGTTGCTCTGCTGTAGTTGTTTCTCCTAAACTCTTCATTGACAATTCAGTATGTGTCCTGGGCATGCTGTATTTTGGCAGAACTTCCTCCTTTTCTCGGTATCATGTGATCTCTTGTTTTTCCTTTGGCCCCTATTCTTGTTTTCTTGATGTAGGTCTTCACCATGTCAAAGGTTATAAGAGACCTTCAGAAATATTTAAATTGTTGAGCTGCTGGAAGGACTTGAATTAAACTGTACATTTCAAAAGGCATTTGTTATGCCTTAAATTTTTTTTCTTGCATAAAAATAAACCTCACTAGAAGTATTCCCTAATTCAGCCCAGAATATCTCTGTGCTTTACACTATACCCTGCAATCCTGGAAAGCCCCGAAATTCATTTTTCAAGTATTCTTTGGTTTGATTGAAATTACTGTATTTGTTAATCACCCTTAGGGACCTAGATTAAATTTAATTAGCAGTTCAGACTTACAGAGAAGGTTCTGACATTTTAGAAAATATTTGAACAGAAAACAATGACTGTCCTGTGGGCTGAGATTTCAAGTAACTGGTTGTTGTCATTGATACTTCTTCCATATATTACTCAGTGTATGCAATGCTGACTGACTTACTGACTTAAGGTTTAAAATTAAATCTTGTGCTTTCTGGCAAGAATCGGAGGATTTGTTCTGCCTTCCACCTTTCTTGACTCATATGCCCTAACTAGTCAGCCTCCAACAGTGTCCTAACCAGTCAGCCTCCAACAGAAAAAGGGACTATAATATTGACTTTAGCATATAGACAGAGACAAAATGGACAATTTCTAATAGATAATTTTTTCTCTTGCAAATGGTCATTGCAAATCCAAACTACACTACATATATTCATATATTCACAAGGGTGTGTGTGTGTGTGTGTGTGTGTGTGTGTGTACGCACTTGTGTATGTAAGAGCATGATTCAGTGTTCAGAAGTTTTAGATGGTTACTTTTGTTAGAAAATTGTAGGATACCAATCTGAGTCATTTTATTTTCAACAGGTTGACATGATGAAAGAAGCATTAGAAAAACTTCAGCTCAATCTAGTAGAGATGAAAGATGAAAATGCAACCTTAGATGGTGGAGACGTCTTATTCACAGGTATCTTCATCCTCACCTTCTCCTATCCAAAACTACTTCTAATACCTGGCTTGTATTCACTTAACTGTAGGGTTGTTTTTGTTTGTTTATTTGTTTTGTTTTTTAATTACCAAAGTAAAAATGCTAACTGCAGGGAATTTGGAAAATATCGGAAAGCACAAAAGAGAATAAAATGAAAATGACCTTTCATTCAAAGATAATCATTTCAACACTTGGGTGTATGTCCTTTTAGTACTTTTGTATGCATGCCATATTTGTGTATTTTTTACAAAAATGTTATCAGCATGTACCTATCATTTTGTAGGTTACATCTACTGTATTCTACAATGTGAGTTTGTGGTTTGCATAGTTTTGCATTGCATGTTATTATTTCTGGTTTGTATTTAAAAGATTCTTAATTCAAGATGTGTCGTTTACAAATAATTTTCTTGCCCAGACAGCAAGATGAATTTAAATTATTTTCAATGCAAATTGATTTGGCTTCAATGCCGGATGAATAATAGCAGAACTCAACGAAATACAAACAGCTAATATTATTATGGAGCTAACTAGAATCAGTTTTTATAGTGGGCATAATATTACTGCTAAAGAAACAGTAATTGTAGCATTTAACCTTTCCAGCTCCTTATGATCATATTATTGTTTTGCAAAAGTCATGTGCCAAAATTTGGATCCCCCAGATTCATTCTAGTTATACTGATAATCAAGACAATCGATAATAATTTTTAATTTATAATGAGAATTTATTTTCCCCTGAATGTCAGAGAATAAATACCTGTTTCATAGATGTACTCCTACAGGGATTTGGGAATGTAGCCCAGGTGGCCCACTGAAAACATGAAGCTTCTTAGAAGTCTAATATTTTAGCTGATGTGGCTTTTATATTGAATCCCTTGTATATAGAGAAAATATAGCCATCTTCATTTTAATATAAACATAATGCTTTGTATTACTTACATTTTGATATAATTCATGTTCTTTGAGGAGGAGAGGTATTTATCCTGTGACATTTGAATAGTTCCTTGCTCAGTGTCACATATCTATGGGTGTGGCCACTGCGTTGCTGAGCTCCAGGCAGCACCATTCTTATCACAGGCTTTTGAAAAGTACCCCCTGAAGTTGTGCACTGCACAACCTGGGCTACCGTTGTCACAGGCAATGGCCCTGCCTCTGGTGCGCACCCATTGAGCCATAAGAAGACATAACAAGGGGTCAAAGAGGCCTACCCTGCACTGTCAGCTCTCGCCGCGTCCAAGTCGACTCAGGCATTCTTTCCAATCTGCCTAGTAAGTTCCCCTTAGAATATTCTTTGTGTCTCCCATTGATGGCACTTTCATTCTTTTTTGGCAGCACAGAATAACAGCCTGTTTCTCTTAGAAAATAGGCTTTTGTGAAAAGCTAGACGTGTAAATCACGCTTCCTTACAATAAAACTCTTTTTTACTGGAACATAGCCATATAATAAATAACTTCTTGTAAGCAGGTACTGATAATATTTGAAGTATGGTTTAAAACAAGCTGATTCACAGCCATTTAGCTATCTTAACAGCTGAGCTGAACAGATTCCATAAAAATCTTCTCATGTTATGGCACAGTTTAGTCTGTAAGAACCTCTTCCTTTGATCAAAGATCTTTCCACAGCATTTCAATCCTGCTGCCTTTGCCCCAACTTCTAACTAGGTGCCTAAATACCGAGGCTTGCCTTTGACATTATCTGTAAGCTTATTTTGGTAATATTCAATCCTTATGTTAATATCTTGAAAGTTATTTTACTCAAAACTGAGATCACGTTGGGATCTCTTGGCACCTCATTCATGCCTGACGCACGGTCCTGCCTTCTATTTCCTACTTCTCAGTTTTTTTTCTTTCTTTTTTCTTTTTTACATATAATATGAAATTTGCCATCTTAACCATTTCTAAGTATACAGTTCAAGTGGCACTAACCACATTCACAGTATCATGCAACCATCCCCACTCAGTTTTTGGGTTCAGCAGATTTGGGTAAGAAACAAAATCTGTAGCACTTTCCACGCATTCTGGGTCCTCCTCCTTGTGTAACTCAGAGCTTCGTTAACAGCTGATCAGGAACTGGGCAGAAGGAAAGCCGCTATCCAACCCCAGTTCTACTGGGAATCTTGTGAGTCAGGCGAGCAGCTACTGGCAGAAATTATTTCAATCCTATTTCTCTTACATAGGTATCAGCTTATGTCTACTTTCATTTTTTTATTTTTGTGAAATATGGAGCAATTAAAAACAGAGTTATAAATGTGTATGTACAGTTTAAAGACCAATGATAGAGTGAGCACCTGGTGCCTGCCACCTGGCTTTAAGAAATAGAATATTGCCAAGACTATAGGAGGCCCACTCCCAGCCTCTCTCTCCTTTCAGCCCGGGGTAACCACTGTCCTGCATTTTGTAGTAATCAGTGCCTTGTCTTTCTTTGAGTTTTACCTCAATCTATGCATTCCTAAATCATATGTTGTTTATATATGAGTATTTATATATGTTTGCTTGTCTTATAACTTGATATGATTAGGGTCATACTGTATGATGAAGTATTCTGTGATTTGTCTGCTTTCGATCTAACCTGATGCGTATAGCGTGGTTTTTTGTCTTCACTGCTGTGTGGTAGTCCATGGTTAAGAATTACCACAGTGCATTTATTCATTCTACTGCTGATAGATATTTGAGTGTTTTCCAGTGTTTTTCAATTATCTTCAGTGCTGCTATGGACATTCTTGTGTGTGTCTCCTGGGAATGTGTAAAAGAGTTTCTCTAAAGCGAACAGCTAGAAATGGAGTTTCTGGTGATAAAGTCTTTTTGCTCCAGTGAAATGTATATGATTTTCTTCTTGAATCTATTGATATGGTTAATTGCACTAATTGATTTTTCTGATATTTGATCAGTCTTGTATCCCTGGGACGAAGTCAAACTCCATTGTGATAGACTCTTTTTTTTTTTTTTTAAGATTTTATTTATTTATGTGACAGACAGACAGCCAGAGAGGGAACACAGCAGGGGAGTGGGAGAGGAAGAAGCAGGCTCCCAGCAGAGGAGCCTGACGTGGGGCTCGATCCCGGAACGCCAGGATCACGCCCTGAGCCGAAGGCAGACGCCCAACGACTGCGCTACCCAGGCACCCCGATAGACTCTCTTTTTAATTAGAGCTGGGTTTAGTTTGTTAATTTTTTTCTTAAGACTTTTGTTTCTGTGGCCTGTCATTTTTCTTGCTTGCTTTCCTTCTCTGGCTTTGATAAAAGAATTATGTCAACCTCATAACGTGTATTAGGGAATATTTCCTATGTTTCTGCTCTCTAGAATCAGTAGTAGTTGAATTGTGCTTTCCTTGAACTTTGGTAGAACTTACCTATGAGCAGGCTCTGTGGGCCAGGTGCTTCCTCTGGGGGGAGATTTTAAACTGATTCAATTCCTTCAATGATTGCATGACTGTTGAGGGTTTTCTGAGTCAGTTTTTGTGAGTTCTGTTTTCTAATATTTTATCTATTTTATCTAAGTTTTCCAAATGTTGGGTATAAACTTCTTCATATCTTCTTAATGTCTGTTTTAAGCTTCAAACCCTATAGCTATGTCCCCTTTTTTTGGTATTGTTTACTTGTGCCTTCCAGTTTTCCTTTTGTGCCAGAGATCTGTCAATTTTATTCATCTTTTCAAAGAACCAGTTTTGGGCTTTGTTGAATTATCTCTCTCTTGTTTATTTCCCTTCCTCTTCCTGTTTCTATCTTTAATTCCTTCCCTCAAATTTCTTTGTTTTTATTGTTCTTTTTTTCTTACGTTTCAAGTTGGAACTTTGTCTCTTTAATGTTGAACCTTTTCTCGCCTTAAGGCAAGCAGTTAAAGCTATATAACTTTCCCTCCGAGTACTGCTTTAGCTGAATCCTTTGTGTTTTGATATATTTGTTATCTTTAGTTTTACATGTTTTCTGATTTCCATTATGATTTATGCTTTGACTCATTCCTGGATAATGGTGTTACTTGAAAAACATATTGGTCATTATTGTAAGTTGCTGGGGACACCATCTTACTACTCTGACAGTTAATACGTGGAGGAAAGAGTCAGACATTTAGCTATCTGTCCTTTATGAATTCTATTTCAAATAGACCAAATACTTGATTGAGAACGTTCTTCTTTTTAGAATTCCAGCCAGTAAATGTAGATTCCTGATAAAATAATGGATCTGCATAATGATCATGGGGAACGTCATAATGGAGGAATCAGGCTGATACCACCTGAACACACAGATTATTCTAGTGTCACTGACAATGTGGCTGTCAGTCATGTGCCTCGTGATGTGATACAGTAATACAGCCCCACCTCTGAAGTAGTCCTATCAAAAAAAAATTTTTTTTAACAAGAATCTATTTAAACATCTACATGAAACTATGTGTTTACTGAAAATACAAAGGACAAAGGAATAGTTTCATATTAGATAATACACAAGGAAGCAAGCAGTCAAATCCAGAACATAGGATCATCAATAGGACAAATGACCTGTCTTCTCCTATAAATGAATGAGGTGAAAGGGTGGATTGATAACAGAAAAGATGACATAAAAGACATAACAACAAAAATTTTTTTTAATATTTCCGTTCCAGAAGTTCAGTTATTTTCATCAGAAAGACCATTTAAGGAATTTTGGGGCACCTGGGTGGCTCAGTTGGTTAAGCGTCTGCCTTCAGCTCAGGTTGTGATCCCAGGGTCCTGGGACCGAGCCCCGCACTGGGCTCCCTCAGCGGGGAGCCTGCTTCTCCCTTTCCCTCTCGCTCTGCTTGTGCTCTCTCTCTCTGTGTCAAATAGATAAATAAAATCTTGAAAGAAAGGAAGAAAGAAAGAAAAAGAAAGAAAGAAAGAAAGAAAGAAAGAAAGAAAGAAAGAAAGAAAGAAAGACAGACAAAACCAACCATTTAGGTGTCTACACGATACTGCCAGAAACAGAAGTCCAGCTGACTTTTAAACGAGATAAGCAGTTTGCTTTTCTTTGTGCTTTGCTACCTTAGTCTTTTAAAATAGAAATAGTGCACATGCCACTGTTATAAATTTGTTTAAATTTGCTTAATCTGTTAAATACTTTTCCTAAAAATTGTGTATAAATCTAATTTATAAATCTATTTTTATCTTAGAAGAATTAAGGAAAATTTTTTAAAGTTTCAGCTGACTTTTTTTTTTTAACAAAGTGAGTAATATTTTTGCCAAGTAAAAGATCTTTCCCTTAGTTAAGTTTTGATTTGTATGTAGTGAGTTTTCTCAAGGGACAACAGAGGTATACCATTACCAAACAAAAACAAAAAAAAAAAACCCTGTCAGTGTGCCACCAAAGAGTCCTCTGACTGCCAAGAGCATAAGCCATTGGAATTTATCATAACATCATTTGACCTAGGTCATTAACCTCTTTTTTAAGGACATCATGAGGATTAAGGTTGTAACATTTGTAAAGTCTATCAAGCAATTCTTTCTACATGGTTTTTCTTCTTATGCTTTACCCTAATGTTGTGGATCAAAATATATATTGATTTCTCTTTGAATATTTTTTCGTATTTCATGTAGAATTCTTCTTCGAAGAATTAAGGGACATTAAGAATCCCCACCATTATATATTGCCTAACACTATCTACTATAATTGTTTGCTTGCCTCTCACTAGGAGACCATTTTTATTTGGTGTTTTGCCTTCTGAGAAGAAAATTTATGGAATTTCAGAAAAGCCAAACGACTAGAAAGTTCCATCCTTCTAAACTTTAGTATGATGCAAATAGACATCTCTGATGTTTTGACTTGAAACAACAAATAAGAGTTTTAAGGACATCTCTTTAGAGGTCATGCCTGAAGACCAATCAGCCCTAAACTTCCTTTACGCAGATAGTTTCTCCAACCTTTACATCATCTTTACAAGAAAAGGAATCTGACTTCATCATGAATGTCTAGTATTATTCTTTTAGGGAAAAAAAGGGAAGCATTACTAACTTGTCACTGCGATTATTTAATTTTTTATTACACAAGAAGGTGTTTAATTCCGTTATTTCCTAAATGGAACGTTTATTCTTTTATTGTGCTAAAATCTATACTACATAGAACTTACCATTTAACTATTTTTAATTGTATAGTTCAGTGTGCAACCATCACCACCATCCATGTCCAGCATGTTTTCACCTTCACATGCTGAAACTTCACACCCACTACACTGACTTCCCAGTTCCTCCTCCCCCTCAGACCCAGGCAGCCACTATTCTACTTTCCACCTCTGTGCATTTGAACAAGTTTATTTCTAAGGATAATAGTTTGAAATCAGACCTGTGTAAAGAGAGCAGAGGTCAGAGTGCAAGCAGAGCTGCCTTGTGTGGTAGGAAAGAACTGCGCGGTGCTTCAAGGTCATTATTTACAGATAAAGAAAGTGTGCCGTCATTGGTGCCATGTACTCACAGTGTTCCATGACATTTATTATAGGCAGAGAATTTTTTGTGGGCCTTTCCAAAAGGACAAATCAACGAGGTGCTGAAATCTTGGCCGATACTTTTAAGGTAGGTAAAGTTGGATCATTGATGCCCCGCATACAGTAATTAATAAATATTCATAGACACATTGAATCAGCATGTCATGAATAATAGTATCTATATGTCACCAGCTTCGCAAAATAATTCCTAATATTTGTACATTTGCTAGAAGTTTTAAGAGCTATCAAATTCAGATTTCTCAACAAATAGGCTGCATCGGGCTACCGTAGCCACATAAGACAAGGTTATGGACATCTTCTGTTTTTTCCCAGTGTATAATCATACAGCCACCTAGCACATTTCCTGCACAATAATGACTTTCACAACGGAATCAAGCATCACTTGTACTTTTAGAACCTACTGTGTGCTGGAAACTGGGCTAAATATTGCACATACATCCTCTCAAGTTCCCTTTACTCCATTGATTTATTAATAAATAGGCTCACCAGACTGCTTAGGAAGCTCTTTTCCCCTTGAGGACGTGAGACTCTAGTTTGCACAGGCTATTCAGATATAGCCTTCCAGAGTAGCCCATTCCATGGATCAACCAGCAAAGTTAGCCGTTGACACAATCACACATCTGGAAGGAGGCTCTACACTTTCTTCTTAAAAGTAGTCATTATTGGGGTGCCTGGGTGACTCAGTCCGTGAAGGGTCCAACTCTTGATTTCAGCTCAGGTCATGATTGATCTCAGGGTCCTGAGATGGAGCTCTGCACCTAGCTCTGTGCTGGAAGTGGAGCCTGCTTAAGACTCTCTCTCTCCCTCTACTTCTGCCCCTCCCCACCCCCCAGGCACACGCTCATGCTCTCTTTCTAAAAAAAAAAAAAAAAAAAAAAAGGTAGTTTTTATTTAACTGACAATACCAAAACCTACAGGTCCCAGTTTTTCTTCCAGATATCCAGGGCCCCCTGTAGCCTCCCTAGAAATAGCCATGTTTCAGGCAGGTTTAAATTGGTCTTAGAATTATTCTGAAGTGCCTGTTTCTATAACACACATAGGACTACGCAGTCTCCACAGTCCCGGTGGCTGATGCGTTGCATCTGAAGAGCTTCTGCAGCATGGCGGGGCCTAACCTAATCGCAATTGGATCC
Organism: Ursus americanus; assembly: GCF_024610735.1. Taxonomy (NCBI): domain Eukaryota; kingdom Metazoa; phylum Chordata; class Mammalia; order Carnivora; family Ursidae; genus Ursus; species Ursus americanus. Next base: position 37,866,317 of record NC_142138.1, on the reverse strand, counting down.
AGTGAATCTGCGCAGAAGGCCCTAAAGGTAGATACAAAACTATGCTCCTTCGAAATGCAGCAGGTAATGCCTGCCACATGGTTCTTCTAATTCTGTCTGCTGGGTGGGCGGCAAGTAGGACTGGCGGGACGAGAATAGGCTGCTACTCCAGCTTTCTCAGATCAACACCGTCGTGCCCTCACATTCTTTGGGAACCAGGAACACCTAAATGTAGGAAGAACTCTTCACCGGTGAACCATTCTTACTCCTACACCAGGTATCCTCGAAAGGCCATGATTTAGAATAAGAAATACCAAACACATCACAGTTATTTGCTCTGGGGAAAAGGAGGGCATGCCACCATTAGCACTTTTCTTAAGATAGTTGGTACACAAGCGTTTGTTATATTATTCTTACCCTTTTGTGTGTCTGAAATATTTCATAATAATCTTTTAGAAAGGCATGATACAGAAGTACATAAAAAACTTCTTTGTTTGCATTTGGAATACTTCAGTTTTAGGACAGGAACTTGTTTCATTTCACAGGTGAGAATAGGAAAGCCCAGAAAAATTATGACGTGCCCAAATCACACAGCTAGGTCAAGAGTGGAAGTCACTGATAATGAGGAAAACCTTCTACTGCTGCAGTGCTTTACAGCCCAAAGACACTTTCCTTCTCTGTAGTACCCCCGCAAGATGACGGGGACGCTCCATCATGGCAAAGACCGTGTCTGTATTGCTCACCATTGTTCCCCTTCACGCTTGGCCCATGGTGGGCCCTTAATTAATACTAGATGAATGGATGAATAAATAAATGAGAGAGGTGGTATTATTTCCATTTTGCAGATGAGAACTAATCAAATGACTCACCCAGGCCACAAGGCTAACACTAAATGGCGGGCTGCAATTACCACCCTTTCCTCACGATTTACTAAAGGACCAAAGACAGAAGCTCCTCTCGGGCAAAGAGGGGAAATCTGTGTGTCCCAAGGTACACAATTAATTTTCTTGCCCTTTTAGGTCTTCGCTCATTGCCCTCAGTGCTAGACTTGTGCATTTTGTCTCAGAAGAAATCATTGCCTTCCAATTGCTGATCTCCCCGCCGCAGTTCCTGCAGCTTCTCCAGCCAGCAATCCTGGCCGTTCCGTCTTCCTTTACTCCTACTGTATCTCTGATTGTATTTCTAGGACCTTTAACAATTGTTGCTAAACAGCCTGCCTCAGAACTTGAATTTGGCGGTTTTTTCTATGTTTCCTTTAGAGAATGTCTTTTGTTCTGCTTCATCTGGAAGGCTGTGTCCACTTTCCACAAATAGGAAAGGTGGTACCTTGAAAGAAAACATTTGGTGGATGGTATCGCTCGAAGGATCCAGGAGGATTATTTTTCTCCTCAGGGACTAACTGTGGTGTCCATCCGTGGCAGCCGGGTTGGTCAGCACATGCCTGAAATTGAATATAAGGGAAGGAGAGGGCTGAAGCTGGCCTGTACTGTGCTCTTATGTTAATTAGCAGATGGAACGTCCTCTGGGTAGACGAATTACAAAAAGTAGCTCCATCTGCCATTCTGGGTAGACCAGATCCCTAACTTAAAGAACTTGGTCCCTAATTCCAATAGTTCCCTAACTTAAATAGTCTGGAGAAACTAACACATAACAAACTAAGAGATAATACAATATAATTAACTAGCAAAACTTTATATGAAGTAGCCCTGACTGCTATTCACAGGATAGGATGGAGCTCCTTGAGGGCTAGATATTCAGAGAGAACCTCATGGACAAAAATGGGGCTAGACGTGGGTCTTAAAGGATTTGGCAAGGTGGGATTCAGTGACACAGTGTTCCAGGTGGGGACACGGTATAGACAAAGACTGAGCCAGATACATACATGAGATTTGAGCAAACTAGTCCAACCAATAAAGAGTTTTCCTTTGGACTCCTAGAGATATGGCTGGATGGAGCAGGTGAAGTCTGAAGAGGTAGCGACTTAAAAGTGAGGAAGAAGATGAGTTTATCTCCATGAAGCAGGAGTCTGGGCTTCTGAACAGAAGGGTCTGTATTGCTTTAGAGATGTTGGACCACCATTCCTTTTGAAAAAAAGAAAAGGAAAGGGAAGGAAAGAAGGAAGGAAGGAAAGGAGAGAGGGAGGAAGGAAGGAAGGAAGAAAAGAAAGGGAAAGACGTTGCAATCAGAAAAGAAGACCACTGATAACCTAGAAAAAGAAAGCCAAGCCCCACGTCCCATTGTATGCCTTGGACTCACTACCATTTCTCCATTCATCTTTCCCATCTCATCATCAAGTCAAAACCTCTAAGATCACATCTTTTAAGGGCATCCTGTGTGGACTTTATAGTCCTCCTTCCTGTAGAGTTTATTTGAGTTAGTGTTAATAATGATGTTCACTCTATACTTGAATCCTTCTGTGTCAGAAGCTATAAATAATCCTCACTTACTGGAACAGTATTCACTCTTTGGAGATCATATTTTCCATCAGCAAATGTGCTCCCTAAACTGTGGGACCGTAGAGCTGGCAATTGCCCACCTACCATGTTTCTAGCATCAAAAAGATTCTCTTACTTTGTAGTGAAAGCCGAGGAATAAACTGAATGGAAGAATAATGAGATCTCCATGCAGGCATGTTCTCATGTGGGAACTAGGTGGGTTGCTGAAATTCACATTTAGTGAGCTGAACTGTTTATGTATTTGAGAACAGTTTTGGCTTTTGTATTAGAAAAGTCAATAGAATTGATAGTGTGGTAAGTTCTACTAATTTGGAGATAATACTGATATGGGTAGGAAGGAAGACAAATGGATAGAGACAGATCATTTGCACATAGTGAACATATATCGGTTTTATTTTTTCCATTTTATAGATGAAAATACTGAGATCTGATGAAATAAAACATTTCGAATATGATCTGGAATCAGATTTCCTGGGCCTTAATTCCCGCCCCCCAATTGCCCACCCCACTGCATACTCATTCTTTTTCAACTGGAAAACTTTTCCCAATAATTTTGCCATAAATTTGCTTCAGCTGAGCTTCCTCTTTCTCCTCCCCTCTCTCCAACTACCCACCACCTCTTCCCATTCTTTTGCTGGCATGTCCAGGATCTGACCTGTGAGGAAAGATGTGAGTTTTGTCCCAGATGTCTGTTTTTCCCTTGCAAATCTTGATGTCTCTGTAGAGAAGCCGGTGACCACTTGGGCATCTCTTTGAAGGGCATAGCACTTAAATGGAGGTGAATTGTGCCTTCCTGTACCACACACTGAGAGCCTGAATACTTCCCACATCTGTCACTGCTTGCGGAATACTTGCCTCCTCCAGAGCCAGAAAACTACTTCTTACATATTCATGCAAAGCTGAGAGCCCAAGGGTTTCTGGATAGTCTTAGTGCATTTGAAACACTCTGTAATGGGTTGCAATCGATTCTGGGTTAATGAAGTGGGATCTTATGGAGGTAGTCATCATAACTGTCTAGGTTGTAGTAGATTTAATAGTGTGTGCATTGTATATTTAAACGAAATCATCAATCTAGGAGGACTTCAGCGACTCTCTGCTGAAAAGCCCAGAACACATTTTAATACAGGGCACATTTAATACACATTTAATACAGAGTATATTTAGTGAAGGGAAGGAAGAAAGGAGGACATATTATTACTTCATTTTACTGTTGATATGGGCAAGGTACTGGAAGTCAGGTTGATTTGAACAAAGACCTAAACACAGTTAACATCAAGTCTTATTCTAGAAATACTATTATCTAAGCAAAATCCATCCTCAGAGCAACCTGTCCATTCTATAGTTTTTTTCCCCACACTTTACATCATTCTGCACATGCCTCTGGGCATACCTTTATCCTGCCCTTCTAGCTATAAAAGAAAATAGTGTAAGATTAATTAATTCTTGCACAGGCCATATACTTACTAGTACTCTTGCAGAGGGAATGTTTACCTTCTCAAAGATGATAACAACTCCAGATGCTGCACATCTGTAACTGCTGGTCACAAAGAAAATTTGAGCAAAAGAAGTCAATCCCCAAGAAATACATATTCTTGGGACACCTGGGTGGACCAGTCGTTCAAGTGTCTGCCTTCAGCTCAGGTCATGATCTCAGGGTCCTGGGATTGAGCCCCACCCCGCATCCCCTTGGGCTTCCTGCTCAGCGGGGTGTCTGCTTCTCCCTCTCCCTCTGCCCTGCCCCCTCCGGTGGTGCTATGTCTCTCACTTTCTCTCTCTTTCAAATAAAATCTTTTTAAAAAAAATTTAAAAAGTAAAAAAATAAAGAAATACAATTCTATTATTTGATTCATTTAAACAGGAGACAAAACTATGCCATCAGCAGTCAGAATAGTGGTACTTTAAGGAGTGAGGGAGTCATGGTCCAGGGTGCTGCTTTGTATGTTTACTTTTAAAGTTTACAAAAATATGTATATAATGTATTATTGGAAGTGGGCTGAGATTAACTTACATAAATAATTTTCCAGAAGTGGGGTCTAACTCTCAAACCCCCGCTTTACCATGATTCCTGTCTTTACTGCAGACTAGCCTGTTTTTTATTTTATTAAGAAAAAAAAGACAAACTTTGTACCTCTTGAGCAACCTCTCCCCATTTTCCCTCCCCCTAGCCCTTACACCTTAAATATACACAAGCTTGAATTGTCAGTTCCGCCTCAGTAAAGTTGGGGAGGCAAAGGCACGGCAAAGAGTAGATTTGCACCACATCCCATCCATTTTTTCCTAGATCCATTCCAGGATCGACTTCCTTTCCAGGAACCTGGATTAATATCATGCTCTCTGTCGTAAGAGGACAGACCGTAATTCCTGCCCTCTGGAGGGACTCACTGTATTGATTTTTAACTCAATCTCCTTGGTAGCATTCAGTCCTCCAGTCAATTGGGGTGGGAGAGGAGAGAAAGGAAGGAAGGTGGACAAAGAGAGGGAGGCAGAGAAGGTGGGAAGAGGTGGAGGGAGTGACATTTAACTAAAACTTTCCCCAAACTAAGATGTGGCAGCTCCAAGCTGGAGGGGCCTCTGTGCTGACAAGTTGGGGGGCTGTGCCATCTGCTGGCCAGGCAGCCAGGAGAGCACCTTCCTAACCCCTTGCAGAAACCAGTTCTTTTCCCCTTTTGGCATCTGCAATTTTGTTTATTAGCCGTTTCTTATATTAATAATTTTCTTCTTTCATATCACAAAGAATTATTATTTTAAAACGCTTTCGATAGAAGTACTGAAAGGATGTGGTAAGAATTATGAGATCACCACTCTTTTATCTTTGTCATGTAAATGGAGCTGAAATCTAGTAAGTGGAATTCCAGTAGACTAGTAATTTTAAATTATGATGCTCATAATGTATCTTGATGGGAATGTCTTTTGGTTTCTTATCTACTTCCTGAAATAACTAGCTGCATTTGTAAGATTCCTTGAATGAGCACATGGGCTGCTTTGCAGCTAATTTAAATTGCATAGCATGAAGCATGTTTTTTCTTTTGAATGACTAACTATATAATAGAGGTCACTCAGACAGTATTTCCTCTCATTTTGACTCAGCTTCAGCATTGATTTCATGTCCAAAAATGTCCATGGTGTTTTATAAATGCTCATATTAAGAAAGAAGATGGAAAAACCCTTCGTATGTTTGGATTTTGTATGTTTTTTATTGCCTGGAATTTCCTTTGATGACGACTGGAACAACAAATAGCAAAAAAACTGAAAGACAGAATGAGAGCTAACTAGTATCAACAGGGTGATTGAAATGGAAAAATAAAGACTCTGCATTTGGAGTTGTTGTTGTCACAGGGAATTACAGTGTGTAGCCACAAGATTCCCCACTTTGGGTCTTTACTGTGAAACGCATGCTGACAATCCCATTGTGGGTTTAATTTAGTCTTATTATTTGCTTGTCTGTTCCAGTTGTATTCACCAGATCCACAAAACAATGATTTAAAAAAAAAAAAAATCTACCATGCCTGAATTAAGAAATTAACAGAAAACCAAATAGCCTCCGAGTTTGTAACAACTGTTGATGCTTCTTTTCCTGGCAGCAGTTGTCTTATCTGACGATATTCCCAGAGCTGTATGCCAACAAAGCTGGGGTGGCCAAAATGAAATACTTGGCATGATAGGGCCATAAATAATCTGAAGCTGTGAGACCAAAACAGCCATGCTGAATTTCAGCACCAGTTCCAAGGCAGGAAGAAGGCAAAATTGGCCAAGTAGGAGAAAGGGAATAATAATAATAGGGTTTTTATTCTCTCGAGCTTTCAAGAAAAATTTCAGAGAAAAAAAGAGGAAGAAATTACATTTAAAGTGCTGTTTATTCTGTCCATGATATGATGGGACATTGATAAATATTCAACAGACTGTGAGAAGTTATACGGGGAATTCAAGCATCTGTTGCACGGCCTTTGAACCCAAAACTCTTACTTACAAGAGAAAAGGCCTAAGTGACCTTAAATTAGTGGGTTTTAATGAAAGGTGTGGCTTAAAACCATCTGAGGTGCTTTCTGAAAACACTGCCCTGGACCTACCTCATGGGTCTGATTCACATGTGCATTTTTAAAAAGCTGCACAGCTTTAGAATTCTGAAGCACAGATGAATTGAGAGCCACTGCGTTCAAGGATTTCTGCAACTTCCAAAAGCACCTACTTAGAATCCTGAATAACACACCCTGAAGAAGCCAACCACTATGCATTACAGATACAAAAGTATGTATTCCAAGTTGCAATAGAAGTAAGAAAGTGTCATGATTAAAGCCATCCAAAGCTAGAAACTCTTTACCTTTTTGCTGCCTGGAGGTCAACATGGTATAACTTAAAATATAATACCTTACTGGATAATAACTTGAATGCCATCATCCACTCCACTGGGCATGCAGAAATTCCTTATTAAAATACTCCAAATGACCAAAAAATTGCTGTTATCATTTTCTGAGGACAGGATATTTGCATTTGACTCATGTTCCCATACTCCCTCTCCCCCCCCCCACACACACACAGAATGAGAGAGAGAGAGAGAAATCTAACAGGACCTGATTTCCAGGTGTGAAAATTTGTGCCAAAGAGACAAAAAAGTTAAACTTTACACCCTTACTGATATTAAAGAAGAACTTCCCTTTAAAAATAATCGTATGTTGATTCTAGTAAAGAAGCATCGCTGTCTAAAGAGCCAAAGTGGCAATGAGGGTAAGCAAATTACTTAGAATCCCAGTTCATGGGTCGTCCTTCTGGCTCTGCCACCAGTTCTCCCTATGTGACCCTGTCTCCTGTACTCAGTCCCATCCTGAACGAACAAAGCTGAATCAGCCTCACTAGGGAATGAGAGCTTCAGTCCTTCCCATCGAAAGTTCCGGGCTGGACAGTTAAGGTGAAGGATTGTGTCTTGAACATGTGGATGTGCAAACACCTGAGAAAAAGTAGCAGCCATTTAATTTTAGAGCACCAGCCATAAGGATAGCTCCAAAGTGGGTTGACGGTTGACTCTTGACCATTGCGACATTGTTCTTTCAACGGCTAGAGGTGATGGGAGACTTGTGCTTAGCTGAATATCTTCATGACTCTTTGAGGATAGAAAACCACAGAAGACTCCAACCTAATTCCGTTTCTCTTTGAGGAGGCATCAATTGAATATAACTATCAGATTGGATATCTAACAAGCATCATCCTCAAATATATACATAAAAATCCAATAGGAAAAAAAGGTGATGCTTTGGGGCACCTGGGTGGCTCAATCAGTTAACCATCTAACTCTTGATTTCGGTTCAGGTCGTGATCTCAGAGTCCTGAGATTGAATCCTGTGTCAGGCTTCAGACCCAGCTTAAGAGTTTCTCTCTCCCTCTCCCTCTCCCCCCCCCCCCCACATGCTTGCACTGGCCCATGCTCGCTCGCTCTCTCTCCTCTAAAAAAAAAGGGGAGGGGTGAAGCTTCCAAAATCTCTCATTACTGTCCCTTTTGCAGAAAGAGTTTTTAAAAGACAGTAGAAAAAAATAAAACAGCAGGCGGTTGAATAGAGTCACAGATAAGCTTGAAACTCGAGCTTCCTGAGCACTGTCTGCGAATCCTCTTTATTGAGCAGCAGCTCTATGAAAGATCCTGTCCCAAGCACAACGGACACTGAGATGAGTGAGAAACAGTCTCTGCCCTCAAGGCCCCTCTGGCTTAACTGAAGAAACAGAACAGGACATTAAAAGATAAATACTGTCAGTGTAACACAAGATAAATTGACTAGTAGGTGCAGGATTCTCCCAGAAAGGATAGGAGTTCCAAGGAGGGAGTGATCACAGGAGGTGGGAGTCCGAGTTCGAATGGACCAGAATGAACAACAAGCCTGTCGTAGAGACAGAGTGGTGATTGCAAACAGGACAACTGGGGGAATATCTATTTTATAATCAATAGACAGTGGCTGGAGCAAGGGCTGGAAGGGGGAGGTTTCTAGATATGAGTTGGGGCTGGTCCAAAGGCCAAGGAATGAGGGTTTTCTTGTCTGCAGGTTGTAGGGAGGCACTCAAAATTGTTTAGCAGACGTGTAAAAGCGGAAGGTGGTATTTAATGAAATAAATAAAGACGAACCAACTCTATCTGGCAGTATGCCTGTAATGATTTAACAGGCATAAAGATTAGGAGTAATAAAATCAGGTGCCATCACACAGTCCAGAAATAAAGAAGAGGAGAGTCTGGACTAGAGAAGTAGCCGTGAAAATAGAAAGGGCCGTGCAGAAGCTGAGTTCCATTTAGAGAAGGAACAGAACACTGCGACTGAGGGATTTGAGGGGCACAGGAGAAAAAAGGAGCAGATCAGCACTTTGACGGGTATTTATAGAACTCTGGAGCTGTACCGGGCCTTGTACTAGGTCCTAGGGGACAATGAGGAACAAAATGCCTTCAGAAATGACTACCAGATGGGGTGACTTTGGTGGAATTTTTGAAAAAGAGTTCCACCTCTCCCTGTCACCATGAACTCAGTCCTCCCCATCTACACAGGAACAAACCATAGAAAATCAGTGGGCAAGAGTATGTTGCGGGATTTCACTGACCTAGATTCACATTTTGGGAACTGAGCTATACTCAGACATATTCAACTGACAGTGGCTCGGGTAGACATCCCATGTCTAAGCTTGTAAGACACTAACGGGGTTGGCTCCCATTTCAGTTTCCACTGGCAGCAGTCAGTGGCTCATCCAAATTTGGAGTCTCTGTCCTTTATTCTTTTCCGTTTATTTTTTATCTTTATCTACTCACCCTAAAGCCATACCGAAAATCACTTAAACATTTACATGCCCTCCATCTCCAGCAGTGTCCTATTGTTTTTTTGGCTGAATTGAGTTGGCAAAAGACTGCCCCTCCCTCAAAAAAAAAAAAAAAAAAAAAAAAACCAGGACGATTATTGCGTCGTGGGCTGAAATTGTGCATCACAGCATGACCTATGTGACACTCTCAGCCATGCCAACACCAATACCCTTGATGCTGAAGGGATTAGGAAGTGTATCAGTTGAGCTAGAGGGAGGATGGTTGAGTTTTGGGTTACTGTTTCTCCATGGAAATCACATGTATTAAATGCCTTAGGTGTTGATGAGTATCCTATTGCATGGCTGAAGGTTAATGAAGCATATGGTAAACCATAGACACTAAATTAGAAGGAACATTTTAACCATGGAATAGTCTCCAGCCTCTAGGAAAACCATCCACACTATCTCATACAACACCAGAATTTGGACCATCCTTGGAAATAATGACATGCAAGAGAAACAAATTAAACTTGCCACCACCTTCCTGCAAAACCATTCCACTAGTATTATTACCCTGCTATTAATAATCACTTACTGCGATGCCTGGGTGGCTCAGTTGGTTAAGCATCTGACTCTTGGATTTGGCTCAGGTCCTGATCTCATGGCTTGTGAGATCGAGCCCCACATCGGGCTCCGTGCTCAGCGGGAATCTTCTTGCATATTCTCTCCCTCTGCTCCTTCCCCCGCTCACTCTCTCTCTCTCAAATAAAATAATCTTCTTTTAAAAAATAATCACTATCTTTCCTTACTTTTATATTTCAAAGTGTCATATTAGTCCAGCAATCTTTAAGAATATTTCTAAATCTACTTTTTGTTGATGGTCACTAGATGCTGCAGTTGGGGTCCCTTGTTGCTTAAACAGTATCTGTCTATAGATATAAAACAACAACAACAAAAAACGAAGCTTTGCAGATATGTTACAACAGCCATCCCGTTTCATCTCTTTCTGAAGTGGGATTAAGTTCAAAGCTGTAACCACATATCCAGAGGTGACTCATCATGTAGAATTTCAACCCAAAAAAAGCCAATTGGAAGCTAAATGAAAGGTGTTGAATCTACTGCGTTTTGTGCACATTTCCTCATCACTCATTCGTTTTTCCATCCACACTCTGGCAAGTGATAAGAGCTCAATATTGCTCAATATGCAGCTGCTAGTTGTTGTAATATCAGTAGCAGGAATCATTCCTTTTAGGTGTAAAAATCATGTTAATTTATTTTGAGAAGTCTAAGCTCGTGGTTTTCAACTTTTAGTATACCCAAGAATCACATAAAGTGCACATTTGAAATGCACATCACCTTCCTCAGATTCAGCGGGAGGAATTCTGATTCAGCAAGGCTGGGATGGAGCCCAGGAACCGCTGCGTGATTTGGATGTAGGTAATCCATAGATCACGGGGTGAGGAACACTGGCTGTGTCTGAAATTCACCAGATATCAGTTCCTACATTGGCATATGAAGGCAGGGGGAGAAAATTCATTCTAAACGTAAATTGCTATGTCCTTGAACAGAAAATGCCACCAATTATCATTCAGAATAATATCATACTGAGTAAAATAACTGGCACTTCAGAGGAATAGCTCTCATGTGAAAGAAAACAATGCAGAACTCCACTAGATTATTGAAATACAACTGCTTACGAAGAGCCCACTTTTTGTCTAAAATGCTGTGTCTTTTTAAGGGAAAATGCTTACAGAGTAAAAGATAGAAATCATGTGTTCCATCTGTCTCTATTGATAACACTTGCATGTTAAAAGCAATGTATCTGAAGTGAGTTATTGCTCCAATTCTCATTAGGTGCATAGGCCATCAGACTTGAATAGAAAAGTCTACATTTCTTCTGAGCTCTGAAGTCCTGCGGCTTGAGAATAAACATGATACTAAACTCATCAAATGGGGGGAGCGCCTGGGTGGCTCAATTAAGTGTCTGCCTTCAGCTCAGGTCATGATCTTGGGGGTCCTGGGACGGAGCCCCACATCACAGCAGGGAGTCTGCTTCTCCCTCAGCCCCTCCCCCCCAACACGTGTGCCCACGCGCTCTCTCTCTCTCAAACGAATAAATAAAATCTTAATTCTTCCAGTAGGAATAGAAGAAGGAGGAGGGAAACCCAGATCTCTCTTTGGGTAAGAAGTTTGGTCCCATCCTTGAGCTTGTTAGGGAGACTTGGAGAAGAGCCTCTGGAGAGCAACCAAAGCTGGTAAAGTCCAAGATTCAGTGGCCAGTGTTGATTACACAGAAGGGTATGGCACAAGTGTTGATGGGCAACTCCTCTTTGCTGTTCAGTAAAGGTTGAACTCCAGTTGTGTCTTATAGGAAATCGCATTAGGAGACTTGAGGGGGATTTTAAGAGTTGCTGAAATGCTGAAATGCAGTGCTAAAAAGGACTCATTCACTCAGCATTCAGCAGATATGTACTGGGCATCTACCACACGCCAGGCACTGCTACAAAGTAGTGCACAAGGGGCCAGCGGTGTGACTGTGCCTCCCTGGAAGCTTTCCAATAACCTGTCCTTCTGGGATGACTCGGGTAGCTTGACTTCATTGGATTCAAACAGTATGTCAATTGCCGAAGGGATCAAAATATATATAATGGCGATGTAAATATATATATTACTTTCTGAATCAGTTGATGACTGCCAGCTAGCTGTCGTTCCCAACTTCGTATTCCACCTTCCTTTTTATTAACTGAACCTTGTGTTTTAAATGAGCACGTTGCCACTTGGGAGAAAGTCTCCTTTGTGCTAGGTAGAACAATGAGACTAAGTATTGCCAATGAGAGAAAAGTAGAAGTGCTGGGTATGAAATCCAGGACCTGGACTGAAAGGGAGGAGATACACCTTTTTCCCCTTCCCGAATCTTGCTGCTTGAAAAAAGGATGTGGTGGTTGGAGCACCTGAGCTCTCATACCCCATGAGGACAGGGGTATGCTCTACCCCAGGTCTGGAAGTGCAAAAAGCTAGAAGGACCCTGGACACGTGATGACTGTCAAGTGACGACACTACACTATGACCTCAAAACTCCTCTCACATGAAAGAGAAATAAACTTTTTTTAAAGTCATTTTGGGGGGCAGGTCATTTCTATTATAGCCAAATTTCATCTATTTTAGTCAAATTGAGATAAAGGCTGTTTGTCTGCCTTATGCATTAAGAGAAAACTCAATTCAAGCTGCCAGAACAAGGGAGATTTATTGGTCTATGTAGTTTTAAAGTAATGCAGACTTTACAGTGGGTTTGATTGATCTGCTCAATGATGCCATCCAAGAACCAGAATCTTCTGTGTCTCTTCTCCACCTAACCCAGATGCACTTCATCATACAGCTGGCTCCCATTCAGGGGGCACAGTGACTGCCAACAGCTTCTGACTACATGTTTGCACACCTATATTCAGGGAGGCAGGACATTCATCTTCTCAGAAAAGTAAGGAAGCTTCTTTCGGATCTTGTCTATTCTTATTAGCCTGAATTGGTCATCTGCCCATCTTGGAACCACTGACTGTAAGCAAGGGCTGACTTACACTGGAATTACCATTTCCTGATTGCATGGAGACGTGTGGGGGCATCACAGCGAACTCTCAGGGGCACCATGGCCTATTTTAACATTTCAAAGACAGCACAGATATCACTGTCAGATAACATACACAATTCTACTGTTAGGTTGCTTGGATCTAAGTACTTCATAAACAAAAGTGTTAGGGTTTGAGGGGAAACCTTTTTTGGGAAGCAAGGAGAGTAGTTGTATTTTGTTTGTTTATTTTGGTTGTGGTTTGGTTTGGTTGGCCTCAGGACACCATGGGTTCTACGAACCAAGAAAGGAACCTCTAGCCCAGAGTCAGGTAGAATTAACTTGCGCTGATTATGTGGACTACAGAGAGCTGTGTAGATATACAAATGAAAAGTGGGGTAGTAACTAAGAAAGCAGAGAATAAATGTTGGGGGAGCGACCACAATGTTCACCAGACCCTCAGAAGAGCTCAACCCTGACTTGCTCTTAGGGAGGGAATTGTCTTGGTTTAGGAAAATACGATAGGTCCTTTAGGGTGAAAGGTGTGATCCTTGAAGGCTTGGGGTCAGCAGACAATACAGCAAAATAGAAAGCAAAAATGTCCTTTGTTAGAAGCACTAGGAATGGGGAGAAAGGGAGTGAGAAGAGGCCCCAGCCACAAGACAGGGTTGTCAACTCTTTGAAGAACACCAGCATTCGGTATTCGATTTTAAGTGTTCATATAACTGCAATACTCCAACCTGCCAAAACTGAGAAAAATCTATTATCCTATGTGAAAAGGGTTTTTTGAGGCAATCAAAGAAAGACTGAAGTCCCTGCCTACGTTGACGTGGTTGAAAAAGATGGTACGTGTAGAATAACTGTATCTCTGAATGGATCTAATTCACTGGAAGCTGGGGCCAGAGGTAACATGAGAATATAAGGCCCCCCTTTCCCCTCTCCCACTCTATCCCCAAGACTGGTAGAAATTATTGGTAGAAATAATTACAGAATAGTGGTTCTCGATCCTGTCTACATATTAGAGTCACCTGGGGGTGGGGGGGTGTTTAAAAAGAAATACTGATGTTTTGTCTTACTCCAGACCAAGTAAATAAAAATTCTCAATGATTGGGACCCAGAAATCTGTACTTTTTAAAAAGCTCTCCAGATGATTTTAGTCTATAAGCATGGTTGAGGACCACTGACCTAGGATATTACATAAATCAAGGAACAGAGGTACAAGACATTCTTATTTAGATCTTGAAGAGAAGAGAGACCCCTCAAAGTGGAGGTGGAAGAGAGGGCAAGGGAGGAGTTGACATTGTGCCTTCTTGTCCCACTTAAATTCTCTCCACCAACCTAAGACCAATAGAAAAGCCTGGACTGAGTCAGGAGAGCTAGGATCTAGTCCTCACTTTGCACTTCACTAACTTTGTATGCTTTTAGCTAAGTCAATTAATTTTTCATCTCTGAATCTCTGTAAAAGAGAAGTGGACTTGATAATTTCCAAATTCGTGCCTAGTTCTCAAACTTATGATCCTTAGTATTCTATAAAATGACATCACTTCCTCAGCTGCTCTGAGTACTTTATCAACATTCACTGTCTGACGCTAGCAAAGACCACTCCAGAAGGAAACCAAGGTTTCTCCCCAACCCACACAAGAGTAGGCAAGGTGGGGATGGCTGCTTTCTTCATTGGCCAGGGTTTGGTTGTAGTCATTTACAGGGTATTTCGGTTTCTGGGAAAAGATATATGGGGACAACAGCTGTTTTCTTAAACACTTATCCCTTTCTTTTCAGGGCTCTTGTTAATTCAGAGGAAGAATAGAAGAGTAAATAGTATACTTATTTGGAAATTTGATTTCTTTCTTTTTATGGTTGTTTTTCCTTCTTCTTCCCATAAATATCTGCTCTTCTGCTAAAATATAAATAAATTTGATGACTTTCTCCTAAAAACAGTGGTTTTCAACCAGAGGCAACTTTGCCCCCCAGGGGACGTTTGGTAATGTCTGGAGATATTTTTGTTGCAACATGGTGGGTGGGAGAGTGGACGCTCCTGGCACAGTACATAGAGACCAGGGCTGCTGCTAAGCCTCCTACAAGGCACAGGACAGCCCCCATAACAAAGGATGATCTAGCCCAAAATATCAATGGTGCTAAGGTTGAGAAACCCAGTCCTAAAATGTGAATGAGATTTGTCAGCCCTGTTTCACAGTCACTTTAATTTCTGAGCATATCATGGTTAAGGTACTTAGCCTGATTAGGGGCGGCAGTGACTCCTGAACGTCAGGTAGCCCACGCCAGCAAGAGGGCTTTCAGGAGCCAGGAACTCAACAGCCATACAGTCCCGGTGTTCATTGGATTTTTGTATAACATTATTTTCAGGTATTGGAACTACTTCGTATACATGGACGAAAAGGAAATAAATGTGAGATGATCACAGAAATCAAATAACAAGGCCGCATGTAATGGCCTCTAGCAATTTTCATTACCAGCCTTTGAGGGACGTAGGGTTGGGGCCTCTGAATTGCGATGTTCAGGGTCCTTTACTGACAAATTCAGTGGGGGTAAGTGGATTTTGTTTTGAGTGTGTATGTTTTTAAAAAAGATCTGAGGAACTCATGTCAAACTTTTAATAGTGGTTACCATAGAGTAAGGGGGAAGAGAGAAGAGTAAGATGGGGCAGAGAGGGGAGAAAGAAAACTTCAATTTTTTAAAATCAGCTTTATTGAAATATAATTTCCATATAATAACATTTTATTTCCATACAATTCACACTTCAAATGTACAATTCAATGAGTTTTGACGAATGTATACAAGTTGTTTTTAAGTCCAATAGAACTTTAACATTTCATAGTTGAATCTTTTACAAGAAGCTTATGTTTTATCATTTTGTTCATAATTAGTTTTTTTTTGTTTATAATTATAACATGTTTTTTGAAGAATTGTTTGAAATTATACACTCCTACCTCACCTCATTTTGCAAAAGTGGCTTACGAAGATGCATGAAGGATTGCAAAATAACCAGAAATAAAAAGGTAAGATGACTTAAAAGGAAAACAGCGATTTAACGTGGAGCCAAAAGGTCCCTGGGTGGCTCTGTCAGTTAAGCATCTGACTCTTGATCTCAGCTCAATTCTTGTTCTCAGAGCCATGAGTTCAAGCCCCACACTGGGCTCCATGCTGGACATGGAGCCTACTTTAAAAAAAAAAAAAAAGAGGCTGTAGGGCTACTTAAAGTAACTTTCTATGAAGAGCCAGCTTATGCTAACATCCAGGAACCAAGTCTTATGAAACGATGAAGTCTCCTGTGTAGGACAGTGGTTTGCTGGAGTCAGCTTCTACCAGCTTACAAAAGCTGATTGTTAAATTTTCAGGTATTTTGGGACACCTGGGTGGCTCAGTTGATTAAGCGACTGCCTTCAGCTCAGGTCATGTTCCCCTGGGGATCGAGCCCCACGTCAGGCTCCCTGAGCTGCTCAGCAAAAATCAACAGAAGCATTCTGTTGTGAGAATCAGTTGGCAATATGAAATTTATATGCAAGAGAATTGACCGTTTTATTATTATTTATAAATTATATGCTGCCCATCCTTCATATCCGTAAAATTTATAATAAATGTATGTGGGTATATTATGCATGTATTTTTCCCTACATTTACCAGCACACTACTGCCTGGAGCTAAAAATCTCAGAGTACTGAGCATACATTAAAGATTTTTTTTTAACCACCTAGGTTAAAATAATTGGCGGCCCCAGTGATGATTTTCTTCATCTTGTTCCGGGGGGGAAAAAAAGCACTCTCTTTCATGAGGACAGATTCTCTAATCCTAAGGCAACCCTTTCGCAATGGCCAAGTAGACTGGGCAGAGGATTTTGAAGGACTCTAAAGCAAAGCAAGCACAGTTATTGTAAAAGAAAATTTAAATGCATGCCCTACTGATGAGCTAGCCAAGGAATATTTGCTCATATAGAAAATAAGCACTAATCCACCAGTGGTAGAGCCAGACTGAACAGGACTGATCCTGGGCATCATTGCAAAGTGTGTGTGTTTGGCCATTTCTCCTCTCTCACTCGGGAGCCTGTTCCTCTGTTCTCTAGAAGCGATAATGCCTCTTTATCCACTGTCTTTTTCCATTCCGAAAGGCTTTGCTCTTCTTTCATCTACTTAAAGAACAGCTTTAAGAAAACCAATCCCTGTAGTTCAGTAGAGAACTCAGATGGCTTCAGGAGCCAGACCTTCTCCATCTAAAAGCATTTAAATGCAAACTTTTAAAAATATATGCATGTCGGGCTCCTGGGTGGCTCAGTGGGTTAAGCATCTCCCTTCAGCTCAGGTCATGATCCCAGGGTCCTGGGATCGAGTCCCACATTGGGCTCGCTGCTCAGTGGGGAGTCTGCTTCTCTCTCTCCCTCTATGCCTCCCCCACCCCGCTCACTGTCTCTCTGTGTCTCAAATAAATAAAATCTTTAAAAAAATAAAAAATAAGAATATATGCATGTCAAGTAAGTTGTATCTACAGGAAAAATCAACCCAAAGGCTGCAAGTTAGTGAGCTCAGAGTCTAGTCTTTGAAGGGATATTGGAGAGGAGGTAGTTTGGTGTGACAGGAAAAAGGTAGGCATTTGGAGGTTGATGTACCTGGACTTGAATCCTGGATTTACTGTGTTAACATGTGACCTTAGACAAATTACTGAATTTCTCTGAACCTTGGTTTTCTCATTTGTAAAAATGAATAATTGTGAGAAATGAATGAAGAACCACCAATAAACAGAATGTAGCTCAATAAATACTCCAGTTGTCTCTTGCTGTCAAATGATACAGGCAACCTAGAAGATCCCCAAGTCCCCAGTAACCAAGGGAATTAATTTTTGAAGGTGGATTTAGGTGCAGGTATCTGGGGAAGCATAGCCAGGGCATGACGTCAATATCTAAGTAGGCAACAAGATATATCTTTATGAACAGGACTGTGGGAGACCTGTTTCTGCCACAGAGCTAGTCTTAAAGAATGCATGGGCAGGGGTTAGAAGGGAGGTAGGATCCCAGATTTTGCATTTTGGAAGGGGTGCTTTGGTCTGAATTTCTTTTGCTCTACACCCCTGAAATTAGAAAATGAGAACTGTGACTCACCCAGAGAATCTCTCTTGTTCCTCCTGCCTATGCCATGCTCCTTAGCCCTCCATAGAGCTCAGAGTGGCCCTCTAATGAGAGGGTAAGAGTTTTTCCCAGCCTTCCACAGTAACCATTGTTTTTGAGGATCCCTTCCAGAAATGGTTCATGTGCTTTGTGGTTGTAGTTTGAAGGACAGAAGGACAGAATTTCATCCCCGTATTCAGGTGGGCCTTATGACCTGAACAAAAGCAGCAACTCCAAATATGAGAGAGAATTTGTGGAGGAAATGGCAGTTAGCTTCGAAGGGAATATTTGGCGTTGAAAGCTGGCCCAGATTTAACTGAAAGGAACCATGTTACTTTGTTCTTAGGATCTGTTATAGCCCATCAATTCAGAGAGGATGTTTAACAGACAACCTCTCTCAGATTCTGTTCATTTTGAGCTGATCCATGGAAATATTCATAAAAAAATTGAAACCATAATAGTTCTAGAATATTATCCATAGCTATATTGACTCAGCCTTAAAAAGACCGGGCTTAATGCCTAGTAAATTGTCAGCTCTCAATAAACTCTTGATGGACAGATAAATAAGTGAATGAATGATTTTAGATATACAGTAGTAACAAAAAGTGTGCTTCAGAATCACGTATCATATATCTCAATAGAATCTATAAACTGTCCCTTTTAACATTGGCTGTTCTGATATGTTGATATGGGTACATATGTATATTTCATAATGATCAATTATGAATGAGCCAAACATGCTCTGAATATTTCCTAACCATCTCTAAATACCTTCTATACACCTTTCGGTATTTGACCCATAAAAGTCCTAAACTGTTCTGTGAAACAACATAGCCCAAGAATTTTTTTTCAATAATTGATGTAATACAAAGAAACCATGAGTAACAAGTGGGAGAATGTAGCTGCCTTCCAGCCCTTTGAATGAGAAAATTCCCAGAAATGCTGGAAACTGCCGGAAATGCCTGGTTGTTAATGCAACTAGCCATGCAAATTCTCTTGGGCTGGAAGCCAGACGTTTCCCACTCTATTTTGTGACAGCTCCACTCTGGGGAGCAAGGCGGATTCCTCCAAACCAGCAGCTGTGTAACAGAGCACGATGATTCGGCCAACATGGTTCTCAGAGCCGTTTCCACTCTGCCGCGTGCCTTCTTCATTAAGGGAGTGCCTGTAATGGAAGTGAGGTTGACTTTCTTTTTACTGCTAGCATCCCCTTCGTGTGCTTGTCCTGCCTTAAATTATAGATTGTCATCTCCTGAAGGAAGAACCTGCAGCTAAATTATCTTTGGGTGTCTTTCTCTTTCCCACCTCTCGCTGTCATCATGCCTAGCCCCAGGGTGGCCCTCCACAGAGAACTGTTGGATTGAACCCAACACCAACTGTGTCCAATCCCAAAAATACTCTGTTTTACACAAAGTGGAATAATGCCTTTGAGAAGTAGCACAAGTCAGAAATGGCATTTAGAGCACGGACTTGACTTCTCAGATCTTTCTCTAAAGCCGTGTTGAACTCAGTGGGTATTATCCAGAGTCTAGGGCCTCTCAGGAATTTAGAGTGTCCATAAAGGGTTTAGGTGCTTTCTCCTTTCCATTCTGGCTTGGGGCACAGTGAGAAACAGGAAGTCAGTCCCCTGGGGTTAAAAGAACACTTTACACAGAGCTCTGGAGCAATACACCACCTCCACCCTTTTTTAGGAAAAAATGCTGGCACATAGAACTGAACAGCCAACAGCCACATTCTCAAGATACTTGAAATGATGCTCATCTTTTAACAAAGGCTTCTGTGCATCCACAAAGAGCAAACAAAACCTGCCCCTCCCCTCACTGTGGCTGCATCTCTGTCCCCGGGAGCCGGAGCTCTTTGAGGCACAGCCTTGCCAGGCTGGCCCTGAGCACATCCTCACAGCGCCGGTTCCAACAGCAGAGGAAAGATGTTAGAGATAGTCTCCTGAATCTTTTCCTGTGTGTTCCTCTGCAAATGGTGAGCACCCTGCCTTGTGTATAGCCGTGTATTTCCTGAGCCCAGCTATGAATAAATGGCCAGCTGTCTTATTCAGACAATAGCAACATATACGAGAAAGAAAAACAATCACTCTCACAGGAAAAGAGAAACCTGTTCTTTGTTCCAGAACACGGAGACTCTTGGTATTTAGAATAAGCACCTTTGGCTTTTTCAAGAAAAAAACGATGTATTTTTTGTTTATTATTTATAGTTACCACTTCCTAAGTTCTTTTCATTTAGAAAGACTACGCCTGACGTAGCTTTTGTATTTTTTTCTTTCCACAGTTAAACATAACCCCTCACTGCTCCCAATGGGGCCTGTTCTATTGTTAAAAGTCATTTCCCTAGGCACATTTTTTAACCTGTCTTAAAATGATAACCATGGGGCCTTGATAAATTGATTGAAAAACTTCTCCTAAGGTGGCTTTGTTAAGACATTTATTTTTAAGAGTAACTCTTGGTAGAATTTATCAGTGAATTACTTTATCTAATCCCAGTGTTAAATTATTTCCCTGCCAAGGGTATTATCATTCCTTTCCTGACAACAATGAAAAAAATGTAACTATCCTCAAACAATGCTAGGTTGGTACTAGCCAGTAATTTTAAGAATACTCCCACCAGAAGCCATAAATTATAATAAGGTCTGGAAAAGAGAGAAATACCAATGACTGAGAAAAAGCAGTGATTACAATTTCAAATAAATGTCATTAACTGAAGAACAAAGCAAACACAGAGGAACCAAAGAGGCAGAATTGTTCCCTCACGGAGCTGGGGGTGGGGGATGGGAGGGAGGGTGGAAAAAGGTGGCACCCAGGTAAGTAAAGCACCCCAAGAACGGAAATATAAAGTCTTCATTACTCAGAAGAAACTGGGCAGTTTCGGAAGTAGGCACAACCTTGGAGATTTTAATTTGTTCCCTCACTGATAAACAAGAAGTCAGCACTGATAACGCTCCTTGATAACACTTCCTCTGGAATGTACAACATTCCATGTTTCTGCTTCTTAGTCACTCCCGGACATGCATGAGTCAGACTAAGATGTGGGGAAATTGCCAGGCTGCTCGTGGGACCATTGAAGGTAGAGTCAGGCCCGTAGGTGTGATCTTGCCTCCTTCTTTCTCTTTCAATTCAGCTTACAGTCTGAGTGATAGGTGATTTCTTTACCTTTGGATAAAGAATGTAGTGAATCATCTGTAGACCGTGAATTAAACTGGAAAACCAACTGGCATCTCTCTAGTGCTTATGAATGGTGGGCGCAATTGGTCTGAATGTGATGGACCAAAACATGCTGCCCACAATTCTCCCAGTGGCTTAGAAAATTAGGTCAATGGAAATATTCAGTTTTCTGGATTTTGTTTTCTTTGTGTCTAAGCTTGACCAGGTAACTATGGCTGTACGTACCGTGTTTTAAGGATCTTTGTCCTACTTAGTAAGCCTACTGAGGTCCTACTTAGTAATAAGCCTCTGGCCCCGGAAACTGTCTCCTGGTGGTCTGGAAGAAATCCTGAATTTCTCGGGTAAACGCGATCTAATCCACATGAAGGATGACAGTCAGTTTTAGCGGTAAATGAGCAGACTAGCCATCTTGGCCCACCTTCAATAACACATAATAAGTAGAGATTCAGACATAGTGCAATCCTATTCCCTGCACCCAGAAAGAAACATGCTGGCCAGACTGACCAAGAATGATTGCTGAAAAGTTTCATAAATCTTAACTTGCGTGTTGCATTTAGAGACAGCTCCACTTATATCTTAAAGACATCCATCTGCCGATGGGGCTTCTGGACCACTTTACTAAATCACAGGTCACAAACTGACAGAGACATATGTATGTTCGGTTTGGTATACACAAGGTTTTTTTCTTTTCTTTCTTCGTTTTAATGCTTTCAGGTGCTGCAAACTGTCTAGTTTGCCCCAGGCCCACCACTCCATATTATGTTACATCCAGGATCATTCGGGTTAGGGTCACAGAGTATAGCATAAGGAAAAAGCCAAACATTGGCCTCACTGATTTAGCCCCATTCACATTAATTAATGAATTGTATTTCTTTTTCTGGATGAAGACCATACCTTGTTTTATATATGCAGTTGTTCACATATATAAACTGTGAACATCTCAGTGTACTCTTGAGGTTTGCTATATCCTCTGAAAGGAGTGAAGAAGGGGCACCTGCGTGGCTCAGTCAGTGACGCATCTGCTTTTGGCTCGGGTCATGATCCCCAGGTCCTGGGATGGAAGCTCCACATCTGGCTCTCTTCTCAGCACAGACCCTACTTCTCCCTCTCCCTCTCCCTCTGCCCCTCCCCCTGCTCATGCTCTCTCTTAAATAAATAAAATCTTTTTAAAAAAGAAGAAAAAGAAAGGAGTGAAGAAATGAATCATTTCATTGCAAGCATATTTTTATTACCTGCTAGATGCCAAATGACTTGAAAGAAACAAAGAGGGAAGGGTGCACATTTATTACAGAAAGAGTCTACATGACTAAGCCCGAAATATATTTCGGTTTTTGTTTGTTTGTCTGTTTTTGGTGTTTGGATATTTTTGTAGTGAGGGAGGGGTGGTTGTTTTGTGGGTTTTTGTTTTGATTGTGTTGAGATGAGGATAAGGTGTCAATTTTTTAAAATTTTGTAGAGTTCACTTTTGTGATTTTTTTAAAGTTATTATATACGATTTATATAATAAATCCATCATTTGATGAATAGACCTGTTAAATCAGGTGGGGGTTTTTTTGTTTTTGTATTTTTAACCAAGTGTGGTCTGGGACCATCTGCCTCAGAATTACCTGGAGAGCTTTAGAATACAGATTGCTATGCTTCACTTCAGATCTGCCAGATCAGAATCCCTGGGGGTGAAGCCTAAGAATATGAGTTTAACATTCCCCTCTAGTGATTTTTATGCTTATTGTATTAAGGGCATCACCTGCCAACAGACAGGTTAATTCAATTTAAGTGTATCTACAAAAGGAAAGTGTGTGTGTGCGTGTGTGTGTGTGTCTGTGTGATTGCTTAATCAGATTATTGACCAGAATGATTACCACTATGGTCCCTTTTTCCTGTAGACCAGGGCAGCCCTGCTTCCTCAGCCAAAGATGTCATCAAAACCCCCAGCTGGGCCTTTTGTTTATGTGTCCCTTTCAGGTCTCACTGATAGATCTTATGAACAAAAACCAGAAAAATTATGGATAGTTTTAAAACCTTTTAAAATTATGGATAGTTTAAAAACACACACTTTCAAAAAAGCAACAAGAAGAACCCTTGCAGTTCTTCCAAAGAATCCTAGCTTCATGGAGTTTGCCTCTTGGGAGTCTAAATGACGAGAGGAAATAGGCAGGAACTTCACAGGAACATTCTTAGGCACCGTTGCAAGCTTATACCCACACTCTGCCTTCCTTCTGTTCGAAAGTGCTTAAGCCTGCTTTGTTTCTCTTTATAGATCATGCAACAGATGAGTGACCACCGCTATGACAAACTCACTGTGCCTGATGACATGGCCGCAAACTGTATATACCTAAATATCCCCAGCAAAGGCCACGTCTTGCTACATCGCACCCCAGAAGAATATCCAGAAAGTGCGAAGGTAAACAAACATCCTTCCTGGCCACTGCAGCTGAACAGGCCTCTTCGTGACAGTCTTCCTGCCTGGGGATTTTTTTCATGATGGAGTGACAAATAACAGGGACTTCCTTTTCCTCTATACACGTCAAATCATTCTGAAAGCAGAAAGGCTAATATAATTTCAGGGCACAAGGAAGGTTAATTTAACTCAGTCTTCACATTGCTGTCACTGATCACGAATGCATGCACAGTAATTGAGGTGATCATGCCTGGTATTCAAAACTTTTCAAACAAGTACTTAGATCTCCCAAGTCTGTGCTACAGCTCTGATCACACGTATCTCCCCACACTTAGATGCTCACTAAGCATAGAGACCTACAGTTAGGCGGTCAACTGTGTCATTGTTTTCTGACAAATCTGAGCTGCCTTTCATCAGAAGGTCATTTGTTTTTACAGCAGAGAAGTGTGAATGACCCAAAGAGGTGGGTGCTCAATGTCAGGGCTGCAAAAAGGGGGCTTTTGGCTGTGCATCCCAGGTAGGAAGGATCAAAAAGTACAAAAAAAGATGATATACTTGCCATCAGGCACGTGTCACTCTAAGAGCCTCTGCGTTTGTGCGCCAACACGGGAATTGTCCCTAGATGCGGAATTCATTCCTGGTCTAAGATGTTCCTTATCTTTCTGGGCATTCTGCCAGTCTCTTCTGCACACGCAGACACAGCTGTGTTCATCCGCAGACCCTCCAAGTGTCCATTTCTGTTTTAGGCATTTCAGCATCTTCATCTCTGCCCAGAGGAATCAGATATGTACACTCAGCATTACAGAAGAACCTTTAATAGCCACTGATCTTTTTGTATATGTATCTAAAAAGCTATATCTTTAAAATTTTTAGAAAATATTCCGGCCACCTTTCAGATATGTGATATTGTGTAATCACTAGGTTTATCTTCTGAATCAGTCACCTTCTTAGCAGATAAAAAGAAAAGGGTGGGGAGATACATAGATGATTTCTCTGTGTCCATGGCTGAAAGTGTGAACCTGAGGAAAATAGAGGACCCCTGACCCCAGAATAGGGCTTAACCAACTCTCAGATGAATAGAGGGTCTCATGCTTTATTGTGCATCAAGATTGTTAAAAATATAGGTTTCTAGAACCGCACCCTAGAATTTGCAGTTTCAACAAGCACCCAGGTCACAGAACTCACTTGGAGAAACACAGCTCTGGACCGTTTGTGCTTCACCGACCACATTGATCATCTGATGACCAGATGGTGATTAACTGCCTTGGATTCAGCCCTGTGTCCGTCCACAAGTAACGATCCTAATATCCACGGTCACTGAGGCTTCCCCTGCGCCAGGTGCTGGGCCAAGCCCACTGTGTGCATTGTCTTCGTTATACCTCATAGCAGCCCTGTGAGGGCGCTCTTGTTACTCTAATGTTACTGAATAGTAATCTAGGGCTAAAGAGGGGATCTGGCACTTGGCTGAAGTCACGCTTAGGTGGTGAGTTGACAGAACTGGGTTTGGAGCCCAGCTCTGGCTCCAGCACTCTTAATTAGACACTGTAGTGAATTTTAAGGAACAAAGTGCTTCCTAAGGAAGCACGCTAGATTGTTTTTTAGACCATGTGTTTCAGGTGATTTTGTATTTTTAAAAAATGTGCTTTGTTTGATCATCACAGAAAAATCTGTGGACCGTTAATTCAAAGTTTTGACACATGCTTTCTATTAGTGTCAAAAGATGCTATAAAATTCACACCTGTAATTTAAAAGCAGTTTGACCTGAAATACTTCACTTAAATTCTATTTTGTCAAGTTTTTCCAGTGATGTTGGTAAGGAAAGAAACCTTAAAGTACAGTTGAGAGGGTTTTAAAGTGTGGCGGGGAAGGGTAATATTCAGACTGAAAACACTGCCACTGGCTTTCATGTATCGCTCAGTCTCCCGGTGACAAACGGCAGAGTTGAAGGCATCTCTAGTAACGACCACATTTTTGACACATCTCTCGCTTTGAGGTTAAAGCATAGAGCTAGTGGTTAACCAGTGCCGCTCACTCCATTGGTATGGCTGTGGGCACATGTGGTCTAGATTGCAGGCACATCTTGGGGTTCAGTGCCTGAGAGGCTTAAACTCGCAAGCCCAGTGAATTCTCACACTAGGCGAGGAAGTTGGGCGGGGGGGTAAGACAGAGGCGGGAACATAATCCTTCTGCTTTACCTTTCCTTGATTCCTGCTGCAGGTTTATGAAAAGCTGAAGGACCATATGCTGATCCCCGTGAGCCATTCTGAACTGGAAAAGGTGGACGGGCTGCTCACATGCAGCTCAATTTTAATTAACAAGAAGGTAGACTCCTGAGTCGAAGTCCCCCCCCCTTTATAGCCGGCAATACTGCACTCACAAGGCCGATGACTGTACCGCTCCTGTCGTGTTCATTGACAATCTACTGTACCGCTGTGCTACTAACTCGGGTTTACAAAAGTCTCCTTCTACGTTTGCTTCGTTCTGCGCCCTCCCCTTCTTCCCCTTGCGGTGGTACCTAAACTGTGGGTTTTGCTAAATGAATTAAGCAATCTAGAAAATATAGAGCTCATGAATTATTGAACTGTGATTAATAATAGTAAAGAAACACTCATTTTAGTGTTTGTATTATCAGTGTGAATATATATATGCTGTTTATTTGCCAATATATGCTGAAGAATGTCTTCTTGATCAGTCAGATAGGCCAGGGTTAGTTTTTTTTTTCCTTTCTGTATCATTAATCATCTTTGGTTCCTGTGAAATTCCCTGGTCCTGGATTCTACCCCTTTCCTTCTTTTTTTTCAACTGAACTCTGGATATTTCTTTGCCAGTTACCTTTGTTACTTCTGTTACCTTGGGTAAAATCCACGGTCTTGCCTTCTGGATACCTTCTTGCAGGTCCCTCCTGTCTGCCACATTAGCCTCCCCTGGCCCATGGCTACATCTTCAGCTGCCACCCTCACTCTCCCCAGGAAGGGCAAATGGGTCCCTCAGCAGAACTGTGACCAAAATCAGAATGGCTGTTTGGAGGGAGAGTTAACCATGCACAGGCATATCCTGATGGGGTTTGTCCCCGAGATCTAAATTCCAGAAGTAGGGCACCACACCTAGGTAGGTAAATTCAGCTCCAGAGGGTTACTAAGGGACCGTAGATCAAGAAGCTTGGAAACACCCTGTGGGTACATCTCAGAAAGTCTTTAAGTCACATTCCATGAATTTTTGCTTCGTTACTGACCATTTATAGACCTTGGGGAATAGTCTTATTTTTTCCTTCAGCTCATTTCTATTCCCACCCCCACTCATCATGACTCACCCTACTTCCAGCCTTCTACCCCCAGCAATTATCCTGGTCTAGCAAAGTTACTTCTTTCAAAAGAGACGTTGCATCTAAAAATGATTGTTGATGGTCTAGTGAGAGCCAGATAGAGCATGTCCAGGAAGTGATCAGCTTGGTGCTTGAAACCGCAGACAATGGACAATTCCACTTTGAAATATCTATGAATATACACTGTGGAATTCAATTAAAACTTCTTTCCTCTCTAGCTTTTAAATTACACAACCTGAGACTGATGCTGGTCTCTTACAAAGAACAATGCCGCAGTGAAGGGAGAGATCATTGTCTTTTACTTAAACCTGACAGAATCAGCCTTTTAGCAGGCCAGGGAAATGGTACTTTCCAAGGAACGGTGACTGATCCAGGCATGTTATCAAACTTCCTAGTCATCTCCACCTTTCCTGTATTGCCTGTAGCTTGTTGTTCAAGATTAACAATCAGGGAGATTAAGAAACATGACTCGAGGGTTTGCTCTACTTACCTATGTGATTCTTTCTTTTTTTTTTTTTTTAAGATTTATTTGAGAGAGAGAGTGCATGGATGTGGGTGGGGGAGGGGTAGAGAGAGAGTCTCAAGCAGACTCCCCACTGAGCGTGGAGCCTGATGCAGAGCTTGATCTCACGACTCTGAGATCATGACCTGAGCCGAAAACAAGAATCAGACGTTTAACTGACTGAGCCACCCAGGAGCCCCTTACCTATGTATTTTTAACCAAACATTTCTTATGTTTGGTGACCAAGACAGAATTCCCTCCATTCATATCTCCCCTTAGCAAATGGAAGTGATAAACCTCTGAGAAAACCAAGACGTCCTTAACCACTACCTATCTTTTTCATTTATTTGATGATTTTATGCCAGAATTTGAAGAAATTCCTTCTCCTCCTCTTTGCTTAACTTTAAATTTATTTCCATGAAGATATCTTAGTTATAGTGTCCAATGAATGAACCATCTATTGCTCACTGTCTTATTTCGAATTGTCTCATCGTGGGTGAACAGTGTGTTTTTACCAGAGAGAAAATGAATGTTACCGACATGCTCAAGTTAATAAGGAAAAATTGTCCTCTGGCCCTGTGCTGGCAAAAGCAGAACTTCTCCGTGGGAGAGTCCAGCATCTCAGAAACAACTTTGGGAAATTAGCCACATATAATTTTCAATATCTTTACTCCTATCATCCCAAATTGAAGAACTGTATTATATTTAGTCAATTGCAAGTGAATAGATTTTTCTTTTGAACAATTTGTCCTACAGAAGGCTATTTTTCACTTTTCCTTTCCTTTGCTTCTTTCCCTCTTTGCTCCTCTGTCTCAAAAAATCACTTAGAATCTATGTGCCTCTTCCACAGAATTGTATTCTTTGCTATGTCGCTGGCTAGACTGTCTTCTTCGGACTCCCTATGTGATATGACGATGTGAAAACCCACATATCTGCAGCATAGTAGTAGTATTTTTTGATGTCCTCATTAGCATAACATTATCTTTGCAGAGGAAAGATGACCCATTACATAGGTTCCCCTCTAGTCTATTGTGATTTATAAAGATAAATAAACTAACAGAAGCTTCTCTTTGACATTGTAAAGACATTAAGAATTGTATTAAAGTAAGGAAAAGTTGAGTCCGAATTACTTGGTAAGATTCAGTCTAACGGGCAATATAGAGAAAGTACATTATTTAGCATTATCTCTTCAACTATAATGGATTGCTGTGGAAATCAGCAGACAGATTTCTAATGTGTGTTGATTGCTCTTTAAGCTACTGTGAACAGATTACTAAGGCTATCTCTTCATCTCTAAGGGGGAGATAGTCCGTAGGTGAATAATGTGACTTATATAGAGTTGCATGGTAGTCTTTGTGCTTATTTACTCTCTAACGTTCTACAGAACTCAGACATGGTCTCAACATGGTGTTAGACTTGTGCATTTTGTTCTGCTGACCATCACATTCCAACCAATGTATGGTTATCCACTCTGTGTGCCAAAACCAGTCATGCCTCTCACGGCCTTTTAGTCCAGAGAAATTCTCCACTGATTTTAGTCTCTTGCTGTCCTGATGCTACAAGTATACCAATCACGATGGAATAAAGTGTGAATTGTACTGTGACCAACAGCATGTGTCTCTTTTTTGCAACAGAAACGGCTGTAGTAAATGAAATCACCATTGCTTTGCTGTCAGAGATGGGAAGTTTTCTCTGTTGTCCCGTAATGAGAAATACGATGCCTGTAAATCAACTGCCATGAAAAGCTTGGATTAAAATGATATCTGAAGTGATACTTCGTACTTTGGGCACTTAAAAAGCAGGCATGACACCCATGCAAGGTCAGGAGGTCTTGATTTCACCTGTGCACCTCCTTGGAGGCTTCCTTTGTTCCCTTTCACTCCTGACTCTGGTCAGCACATTATATGGCTCAGTCGTGGAAGCAGTGGAACAGGTTTTCCCTCATTCACGCAAGAGTTGGGTTGTGGGTTTTGTTTGTTTATTTTACAGTAAGCATCTGTTAGGACATTTGAAGATATTTTAATGAGTCTTTTTTTATTTCCAACAGTTTTTTTCTAGCTGGAAGCAGCTTTATTGTTTTCCTTTTCTGATTGTAAAAATAATTGCTCACCATAAAAATAAAATCCAAATAATACAGAAAAAACTCTAAAAACAAAAGTAAAGAAAAAATTACCCAGAATTTCATCACAAAGGAATGCCACTGTTAACATTTTGAAGACTATCTGCACATCGATGAATAGACAGATATAAATGCGGAGTAATTTTACATCATCATGCTGTTCTATAGCACGCTTCCTTCACTTAGCAATAGATGGCAGGCGTCTCTCCATGTCAATAGAGATCTACATCATCGATTTTAACAGCCCTGAATGTTCCATGATACTGTTGGCGAAGCAGCTCTTTCTAATTTATATGGAGTGTTATATCACAGCTGTTCAGTATGCCCACGTTGCTAGTAGCCTGGGGTCTTCAAGCTGTCAAAAATGTGCTGCTTACGAGGTTTCACACACACCCAGAGTTAGTTCAATCTGATATCTTCTTATGGTAACTGAATGGTACATGCAAATGCTCACTAGAAGCACAGGCAAGTATTAAAATTCCTTGAAAAGGTCGTTGATGTATTCATACCTTCTCAGTTGATGTTGCATTGATTAGTTCTCCCTTATTCAAGCCAACATTGAAATGGGCACAGAAGCTAAAATTTTTTTTTTAATGCCAACTACCACCCCTGCATACCTGCCCTGGGCCCCCGTAGGAAATGGAGCCCTCCACCTAAGTGCCAGAGTATTTACTCCTCACGGAAGAGAATGGAGACAATTTTTAAAGGAAGAGTTGGCAGGGTTTCCCTGACTGATCTTTCTCTTAGCCTTCCAGAAGGATGACAGAGGTAAGAAGGAGAAAAATCCCCTCTCGTGACAAGCCACAGACTCTGGAAATGGGACTTTTGCTGAATGAGTGGTGCTGGTCAACAATAGTTTTAGACAGGCGAGCACATGTTTAACAGGCTCTGGGGTACAGTTCCTGTCTTTCCAGAGCTGGCAGTCTGGGAGGGGCAAGGAAGGAAGACTACACAAGATCACAAATGATTATGACACAAAAGAAGGCAAGGTAAGAACTAAAAAGGGTAGCGCCGTGGTGGTTCCCAAGAAGAGGAGACCTGATGGAGGAACTGGGGTTCGATCTGGGCTTGGAAGAACAGCCCTGGCTTCAATAGGCCAACATAGGAGGTCAGGACTTTGAGGTGGAGGAAATAGCATGAGCACAGGCATGAAGGTGGGAGAGCATAGGATACACTTCAGAAGTGTCCATCATGGACCAGTTAACGCTACTAGACCCTGGGGGTACAATGGTGACAGGACGTGCTTTCGTGGAATTTACATCCAGAGGAAGACAGACATTAAGCAAGCTATGGCATGTGTGGTGAACACTGTGGAAGGAGAATGCCATGCTCAGAGCAGATGACAGGGACAAGCAAGTGGATCTGTTCAGCTGAAACATGGGGAAATATAAGAGCACAGCGAGACCATGTAGGTTGGGATGTCAACAGTCTTGCCTGCTAAGATAGGCTATTAGAACTGAATTCGGCAGTCTGTGAGGATCTCCTGAAGACTTCGGGGTCAGGGAGTGATATTACTGGAGCTTGATATGGCAGCATTGTATAGGATGATGGGAACTGAGACTGGCGTTTCTCTAAGTTTAGTTTTCCTCTAGTTTAATTTGTCATTTAAACATCTGTTCTCATCTCCAAAATGGAGTCTGAAAGCTGGGCAATTATCTCTCTTTATATATATATTTTTTCTCTCCTGAAAAACAAATTAATAACACCTTTCTCTCCCAACTCCAAAGGGACATTTTCAACACAAATGAGATGAAAGGACCGAAGAGTTCTTTGGAAGAAAGGTATAATGTAAATATCATTATCATCATCATTATCCTCATTAACTCCTATCACAGCAAGTCAGGATCCCATCAAAATGTCATCTTCTATTTGAAACATCAATCACCAGTCCAGAAATAACTCAGGATTTTCATCATTGATGCCTCTAAGCTAGCCTGACAGCTTCCATGACGAACTCACAGGTTTCCTTGGTAGCTGACGTGGCTGTTCTGAAGACATACGTGCATTAGGGAACTGTTGGTAAGTCGGAATATCCCTCATCTTCCTTCCCCCTCCAAGCACTCATTTCTAACTCAGTGAAAGCTGGTCACTTATAGCACAAGATAACTGGGGTTATCAGGCTTTTAGGAGAATGCGTAAGAGCCAAGTATGTTATTGTCACTATAAATAAAAGATTTATACCAGTATGCCAACTAACCTCTTGGTAAAATATAGCTTGGGCTGGCTTGTGACATGAATGCCTACAAGTAATGATGGGTCTCTAGGTCTTGGGAAGCCCCCTCTATTTATAAATAGAAAGTTTAGTCATCTGGCTATGAATACAAAGATAGAGCTTGAGTGAATTAACACAGACCTAAGAAGGGAGCTTGCTTTTTCCTACAGTTAAACTTTAAAAATAATTTTTTTAAGTTCCTGCTCATGGACAAGGAAACTTATTGATTAGCTACGAAGGACTTTGGGACAGAACTCAGAGGACAACGGCTCCAAATTAAATTAGGAAACCATGGGCTATGTGTTGAAATTTCCCACTATCCATCAAGGGTGCAAAGACTACAAATTTCACATCGAGGCAGAAAAAGTTCAGGAACCAAACAAGTTCTGATTCTAAGCAACAGCCAAGCTATGTAGAAATGTTACCTCTCCTATCTCCAGAAAGAGCTCGTGGAATGAACAGATTCATGGATCCAACAGAGGCTTCAAATTCCAGGGCAGGATATGAACAAAATCATCCGTTTTGTTTACGTGGGACCCATGTGAGCATATGAGGTCCTCTAGAGTTAACGCTAGGACAGCAACATGGGGCTTGCTTCCTTTCTAGGCTTGATTATAATTGGGGGAGACCTAAGGAACATTGTTATCTTTGAAGGATGGTAACAAGGACTTTATCTGATAGGAAATAGAATTCACCCCCCTCCTTAGAGCAAATAGAGATTTTAACGATGGTCTGTGTCGAAGACATGCATGTTCAGGGTACACGCAAGGGGTGGTGACACCCAGAAACCAGCTGTCAGCAGCACCCCTAGGCCCAGCAGGATAAGGACAGGAAATCATATGCTATTGCATCTGAGACAGAGAAAGAAGGACCACAACTCCAGCCAGAGACCAGATTCCAGAGCAGGAAAACATACCTCAGCCTCTCTCTTCCCACTCTCTGATCTGCTAGTGCTCCACATTGACTGAACACAATGGCCAAATGGCTAGTGGGGGAGCCCAGGCAATGCCTTCTTCAGAGGCAAGCCTCCTGAGCCATGGAACTGGCCGAGAAGGGCAGGGGAAGGAGCTGGAGAGGGTAGAGGGTAATCAGCACAATGCCACTACGAAAATGAGCTCTTAGCCCTTCAGGGAGAGGCCATCGCCAACTCTGTCTCTCAAAGTTGGCATTTAAATCATATTTCTTGGCAAATTCCTTAGGGACATGCCAGTTCCATGGTCTGGATCTCCCTTTCTGAATATCAGAAAATGATTGGCACAGAATCAACAGTAGGACATGAGTCTGCACTGCCGGAGGGTGAGAGAACGTCACATTCCAGACCCATGAGTCCCGGACCTCTTTAGTAAGCACTATGTTAATTCTAAAATTAGAGCAATCTCTTGGGCACCTGGTGTTCAAAAACAGCTAGGTGCCTTTTTACAGCATGCTCATGACCTGCTGGTGACATAAAGTTGTTTAGCATTCCACAGAGCCTATTTTCTCTGTTTCCCCCTTTGTTTGTACACACAGCCGATCCCACTAGGCACAAGCTGTGTTTGGTTTTACATGGTTATGTTGTTCATGGGGATAATATTCTGTCTAAACTCATCCAGTTAGTTCTCCATTCCTGGAGGTGTTCAAGCAGAGACTAAAGGACCACAAGCAAGAGTGGTTGTGGAGAGATTGCTCTAAGCAATAACATCTAATGTCCTCTACCACCCTGCAGTTCTATGAGTAGGTATTTGCGCTGTTCTGATCCCGGGTGATTTCCTTCCCACTCTGGGCCCCACCCCCCAGGCTCTATATGAACATTGTTCTCATCTAGTAAATAACAATAATAAGAGTTCCACTTCTAGCATGATCGCAGGAAGAGGTCTGTGGACTAACTCCCCAGCAAAACTGATGAACATTTTTTTTGAGGAGTCATTGTTTCCAGGTTTATTCAGGTATAAGTGACAAAACTGTAATGTATTTACATTGTACAGCATGGTAATTGGATATACCTATACATAATGAAATGATTCCCACAATCAAGTTAATTAATATATCAATTACCTTTACTTAGAGAGCTAAGAACACAGAGCCCTTTCTCCCCACAGATGAGAGGAGAGACTTCTCCATTGTTCATCCTGCCCCCAGCCACCTGTTGCTAAGACTAAATTCTGGGCAAGTGTGTCTGGGAAGTGGGGCTCCCCTCTTCCACCCAGCCTCACTTGTATGGGACAGAGGCTCTACTTTGAGCACAGCACCAAGAAGAATATGGAGCCCTGAACACCGTTCCCCTAGCTCATGGGATGGGGGTTCTAGCCAGAAGAGGCCAGCCAAAAAGACCTGAGGCTACAGTCTCCCCTTCAACTAACACTCACCAGCTACAGCAAAGATACCAGTTAGAGAGGAGCTCACCATTTTCCCTGTCCCCAGCAACTGAGCCAAGCCTTGGAGATTTTGCCCAGG
The DNA here is from genome assembly GCF_024610735.1 of Ursus americanus. Taxonomy (NCBI): domain Eukaryota; kingdom Metazoa; phylum Chordata; class Mammalia; order Carnivora; family Ursidae; genus Ursus; species Ursus americanus. Next base: position 37,832,289 of record NC_142138.1, on the reverse strand, counting down.
AGGAGAAGCAGGCTACAGAACAAAGAGCTCCAAATTCCTCACCAAAGGACTGACTTCATTTGTAACAGAGTGTAAAGAAGTTCACGTCTAAAGGTGCTCTCACAAGCAGTGGAGGTTGTAATAAAAAGCAATTGGGAGGAGATTAGTAGATTAGGCTAAACTTTAAGTAGCCAGCTTGAAAAAGGAAGAAGTAAAACTATAATATATATATATATATATATATATATATATATATATATATATATATATATATATATAAATCCTAAGGAATCCACTAAAAGATGATTAGAACTCACAAAAAGAGTTGAGCAACATTTTAGGCTCCAAGACCAATATCAAAAAATCAATTGCATTTCTATATACTTTCAATGAACAATCTGAAAGCGAAATTAAGAAAAACAATTCCACTTACAGCAACATCGGAAAGAATAAAATACTTAGGAATAGATGTAACAGAAGTGCAAAACTTACACTCTGAAAATGACAAAACATTGTTGAAAGAAATTAAAGAAGAGCTAAATAAATGGAAAAATCTCTCATGCTCATTGATAGAAGACTTACTAGTATTAAAATGGTGATACTTCCCAAACTGATCTACAGATTCAATGCGAAACCTACTAGAATCCCAGCTGACTTCTTTGTAGAAATTGACGAACTGATTCTAAAATTCGTATGGAATTACAAGGAGCCCCCCAAAACCAAAACAATACTGAAAAAGAGACACAAAGCTGGACGACTCATACTTCCCAATGCGAACTTCATAAAGCAACAATAATTAAAATAGTGTGGTACTGGCATAAGCATAGACATATAGATCAATAGAATAGAATTGAGAGTCCAGAAATAAATCTATGTTTTTATAGTCAACTGATTTTCAGCTAGGGTGTGAAAGAATATTTAATAGGGGGAAAGGATAGTCACCTCAACAAATGCTTCTGGGACAACTGGATGCCCACCTCAAAAGAATGAAGTCAGACTCTTCCCTCACACTATGTGCAAAAATTAACTCAAGGGGCACCTGGGTGGCTCAGTCGGGTAGCATCTGCCTTTGGCTCAGGTCATGATCCCGTGGTCCTGGGATTGAGCCCCACGTCTGGGGTCCCTGCTCAGCGGAGAGTCTGTTTCTCCCTCTCTCTCTGCCCCTCCCCTGCTCACATGCCCATGCACACGCTCCCTCTCTCTTTCAAATAAATAAATAAAATCTTTAAAAAAATGAACTCATTGGGTGCTTGGGTGGCTCAGTCGGTTAAACATCCGACAACTCTTGGTTTCAGCTCAGGTCATGATCTCACAGTTGTGGGATTGAGCTCTGCATTGGGCTGTCAGCTCAGCTTGGAGTCTGCTTCAGATTCTCTCTCCCTCTCCCTCCTGCTCTCTCTCTCTCTCTCTCAAATAAATAAAATCATAAATAAACTCAAAATGGGTCACATATCTGAATGTGAGAGTAAAAACATAAAAGTCTTGGAAGAAAACTGGACTTCCTCAAAATTGAAAACTTGGTGCTTCAAAGGACACCATCAAGAAAGTTAAAAGACAATTCACCAAATGGGAGAAAATATTTGCAAATCATATATCTGGTAAAGTATTACATTTAGAATATATAAAGAACTCTTATAACTCAATAATAAAATAGACAAAAAACCCATTTAACATGGTGAAAGGATCCGAAGAGGCATTTCTCCAGAGAAGTGACATTGATGACCAATAAACACATGAAATATCGCTAGTTATCAGGGATCAACATTCCTGATGCAAGTCAACATCACAAGGAGATACCACTTCATATCCATTAGAATGAGGAGAATCAAAAAGTCAGATAATAAAAATATTGGCAAGGATATGGAGAATGAGGCCCTCATAAACTGCTACTGGGAATGTAAAACACAGCCACTTTGGAAACAGTCCAGCATTTCCTTGACACGTCAACATTCAGTTACCGCATGACCCAGCAGTTCCCCTCCTAGGTATATACCCAAGACAACTGAATGCCTATGTCCACGCAAAAACCTGTATACAAACACTCGTAGCAGCATCATTCAAAAGAACCAAAGAGTAGGAACAACCCCAGTGTACAGCATATGACGAGTGGATAAACAGAATGGGTTAGCTCCACACAGTGGAGTCTTACTGAGCCATAAAAAAGAATGGAGTGTTGATACATGCTGCAACATGGAGTGCTGATACATGCTGCAACATGAAGGAGTGCTGATACATGCTGCAACATGAAGGAGTGCTGATACATGCTGCAACATGAAGGAGTGCTGATACATGCTGCAACATGAAGGAGTGCTGATACATGCTGCAACATGAAGGAGTGCTGATACATGCTGCAACATGAAGGAGTGCTGATACATGCTGCAACATGAAGGAGTGCTGATACATGCTGCAACATGAAGGAGTGCTGATACATGCTGCAACATGAAGGAGTGCTGATACATGCTGCAACATGAAGGAGTGCTGATACATGCTGCAACATGAAGGAGTGCTGATACATGCTGCAACATGAAGGAGTGTTGATACATGCTGCAACATGAAGGAGTGTTGATACATGCTGCAACATGAAGGAAACTTGAAAACATCATGCGAAAGGAAAGAAACCAGCCACCAAAGACCACATATTGTATGATTCCTTGTTGTGTAAAATTCAGAATAGGCAAATCAGTAGAGACGGAAAGGAGATTACTGGTTGCTCTGAGTTGGGGGGGGGAGAAAATAGAGGAGTGATAGCTCAGGAATAGAGGGTTTCTTTTTGACAGAATGAAAATGTTCTAAAATCGATTGTGGCAGTGTCTGCATGTATCTGTGAATATGCTTAAAACCCCTGAGTTGTGCACCTTAACTGGGTGAATTATTTGGTATATGAATGATATCTCAATAAAACTGCTTTTTAAATAACAGTAATAATACTCTTTGTGCTCTTTATATCTCGAAGGGTGGTTGGGAGCGTGAAATGGAGAATTTATGCGGAAGTACTTGGTACCCTGTGCCGTGCTATACAAATGGAGCCTATTATATCCCTGAATGGGATCAATTCGCTTTTCCACCAGCACCTGTCAGTGCAAAACTCATAAACTGCCATTCCTGAAACTACCTTAGCCTCCAATTAGATTTCCTTTCCTTCAGTAGTTAAAACTCATTGACAAATTCATTCATTACACCCCTGAAATAGCTCTGCATAATAGTTGCTTGTGGAATGCTTCTTACCATCACAGGCTTTTTAAAAGAGGAAATAACATTTCTTTTATATTTTTTCCTAAATTTCAGCTCAAGTGTGCATAATTACCACACACACCAAGTTCCTCGCTGCATCAACCATGAAGTCTGCATGGTGTGTATAATAATCTGCTAACTGCTAATCATTCCTTTCCTCTCAAGTTCCCAAACCCCTCATTATATTTTGGCCATCGCTATGCTCTTCCGAGCCGTGGTGAACGGCAGTCCGAATAAGCAAAAGGAGATGAGAAAGATATTTGTCAAAGTGGTGAGGTTGAGAACAATATTGAAAGAATCTGGTTCTTGGCCAGGTGAGCCTATGAACGCAGTGCCAGCACACCATTTTTAGACATGAGAAGAAGGGAGAAATCAAGTGACCCTTTCTGGTGGCATTTTCTTTGCTTGGCTGACCTGGCCAACCCTGCAGTCCAAATCACCTTAGCTTTTCATCCAATTTATACAGCCTTGGACCCCAGCCACGTTTCATTTGGCTTGCAAGCAGCCAATGCCCTCTTGACCTCATTTTTACATTTTGCAAATAGTATCTAATGATAAGAGCTTTTTTGTAAAGCTCTATGTACCTGGCATGGTGCCGAGAAGTGTTATGTGCCTCCTCACAAGCACTTTATGAGGCGGATGGCAAAACTGAGGCCCAGAGAGACTTAATCACCGGACAGAGTCACACAGCTGGTGGCGGTGGCACCAGGGCTCAAACCCTGATTCTGTTTGAACACAGAGCCCATGCTCTTCTACGTTGTTCTGTGCTGCACACTGAAAACTAGTGCCCTCTCACACTTGCTGAATTGTTACACATCGAGGCATTTTCAGAATGTGTGAAGTTTCCCTACCTCTGCTTTTCCACGTTAAGCTGATCTGGGAGTTCGTATTGCCCCTCTCTCCCAGAGGCATACCTTGGTTGAACCTCAAAAACTAAGGAAGCCGGACATCCTTGGTTCCGGACAGCAGTTTTTATAGAGAAAGTGTGGAGTAACAGCGCCCCCAGGTGGTCATGTGCATTTTCCCATGTGGCCTCCAGGTGAGAAGTGGGAAGTAGAAACCTGCCGCTGCTGACCTGATGGCCTTCGTGGTATGTGCGTGTGACCGCCGAGGACCTGGCTGTAGACCTGGGCAGATTCCAGGCCTGGACTCTGCCACCGTGGCTGAAACGAGAAGTGCAGTCAAAGTCCCAACAGAGGTGTTGAAGATCCACCCAGACCCATAGGCAGTCTGAAGGCTTCGTGGCCAGGAAAGTGCCCCCTGCCATCCAGTCCTTGGCCCACACCTGCATCTCCTCCCACGGAGCACCGGCTCTGCTAAAGCTTCGTTGCCTTGCTGGAAGTAAAATCACCAACCTGAGGTAGGGGTGAGGGCAGCAACACTTTAATTCTTAGTAATTATTCGCATCTTCATGTGAAATATGTCCCTCTGGTCCATCCCTGATAACAAGTGTTTCAAGGGAAAGAGAACCTAAGGATGCTGAGAGCCAGGAGTAGTGGGGAAGCAAGAACTAGAGAAAGGAAGAGGACTCAAAGAGAGGAGAGAAGGAGGAAGGAGAAGGGAAGGCGGGAAGGGCCCAACAAGACAGGAGAGGGGTGTAGCCCAGTGCCCTCTGCAGTCTGACTCAGTCCTCCTTGCCCCGGGCTTCGGAAGCCGGAAGAACCTGCAAAGGTAGGTATTCAATACACGAGACACTCCAAGGGCTCCCCCCTGGGTTCCCGTCATGGCTTCGTGGCTTCATGGCTTCGTGTATAGTCTGGGCTCTCCAGAGGAGCAGAATGAACAGATCAGAGAGATAGGTAGGTAGGTAGATACTACAAGGAAATGGCTCGTGAGATTTGGGGGCCTAAGAATTCATGATCCACAGCCAGCAAGCTGGAGACTCAGGAGAGCAAGGCGTGTAGTTCCAGTTCAAGGCTGAGGGCCCGAGAACCAGGACACTGGATGGTGCAACTTTCAGTCTGAGTCCAAGTCTGAAGGGGGGAGAACACTGGTATCCCAGATCAAAGAGGCAGAGAGAGAGAGGATTCTCTCTTAGTCAGCGTTTTATTCTATGCAGGCCCTCAGTGGGATGAGGTCCACCCACACTGGGCAGGGCAATCTGCTTCACTCACTCCACGGATTCTAATGTTAATCTCATCTAGAAACATCCTCACAGACACACCCTGAAATAATATTCAACCAAATACCTGGGCATCCTGTGGCTCAGTCAAGTTCACACATAGAGCGAACCATCCCACTTGGCAACAGCCCCTGTTGGCACACTACTTTTTGGTTGTTTGCATCCAGGCTGTTCTCACCCTAGACAGTAGAGGCCAAGGGCAGAAACAGTCTCTTCTAGCATCATAGCCCCAGCATCTGACACAGTTAAGTCCTCAAGATGTTTGAAAAGTGTGAAAACAGACAAAGGAACAAACTCACAGATTTGGGCCCAATATGAAGAATGTACAGTACTCGGCTCATTACAGAGCCGTGCCCTCTCTGGAGGGCGGTAAGCTCTGAGTTCAGGGCTGTGCATGTCACCACATTCTCAGTGCTTAATATGGTGTTTGACACATAGGGGGTGCTCAATAAATGTTTGCTGACCCAGGGACCACTGAGTGGTTCCCTTCTTAGAGAAGGGGCTGGCCTTGCGTTTCCCATGGAGCTGACCGAAAACCACTCTCACTTCTCAGGAGAGAAGTCTGAGAACAGGCTTTTATGAATTGCTATCTTTTACATTTGCTTCAGGTTTCAGAGGCCTTTGTTTGCAAAATCCCAGCCTTGCCTGCTGTCACCACAGCAAGGAGAAGGTGTCAGAGAGCCATCGGACCCCTTGGGGGAAAGCCAGGAAGACTGTGCACTTAGTGCTGTCTGTGCGCAGCCTGCAACAGCACCGTGGGCCCTCCTGGGGAGAGTGAAAATCCTGATGAAATGGAGCCGGTCATAGCCCAGGAGCCTGCTGAGCTACAGGAGAGTTGCCCTAATGCTGTAAGACAGTTTCCAGAACAATTTGGAAAAAGGTAAAGAGATCCAGTCCAAGTTCATCTTCCTTGCTGGAAGTCTCTGCTCTTCGGGAAAAGCAAGGAAGAGAAATCTGCCTTTGGGGCTTCTGTGTCTTAGTTTTGCTTGTGGAAAAAAGTGATGGTGGTCCCAGAGAGTCACAGAAGCATGGGAGCTTGTCAACCCCCAATTCGTCAGTCAGGAGGCTGGGCTCAAGGAAAACCAAAGTCCCAGTTAGCCACCACTCCCGGCCACTCGCAGAAGGGCTATGGGGTAGTAGTGAGTAGTGATTCTCTGGAATCAGAACTGCCCTCCGATGGAGTCTTCATCATCTGCTGGCTTGGGCCATTACAGGGGTGACACCAAAGGTAGCTTAGAGGGGCTTTAGCCACCCATGATCTCCCGAAGGCTCAAATGCTTCTTTTCTACGATGGCATCACACCTCCCGTGTAGCTCATTAGGAGAATGTTAGAGGACATTATGCATGTTCCTATTCTGTGCATTTGTAATACAGCGGACGTACTCAATAAATGGAACTTTCCTTCCACTCTTGTCAGGCCTGCCCCAGAAAACCCCAAAAGGACATACGTGGAAAAAATCTAGCTCTGGTGTTCCAGCCCAGATTCGAGGAGATGCCCCGGGACCAGCGTAGCAAGACTTCGAAGGCCCAAGCCCTGAGCCCTGGGTCATGTGATCTGCCACATGGTAGCGTGTTGCCTCACTCAGGAGTGGAAGTGATTGTTGGAATCTGATGCAGTTGGAGGTATAAAAGACAATCTCACACCCCTGATCTTTCGGCGTGGCAGGTATCTCTGAGCCCACCAAACATGACTGTGTGGTCTATAGCCAAGCATGCTTGCACAGTGGGTGAGGGGTCCCAAGCCTCTCCCTTCCCTGACCCTGGTCTAACTCACCTCCTATCTCCATCTTTCCAGCCCCTTTACTTTTTCCATTCTTCTTCCTCTTGTCATCCTTTCCTACAAAGGGAGATCATATTAATACAATGTGTACATGAAAGTAGATGTGTCTAAAAGTGCTTTGTTAACTGCAAGGGGCTATACAGAACGTATGTTTCATTGTTTTATTTTTCCGTACAGGAACTCCTCTCTATGCATCACATACCATCAGTTAAAAGCACTGGCTTTATTTTGGGTGGGGGGGGAGAAGGGATGTTTGTTTAGTTTTAGGTTCCTTGGCTTTTTCATTTTCTTGTTTTTTAGTTCTGATTTCTGTGCACATTCCAGTTCCTAAGGGAATTTAGTGGCATTTTGAAAACCCAGCTGGCCTCCCAGTGTGGCTGAGATAGAGACATGATTCTCTGGAGAAAGAATTCTCACCCTGCAGCTTGCTACATAGACTTGCTCAGGTGAGAAGTGGCTCAGCTCCAGACTCACACCTGACGCTCAGAGTGTCTGTCCTTGTGACTTTTGATTTGGGGATTGGATCAGAAACTACAATACGTTTCCTTTGCCCTAACGTATTAGACTTGTCTCTCCAAATTGGCAGGTGCGCAGGCTTCTGACTGAGTGTCAAATGCAACAGTTCCGGAGGACCCTTTGAGGGGCCCTGCAGGACCCTGTTGGGGGCTCAGTAACAATGCTTTACTTCCCAGCCTGAGTCCTGAACCTACTGAGAAGTAAGGCAAGAGACCAAATAGTTAGAGCCCAAAATGTCTCATTTTTTGCTGAAATAGGTTAGGTTGGAAAATCTGACTTGTATCTGTCGGCAAACGGAACCTCACCTTTAGGCTGGACCCTGGTAAGGGCGTGCTGGACCAGAGCAAGCCTCCCCCCGCCGGGGATGCGGCCGAGCCCGCCTGGAAGAGCAGAGCAGAGCAGAGCATGTGCGCATAGCAGAGACACCTGCTCCCAACAGGAAAAAGTGAGACCCTGAGCCAAGCTCCCGGTTTTCTTCCCAAGTTCACCAAGTGGAAGGAACTCTGCCCTAGACTAATCCTAGCCAAGGACTATTCTTTGCTCTCAGTCTCCTGGAGGCAAATGTTTACAGAATGACGATTTCCTTCAAGAGGGACATCTGGTACCCTATGATCTATTCTCTTCTGACATAGTAATTAACACACCTCCATCGCATGCTCTTTCTGGTGTTTACCACAAACCCCAGTTGTGTTCTGGCATTCACACCTCCCACCACTGCAGTCACTTCTTCCGTTTACCTAACACCCAACACCTACTCACCGCCAGCTGTAGTCTGAGGGCACGCATGACATCGTGGCTCGAGTTAGCGTTTCCTCCTAAACCGTTTAAATGATACAACCTGTCCCTCTTTTGTCCTTACATAGGCACATTCTGTTGGCGGTTTCCATATTTTTGGACTCCAGTGTCATTAGTGTTACATGAACCCACAGCAACAATAAATGGAAAACCTAATCATTGTGGGTTTTTTTGTTTAAGTCTGTTCCATTCAAATGAGTCATACCATTAAGTAAATACACAGTTTCCTTTAAGCGCTTAATCAGTTACACAAGTTCCAAAGAGTTCACTCTGACCCCGTGTTGTGTTACGGTTTTTTCCTTGTTCTGTAAAACTTTCGTTCTTGGATTACACATTTTCAGGGACGACTGCCAATTCCTCCTTTCTCCTCTGTCCTTCTCTGAGCATTGTGTGTGTGTGTTTTCATGTCAGCATCCTAGTCCTGCAAATTAAAGCCACCTTTCCTGTTTTTTTCAGCAAATTGAATCAATTCCAATTTTCTTCTGGGTTTCCCTGTTAGTGTTTAGTGTGTGTGCTTAATTGTTCCAGTAAGCTTCCCACTCTGTTTCAAAGGCATCTGAGGTGAAGAGCAATACACTGGAAAGGAATTGAACTTTCTGAGTTCAGAGCCGCCTCCTCCTTGGGGGCCCCAGCAGTGGGGCAGGAGTCTAAGGGAACTTGGCAGGTAGTTGCATCCTCCCCGTGCTTCCATTATCTTCCCAACAACACTTTACACTTCCTTCAGCCATGCACACACCATCCGTGTTTTCATGACTTGCTCCTCTGTCTTTCTACTCGCCTACTCTGCGAATCCGCCAAGGCAAAACTCTGTCTTTTTTTGGATCTCCTCCAGCTAGCTCCTCACTCCTAGTGGGGGCTCAGTTACTACTGGACGAAAGGGAAAGGAAAAGAAAGAAGTGAGGCGCTCAAGAGGGGCCGGCCGCAGCACCCATGCCTATGCTAGTCCCCCTCTCCACAAAGCTGTCCCCACACTACACTTTCTCAAGGAGAGCTCCCTCCCTTCTGTCACTCCCATGTCCATTCAGGGTCACCCCCTCAGAGTATCTGCATCCTTCCTAAAGGAATCACCAAATGCGCACACATGGACACACACACACGCGCGCGCGCACACACACACACACACACACACACACACACACAGAGTCACCTTCTATCTTCCTTCCCTGCCTTATCTATTTCTGACTCTTCACTATGGGAAATTATGTTAGCTGTATGTGCAGTTACCGTCCGTCTCCATCCACTATAATGTAAGGCCCGGAGGTACCTTAAATAGTGCCTGGCATGTGGTCAGTTCCTAACAGAGTTTCAATGGAGTGAATAAATGGAGGAAGAGGGGAGGAAGGAAGGGAATGTTTCCACTCCCCCCAAGCCCTATTCAATCAACTTTTTTAAAATGTAGAGTAGTGGAACCTCCAGGGAGAAAAAGGAAACTGTTCTTCTGCCCTTTGCTGACCTGCCCCCTGGCTCTTCAATGTAGACAACAGGGTCCAGAAAACATCTGTGGTGGGAGAACAGGTGGGGGAAGGGAGAAATGTCTCAATCCATGTATCCTTCAAGATGCAAAGGAAGAATGCTGTAAGAAATGTGGCGGGCCAAGACACGGAGCTGTCCTGGAGACGGTTCGAGCCACACTGCCCGTGTGCACTAAAGGGCCGGCTGCACTTCAGAAAATGGGGAACACAGCTTGCACAGACTCCCACAGGCAGTTTAGATAGGTCGCGGCACCCGGGAAGAGCCGGCACAGTGAGGCCTCCGTAGGGCCTGAAGTCAGCCCTGGAAAGCCAGCAGCCAGAGGCTGCAGCATTGCTGCTCCGCCCACTACATTGTCTTCTCCTTTGCTCTGTGGCTCTGCTTCCTTCTCTCACCACAGACCGATGCACAGGAGCCAAATATGGCTGGTTGGGAGTCCCACAGACCCATTTCCCAGTTCCAAGGAGGAGAATCTGATGGGACCATCTTGGGTCAAGTGTCCACATCCCCTTCTCATCAGCTGTAGGTGGGGTCACGTCACACAGGCGTGGCAGCCAGCAAGGTTCAGAGAACGGGGTGTGTGGCTGAAAATCACCCCAAAGGACATTTACCATCTTTACCTTAGTCAACAGGTGGTGTATGCGCTCCAGACTGACAACATCTGAGAAAGTTTATTGTCATTTCTTTTCAAATGTCCAGATATTTTCCATTTGTTTTCTCTGTCATTCACCCAATATCACCTAGCCCTGGGAGCGTAAAATAGAAAAGGCCGCCCTGTGAAATGTTTGCTGGGTCACTAGGGCATTCAACACTTGTTTCCAGGGGTCGTGGATCTAAAGCAGCAATCATGAGTCAATGACAGAGAAATGTTCACCGCCCTAAATTAGCCTAAAGAAGCCAAGTGTGACAGAAATCCTGTGGGCAAGTTTCCACCTTCCTCTTTCATTGATTCTGGGTCCTGAGAAAATAACTCCTGGAATGTACCCACTGAGTCCAACCACCTCGACAGAGCAAGATAGTGTATCCTGAATGCACCCAGAACACACTTTTCCATGGGTAATTATGAGGCCAGCTCACACGGCCTTTTGCCTCTCTCGCTGACTATTTCTGATTCATTCAAATGGTTCGCTGGCCAGGGAGCCCAGGGGTATGTGATACAAGATGACACCAGGTGAAGGCATACCTTGGGCTTTTTTTTTTTTTTTTTTGAATACTTGGTATTTTTTAATTGATTTACATTTGAGCAAAGTGTTCCTTTATGGTGGAAAGTCTCTTCGATAGACGGGGTGGTGGGGAGGGTAAAACGAGGTGGCTACAAGTAGAGACGCTGCTGTGCACATTAATGTAAGATTTGTCCTCACTGTGGACAGGGACGTAGCTCCAAACATGAGGACTCCTTTGGAGAAATATTCCTACTCTAGGAAAGTGCAGGTGTGTGTCCACCATCGTCCTGCCTTGTGGACAGGTTTGGGGCCAGTTCTGGCTGGTTCCAGGCACTGCTTGCCCAGGTACAACTCCATGAAGACCCTCTAGGTGATCAAGTCTTTGATCCCGGAGATTTTAAATATTCTGAACTATTGGAAGGAGAGCAGCTGAAGGACATCCTGGCACACAGGTGGCTGCGTTCAGACCCAGCTAATCATCACCGTGACTGCAGCCAATGAGCATTCCTCACAACAGGTGAACAGGACACCTAATCTAGGTGCATGCTTCTAGGAGTTGAGCTGCCTGAGGTCTCCACGGGTATGAGCTGCTGGGCCATGGGCCATGTCCCAGTGGAGCACAGCTCTCACTTTCTGGCCTTGAGGTCCTTCCTCTCTCCTCACCTCTCCCCCCACCCCCCCACCCCCAGTCTGTGGAATCTTTAGTCTGGGGGCAGAGCTCTGTTTGCACTACAGCAGCGATGCAGCCGGCTCTTTCTGTCTCACCCCCGTATCAGTGACTTTTGAACTTACACATTACTAATTCGCCTCCTTTATTCTCTGCCTCAAGAGGAACAGCCTTCCCCTAGAAGCCCTGGATGACTCATATCTAGTTTTCTGGGCTGGGAGGAACATCTTCAGGGTGCAAGTGAAGAAAACCTGAGAGTGCAGAGTTGGAAGGATTGTGGGTGTTGAGGGGTGGGTGAGAACACAGAACCGATTCCTTCAAGTATTATCCCATTCCATATGGATTAGGCATTGTGCCCATAATATAATGCTTGTTACTCTGGAGTTTTGTGTTCTTGTTCACGTGGTTTCCTGCAGGGCTACAGGACAGACAAGGGGACCTTACCCAGAGGAGAAAGCAGGAAGATCGGCTGGATTTGACTCAGTGCAGCCCAGGGGGGGCTAAACCGCGGATGTCCGGCTACAGAGTTGACTAAGGGACCAGATCTCGGGAAATGTACTGATATTAGATGTCACTTCCTTGTGTTTTTTGAAGACCATAATGCCAGACCTCATGTCCACCAATGAAGGTATGTTTTTCCCTTAAAGGGGTGTCCTTTCAATCATTTCTTAGGTAAGCTGACCTCAAGCTAAGTGAAGGGGAGAAAATAAGTAAATAGCTTTTCCTTTTCCCTGGGGTGAGTCAGGCCTAAATTCGGAGGATGAACATAAGTGAAACCCTCCTGTCTGGGAGGTGAGGTTTGTTGGTTAAGCGGCCTTTCCTATGGGAGGTAGAAATGAGGGAGTGTACCCCCACTGCATGCCTCGGCACCCACCACGTCTTCCTGGCCCCCTACCTAGAGGTTGGAAGCACACTCTGCACATGGCAGCCAGAAGTACCAGGGAGATAACACCCCCAGGGGAGTGTCAGCCAGGGGTGGCTGGGAGCAACTGGACAAATATACCCAATTTCTTCAATCCTCAGGACAATTCTGAGACGTGTTCTACACCATTACTGTCCAACAGTAAAATAATGTAAATGATTATAATTATCACGCAATCCTCATGGCATCTTACATTTTCTTGTGGAAACATTTAAAAAGGTAATATGAGGCAGGTGAAATTAATAAAATAATTTGTTTAACCCATGTATCTAAAATATTGTCATGTCAACATATAATCAATATAAAAATTATCAATGAGATAATTTACTTTTTTGGTACAATTCTTTTTTATGTTAGAAATCCAATGTGTATCTTACATTCAGAGCACGGCTCAATTCCAATTAGACACATTTTAAATGCTCAGCAGCCACGTGTGACTAACGATCATATTGACCACGCCTGTTCTATACTGTCTCTCAAAGTCTCCCGGTGCGATTGAGCCCCAGTTGCCCTACAGTGGTAAATCTTCACATCGATGCACCCTATTTAGTCTTCCTTCCCTTCCCCGAATGACTTCTGCAGTTTTTTACCAGAGCTGCCTGAGGTCATCTGCCAGGTGAACTACTTGCCTCCATATCTGTGCCTCTGAGTCAGCTTCTGGGGACCACAACCTGACACACGATGGATCTAAGCCTCTAAGCTCTAAGGCCAAATCTCATGTTAGTTGTTAAGGTGTGCTCAATTTTGAACTTTCCTTCTGTTATTTTTACATGGGGTAAATACTTGCTAAAAGTTACAACAAGGTGTGTTCTATGCTGTGACAACCTGAGGGAAGGGTCTGTCTGTTCTTGAGCCTCGATAGCAAAGGACAGAACAGTGTCCCCTCCCCTGAGGCCAAAGTGGTGGTAGCAGTAGCAGGGCCCATGAAGATAGCTATGCCCCACAGAGGGGCAATTTCACGAGGGTCACCAGCAGCAATATAGCCTAGTGACAAGGAGACTGGGGCAGAAGAACACAAGGGACTCTTGGCTTTCACATAAGATGGTGCTGGGGACCCTCAGGCCAGAGGACAGTTTCTAGCCCCCAAACCAAGGGGAGGGTGTACCAGCTATCACAATTGTATATTTAAAAGGAAATTTAAATTTCTTTTTTTTTTAAAGATTTTATTTATTTATTTGACAGAGACAGCCAGCGAGAGAGGGAACACAAGCAGGGGGAGTGGGAGAGGAAGAAGCAGTCTCCTAGCAGAGGAGCCTGATATGGGGCTCGATCCCAGAACGCTGGGATCACGCCCTGAGCTGAAAGCAGACGCTTAACAACTGCACCACCCAGGCGCCCTGGAAATTTAAATTTCTGTAGGCATAGGTGGTAAAGCCTGGACACTGGAGTGGCTTGTTAGTTAAGTCTCAATTTGCTGCCTCAGTCAGGATGACTTCAGAGAATCCTCCATCCATACCTCGGAATGAAAAGCAACGGCAGGTTAAGATGCAGATTGACTCCAGCATTGTTTATAAATTCCTCTAGAAGAGGACCTGACTTCTAGAACAGGTGTGTGCTTCTAGGAGTTAGAGCGTGACTTATAATTACGTAAAACAACACTAAACACATAGACCAGCTCTATCAGGGGGCACGTGGGTGGCTCAGTCAGTTAGCGTCTGCCTTCAGCTCAGGTCAGGATCCCAGGGTCCTGGGATTGAGCCCCAGTCAGGCTTCTTGCTCAGCGGGGAGCCTGCTTCTCCCTCTGCCCTCTGCCTACTGCTCCCCCTGCCTGTGCTCCCTCTCTCTGTCAAATAAATAAATAAAATCTTTAAAAAAAAAAAAAAGGAACAGTTCTATCAGGGTATGGAGCAAAGATGAGAGAGCAACTTTGTGTCAGCAAGCATGAAAGTATCCTTAGAAGAAACCTGACCCCAAAATGTTCACATGTATTAACAAAATATTTTGTTTTGTATTTACCTACTGAAAATGGAAAATTCTTTCCTGCTTATCTGTGCTCCCTCTCCAATTCTCTTAAGCAGAATGGAACTAGCTGTTTTTCCAGGCATATTTTTTTTCTCAAGCCATCATCTTCATCAAATATAGGCCAATATATTTTAACTTCTATGAGCCAGACATTAGAAATGAACAAAATATCTTACAGAAGACTAGTCTAAAGCTGTGGCTTTATATCCTTACCTCCTAAAACCATGTGCCTTCACTACCTTTTCCAAAAAGTGAATTTAAAATGACAATGGCAATATTTTGTCTTGGCTTCCACAACACACTCTGTTGAAATTACTTTCCCTAAAGTCACCAGTGAGCTCCTGTCCTAATAAACCTAACCAGGGATACTCTCTACATTCTCATTCTACTTGAATTTTTTCTGCAGCATTCAACATCTTGAACAACACTTTGTTTATTCCGTTTCAATAAGTATTTACTTATCACTATAAACCGAGCACTGTTATAAGCACTTTAGATACATCAGCAAATAAGACAAAGACCTGTGCCCTTCTGGAGCTCACATTATAGTATGGGCAGACATCATTAAACCATAGTCCCCAGTTACTGATAGTTTTTAGAAGTTGGACACCAAAATGTCCTTTCTGAGCAAGCAAGGAAAGGTCTTAGGCTTTAGAGGCTGGAGAATGTGAGTCAGACTAGAAGACAAGAGAAAGCTGTGGGGTGATGTGTGATTTTCACCTTAAGTATCCCCAAACAGTCAGTAAATTCCTAAGCATCACAAGGTGCCAAGTGTAATTGGATTTCTTATGGAAAATGGAGCTGGGGTGTTGCTTACGTCTGGGCCTGGAAACCGTGCTGGTTCTCTCAAACCCACACTCTCTCTCCCCACTGCTGGCGCCATTTTATGAGTTTGGGGCCTCAACCTTCAAGCTGCTCTCCCTCCTGAGCTCTAGTCTTACTCTTCTCTACCCCAGCCCCCATGTTGCTGCCTGAGGGATCGTTCCCTAAAATACAAATCAATTCTTGTCACTGCCTTTTTCCTGAATCAGGCCTTCTGAAATTGGTAATATGCTTACCAAAGATCCCTTGATAAGATATACACCGAGAGACACAGATTCATTTGTCAATAGAATCATACATAGAAAAAGCACAATGGGGTAATTTTTTTTTCTCTCAAAACAAGAGTGAAATGCTCTTCCCATTTAAAAGGGGTTGACACGCTTTTCACTGCTGTAGGACCTGTCTGTAGTTAAACAGCAAAGATTCTCATGAACTGTGAATGGTTGATAGAGCTAAGCTAATCTTGACAGCAACCCAGGTCATCACAAGTGGTTGTCTGGGAGTTGGGAGAGCCGACACCAAGCAGTGTAAGGCATGCGAAGCTGGTTCATTGCCCAGATTGGTCCGGAGCTGCAGGTTAATCCTCACATTCAGCAGCTTGAGGCTTGAGATGACTGACGGCCCAGTAGCTGTTCAATGTCCCATCAGAAAGATGGGATCAAGTTTTGTTCGGTTCTGAAAGTCGTCCAGAGGGTGTGGGTGCTGCCCAGGGAGAGCCAGCGTCTGGAGAAGCAGCCTAAGGACTGAGTTTCCTCAAGGCAGCATAGCTGGGGGAGAAACCGCATAGGGGCGGAGGGGAATCAAGGTCCTCATCACGAAGAAGGTGCTGACAAGCATCAGATCTGGAGGATGACTTAATAATGACAATAAGCCTCAGACAAACAAAAGTGGTAATTGCTAACATCTACTGCCCACTTGGTATGGAAACTAAGCTCGGTACACGCGCTCAATCTGTGAGATGAGAGGCTGCTACTTCTTATTGTTTTATGTTCGTATTTCCCAACACTCCACCTTTATTCCTCTGCTCTTCACATATTGAAACTTCTTTCCTGGGTGGATGAGAAACCTTGGGCATATAGCAGTTAGGAAACTTGCCTGAACTTGAGCAGTAAGTGGTTAAGGAATGACTCAAGGCCAAGTGGAGTAAGGCTGAAAACCAGACAGTGGGGTGTGAGTCAGAGACCACAAGATGGAGGTCAGGATGGAGGACGGGCAAGGGATGGGCCGAGGCAAGTGGGCTAGAGCTAAGGTCAGGACAAGTTACAAAACACTGAATTCTCCTTTAGCTGCGTCCTGGTGTGTCACAGAAGTGAGGATGGCGGCTGAGAGGAGCCACACAGGACCGGTTGGGGATAATGGAAAAGGTATGCCGACGTAAAGAAGAATGATTATTTTATTTTGCTTTCTATTATTCTGTTGTGGTAAGAACACTTAACATGGCATCTACCATCCTAACAAAATTTTGGGTGCACGATACTGCGTTGCTAACTACAGGCACAGGGTTGTACAGCAGGTCTCTAGAACATATTCATCTTGATTAACTGAAACTTAAGAGAGAGAGCAAGTGGGAGGGGCAGGGAAAGAGAGAGAGAATCTCAAGCAGACTCTGCACTGAGTGTGGAGCCCTGCGTGGGGCTGGATCTCATGACCCTGAGATCACGACCTGAGCTGAAACCAAGAGTCAGACGCTTAACTGACCACGCCACACAGGCACCTCCCTAACTGAGACTTTATATGCATTGAATAGCTCTCGGTTAGCCAGTCATTCCACATGTATTTATTGAACACCTACTGACTTAGTCCACCAAGGCTGCTCTAACAAATTACCGTTGACCGAGTGGCTTATAAACACATCGGAAATTTATTTGTCACAGTTCTAGAAGATGTAAGACCGAGATCAGGGTGCCAACATGGCCCGGTTCTGGTGAGAGCCCTCTTCCAGGTGGCAGACTGCCAACTTCTTATGACATCTTCACTTGGCAGAAAGAGCAAGGGAGCTCTCTGGGGTCTCTTGCGCAAGGGCGCCAACCCCATTCATGAGGGCTCCACCCTCATGACCTCATCACCTCTCGTAGGCCCCACCTCCTAATACTCTCACTGAGGGTCAGGATTTCAACACATGAGTTTTGGGGAGACACATTCATTTCAAAAACCTACCACATAGCAGGCACTGTGATAGAAGCAACATTGAAAAAGTCGACAAAACGCTGGCCTTACGGAGGCTACCATTTAGCTGAATAACAATAGATTGAATATTAAACAATAAAAACAGTAAATCTGATGTGTTGTGCTGTCACAACCAGCTCTTTCCAAGGAAAAATCCTAGTGGAACTGGATTTAAAAAATTAGGGGAAAGATAAAGAAAAAAACAACTTCCTATTCTTCAGACCAGCCCCCTTCCTCAGTTTAGCAAAGATTCTCAAGGTTCGAGTAGCTCTGGCGTATGAACATGGTCCCTCAGAGGCTTAGAGTTGGAAGCACTGTCAAACTCCCCTAGGCAAACCGCCTTACCTTCTCCCTTCCAGCTTGCGTATTCCCTCCCAGAGAAAGTGCTCTGGGATATGCTTGAACACCTTGCAGGAAAGAAAACTTAGTGTTTCTCAACTCAATCCACTCCAGAGAAGTTCAGTTTTTGTTTTATTTTGTTTTGTTTACCTTATGCTGGTCCCTGTTAGCGTTCATGCTAACCCTGAGTCCGTCATTAAAAGTATTTTATGTTCTCAGTTTTGGGTTACCCACAAATTAATTTTTTTTAAATGCCTTCTGGATCACTGTTTTTCACACAATGCTCCGAGAAGCCCTGGGTACTGCTCCGCTCTGGGCACTCATAAGCTACGCCTTCGACACTCCTTCCCAAATTATGCTGTGATAGAGCCCTGCTGGAGTTTGCAAGCACTGCCTTCTTTCTCCTTCTGCGACCTGTGTGTAAGTCCCCTCACTGTTGCACACGGGTCTTCATGCCTCGTGGATCTTCAGCAGGATCAGGCATGCTCCTTTACGAGATGCCTTCTGTATACTCCAAGGTGCCGTCTGACAGCACCACGAACCTCTGAACTCATGTGAAGCTGTTTTGTTACCATCTCCTCATTCACCAGAAGAGCGTCCATTTGTAGAAACTCGCTATAGACTAAGGAGTCCTCTTACTAGATTTTCCTGAGCTTTGGCTTCTGCTTAATTATGTTGATGCCACCTTCTGAGTCCTGCTCCATCACTTCCATCCCTGGGGCTTGATGTAGGGCCCATTCCTTAGCTTCCTCGCCGTGGCAGGAGCTCTTGAAAGGCAGCAGAACCGGAATGCTCTCTTTCCTGTCAATCTTGGGATGTTCTCTTTCGCATTGAGGAGGTTGGACAGCCTCTTGGTAAGTTTCCTAGCTTTTCTTTTTCCTGCCTCAGGCACAGAGAACAGACCTGAATGCATTATATCTGCCCTTGCCCCAGGGAATGTTCTTAGCTCCTCTGACTCACACCACATCCTAAAGCAGTTAGCTCAGTCTACAGCTAGTAGTGAAGAACACTGGCCTTGTAATCAGACATGCCGTGTTGGAATCCTGATTCTACTAGTTGGTAGTGGAGTGGCCTTGGGCAAATACTACTTTCTAAACCTCAGAATTCTCATTGTGAAGTGAGTATAATAAAGCCGACCTGGAAGGACTGTTATTAGGTATTAAACCTCAATAGAAGAGGTATTGTGCTTGGTTCAGAGTGGCTATGAAATAAATCTCTAGTGATCATTTCTTCCCAGGCATTTGTATGATGGGGAGATCTAACCCCTCCATCAAGATTTCTGGGCCAGTATATAGGATAGCGTCTCCCCTCAACTATATTTAAGGTACTTTGTCCCATAATCATGCAAGCCTCTAATAGTAAATTCCAGTCTTCACTCTCTAAACAAACCTCCTAGGGCAAGGCAGAGGGACTGATCCCTTCCAAATGAAGTTTCCTCAACAACCCCAACAATGTCCTAGTCTTGGGGTATACTTATGAATGTCCTCCGAGTATTTCCTCAGGCCCATGCTTACCCCCTGCATCCTCCTGGTCTTTCCTTCCTAAACGGAGAGCCACTCCTGGGACAGACTACCTTGGAAAACTCATGAAGTTCCTGAGCTGAACTGTCTGAATTCCACCCATCGCGTCTGGCCGTGAAAACCCAGGAGTGTCTGGCTCAGAAATGGCCACTTTTTTCCTCCAACTATTGACAGGAAATTCCTAATTCACAATCACTTGGAATAGAATTCATTGCTCAACACGACACCTGGTATCTGGTAGGAAGTTTTGGGAGGAATCAATAAATAGCAGTTAAAGTACCACCTATTAAAGTCCTCTGGTCCAGTTTACATACACTTCTTTCAGGGCACCTGGGTGGCTCCGTTGGTTAAGTGTCTGCCTTCAGCTCAGGTCATGATCCCGGGTCCTGAGATCGAGCCCCCCCGTTGGGCCCCCTACTCAGCAGGGAGCCTGCTTCTCCCTCTTCCTCTGCCCCCTGCTCATGCTCTCTCTCTCTACCTCAAATAAATAAATAAAATCTTTTTTAAAAAAATCTAAATACACCTCTTTCATGTTGTCTTGTCAGAAATGGTTTCCTGGGGCGCCTGGGTAGCGCAGTTGTTAGGCGTCTGCCTTCAGCTCAGGGCATGATCCCGGCGTTCTGGGATCGAGCCCCACATCAGGCTCTTCCGCTGGGAGCCTGCTTCTTCCTCTCCCACTCCCCCTGCTTGTGTTCCCTCTCTCGCTGGCTGTCTCTATCTCTGTCGAATAAATAAATAAAAAATCTTTAAAAAAAAAAAAAAGGAATGGTTTCCTGTTCCCACCCTCTGCATCCCTATAATACCTATCTTTATTGAATACTTATTAATTGTTCCCAGGTCATATAGCTGATAATTGGCAACTGTACTAGATCAACTAGAATCCAACTGTACCGAGTTAAACAGTGTCTTCCCAAAATCCATGTCCACTGGAACACAGGAATGTGACCTTATTTGAAAATAATGTCTTTACAGATGTATTCAAGTTAAGAGAACGCCATACTAGATTAGAGTGGGCTTAAATCCAATGATTAGTGTTGTTATAAGAAGAGGGTTTGGAGACAACGAGACAGTGGGAAAACAGAGAAGGCCAGGTAAACATGTTAGAGTCATGTTGCCAAAGCCAAGGGATGCCAAGGATTTCTGGCAACAACCAGAAGCTACGAAGAGGCAAGGAAACAGTCCTCCCCAGAGTCTTCAGAGGGGACATGGCCCTGCCAATTTTGAACTTTTAGCCTCTAGCACTGTGAGAGAATACATTTCTGTTGTTTTAAGTCACCTGGTTTGTGGTAATTCGTTACAGCAGCCCTAGGAAACTAATACACCAGCCTAAGTCTGTCAGATGACAAACATCTTCATATTTAGCCAACATGATATGCTGTCTCGTGTTTGTAGTGCCTCAACTCTTTCTTTCATGGTACATTTATCAGATGCCTTGTATTTCACAGTAGGAGACAGTGCACCTAGAACTTGAGGTGGGGTTGGAGAGAGTGGGGAAGAGGTCAAATTACTGCAAGGTAAAGAATGGACAGGGCTATTTCTGGAAAAGGTGCCCAATCCTCATTACGGTCTGACCATGTGGTTAGCAGAGAAGGGGAAGTGTGTCTGCTTATGAAGGAAGTATGGTGCACTAGAAAGAAAGCAGGACTGGAAACTGCAAGGCCTGCCATGAACCAGCTCTGTGATTAAGCACATGATATTCAGACATGGCTGCTTTGACACAGACTGTTGACTTGGGAACATTGAGACATGGCCTCAAAAACAAAATAGTAAGCTCTCAGCTTTAAAAAATCCCTAAGCTCTTCACTCAGTCCCTCCCAATCCCTGATCCTGCCTCCATAACTCCCATATCTGACACATAGCAGACACTTCACTTTTTAGCTGAGTTAATGAATAAAGAATTGCATACTGAGGATAGAAGGACATTGGAGGTGTCAGAAATGAGATAATGGTCAACAACAAGGAGAAAGTCAAATGTATAAAGAGTCATGAAAGAAGCCTCAAGAATCAGAGATGTCTGCCACTAATATTGGGTAATCAATAGTGGTAACAAAAGGCAATGTGGCAAAATATCAATATTTGTCAAATCTTGGTAGTAAATATAGATGTTTGTAATATTTTTCTTTATAGTTTGGTGTGTTTTAAATGTTTTGTTTAAGAAAAGAACAACAGGGGCACCTGGGTGGTTCAGTCAGTTAAGCATCCAACTCTTGATTTTGGCTCAGGTCACGATCTCAGGGTCATGAGACTGAGCCCCATGTTGGGATCTCTGCTGGTGTGGAGCCTGCTTAAGATTCTCTCTCTCCCTCTCCCTCTGCTTCTCACCTCCATCCCCTATTCTCCTCCCCAACTCAGGTACACATGTACATGCACTCTCTCTCTCTAGAAAAAAAAAATAAAATAGAAAGAAAGAAAGAAAGAAAGAAAGAAAGAAAGAAAGAAAGAAAGAAAGAAAGAAAGAAAGAAAGAAAAAATAGAACAACCACCACTTCCTAATGGCTTTATCCATATGAATGTGTCAAATTGGCATCGTTCAAATCACTTTACTTTGATGGATGCTGAATCCCCTCCTTCGTGAGCAGACCTTGTATAGTTGTGGTAAAACAGTTCATTTCCACACGCAGATGGACCAAGACGTTGGAGAGAAGCTGTGGAAATATATATATGAAAAGACATTTCCTTGGGCTCTGTACTCCTACTCCTGAGAATTTATGCAAAGGAAATGATAATTCAAAAGGAAAAAGGATGGAGAATATGTAGATGAAAAATTGGGGGACAAAATTATAACAATGACAAATTGGGAATAACAAGGTAACCATGAGGGAGTGCTCACCACTGCTCCCACTCTGGTCACGCCACCCTCATCTTCCCCTAGATCACTGTGGTAGCCTCCAGCTGTCTCTGTGTCCACACTTAACACCTACGGTCTACTCTCAGCAGCCAGAGTAACCCTTTTAAAAAGGAAATGAAACCGCGTCCTCACTTCTCTTCCAAAGGTCCCCACCATCCTTGCTGCTACTAACCCTGACGTGAGCCACCACCTCCTGGGGCCTGGATTTTGGGAACAGTACCTTAACTGGTCTCCTCTTTTCCATCTTCTTTCCCCTCAAGGAAACAGTGAAAGTGTTCCTTTTTCAAATCATAAATCGGATCATGTCACTCCCCTGCTCAGAACCCTCCAGTGGCTTCCCATTTGACTCAGAGTACACCCGTATGACTCAGAGTAAAGTCAGAGCGCACATTTACAGTATAGCACACGAGGACCTCAGCTCCTTTCCAGTCCCGCTGGATACTTTTCATTGGCTGTTCCCTCTACTCCTAATCTTTCTCTGTATGTCCACATGACTCATTCCCTCACTTCCTTCAAGTGGTAACTGAAATCTCCCCTTCTCCATGAGATCTTCACTAACCACCCTGTTTTAAATGTTACCACTCCAGCGCTGAGTGCTGAGTAATGTAGAGAATTGTTGAATCATTTTATTGTACACCTGAAACTAATATAACACTGTATGTTAATTATACTTGAATAAAAAAACTTTAATGTTAACATTCCATATACCCTCATTCTACTTTCCTGTTTTGTATTTTCTCTTAGTATTTATCATCTTCTAACATAATAACTTTACATATCATTTTCCAAATGTCTCTCTGCCCTGCCCCAAAACACATGTATGCTAGAATTTAAATTCCAGGAAGGAAGGAATTTTTTATCTATTTTGTTCATCGCTATTTCCCCTGCACCTAGAACACTGTCTGGTACATAGTTGACATTCAATAAATATTTGTGAAATGAAAGCACAAATGGTTAAGTAAATTGGGTTATACCAAGATGAGGGAAGATTAAGCAATCAGAAAAAACTGGACTGTGTATCAACATAGGAAAAGATATGATGTAATGTAAATGTCAGAAGCTTATGATGCAACCTGATCAAAACTACATTGGTGTGGCTTTAGCAACATTGTTCTTTTTTTTTTTTTTTTTTTTTTTTGCTTTCTCTTCCCTTAAATGTTAGAGTTCCCAAGAGGTGTCTAACTGGCTGGCTCAGTAGGTAGAGCGTTCAACTCTTGATACCGGGTTGTGAGTTTGAGCCTCATGTTGGGTGTAGAGTTTACTTTTAAAAAATGTTGGAGTTCCCAAGTTTGACTTTGTTCCTCTTGTCATTTCTATCTACCCTCACCATTTCAGATACCATCCAGCTTATTTATCATGTTGCCCAAACATGTCTTGTGCCCAGGCCATGTTTTGAACTTCTCACCCACGTTATTCATTATTTATGTTGTTTTGTATACACCTCTATTAGTAGTTAGATAACATTCTGGGAAGAGTTGTCTGTTTATCAGTCTCCTCCATAAAAGTAGAACTCTTCCAGGATAAGATGACTAGGACATATTAGTAAGGACTCAATAAATGTTTGAGTAATACAAGATAATAATACATTGAGTTCATACTGTGTGCCAAGTACCTCTAAGAACCTTACATACATAGTATCATCTAATTCTCACAGCAGCCCTGTAAGCCAGACATATGATCACACAGATGAACAAATAAGGAAACAGGATTATAAAAAACAGCGACCAAAAAGTATGCAGACGTTAAATTAGGTATTAAAACGAGGGGATTATAGGTGGTTTCTCTCTTTCAAAAATTTCTTTACTATTGGAGTTAAGCTGCGTGTGTGTTGTATATGTGCATGCGCCGGTATCTGCACGTGAGCAAATAACCTAACACTTCAGTAGGCTAACACAGCACCCGGAAATTGCAGGGCAGGGTTTGGGAAAAGGGGCGGAACCCAGAGGTACTGACAGGCAGAGACCCGCCTCCACCGGTGAGCAGCCTGCGAAGGCGGGGCGTGCGGCGGGAGGAGCAACGGGCCCCACCTACGGAAACGAGCCCTTACCGGGAGGCCAACCGGCTGCTCCTCGCAAATAAGGTGCGGGGACTGTGGGCGGAGCCACTCCTGAAAGGATCCGGCCGGGGGGCAGGGACAGGCTAGGCCCACTGGCCGGCACCGATTGGTTCCGTCTGAGATGGGGCGGGTTCCAAGGCTCGCCCAGGCTCGTCGAGGGGCGGGGCCTGCGCCTAAGCCTCCTGGAGAGGAAGGAGAGCGACACGGAACCCAGTTTTGGGACGCATAGGTCTGCAGTGCCCTCGGCCCCAGAGGCGGAGCCGGAAGCTCTACGGTTTCGTCCCTAAGCCCCTCTGTTTTCGAAGGGGCAGTCCTCTTCCTCTCGACTCGTTCCTCCTGCCCTTCTCCCCCTTAACCCGGAGGCCGAAGTCCCCAGCCTGGCCGGGCGGTGCTGCAGGAGCTCCCGGACCCGGAAGAAGCGCTAACTCCCTCCTCCGCCATGGAGCCCACCGCGCCGTCCCTCACCGAGGAGGACCTGACAGAAGTGAAGAAAGACGTGAGTAGCACAGCCTTGTCCAGGCGCCGTCCAGGGCAGGGGGTCGAGGGTGGGCAGGAGCAGGCAGCGGCCCGGCGGGCGAGGAAAGCGGAAACCCGGAGTGGGAGTCCGCGTCGGAAGAGGAGCCTTGGGGTGGAAGAAGCGGAAGGTCCAGGCACCGCAGGACGGCACCCGAGGTACCTTGGTGGAAGTGATCCCTCGTAACCTGTTAATCCACGTTTAAAATCGCTAAAAGCAGGACTTGGGTTCCTGAAACCTTGTCCAGTGGAGCGTTTCTTCGCAGTCAGCTTCTTGCCCACTCATCACTCATCCCCCGGTGATTTTTACCCCTGCGCTTTGGGGCTGCGTTGTTGGGAATCCTCTGCCCAGGTTCATTCTTGAGTCAGAATCCTTAGGCTGCTGGCTCAACCTGGAGCAAAAACTGGGCCAGTTAAAGGATCCAAGCAGTGGAGCAAATATGTGAAACTCTTTTATAAGGGGGGTTGGGGGAAGCTCAACAGCTGAAAGCACAACCTGGAATTCCCCTAGTAAGCAGACGCCCACATATTTAAATTGGGGGGGGTGGGTGTAGCCGAAAATTAATTTACAGGTAAATGCTGAAAATATTCAGTACCTAAATTATGGTCTGTTGCTTGGACGCTGCAGAACTGCCCAAATCTTAATACCTACTTGTTAAGTTATTTCTTGTTTCTTTTGCTTTTAATTACTTGTTTTGCCATATAAGACCTATATGGGTACCACTGAAATAACTTCATGTAACTTAAACACAGAAACTCAACAGAAAATGAGTTCCAGTTTAACACCTTAATACGTACACAGAATCATGTTTGTGAACTGGACAAGACAGCAGCTTTTTAAATGTTCATCTACCTTAAATTCTTCCCCTTTCCCTCCCTTGGAAGGTTTATTACACTGTACTCATAATTACATAATTACAATTGGTGTGACTCATTAGCAGAAGGAAACTGGATATGATTGGGATTTCTGCCTTAGTTTCTTCATTCAGCAGATTTTTATGGAGCACTTAATATATGGAAAGTACTGTTCTTGGGCCTAGAAAGATACAAAAAAAGGACAGTCAGGCCTTTGCTTTATATTCTATTTGAGATAAGACTGGGACATTGATAACTACCATAGAATAAATGAGTGTTGTCTTATATAAGATTTGTGCCAGTGGAACCATGAACTTTAAGAGCTAGGCCTGTGGTGTTCCAGGTTCTTTGTCACACAATTGGCAATATTCCCATTTAATCTTTACAGCAGCCTCTAAGGGAAATAATTGTCATTCCCATTTTACAGCTGATAACAAAAGGCTGTGAGAGGTTACAAGTGAGCATAAATATAAAACCTGTACACAAACAGTTATGAAGAGTGTCTTCCAGGTCTTCATTCATGTTTTTCCTATCAGTTCATTGATATTATCTATCTCCATGATTTCAATTTACAGCTATACCAGACATTCATGACCTTGGAGAATCATGAGTGGTTTGCAGGAGGTCTATAAGAAAAAAGTATATGCACATTTTTTTTCTTAGAAATTTTTCTCATCTGTTTTCAAAATGGTTGATGACCTCAGAAGGTTTTAAAATTATACACATATTTGGAGTTCCTTCTTTGTCAACTCTAGGTACTTATTTCCAGATATCTACTGGAAATCCACTTTTATATTCTGCACACTTCTCATCCTGTCAAAAACTGGACTTTTTATCATCCCTTCCCCAAAGCTGCTTGCTGTCCCCTGCGGTATTCTCTGTCTTGATGGATAGTATACCACCACCCAACATCCTGGAAAGTCCCACTTTTTCACTATGCTCCTCCCGCTCCCCCACCCACCCACTCTAGTTGTTTACCTCATCTTTTGGGTTGGATTTAGTTCAGTTTCATAAATATGGATTAACAGACTGCTGTGAGGCATGCATGATTCTAACAGTTCAAAAATTAAAGACTAAGACACAGTCCCAGTTTGAAAAGAACTTGATTTCTTGGGAGGAGGTAGACAGACATAAATTAATAATTTCAAATTACAGTATATGTGCAGTGAATTTTCCATTTATCTGAAACACTATCTACTTGACACTCTGCTAAGTGCAGGATATACAGAGTTGAACAAAACATGCCTGGTTTTTGCCTGCTTCAAACATATAGGTCATTAGGGTTGAAAACAAATATATGATTACAAATTATGGTAAGTACTATGAAGGAGACAAACAGGTACTGAGACAGTAGCAGGGAGAATCTACTTGACATAGAATTCAGGGAAGGTTACATTTAAACTGGTTGCGAAGAATTTGACAGAACTGGGGGAATAATCTAGGCAGAATAGAATTTGCAAAGGACCTAAAACAGGCAAGACCTTTGTGACTTGGGGAAATTGGAAACAGGCAGAGGGTGCCCTGAGGTGAAGTTACAAAGGTGGGCTAGAGCCAGTTCATGAAGGGTCTTACAGGTGGTAATAAAGTGTTAGGATTTTTTTCCCAAGTGTAGTAGGGGGTCTGTTGAAGAATTATGTTATATTTTTAATCCCTCTGCCTGTTGTATGGACTAAGGAAAGCCAAAGTAAGAAGAGGGAAACCAGTGAGGAGATTCTTAGAATTTATATAGTTGAGAGCTGATGGTGATTTGGATCAGGCTGAAAGCCATGGAAATGGATGGAACAAGAGAATTCCAGATGCATTTTTGAAATAGAAATGATAAGACTTGGTGATGGATTGAGTTGAGAAAGAGAGTGGTATCGCTTCTCGGCCTTTTGGCTAAGATGAAGTGGAGAAAGAGAGTGGTATCAGACTGGTAAGTGAAAATGTTAAATCAGCAATTAGACCTACAAGTCTGAAGATCAGAAAGGAGATCTGAGCTAGAAATATAAGTGTGGGATTGAATGAGTTCACCTTGGAAGTTGAGAGCTAAAGAGAAAAGGGAGATCATTGGGGAGTTTTAAAAAGTGAAAGGTGATAGCCACAGAGGTGGGAATAAAGAGTGTGGTATTCATATAAGACAAGAAAGCAGTATTTCAAGGAGGGAGTGAGTGATCAGCTGTGTCCATGCTGCTGAGAGGTAAGATGAAGACTGACAAGTATGAGATTTGACAGTGAGGAGGTTTTTGGTGGCTGAAAAGAGTAGTGACACAGAGTAGAAATGAATTGGGAGATAAGAAGTGAAGTCGTGGTATATAGACAAGTGAAATAATCGCACAGGGTGCTATAAGGACAGAGGAGAGGGGTGCCTCACTCCATCTGGGGAGTTCAAGCAAAGCTTCCTGAAGGAGTGACCGCTGTGCTGCACTGTAAGTGATAAATAGGGGCTTAGGGTCTGAGAACAGAAAACCAGACAAAGTAACAACACAAAGAACTATATAGTGACAAACAGCAGCTTTTAGGTAGAACATAAAGTACCAGGACAGGTAGAGGTGGTGATAGATTACGCTCCAGAGGTAGGCAGGATCCGTATTATGAAGTACCCTGTCTGCCATTATCAAACAGCTGTTATTTATTGGGCACCTACTGTGTATCAGAGACTGTGTCGAGTCTTCATATTCACTGTCCTACTAAGTCCTTCTAACAGTCCTGCAGGCTGTTTATCACTATTCCGTAAGTAACCCGAAGCTTAGAGAGGTTAAGTTACTTGCCCCAGCTCTTACAGGAGTATATGGCAGATTTAAGATCTGAACTGAAGTTGGCCTGATCCAGAGCCACACTCTTGACCTCTGTACTATTCTGCCAAAGTTGAGGAACTCTATCTTTTAAGTTGGTGGAACACACCAAGTTTTAAATTTTTACAAAATTAACTGACAATATTTCAATATTAGTAGAATTCACATAACACTCCAGATTTCCATTTTCTCTTGAAAAATTGGAAGACCTGATAGATGTGTGAAGGAGAAATTTGAGCAGGAGAAAAGAAATAGGAAGTACAGCTAGGTGTCTTGTTTGTTAATAGTCCATGCAACATATGGTGAAGACCTGAGCTAAGGCAATGCTAATAATAGAAATGAAGTGAAGGGGCCGATTAGATAAACATAAGGGATAAATTGGCAGGACTTGGTGGGTGGGCGATCAGATGTGGCAGGTGAGCAAAAGAGAGGAAGTGGAGGATGAATTGTAGGTTTATCGCATGATTGGATGGATGGTGGTACTCCCAAATGAGTTAACAATATCAGAGGGAAAGGATAGGCAAAGATAACAAATTTGGTTTTGGACAAGGTAAATTTAAAGTACCTTTGGGATGTCTAGGTGGAAAAAGTCTTGATCACATACACAAGTTTGGGGATCATCAGCATATAAATGGTAGAGTTGACAACGGATGAAGTTTTTTCAAGGAGTTGAGCTTTAAATCTATTCTCTCTCTCCATCCCCACAGCTTAAATCCATGCACTCGGGGCGCCTGGGTGGCACAGCGGTTAAGCGTCTGCCTTCGGCTCAGGGCGTGATCCCTGCGTAATGGGATCGAGCCCCACATCAGGCTCCTCTGCTATGAGCCTGCTTCTTCCTCTCCCACTCCCCCTGCTTGTGTTCCCTCTCTCACTGGCTGTCTCTATCTCTGTCGAATAAATAAATAAATAAATAAAATCTTAAAAAAAAAAAATCCATGCACTCAACACAGCTTATGTAAAATATTGTGACAGTCTTCTTATGGGTCTCCCAATTTTTGCTCCCCTAGTCCTCTGCAAACTTTTTTTTATTGCTTCTTATTTGTAAACCTTTGATAACTCTTTTGGCTGCAGGGAAATGTATGTTCCTTAACGTGTTATAAAAATTCTTCCATAATCCAACCCGTTTTCCTTTCCAGGTTCATTTCTTAACTACTGTCTCACATGCACCCTGCATCCCAACTACCCCAGACTTGTTAGTATTCCCTTCTGTGCACCTTCATGCTACAAGTGTAGCCTCTGCAAATTTCCCAGGTCATGGAGGTGTAGTTAGTTGTTTACTCTGTGCTTCCTCAGTACCTGTGGGGTTTTTTTCTGGACCATATCACATTGTCTTATAATTATTGGTTGTGTCTGATATGTAATCTCCAACTAGACCATGTGCCCTTTATGTACAGGATTCAAGTCTTGCTCATCTTTGTATGCTCAGCACTTGGCATATTAGGTATTTAGATATATGAAATGTTTGTTGTATGAATAAATACATGAATGTGGGAGTTCAGTGGACTGAGAACTATAGGAACCCTTCACCCAGCCTACTTTCCTGCCACCATGTACTCGGATACTTCTAAGATCTTCCATTGCCTTTAGCTCATCATGATAAATGCAAGTCAAATTAGTCATCATTGTCTTCATCACTAACATTTGTTGACGACTTACTATGTACCAGGCACTTTTCTAAGTACTTTACATATATTATTTTATTCCTCTTAATACTCAGATAAGGAAACTGAGGCACCGAGGAGTTAAGTTGCTTACCCACGATCACATATCTAATAAATGGAAGAGATAGGATACAGTCACTGATACGAAATTATTAATGCTATTTATTGAGACCCACACCAGCTTTCTGCTAATTACGCTCCTGTTTTCAGACCTCATATCTAAGCCTGTTTTCTGTGATTTTCTTTTCTTCATTTCTTTAATTTCTTGCAGCATTCATTATTTCTTTAGCATACTCCCCCATCCCACGCCCACTTCCCTTCTACCAGTTGACTTGTTGAGTTAGGGTATAGTCTTTCCAACTGATTCCAAAGATAGACACATTATGGACTCCTATGGTTTTACTCTAGGAAAAACACTCTTACTCTAGGATAGACACTCTTATGGTTTTACTCTAGGAAAATGGAAAATTAATAAACATAAGAAAATTATAAATTATGCCGCCTCACTAAGTTATCCTCTTTGGTCCTGACTAATCCTGGATTCCTTGTTAAATGGGTAACTAAAATGTATGGAAGCCTCCGCTCTCATCTTTATCCCTGAAGGTGGAGGCCCTGAGCATATCTCCCTATTTCCATGGACCTGTGCCCTCTAAATTTGACCAGCTTCCTCCTCACAACAGCCTGGTCTTGGTTTATAGGCGTGAAAATGAGATTAAAGCACAACAGAAGCTGCGAGGAATGTTTAGTCTAGGACCTACTTCTGTCTTCTTGGCCCTTCTTCTTAATAACATGGATTTTAGTAGGCCTGAGCCTCCTGACTTCAGTACGTTTTCTCTCACCAGTTAAGATTCCTAACTAATAATCAGTCACCTATGTGATTTCAAGTGTTTTAAAAAAAAAAAAAAAAAGGCACTGAAGCACAGTTTGATGTCTTTTAGGCTTTAGAAAATCTGCGTGTATACCTGTGTGAAAAAATCATAGCTGAGAGACATTTTGATCATCTACGTGCAAAAAAAATACTCAGTAGAGAAGACACTGAAGAAATTTCTTGCCGAACATCAAGTAGAAAAAGGGCTGGAAAATTGTTAGACTACTTACAAGAAAACCCCAAAGGACTAGATACATTGGTTGAATCTATTCGGCGAGAAAAAACACAGAACTTCCTGATTCAGAAGATTACAGATGAAGTACTGAAACTTAGAAATATAAAACTAGAACATCTGAAAGGTAAGATGTTTTGGTATCCAAGAATTCATTTAAATGTGACAATGCTTTTAAAAGTAAAATACAAAACAAAAAACTCAGAAATGACTATTTTATTTTTATTCAAAAAGTTTCAGCTTCAGAATTACATTTGACTTATGTTTTTTTTTTTTTTACCTTATGTCATTTCATTGGAAAAGTGGAATATCAGTGTTATATATTTATATTCATTTAACAATACCATTTATACAAAACTTTAATGAAATCCCAGGATACACATGAGTTTGTTTCTGAAGTCTGCAGAATGTAAGATCAACTCAGAAGTAACCCCTGAAAATGCACTATCACACATGAATAATACATAGGCAAAGTATTTTTAGTAAGTCCAACTCAGATGGTTCTTCTTCCCCCAGTTGATCACAGAATGAAGTGGTTAGCATATGCTTGTAAGAATCATGTTATATAAGTTATCCATAATGTAAAACACTAGAGTCACACTCAGTCTGGCATGATGAGAGAGGCATGGGAACGGAAGTTGATCAATGGCATAGCAAATTCATTTCCTGTGTTTCACCCTCACCCTGGAGCATACATCACTAATTGGAATACTACAGAGAATTGCCTGCACTGTTTAAATCCTCCTCTCCCCACAAACCCCATCTCTCTCTCTCCCTGGGCCTTTCTCTAGAGCACTTAAGATAAATGTGCATGTGCTGTAGCTCTACTCCGGCTGTTCTCGGCACTGGGGACACAGAAAAGAGTAAGTTAGGGCTCTGCCCTTAAGAAACTCTGTAAGTCCATATTGGGACACATTGTAAGTCTCCCCTCCTGAGCCATATTTAAGAAAATAGTTCCTATAGCATGGAACAGAAATGCTGAATGTATTGTGAAGTTGAAAAGCTAGTGGGGGAAAAAATGACATATAAATGTACTTTATAGACTTCGCAGATTTTACATAAAATTTGTCAGCTCAGAAGGTTCTGTGCCTCTAGACAGTTAGGTGAAATATTTGCTAAGACTAACAGCAAGATAGAATTTGTGGGTGTTCTTTTACCCTGAGGCTGGCTAATTGTTGGCTATACCCCTTGGATATGGTAAAATTCTTTGATCAGAGCAACAACCACTGTCATTTAAATAAACTGTTAGGTTGAGAACCAGGACATTATTTAATGTGAAGAGGAGACTGGGTTATAGTTCTCACTTTCCCATGAAGTAGTTCTGGAATGTTGGGCATGACTTAACTGTTTGGGGCCTCTAGTTTTTCATCTCTACTAGTGAGGAGCTGTCCCACGGGACCTCTGAAATCCCTTCCACTTCTAACACCCTGTGATTCAAGAATCTGTAATTGGTATTAATTAACTCAGAATTTTACATATGCTCTGTTTAAAGTTTTTTTTTTTATTGTGTAATACATTTTGTGCCAGAATGCTAAAGAATATTAGTTGTGACAGCTGTTTCTTATTTTATGAAAAACTTTAAGGGCTACTTAATTTTTTCCAGGTCATTCAATGGTTAAGTATATAAGGATACAAATTAAATGTGAATTGTAGCATGTCATTTAGCTTCCTTGAGACTATTTCCTTATCTAGGAAATAAAAATAATGGTATACTTCATGGTTGTTGGGAAAAGCAAATGAAACGTGAAATGGATTATGACAGAATTTATAAATTGCTGTTTAAATCTTGGTTGTGTGGTAACTCCCTTGTAATCTTTAAAAACTGACAAGATGGGTATGGGCTCAATTTAAGTTACTTTTTCATTTACATCTGAATAATTTTATTGTAGGACTGAAATGTAGCAGCTGTGAGCCTTTCCCAGATGGAGGAGCCACCAACAACTTCTCTCGATCAAATTCAAATGAGAGTAATTTCTCTGAAAAACTGAGAGCATCCACTGTCATATACCATCCCGAAGGAGAATCCAGCACGGCGCCCTTTTTTTCTACTGAGTCTTCTCTGAATTTGCCTGTTCTAGAAGTCGGCAGAACTGAAAATCCCACCTTCTCTTCCACTACGCTTCCCAGACCTGGGGACCCCGGGGCTCCTCCTTTGCCACCAGAGCTGCAGTTAGAAGAAGGAGGAACTTGTGGAAACTCTAGTGAGATGTTTCTTCCCTTGAGATCACGTGCCGTTTCCCACCAATGACAGTTTATAGCCTTTTAATTTTTTAATAATGACAAAAAATATTTGAAAGGAGATCAATCTTTTTATAAAATTGCTATAATGACAACATTTGGTATATGTCTTTTAAAATGCTATGGAAGCATACTTTGTAAGTAGACTTTTTGAGGACAAAAGAAGCGTACTTTCAGATAGCTAAAGAAAATCGTGTTGATCATGTACTTTTCAGTGTTTTCTATTCTTTGCATTTTTGAGGTATCGAGTGTTTTCACATTTTTTATGTTTTAAGACTAACTTTAATAGGGGACATTTCTGTATTTGAGAACAGAGTCTGAGGCTGGGAATAATGTCTCAGTGCATTTGTGCTAGAATTTTCACAGTCTAATAGTCTTTTCCAACTATTCAGCAGTAATTTTCAGATTAAGCTACATCTATATGGTGATAAAGCCAATCACTGACCGGAAAACTGCTAGTGTACTGAAAAGAATCTCCCACTTTCTTGAGCTTATAGACGCTTACAGAGAGTCCCCTTCTGATGCGGAGGAACATCTAAGGGAGTTTGAGCCACCTAAGATCTCAATTTGCCAAAATACATTTCTTATTATCCTTACTAATTAATACTGTTTTCTTAGGATTTTCACAATCTTTGCTTATCGTTTTCATTCCTACAGAAAAATCTCAGCAAAAGCCTGCGATTGTGTGTAATTTGGTGAGATTTTAAAAATATTTTTCTGTACTTTTCATTCTCTTTTAATGAGGACCACTGTACAAGTTGAAATAACTAGGACGAAATGTTGTGTGTGTGTATGTGTATATATGTGCCAGTTCTGTCTTTAATGCTCTTTGGAACAAGTGGGCCATTAGCCTGATTTGTCTTTTTATTTTAACAAAGTTTGACTAATTTTACACCTTTAAAAATTTTATGCTATCATTGTTTTTATTTAAATTATAATTCTGCCTATTTCCATTACTTTTAAAAAGCAGAGATGGAAATATGCTATTAACAATAAAAGTTTTTCAATTGTAGTGCTATTTTTTTGGAAGTTTCAAGTATTTCAATAGGAAGTAAATACCTAAAATACCTTTTTTTATATGTACCAATTTTTATAGAAACATTACTTCAAGTGGTGAGATCAAGTGCATTTCTGGATAGACTGATGCATTTATCAATCACGAAGAAGATCGACATACTCTTTAGATAAATTTTTTTCAAGCCTGGATGATTTTTGTACTGTGTCATTTTCTAAAGATTATGGGAAGCATGTTTCACATTCAGCGAGGCATAAGAAAATAGTGGCATTACATTTAAAGAAGTCTCGTTAAAAAGCAGAAGCAGGCTTTTCATCAATTAAAATAAAATTTGATATGTGGTTACTTTAAATAGAGTTTACTCAGAATCAAAAAGAATTTAGATATGTTGTATCACCTACATTTATAGTTTATAACACTGAGTTTTCTTTCAGACTGTTAACTATACAGACAATAAAATTAAGGTTTTAACAAACTTAGCCTTTTGGGTGTTCTGAATCTTATGAAGTCAATTTTTTTTTCCCTTTAAACAGTGACACCACCTATTGCTGAAAATACATAAATTAGAATGTCAGACTGACAGGTTGGTGAATGCAGGAATGAAAAAGTTACTTTTTATAGATACCATGTTATCACTTCTTACAAAAACAACAATTCTGAGCTCACTTTTAAAATTTTACCTTAATTAATAGACTATTTTTTTGCATGGTTTTAGATTTATAGAAAAATTGACCAGAAAGTACAGAGTTCCCATTTATCCCCACTTCCTCTGTTTTCCATTTTCACATCTTGCATTAGTGTGGTACATTTGTTAGAATTGATGAACTAGCCCTGAAACATTATTAACTAAAGTTAGTAGTTTACATTAGGATTCACTCTGTGCTGTGCAGTTCTACAGGTTTTTGGTGCTTTTTTTTTTTAAGAGTTTATTTATTTAGAGAGTGCATGTGCTAGCAGAGAGGCAGAGGGAGAGAATCCTCCAGCAGACTCGCCGCTGAGCTAATGTAAATGGACGAATAATGCGATGAAGAATGGGATATTGACAGTCTCAAATATCTCCCTACAAAACACACACTAATTACAAAGGAGGAAAAAAGTAACTTGATAGTAGAAAACCCTGCCAGATACTACTTAAACAAAAAATCAGGGGAGCCTGGCTGGCCCAGCTGGTAGAACATGTGACTCTTGATCTTGGGGTTGTGACTTTGAGCTCCACATTGGATATAGAGATTACCTAAAAATAAAATCTTAAAAAAAAAAAAAAAGTTAAAATTAGTACCAAAGCAAGTGAAACCACATGCCTCCTGATAGAATGCAATGAGAAGAACACAACATGACTTTCATGATATTCTTAACAAAGATTCGTAACCTTAATTTATCACTAAGACAAACTGAGGCATCTTCTACAAAATAACTGGTCTATAGTCTAAATATCAAGATCACGAAAGTTAAAGACAGAAACCATTTCAGGTTGAAGGAGATGATGAGACACAGCCACTAAATGTAATGCATGAAGCTAAACCAATTTAAAGATTATTAAATGTTAAAATAAGCAAGCTAGGAGAAAAGTAGAGGTAGAATTGGTAATAAGTGTTTGGACTTGAACTATATTTTAAATTTGAAATGATAACACTTGGCTGACTTTCCACCTGAGCACCTGGATTAATAATGCTGCAATTTGAGGTGCCTGGCTGGCTTAGTCCATAGAGCATATGACTCTTGATCTCAGGGTCATGAGTTCAAGCCCCACGTTGGGTGCAGACATTACTCAAAAATAATGGTAATGCTGCAATTTAAAGAGATGGGGCAGATGATGGGAGGTGGGGAGTATTGAGGGTAGGAAATGAACAGTTCAGTTTGGACATGTTTTTCAGGTATCTATTGCTGCATAACACACCACCCTAAAACTTAGTGGCTTAAAATAATGACCATTTATTTGTCGTGATTCTGCAAATTGGGCTAGACTTGACTTCATAGTTCTTATGATGGTCTATCCTGGGATCATTCTGCATTTTTTTTAAAGATTTTATTTATTTATTTGACAGAGAGATAGCCAGCGAGAGAGGGAACACAGCAGGGGAGTAGGAGAGGAAGAAGCAGGCTCCCAGCGGAGGAGCCCGATGTGGGACTCCATCCTGGCACACCGGGATCACGCCTTGAGCTGGAGGCAGACGCTTAACGACTGCGCCACCCAAGCACCCCTCATTCTGCATTCTTATAAAGGCTCAACTGGCATTGTATAAATTCACTCACAAGTCTAGTGCCTTACCTGGGATGGATACACTAGCTGGGAGCTGGCTGGGGTTCTTTATTCATGGTCTCTCCAGCAGAGGAGCTGGACCTCTCTTTACATGGTGGCTCAGGGCTCCTGGGAAAAAAAAGAAAGCAGAGGCATTCTAGTCATCTAAGCAAGGCACAAGGCTAGCCCAGATCCAAAGGGAGAGGAAATAGACCCATGAGGGAAGGAGCGGCATGCAGCACTGGCATGGCAGGAATTGTTGATCACCATCTTGGTAGAAAATCTACCTCAAACATGTTAAGTTTGCAGTGTTTGTTAGACATTGAAGTTGGAAACTGGGTACAAGGATTTGGTGTTCAGGGAATAGTTCTGGACTGGTTATATAAATGTGGGAGTTATTAGCATAAAATGGTATTTTAAACCATGGGACTTGATGAATTCACCTTGAAACATAGGATTCATAGAAAAGAAAGGATGATCCAGGACTGACCCTAAGGTGCTCTAACATCTCTGAACGTGAGACAGAAGAAGGCAAGAGAGGAAACTGAAAAGAGCCCTGTGAAATAAGAAGAGAACTAAGGTGTATGATCTAGTGAAAGGCAAGAGAAAAAAGTGTTTCAAGGAGGCCTATCTCGGGACGCCTGGGTGGCTCAGTTGGTTGATCGTCTGCCTTCGGCTCAGGTCATGATCCTGGGGTCCTGGGATGGAGTCCCAGTTCCGGCTCCTTGCTCTGCAGGGGCCTGCTTCTCCCTCTGTCTGCTTCTCCCCTTGCTTGTGCTTGCTCTTTCTCTCTGACAAATACATAAATTCGAAGAAAAAAAAATCTTAAAAAAAAAAAAAGAAGGAGGCCCATCTTCTTAAAAGGTGAAGTAAGAAGCAGCCCTTGGACTTGGTCACAGGGAGGCTATTGGTGGCTTTGATAACAGGGACTCCATATTACTCAAATTGGGTACCCCAACCCCACAGGCACTCAACAGTGGGCAAGGTTTTGGTTTTGTTTTTTTTTTTTAAGATTTTATTTATTTATTTGAGAGTTTTATCTAGGAAGGGGCTAGAAACTGAGGTCAGCCACATGGGCAATCAACTATGTCTACATGACTGAACCCCAATTAAAACTCTGAACGCCAAGGCTTGGGCAAGCCTCCTGATTGGCAATACTCCATGCACACTGTCACTTATCTCTGCTGCAAGAAATTAATACTGTCTATATCTCCATGGGGTCAGGATATTGGAAGCTCTGTGTGTGGAACTCTCCCGGACTCCACCCCTTGTACTTCTTTCCTTGGCTGACTTTAATCTGCATCCTTTTGTGGCAATAAACTACAAACAAGAGTAAAAAAGCTTTCAGTGAGCTTTGTGAGTCCTTTTAGCAAAAACTTGCAATTGGTGTCAGAAGTGAGGATGGTTTTGGGTGCCCCCAAACTTTGCACATTGGGACGATTGTTTTCCTCTGTTGACACAGGTATTTGGATGAAAAATGTTGAGAAAACATTTATCTAGAACTACACAAAGTTATCATAACCCACATTATTTACTGATCATCTACTCAGCGAAAGGCACTGAGCTGGGTACCAAGAATGAACAAAAGAAAGAGGAGTGAAGAAAACAGACATGGAGCCCTGTGGAGCTTACCTCCTGCAGGAACAGCAAGTCATGAATGAGTGTATCATCTGAATGAGCAGGCATCCCTCCCTGTGCTCTGTAAATGTTTACAACCAACTTTTTCTTTTTCTTTTTTTTTTAAGATTCTATTTATTTATTTGACAGAGAGAGCACAAGCAGAGGGACAGGGAGAAGCAGGCTACCCGCAGAGCAAGAGGAGCCCGATGTGGAACTTGATCCCAGGACCCCGGGATCACAACCTGAGCCAAAGGCAGTCGTTTAACCAACTGAGCCACCCAGGGGCCCTACAACCAACTTTTTCACTTTGATTTAAGTATCGTTCCCTCTTAGATCACCAAGAGGAGTAAAAGATTTCTAGTTTTCTTGGTGCTTAGGTTATATCATTTACTAAGAGAGGGAACACATACAGAGACAAGTCATATGGAAAGACAAGTTACTGATCTAGTAAATGGATGTTTGAGGTCCCAGCAGGATGTTCACATGGAAACTTTAAGAGCCAAATGGAGGTCTGGTCCAGAGGTTGGACGGAAAGATTGAGGCTGGCAACCCAGATTTGAGAGTCACAAGCATAAGGTAGTTAACGCCATGGAAAGAGATGGGCTCACTTGCAACTTTATAATGCCCTCTACAAAATGATAAGTATTGCTGAAAGATGGTATAATACGTTGGGCAAGACCAGCGTTTACGGGCTGTACAGGGCAAAGCAAGAATGGAAAGAAGCTGGCAATGAGAAGCCAGAGAGTTTGGAAGACCCATTGAGTGGTGGGATGCAACCCAAGAGGAATTTCATTAAATATAGTTGTTCAGGGGCGCCTGGGTGGCTCAGTCGTTAAGCGTCTACCTTCGGCTCAGGGCGTAATCCCGGTGTTCTGGGATCGAGCCCTGCATCAGGCTCCTCTACTAGGAGCCTGCTTCTTCCTCTCCCACTCCCCCTGCTTGTGTTCCCTCTCTCGCTGTCTCTCTCTCTGTCAAATAAATAAATAAAATCTTAAAAAAAAAAAAAAAGATAGTTGTTCAGAGCCCACAGGAATGAGGTCAAGCTGGAGAGGATTTAGTTTGTGACTTGATAAGTCCTCCATCCATGGAGGCCTTCCATGATGACTGCGGGGAGCAACCATACTGAGAGCGATTTTCATTTTGAAGAGGAGATGCAGTGACATCAGGAAGAAATCCTGGTGTCTCTGGGTAATGGCTAAGGTGAAGTGGCAGAGAAAAAAAAATTCTTATCTCTTGTATGCCTTTAATAAATTCTTATTGAATGTTGAAAGTTTGGTTAGGACCACTGGTTCAGGACTTGTCTCCTCTCAGGGTTCCTCAAGAAGGAGCATAAAGCAGCCCCTGTTTGGCAAAGTGCGCTCCCCGCCTCCAGCCTCAGTCCGGAGTCAGGCGGCAGGAGCTCAGCGCAGCCGTCAGGGGGCGCAGGCTCTGCGCTCTACCGCAAGACTTGGGGCGGAGCCAACCGCGGGGCGGGCCCTGGGGCAGCTTCCGGCTTCCGGCGGAGCTTACAGTCGTCGCGCGCAGCCGTCATGGCGGCCGAAGAGAAGGACCCTCTGAGCTATTTCGCGGCTTACGGCAGCAGCAGCTCAGGTTCCTCGGGCGAGGAGGATAACAGCGAGCCGGAGGAAACGAATCGCAGGACCCCAGATCCTGCGAAGTCGGCGGGCGGCTGTGGGAACAAGGCGGAGAAGCGGCTGCCGGGACCCGACGAACTGTTCCGGAGCGTGACTCGCCCGGCCTTTCTCTACAATCCGCTCAACAAACAGATAGACTGGGAGAGGCACGTCGTCAAGGCGCCTGAGGAGGTGAGGTTCCCGACCCGGTTTCCCGATCGTGGCCCCGGCCTCCGCCCCCTTTCTCCTGAGCCCTCTCCTGGGGACCGGCAGTTCGTTCCCCCACACGCAGTCACCTCCTGCGGGATGCCGCACCACCCCTCCCACCTCCAGCCCTGGGGAGCCCGGGCCCCCTTCCCCAGCCTGGTGGGTGTCAGACTGGCCCGCAGCCCCCGCCCCCTTGTGAGGAGACCCAAACCTCCGCGCTCGGTGCCCCGACCCCGCGCTGCGAGGACTAACAGTGGTGACTCCCCCGCCCCCCCGCTGCAGCTTCTCCCCGAGACCCCTTCCCTTTGACGCCGAAGTGCCTGCGGTGTTGCCTCCAAGACAGTGTCTGCTGCAGCCTCCTGAAGGGGTCAGCCTTGGCGTAGTATCTCTGAGACTGGATTCTTCTTTGGTAACTAAAAGTTATTAGCTTTATTCGTATAGGGAATCCTTTGGCTTTTCACTTAACAGTATTGTGATTTTGATGGAAAAAAAATGTGTCTTTAAACCTTAAAAAAAAAAAAGTCAGCCTGAACAATAAGCGAACGGCAGGGAGATGCATGTGCTCGTACCGATTGTAGGAACCTCGGTTCGTCACGGTGCTTCTTAATGTGTTTGCTTAACAGCCTCCAAAGGAATTCAAAATATGGAAGTCAAACTATGTACCACCTCCGGAGACCTACACTACTGAGAAGAAACCTCCCCCTCCAGAGCTGGATATGGCAATAAAATGGTCTAACATATATGAGGACAATGGTGATGATGCCCCACAGCATGCTAAGAAAGCTAGGCTTCTACCAGAAGGGGAGGAGACAGTGGAATCAGGTAAGGCGAGTCAGACTCCCTTGATAATACCTTTTGGTCCCTGTGATGAGTTTAAAAAGAACAAGATATTTAATGAGTGGAATTTAAATCTAGCGACTTAACAAATTAAATACGGTGTATGATTATTATTTTTGCTGCAGTTTTGAGAAAGATTGTATAAATTCGGCTTTGAAGTGAAGTTTCTGAAAGCTCAACCAGTAGTATTTACAGTGTTTTAGAAAAAGATCTTAAGTTATTCAGGCCTTAGAGTGAAATCTCAGATATATCAACCAGTAGTATATATGATTTATGGTGCGTTATTAAAACAGAGCCAGTTAAATCATGGATTCTTTCTTGTGATTGCAGCTTTGAAGAACTGAAGGCATTATTTTATATGAAAGCAATTGTGGTTTAAAGCCAAAATTAGTGTGACAAAATGAAGTTAATTGAGATTTACTACATAGTAATAGGAAGATAATGACTTAGTTGACTTGTTTATATCATAATTTCATCTCGTATTTAGAGTGTAAGTAACCACAGTAATCTCTGCTTACACACTTTTACCCAACCTCCCAATTTCATCCTTCACACTGTAGCTAGTGATCACGTCTAAAAGTAATGTCTGATTATGTAACTCACCTGCTTAAACTCCTTCACCAGCAGCATAGTCAAAGCCTTCTGATAGGCCCTGCCTTTCTCCACCTTCATTTTAAATGGTGCTTCTTCTAGCACTTTAAGATCTTAAAATTGAAAACTGAAGAGACCATGCTATTTTAAGGTTCCATGCCTTTCAGCATATGTTGCTCCTTAGTCCAGAATGTTCTTCCCTCCCTCTTTCATCCTTCAAAATCCAATTCAAAGAAGAAGGAAAAAAATGTCAGCACCTCGCTCAAATTATTTGCTCCTCTGTACTTTATGTGCCAATGCTCTTGGTTGCACCTATCGTCCTTTATGAGATTATTTGTTCGTAAGTGCATCTTCTTTATGAAAATGAGTTCCTTTACAGTTTGTAGTACATTTTAAATATTCAGTGTATAATTGTTGAATTGAACTAAATATTTGGACTGTTATTTTTATGGAAGGGCATGCCAGTTAAACAGATATCTGATGTTCTCATGAATCCAGGACTATTTACTTAGCTCCTTTTACAACCAGGCAGAGAGTTTTGTTTTAGAAGAAAGAATAACTGGTAGGAGTTCTTCAATTTTGATTCTGCTTGGCTTTTCCATTTCTTTCACTGATTTCCAGCATGGATTAGAAGACACTTAAAAGGCATATTTCAGTAAATGGCATCCCTTTAAATCCAAGTATCTCATACTGTATAGCATTATGTAATTAATAAAAAACCATTTTTGCATAAGTAATATTTACTCCTACACCTTGTGAAACCAAATAGGGACATGTGGAAATGAGAGCTTAATGTGGCTTCTCCATGATCACAAAACTAGAAAATGCCAAGCTGTAAAATAGGTACTTTCACACAATTTTAAAAATTTATTGATCTTAGCAGTCTAGTAC
The DNA here is from genome assembly GCF_024610735.1 of Ursus americanus. Taxonomy (NCBI): domain Eukaryota; kingdom Metazoa; phylum Chordata; class Mammalia; order Carnivora; family Ursidae; genus Ursus; species Ursus americanus. The sequence goes on along the minus strand of NC_142138.1, from coordinate 37,789,777 downwards.
AGAAGTGGTACGTAATTCATTATTACTCTTTTATGGACAAGGAAATAATCTCAGATTAAAGAATTGGCCTAAGTAGGGGGCGCCTGGGTGGCACAGCGGTTAAGCGTCTGCCTTCGGCTCAGGGCGTGATCCCGGCGTTATGGGATCGAGCCCCACATCAGGCTCCTACGCTATGAGCCTGCTTCTTCCTCTCCCACTCCCCCTGCTTGTGTTCCCTCTCTCGCTGGCTGTCTCTATCTCTGTCAAATAAATAAATAAAATCTTTAAAAAAAAAAAAATTGGCCTAAGTAAATTCACACACCTAGGGAAAGGTGGAATTAGAATTCAAATTCAGGCCTTTAAATGAAAATGATACCTCTGTAAGCTGGAGTTTATTCTCTTTATGTTTTGCAAGCTGTAGTGCTTGAGAAATAGCTGTTCTGTAGGAAATAAGACCCCTAGAGTTGATACTCAAAGTAAGGTACCATAGGCTGGTGCTCTATCTTTGTTCCTATATGGAAAAAGTGAGGATTCTATACCAGGACAAACAAGCAGAAAGAATTACCTTTTTTCCAGCTTGCCTCTTGAGTTCATATAGAAGAAGTCCCAAATATGTGGCAAATAATATTGTTATTCTCCTAGATAATTTCGTTCTTTTGATTATATGATGGTCCTCCATCAGAAAGTATACATAAACAGTATCAAACAACAAAAGGACCCAGTGCTTAGACAGTTTAAAGCTAGATCATAAAATTAAAAGATAATCCTGGAATCTTTAATGTGGACTCTCACATTGGTTATTGAATATAACTACCTTCTTTTTTAGATACTCTTTTTAGAAGTGATTTTTGCCAGTTCAGAATCCCATACCATGTTCAACAAAGTCATTATAAAATCGATCATCTTTTACCTGTATTTTTAACTTACACCTTGTTTAAGAAATTCCATACCCTTAATTTATCTGATTTTTAGATTATTAAATTATTTTTACTTTTCCTATTCATTTTTTGCACTTTGACCTTTTTTGCCAGTTAACTTCTTCCAGAATTTTTTTTTCTTCTAAGCTGGGAAAGATTCAAAACTCATTGAGGCTTGCTACTTACTAGCACTTCTTGTTTGGTAATTGTGAAATGCAAATCACTAAGGCTTAGCTATTACATGTATTTAACCACGAAATCCTAGTTAAGGTAGCTAATGCTTTTTTTTCTTTTTTTAAGAATTTAGAAAGTTAGTTCATATTAACAGTGTAAACTTATTTACCTCAGGTGGCATGAATTCCATAATAGAAAAATTTTTTCCGGGGCGCCTGGGTGGCACGGCGGTTAAGCGTCTGCCTTCAGCTCAGGGCGTGATCCCGGCGTTGTGGGATCGAGCCCCACATCAGGCTCCCCCACTGTGAGCCTGCTTCTTCCTCTCCCACTCTCCCTGCTTGTGTTCCCTCTCTCGCTGGCTGTCTCTATCTCTGTCGAATAAATAAATAAAATCTTTAAAAAAAAAAAAAAAGAAAAAAAAGAAAAATTTTTTCCTTACTAATGCATCTGTAATATTTGGCCTAGAGTAGAAAATCAATAATCTTGGCAAATGAACATTTCAGGGTGTTTTCTTTGTTTTGGGTTTTTTTTCTTGGTGTTTTTTGTTTTGTTTTGTTTTTTGTTTTAATCCTGCTGTGGTTTTTAAGGCAATGCCTTGTTATGTCACTAGATGGCATAAGCTCCTGTTCAAATTACTGATAGAAAATTATTTTTCCAACCCTAGTAATTTGGGGGTTTTTTTAAAGATTTTATTTATTTATTTGAGAGAGAGCAAGCATGAGCAGGGGGGAGGGGCAGACGGAGAGGGAGAAGCAGGCTCTCTGCTGAGCAGGGAGCTGAATGCGGGGCTTGATCCCAGGACCCTGGGATCATGACCTGAACTGAAGGCAAACACTTTACTGAGTTAAGTCAGGCACCCACAGTCATCTTTTTAATATGTCAACAGTGGATTTTATAGCAGAATTAGAAAGTAATTTCAGTGTTTATACTGTGAAGATAATCTCAAAGTCAAGCAATGATGTTGATTAAACTCCAGTTAAAAAACAAAGGCCTTGGCTTATTTGAGCTATGTGCCATATCAGTTGGTTTGTACGTTATTTTTGTGTATACATGATAAACTATTGATTAAAACTCTGGCTTGTAAATTCCTAGGATGATTCATTGATCTGAATTTTATTTTATCTTGCTGCCTATATAAACCCATAAGTGCTTTCTGAAATACATGAATAACATCGCCCTGCTGTGCTTGAAGATGAATGAAGATGAGTCATCTGTTGTTGATTCTAATTATTCTCCACATCAACAAAGGAGATATTCTGAATATGGTGCAGTTAGAAGGGAACTGAAGGCTTAGGTTGTAAATGTATTTTCTCCATAAGGAGTTTATGGTGTGATAAGCAGCGTTTCCCCTGCTTTTTATTTTTAGTATCATTTTTTTTTTATTAAGTAAGCTCTACACCCAGCGTGGGGCTTGAACTCACCACCCGAAGATCAAGAGTCGCATGCTCTACTACTTAGCCAGCCAGCCACTGCAGCTTCCCAGTTTTTTCTAATATGAAGGCCCCTTTCGACATCAGAATATCTTATAGATCACCACGTGATAGTTGTTGAACTTTGGGTATCTGTTGATTGGGAAGGTAAAGCCAAAAGTGCAGTGAATCCAGTAATGTGCTTAAAATAAATTTGTATTTTAAAATTTATTAATTTCTACACGTTACTCTATCTATATGGAGTTCTTAACATAAAGCCACACAACATTTACCAGTGAGTGCTTTTTAAATTTCAAAATAAAAGGACAGGGGTTGTAGCTAGGGAAGGGAGTTGTTTTGCGGGGAGAGAAAGAGATTGGAAGGGAAAGAACAGCTGATGGCAACTTAAATGATGTCATGGTTAGATTGATACTCTTCTTTGGTAAAAAGAATAGAATGTGTTCCATTTTTACAACATGTAGATTATTTAAGTGTACACAAAATGTATACTGTGGAATATTTGGGGATAGCTTTTTTTCAGAACAAGTCTGATTTTTTTCATTTTTAACTACCTTAATATAGCGCTAAAAGGTCACTCTGTGAATTTTGTATGACACTACAATTTAAAAATTTCTTATTTTTACTTGCACTTTAAGTCAGAGTTCTAAAAGTTAGTTTTTGGTGTTTATTAGGAAACTGGAAGAAACATAAGTTGAGGGTAATGATTTTGGTCTAAAGTCAGTGAAATTTTAATGCTTAACTTTTTTTTTTAATTACTGATTGAAACTTTTCCTTTCCTGTTTAAAGATGATGAAAAAGATGAGCATACTTTTAAAAAGCGCAAAGTAGACCCAGGAGAACCAACAAAGAAGAAAAAGTAGAAAACAACAAATGACAAGAATTTCTGGACTGTGAAACTTGTTGGAACGGTTTTTTTGGGGCAGATTAAGTTGACATTTTAAATTATTATGAAACAACATCTCCATGAAAGTACATGTTAATTAACTAATAATAAGTATTGCTGTGGGAATGTTCCACTGTAGGATTCATTTTTTATTTAAAATTTTTATTTAAAACTCAAGTGGTGATTTGTGATTGTGAAATTGACAACATATGGAAGCATTCTTGCTATCACAGAGTTGGTGACATGCTTTGAGAGTTTTGTCACATGTCGACATGCCAATGTTCTATGAACCTTTTATAAAGGAATATATTTTTAAAGTAAATATATTGTAATGTACTGTGAACTTGTAGGGTGCTTTTCAACAATGTTTGTACAGTGTAAATAGATCATGGAAATAAAATTACTTATTCAATATTACTATTATTGCATAACATTAACATTTGAATATTTGTGACAAGTACCCTCTTTGCCATGTGATGTTTTAATAGTAGGTATTACCATCTAAGAGTGCCTCCTGTGTTCCAGGTGCTTTGTGGATACTTTTTTTCTGATCCTCAAACAGTCTGGTAAAGCAGGTATTAGTGGCTTCATTTTATAGTAGAGCGAGATTAACTTACCCAAGGTTCCCCAGGGAGTGAGCAATGATTTGGGGATTAACTGAGGATACTTGAACTCCAAAATCATCACCCGAAACCACCTACCCACCAATCAAACCTCGGTTATCTTCTAGGGACTGCAGTTGTCATGTCTTCAGGTACTCTCCGTGGTAAGCAAGGAGATCTTCCCTGATTGTATTACTGCACTTTATCATGTAAGCCTGATGTGATGGTTATTCATTAATTTCCCTGGTAAATAGTTTGCTGAAGATAAGAATTCTCTATAAAGAACTGCCAGGTGTAGCAAATAAAAATACAGGACACCCAGTTAAATTTGAATTTCAGATAAATAATGTTTTGTATGTGCAATATTTGGGACATACAGTAAAAATTTGATTATCTGAGACTCCATTTTAACTGAGCATTGTGTGTTTTATCTGACAGCACTCCTTCTGTTGTGTTTTTGTACATGACTCCTATTTTAATGCTTTGCATATAGTAATAATCAAAATCGGCAAGGGGTGGGCAGGAAATTAATCATCTTTGATTTTACTTCTTGTGTCCGAAATGCAGTGCAGTTATTTGTAGCATTTGGACCTATAAAAAGGAGAGGCTATACGTTAGAGCTGTCGGTCCTTGCATCTTAATGCCTTTCAGAGACAAGAGTTAAATACAGAACACTGCACCTCTAGTGTATAAGAAGAATTAAAGACATTGGTCTTTGAATTTAAAAAAAAATCCTCAGTCCAGTTGTTTTTCTTCAGTACTAGAAAATCAATATTTGAAAAACTATGAAATTTGTTTAATTGGAAACATGGATCAAGTAGATTAAAATTTCTAAAAGGCATTAAAAGTGATGGTGCTAGCCATGGGGTTTTGTGGATTGAGGCAGGAATATAACAGTATGATAGCTTCCAGTACGTCTCAAACTTACAAAAACTAATTCTATAGCTGCTTATCCTCTATAGATATATGGTTCCCAGAATTGAAGAAATTGGTAAAGCAAGAAACTTTCTGTGTAAAGCCTTTGTATATGAATAATTTGGAGGGCTATAGTATCCTATTAGGGAGTGGCATCAAGTGATAAAGCGTGACTCCAGTGTGACACCAAACTAAACAAGTGGAATTCTAATTTTGAGTCTGTGTTTCCCAAATCTAGAGAAATCTGTTGTCTGGATACATTTTAGAGGAGCAGATATCTCAAGAAGTTACTGAAATATTACAAGATTTAAAAATTAGCATGAAGGCAAACCTCATATAAAAAAAAACAGAACCCGGCAAGCCACTGTCTAGAAATCTAACCTTTTTATCACCCATTGGATCAACTTCCAACTTAACATCAGTTAGTTTATGATAGATCAAAAGCTCACTAGATCAGTCCCTGGTGATGCTTTGAGCCCCCCTCCTAGAAGTTAACAGAATGGGAGTGGTGGGGAGGAATAAATACCACTTTTTTAGAAGGGGGATTGATATTTTAGGACATGTAGTGGCTATACTTGTGAGCTTATGCCCCTGCTGGGAGCTGTATGCCTATTTGAGTAGTTGTAATGTAGGAGAGGGAAGAGAGATTTCAGGAAGAAGGAGGCTAAATATTTTGGGGCAGTCTGATTCTGCCTTTTGTATCTCTTTGGGTTTCTTTTCAAAATATGGCCCAAAAAACAGAAGGGGAAAGGGACCTCTATCCAAGTTGTTTCTTTTTTAGACAAGTCACTTGATATTTGACTCAGTTCCTCATCTTTAAGGAAGTTAAGCCATATCAGGCATAAATGACTTTCTTTTATGCAAAGACAAAATTTGAGAAGAACTAAGCATCTGTGGGCCATATTTTAGAATTCAAAGTGTAAATAGCATTATGGAGTTTTGTGGAAAACATTCTAACGAGTCAGAGAACATTGAGAAAACTGACACTGATTTTTAGCCATTAAAATACTAATATTACCTGGACTTATTTGCAAACTTGCAACTTTCTAGTCTAAGTCCTTAATGCTGTGTGGTGCTTTTGAATTCACAAAGTTCCATCACGTAGTATCTTAGTTTCCAAAAACCTAATGAGGTAGGCTTTATCATTTCCAAATTAGAGAAATGGAAAACAGGCCCAGCCAGATAAAACAATATACCCACAAATATATGAGTTAGCTTCAGAGCGCGAGCTAAAATCTGTAATCCCATTCCATATAAAGTTTATGGAGTACCTATTGTACTCCATAAACAGTGCAAAGCACTGTGTTAGGAAAAAAGGACCCATCTTTGTTTTAGCAAAGTCAGGTTGGTAGCCCTAAGGAGAAAGGACATGTAAGGGCGGAGTCTGAAAGACCAGTTGCAGTAGTTGAGTAGAGCAGTAGGTGTCTGTGTGACCTAAGGCTTGGAGAGGAGACGGATATGAGAAACCTCTAGTCCTTAGTTGGACATAATGGCTGAGAGTGAAGTTTTCTTTTACTGCATATATATATATATATATAAATATATTGCGGGTTTTTTATTTCAAACTACATATATATAGTTTGCAATATATATATATATTTAATTAAAATGTGAATGGGCTAATGCAGGTTTGGACATGACCTGCATTATAAAACATTGTCACACCATTTAGACACACAGCCCTACTAGAGATATTTTTTAAATATAATTATTTTTACAGGTATCTGCATGAACTCAACAACTTTGAATAAGTCAAATTTCTGACTGAAAACCACAGCTGGACTTTTTTTTTTTTTTTTAATTAATTTATTTATTTTTTTAATGATTTTTTATTATATTATGTTAGTCACCATACAGTACATCCCCGGTTTCCGATGTAAGGCTCGATGATTCATTAGTTGTGTATAACACCCAGTGCACCATGCAATACGTGCCCTCCTTACTACCCATCACCGGTCTATCCCATTCCCCCACCCCCCTCCCCTCTGAGGCCCTCAGTTTGTTTCTCATAGTCCATAGTCTCTCATGTTTCATTCTCCCTTCTGATTACCCCCCCTTTCTTTATCCCTTTCTTCCCCTACCGATCTTCCTAGTTCTTATGTTCCATAGATGAGAGAAATCATATGATAGTTGTCTTTCTCTGCTTGACTTATTTCACTTAGCATTATCTCCTCCAGTGCCGTCCATGTTGCAGCAAATGTTGAGAACTCGTTCTTTCTGATAGCTGAGTAATATTCCATCGTATATATGGACCACAACTTCTTAATCCAGTCATCTGTTGAAGGGCATCTCGGCTCCTTCCACAATTTAGCTATTGTGGACATTGCTGCTATGAACATTGGGGTGCATATGGCCCTTCTCTTCACTACGTCTGTATAAAACCACAGCTGGACTTTAATGTCATTGGTGGTATTTCGGATTTTAGCCTTTTGTGTCCATACTGAACTGCTTGCCTAGTTCACTTAGTACAGAAGTTCCAGACATTCTTACAAAAAAGGTGTTAAATTCCCAGCAAGTGTTTTGGACTTTTCATTATATTGTAAAGCTTTCTCTCTTCCCTTTCCATAGTTTTCTCAATTTAAAGCATTGCATTGCATTGTAATGCAAAAAAAAAAAAAAAAGTACCGAGGAGCATTTGTACGTACAGTCCACAGAGGAGGGCCTCTGCCTATTTTGTTAGTGGACTAGAACCATGCCTGGCACATAGAAGGGACTCAGTAGAACTGATTGTTGGTGGTGAACGGAACTTTTCACCTCTGGTTTGGAAGTGATCCTCCAGAGGCTTGTGTCTTCAGTTACATGGGCCAATAAATCTTGACAGTTTAAACCAGTTTGAGTTGTTTTCTATAATTTTCCATCAAAAACATCCTAATTGATGTGAAACTCTTTTTACTCCCTTGGTTTCTTGCAAGGCCCCACACTATCCTGTTCTCTATTTCTCTCTGGCTCCTCTGCCAGCTGCCCTGGAACGACCATGTAGCCTATGGCGTTGCCTTCTCACTCTCTACCCTGGTTCTCAACAATTTCAGTGGAGTTCGCGGCTTCCACAGTCAGTAACACTCGGACAGTTTCCTACACTGCTTGCCAGAGTGTTCTCAGAAAACTCCAGATTTGTGTATCCAGTTGTACATCTCTGCTTGAGTCTAAAGGCCCCTCACAGACTGGATGTGCAAAATCAAACACACTGTGGCAATACCCATATCACCTCCTGTATTTGTTTCTGGTTAATCACATCACCATCGACCCAAAAACCTGCCCTCTGCCTCATTTCCCGTCACATGGGTTTAGTTACTAAATCCTAAGGGTTCTCTCCACTCCTGCTCACACACTCAATAAACCAGCTCTAATGAATCATTTATAATTCCCCAGATATGCTAGTTTGATAGTTCTGTGTGTTCACTTGTACCATTTGCTTGGCCTGACCTTTCTACCGTGAACTCCCTCTTATCCTCAAAATGGGAGTCCCAAGCATTCCCTCTCTTACACACCTTGCTCTGTTTATCTCTGTATCTGCACCTGTCCATTGCTTTTCCCTGTGCCCTGTATTTGCAGAGTACTTACTGAAACCGGTAACCCAGGGGTTAATGGGGCTACATGCAGCTGCACTTAATAGTCTGCAGCTGCAACTTTTTACCTCGATTTTTTTTCAGATACCTTTACAGTTCCCTGATACTGCAAGAGGTGGATTTGAGGCTTGCCCTCCTGTCTCCTTGTTTGACTGCCTCTCAAATAAACCCTCTCCTTGCTGCACACTTGTCTTCAGTGATCGTCTTTGCTATGAATTGGGCAGATGAACTTGGATTTGGTTACATTACCGTGTGCCAGGCATTGTTCTTGGTGCTTTACGTGTATCAACTCATTTAATTTGATGAGGTAGGTGCTATTACTAGCCCTACTCCTCCCCGGGGAGCAAATGGAGGCATAGAGAGGTTAAGTGATTTGCTCCAGGTGGTAGAGCTGGGAAGGCAGGCAGTCTGTTTCCAGACCCAGGGCACTCCTTCACTGCATTGGAGAGGAGGAGGAGCGCCCAAATAAGCCCATAGATTGATGCATTAATTTGTATGTGTTTCATTCAAAGGACGTCTTATCCCTAGAAGGCACTCAGAATATAAATATTTGGAGAACTAATGAATCCAAAACCAGTTCACTAACCAGAGGCATAGCATTTGTTTAATGCTATGGAAAGCATAGCCAATACATAAGTGTGTTAGGAAGAGTAATGAATATTTCAATGATTTAGTACCTTATTTATCACATATTTGGAGTATTTTTCATTGAAAGCCTTAAAACAATAGGGTTGAGAATATACCCGTCCCTCCAAAAATATATTTTAGCTTTTCACTTGTTTTTCAAAGTCTACAGTTTTTTAAGCGAAGTGAAGTAGCTTTAAATCATCGATTTTGCTTCAAATTTCATTGGCTTTTTTCTAACCTTTCAAACAATGGCTTAAGTGTAGAATCCTAGCACTAGGGCGGACGAAGACCTCCAGAAGTCCTCGGGTACAGCCTTGCCAGAATGTAGGAATGGCTTCTCTGTGATCTTTGTCTCTCTTTTCTAGGTTCACAGATGAACCCACAAAATGACAGGCTTACAGGCTGGATTTGAAAAGTCATTTCCTGTGTGTCTGTAATAGTTTGGTTCCCAGGGTCTGGAACTCCTGTTCCTTTCCCTGTGTTTACCATTTTCTGAAAAAGAAGAAACAGAGTATTTGGTGCCTATTATTGAAGTAAAAGTGCAGCTCTATTCCTGGCATAATTACCTGTCTCCGTTTTTCCATGAGACCAAAATTCTAGCAACCTTCTCTAGCGCACTGGGGAGTTTGCGTTAACATTTTAAATTTAGAATTCCTGAGAGAAACTGCAGTAGAATAACAGAACGATCACTTCCAACTGAGGAGGTGACTTGCCTGCCGGCGAAGTTACAAGCAAGCCAACTCAGAAATAACTCCTCCAGGCTCCTGCTGCAGAAAGAGCTCAAGACCCCCTTGCTAGTTTTTGCTAGTTTTCAGTTTAGAGAGAGAGAGAGAGAGAGAGACACACACACACACACACACACACACACACACACACACACACACACACACGATTTTCCAGGTAGTAGGACCTTCTTCTCCTCTTTTCACCAAGCTCTGCCTCAGGCTTTCCCTCCAACCCTCTCCTCAACTACAAGAAGTGGCCTAGAAGCTTTAGCAGTAAAATTTCTTCCATCACATCTGGAATCCTTATGTCCAGTATGTAAGGCATAAAATCTTTTCTTTTTTTCCTTTTTATTTAGGCTTAATTACTTGAGCTCAAAATCCTGCAGGCCCTTGCGTCCCTCCATACCAAACTAATTAGAACAATTATCTGAGCCAGCCATGGCTCCAGATCTGTTAAAGCCTGTTATTGAGGTTAACAAATGAGAGGGTTAATTTCTCCAGATTGCTCCATAGTTGGCGAAGAAAGATAACAAGTCTTTTACATTAGTAGGGTGCTTTTGAGATTTCAAGCTATTTTTTCTCAACACCGAACTGCCACCTAGGAGAAGAGCTTTCTTTGGGGTTCCAGCCTGTCTGGAGGTAAGTGACTTAATTCTGAACCGAAGCTCTTGGAATTCACTACGGCACATGAAAGAGGGCCTCCTGGCCTTGCTGCTTCAACTGTGTAAAAATATTTTGATACTTTTTAGAAAGAAATGGGATTGCCAGGTAGTAGCCTCTGGTGCCAGCTTGGAGAGGTTGACTTAAAACTTTAAGCAGTAAGTGGCTTTTTCTAGATAATTAGACCAGGGCCCTGTGTATTTTTAACTTAAATTCATCCAGTCACTTTGGCTAATTATAAACTACCTAGGTTTTTCTATTCTTTTCCCACTTTTGTGTCCCCTGTAACAGTAGCAAGGCTATCCTATGTCAGTCTTACTGGCTGGCTAAACTGGAGTTCCTAATTTAATCTTTTTTTGCCCTGGAGGGGTTTTTTTTAGCTCGCTTAGCCTAGTGTTGATTTTTTTTTTTTTAAGCCCAAGCGATTTAGTTTAAAAAGAATTCGAGTTTCTTAGCATTACCATGATTTCAAATAATTTTTCCAACGGAGATTTGTGAAAATGTAATAAAAAGTGATAGGAAACGAGTTTTCAATTGCCTCACCTGAGTGCCAAAAGTGAGAAAAAAATCCTTATGTCACAGAAGCGCAGAAAACAAAAACTTGTATGTTTTCTTTACTACAAATATATTTTGTCTTTTTCAAGGACAGGATCAAAGTTTATGCCAAAAACACAATAACAATTTATTACTTTCAAGTCACGTTGTTCCAATTAATTCTCATAACATCAATGTTACATATAAATTGTTTATAATAGTAATGTTCATTTAAAAATATTTCTGGGGCCGCCTGGGTGGCTCAGTCGGTTAAGCATCTGCCTTCGGCTCAGGTCCTGATCCCAGGGTGCTGGGATCGAGCTCACGGCGGGCTCCCCGCTCAGCAGGAAGCCTGCTTCTCCCCCTCCTTCTGCCCCTCCTCTGACTCATGCTGGCTTGCTCTCTGAAAGAAACAAAATCTTAAAAAAAGTAAAGGAAAACAGTATTTCTGATTATGGGGGTGCCTCAATGGCGCAGTCTATTAAGCGGCCGACTCTTGGTTTGGACTGAGGTCGAGACCACAAGGTTTTGGGATCGAGCCCCATGTCAGGAGGCTCCACACTCAGCATGGACTCTGCTTGAGACTCTCTCTCCCTCTGCCCCTCCCCCCACTTGCACACTTCTCTAAAATAAATCTTAAAAAATATTTCTGATTATGACAATGGTACACATTCATTGTAGAAGTTCTGGGGAAAAAATATAATGAAGAAAATAGAAATCACATTTAGTACAGAAATCCACCAGTAACGTTTTGATATGGAGTATTAGAGTGTTTTTTCCTATTCACATGTGTACATATTCTGAACAACATAGATATTCTATACTGCACATTAAGCATTATTAATTCCATTAAGAATCCTCAAACACCTTTTTAAATTTTCATTTATCTACTTGGACTTTGAAATTATTTCCACATTTTTCACCACTATAAATAACGCTAAGATGAACATCTTGTAATTTAGTATTCAGTTGTAGAATCTGATTATAGAACTGCTTTTGTGAATAGGAATTTAAGACAGAGTCCTCTGTAAAGTTGATCTAGCTTGCTTGACTTAATGCTAACTTCTTGAGACCACATTTAAACAAATATTTTAAAAGTTTTTGTACTTTTTGACCTCCTCCATGTTAAGTCCCTGTCCAAAAACCAGCTCTTTATAACAGCAATCTGGTATTTCTTTTTTTAAAGATTTTATTTATTTATTTGGCAGAAGAGAGAGCACAAGCAGGGGGAGCTGCAGGCAGAGGGAGAGGGAGAAGCAGGCTCCCCGAGGAGTAAGGAGCCCAATGCAGCGGCTCAATCCCAGGACCCTGGGATCATGACCTGAGCAAAAGGCAGCCGCTTAACCAACTGAGGCACCCAGGTGTCCCCAGCAATCTGGTATTTCTAATATGTCCTCTTTTTAGCTGCTCTGAAAAACCATGTTTCTTTTTAGACTGCTCCAAAAAGCTGCTCAGATTCCAAAAAGCCATTCACCAGTGCTCAAATTGAGAAGCTGGTTATTTTGCCTTCAGCAAAAGGAATTTGTGGTCACTCTGAACTAAAGACGGACTTGAGGGTGGAAAGTGGACAGAGGGAAAATAAATAAATACGTAAAGCGGACTGGGCTTTCCTTCCAACCCACCTGTACATTATTGACAATATAATTGCAATTAACAGAGAAGAGCCTTAGGTGGAGCCAGAGAGGCTTCTGGAGAAACCCCTTCTGCATTCAGGCAGGCCCCATCGCCCAGATTCCCCACAGCCGCTGGCTGGCCTCACGGCAGGAGGCGTCCAGAGCAAGCCAGCCAAGAACGGAGCGCGCCAGGGAGCACCTCCTCTCAAAGAGAAGAAAAAAGGCCTCCTTATCGTGGTCTGTGGAATTGGGGAAATTCCACAGCCAGAGCTCCTAGTCAAGTTTTACCAGAGGGTTTACAAAGCAGCCTCCCAAGAGAGGAGCTCCCTGGGAGAAGTAACGTTACCCCCTTTCTCATCTGGTCACTTAATCGCACTTACATTGTTACCTCCCTGCTGGGCATTTCTTATCTTCCTAACTGGATCTGGAGCTGCTGGAGAGTCCGCAGGGTCTCCCAAGTCTTGTGGAACAAACCCTCGGACCCAGCCCAAAGCAATAAAATTAGAAGTTGTTCGGTAATTATTTGCACAAGTGAACCAACACTTAGCATCTTGGAGCAGATGAGCCGTTAGGTCCTTCTCTATTAGTCTCTTTTCGATGGGGAACTAGGCAAAGCAACCCAGGGGAAAGAGGCCCAGGAAAGGGCAGTTTACCAATGACCTTATCTCCCTGGGCTGGCCCTGAAGAAAGCTAACCGAGTCCAATTCTGATTCCTGTCCCTCAGTTAATCCAACTGTTAATAACCTTCAATTAACTGAGATCCTCCCCCACTTCCTCAATTTTTAGGAAAAAAAATTATGAGAAAACAATAGGGATTTTTATCTTTTAAAAAACAAGTAAAACTACTTCCTCAATGTTGGCCATGGGCTAGGTAAAAATCCAACTCCGTCTCCTCAACCTTCTCTGTCAATGTTTCCAGAAATATGTTCCAAGAAAACTGCTTGCAGATGCTCTGAGAAAAGGTTTCCATTGACAAGAATCTAGGATTCTTCCCTTCTAGATATTCACAATGAACATGAGAGTTACAAGGGTTCTGAGGAGTCACTCAATAAAGAAGCCTCTACCTTCTTGGCCCGTGTGTCTCAAATTTACCTGAGCACAGAATTCTTGTGAGGAACAGCTGGCAAAAATTTGTGGAGTGCACTTGCAGACATGCTACCGTCCACCATGTGGCATGACAGTACTCACTTGGGTTTACGTTGGGTGCGGGGAGAGTTGATCATCGATTATTCAAGGAGTATCTTCAGTACAGTCTACTTGCTAAATTATTTTTCAAAACAGTTGTTGAATCAAAAAAATTTTTTTAAAGATTTATTTATTTATTTGAGAGAGAGAGAGCACGCAGATGAGTGAGAACACCAGGGAGGAAAGGACAGAGGGAAAAGGAGAAGCAGGCCCCTCTCTGAGCAGGGACCCAAGACCCTGGGATCATGACCTGAGCCGAAGGCAGACGCTTAACCGACTGAGCCACCTGGGTGGCCCCCCCACCTTTTTAATCAAAGATATTTTTAAGAGAAATGCAAATTAATACTCCTAAGGGATACTCTTTCTCCCTAAGTAGGTTAGAAAAATGACACTTGACAGCACATTCTGGTAAGGATACGGAGACACAGCATTCTCATACAATGCAAGTAAGAAGGCGAAATGATCTAAATCTATGGAGAACAATTTGGCAAAAACTACAGAAATTACAAATATATTTGTTGACCCAGCAATCTCACTTCTGGGAATTTATCCTGTAGGTATGCCTATACATGTACCAAATGATATATGTAAAAAAGTCATTTATTGAAACACTATTTATTATAGAAAATACTGGAATGGATTCAAGTGACATAGGGGACTGGTTAAATAACTATGGTTTATCCGCACAATGGAATAGTATTCAGTGCCAAAAGTAAGGAAAAAAAGAAATTCTCTGGATGGATATGGTAAGATAACCAGCATATATTATAAAATGAAAAAAGGAAATTGCAGAAGGTGTCTCTACTGTGCTACTGTTTACTTTTTGTGTAAGAAAGGGGGTGATAAGAAAATATATTCACCAGACAATGGAATATTGTTCAGCACTAAAAAGAAATGAGCTATCAAGCCAGAAAACATGGAAAAAACTTAAGTGCATAAATGAAGGAAGCCAAGTTGAAGAGGCTGCATACTGTATGATTCCATCTGTATGACCTTCTGGCAAAGGTTAAACTATGGGGCACCTGGGGGCAGGGAGTCTGCTTCTCCCTCTCCCTCTGACCCTCCTCCCCGCTCATGCACGCGTTCTCTCCTTCTTTCTCCCAAATAAATACAATCTTAAAAAAAAAAAAAAGTAAACCTGTGAAGACTGTAAGAAGATGGGTGGTTGCCAGGAGTTGGAGTGAGTGGGGGATGCATAGGCGGAACACAGGAATTTCAGGGCAGTGAAAATCCTCTGTATGGTACCATGATGTTGGATACATGTTGTTATCCGTTTGCCCAAAGCCGTAGAATGTGCGACAGCGAGAGTGAGCGGTAACGTCAACTATGGCGTCTGGGCGATTATGTTGTGCCGGTGCGGCCTCATCAGTTGTAATCAATGCACGACTCTGGGGGGGACATCGATAATGGGGAGGGCTGTGGGTGTGTGGGGGCAGGAGGTAAATGGGAAAAATCTGTACCTTCTCAATTTTGCTTTGACCTTAAACCTGCTCTAAAAAAAAGCCTTTTGAAACTATGGAGAGTCGTGTTTGTTCGTGTTTGTATCAGGTGATCCTGCAACCACGCAGAAGAGACCAATGAAGGCAGTCACCTGTAAGAGGACGGGGAGTTTGGTATAAATAGCGACAATGTCAAACTTTACCTAAGCCCTGTGCTCCAGACAACCGTGAAGCCTAAGACATCCCCAACCCTTTTGTGTACTAGGAAATAGCAAAGGAACCCCCTCCTATCTGAAATGAGACCCATCTTCATAAGACTCCCATAAGACTCCTTTGGATGGCTCCCTTGTTGACCCGCTCCTTCCCTCTCCTTACGACATGACATCCCTCATTAATGAATGCTCTCCCTATTATAGCAGCCAGAATAAAATTACCTCTTTCATTGTCGAGTGCATTTTCACAACAAGCATGGGGACAGAGGTTGAAGACTTCTTGGGGTAAACCTTTATATATCATTTTGATGTTTCAACCATGTGACTGCCTGGCCCACTTTAAAATTTTTAATTTAATTTAAAATACCAAACAAGCCAAAGATACTTTTGACAAACTAGGGGCTACCTTGAAAGTGCCATTAACTAGACTACCTCAGGCCTGGCATCCCAGTTCAGTGCTTCAGGATAGAAGCTTGTCCCACTCTTCAGCTTTCTCTATTGACCGATGAGGTGACGGCTCACAGACCTTTCCAGGCTTTTCCTTCCTCATAAGTACACTTGTAATGAGATAACATGGAGAAGAAGGGAAAAGAGGGAAAAGGCAGGAAGCGGTCCTGTCCTCTCCTGTATATTTTTTTTAACCCGTGGCTGATAAAATTTCCTAGTTGGAACCCATAATCTTTCCTCCTACCACAGAAACAAGTCATTTTTCTCTTTTCTTCCTCCACATATGTCCACCCTTTGGCTCTTCTTTCTCCTTCCACCTTCACTTTTCATTAATGTTTTGGAAGCCTGGGCCTACATGTACCTCGTGCATGGCCGTTTCCCTGTTCTTGCTGGCTGGACCTTGGATGTGGTGGCCTTGCTTTGATGACCAGTCCTAAGAGAGGGCACTGCAGTTTCCTGGAAGGGGCCTGAATCACTGAGTGACCAGGAGGAGCAAAGCTGCACTGAAGACCCGGACCATTCATACTAAAACTGTTACACGAGAGAAAAAGAAACGTTTTTTAATAAAGCCACTGTATGGATTAACTTTATTCAAACCAGCACAGTTTCTTTTCAAGGAAATCAAAAGGGTTGTATTAGATAATCTCTAAGAAGCTTCCCAGTGCTAACTTCTGTGAATCAAAGCCTAATTTTGCCACCATAAAGGGTTATAGAGGCTCTGAACTTAGCCGTGTTCCTAGAACGGGTCTTACACAGCTGGGATGCGTTTGCTATTCTCTGGCCTAATGGATAAGACCTGGACTTTGGGTTCAGCCTCATAAATCCAGTTCCTGGCCCTGCTCCTTACCACCTGTGACCTTGGGCAAATTGCTTAAGGTGTCTGAGTCTCACTTCCTTATCTATAAAATTCAGATAACATTAGGAACTGTTTCACAACCTGAGGTAATCCAGGAGAAGTTCTTGACTAATAAGAAATGCTTGATAAATTGTAGTTGCGTTTTTTTATCGTTGTTGCTGTTAATGTTATTGTTATCATGAACTTTGTTAAAAATATAAACCTCAAGTGTAATAATATTTCCATGGCCAGATCTTATCCAAATTCTGATTATCTGCTTGGTATCATCATTTTAAAGAATTAATGGACAAAAAAAGTATCATAACAGATGAGGATCGAGGTAAAGGGTGAGGTGAGTGGATGTGGTGGAGGCATCCACTCTTTGCTGGTGTGTGGTTCTCCTGTTTCGTAGGAATAGGGGAGACTGTACTTCCCAGCCTTTTTGCAGTTAACGCAAGACATCGTGACTAGTTCTCGTCAAGGGACCGTGAGTCCAAGTGCTGCAATGACATCTGGTGCAAGAGATTTCCAAGCGGATGTGCATTCTCCCTCATCTCTCTCTTCCTGAAGCCACTGGCTGAGCCGATAGCATCGTACAATGATGGAGCCCCCATCGACCTGGGTCCTTGAATGACTATACGGAGCAGGTCCACTTCTCACCCTCCGCCTCTGACTAACTCACATTGGCCATGCGGAATAAGAAAGAAGCCTTGCTGTGTTGACATTGAATATGCTATCCCGTTACCTATGTTGTTCTAATATAATGAGTCACGACCAAGTTGCCATAATATCCGGAATACTTAAACCTTTGCATTGAAAGGTCAGAGTGCCCACCATCTGCCAACTGTGATGATCCTTGCTGGAAATTTCCATGATTAAAATACCTAAAGGTGATTTAAAACATAGAAATTTTTATTTCATTAACAAAAGCATGCCAATGAAATTTCCAGGAGTGATTAATATAGAGGTTCTATGATGAGAGCCCCTAATAGTACAGAGAAAAGCTCTTATCATTTTTTGCTGAGTGTATTGAGATGATTTTTTTAAAAAGATTATTTGTTTGAGTGAGAGAGAGTGGGGGTTGGGGGGGGCAGAGGGAGAGAGACAAGAGGACTCCCCACAAAGCACAGAGCTTGATCCCACTACCCTGAGAGAACGACCCCCCCCCAGAATCAAGAGTTGGCTGCCCAACCAACCAACTGAGCTACCCAGGCACCTCAAGATGGTTTTTTTAATAGTCTTTTTAAAAAAGATTTTATTTATTTATTTGACAGAGAGAGAGAGAGCACAAGCAGGGGGAGTGGCAGGCTTCCCCCCTGAGCAAGGAGCCTGATGTGGGACTCAATCCCAGGACCCTGGGATCATGACCTGAGCCGAAGGCAGCTGCTTAACTGACTGAGCCACCCAGGCCCCCGCCGCCAGGTGATTTTTTAGTGTATATTTATTGCGTAGTTGTTAAGAATGCCCTAACTCTAACTGACTCTAAAGTCAGGCTGCCTAGATTTGAATCTTGACTTCACTTCTTATTTTGAGCAAGTTCCTTCATTTCTCTGACCCTCAGTTTCCTCTTGCACCTCACTTATACAGTTGTCATAAGGATTAAGTGAGTTAATATATATAAAGTTCTTAGAATGTACATGACACATGGTAAGTCTTATGTAAGTGTTAGCTATTATTATACTGATGATTATTTCTAATAATTCTGATGATTTCTGAAATTAGAAATTATGCCATACAATCTTGTCATAAGACTAGACTGATAAGTCATTGGCACAGAATAGAGACCCCAGAAATAGCTTCAAAGCAGGACTGCTATCCACTTGGTTTGCATGTTGTCCCTGCAGCAGTAATTTACAGACAGTATCTGTTCTGGCTGATTTGGACTATACCCTTGGTCCCAGGCCATGGAAATTCAGTACATGCAAAATGTGGTGCCTACAGGCACCTAGGTGGCTCTGTCGGTTGAGTGTCTGACTCTTGATTTCGGCTCAGGTCATGATCCCGGGGTCCTGGGATCCAGCCCCACAACAGACTCCGTTCTCAGCAGGGCGTCTGCTTGGGATTCTCCCTCTCCCTCCTCCCCTCCCCAAATCAAGCTCTCTCTCTCTCTCTTAGTGTCTCTCTCTGTCTCCTTAATTTATTAATTAGAGAGAGGGAGAGAGAGAGAACAGGCAGGGAGAGGGGGAGTGGCAGAAGGACAAGGAGACTCCCTGCTGAGTGCAGAGCTGGACCTGGGACTCAATCCCAGGACCCTGAGATCTTGACCTGAGCTAAAGTCAGATGCCTAATTGAGCCACCCAGGCACCCCAATAAATAATTCTTTTAAAAAATGTGGTGCTTCAATTCAGTGGTTAAAGATGATTTATTCACATATATTGCTGACAAACACCTTGCTAAACATGTGGTAAATAAAGTGAGACATTTACCTTATACGATATAGACATAAATTTCAGATAGATTTGAGTTTTAAATGTAAAAAAAAAAAAAAAGGAAATTTAGCCCTAAATGTTGGGAAGACTTCTAGCAGGAAATCCAGAAGCTGTAAAATAAAGATAGATAACTACTCAAATGTGGGGGAAAAAAAGCATGAAAAAATTGAAATTAAAAAAAAATTTTTTTTAAATATAAAAAAATACAGTGTGGAAAAAATACCACAAATTCAATGGACAATGATAGATTGGGGAAAAGATTTCCAACATATGCACAAAATGAAGGGTTAAGAGTTAAGCATTTTACTATACAAAAAGTTAAAAAAAAAAAAAAAGAGTAACCTAACAGAAAAAGGACAAAGAATGTAAATAGGCAATTCATATAAGATCAAATGCAAGATTTGTGTTTGCCACTAAACACAGAAAAAGATGCCAAGATGCCTGCCTCACAAGGAATCAGGGTATTGCAAATTAAAGTAACAACAAGATATCCCTTTACAGACGCCAGATTGGCAAAAAGAAAAAAAACAAAACAAAACTAACAGCTACTGCTTTCAGAAATATGTGGAAAGGGTCACTCTCACACATTGTTAGTGAAAGTGTGAATTACTACAGTATTTTTAGAAAGCAGAATTAAAAGTGTAAAATATAAAGTGTAAAATATATGTAAAATATGTAAAATAAGTGTAAAGTGTATTTATATAGATATATGTCTATATCTATATATGTGTATAGTTATATCCACTTCCTAGCAATCTTACTCCTAGGAGGAATTTTCCCATTTAAATAAGAGCACTGGTACAAAAGGATATACGTACAAAGATGCATCCTTGCTTGCCATTGGCAAAAAAATCTTAAAAATGAGGCATTAGGTAGAAAAATTATGAATTAAATTATGGTTCATCCACACAATGAAAAAATTACACAGTCATCAAAAAGAGTGAGTTTGGGGCTATACCAGTTTTCTCGAAGGGATCTCCACGATACCATTTAGATGAGACAGATGAAATGCAGAGAAGTGTCAATTGTACACACACACACACACACACACACACACACACAGAGCATGTATATATCTGATTATATGAGTATGGGGGAAGAAAAGCACATATCCATACATATTTTATATTGATTCCCGAAGATGAAAAAGCAATTAACGAAGCAATATTTTAAAAAAATGTTTTGGGGCACCTGGGTGGCTCAGGGGGTTGAGCTTCCAACTCTTGGTTTCGGCTCAGGTTATGATCTCAGAGTTGGAGCTGAGTAGGGAGTCGGCTTGAAGATTCTCTCCCTCTACCCCTTCCCTCACACTCTCTCTCTCTCTCTCTCTCTGTCTCTCTAAAATAAACAATCTTTTTAAAAAAATGTTTTAAGTGCTGCGATGCCCGGGTGGCTTAGTCGGTTGAGTGTCTGCCTTGGGCTAGGGTCGTGATCTCTGGGTCCTGGGATCCGGTCTGAGCTGGGCTCCCTGCTCAGCAGGGAGTCTGCTTCTCCATCTCCCTCTGCCCCTCCCCCCCACAAATAAATAAATAAAATCTTTAAAAAATGTTTAAATTCCACAATAAGAATAACACACATGACATTCCATTTACATAAATTTGTATGTAGACATAGAGATACGTGAAAGGATGGGCACCAAAATGTTAACTAACAGTGGTTATCTCAGGCAGAGTAATGAGATTTCGGGGCATTTTAATTTTTTTCCTTATATGTTCATATATTGTTTTTATAATTTTCAAAATGATTATTTATATCATCAGAAAAACATAAAACTTTTCATGGTAGGAACAATAAATGAATGAAGATCCTCAACAAACTTTTCGGTAAGTAGGTATGAATTTTGGGAGGAACTTAAAATGTCGTCATTTTACCTAGACTTAGCTAATATTGAGTAATTCATAGTTTATTTAAATTTGAATTAAAAAGTAAATTTGACTTAATAAAAATATTTAAGTACCTTCTAAAGATGTTTTTCTAGCTTTCTACCTTAAATAATAAAATGTAGCAAAAACCTCAGTTCACTTAACTTGAGATTTTGTTATTGGGAGAGAAGCTGTTCGCTGTAATTCAAAAGAATAACATTAGTTAAAAGATGTATTTTCTTTTCATGCTTTCAGTACAATCTTTCTTCAACGGCCCACATCCTTATATCCTCATATTTACCTCATATTGGAGACCTGCTACTTAGTGGTTTTATTCCCCTGCCCTGGTTCTTTAAATTTGATTGTATTTTGTGGTTAACCAAATTACTGCAACAAACTTATTGCTTAGCACTTTGTTATGACCTCAACACAAAGAAGTCATAGTATTTTCAGTTATTATCTTGTGAGTCCATTCATATATATGTATAACTTCTTTTAAACAAGTCAAAAGCCGTTTATAAAAGAAAAGTTAAATCATAACCCTGAAAAGAACTCTACCCCTTACACAAAAGTGGCATAATAAGGACAGGACAGTCAACAGTGAAAGCACTCTCAGAACAAACCCATGAGTGGTTAGATGCAGTGAGATAGGGCACTGTTCCAAATAGCTTAACTAGACACGTATACCACATTTTTCTCTTTTCTGGCTCCCTTGGGCTTCTACATTCCAGCCCTCTTACCATTGTCTACCCACTCAATCTTTCCTTTCTTTAAAAAGTCTTCATGGTTTTCTTGAATATTATGTTCTAGTAACTTCTTTCACAATGAGAGGCTTATTGGTATCTGGTTTTAATAAATGTATTCTCTCTTCAGTGACCACGGTTTTGAAAAGACCCAGAAGAATTTCTGGAACATTCTCTGGTCCTTGAGAGGGACATAGGAGTATGGAACCCTGTCAGGTCAGTGCTGGACTGCTCTATTCCTACTCCGGCGGGAAGCCTCACTTTACCATGTAGGGCAGTCCCTTTCTCCCTGACCTACCCCCATTCATATTTATTTCGTATGAGAAAACTCATACTAAAATCAAAAAATGAGATCTGCAATACTTAGACAATAGGGAAGTTGTGAAACTTCAACCATGTTTTTATGGCACTTTCCAACCCTTTGCTGAAAGAGCTGCAGAAACGCAGTGTTACTCTTGTTTCTGTGGCTATCGTGACTTCATTCGCTTCAGTGATGCAACAGATAAACAACGGGCCAGATAAGGCCGAGGTTTGCCTGTGACTTAAAGAAGCAAGGAATTGTCATCCCTCACTCCTTCACAAAAGTCCTATTCCAGGGCTCTCTGCAAGGACTGGGTATCAACACTTTCTCAAATCAGAAAGTCTGTTCTGATGTTTTGGAACATTCCAGCTACTCCCTGTAGTTTCCTTATTGACATGGGCTATCAGGCTTTCCCAGAGGGTCTTATCTGCAAGCCGCGGCAGTGGTTGAGGGAGCTGCCGAACAGGTTCAGTGGGATTGCACAGCTGCCTGGGAGCTGGAGGCCAGGCTGGTGAGCTCCCTGCTTTCTCCTTCCAAGGCCTGCAGGCTTTGACCTGTAAATAGGCGCCTAAACAGGGTCTAATCTGTCACACAAATATGCCCTCGCCAAAGTGGTCATGCCCCTTATTACCTGGCTTAGCAACAATCCCAAGACATCTATTTAGAGAAGGGCTTGCATAAATTGCTATACTTGAAGCTATGCCTGGTATTTCTATAAAATCCTCAAGAGATAGTATAATGAATCCAATTTTATTTATAGCAGCCAATGGGAACAAGTCCCTTCCTATGACCCCAGCTCTTAGGAGCAGCCCTAAAATAACAAACCAACGCTGTGCCCTTGATGGCTGTCCTTTAGGCCGAGCTCAAGTATTCTGTTCTTGGGGATTGTGTTTTACTCACTCGAGATGGTATTTTACTAACTCTGCCCACCATGATAGGATCTTAATGCTTAGATTAAAAAACACATTTTCGTTTTTAGGGTTTTTTTGTTTTTTTTTTTTTTGAGAATTCAGAGAACTGTTTTTAATTTGTGAGAAAAACTCTCTAACATTGGAATGATCGTTGATATTCATGGTTGGAAAGAACTCTCATGACCCTAAGATCACGACATGAGCCAAAACCAACAGTTGGACACTTAACTGAGTGCGCCGCCCAGGAAAAGCCAGTCTTTTTGAAGATAGTATTTAGAGGTTTTTATTCACGTTGGAAGACTTTACATTCGCTCTCATTATTAGCTTTGTGATAGAGGGGGGTGGCAAATACTATCAGGTTTTCAGATTTTAAAAAAGTTGTTACAAGTTTTTAAATGTTTATTATTTTTTTTATTAAGTAATCTCTGTAACCACTGTAGGCCTGAATTCATGACCCCAAGATCAAGAGAGTGGCATGTTCTACGGCCTGAGCCAGCCAGATGCCCTAAAAAGTTGCTACAATTTTAACATTAAATGAACAACTTTGAAGCAGTTTATTTTATAACAACCCGAATCAATAGATACCCTGTTTATTTCTCCAGCAACAAGTAAGATACCCTGTCTATTTATCCAGCAACAAGTAACTACAAGATTTACAAAAGACACCACATTATGGACACTATACATTTCTTAGAGTGGTGTCCCAGTTTTAGAAATCCTTTTTTTCTCCGTCTCAGTCTGATTGATTTTTATTTTTTTAACTGTTCTTTTTTTTTTTTTTTTAAGTTTTTATTCATTTAAGTAATCTGTACACCCAACCTGGGGCTCAAACTCATGACCCCGAGATCAAGAGTTGCATGCTCTTCTGACTGAGCCAGCCAGACGCTCCCTGATTTATGTTTCTGTGTGAAGACCACTGCCTTTTGCCTCAATCCTTTTCCATTTTTCCTTCCTTTCCTTGATACATACATCCGCCAACTATTGAGCCAAAGAAGTATTTGAGCTGAAACTTGAAGAATAATTTGAGTTCTAAGCCTGGTCCCTGTCCCCCATGGATCTTACATCTCGGAGGGATAGAAAGTAAACAAGTAAAATACATCAGTAAATAATGATGATTATAGCCTGTGATATCTGTTATGTCCGGACACATTTGAGCTGAGACCTGAAAGATTGAGCGTGAGCCACGCACTCTCTGCAAAGAGGAATTCTTGTGCAAAGTCTGGTGGGGAAGTGCTTTGCAGGTGTGAGAAACAGAAAGGTGACCAGCATGGATGGAGGGTGAGTGGGAGAGCGCTGTGAGATGAAGATGGAAAGGCAAGCCCAAGCCACATCATGCAGGCCCCTGGAGGCTGAGGAAAGAAGTTTGGAATGTATTCTACGAGCAATAAGCAGTAAGACCTTGAAGGGCTTAAGCAGGGGAGAGTCAGGTGAATATGGATGGAGGAAGTGTTCAGGGTCAAGGGATAGTCACACTATCCGGAGATATGAAAAAAGTGTGGTAAGATTGTTAAAATTCAGGAAAGAGCCCCACATTGAGAATCTTGTAGGGAAATGAATATGATGACTAAAGCAGTTTTCTGCACCAACACTCTGTCATTTGTCAAAAATGAAAAGCCTCTCTTTTTTTTTTTTTTAATCTCCCTTAAACATTCTGTTCTGGGAGGAAATTGCCTTTTTTTTTTTTTTTTTCCCTCTTTAAAGACTTCATCCATTCATTTGACAGAGACAGAGACAGCCAGCGACAGAGGGAACACAGCAGGGGGAATGGGAGAGGAA
This sequence comes from Ursus americanus, assembly GCF_024610735.1. Lineage (NCBI taxonomy): Eukaryota > Metazoa > Chordata > Mammalia > Carnivora > Ursidae > Ursus > Ursus americanus. Next base: position 37,765,012 of record NC_142138.1, on the reverse strand, counting down.
GAAGCAGGCTCACAGCGGAGGATCCTGATGTGGGGCTCGATCCCAGAACGCCGGGATCACGCCCTGAGCTGAAGGCAGACGCTTAACGACTGAGCCACCCAGGCGCCCCCAAAATGAAAAGCCTCTTAAGTTCAAAGCCCTGGAACGTTGCACTCTGCCAATGGAAACCAATCCCGTATTTTTGAAATTGATTTATCACGCACAGAGAACATATTTAACGAACCAAGAGACCAACTTTGATCCATTGCTTATCTTTCAAACGAGAACAGTAGGCAATCGGAAGTTATTAGTGATCCTTCTACTTTTTATTGGCTCAGAAATGTCTGCCTCTCTAAAGGGTGCAGGAGATAATTTATGGTGAAAGTGTCCATTTCTTTGTGTCAAAATTGCATTACCGAGATGGAATCTTATATTTCTAGGATATTGAAGTGCTCAGAGAGAAATCCATTACATTTTTCTAAAACCTTCCGTTTATTTGAGTTCGATTTCAGCCTTGTGCTTACTGTTACTCGTCACGCTGATGCTGATGAACACCCGGTCTGCATCTTCCCAGAGGGAGATGTCTAGTGGGTTCTTCAGCGATTGCCTTTTTAGTTATAGCCCATCGTCCTAATTCCTCTTTGCCTTTCTGTCTTGGCCTATAACTGACTCATTCACGCATTTTCTCAGGTCTGTTAGCATACTAACCTCCCTGTATTTCTCCAAGAGCAGTTTTGGAATGTTTACACAGAGAATTAGTTTATAGTTTGGCTCATTCTTTTGTTAACATAATGCTATGGAATGAAATCTTTGCTTCCCTTCAGCCTTGACAGGTCTTGGCAGTAACTGTTACTTACTTCGTTGTGATTTCCATTTGGGGGAAAAGCATTCACTTTTCTTTTCATACACAGCCTTGCCTCAGACATTCCTCTTGCCAGGATGGTACGCCTCTTCTTCTTCTTTTTGCCCAGGAGCGAACCCTGTATTCTTCTTGAAGCCGACCTTATGCTGTTCTCAAGCACATTCTTTACTTTCCCACCTCTATGCCTTTCCTCATGCACTAGTAGGGATGCCTTTCTCCTCATTTCTGTGGGCCAGCAAATGCTTCCTTCCTCCTTCACCAAGCCCTTTCAGAATGCTTTAATCAAAAATCCTTGTTTGATTTCTCTTCGGACATTTTTCCCAAAACCATGCAATGACCTGTTCAGATTTCCTGAAGACAACAACTAAAAGCCAAGAAATCATTTGATAAATAGTTAAGCAGTGATTAGAGGGGGGGACATGTGATACATAGTCACTTACATACATAGTCTGACACAGTCGATCTGCCACCAAGGTGTCAGACAGTTCCCCCCTGGACAGCGGTCATCCTGAGCACTCAGAGTGGACTAGCTCGATAGACTCTCAGCAGTTAGTAACCAGGTCAGCCCTGCTGAGAGGAAAACATCTGCTTCATCCTACCAGGTAATCTCACTGAAGGAAGGAAGGAGGAGCAACAAAAACAGCCTATATCAAGGTAAATGTAACAGACTGTTCTTTTCCTCTTAAGGTTTTCAAAATATATTTGATGGTTGAAAGTAGAAATTACAACATTTTCTGAGGGAGTTTCAAGGTGGATATAAGAGGTAAGACAATTACAATATAACGAGACAGAGCGAGAGGACCTATGTGTTGGTAGATTTCTACATTCCACTTGAAGTGGTAAAACACTCATTGTAAGTGGACTGTGAAAAAGAAGCATGAATATAGTTTTTCTAGAGAAACTAACAACAAAAGAACTATACAAACACATAGAGTTAAAATCACCATACAAAAGTTAAAATGGAATACTAAAATGTGCTCAGAAACCTGAAATAGGGGGTGCCTGGGTGGCACAGCGGTTGGGCGTCTGCCTTTGGCTTAGGGCGTGATCCAGGCGTTGTGGGATCGAGCCCCACATCAGGCTCCTCTTCTGTGGGCCTGCTTCTTTCTCTCCCACTCCCCCTGCTTGTGTTCCCTCTCTCGCTGGCTTTCTCTATCTCTGTCAAATAAATTAATAAAATCTTTAAAAAAAAAAAAAAAGAAACCTGAAAGAGAGGAGAAAATGGAAAACAGAGTAACAGTGGAAACACACAGAAAAGTAACCGAATGTGGTAGAACTAAATTCAAACATGTAAGAAATTTTGTTAGATGTAAATGGAGTGTAAATTTCTTTTTTTTTTGAACCCCCTAAATTTCCTTCTGGTATTATTTTTCTTCTGCCTGAATAACTTCTGCACGAGAGAGAGAGAGAGAGAGAGAGCGCACACATGCGTGAGTGCTCGAGCTGGGGGGAGGGGGCAGAAGCAGAGGGAGAAATAGAATCCCAAGTAGGCTCCACACCCCACCGAACCCAACCTGAACCGCTATAAGGGTCAGGCACTCAACCAACTGAGCCACCCAAGGAGCTCTCTGAAGAACTTCCTTTAAAAATTATTTTTGAGCTGGTCTACTGGCAATTAATTCTCTTAGTTTTCCTTCATCTGAAAATGTTTTTATTTCATCTTTATTCTTGAAGGACACCCAGGTGGATACATATTCTGAGTTAATAGTCTTTCAACACCTGAAAAATGCCATACCACTTTCTTCTGACCTCCATGGCTCTGATGAAAAATCCGCAGTCATGTGAATAATTGTCCAGCTAAAGGTAATACATCATTTTGCTCTGGCTAATTTTAAGCTTTCTTTGTAGTTTTCAGTCAGTTGATTATGATGTCTGGGCCTAGATTTCTTTGGCTTTATCCTGTTTGGAGTTAGCTAAATTTCTTAAATGTCTATGTTTTATCAAATTTGGGAAGTTTTCAGTCATTACATCTTCAAATACTTTTTTCGGCACCACCCTCCCCTCCTTCTGGGACTCTGATGACATGAATGTTGGGTTAATGTTATTAACCTACAGAACTCTGAAGCTCTGTTCATTTTTCCAAAAATATTTTTTCTCTGTTCAGATTGGAAATTTTCTATTGACATGTCTTCATGTCCATTGATTCTTTTTCTGTTATCTCTATTCTTTGGATCCCATTCAATGATATTTTTTGTTTGGTCACTGTCTTTTTCTATTCTTATATTTCCATTTAACTTCTTTACTGAGACTTTGTATTTTTCCCTTTGTTTTAAGAGTGTTCGCAATTGTTTGCTGAAGCATTTATATACCAGCTGTTTTAAAGTTTTTGTCCGGTAATTCCAACATCTGTGTCACTCTGGTCCTGATGGCTATTCATTGTCTTTTTCCATGCAGACTAAGATTTTCCTGGTTCCTTGTATCCTAAGTAGTTTTGAATTATACTATCCTGGACCTATTGAATATTATGTCAAATTCTAGTTCTAAATGGTTGTTTAAACCCAATAAAGAATGTTGAGTTTTTGGGGCACCTCGGTAGCTCAGCTGGTTAAGCGTCTGCCTCAGGTCATGATCCTACAGTCCTGGGATTGGGTCCCACATTGTTCTCCTTGCTCAGTGAGGAGACTTCGTCTCCCTCTACCCCTCCCCCCTTCTCGTAATCTCTCTCTCTCGTTCTCTCTCAAATAAATAAATAAAAATATTTTTTAAAATGTTGATTTTTTAAAAGATTTACTTATTTTGGAGAGAGAGAGAATGTGTGCATGCATGCTGAGGGGCAGAGGGAGAGGGAGAAGGAGAGAAGACGACTCCCCTCTGAGTGCAGAGCTGACTGGGGCTTGATGACCCATGAAATCATGATCTGAGCTGAAATCAAGAGACACTTAACCAACTGAGCCACACAGGCGCCCCAATATTTGTTTTTTTTTTTTTTTTTTTTTTTAAACAATCGTCTGGCTAGGTTAAGGCTGCAGGTTTCAGCCCACCTTATGTGGGCCGTGGTGCCAAGATCAGCTCAGCTCTTCCAGCCTTCCAGCACAGTTCAGATCTGTCCCACATAGGGTTGTCTCACGGTCACTTTGGGATCTGGGTGGTGCTGTACCCGTTAGTCCAGTTCTCAGTGTCTTCAGTACACTGATTAAGATCGGATCGACACACGCACGAAGCTCAGTGGTGAGCCCAGCACACTGACAAATTCTGTCTCGGTCCACACAGGCTGCTACAGCAGGCATACCGTAGACTGAGAGACTGGGTGCTTATACCACCAACGCTTAGTTTTCACAGTTTCTTTATCATAGTTCCGGAGCCTGGGAAGTCCAAGATCAAGGCACCAACAGGTTGGTGGCTCCTAAAGAACCATTCCTGGTCCGTAGGCGGCCATCTTCTGTGTACCCTCAAGCGGAAGCGGTAAGGGAGACGGCTGCCGTCTCTTTTACAAGGGTACTCATCCCATTCATGTGGGCTCCGGCCTCCCGACCTAATCACTTCTCAAAAGCCCCTCTCCTAATGCCATCATAATGAGGGTTATATTTCAACATGTGAATTGTGCATCTAGTCTATGGCACAGTCTCTCAGGCCCCTTTTATTTCCTGGGCACTGTCCGTTTTGGTCGTCGGGCCCCCAGCCCGAGGCTTCAGTGACCTCGCCCTATTGCACACTACCGTTACTGTGCTTGCATTCGGGGCCAAGCACCAAAGGACGGAGAGAGAGAAACATGCAATGGGCGTCTGGCCCACCCTCTTTGAGGCCTCAGCGCCGCCCATTCAGGTGGGGACCTCTCCGTCACCGCGGCAGGTGTGCTTGGGCGGTGGCGCGCAAGAGAACAGAGAGGGAGAAAGTCCTAGGGATTTCTGCACGTTCTCTGAGAATTAGGAGTTCCCTTCCACCTGCATGAGAGACTACAGGGCTTCTCCTGAAACTCTCCCTTTTGGGGCCGCAGGGCCATTTCCAAGTGTGAAGCTGCGTTGCCTGCAGGTCAAGGAATCCTGGCGTGGTTTGGTGGTCCTTTGAACTCTGGGCTTCCCGATCCATCGGCTGCTGGTTAGTTTTCAGAGTCCTTGAAGGGGTGCTGCACGCATCCTGTCCATGTCCTACAACTAAGAGAGAGAGCGAACATTTTATCCACGGCCCTAGTTTGACTTTTTGCTTTGCGGCTGTTTTACTGTGCGACTCCCAGCTGCATTCTAAGGAGAACGATCTAGAGCTGTGGGAATATGTTCAGTTTTCGTTAATAAATTTTATCTGAGAAAGAATTCTTTTGTTTCTCTCTGTCTGTAGTATGTAGACCAAATAGAACTGTGATTCATGTGTTAAATATGCATTTATTTAATTTACTCCTGGGTAAACAGAGACATAAAACTTATTATACCTTCAGGCGGTCTTGACATATGCATTGAACTTTGCTTAGGAGCTTTGTTCCCTTTTTATTTGAACAATCTTTGGGTATGTAATTATGAGGTTGCCGACTGGTGTGCATAGTTAAAAAAAAAAGTTTTCAGATAAGTGAACTTCTGCATTTAAAGAAAAACATTTTTCCCCCAATGTAATTTCACAGAGATCCTGGTAGAAATTACATTCCTTATTGGGTCATTTAAAATTCTTGTTGTAAAATAACTTTTTATTTTTTCCCTCCTCAGACATGTTAGATCAAATACACTAGCAAGTACCCTGTCGATGTTTATAATAAAACACCACGCTCGAAGAGAATTGTTCTGTATGACCAGAATATTATTTTAATACTTCTAATGAGGTTGTTGAAATACTGAAAAACCGGGTTTCCCAGCAGTAACTATCCTTCACGTGGAAACGTGGATATGTGTGTTTGGGTGTGGGGAAGTAGTTACAGGAGTTCCTTTTCTTAGTTATCTTCGCTTTTCTATATTTTCCAAGTTATTTATGAGTTTAAAGAAAGAATCACTGTCATCAGATTTAAAAAATGCTTTTAAAAGTGAAAGGACTGGGGTGGCTCAGTCGTTTAAGCCTCCGACTCTTGGTTGCGGCTCAGGGCATGATCTCAAGGTTGTGGGATCGAGCCCCGTGTCTGGCTCCACACTCAGCATGGAGTCTGCTTGTCCTCCCTCTGCTCTCCCCCACATCACGCTCTTAGGTGCTCTTTCTCTCTCCCCCTCTCAAATAAATAAACAAATAAATAAACGAATAAATAAAAGCTTAAAAAAAATAAAAGTGAAGAGATTTGTATTAGAAATTTGGAAGACTGAGCTTAGATCGTCCCCAGGCCTGAGTCACCATTCAATGGCTTCCCCTCTCTGGGTCTCAGCTACTCATCTGAATGTGGTTATAACCCTCTCTGTTCTATCTCCTTCTAAGACTTTTGGTGAGCATCAGACTAGGAGGTAAAGTAAAAGCACCTCACTGTCCATAAAACCCATGAGGCTCATGCTGATACGGAGATTGTAATGATGAAAAATAAGGCAAGAAAAGGGAGTTTCATCATCACCATAGACATTGGCCCATTGGGTCATGGGGCTGACAACAGATTATTTAAAATAATGGTCTGAAGCTTCCTTTCCTTCTGGAATGTTTGTGTCATATTCCCTGAAGGTGAGAGGTTAAAAGCTGGCAACTAGTACATGTATTTGGGTGGCCCACCCAGAGTTAGCCTCCATAGTATTTTTTAAAATGTGAAACTCACTTTCATAGTCAAAGGGTTAAAAGAAAGACGGGGAGACAAGGATGAGGTAGTGGCTCTTTGTCATTCTTCATTCCTGGAGCTGAGAAAGCAGTTGCTGCCTTTTACTGGGCAGGCATGGTTCTTTGTTGCTATACCCGGACTGGTCCACTCATTGCCAGGACCTGCCTAATCCTGGTGGGCTCTGAGTTTGGATCCTGCTGTAGATGTGTGATGTCAAGTTGTCTCTACATGAGATTCTTTTTTTTTTTTTAAGATTTTATTTATTTATTTGCGAGAGATAGCATGAGCAAGTGGAGTTGCAAAGGGAGAGGGAGAAACAGGCTCCCTGACAAGCAAGGAGCCTGATGTGGGACTCGATCTCAGGACCCTGGGATCATGACCTGAGCCAGAGGCAGAGGCTTAACCAACTGAGCCACCCAGGCGCCCCAAAACTCTTTCATTCTAAAAGAACCTACTTGTTTTAGCCTGCTCACACTGCTGTGACAAAACACAATATGCTACGTGATTTAACCAACAGAGATTAATTTTCCTACAATTCTTGAGTCTGCAAGTCCGAGTTCAGGGTGCCAGAATGGTCAGTTTCTGGAAGGGTTCTCTCCTTGGCTTGTGGAGGACTGTCTGCTCATTGTGTGCTCATCCTATAGACTGGATGTTTGCCCCCTAATTCATATGTTAAATCTTAATGCCCAGGGTATTTAGATGGTATTTGGAGGTGGGGCCTCTGGAAGGTGATTAGATCCTGAAGGTGGAATGGAATTAGCGCTCTTACAAAAGAGATTCCAGAGAGCTTCCTTGCCCCTTCCAGCATGTGAGGATATAGAGAAAAGCCAGCCCTATAGGAGCCAGGAAGTGGGCTCTCACCAGACGCCAAATCTGTTGGTGCCTTAATCTTAGACTCCTCAGCCTCTAGAACAGTGAGAAATAAATGTTCGTTGTTTATAAGCTGCCCAGTCTACAGCAGCACAAATGGACTAAGACAGCTCACATGGACTTTCCTTGGTCTGTCTGCCAGACAGCAATCAAGCTGTCTGGTGTCTCTTCTAATACAGACACAAAGCTCATCAGACCAGGGCCCCTTCCTCGCAACCTAATTACCTCCCAAAGGCCCTACCTCCAGATCCTACCACGTTGAGGGGCCAACATATAAAATTTGGGACGACACAACTCTTCAGTCCATGACACCCCCTGAAATGTAGTTCTTGGGATCTACCATTTCTACAGTGAATGGACATTTCTGTCCTTGCATATCCTGTGCTCCCCTTTCTTGTATGTGTCATAATTGATACATTACCACAACTTAAATTAGAAACTGAAACAAAATTGAGATTTTTCTAAAGAAAAACCATGTAGGTATTGATAGTGACATGTGCTGTTATGAAAATCAGCTTAGGGGCGCCTGGGTGGCACAGTGGTTAAGTGTCTGCCTTCAGCTCAGGGCGTGATCCTGGAGTTCTGGGATCGAGCCCCACATCAGGCTCCTCTGCTGGGAGCCTGCTTCTTCCTCTCCCACTCCCCCTGCTTGTGTTTCCTCTCTCACTGGCTGTCTCTATCTCAATAAATAAATAAAATCTTAAAAAAAAAAAAAAAAGAAAAAAAAAGAAAATCAGCTTAGGAGAAAAATACCTGGTTTTATACAATAAAAAGAACCTAGCATACTTTCCGGAGTACCTGAAACAGTTAATAAAATAAGCACTTACCTGAAGTTTCCTCTTTACATATAACTGAATAATCAGAAGATGATTTTTAATCAGGAGAGACATTATTAGGCAATTTTCGATTTGTTTTTCCCCCAAATTGGCTCCCTGCTATTCCAGAATGTTAAGTAATATATAGCTCCTTACTCTGTGCCTTAGAGAAAATCCTCTAGTAAAAGAATACTAAAGGCTAACATTGTGTTTACTTACTTATCTCTTTTAGTGTAATTATGGTTTTTCTTAGTAGCTTCTTGCCTTTAAGTAATGCTCTTTAGTTTTGTTTACACGAAAGAACTATGACTTTCCAGTAGGAGATGAAAGGAAGTTATTTCTAAACACTGAAAACGTTTTTGTTTTTGTTTTCTTGGTGGTAGTGAGAGCCTGAGGTGGTTTATTTAATTTTTAAGTCTGGATTTGAACCCATTTGGTAACTGATAGAGAAAAGTACACTTTAAGTAAGAAAGTTTTTATTTGTATTTATTTGTCGAACATGTAGAATTGAAAGCTCTATTGAAAAACTGGGATTCGGTACGTGAAAACATTTCTGACGGTGAACACCCAATGAAACACATTTCAAGCTATTCTTATTTGCATCTACGATCTTCCCTTTAAACATTTTCTTTTGAATGGATATTTTCCATGAATATTAGCTGGGAGTATAGTTAAACTTAAAAGGGCAGGGAAATACTGCTCCTTTGTTTAAAGAACGGAGATAGAATTTGCTTTTACCATAAAATGCGCCATTTTAAGTGTGCACGTCCGTGGTTTCTAGTATATTTACAAGGTTGTGCAAACATTACTGCCATCTAATTCAAGAACATTCTCATCATCCTAACAAGAAACTCACACCCTTTAGCAATCATTCCTCATTCCCCCTTTCTCCCAGCCCCTGGCAACCACTAATCTACTTTCTGTCTCTATTGATTGACTTATTCTGGACAGTTCATAGAAATGGAATCTACAATATGTGGTCTTTTGTGGCTGACTTCTTTCACTTGGCATAATGTATTCAAGGTTCATCTATGTTACCTCTTTTCATCCTCTTAAAGATACCTCATGGAACAATAGCAATCAGTTTTCCCATGAAGGAGATGGAAACATACGTTAACCTGCTCTTGGGCATGAAAATCACATAATCACTAAACGAATATATATAAATAAATATGGAACATCTCCACATGACAGGAATATTTTACAAAGTGGGGTTGTGGCATTTAGGGGTGGTGGTGGTGGTGGTGTCACATAAACCAATAGATAGCTAATGTAATATTAGATAGAAATAAGTACAATGAAGAAAAATAAAGCAAAATGAATGGATAGGAAGCATCAGGGGTATTATTTTAGGTAAAGTGGTCAGGAAAGGGCCCTCTGAGCAGGTCACATTTGAGGTGAGACTTGAATGGAGGGAGGGAGTCGCACAGAAGGGACAGCAAATGCAAAGGCTCAGAGACAGGAGTGTGTCTGGTGTGTTGGAGGAACAAGGAAGGCAGCGTGACTGGAGGGCAATGAGAGGAGGAAGGGGAGCAGTGAGGTAGGAGGGTGGAGAGGGGACCTCGGGTAGGCACGGGCGCAGCAGCTCCTCCGTCATAAGGGGACCCGAGGTGGGATATCCGAGTGCAAATGATGGCAGCTGGAAGATCTGGAGGTGGGAGGATGAGGCAGTTCTCTCTTGAATGTTTCTGTTACTTCAGTGTCACAAAAAAGGAAAGTAGTAGCTGACAGTGAGGAGGGGATAGTGGTGTCAAAAAGTTGAGAAAGAGACGAGAATGAACGGACTAAGGATATTTAGTGGGGTCATTTGGCAGCACTGAGGGACCCCTGGAAGGTTGTAATGTGTTTTTCTCCAGCCACTCAAGTCATCCAAGTGTCAGCATGAAGTTTGTGGGAAAGTCAGTTGTCACCAGGGTTGAAGTTTCACCAAGTGAGGAGGACAGTGGGAGAGAGGACAAGAGAGTTGAGGATGTATGCAAGGAGGCGATGGTACAGGGACCACGCATGCAGTCTAAGCTGGGAGGAGAAAGGACAGAACCTGAGGAGTGATTGACTGGAGGGATGGTGGGATTGAAACATTGTTGGAGACTGAGTGCTGGCGGGAGTGAGCTAGAAAATAGGAGGTGGCGTCTGGAGAGTTTGCAGATACTGCTTATGACAGACTCTACTGTATGACTCAGACTAGGTGGCTGAGGTGGGTGGAGGACAAGATTATTAGAAAAGTTAAAAAAAAAATAGGTCAGATTATTGGGTCCTGTTTGTAAATAACAAAATCACCAATAATGATGACAAGAAAAATGGCAGAGAGATAGTGAGGCAGGTGCTAGAATGAAGGAAGGGGAAGCTGGCAGATGATGACAAAAAGCAGAGGCAGCAGGTGGTATAGTTCAATGCCATCTGTTTCAAGAGAGATGTGGATTTTCAGGAAGAAGGAGGATAATGATCTGGAATTGACAAAGATGAACAAGAGCTCGCTCACCAATATCAGTGGTTTTTGAGTATATGACTGATCAGGATTAGGATGTGAACAAGTTCTATCTGATTTCAAATAATTTCTATTATACCACTTCAGATTTGGATTAGAATTACAGTCCTTAGACCTAGATTTCAATATTCTCTTGCTATCTCTGCAGTGTAAACCATTTGGCCACCCTCAAAATTATGTTGCTTTACATAGTTGCCAAGATCCATTTTGAAAGTTGGATTCCTATTTTTTAAAAAAGTCCCCATCATGCAATTGGTTAATAGGTTGCAGAAACTGAATCCTCTGGCCTGTACTTTCCCATAGTCTGGATTTTATAATTGCATCCCCCTGGTGTTAAATGCTCCTCTGTTCTCTGCAATTCCTGAAAACTGGTAATCAGATCTTGAGGCTGATCAAACTCGGGCTCATTTCTGGTAAAAATACCCCACAGGTGGTGGTGTGTACTTGACTAGAGGCCATGTAAATTGGGCTGTCTCTCTTGGTGATGTGAGTAGCCACTTGATTCTTGCAGAGCTCCGTTATTAGATCCAGCTTTTCATCAGAATGAAGGATGTCGGTATTGCACCAATTCTTTTTATTAGATTAATAGCTTTGGGGGAAAAAAAACACAAACTATTTCCCTCCATCAACTGTGAGTTACCCTGAGATACAAATCACTTAGGAGGAACAGGCTATACCCTCTGCTCACTTCTAAAAGAGGCTTATCTGAGAGCCCCTGTGTTTTTAAGGATGCATATATTTTGCCTTTAAAGTATTTAATTGTAGTTTGTCCTACTTTTAAAATTAGACTACCTTTACAGGATGCAGTTGCACATTGTGGCTTAATATTTGCAGTTTAAGGGGAATATATGACAGGATTTAGTTCTAACACCTTTGAAGAGGACTGCGCAGAAAAGCATTCAAATCTTCAACAAGCAGCTTTCCAATGATCTGCTGCATTCACAAAAGCTCATAAAATATTAAACTCTTCTGAAAGGTGACCAACTAAATAATTTATGAAAACAAAGTTTCAAGTCAGTGCAAGTACAATTACAGCAAATGGATATTCTATTTTTCTCTACAGGGAAATGGCCCAGGGCTGGAGGCTATAGTGGCTTTGGAATCAGATAGATGAGGTTTGAATTCTCCTTCACTTATTACAGTGACTTTGAGGAACTTACTCTACAGATCCTAAATATACCCTAAGAAAGTGTGAAATCATGCATATTCTAAAACATTATACATTTCTAAAACATTAGAAAATACATATGTTTTGGCAAAGCCTCCTTTTTATTCCTTTGGTTCAAGGTAGGGGATGAGGTAAGGAACATGACTAATTGCTAGATGTTGTTAATTATGGAAAAAAATTAACAGTAAAAGATGCTGTATTGAGGACATGCCATCTTTCATTCTCAGGGCGGTAGCAGTGTGGTCAGTTTTGGGCTGAAACACTTTTTACTCCATGTTGATGTAACGGCATCTGGTCTGCACCACACGGGTGTGCACCAGTGGATCCCTAGAAGGCAGCTTAGAGAGAGAGGGAACTGGGCAAATGCCAGAGTTAGGTTTGTCTTTGGTTCCACTAAGACTCTAATGGAAGACTGAACAGCAGTGAGACAGAAATGCACTCTAAATTGCTTAGAAAATAACCATAACGTACCTAGACATTTGCTTTGTATTACTGTTAAACTTAGCCCTCTGTCTCAACCTGCCTTGCTTCCCACCCTTCTCCCAGACTGAGTCAGTACTACTCCATCCCTAGTTTGGCTCCCTGCCTTACTGGAGTCCTATTATCCCATAGTTGTTTCATCTTTTGTGACTGTGCCGACATAGTTGTTAATTCAGAGGGCGTCAAAATGATTTCCAAGTCAGTGAGAAACAAGTACAAACACTGGAAAACGTATCCCCACCCCTTAAATTTTCATAGGAATCTGTTCATTAGAATTATATGAAAATTGAGATAACTGAGGGAATGGGGTAAAACTGTTAAAACACAAAAAGGATTTTACAAAGTATTACTTCTGTTCATATCTTGTCACAGTCTTATTATATGTGTAATGTAAATTCTGTGGGTACTGCCTTTGTAGTTACATTTTTATAAACTTTTTATTGAAGTGTAATACCCATATAGTAGGATTTGCATTTTTAAGGTTATTATTTAGTGTCATATAGCCTTGACTGCCTTATTAATTTGTTGTGACCCTTTAAAACACTTCTTAAAAATTGTGAATTTATGTGATAGAATATTTTCAGCTTCAAAGTGGCATTAAGTTCAATTGTGTTCAGACTTAGTTCTGAGTAATGTGGAGAACAATGTGTAGTATTTGATATTGGCCAATGTACTTATAACTCTTGAAATCAACAAGCTGACAAGCTGAATTAAAGAAGTTCAACCTAGACCTTCAAGGTTATATTTTTATATTCACTTTTACACATATATGCAATTTATGGTATACTTAACAACCGTTAACTTAGAAAGAATGAACAGATTTTGCAACCAAGAGTTGGAATGGAAATAATTTCTGAGATAGAGATCAAATTGTGTTTATAGACACCATTATTGGCAGATTTACTATCAGTCATTTCCTGTGGGATATTTCACTGGGACATAATTGTATGCCTTGATTATTCATTAAATAGCCTCTGCTCCATGGAATAAAAATACTGTAGGACTATAAATAGTAATGCATGCAAATTATAGTTTAACATTTCACAGTATTTTCCACATGAGGATTAAGATTATTTAACAAACAAACAAAAGTATTTCTTACTCGTAACTAAAAGAATTTTAAAACAACTCTAATACAATATGGTCTAGTGAAGAGTTAGGCAATAGATTGGAAATTAAAGCTGTTTGTTTCCTCTAAATTAAAACTAATATTAATTCAAAAATATTTATTCATCACGTATATATATATATATAAGATGCTATACTTACACTCTGTAGAGAATACAGAAGTTAATTATAGATAGTCTCTGCCCTTAAGGAATTTATGAATTTTCTTGTAGGATAGATAAGGCATGCTTTGTAGAAAACAAAAACCAATATACTATGAATGGATATGAAACTCCTAGATATGAAACTCCTAGAGTTTGGAAGAATGAGAGATCATGTCCATCTGGAATATCGCAGATGAGTGGAGTCTTAAAAGGATGGGTAGGATTTTTGCAAATAGAGATGCAGGTAAAATTATTCCAGGAGGCAGGGACTAGGTGCTAAAGAAAGTAGTATATGGCAAAGTACATTTAGAGATTGGAGTCTTTAACTGGTGGGGAAAAAAGAAACTTACATAAATATATTTGGAAATTGGATAAACTAGTACCAGATTTTCTTTCTTTCTTTCTTTCTTTCTTTCTTTCTTTCTTTCTTTCTTTCTTTCTTTCTTTTCTTTCTTTCTTCCTTTCTTTTTTCTTTTTTTTTAAGTAACTTCTGCCCAACGTGGGGCATGTGGGGCTCGAACCTACCACCCCAAGGTCAAGAGTTGCATGCTTTACTGACTGGGCCAGCCAGGTGCCCCAGGATTAAATTCTTTTATTTAGTTAGGCAAACATTCATTTATTCAACAAATATTTCTTTAATTCTTATTATGGGCGAGTACTGCACTGGGAGTTGGGAGTACATTCATGAGCTACTCAGACAAAGGCCCTTTCTAAAAGTAAACATTTAAAAAAATGAAACTGGGGGCATCTGGGTGGCTCAGTGAAGTGTCTGACTTGGGATGGAATCCTGCGGGGCATGGGGCTCCGGGCTCAGTGGGAAGTCGGCTTCTCCTTCTCCCTCGCCCCCCACGCCCCCGCTCTAATAAATAAAATCTTTTAAAAAAATGTAACTGAAATCAGAGATGACAGCAACGATGATTCTTACCAATCAGGGATAGGCCCATTCACCTGTGACAACTCAAGGTACTTTGCAACTGTTACACAGCATACGGGATTTAATATTTTTGAGAGAATTGGTATTTCCAAATAACACAGTTTCCCAATTTCAACCCAACTGTTTCTCAACCAAGTTTTCATTAAAGTGAAGTGTTAGCGAGACGATGGGGTGGGGGGGCACTATTTCTGCGGCTCCACTTTACAAGTTTTGGTTGATAATAGGAATTGTGTTAGCATGCATTCATTAAGAAAAGAAAAATGCGCTTAGAAGAACAAGGGGGTGATTTTTTGGGCAAAAGGATTCTTCCTAACTGAAAAGTAATCGCTGCAAATTTCCTTTAAAAAGCTAGCTCCCCGTGCCATTAAGATAATTCGGAACGTTTCTAGAACAAATTGCACTGAGATACACCTGTACTCATACTGTGTCCATCAAAACGGTCTTTGTTTTCTCTCAAGCTAGGACTTGTTGTATTAGACACGCTTTGTGCAATGGTGGCAATGGGGAGGGGGTGAAGGTGACCGGGTGGCAGCCAGGAGGGCACTTTCCCTTTCTCCAAAACTTTGCAGCCTTCCAGCCGAGACACCTTCCCGCTCATTCTTTTTCCTGCTTCAACTCTCACTGTCCACCTCTCGCCCGCTCCCCACTCCTCACCACGCTCAGGGCGCTCCCTCTCGCCCTCCTCCCTTCCCTGCCCTCCGCCTCGCAGCGCGCCCACCCGGGGAACGCAGCTGGGTCGCCCGCAAACTGCGCGCCCCGTCGCGGCCCGAGGCTCCGGGGCATGCGCTCTGCGGCGCCGCCGCCCTCCCCCACCCCTTCCCGCGGCGGAGTTATGCCAAGTATGTGAGGAGCCCGCGAGGGCCAGCGCCGGTCATGGGGAGCCGCCGCCGCCGCCGCCTCCGCGAGGGCAGATTTTTCCCGAACTGGGTTCCGTCCTCTTCCCGCAGCAGGGGCGAGCCTGGTTGTTGAGGAGGAGGGGATGGCGGACCCTCTGAGGAGGACGCTGTCCAGGCTCCGGGGAAGGCGGAGTCCCCGCGCCGCCGGGGGGCTCGGGCTCCGGGCGGCTGCTGCAGCTACCGTGGCGGCCTCCGCGGTTGCCGAGAGAGACGCTGGCGGTGCCCCAGACGCCTACCCCTGCGAGCACGCCCGCGGAGCCCGGCCGACCCTGGAGCAGCCCCCGCCGTCGTCGCAGGCGTGGGGTCCCGAGGCGCCGGTCGCGGGAGGGCGCCCGGAGCAGTGGGGAACGCTCGGGCCTCGCCAGCGCGGCGGGAAGGAGGCCCTCTCCTCGGGTCGCGGGCTCACTCGCGCGTATCTGCACGCCCCGCCGGACTCCGAAGGCAGCGGAGAGGAGGAGGACGACCAGGAGGACGACGCCGACTACTACGAGAACCTGCCCGGCGGCTCCCAGTCGGCGCCCAAGCCTGAGGGGGCGGAGGCGGAGCGGTGGCCCCCGCCTCCCCTGGCGGCGGGCTCCTCCCTGGGGGCGGAGGGCGGCCGCCTGGAGACAGGCAGGCTGCAGACCCAGTTGCGAGAGGCCTATTATCTGCTGATCCAAGCCATGCACGACCTGCCCCCTGACTCGGGCGCGCGGCGGGGCGACAGGGGTTGGGCGGGTCGCGGCTGCCTTGTGGGAGCCCGGGCTCTGGGCCAGCCGCCTTCCCCCTGCGGCGCTGCGGACCGCCGAGCCTGCCCTCAAGACTGGCAGCGGGGAGGCGGTGGCCGCCCTTGGCAGCAGGTGTCCCCGCCCCGGTCGCCTCCGAGGGAGTCGGGGGGAGGCCGCCCGCGGGCTCGTCGGATGCGGCTGTCCTGCAGCAGAAGCCTCGAGAGCCTCCGGGTGGGTGCCAAGCCTCCTTCCTTCCAGCGGTGGCCGAGCGACAGCTGGATCAGGTGCGCCGCGCGCGAAGACCTGGACGAACCGCCGCCACGTGGAGGCGGGATGGACGGCTGGAGCGGAGGCAGCGCCCCAGCCGCGGCGCCCTCCGACCTCCTGACTCCCGGCTCCAGGGACCCCGGCCGCTCCTCGGGAAGCCCTTTCAGGGGTCCTGCGGGGTCCGCTGTGGTACGCAGTGGCAAAGGAGACGGCCAGGAGGGGCTGCCCTTCCTCAAGCCTCCCGCGGTGACAGTCAAGAAGCTGCAGAAGTGGATGTACAAAGGACGTCTGCTGTCCTTGGGAATGAAGGGTCGCTCCCGGGGGACACCCCCCAAAGTCACGGGAGCGCAGGCATCCTCTCCAAATCTGGGCCCTTTGAAAATGCGTGAGGGCCAAGTCCTCTCCGTGCCTCCAGACCAAAGAATTACGCTAACAGGTAGGTTACTTTGCAATCAAAATGCTAACACTTTGCGTCTTAATGTTTACCAAGGAGGCTTCTGTCTTAAGAGCGAAGAATAAGGTCTGTTTTTTCAGACAGGTACGTGCCGGTGCCAAAGTGTCATGTAAGTGGCAGCTGACTGCACCGGGTTACTTAGTATAATGCATTCACTCGTTTTGCCTTTTTCTTTTCTTTCTGTCCCCCCCCCCTTTTTTTTTATAAAGACACTGGCATGAGGAACTTGGGGGTTTTGTTTTTTCTTCTCTAGGAACCAGTGTGCCTACTCTCAGCACAACAGTGAGTAAAGGTTAAGTTCACCACGCGCTTTTAGTATAGAGTTGGGCGGTGCTGCCTTGATTTTTATTCTTTGTGGCTCTAGGCAAATCCATAGACTTTGTGGAGTTTGTGAATTTGAATTTGATCCAAGGTAGACTTTACGGGCTTCATAAACTGTCATTTTACTCATTACACGTTTTTCTTTTTTCCCCTCTCTCCCAGGAGCGCGTGCACACAACATAGACACAACCAAAACCCCAAAACAAACCAAACCAAAAAAACTACCAACTAAAATTTCTTTTCAGTCACATAGGATTTCACATACTTCTCCTCTCCACCTTTCCTCCCTCCTCCCTCCCACAAAAAACTAACAAGTGAGTAATCTTTTTATTGTGGAAAATCAAGGGCACTATTTTAATCAAAAAAAGATGTCTCATGTACTTCTAAGAAAGTGCAGACTTTTAAAGTCATTTGTAAACTTAACTATATTTGCCCTTATAAATAGGATTTTGCTCCCAATTTTGTATGTACATGATTTTTAATTTTCATTGAAGGTTTAGAGTACCAATTCTAGAAATCTTTTAGTTATGTTGTAAATAGTAAAAATTCTTTCCTGAAAGAATTATAATACCTTCAAACTGAGTCCAAAACAACATGATCCTTTGAACTACAATCTTAAATACAAAGACTTTTAGTGAACATAAGGACTTACGTGTCATTAATTGTTTAAAAAATATTAGATGGTGAAATGTAAAGCGTATTCAGAGTACTTGGCATTCTCTCTGGTAAGAATTACAAATCCTCTAGGACCAAACATTAACTTTGTTTAACCAATAAATACAAAACAGTGGGGAGAATCAAAGTTCACAAAACTTCTAATCACACAGTGAACACAAATCAAATGATTCATTTAAAGCTTATACAAACTTGGAAAGTTTTTGAGCCTGTAAATCTCTAATCCATACCTGTCAATTTTTTTCCTCAAATTTATTCCATTTCACTGAATAAAAGTATAACAGGATGTAAATTTTTTTGTAAAGAGAGGTGTACTTTATGCTAAATTCATATTAAAATATGCATTTGCAGGGGTAGAGTATTTGTAATCATTATATTTTATTGCCACTAAATCTTTACCTCCCATGATCTTGGTTCAGATAACTCTTTGTAAGATCATTAAATTTCAGCCATAACAAAAATCTGCATTAAACTTTAGTCAAATGTTTTTTACCCTTTTGTTGCAAAGGTTAAGCATTTACCATCTGATGGCTTTTAAGGCCCTCAGTTATAGAGTAAATAAACATTCAAGGATTTTAAAAGTAATAATAAATGTAATAATGCTTAAGAATGCATTCATTGATCTTTTTCATTGAGAAACTAATTAAATGGAAGTAACTTTAAAAGAAATTAAAATGAAACATTAGAATTACTATGTGGTAGTATTTTAGATATTTTACAAGAAATCTAAGCAAAAGCTTGGGTAATTTCTGGTTTAAACAACTTTCTCAGATGTTATTTAATGTTATTTAATCAGATGTTATTTCCTTTCAGATCTTTTAGGAAAGATAAAAATAATTTGTGTAACGTTTACATATCTAGTGTAGATCTGGAGAGTTAATCTTTTTTTAAAAACTATTTTTCATGAAGGGTTAATTTAACTTATTAAAACCATTCTGTATACTTTATGTGATTCTCGTATTACCGCCTCCCCCCTAGGTATGACTCTTGTCATTTAACAACAAAAGCAAAAGAAACGGGTTACGTAATTTGCCCATGATCACTCAAAAATAATTTGTATATACTAGTATATGGATTCAAACCATTACACAGATTCAGACTCAAGTCTCTATGACTCCAAAACCTGTATTTATTTAAGGTCAAACAGATGCTGAAGTTCTTTAGAGGTCTGATCCAACAAATTCTATTATGTTGCTTGGATTGAGGAGATGAATGTAATTTCAGCAAGGTTTAGAAGGGTAGGTAACTACCTCAAAGTTGCAAGGATGAAGGAGTTCTCAAAGGTTTTAAGACAATTTTTTAATCAATATATGTATTTAAACCTTTACCTTTAAATAACTTTAGTTCAGATTGATGTTTCTTGGATTCCACTTTTTTCTTTTTTTTTTACACATCTTTTCCAGATTCTACTTTACAATCATGTTTTCTAAAAATTAATCGGGCAGTCCAAATGATGCAGTGCATTGTAGATTGTATAAAGATGTTAAATAGACTAAAAGGTTGATATCACACTTTTCTATACAGCATTATTTGTGAGGCTACTTTGTTTCAAAAAAAAGTTACAGAATTTATAATATAGAATAAATATATAATGGGATAGAGATACCTAATCTACCTAATATTTAGGTATTTTGGAAATTTTTGAGACTGTGTTAACAAATGGAAGCCTAAATGATTTTCTATTTTGATTTCTGATTCCTACTGAGAACCCCTAAAACTTTAGATAGTATAACAGTGCCAGTGATTTGGTGCATTGGGTATGTAGTGCTCGCAGATTGGCCAATTTGTTCTTAATTGAGATGATTATTTAAGAAATCTAAAGTCATTACACATGGTAAATATTGTCAAGTTTCTGCAAGCCTTAAGATTAAGAAGGAATTTTAATCTATTTGCCAACTATAGTTCATTAAAAGTCTTTATAAATAAGTTTAATTAGCATATGGTACCCAGAAATAAATTCAAAAGCACTAGGTTGAGCTATTTCAGCCTTTTATTGCTTTAAAATTTTTTAAAAATATTTCTTCATTTAAGACAGAGATAGAGAGAGCGTGAGCAGGGGGAGGGGATGAGGGAGAGGGAGAAGCAGGCTTCCCGCTGACCCAGGAGCCTAATGTGGGGCTCAATCCCAGGACCCTGGGATCATGACCTCAGCCGAAGGCAGGCGCTTAACTATCTGAGCCACCCAGGAGCCCCTAAAAATAGCCTATTTTTACTCACTTTTGCTGCTATACTATCTGTGAAAGGAAAAATTTAGGGCATGTAACTGGTTAATATTTTGTCTAAAAATTTTAGGCATTCTTTTAAAATAGTATTAATTAACTGGTATAATCTCATGTAATATACCTTAAAGTGAAGCTGATGTTTATAATGTGGAGTCCCATCTGTTTCTTCTCTTTTCTTAAGTATTTGTAGCTCTGATTTCTTAGCTTTATGAGTTACATGATCTTTATGAATTTTCCAACAAATTCTTTTATGCATTAGCCCTCTTTACGATTAGTAGCAATATGCATATAATTTTTGACTGTCTTCTAGTTTTATTTTTATTTGTTTTATTTAGTTTTTAAAAATATTTTATTTACTTATTTGACAGAGAGTGAAAGAGAGAGAGTGCGCGTGCACGTGCGCACACGCTTGCACAAGCAGAGGG
The DNA here is from genome assembly GCF_024610735.1 of Ursus americanus. Lineage (NCBI taxonomy): Eukaryota > Metazoa > Chordata > Mammalia > Carnivora > Ursidae > Ursus > Ursus americanus. Next base: position 37,744,534 of record NC_142138.1, on the reverse strand, counting down.
AGGGGCAGAGGGAGAAGGAGAAGCAGCTCCCGGTTAAGCAGGGAGCCCAATGTGGAGCTTGATCCCAGGACCCATGACCCGAGCCGGAGGCAGATGCTTAATCGACTGAGTCACCCAGGCACCCCGTCTTCTAGTTTTAAATCCCCCTCTGAGAAATTCTGCCATTGTGGCCTTAGAAGCAAGTCCAGTTGCTTTTTTTTTTTTTTTTTTTTTTTGGAAGAGTGCCATAGAACATTGGAGTTGCTGGTGGCAGGAAAACTCTGAGACTTACAAATTCAGCAGAAAATAGTGTGTTGATTTGAAAGTCCTACATTTCTAAGTGGAGTTTATTTTTTGAGAATTGCCAAGGCTATTTTCTAGGCCACTGCCACTCAAAGTGTGGTTATGGAGCAGTGCTTTTTAGACTTAAAGTACATATGAATTCCCTGGAAATCTTGTTAAAATGCAGATTCATAGGTGTGAGATGGGACCTAAGATTCTGCATTTTAACAAACTACCAGTGTAGATGCTACTGTTTGGTACGTACTTTGAGTTGTTAGGTTCTAGAGTTCCCAGTGCCCCCATCACCTATCTTGATACATTTGTTAAAGTTTTGAAAAAGCATTTTACTTTATTCTGATACCTTATTCTTAAACTAATCGCTTATTAGAACAAAGCAATTGAGCTCTTTCTGCTTCAGTTTTGTTATGTATAGATTTATACTTACTACTTGCATGTGACAAGTTTCAGCAGTTCTCTCTATATTGGTTTCATCTTGCACCAGTAAATGTGAGACTTTGGAATCTGCCAGAGAGGAGGCCATATAGTAGACTGGTTAACAGAATAGGGCCTCTGGGTTTCTGAACAGACCCCACCACTTACCTTACCACGCTTGTGACCTTGAACAGGTTACTTAACACTGCATAGCCTCAGTGCTCAGGTTGCTGTGAGGATGAAAAAAGGTAATCCACTTGGTACCACACTTGATGCTTAGTTAGCTGTTGGTTGGTTAGCTGTTACCAAAAGAAAGGCAAGCAGGCTTTGTGAGAGTACTTCCTTGCCCAGATCATTAGGATTCTGGATGGGGAGTGAAATGGTCAGAAGTTGAGGAGTGCTGCCTTGAAGAACATTAGGAATTGAGGTAGAACACACCCCTTATGGGACACTTATTTATTCTGCTCATCTTTTCTTTTGTGCATCTTTGTCTTGCTCCCCCCCTTTACTTTTGTGGGACTGAAAACAGTCTCAGGGTTTTCTTCTCTACTGTCCCAAAAGCTAGCACACAGCTTTTTTCTTAAGGGTTTTTATTGCTAGTCACAAGGGAGGAAACATAGAAGATAGAAAAATAACTTTCTTCCTTTTCACTGTACCCATCTCCCCATTTAGATTTATCTGGAAAAGAGAAAGGCATGTATATAAATACAGTCATGCATAAACCTAAGGTTTAAATTTACTCTAGTCATTTCTTCTGGGCTCCCAGGTTTGACTCTAAGCAGGGCTGTTTGTATTTTATTTAAACTCTAATACAATATTTGTAAGAATACTTTTATTTAGGATTTTTTAAAGAGAAGTAAGCAAAAGCAACAGAGTTTATTTCCGCAGTAGTATTTTTTTTAAATGTCTGTTTATAGGTACATTTTCATTGAGGGTTGAAATACACAATTTCTCAGAAACTTTGCTGATGATTTTGAGCTGGGACTCTAGTTAAATGTTTAGTAATAATAAGTCATTTTAATTTATTATGAAGAAATTGAGAACACAAAATTGGCTTGAGTAGTTCACTACTATGTAGAGTATTTTTCTGCATGAAAAACTTAATTCCCACTTCTGCATTCTCCTACGGATTTTCAAAGTAAAATGACTTTAATTAGTCATTTAATTAATTACACCACAACATGTATAATTATAAGGGAATAAAGACTTTTTGGCCATGCAACTTTGCATACTTATTTTGATATTTTTTTTACTTGCATCTTCTTTCAGTGTGTGTGTGTGTGTGTGTGTATGTTTATGTATGGATATAGCTGTAGGTAAAGCTAACAGAAGCTAAAGGTAATTTAAACTTAAGCCAGTAGGATTTAACATTAATTTTCGCATAAAAGGGAGAAAATAGAAGATTACAAATAGCTTTCCATTTCTATGTAATTAATATTCATATGCATCCCTTTAGTTAATGAAGATAAAAATGAAATGTTTTAAGTTCTTTATAAATAATTGCTCAAGTAAAATTTAGTGCCTGCAGGCATTGCTTATATTCAGTTTTTTTTTTTTTAAAGATTTTATTTATTTATTTGACAGAGACAGCCAGCGAGAGAGAGGGAACACAAGTAGGGGGAGTGGGAGAGGAAGAAGCAGGCTCATAGCGGAAGAGCCTGATGTGGGGCTCGATCCCATAACACCGGGATCACGCCCTGAGCCGAAGGCAGATGCTTAACCGCTGTGCCACCCAGGCGCCCCTATATTCAGTTTTAATAAGTGAATAAATTTGACCTTTATCAGAAATCACAATAATGTACCTATTTATCTCTAAAATAGCAATAGCAGCAATAGCAATCAGACTATTTGGTTTCAAGTGTTTGTAGTTTCATGAAAAGTAGTTGCATTGTATCTCGTGTAATTATTCCTTTTAATATTATACATTAAATACTCATGTAAATAGATGTATCAATTTGCATAAATATAGGATGGTAGTAGCTTTGTTTTTGTCATTGTCATTCCTTGGAATGCAGTACAAGTAGAAGCATGTTTATTTCATTTTAAAAGTCAAAAACTGTAGGACTCAAAATAATTTATCCAACTATATAAAATTTTGGATCTTTTGAGAGACATCTGAGAAAAAGATAAAATAAGATGGGACTCCTAGCCATTGTGAATTGTATAATTTTATACTTTTGGCTTCAAATTTATAATTGTGTAAAAACTACAAATACTGTCTCATGAATGTCTGAAATGCTATTAAATAATATGGGATTTGGGCTTAAATGTGAAATGGATTTAGTTTTTAGTACACTTGGAAAAAGACGTGGCCATTAAAAACACAGAAGCTCCAGTGATTCCTGAGAGTATGTGTTGATTTCAGTTTTTAATTTCTTTAATTTTAAAGGAGACAGAACCAAGAAAGACTTTTGAATCTTCATGTTTTTCATTAATTAAACTGAATCAATTCAAGATATTTATTAAATATCTGTTATGTGTTTGCATGTTAAATCTTGGAGGGTGGAGGTGTGTCTCTTAGTAGTAGCCCAGGTGTACTGCTACAAACTTTGGAGTCAGAAGAGTTTATTTTGGGTGCCGCCTCTTCATTTATGAACTAGGTGATCTTCGTCAAGTTACTTGATTTTTCTGAGTAGTACTATATAGTTTTCAAAATATTTTCAACATTATCTCACTTAATTCTTACCAGCAGCCACCCTATAAGGTTAACTGGGTTGGTATTATCACCATGCTCAGAAAGAGCTGCCTATTTCCCTGCTTTTGGTGGGTAGCATGGTTTAGGAGAGACAGGTTAAAGAGTGTGAATTTTAGAGTTGGACTGGCTTAAATTTGAATACTACAGCAAGCACCTTAACCATATTCCTCATTTTTTCTGGCTTATGGAAATAATCATACCTGTCTTAGCATTTTTATGGAGGCTAAACGAGGTTAAGGGCTTTCTTAACTGTTTTCTCTCTCATTGCTGATATACAATAGGCACTCAATAAATAAATAAATGCATAGTAGGCTTGCATCGGAGCTTCCTTCCCTTTTGAGTCCTAGTCTATTCCTGCCTCTGGAACTAGTTGAACTTGAAAACCAGTTTGTGTTTGAGGGTTTCTTTTTTTTATTATTAATTTTTTAAAATTAATTGCTTGGGTAAAATTAAGGATTAAAAAAAGACAAGTTTACATTTTTTTTTTAAAGATTTTATATATTTATGTGACAGATACAGCCAGCGAGAGAGGGAACACAGCAGGGGAGTGGGAGAGGAAGAAGCAGGCTCCCAGCGGAGGAGCCCGATGTGGGACTTGATCCCAGAACAGCCGGATCACGCCCTGAGCCGAAGGCAGACGCTTAACGACTGCGCTACCCAGGCGCCCCAACAAGTTTACATTTTTAAAGGGATTTTTGTTCAGTAGAGGGAGGTTACTGAAAGCCTTCATTATGCATGAACCTAATTTTTTGGTTGTTATTAAGCTCTTCATAGCTTAATGTGTTTTTCTCACTCTGTTATTAGGGTATTATATTTTATTTGCTGTAATAGTAAGATGAACCAACCATATATATACTTAAAGTAGCGCAGACTATAATTCTATAATTTATAAACCTGACATGATCTTACAGTTTTAGAAATGTGGTTTTGTCTGTTTTTCTATGTCTAGTGAATTAGTATTATGGTATATATTTAGCTTATTGACTGTCATTGAAGCCTGCTTTATGCAATTCTTTGGATGTGTTCCTCTTTATATGGAATTAATGTTATGTATCATTTTTAGAGTCTTATCTCATTATATTAACACAAACACATATCAGCTATTTGATGGCCCTCATTGGACTATGAATTCCTTAAGGGTAGGCACTATTTTGTTCATTCTTATGTTCTTGCTCCTTAAGTTTGTGCCCGATCAGTAATAAGAACTGGTTGTATTTACTGCAAGATAAGATACCTGTTTTTTTGTTTTGTTTTTTTAAGATTTTTTGTTTATTTATTCGACAGAGATAGAGACAGCCAGCGAGAAAGGGAACACAAGCAGGGGGAGTGGGAGAGGAAGAAGCAGGCTCATAGCGGAGGAGCCTGATGTGGGGCTCGATCCCATAACGCCGGGATCACGCCCTGAGCCGAAGGCAGATGCTTAACCGCTGTGCCACCCAGGCGCCCCAAGATACCAGGTTTTAACCTAGAGCCTTCTTAAGGGATTTTTGTTTTTACTTTTTCCCTGGATATTTAGAACTTAAACCCTGCATAAGGTGCTATTGCATAACTATTTGATTAGGATATAGATGTTACACTGAAATTTCAGTAATGAGGAAAGCATTTACTAATAACTAAGCCACACTTATTTTTAAAGATTTACTCAAAGTTAATCTTTGTGTGAGAAAGTAGAAATATTACTTATGTTTTCTAAAGATTTCTGGTCCTTGTAGTAGTGAATTGGAAATTATTAAAAATATTAATTAAAGGCATACTGTGTACAAGGCATTGTATATAAGCTTTTTATAAAGTATGTTTTGCTTAGGGTAAGTTTTTGTTAGCCCTATCATGTCTATAAAGGCAATCTCAGAGTCACTTATACTAGTAGTCCAAATAATAGAAATTATTTTTAGGTGAAAAAGCCAAAATTTTTCTTATTTCATTTTAGTCTCCAAATGTAATACTACTTTTCTATCTTTTTAAAAATAATATATTTTTAAAGATTTTATTTATTTATTTGACAGAGAGAGAGACAGCAAGAGAGGGAACACAAGCAGGGGGAGTGGGAGAGGGAGAAGCAGGCTTCCCGTTGAGCAGGGAGCCCGACTCGGGACTCGATCCCAGGACCCTGGGATCATGACCTGAGCCAACGGCAGATGCTTAATGACTGAGCAACCCAGGTGCCCCTAAAAATAATATTTTAATAACTGATTTCAAGTGACCTGTCTTTCCTGGTATGCTAGGCATTACATCATTACATTTCTACTTTCTTTTTTTCCTTTGAAACAGATTTATTTGAAAATGTCTATGGGTCTTCAGTGAAGAGAAGAGAACTTGAAGATCTGAAGGATAATATTGGATTCAGAGGTCATAAGCCACTTAATAGCATCACTGTGTCAAAGAAACGCAATTGGCTGTATCAGAGTACTCTGCGATCTTTTAATTTGGAAGAAGAAAATAAGAAATGCCAAGACATAAGTCACTTATCCATCTCACCCAAACAGCAGCTATCACGACCTTTCTTCAAGTCATCTGAAGAATACTGTACATATATGGTGTGTGATGCTACAAATTCTTCATTATCAAGAAACTGTTTAGACTTTAATGAGGAGAATGATGCAGATGATGAAGGAGAAATATGGTACAACCCCATTCCTGAGGATGACGACTTTGGTATATCAAATGCCTTGCATTTTGGTGAGGGAGACCCTCCTGTTCTGAAGTTTCCTGCTGTTAGCTTGAGAGTATTATCTGGTAGTGACCTAATGAAAGCAGAGCAGTACACTGAAGACTTGTCTTGCTCTTCAGAACTCAGAGCCACACAGTCCAATGAAACGAATCCTGTAGAGTCCATCCATTCCCCAGAGCTCATGCAGCAGTTCAAGGAAAAGCTTGGACACAAGACACAAGAAGGTATCATGGTAGAGGACAGTCTCATGTTGAAATCTCCTTTTGCAGGTAAAGATGATCATATGTTTGCCTTTTCTTTTTCCATTTTTCAATTCGTTGACAGCTAAAACTAAATATAGATGTTTATTATAGCTATGTACTTTTTCTTACAGAGTGAGTGTATTTTCATAAAAATAAAACTCAAAAATGTTTACAAACCTTTTTATATAAATGGTGGTTTAATTATTCCTATCACAGACTTGGTTTTGTAAGGGGTGGAGGTGCTGGGGTAGTCCTACACCAACTCTTACAATGTCTGTCCTTTGAGATAGTAATCACTTTTCTCTTAGTTGAAAGAATGGAATCACAAGGAGTGGAAGAGAAAAATATATTCTTTATGAAAATCTGATTTTGCTTCATTCATTCATTTACACCTAGCCTGGTTACAGCTGAAAAGTTGTGTATTCAGTGTACTGGTAGTTATTACTTTATGGTTTCATGCCTACATTTCCTCATGAACAAAGGAAAGGAAGAAGAGAAAAAGAAATGAGAGGTAGAAGTGAAGACCTTGGAATAGGTGCTACAATACTTATGGAACCTAGAAAGGAAATAATCAAAGTTTGATGCATATTAGGTTGAACCATATGAGATTGGTGAGATTCAACAGTTTCTAATCTGCAAAACACGGCATTTCATATAGTTCAACCTGATGGTTTTATTCTTCTTTGATTGCCTTGATTTTTTGATATGTTTCTTTTCAAAATTGGTCCCAGACACACTACACAGGAAACAGCATGAAGCATATTTAGTTGCTGATATCAAATGTTGGAGAGAAAGCAGTTCTGGTTTATATCAAGTCATTTTAATTTATAAAATTTCAAATGAGGGGCACCTGGGTAGTTTAGTCCATTAAGCATTTGACTTTGGCTCAGGTCATGATCTCAGGGTACTGGAATTGAGCCCTGCATCCAGCCCTGCACTAAGCAGGGAATCCGTTTGTCCCTCTCCCTTTGCACCTCCCCCCACTTGTGTATATGCTCTCTCTCTCTCTCTCTCTCTCTTTCATGGATAATTTTAAAAAATCTAAAAAAAAATTCAAATGATACAGAATATTTAAAGATGTGGGGTAGAGCAGATACTGTCAGTACCTCGTCCATATCCCTTGGGTTTTATTAGTTATTTAGAGGGAAGTAGCCTACTTCCAAACATTAGTATCTGCATCTCTGATTGAGGACTCTGACAGAAGGGTTAGGGAGTTTCTCTGCAGGGCAACCTGGGAGTGCCCCTCAACCAGTGACTGACAGGAGTTGGTGTTGGGCTACCTACCTCAGCTTTCTCCCTCCTTGAGTGCCGTAATTCTACATTGTTTCCCAGAGTTTTCTCCTGAGGCTAAGCACCAGTTGCCCATAGTAGTAGCAGGCTTGATAATTCTTGGATTTTCCCCTGAAATTTCTCACTTCTTGCTAGAATTTCTGTACTTTACAGATAAACTACTTGCATTTGAATCCTTTCCTCAGGGCTATAAGGAGGTGGAGTAAATGTTATATTGATAAGGGAAAAAGTGAGTTAAAAAACAGTGTGTACTGTATGATAATAGTTTTTTGAAAGAAACACTGAAAACTTATACTGGAAATATTAAGTAACCCCCCCCCCCAATCTCGTGTTGGGATTGAAGGTAATGAAAAATTTTGAGGGTGTGCATTTCTAATTGTAGCCTGACTTTTCAGCATGAATTTGTATGTGTGCGCGCACGTGTGTGTGTGTGTGTGTGTGTGTGTGTGTGTTTGTAATCTGGATGGAGAGAGAAATAAATGCTATACAATATAATAGTTCGGAACACAGGTTGTGATTAGGGTGGAATGGTAGGGAAGACTTAAAGGAGTATAGCAGAGAGTGGCAGAAAAGGCAAGAGGGTATAAGAATAACTGCAAAGTTGGAAAGCCAGTATCTGTAAAGTGATACATACTTTAGGTTACCATCTTTAAACTTTATTATTTTATGTTTGGCAAATTGTGAACCTGGGAAGACTAACAGACATTACAAAAACAAAAAACAAGAGCCCCAAAACTTGAAAATATGGTAGGGCTGTCATTTATGTCTCCTTTCTCACTGTTTTTCTTCTCTTTAACATATTATTAAAATATAAGCACTATTAAATATGACCAAAGGACATAAATGTGTATATATATTTACTTATTTATTTTAGAGAGAGAGAGCTCATGCTCAGGTGGGGAGGCGGTAGTGGAGGGAAGGGGCAGAGGGAGAGGAAGACAAGCGACAAGTGAACTCCCACTGAGTGTGGAACCCAACATGGGCTTGATCCCAGGACCCTGAGATCCTGACCTGAGCCAAAATCGAGAGTTGGACACTTAGCCAACTGAACCACCCAGGTGCCCACCAAAGGAAATATTTAGACAGTTTATTTACATGTCATATTTTTTTGTTTTAGTTTGATCAGAAAGGTCACCTGAAGTGATGTTTTCTTTAGCAATATTAACAGAATTGTTGAGAAATAGCCAAAGAGAACGGTTTAATTTTAAAATAATTTTCTGATCAAGAAATAGGAAAGCTTGAGTATATTTAATATTAATGACACTTTTTAATCATCCTAACACAATTATGACTTGTTTTTTTTTGTCTCCCTAGTTTCATATGTGTATGTGTGTTTTATCTAGCTGCAATCATAGCACTCTGCATTTGGTTTTTGATATTTTCACTTGGTATTTTCATCTTGTATTGTTACACGTAGAATAACATTATTGTTTAGCAATTTCTTTTTTTTTTTTTTTTAAGATTTTATTTATTTATTTGACAGACAAAGAGAGAGCCAGCAAGAGGGGGAACACAGGCAGGGGGAGTAGGATAGGAAGAAGCAGGCTCCCAGCGGAGGAGCCCAATGTGGGGCTCGATCCCAGGACTCTGAGATTACGCCCTGAGCCGAAGGCAGACGCTTAACGACTGAGCCACCCAGGCGCCCCTGTTTAGCAATTTCTTAGTATTTAACTGGATTGATGTGTTCTAATCTATTTGGCTGGTTATGTTGGATGTTAATAGATTGTTTCCACTACTGTTGGAGTTATCTTCATCTTGTTCTATTTTACTTAATTAGGATTAATTACTAGTAGCATTACTGGGTTTTATGGCTGGTAACTATTATATGTAATTCCTATATTATATTTCCTAAAAGATTTACCAACTTCCAGGCAACTAACAATTGGTTGGTTGATTAATTCACTTATTCAGTAAACACTCAGTTTCTGCTGTGTGCCAGTTACTGTTCTAGGTGCTGAAGGAATGTGCCAGTTTCACTTGATTCTAGCCTGGTCCATGAATTCATAAAGATTTTCATTTTGTACTTTCCCTTTGTAGCTAGTCTGTGATTTGATTAGTTTGATTTTGGTTTAATTTTAAGCAGTTATCGAATGTGGTAATGTTTCAGCTCTTGGATTTTATAAAAACAAAGCATTTTTATTTTAATAAATTGTCTTGTCTGAAGTAGAAATTGCTAATTTACACAGTATTTCATTTTAATAATTAGTTAAGGACTTAAGAAATATTTAATGCATGATGTGTAGAAAAAATCAGATGTTAAATACCTCCTTAATAATGTAAAAAAACCTAGAGCAATTTAATGTACTGGATAGCTTTTTAAACCATGACAAAATAGATTGTAGACTACAGCAGGACTCCAATTACTATACAATGTTTTAGGCCAGTAAACCAGTAGAATTGTACTACAATTTACAGTACAAGGGAATGCTTTGTCTAGTTTATCAAACACTCCATTTCTTATTAGTTACTTACCAGAAAAGCCCAGCAGGCATACTTAAAATAGTCCTTTCTCTATAAAGAAACCACTTCTTTGTCATTAGGGCACACAAAGAGGGGCGGAGGGAGATTATATTAATACTTTAAAGAAAGGTCATTTAATCTATTGATTTTTGAAATGAATTAGTACTTTTTTGATCATTTTAATTGTGAAATGTATTACATAGAGTAGCCTGTGATATGAAGGTCATTAGAGATCTTTGTAAGGAATAGTTAGATGAAGTATGAAAAATTGATTTAAATTTTAAATAATTTAAGTAATAGATGGTTTCTTTCTTTCTTTTTTTTAAAATGTAAGCTCTAGGCCCAACCCTGAGATCAAGAGTTGCATGCTCTGCTGACTGAGCCAGCTAGACACCCCTAGATTGTTTCTTTTTTTTTTTTTTTAAAGATTTTATTTATTTATTTAACACAGATAGAGACAGCCAGCGAGAGAGGGAACACAAGCAGGGGGAATGGGAGAGGAAGAAGCAGACTCATAGCGGAGGAGCCTGATGTGGGGCTCGATCCTGTAACGCTGGGATCACGCCCTGAGCGGAAGGCAGATGCTTAACCGCTGTGCCACCCAGGCGCCCCACCCCTAGATTGTTTCTTTAAAGGAAAAGTTTAAATTTAGATTAGATTTTAGAAGATATTTTCATTTTGCTTCATTAGTTTAAACCCTTAAATAGGAGCAATTTCAAATTTTAAAATAAAATTTATTAGTCCATACAGTTTTAAAATTATTTATTTATCTATTTATTTATTTATGTGAGAGAGAAAAAGAATGAGCAGGGTGAGGGGCAGAGGGGGAGGGAGAAGCAGAGTCCCTGATGAGCAGGACCCTGAGATAAGAACCTGAGCTAAAGGCAGATGCTTCACTGACTGAGCCACCCCGGCGCCCCAACATTTTTTTTTTTTCAATATTTTTTTTTTAACTGGGGGATTGAAAGTTTGAGGTTAAATAGAATATTTTAACTTGTTAATAATAGTTGAGAAAAGGTCTTAAAAATCCATTTACTGTGTTTGTATAGACAGAAAAAATGTTTAGAAGGATGGAAGGGCTCTAAAGGATAGTATTTAAGAATATAGGCTTTGAAGGCCTATGCTTAGGTTTGAAACGTGCCTGTTTCTGCCACTTACCAGCTTTGTGATCTTAAACAAATTAGACAGCTCTGTGCATGAGGTTTTTATCTGGAGAATGGGATGCTAGTGGTATCTTAAGTCACAGGGCTATTTCAGATGAGGAGCTTTGCATAGTAAGTATTAAATTAATTTTTCAGACTTTGTCTAGCTCAATGAATGTTGGCTGGTGTTATAAATATTAACAATTTAATATTAAACAACTTTTAATATTATTTTCACCACAATATTTACAATGCCTAATCTCTTAATAGTGCGGTTTAGGTTATTTATTTGTATTTCTTTGTATCTTTTAAAACCTTTTTACTTTCACATTCTGAAAAAAATAAAGCTATTTTTGGGTGGAGAAGAATTAAGAAGCATTTCAATGCTTTACTCTTCATGAAAACTAAGAATTATAAGAAAACTTATTTATGTTTCTGTACTGTCATTTAATATATTGAAATGCAAGGAAAGGCCCTAATTTAGCTCTTGAAGTTCTAGGGAGTTACTGTATATAAATAATATAAGAAATGTCTTTCTAGTTTTTAAAATTAATCAATTAGCTTTATGATAGTCAATATTCAGTTATTCTTAAAATTTATTTTATTATTTCCTAAAGATTTTATTTATTTGAGAGAGAGAGAGCATGCACAAATAGGGGGAGGGAAAGGGACAAGCAGACTTGACGCTGAGCACTGAGCTCGATGTGGAGCTCGATCTCATGACCCTGAGATCATGACCTGAACTGAAATCAGGAGTTGGACACTCAACCAGCTGAGCCATCCAGGCACCCCTCAATATTCAGTTATTCTTGATTGACTAGAGTTCATTTTATATGATCTTCTGTGGAATGTTCAAATAGGACATTAAAATAAAGAAGGGCTCTTAGTTGTCAAAATTATCAATTTTGTTTGGTTTAAAAAATTTTTAAAACAGTCCTGCTACATGATAAAATTTAGTTTTTAGAGGATTGTAAATAGAAGAAATGTTCTTTTGGAGCACCTGGGTTGGTTAGGCGGCTGCCTTCTGCTCAGGTCATGATCTTGGAGTCCTGGAATCGAGCCAGCTTTGCATCTAGCTTGCCTGCTTGGCAGGGGAGCCTGCTTCTCCCTCTCCTTCTGCCCCTCCCCCTGCTTGTGCTCGCTCTCCCGCTCTCTCTCTCAAGTAAATATATAAAAAAATCTTTAAAAAGAAAGAAGAAATGTTCTTTTATTAGAGTAGGATTTTTTAAATTAGAGTAGGATTTCTAAATAAACATGTTAAAATAGGAACTATGTTAGAATAAATGTGTATTAATATGCCAAAATAAACCTATTAAGATAAGAAGCTTTCCTAGTTTCCTCTGGTAGCCACGGTTTATGGTTATAAAATAACATACTCCCTGAATTATACTGCAGTGGGAAAGATTTAAAAGGAACCTATATTACCCATCCTCCAAACCTTTAGAATAGAAAAGCAAATGGAAGGGTGCCTGGGTGGCTCAGGCTGCCTTCAGCTCAGGTCATGATCCCAACATTCTAGGATCAACCCCCCCCCCCCCCCCCCCCCCCCCCCGCCATGGGCTCCCTGCTCAGTGGGAAGCCTGCTTCCTCTCACACTCCCCCTGCTTGTGTTCCCTCTCTCGCTGCCTCTCTGTCTGTCAAATAAATGAATAAAATCTTAAAAAAAAAAAAAAAATCGGATGGAGAGGTAGCCATTTGAAAATCCCTTTTTTTTTTTTTTTGAAGATTTTATTTTTAAGTAATCTCTACACCCAATGTGGGGGCCCAAACTTAACAACACCAAGATCAAGAGTTGCATGCTCAACCAACTGAGTCATCCAGACACCCCAGGAAATCCTTGATACTCTGTTAGGTAAATGGAGATTTACCTAAACTTGTAATAACTAAATCTCTCCAATGAGATGAAACAAGAGAAAAAAATCTGTCCATGTAAGAGTTTGTTTAGTTGATGATTTATAAAGTAGGAATCAGAACATATCACCTTATAATATCTTTTTTGTTTGTTTGTTTTTTAAGGTCCTGGGATCCTAGCTGCTGCAAATAAGACTGAATTGGGAGTGCCAGAACCATCTTCTCCAAGCCCTAGCCCTGTGAAAAAAAGTAGCTCAATTAACTGGTCTTTCCCAGATAAAATAAAGTCTCCACGAACCGTGAGGAAACTTTCCATGAAAATGAAAAAGTTGCCAGAACTTAGCCGAAAGCTGAGCGTTAAAGGAACTTTGAATCATATGAACAGTTCAGATAATACTCCTTCCTTGTCTAAATGTAACTGTCAGGAAATTCATCATACTGATATTCTGCCTTCTGGGAACACAACCACAGCTGCTAAGAGGAATGTTATAAGTCGGTACCATTTGGATACCAGCGTATCTTCTCAGCACAACTACCAGAAGAAAACATTCATGAGTTCTAAGTATTCGTGTAAAGGTGGTTACCTCAGTGATGGAGATTCACCTGAGCTTATAACTAAATCTAGCAAACACGGATCTGAAAACAAATTTGGAAAGGGAAGAGAAATAATTCCAAATAGTTGTAGCAAGAGTGAAATAGACATTGATGCTTTTAGACATTATAGTTTTTCTGATCAGCCTAAATGTTCACAGTACATATCTGGGCTCATGAGTGTGCATTTCTACGGTGCTGAGGATTTAAAACCACCTCGGATAGATTCAAAAGACGTCTTCTGTGCAATTCAGGTAGATTCAGTAAACAAAGCAAGAACAGCTTTGCTCACATGTCGGACAACATTTTTAGACATGGATCATACTTTCAACATAGAAATTGAAAATGCACAGCATTTGAAATTAGTAGTATTCAGTTGGGAACCGACTCCAAGAAAAAATCGAGTGTGTTGTCATGGAACTGTGGTTCTCCCCACCTTATTCAGAGTGACAAAGACACATCAGTTGGCTGTCAAACTTGAGCCCAGAGGGCTTATTTATGTGAAAGTGACTCTTCTGGAGCAGTGGGAGAATTCTCTTCATGGACTGGATATAAATCGAGAACCAGTAATGTTTGGTGTTGATATTCGAAAAGTTGTAGAGAAAGAAAATACAGGACTGATGGTGCCACTCCTGATACAAAAATGTATTACGGAGATTGAAAAGAGAGGCTGTCAGGTATCCATTTCACTGTTTCTCTCTACCTCCTTATCTATTTATCTACCTTAATTAATTAATTATATTTATAGTTAGGTCTTAGGGGAAGGAAGGTAAGGTTAAAAAAATCCAATTGAGACATTTTCTCATTCCTGTTTTTTATTTTTATTCCATTACTGTTCAGGGTATAATTCATACCTTCACCTGTGTTGTCAGTGAGCAATTGAGAGCATGCTAGCTGGTTCCACGGTTTAGGTTGTGAAGCAAAGCTGCATGGGCCTTATACCTACATATCAGGATTGCTTTACAATGGCATTCCTAGGAAAAGCCAGAGCTGATAAGATAGGCAAAGACTAATTTATTTCAGGAATGTTTCTGCATGGTTTGACCTTCTTATGGTACAGAATTCCAACGGTGAATCTTAAAAACCCACTTTACTCCTAAAGCGAACTCCCTGCCCTTACCCCCAACTCTCCCTCATCCCACTCTTTAGGAAGCATCAGCTTATCTGTCTCTGAACTTTGGGATGGCTTGGAGGATGAAGAGAGGGCCTACTAGAAACATTTCTCATTCTCTTTTCCTTTTAAATAAGAAGGTTAAATAAATAAATAAGAAGGTAAAAGCAGTCCATTAAACAAAAACCCTGGTGTTAAATGTAATCAGATATGTAATATTCACCAGTTTATTAGATCTCATCTTTCTTTATTTTCATTAACACGTGTGGACTATGACAATGAGAAACAGCATATCACTGAGTATATTATTCTGAGGCACAAGCAATTGTTTCTATTCAAAAATTAAGCCTACCATCAGTATTTCTGAGGTATTTCTGCTTTACTGCTATCAGAATTTATGACACTAATTAAAAACATCAAGGGTAAGTATCCCCACGTCTGAACTATGATTTCTTTATATGTAGAGAAGATTTTAAAATAACTCACCTTGGACCTGATGTGGAAACTACGGAAACAGTGTAAGTAGTTTAGTGGGGTTTTGTATTAAAGATGCAGGAGACAGGTACTGGTTTCTCCTCAATTATTAATTCACTGTGTGATGTTGAACAAGTCACTTCATGTCTTTAGGTCTTTATTTGCTGATATCTATAAAAATAGATGAAGTAGCTTTCTGAAGCTGAGAGATAGGAAGGACATCTGAACTTTTAAAACCTCTT
Source organism: Ursus americanus (assembly GCF_024610735.1). Classification (NCBI taxonomy): domain Eukaryota; kingdom Metazoa; phylum Chordata; class Mammalia; order Carnivora; family Ursidae; genus Ursus; species Ursus americanus. The sequence continues at coordinate 37,729,075 of NC_142138.1, read as the reverse complement.
CTTAGGTATATTATTCAGATTGAGTTTATGTTGTCTACATGAGATTGAGGCCTTTAGTTTCCAATCTAACTTTTGGTCCGGTTCCTTTCTCTTAAGGTTTTCTGTCCCCCCCCCCCCCCGCCTTTTTTAAGGCAGCATGTAGAGAAGTCAGAGATTAGGCAGACTGTAAAGCTAATTATTAAACAGAAACGTTTACAATTGAATATTAAAATAAGTAACTCAAATAGCACTGTACTTGTATAGTCTCTTTTCTGAAATATTTTATAAAGAATGGATATATAAGACTGTTGTAACTTGTTTTAAATAGTAAAACATTTTTAGCAGTGCTTTTTATTTCTATACTTACAGTTTAGAAATAGCTATTTTAATAAAGAATTATTACCTGTGATGGGGCACCTGGTGGGTGGCTCAGTCGGGTAAGCATCTGCCTTCAGCTCAGGTCATGATTCCAGGGCCCTGGGATCCAGTCCTGCATCGGGCTTCCTGCTCCGTGGGGAGTCTGCTTCTCCCTCTCCCTCCCCCAGCTTCTGCTCTCTCTCACTCAAATAAATACTCTTAAAAAATGGCGTATTAAAAATAATTATTTCCTGTGAACTGAAAAGTAAAATTTATAGTAGTACATTTGGAAATGCAAGTTTAAACACTTTTATTTTTTTTTCTTGGCTTTTTTTTTTGTTATTGTTGTTTTTTGCTTCACCGCCCCCTGCCCAACACACAGAGAAAGAGGCTTATTGTGTCTGTATTTTACAGACTTGCACACTGCTTAGATTTTGTTTACCTTTTTAGTCAGTAATTATTCTTGCTATTGTTATCATGAACATGAGGCTTTAACAGTCTTACAGAAGTAGTTTGTGGCATCTTCCAAATGCTTTGAAGGCTACTACCACCTATCCCGTGCTTCTAGTGGGAAAGATGATTGTGGAAATCATACTCATGGTCAATCCAGTACAATTCTGTCTCTGATAGAGGCATCGAGCTTGTACTTCAAGAAGTCAACCTCTGAAGTTAGGGATAATATCCTCAAGTGTCCTTTCCTTGAAATGTCTGTATTAGATCTCTCTCTTCCTTTTTTCACCTTTCGAGATAGCATGTCCATCAACTGATTACTACTGAAGTATTCCTTTCTTTAATTTATTCTGGGTTCATCTCCTTCTCAAGTTGAAGGGGATACATCTTTATTAGGGAATTTGTGACACTTAAGTGTGCTTACACCAGAGCAGTCTACTCGAGTTAGTTTTTTCTCATGTGATAGCATTTTCTTTGATCCTGTTTAATAGTTTAGCTTTATTTTCTGGATCATCTATGGTTCTCCCATGCCTTATGAGACATGACCAGCAGAAGACATGCTATTCTCAGTGTGAATGCACTATGAGGGTGGACCAGAGTAGGAAATTTCCTTCTCAGTATATTCCTTAGTTTCCTATATTATGTTGATCCTTTGGAATATAGCAGCACCTTGCATTACCTTCTCTTAAAAATAGTTGCAGATTCCTGGGACACCTGGGTGGCCCAATCAGTTAAGCATCTGACTGTTATTGAGGCTCAGGTCATGATCTCAAGGGTCATGAGGTCAAGCTCCACGTTGGGCTCCGCACTCAGTGGGGAGTCTGCTTCTCTCCTCCCTCTCCCTCTGCCCCTCACCTTGCTCACATGCACACATTCTCTCTCAAATAAATAAATAAATCTTAAAAAAAAAAGAAATTGTTGTAGGTTCCTTACTGTCTTCCAATTAATATTTAATAGTTTATCATCTCCAATATTTTGGATAACATTCTCTGTATCTACTAGTGACACTTTCTTGTATCGAGACCCACCTTCTATATTCTATCATTTATTTAATGACTTGGAGAGGTTTGTGTCATAAGTACACCTGGAAATTTCATTTGTATACTCTTTCTCCTAGATTGTTTATAAGGTTTTAAAGTGATTCCTAGTTCAAATCCTTGGGGATCTTCATTGTTTGTTTTTACTTTATTTCTGTCTTGAAATAATTTCTTTATAACTTCCTTCAATTCAAGGTGATTCGGCTTCCTAAATAGTGGATGTGGAAGTATAGTTAATAATCACTTATTTTTCTTGGTTTTCTTGAAGGTTTATTTTTTTTTAAACTCTGATTGCTTAATCAGACATGTTTTCTCTTTAATACTGTGTTGATTTCCTCTCAGCAAATTTATAGTGAGCTTCCTAAGACTTAATATTTTATCTCCTGTATGAATTAGCAATGTTTAAAAAATAAATCATTTTAGTGTAGGTTGAGGGGAGGGTGGGTCTTATATATATTTTGAACTAAAGGTTTTATTTTACCTTTAATATATTATTTTAATTGAATTTCCTTTATCACTTTATAATCAATTAATTTAGTAAGTTAAAAAAATTCCAGGTTTGTTTTATTTCTTCCCTACAATCTTTTTTTTTTTTCCCTACAAAGATAACTTCACACAAATAGTATACTGGAATCTTATTTCAAGTATATGCTTTTTAAATGGATAAATAAACCGAGATTTAAAGAGATTAAATAACTTGCCCAAATTCACTAAGCAAGGAGTGATAGAGTGGGGCTTTATGGAATCCAAAATCCTTGTAACCACCGTGCGGCATTTCTTCAGTTTAGAGCAAAAGATGTGAAAGGGCGTGACCTTGGGGCATGGAGATATTAGCTGAGTATATAAAACTAAAGTGAAGGGCTTGTATCTTAAGATAAGAGAGCTAGCACTACAGAAATCATAGTATATTGTTTGAATTTAAATGAAAGAATAGAATGTTTTTATTCAACTGATGAATATAGTCTATGGTGAGATTTCAAAAGCTGAGGTATTTTTAATTAAATGTCATCAGAACATATTTGATTACCAATTTCATGTGACTTATACATTATATGCAATTATATTTTCTCTTTATCAAATTTACCATAATATGGCCATAATTTTATTTTTAGGTGGTAGGCCTGTACCGATTATGTGGTTCGGCAGCAGTCAAGAAAGAACTTCGAGAGGCTTTTGAGAGAGATAGCAAAGCTGTTGGTCTGTGTGAAAACCAGTACCCAGATATAAATGTAATAACAGGTAAAAAATGTTTTTTATTCTATGTACATATTCTGGAAAGGCTACATCTGTAGGAAAAGGAATTGAAATACTATTTGGTAGCCTAAATTGAATTGGTTTTTATCCTGAAGTCTTATTTTCCTTCCTTCACAAACATTACTGTGTTAATTTCTGTGGGGAGATACCAAGATATGATCCCTGCCCTCAAACAGCCAACAAATATTGGGGGTGGGGTAGGGGTGGGAGTAAGACCTACATTAAATTAGCTATACTAGGTAGCAGAAGGAAAAGAGTGCATTTTCTTCATAAAGTGAAAAATAAAAACACCATTAGAGGTCAGTTTGATTGGAGCTTAGGTCATGTAAAGGGCATTGACTATGTGGTCAGAGAATTCAGATTTATTTAGTAGGCAGAGGGGACCCATCAGAGATTTTTGATCAGGGGAGTGAAATCTTTAGACATAATCTTCTAATCTGGCAACTCTATGTGATGGATTGGAATTAGAATTCTGAAACCAGAAGACAGAAAAGCAGTTAGGAAGCCTTGGCAGTGGTCCCAGCAAAGAGGTAAAGAGAGCTGAAGGAGTCTTGTAGCAGTAACAATAGGAAGAAATAGAATTGAAAGGATATGAGAAAGAGAGGGCCCAGATAAGCATGACTTGGACACCTGGTTGATTGGGTACCATTTGCAGAAACTAAGAAGCTGAGAGGAGAGCTACTGCTTTTGGTGGAGAAATGTAAAGAAAGATTATGAATTGGGGTTTTTTTCAAACATATTGAATTTGAGTTATTAGTAGAAGATCTATGTGAGTATATGAGGCAAAGTAGAAAGTACAGCTAAGGAGAGGATGTAGTAAAATTTACCAAGTGTGAATACAATCCGAAGTATAGGATTGAAAATACACTTCTAGTACTCCTGAGATATGGGGGTGGAAAATGACAATGTGAGGGTCATTAACATGTAGTTGTAATTAACGCCCTGCGATTGTCCACAAAGTTTGAAAAGACAAGGGCTTTGAGGATCTCCAAACTTTGGAGGGATGCAAAGAAAGAAGACCCAGCTAAAGAGATTGAGAAGAAAGGAGTCAGAAAGTTTGGAAAACAAAAGACACAGAATTTAGGGAAAGGTGTGAGGCAGTGTCATTTGATGGAGAGATCATATAAGATAAGGCGTTTGAATTTGGCCATTATAGGATTGTTCATAACTAATGGATATCTTCAGGGACTATTGGCTTATAATTCCATGTTTGTTTTTGTTGTTGTTTTACTTTTTATTAGCAAAGTTTTGAAGCATATACAAAAGTAGAGAGAATACTATGATAAACCCTCTTTATCCATCACCTGGCTTCCATAATCAACACATGACCAAACCTGTCTCTTTTATACCCTTCATTTGATTCTCCCCTAGACATGGATTATTTTGAAGTATATCTTGGATATCATATCCATTCACCTATAGATGCTTTGGTATGTATCTCCAGATCTTCTGTGTTATTTTGATAGTTCTCTCTACTGTTAACTACCATTTTTTTTTTCATGCTGTAATATTATTTATTTATCTCTCTAATTTGATTTTTTAATTGTACATGCAGTTAATTGCCTAGGAGAGAATTTGAGGAAGGTTCAACTTGCACATATTAAAGAGATTTTTGTTGGTTGGAATCCTTTAAAACTTACTTTTAGGATTAAGGCTTTTCATATAGCTGAGGTTCCCAGTCTCTGAACTCTGAATGACTATATTTTCAGAGTATTTAGATATATACTCTTAGATAATCAAAACTTTGATCCCAACCATTTTAAAAGAGACAACAAACCAAGGCACTTTTTCTTTCTAATAAATCTTAGCAAATCAGAAATAGTTGGTACTTTTATTTTTGTAAAGGAAGAAAGTTATCATTTCTACAAAAAAAAAAAATCGATCATGTCTACAAAAAAGTAGAATTTTTCCTTTAATAATATGTAATTAAAATCAGCAAAGGACCCATTTTTTGAATTCATTAATGGGGAATTTTATAAATAGCAATTCCCAGGAAATTACACTCTGTGACCAAAAGAAATGAGATTTTGTCTTGGTGAAGCATATCTTAGAAGTAAAAATCATGTCAAATATGTACAAATTAAAAAGATGAATGATGTGGTTTAATTTGATTATTTGCTAGAAGACAAGACCCTTAGTTAGAAATTTGTAGCATGTGTAGATGATATGAAAAATAGGTCAATGAATATTAGATTTGTAGCATTCTTTCCTAAAATTGAGATTTTCCATAATTTATGAATTGGGTATTTTTTGGCTCTATTGTTTGTACTCTTCCATTTCAGGAAAGCTTTTTTTGTTGTTTGGGTTTTTTTTTTTTTTTTTAAAGATTTATTTATTTATTAGAGAGAGAGAGAGCAATGGGGAGAGGCAGCGAGGGAGGGGAGAGAATCCCAAGCCGACTCCACGCTGGGCATGGATCCTGACGCAGGGCTTGATTCCAGGACCCCAAGATCACTACCCAAGCCAAAATCAAAAGTTGGATGCTTAACTGACTATGCCATCCAGGCACCCCAGGAAAGCTGTTCTTTTAAAAGAACGTAGAGCTATTTTCTTCCTTGTTAAAGAGCCAATGAAATGATTTAAAATTGTCTGAGAAATATCAGTGGAATTACAATAAATTATATACAAGGTCTCATTATGTCTCAAAGGAAAGGATATTATTGATTTGGGGAGTTGGCCAGTAATGATGTTGCCTCATGTGTTTGTTCCATGTGAACTCACATTTCTAAGTAAACTTTGAAATATAATTAACAGTTCAATAGTTCTAAAAAATGAGCTATTAATAAAGCAAATGATAGAGTTTACTCACAGTTTAATGTGTTCTTAGTAGTTGGTTTGTCTGGAACACATAATGAAGTGCTCCAGATAAACCAGATGTTTCAATGAAGTGCAAAATTGAAGGTACAAAATCTAGTCGTAGTTGTTTATGGGGCTTATTTATCAAAGGAACAAGAAAAGAAATTAGAAAAGTAAAAATATTTATCATTTAGTGATTATTAGAAAAGAATAAGCCTCCTGCGGAGGAAAATTCAATTTGAATGTGTCTGCCCTATGTAAAATAGACTCATATTGCAGTATTACACCATTGATATCTAAGTTCAGCACTTAAAACGTTTATTTGACCATGAATTTTTCTGATTTTAATTTTCTTTTTTTAAAGATTTATTTATTTAATTTATTTATTTGACAGAGAGAGAGAGAGAGAGAGCACACAAGCAGGCAGAACAGCAGGTAGAGGGAGAGGGAGAAGCAGGCTCTCCGCTGAGCAGGGAATCCAGTGTGGGGCTCCATCCCAGGACCCTGGGAATCTTCACCTGCGCCGAAGGCAGACACGTAACAACTGAGCCACCCAGGTGCCCCTCTGATTTTAATTCTTTTTAAATTATTCATTCTTGGGGCGCCTGGGTGGCACAGCAGTTAAGCGTCTGCCTTCGGCTCAGGGCGCGATCCCGGCGTTATGGGATCGAGCCCCACGTCAGGCTCCTCCACTATGAGCCTGCTTCTTCCTCTCCCACTCCCCCTGCTTGTGTTCCCTCTCTCGCTGGCTGTCTCTATCTCTGTCAAATAAATAAATAAAATCTTTAAAAAAAATAAAAAAATAAATTATTCGTTCTTTTATTTTCCCTCAAAAGAAAACTTGCTCAGAAATAAACCCAAAATTATCTTTAAAACATAAATAATATTCTGCATTTATGTGTGTTAAATATCCATTTTCCCTACCATATGTATCGTATGTTCTCTGATCTCTGACATACTAACTTTCAAATTATTTCTGTTTTTCTTTACTTGGGGGATTGAACATAGATATCTGAACTGTATAAACACTAAGAAATGCAAAACACTGAGGAATGGTCATTGATTGAGCAATCGGAATATACTGAGGCAGTGTATGAGAGCCATTTGCTCTCAGTAACATCTACAGGGTATGACCAAAATAAGCAGGAAGTTCAGAAAGAGTAAGTAAGGTAGGGTGGGGTAGATTAATGGATTTAAAAAATTAATTTATAGCATTAACTTCAGGAAGTGTCAGTGATTCTATGTTCAAATCTATCCACTCTAATGTATCTTTATTACCTATAGAGGTCTCACCTGAGAAAGAATGATTCTCACAGTCCTGTACTTGTATTTTTGTATTCTGGTTCTGGGGTGCAGATAGAGGATAAGGGCACTTTCTCAGGGGACAGTGTCTCACTCGAAGAATGAGGTTATTTAGTGTATTAATCTTCATAGTCCTGCAGTTGCTGGTAGAAAAATGGTATCCATCCATCTAACTGTCATATATTGAATGCTTACTGTACACTAGACACTTCGCTAAGGCATTTGGAATACAATGATGTGTAAGAGATAATCTCTCAAGAATACTAGTCTAAGGGGGAAGACAGAGTCAGAGACAACTGATTATAATATATGAGGAGAAGCACCTAGCTTATTGTGGGAAGATTAGGGAAAACTTGCTGGGAAAGGTGACTCCTCAGCTAACTTTTAAAAGGTGAACTGGGCTTAGCCAGAAGGGTTGGAGGAAAGCAATCTATTAGCAAAAACTTGGAGATGGCTAGCTGCATGACTTACATACTTGCTAGAGAGGAAGGCATCAGACAGGTGAATGGTAAGAGATGGCTGGAATGCTCTGTCAGACTGGAACCCAGACCTGGCAATGAGGGTCATTTGGAAACAGCAGAGTTAGAATGTGATCATTTTCATTTTTCTCTCTCTTTCTTCCTATCTTTCCCTTCCATCACTCCCTCTCTCTTTTTCTCCCTCCCTCTGTCCTTTCCTTCCAAGTTAGTTGGATGAGTTTCCATGTACTAGGTTTTATGATAGCACTTCCACATTAAAGCATAGAGGTAGCTGGGAGGGCTAAAAGAAAGGCAAGGAGATGACCTACTGACTCTTTGAGGTGAAGATGTGTAATTCTATAGTGACTTTTATTATTATTATTCCCGTGTATTTAATAAAAAAAAACTTAAATTGTTTATTTGTGTTGCAGTGCTAAAGGGTAAATACTGAAAGATTATTTGTTTTGGTTTTTTCTCCAAATCAGAACCAGAGTTTTGAACTTAACACTGTATATTCCAGGGGTACTGGCGTGATGATGGCTGTGGAAATCAAAGTAAGAAACCCACAGGAGAAGGGGAGTCTATGCAGAGGAATAACCAGAGTCCACTTAATCACTTATCCTTCCCTACCTAGAAATTCATTGGTTTATTTACTAAAATTTATTGAATATATGCCAGGCATTCTTCTAGGCACCAGGGACAAATGAACGAGATGAACAGTATCTCTCAGTCCTTATGTATGTATTCTAGTGGGGGAAGAGAATCAGTAATCCATCCAATGAATAGTGAGATATCGTAACTTATGAGTGATAGGACATTGGGAATAATACTGATTGGAGGTAGTAGTCGGCTTGGTGACTCCCGTGGCTAAGGGGTCAGAGAAGAAAGTTCATCTGAGAAGTGCCTTTCGAGCTAAGATCTGTGTAATACAGAGTTAACCGTTGGAAGATCTGGGGCCAGACTTCTAGGTAGAGAGAACAGAGTGATTTTGCAAAGTGAGAATTAATAAAATACAGGTACTACAAACCAGTTTTTAACAGGTAGAAGTAGTTTTAGTTATTAGAATGCTTTTTTTTTTAAGTGTGATGATACCTATTATTCTATCATGGGGATGAGTAGAATTTTCCTGTGTAGTTGGTTCTTGTGCCTGAATGAAGGTGAGAAGCATATGGTTTCATAGTATCTAATTATTACAGAGCAGCTTAAGGGATGCAGCCAGAACCAGTTCTTTATTTACCTATAATTGCCTGCATTTTCTTCCAGTACATGAGAAAAGATTTACTGTGTTGCACTAAAATTTCTCTATGTAAGTTTTTCCCAAGTTTCCCTTTAGTAGTTCCTATGGCAGTAAGATTGTCACCACAAACTTATTATCTTAAAGCTTTTATGTCTCCAGAGCGTTTGAAAGATGTTAAGAAGGTAATATGGCTTATGATACTCCAGTCTGTCACTAAGTTTTGAGATAAGGTATATTAGCTAATGTCTAGATTGATGGGTAGTAACACAGCATATGTCACAGCATAGTATAAATACCTCTCCTCCATATCATTTTATGAAATCTTTTGGTTATTTTTCCAATGAATTCTTCGCATATAGAAAAGGAGCTATAACTTTTATTTCATTGAATGTAATGTACCTTGAGCATTCTTTAAGTGCTTAGTATTTGTGAGTAATAATTCTCCCTTATTTGCCCTCAAATTATAGTGAAGTAAGTAATCTTGAACTTGGATTAATTTAAAATTCCATTTATATTAATGGTTGTTTAGTGTATTAATTATATAAAGGATAATGATATTTGAAATATGTGTTTTACTAAGCTATAAAGTTATCTTTTCTGGAGATCTTTTAGGTTTTAATTTAATTTAATTGCTCTATAGGGCGAGTCTCAAACTACCAGGGCATATTAAATTTTGTTAGAACTGACAAGTCTTGCTTTGTTAAGGAATACATATGGAATCTTTTTTTTTTTTTTTTTTAATCATGCCCTAGAGGGTTAGTAGTGTCTTTATTTGGCAACTACAGGCAATTGCATTTTCACTTTCTAACTGTAACTCAGTTGTCCTCTTTATACCATATGTTGCTATTCATTGTAGATAGGTTTAGACTGCAAAACTAATGATGGTAGTAAAAAAAATCACATGATATAACTTAAGAAATGGGAATAAACAAGTGCTCCTGTCTACTGTGTATAAAATGCCTTATTATTATCATCAGTGTACATCTAACATGCATTGATTGTTATGATATGCCAAGCTCTTTATATATATCATATTTCTTTATGTCGAGGAAGAAGTTTGGTCAATATTCTCTTGGTTTACTAATGCTATTTCCAGATTGTTATCTTTTCACTGTTGAGTAGAAACTTATTCTGTGCTGAGGAATAAAGCTCTCTTGAGGCTCATGACACCACCTCCTCTATCTTTCCTATTTGACATCATCTGCAGAACTCTTGGTCATTCCCGTTTATTCAGTGAACACTTTGGTATCTCACCAATGGTTATATTTCCAACTGAAGTCCTGCCTTTGTCCTAAATGATTTTAATATGCAAATGACCCATCCAGAATCTATTTGTTAAAAGATGATTCTCTTTCCATTGGATTGTATAGAAATACAGTTGATTTTTGCACATTGATCTTGTACTTTGCTAAACTCATTTATTAGTTCTATTAGTTTTCTAGTGGATTCCTTAGGATTTTCTATATACAAGATTATGTCATCTGTAAATACAGATACTTTTACTTCTCTCTTTCCAAGATGGATCCTTCTTATTTCTTTTTCTTGCCTAGTTGCCCTGACTAGAATCTCCAATATATGTTGAACAGCAAGAGTGAACATCCTTATCTTGTTCTTGATTTTGGGAGAAAAGCATTCAGTTTTTGACCGTTAGTTATGATGTTAACTGCATTTTTCATAGATCCCCTTTAGCAAGTTGAGGAAGTTCCCTCCTATTCCAAGTTTGGTGTTTTTATCAAGAAATTGTGTTGGATTTTGTTCAATGACTTTTATGAGTCTATTGAAATGATCATGTGGTTTATGTCCTTTATTTTATTGATATTAGTATATTACATTAATTGGCTTTCAGATGTTAAGCCAACCCTTGCATTCCTGAGATTAATCCCACTTAGTCATGATGTTTCTTCTTCTCCTCCTCCTTCTTCTTCTCCTCCCTCCCCTCCTCCTCTTTCCCCCTCCTCCTTCCCCTCCTCCTTCTTTTTCTTCTTTTTCTTCTTCTTCTTCGTCTTCGTCTTCTTTGTCTTCTAATATATTGCTGGATTTAGTGTGCCAGCATTTTGTTGAGGATTTTTGTGTCAGCATTCCTAAAAGATATTGGTCTGTAGATATTGGTCTAGTTTCCTTTCTTCTACTCACTTTGAGTATATTTGCTCCTTTTTTTTTTCCTGTTTTCTTAAGATAGAAACTGATGCCATTGATTTGGGACCTTCCTTCTCTTCTTTTAGAGTTCCCTCTAAACTCTGCTTTAACCTCATCCCACAAATTTTGATGTGTTGTGTTTTCATTTTCACTTAGTTCAAACATTTTCTGATTTTTCTTTTTCTTATTTGATTCATGGGTTATTTAGAAGTATGTTAGTTTGTGTCAAAATATTTAGGGAGTTTTCCAGATATTTAAAATTATTAATTTCTAATTTAATTCCATTATAATCATAGCACATACTTCATGTGACTTGAATCTTTTTGGTTTTCTTTTTAAGATTTTATTTATTTTGAGAGAGAGCGAGCGAGAGAGAACATGAAAGGGGGTGGGGGCAGATGGAGAGGGATAAGTAGACTGCCTGCTGAGCAGGGAACCTGATGTGGGGCTTGATCCCAGGACCCTGGGGATCATGACCTAAGCTGAAGGCAGATACTTAACCAACTGAGCCACCCGGGCCGCCCCATCTTTTTGTATTTATTTAAACTTGCTTTAACATCAAGGACAAGCTCTTCTGTGGTGAATGTTTTCATTTGTACCCTTGAGAAGAATGTGTGTTCTGGTGTTTTGGAATGTAATATGCTATAATTATCAATGCAGTCAAGTTGATTAATAATGTTTTTCCAATCCTCCATGTCTCTATGTGTTTTCTTTCTTCTTGTTAAGAGAGGCATGTTGAAATCCTCAACTATGATTGTGGTTTTGACTCACCCATCTTCTACCTCCCCCTTTCCTTTAAAGACTTCAATTACACATGTATTAGGTCACTTGTGTTTGTTTTACAGCTCACCTATATTCTGTTCATTTTTTCCAGTCTTTTTTTTCAATCTCTTTGTTTAATTTTAGATTATTTCTACTGCTGTGTCTTCAAGTCATTAGTCTTCTCTGCTAATATTAATTTCATCCATTGTATTTTTAATCTCTCATATTTTGGTTTTCACTATTAGAAGTTTGACCTTTTTTTCATACCTTCTGTGTCTCTACTTAGCATGTTCAGTCTTTCTTGTAGCTTCTTGAATATGTGAAATACCATATAACAACTTTTTCAATGTCCTATCATCTATGTCATTTCTGGGTTGGTTCATGATTGATTTTTCTTCTCATTATAGATCATATTTGCCTGCTTCTTTAAATACATTGTAATTTTTTGTTAGATGTTAGGTATTCTTAATTTTATCTTCTTGGGTGCTAGGGGTTTTTTTATCCTTTAGACACTTCTGGGCTTTGTTCTGGTATACAATTAGGTTACTTGGGAACAGTTTGATTCTTTTTAGTTGTGCTTGTAAGTAGAATGAGAGCAGCTTTTACATAAGGCATCTCTTTTTCTATTTCTTTGATCCACTACTGAAGCAAAACCCTTCTGTGTACTCATACTGGTTTCCTATGGCTGCTGTAGCAAAGTGCCACAAGCTAGGTGGTTAAAACAATGGAAATTTATTTCCTCATTATTCTGAAGGCTGGAAGTCTGAAATCAAGATGTCAGCAGGGCCTTGCTCCCTCTGAAAACTGTACAGAAATTCTTCCTTGCTTCATCATAGCTTTTGGTGATTTGCTGGCAATCTTTGGCATTCCTTAAGTTTATAGATGCCTCACTCCAATGCTCTGTCTTCACAAGGTGTTCTCTCATGCTTCTTCAAGTCCTCTTCCATCTACGTATATCTGTCTCTGTGTCCAAATTCCCGTTTTATAAGAACACCAGTCATATTAAGACCCACCCTAATGACCTCATTTTAATTTGATTATCTCTGTAAAGATCCAAACAAGACCACATTCTGAGGTACTGGGTACTAAGACTTAAATATATTTTCGTTGTGGGAGAGATAATTCAACCTATAACAGTACTGTACCCAAATCTCATGAGTTATGAAGTTTTTCACTTTGGTTGCTCAGAACAGGTGCTGTTGCCTGCCAGTGTAAGCTCCTGAAATTGTTCCCTCTAATCTTTTTTGGGCGGTTCTGTCTCCAGCTTTGGTTAGTTTCCTCACCGGCACGTGCTGATCAGTACTCAGATAGAAACTCGGGGATTTGGAAATATCCAGCCTTTTTTCTGGACAGCTGTCTACTCTCTAATACTCTGTCTTTCAAGCTCTAGCTGCTTTGATCTCCTTAGACTTCTAGTTTCCTCTCCTCAACTTAGCTAGACCTACTACCTACCTGTGTTCGTGCCTCTTCAGTGTGACCTGGAAAGGCTTTCCAGGCAGTAAGCTGAGGCAGTTATGGGCACACTTCATTAGTTTCCCATCCCTTAGGGATCATATCCTTCTTTGCCCGATGTCCAATGTGTTGAACATAGTTTTGTTTTGTTTTGTTTCTAGATATTTTATTTGGTGTTCCCAGTTGTTTCACGCAGGAAGTTAAATCTGGTTTGCATTGCTCCATGTTGGCTGGAACAACTGGTCTGTTTTTCTAGCCTGTATCTAAGTTATGATTGCTACTAGAAAAAAAATCACACAAGGATATATCTTGGTACTAGTATAAATCGATGGACTTCAGAATTAACTGGCCTTTCAGTGGTATCTGCTAATAAATATATATTCTTATCTCTCCAACCCCCCTTCTCTCCTTCTCCAGAGTGTCTGTTTAATATTTTCTCACTCCCCAAATCTCACTTCACCCGTGTCACTCTTAGCAGACGACCCTGCCTCCTAACTTCTTGGAGAAAATAGAAGCCACCAGAGAGGAACCTCCTCTACTTGTTGTGACCCAATCTGCCAACGTGCCTTCTTTGGCATACATCCTTTCCACTTTTGCACTGCCTTTTCTGTAACAGTAGAGAAATGGTCTTCCTCACATTTTGGACTAATTTTAACTCCTTCATGCGTTCTCAGGAGTCTCTTCTTTCCTCTTTGGGGATTTTGCTCGACTTATTCCTCTCTCTTGGACCTTGAAAACCATTTTCATATCTTCTTTATATTAGCATTTAGATGTTCAAGTTTCTTTCATCTTATATATAAAAAAAATCCCTACTTTGATCCTGCTTCTCCCCTTCCCACTCATCTGTGGTTTTCACCTTCTCTCAAAGCCAGATTTCTGGAGCAGATTGCCTATCTTTCTTTCTCTTTCTCAATTTCTTTAACATCCGTTTACTTCCTAACCAAATGCAACCTCACTTCTGTGTCCTTTATTCCCATGAAGCTGTGCTTACCAAGGTTGCTGACTTCTTTGTCTGGTGGACATTTTTTGATCCTTGTCTTAAATTGTCTCATGTTTCTTATACCTAGTTACAAAAACTGACACCTTAGAATCACAGCAGGAATGGTTGAAAATACAAGGACATGAGCCCTGACCCCTGGAGATTATGATTTAGTAGGGCTGGCATGGGGCTCTGGAATGTATTTTTTTTTAAGTTCTTCAGGTTATTTCAGTGTGCAGTGAAGTTTGAGAAACACTGTTCTCCATAGTACTTAATATGGTTCTTACCTAACCTGCCTGTTGTTGGCTATCAGTTGATACCATAGACTCTTTCTTGAAACATTCTTTTCTTGCCTTCCTTGGCAGCATACTTGCCAGTCTCCCCTTAGCCCATCCCCACCTCTTCTTACCACCCATACTTCTTTAGTCCCCTTTGGAAAATCCTCTTCCTGATGACCCTGTAAAAGCTGGTATTCTTCGGGCCTTCTCACATCACCTGTGCCTTCCTGGTCATCTCAGCTATTCCCAAGCTCCGTTAGCATCCTTAAGTTGATCATTCTCAGGGTCTCCAGCTCTCTGTTTCCTGAGCCTCAGATGTTTGTATCCAGCAGCCTCGAATGTCCCATAGATACTTTATGCTGAACATATTCAAAATCAAACTCGTTTCTCTCCCCTTTCCCCCCTGTTTAAAGTATAGCACTGCTATCCACCTGGGTGCTCAAGCTCCAAGCCCAGGAAACACCCTTAACCGCTCCTTTCCCTCAAAATCACAAATGCATTTTTGATTTAGTGATCCTGTTTTGGGGGTTTATCCTGGAGGCATATCTGCGTACATACAGGTAATGACGTGCAAGGTTATTCATTGTAGCATGTTTTGGAATAACAAAAGATTAGAAACAACTCAAGTATTCCCTCTGTAGTGACTGACTAGATAAAATTCTGGAACATCCGTACTTTGGGATACCGTGACATGGCTGTAAAACCCCACTTTTACAAATCTTACGGCATAGCAGGAGGATGTGGTTCCGGTTTATCCAAGCAGATATTTTGATCCAGCCCTCTCTTTGGATACAACACCCAAAATCTACAAAGCAATGTAAGAAAGAATACTCTGTTTCTCGTTAGTCAGTAAATAAATAAATAAATAAGACAAAACAAGGTCTACTCTCTTAGCAAATTCCAGATACACAATACAGTAGTATTAATTATACTCACCAGGCTGTACATGGACCGTTGGTATTCTTTAACTCTCAAAAGTCTAGAAACTCAAAATTCATGTAATTGGAATAATTTCCAATTAATATTAGTATGCCTTGTTTTCTCACCTTTTGTTTCACATGTATTTATAGAGGGCCAGAATTAATAGAGTATATGTACCGTGAATTGCTTACGTTATGAATAAGAAACCTAATATGTACGATCGTTGGAAATTATGTGTGTACATTTTTAGCATGCTTTCAAAACAAGAAGTCAATTACTGAGGCAATTTATAAGGTTACAAAATGCTAGGGTTTTGTTATAATAGGTTTTTGTTGTTGTTTTTATTTTCAGAATATTAAAGGTTCTCTATAACAATACATAAAAAAATTCACAGTTTTTAAAAATTTTGTTCTGAAGACCAATTGCTATCTCTCTGTCTTTGTTTTCTAAAGGTGTTCTTAAGGACTATCTAAGAGAACTTCCTTCTCCTCTGATAACAAAGCAGCTTTATGAGGCTGTATTAGATGCAATGGCAAAAAATCCTTTGAAAATGTCATCAAGCGGATGTGAGAATGACCCAAGTGACTCTAAGTACACTGTCGACCTGCTTGATTGTCTTCCTGATGTTGAGAAGGTAAACATATGTGCTATACCTTTTTCTCTAAAAGCCAGCTAGTGAATTTATACTTAGCTCCAGGGCACAAATAATTTTTCAGGTATTTCATATTTGTAGCACTACGAGTTTAAGCTCTGTCTTTACTAAACACTCCTTAACATAAATCTAAAAAGTGCTTCTTAAGCAGAGTAAATCTAGATAACAATCTGTTTTCTGTATGTAATTTTAGTTTAGGCACAGGTACTTCCTATACATTTTTAGAAGTATGATTACCTTATTATTAAAATAATATATGTTTATTATAGAAAAATTGGGAAGATATAGAAAAGAATGGAAAATTGCAGTTACTAGTATCCAAAGGCAACTATAATTAACATATTAGTTTATTTCCTTTTAGTATTTAAAAAAAATATGGTAACTGTTTTATGTACATCACTTAGCCTGGAGATTTAGCAATCCTCACCACCACCATTTCTTTCCTTCTTGCCTCTTCCCATTTGCTGCCTCCTGACAATCTAAATCTTGAGGTCAGTATCTTCAGGCATGCCTGCAGAGCAGATAGAAGGATAGCCGGGTCTGCAGAACCAGTCTTAGCCTAACTTAAGCTGTTGTTCCTTAGTACAAAAGGGAAAATAAGAGAGATATGGCTGGGCTTGTCCAGATGAGGCCAACTTTACCTATATTTGTTATCAGTGAGGGTAGAAAGGGCAAGAATGAGTATATAGAAATTTTTTAAAGAATATTTTATTTATTTGAGAGAGAGGGAGAGCACAAGCAGGAGGGGAGTGGCAGAGGGAGAGGGAGAAGCAGGTTCCCTGCTGAGCAGGGGTCCCAACTTGGGGCTTGATCCCAGGACCGTGGGATCATGACCTGAGCTGAGAGCAGACGCTTGATTGACTGAGCCACCCAGGTGCCCAAGCAGATAGAAATGTTAAGCCCCAAAACTTCATTCACCAGTTCACTGTAGTCTTCTGAACATCCTGTGCTCACTCCAATTAGATGAACAATTACTATTCCTTTGGGTGGAAAGAGGGGAACAGCTACAAAGAGGTGGGCAGCAGCAGAAGGGTGGGGTGAAGGGATAGAGATATTCCTTCTTTGATATAAGGTAAAATTGTGTCATTTTACTTTTAAGTGAAGAAATGAGTGTCCAGGTATTTAAACACTTCTCCAAGTGATATAGCCTTTATGAGTGTTGTATCTTTCACCTGAATTTAGGCCTTTTAGGCCCTAAAGCTCGTACTTAGCGTCCTTTCTAAAAGGCTTCATAATATTCCTTTGAGTGGACTTGACATAATTTGTCACTGTTCTCTTTTGTATAATATTTTGGTTTTGAACCTATTTGTATATATTTGTTTGCAGAGATTTCTTTTCAGTTAGAATTATGTATTTGGAATAGAATCTCGGAGTGGAATTGTTGATTTAAATGATATGAACATTTAAAGGCTCTTAATACATTTTCATATTACTTTTCAAGAGGGACACAACAATTACATTGTTTGGCTCGTCTTACTTAGTAGACAAAAAGTATTTTTTTTAAGTTCTATTTTTTGGTTTGCTGTTGAGAGTAAACCTAATATATTTAACCAGAGGTGGTTGTGTGTGTGTGTGTGTGTGTGTGTGTGTGTGTGTGTGTGTGTATGTATGTTGTTCACAGCACAATATGCTGAAACTAGCTTTTAGATGTCAATGAATGTAGAGTCCCACTTGTGTTAGGAAATGTGAAGAGGAACAGATACTTTTTATTTACATTGTTTTTATGATTCATTGATTTGTTTTGATTTCAAAATGTCAATTAAAGTCTCCTCTGGCTTTCATTCTCTCTTCATAACTTTTTTTCACAGCCAGACATTGAAAAAATGTTTATTTCGGCTGTCCTTACTTCTTCACCACCCTTGACTACTCAACACATTGTAATCTGGCTTCCTACCCTATCTCTCTGGACTTGTTTTTGCCAAGGTTACTAATGACCTTCTGCTCACTGAATCCAGATGTCACTTTTGGCCCTAGAAATACGTCATTTCGATTTTTTTTTTTCTTTTTAAAAAAACTTTTATAATTACAGTTTTATTTGTCATTCATTTCTTTAATATAATTATTAAGAAGAAATCATATACTCATTTTATTTGTTAAATGATTGATCATATGCCAGGACTTCAAAAACATAATTTCTTTCCATAATTGCTTAAACCTAAATAACCTTCCATTTCTTGAGCAAACTCCCCTTACTAGCTCTTCAAATATTAAAAAGTATTATTTTTAAACAAGTTTTTCTGTTATTTCTAGGAATACTATTCATGGTTTGTCTATTTAAAGCATTTTTTAGTTAAGCGCATCGGCCTTTTTCCTAATCTGAATCATGCGAGACCAGGTCATGTTTGAAATCACTGCCTTCCTAGATTTAAAGATGGTAGTCCCCTGCTTATGACTACAGGATTTATCTGTGCTTAAAGATGAAAACTCTTACCTAATTCCTCTATCATCACAGCCTTTGCTGTTGTCATTTTAGTGGAGGAAAGACGAAAATGTCGATGTATATTTTCTCAGGGACTCCAGTTGAAATTTGGAATGCATTCATGAGCCTTTTATAAAGAGTATATATTTTAACCATTTAATGGATCAAATTATGTCATTGGAACCTAAGGGTCCTATGTAATGTTTTTATAAGAAAATAAGTTTCAAAGTTCCAAATATTCCAACTTAGAAGCAAATCTTTGAAACAACCATTTAAAAAGCGACAGGATGCTTATCTATATTTTCTGCTATAAATTGTGTCCTTGAATTTGCCCCTGTGTGTAACTCTATTAAGTGAAATGTAATTTAATTTAATTTAGGCAACCCTAAAGATGTTGCTGGATCATTTGAAATTGGTGGCTTCTTATCATGAAGTGAATAAGATGACTTGCCAGAATTTGGCCGTGTGCTTTGGACCAGTATTGTTAAGTCAGAGGCAAGAGACTTCCACCCATAACAACAGAGTCTTTACTGATTCAGAAGAACTTGCAAGTGCTTTGGATTTTAAAAAACATATTGAAGTTCTTCATTACTTACTTCAACTCTGGCCAGGTAAATGATTCTATGGAAATATTTTTCTCTTTCAATGATAGGGGGTTTGAATTAGCTAATCAATAAATATGCCCATATATGAGTCAAGAAAATCTTTTCTAGATTTTGCTTTTTCAAATAGTTATGAATTGATACCTTTAAATTTCTCCATTTACATTTTTTGCTTTTGCTGATAATGTTGTAGACATATAGATCGATGTACACATTTTGGCCAGACCTGGATTTGTGTCCTGGTTGTGATACTTCTTAGCGGTCTGATCTTGGGCAAGTTCTTTAACGTCTTAGAGCCTCAATGTCATCTTTTGTCCTATGGATTTAGTAGTATGTTTATAGAGTTTATAGGAGAATTAAATAAAAAGTTATGTTTGTAAGGTGCTCGGCACAGCTCTTGTCACAAAATAGGTACTCCATAAATGTTAATTTCTTTACCCTTCTCATTTTAAGTTCAACCGGTATGAAGCAGAATTCATTTTTCTCCTTCATTCAGTTCTTCTTCCTGACATCTTTACTGTATTCATGGTTGTTCTCCAAATTATCCAGGCTTAACTTGACAATCACCTTTGATCTTTCCATCTTACTTATCCATCCTTTGTTCCAGTCAATAACAAAAAGTTGACAGTTATTTTCCTAATACCTCTCTTATATAGTTTCACAGCTAAAAGGAATATGCATTTAACTAGATGTTCTATATAGGATGCTGTATTTAAGTTCCAAAAAAAAAGAAAATTCCCAAATGTTCTTATCCTTTGCAACTCCCACTCCCCTTCCCCACCCTGCATAATACCAAACATGAAAGTACTTAGAAGCTGTGTGTAGCACACAGTGGTAAAAGTGCTTGGGCCCTGGAGTCAGCCTTGGATTCGGATCCAGACTGTGGCCCAGGCACATATTTAATTCCCCTAAGCCTCAGTATGCTTCTCTATAAATAGTGCCTACCTCCTGGTTGTGAAGATTCTGTAGACAAGGCATCTACGGCATCGAGGCAAGTGTTTTGCATAAAGTTAGTTCTTTGTTACTCTTTTAATGGTACATATGAAGATAGACTAAAGTACAAAGAAATGCTTGATTTAGTCTTTTAAAATACATCTAATTAATTATAGAAAGTGAATAAAAAGTTTCAACTTTTAAATTTATAAAGTTAAAAGTTTTGCTTTCTTTCAAACTTAAAATTATTATTATTTTTAAAGATTTTATTTATTTATTTGACAGAGATAGAGACAGCCACCGAGAGAGGGAACACAAGCAGGGGGAGTGGGAGAGGAAGAAGCAGGCTCCTAGCGGAGGAGCCTGATGTGGGGCTCCATCCCATAACGCCGGGATCATGCCCTGAGCCGAAGGCAGACGCTTAACCGCTGTGCCACCCAGGCGCCCCTAAAATTATTTCTAATCTATATTTTAACTGAGGTGGTATATATCATTAATTATTTAAAAATCCGGAATCAAAATGCTCTGGATAATTGTTTGATTTCTGCATTTGGTACCCAACATAAGGGAGATCTCGGGTTAAAGTTTTAAATGTGTTTCCTATAGTTTTTCCTACACCTGCTTTAATTCTAATAAGCATCAGGAATTGGGAAAGGAGCCATCTTAATCATTCGAATCAAGATGAAAACTTGCTTACCTGGAGTTTACTATCAGTACTTGATTTCGTTGTCATTAATTCTGTATCGGAGGTTAATGTTACTTAAAAATTACTGCCCCGGAGGACCTGAATAGACATTTTTCCGAAGAAGACATCCAGATGGCCAATAGACACATGAAAAGATGCTCAACATCACTGATCATCAGGGAAATACAAATCAAAGCCAGTGTGATATATCACTTCATACCTGTCAGAATGACTAATACCAAAAGACAAGAAATAACAAGCGTTGTTGAGGATGTGGGAAAAAGAGAACCTTGTGCTGTGTTGGTGGGAATGTAAATGGTGCAGCCACTATGGAAAACAGTATGAGGATCCTCAAAAAATTAGAAATAGCATACAATCCAGTAATTCTACTGTGGAGTATTTACCCAAAGAAAATGAAAACACAAATTTGAAAAGATATATGCACCCCTGTGTTTATTGCAGCCTTACATCAGCCAAGATATGGACGCAGCCTCAGTGCCATCGGTAGATGAAAGGATAAAGAAGATGTGATACACACACAGACACACACAGACACACTGTGGAATATTACTCAGCTATTTAAAAAAAGGAGATCTTGCCATTCACAACAACATGGATAGACCAAGAGGGTATCGTGTGAAGTGAAATAAGTCAGACAGAGAAAGACAAATACCATATGATTTTACTTACATATGGAATCTAAAAAACAAAACAAATCAATAAACAAACCAAAAAAAACCGAAAATACACTCATAAGTACAGAGAACAAACTGGTGGTTGCCAGAGAGGAGGTGGGTGGAGGGAGGAGTGAAATAGGTGGAGAGGACTAAGAAATACAGACTTCCAGTTATCAGATCACATCAAGTCCAGGAGATGAAAAGGACAGCATGGGGAATATAGTCAATGTCATAGTAATAACGTTGGTGACAGATGGTAACCACACCTGTTGTGGTGAGCGTTGTGTAATGTCTGGAGTTGTTGATTCACTGTGTTTACACCTGAATGTGATATAACCATATGTCAGCTGTACTTCAATAAAAAACAACAACAACAAACCTGCCCCCTTTTCTATAACCTGTATTTTTATTTAGTTAAAGTCCCTCAGATAAAGGGCAGAAAGATGAGAATAAATACCAGTTAATTTGGCCCTCTAAATCATTTGCTTTTGGATTCAAGGAAAGGCGGACATTAAGTAGAAGCAGTGCAGTTACTGTGCCTGAGAAAATCGATAGTGATACAGAGAATGGGCCATAGCATACGAACTTGGTGAATGCCCATCTCTATGCATCAAACCCTATGGAAGGGTTTGACCCTCCTTGCTATGCATGTCTTACTTATTTTTCTTTTTTGGAATTTCCCCTACTCCGGAGGTAAAGAGTTGCTTCCACCCTCCCCCACCGACCTTCGTTTTTGCTCTTTTTGTTTATTTTTTGTTTCTTAATTTGGGGCAGTATTAAAATTTGCTTTAAGCTTTCCATTTGAAAAATCTTATCTGCAAAGTGATCAGTTAGAATCCTGGCAGATGGGCACTGGAAGGTAAAAATCATCGTGCCAGCAGCATTTCAGATTGTCTTCTGCCAAGCCCTCAGGTTCTTCGGAAGCAGCTTTGGAGCCAGATTGGCAACAGGTGAGGGAACAGAATGTAAACACACTTCCCTTTTGATCAAAATGGTCTTCTTTTCATCTTTTTTACGTACTGCAGTTTTACAAAATTGTTGCTTTTTAAAAATGGTTTTGCTGTTTTAAGAAGAATATTGAAATTTACTTTGTCTTTACAGATGGGGAAATAGCTTTAGAGTGAGTGTAACTCCTAGACCAGCTGTTTGCTGTATCACATTTTCTGTGATGAGTAAATTTGGGGCAGGTTTTTGGGGAAAAGCTGTAATATTTTCCTATTCCATTTTGTTTCATTTTTCTCATTAGACTAAGCTTTATGAAGTCGGGGATTAGATTTTGCCTACCTTTATGCACCCAAGTTCTAAGACAGTGGTTGGCATTAACTAGGCACTTAATATATTCTGTTAAATAAGGCAATTATACTGTAGATAAAAGGCTAATAAACTGGTGATTAAAAATATAAATCTATCAGTAGAACAAGAAAGAAAATTAAGTTTCTCAGTACTTATCTTTACATTTTGAAACATTTTCAGCAACTTTATAGATTGCATTTTAAATTTTATTCTGTTGAAGATGGGCAGTCATAGTGCTGGGGAAACCAGAACTTTCCTTTTGGGGTTAAAATTAACCATTTTCTCTGCATTTTTTAATAGGAAACCACTCCAACATCAGTAGTTTAAAAAGTCAGTGAAGTTGATTTTTCACAAACTGAATTTTTAGCTTAAAAGATATAAAATTATGATTGCTTTCTTAAATATTTTCCAAGGAAATATACAAAAACCATGTTTGAATAGGGATTAGTTAAACAACTTTAAGTAACTGGCAACAAAATAAATCTGGGTTTTGCAGATGAATGTCAGAGGTGGGGGCACAACAAGATAAGCTCAACCTACAGTCAAAAATGTTTTACTTTGGGGCACCCGACTGGCTCAGTTGGTGAAACATGCGACTCTTGATCTTGGGGTTATGAGTTCAAGTTCCATGTTGCCAAGGCATAGAGCTTACTTAAAAAATAAAAGGTTTACTTTGGTTGGATCACAAATCAGATGACTTCAGGGTTAGCAAAGTACTGTAATGAAAAAAACAGTCATGACACTTAAGCATTAAGAACAGGAATAGCACAGAAAAGGAGGGAGAAAGGCAAGGAGACTTAGTGGAGATTAGCAGCTAGAGGAGAAAAAGGAATATGAATAATTAAACAGTGGAAAAAATTCAGATATTCATTCTGCAATTGCATCAATTAATGGCATGGGGCATTCGATATTAATACTGTTATTAAAGATCAACTTAAAGTAAATATCAGACCTTTACTTTCCAGAAAATTTTTGATCAAGTGATTTTTAGCTATTTGTAATTATACATACTGGCCATCATAAAAATATAGACAAATGGAAATGTTAAAAACATACCTATAGATAGTTATCAAGTATTTTAATAAAATCTAAGTTAAAAAAATTATGTGATCTGAAAAATGTTAAGATCACTGTACGTCTGGAAAACTAGAATGATGCACATGTTTATATTACTTTTCAATTATCTTATTTTCTACAATAGGAAACAAGCGTTCATTATATGCTGGAGTGTGAAAAGTAGGTGTGTTACTACTGATAATATTATTCACACTGATGATATGTGTCTTAGTGAAAGAAAGTGTAAATGGAGAGGCATTTATTAATGGAGAATAAATAAGCAGAAAGAGAAAGATATTACGGACAGTTTTTTAAAAGCTATGCCTCAACATTTAAGTCCATTTTATGTACAGGAGAACCTTAGACAAATGTTTGTCCAATATTCACAGAAAGGGTAAGCAGTAAAGCCTTGGTTTGTCATGATATGTATATCTAGTAATCCGTATGGCCAGTACAATGTATACTTTTAGGAGAAATGAATCTTAATATGGAGAATGTTATTTGAGATTGTTAGATACCTAACCAGAATGGGAAAATAAAATATCTGTACTGTTTTCAGGCAATAAATGAAGACTATTAGTAGCTAATGCTGTGTAACCAAAGTCAGGTAACAAGTGATCAAGTCTAGTATTTGTGCATTTTATCAAAGTGAAATTTGGGCTGCTTAGTGAAGTAAATTATAACACTGCTGCTAATAGAATTGCAAAAAAGCACAAAGGTTAGAGTGAGCACTTTAGATGTCTTTGCCTCATTTAGATGTTTGCAGAAGAAGGACCTTTTTGTTTTCTCTAGTTTGTACACCAACATGGCTTGCCTGCTTTTTGCTGTAGCTTTTAATTTAGAAGAAGCTACCAGCTTAACTACTGTTTGGATTATAGCTAGATAATAATTAACTTGCACCGAAAGTTAATCAACATCAGAAATTTGTTTGGGGATGTTATGATATGGCATGAATTAGCACCATTGAACATTCTACTAGCTTCTGTCCCTAGTCTTGATTATTTCTGGTGATAGAAAAAAGTAATTATGGAATGCCTTTTTTTAAATAGTGTGCATGTTTTGTTTTAATGCATGTTTGTAGTTGATTATTAAACGGCTTATCTTTGCTGGGTTTTTTTAAGGCCAGTCGGATGGCTGTGACTAAACAAATTTATTGTTTGTTTCTAGTGCAACATTTAACTGTCAAAGAATCAACAGACAATTTGTTTCCAGAGCAGAAGTCTTCTCTAAATTATTTGAGGAGGAAGAAAGAGCGACCTTGCATGTTAAATTTGAGTGGTACTGATTCATCAAAATTACTTAGACCAAGGCAAACCAGATTAGACAGTCCAGTTAGCAATCGTTATGCAGGAGACTGGAGCAGCTGTGGAGAAAACTACTTTCTAAATACAAAAGAAAATTTAAATGATACAGATTATGATGATATCTCTTCAGAAGATAGAGAAAACGGAGAAAATTGTAGCAAAATGTATGGACCAGATATAATGATTGAACAGCCAGTACCTGTGTCCAAAGAGTACACATTTCAGACATACTTGACAATGCAGACAATTGAGTCTACAGTGGATCGAAAAGTCAATCTTAAAGACCTACAAGAAAGTATTGATATTTTGATTGGAAATCTGGAGCGTGAACTCAACAAAAACAAGCTTAATATGAGTGTTTGAGATGGAGAGTTTTAACTTGCTTTTTTGTAATGTTTTAAATTTCAAATCAGTCTTTCTCACTTTCTTATACCTCTCACAGTGATGGCTTTATTTTTTTACTCTTGAAAAGTCCATTAATTTCTAGTAAATTCATGTGATTCAATTAAAAACACTTCATTAATATCATTTTTACTTATCTCATTAGAAAATATTTTGGGGGCAAAGGTAACTTGGACTTGTGGATATTTTTAACAAATATGGCCAATTCTATGGAGATAACTTTTAAATGCACTTACAAGGTTCAGATAAGTTATTAGCCCCTCATGGTTCTTGTACTTAGTAGAAACTGCTCTTTTGTAGCTGAGACAAATGTTTCTTTTAGAGGAACGTGGCAGCTGCTCCTTCTGGTTTGCAGTGTGAGTCCATGTACACTGCAACATCATTTGATCGTATTTCATTTGCAATGCAAATGCTGCTATAAAAAACCTTTTTATAAATAAAAGTAAAATTATACAAATATTAATGTATTCTGCATTAACATTCCGTGATTATTTAAGCTTATAAAAATTAAATATTTTTATAATCCTGAAAATGTATCTATTTATAAGTGCATATATGGATAGATATTAGAATGGGGGAGGCATTGGCTGCAGAATCACATGTATCTTTAAAGTATATATGTCATGAGGCCAAAATTACTAGCTTAAAATGTCTTTTTCAGGGAAAGAACATTTAAGTTAAAGGAGTTCCATAGAAACACTGGAACCAAAACACTAGAAGCATCTGAATAGAAATCATAGACTTTCTTTTTTTTTTTGATTCACAGTCATAATATCCCTAGTGAGAAGTCATCTTTTAAATTGATAGCCTCTAATTTCTTAAGGGATTAAGAGCCCAGGTTTCTGCACTAGTGATTTGCATTAAAAAATATCTTCACCTGTTCTATGCATTTTTATGTTCTGCTTTTTAAAACAAAGTGATTATACTTTAAATGTATTTATTTGTAGTAGTACATTATAACGTTGACTTTATAATTACCCTCATTTGTTTTTAAAGAAATCTTGCCCAGCATACTCCATGTTACTGATTTTGAAAAATTAACTTATTTTGGCTAAGTATATCTATAAGATAGTCACTATAGCAATTACAGCAGTGTTTGAAAATGTAAATTTGGAAGTCTTTTTTATTAAATTGGAATGTATTTTTTAAAACTTTTATACCTACAGAACATGTAATTTAAAAATTATAAATAAAATTTGAATCACCAACTTAAAGATGTAGCAGCTGTTAGAAAACTGACTTCTTGGTGTTTTTCTAAATATTAAAGTATTTAACTTTCTATGTAACATACATTGGTAAACAGAATACCTTATTATTTAATTTGAAAACTCAATTGTTAAAAAGCCAGATAAATAACTATTTTTATACGAAAATTTCATTTTTTAAAGCTTTGTATAACAATTCCGAAGAATACCAAAAGAATATGTGACAGGTATATATATTGAGTAAACAGTCAAAAGAAATGTGCTTTAAATGTTTTTGTTTGCTGTATCATGTATATTGTATGAATTGAATAAGTTGTTCCAGAAATGTAAATATTTTATTAAAGTATTATAACCTTGGTGTCATGCTATTAATTATTATAATGATTTTAAGGATTACTTATTTTGATGTCATTCTTTTTAAACAAATGTGTTAGAGCATTGGACGATCGAATGTTATCCGTAAATACATGTAACAATATTTTTTGGTCCAGAATTGAATTTTCCAGAATCTGAAATACTTTCAAGGCCAGATGTGTTTTGTTATGTAATTTTGGATGGAAATAGTTTAATCTCTGCCATCTTAAATAGAAAATACTAAACATCTGTGTTGTCTAAATCACTGAGTCCTAACTACAAATCTCTTTTATTGACTCTGCTGTATTGTTGTCTAAATCACTGAGTCCTAACTACAAATCTCTTTTATTGACTCTGCTGTATTTAGTAGTTCTTAGTAAGTTGATGCTTTTACTTTAAATGACCTGTAACTTCAAACCTTTTTTGAGTTTTTTATAACTGCTTTTTCTGCACTATTAGACTGTCAGCTACCATTTCCTTCTAAGTCTACCAGCCCCAATGTTTTATAGGATTAAAAACAATCTTAATTTCAGTGCATGTACCTGAATAAGGTTTCAAGCAATTCAGACGGATAGAGAGTAAAAAGTAAAAGTATGCCTCCCTGCCATTCACACCAGCCCTGCTTCTCAGAGGTAACAGCTAGTTTTCATTCTTCAGGTAGGTACTACCTCCATCACCGGGTCTAGGTTTACTGCTGCTGTTTCTTGATTTGTCATTTAAGTAGTATCTGTTGATTGTCGAGTATGAATGATAAGGAATATCCATTCCTCCTCCCCATGTAATATTTTTAGTTCTTCTTTATCTCTTAATTTCTCTAAGTTACACCATTAGTTGATATAATCAACATTAATAGATTATATTATTTGGGGGGAACTATATTTGACATAGGCTTTTCATTTATATATTGATTCTAAAAACTACAAATCAATAACTAGCCATTATGCACTGGATTATGCAAAAGCATTTACAGGTTAGCCAGGTGGTTTTGTCTCCTACATACCCAGTCTTATGTCCTGAAGTCTATGCTGATTTAAGCAGAATATTCCAAGCTAAAGGTCAAATGGATTATTTTATGTTATAGCCATCAACTTCTCCAAATCATGTTGTGTGTTATTTGCTTCATAATTGGGTCATGGCTTTTGCAGATTTTTATTCTTCTTTTATTACGCTATTGAAATACCAAATTTGTTTAGAGTGCTTTTAACTCTCATTCTGGGATTCATGAAGTACATTCTTGCCTTTATTTTTCTTTGACAGAAGAAAAATATCTTCTTCAGTATAACCCTGAGATCATCCTAAGCTTTTTAATCAACTTTATCAAACGTGGATGATGTGGTTTTTAGGGGTCATCCTGGGATATGTTTTCCTTGCACTCTTATATTCTGTTTTGTTTTATATCTCACTTTTCTAAAATTTAGGGGTGTTCTTCTTTTGTTTGCTGAAGTATAGAAGTAGTTCCCTCTACCACACACACCACTTGCCACCCCTTGTACCCCCCACTTCCCTCACCCCCACCCCCGACCGGAAGGGTGCTTGAGAGAGAAAGTTTTGGGTCCTTGCTTGTCTGACAAGGCCTTCATTTTTTTCCGTATACTTCATTTTGACTGGACCTGCAGCTCTGGGTTCAAACTCACTTCCGTTTAGAACTGTGAAGGCATTTCTGTATTACCTTCTTGCATCCAGTTTTGCAGTAATCCAGGCAAGAAAGATGGTGGTTTGGACCAGGGAAGAAGCAATAGAGGTGGTGAGAACTGGTTGAATTCTGGATGTGTTTTGGAAGTAGGAGCCAAAAGAATCTGCCAGTGGACTGTGAGAGAAAGGGGTAAGGCCTGATCAACTGAAGGATGGAGTTGCCATCAAGTGAGATTGAGGTGACTCCATTATATATTTTAAATGAGCTCCTTGTAGTGGAAGTTGCTATTATTAATGCAGTATTTACTAAAATACCTTATAATGTCCTGTTACTAAGTACTAATGCTTCTGTACCTGGTAATGATGCCAATAGTCACACAACAATAAGAAAGCAGGAAGAGTGAATATATATCAAAGCCAAGTTCATATCCTAACTCTCTGGAAAACTTCAGATTGTGTGGCTTTATATTAGGAACCCTAAAGAAACAGGTTGGGGTAGTGGTATGGTTCCTGAAAAGAATTAATGTTTCCAGACAGAATGACTTTAAGGCTTAGGATTTTATAATTTAAAGACACCAACTTTTAGGTACTTGGAAAATGATTTTAAAAATGATAAAATTGTATTATGTTTAATAATAACAAGTTTCTTTTTGAATCTTACAGACTTGAGGACTTTGGTATGAAGAGGAATGCTCTTTTGCTCTTTTCCCAGCCCAAGGCTCATTTTTAATTCAGTAAGGCTCATGTTTGATAAACATTGAAGTGCTAGAGGGGCGCCTGGGTGGCACAGCGGTTGAGCATCTGCCTTCGGCTCAGGGCGTGATCCCGGCGATCTGGGATCGAGCCCCACATCAGGCTCTTCTGCTATGAGCCTGCTTCTTCCTCTCCCACTCCCCCTGCTTGTGTTCCCTCTCTCACTGGCTGTCTCTATCTCTGTCGAATAAATAAATAAAATCTTTAAAAAAAAAAAAAACATTGAAGTGCTAGAAATCAGAGTTCTTGGTTGCTTTCTGACTTAGCCAAAAACTGGCTAATTCAGGCAGAAATGGAATTCATTTAAAAATAAATAATAATGTTTCAGAGGGAAGACTGTTACAGGGTGCTGAAAATGTTTTCTATCTTGATCTCAGGGGAAGTTTCACAGATGTTTACATATCAAGTTCCATACTTAAGATTTTTGCCCTTTATATAAGTCATACCTCAATTTTTTTTTAAATGGGAAAGCTGGAGAACTAGACTTGGAAGATAAGCAGAACTAAGAGAGGCTAGGTGATCAGAATGACAGCAGCCAAGGCTATGCCTGATTAGGGCACTGCCACGAAACACAGCTCATGCACACCACTGGAATTAGTTATAAAACAGCCCTGCTCCGCAGCATCATCCCTGATTCATGATCCTTGACGGAAGCATTAGATTGTGCCCCAGCTTCCAGGCGTCAGGGAGCAATTAGCTAGCATGCTTTCCTGGAATTTACACAATGATAAATTATGAATTTAAGAAGGGGCTTCAAATGCCCAGCAGCCTGACAGTCTTCATATGTCACAACACTTCCCTAGTCTTCATCTCACCCTATTGCCCCCAAACTGGCATCTTTTTCTCACTCCCCCTTACTCAACCCGTCAACAGTTCTGACCACAATATATCCTTGAACCATACACTTAGGTTTGTCACTATTCACACTCTAGACCAAGCTCCCATCATCTCTCAGTCTCTTCCTGTTTCATCTCTTTGCTATCACTCTCCTCTCTCCACACTCACATCCATTCTACCCACAGAAGCCAAAGTCATCTTTAAAAAAAATAAACTATCATTTCTGCAGGCTCTTCCCTTGCTCCCTGTGCTCTAGCAACACTGAGGACTTCATTCCTGTCCTAGGATCTCTGTGCTTGCCATTTCCGCTATATGAAATGCTCCTCATCCAGACTTTCCTTGAGTGGCTATTTTTTGTTCTTTCACTTCTGTGCTCAAATGCCACTTCAGAGGCTACCTCTGAAAACCCAATTAGTGACCTGCATTGAAAATTGGGGGAGGAAGAAGATGTAGATTTCTGTTTCTTGTAACAAGTACCAAATAGTGACTGTACTATTTGATTAAACGATGGACATTTATAACTTTAGAAAATAAACCTAATTTAAGAAGAAAAACTTTAAGGGGCACGTGGGTGGCCCAGTCGGTTGAGCGTCTAATTCTTGGTCTCGGCTCAGATCCTGATCTCAGGGTTGTGGGATCGAGCCCCACCTTGGGCTCCACTGTCAGCTCAGAGTCTGCTTAAGACTCTCTCTCCCCGACTATGGACTATGAGAAACAAACTGAGGACTTCAGAGGGGAGGGGGGTGGGGGAATGGGATAGACCGGTGATGGGTAGTAAGGAGGGCACATATTGCATGGTGCACTGGGTGTTATACACAACTAATGAATCATCGAGCCTTACATCGGAAACCGGGGATGTACTGTATGGTGACTAACATAATATAATAAAAAATCATTAAAAAAAAATAAAAAAAAAATAAAAAAAAAAAGACTCTCTCTCCCCATCACCACCCCCTGCCCTGCTCTCTCTCTTTAAAATAAATAAGTAAATCTTTTTTTTTTAAAGATTTTATTTATTTATTTGACAGAGAGAGGCAGCCAGAGAGGGAACACAAGCAGGGGGAGTGTGAGAGGGAGAAGCAGGCTTCCCACTGAGCAGGGAGCCTGATGCGGGGCTCGGTCTCAGGACCCTGGGATCCTGACCTGAGCTGAAGGCAGACGCTTAACGGCTGAGCCACCCAGGCGCCCCTAAATAAGTAAATCTAAAAGAAAAAAAAATGTAAAAAAGTATATCCACACCTTTATATATCTATTTCACTGCCATGTGCCTAGGAACTATAACAGAGATGTTCAGTTAAATGTTAATAAATGAATGAATGTAAAGGGATTCTCAGACAATGGTTATCTTTTTGTCAGGAAAAGACCAAGGACCAAGAGGGGCAATGTCTATGTAATTATTCTAATATTCGCTCCGGGGCAGCTGGGTGGCTCAGTTAAGTGTCTGCCTTGGCTCAGGTCATGATCCCAGGGTGCTGGGATGGAGTCCCACATCAGGCTCCTTGCTGAGTGGGCAGCCTGCTTCTCCCACTGCCTACCACTCCCCCCATTTCCTCTGCTTGTGCTCGCTCATTCTCTCTCTCTGACAAATAGATAAAATCTTAAAAAAAAAAAAAAATTCACTCCTGTGTAGCAACTATTTGTAGTTAACAAAGTGTTCTCCTTTTTTTTTTTTTGTTTTAAATGACTTGTGTTTCTTTTGGAACTAGAATGGCCTTGGGAATATTCATGACTTGAAAAGTTAGTGGGTTCATAAATTTGGGGTATTTTTTTTTTTTTTTGGCTGAAGAATAGCAATTGTTTCAGTGGAAACAATTATTTAAATAACGTGTATGAAGAAGTGTCACCATAAGAAAGGAAGGTCTCTAAGAGAGCTTTTGTTAAAACGCGGCATTTCTTTCTTTGTAGAAATCATGAGCAAAAACCATCCTGATTCATTTCAGTGTGTACTTTTTGCTAGAACTGAAAAAAAAACTATTTTTCATTTTATTAAAAGAAAATATTTTCATAAAGTTGAATGAACCCAAAAATAGAACTCTTATTAGAAAGAGTAGCAGAGACCATTTTGGGGAAACAGCCACTGCATTTCATGTTTTTTGTCTTCCTCAATGTCAAGTGTTTGTTTTAAGCAATTGAGAAAAATGCCTAGATATTGCCCCTGGGTTGGGTTAACTTAATCCTTATCTGTTTGATAAGGCCCCTGGCATGCTTTTAAGTCATTTGAGTTAACCTTTCTTTTGTTGTTGTTGTTTTGCTTACTGGAGGTATTTATGAAGTGGAAACTTGGTGTTGGCCTCAACATTCTACCTATTTCTTTGACTAGAAACTCCTCTAAGGAGAGTTTAAAATTTCAACTTTAGAAAAATACGGTGAATATTAACTAAATCAAGAAGAGGGAAAGTCTTGCATTCAAGACATTTTTGTGAAAGTGAGAGACAGCAAGCCTGCAGCTCACGTTTTTTCACAGCTGCAGATATTGAACAGTGACCCCTTGTTCTTGACCTTTGTTCAAGAAAAGGGACACAGTTTGCCAGCATTTGAGTCTCTTTTTGACTAACTTTACCCTGCCCTGTAGCCATTGTAAAACTCACATTTTAACCTAAGGGCAAATTTGAATCATTAGGTAAGTGAAAATAACTTGTCTAAGCTGGTTGACAAGAAATGTTGGAGCACGAAGTACCATCTGTCCAAGGCTGTGAATCTATGTTGGATTCTGTACTCAACGTCAAAACTCACCTGTAAGGTCAACTAAACTATACATAAAAGAAGGCATGTTAGTATCTTTTCCCATGGACATTTCATTATGAATGTTTACAAGTATAAAGGATAGTTGAAAATTATACAGTGAACAGCCATATACCTACCAGCTAGATTCTGTAATTGTAAGCATTTTGTTATATGTGTTTCATCATATGCCTATCATTATCTGTGTTAATTTTTGGTACATTTTAAAGTAAGTCATAAGCTTCAGTATACTTCACAGTAAGTGTCATTTTGGAAGCCCCCCCCCATTATAATTAATTCCTAAAAGAGTCACAAAATATGTGAATTTACTACAAATCCTAGATTTCATCAGGGTTAGAAAGATATAACATTGCTATTAATAGCCTCTAAAAAATAATGCATATTTTGAGTATTGTGATCCTTTCCACATAACTTTTAGTTTCCCAGACTTCTCTCATTACAGGTAGCCTTCACAATTTCTACCATATTCAAATACCATGTGTAGTATTATTTTCTTATTTTCTCTAAAAAATTTTATTTTCAATTTAATTTATTTTTAGAGTACAACTTTATATTGCTACCATAAATGGAAAACCAGTATCATTTGTCATAAATAAGTTGACCATATTTTTTTCTATAAACAAAAATAAATTTATAATGTATACCTTGGCATGCATACTAAGGGAAATTCTGAGTTATATAGCCTCTATCCTTCCCCCTTTCCTTTCACAAATATTGGGGCACAAGAAAACTCAAATCTGCATTGGAAGTTGGACACATAGATGATATTAGGCTATTCTCTTTTTAAGGGACAAAAGCACCACATCCAGACTTGCCTAAATCTCACTTGAACTGGCAGTGGAGAGAGAAGGCAGGGTGAGGAAGGGTCTGTCTGCAGCCTGTCTGAGATTGTGTCCCAAGTGGGGTGCATTCCTCATGAGCCCTGTGTTGTCAACCCCAGCTGCCCTGGAGTTGCAGACTCCATACTGGCCAAAGCCCAGTCTTTGCAGCCTCTCAGAGCAATGGCTCTGACCATATTTTCTTTTTCATTTTATTTCCTTTTAAAGTTTTAACCCTCTCCTACCACCCTATCTTCCTTCAAGCTCCCTCTATATTAACATAGGTGTGGTAGGAGACTAACAGCACACCTATTTTTCCCTCCTGAAATTAGAACCAAGACCTAGGAGCCAGACATACGGAGATCAAAATACCAGATTTACTACTGAGGAAGGTAAGCTGGAGAAAATAGCTAGGTCTATGGCCAAGTAAGCTTCTTTCTACAGTCCCTGGGATCTGATCATTCCCATCCAGTCACTGGCACATTTAGTTAAAAACAAGCCTCCTGGCAGGGGTACGGCTTGTCAGCGCTACAGGGCTACAAAAAAGAAAAAAAAAAGTGCATATTACAGACAGGCTGGCTCTGTAGGTGAGAACACAGAAGGCTCCCAGGCAGGCATGCTCAAGTCCTGCTCAATTCACCAGTCAGATGAGTCAGTCTCCGTGACTTGGAGAAAGTTAAGTGAGGGAGTCAGAGGGAAGCTGGAAGTGATCTTCCCATACTCCTTCCTCTTGAGAAGTCAAGTTCCCCCCCCTTTTATGGAAACACGAGAACAGGATGTTATCCCCTAACAATTACCTCCTATTGCTTCCTCCTATAGTGACCAACTGTCACAGGATGAACTTTGGGACCCTTCGTCAAATGGAGCAGGAAACGGAAGTGTGTATTGGCAGCCAAAACCAACATGCAAAGATTTTCCAGGTAATTGCTAGGCGATGGCTGCCATTGGGCATCCTGTTAACCAGCAAAGTAGCCAAAATTAGGCATATTCTTGCCTCTCTTGATGAACTATTTCCTCCTCTAGCCCCTGTGGCCATGTGCCAGTTCTGGTGCCGTGAGCCTCAGATACCCCAGCCAGTCTTGCCTTTCCCCAGAATCTGCCTCCTCCTCTGCCTAGAAGTAAAACTTACCTTCCATTAGGTTCTGTAGTCTCGCCTGGAAGTATGAAGTCTCATCATCTGCTAAAATACTAGGGTGTTAACGATGGTAGGGGTTATTTAGATTTTATTTTAAAGTAGGAGTTTGTTAAACCTCATAAAGGGTATGCATAAGAAAATATCAGAGGCACTCCTTTGCTTTTTCTCTGTTCTTTCTGTTAACTTTCTGCTCCCTGGATGGTGCTTCTACAGTTGCGTGTCACATTTGCTTCTGAGAGACTGCTAGCTCCTTTATTAGCCATCTCAACTTCCTCCATCTGCTTACATCCTCAGTTACCCCAGGATCACTTAAGCCATTATCAGCTGTATCCTCAGTGCGTTTACACAGGGCCTGAGTCACAATGGGGTTGGACCTCTAGCTAATCACCTAGTGGAAATTTTATGAAAGTCAGAATTGCATATGTAAATTAGCATAAATATACATATGAAGGCCAAAACAACCTTGGGGGGAAAAAAAAGAATGACTATGGAGGACGAATACTATCTGATTTTAAGGGGACTTTTAAAGTGACAGTAATCAAGACAGTATGGTATTAGTATCAGGATAGACACATCTATGGAACATAACAGAGTTCAGAAAAAGGCCCTACATATATGGACAACTGACTTTTAAAAAAATTTATTATTGAACTATAATTGAAATGCAATGTTATATTAGTTGCAGGTGTACAACACTGACTCGATAATTTTTTTTTTTTTAAGATTTTATCTATTTGTCAGAGAGAGAGAACACAAGCAGGGGAAACAGGAGGAGCAGCAGGCAGAGAGAGAAGCAGGTTCCCCCCCCCCACCAAGCAAGGAGCCCAATGCGGGACTCGATCCCAGTACTCTAGGTTCATGACCTGAGCTGAAGGCAGATGCTTAACCAACTGCGCCAGCCAGTTGTCCCAATCTGACAATTCTATACATTACTCAGTACTCACCACAATAAGTGTAGTCACCATCTGTCACCAATGTTATTACAATATTATTGACTATACGTATTTCCTATGCTGTACTTTACATCTCCGTGATTTATTTATTTTATAACTGGAAGTTTGTTCCTCTCAATCCCTGTCATCTTTTTTGCCCATTCCCCCCACCCACCTCACTTCTGGCAACCACCAGTTTGTTCCCTGTATTTGAGTCATTTATTTCTTAGTTTGTTTTGAGTTTTTAGATCCCACATATAAGTGAAATCATATGATATTTGTTTTTCTCTGATCCACAACTGATTTTTGACAACAGCAATCCAGTGGAGAAAGGACAGTCTTCTCAATAAATAGTGCTAGAATGATTGGGTATTTATATGCAAACCCCCTCCCCCTGAAACCAAAAGAACGCTTTGATCCATACCTTCTACCATATGTAAAAATCAACTTGAAATGGATCATAGATCTAAATGTAAAGCCTGAAAGTATAAAACTTCTAGAAGAAAACCTTGGTTATGCGAAGATTTCTTAGATAAGTCAACAAAAACATAATCTATAAAAAAACAAACTGATTAATTGAGCTTCATCAAAATTAAAAATTTCTGCCCTTTCAAAGACACTGTTAAGAGAATGAGAAGATAAACCACAGACTGAAAGTAAATATTTACATGTATCTGGTAAAAGATTTGTATCCAGAATATATAAGGAACTCTAAAATCTCAACAATTAAAAAAAACCCTCCAAGAATAATGAGCAAAATATGTAAATAAACACTTCATGAAAGAAGACATGTGGATAGAAAATACAAATGAAAATTAGCTCACCAACATCAGTCATCAGGAAAATGCTAATGAAAACTGCATTGAGATACCACTACACACTAATTCGAATGGCTACATTTTAAAAGACTGACAATACTAGCAAGAATACGGAGGAACTAGAACTTTCATACACTTTCATCCTGGGCTAACTGAGGATGTAACTTTCACACTGTTGGTGGGAATGTAAAATAGCACAACTACTTTGGAAACATTTGACATTATCTTAGAAAGTTGAACATATACACACCATATGAGCCAGACATTCTACTCCTAGATATTTATCCAAGAGAAATGAAAACATATGTCCATAAAACAACTTACACAGAAATGATCACGGAAGAGTAATTTGTAATAACCCCAAACTGGAAACCACAAACCCAAATGTCTATCAAACAAATTGTGGTGTATCCATGTAATGAAATACTATTTAGCCCAATAAAAAGTAATGAAATATTAATGTACACAAGAATGAATCTCAAAAGTGAAAGAATAAGACAAAAATAAATACCATATGATTTCACTTATATAAAATTCTATAAAATGTAAACTATAGTAATAGAGTTGTTAGTGAATACATGCTTGGGTGATGGTTACATGGTTACTTGGGTGTATACATAATTAAAAATTAAGTTAGCTGCACACTTAGAATTTGTACACTTCACTGTTTATAAATAATAGTTCAGTAAAAAGGATAATAAGAAATAAAGAAATGCATGTTTCCTGTAGTAGTTCCAACAGTTCAGAAGAGTATGTAGTTGAAAGCCCATTCTTCTATGCTCCTCTTATCTTTTCTTATCTCCTACTTAAATGCAATCCCACTCACCAGAGTTCCCTTATTCATAGTTTGATATTTATTAAAGACCTTTTTCAAATTTTAAGATACATAGCACTAATTTTATTCTGTTTTCTGTTGTAATTATTTGAGTACATAGCTGATTGTCTTACTGGATTATATGTATTAAAAGCAGCTTATGTTTCTTTATAATTCTTAAAGTAGGGATAGAAATAAATAAATATGCTATTTTGAGGCAATTGCCACAGTTATGGATACATTATAGATAACTCACATTCACTGTGCTTCAGACACTGTACCAGGAATTTTCTATGTTCTATTTCATTTAATCCTCACAAGAACCAAATGAGGTGGTTTTCCCAGGTATTTACCTCTACATAAAAAATCATACCAAAACTTAATGGCTTAAAATAATGGCAGAATTTACTTTGCTCACTTGCTCACAAACCTGAGTTCGGGCAGGTCTTGGAAGGGAGAGCTCATCTAGGCTCCAGTCAGCAACAGCTGGGTTGGCTCAATAGCTCAGGCCTGGAATTATCTGAAGGCTTGTTCCTTCCACATGTATGGTGGTTGAAGCTGGTCACTGGCTGAAATCTTACTTGGGCTTATCAACCAGAACACCTCCGTGTGCCCTCTCCATGTAGCCTGGGCTTCCGCACAACATGGTGGCTGGGTTCCCAGGGTGAGTTTTCAATGAGAGAGCCAGGTGGGACCTGTATCTGCGTTGCCCTTTATGACCTGGCCCCAGAAGTCATTCAGTATCATTTCTGCTGCATTCTATGCTTTGAGGCTACCACAGAGTCACACTCCATTTCAAGAATCTGTCTCCTGATGGGGGTGTGGCAATGCTTTTAAAGAGCATGTGGGATGGGAAATGCTGTGGCCATTTTTGAGAATTTATTTTGCCACAGCAGAAAGTTGTTATGGTTAAATTACTAAAACTTGTAAGTGACGGAGTGCTCAGAACTGTCTCTGACTCCAAAGTTCTGATTACGATCCAGGTAGCCGTCTTACTTCGTGACTTTGAAAACGGTTAATATCACATTGTCAATTCCTGTTATGGTTTCTAAAATAAATTCCTTTTTTTTTTTTTAAAGAGTTTATTTATTTGAGAGAGAGCGAGTGAGCAAGAATAGGGCAGAGGGAGAAGCAGGCTCCCCCCTGAGCAGGGAGCCTAATGTGGGGCTCAGCCTGGGCTCAAGGCCAGAGAGGGGGTGGCTTGAAGCAGGCTGGATGCTGGGCGGAACTCCTCCATGCGGGGTTTGATTTGCGGCTCAATGTGGGGGCTCCATCCCAGGACCCTGAGATCATGACCTGAGTCAAAGGCAGATGCTTAACCAGCTGAGCCACCAGGCGCCTCTCTCAAACAAATCCTTATGAGCGCTCTTCGTTTCCCATAGGAGAACTACATATGAATCATTTTTTAAATATATGTAGATACTGTTGTACTGCATTAGATATTAATTCATTTTAGGGCATTTTAAAAATTCTTGGTAGGTTTTTACCCATGAAAAGGGAATAGCATTTTCTAGGAAGCAGAGGTGAGATAGAGCATAGGATCTGCAGAAAACAGCATGGACTGCAACATCTGAAGGGGAGGCAGGGAAGCCAAAGCTGTAAA
The DNA here is from genome assembly GCF_024610735.1 of Ursus americanus. Taxonomy (NCBI): domain Eukaryota; kingdom Metazoa; phylum Chordata; class Mammalia; order Carnivora; family Ursidae; genus Ursus; species Ursus americanus. The sequence goes on along the minus strand of NC_142138.1, from coordinate 37,690,011 downwards.
AAATGGGCTCAAAAAGCAAGCAGGGCTGTGTCATTAGCAGATAAAGAACTTAGACCCTATCCTGAGGGCAGCAAGGATCCTTGAAAGGTTTTAAGGAGGGAAGGGATGGGGTTCAGATTTGATTTTTAAATGACCACTTTGGCCTCAGTGTTGGGTATTACAATCATGGGATTTGGAGTAGTATGCCAATCCCAATTCACCCACTTACTGAATACGCTAGGATTTGCTTGGAATATAGTGTACTCTTTTCAACATGTGGATAGAGGTATTTTCTAATATAAGAAAGTTGGTTTTCTTTTGATATCTTCAGCTATGGCTTTTTAAAATTTTCTAGTGTCTTATTAAATGTGCACAGATTTAAGTCCAATTCCTGATTTCCAACTAACAGTTGTGTTCATGTGTTCTAATGAGACTGAGTATTCTCTAATCCACCCAAATTCATCAGGATGGGCAAGGCTATGAAGTGGTGACAAATAAACACTGATGTATCCGTGGTTTAATACAATAAAGGTTTATTTCCTGCCTGTCTGAAAGTCTGAAACAGGTTGAAAAACGTTATTTTATAAACATGTCATCTGAAACACATAGCAGTTGGAGGATTTCACAAGATGAGTTAAAGCCAGGTCCGGAAGTGGCTTCTATCATTTCTACCCACATCCTGTTGGCTAGAATTCAGTCACAGGCTACAGTCTATCTGCCAAAGAGGCTGGAAAATGTAGAGGTGTGCGTAGATATTTGACAAGCGTTGGTGATTTCTGTCACCTCCCTCCCTACGCAGATTTTCTGATACCCTCAATCAACTGAAATTAAGATCCTCATAATGAACTGAGGCAAAATCTCTTTATTTCAGATTCTGTCTATAGTGTAAAATTTCTGGGGACTAGATCTCCCTGCATGCATAGCCCCATTACCAGGATGATCCTTACTTAGATTTTGTAAAACGGGGAGTTCATTCTGTTTTCTTGTTAGATTTAGATCCATACAGTCTGGAAACTTCATTAAAAGTGAAAAATCAGTGTCAATTTTAATTGTTAATTTAGCTTGTTTACTAAGGTCAAAATAAAGCAGAAACTTGCCATGTTTTAGATTTGATTTAGTGTGGTTTTGTTTTTTTAAGAAAAAATTTTAAAGAGAATTATTCTTAAAAATACAGCTTCAGGCTGGAAGAACTATCTTTAATTGATGGGAAGAATGTGAAATCTGGTATTTACGTCTTCTTTCCTTCTCTTTAAGAAAAAGGAATAAAAATAGCCCGGAATATTACATGTACAGGTGACTTAGAGAAATCTTATTTTCTGTCCCTTTAAGTTTGGAACATTGGCATGACTGCAGGAAAACACAACCTAAATTATTTACCATACTCACTGCATATATTTTTAATGTCATATTTGTGAACAAGAGAGCATTTGGAAGTAATTACACTTAATTTTTTTTTTTAAACTATCATTTCCCCAGTAAACTGTCGAGGTTGGATTCTTGGGTGTTTGGGATTCTACTTTGATGGTGTGCAGTTGTTTTTACATGACCTGTGACCCTTAAATAGCTCATCAGCCATGGAAGGAGTGGATTCATCACACAGGGTTTAATTTGCCCTTAGCCGAGGTATTTAATTTCCATCCTGGGAGCCTTGCTCAGTTACATGGTATCTGACCTGACGATGGCATCCTAGCAACTGGGTGGAAGATGGCCTACCCCAAGCAACGCTTGGGGGTAGAGGGCACAGGGTAATGTTAATCATTGACAGTGGTGGATTAGTGAAGCTGTGGAAGTGTACCCAGGCCAACGACCACCATCTACTGGAGTCAGTTGCCTTTTCATCTGAAGTGCACCAGATGATATGGTTATCTGAGGACCTGAAAATAGGCTTGTTTCATTATGCAGCATTTCTGGTTGGGTAAAAAAGCAGTCTATAAAGCTGAATGATAATTAAATTTAACCTAAATAAATCAAATATTATTAGAATGATTAATTTTCTAGGTAGCCATACCATTTTAAGTTCTTCAAAAAATAAAGCTACTGTTTAAATTTTAAATACTAGGTCCAGGGGCGCCTGGGTAGCGCAGTCGTTAAGCATCTGCCTTCGGCTCAGGGCGTGATCCCGGCGTTACGGGATCGAGCCCCACATCAGGCTCCTCCGCTGGAGGCCTGCTTCTTCCTCTCTCACTCCCCATGCTTGTGTTCCCTATCTGGCTGGCTGTCTCTCTGTCAAATAAATAAATAAAATCTTTAAAAAATACATACATACATACATACATACTAGGTCCAACATATCTAGTCTCATTAAAATGATCAAGGCTAACATTAAACTAGGTGTGCAGAGCCACTGCGTAAGTCATATTTGAGAATGAGAGACATTCGCATTATTGTTAATAATAACAAAAAAGTTAAAATCAGAGATTATTACATAGGACAAAGAGGAAATACTATGTTTTCTCTGGGGTATGTGTGTGTGGGTACCTGAGGCTTAAGCGAGAAAAGGAGGCAGCACTTACTAGCACCCCCGAACTGCCAGGTATTTTACGTACATGACCTTTGGGTGAGGTAGGTATAATCATCATCCTCAATATACAGATGGTGTAACCAAGACCTAAGAGACAGTATAGCTTGCCTAAGGGGATGAAGCTGGGAATCAGACTCAGGTCTGCCTGGATCCCAGAGCCCTCTTTCTTTTCACTACACTGCAAGCCAGATCAAAAGACTGAAGGGCAGAAAAAGAAAACTGAATTGACCTATAGGGCCGTTGGGAAGGAATGGTCAGTGGACAAAGGGCTGGAGCACTGGGAACCGAAAGGAGGCACACCAGTTAACTCCATTTTCATTCATGCCCAGTATCCCCCCATCTTCCATTATAGGAAGTTAGCTTCTCAGCTGGAGCTTCCCAGTGTGAGTTGAATAGCCTCAGAGAGAACTCATCCCAGAAAAGGGAGAAGCAGCGCAGCACATTTGCCTGAGCTCCAAAGCCTTGGAGTCCAAGAAAGGTGAGCGTTCTGAGTGGTCTGAATCATCCCACCCCAACCTTTTACCTTCCCTCTCTCCTTCCATACACACCAGACTTGCACTGAGGTCTAAAGGCCCTCCCTGGCTGCTTCTGCTCTCTCTCCTAATAAATCTCTTGTACATCTAGTCTTGCCTTGGCGTTAGCTTCATGCAGAACCTAAGTTGACACAAAGGCATTTTGTCCCAGCACCCTCTGCCATGTTACAGGCCATTAGGCAGCTCTAGCATGTTGAGAGAAGGGAGCCTTGAAGGACTGATGGTTGTAGGCTTGTTTTTAAACATATGTGAGTCAACCTCCATCCCAGGAGCAACAGGACACATCTTGGGGCGCCTTGCAGAAGGATGAGATACCAGATAAGCAGGTGGTGCGAGATCCCATGAAACTTGGGCTGTGACTCTTTATGTGACCCCACTGGTGGCCATAGGCTGGTGACATGATAAGGAAAGCTAAGATTATAAATACACAATACCAATACCATTCTGAACTGATAATAACTGCCATCATAAGCCAGATGAAGTTCTTCGTTTCTATAGCAAGAATATTATAATTGTGTTGTAGTTGTGAATTAGGTAACATAGAGGCAAAAATTTACTGCTTGCTAAATGCCAGGCACTATACTAAGTTCTTTATTTGATAAACAATATCCATTACTCCCTTCTTCTCTGCTAATAGAACCCTGCTTTTGTTTGAGACAATAATGAGCCAGCCCTGGGTAATGGCTTCTGTCACGCAATCATGACATTCCTGTTCTCCACGGTCCCAGCTTCTGCATTAAGAGGTGTCCACACAATGTAGTTCTGTCCAGGAGACCTAAGCAGAAGTTTGTTGAGGTGGGGATGGAAGACTGAGTTATGAAACTGTTTCTCCTAGAAGACTGACTACAGGGGCAAATCCCTCATCCTCTTCAGGTCTTTGTTCAAATGTTGCCTTCCTGGTAACACCTACCCTGAACACCCTGTTTAAAATTGTAGAGCCAGGCACAGTGTAGGCACTCAGAACAGGTTTTTTTTTTCCCTTTGGGGGAATACACGAAAACAAAATAGGGAAAATTTACTGGACAGAGTGCAGAATAGCAAGCACAAATGTCCTGGGACAGGAACGTGCCTGGTATGTTTGGCGAATTGGGAGGAGGCTGGCATGACTAGGGTGGCATGGTGTGGGGGAGGAGAGAGAGGGAGATGAGACCAGGGTGACAATGACAGCCTGATCACATGAGGGCTTGCAGATCCCAGTAAAGCCTTTGGCTCATACTCTGAGTGAGCTGGGAAGCCAAGGAGGAGTTCTGAGAAGGATAGCCTCTGCCTTCCATTTAAAAGCATTGTCTGGGGCCACCTGGGTGGCTCAGTCGGTTGAGCGTGGGACTCTGGTTTTGGCTCAGGTCATGATCTTAGGGTTGTGAGATTGAACCCTGTGTCAGGCTCTGTGCTCAGCACGGAGTCTGCTTGAGATTTTTCCTCTCCTTCTGCCTCTCCCCCCACTAAATAAAATATTTAAAAAAAAATAAAAGTACTATCTGGCTGCTGCTGAGAGAGAGCCTGAAGGGGGCCAGGTGGAAGCAGGGAGAACAGTTAGGAGGCTACTGCAGAAATCCAAGCTGGTGATGGTGGTAGCTTGGACCAAGGCAGTAGCAGTGAGGAAGGAGAGAAGTGATCAGGTTCTGGATGTATTTTGAAGCTGTAGTCAATAGGATTTGCTCACAGAGAGGGTATAGATTGTGAAAGAAAGAGAAAAATGATGGATGACGTCAAGGTTTTTGACTGAGCAACTAACTGAAAGTAAGGTGATTGGGAGGACTGCAGTGAGAATGGGTTTTAGAGGGAAATCCAGGCACTCAAATTCTGGATATGTTTAAATTTGAAATGCCTACTATATATCCAAGTGGAGATATTAAGCAGTCAAATGGATATACAGCTCTTGATTTTGTGGGAGAAGTTCATGCCAGGGATATATGTGGTATTTAAAATTATGAAACTGGATGTATTTACGTAAGACGTAAGTGTGGGGAAAGAAAGAAGAGAGAGAAAACGAGAAGGAAGGAAGGAAAGAAAAGAAGGAAAGAAAAAGAAAAGAAAGAAAGGGGAGGGGAGGGAAGGGAAGGGAAGGAAAGGAAGGAAAGGAAGGAAAGGAAAGAAGGAAAGAAGGAAAGTTCATTCCAGTGCAAGGCTGAGTCCTGGGACAATCCAATAATGATACTAATAGGTGTGGGGTGCTGCCGCCTTACACGGAGGTGCTCATTTGCCCCTTGTAAAATGTTGCAAGGTAAATACTCTCACCTGACAGGGTAGTAGGGGAATCTGTTTCACAGGGTAAGTCATCTGTCCAAAAGCACACAGATGGTTAAGTGCTAGTATCTACCTGACTTTTGAGGTAAATAACTTTGAGTTTAATGTCCTCCAGCAACTTAACTTATAAACCTTGGCATCGTCCTTTGTCTTCATTCCCCATCCAACCAGTCTTTCATGTTTATTTTCACATTAAGCTTCAGCACAACGTGTGTTAATCTCTTAACTTGAACCACTACTACTGCCTCCTAATAGGATTTCCTGCCTTTGGACTCTCCCAACTCCAGTCCATCCCTTATCTTCCTAAAAATAAAGATGATTGTGTCACCTTCCTGCTTAGCCCTTCTATTAATTTCCCATTATCTCTAAACTCTAATCCAGCTTCTTTATCTTGGTTTCCCGGAGCCTTCACAATCTGGCTCCAAGCTACTTTTCCAGTCTCATCATCTGCTACTCTCCCCGCAACCCCAACTCCCATGCCAGTCACTTTCCTGTGACATTGAACCTCTGGTTGAGACACATCAAGCTCTTTGGCAACTGTTTCACATGCTTTTTCCTTTCTGTGTCCACATTAGTTAACCGCCCGCCCCATACAACATTGACTAGAAGACATGTTGGGGGCACTGTGTTGTTCCACATCGCAGAAGAAAGCTTTCAATTGTTCACCATTGAGTATAATGTTATTGTAGGACTGGTTTAGATATCCCACATCAGAAGAAGGAAGTCCCCTTCTTTTTGTAATTGCCAAAAATTTATCGTTTTATCATGAACAGATGTTGAATTTTATCACTTTTTTTTTGGCATCCATTTGGTATCATCAATTCTCTCCTTTAATCATTCATTGATTTATTTTCTACAGTTAAGTTAACCTTGTATTCCCTGGGCAAACTCAACATGATCTTTATATATCATCCTTTCTTTATACATATATTCCTGGATTCGATTTGCTACTAGTGTATTCAGCACATAGCCCTACAATCTGTGCAGGGGCTCGGGGGGCGGGGAGCACTGCTTGGAGGGGCAACCAAAAGCAACCTGATAATTAGGAACAAAGTTTGATTTCCACTTCTCTCTGGGATTAGGGGCTCTAAATAGATGTCAAGGACTGGGGGTGAAGAGATTACTATAGGAAAATGAAAATTCCGTTATAGATAACCTTCATATTCAGTACAAAGTTCAGTACTCATTCAATCCAAAAATCAAAACAGATCTTATTGTTATAAATCAAATTTTAATAGCAGTGAAATAAAAGGCTAATATTTATAAGTAAACCCATTTAATGTTCAGTTTGCTTGTTCACCTTACATAAAAAATGATGAATAAAAAGAAAAGAAAGTCCTACAAAGTTCCCAAAACACCCCTGCAGAAAGCTTTTCTATAAGTCCATGAATGACATTGTCTCTTTCACTTTGATGAAGCCAAGGTTGATGAGGGTGTTCTTTTCCAGTTCTAAGTAACTCTCATAGTCCAATTTCAATTCAGCCTCCAGCTGTTCCTTTGACTTCTGATACGTTTTCTAGGGGGAAAAGCCAAATCATCCCAATAAAGCACTGACAGCTGGAAATACCAAAGAAAAGGAAACGGCTGTTTTTGAGCAGTCGGCCTAGCCACTGCGCTCTGGGAGGGTTTTGCGGGAGGGCAGAGGGCAGGAGGGCATCTCTGGCGCAGTGGGGGAGAGCGTTAGTAGACTTTCAGTAAATGGGAACCAGTATACAGACAGATGGGTAGGAACTTTACTATAATATACTACATGGGAACTATAAAATTTGAGATGGAGGAGAATTTGGTAGAGGATACACCTTTCTACCAGAAAGGAACCTCAAGCTCTGAAGCCCCTCACCTTCCTGTTTCCCAGCCTCTGTTTGATATGAACTCTGTCACTCTTGGTCTTCCCTTGCCCACTGGAATTGGAGCCTTCGGATATTCTGTGAATTCAGTTCTCTCTCTCTCAGCAGAGGTCCTCTCAGTCCATGTTTCTACTTCTCTCTTGCTCATTCCCTACCTAAGCCTTTTGTCACCAGCAATTTCACCACTGATCCCATTTATAGATGCCTTATAGGCAAATATATTACCTCCTTCAACACAATTATTCATGTGGGGTAGTGCATGGGGCACCTTGCTGGCTCAGTCCACAGAGCATCCGACTCCTGATCTCAGAGAAGTGAGTTTGAACTCCACATTAGGTGTAGAGATTACTTGAAAAAAAAATTTTTTTTTTTTTTTAAAGAAAACAGGTAGTGCAAAAAGAGTGGAACATAGAATCAAGACACATGGGCTAAAATCCCAACTCCACCCACCACTACTAGCTACGAGATCTGGAGCAAGGCTCATGTCACTGCTGAGCTTCCGTTCTTGTCTTTAAAATGGGAATACTGATAACTACATTTTAGGGTTAGGCTTTCAGTTCAGTAACCTGTTTTAAGGTATTATTCACCAGAAGTTAAAATCCTGTGTAATGAAAGATTCTAAATTTTGAATTGTTGTATCTATGAATGATATTCAGATGCCTTTGTATCTAAAGAACTTTGAAATTATGGAAAACTTCATAAAGTTAAGTTGGTTAGAATCTAGGTAGCTGTCCAGTTGATAGTTGTCGCTCATGGTAAGCTAGGAAATGCGAGAAATACCCTCCCTCTTGACTGTCATGAGAAAAAGAGAAGAATGTGAAAAGGCATAATTTTCCTATTGAAACTGTGGAATAAGCCAAATATACATATTTCCACTGGGGTTAGAGGAAGGCCACGGCTTTTGTTTCTGAAATTTCACTTACAACTTTTTTCTTCTCAAGTTCCAGCTCCATTTCCTTCTTTTCTTGTTCACGAATTTTCTTGCGTTGCTCTACATATTCCAGATGTTTGACTTCTCTTTCGAAGTAGTAGTTTATACTTGATACCTGTTAGAAGCACAGGCCCGTGAGAGGGGCACCCACGTGGAAGCCCCCATTTCCTTCACAAGGCTCTAGAAGAATTCCTGCTGCTTATAATTCATTAGTTGGCTTACGGGCTTTGGGATACCTCCCACAGGCCCACTACCAGAGGAGCGAGGCTCCACGTGGGGACTCCTGTGCTAAGGTCCAGGGCCCTGCAAATTGGAGGATTCCATGAGGGGAGTGGGTTGGAAGGAGAGAGCAGCAAAAAATTATAATTTTATAAAAGAAATACTCAGGGATGGCTTTTTTCCCTTTTCCTGCTTCTCACTTCTAAGCCTGAGGAAAGTATCATATCATCAACCAAATTTGGAAAACCCAGAGGAGGAGTAACCCTAAAGGGACAGGAAGGGGAGCTGAGTTCCCCGGAGGCTTGGTGTGTGCACAGAAGTACAGAGACAGTGAAGTCAGCAGAGACCTTGGGCAAAGTGGTCAGAGGATGGAAAGATTTCTGCTTGGCAGTTAAGGAGGCGGGTGTTGGGATTTGTGGCGGATTGCAATCTGTATATTTAATGTTGATTGTATAGTATTTACATATTTTTATTCCTTGACTTTCTCATCACCTCATTATTCACACTGAAACCTGTGGGCGGTGCCTATGGAGGGGCAGAACATTGCCCCCTCAGCCGTGCTACCTATAGTACACCAAGCTGGGGGAAGATGGGGTGGAGGTGGGCGATGGAGGGGTGTATCAGAATGTCCACTGGGCCTCTGGGAAGGGCATCACTGAAACAGGAGTCCCGTGCTTTGGTTACAACCTGAAAATAACAACTTAGGAATCCCCAAATCAATTCTTTTCTGAATCTGGGCTTCATTTACTTGCCCTCTCTCTCATCACATTTGTTCTTCTGTGGTTTCAAGTTATTTAACTCATACAACAGAAATACATCCCTTATTTGGGATTGTATGATTCTTTTGTTTTCTTACAGTGCAAAAATGCTGTCATTTCTGAACACACTTTTAAAACATGCCTCAGCAATATCTGGTCACAGAAATTCTCAGAGCCAAAAGTTACTAACCTCATTGGTGGAAGGGTGACTTAATGTCCAAGGAATTTCCAATATATGCAGTGTTCCATAATAATCAGCTATGGCTATAAATTGCTGCCTAGCTGAAAGATCCAAAAAATGGGGGGAAAAAAACAGAAAGTCATCCTGGAGGTTAAATATGAAATGTGTTTTTGTTTTGTGGTCTCCCAAAAGACCTGCTGTGGTTACGATAATCTTGGCATCTTCATCAGCCATTCATGACTGAGGACGATATTAGCTAATATATAAAAATCATTTTTTCCAGTTGATGAAATGAAAGCCAAGACCCTGAGCCTTTGTCAGCCACCCTGCCCACCTCAAATCTTGTCTTCTTAGTGCTTGTTTAAGGAGTGTGGCTCCTAGCTGAGGTTGACCCTCTGTGTGGCTGGGCCACTGGGCAGACTTGAGAAGAAAGTGGGGATAATACAGGGAAAGATTTTCAAAGAAAAATCATGAAGCCAGTTTTCACCAAAGACTCAGTAAGGGCTGAAGGATACCATTATCCAGATGAATTTTAAAGATATAGCCAGAATCAGTTTTTTTATTATAAAAACAGATCACTTCTTTTGATCATTAAAAATGGATATAAAACACAAATGTGTTTAAGAGCTTTAATTTTCTACCTTATCTTATGGGTTTTTTTTCTTTTTCTCATTTTTAGAAGGTTTGGTTTAAATTGTTAAATCCTAGACTTATAATCCCTGGATGTATACAAAAGCAATGTTTTATAGCAAAGATGGAAAAAAAAATCCCCACACTTGGTGACATGTAAGGTTAAGCTGTAGCCATACTATGACATTCTAGAAATTCTGAAGACTGAATTTCTAAACACAATCTTTCTGTAAGAAAAAAGGATAGAAAGACAATTTTATGCCTGCATATCTCTGGAAACAAAGGGAAACTTCTTTTAAAAGAGGCAAATATGCTGGGTTTATGTAGAAAGTAGTGCTTGAGTAAAACAGAGAAATTGGGACAAAGGATATAAATTACTTTTCCAAGGACACATCCTTGAGTTTCTGCTTGCTTTGTCATACATTGTTTTTTTTCTCATAAGTAGTGCAAAAGTTAAAAGTTTAAATAGATAAATGACCCCAGAGAGTCATTTGATCTCATGAAAAGAAGTGCTTGGTATTGTCCAGGGAAAAACCACAAAAATTATAGATTATTGAAAGTTTGTGACATAATGAAAAATTAAATATACAAGAATTACTCTCTTTGGAAAGAAGCAGCAAAAAGTACCAAAGATTGAGGGGTCACCCTATCTGACCTGGAGAAGATGAGAAGGATGCTTTTCATTGTGTGGTTGGTTCAAAATCAGCCTCTGCTTGTCATACTAACCATGCCTCAGAAATAATTGTCGATAGAGAAAATAATGAGAGAAACTCAGGTTGTATCTGAAGTTTGAGTGCAAGAAGGAAGGGAAAGGAAGGGAAGAGAAAGGATGGGATGGGATGGGCAAAACTAGAGAAAAAAATATCAGAGACTTTCCAGATGAAAGTCAAAATGTTCTTGAGTTACCCCCAAAAAGCAAAATAACTTAATTAAATTTAATTAAAATTAACACACCAGAGAAGGTCCAGGGTTTGATGTAGGTGATCATAGTTATGCAGATGTTTTGTGACAGGGCCGGCTCATGAGTTTTCTCCAGAAGGTCCCAGATGTCGATGTATCCATCTTCTCGGCCAATATAGAAAACTCCAGGCCTTGTCAGGGACCAGTGGCCTGCAGTATACCTTTTTGGTGCACAGGATGACTGAAGGAGGGGTCCAATCTTTAAACAAAATTTTAAAAGGACACATGAAAACTTTCGTTATTACCTGGGGTGTATTCGTGATGATTTTCTTGAAGTACAACTCAGATGGCTATGATCATGGACCAGCACAATATGCCCACTCTGAAGTCTTAATTCTTCTTGTAGGATTTTATACAATGCCAACTCTTTTCTTTCCTGTGTGTTTTTTATAACATTTTTTTTTCTTATTTTAGTTGCTTTTTAGAAAAGATCAAACCTTCCAGTTGAGCTGGAGATTGGTGGATGTTAGATAAGTAAAGGTTATAAGGAAATTTTGCTTATACCTTTATTTTGCTGTCAGGTGTCTGTTTCCCATGGAGCCAACTCTGGCAGCCAGGGAAAAAAGCAAATAAAAGTCAATTCCAGCTGTGAGCTGTATCCAATGGCTTGTAAATATTGTTTGGAAGAGATTTTAGATCAGCAAAGCATTATAAGATCAGCTTTTCTTCTCTTTACCATGGGGATAATTTGCCCTCTTTGGGAGGTTTGACTAGAGAGAGAACAGATCAGAATGTGTCATGCTCCAGCTGACAAGCAGAGGTACTCATTTATCTACTTACAGCTGCCGAGACTAAACTAAACTGCGGAGCTGTTTCCTACCCTCTGAAACATGCCTGAGAAACTTCCCTGTGCGGAATGAAGACTATCTCACATTCGTGGACTCCTTATCCTGTTCTTGCCCACCTTGCCCAGCTCCTTCCATTTCTGTGGGTAACCAGGTTCTTGGCCCCTGAATAGTCTATGGACAACCTTGCCTAATTTTCTTTTTCTTTAAGAACGAAACTGATACTTATTCACTGTAAAAAAAAAAAAATTGGACATACTGAAGTACATTGGTATAAAGTAGAAGTCCTTTTGTGGATGGACATTTTAAGTAGTTTCCAATTGTTTCAGTGACAAATTCGTATGTAAATTCACAGTATTTGTGTAAGTTGGAGTCCCAGAAGTACACACATATATATATATATCATTTTATTTAAAGAATGTATAAATTCTTTATTGAAGAATATGTGTATATTTTTATTCACTTTATTCAAAGAATATATATTCATATAAATGTTATATGTATATATAAATATACACATTACATATTATTTTTTCAAAGAATGTATGTATTACAATTATGAAATAGATATATATTTCAGATTTTGATAATCTTAAATTGCACACCAATGGGAACTGTCATGCTGATTTCCCCACACCCTTGCTTCACTGGATTTTATTAGTCTTTCTAGTTTTTGGCAGTTTAGCTTCTATTTGCCTGGAACGAGGCCCTCTCCTAGTCCTGACTGCCAGAGTCCTGGCCCTGCCTCACTGTGGTCCATGAATGTCTCTGGTCTCTTGGCAATGGACCCCTTAGTTTTCTTACTTCCACTTTCTGAACCTGTAGACATATTCCTGCTGCAGAAGCAAAGGTGACAGACCCAGTGCTTCTCCTTGGACTTCATAGTAACCAGCATCCCATCATATATTTGAAGGGGAGAAAAAAACATAAAGCAAATTAACTGCCCACAATACATATTTTGAAGAAAAGACTGTTAGGTCTTAGAGAGCTAAAGACTTGTAAATATTGTTTCCTTCCCTCAGGGAAGAAAGGCAAATGGTTGTGTTTTCAAAAGGCTTACAGTCTGCTGACAAGCTGGAACCCAAGCCATCTGTTCTAATTTCTCTAAATGTGTCCCCAAGGCACTGTTATGTTAGAACAGTCTGTTGTTTCCATTGTCTTTCTCTGAACAAAGGACCACACGCTCACTCCTGCCTTTCTCAGGCAACTCACCATAACACCTTCTTTCCAGATGGCCACGTTCCATCCCCCAATGGTGAGGATAATGTCCTGGTAAAAAGGTGACCTCTGAACAGTGTGGACAGCTCCATCATGGACAGTATAAAGGCTCACTGGCTTCTTTGCTGTCGGGATGGAAAAAGCCATTTCATCTTTAATAATAATGTTTATATTCCTGCATGAAGAATGGGCAGAATTGCAGTGGATGGATAGGTCATGATTAATGGGATCCAAGCAGAGACAACAAGAGATCAGTTGGGGTAAATGAATCTGTCAAGGAACAGCTCTTCTTTTTTTTATGGAAAGTCCAGGGAATTTCCATCAAGGCCATTTTTCCAGCTCAAAGGAACACTTCATGTTCTTATTCATTCACTCATTAATGGTCAAAAAATATTTGTGGATTTCTTATATGTATCTATAGGTACTATAGCTGGCTGGGTAAACAATGGCTAATAAATGAACATGATCCTGCCTTCATGGAGCTTACAATCTAATGGGAAAGACAGATTCTCAATAAACAATATCCAGTATCCAATAAACAACTCCCAAAGTATATAATAAATGTTAAAAGTGTTGTGGTGGAAAAAAATTACAAGAAAGAGTAACAAGATACATCCATAATTTAGACCGAATGGTCAGAAAACGCTTCTCTGAAGATGAGTCATTTAGTCCTAAATAGCACTTTGGTGTGGGAAGATTTTGATGTGGAGGAGTATTCCAGACAGAAGGAACAATACACACCGAAGTCCTGTGGAGAGAAATGCTTAGTGCCTTTATAAATTTGAGGAAGGCAGTAAGACTGAAATCTGGTAATCCCAGCATGAGACATATGATACAGATGGGGACCAGGAGGGTCCAGGCCACACAGGGCCTTGTAGGAAAGGAGTTTAGATTATATTCTCCACATGATGTGTTTCAACGAGTCCTTTAGGCCCAGAAGACAATCTGACTGCTGTGAAGAGAATGAATTAGAGAGAGGTAAAAGAGAAGAGGAGACACCATAGGAGGTAGTTCTGGGAAGAAAGCATGGTAGCTGGATGGAAGGTACAATGGACAAAAAGTAGATAATCGAGAAATATTTGCAAGCTGGAATTGGCAAGACTTACAGATGGCGTGAATAGCAGGGCTGAGAATGATAGATTTCTGGTAGGAGGAGCTGACTCCATGGAGTTTCCATTTATTGCAACTGGGAAGACTACGGGGAGGCAGGTTTGGATGTTAAGATCAAGAGTTCTTTTTAGTCTCTGCTCCAGCCTGCATGTCCTCCTTTTCCCCTAGGCTGTCTACCTCACCATTGCTTGGGTCTTCTCTCCCCCAGACCTGGCTGCAGAGCTGGCTGCTCCCTACTCCTTGCTGCGCACACCCACGTCAGGGATGACCATAAAGGTATGTCCTATCTTGTCCAAACCATGATGCCTGGCTACCTTATATATCCAAACCATGAACTTACTGTGAATCCCATCATATTGATAGCTGTGTGAAAGCTGGATTTCTTCCCCCCGCCCCCAGAACCCTCATGGGATATTAAGCAGAAAAAATATCCCCACCTACTAAACCTTGCAAATAACTCATAAAGTAGAGTTTCAAAGAGATACTTGTCCGCCCATATTCATAGCAGCAATATTTGGAAGCAACCCAAGTGTTTATCAATAGATGAGGGAATAAACAAAATATGATATATACATCCAATGGAATTTTATTCATCCTTTGAAAGGAAGGAAATTCAGACATGCTCCAACATGGGTGAAACTTGAGGATATGATGTTAAGGGAAAGAAATCCATCACAAAAAGACAAATACTGTATGATTCCACTTACATGAGGTATCTACAGTAGTTACATTCAGAGAGAAAAAAAGTAAATAGTGGTTGCCAGATGCTGAGAGTAGAGGGGAACAGGGAGCTAGTGTTTAATGGGTACAGAGTTTCAGTTTTGCAAAATGGAAATGGGACTGGAGATGGGTTGCACGACAATGTGAATGTACTTAATAGTACAGGATTATACACTTAAAAATGGTTAAGATGGTACATTTCACATTTATGTATATTTTACCACAATTTAAAAATTTTATAAAAAGTAAAAATAAAAAAATTTAAATGTAGCTTTCCTGGATTAAAAAAAAAAAAGGACCAATTTTCCTCCAACTGAAGTCCTATCCAAAAGATAGCATAAGAGACATACTTCTAAGGCCATCTTGAAGCAATCTGGAAGATTCCTGGGAAGTCAGGAAAGCCCTGGAAACCAGCAGCTTTCTTCTTGTTGCCGCTCTTGTTTCTCAGAGCCTGGTTTTCACCTCCTATAGTGGGGCTTCCTAGACATCACCTCACTCTGGTGAGCGGGCCATCCACGAGTCTGGAAGCCCTCTGCAGAAGGTAATGATTACCAGCGATAACAAGATCAACTACCACCAAGATTTATACTTTAAAATAACATGTTAAATGTTCTCAGCCCATATCTTTTCCTTCCTTTTGTCCTTTTAGGGACCTCTAGCTCCATCTAGCAACGGATAGAGCTGTCCTTAAGTTATTAAATGGAGTACCAGAGCCCACAAGCCAGGTTGCTATGAGAAAGTTACAATAAACAAAGAAGTAGTTTCCGGAATCATTATCTAATGCCAGATTCAGTATAGCGGTGTGATTAAGAGTACAGACTGCTCAAATTCAAACCCTGGCAATGCTGGTAGCTTCCCCCTAGGGTTGCTGTGAGGATTAAATGAGCTAATCCATGGAAAGTACTTGGACAAGCGCACGGTGCATGGCATGTGCTGATTTGTAAGTAGAGTACATGAAATAATTATGTCAATTGTCATCATTCAGCCTGCATTGCTTGGCTTGTCACTTAGATCATCTGGAAATTTTGTTCGGTTTAGCCTTTTTTATCACATATATCTCATTCAGGGTACTGTCTTTCCAAAGTTTTTTCTTAGAAGAGGGAATTCTCCTTCCTGCCTTATTGTTGATAAGCATATGGGGTCCCTAGGAAATCAAGAACGATTGCATCCCAGTAATCACCTCATCTTTACTCAGGTACACTCCATGGTGTTTACGGAAAACATTAGACTGGTAGCTCTCAAGGAAAACACTGCCAGTTCATGGATGTAATTAGGGCAAGCAGTGCATAGTTTAGAGGGTTAAACATTGACTTTTTCTGAACTTCAGCCATTAGCCAATGGGAATAACAGTGTTTGGCTTTCCATGTTACAAAATGCTGGACTGATGATTTTTAAGTTATTTTTAAGTACTGTGATGATTTTAAAGTATCCTTTTAGTAAGTGGTTACAACTGTTTCCCGCGCCCCCTTTTTTTGCAATGAACCAAATGCCAAGAAATTAAAAACAACATTTCTTCTTCTTTACCAACCTACATCCCATTCGTTACGAAGTCCTGGCATGCTGACTGCTAAGTCTCTCTCACATTTCCTCTGCTGTATATCCCTGTCACCATGCCTATACTTAGTCCTCTCTATCTCTCATCTAGACCCTTGAAAGTGGTCATCCTACTTCCATTGTAAGTGCCACCAATAAAGTAATCTAGCCCCTACTTTCCTGCCAGAGTGATATTCTGATTATACTGGTGGCACTAGGATAAGGTTCAAAGCTTAGTAGGCACTTCAGGCTCTTAGTCCTTTGGACCCAGTTGTCCTTCCTGGCACCTCTCCTGCTGCCCTCTCTATTACTATGCTTTGGCTAGTAGATCTCCCTGTTTCTTAATTGTCCACCGCTCTTTTAGGTTTCCATGTTTTTGCATTATTATTCCTTCTATCTGGCATGTCTTTCTCCAATTGGAAAATTGCAATCTATTCTTCAAGACCCAGCTCGACTGTATCTCTCTTCAGTAGGGCCCTTTCTTAATAACTCAAGAGAGTTGGTCCCTTCCAGGTTTCCCATGTCACTTTGTTTTTGCTTCTAGCCATAGCAGTAACTGAGGGTAATGTCTTCATTTGTTTATGTGTTTGACTTTTCTAATAATCATGGAACTCCTACGGGGGAGGATAATATCTTGTTCGTCTTTATATCCCTAGTGCGTGGCACAGAAGAGATTCTCAATAATGATTTGATGAATGAATGAAAGTAAGAAAGAAAAAACAAGGGTCACCTGGTGGCTCAGTCAGTTAAGTGTCCAACTCTTGATTTTGGCTCAGGTCATGATCTCCGGGTCTTGAGATCAAGTTCCATGTTGGGCTCCACGCTAGGCATGGAGCCTCCTTAAGATTCTCTTTCTCCCCTTTCTTCTGCCTATCTCCACCCTCTGCTTATGCTCCCTTGCTCTCGTGCATGTGCTCTCTCTCTCTCTCTCTCTCAAAAACAAAATAAAACAAAACAAAACAAAACAAAAAAACCCCACAACATTAGTGAATTTGAATCATAAAGCTCTTGGTTTTTAAGTTTATTGTCACTGGTTATTCTATAAATGGAATAAAATTTAAAATAAATAACTAACCCTGCTTGTCAGGGTCTGCCTCAAAAGCAGTTTAGGAAGCTGGCATCATGGTAAGGCCCCAAGAAATTCTGAGACTGGAAAGAACCAGTGTAACCAAGTCATGGCATCAGGGTCTCAACTTGTGTCCCAGCAGTACAGTGGAGACTGCTGCCATGTGCATGCAGTACACGCACAATTAATAGTCAAGAATTATTGAATACACAGATACATGAATAAGCATAAAAGTAGCTGAATGTAATTCATTATATCTAATATATAATTTTGAGTTCAACTTTTAAATCCTGGAATTTGAAATGAATGTAAAGTGGAAAATCAGTCTCAGTTCTGCAAGCACTTGACCTTTCTTTGGATCACATCTAATTCTCTCTCAATGCCCCACTCTTATCAATAACATACATTTGGGTCTCTGGTCAGAGTGCTTTCGTTTCCAGATTAATATGGCTGCCCTGGAGGCAATGCTGAGAAAGCACGCCTTCCTGGGTCTAAGGCAGACTCCAGTCTGCAGAGCCAAACTCAGTAGATAGAAGTGGAGGAGGTAAAGTTCAAGGCAGAGACCTGAGACCCAGCAGGGTCCCCTACAGGCTGTATCTCTAACCTCTGACCCCGATCAGTCACTCCCATGCCTGCTTGTCCTAAGATCTGATCCCCTTCTGCAAACCTAGCTTGGCTGCCCCATCTTACTGCTCCATGGTATGCAAGCAGTCCCAGCAGCTGCCTCTTCCTGTGCTTCCGGTCATTCCACATTGTGAAACATGGCTCAAATACATTTTCATGCCATGATCAAATCCAAAGCTTTAAAGTAAGCAGCTGTAATTGTAGTGAACCCCCAGGGCTCCAAGCTTTGACAGGGAGCTTAGCTGATTAGGGAGCCTGAACTCTTGATTCCCACTCCCAGCTGGGTGTGGTCCCCATCCCGCTGCTCAGCTGCCAACACTCTGGGCACCACCAGCCCCAGCCCAAGAGGAGCGGCCCGCAGCTACTTTTCCGTACCATTCTGATGCTATCAAAATCATTGTAAATTTAGCTTATAATTTCACATTGATTAATATTTTTCATATTGATGAGCTACCAAGTTGTTGAATTATTGAAACACATTGTTTTTTTAATTTAATTGTCCAACTGTCCTAGTCTTTTAAGCATCAATAGATCAGTCCTCCTCAAATTTTGGGGGGGGGTGAAAACAAATCATCAGGTGAATCTTATTAGAAATCCATATTCTGATACAGCAGGCCTCTGGTAGGGTCCAAGGTTCTGCATTTCTAACAGGCTCCAAGTGCTGCTGTTTGAGGCCCTCACTTTGAGTAAGTGCAGAGACAGGACCTTAATTAAGTGCCTTTCCTCCCATCAGCAAGGCCAGGGTTACCCAGCACTTTGTAAAAAGTAATAACTTAGGGGCACCTGGATGGCTCAGTCGTTTAAGTGTCTGCAGCTCAGGTCATGATCTCGGGGTCCTGGGATCAAGTCCCATGTTGTGTTCCCTGCCCGCTCCTCTCTGCTCTGCGGGAGAGTCTGCTTCTCTCTCTCTCTCTGCTCCTCCCCCGCTGCTCGTTCTCCTCTCTCTCTCAAATAAATAGACAAAATCTTAAAAAAAAAAAAAAAGGAATAACTTACTCATAACAGAGCAATCATCAAAACTTACTCATCAGTCGGCCAGTTTCTGGGTCTCTTTCCATTTTCCAATCTGTGTATATCACTCCACCTTCCTAAAAATATTACAGGTTTCTGATGAGTACAATAAGTTAAAGGACAAAAGACCTCATATGCATGTACTAAGACTGACTGTAACAAGCACAGAGCAACAGGTTAACTCAGTCAAATGATAACTTGATACAGTGGTGGTGGGGGGAGGCTCAAAATGATTACTTGATTTTATATTGAACAAAAAAATGAATTTGTTGAATTTTTATGTACACATAGTACATAAACTATGTACTATGGAAAACACAGGCATTTATGGAGATAATCTATGTACACAAGTTCCAACTGCTGGGTTTATAAAGTTTTTGTTAACAGGAAATTGTCCCAGTGGACCGAAAGCTCCAGGAAGGGATCTGGTCTGACTTCTTCAGTGATTTGTTCTCAGCATGATACAAAGTCAGTACTTAAAAATATTTGTGGAGTAAGAGAGAAAAGGGGAATGTAAATTGATAATATGGTATCATTACCTTTAAAGTTGAGAACAGGAAACAAAGTTCCATTTAAATAACATAACTAGTTGTATTTATTCTCACTCTCCTTATGGCCATTTTAAGGAGAGGCAAAGGCAGGGGGACCCGGAGTAAAGGGACAGAAACAGCCACACACAGGGAAAAGACACAGAACCCATGAGCAGCAGAGGTGGGAGAGATTTAGAGAAAACCTTTAGTCCCACGGCCCATCTAACAGAGAAAACACAGAGTCAGAGAGGTTAAAGGACTTATTCAGGGTCACCCAGCTGCAGGCTCCTAATTCCAATGTTTTTCTCTCTGGGTGATAAAAGGAAAACACAGAGAAGGGTGTATAAAAAGTGGAATTGAGAGGCCTGGGAGGATGGCTTGGGATGTGTAGGCGAGGGAGAGAACAGGGGAAAACACCTGGCCGGCGCCCACTCATTCACTCATCTGTGCTTTTGTCCGTGAACACACGTAACAAACAAGGACAGTGTATAGTGTTGGAAAATCAGAGTCAGAGGACAAGCCCTCCATCCGCTCTCCACTCATGGTGCCCAGAGTCCAAGGGAACAGACAGACCGGCCCATGTTCAGTGCACACATCTTGCCTGTTGGCTGTGGTGCCTCACCCACACTTAACCACTGAGTGAGCACACGGTGTTTGCCACTGCTGTTAGGAACTTTCTGTATGTGACCAGCCTCTGCCAGACTCCTGTAAGCGTCACTAATATCTCCTGGGTCTCACAACAGATATGTGCAACACCGAACAGAACCAACTCAAACAGAAGTAGCTTGAACCAGGTTCATAAATACACATCGAGTGACCATTCTATCAGCAGCCACCAAGCTGGGAACCTTCATGTCCTTCTCCATCCTCCTCCTCCCCTGTGCTGACATTTTTGGCCCCACTGCTCACGCCCTCTTCATCTCTGGGTTGGCCCACGTGAAATCACTGCCTGCCTTGCCTGTCCACCTACCTGGCTCTACTCCCTCCTGCTTCATCCCTGCACTAGCCAGTCTAGAACCCAGAGGGGTCTCCCTTATGCTCTCTAACCATAAGGGGCAGATCAGCCATGTCAGGTGTTGGTAGAAGAGCATTCCACTGAAATGTCAGCCCATGAGGGAGGGAATTTTGTCTGTTTGTTCATTGCTCTATTCCCTGGACCCAAACAGTGCCTGGCATATAGTAAATGCTCAATCAATATCTGATGAATGATGGATGAAGTTAATTCCAAGGAGGGCAAGGGCTCTAAAGGCAGGAAAGAGTTTGGGGTAGAAAAAGAAGGAGAAAAATCAGAGCAGCTGGAAGGAGAGAGGGAGATTGGTGCAGATGAGGTAGAGAGAGAGAAAAGAGCCAAATTACGCAGGATCTCGTAGGCCACAGTGTGAAGAGTTTGGATTTTATTCATGTTTGAGTTGTCACTGAAAAGTTTAAGTACAGGAGTCATACTTTCATTTCTGTTTTAAGATCTTGTGGTCATTTATCTTTCTAAAGCTGTCACCACCACCACCCCCATCCCCACTTTAAAAACTCTGGTGTGCGCAGAGACAAATATATTATTCTACGTACATGAGATACCTAGAGTAGTCAAATTCACAGGGACAGAAGTAGAATGGTGCTTGCCATGGGCTGAGGGCAGCAGGGAATGGTGAGTTATTGGGGGTTTTTTTGTTTTGTTTTGTTTTTAAGATTTTTATTTATTTATTTGACAGAGAGAGAGCCAGCAAGAGAGGGAACACAAGCAGGGGGAGTGGGAGAGGGAGAAGCAGGCTTCCTGCTGAGCAGGGAGCCTGATGCAGGGCTGGATGCCAGAACACTGGGATCATGACCTGAGCCAAAGGCAGATGCTTAACGACTGAGCCACCGAGGCACTCCATGGTGAATTATTGTTTTAACGGGTACAGAATTTCAGTTTGAAATGATGAAAACGTTCTGGAGATAGATGACTGTGAGTGTTGCTCAACCACATGGTGTTTCTAGTAGCACTGAATTATACACTTCAAATTTGTTAAGATGGTAACTTACTATTTATATTTTTCCAGAATTAAAAAAAAAATTAGAAGGGTGCCTGGGTGGCTCAGTCATTAAGCATCTGCCTTTGGCTCAGGGGGTGATCCCGGCATTCTGGGATTGAGCCCTGCATCAGGCTCCTCCGCTGGGAGCCTGCTTCTTCCTCTCCCACTCCCCCTGCTTGTGTTCCCTGTCTCGCTGGCTGGCTCTCTCTCCATCAAATAAATAAATAAAATCTTAAAAAAAAAATTAGAAGCCCAAGTTATAAAACAAGTATCTGTTGATAAGTGCCTCATTGCTTACCAAATGTAATTCAAATTCCCTAACATGGCAGAAAGGCTCTTTGGTTGGATTGCAACCTAGCACTCAAGGTATAGCATTCCCTCTTGTACAAATGATTCCATTATCTCCAGGCAAATCCCAGGCTTCCGTAATTCCAAAGTATTGTTCAGGCTGTTACTTCTGCTGGGAATTGTACTCTGATCTTTAAGATACCTCCTCAACCTCCAAAGTCCAGCCAGCTAACAGTCTGCCTTCCCCAACCTCCCCTGTCCTGTCCCCATGGCTTCTGGATGGGCGTTGGCATGGATAATGCTGTTAATGTTTCTGCTCCTTAACTAAGCAGTGAGTGCCCTATGGACGGGGACTGTGCTGTGGATTCGTGTGTGATCCAGGGCCTAGTGCTGTGACTGGTGGTCAGTATGCTCTTGACAACTGGTGTAATCGACTAATACCCTCATAATACTAAAGTGTAAATGCAGAGTGCATTCCAGTGAGACCAAGCTCTGACGTCTTCCTATGGTGGCATGGCTTGAGGGGAAAACCCTTTATTTCAGGGAACTAGTGTAATGAATGAAAAGAGCATCTCTGTCTCTGTATGACTGTAGATAAAGTTCTGAGCCTCATTTCTTCATCTGCAAAGTGAAGATTAATCCCTACAAGATTATTAGGATTAAATGAAATATAATTTGGAACAAATACCTGGCACAGACCCTGTTATATAGAAAATGTTCAATAAATGTAAGCTCACTTTGGTTATTACAGTAGGTGCCAAAAACTGGCAGCCATTATCATTATCATATCTCGTTGTTATTTATCTTTTTTTTTTTAAAGATTTTATTTATTTATTTGACAGAGATAGAGACAGCCAGCGAGAGAGGGAACACAAGCAGGGGGAGTGGGAGAGGAAGAAGCAGGCTCATAGTGGAGGAGCCTGACGTGGGGCTCGATCCCGTAACGCCAGGATCACGCCCTGAGCCGAAGGCAGACGCTTAACTGCTGTGCCACCCAGGCGCCCCTCCGTTGTTATTTATCTTTTGAATCGAGTGAGTTTTGCTACTACATTATGCTAGCTAACAAAGCTATATACTTTCTTAGTAGATCTCTAATACTTAGTGTGGTTTCTTCTATATGGTGTGGGTATTCAATAAATATTTTCAGGTTGATTAATAAATCATTAGTAAAGAGGGTCATACTGAATTTTATAGATTTTTTTTCACATTCATCAGGAACATTTTAAATGTGAATCTATGAAGCATCAAGATAAAAAAATTCAATGCAAATAAGTATGTTAAAATACAGGAATGGTATAAATATTATAAGCCTTCATAAAGCAAATGTACAGTAGAGGTTGTAATGAAATGGAATAGAAAAGTGGTTGCCAAAGTGGGGGTGGGGGTGGGAGAAATAGGAAGAGGCTGGTAAAAGGGTACAGACTTTCAGCTGTAAGATTAGTGAGTTCTGAGGATAGAACGTAAAACATGGTGACTACAGTATAACACTACATCGTATAATTGAAATTTGCTAAGAGAATATAACTTAAATGTTATCACACACACACAGGCACAAAGATAAATATGTGAGGTGATGGACGTGTTACTTAATTAGATGGGGGAACCCTTTCACAACGTATACATACATGAAGTCACCATGATGTACACTTTAAACACCTTACAATTTCATATGTCAATTATGTCTCAGTAAGGCTGAAATTAAGAATATATATAATGACAACTCTCTCTGTATATATGTATATATATATATATATATATACACACATAATCGTGGAGACTCTATATAATGTATATATAAAAGAGCAGATAATTCTAACTCACCTCTGTTCCCACAAAGAATTTTGTGCAGAAGTCCTCTATTGGCTTGAGATGATTGACCAACCCACCTTCCAGATTGTGGTATGGGTTCATCTCTCCTGCCTTCACTGCTTTGCTCTGGGCTAGTATTTTGTCTTTCAGAGGAGTATGAATAGAAGAAGTACATATTTACAGTGAAAGACCTTTTAAAATATGGTTAGTTTATTTTTTCTGTCCCTCGCTATGCACATCTGCCCCATTCCCTCCCCAGTGTGGTAGGCATTAAGTGTAAACATCTTTAGATTTCTAATTTAGCAGAACACTTTTTTTTTTTTCCAAACCAAAGCATATGCAGGAACCCTTGAATGTAAAATTTATCAAAACCTGCGTTGCTATGATTAAAGTGTTTCCTGATGGGAAGGGGGACACCCCTCTACTACTTTCAGGGGCTCTAAAAAGTTCCATGGCACACAGTTTAAAAAACAGTTCTACATTAATTATATCATTTCAGAATTATTTACAGTAAAAATTGGACATGAAATATATCCTCCAGATTACATTACTCTTGATATTCTCAATAAGACTCTAAATAGAAACTCGTGTCATTTTTATTCAGTTAGCATCATCTGGAAATTTTTCAGATAATTCAAGATGAGCCATTTAAGTGTCAAAAGTGATCTAACTTCTAAAAAAATAGAGCCATCTAAAATGTATTACTTGTTTTTCATAAACATAGCAATGCATAGAACATAATTTAAAGTTTTCTGATTAGCTCAGGTTTATTACTTTAAGAACATCACTGATTGTACTATATAATAGCTTGTAACTATACATGCAAACAGAGCATAGTTAATCTGGGAGCTAAAATTCAAACACCATCTGGAAATTCTTTGTTTTTAAAAGTATCTGATGTCATTTTGTTTTAAAACAAAAGTCTTTTTGTGAGCTAAAATTTATAAGTGTTATTTACTGAAGCTTTGGAAAATAGAGAAAAGCATGAGGAAAATAACAAAAATTATCCATTATCATATTTCTCAGAGATAACTACTATTAAAATATTTCCCTGTAATTACATTTCTGTGAATATATATTCTTTTTTTTTTCTTTTAATTGGGTATTTTAGCTTTGTATCCTGCTTTTCTGTTCTCTTAAAAATATTATCTTGGGCATATTCCCAGGTTGCTTGCTAGTTTTTAAAAAATGTGATATTAAATTTCTGGGAACTCTATTCAGCACATTTCAATATATCATCATCCAGGTTATATCACCCATGGGAAAACAAATGTAAAAACCAATAAACAAACATATAAACGAAAACTAAAATAGGAAAAAACCTCAGGTCTAAAAAATATACATTCCATTTAAAAAATGTAGCATAATTATGGACAAAGCAAAAAAACAATTATGAGGGGCACCTGGGTGGCTCAGTCAGTTAAGCATCTGCCTTTGGCTCAGGTCATGATCCCAGGGTCCTGGGGTCCAGGCCCTCAGGAGGGAACCTGCTTCTCTGCCTGCCGTTCCCCCTGCTTATGCTCTCTCTCTCTCTCTGTCAAATAAGTAAATAAAATCTTTAAAAAACCCAAACAATTGTGATTTTGTTGGTACAATCAACCGGCACTTCCTTTATTAGAGATCTACAGGCTTTGGGCCTGTAGATCCTTTCCCAATAAGTAAGACATCACAAAAAATATTTAAGTAAGCCAAACATGAATCCAGACTTTTAAATAAGTGTCAATCAACATTTCAAGAAATAACTAGGTACATTTAATCACATTGTTTTTTTTTT
The DNA here is from genome assembly GCF_024610735.1 of Ursus americanus. Lineage (NCBI taxonomy): Eukaryota > Metazoa > Chordata > Mammalia > Carnivora > Ursidae > Ursus > Ursus americanus. The sequence continues at coordinate 37,664,728 of NC_142138.1, read as the reverse complement.
TAAGATTTTATTTATTCATTTGAGAGAGAGAGAGACAGAGAGAGCACAAGCAGAGGGGAAAGGCAGAGGGAGAGGGAGAAGCCGACTCCCAGAACCTGGAAATCATGACCTGAGCCTAAGGCAGAGGCTTAACCATCTAAGCCATCCAGGCACCCCCACATTGTTCTTACTAAAAGATATTATTTATGTCAAATTCTTCACTCTCATTTCAATGTCTGTTTTTCTCTTTTTAAATAACATACGTTAATATATTAGTATTAGTAGAGTATATTTAATAGAATAAAACATGCATATAATTTGTAGATAAATACATGCTCATTGGGAATATGTGCTCAAAAATGTTTCCTGAAAGTTGCAAGATGGAAGAGTTTGAAGCCCTCTGGTCTAACAAGGGGAGCCAAGAGCCTGATCCAGGGGTCAGTACAGGTGACACGAAGAGGCAAATGTGAGATGCACTGTAAAGGAAGACCTAGTTATCCTAGTGAGAGACTGGGTGTAGGGCCCTGAAGAGAGAAACAGGGATGACTCAAGTTCTGTTCTGGACACACTGACGTGGAGGGAATAGGTTGGGTTCAAACCCAGGAGACAGCGAGAGGCGAGGTGGAGGATTCTCAACAGAGTAAGAGTGGACCAAGTTATCGAAAGGGGTGAGTAACGCGGAAAGCACACCGCTCATGTTAAAGTCTGAGGTACATTCACGATGAGAAGGCAGCAGGCAAAGAAGTCCGAGGAGAGAAACTGAAGAAGTATCAGGAAAACCCCAAAAGCCAAGCAGGAGCTCTGAGAAAAGGGGCTTGGCTGATAGTGTTTACTGTGGTGGAGTTCAAGAGAATGAGGCCAGAGAACAATGTGATCACCTACTGTGTTTGCTCAGACTGGACTGGAATATCCTGCATCTTTATTAAACCCCGCATCAATCTCACGGAATCCATCCACGGATTTCCAGCGGCAGCGCCTGGGAAACTAACAGCAGCCAACATCTACTGAACGCTTACTATCGAGACTGTGCGGCGGGTACTGACGGTGTGCTCCGCGTGCGCCGTTTCACTCGGTCCTCGCAGTAACTCCCGGGGTGGTTCAGCACTAATTCTTCAAGGATGACAGAGAGCTGTTCTTAGAGCTGTCTATGTATTAACTCAGTTTATCTCCACAATACTCCATGAGGTAGTTACCTTCATTATTTACTTCCCTTATCTTCACCTCTCTCTTTTCAAACAGGTTTATTAAAAAGGGAAGGCACAGAGTGGTATAGTAATTTGACCTGGTCAAATAATAAATGGTGGCTTTGGGATTTAAAACCGAACTCCAGAATCCGCATCCTTAACTAACTATGCCACAGTGCTCAGAAGAATATAACGGAGGCTCTGAAGGCAATTCCAAAATAGGAATTCCAAAAATATTTAGAACAAAGTCTTCCTCAACAGAGTAAACAAAAAGAACATCCGAAGTGAGCGCCTAGAAGGGCACGGACTATTCCGGATCTAACACGGCCGGTGAGAGCCACGCGGCCTGCAGCCACTAGGTGGCAACACAGCACCAGACCGTGAGCCGCACGGAGGTCTCAAGAGAGTGTGATGGTGGAAGAGCGAGAACTTGGGATTCCTGGTGGAAGGTCGAAGAACCAATACAGGGTCAATAAACAACATGTGGTCAAGAAGCAGAGGAATGTATTCTAGTCAATAGGTTCAAGTCTGGCCAGAGTAGGCGCATAGCTGGCAGTGTGTCCTAAGGAGATTTAAAATACAATAATGAGATCTCAGGTAAAGTTCTGAGAGCTGGCCATCTACACAAGAGGCAGGTCATGAACACAGTAACTGCCTTTAGTGATAAGAGGTGTGTGTTAGCAAGGTCCATTGAGATTACCAAGTGAAATTTAATTTTCTCCAGAACTTGTGGAATTGCCTGCAACACAGACTTCTGAACACACGTAAAGGGACACAACCAACCACCATCTCAGCTGAGAATCTAAAAAATTATCTGTCCATTCCCTTTATGAACTGATTTATCCAGTACACCTTTCTCTAAGAAATATCCACAAAATGACTTCGTCTGGAAAGAGAACGTTCATTTGATGGGGAGTATTCCTGTTTGATGACATTTGTTTGGGTCATGCTTCAAGATTCATTTTAGATAGGTCCTTCCTTAAGTGGATATAGATACGTATCTATCACACTGGAAGGTAAGCTCCATGGAAGCAGAGAATTATGCTTTCACAGCTATATCCTCAGAGCCTAGCACTCTGCAAGAGTTTAATACGTGTTTTGAAAAACACAGATAGAAGTATAGAGATAATAGTGTAAAAATTGTTCTTTAAAAAATTAAGGCATTATGGGGCCCTGGGTGGCGCAGTCCTTAAGCGTCTGCCTTCGGCTCAGGGCGTGATCCCAGCGTTCTGGGATCGAGCCCCACATCAGGCTCCTCCTCTGGGAGCCTGCTTCTTCCTCTCCTGCTCCCCCTGCTTGTGTTCCCTCTCTCACTGGCTGTCTCTCTGTCTGTCAAATAAATAAGTAAAATCTTTTTTAAAAATTAAGGGATTATAATTACTGAATCACAACCAAGTGGGGTTTATCCCAGGAATCCAGGGCTAGTTTAACATTCAGATATTAATCAAAGTAATTCACCATATTAATACGTTTAAAAAGGAAAAAAAGCATATGATCATCTCTAAAAAGGCAGAAAATCTTTTGACAAAAATCCAACATTAATTGGTATATAAAAGGAAATTTCTTCAAGCTGAGAAAGGACTCTATGAAAACCCTATAGCTAACATCATACTTAATGGGGAAAGACTAAGTGCTTTCTCCCCAAGATCTGGAATAAAACAAGAATGCTCTCTAACCACTTTCCATCCTGAGGTTTCTAGCCAGTGTAATCAGGTAAAAGAAAAAAATCATACATATCAGAAAAGAAGTAAAACTGTCCTTATTTACAGATGACATTATCATCTATATAGAGAACCCAAATAAATCTACAAATAAGCCACTATAACTAATATGATTTTAGGAAGATTGTAGGATACAAAATCAGTACTCAAAAATCAATTGTATTTTATATACTAGTAATGAACAATCAGAAATTAAAAATTTGAAAGTACCATTTACTAGAGCACCAAAAAAATGTGAAAGACTTAGAGACAAATCTGTCAAAAGAAGTGAAAGACCTGTACACTGAAAACTATAAAACATCACTGAGAAATTAACGATTTAAGTAGGTGGGGAGATATACTGTTCTAATGACTCAAAGGACTCTATATTGGAGACACCAAATTCTTGTAATACTGATTTACCAATCCAAGTCAGAGCAGGCTTATGCAAGACAAAAGATCCAAAATGCACATGAGAGCAAGAAACCTAGAATGGTCAAAAACGAGTTTGGAAAAAGAAAACAGTTGAAGGATGAGCATTAATTTCAAGACTAATTATAAAGTTACAGTAATCAAGACAGTGTGGTATTGGTGTAAAGACAGACACAGATCAATAGAACAAAATAGAGAGTTCAGAGATAGACTCTCACATATTTGGACAAGTGATTTTTGACAAAGGTGCAAAAGCAATCCAGTGGAGAAAGGATAATGTTTTCAACTGGAACATCACACACAAATGAACTCTGATCCATAATTTGTGCATAGAAAAAAAAATCATCTCAATGAAGATCACAAACTTCGTTATAAAACTATAAAACTCCTAGGAAAAAAAGAACCCAACCGTTGGTTACATTCAAAACCAAAATCATGACCCACAAAAGAACAAACTGATAAACTAGACTTCCTCAAAATTAAAACTTCTGCTTTCAGAAGACAGTGTTAGGAGAATGGCACTTAATATTTTAACAGAGTGTAAGTCACAGAGTGGGATATGATTTGCAAATCATATCTGATAAAGGACTAGTATGCAGAATATGTTAAGAGCTCTGAACACTCAATAAGAAAACAAACAGCACAACTAAAAATGGGTAAAAGATACGGACACTTCATCAAAGAAGATATATATATATGAGTGGCAAAAAAATACATGCAAATATGCTCAACATCTTTGGTCATTAGGTAAATGTAAATGAGATACTGCTATACCCGTTTTAGAATAGTTCAGTTAAAAAGACTAGCCATACTGTCTGTTCATGAGGATGTGGAAAAACTGGAACTCTCCTGCACTGTTTGTTAGAATGTAAGATGGTATAACCACTTTGTAAAACACTCTGGCAGTTTCTTAAAAAGTTAAGCATACACCTGCCATATGATTTAATCATCCCATTCTTAAGTATTTACCCAAGCAAATAAAAGCACACGTCCCTACAAAGGCATGTATACGTATAGGTGCACGTGCATTTATATGTATATGTATATGTAATAGCCCTGTGTTGAAAGCAACAGTACATTTTACTGTATGTCAATTATACCTCAGTAAACTTTTTGAAAGTGAATAAGGAAAAAAACCACACTTTTAAAAGCTACAGTGATACCCTTACTATCAACTGGATAAAGACAATAAGATCCTCATGATCTTTTTTTCATTAATTTAAAAAGTAAGAGTGGAGCATTTAATGAGTTACTCTTTTTTTTTTTTAAGACTTCATTTATTTATTAGCTAGGGAGAGAGAGACTGCACGAGCATGGGGAGGGCAGAGGGGGAGGAGGGGGGAGAAACAGGTTCCCCAATGAGCAGGGAGCCCAACATGGGGCTCAGTCCCAGGACTCTGAGTCAAAGGCAGACGCTCAACCAACCGAACCACCCAGGCACCCCTAAGGAGTTACCCTTTACAAATTACATTAACCTCTCTCAGTCTTAGTTTCCTTAATCATAAAATGGTAATGAAAATTCCCAGTTTGGAGGATTGTCACAATCATTAACATCTGTTTTACACACCATTGCACCCCCGGGCCTAGCATAAAATAAGCACTTTATAAATACCTGGTAAATGAATGAAAGCATGTGCAGTATTAGGAAGCACAGTACTTAACTCATGGCTGGAATTCAATACATTGCAGCTGACAGTCGAATACAAAGAAGTGGAGGAGAGAACTCACCTTCCATTCCTTCTGGAATGAAGCAGACCCAAATACATAAAAAACATGCAATGTTTTAATATTGCTTAGAAAGGTCTATAAACATTTAGTGATTCTTTTTCTCTTTTTTTCTTTTCTTTTTTTTTTTTAGCATGAGGTCTTGGGTTGTATCTATGAAACACACAGCTTCAAAGTGAGTTTTGCCCAAGCAGGGTATTAGATATATATTATGTTTTTTCTGACATATTCTATCATTTAACTAAACATTCAGCAATTTATAAATGGAAATCCATTTGACAAGGCAAACATTTGGAAAGTACTTCAGTTTCTAGTGATTCTTCTACATTTTCATTATGCATTTCTCCCGGGGCGGGATATTCATGTACACCTTTATTTTAATAGTTTTGACATTTATATGTGTACCCTTCAATTACTTCAACAAAGATGTAGGGTTTGAGTTGAGATAGATTTAAAAGGCAATTGTTATTTCTCTACTCTGTTTTTTTTTTTTTAAGATTTTATTTATTTATTTATTTGACACAGAGAGAGAGACAGCCAGTGAGAGAGGGAACACAAGCAGGGGGAGTGGGAGAGGAAGAAGCAGGCTCACAGCAGAGGAGCCTGATGTGGGGCTCGATCCCATAACGCTGGGATCACGCCCTGAGCCGAAGGCAGACGCTTAAGGACTGCGCCACCCAGGCACCCCTCTACTCTGCTTTATCATGGTGCTGTGCAAATATTAACTTTTCTATTATATTCTGACCGGGAATGGTAATTTGTTTCTTATACTTCATAACTTACTTTGCTAGACTTGAGATATATTCCATTCTATAGAATTATTCTTTGAGCACATACATATGTATTAAGACAGCTTTATAAAATTTTTAATGTAATGAGTTCTCAAAACTATATTCGAAAAATGTTTATGAAACTAAACTAAGCTGAATTCTGTCGTCAAATCTTTGTGTGTGTATAGGCAGTTTTAATGTATTGGCTATAGTTTTTTTGTTTTTGGTTTTTGAGAGAGAGAGATGGAGTGAGGGAGAGGGGGAGAGGGAGAGACAGAATCTTGAGCAGATTCCACATCCAGCGTGGAGCCTGAGGCAGGGCTCCATCTCACAACCCTGAGATCATGACCTGAGCCCAATCAAGAGATGGAAGCTTAACTGACTGAGCTACCCAGCTGTCCCTATAGTTATTATAGCCATTATAAAGTTCCAGAATGGAGGGTTTGGTTTTCTGTGTTCTTTTTACAAAATGTAACTCACCCTGGACGTAAGGAATCACTAATACTCAAACGATGACATGCCATTTTAATAAGCAATGACAGTTACCTTGTGCTTTGTAAAGGAGATTGTCTTCACTCAGGCTGATCTTGGTTGGGCAGTGGTCTAAACTTGTTTCACCTTTAGACAGCCTTATCTTTTGGGAGAACATATAAGAAAGATTATTTCCATATATCCTTCGGATGACTTATTCTTGCTTTTTCCTTCTGCTCCCAGATGACTGTTTCCCACCTCCCTCCCCTTGTCCCTTTTCCGTTCTCTCTCAGATTCCTAGTTGTGTTTCCCTACAGACAGTGCCTAAAGCACAGTTTCTATTTTTTTTTTAAAGATTTTATTTATTTATTTGACAGAGATAGAGACAGCCAGCGAGAGAGGGAACACAAGCAGGGGGAGTGGGAGAGGAAGAAGCAGGCTCATAGCGGAGGAGCCTGATGTGGGGCTTGATCCCATAACACCAGGATCACGCCCTGAGCCGAAGGCAGACGCTTAACTGCTGTGCCACCCAGGCACCCCTAAAGCACAGTTTCTAAAACCCTGCGACTGAAGGGAGCTTGTCCAGGGGCTCATTTCCAGATCCCAGTCTCATGTGTTTAATTTCTTTTTTTTTTTTAAGATTTTTAAAATAGTTATTATGAGCATTCAACACACACAAAAAACATAGTAATATAAAAAATCTGGAAATACACCACTAAGCTTAAGAAATGGAACATCAATAGCCTTTAAAAAGGGGGGGATCTAAAAGCAAAAATTAAAAATACATGCTTAATACAAATACAGCTATGATGGAATTTCCTTATGGATACTTTTTTTTCATTTTTTAATAGACTTTATTTTTCAGAGCAGTTTTAGGTTCATAGCAGAGGGGAGCAGAAAGTACAGAGTTCATATAACCGCCCCCCCCCCCCACACTCACACACAACCTCCCCCACAGTCAACATCCTCCCAGCATGGTCCATTTGTTTTAATCAGTGAACTTACAACAAAGCATCATTATCATCCAGAGTCCATAGTTTAAGTTAGAGTTCACTCTTGGTGTTAGGGTTCACTCTTGGTGTGGTACATTCCAGATGTGTGGTTTTTTTTTTTTTTTTTTTACAACTTACTAATTATTATTACTTGATCAAAAACCTAGAATCATCTTTGTTTTCCATTTTTATTTTTATTTTTTAATAATATTTTTTATTATATTATGTTAGTCACCATACAGTACATCCCTAGTTTTTGATAATTTCTGAAAATATTGTGTATTCTATTTCATAATACATACTTTTTGGTTTTAATATAAAATAATGGTTTATTCTTCTGGTTTCTACATCTTTCACTTAAATGAAGCTCCAGAAAGTTGTGCAGGGTCTTTTCATCTGCCAGGCACTGCTGAGTCCCCTTGGGGACACACGTGCCCCTGAGTTCCAGAAGTGGCCCTGGATCTGCATCAAAATGGGAAGCTTTCACACTTTATATTTTTCCCTCACAGCTTCTGTCCCACATTTCTCCATCAGGATATTTTTCCACATGCTGACAATTATTCCCAGGTAAGTTTCTGTTTGTTCATTTCTTTTTAAACAATTTACAGCTCTGTAAATCCTACTCCAGAAAATTCCTAATCTTCTCTTTCTGATTTCTAATCCCAGCTCCTTCCAGAATATTCTCACCCCTCTGTGTTCTCTCTTCCATTTGAAGCAAATGCATAATAATGTAATTCTAGTGATACTTGTAAAATAAGGGAATAAATATTAAGTTTGGAATTGGAACTAGACTTTCTAAAGAAAAGAGAGTCATCAATGTCAGAAGCCCATTCATACTTTCCACACATATTCCATCCACAGCCATATCTTTCTTAAATTAAAATTGCTTTTCTTCAAAGCTCTGCCTTTCAAGAAAAGTACAAATAATTTTTCTTTCGTTTACTTTCAGTTTTGTTTGGTTATAGGTATTAAAATATACAGAATTTTGCCTATATTAGTGATTAAAATTAGCTTTCCAGGCTAACCTGAGAGCCTATTAATTTACAAGCAACTGCTTATGCAAATGAATAATTTTTATACAAACCATCAGTAAGTTGTGGCTTACTTATACATGAACAAATATCAAACTTGAGTTCCCAAAAATTGTGATTGCTGGCTTGACCTAGGCAGGCTTCATAATAATTCTCAATTAAAGAATTTATTGGTTAAATGAATACATGAATTATAAAGTCCTAAGTTAATTTGACCTGCTCTACTGCTGTGTGTATATTTTGTATGTATATGCATATGTATTACAGAGTGTATGCAAGCAAATAGAATGGACTAAATTGCATGTTACTTACCTTAGTGAGAGGTTTCCAGGAAAGATCGAGATGCAAAAAAGTAGATGGTACATCAAAAGGAATTTCAATGTGCTCTTCTTTCTTTTTCTCTATTGGTTGAGGGATTAAAGCTTTCTGTGGTCTGATATCCCAAAAACATATTGTGCTTTAAAAAAAATTCACATTTTATTTAGTACAAGTAAGAGGTGTAGCCTTAGAACTATCATACTTTCTGCTGCTACACATTAGCAATGTGATCATGGCTGTGTTTTAATATCTCTGAAACTAAGATTTCTATGACATGGAACTGTTTTACATCTTATATTTTAGAGAACTATACAGTTTATAGGGTTATTTGATGACTTTGCTTGTATTGACACTAATATCATATATGAGAACTGAGTTTAGAGATTGATACCATCTTTTTTTAACATAACAACTTTATTAAGATCTAACTCAGATAGCACAAAATTCACCCACTGAAAGTATACAATTCAATGGCTTTTACTATAGTCAACAGACTTGTGCCACCATCACCACAATCAATTTTAGAAGATTTTTATCACCCCAAAAAGAAACCTTGTATAGATTGGTGGTCACTCCTCATTGTCCCCCAGTCCGTTCCCATCAGCCCTAGACGATACCAGTCTATTTCCTGTCTGTATAGATTTGTCTATTCTGGAATTTTCGTATAAATAGAATCAGACAGTATGTGGCTTTTGGTGACTGGCTTCTTTCATTTAGCATATTTTCAGAGTTCATCCATGTGGTAGTATATCATTTCTTTGTATTGCCAAATAATATTCCATTGTATGGAATATGTCACAGTTTATCCATTTATCAGTTGATGGACTATTATGGATTATGCTGCTGTGAACATTTGTCTATGTTTTGTGTGGATGCATAGTTTCATTTCTCTTGGGTATACATTGGGGAGTGTAATTGCTGAGTTATATGGTAATTTCTGTGTTTGATCTTTTGAAAAACTGCTAGATTGTTTTCCAAAGCAACTGTCATTTTTATATCCCCATCAGCAATGTATAAGGATTCCAGTTTCTCCACATCCTTGCCAACACTTGCTACTTTTTGTCTTTTTTTATTATAGCTATCCTAGTGGGGGAAGTGGTGTCTCATCAAAATGGATTTAGGTTGCATTTGCTTGTACTTTGGATGCAACATGTAGGAAATCACTATCTAATCCCAGGTCATGAACATTTATGCTTTTATTTGCTTATGTTTTCTTCTAAAAGTTGCATAGTTTTAGATCTTACATTTAGGTCTTTGTTCCAATTTCAATTAATTTTTGTAGACAGTGTGAGTTAAGGGTCCAACTTTATTCTTTTCCTTGCAGATATCCAGATGTCCCAGCACCATTTGTTGAAAAGACTAGTCTTTCTTCATTAAATTGCCTTCATACCCTTGTTGAAAATCAGTCATCCATAGACATATGGGTTTATTGCTGAACTCTATGATTTCTATGTCTATCCTCAGGCCAGTGTCAGTTCATCTGTCTCTAGTTGTAACTTTGTAGAAAGTTTAGAGATCACGAAGTATGAGTCCTCCAACTTTGTTCTTTGTCAAGATGGTTGCTTTGGCTGTTTTAGGTCTCGTGGTTTTGATTTGCATTTCCCTCATAGCGAATGTTGAACATCTTTTCACATGCTTATTGGCCAATTTTATATTTTTTGGGGGAAAAGGTCTACTGATAGTCTCTGCTCCTTTTTACATTGGGTTGTCCTTTTATTGTTGAGCTGTAAGAGTTTTATATATTCTGCATAGAAATTTCTAATCCAATACGTGATTTGCAAATATTTTCTCCCATTTTGTGGGCTATCTTTTCAATTTTTTGATAGTGCCTTTTGAAACACAATAATTTTGATGAATTTCAACTTATCTTTTTTCTTTTATTGCTTGTGTTTTTGGTGTCATATACAGAGACATGATATATAACTATATATATGTTATAAATGTATAAATATATAATGCAAAGACAATATATAATCTGAATATACTATATATATAATATAAATATAGTATATTTATAGGGAAAACAGTACATACATAAGCAATGTTGGATTTAATGTGCTTTGTACATAGTAAACATCCAATAAAGGTTATTTCTCCGCTTATTTCTCTTTCCTTACAGGTTGATTATAAAAATCAAATGAGATAATGTGTATGAAAATTCTTTATAAAGCTCCACACATATATACAGAGTATAATTTTGAGTGTATTAAACTTGGTAATACATTTATAATCATACTTGTCCAGTATTTTAGTATAAAAGTGACTTTGTATTAATTATGTGAAAACATATGATGAGGATGGCAAAGAATATGCCATATTAGCTCCATTATTTCTATCACTGAGGTTATGAGTAACCTGATTAATAAACTTAAGATATTATTAAAGAATTTAGATGTGTAAGTTAAAGTATTTAGATAAACGTATAGTAGCTCAAATAAGACTAACAAAACTTTTGTTCATTTATGTGACTTAATATCTATCACTTATTCATTTTAGTAATGAATTATTGAAAGTATTAATCATTATTATGTTATCAAAACATAAATCTTTGGGAAAACACCACAAATGACACAAAAAGATCTGTAATTACAGTTGGTTTAAAACCGTTTTTCCAAGTTAGAAAGATCTTCTTGAATCTCATTTATAAGCATTAATTTGCATTATTCATAAAATGATTTTGCTAAATACAGAAAACTTCAGTTGAACTTTCTGCATAAATTAATCCCATATTCTTTTTTGGGGATTTTAAAAATTAAAAATTAATTAAAAATTTATTTATTTATTAATTCCAGTATAATTAGCATACAATGTTATATTAGTTTCAGGTATATGATATAGTGATTCAACAATTCTCTACATTACTCAGTACTCATCATGCACTCCTAATCCTCTTCACCTAATTCATTCATCCCCCCATCCATCTCCCACCGGTTTGTTCTCTATAGTTCAGTGTTTTTTTGTCTCTTTTTTGTTGTTGTTTGTTTTATTTCTGAAATTCCACATGAGTGAAATCGTATGGTATTTGTCTTTGTCTGACTTATTTCACTTAGCATTATACCTTCTAGATCCATCCATGTTGATGTAAATGGCAAGATTTCATTCTTCTTTATGGCTGAGTAATATTCCATTGTTCAGTCACATATTCTTTATTAATGGATCATTATTTTATCTTATTCTATATTATAAGAACCTTGGCATGGCTGAGGTATAAAGATTAGCACTGGTAAGTTTTCCAAATAACTAAAAATTAGCTTTTCTAAATGCATAAGCTTTTTTTTTTAAACTTTAACAACTTTTGAAGGAATTGTTTCCAGAATATTCTAGAATATTTCTAAATTCAAGGACCATCATTATAACCAACAATCAAGGACCTGTGTCTTAAATTAAAAAAAAAACATGTAATATTTTAAGTCTATTCAGTGTTTCTAAATGTTTTCCAAGGCTACTAAAGAAGAGTATAGCTTTGCATTGTGTTGTTTATCATCAACATCATACCATAAACATTGCTCCATGAATCATTACAATTTTAAGTGTTGTATAATATTCCAGATAACCCTACTGGTGGCCCTTTTGGGCAATAATCCCCCTACCCTTGTGCTCTTTTATTTGTTAGCAAGAGCATTCTAATTGTTTTGTTTTTTGGGGGAACTGCCCCTTCCCCATTCCATGTAGTCAGGTTGGAACTGTCACTCAAGGTGCCCTGCCATTCCCTCCTTGGCCAAAGGGGTGACTTTGTAATGTAACAGAAGTCAGGTTGGAACTGATTCATTCAGGTGGAAGGGGCTGGCCATTCATTCCTGCTACCCAAATCCCTGGGGTTATTTCTGAGGCCTGAGTCAGCTCTTTCTTTGATTCAGCAACTTTATTACTTACTACCTATAGTATAGGATATAGTTGTGTGGGGGTGGGTATGTATACATATATGTATTCTTTTTACAACATATTTGTATCTATAAAAATATTTTTTCAATCAGCAACAATCTATAATATTCTGCCCTGTTGTTAATATCAGGTTTAATTGTTACAAAAAGATTATTTAAGGAACAGAAGATAATTTTAGAAGTATCTAAGAAAAAATAATATATTGTATGAAAACATTTTCGGTAGTGTTTAAAATAAGACTGTGATATTGTGAATTATAAGATATATAAATCGGTTTTTCCTCCAGGATTCTAGCAGAGAGCTTCTAAAACCCTTGGAATTTCCTAGATGTAGAGTGTGGGAAAGATGCCTTTTGTTACGTTAATGAAGCGATATTGGAAAGCACCTAAGGATGGGTGACCAATGGAGCCAACCCTGCAATTAGGGAGTTGGAATTTTCAGTTCTACCCTGACCTCCAGGGAGTGGACAGGTGCTGGAGATTAAGTTCAGTCACCAATGACCAAAGATTTAATCAATCATACCTGAGTAATGAAGCCCCCTAAATCCCTAGGAGGACAAGGTTCAGAGAGCTTCCTGGTTGGTGAACACGTGGAAGTTCCGGGAGAGTGAGCACCAAGAGAGGGCATGGAAGCTCCTCACCCTTTCCCCGTGCCTTGCCCTCTGCATCTCTTCCATCTGGCTCCTCCTGAGTTACATCCTTTTATAATAAGCCAGTAACCTAGTAAGTAAAATGTTCCTCTGAGTTCTGTGAGCCCCTCTAGCAAATTAATCCAACCTGAGGAGGGACTCTTGGGAACCTCCAATCTACAGCCAGTCAGTCCGAACTACAGGTACTGACTTGGGTTTGTGACTGGCGTCTGAGGTGGTCGGCAGGGGAGTGGGTTGTGGTGGGGGGAGGTGTTCGAGAGAGCAGTCGTGTAGCACTGAACCTTACCTGTGAATCCTGGTGGATAGTGTCAGAATTGAGCTGTGAGATGCCCAGCTGGTGTCCAGAGTATTGCTTGGTAGAAGGGTGAGGAAAATTTTCCTCCCCACCCCCTCCAACTTTGAAATTGACCCAAGAACTATAACAAAGACATACCAATCAGCTGAACATGTGACAAGTTGACAGCATATTCCATTTCGATTCTCAAAGACAGCACCCTGTCTGTTGATCTGTTTTTTAAAAACACAAAAAGTTAAGTTCTGTGTACCTGGAGTAATGACTTTTCTCACAGTGTTTTACTCTTTTAATATTTTCTTCTTTGTTTTAATTTTTATTAAAAGAATATAACAATATCACAGAAATTTGGAGGATAAGTTTTAAAATAAAATGTAATTCTGCCATATGTTTTTCCAGTCTTTTTTCATAGAAACATTTTTGCATAGTTTTAGCTAGCATGCATAAAAATTTCTATCCTTAGATTTTTCAGTGGATGTAATTTGAATACTAACCTGTGTACTCATAAGTCAAATTTTTAACAGTTTTATAATATATAGATGGTGTATCACAATTATCCATTATAATTAGAAGTGTAGGCTCTTTTGTATTTTACTATTAATGGTGGAACAGAACATAGGAGTCTTTATGAGATTGTTAAGCAGATAAGGTCAGTAAAGAAGACCTTTAGTGTTACTTTGATTACCAACAGTCACCCAGCACAGGCAAGAGTCCAAGGAGGATTATGGCTCCTGAGGGTCCTAGAAGTCCCAAATTGGTAGCTTTTTTTTTTTTTTTTTTAGATTTTATTTATTTATTTGACAGAAAGAGACAGCCAGTGAGAGAGGGAACACAAGCAGGGGGAGTGGGAGAGGAAGAAGCAGGCTCCCAGCAGAGCAGGAAGCCCGATGCAGGGCTTGATCCCAGGACCCCAGGATCATGACCTGAGCCGAAGGCAGACGCTTAACCGACTGAACCACCCAGGCGCCCCCCAACTAGCTAGCTTTGAAAGAAGGAGAAAGTTTTTGTGGCAATCTATGAAGGTACCACTCTTGAATCAATTCCCTACCCCAATTCCCTACCTTCCTGGTAGGACTGGTGAGCAAGATAGTAATCAAAGGTAGGGGCTCCAGCAGCAAATAAACAGTGAAAAGTAGCAGGTGGGAGGAGGGCGATAGGTGCTGCATGCTAAAGCTGGTAGGTGTCCCAGGAGCTAAGACTCTGGAAATCTGGCCAAAGCCACACCAGCCTGAACGCTCTCTGGTTCCCAAATGCTGTGAACTTCTACTCAACTGATAAGCAATCCACAGTCCGAGTTGCCTCTCTACTGAGCCTTCCCTGCTGTATGAAGTGCAAGACCCCAGAAGTGAGCTTGCTCTGGGCTTTTATGTTTTAATGATTTAAACAACAACAACAACATAATAATATTAATAGACATTTGGAAAATAGGAGGTTTTCTTTTCTTTTCTTTTCTTTTCTTTTTATAACAAATCATTAAGGATTTTTTTTATCAGACATAAAGTGAATCCAAGGGAAAAAAGAAAAGTATAGAGTACAAAAATCAAGTGTTGTTTTTTTTCAGTATCAAAAAAAAAATTTTTTTATTATGTTCAGTTAGCCAACATATAGTACATCATTAGTTTTTGACTTAGTGTTCAACGATTCATCAGTTGTGTATAACACCCAGTGCTCATCACAACACTTGCCTTCCTTAATACCCATCACCTGGTTACCCCAACTCTCCCCACCCCCATCACTTTCCAAAACCCTCAGTTTGTTTCCCAGAGTCCAGAGTCTTTCATGGTTTGTCTCCCTCTCTGATTCCTTCCATTCAGTTTTCCCTCCCTTTCCCTGTGGTCCTCCTTGTTATTCCTTATGTTCCACATATGATAATATTCCATTGTATATATGAACCACATCTTCTTTATCCATTCATCTGCTGAAGGACATCTCAGCTCCTTCCACAGTTTGGCTATTGTAGACATTGCTACTATGAACATGGGGTGCATGTGCCCCTTCTTTTCAATACATCTGTATCCTTGCGGTAAATACCTAGTAGTGCAATTGCTAGGTTGTAGGGTAGCTCTATTTTTAACATCTTGAGGAACATCCATACTATTTTCCAGAGTGGCCGTACCAGCTTGCGTTCCCACCAACAGTGTAAGAGGGTTCCCCTTTCTCCACATCCTCTCCAACATTTGTTGTTTCCTGTCTTGTTGCCATTCTAACTGGTTTAAGGTGGTATCTCATTGTGGTTCCCTGATGGCTAGTGATGTTGAGCATCTTTTCATGTGTCTCTTAGCCATTCGTATGTCATCTTTGGAGAAGTGTCTGTTCATGTCTTCTGCCCAGAAAATAGGAGGTTTTAATATGAAATATAATTCTACCTATATTTTTTCCAGTATTTTTTCATGAATACATTTTGACATAATTTGTTAAGATGTGCTTGTAATGTTGTATCTTGAGGCACAAACTGGATTATTTCTTAATATGAGTTCCCAAAATTTGAATTACTGTTCAAAAAGTTGAAAATTTGGATGATTTAAGAACTAATTGTATTCCAAAAGTTGTATGTTGGAACCAGCAGTGTTAGAATTTACTGGTTTCACCACTGCATCCTTTCTAACACAGGGTATTATTATTTATTAAATTTTTATTTAAAAATTAAATGATCCAAAATAGTATATTATTGTTGCTTTATTATTAATGTCTTTGATATTAGAAAGCCTGAATGATTTTCATGTTTATCTACTAATTGTTTTTCAGTATATGTTTTATTTACTGGAAATCTTGTATTTACCATATTTTAGACCAATATTTTCCTCCATTTTGTTGTTTGCTCTTTGTTAATTTAGAAATTTACATGTGGATGTTTTGAATTTCTTTCAACATTAATTAGCTTAGAAACTATCTCCAATCCAGAAATATAACATTCAATGGTATTCTATTTTGGTTTTTATTATATTTTTCCTGTGATTTGTTATTTTTATTCAAATATATAATCATCTGAATTAATTTGTGTGTATGGTGTGAGCTGGGATGAAGTTGGAGCAGAGAGTTACCCTATATTAAACTTAGAGGTAACAGAAACTGTCTGGGCTATTTGTTTTGGTCCATTATAACTTTTAAAAGTATTGTTGCTTTGCATAACCCATTCGAATATGTTGAAATACCTTTTATAACTTTACTTTTTCATAATATTCTTTGATATTCTCAAGGTACACAGTCGACCCTTAGTGTCCTTGAGGTAAACATTTGGGGAGCTTTCCAGTTTCCAAATTCACTAACACCAGACTTAGTGAGTCAGGTACAGAACTACAAAGCCAAACTGCATTGCAGATGCTAAGCACTCAGCTGGACTCATCCACTGCATGACTAGTTTTCACCTACCAGCCTCACGGTGCATTCAACTCAAAATTGCCTTGACAAAATAACACATTACTATATGTCACAGATCTTCAGAGTTGCTTGCTTCAACTAGCTGAAATCATAAATTTTAAATCCACAAAGGCGGAGGGTATAAAATATTTGCACTCTATTTTTACATATCAAACTATTATCTTCTTCACTATTGTATTATATCATTGTTGACACCACCTACCTTTTTTTAGTGGTTTATAAGCCATTGAAGTTGAAACATTGGCCTTATTCTCATCCCCAAGTCAGATATTGGCCAGGCAACACTGACACAACTGTTTGATGCCCTGGTTCCTGGTTATTTTATGATTTAAATGTAAATGAATTGTTGACTTGAAACATGCTCTTTCAATAAAATCTTCCGAAATGTACAATCCAGCAGGAGAAAATTATGAAACCATTAAGACTCACCTCAAATGTGTCAGACAGCCAATGTATATCTGTAATTACTTTCTTATGACCATTTTCTATTGAGGAAACTGCACAATGTCTGATGTACGTTGCTTCTTTATTACTGTCTGGTTCAAGGAGAAACATAGGCTGGAAAAATGTCAAAAGAAAGTTATGTGATAATTTCAGAGAGCTATTGAGTGAATTCATACTTTACTCATTATTCCAGTTAGAATTAATAACTTGGGAGAAATACTAGTTCAAAGAAAAACATTGAAACTGTGTATAAATGTATCATGTATTTAGGTAATAAGATTATGTACTTTCCCTTCAATGTAGTCTAAGTTTTCATCTCTAAACTTAACAAGAATGATTGATCCACTTCCTAAAGAATCAATGAGATCCCATTTTTTTTTCTTTTTTTTTTAGAGAGACAGCTAGCAAGAGAGAGAACACAGGCAGGGGGAGTGGGAGAGGAAGAAGCCGGCTCCCAGCAGAGGAGCCTGATGTGGGGCTTGATCCCAGGACTCTGGGATCATGCCCTGAGCCGAAGGCAGACGCTTAACGACTGAGCCACCCAGGCGCCCCAATGAGATCCCATTTTTAAAGGAGTGTTTCCTGCATGCTCACTGTGTCTTGGTGAAGGCCCATTGGTGTTCAGGTTGAAGAACTGGGGATTGAGGTGTGCAATATGGTGGGTGAGTACTGTGTCAGGAGCTGAGGAACCTTTCCTCAACCCTCTTGGCAGCGTCCACAGCTTCACAAAATCATAGTATACGATTATCAGAAAGGATTGTAACCCCTTCATTCTACACATGAAAAAACTGATGCTTGCTGAGGTGAGAAGACATGTCCAAACTCACAGGACTACAGTCCAGAGCCTACATACATGACCCTTCTATCCCATGCTCTTTCCATGACATCACCTTATGCAAGTCACTCGGGCCCTTTATTTTATTTAAAAACAACAACAAAAATAACATCTTCAGGTAGGTCATGCGACTTGTTTTATTGATTTTTTAAAAATCAAGGGCCTACATAAAAGCAATTCAGAACATGTCCACAAACGGATGTGAAGGTGTGGGAAATAATACTCCCCCCACCCCTTGAGTCTTTGTGTAGCTTGGCAGTTCCGTTATGTCCTTTTTGATAAACCCCTGAACTGAAGAAATTTGCAAGTGAAAAGTTATAAAAAGCTAACCTTGAGCGTGACTTTTTTACTTCTACTACCGCCTGCCTTGATGTTTTCTATGCGATCTGCGTGCGCAGTGATATCCCACATGACAATCTAAAACAGAAATAAAGGTTATTACAACATATTTTCAGGAAATAGCTCATGGGGTCTTAAAGATTTTTTTAAAACCTATTGGTATTGGCATGCACTCTGATGAATCAATCACCTTGAAGGATAATCACATTTAGCCTACTAATAGCAAGTCAGCAATGTTTAGAGCTAACATGACAAAGAATGTTTTCTTCTCTATAAAAGTATTTTTAGCACTTTGATTTTTTTTTTAAAGATTTTATTTATTTATTTGACAGAGAGAGCGAGCCAGTGAGAGGGGGAACACCAGCAGGGGGAGTGGGAGAGGAAGAAGCAGGCTCACAGCGGAGGAGCCTGATGTGGGGCTCGATCCCATAACGCCAGGATCACGCCCTGAGCCGAAGGCAGACGCCCAACAACTGCACCACCCAGGTGCCCCAGCACTTTGATTTTTGTGCTTATGTTAATAAAGACTAGTCTTTTTTTTTTTTTTTTTTTTTAACTCCAGGATAAACAGTATGCAATTTCCTCTGCTTTGGGAAGAGTTCTTCCTCTGTCTTTGGGAATGTGCTGTGACTGTGGGGAGAGCTTTTTTGCCTTGCCTCCAGAAGTAGTACAAACAGTTGTCCAAAAAGTCTAGAAAATGGTGATTTTTACTTAATTGAATATTCTAGCCAACTCCAAGTTTGCCTATACATGAATGGTCATTTTTGGAAAAATGAGAATAAACTAGAATATGCAACACTAAATTAGATTAATTTTCAATGATTAGAAGTCATTTCAACACACAGAAATGTTAACAAAATGTCAGGATTACAGAATTGTGAGTGATTTTATGTTCATCATTTGCTTTTCTAAAATATTCTTTTTTAAAAAGCTTTTATTTATTTATTTAATTATTTATTTACATAATCTCTACAACCCAGCCTGGGACTTGAGCTCACAATCCTGAGATCAAGAGTCACTTGCTCTTTGACTGAACCAGCCAGGTACCTCTTTTCTAAAATATTCTTAAAGTTGTATCACCTTCATAATGAGTAACAGAAAGCATTCAGTATTTGCTGGGCTTGGAGGATAAGCTCTGGGTCATTATCATGACCACCAGTTATTGTTGAACAAAACTGAGGGGGAAAATTGTTTTTCTGGTTGTTTTGGTTCTGGATAGATGGTCGTGGATGCTGTAGACATTTATTTTTTTTTAAAGATGTATGCATTTATTTATTTAAGAGAGAAAGTGTGTGTGGGGAGGAGCAAGGGGGAGAGGGAGAGGATCTCAATCAGATTCCCGGCTGAGCGTGGAGCACGACGTGGGGCTCAGTCCCACTACCCTGAGATCATGACCTGAGCTGAAACCATGAGTCAGATGCTCAACTGACTGAGCCACCCAGGCATCTCCAATGTAGACACTTAAATTTTCAATCACAAGGAAGTTTTCCTAGCCACACATAAAAAGACCATTTACTGTTAATGGTCAAACTCACTGGGTCACAGTGAATTTAAATTCTGATGATAAAACAGCTTTAAGATTTTTGTTTCACTTTATTAGAAAAACACGCTATTGGAGGACAGGATCTAAATTTCATATAAATTAGATAACTTAAAAAAGAAAAGAAGAAAACAAATATGGTATCAAATTATATGTATATAAATTCAGTAATACATGTACCTTTTCCCAGTGAATTTCTGTTCAAGTTCTGGATCATCCCCTATCGACTACCCCTAGAGAAACGTCAGAAGAGGACTCTGGACCAAGAGGTATTAATGCTTGTGTTTTTTGTTCTTCTGTGGAATCTTGTGCAATTTGCAGCTCTAGTCCATGAATACAAACAGATTTGACTCAGTTTTGTTCACGTTAATACTAGATTACCCCGTGGACACCTCGAGTCCTGATGTCTAACACATCTGTATACCCCAGTTCTTGGCACACAATTGGCATACTTTCCTTCTGTCAAATTGAATCCTTAAGTTTAAGAAAAACTACCAATCAAAATATATTACAGAATGTTGTCTAAATTAATAAATGCTGGGAAAAAATCCATAATTACCTGTCCATTTATGCAGCCTCCAGCAATAATATTAGGATCACTTGGACAGAACTTGAAGCAAAAGATGTCATCTGGGCTCTCCAGCATTAACTAAAGTAAACCCCCCAAATTCAAGAGAGAATGAGAAAACCTATTAAGATCATAGGGAGAAAATAATATTAAGACAGTTAAAAGTTGAATTTTACAGCTGTCTATAAGAAACTTGGACATAGAGTCCATTCCCAGAATACCACCTGTGGATGGAGTGAACATTGAATTTGGTGAACATTGGCTATGTGGATGAGAGAGGTACGTTCTCAAGGGGCCCAGATTTCCCCTTCCTCCACCCTCCATGGGTCATTGCTGGGAGATGTTATAATTTTTTATAAACAAAAAGATTATGTTTAGTGTTTCTGAGAAGTGTGAAGGTACATTCTGTGAGGACAAGATACTTGTCTGTTTTGTTCCCTGCTCTCTAGCTAGCTCGGCAGAGAGTAGGCACTCAAAAAGAAAATATGTTGAATGAGAAAAGATAGAGGTATTGCCAGTGATAATATCTCAAATTTTAAAATAATACAGGACCCAGAAAGTGAACAAACTCAAGTACTGGAGGGTAAGAAGGAAGCTCTGCAAAGAATATACCAGTGTGAAGGAATGGGTATATTAATCATATTTGGCACCTGTTCTAATGTGTTAGCACCAAGCAAACTACATGCATGGTTACTGTTCTTCCTTAAACATTACCATCAAAAATATGGGCCCCAGAGGCCATTGGTTTGCCACCACTGAGCTAGAGTTTCAGACTAGTATTGGAGTGAATCATCTTTGTTTATTTGATACTCTGTGGCTTCTAGAGAAACTTCTACTTTTAAAATAAATTAAAAAAATATTCTCCTATAGTTTTGGTAGAACAAAGACAAAAGAAATCATTTATATTATTTCCTTAAGAAATTATTTGCTTGTGTTTTTAAAGCTATTCTTCAAAATAGAGGAGAGGGTCCTTTTTTCCTCTTCCTAATTTGTGTGAAAGTTCAGCCACACTTCCATGATGTTGACTGGAGAGTAATCCTAGTCCACTAGAAAAATATTAGAAAACCCCTACTTACCATTTTTTGTGGTAATTAGGCTGACAAGAAAGAACTAGAGATCTGTCATTTTAATTTCTAGGTCTATAGTAATTAAAGTACTAGAATATATTATAGTAAAACTGCCTCAATTCAGATGAATTAGGGAAGAAGGTCGAAGGGAAGGGTAAGGTTTTAATTAGGGAAAGCCTTAGTTATACAATACTTTATAGAAACAAAATATTATATTTAAGTACATTAAAAAAAACTTAATCTAACACTGTAAAGCACCCTTCCCCTAAGCAAAACTCCTTTTGAGCAAGTGATAGAAATAGAACCCTGTGGGGCAAACTCAGCCTTGTTTTATTTGAATTGTGTGTTTGGTTTGGTTTTAGTTGAACTACTTAAAAATTGGGAGATTTCACTAAAAAATTCAGATCTGGATTCTTTAAACCAAGTAAGACCACCTGGCAACAAGAGAGCTGAAGAGTAGTTTCTCCACAGATGGACAGTCCACTCTCCAGGGCCAAAGTCCCCACCCCTCCCTATTGTTTCCCACACAGGCATCTGTACGCATTACTGTCGCCTACTGGTGATCCTCAGAACTGAGGAAATTCATGTGAATTAAAATCCATTTGCATTTGAACAAATAGTATTTAAATACCCCCCCCCAAGAGTTTGCTTTTTGAAATTGGTTAAACAGTGCTCTTAAAATCATTTTTGAAAATAACGTGTTTGTTCAACAAATCTTTTTAATAAACTAAGTGTAAACTTCAGTTTTGCTCAAATCGATGACAAATTCTGAGTCGACTAAAGCCTACCTTTATAAGCACTTACTATGTTAAGTGGTTATAAAGTAGTTTGCGATTAAAACTGCTAAAGATAAATGTGAACATAGTATTTAGACTACGTGGACAACTCTCCTTAATTACCTGAGGATGTATGGGATCAGAGAAACTCCAGAAAAGAATCAGTGATGGTTGCAGCAATAATTTACCAGAAAAGTGGACTCTCTCTTCAAGGGAGAGTCGTACGGCCACGGACACAGCTATTAGGCCTGATTGAAACACAATTAGAGGTTAAAATCTGCAGCAACTATACATAGAGAAATGTTTTTAGGTTTTGCTTCTCAACATAGTCACTATTCATTTCCATTTTGACGAAACTTGAATAAATGTATTCAATAAAAGACCAAGAGTTCTAGAGTTCTACTGTGTAATACGGTAGCCAGTAGCCACATGTTGCTTATTTAGCACTTGAAAAGTGGTCTGTCCAGACTGAGATGTACTGTTAATATAAAATAAAGAGCGGACTTCAAAGATTTAGTACAGGGGAGCCTGAGTGGCTCAGTCATTAAGTGTCTGCCTTCGGCTCAGGTCATGATCCCAGGGTCCTGGGATCTAGCCCCGCATCGGACTCCCTGCTCTGCTGGGAGCCTTCTTCTCCCTCTTCCACTCTCTCTGCTTGTGTTCCCTCTCTCACTGTCTCTCTCTGTCAAATAAATAAAAATCTTTAAAAAAAAAGAAAAGATTTAATACAAATTGTGTATGTGAGAGAGAGAGAGAGAGAGAGAGAGAGAGAGAGAGAGAGAGAGAAGGGCCAGTGTGGGGGAGAGGAGGAGGAAAACAGAGGGAAAGAAACTTTTTCTCTTCGTTCCATCTGCATGTGGTTCCACCTGCACTGGGTCCTCCCCTCCCTTGGCTGCTGAGTGATTTCAGGGAGGTGCGTTTCCTCTCTTGTCCGGTAAGGGGGCGGGGCAGCGGGGGGGAATGGAGCTAGCCTTGGGAATCCCAACAGGTTGAGGCAAATCCAGATTCAGCACTGTACCGGCTGGGTGACCTGAGCCCGTCACCTCCCTGGCTTGAGCTCTGCTTCTGTCCTTGTAGAGACCACAGTGAGGTGCTGGGAGAACACAGGACCGCAGGGTGTCGAAAGTGCTCCAAAGGTGCACTTAGCAGCTGGGAGTGGTCTTATTGCAACTGAGAAAGTGAGCTAGTTTGGATTTTACTAGAAAAGCAACAGACTCTTTCTGGGCCATCACAAAAGAGAACCGCAGTCGTGTTCGTCTCACCATAGATGGTCGGATGCCAGGAGACGGAGGTAACCATCTTCTCTGTTAGGGTATGGAGGTCAGTGAAGGACTGGTACTCTTTCAGGTGGGTATCGGTTTTGTCTCCAAAAGTGCTTTCTTCTTCTGCCAGACACTTCCAGTCATCAATAAATGTGTTCATGATTTCATTTTGCTGCAGGGCGATTTCAACACTATTTTGTTAAAAAAAAAAAAAAGCAAACACAAGATGTTGGATTTTACTATTCAGTGATATGTCTTTCCACATCTCCTCCTACTTCATTTATATGGAAAGGAAAAAATGTTCTCAATTATATTTGGTAACTGGCGATTGCCCCCATGTGAAATAAATGACTTAAGAGAAAAAAACCGCATGGCTGTGAGCTACTGAGAACTTCTAGTGCCAGGAGGCTGTTAGCCGATGGCCTGGAGCACCTTCGTGATCTGCCTGGGCTTCCAGGCCAAGGCTGTGCTCTCCCAGGCCTGTGACCGAGCTGGCAGCTGCAGGGACACCGGGCCTGCCCCGCTCTGCCTCCTGCAGGACTCCTCTCACAGGCTGTCTTCCCGCTGGAGCTCCCTGCAGGGAAGTGCTTATGTCTTTAATTCTATTAATAAACCTGCAATGCATGATACAATCCCTACAATTAAGAATTATCCTGCTAAGAAGGCAATACTGCCCTTTCAAAAACAATCTGAGTGCTAGGCTTATCTCTTAGTACTTAGGGCCCTGACTTGACAGGCTCCTGTCCTAAAAGTTACTACAGGAGCTCTCAAGTTGGTGAGTACTCGAAGGTGCTGGAGGCTGGAATGTCTCCCCCAACCTCCTACCCCCAATCACTTGTCCTCTGCATCTCTTCCATTTGGCTGCTCCTGAGTTGTATCCTTTACAATGAACTGGTAATAGTCAGGAAAGTGCTTTCCTGAGTTAAATGAGTCATTCTGAAGAATTATCAAACTGATTTATAGCTGGTCAGTCCAAATCATAGCCCCCTGGGACTTGAGACTGGCGTCTGAAGTTGGGGCTGGTTTGTGAGACTAAGCCCCTTAACTTGTGGGGTCTGCACTTACTCCACATAGCATCTGAGAGAGAATTGGTGTTGGGAAAGAAAGGTATTTGGTGTTGAGGGGGGAAAAGAACCCTCATTTGGTGCCAGAATTGGTATTAGGAAGACTCTGAGAATCCCATTTTCCTGCTTCTTTACATGGTTAGTGACTTTACATATTCAATGAAACTGGTTGTTATAAATGATATGTTGTAGAGACCTGGATTCTCTTTTGTCCCTCTGGAAAGTAAAATTTGTTCTATAATGCAGTTAACTTGGCTGGACTCAAACTCCAAATTTTATCTCCTCTGTATAGAACGATAGCTGAGATCTCTGCTCAATTTTTCAGCTTCTAGATGCTGGTTGTTCAGGACTCCCCTAGAGTTTCCCCTAAAAATGAGTGCTTTAGTCTACAGCCTAGGATCTGATTAGATTTTTATGTAAATCTGGGGTCTTGGCTTATCTGGGGCTCCCTTCCTTCCATGACTTTCCCTTGACTGTTTGGTTATTCTGCCCCCACAGACCTGTAAGGCTGCAGTTTTCCGTCACCTGAGCCTCCTATGGATTAGGCAATCATTATAGAAAAACACTGCAGACTTGCTAATCTCGTCCTTCTCCCCTCCAGTTTCCGCTAACTTCTGGTCACTCTCCTGAGCCTTCAAGTAGTTGTGTGTGTATGTTTGTGTATAAATATTGTTTTTTAGATGTTATAACTGTTTTCTGTGAGTTTGACCAACTAATTCCACCATTACTCAGTCACTTGCTTATGATATGAAAATGAGGTACGTTCTTGAAAGCAGTACCATAAACAGACAAAAAACAAAACCGAAGAACAGGTACTGTAAGTTTCTGTCATGTTTATTGCCCCTGTATATGCTTTGGCCTGAAAGCTCAGCTCACTCATTCACAAGGCCTCTGGAGCTTTCCCACAATTAGGATGTCACTCAATGTTTTACCCTAATGATTAAGAGTCCAAATAGCTTGGTTTTTTAATAGGTGTGGTAAGCTGAAAGAGTAGTTCTTGATTATGAATTTCCTAAAACAATAAAAAAAAAACCCAAACCTCCTTTACTTAGACAATTAAATATAAACCCTAAATATTATAATAGATACTCCTAAGAATGTAATTAAACAGGGTGACCTTTAATACCTCTATTGTTAAGAATTACCACTACCATTCACTGTTTAAGTGGATACTCTTGGTTTAAATTCTTCTTGTACTTTATCTTCCAAACTAGGACCTAGCTACTTAAAGTGCACTGCATGGACCCCCAGCACCATCATGACCTGGAGTTTGCTAAAAATGCCTTCACAGACTCCACCTGAGCCTAGGGGAGTCAGAGTCTGCATGTTGACAAGGTCCCCAGGTGGTTCATATGCACGTTTAAACACCCGCGAGGGCTAGCTATGTTCACAGCCTGGAGCTGCAAGTAGAAGCATTTGTTAGCGTTTTCAAAATCTTGTTTTTTTCTGTTTCAGCCTAAATGAGAAAGAAATTCCCAAGAGACAAGCTAAAGCCAGGGCCTTTAATCTGATTTCCTGATTCTTCCCTCTCGGCCTGAACTGGGAACTAATTCACGAGGGAGAAGTGAAGACTGCACCTTTTCTCTGGTTTCCTGTTTCTTGATTTCCCTGCACTCCAGTTTCTGAGGGTGATGAAGTGGAAGCTGGCAAAACCGTTGTCTGAGTTAGAGCCTGTAAGTACTTTTTTTAAAGATTTTATTTGTTTATTATTTTAGAGAGAGAGATAGGATGTAAGAGCAGGGGAGGTAGGAGCAGAGGGAGATGGAGAGGGAGAGAGTCTCCAGCAGACTCGGAGCTGAGCATGGAGACTGACTTCGGGCTCCATCCCAGGATCCTGAGATCGTGACCTGAGCTGGACTCAAGAGTCAGACGCTTAACCAACTGAGCCACCCAGGCGCCCTGGTTAAGTATTTTTTTTTTAACCCCAAAACGAATGTTTCTTAGTTGCTTTGAGAATCCCTCGAAGTTCTCTCTTCTTTCTTTTCATTTCCTTCTTTTGCAAATACTGCTTTGTTTAGATTCTTTGTGGATAAAATTCTTTAAGAAAGAACTCATTTCTAAAAGGGCACTCTTTCCAGGTCAAAACCAGGCTTATATTAACTTTTAAAAAAATTGAATAAACCTTGAACAGTTTTAGAGTGGGAAACATGGCAGTGATATCTTCATGGGTTTATTTATTCTTGACGGGTGCTATTATAATTCCTGTACCAAATTTCCTCTTTTTCTTACAATTCTGTCTTCTTTTTCCCACTTCTCAGAGAGGGAATTATAAAGCTGTTTACTATTCCTCTCTCTGTAAGCATGGCAACTGAAAGGGAAGAATAAAAACCCAGGTCTAAAGATAATACACCATGTGGATAATTAAGAATTGGCCATAGGCCTTCTATGGCTTTGAAATGGATTGTACATACACTTCTCATTTTTAATATTCTTACCAGGAAAAATTTTAAGGACTAAATTTTGATATGGGGAAACAGAAACTGTAGGTTTTCTTGTTTCTTTCTCATTGTCCCATAGGAAAAGCTATAGCATGCTTCCTGTAAATGAGTGGCAACTAGTTAATGCACTCTGGTTTTTTGTTTTTGTTGCTTAGTTTTGTTGCTAAGCAGAAATGCATTTAATTTTGTCACCAAACAGACAAGAACATAAGGCTTGCTTCAAAGTCTGAAGTAAACTCACCTGCTTTTCATTTCGCCTAATCAACGAGCAGAGTCCACAAAACTGCAACCCTGTTTGTAAAACATTGAACCTCTGGCATTTCTGGAGGTTTCATGGGATTCTGCCTTGTAGTGTGTCCCCTACCCTTGCCATGAGATATATAGTTTTTCTGCATGTTTAATGTCTTCTCCAGAGACCAACTAATACTGAAGTCCTGTGAGGAGAGACTGTGTTTCTGCCTCTGGGTTTCTGGCTCTTTGTTAAAAGCCATTGCGTTCCCTCCGCTCTCCTTAGCTTTGGTTCCATAGTCATTCTGGCAGCTGACACAGAGAAATAGCAGGCCAGCTAGCTAAAGTGAGTGATGGGTCAGCAGGGGACAGCCTGTTGAACAGCTGTTAGTCATCAGGCATTGATGGAACATCGATCTTTCTTTGTTCCACGTTTTAATGAACTTCCCAAGAAGCCGGGACCCAGAGTAAACCTAACTTTCTCTCTCTCTCTCTCTCTCTCTCTCTCTCTCTCTCTCTCTATATATATATATATATATATATATATATATAGGAAGCATTTTATATAGTTTCATGCACTGTCTTTGCATCACAGGTGAATTTTTGAACCAGATTCCCCCCAGACATAGGTAACAACTTTTGAGAGTTGTTGGAATTTTCAGGATATTTAAAAGTCTCAAAGAATTAATGGTGTTTTCTTAAAAATTAAAAAAAAAAACTTAATATGGGCTCTGTATGACCTTGACCAACAAATTTTTAATTTTGGAAAGAAATAGAAACCAACCTACAAGGTACAACTGGCAAACCTGTCCACCACTAGCCCCACTTTTCTGAACGCTGATGTCGACTTGATGAGACCTTGTCCAGCTCTTCTCTGATTTAGAAACCCCAGGGTCCTAGTAACAGTGTGGGGCGGTGGGTTCTTGAAGACACCTCTCTCTCAGATTCGGTAAGAGTGGCAGCGACATAGGAATTAGGGGGAAGGGATAAGATGTACAAGGCACATCCGAATTAAAGTCGGTGATATTTACAAAGAACATCACGGTCACGCTCACCCTCCACATGCCCCTCATCCTCAGCTTTGTGATCACATACAAGTTATGAAACTAAGAAGGGGGTAGAGAGTGGAGAACAAAGACTTAAATAAAAGAACCATGGAAAATAGATGTTAACTTGCCATTAGGAAAACATCCTCACACACTCAACTGTATACATCTCCCAGGTGAACACTGGTATGCCCCTAGCTTGGGAGGTCTAGGACGTGGCCTGGCAATAGAAAGGAAAGACTGAGAGTGTGTCACATGCTCATACACATCTGATAACTCTTCGTACTCTCTACCTAGACACCATGGACCGAGTTGCTTTTTAAGACCTATCATTGTAGGTACACATATGCATTTTACGTTTTATTTCAAAAATTTAATATACAATTCTTACCTTATAGATGTGTTGTTAAGAAAGTCACTCAAAGATTTTGATTGTCCAAATGTCTCTTTTTCCTCCTCTGATAATTCTCTTGGATAATATTGTGTAATGGCATTTTTGGGATATGTCCTAATATATTAAAAGAAAATTGAATACCAAAAATTAGATCAAAGGAAAGTAAATACAGGTTGTGACAGGTCAAAGGTTTCTTTCTGTGGCAGTAATAAGATATTATTTTTTATTTAAATTCTATATATTGAATATTTTTCTTTATCCTAGATAATGGATATTGACTACCTTTTTGAAATCCTTTGAGTATTTATGTATTTGTTTCTAACATAATCAAGTTCTTATTTTTTAAAGTTTTTATTTAGATATTTTTAACTTACAGAAAAGTTGTAAGAAGGATCTAAGGAACTCTCATACACTCTTCACCCAGATTCATCCGTTATTAACATTTTGCCACATTTGTTCATCATTCTCTCTTCATTTCATTAAGTCAATGTTTCTTAACCAGTGCAATCCTACCCCACCCTGGGAAGTTTGGGCCATATCCAGAAACGTATTTGGTTGTCACAAATGGAATGTGCTACTGGCATATTGTGAGTAGAATCCAGGGATGCTGTTTAACACCCTACAATGCACAAGATAGCCTCCCACAAAAGAGAATTACCCAGCCCAAAATGTCAGTAGGGTTGAGATTGAGAAACTCTGCTCTAGATACACAAAACTAAAAACAATTTACGTTTCAGCAATGATGGCAACGTGATCTCTGGGAGAAGGCTTATTCCATCCTGTCTGCCCTCAGTGCTCACCTCCACCCTTGAACATATTCTGTTGCATTTGGCCATTGGCAGTCTCACCCACTAGACTGGGGGAGCTCCTTGATCTTAGGGTATGGGGCTATAGAAAGGTCATATGGCACAGTCATTAAGAGTGTGCACTCTGGTGACACACTGCCTGGTTTTGAAGCCTGATTTTATCACTAACAAGCTTTGTGACCCCAAGCTAATTATTTAACCTCTCTGTGTCTGTTTATGCATCTCTAAATGAAATTCTCAAAGTACCTGGCTCATAGAGTCATTGTAAATTGGATGCGTTAATACATGCCAACCTTTTAAAACAGTGCCTAGCACATTATAAGTGCTCAAAAAAATATTAGGTTGTATTTAATCTGTGCTGAACAAATGTCAGTAAAATGTCTCTGTGAGAGGCAAATACATTAAGTGAAGAGTAATGAAACAAGGAGTAAAGAGAATTTTATGTTTAATAAACAATTCATTCTTTTTCCCCTAGCTAGCTCAGTATCAGTAGCACAAAGCAGAGTGCTAGAAAGAAAGAATGTTGGTATTGGAACCAGAGAGACTTGGGTTCAAATCTTAGCTTCACCTCTTAATTCACTAATGTGTCCTCTGGGTAGGATGAAGTAAGAAATTGCATGGCACCAATGGGTTCATCCAAGAGACAACAAGACTAAGAGCCACTCTTATTTTTTCAGTGTGATTTGTTTTATTATTTCTCAGCAGATTTATTTGTGATTGCTTCAGATTTAAATTATGTTCTGAACATTGAGCTTTCATTTTTAACCTGGCTTTGCCTCAGTTTCTTTCTTTCCTTTCTTTTCTTTCTTTCTTTCTTTCTTTCTTTCTTTCTTTCTTTCTTTCTTTCTTTCTTTCTTTCTTTTTATAATAATATTTTTTTATTTATTATGTTATTCACCATACAGTACAGTTATTTCTAAAATGAGGATAGTGCCTGTCTCAGAGGGCAGTTGTGAGAATTGAGTTGCTGTGTGCCAGGTGCTTAGAAGACTGCCTAGTGTGCGGCAAGAACACTGTGAACTTCTGCTTTCACTGTCAGTCCTCTTTGAACCTCATCTTTGATTTTATGTTTTTTACTTCCATCAAACTCATCTCTCTCAGCCTCTCCACCCTAGACTAGCTACCCTTCCTGATTTCCTGATCTTGGTAAGGAGGACCAGCATTCTCCCAGTCACCTATTTGAACCTTTTGATTCATATATTTTATTTTCATCTTATGGGTCAAGACCTTCACTTACTTCTCATCTTTTCACTCCATCTGTATAGATACAACTGTCTGTTAGTATGAATCGGCATTCATTGAAAGACTACTAACTCTAGAGTCCTCTGGGTTCCTGTTGTTGGAAGTTCCCTGTCTTTTTCTGAGTCTACCTCCCAATTCTGCCCTGGGTGACTCATTCGTGTCGCTTTTCTGCACTCTGGCAGGAACATAGAAGAAATCTCTGGCCAGCTTGGCTTAGAAATTTGTCTCAAAGTCTAAGTTTCTTTGGTACTAATGTCTCCCCTCTCTCCTTTCTGTCTCGGCCTGACTTCTTGGTATTTATGGATCTCTGGTGTCCTGATTCTCTGCCCAGACTTGACTACTGATCCTGTCTTTAGTTTTTACCCCCTTTAGTTCTGGTCTATTCATCTGCCTCCCTCATTTCTGACCCATTTCTTATTCTGGTATCTATGCATATGTGCTCTGACTTTAACAATGCATTTTTATGGTTTCTGAGTCATTGGTTTACATGGGTTTAAAAAGCACTTTTGTATTTCACTCCACACTGCTGATTCCTGATTCTCCTGGCCACTGCATATTTCATGGCCCTCCTCTTGACACTGAAATCAAGTCAGTCATCTGTTCTGCACATTCTTCTTTAACTTGATCCATCTCTTCCCTGCCTTCCTCCATTTGATAAATGTGTGTCAGGAAATATCCTAGGAGTTGAGGATGTGGAAATAAACAAAATAGACAAAGTTCCTGTCTCATGGAGCTTACATTTTAAGGCAGGGTGTGGGTGGGAGGTGAGAGAAGAATGACAATGACAAACACATATCAAGTGATAATAATAGCATGAAGAGAAATAGAGTAAGGGAGTAGACAGTAATGGGGGTTGTTGCTTTTATAGACGGCCCCCAATTTATGATGCTTCCATTTGTGATTTTTTTACTTCAGGATGGAGTGGAAGCAATACGCAATTCAGTAGAAACTGTACTTTGAATTTTGGATTTGGAATTGTCCTGGGCTAGCGATCTGCCATCCCATCCTCTCTCATGAGGCTGGGCAGTGGCAGTGAGCCAGAGCTCCCGGGCAGCCACATGAGCATGAGGGTGAACCAGCCATACACCGACGACGTTCTGTACCCACATAACCATCCTGCTTTTCACTTTCATTATTTAATAAATTATATGAGATATTCAATACTTTATTATAAAATAGGTTTGTGTTAGATGATGTGGTCCAACTGTCGGCTAATGTGAGAGCAGCAGCACGGGCAGAGGCAGGAAGATGTGGAAAAGCAGACATTCTGGATGCTGGAAGCAGCCCATGGGGCTGGAGCACAAAAGCTTGTTTCAGAACAGGATGCCAAGCCTGGAGTGGCGGACAATGCCTTGTCATGGAGGAAGGAGGATCTAATGCCATCTGAAGGGCTCTGGATGTGGTGCGGAGCCAAAAAAGAGATTTAGGCAGTGACCTAACACAATCTGCTTTGGTATGCGAGAACAATCACTTCGGTGGTGGAATAGAGCAGTTAGGAGGCAAGGGGAGAGACAACAGGGCCCCAGCTCTGAAAGCAAGAGCGTGTTATTAACAGCACCAGTTATTGTCCCACTTCGCAGTGTTTACACTCTTACAGACCTGTCTCTCCTGTTCCTATTGAGATCTTATTTATTTTTTTTTCCTATTGAGATTTTAAAAGGCATTGTTGAATATAATTAGATCTTCCTGAATTGCTCTGTGAAGATCTATGCCGTCATTGTCAGTCCAGTCCCATTTATTATAAAGATCTTTCAAAATAAGCATGGATGTTGCTAGATTTTACTATAATTGCCTTTGAAAATATACAACCCCATCGCATACTTACCATCTTGTTTGAGTACTTGTGTCCTTGATTTTGGGGACTACTTGCATGCCAACATCTTTCTCAAGTTGCTTAAGGGTAAAATGTCTATCTGGGTAGGCTGTACATTCAATATAGGCATCTTTTACACTGGAAGCATTTTGGTCACTGAACTTAATTGGCGCTCCAAACTCACTTCGTTTTCGAGAAATCATATATGTAATCTGCAACACATTGAGCAGTAAAAGTAACATCATCAAGTTCATGGAGAAGTGGATGTGTGGTAGACAATACTGGAGCTCTGCTCAGATCCTCTCAAATCTCTTTCTGTACTTTCTGTTTGCCCCTCCAGGTCTGTGTGCTTTCCATTTTCAGAGCACCCCCCCCCCCCCCCCCGCCTGCTGCTCTTCTGCAGAGCACTGCTCTAGGGCTACTGGGACCACTGTGGTACAGAGAATAGGAAGTGACTGGCACTCACCAGTGTTGGACTGGTGGGAGACATGTGTAAGCCCATCTCCTTTGCTTCTGTTTGGGACAACTCGGGTATAATTTACACTCCAGAGTTCCCCTAGGGGTTCAAGCTAAAGCCTTTCTTTACAGGTCTTTTGTCTGAGATTAGTGTCCTTTTTTTTTTTATGATTTTATTCATTTATTTGACAGAGAGAGAGAGCGGGAGAGAGCATAAGCCAGGTGGGGGGCGGGAAGAGGGAAGGGAGAAGCAGACTCTCCACTGAGCAAGGAGCCTGATGTGGGGATCAATCTCAGGACCCTGAGATCATGACCTGAGCCGAAGGCAGACGCTTAACCTACTGAGCCACCCTGGTGCCCCATGAGATTACATCCTTATAGGACTTCTGCTATGTCCCTGTCCTGCTGCTTTTCCTATTATTCTGTGGAGCACTTTCATAATAAATCACTCACATACAAATCTTCTCAGGGGCTGCTCTGGGAATACCGCTGGGTCAGTTTCCTCTGGTTGCTGTAACCAAGTGCCACAGCCTGGGTGGCTTAAAACAACAGGAGTTTAGTTTAACTCTTCTCCCAGATGTAGAGGCTGCAAGTCCAGATCACGTTGAGGGGATTGTTGAGGGGATTGTTCCTTTTAAGGGCTCTGAGGGGGAATCTGTTCTTTGCCTCTATCCTGGCTTCTGGTGATGGCCAGCAATCCTTGCTGCTCCCTGGCTTGTAGATATACCACTCCCATTTCTGCTTCCTTCTTCACATGGTGTTCTCCCTGTGTCTGTGTCTTTGCATGGCCATCTTTTTATAAGGACACCAGTCATATTGGATTGGCTACCCCCATTTCCTAATAGGGTCACCTATGAAGTACTGGGTGTTAGAACTTCAACATATCTCTTTTGGGGAATACAGTTCTGCCCTTAATACCCAAGTACCTCAAACAATGACCATTCTTCTATCCAAGGAAAAACCACATCCCCATTGGCAAACATAGCAAACTTTACAGATCCCTCAGGAATCAGTGTTGTTCAGCATTACAGAGAGATAACACACTGAAGATCATATCCAAGCCTCTGACCTGCTTTGTAGATTCCTTAACCGATTCTTCCTCAATTTCTTTTTCACTGCCCAAAGAAACCCATGGTTTAGAGATAGGTGGCTTATAAACATATACATCTTCTGGAATATGCTCTTTATATTCTTCCTGTTCTTCTGGTACTTCCGGGGGCTAGAGTAAAATAGATAGCACTCTAAAATATATGACCAAAAGTAGGTTATAGCTGCGTGTGTATATTTCACAATAAATTTTATGTTTGTATAAATTAAGCACTTCCTTATTTTCTTTATTCTTGGTTCGTGTTTTTCAATTAGGAGAAGGAAATTAAGCAAAAGAAAAAAATAGCCCATTTAAATTTCACAGTAGCCCTGGAAATAGATACTATTGGTGCCACCACTTTGCAGGCAAGTGGGTCAGTAACTTACCCAAAGTTTAGGTAAGTTCTCCTCTCCAAGAGGAGAACCAGGGGTATGGGACAAAAAGTGGGTGGCCGAGAGCAATGTTACTCCAGATTTATTGTTTCTACTCTCATTGGGTCAGTGGGCAAATAAGTAGAGTATCTGCTACTCTGAGATGTTTGATTTAGCTCATCCCACATTTACTGCTTACCTACTCGAAGTGCCAGAACCCTGTCCAGGTCCCAAGGAAAGAGAGCTGAACAAGAATATTCATAACCATGTATAGGTCTCCCGCAGGGGTATTCCTTTCTTCTGACAATCAACAAAATGCAAGGACTTGGGGTATGCTTACGTTTAAATAGTTTTCTTTGCCCTCTTCGGTTCCAATAAGATAAAAGTTAAGTCCATATCTGAAGTCTTTGTCATAAACAACCAGAAGCTCATCTCCAGGATATTCCTATAGGAATATAATCAAAAGAGAAGGTCAGTTTTCATTCAGTTTATTCAGACAAAAAGTCGATATTTTTCTAATCAATCATAAAAGATAACCATAGTGCTAATCTATGGCTCATAATCCCAGATTGTAAAATTATTCTATTAACAAAGCTCTTAAAGCTCAGTAGGTCCAGGGAAATTTACCATGCAATTTTATTTCTAACAGGGAAAAAAGAAGCGTTCCTTTTATTCGGTGTTGGTGCTCAGTAGCATGTTTGGAGACAAATCAGACCAAAATTATGAATTAAAAAATTAAAGCAGTATAGGAAAATAAGAGTAGATTCCTATTCTAGTTGAAACTGGACAAGGATAAGCTTTTCTGGGTATGAAATAAGAATCAGTCTCTGTTAGGTGTTTGCTTTTCACAGAGGATTATCAAGCAGAATTCCAAAGGTGTGGGCAAGCTAGCCTTTGCCCAATGTAATGGGGGGGAGGGTGCCACAGATTTGAACTGAACAATCTCTCTACTTTTTGTTATTATGTACCAGAAACCTCTTGAGGCAGGTCTGAAAAATAAAGAGCGATGCTGTACTTACCTGGATAACTTTTTTGACTGGATAGAAATCAGATACTGCCCCTCTGTTCTGAAAGTCTGCCAAAATATCTTCTTTTTTGATAAGTATATAAGGTTGTTCATCTGTGATGTCTTTGTCTATTCGGCAGTTAAGTATTTCCTGGGTCTGGGTAGTTAAAACTAAAGGATAAATTTCTGGATGGCCTGGAGTAGGCAAAGTAGAATTTGGACATTAAATATAAGCAATTAAAATATTAAGAGGAAACATGCAGTCATTTGCTTTAAATAATTATCTTGGTTAAAATTTTGAAAGACTTTAAAAATCATTGTTCTTATTTTTAAAGTAAGTATATCCGTTACAGAAAATGTCAAAAAAGATAAAAAGAAGAAAATAACAATTATCTGTAATACTACTTCTCAAGAGAGAGCTTCTATTAATAGTGTGCTCTATTTCTCCTATCTCAAGCCATCTTCTCATTTTCTTATCCTTTTTATCACCAGTGGCTTCCAGGGTCACAGTCTAAGCTCTGCATCTACCCCCAAAACTTCCTTCCCCAACTCTCCCTCCCAGGGTCCTAGAACCCTCTCCCATCTTCTCCAGACCCTATACAACTAGACATCCTGACACCTTTTCTCTTACTGCTCAACAGATGGACCAGCAGGTGGGGAAGTGCATGTGACCTCTCAAGGTGGAATTTGGGGCTTATTTTCCTATAGAAATATTTACCCCCCCCAGTGGCTCTATGATACAGTTATTCAGGTAATTTGGGGGGTGGTTAGTGACTATATGCATAACGCTGATTATATGTGGAAATACATTCCAAATGGCGATCAGTTGGCATAATAAACATTTGGAATACAAGTTGTTCATAAATCAGGGACAAACTGCCATTTCTCTCTCCTCGGGAGTTGGAAATGGGAGAGCTGGGATCCAAACTAAGGTCCCTGCATTCTTACCACCATGCTGTACTTTCTCTCTAATGTGTGGACACAGCAGAGCACAGGAGAGTGTCCTGCCCCTTCCTTACACATGGTCAGGGAGGTAACAGATTACTCTCCACAGGATGCCGGCAATGGCAGTCACTGACCTAGTGGCTGATAGAGCAGGAACCACAGACTCCAGCTCTGCATAACTCACTCCTCAGAATCTTACTGTGCCCTACAGACCAGAGCCCTCAATATGCATCAATTGCCCTGCATTTTGAAAACAGAGCTGATTTAAATAACTCCCATGTATTCCATCTGTACTTTTTTTTTTCCATTTTGGTTGTTATTTTCTTCTTAAAAGCAGTTTTATTGTGATACAATTGGCAAACAATAAACTGTATATATTTAAATTGTACAGTTTGATAAATATATGCATATACCAATGAAGCCATCACCACAGTTGAGGTAAAGAACACACCCATAATCCCCCAAAGTTTCCTCCTGTCCCTTCCTCCCTGCACCCCCCCTCATCCCTAGGCAATCACTGATCTGCTTTCTGTTACTATAGCTTAGTTCACTTTATGGAATACTTATAAATAGAATTACACAGTGTGTATTGTTTCTGTTTATCTTCTTTTACTCAGCATAATTACTTTGAGATTCATTCATTTTGTTGCATGTAACAAATGATTCATTCCTTTACATTTTTGACCGGCATTCCATAAAAGAAGAGATCAATTAGGCAAAGATTTCTCCAGATTTATGACTTTGGGTGTCGTATCTAAGAAATCTTTGCCTAATCCAAGGTCACAAAGATTTTTTCATATGTTTTCTTCTAGAAGTTTTATAATATTTGGTTTTATGTGAAGGTCTATGATCCATTTCAAGTTAATTTTTGTATATGATATGAAGTATGGATTGAAGTTCATTTTTTTTTGCATATAGATGTACAGTTGTTCCAGCATCGTTTATTGAAAAGACTGTCCTTTCTCCACCGAACTGCCTTTGCACTTTTTTGAAAATCCATTGACCATGTATATGTGAGCCTACTTTGGGATTCTTCATTCTCTCTCATTATAGTATCTTTTAAAAATAGTAACAACAGTTAATGCGAACCATCTTTGTGATGACTCCATGTAAGGAAGTGTGCGTGTACTATCTAATTTAACTTCTGCAATAATCTCATGAGGTAGTCTCGCTACCTTGTTTTTCACACAAGGAAGCAGAGGCTCAGAGAGGGGAAGTCATTTGTGACCACACCGTCATTAAGTGGCAGAATTATGAACTGAGCCAGGTCTAATTTCCAAAACTGTGCTATTAATCACTTGTGGTAAACAGAATAGAGTCTCCCTGAAGGTGTCCACGTCCTAATCCCTGAAACCTGTGAATAAGTTCCCTTTTATGACAAAAGTGACTTGCACATGTGATGAAGGTAAGGAACTTGAGATGGGGAGATCATTGGGCCCCCAAGCAGAGCCCAAGATAACCACAATGGTCCTTATAAGAGGAAGGCAGGAGGGCCCAAGTCAAGAGAGGAGATGTGACAAAGAGGCAGAGGTCAAAGAGAGGAAGATTAGAAAATGCTACACTCCTGGCCTTGAAAATAAAGGAAAGAGCCAAGAGTCCATGAATGCAGAGAGCCTTAGCTGAAAAAGGTAAGGAAGTGGATCCTCCCCTCAAAGCTTCCAGAAGGAGCCAGCCCTGTTGATATCTTGACTTTGACCCAATGAAAGTAATGGCAGACTCCTGGTTTCCAAAATTGCAAGATAATAAGCCACTTAATTTTTAAGTGGTTTAAGCCACGAAGTTTGTGGTAATTTGCAGCAATAGGCAATTAATATACCACTGATACTCTAACCAAATTAAAGCATGATTTAGAATTTGGGTAAATTATTTAACTTTCGGGAGTCACAGCATCTCTATCTATGTAATGGTCATAATAATGCCTACTTCATAGAGTTAAACAGATGAGAGGTGTTTGCCTGACATGAAGGTTTTGCTCCATATATATTAGCTAAATGTAAAAATCACATTTATTTTCTAGAAACCTCTTGACATTGCCCTTTAGACCCTTAGGCAACAGTTTTTTAGTTAGTTTGTCGCTCCCTTGGTTCTTGGAAGGAAAGGGAATCCTAGTTCCCTGGGGCATGAGCCTCAAGCCCTAAGCGACAGTTGACAACATCAGGACCCCACAGCAAGAAAGTCAGAGGGGTCCTAATGTTGCCCTCGAAGGTCTAGAGGGTAGAGGAGAGATGTTCTAGTATAAGGTAAATCAAGACCTACCCTCAAGTCTTACTACAATGTACCGAGGTTTTCTTTTTTTCTCCTTAAATAAATAGACATCTATTTTTCATCCCATTTACTTTCTGCTGAAACATCTCCATCATGCCCTGTTCTCAGGTTCGTGGATTTTTCTTGCCAGTCAACACATTTAGTCAAGAACTATTTATGGAGCAACCACTATGTAAAATCATGGTGTTGGTACTAGGGTTAGACTATCTAGAGGGGAGACAGACATCAAACAGACAAATACACTCAGAAATACAGTAGCACAAATCGAGAAAATAGAGTGAAAGCTAGAAGTCAGAACTAAGGAGACTGGGAGTAGTGGTGGTCTCTTTAGACAAGAAAAATAGGGAAAGCCATTTGCTCATTCATTTATTCAACAAATCAATCAACAAATATTTGCTGAGTGCTTACTATGTGTCAAGATCTGTTCTAGGCATTGGAGTACAGTGGTGAACAAGAGAGTTCCTGTTCCCCTGGAGTACATGTGTGCATGTGTGTGAGTGAGGGTGAGTGTGCACAAGGGCCAGCCAGGTGGTGTGAAAATAGATTGTAAATGCATAAAGAAATAAATACAGTCAATCTTCATTATTCATGGGTTTTGTATCTGCAGATTCACTTGTTAAAACTTATTTGTAACCCCGTGCTCACTTTGGCAGCACGTATACGAAGATTGGCACAATACAGAGAAGATTAGCATGGCCCCCATGCAAGGGTGACACACAAACTTGTGAAGCATTACATATTTAGAAAACAAAACAAAAATATGTAACCGCAACATCAATAGTCATGGTGCTTCTACCATCATTAGTAACCATGCTTACGGTGGCAAAAAGTTTGAGTTGCCCAATGTGCACGTTCCCAGCTGAGGTCAAACAAGCTGATGCTCTCCATCTTGGATCAGTCCTCAAACTGTAAACGAGTGTCCTTCCCTCTGTCTATTTAGTGCCAAATCTTTCACATTTTTGTACTTTTTCTATTGGTGATTTTGCCCGTTAATGAGCCCCAAGCATAGTGCTGAAGTGCTATGTAGCATTCCTAAATAAATGCAAGAAGGCTGGGGTGCACCTTGTGAAGAAAATACATGTATTAGATAAGCATTGGTCAGAGGCAAGTTACACTGCTGTTGGCCATGAGTTCAATGTTAACGAATCAACAAGTATATACTAAATAAGGTGTCTTTAAACAGAAACACACATAAAACAAGTTTATATATTGATTGGCTAATGAAAATGTAGTGACCAGAGGCTCATAGGAACCTAACTGTATTTACCCTAGGAGCAATAGCTCAGTATTTACTAATTCAGTGTTTGCAACTGTATAGAACTTCCAAGAAAAATAAGAATTGACTGTACTTTAATTTCAGAATTAGGATAAGTGCTATGAAGGCAATAAAATGGTACAAGGTGAAGGAGAGTCAAGGAAATCCTCTTGCAGAGGTGGGATTGGAGTGAGATCTGAATGGTGAAAAGGAGATAGATGCGTAAAGATCTGGGGGAAGATCTATCCAGGTATCAGGAATAGCAAGAGCAAAGGCCCTGAGGCAGGAATAACTTTGATGTGCTCTGTGCTAAGCAAGGCTGGTGGGCTCTAGGTTGGGGTGGGGGGGGCAGGGGGAGAGGAGAGAGACAGAGAGAGAGACAAAGAGGAAGGCAGAGCTGGGACTGCTATAATGGCAAAGTAAAGCCATGAGAGAGTTTAAGCAGGAAAGACACATGACCAGGTGGTGTACAGAATGGGTTGAAGGAGAGTGAGTGGAAGCAGTGATACCAGTTGGGGGCTAAGGAACCAACCTAGATGAGAGATGTGGAGGTCTGGACTAAGGTTGCAGATGCGGACATAATGGGAAGTAGATGGGATGTATTTTAGAGGTGGAATGGTTTAGATGGGGATGGGGAGGTGTTGAGGGGGAGAAAGGAGTCAAAGATGACTTCCAAGTTTTTGGGTGGTACATTCATTAGTTCAATAAATCATTTATTGGGCAGTGTGCCCTGTTCCACGGCCATTAACTATCAGCTGACATCCTCCTGCCATCTCCACTCCCCCTCTACCACCCTGGCCCGGGCCACCACCCTCTCTTTCCTAGGTTCCTGCAATAGTTTTCTGACTGCTTTCTGCTTCTGTGCCTGACATTCTCAGCTAGGTAGCCAGGGTGACACTGTAAAAACAAGTCAGATCCCATCACTCCACTGCTTAAATACCACTTGAGTAGCCTCCATCCTACATGACTCAAAGTCAGAGCCCTTACAACAGCCTACAAGGCTTTTAGATCTCCCTCCTCCCTACCCTTCACTGTTTCCTCCCTGTCTCTAGACACAAAGGGCGTCACCTAAGTCCAGTCTAAGAGGAAAGTTTCCACAACAACCAAAACAAAAGGTCCTGTTGGAATAAGATAATTTCGCCTCTAAAAG
Organism: Ursus americanus; assembly: GCF_024610735.1. Classification (NCBI taxonomy): domain Eukaryota; kingdom Metazoa; phylum Chordata; class Mammalia; order Carnivora; family Ursidae; genus Ursus; species Ursus americanus. The sequence continues at coordinate 37,623,528 of NC_142138.1, read as the reverse complement.
TAGGAGTCACATTAATTTGGTTGTCTAGGTTCTAGTTTATTTGCTTAAAAATTAACCTCTTTATTTGAAATACATCGATCTTACCATGAAGTACAGATAAGTATTGCCCACAAATCAGAGCCTTAAAAATATTATTCTAATGAAAGTAATAACTTGCAGACTAATAACACTTTCTAGTCTCCTCCGTAACCATACTGTGTTAGATTTGTGAAAGACTGCTCAGTTCAAGTCTATTTCTCAGTTTGAAATTCTCTCTTCCACTCCTTTATTCTTTTTTCAAAATTTTTCGCTTTATATTCTAAATGACATAATGTAGTTTTAGCCCATGTACATCTTGATTAATCACTTCAATTTGTATTTTTGTTTGCTCATTGCATATTAAAATATTATAAGGCTGGGGTCATAAATTCTAAATTATATTTCCACTTACCCATGCTCTCCATATTTATAGGTTCTCTTTCTTCACTATCTAGAATATAATAAAATGATGTGACATTTACATTTTTGAATCAAACAAACGTTGTAGTTAATTACAGTCTTTTACCAGCTTCAAAGCACAAAACATAAACAAAGATACAATGAAGATTTAAACTATTTTATGAAAGATTAAATAGAATTTGAATAATTATCTTTTCCACAGAATTATCTCTTAGTGATATATTTGCTATGGCATGCATTATATGACTTTTAACAGGTATTATAATGAAATGAATCAAAAATAAGAATAAATCTCCATACTTTAAATTCCATTTGTGGTTGACTTTATGATAGCAAAGCTATTTCGTTATTTGATACATTAAACCACAGTCATCTTGGTGGTTAATATACATACAAATACTAGATGCATAAAAATCCCATTAATGAAAAAACAATCCTACCAGGTAATGCTTGTTTGGTTTTGCCCCGTTTGGGCTTTTTCTGGCCACCTGAGCTTTTTTGTTTTTGAGATTTTGGTGCCATGGTTCTGACTTAGGCTGCATGAAGAGATAACGTCATTAGTAAACTCTATTTTACAGTTTCAAATAATAAGCATTATCATTTAGTAAAACATAAGAATATGTTTTCTCAGCTTTGCCTCTGGTTAAATTGACATGTGTCTTCATAGAATGGCTGTCCTATGACGGAAGGTTTATTGTAACAACAATCTTACTGATAAGATCTTGCCATTCTGGTGGAGCCATGCAGCTGAGGTACACAGAAACCACATGCCAACACTTCGAGTTTCCCGCCATAGGTCCGCTGTGAAAGCAGGACGGAGGACATTGGTTCCCCCGCCTCTTGCTGCTGTTCCCATCCCAGGGAGTCGCTGTCTGCTGCCCCGTGCCCAGCTCCCCAGCAGCTGCCCCAGCCGCAAAGACAGGCCGAAAGTCCACGGGCAGGCACAGGCCCATAACATGCATATTGGTATATCATTTTTACACTTCCCATAATTTAAATAGTACTTGTGTCCTAGTATGTGTGCATGTAACCACTGTGCCCTTATTCGTGCTGTCAGAGAATGCCTCCAAAAGTTTCTGTGGAACTGTTCATCAGTTTTGGCTGAGGTCATTTGCCATCCGATCGGATCCTTGTCATCCCCATGGTCACCCCTGTCTCGTCTTGTTAGACGGTTAGGAGTGTGATTCAGGCATCTAAGCAGCAAGGTTGAAAAATAGACTCTGCCGTTAACCAGCTGAGTGATCCTTGGCAAATTAGATGTCTTCTGAGTCTCAGGTTTTTCATGTTTAAAGGGGATGATAATAATAGAACGTACCTCACAAGACGGTTGCAATGGTTTAATAAAGTTTTATCGTCCTCAACTTAGGTCAGTCAGGCTGGTTTGCCTAGTTGTTTTTTTTTTGTTTGTTTGTTTTTTAAGATTTATTTATTAGAGAGAGAGAGCACGAGGGTAGGGCAGAGGGAAGAAGGAGAGACAGACTCTGAAGCCGACTCTGCACTGAGTGCAGAGCCCGACGTGGGGCTCGATCTCACCACCCTGAGATCAGGGCCTGAGCGGACACCAAGAGTCAGACGCTCAACCGACTGTGCCACCCAGGTGCCCCTGGTTGCCTCATTTTAACAAACCAATTTAGAGTGAAGATTATTTCATAGTCCACAGTCAGAATATTCTGACTTGGTTTTATGTGTCAGCCCATGATGACTAAATCTGAAACAAAGTGTGGGGGGTATGTTTGTGGTCTACATTTTTTTACTTCAGACTTTTCACATGTGTTTTTTCAAAAGGCAATAATGATAGCTCATGTTTGTTGAGTGTTTACTATGTGCCAGGCACAGTCCTAATTTGAGCCACCCTTTTAGATAAGCATTTTATGAATACTTTTATCTTCATCCCCATCTTATAAGGTAAAACAGAGGCCAGGAAACTTGCCTGAGGGGATACACAAAGTATGAGCGGTAGAGTCAGGGTGTGAGGCCACCCAGTCAGGCCCCAGTGCCCACAGTTTTAATCTTTGTACAAGACTATCCCTTGGCTTTCAATGGTAACTGTTCACTGTGTTTCATTACATATGAAATTATTTAAAATCATTGTCTTTACCTAGAAACGTATGATTTTATGATTTAATCAGCATTTTATAAATCTGACTACTTGGGAATTTCTACTTTTTAAATATCCTGCAATGAATGGCTCTGACCCAACTTTTCAGCCTATCAAGCATCCTCCAGCCCTCTTCTCAGCCTCAGTATGATTTCAAATCTTGGACCTTGTCCTTTCTTCAGAAAATTCTTTATCAGTGTACCCCTCTCCATATTCTGTTCCAGCTGCATTTGCCTTAAAATACTCAAAACACTCTGCATACCAGCTGGATTTGCCCTACCCACATATACACACATACCTTCACCATCAGCACCATCACCATTCATTCCACAAAGATTCATTGAGGAATTGTGGTGCACCAGATTCTGTCCTAGCTGTTAGGAATACAGCAGTGAACCAAATAGACAAAACCCTTGCTCTGCTAGAGCATATATTCTAGAGGGAGACAGACAATTCCGGGGTAGGAATATGCTCGGCATATTTAAGAGAACAGCGGGAAGGTCAGGATGGCCAGAGCAGAGTGATGAGGGGACTAGGAGATGAAGATGGTCAGAGAGGTGATGAGGGTATATATTAGTCAGCTCTGCTAGGGTACTAAAAGCCCTGCAGATCTCAGTAATATACAACAACAAACGCTTTTTCTTCTTATGTTCTGTATCATAACAGTGAGTGAGCTACTGCTTCAAGTCTTATTCTGGGACTCAGGCTGAAGGAGCAGCCCCTCTTTGACAGCCCCTACTTTCATGGCAGAATAAAAAGCGAGAGAGCTACCAGAACTGTGTAATGCCTCCTCAGTCTTCTCCGTAGCACTGATGTACTGTCCTTTCTGCTTGTATTCCATCGGCCCAAGCAAGTCACACGGCCGCTGTTACCTGCTCCCCACCATGCACACATTTCTCTGCTCGTTTAAATCCTACTCATTCCTCAAGGCTCAACTCCAATGTGACCTTCTCTCTGAAGCCTCCCCAACTTTCTCACTCAGGCTGAAACAATCTTGTTTTCCCTGACACCCTCTAATCACGTTCTATGTAATTATACCAGGTCTCCGCAAAGGCAGAAGGCCTCAAACTCAAGAGCTTCCTGAACGAGGGCTGTGAATTGATTCAGCATGCAGCATACACCATGGGGAAGGAGAGAGAAATCATTGAGCAGGCACTCAGACAAGGCCCTTACTTTCAAAGTTGTAATGTTCTCCCATTCATCTTCATTCTTCATCTACTCCAGCCCTTTTGTAACAGACCTGAAGTCACCTAACTACGTCAGCCCACTCTAATCTTTTCTTCTTTGATCCTCTGTGCCAGAATCATGGTGTTTTCCTTCTCCTTCCTCCCTCCCTCCCTCCCTCCCTCCCTCATTTACTGAGCTCCTGCCCTTGCACAGCGATGCGCTAGACAACACCTGTGAACAGGTCGTAGTACCCGCCCTGACAGTTCTTAGACTGTCGTTAACTGCTCTCTCCTTGCTATTTTTGTCTCCTGGCTAGGCTGGACGTTCTTTGAAATCAGGGAAAGTTTTGTAGTTTTTTGCAGTCTTCACTGTCGTCAAGCACATCGCTGGCCCCGCGAGTGTTCCAAGCGCCGTTGAAAGGAGTAAAACACTTGTTTTCCAAGCCTCCTTTCCCATTCAGACCTCCCCTTACCTGATACTGCTCAACTGAAGGGAAAAGAAAACTCTTTCCAGTACCCTGGTGGAAGCTCCTCTGGGAGCTGGAGATGGAAGTTCGATTCTCCTCTCTCATAAAATGTCCCAAGAGCTCAAACGGCAGCTCCCTGGCAAGGGGTTGCTATGACACATCCGTTGATAAGAGGAAAGAGGCGGCTCCTCTGCTGAGATTGACAAAACACCACCACCAATACAGTGTCCATTCTCTAGCCGTCTCTTCAAGAGCGCCCTTGTGATTGGTTGCTATGATGCTGAAGTCACGCAACTTGAGCGGCGGCAAGGTCCTCGGTTTTCCGCTGGCAAGGAAGGAGTTGTGCAATTTGGGCTCGAGTATAAGAGGGCGGTGGCTTGGCTTGACCCCAGGACCGACAGCCATGCTTCGCACCAAAAGATGCGACAGTGCAACAGTACCCAAAGACGAATCCTTCTAGGGTGTGCTCTCTAGCAGCAGGGGATGAAGGATGATAGGAAGATCGAGGGCTTGAAACCCCTTAAGACAGCTCTGCTTACCCCATTGCCGGTCTGGGGGCAGTCCCAGGAACCTGTCCTAGATTCCAGTGTGCAGGAGATAAAATCTGGCCGGATTGGGTGTCGTGGGTGTCCCGGAATTCTGATGTGTTACATTTTCCTCTTGCCAAAGTAATTTTTGTATAGTTTGACTCATACTGGAAGTCTCAGGAGAGGAGGATTAAATCCCTTAGTAACTCTATGGCTCATTTTATCTGTGGTTATGAGTCCTATGGGATTCTTACAGGGAAACTCATCTCCCTGAACACTGGTTCTCCCTTTCCTTAAAAAAAATAATTAAAACTGCCTAATTTGTAAGCTGGCAGAATTTAATAAAATCTGCAATTGACTGCTGTAATTGGTCCAAATTAATTTTTTACATCCAATTTAAATGAAAATATTTAATTGAGAAGAGGCTTATAGATTCATGACATAGTGAAGATATGGTCCTAAATAGGATGACTTTACATGATGTGTTGAAAGATCACGCATATTCTTTCAAATTTCTGAAGAATTTGTTTTTGCAAATGAAAATAAATTTTACTAAAGAAATCATTAAAAAAAAAAAAACCGGAAGGAGGATTTACCATTCTGACATTGTGACAATCTTTTCCCAGGCTCTTCTATTCCCTGACACTGAAAGGTTAGTTTTCCAGTGCTGAGCCTTCTTTTCTTACTCTGCACCTTGCTGGTGGCATATTTAGTCCCCTTAGCTTTAGCCATTCTGCAAAGCACATCAAGGACTTCCATTTCTTTATTTTCAGCCTCATACATCTCTTAAATTTCATTCAGACCTGAATTTCCACTACCTACTGGATACTTCCAAATGCATGTCTCACTTAGTTCATGGTGTTTAATAGTTGCTAGATGAAGATATTGAATGAATAATTACTGTACCACAGGCATCACAGCTTAGCAGAGGCAAAAGTCAATTCATTGTCTTTCAGATATCTTTTGGGTATTTTTTGGAAACTTTTTTCCTCCTTTATTTTCTACCTTAGGTAATAATATCCACTGTCCATTGGTCTGCAAAGCTAGAAATCTGAGAGTCATGCCTCACTCCTACTGCTTACAGTAAATAGGTCACTAAGTCCTGTCATTTTCCTTTCCTAAATTATCTCTCAAATAGTTAATCTCTTCTTAGCCATCCTCACTGCCTCTGCCCTATCTCAGGAAGGCCTTATTTCTTTCTTCTTCTTTTTTTAGAAGATTTTATTTATTTATTTGACAGAGAGAGACAGCGAGAGAGGGAACACAAGCAGGGGGAGTGGGAGTGGGAGGAGCAGGCTTCCTGCTGAGCTGGGAGCCCGATGCGGGGCTCGATCCCAGGACCCTGGGATCATGACCTGAGCCAAAGGCAGACGCTTAATGACTGAGCCCCCCCCCCCCCCGGCGCCCCAGGAAGGCCTTATTTCTCAGCTAGATGGTGGTAATAGTCTCTTGACGTGTTCTGTTTCCTCCTCTCTCATTCGTTTGCCACTTTGACATGGAGTGTTCTACAACAGAGATTCAATCTTGACCTCGGCTTGCGTAAATATTTGCAATCTGGCATAGGAAACTCAGTACAAATAGGGTTCTGAAAGATGCCTCAAACATATCTAGGAGATAATGAGTTATTTTTCTAACCTCATTTCCTGGTTCCTCATTTTCCCCGTTCAACCCATGTGTTAGTCCAGTGCTTCTTAAGTGAAGCCCCTGAGAGCCGAGGGGGCATAAAAACACAGGGAGTGGTGATAATAGGGTGATGGTAAGAGAGTTACAGCTTGAAAAAGACTTCTGAAACTCAGGTATATTTGTTTCATATAAAGAATCCATGAAGCTTTTGCATTCTGCTTCACAGATGTATTCATGTTTATTTTCATTTTTAAAATGTCTAAAATCCCTATTCAGTGTTGTATGTCAATCATAGTCCAATAAAACTGGAGAAAATGTCTAAAACCACTATTTATTAAAATTGACACAAAGTGGAATAAACGCAAAGAAGCCCCAGGCAGCTGGGACATGCTCGTCCTGTGGTTTTCCACAGCCCCTGGCATGGTGCTTCATAGGCCCGGGACTTGTCCCAGGATTAGAGGCAGAGCTCTGGTTTTGCAGAGCTCACTACTGCTCCCCCTATCTGCCAAGCCCTTTAACAACTAAGCATTTGCTCATCCCACACCTCTGCTCTATCTCTACCTCAATCTGCAGTGCCTTTCTTCATCTTCGTTACCTAGTAAGCTCCTATTTATTTTTCAACACCCAGCTCAAATATCACCTTCTCTGCAAAGCCGTTTGGGCACCCAACAGAATTAGTCACTCTTTTCTCTGTTTTTCCATTATAGCAAGTATGACGCTGTGTTGTGATGACTTCTTTACATGAATGTCTCCCCCGCTGGACTTCAGGGGGGAAATGGTGTCTCTTTCCTTCCTATCTCCATTGTTTAGTGCAGTATCTAACATGGGTATCTAGTAAAACATATGTAGAATTATTTAATTGATTAACTATTCTTGAGAACCCATCTAGAAAAAGCTACCTAAAAAAAGTGTCTTTGCATTCTTCCAAAGAATTTCCTTTCCTTAAAAAAAATTTCATAGTCCTTTGCAGTCAGATTTAAGGAAGTAAAGATTATAACCTTGTGATTTGCATGAGACATCAAGACTTTTTGTCATCTTTTCTTTAGAGACACCATAAGGGGATGACAATTGGAGAAATGAGTCATAAGTCATGATACCAAGAAAGTTAGAAATTAAATGGAAAATGTTTAGTAATTTCTTCATGTTACAAACTCAAGTTACAAATGATTGACTGAACATCTGTTTTTTCCTGGGAGTGGTCAGAAATGAAACATCCCCGTGGTGGCTAGTGAACACTTACATGCTCTTCCAGGGGATGCGGAATTAAATTAGCTTAAAACTTGAAGATATGTAAAAATTAGTTTCAGTTTTACTAGTTGAGTGAAAATGTAGAGTCAAGAATTTGTAGTTGAAAATACTTATCTGATTATTTAAGGACATCTTGATAAGTTTCAGATTGTATTTATAGAAGTGGAATCTGACAAATTAGATATGAGGTGGCTCTTTACTAATTATTATTTTAGTGAATGACTCCCCCATCCCTTTTAATAATTTTTTTTTAATAAAAGAGCTCAGAAACTAGAGGTTGAGGACCCTGAATAGGAGTCATTATGCCTTTTTTTTTTTTTTTTTTTGCCTGTGTCAGTATGCCTGGGAGGGAGAGAGGGTGGCAGGGAAGGAAGGGTCCTTGTTTGAATTCTAAACGGCTGGGATTCGACATGTTTGAAAAGTGTTCGAGAAAACTATTACAACCTATTGCATGAGGAACTGTGGAGCATCCTAGCAGAATACTCAGCTTCTGAAATGAGAAAACAGAACAGTCTGACCTGGGCACAAAGCTTTAGCTTTTGAAGGAGAGGATCAATTATGGCAATTTAAGAAAAAATGACCTAAAACCTCAATACGAAATTGGAATGTGTCTAACACTAAAATGAGGAGATAAGCATTTCTGATGATTTCTACACAGAATAGCTTGAGTCTAACAGGAACTAAAGAGGATTACCACCCCCCCACCCCCCGCCACCCTCTGCCACTGCAGCCCCCATCAGAATTGCTGGAAGGCTTGGGCAGCAGATGTCCCTGGAAGAACCAATGCGGGAGCCGAGGAGGAAAATATGTGGCCACGTGGTCACAGAGTGGTCTTATTTGTAGGTATAGATGAGACTCCATTCTTTACACCCAGAAAGAGTTGGTGGTGGGAGAGTCTTTGGTGATGATAGTCCTACAATATCAGTGGGCATCAAGAGCCAGTGAAATATCAGTTCTGGATGTGTAATGATTATTACTATTAAGGCACTTTAAATATTTTTAAGAATGGAATCATTCAAATAATACTGTCTTTAAAGTTAGAAAATTATGTTGGAGGCTAAACTTGGCACTTTCTGGATAAGTGATATCAAACAAGCTATTAAACTCTGTTTCTCAGTTGTACATCTGCAAAATCTGGGAAGACAATGCTTTTCTCAGTGCCAAGCCAGATAAAGGTTGAGAGCAGCCACGCTGCTGCCATCAGGGGCATTTCTCGAAAGAGATGAGACTTTACAGTAGTGAATTAGAAATAGGTTGTCAGTTAGTCCAGCTTTCTACAAGGGACTTCTTCCATACCAGGAGAGGGAGAAAACTGATTCTTCTCTCCACCAAGAAGACAGCTTTAGATTTGAAATAGAATCTGTGTTGAATATTTTTGTCACTTGGTACAAATCACAAGGTTTCACCAAAAGGCAATACCCCCATCTCTGAGTTCAGCCACTTTGAATGTTTAAATTTTGAACAGTTTAATATGCTCTCCAGAAGTTGTTTAGTTTGGAAAATTGTGTTTAATAAATTATTTCAAATGTAAAGAAAAAGTATACATGTTAACAGAAATCAGTTTTTTCCTATTTCCATTAGAAATATGGTGAATGAATTTTTAAAGAATATTATTAGTATGAAGGGATGCCTGTCCAGATTGCCCACAGATCTTAATCTGTCCCTTCCCCTTGGCACTGCCAAAAAAAGGCCAGTAGTGACTCAAATGTGGTGCTTCCTCATGAATAGCTGTGGAATAAGAATTAATCTTAAATTCCATTCAATTTGTAGACACTGCCTCTGCCCTTTGATGAATAAAGGTAGATTTGAATATTCAACAATCTACTAGATATTTCTACTTGAATGTCTAATACAGGGTTATCTAAAGTATGGCCCCTCAGATCACAGCCAGTCAGGAAATATTTGCTACTAGTCTACTAGTCCAAGAAAAAATTTTACCCATCTGCAAAAAAAGTACAGAAATTAAAAGTACTTAAAAACTTTAGAGCAATTTGATGGAGGAACTACTTATGTTACATACTAACAAAATTGAAGTTTATATTTTAAATGTCTTTATTTCATTTTCTAGCAACTTATGTAGTATGGAAGTATCAGCTTGTGAGAGAAATGGAAACAAAACCAAATTAAGTGGCCTCCCGCAGTCTGAGAAGCACTGAGTAGACATCTCAAACACACGTTCAAAACCAACTCCTGATTCTCCCCACCGATGTGCTGGTCCTGCAGTCGGCTTCACCGCCACTGATGGCAATTCCATCTTTATGGCTGCTCGGGGCAAAAACCTACGAGTCATCCCTGACTCCTTTGCTTTCACCTTTCACTCTTTTGAGACATATTTTGAACACTGCAGCCAGAGGGATACACTTTTAAAACATCAGACAAATCATGCCAGTCTTCTGCTTAAAACCCTCCAATGGCTCCCACTCTACGTGAAAGCCAACGTGCACACAATGGCCTACGATTGTGGTCCAGCATACCCTGGCCCCTGCTACTAGCCTCATTTCCCCCCATTCCTCCCTGCGGCTCCCACAGCTGCAGACACACTGGCCGTCTTGGGGTTGCTCAAACAGACCAGGCACACATCTGCTCTACATGGGCTGTTCCCTCTGCTGGAACACTTAAAGCAGATAGCTTTCAAGTTTTTGCTAAAATGTTAACTTCTCAATGAGGTCTATCTCCACTTTATTTAAAGTGGCATCTTCTCGGGACGCCTGGGTAGCGCAGTCATTAAAGCGTCTGCCTTCGGCTCAGGGCGTGATCCCGGCGTACCAGGATCGAGTCCCACATCGGGCTCCTCCACTATGAGCCTGCTTCTTCCTCTCCCACTCCCCCTGCTGTGTTCCCTCTCTCGCTGGCTGTCTCTCTGTCACATAAATAAATAAAATCTTTAAAAAAAATAAAAATAAAAAAAAATAAAGTGGCATCTTCTCAACAGTCCTCATTCTCCTTTCTCTGATTTGTTCTTGTTTATTTTTAAGATTTTATTTATTTATTTATTTATTTATTTATTTATTTATTTATTTATTTCAGAGAAAGAGTGTGCAAGTGAGGGAAGGGGCAGAGGAAGAGGGAGAGAATCTCAAGCAGACTCCTGCACTGAGCGTGGAGCCCATGGTGGTGGGTAGGGATGCAATATCTCATGACCCTGAGATTAGGACCTGAGCTGAAACCAAGAGCTGGGGGCTTAACGGATTGAGCCACCCAGGTGCTCCTCTCTGAGTTATTTTTAATCCCATAGCATTGACCGCCTTCTAACACAATTTTTTTTTCTATATTTTACTTACTATGGTCATTGACTGTTTTTGTCTGCTAAAAGGTAAACTTCGCAAGGGCAGAAATTTTTGTCTTTTTTACTGCTGCATCCCCAGTGCCCGAATCTCTGCCTGGCATATAGATGATACACCATATCATAGTCAGTAAATGATCTGGAACAACTGCTTTGGAGAGTAATTTGGGAGTACCTATTAAAACTGAAAATGCACATATCCTATAATCTAGCAATTCTACTCCAGGCTAGTTACCTTAGAGGGACTCCTACATGTGTACACGAGGGAACGCTTCATAGACGTTGACTGCGGAATTTCTTTGTAATGGAAAAGATAAAAAAAAACCTGAACGTCCCTCAGTAGGAAAATGGATAGTGTTTTGCTTTAGTCAATAAATTACCATAAAGCTGCCAAAATGAACAAACTTGCATAGATACAGCTCAGAACCAGAATGGTGAGACATTGAAGACGATGTACAGAGCAATGCCGTCGTTGGGAACAAAAGCATGCGCGAGTTATCTCTACTTATTATGGGCACCTGTGTGCGAGAACATACACAGATGAACTACTGTGATGATTTATACCAATTCACGGCAGAAGGTTACTTTTGGGGAGGGGGTAACTTTACAATGTTTTATTTTTTTGTAAAATAAAAAGACGAAATAAATCAAGTGATGTGTAAAATTTGTTGAAGTTGGGGACTGTATTTTTGTGATTTTTTTTTGGTGCTTTTTGGTATTCAAAATTTTCTTAAAATTAAAAAAAATTGCCTTCTAGACTGTAAGATCTTTAAAGGCAGAAGCTATGTTTTATTCATATTTCTATCCATAGGACCTAATATTCTTATTAGAATATAAAAGATTGTTGAATATGTATGTGTTGATAAGTAAACATTTTAAAGATTAATTTATTTATTTTAGAGAAAGCACAAGCCAGAGGGGCAAAGGAAAAGGGCAGAGGGACAAGGAGAGAGAATCCCAAACAGACTCCGCGCTGAGCACAGAGCCCAACACGGGGCTTGATCTCACAACCCTGAGATCATGACCTGAGCTGAAACCAACAGTCAGATGCTCAACCAACTGAGCCACCCAGGCACCCCATAAGTAAACATTTTAATTTAAAAAAGAGAGAAGGAATTAAGGGGGGAAAAAGATGAGTGGTATAGATAGAAAGGTAAAAAATTTGGGGGGTTGACATATGTGTGACTTAGCACTCATGCTACCTGAGACTTTCAACTCTGGCTACGTCACTCTGAAACAGGATTTTTAAGAGACTAAAAAGATGAAGATGTGAAAAAGCTCTCTATTATCCTTCAGATACAAAGAATGCTATGGGGATTCATTGGTTATTGTGGTTATGTTTCCCAATTCCCAACAGATATTAACCTTTGCGATTCAGGAACAACAACAAAAAAGAAATTCCTGAAATCATGTTACTTTGTACTTTTTATAACACTTTGTTTATATGTTTTTGAAATATAATGAGTAACCATTATAATGAACAATTAATTATTTTCCTGCACAGGGTTATACTAAAAGTTCCAGAGCTTTTTTTCTGTTTAAAAAAAGATATTAATAAAAGTATGGGTTCTTATCATTATGAACCATTATATTGGACAAGATTATGTATTTCAGTTACATATAACAATGATCACTACTGAATATAGACATTTCATAAAAGAAGTCATTAAAAGAAGGAAGCATTAATACAAAATAAATTCTAAATAAAAATCATTTAAAAAAATAAAAACAATCTAATACTGAAAAAGTTATTCTTCAAGTGATAATTTAAAACACATAAGACATTAATTGTCTTATCCAATGGATTTGGTCTTTGTTTTGTGACACATATTCCAGATAAGGAAAAATTTCTCTCATTCCGTGTTTGATATTGGTTTAGTTGTTAGCGCTTCCAAAGTGTTACCAGATTGGGCATTAGGGCACATATAAGCTCATTTACTTTTTTAGCAATGAAAATATTTTGTCTATTTTACAAAGAACTATATCTTTTAGTAAATAGTCAAACACTGGAAATTGCAGAAACATGATTAGATAATATTCAAATAATGTAACATTTGGATTTTCTAGCAAGATCAACAGTGTTACATAGAAATATGTTGACATTGCCAAGTTAGGGAGTTATTTTTCTTGAAAAACTTGTTATCTTTTGAAATACCATACCATCCATTGGATTAGCACAATGTATTCTATGTATATAAACATATTAATGTTTGTTTTATTTGCAGGAAGTACTCACCAGTAAGGCTAGGTACACACCCTTGTAACATGACAACAATAACAAGCAAGACTGAATAGATCTTAACTGGTGCTCTCTAATGTGCTCCTGTCATGCTTTCCAGAAATATTGACCTTAATCTTTGACTCTGCATGTCAGCATTTCCTGTCTTCCTTTTGACTTGATGTTAGTATATTCCTTTGAGCCAATAATATTACTATGTTGATTGTTAAGGTTTAATTTTCTCCCCTACATTGTTTTGGCATCTTTGTCAAAAATCAATTGACTGTACACCAAGATAAAAAAATAAAAGTACAGCATCAGGAAAATAGTCAATATTATTGTAATAACATTGTATGTTGACAGATGGTGACTACACTTATTGTGGTGAGCACTGAATAATGTATAGAATTGTAGAATCATTATGTCGTACACCTGGAACTAATATAACATTGTGTGTCAACTGTACCTCAATAAAAAAGGGAGACATAACCAAATATCAAATTAGTGAAATATTAATTTCATATTAAAAAAGCAAAAAAGAAGAAGAAAAAAAATAAATTGACCATATATATGTGTGGATCTATTTCTGGATTCTCTAGTCTGTTCTATTTTCTATGTATATTTTATAAGTCTCTTTTCATGAATACCAAACTGTCTTCCTTATATACCTTTATAATAAGTCTTGAAATCAGGTAAGGTGAATTCTCCAATTTTGTCCTTATTTTTAAAAATTGCTTTGGGACACTGGGTGGCTCAGTCAGTTAAGCACCTGCCTTAGGCTCTGGTCATAATCTCAGGGTCCTGGGATCCAGCCCCGCATCAGGCTCCCTGCTCAGTGGGTAGTCTGGTTCTCCCTTCCATCTTCCCCAAGCTCCCCACCTGGCTTATGCTCTCTCTTGCTCTCTCTCTCAGTCAAATAAATGAATAAAATCTTAAAAAATTAAATAAAAATTGTTTTGTTTATTCTTGGCTCTTTGCATTTACATATTAATTTTAGAAACAGCTTATTAATTTCTACAAAAGAGCTTTCTGGAATTTTGATTGAGATTGGTTTGAAACTGTAAATGAATTTGGGGAGAATTGATATGTTAACAATATTGAGTCTTGCAATCTATGAACATAGTTGATCTTGTCATTAATTTAAATTAATTTTAACTTAAATAAAAAAATCAGTATTTACAAGCACATAAAATATGCCAGGCACAGTATTGGGTGCTTTACATGTATACTATTAATTAAAATTTGTCATTCCTTTCATTAGACAGATTAAACACAGAAGAAAATAGGGAGGTGGAGAGGCTCAGTAATTCTGCACAGTCAGTAAATGGAATTAAAGGGGATATGGGCCCCATTTGTCAGACTCAATTTTCTATTCTTCAGTTTACTTAACTCGGCTCCAATGAGGGTTAAGTGTGGGCCATCCTTTATGCCTGTGAACCTCTCCAAAGTTTAGATTGTTCCTGAACAATCAAGCATTTCAAACTCCCACTGTTGTGAGAACTTCACTGTTATGGTAAGGAAATAGTGTTAAATCACATGGAGGCATACAGGCATTAGAGATTAAATTATATTTTCCAAATTACACTTGAGAATCAAGTGTGCCAGTTGCATGCTTTTTAATATCTACCATGTTCACAGCACCTGGGATTCAGGTTTACTAACAGCATGAAATTCCTGTACCCCATTGCAAGAAAATATATTTCTATTTATAAATTATCCATGCAAACTGGTTTAGGATTTTTTAAAAGGTTTTATAAAAGATCTGACAGTTCTGATATAACTTGGGAGAATTACCTGTTTGGGATATTCAGTGACCTTTACAAACTTATCTGCAGCCCCCAAAATAATTTAAAAAAATCAATTAAAACAAAGCTGAAGTGGTTGTAATTTAAATTAATCAGAGTTCCTGATCTATTCCTAATAAGAAGTGAGCTTAGGTTTAATATTTTAAAAGAATTCATGAAGATAAAGTTTATAATTGAAGATCTGCTGTTAAGGAAAAAGAGAGTGGATGACACTTGATTAAGATGGTAAGGCAGACTTTATTTAGGACCATCCAGATAGTTATAGGGAGCCCTGCAATGGGATTTTACCGTGGGAGAGAGATGAGGCTCAGCTCGTAACACAGCAAGGGCAAGTGGAAATTGATAGCCCAGGAGCAGGGTAGGGGTCAGTGAATGGAAAATCACTAAGAGAAAACAACAAGATTGTTTTGGCTAAACCCACCGAACAGGATTCTTGCTGAAAACAGCCTTGGGTGACCAGACTTCACGGGGGGGTGGGGGTGGGGGGGTGGATAGGGAACCTAATTACATATTGAGGATGATCAGATATTGAGAGGTGTATGTGGGGGGAGTGTTTTGGTCAAACTGCTTAGCAGGGTTCTTGCTAAAACTGGATTTTACAAGAAAATGCAAAGATGAACCTAGGAGGTTTAGCAGCCTGGCTAATGTTTAGTCAAGCAAAGAATCTTTGTCACTGCCTCAAGTATGTCCAGTCACATTTCTTCTAAGAGCTCTCCAGGGCTTTCTGACCCAGCACCCGGTCTAGAGGAGTCTAGTTGACAGTCTACAAGCAATTCTGCGAAGCCTGGAGGCCTCGAGGAGGTACAACGCTCAGGCTCGAAAAGTCTCACACTTGACGATTTCCCCTGCACGCAGACGTCAGAACCGACGTCTGCTGGAGAGGCCCGCGCGCTCCCCGCAGCCAGGCTCCTTCCACCCATCCTCGTGTCTACCGGGCACAAGCAAGCGAGAGGCAGGGGCCGGGAGCGGTGGCCCCTTTGCGGTCGCAAGCGCACAGCCCACGCACAGCCCACGCGTCGCCGCTGAGCACCGGAGAAAGCCGAGTAGGGCTTTGCGGGTTGTTTATGGGAACAGGAGCGGCGTGAAGGGGCGCCCAGAGACGCGGAAGGCGCCGGGCTCTATCGGAGGCCTCCCCCGCCCCACCTGGCCGCCGAAAGACTACCCAGAAAGGGCGTGGAAAGGAGAGGGAGCAAAGGGGAAGAGGGTCACGAGTCAAAGCGGCCGAAGTGCGGAGGATGCCGCCGGCGGCAACTGGCGGTCGCCGGGTTCTCGCGTCCGACAGAGTTGAGCGGAGTCTCAGAGGCTTCCGGAGCTGCACGCCGAGCTACCGCGCCCCCTGCAGCTGAGAAGACCTGACGCTCACCCCACCCCCACCCGCCCGCCCCGCGGACGCTGCCCGCGAGCCGCAGGTGAGTCGAGCCCGGCGCCGCCCGGAGCATCAGGTGTCGTGGGAGCAGCGCCCGCTGCGTGCAGGGAGGGACCGCGATGGGGCGAGCCGTGGGTGACACAAAGCGGGAGGGTCAGGCCCCCGGCCGTCGGCGCCATGGAAGGGACCTCGGTGGGAGCGGGGTGCGAGCTGCAGCGGTTCGGCACGGCGCCGGCTCCGCCGCCCGCGCAAGGTCAGTGGCGGCTCTTGGCGGCCGGGGGTCGGGCGGGGGCCCCGCACCTTTGCGGCTCAACCCCGTCCGGCCCGTCGCTCACCGGGAAGCCCGATACAGGGACCCCGAGAGCAGGAAGCCACCTGCAGCGGAGTCTCGCCCGGGAAGACCTGGGCGGAGGGCGGGGGGGCGGCCGAGATGGTCCAGAAGTTGCGCAGCCAGCCTCTCTGGACTCGAGTGGCCTTTATTAGAAGCGGGGGGTGGGGGGGCGGATGGAAATGGGGGCCCAAGCCGGTGTCCCTGGACTGGGCGACGGCGGCCTCCAGCCAGGCCCGGCGGTCGAAGTCGCTCGCGGCGCGGAGGCCGGGGAAGGGGCGCGCTGCGGCCCGCGGCGCCCTCGGGAGAGCAGCTGCACCGCCTCCCCGCGCCGGACCGCAGCGCCGGGCAGTCGGTCCCCACGCCGGTGAAAGAGAGGGGGGAAGGAAGGGAGGGAAGGAAAGAAAGGAGTTTCGTGTCTGGTGACGTGAGAAAGCGCTTATGAAGAAATGAGGTGGTGTTACTTTATCAGCTGTGAGGTTTTTCTATGTACACATATTCCCTGGTTTTCTCTAACCTTCCGCAGCTCAGTCCAATTAAGCCCCTAGTCGCCGTGAATAACAAACCTCTGTGTGTCGGTTTGTCGATTCTAAGAGCGCGCCTCCTACCTCGGAGAGACTCCGGACCCGCGTCTCCGCCTCCGTGCGTCCGGCGCCGCGCTCCCGGCGTGTGTGAAGGGTGCTCGGCGCGCCGTCAGTGCCTGGGGGTCTGGACACCGAAGGGCTTCTGAGACTTGGCAACGCTAACGTTTGCCGCAAGTGTAGGGCTCAGTCCTTGTGAATGAAATGCCTTGCTTCTGGGATAATTTGATGCCAAGTGCTGAGTAAATTAATTGTGTTTGGCGCATTTTCTCTTTGTTCCTGTGAGTTACTGTCGCAGGGCGTGTGTCTTGTTTGTTTAAAGTTTACTTTTCCCTTTACTGGAATAGAAAGGGCTTAATGGGTCCTCAAATCTGTAATTCACCAACATGCTCTATTATTACCAGCTTCATTACTATTGTTGGTATTCATGTGCGAGTTTTGATTAACATAAAATCATCTTCCTTTTACATCCCATAGGTCATGTCTCTTCAGATGCTGGTTTTTGAAGAAGGAAATAAAATGTTCTTGAATGAAAATCCTAAGGGACTAATAGCTTTTCCCCCTCCCTTATGTCTTTATCTAAGAGTTTCTGTACTCATACTTTGACAGGCATTTTAAGACGTAAGAACCATACTTGAATGAGTTCCATCATAATTATTTCTTTTTGAAGATACTGCACATGCTATTTTTATTCCATTGTAAATATGTTTCATGCTTTACTGACTCAGCACTATCCTTGTTAATATTTTCATTAATCAATATTGTAAAAGCTTTTCCCATAGCTAGTTTTTATAGCCAATTTCTATTACTTGGAGATGCTGGGTTTGCTAAGAATGTTTGAACCAGAACCAAATGTGGGATCCTATACATGGAAAGCGGGGTGATACCTAAACAGTGACTTGTTAAATGTTCTATTACTATAGTTTGATTCCCTCCTACCCCCACCTTGACTTCTGAGTAGAAGTCACTGTAAAGATATCGCAGAGAACCAGCCTTTCTATTCTACATGGAAGAACTCTACTCTCCCAGCTGGTCTGGGGTATTTTATTTTGAACAGGTTTCCATAATATTAATTAATCTGAGTGAAAATCCAAGATAAGTCCCCACTTCAGGAGCGACATCTTTGTCATTTTGGAAAAGCTGACTACAAAGACAATAAAACTAGCCCCATCCTTTTCAAAGAGACAAAAGAAATAATAGATATGATATACTTTGAAAAGCAAAATGTGCTACATAAATATAAGGACTCCAATAAAAATCAAATACAAGTGATGTGGCTGATTGGGGTTTGGACTTAAATTGAGCTTCTGCGTTCCCCTTTGTAGAACAGTTAAGTTTCCTGAACCTCCACTGCCGCTTAAGAATCTTGTCACCTGTTAAGGAAGCTGCCCTGCTGTTGGGGCTGTAGGGAGTGAGGCTGCTTGCTCAGTGTTGGACCCTATGCAGGGGCTTTATTTGCATCTTTAATCAGAATCATTTGAAGATACGTATTGTTATTACCATTTTGTAGATGAAAAAACTGAGGCTGAGAGGCTGAGTGACTTGCCTAGGGTTGCAGAGGTGTCACGTTGTAGAACCAGGATTAGACACCTAACCCGGCCTTACTTCTCTACGCTACATCTTGCTACCTTTAACTCAGAGGTTTTAAACTTATTTCAATAATCTGATGAAACTTTAAGTATTACCACAGGGAACAATGCCCATATCTTCATATATACAAAATTTTCCATAGAATTTTGAGGTCCACCTACCTTGTAAAACCCTTCCATAAGCTTTCAGGTCACCCTGCTCTCACTCTGTTATTGAATGAGGTGGAGAGTGTATACAGTACTGTATCCACAGACATGTAATCCTTTACTAATAGAAACAGCCCATGAATTCAGTATCCTTCAACTGGGTGAAAACTTATTTAGTAGCTGAAACAAAAAGAAACATGACATGTTACATTCTAATTGATTCTGTAAACATCTAAAGCGCAGTTTAGAACAATGGTGTTTATTTGAAACCAGATCTTGTATTTGGGCTTCCTCAACTATCCTGCTATAACAAAGAATATAGAGATTTGTGCCTTTAGTTATGGAATGGAAACCGTCTTTTTTTCCCTCTCCCCAGAGATGGCAAACCCTGTGGTTGTTATAAGCAGCTGCAGCTCTCACGAAGAAGAAAATAGCTGCACATTTAACCAGCATACATCGCCCTCTGAGGAGCTCCTGTTAGAAGACCAGATGAGGCGAAAACTCAAATTTTTTTTCATGAATCCTTGTGAGAAGTTCTGGGCTCGAGGCAGAAAACCATGGAAGCTCGCCATACAAATTCTAAAAATTGCAATGGTGACGATACAGGTAAGCATCTCAAATCATGAGTTTGATGAAGGCCTCTTTTAGTAACAGGAGTAAGGACAGTGGTTTTTTCTAACTTTGAACTGTATGTGTAATGGAGAACAATAAATAAGGAAACATACAATCTTAAACCCCTCTCTCTTCAATATTTGTTTCCCTTCCTTTTTTTCCTTCTCATCTTTTATTAAATTACAGTTTTAGTCACATAATGGAATCAGTTTTTAGGAGAAGAAAACTTTAATATTTGGTTTGTAATAGAGAAGCTGAAGGTTTCTAAATCAGCCGTGAAAACTGGGTATTGCCCAACCAGAGGCTTCTTTTTCTTCCTAGTTTCCTGGGAATATCTCTTTCTTCAGAAACTTCCAAGGTTTTCTGTTAAGGCAAGTGCTTGGATTCTCACAGCCCTGCAGTGGAAAAATGTGGGGTTAACTAAAAAGGAGTGGCATAGGTAGTGAAATATGAGACTTCATTTTAGGAGAGTTTGAATCTCATTTCCTTGACTTCTGTTGACATTTTTTGGGGAAACCGTATTTTGCAATTCTTTATATATACTGATTGTGATTTACTCCTGTGAAAATATATTTTCCTACTGATGAGAGTAATTATCCCCATTTCACAGATGAGAATATTGGGGCTTAGTGAGGCAAAATAATCTGTCATAGTCAAGAAACTAGAAGAGTGGGAGCTGAGATTTAACTCAGATTGTATTCTAAGACCTGTGTTCTTAATTACTTCTAAATTTTTTAGAGGGCTTGTTTAACCATCCTCTGTTTCCTAAGGTGGTCAAGAGGCAAAGTGACCAATGGTTTAAGATGTTAAGCCTGTTAGAGGGGCGCCTGGGTGGCACAGCGATTGGGCGTCTGCCTTCGGCTCAGGGCGTGATCCCGGCGTTCTGGGATCGAGCCCCACATCAGGCTCCTCCGCTATGAGCCTGCTTCTTCCTCTCCCACTCCCCCTGCTTGTGTTCCCTCTCTCGCTGGCTGTCTCTATCTCTGTCAAATAAATAAATAAAATCTTAAAAAAAAAAGATGTTAAGCCTGTTAGTAATAAGCATATAAAAGGCATTTAGGTACATTCTTAAAAGGAACTGAAGGTTTTTCTTTTTCTTTTTTAAGATTTTATTTTTAAGTAATCTTTACACCCAACATGGGACTTGAACTTACAACCTTGAGATCAAGAGTCGTATGTTCTCTGACTGAACCAGCCAGGTACCCCATCTGAGGACTTTTCTTTTCTCCTCCTCCTTCTCCTCCCCCTCCGCCGCCGCCTCCTCCTCCTCCTTTCTTCCTTCCTCATCTTTTTTGTTTTTAGATTTATTTATTAGAGAGAGAGAGAAAGAGAGAGAGTGTGTGGGGAGAGGGGCAGAGACAGAGACAGAATCTCAAGTAGACTCACCGCCAAGCATGGAGTCTGATAGACCGCTCGATCCCACAACCTTGAGATCATGACATGAGGTGAAATTAAGTCTGTCACTCAACCGAATGAACCACTCAGGTGCCCCGGAGGGTTTTTCTTAATTGTGATGTTTTCTTAATCTGTATTAGAGCAACCAAGCAAATATTACATAAAGACTTTATAACTGAGCAAAAAAGGGTGACTGGGTGACAGACTCATTCTTCTCAGGGGAAAGAGGGTGGACTTTCTGTTCATTTGGAGATTTTTGTATCTGTAGCAGCAAAAAAAAAGAAAAAAAGATGTCTATGATGATAGGCACCCTACCAAATGTTGCCTTTCTCCACGGCCTGGCACAGTCTCTGAGTTACAGGGGTTTTCTCTCTGCCATGGGTACACCCTTAAGGGCAGGGACCGTTGTTTCTGCATTGCATCCTTGGAACCCAGCTCAGTGCTGGCATGTGGGGTGTACTCATTGGGAATTGGTCTTTAGGAATTCTCTGGAAGCTTTTCAGTCATCAGCTTCATTAGATGTAAAATTCCTGGAATATCAAGCTGTCATTTTCTTGGGTTTTAAAGAGGACACTTGGCTTACTCTTGGCTTAGAGAAGCTCTTCAGAAATAGAAGTCCAGTTAGATGGAGAGCACTGGTGTGTGTGGGGTGCAGGGCATACATCACAAGGAGAGGTGAGAAGAGATTTGTGTGCTCTATTTTTTCCCAATCAGACCCTGGACTACTTTGTGTAGCATAATAGGGTGGCTAGAACTTGGATTTAGTCTGTTAGACTTGGGTTCAGATTTTGACCATACACTTGAGTGATGTGACTTGAAAAAATTATTTAACTTCTCTGGGCCTTTATGTGCCCATCTATAAAATGGGTATGTTAAGAACTGTACTGTGGGATTAGTATGAAGGAAGTTCCTAGTATGGCACATAGGTGCTCAGTGCTATTTCCCTTTTCTATATAAAATACACCATGCTTCAGTCTGAGATCCAAGTCAGAGTGTACGTTCTAAACTTACAGCATGCGTGCGCACGTGTGTGTGTATGAGAGAGAGTGAGAGGAAGAGAGAGTGTGTGCCTGTGAGAGAGAGGGAGGGAGCAAGAGATTGAGATGGTTTCAGAGGGAAGAGAAGGTGGAAGGCACACTTGGAGTAAAGTTTCAGGTATGATTGAAAGATCTTATGTTAATATGACAGCAGTGCAGTTAAATAACTTTTTTGTGCATGAATAACTAGTTTCAAGTAAAACTCTGGGGTCACTCCTGCATGAATATAAGGATATATTATGTTAATATTTTTTAATTTAGAGATCTGTTGGAAGGATGTTTTTATTTTTGGTCTTACTGTCGCAGTTTTGGTAATTAAACTGACGTTAACTAGAGTGGTTTGATCGGAGGCTTAGACTTATTTGAGGCACTTCTTATATTGCGTTGTGCACCTTCTTGGTGTCTTGCACAATTCATTTATAAATCTTCTACTTGCCGTTTAAGCCCCTGCACCATCTGCCTCCAGTTTTTCTGCTGACTTTTTTTGCTTGCTGCTCCTTCAACTGGATTGTGCTGGGATCCTCAGCGTCCCCACAAAGTGCTAAGTTCCACTCTACCTTCTTAGCCTTTTTCCTGTGCTCCTCAAATGTCCCCACCCAAGTTATGCACATGCTTCAGGGGTCTTCTATCATTATGTCTTTCTTAAGGAAACCTTCCCATTTCTTTAGCCAGAGTGACCTTGCTTCTCTAAACTCCTAAAGGAGGACTTCTCTGAGCTAAAGTTTTTGGTGGTGGGGGCAACAACATAAGATCATACGTGGAAATGTGCAAAGCCACTTTCTTTCATTTTAAAGCTAGAAGCCCACTTTATCTTTAAGGACAAATTAATTTACAGCTACCAAAAGTTTAATTTCTATTGAATGTATTCAGGAATAATTAGACTTGAATAGATAAATTGATCGTTATATGGAGACCTTTTATTTCATTGCTTTTTCAATCCTTTTCCTTTTTTTCTTTTAAGCTGGTCTTTTTTGGGCTAAGTAACCAGATGGTTGTAGCTTTCAAGGAAGAGAACACTATAGCATTCAAACACCTCTTCTTAAAAGGATATATGGACCGAATGGATGATACGTACGCAGTGTATACACAAAGGGATGTGTACAATCAGATCGTCTTTGCAGTGAACCAGGTAAACCAAGTATGTGTGTTCTTAATGGGGAGAAGGAACAGACTGAGAAATTGTTAGCAATGTACATGATAGAAATTGACATTCCACTGTAGAAAGGTGAACATTGCTGTGATGATATGTATAAAACCATTTTAAAATTATTTTTTAAAAAACATCACCATCAAACTTCCATGAAACTAGAAATCGAGAAAAGCTTTTGTTTAATAACAGAGAGACAGAAACTTTAAAGACTTCATTAAAAGAATCAGAGCTAGGGGTTGGCATGAGTGCCTCAAAGATTTAAAATTATTAACCGTGGCCCTGGTTATAAGTAGTCATTAAGTCTTCAGAGTTTGTACATTCAGGGGCCCTTAACAAATAATGAGAATATTAACTTTGCAGAGCATAGACAGCAACTAAGACCTGAAAGTTCATTTAAAAAATAAATAAGGCCTTTGTGTCATACACGACAATGCTTTTATTGTAACATTGACTAACTGCCCCCAAAAAGTAAAAAGTATTATAGTGCAGTTACGGTTCTTCATTATCTGGAGACAGCCTGTGCACAGTGAGATCGTAGACTGCTAGGATGACATAGGTATCTACGGTGCCAAGACTTTCTGCTAAAACTTGGATTGTGTACATTGGTCAGAAATCTACGGTGATGGAAGTAAGCTGCGTAAGTTACTAGACAGAATTATGGATCTTTGTGGAAAATTCCTCTGTCAAGGCATGTCTTCACAGGTTACCTGCTGCCCTGAGCCTTGGGTCTTCTATGTTTCAAGATCTTACAAAGTTCAAGACACACAAGTTTCTGTGACCAGGAGGCTCAGATCCTTAGGTAATCCCTGGAGGACTGCTTCACAAATAGTGGGCCCTCAGAAGGGCTACAGGACCCCATACTTGTATGACTCTATGTCATGATCCCTGCCTGTTTTTCCAGCTTTACTTCCCATCACACACCATTGCAGGCATACTAGTCTACTTGGGACTTCACCACACTCAAGATCTTTTACCTTCTTTTTCATTTAATGGACTGTTTACCTCTTGCACCCTCCCACCTCCAATATAAAACTACCAGTTTGGCTCACAGTAGCTTTAGTGGGGCTTAATACTCTTATTTCCTTGAATAGAGAACAAAACCTTAAAACGGAGTATCTCCACTCTTATACTATTTGTCCCCTACACGTAGGACATAATGCTACTTAACTTATGCAGCTTCCTTTTATTACCGTAGATTTCTGGCCTCCTTCCCCAATCCCAGTGCTAAGAGAGAGAACTTAGTCCTGTAATTACATTTCCTGTCCTAGCAGTTTGCCATCTCACGTGAATAGATTAACTCTAGTAATGAAGAGCAACTACTGCCTTTTGATAATTTTTTTACCTTATCATAAATTTGACCAATATTTTATTACCTACTCTATGCCTACTACTGTTTTAAGTGCTGGGGTTAGAGCAGTGGCCTTGATAAATTCCTTGCCCAGTGGAGTTTACATTCTAATTGGAGGAGATGGATTTTAACAAGTTTAACCAAAATCATTTGGTTTCAGATAGTGATGAGTGCTACGAAGTAAAATTAAGTAGCATAAGGGCATTAACAGTTGCCTCAGCGTGGTCAGGAAAGGCCTCTCTGAGGACTTGAGGTCTAGGGAACAATATCCCAGGCTGAAGGAGTAGCAAAGGCTCTCAAAGCCAGAAAACATTTCATGTGTTTGAGGAAGTACGAAGGAGGTGAATATGGCTGGGCTAGGTCTGGTCTCTCAGGCCTCTCTAGACCCTGGAAAGAAGCTTTGAAATTTATTCTGAGAGAGACTGGAAGCCATGGAAGGGCTTTCAGTAGGGGAGAGACTGTAATACACAGAAGCAAAGCCTAATATTTATTCCCTCAAATAGTTAGCATCTGTTGTGTATCTGAAACTGTTTTTAAAAAATATTTATTTATTTGAGAGAGAGAAGGAGAGAAAGTGTGAGTGGGGGGAGGGGCAGAGGGAGAGGGAGACAAGCAGACTCCACACTGAGCAGGGAGCCCAACGACGCAGGGCTCAATCCCAAGACCCCTAGATCATGACCTGAGCCGAAATTAAGAGTCAGATACTCAACCAACTGAGTCACACAGGTGCCCCTCAGATATTGTTTTCGGTGCATGCATACTATAGTGAACAAATGGACTAAGTCAAGGAAGTCATGTTCTAAATGGGAGAGATAAACAATAAAGATATCATGTTAGTTGGTTATAAGTATACATAAGTATACAAAGTACACACACACACACACACACACACACACGCACACACAAAGAAGCAACAAGCAAAGTGAATGAATGGAATGAATGGAGGTGGTCAGGAGAGGCCTCTCTGATAAATGGCAGGTGGGCAGGGCAGACCAGAGTGTGGGGAGGCAGCCTGTGGCCGTCTCAGCGAGGAGCCCTCCATGGAGAAAGGATAGCATGAACAGAGCATAGAACACATTTGTGTTTTGGGTATTGCTGTCCTAAGGACATTACATGCATTAATTCACTTATTCCTGTAACAGTCCCGTGAGTTCTACATGGAGACTGGACTGTGGTGAGAGGCAGATGGCCAGCAGGAAGACCACTGAAGAGATTCAGTTTGTCGGGAGGGAGATGAGGTGGTGTGTACAAGGGTGAGAGCAGTGAAGGCGATGAGAGGCAGTCAGATTTGGGATATAATTTGAAAGTAATGCATGACTTTCTGATGGAATGGAAGCGGAGTATGAGAGAAAGAGGCTAAAGGATCATTTCCAAGTTATGGCCTGCAAAGCTGAGTGGCTTATAGAGTCAGTGATTGAGAAGGGCATTTTCATGGAAGGAGTTGGTTTTTCTGTTTGCACAGTTATGTTTGAGATACCTCTTTGACACCAGAGGTGTCATGCGGGCAGATTGTGACCTATGTATAGAATTCGGTGGAAAGGTCAGGAGATGTAAATTTGGAAGTCCTCAGCATGCATATAGAGTTTCAGCCTGGGACTGGTTGAGATCACTTACAGGGAGAATGAGGCTGAAGAAGTCGAGGACTGAATCCAAGGGTACTCTGAGACGTAGAGGTTGGCAAGAGCAGGATCCGGCAAAGGAGACTGAGGTGGAGAGCCTGTGTGTCAGAAGTCAAGTGAAGAAGGTATCTTGTGAAAGGGAAAGCACTCGGCTGCGTCAAACACCATGGGCAGGCTACGTTAAATGAGAGCTGAGAACCATGCATCAGATCTGGTAAAATGCTGCTCTTCGTAGCCTGGATGAGGCCCAGCTCAGCGTCCATCCCATAGGCTCACATTATAAATGATTTATTTCATTTAATTTAGCATGTTTCATATGCATTGTTTAGAATTATTTATCTCTCTGTCCATCCCACTAAATTGTTAATTCCAATTGATGGATACCGTATCACTATCTTTTATTGCTACTTGTGCCAAACAGCATTGTTCAGAGTAAGCTCTGAAGCACTTTTTTTTTCCTTCTACAGAAATCCATTCAGAGTTTAAGTTGATGATTATTCCAAAGTACCATAAGATCCTCATTTGTAAGATTACATTTTATTTTATTTATAGGACTCCCTAGGATGAGGGAATATTGCTGTGAAAGTGACTAACTGCATTCTTACAACAATAAAGATGAAACAGTTTTTTTTTTAAAGTTTTGCAAGTTAGCTTGGAGCAATTGTATCCTCCTTCCTATATCACAGCAGCAAAGCAGAACTCTGACCTTATAAGAAATGGTTCAGAGATAAAGTTAGTATTTACACTGAATGCAAAAGTCCATTCCTGAACATAGCTCTTTAAAGAAGGAAAGATCACAGAGTTGATGTGGTGTAAGCCTTTCATTTTTTAGACAAGGAACCAGAAGCTCAGAAAATTTGTGTCTTGCCCACGCTCACAGAAATGAGACTGGGGCCCAGAACCCTAATTTGGGAGTGCTTCCTGTGGGCTGCTGTCCTGGCGCACAGTACCGTGTCCTGTGCTCTGCGTATCAACGTGAATGTGAATGTCTCCACCCAGAAAGCAGGTTGGAACCTGCCCATTTCATAGGCAGGGTGGGTAGGCAATCATGGCTTCATTTCTGTCTGGCTGGTGTTCCCATTTTCTGTTTCTCTTTTTGGTTGAAGTACTTGCAGCTACGCAATACCTCGGTTGGGAACCATGCTTACGAGAACAAGGGTGTGGAGCAGTCTGCTATGGCAATCTGTCAGCACTTCTACAGGCAAGGAAACATCTGTCCTGGAAATGATACCTTTGACATTGATCCAGAAATTGAAACTGGTGAGGTTCTTTAAAAAACTAGAGCCTCCATTTTTTTTTAACTCCTTGATTTATCCTTAAAATCAGTAATTTCATCTCTGAAAACGTTCATCGCCTGTGCTATTAGGTCGTAGTGAAAAACAATGTAGGAGTTATCATGTGTCAGGTACTGTCCCAAGCCCTTTACTGTAACTCATGATTTTTAAAAACAACAAGAACAAACCAATAAGGCAAGATATCTTATTATCCTCAATCTAGAGAAGACTGAAGTGTGGCTCAGAGAGTCAAGTGATATGGTCCAGGTGGAGCTGGTAAGAGGCAGTGCTGAAATTTCACCCAGACTGTCTGTGCTCTGAGCCACCACATTCTTAGCCTCTACATTCCAATTCCTCTTGCACTGGATAAGCCCGTTAAACAAACTTACAGTGTCCTTACAAAATGTTGTATTTGCAAATTCATCATGTATATAAAATTCCCTCCCCTCAACTGCACTTTTCTACTTAGTATCTTTGATGGTCAGTTAGGGAGGAACCAGAACCAGGACTCAGAATAGAATGGCTTATTATTATTATTTTTTTTAAGTAGGCTCCGTGCCCAGAGTGGAGCCCAATGCAGGGCTTGAACTCACAACCCTGAGATCAAGATCTGAGCCGAAGTCAAGAGTCGGTCACTTAACCAACTAAACCACCCAGCTGCCCTTGAGTGGCTTATTCTTATTAGCAAAGTTCTATTTACCGTGTGTACGTAAAACATTAACTTAAGTCTTTGAGTTAAAAATTAAATATCCAGATGCTTTTAGCAATAGTCACTGAAATGTTTTTTGGAGAGGGATAGTAAAGGATTATAGTACAGATTAGTGAAATCTTCTAAAATGCTGTCTTCCTTTTTTTAAATTATTATTTTAAAATAAAAAAGTATTTTTAAAAATCCTTTAAATTTAGAAAATTTTATCTTAGGTATGGCAAGTGCTTCACACGTATGCTTAGGAAACAAAAAAGGGAGAAGGGACTCAAAGTTTAGGCTCACAAAGGCAGGAAGGAAGATTGCATTCTATAGAAGACTAATGAGACAGAGTTCAGGTCTCCTACCCTTCACCCATTCCAGAAATGTAGCCACTTGGGTCTTAAAAACAAATGGACATTTAGCTTTTAAATCTTAATTCAGAAGAACAGTAGAATCTGAATATCTATTCTTAAATGTATTATTCTTTCAAGATGCAATTCACTTATTTATTTTAGGCAATATGCATTATGTTTTGTTCCTTTCTATGGCAGAATGTTTCTTTGTAGAGCCAGACGAACCTTTTCGCATTGGAACACTGGAAGAAAATAAACTCAACCTGACGCTGGACTTTCATAGGTGAGGCAAGCAGATGGGAGTGTAAGCTGTGTCTGTGCGTGTGTGTTTTCACTGCACTAAAGCCTCCTCTGTTTCCTAGGCTCCTAACAGTGGAGCTGCAGTTTAAACTGAAGGCCATTAATCTGCAGACCATTCGTCATCACGAGCTCCCTGACTGTTATGACTTTACTCTGACTGTAAGTGTGGGCTGGGCTGAATCGGGTCCTGGGCTGAGGAAGAACGGTTTGATTTAGTTACATGTTCCATCTCCCCGTATTAAAGCACGATCAGGTGTATAGGATGTTTCCACTTGAATGTGCCTGGGGGAAGCATTGCATGGCTGGCTCTATTTGGTTATGGTAACTTGTTCACTTGTTAATTCTCTCTCCTCTGTACAATAGTGTAAGGTCTGTGAGGGCAGGGACCATGCCTTGTTCAGAACAGTGCCTGGCACAGGGGAGGTGTTCAGTATGGAAGTAGCAGAGGCTCGTAGGTCCTGTATGGTTGGCTCTCACCAGGCTGCGGCTCTCTGCCTACGGTCATTGCCAAGGGTTCTTGCTTTCTGAGGCCCCTCACCGTAGATGTGTGCAGCCTTTGGGTTATTGCACCTAGGGCCTTCCTTGGGCTGCCTCTGGATGTGCTGGTTCCTCCCCCTTCAGCCCAGCCTGCCACATTCCTGTTCTCTGTATTCCAGTTGCAAACAGAGCGCATAGAGCTCTCTAGAGAGCCTGCGGTGCCTCCCATGTGCACTCATCACCCCATGAGGCTCGGGCTCTGGAGTCCAGTGCATGGGGGGCGTATGTGGAACGGCATTGGCTGCAACTTGCCTTCGTACAGTCCGCGTTGCTGTTACTTCAGCAGTAGTTTGTACCGGAGCTGTGCCCAGGATATACAACTAATTGCCTATGAGCAATCAAGTTTTCAGAAATTGAGGTTAAAAATATTTTTCAGAATATAGCATAATTAATAATTATGTATATTATTTAACAGGAAAAAGCAATAATACTATTAAGACTATTTTGTATTGGGCTACAAATTGTGATCCTAATATTAATTGGGAGGTTATTACTTGATTTTTTAAAAATTGAGCTATTATCCACAGTCTTGTCTCTTCTCCTTTCTCTCCCTTACCACTCACTGCGCCGCTGTCAAACTGAGAAATGGCACTGTTCACAAGTTTTATAGTCCTCAAGGCTCAGCTCAACTGACGCCTTCTTCCTGGACCCTCTTCATGATGCATCGGTTAGGAACACATTCTGTGCTCTGAACTCCAGGGTTTTATTTTTGGTTTTGTTTTCTTATTTTGTATGGGCTCACCCTCCTTCTCTTTTAAGGTTTTCTAGGCTTTTATCATCAACTCTGTTCGATTGAGAGCTCCTCGAAGGCAGGGATCATTTTATTAATTGTTGCATCCCTCAAAGAACATAGTAGGTGACTCAAATATTTGTGAATGAACAAATAAATGAAACATTTGTAAAATGTAGACCCTTTCCCAGGACTCAGTACAGTGGTGAGAGCAACCTGGCCTGTTGGCCACACGTGGATATTCTGTTTCTCCTGTTGTTTTTTTTTTTTTTTGGTTTTTTTTTTTTTTTGTGAAAAATATGTTCTTATTTTTTTTTTATAATGATTTTTTATTATATTATGTTAGTCACCATACAATACATCCCCGGTTTCCGATTGTTTCTCCTGTTGTTGCAGATTCGACCCAAGCTATGCCTGTGCCTTGTGGATTTCACGGTGTGTCTCACAGAACTTCAGTGGAACTGAGGCCCTATAGGGTAGTCTAATAGTAAACGCAATTAGTGCAACTAATGGTTATAAGTAAACATGAACTGGGGCCGTATATGCCTGATTTAAAAGGCAGGGGTTTTGGAATCAGGCAAGCCTAGATTTTAATTCCAGCTCACCAGTTAGTAGCTTGTAACTTTAGGTAAATTACTTAATTGGTTTGAATTCCAGTTTTCTCATTTGTAAAACAGAATTAATGCCCACCTACCTAACAAAGTTGCTGTCAAGACATCTGTCTCTCTCTCTCTCTGTCATACTTCATATATATGAGATATATAAAGGATCTCCCTAAGTATCTTGTATATAGCAAATATTTGATTAATGCAACAGTTGTTTATGAAACCTTCCTGTGTGTGTCTATCATATGGGTTTATAATGTAAAAGTAGTTCATTAACATTCATTCATAGCAGTTTAATATATTCTTGCATCCTGTATTTTGAAGCTCTTTACTAGGTGTACAAACATCTAGGATTCTTGTGTTCACTTGAGGAACTGACTCTTACATCATTATGAAATGGTACTTTTTACCCCAATAATATTCTTTGCTCTAAAATCTACTTGGTTTGACATTAACATAACCATTCCCGCTTTCTTTTAATTAGTGTTAGTATGGTATATCTTTTTCCATCCTTTTGATAGTAACCTATTTGTATCTCATGTTTAAAGTGGGTTTCTTATTAGGCAGCATGGAGTTAAGTCTTGCTTTTTTACCCAACCTCATAATCTGTACCTTTTAATTGGGGTGCTTAGACCATTTAAATGACATGTGATTATTAATACAGTTTCTCTCTTTTTCTGCCTGGATTGAGTAATTTTTAGATACAATTTTAGCTCATTTGTTAGCTTATTAGCTATCACTTCTTGTATTATTTTAGGGTTTACAGTACACATATTTAAATTATTATCCTCTCCTTTTTTTTTTTTTTTTAAAGATTTTATGTATTTATTTGACAGAGATAGAGACAGCCAGCGAGAGAGGGAACACAAGCAGGGGGAGTGGGAGAGGAAGAAGCAGGCTCATAGTGGAGGAGCCTGATGTGGGGCTCGATCCCACAACGCCGGGATCACGCCCTGAGCCGAAGGCAGACGCTTAACCGCTGTGCCACCCAGGCGCCCCTATCCTCTGCCTTTAAGTGGTATTATACCACTGCATGTCGAGCACAGGAATCTTATAACAATCTATTTCTGTGTCTCCTGTCTTGGCTTTTATGTCGTCGTTGTCACACAGTTTACTTCCAGATATGTTACAAGCTATACAATGCACTGTTAGTAGTTTTTATTTAAACAATTATCTTTTAAAGCAGTTTAAATAAGAAAAAAAGTATATTGGCCCATGAAGTAACCATTTCCAGCGCACTTCATTCTTTCCTGTAGCTCCAGGCTTCTATCTGGGATCATCTTCCCTCTGAAGGGCTTCCTTTGACATGTTTTGCAGTGCAGGTCTGCTGAAAGACTTTCATATGCCTAAAAAAGTATTTATTCCATCTTCATTTTTATTTTTTTTTTAAAGATTTTATATATTCATTTGAGAGAGAGAGCACAAGCAAGGGGAGCAGCAGGCAGAGGGAGAGGGAGAAGCAGGCTCCCTGCCGAGCAAGGAGCCTGGTGCAGGGCTCGTTCCCAGGATCCTGGGATCAGGACCTGAGCCGAAGGCAGATGCCCAACCTACTGAGCCACCCAGGTGCCCCTCCATCTTCATTTTTAAAGATGGTTTCAGTTCAAAATGGTATAGCATTCTTGGCTGACTGTTCCCCCCGGTGCTTCAAAGATGGTGTTGCTCTTCTAGCCTGCATTGCTCTGATGAGACACGCGCCGTGGTCTTCATCTCCGTTCCTCTGCTGGGGATGTGTTCCCTCCTCCCCCTTGCTGCTTTTCAATTGTTCTCTTTCTCTCTTTGATTGTGATGTGCCTTAGTGTGTTTGAGGTTTATTAAGCGTTGGTTCTGTGGGTTTATAGTTTCCATTATATTTGACGTTTATTAAACATCACTTGTTCAAATACTTTTTGTCTCTTCTCCTTCCTCCTCCTTCAGAGAATCTAATTCCATGTCTATTTGGTCACTTGAAGTTGTCTCACAGCTCAGTAATGTTTTGTGTTTTTGTTTTAGTTTCCAATCTTTTTTCTCTGCGTTTCATTTTGGAAGTTTCTATTGCTCTACCTTCAAATTCACTAATCTTTTTTCTGTGCTATCGAATCTGTTCTTTATCCTATCCATTGTTTTTTCTTCTTTGTTTAAAGAATTCAACTTCTTCGGAGCCGGACTGAGATGTGATTGACATTGAGCCAAAGTATATTTACTCAGCAGATATTTAGTGAGAACCTACTACTTATAATGCCCAGAGACTGTCTGTGTGGGAAAAGCATGGTTTCTCCTCAGCAAAGATTTCTGACTCATTCAAATAATGTGAAGCATCTTTCCTCTGTGAGGCCATGGGCTGGGTCCTCCAGTGGATGCGGAGATGTGCAGACACTGACAACACTTTTAGTTGCTTGTCAAGGAAAGAAGCTTATGGTCCAACCTGAGAAACAGAGTGATCAGACTCACTAAACTTATTTGAAATCTTGTATCTTCAGGGATGTCTGGTTACCCCACATGAAGAAGCTTCAATAAAACTCATTTAAATAGCAGACTTTTTCTTAGAGAGAGAGAGCAAGCACAAGCAGGGGGAGCAGCTGAGGGAGAGGGAGAAACAGGATCCCTGCTGCTGACCAGGGAGCCAGATGCAGAGCTTGATCCCAGGACCCTGAGCTGAAAGCAGGTGCTTAACTGACAGAGCCACCCAGGCACCCCTAAATAGCAGACTTTTGCAAGAATTTTTTTTTTTTTAAGGACTTGAGAGAGGAGACACTAAAAACAAACAAAACCACAACTGATTTCCTTGCTTTCCCTGTCCCTGCATGGAGGAAGTGGGGAGAGCAAGAAGGGAAAGACAGTAGGACTATGAAAGGTGTTCTGGGGTGGCTTTGTCCTGCTCGGTGCCTGCTGTCCTGAATGGTGATCCTTGAACCAAAACATGGCTGTCGACTCCCTGTCACCACATCCTTTTTTATACATATGGTACTAGAGTCACTAAGAAATCTAGGCCCAGGATGAAAATCAGAAAAGCTCCACCTGCAATGTTTCAAGCCTGAGATAATGAACCTCTGTTTTAGTAAGAATTGCAGCAACACTAACAAACTGTCCCCAGGTGAGTCCTGGGGGGGGGTGGACAGTTGTACCAGCTCTTGCTCATATCAGGAGGGCATCTAGGGACACTTAGAGTGGGAAGGGGGAGCTCTCCTGTTTTATGAGTTGTCCAGGGCTGTAATACTGTCCTAGAAATATAGGGTTCTAGAGACTAAAAGGTCTTGACAGACGATCTTATTCAACTTTCTCATTTCACAGAGAAATAAAGGGCACTTCCCAAAGTTGAACAGTTAGCCTCAACTCGGGGATGAGAGTCTGGGATGAGAATCTGGGTGGATATCCTGTTACCTTGAAAGATTTGTTTCCTAATTAATGCATAGAGACATCTTGGCTTCAAGAGCTGTAGGTATGTTTTTGACCCTTTTCCTGTTCTTCACAGATAACATTTGACAATAAGGCCCATAGTGGAAGAATTAAGATAAGTTTAGATAATGACATTTCCATCAGAGAATGCAAAGACTGGCATGTATCCGGATCAAGTAAGTGGTAAATTTTACTAGTTTTCATAATGGTTATTAAATTAAATAAAATAAAAAGGTTATTGAATTACTGGGGTATGTGCAGCATCGAATAAAAGAACTGGAGCATTCCCAAGTTCCTGACTCTCCATAAATAGATCAACTCACTGTGGGCGTCCGGCGCTCCAGGCAATGCAGAAGTTATTAGTAATTGGAATGACTTTTGCTGACTTTTATGTGTACTCTCACTGGCCCAGTTCCTACCAAAAAATGCACATGACCCCCCAGGAAAAAAATCACATTTGCCCAAACTCATATTTATTGAGTGTTTACTGCATAAGGACTTCCACCTAAATTTTAATAGTTTTAAAATATCCTTGAGATAGGCAACACCCCTAGTTACACAAATGAAGAAACTAAGGCTTAGAAGTGAATCTCGGTGCCTGTGGTCATACAGCCAGGGAGAGGTCGGGTAGAATTGGACCCTGAAGCATCCCACACATTACATGTATATTTAGGAATGAGGAAGGGGTACGTTCTTGAAAATACGGACATAAATTCAGGTAGAGACTAAGTACCATTGAGAATTTGGGGGCTGAACAAGAGAAAATCGACTGGAAGAGAATTGATCTGTCTCATTTTTTAGCCCCTTTGGTATGTTGTGCTGGATTAGGTCAGGGGTTCTTGGAGTCCAGCGAGCAGAGGACTCTCCCCAGGTCCCTGCTTAGATACACGTCCCCAGGTTCCTGCAAGGCAGTCCATCGGTCCGGGGCGGGGCCTAGAAAGGTCCAGGCCACCCTTAGTCATGCCATACTTGGAAATTCATTGCTTTAGGGCTTCCTACTGGTTGATCCACACAGTTCAGAAGTGGTAATAAGATATTAACGGTAAATGAAATTAAATTTTTTTTTAGTATTCTTTTCATTATGAGGTAACTTCACATATATGAGGCTCGTGAATCACAAATTTTATTTCAACTACAAAATTGTTTATTTGAAACACATGCCTGTTTTGTCATCTATAAACATTGCAATACTTCTCCACAAACTTTGGAATAGAGAAAATGAGAGCATATGAGAGCATATGAAAGTACCTGGCATGCAGGCTTTCTCTCAAATGTTTCTTAGTTTTAAAATTTTTCTAAAGTAGATGCAGCTATTTTGATAACAATTAGATGCCCCTTGGCCAATATTACTAGAATGCTTCATTATAGAATTTTGAACTATCGTCTTCAGTGCTTGTCTTTTTATCAGGAGGGAGCAGTCTACCTTGTCAAATGAAACAGGCTCCGTAGCGCAGCGTATGACAGCTGAGACCTCTGCTCACCTCTCTTCACCTGGCCCCCCTCATGCTGGCCTTGACTTAGTGCTTGCAGTTTTCCAGCATCTCTGCGTAGGCAGCTCTGTCCTATCGCTGGTCTCACCTGAGACCTGCTGCCCCTTACTGTGCCATATAAACGAGCCTCTTCTCCCCACTCCTCTCATTTAGAGTAGTGGTTCTCGAAACACAGTGTCATCTGAGAAAGCTTGTGAAAATTCAGTGTCTGATTCAGTGGGTCTAGGGTAGGGCTAGAAAGTGTGCATTTCTAACAGTTCCCGAGGGATGCCAAGAACCACTAATACAGAGTGACAGATGCTGGAGACAGACTGCAAAGGTTTGAATCCTGACTCTGCCATGTACTGGCTACGTAACCTTGGGCAAGCTTCTGTGACCTCTTCGTGCTTCATTTTCTCACCTGCCCAAGTGGGGACAATCACTCCCCCCTGTTTGGGGTTGCTGTGAGGATCCAATGAGTTATAATACATATAAAGTGCTTAGGACTGTGTGTGGCATAGCAATACCTGTTAGCTGTTATGCTTTATTTTCTTCATAATCACTCACTCCTATCTGAAAGCATTCTGTTCATTTACGTTTTACTTCCCTGCATGTCACACTGCAGTAGAATAGAAATTCCACAAGTTGGGGGCCCATCTTGATCACCACTCGTATCTAGAAAAACACCTGGCACATAGCGGGTTCTTAATAAGTGTTTTACACCCAGATAGTATATTTTATTAGGATGTACAGGAAGGCTAACTGTATTAAGAACAAAAGACCACAGACTGATAATTAAAGATCTGTTATTGTTGGTTGTAGTAATTTTTAAAAGAAAGATTTTTAACGTTCTTTAAATGGTCATGTGGAGAACACTTACCAGGGACTTTTCTCTCTGTCGTCTTTGCAGAAAGAATGTCTGAATACTCTAAATTATTCTAAAAGGCAGTGTAAAGGGTTCAGATAAAACTTGAAAATGCTTCTGAAGGATGCAGAAAGACCTGAGTCAGAAGAAAGGCACATCATATTTTTTAGACAAGAGAATCTACATTATGTATGTGGCAATTCTCCCTAAATTAATATATAAATTTAACATGATTCCCCCCAAAATTACCAGTAGGATTTTTATTGGAATTTAACAGTCTGATTCTACAGAATATATGGAAAAAACAACAAGCAAGAATAGCCAACAGAAATTCCAGAAAAGAGTAAAGAGAGGCGTTTGTCTTAGGCATTAAAACACACAAAAACATCAGAAGGGTCAGAGATGGTACTTGTATATATACAGTAATTCGACAGCTAATAAAGATGGTGTTTCAAATCACTGGGAATAAGATTTGCTCTTTTAATTGGCAAAGATGAAAGATTTTTAATTTCCAATGGTGGAGAAGATGTGGAGGTGTGTGTAGGTATGTAAACTGGTGTGAGCTTTTTGGAGGGCTATTTCTTAGGATTTCTTTTTAGAACTATGTGCATGACTTACCCCAACAATTCCATCTCTAGATAGTCATTCGCCTAAAGAATCACTTGCACTTGTGCACAGAGAGGACAGATTACAGTTGGAGTGTCCT
Organism: Ursus americanus; assembly: GCF_024610735.1. NCBI lineage: Eukaryota > Metazoa > Chordata > Mammalia > Carnivora > Ursidae > Ursus > Ursus americanus. Next base: position 37,586,584 of record NC_142138.1, on the reverse strand, counting down.
TATAAATCTTATACATCTATCCCGTGGTATGCAATGCAGCAGTTAAAGTAAATGAGGCTAAAAATGAAATGAAAAAAGAAAGTAGAGGTCACCATACTAACATCCGACTGCATAAACAAGTAATGCTCTTCCTTCCAGTTCAGAAGAACACTCACTACATGATGATCTTTGATGCCTTTGTTATTCTGACATGCTTGGCCTCCCTAGTCCTGTGCCTTCGATCTGTGATTAGAGGACTTCAGCTTCAGCAGGTAGGGCTTGCTGCTTTCCAGAAATGCTACGGACACTGTGATTGACAGAGAAATTCACGGTGCCTCCCCTCTTTTCCCTACAGGAATTTGTCAATTTTTTCCTCCTCCATTATAAGAAGGAAGTTTCTGTGTCTGATCAAATGGAATTCGTCAACGGATGGTACATTATGATTATTATTAGTGACATATTGACAATTACTGGATCAATTCTGAAAATGGAAATTCAAGCTAAGGTAAATTTTTTTCCTATTTATGCCATCATTAGTATCAGATTTGTACTAATATTTTTCCAGAATGTGAACATTTGCAGAGTAAATGATTTCTTTCAAACATCGTATGGAGGAAACTTAAAATCGGTAGCAATAAGTTTCTTACATCTCGAAAGGATATCTCCTAGGCAGAGCTCTCCAAAGCTGATACACAAGTGTCTGTGTCAGAATCACCTGGGGACCTCATCTTGACCTAACAGCAGATTTTAGCACTGTGAGCACCCGCTCTTGTTGGAGCACTTCTTCACTGCGCCATCACTTGCCTGGTTTCCATCCTAAATCACAGGCTGGTCTTCTGACTTTCTTTGCTGGATCCTTCTCCTCTCTCTTACCGACTGATGTGACAGTGCCTGAATGGGCAGTGCTCGGACATACGCTCTTTTCTGCCACTGTCTTGGTGATCTCATCCTGTCCCGTGGCTTTAAATAGTAGCTCTCCACCAATGATTTCCAAATCTCTATCTCCAGCTTGGAATTCTTCTCTGAACTCTAGTTTCAAATATCCAAACTGTCGATTTCCCATTTTCATTTGGATGTCTACTTGGCCTCTCAAATGTAACATACCTAAAACTGAACTCCCTAAATCTCCACCTCCACGGTCCAAACCTGCTTCTCCTTTCTGACTTCAGTCGAAGGCAACTCTTCTCAGTTGCTCAAGACCAAAGCCATAGATGCATCCTTGACTCTTCTCTTTCACTAATCCCCTCTCCCCTCCATCTAATCCAAGAGGAAATCCTATCCATCTGCCTTCAAAAACCACCTCATCGCCTCCACCGTGACCAGCCTGGTCCCAGCCCCCATCAGCTCTCACCCATAATTATTGCACTAGACTTCTCACTCTTCTGACAATCTGCTCTTAACCACAGCAGCCCAAATGGGATCATATCACTCCTGTTCAGACCTTTCAAATCTCCCCAGCCTTTCAGACTAAAATGCAAAGCTGTTAAATTACTCAGAAGGCCCTAAACTACCTACCCCCTTACCTCTATGATTCCGTACTCTCCCCCATTGCTCACTCCGCCTGACTCCTATCTTGCCAGGCACCCTCCTGCTGTGGGGGCATTTGCACGTGCTAGTCTCTGTGCCTGGAACACTCCTCTCCTAGATTTTTGCTTGGTTTGCTCCCTCACTGCCTTGAGGTCTTTGTTCAAATGCCACCTTTTTAGTGAGGACTTCCTGATCACCCCATTTAAAATGCAACCCGGATGGCCCTTCTTTCTCCCCTGCCCCGAATTTTCTCCTCATCACTTACCCTCAGCTAATGTACTGAGAGTTTTGTTCATTTATTTCTGTTATCTCTCCCCGCCACACACTAGAATGCAAGCTTCATGAGGGAAGGAAATTTTGTCTCTCTGTTCACTTCTTTGTTCTTAGCACCTAGAACAGTGCCTGATTCCTATCAACGCCAAAAATATTTTTTTGCCCAAATGAATTTCTGCTAAATAATCTGTTCCCCCCCCCCATGCTGTTTTAGAGTCTAACAAGTTATGATGTCTGTAGCATACTACTTGGGACTTCCACCATGCTCGTGTGGCTTGGATTCATTCGATACCTCGGCTTCTTTCAGAAGTACAATGTAAGGATTCCACGGGTCTCCATGCTGCTGGTATTTCTATCTCCCTGTGGAAGTGCATGGCTTTGGCTGAGGGGCAAGTGGATTCTAATGGCCTCTCTTCCTTTCCCAGCTCCTTATTCTCACCCTGCAGGCAGCGCTGCCCAATGTCATCAGGTTCTGTTGCTGTGCCGCTATGATTTACTTAGGCTATTGCTTCTGTGGATGGATTGTGCTGGGGCCGTACCACGATAAGGTACCAACAAACAACCTCTTCCTGTTACTATTAAGCTCCTAAAATAGTGCCAGTGGCTCGTTATCCTTTTAAAATGTGTTCCTTCCATTTTGTGACTCAGCCTGAAAATGCTGAAGGTAGAGCACATCTAGCGCCGCGTTTATAAACTGGTACGGTGTGACCGACCTGAGAGAATACTGGATTCGCTCAGCGACTTCGCCTCCTTTTGTGGCATATATCAGATAATTATGTCTTTTTTTTTTTTTGACCACCTATGAGGTCAAGATTTGTCCATTTGATTCATCAGTATATATTAGAGAAGGCTATTTAGGCAAGACTTTTGGAAGTGTGACTATTAAAAAGGTAGTGTAGGGAAAAACTTGAAGACATAATTTGAAAATTTTGTTACCAGAGTTATAGTCTCGATTATAATGCCATGACCCTAAATGGAATGACCCTAAATGGAATGAGCTTGAAAATGAGAAGTAGGAGTACGCATGGTTAGCACTTGGGTATCTCTACAGAAGTGTTTCTAGGATCTCTTTCTATGTAGGTAAAGGGGACAGTAAGACTCGACTCAGAAAAGCACTGAGAGTGCAGACCAGCCCCTTCTGCTTCAGTCCAGGGTGTCCCATTAAGGGGAGCATCCAGAAGGAGCTGCTTGTTCCCGGAAAAATAGTAGGTGTTATACAGGTTGTGTATATCACACAGCAAATGCCTGTAGTTTCGTCAGATTAACTATATAGTTTGCAGGGGTAACTTGGGATATCTGGTCCCATTATTTTTAATATGATGTCATGAACAAAAGTTCCACTGGGAAGGAACATGGAATAAAGTGGAATTTTCTCTTTTCTTTTTCCAGTTCCGTTCTCTGAACATGGTCTCTGAGTGCCTTTTCTCTCTGATAAATGGAGATGATATGTTTGCCACGTTTGCAAAAATGCAACAAAAAAGTTACTTGGTCTGGCTGTTTAGCAGAATTTACCTCTACTCATTCATCAGCCTCTTTATATATATGATTTTAAGTCTTTTCATTGCACTGATCACTGATACATATGAAACAATTAAGGTAGGTTCATCAAGAGCCATAAGTAGCAACATTTTTCTAGAACTTGTAGAATGGCAGTAAAATATGGTACCTAAGAGGGAGGAAAACTGATAGAATGTCAATTTTTTTCAGGGTAGAAAAGAAAGACTTCAATTTTAGATACTGAGACACAGAATTGAAGAACTAGAATTTTTAGAAGGTTGAAAGTTTTGTCTCTAAGTAAGCTTTTTCAAACAAGCTTTCTAAACTTTTATTAGAATTATAAAGATCAGGGGTGCCTGGCTGACTCAGAAAGCATGTGACTCTTGATCTCAAGGTCATGAGTTCAAGCCCACATTGGGTACAGAGATTACTTAAATAAAAAAATAAATAAATAAAAACCTTGGGGAAAAAAGACTTCTAAAAATCAGTAGGCTTTAAGTGAGCAAAAAATATGGCATTTCAAAATTTTATGGGGAAATTTTAAAATCCAATTTTCCTAAAGAAGAAAGGACCTCTTAGTTTGGAGTGTGCTGTGACTGAACCCATACTCTTTGCAAGGCCCTGCCTGGGACCATCCCAGAGGCCTGGTCTCCAGAAGAATGAAGGGATTGATACATCAAGTACTAACCATGTATGTTTTATACATGTCAGACATATGATTTGAAAAACTGTTATTTATATTGTCACTCACACGGGGTATTTTAAAAGTCAGTTTGAGTCCTTTGAAATATGGAAAGGCAGGGTAAATATCCATATATATTTAAATTTCTAACAACTTTATACTATTAGGTATACCATTGGGGACTTTCTGGGTATGAGAGGGATAATGAACCATGATGTCACACAAATGGTCCCAGGGATAAAGCAAAGATTAGCAGGAGTTGATGGGTTATGAGCTGGTAATTATAAATACCTTGCTAATGAAGCCAGGGCCATGACTTCATTTTTACTGAACCAGATTTCAAGACCTGACTGTCCTCAATACTTGCTTGGCAGGTCTGTGCTTAGGGTCACCAAGGCCACTGGGAAAGAGTCTAGTTGTACCTGCCCAAATCCCTCCCCACTGTGCTCTAAAAATTCACTACCTTTAGCTTTGCATGCAGAGAACTATATGTTATCTAAGGGTGATAACTGAGGTCTCAAAAAGTAGCAATGTGAGTCGACAACTCTTGATGATACAAGTCTGAGACTCACAGTTCAGATGTTTACCTCTTTCCATGAGCTCAGAGCACCCGTCAGGTGCACAAGTGATGGCTGATCCTCTCAGGTCAGGGCATGTTCTAGAGATCTTAGACCCCAAAGTGATGTTAATACAAGGCCCTTAAACAACCCTGTCTGTCTGAAAGGGGGACTCCAAATGGGTGTGCAGGCTAGGTTCTCCCTGGAAAGACAGCTCAGACTCGGATTCAACATGCCCATCTGGGGTTGAACCAGACCCACAAAAGAGCCTACGAGGACACTGTAGAATTCTAGACTGACTTTTCCTTAGCTAGACTTAAGAATGGCTCTAGAGGCTACATCTCCCTCAAAATACTTGGAAGTGACTGAACTGTCCCTCTAGAAAGATCCCCCTCCCTTGCCAAATGATCCATACTGAATTTGGAATAAAGCTGTTTTCAAGGGACTTATTCATGAGAGCTTTTTTTCCCCCTTATTCTTCTGTGTAGCATTACCAACAAGATGGCTTTCCAGAGACTCAACTTCGTACGTTTATATCAGAATGTAAAGATCTACCCAGTTCTGGAAAATACAGATTAGAAGACGACACTCTAGTATCTATATTCTGCTGTTGTAAAAAGTAGCTATCAGGCTAATCTGTGCCCTGGAGGGAAATATAATGTGTAGCTGAGTTGGGAAGCTATATGGATGTTTTAAGATCAAGTGTTATATGTTTAAAGCCTATTACTTTGAGCAAACTGATAGCTATAATTCATCAAGAACTATTTATATTTTTAAAAGCAATATTTAATATCTTTTGCAGCTTTATGTTGGGTTTATTTTTTTAAACTAACTTTGATGAGAGAAGCTATCGAATTCTTGTTGTTTCTTGTTTATTTTGCCATAGCTTTAGAATGTATTCTCCATCCCCCTCTTTAGCTCTTACCCTCTTGCTTCCAGCTCTTCCAGCTTGGTTGATTGTATCATCAGCGGAGAACAATGCTTGGTCTGACTTCACACAACTCACTAACCCAGGTCTTGACCATTCTCTAGGGTTCATCCCTGAGAGAGAGGGCATGTGGTTGTTGTATATCAGTAATCATTGCATTTTAAAATCTTCTCTTAAAGGGCAGAATAAGAAAGAGACAACTGTCACCAGCTAATAGCCTAAAATCTGGCTCTGAAGGACAACTGTTATGTGATGCTTTTTAGTCCTGGAAAAGATCAGGGTTTTTTAAGCATTTATGTATGAGTTATCTCTCCTTCGGTGTTCAGGTATGTAGTTGAAAGAGTATCCTATACGTATAGAAATTAAAGTGCATACCAAGTGCATATTCAGTCCTGCAAGGATTGGTTCAGTGCTTGCATGGCCTTGCGCAAACTCTGTGATGTACTGTGCCCTTCACAGGCACGTTCAGTCTCACAGAAGGAGTGTTTTAGGTTCAGGAACTGCAGTTTCACGGGGAGAGAGGTTCTAAAGCTCACATTAAACATATTTTGAAGAATAATTATGCTCAAAACATAAAAATAACTGGGAAATGTATGCCTTAAAAAGACACAGAAACAAAGTCTCCGCTCCTTGGACACTGCTGATTGGAATTTCAGGGATTTTTACAACATGTATCTTTGTTTTGTGTGCTATTTATTCAAATAGAAATGAATTCAATGATGTGCAATAAAGCTTTTCTTACAGCAACTCTTTTTTGGGGGGGAAGGAAACTGATTTGTTAATTTGTAATTTTGTTTTAAGGGTTAAATGAATATAGCCTTGAGACACTGAAGTCTTACTATTAAACATAATGACAGTCATAATAATGACTCCAGGTGTTGAAATGTGAGGTTTTACAACGACTATAAGCTATTCTTGTAGAACTTATGGCTTTTAAAAAATGGAAAATCTAAGTCTCTGAATCCCCTGGTATTTCATTTGCACGCTGAAATTTGAGAGACTTGGAGTTCCCCATTGCAACTTTTTCTCCCTCTACAGTGTTTGATAAGAATTTACTGTTTATTTTAAAAATAATACCTTCATAAAAATTAAAAACAATGCCTTTATACCTATCAATAATGTATGTATCACCAATTACAGCTATTTATGTACATGTATCTTTTCTCCACTTTGTGAAACTAAGGAAACTTCTCCAGATCAGGAAAGCGATTCAAGGGCAGTAACTGTTAATCATGTCTCTGTGAGTGTAGCCGTGTGGTGAGAATAAAGGCTTTAGAAACTCAAAGACCTGAATAGAAATCTTGGATCTACTACAAATTGTGTGGGTGACCTCAGGGCGGTAACTTAAACCTGTCTGAACTCATTTTCCTCATTTCAAAAGGAGAGGACAGTACACGGAGTGCTGAGTGTTCAATGAGATAACATGAGCAGGCACTCTGGGTTACTCCTGGCCCCTTGAAGCACACAGCCCTTGCAAATGGTAAACGTTCTTAATAAATGCACTGTTCGCAATGAATTTTCTTTTTAACTACCCACTCATAAGTTATTCAGTAGAAATCCTGAAGTTTTAGAAAACACCTATAATGAGTAGTTGGCTGATATAAAAAGAAGTTATCCCAGTTTACAGTCCCCTTCTAAAGGGATTGTTGTCCCTAGTGGAGTCCTAACATTTTGAGGTTAATAGTGTAGTTCTTCATGGGCTTTTCTTTGAATTAAAAAGGCTTGAGAATTCCTTAGCATAAAAACTGTGTGTATACATATACTATATGTGATATATAATATATGTGCACGTATTTGCACAATACATATATATATACACATATATATACATATATATATACACATATACATATATATGTGTATATGTGTGTGTATATATATATACACACACACACACACATAGTATGTCTTACTTTCCATATACTTCCTCTAACATTTTCCAATCAAGCCACAGTCTGTCTTTTTCACGGAGTCCACATCCTCCCCACAAGAACAGCACTGGACAGTTTCCTCTCTTCTAAAAAGGAACCTAACCAAACCACCCTTGTACCCACCTGTGGGGACTGTACTATGCAAACGGGATCTTCCAAGCCTGTCCGCACCCAGTGGGCACCTCTGATGAAAGGGACTCCAAAATAAGGCAATTTTGCCTTCAAGTGACTTTCAAAAGGGCAATTATGTATATATATTTACATCATTCGGTCCAATTACGTCTACCTGCAGACGCATATGAAAATAAGTACCTGGCAGAATATTTTTGCCTAGCTAACCCCAGAAATCTTTAAACACTTGCTGATCCAATCGCCTGGAACTCAGGACTTTCCTGCTGCTGCTGCTGCTGCTGCTGCCGCCGCCACCACCACGGAAAAAGGAATAGGACTCCTTGGAAAAGGGGAGGTCCGCCGGGTCCGAACTACCGAGTAAGCATCACCCGCAGCTGAACAGGACATTTGGGCATGTGCCCGAGACCATGCCTGGTTTCCAGCAGGCGGGTTTCCCTTCCTTAGTGTTCTGGGAGGGAAGAGCAGCGGCGGCAGCAGGCGGGAGCTCGGACTTACCCAGTCCCACCGCTCGGGTCTTGCAAGTCGGCGCGATCCCTCTGTCCCGCCCAGGGCCACGCGGACACGCCCTCCCTGCGTCGGCGGTCCGCTCCAGCTTCCCCACGCGAGCGAAAGGCGATTCGTTTCTCTTTTCCTCGTGCGTCCATAGCTCTTAACATCTCTGAAACATGCCCCTTGTCGCAGAGTTTTGTGATCATACACTTCAGAATACAAACAAGGTCTAATGAAAACTTATCCGAGTGAACTTGCCAGTTATGTGAAGTCCTAGAGGAGAGGACCATCTCTATCTTATCCCGGTGTCCACAGTACCTAGCACTCGGCTTGGCACTGTGTCCCCAACGTATCAAAATAGAAATGACTACAGAAGTGCGCAGAATGGTGTAGAAAACCGGAGCAAAGAAAGGCAGGAGTCTCAGAGGGCAGGGAGTGCGCGCCCCCGCCGCCCGGGGGCAGTGTGGAGGGCGCGCGGGCCGCAGCAGCGCTCCACCGCCGGGTTCCCTTCAGACGGCGCTTCTCCCCAGCCCGGCCTCTCCGCAGACGCTCAGGACGCGGGACCCGCCGGCCACAGCTTCCGGCACCGCCGGAGGCCACAGGGCAGGGGCCTCGGGCGAGCACCTCGTGGCCGAGGCAGGTGTAGCCGTCCCACCCTCGGCCTCCTCCTCTTGACCCGCGGGGGCCGCACCATGCCTCCCGGCGTGGAGGCTCTGGACCTGCCGGCGTGGAACGGAGCCTCAGGCGGGTCCTGGGGGCCCCGCGGCAGGTCAGTACCCCCGAGGCGCTCGGCTCCGCCCCGCTGGGCGCTCCATAGCCTCCCCCCTCCCCCGCATTCCACGGTCCCTCCCCGGGGGCCGCGCCGCAGCCCCCTCCCCGGGCCGCTTTCCTCCTGGGGTCTTCTGGCGGCCGCACCTCCGCTCCACCTCACGCAGCCCCCGCCGGCCTCCGCTTCGCTGCCTCCCGCCCCCGGGGATCGGAGAGGCCCGCCGGCTTACACATGGAAAAAGTCCCCCAGGGCCCGAGTTGAGAAGCTCTCCGCCAGCTCCCCAGTCAGCCCTGCCTGGCGGGAGGCGACGCGGCGGAGGTGGTAGCTCCGGGGCGGGGCGGAAACGCCCGGCCACGCGCCCCTGGACTCCCGGCGCGCACTTCAGCGCTGCGGTCCAGCCGCCACCCCCTGCGCCCCGCCGTCCCCACCCCGGGCCCCGGTCTGCGCGCCCCGGGCGGCTGCAGGAAGGGTAAGAGAAGGGAGCCCGCCTGGAAGGGCTCCGACTTTAGGGGAGGCGTGCCCGGAGGGCAGAGATGCGTGTGCACGGAGCGGTTTTTCGTGCTCGGAATCCCGGACGAAAGCTGTGGAAAGTTTTGAAGGCGGGGGCAGGGCCCCGCTGCCTTATCGGTTTGCCCCGGCCGGGGAAGCCGGAGAGAGGATCAGGTGTTTTCAGGCTAACCGTCGGGTGAGGCGCCTGAGCTGTGTCTTTCGGGATGTCAGATTCTGGAGGAGCTCTCATCAAGTGGATGGCTTTACTGTTCTGGCTAGAGCTTCCTCGCTGCCTTGGGAGAGCTTCTATGAACTGCTTGCAGTTGGTTAAGGAAGGCTGGGCTTTGCCTTCCAGAACAAACAAGACTTTTCCTCAGGTGGGAGGGTGATAGTGTGGTTAAGCCCCACTCCTCTGCCTTTATGAAAAGGCGCACAGTTCAGCCGGATGATGCTGCCAAGGGGCCCCACCTCCGTGGTCAGAGCTGCAGCCGCCCAGCTGCGCAGCCGGGGGGGGGGGGGGGGGGGGTGACAAACAGGCCTGGGCTCCCCCTCTGCCCGAAACAAACATAGGGGTGGGCCGTTAAATTTTCTTAAAATAGTGTAGAGACTCTCCTTTTCCTGCGTGGCATGCTCAGTATTATAAATGGACTTAATGCTAGCAAGGAAAGCCAGAATTCAGGGGGAGAGTTTACTTGATCTCTCGTGGCCAGATAAGTATTTAGCTAGTTCCAAGCAAGCGCGGCATGTACTTTTTTATAGACTTTTGAAAGGACAGTTTTGAATTAGGAGACATAACTTTGGTACAACTTTTTTTGACAACTGTGTGCTTGTGAATGTTACACCAAAGGACCATCTCTGTTAATGCTAGATGTCTATTTTTAATGGGGCAGATGGGCAGAAATTATACAATTCTTCCACCGGCCTTAGCTGTAAAAGCCCTGTCCCCAATCATGGAGAGCAAATGGACTCTGGCTTTATTTATTGTGTTCTGCTTGGACTGATAAACAGGCTTGTGCTTATGATGGGTGTGGCATATAATCTTTCTCTTTTTAAAATCTTTACTCCAGTATTTTTCCTAGCCTATTTCCTTCAGGACTTAACCATTTGTATCCTCTCCAGTGAGCATCTCCAGGGGCTCCCTTTCTTACAGTACGGGACACATCCTCGGCTGTGCACTAATAGCTTTTGAAGGGATTCAGATTTGAAATATATACGCGTGTGTGTCTGGTTGTGCAGTGCCCAGTGGGAAAAAGGATTGTATCGTTGTAAACCGAAAATGGAAGAAGGAGTCATTAAGAGAGATGGGAGAAGTTGTCTAGACATCAGGATAGGAATTCTGATGTTTTCTGTTGAAGGGACCAGCTACCTCATTCTCCGCAGAGGTGGGATGCGGGCTTCATGCTTTCAGGAACTGCTCACCACCTCTGTGATGTGTCATCTTTCTCTTCATACTTTGAGTCAAACTCCCATGACCGTAAACTTGGCCTTCTCCTGTAGCAAACCTTCCCTAAACCAGGTTCTGTGGCCTGGACCCCTCAGAAACACACATGTCCCACTCTTCGCCTGACTGCTGCCATGCAGAGGTCAACCCAACAATGCCAGTTTTATTTAACTTCCTGCACTTCAAAATCAGTAAATCCTGACGAACTGTTTGAAGAGGCCATGTTCTTTTCTCACAAAGAAGAGCGTATCAGGAGCGGTGTTTTTAACAATAGAATAATAAATACAAAATCTCTTAATGAGGCAAGGAGGAAGAGTAGGGAGACAGATTTCAAACAGAATGGCAGAGAATAGCGAACTGAAAGTCAGGAATGAGCCTATTCACAAGCTGGGCCCTTCAGGCTCAGTCTCTAACAGCGAAGTGAAACCCAGGATAAGACCATCCTCAAAACTCAGTGGGAAAGCAGGTGGCTTCTTGTGGCTACAATTTTCAAAGTAAAATCGGTGGCCAAAAGAAACCCTTTTGGCCAGGAAAGTTAGAAGTGGGATCTTCCCTGAAGCTCGGCTGTTCTTAGCAGAGGCCCGGAGTGTGGGTTCGGTGTGTCAGTTCTGAAGAATGAGATCACCCTTCAGGGAGCATTAACATCACGTGTTGTGGGCTTCATAGAGAAAAGAAATTTTATTTCCAGACTTCATTCTTTTTTTACTCAGACTGCAATATTCTTTTCAGGGACAAATGTCTAAAGCCAGGTTTTGGTTGGTTGGTTGGTTGCTTTGCTTTGGCAATCATCTGGGAGGGGGTGCTTCCCCCTTTTTTTAGCCTACCCCTAGCTGAGCTTTCTGCTCTGTTTTGATCTTGGGTCTCTGCTTCCCCCGCCCCCCGTGTGACAAGACAGCATTGGTGAGGAGGGGGGTGCAGTATTCCTGTCCCCTCAGTTGGGAGATGGCTTCCTTTCTTCTCCTTTGAAGGTTGTCTTTTGTGATCTCCCCTCGAATACATCTAGTGTTTCAGCCTAAAATATCTGTCAGGCAATAATTGGTGACTAGTGAAGCTAAAGCTTCCAAAATATTGTCCTTGCTCTAATTCCAGGAGACCCATAATTTAAGCAGTGGGCTTAAAAAAATCATGTTACCTATAGCTACTAGAGGGAATTGTTAGACATAGGGTGAATCTAGGTATTCCCCAACTGACACTGAGATGGGCTTGTCTGAAAATAAGGTAAACTCATTCAATGGTTTGAGGAGAAAATGATCAATTATGGCTTTATGGCTTTTAATTTTACTTTTCTTTAGGGATAGGCATCAGCATGACTGTTAAATTGGGCACTTATTGATATGTTAGAGAAAGCAAAATGTAAGGAATGCCATAATGCCAGTCATCTTCTCAAGCTTTTTTTTTTTTTGAGAGGGAGAGATTGAGAGAGATGATGGGCAGAGCAAGAGGGAGAATCTTAAGCAGGCTCCATGCCCAGTGTGAAGCCTGATGTGGGGCTCGAACTCATAATCCTGAGATCATGACCTGAGCCAAAAATCAAGAGTCAGAGGCTTAACTGACTGAACCACCCAGGTACCCCATCTTCTCCAGCTTTAAGTGCTTTTGGAATCCTGTATTGCTGAGAAATGGAGTTTGGCTTTACTTATCTCTGACCTAGAGAGCTGATTGGTCAGGATGTGCTTTCGAAGGGGTTGTGACTTGTTCAGAAGAAGCACTTTTTTTTTTTTTATAATTTTTATTTTGTTATATTAGTCACCATACAGTACATCCCCAGTTTTTGATGTAGTGTTCCATGATTCATTATTTGTGTATAACACCCAGTGCACCATGCAATACGTGCCCTCCTTAATACCCATCATCGGCCTATCTCAATCCCCCACCCCCCTCCCCTCTAAAGCCCTCAGTTTGTTTCCCAGAGTCCACAGTTTCTCATGGTTCATTCCCCCTTCTGTTTACCCCCTTCATTCTTCCCTTCCTTCTCCTACCGATCTTCCTATTTCTTATGTTCCATAAATGAGTGAAACCATATGATAATTGTCTTTCTCTGCTTGACTTATTTCGCTTAGCATAATCTCCTCCAGTCCCGTCCATGTTGCTGCAAATATTGTGTAATCGTTCTTTCTGATGGCTGAGTAATATTCCATTGTATATATGGACCACAACTTGACCACTCTCTCACACCATAAACAAAGATAAACTCCAAATGGATGAAAGACCTCGATGTCAGACAGGAATCCATCAAAATCCTAGAGGAGAACATAGGCTGCAACCTCTTTGACATCGGCCACAGCAACTTTTTTCATGACACATCTCCAAAGGCAAGAGAAACAAAAGAAAAAATGAACTTGTGGGACTTCATCAAGATAAAAAGCTTCTGCACAGCCAAGGAAACAGTCAAAAAAACTAAGAGGCAGCCCACGGAATGGGAGAAGATATTTGCAAATGACGCTACAGATAAAAGACTAGTATCCAAGATCTACAAAGAACTTCTCAAACTCAGTACATGAGAACAAGCACTTTTAAAATGTGCAGTCCTAGTTCTGCTTTTCTGCAAATCCAGAGGCAGCAAAGTGGTGATGGGAGATGATTTTATAGGAACTTGATGGCAAGGCTGGTCATCTGTAGGGAAATTCCTGAAAGTTGTAGCATGCACATTTTTTATGAGTGGCTCTAGTGGAAAATGAGAAGCTCTACAGTCTTTCTTCCCAGTGCTTCTCAGGATTAGAATGAGCACATGATTTATGTTCTAAGAGCTAGGCTTAGAAGGTAACCAAGGTTTCTCTGACTTTCTTTTCCTTTTTTTTTTCTCCTTGACTTACTTTAATTGGGGCCTAACTACCCCAGAGCCTCAGGTGTCTGAACTTCTCTCTCTCTCTTTCTCTCTCTCTCTCTTCGTCTCTCTCGCTTCCTCTCTCCCTCCCTCCCACCCTCCCCCTCCCTGTCTTCCCCTTTCTCTCTCAGCAATTCAGCAAATCAGTTCATTGTAAGAATTGAAGTAAAAGAAAAAACCCCAGTGTGGTTTGTTGGGAGTGTTCTAAAGTTTTCCATCTGCCAGATTGCCCTGTGACACCCCCCCCCCCCCATAGAAGCACTGAAGTTCAGTCTCTGCATGAATTCCCCACTTTCTCCCTCCTACACAAATGTTGGGCAGGGAAATCCTGGATTACCTGGTATGTATTATTAGATCCTTTTTTTTTTTTTTTAAAGATTTTATTTATTTATTCGACAGAGATAGAGACAGCCAGTGAGAGAGGGAACACAGCAGGGGGAGTGGGAGAGGAAGAAGCAGGCTCATAGCGGAGGAGCCTGATGTGGGGCTGGATCCCACAACACCGGGATCATGCCCTGAGCCGAAGGCAGACGCTTAACCGCTGTGCCACCCAGGCGCCCCTATTAGATCCTTTTTGACATAGCTTATTTTAACTCATATGATAACTCAAGAATCTGTATGTCAGTCACCAAAAATCAAGGAAATGTGGAAAATTTAAAGAAGAAAATTGAGATTACATATAACACGACTTCAAGAGATTACCAAATTTTGGTTTTCTTTTTTCTGGTTTATGCACTTCCAGACCTTTAAGATGTCTACATACAGATATAAATGTCAACATTATTGGAAAGATGGAACCTCAAATTATTTATTTTGTAACTTTAAAAAAAAATTAACAATATGCGTAGACATCTTTAGGCCAATACAAAGTTGCCAGTAGGGTTACAATGAACATTTTTGTAGCCATCCTTCTGACTGGTGCTTGTTCTGAAAAACTCACACCCCCTTTGAAAACACATCTTGAGGTTCACAAAGTTTTAAACATTTGTGGCATAAATCCATAGAAGGTTGATTCCTAGATCACAGTTACTCTCCTAGATACTGAGTCCAAGTGCCCTTGAGAAATTTACATTTCCATCAATAGAGTTTTAGTCTCACTATTGATAAATAAAACTTAAGATAGATTTTCACCAGTCTAGCTGTTAGTACATTTTTTGTTGTTAAATGTTCGCTGTCCTGTTCAGATCCTTGGCCTGTTAATATTCTGGGTTGTCTTTTTCATACTAATAACTCAGAGCTCTCTACAGATAATAGGTGGTAGACTTTTCTAACTATTTAAATATATCACAGACCTTTTCCCCATTCTGTCTTTTAACTTCTCGAATTGTAGATGTTTGTATTAAGATCTGTGTATCTTGTGCATAAGGTCTTTTTCACTGGCTTCTAAATTTCATCATCCTTAGAAAGGCATGTCAAATCGTATTTTAAAAAGTTCTATTTTATGCTTCAACCAATTTTATTTTTTTTTTAGATGTATCTAAATTTTACTTTTGTGTTTGGTTTCAAGGAGGACACTCATTTTCTCTCTCCCCAGTGGATTGTGGAATTTTCATGATAACAATTCATGGAGTCATTCATTCTTTGGAAAGACTTTAGGAATATTAATTAAAACAAAAATAGGGTTTCTATCAGCAAACCAAGCAACTAAATTACCTAAAACTCTCTAATGTATCTTGGCCAAGCAAGCCTTTTCAGTATATTTTTAATTCAAATTTTCCTACCCGTGTTTTAGACTTTGCATTCTTGTTGTTGTATTGTTTTTATTATATTTGTTGCTGTTGCTGGCATCATTATTAGTTCATCTTATCAAGTACCGGCCAAGGAAATGTTCATGTTGTCAGGGTTGTTGTCTCCTTCATTGACCCATTTCTTCCCCCCAAAATATTCACTGAACACCTATTACATGTTAGGAGCTCTGCTGTATGCTGGGGGATGTAGTGATGAGCAAGACCGGGCCTCCATGAAGTTCACTTGTAGGGAAGACCAATAAAGAATGTGATCTCAGTTATAAAGGAAATTAAGTGATGGGAGAGGCGGTGGGGAAAGACGAGTTGGAGCCAGACATGAAGAGAGCTGGGGGCATAGCAGAAGGACAGGTGAAACAGCAAATGCCAATGTCCAGATCAGGGACTGTTCCAGGAAGGAGGCCGGCCATGGGGTAGTGAGGAAGGGGAAGGGTAGGGTATGGGAAGGAGTGGGCAGGAGATTTTTTTTTTTTAAGATTTTATTTATTTATTGAACAGAGATAGAGACAGCCAGCGAGAGAGGGAACACAAGCAGGGGGAGTGGGAGAGGAAGAAGCAGGCTCATAGCAGAGGAGCCTGATGTGGGGCTCGGTCCCATAACGCTGGGATCACGCCCTGAGCAGAAGGCAGACGCTTAATGGCTGTGCCACCCAGGTGCCCCAGGAGATTTTTAAGCAATGTTAGGGGAGTTGGATTTTAGTCTGAGAGCTAGGGAAAGCAACTATGGAATTTTAAGCAGGGAAATGATATCTGACTTGGGCTTTTAACATTACCCCTCTGGCTACCATGTGGGAAAGAGGGAGGCTGTTGAAGTTGTCAAGTGAGAGGTGACAGGGCTTGGACCAGGGAGGCTGCGGCAGTTAGAGGGAGAGATGGGGACCAATCCATGACATGCTTTGAAGGAAGACTTGATCAGTTGGGTGTGAGGATTGAGGAAAAGGCGGAGTCAAAGTAGGGCTCTGGAGCACAAGTTCCTTCACTTTCCTGCCCATTAGAATCACCTGAAAAGCTTATCAAAAATCCTGATGCTCAGCTCATAACTGGGCCCCAATTAAATCAGAATGTGTAGGACTGGAAGCCAGGCACTGAAACCTTTTCAAAGTCCCCAGGTGCTTCTACTGTGTAGCCAAAGGGAGAACCACTGATAGGGGAAGTGATTACAGCTGCAACATCTGGGTAAGCGTGTGCGATCACGGCATTGAGCAGATGGGTGGAGAAAGGGGTGGGGAGTTGGTTGAGAAATCTAGACATGTGGGTAGAGTTTCAAGGAAGAGGTCGGATAAGGGAGTCTGTTCAAGAGAGAGATTCATGTGGGTAGTATTTAAAGCCACGGGACTGGGCAAAGTCTTCTAGAAGGGAGGACGGAGGATGGAAGAGTGCTGGGCTGTGTCGTGAGGCACTCTGGCAGCTGAAATCAGATGGAAGAAGAGCCTGCGAAGGAGACTGGGAAATGCCCAGTGAGGTAGGTGGAAAACCAGGGGAGTGGGGTGTCCTAGAAGCAGAGAACAGAGGCTGTCCCAGGGATGCTGTGGTCAGCTGTAGCAAATGTTGCCAAGCCCCTAAGCCTGAGAAGTGACAGCTGGAATCCGCAGCAGGAGAGGGTTCACCACTGGGGTAGAACAAATGGAAACCAGGGGTTTGCTCTAGAGAATCTGAAGCCCAGAGAGACCCTGAGCAAAGTAAATGTTGAATTTGTTCCATCAGATGGCTTTACTTGTTTTTTCCTTCTCATTTTGATAACATGACCATTTAGAAGTCTCCTGAATTTTGGACTAGGATGCTATTGTCTGCTAAATATCACACATTTCTAAAAAAGAGAAATTATATCTGAAATACTAGTTGATTTGAACATAATGCTTTTTTTTTCTTCATTCCTATCTTACAGACCATGACTCCTTAAGAAATATTTAATTCCGGGAATACTGGAGGGAGTCAGTAAATTGGATTCTTTGGGGGCAGGTTGCAACTTAGGGTCCCTTAGTTGCCTCATTCATAAAATAAGGAGAGGGAACGGGTAATCTCTAAGGTAGAGGATTTCAAACCTGGGGAGCTTTTTGAAAGCCCCGATGCCCAGGCTGCACCCACATCAATTAGGCCAGAATCTCTGTGGGTGGTAGCTGGGCTTCAGTGATTTTCAAGTGCCCCAGGTGACTCTGTGTGCGGCCAAGTTGGCAAACAGTGGCCCTGTGTCTTTGTCTAGCTCTTATATTGAATTATTCTATTCTTGGGTATTAATATATTTCTTATCCTCAACAAAATCAGGTGGAAGGGAGGAATGGATACTGGGTAGGCAGTTAGCAGTGTCTATCAAGGGAGGTCTCAAAATTTACCTTCCAGGCTTCCTTTCTCAGGAAGGGATTGACAGATACTCTCCATAAAAATGAGGGAACAAAGGAAGTCCAGGAAATGGGGAATCCAATTTGGGAAGGAGGTGAAGGGAATTCCTAAATTGATGGCCCTGAATCAGAATTAGGAAGCAAGCCTTGTACATTGGAGCAGGAGGATGAGGGTCTGGGAATAATGAGAAGAAACAAATTGACAAGTTGCCCAACTTGTTTGACTGAATTGAAGGAAGCTGGCAGATTCAGCCAGTTTGGTGGCAGAGTCCTTGTTGGTATGTTGAAAACTAAGCAAATGCAGAAAAAGGCAATTAACCAACACCTGCTTTTTACAAGAAAGAATAAAAAATGGTGGGGAGGGGCACCTGGCTGGCTCAGTGAGTAGAGCATGCAACTCTTATTCTCAGGGTTGTTAGTCCAAACCCCATGCTGGGCATGGAGCCTACTTAGAAACAAACAAGCAATATAAAAATCACAGTGCACTAGGGATTCAACAACGAAAAGTATTTGCACATTCACTTTATAAATTCTAAATATTAATGTATTCAAAAGTTTTATTAAAATTTTATGGGGACAGTGAATGGGGAGGCAAAATATGTATGTTTTCTTGTGGGAAGCAGATATAAGAGCTAAAGTCATCTTTACCATGGGAGGATAAAAATTGATAATATCTGAAAGAGGAACAAATAGTGGGATAACATTATTGAGAGATATTAAAGTAAATAACTGAAGAGAAACATGAGAGAAGTTGTCTCTAAAGAGCAAAAATCCAGGGTGGGTTTGTTACAGTTCCTTTAAAATTATGTACACTATTAAGTTGGGGGAGAAAAGGTGACATTTTTGGGGGGGTAGGTGGGACCAGATGATGCAGAGCTACCCAGATGTGGGTTCCTGGAAGGCTGGTGGTACTCATTGGTCCCTGTGCTAAGGGTACAGGAAGGGTGGATTTGGGACGTGGTTCCCCTGCTGCCGCTGTGTCATCCTCGGGGACTAGCAAGAGAGTTGTGAATTAGGAAACCCGTTCGGTTCTAGCAGCACTGCACCAATACAAGATACCGAAGCAGGGATGTCTGTCAGGAGCTAGGGGCACAAACACCAGTTTCTCCCAAGCTAAGGAGTTTCTAATATCAGCAGGGATAACAAAAGAACCACCACATCCAAGGTGTGGTTGGAGCTCTGAAACACTAGACAAGTGGTCCCAAATATTTTAGATAACTTAGCCCATCAATTAAAAGAACGTCCACTCTCTCTGAATGTATGTTTGTATATTGTATGTAGAATCATATATACTATAAAACAGGTAAAATAAGCATTTTTAAGAGAGGGGAGGGGCAGCGGGAGAGAGAGAATCTTAAGCCCAGGGTGGAGGCTGATGTGGGGCTTGATTTCATAACCCCGAGATCATGACCTGAGCCAAAGGCAGACGCTTAACTGACTGAGACACCCAGGCGCCCTTAAAGAGTTTTCTTGATAAATCTGTTTTGTTTTTGTTTTTTTTACAGCTTCTTTTCAGATCAGATCTGCTTTTCATCTTTTTAAAACTCATGGCAAACAAAGCTTGCACTAAGAGGGTATTCGTGTTTCCATTTTCTTGATGTTAACTTAGGCTCTCATTAGTTTTCCAGTTCAGTCTCGTTTTTTTGCCAGAATCTTTATGTCATTGCCCACCTTGTGAGGGTGGGCTAAACTGGATGGTATACTCCAAACATGCTTAAATGGGCCCACATAAGCCTTTAGTGGTAGACAGTGCTGAAAATCAGGGAGGCCACCACCATCAAGCCCTTACTTTGGGAACTCGCTTTCTTCCCCCAGGATGCATTGCATACCTACGTGAGTCCCACGCATCTGTCCTTCTGACCAAGTGAGGACAGCTTCGGCATGACAGATAATAATCCCTGTATTACACCCTGTAAACCTTCACTTCTGTCTTTGCTAGCTTAGTCCAGTTTAGGAGCCCCAACCCTTTCTTCCCACATACAAGTGAATGGTCTTAATTCCCCCTTGCGCGTATGCACCCCTCTTTGGAGGCCACTATGGTAGAAAACAGTCTTTCCTACCTCTTTTTGAGTAGGGTAAGGGTCATGCAAGCTGAACAGCTAACAGCCTGGGCTGGTTAGCTTATTTGCTGAGCCAGTTGTGCTAATAGGAACAAGGTACCATCATTGAAATTGGTATGTGCATTTTTCTGAGGCAAAGGTCAAAAGCTTTCACCAGTTCTCATAGGGGGTTATGGCCCCATGAGATTAAGAATTGCTGGTAACTCATTTTCTTTTGCATTTTTTAAAACTTCAAGCTTCCATAGACTTTCTTAGTCATTGATATGTTAGAGCTGGAATTGCTCTTGGTCACACGATAGCCTTAAAATTAGCTGACATTACACAGCCCTGATTATCTGAGGAAAGAGTAATAACAGTAGCTTTGATGTGCTTCCTCTCTGACTTCTCCCCATAGTACGAAGGCTCGGGCTTCTTTCTTTCCCAAGTCCTGTTTACTTGGCCATTCTAGCATCACTAGCTTTTATTTAGCCCATCGCGTGGGTGAATTTCCATTCTATTCCAGATCTTGTTTTTGTGCTCACCAGTACTGTGCTTTTTCCCTCTGATACTTTGGTCTTTAACAGTGCTGTTTATTAAGCTTATATAATCCAGATCATGCATTTCCTATAGTTTAGTGAAACATAAATAATTCATGAGTCATGATTGTTCTTATTTATTTCGAGCAATTTCAGTTTCAGGACTCTGCTGCCGTTGATGGGTCTGATTTAGACCGTCGTTGATTTCTCTTCCCTAACTGTTTTTATGGTGCAGTTTCTCTTCCCCCGAATTGTGTTATGAGTTCACCGCTCTCTGTCCTTTTCTGAACCTGTTGGGGATTTTCACCATGGGTAGCAGAACTTGCAGTGCTTCTCCCGCTGTCTTCATTCTTGCGTGTAAAGTTGTGACGGAAGCTTCAAGCCTCCTACACCAAACACCCAGCCTGGTGCTCAGCATGGGAGGGTGTTGGATGCATACGTGTCAAATGCAGCGATGTTTTAGTCATGTTATCACACGACACATGTCTTGCCTCTGGTTTTTTCAGTTTTCCATCTTTTTCACGTTACACCATTTGTTTGTTTTGTACTGTTGTGTTTTTATTATAAGATGTCTAGTTATCGGGGCGCCTGGGTAGCGCAGTCGTTAAGTGTCTGCCTTTGGCTCAGGGCGTGATCCCGGCGTTCCCAGCGTTCTGGGATCGAGTCCCACATCCGGCTCCCCCGCTGGGAGCCTGCTTCTTCCTCTCCCACTCCCCCTGCTGTGTTCCCTCTCTCGCTGGCTGTCTGTCACATAAATAAATAAAATCTTTAAAAAAAAAAAAAGATGTCTAGTTATATGTGAGTGTTTACTACCCTTCACCGACCAGGGAGATAGGGCAGATCTACAAACTGGGAAGAAGAGGGCAAGAAAGAGCCCTCATGAAATAAAGTTTAGAAAACTCAAGCATTTACGTTATCCTTGAGATTCCAGAATTCTTGAACCAAAAATATCATTACCTTTTCTTCCAAACTTTAGATGTTATTTTTTCGGTAAAGATTTATTTATTTATTTTAGGGGGGAGGGGCAGAGGGAGAGTGAGAGAGAGAGAAAATCCCAGGCAGACTCCCCGCTGAACACAGAGCCCAACACGACACAGGGCTCCATCTCACAACCCTGAGATCATGACTGGAGCCGAAATCAAGAGTCGTAACGCTCAACCGACTGAGCCACCCAGGTGCCCCCAGATGTTATTTCCAAACTGAAGCTGGACTTACTAAAAAGAGCCATCTTATCACAAACCTTTATTATTCACATTAATTTTTTCTGTATTTCTACATTTGACTAGTACTACCCTTTATTTCACCAGATGGCTCCTGTATGCTTGAGGGGAGAGTTTTTCGTGCTGGCTTTTCCATTTTTCTGTTTATCCTTCACCATGCTAGAAGTATTACAGCTGCTCTATAAGTGAAAAACTTCTGGGTGGATAGAGTTCTGTAAATAATTTAATGCAATAAGTGACCCTGATGTTTGTTATCTCTTACTTTGTGTGTGTGTGTGTGTGTGTGTGTGTGTGTGTCCGCGCCCGTGCGTGAATTATCTTTTTTTTTTTTTAAGATTTTATTTATTTATTAGAGAGACAGCACAAGCAGGGCGAGCAGCAGGCAGAGGGAGAAGCAGACTTCCCCACGGAGCAAGGAGCCCAATGTGGGACTTGATCCCAGGACCCTGAAATCATGACCTGAGCTGATGGCAGACGCTTAACCAACTAAGCCACCCAGGTGTCCCTGTGAATTATCTTCTTAATAAGGTTTCTTAGAGTAATGTTAACATCAGTTGCCATTTTTTGAACATTTAGTGGTCAAGTAGCCAAAGAAACTAGCACCTGAAAGAATTATTTGAAGCCATCTGAAGCAGCTGGGGCAGTGTCCTCTCTGTTCCTGGGGTGCTCAATGCATATTTCAGTTATAGCGTGGAAAACATTTTATTTTACTCTCATGTGTTCATATCTCTCCTCTCCGCTGCACTGAGCTGGAAGACAGGAAAGTGCCTCTGGCAGAGCTGGGCTCACAAGGTGTTCACTAAGTATTTGGCCTAATGCCCCGTGTTTCACACCACTGTTTTCGAGAACACCCTCTCTTCTTTCTTCATTATGGTGTTTCTCACACTAGAAACCAAGGCAGGAGTTTCCATGCCATGTTCTGAGGGTTCTATCACAACTTTTCAGATGTCTTTTTCCTTTTATTAAAGGGATAAAGTACCGTGAATCATCAGGATGATTCCATTATCAACAGGGATCCGCTAAAGTGATGGTGGTCAACTCTAAATTTAGTACTGCTCAAACATGCCCATGAAGATTTCTTCTGGCATGTTCTCAGGGGTCTGAAGTCTCATGTCGGTGGATGTTGCTCTCAGGCACAGTTAAGACACCACGTTCTTCTGGGAAATGCCTCCCTTGGTGCTCCTTGTCAGGGGCCCTCAGGACACGCACCCCCTGTGTGTTATGATGGGATTTCCCCTCTGTCAGAGGGGCCTGTTTCCACAGTGTTTTTCACACTAGGTCCGGCATTCACGGAGCTAGGTGGTAACATGGGACTGTGCATGCACAAGTCTCTCTCCTACCAGATGCCGAACATCTGCTGTTCAGGGGCGCTCTCCAGCTCAGAGTCCCAAGCGCCCATCTCGGCCTCAGCACAGTGCACGGTACGGCAGTCCAATCCAATCCAGAGCTGACCGGCCTGGATGCAGGCAAACACATTTGAAAGGTCTCCACATTCTTTTGAGATGAGACTCATGTGGTCATTGATTTTTCATTTCTAAAAGTATTTTTTGTTTTTACCAAATTGGTCTTATAGATATTTTTACCTGTTCTTGTCTTTTACTATGCTGACCATGATCGTCTTCCAACCCGTGTCGGATTCTTGTAGACTTGGCCCTGTTTCTGCTCCCTGTTTCTAAGTAGACTGTTCATGTTACTTGGTTTCCTCAGGCGCTTGGTTTTATCTTGAGACCATCTGGTCAATGTGTTTTTCAAGTTATTCGTTAGAGTGGCCAAGTCCATGGATGAACCTCTGGAGAGGTCTGTGTGAGTTTGCTAGAAGACAGGGCAGTCTCAGTCTGGAGCCCCCAGAACCAAGCAAGTTCATGGTCTGATGTTCTCTGGCTCATCCAGGTGCGAGGCTCAAAGGGCTGTGTCATGAGCATTATTTCTAAGGATGAGCCTATTTTTTAAATTGCCTTTTTTCTTTTCTTTGATTTGAAACTACTCTGGGCTTCTCTGTAGTCCTCTAAGTTTGGGGACAGGCTGTTTTGATGCTAGGTACTTTTCTGAGAGGGTGGCTCTTTGGGACCCCCATCTAAATTGAAGAGGATCTCCTGTCAGATCTTGGATGGGCTTTGGGCCTTGAGTCCTGGCCCCCTCATTCCCCTTTCCCAGGGCTGCACACTGAAGCCTAAGTGGGCCTGAATGGCAGTGGGCCCCCACTCCTCCAGGATCCCCCTAAGACTAGGCTGGGAGTTCCTTGCTCTTAAATTTTTAAGTGTTCTTAGAAACATCTTTATTATTTTTTTTAATTGAAATATATTTGATGTATAACATTATACAAATTTAGGGTGTACAATGTGTTGATTTGATACATTTATATATTGTAATGTGATGGCCACTGTAGCAATAGTTAGCTCCTCTGTCACCTCATAGAATTGTCACTTCTTTTTTGCGGGTGGGAATAATTAAGATCTAGTCTCTTAGCAAGCTTGATGTTTATAATATAACATATTGTCTATATTCACTATATTGTGCATTAGATCTCTAGGACTTATTGGTCTGTGTTTAACCCCTCAGTCCTTACAAGTACTTCCTCTACCTGCCCCCAGAAACAAATATGCATTTTATCCAGCATCTGTCTTTTTTCTTTTTCTTTTCCTTTCTTCCCTTTCTTTCTAACCTTCCTCTTCCTCCCCTTTCTCTCCCTTCCTTCCTTCCTTCCTTCCTTCCTTCCTTCCTTCCTTCCTTCCTTCCTTCCTTCCTTCCTTCCACCCAGCAGGAAAATTCTAAATAACCTAGCCTACTAATTCTGGGAATAGGAAATCTAAAAATCAATTTAAAGATAAAAAATTATTAACTGAGTATAAGTCTTAAATAGTCTTAAAATAAGCCTTAAGATGCTCTTTCCCTTTTAGTCTGTCTTTTTCTTTCTTTCTTTCTTTCTTTCTTTCTTTCTTTCTTTCTTTCTTTCTTTCTTTCTTTCTTTCTTTCTTTCTGTCATATGTGTGTATGTATGTATGTACGTATGTATATGGGCTCCACATCCAACATGGGGCTTGAACTCATGACTCTGAGATCAAGTGTCACATGCTCTTCTGAAGAGCCAGCCAGGCACCCCCTCTCTAGTCTTCTTTAAAACTTGTTAGTTGAGGTAGATAATGTAGATCTGAAGTCAATACAAAAATAGGTCATTTCAATATTTCAGGTGAAAAGATGCCCCCAAATGACCCCCAATTATAAAAACTTCCCTAGAAATGGGTACCTTGAATGATTGGCTGAACTTAGTAAAATTTAATCCTTAAATTTACCACTAAGACACTTACTGTTGTAAGAAGCACAAGACTAACTCAAACTAGCATAAGCTCCGAAGAGTTTTATTAGCTTACATTGCAGGTCTTGAGATGAGTGGCTTCAGGCACAGCTGGATCCAGGAAGTGATGGTGGTATTTTCATTAGGCTTAGTGTCTATCTTTTGTTTGTTCTGTGTTAGCTCCCCTCTCTGGCATGCTCTTGTGTGATGGCAAGGTGACTTCTACAAACTCCAGACTCACAGCCTTTGCTTTAAGTCTATGATCTCCAAACTTTGTTGATTATGTATCCAATGATAAAAGCTAAGCACATGTTCTCAATGTGTATATATTTGCTTGTAAATTATATGCGATTATATACCACTGTTATTCTATATGTTATATTAGTTATTAGAAGAGTTCAGGTTTCTTTTGTTTTTAAGATAAAGAATAAAATAGGAGCACCTGGCTGGCTCAGTCAGTAGATAGATCATGTGACCCTTGATCTTGGGGTAGTGAGTTCCAGCCCCCAGTTGGGCATAGAGTTTACTTAAAAAATTAAAGTATAAAATTAATTTCTAAAAAAGATAAAATAGAGGTAGTAATACTTTCTATACTGCCAGTGGATTGTTTTGCACACCCCAATTTTGTGACAGCTTAGTGGACATCTTTCCCATCAGATATAATCACAGTCTTAGAACCACAACTCATTGGTTCTTTTTGGGCTAGCTTGAGTCACAGGCCCGTTCCTGAGTCCAGAGCCGTCAAAATAGTAAAAACAAACTTTACTAATGTAAAGTGACATAAATATCTGACTAGGCATAAATAAATACAATTTTAACTTTTCAAAGGTATTTAAATTTTTGAACCTTATTGTCATTGTTATATTTTCCAAAAAGGGGCATAATCATTCTGTACCACATTATAGAACAAAGATTCTCTATTTTCATAGCAATTTAATTCCATTAGTCCATACTCAATTTCTGTGATTTCATACCTGGTGTATCATGAAAGTATCCCATCTAGTTTTTGTTAATATTCCAGTGACAGGTGAATATTATATGTTAAAATGTAGGAATTGGTGAGTCTTGCAAATAAAATCCTATTCTTAGAAATTTTGACAATGGCCATTTTGAACAGGATGGATAACTGTGTGGAAAGGCAAGTGATAGAGGGTCCTGAATAATTTTCGTTTTTCTAAAGAGAAGAGGAGGTCACTGGTTGAAGGGAGAATTTTGCTTGTAAGAATAGGTAAAGAACGTGAATAGAAAGTATTATTCAGAAACTTTCTTTTTTTAAAAAATATTTTATTTATTTGAGAGAGAGAGAGAGAATGAGCGGGGGTGGGGGGGCGGGCGGGCAGAGGGGCGGAGGGGAGAGAGAGAATCTCAAGCAGACTCCATGCTGAGCATGCAGCCCAACACAGGGCTCAATCTCATGACCCTGAGATCATGACCTGAGCTGAAACCAAGAGTCAGATACTTAGGGATTGAGGTGCCCAGGCGCCCCTCAGAAACTTTCTGATGAACAAGATGTTCTGTTTATTTAAAAATTGGTCTTCTGTGGCAGAAATGCAATGGCTCATCTTGATTCTGAGGTGAAAGAACAATGTCTGAGGGAAGACTTGAAGTTTTACTTCATGAACCCTTGTGAAAAATACCGAGCCAGACACCAGATTCCGTGGAAGCTGGGGTTGCAGATTTTGAAGATCGTCATGGTCACCACACAGGTAATTCGTATTTTCAGGTTTTTTTTTTTCCTTATCCTAAGATGAAACTGTTTTCATGCGTTTCGCCCTTGACTTTTGTTCCGAAAAGTCCACACTCAAGTTCATAAAACTGTAAAATTATGTTGACTCTGGATGGCAGATGGTAGGTTGAAGTTCAGTTTCCATAATGACCTTGCTTTAGTAAGGGATTCTGAGGTCATCTTCCCACAGGTTCTGTAAACAGAGATAAACAGTAGGTCTATATAATAGTATATCAGTATGTGGGGGGTGGGGTGGAGTTCTGCATCTGAATGAAGCAGAGACTGGCCAAAGCTGCTCAATGCAAAGTGAGTGTGTGCTTAAAATTTCTCATCTGCTTTCAAACACACTTTTGAAATTGCAGTTTTGACTGCTCTGACTTGAGACTAGACAGAATTCTGTTTGCCTTCCATCAGGAGCTCAGTCGGTGAGTAAATACTTACCCTTGGGCCTGTCAGGGGCATACAAGGGCTACATTGGGATTTTTGTTGAATTTCGTATTATTGAGACTATCCCCAGGATCACAATAGCCCTCAGAGTTGTCATCTAGTTTTTGAAACTATGGTTTGGAACTCATTTCAGGGAGGCTCGGTAACTACACTTGAAATGCATGCCCTTTTAAAAACACTACCAGTTTGGGGGATTTGGCTCCTTTGGCAAATAATCATCCTGTTATCAATGTAAAGATGTTCGTAAAGAGGTTAATTCTGGTACACAAAATAAAATACCTTTCTAAAAATACCTTCGTATCGTTTTAGGAATGAGAGGAGCGTTCTGTCGTAAATGAAGTTGCATCTCTATTCTGTGATCCTAAAGAGGTCGTTTCATTGTATGACATGCTCTCCACTGTACCAAGTTTTAGGGTAACCAGGCTGCTCTAAAAGAAACAACAAAGTTGAAAAGAACCTGACAAAGCTAAGATACAGGGACCCCGTTAAGTGCGTATGCCTGGCTTTTTCCATTTAAAAATCTTCTCATTTTAATTCTTGGTTTTGAAGTTTTAATTTTGGCATCCTATAAAGTAGGTACGTTATTAGTATTACTTGGAAGGAAGAGAAGTCATGTCCCCCTTTTCATTTGGTTAATTTTCATTGTTTCCCAGTTTCTTCTATGGCCGAAACAGCTTTCAGTTCAGCTTCTTCATCTATTAATGTTACTAAAACTCTGCCTTATCTGGGCATAGAACATCCCGATGTTTGACTTACCTTCTTTGTCCTGATGTCTACTAAATCTCATGGATTCTTCCTTCAAAACCGTGTCTCCTTTGGGGCACCTGGGTGGCCCAGTCACTTAAGCGTCTGCCTTCAGCTCAGGTCGTGATCCCAGGGCCCTGGAATCGAGTCCCACATCAGGCTCCCTGCTCAGTGGGGAGTCTGCTTCTCCCTCTGCCTTCAGCTCCCCCTTGCTTGTTCGTTCTCTCTCGCTCGCTCTCTCTCTCTGACAAATAAATAAATAAAAATCTTAAAAAAAACCCTGTGTCTACTTATGCTTTGCCATACACGCTGTCTCCTCTCTCTGGCACAGACTCTTATCTCCTTAATTTAAAATATATATGAAGCACCTCCTGGGCTGTGTGTCCTGCTGGGAATACTCCCTGCTGACGAGGTGGAACCTAACACATGGCGGAGCTTTCTGCGTGTTCATTCATTTCATCCTTATGGCAACCCTGTGAGGCAGGGTCAGTTATTGCGCCCTTCTTGTGGATGAGGAGATGGGGCCCAAGAGAATAAGTAATGTGCTTATGGCCGTTCAGTTGGTAAGTGGTAGCGTCGGATTCGAGAGTTTGTGTTCTTATTCTCAGATTGGTTTTATTCCAGACATGGGTCCTGTCCTCAGTTTGCGGTCTAAGAATACAGCCAAGTTAACGAGCCTGCTTCCAGACTTTGTCTTCTGCCTACCTTCCGTGTCCACACCCACCCCAGTGCATTAAATGCTAACGTAAAACGAAATTTTTTTAGAATGCCTTCATTGGGTCACTCTCTTGCTCAGAATCTTGTGTGGTACCCATTTTCCCACAGAAGAAAATCTTGACTGTGTAGCTTGAAGTTCAGATTTCCACAATTTCCTTCGATTTGCCTTTCCAATGGGTTTTCATCTGTTTCCTCCCCAACTCCAGCCAGCTGGATGCACGCAGGGATTCTCTTCTTGCCCTGTCCCATCAAGTCCAGAGTGATTCTTTTTCTCTGTCATCTTGCAGGTGCCCTTGGAAGTCCCCCACCAGTCTTGCCTGACCAGTCACCACGTGGTTTTCCTGGAGACACTTATACCTGCTGTTATTTATCTCACTGCTTTTGCTTTTAATAGACTATTTCTGGGAAACGATCATTTACCTTTTGTGTGGGTATACCCTGTCTCCCCTAACAAAGTTGGGGAGAGATTCAACTCTTGTCCTGCTAGAGGACCATTCTAGTTAAATTTTGCTACGTGGGTGATATCTAATTGGAGCAGATTTCTTGAATACCTTTCCTTCCTTCAGATCCCATTTGTCCCTCCTTCTCTTTTTCTGTCTCTTAGCACTCCCTCTTCAAGTCTAATGGGATGGGTGGCATTTTATCAAGGTTGATGAGGAGGAAACTTTAAAAAAAAAAAGACATTCCTACCCTGCGTTCTGCAGTAATTTATAATCTTGAGAGAGGTGTCCACATTCCTTTGCCAGTTCCACTCATTCCTTCCCATAGTCTTTGTCCATTATTAGAGCAGTGTCTTGTTTTTACCTGGTACAGAATATTTTCTCCTACACTGATTTCATAATTAGGTCTTACCTCCACAATCTTTGCCAGGCTGCACTTAGTGTGTAACTATTTTTCTGTCTTATATCATAGTCTTGGCAAATCTTAAGATCTAGTTAGTGGGGCAAGAGTGCATTTTTCCGTCAACCATTTGACCCCCATCATCTTACTCTTGCTCCACAGGGAACGTTTGATTCTGCCATAGCAGGAAGGGGACTTACGATCTCCTCCCGAGGGTTTCTCTTCTCTACTAACAGATGCTTTGAAAATCCCACCCTGACCTGATGCTGGGCCATATAGGTGGATCTTAGCTTGCTCTAGGAATAATGGAACGGAGGAAATTTCTTGTTCCTGACGCCAGATGGGGGTGGTTCCAAGCAGAGATCACACTTTCATGTTCTCTCATTCCCAAAGTTGAGTTGATGAGCTTTGAGTTTCAATAAGGTGCTGGCTTAAAATATCAGCAAATAGTATGCTACTTTCTCTGTCAAGTTATACATTCCCCATTCAGATTTTTTCTTCTTTGGTGTTTTTTTGTTTTGGTTTGTTTTGGTTCTTTTAGCTCAAGTCTGAGTGTGGGAGGGATGGGTTGAATATCCTTGCTTCTAGAGTTAAGTTGCAGCATCTGTTTGAGAGGTAGTGTGGCCAGGTGGTCAAGAGAAGGGATCTGTAAGCCTAACGGACCTCATTTTGACACTTTCTAGCTGTTCCAACCTGAATATGTTCCCTGACTTCAGTTGCACATGTATGAAATGGGATTATATTCATCAGCGGGTTCAGTATTTGACTCCGGCACTGTGCTGGGCACTGTTCCAGTTCCTGAGTAGGGGGGAGAAATCCTGTCCTTGTGGAGCCCAGTGTCATATCCCCCTCATAGGGTGTTGGAGAATTAAATTTTTTAAAAAATTGTAAATTTTAGGCACGGTCCTTGGTACTCTTGCCCACGTCATATCCCAGCTCAGGACAGAATAAGCACTCAGCAGACTTTGATTGAAGAACTTAATTCATGTGCATGTATACCAGTTTTTTTTTTTTTTCATTTGTGTGTCAGTATTTAATAAAACCTTGAAACAATCATGTGTGTATTGGTTCCCTGGTTTACTTTTGGCTTCCAAAAGGCTACATGACCTTTTCTGGCATCTCCTACAGCTACCACTGACAGATGTTATGTGCTTGGAAGAACCTTTAGCTTCCAGTTGCTTGATTTCTAGCACAGGTTGGATGCTGTGGGGTTTCTTATCTGATAAGCTGGGTTTTAACAATTGCTCAATCCTTTGACTTGGTATTTGAGGAATGTGACCTGGTGAGGCACAGATGCTGAAGAGTGTCAGTTTAAGTACGTCCTCAAACAGTAGTTGCAATTCTCAAAAGCTAGCACCTAAATTCTTTTCTATAAGAAGAGTCCCAAAGACAGAGGGAAATTGTATAATACCATAGAGTGACTTTGGAGTTAGACCTGACTTTCATTCTAGTTACGTGATTTACGGCAATTTAATGGGGCTATATCTCAGTTACCACATGTGTAAGTAGGGATTAACCATAGTGACGTCACCTTTGAGTTGTGTTAGTAACGGAGATCGTGCTTATAATGCAGTTCAGTAAGCACCTGGAGTATAATAGTTGCTGAAAAATGGTAGCCATTATTTTTAATTATTCAGCCTTTTCAAGATGTCAGACAAAACTTAAAAGCTAAAAAATATAAATCACTAAAAAATAGTATATACATTTGCATATGCAGATTACCATGTGTTTCATCTGAAAGGTTCATTAGTTGATGTCTGATTCAGTGCTGTGCAGCCTCATATCCAACCGTGGAGTGACAGCACATAGCAGAAATGCCACAGTCATCTAGTCGGACTTGCTGATTTCACACATGAAGAAACAGAGTCCCAAATTGCTTTGGAGACTTAGTGGGATGAAGATTTAGGGCACAATTTTTGGACTTTTACTGTCTTATAAAGCAGATGAGGAGGTGAAGTGGGTAGATGGGGAAGGGTGTGTGGGACAGGGCTCATAAAGGTTTGACTTGCCTTCTGTCATTGCATGTGCATGAGAGAGAGAGAGAGATTGTTGCTGTGTGTATAATTTCCTGGTTTTTTTGGGTACACATTTAGTGCCTGCTAATTTCCCCCACTTATTGGGTTCCAAGATGGGCAGGAAGAATACATTCCCTCCTGGTAAAGAGAGCCCTTAGTGCCTAACCTTGGGCTAGGATACAGTGTAAGGGAGAATAAATAGGAACTTTATCACAAGAAAGGGGGAGCTTGCTGACAGTGGATGGGTTTGAATTCAGAGGGGTAAAGCAAGCCCTGTTATTCTTCCTGGTGCTTTGGTGCTATAGATCTCGGAGCGGGAACTCCTGGGTGTAGATCTTATATAAGAGTTCTTGCGGAGCTGGGATCACTGAATTCCTTTGACAACTCCTACATCTTAGCTGGAGTAAGTATTATGTAGTCCACTTTTCTAAAACATTCTTAAAAGCTATATATAAACATAGCTGTGATTTTTAAAAATAATTACAATTTCTAAATGTTAAATCAACAAAAAATGACATTACTTTATTGAGTACATCAATTTGTAAAACAATTAATTTGAAACCCACGTATACAAAAAATGGATTCTGACTTCACTGATTTGGATTTCTCCTTTTTCTCCTTCATTTAAGACCAGCGAAGTTGGTAGTCACTGGGAGTGGTAATGTCCTGTAATTTTACTGTTTTGACTTGCTGATGTAGTTTGATGAGGGTATTCTTTTTTGATGCTTGTATTTTGACATTAATGTGGTTAGTAAACACTTGCTGACGTTTGGGGGGGGGTTGATGATAATAAGAATGCATTTGCCCGCCCTGGTAAATGGAAAATTCACACCTTCTTATTTGATTTTCTTTTCTAGCTTGTTCGTTTTGGTTTAAGTAACCAGATGGTGGTTGCTTTCAAAGAAGAGAACTCTGTTGCTTTTAAGCACTTGTTTTTAAAAGGCTATCCTGGCACGGATGAAGATGACTATAGTTGCAGTGTCTATACTCAGGAGGATGCCTATGAGAGCATCTTTTTTGCTATCAGTCAGGCAAGTGTTTTGTTGTGAATGACCTACATTTTAAGAATATGTCGATACTTTGTTGTTTTAGCAAAAAAAAAAAAAAATATATATATATATATATGCATGTATTAAACTATTCTAATTTAAATTTTGCACAGTGTGCCAAAAAATGTTCATTGCTCTTTCTCTAGCTACATTTCCACATGAAAGATTTTGCCTATTTAAGTTTTTTTCTTGAAGATTTGTATTTTTTTTTTATTTATCCCTTTACACCTGCTACTTTTGGGATATTACTTTACCCAAATTCAAATAGCCAAGAGTGGATTTATAAATAATCTCAGAAGTTTTGATGAATGAGATACCAAATCTAAGATTCCAGAGTCTCAATTTTGATGTCTTAGCCTGAAAAAGCCTAGCTGAATCTTAAGAATATGGAGTAGGATATGCAGTTGTATCTAAGCAGTTATTGAGAAACCAGATTGATAGGCCTGAAGAAAGCGCTTAGGGGAGAGAAATTGTTATTCTTATTTTTTCTTTTCTCATTCATTCAATAAATATTTGGGTGCCTATGATATACAAGTTACTGTTCTAGACACCGGGAATGCATCATGAATAAAATGGACAAAAGCCCCATTCTTATAGAACTTCACTGTAGAGAAGAGAACCAGACAAATGAAAAGAAGTGAAATATATAGCACTGAATGCTAGCTCCCTGAAAACACCACCAAGAAAACATGTTGATAAGCAAAACTGAGCTTATTGCTTACAGAGGTAAGGGAGATGCTCCCTTGATAATTCTCATTAGTGCCTTGGGTGAAGAGGGCAAAGTCCAAATACAGATTTTCAAGTCTGATGTAGGGTGGGTCTTTCAGTGTGAGGGGAGCTCAGTTAGAATTGGGTAAAGATATGATGTAATAGCTTTGGATTGGTGGACACAAGAAGGTGAGGGTTTGTGGGGAGAGGGGCATGGTTTCAAAGAGTTTTGGATTTATTAGGCTAAATCTTCAAATTATCTGTCTAATTGAGTTGTTCTGGAAGTTCCTGAAATGAACAATAGAGTTATTTGTAACTTACGTTACTGGGCAAAACTTTTCTGGAATAGGAACGCCTGGGTGGCTCAGTTGGTTAAGTGTCCAACCCTTGATTTCTGCTCAGGTCATGATCTCATCTTAGGATCCTGAGATCCAGCCCCAGTTGGGCTCCATGATGGGTCTGATTTCACCAGCCTCCCCACCCTCTCTCTCTGAAAGAAAGAAAGAAAGAAAGAAAGAAAGAAAGAAAGAAAGAAAGAAAGAAAGAAAGAAAGAAAGAAAAGAAAAGTTTTCTGGAATAATAAAGTCATATTCATGAAGGTGGGAGCTAGTGAAGCCCTCTTAACCCTCTTAGTGCAGATAGGCGAACGGTAAAGTCATGTTAATGAGAGCTACTGTAAGTTCATGTAAGCTAAGGCCGGTTATGTTAAAGTGAGATGTGGGGTGTGGATGGCTTGGGTCTTCAGTGGGGTGTCAGAAGGTGAAAGCTGCTGTGACATAAAGCAGGGGAGGAGATTGGCAGTGCCTGCTGGAGCCTGTGTGCTGGGGATGGGTGTTTGCAACTTGCACTGGATGGTAAGGGAAGGTCTCACTAAGTGGTAATATTTGACTCAAGATCTGAAGGAGTGAACCTAGCAGACGGATAACACGGGGTTCCAGGCAGGGGGAACAGCATGGAATGTGCCTGGCAAGCGCCAGGAACTGCCTGGAGGCCAGTGTGGCTTGGGAAGGTGGGGCTTGGAGCAGGGGACAGTAGTCTGCTGTGAGGTCAGAGCACCTCTGCTTTGGCGGTCAGGGAGGTGGGAGTGTCTGTCAGCAGCATGTTTACTTTAGCTCTGAGCTCCGTGAGGCAGTGTGTTTCCTGCCCAACCATGAGAAAATTACCTTGTGGTATTTTACACAGGGGAGTTCTATTGAAGGATCTGATATAAACTATTTAAAATAGCTAAAAGTGTATTCCATATGCTGTAACTTCTGATGAAACTCTTAAAAGCTAATATTATTTTTATTTAACTATGTTTAACAGTATCATCATCTAAAGAACATATCCCTGGGGACCCTCGGTTATGGAGAAAATGAAGACAATAGAATTGGCTTAAAAGTCTGTAAGCAGCATTACAAGAAAGGGACCATGTTTCCTTCTAATGAGACACTGAATATTGACAGCGACATTGAAATAGGTAACGCACTGATAATTTCATTAATAGCCTTTATCATCTTCTGTGGTAAGAACAGACATCCCCTCGTGTGCTGACAACCCAAATGGAGCGAGGTTGCTTTTGTGACAGCTGACTTAGTTGAGGCTTGAATATACCAGGGAACTGAGATAGGACTCACTGCGATAGGACTGGGGAGCATTTGTGGAACTTCTTGGTACAACTCAAGATTGGTGGGGGAGGGGGGTTGAGGTACATGTACAGGTGTTTCCTGTTTGTTGAGGTTTTTCCCTCCATGAGGAGGCATTTAGGCTTTTGAAAAAAAAAAAAAGAGTCTAAATGAAATAATGTATGTTAAAATGCTTGGTGCTCTTGGCAATTATATGTTAACGACATTAATGCTCTTCAAAGACAAATTGTGGTTAGCAACTCATTTTCTCTTTGAGGAGGTTGCTTAGCAAAAAGTTAATATCTAATCAGGTAGAATTATTTTGTGCCACTCTGTTAAGAATTTAAAAACTCGTTATATGTAGGTGCAACGTGGTTGACCTAAGGCTCCCGGAGTTTTGCCATTCATTCAACACATCTCTGGAGTAGAAGCTATCGTGCCCAAAGCACTTCCTGTTTTATGTACTGGGGTCATGTACTACCAAGATTAATCAGTCATGACTCCTCAAGAAGCTAACAGTTCAGGAGTGAGGGGGGGTCCTAGGAGCAGTTTAAAGGTAGAATGGTTTTATTTAGAAGAGAGCATCCCGGAGTTCATTCGACCATACTTCCTATAATCCCATCTTAAGACGCTTTGGTAGAAGAATCAAAGAACACATCTGTAAAACAGAGGTTCTGAGTCTGTTTCCGCAGGCTGCCGTTGAGCATCTCTTCATGAATAAATGTGCCCCATGCTCTTGACTCTGGGAGAAGGAGCCCATAAACCAGCACCACAAGGAGCCCCAGGCTGCTTTCAGAGATCACCCAGCTGGCAGCAGCTTGGTTCTGTGGCCAACAGCCTTGAAATGCCCCTTGTCCTCTTAATTAGATGCATCTTACAACTATTTTCCAGTGATTCTTCTGTTGGTCTCCTCAATTGATTTTTCTTGGAAAATAGTTTAAAGAAATGTGGCCAAAGTCAGCGTCAGTGGCTAGGTAGGATAGGCAATGCCAGAGAACAGGATTTATTAGCTGACTCCTGGGCAGTGGTGTCCTTGTTCGTTTTCCTTCTACCAGAATGTAGAATAGTTTTTACCAAATTGAGAGAAGTTGGTTATTAATTTGACTTT
This sequence comes from Ursus americanus, assembly GCF_024610735.1. Taxonomy (NCBI): domain Eukaryota; kingdom Metazoa; phylum Chordata; class Mammalia; order Carnivora; family Ursidae; genus Ursus; species Ursus americanus. The sequence goes on along the minus strand of NC_142138.1, from coordinate 37,550,940 downwards.
ATTTTAAGAGAGACTGTTTTAGCAAGTTAATTGTATTTTTGCCTTATGAAATAGAGTTCGTCAAAGGGAACCTTTTGGCATATCTATTCAAAAGATGTAAAGAATATTCTTAGAATACTTGATACTGGATCTTAGACTTTCTTTTCTCAGGTATGTTGGAGGAAGCCTGCACATGATAGGAATGAGAATTAGTAAGGCATTATAGTTGATGTACGTGAACTAGCAGAAGCTGTTCTAGATTACCTATTTGTGAATTTTGCATCATCTTTATTACTAAGAGAGTCCTCTTTTGGTGTGTTAAATGCAGAGGTCACCCTCCATGCCCACTTCCTCGGTGGGTCTCTGTTTGGTTGCCCGACCGATTGTGTAGTTCAGGCTAAAGGTTTCCCGTGAATCATGCTGTGGGCTCTCCTGCCTCTAGACCTATGTAGCTTTACAGTGTAGCCTCACCGGGGGGACTGTTATAAATACTGTTTTAAAAAATGTTTTTATAACATTTAGATGGCTATCGTTCTCCTACAGTAGTACTTGATTTTCTGTGACAGATTTTGAATTCTGTTCTCCTTTCCACATGTTCTCAGCATGAGACATTACGAGCGTTTCGTGTGTTTTAAGAACATGTGAACTCTACCTTCCTTTTATCTGTAAGAGCTTTGTTATTTCATTTGCTGGAGTATTCTGCCCTATAAATGAGATTCTTTGGGTGACGAGGCTGCTACTCTAATACCAGGTTGTTCTATTTGAGGTTTGGTGTTTTACTTAAGACTCCTGCCATCCTTAAAAAACACCAGAACTCGGTTCTTAGGTTTTATTGCCACTGGGTGTTTGGTGGCCTCATTAGCAATGACTGTAACATAAGGTCGGCCAGACTTCAGAGAGTCCTGAATGTGTATTTAGAGAAAGTGTAACTCCGTACTTACAGTAACAAAACTTGAATAACCAAATAGACTTTTTATAAGGCGGATTTTACATAAAGTATAAAATTAACCAATGCTGTTGTATTTCTCTGAATCTAAGATGCCGTCAATATTGTTTAAAACTCATCTGTTTTAGAGATATTTAAAAGTGAAAAAAAGAAATAGAGAGAGTGAAATACAGGAGAAGGAGACCCAGGACAGTACGTGGCACATAGATTTTGAATATGTGCCCTCTCTTCTCAGAATTTAGCCACTTGTTCAAATCAATTTAAATGTTTTCTTTTACTTTGTCTTCAAATAAGAATGTGGGGGTGGAAGGACCTTAAATATCATCAGTTTGGCTTTTACTTTACAGCTGAGGACACTGGTGTTCAGTCAGGCGAGGTGGCTGAGCCAGGGTCATGTACTGTTTAGTGATGGGAGGTGATTGCTACTCCAGGCCCAGTGGGAGACGGTGCTTAAAGAATCGGGCCCTCAAGTCTGCCAAGATTCTCGAGCACCTCCTGGGCAGTAGGCTCTGCCTTAGCCCTGACTTTTCCATTTCAAAGGCAGCAGGACGGGACAGCCACAGCCTGGGCAAGAGTCAGCCAGGCTGGCTTCCCCCCTGTTCTGTGTCAGGGTTCTGTGACCTTGAGAGGCATTCACCGTTTCTAGACCTCCTTGCTCTCCTGCCAAGGTGTTGAGCTGCACAGTGATGAGACTATTTTCATGTGAGGCTTTTAGAATTATTCTTTTATAGTTTACAGCTCATCATTTGTTTTTACTTGAATAAAACCTACATTTCTTTCTTTTCTCTTTATTTAATTTTTTTTTTGTTTTGAAAGAGCATCAGACTTAACAGAAAAGTTGCAAAATAGCACCAAGATTTCCTTGTGTACCCTTCATCTAGATTTCCAAAAGGCTAACATTTTACCACATTTGTTTTATCGTTCTTCCAATGTATAAATATTTCTCCTGAATGTATGAGAATAAGATGCAGACCCGATGTCTCTTTACCTCTAAATACTTCAATGTGCATTTCCCCCAAATAAGAACATTCTCCTATATAACCACCATACAGTGCTCAAAAGCACAAAGGAACATGGATACAGTACTGTAATCTATAAACCCTATTCACATTTCACCCATTGTCCTGTTCTTTATAGAGAAAGAAAACTGCCTCCCCATACCCCCCCCCCCGGCACCCCCCCCCCCCCCGCCCGGGTCGTGGATCACATAATGCATTTAGTTGTCAGGTCAGTTTAATCTCCTTTAATCTGGAGCAAAATAAAATTCCTTAGCCTTTTTTTTTTTTCCATTGACCTTGACATTTTAAAAGAGTAGAATGTGCCTCATTTGGGTTTTTTGGTTTCTTTATGACTTGATCGAGGTTATACATTTGGGGCAGGAATACCACACAAATGGTACATTATTTCAGGAGGTAAATGACGTCTCTTTTTCCCATTACTGGTGATGTTAGCTGTGATTATGTGGTTAGGGTGATATCTCCAAGTTCTTGCCTGTCAAGTTACAGGTCTTGTTACAATGAATATGGATTTTGTGGGAAGATATTTGGAACTTTCAAGTGTCCTGCTGCTCAGCACACCTTGTCCCACTACTTTTAGCATTTGATTGTTGCCTGAAACAATCCTTCTTGTTGTTTCATTGCCCCAGATTGTGTTCACTTAGACCTCTCCAAGTCCCCTGAGGAGTGGAAGAACTTGTCATTCTTCAGACTGGAATTTTATCGGTAAGTAAGTTTTTAAGTCTCATTTCCCAGGAGACAGGGAGGGGGAAAGCAGAGTAGGATAGTAAGACTATGACAATTTATACCTTGTAATATTTTTTATTCAGGCTCTTACAAGTTGAAATTTCCTTTCACCTCAAAGGCATTGACCTACAGACGATTCATTCCCGAGAGTTACCGGACTGTTACGTCTTTCAGAACACGGCAAGTGTCTTGTCACACTAATGCTGGTTTTTATCATTTTTCCCTACTCCTGTTGCAGAAGCAAGTGTAAAACACACTGGCCTATAGAGATGTGTTAGACGCCGTTGTATTTAAAGCAGCTTAATGACACTTTCTAGCATTGTTGATCCAGAGACCATTACTTCAGAAAATGAAGCAAGCCCTTTACAACTTTTTCAAACCAGATTTCTGGGCTGGAAAGAGGAATTTTCAAAATTGGTTTTGACCTCTTACTCCCCTAATACATTAGGGAAAAAAGTTGATGACAAGTGTTTTAAGTGTCTATGATGTTTTTCCTACTTTCAAAGGAAGGTCTTTGCAACTATTGTAGCAAATGTGTTCAAACCTCCAGGCAGAAACTGCTCCCCCTTGATCCCAGGGCCAGTCAGCAAAGGATTAGTTGTTGCTTCTTTTATTTTGGGAGGATGCATGTGCAGTAGAGGAGAATGTTCACTTCTGAGGGCAGAGTAACTGGCTTTCTTGTTCCGTGGACTTCCACACTTTCCCTCTCGCCCTCCCTCCCTTCCCCATGTTTATGGAGGGGCAAAACCAAATGCTGAGCTGACAGTCGTCTGTGACCGCCTTTTAGTACCTCAGAGGAGTGCTTCATTCAACAGCAGTCAGTCAGCACGTCCTGAGTCCCTCCTACGCACCAGCATGGCCATACTGTCCAGGTACAGTGGCCCTCAGGAAGCTGGCGGCCTAGTGGGAAAGCTCGACCGGAAAACAAGTACACAAAGAAATAAAAGTAATTATAAGTCTTGACACGTGGTGATTCAGAAGAATGTCTCTGGCGCAGAATAGCATGATTAACCTCCCAGGGGTGACCTACATATTACAAAACACATTATGAAATCCCCCCAAATTCACGGGCAAAGAGCTTGCAGAGCGGCATGTGTCGGTGATCTGTAATTAAGTCCACAAGGGCCCGGGCAGCTCCACACACAAGCCACACTCTGGGAGCCAAGACTAGCCCTCTGACCAAACCAGAGGCTGGAGAATTAAACCTCCAGGCCCCGTTTCAGTGCCTCTGAGCTGCGAGGACACCTCTGCGAACCCTGGCACACTCAAGGCCTCTTCTCCCCTAGGAAAGCCCCCAAAATACTTTTCTCAAGCCTTGAGATACTCAGCCTAGTTCACCTATAAACAGCATGACTGAATCCTGATGTGGAAGATTGAGGCTGTTTGGAAATCTTAAATTCAGCCTGCAGCCTGGGAGCAATCTTTGGCACTTCTGAAAGCATTATATGTAGCATTTGAAGCAAACAGAAAAATGAGTTCCAGCCTAGTAGAGACCTAGAATTTCATACGCAAAGGGCTAAGTGGAAGCAAATGCTTTTACGTTCCATTCAGTAAAATACGTGAGATCATGTGTTCTCTTGTCAAAGATCGGTGAATCTTGCTTTTGTTCTTGGGACTGGTGAGTTGTTAGGCTCTAAGATTTCTCAGCACCCGAGTGTGATTCAGTAGAACTTCACGTAGTCACCTTTTGAATCATAGTTTTTCATTCATCATAGAAACCTGTGAAAGAATCATGGGATGAGGCCATTTCCGTCAGTATAATTATTTTTGTGTCAGCCTGCTGTTCGGTGCCAGTGCTGTTCGAGGCCGAGTTGGTCTAGCGTGCCGAACTTCCGGCTGGGCGGTAACCTTCCCATACCTTTGTGTCCCCAGATTACCCTCGACAATAAAGCGCACAGTGGCAAGATCAAGATCTATTTTGACAGTGACGCTAAAATTGAAGAATGTAAAGACTTGAACATATCTGGACCTAGTAAGTATGTGACCTGCTTGCCCGTTAGGGGTTATGGGTGATTTTTAATGCCTTATTTTGGGATTTGGGGTGCTAAAATGGTGATGGGAAGAAAGAGCTCCAGAAAACTGAGTGTTCAGTTCTGTGCAGCACATCCTAGAGCTTTGCCTTTTCGCTCAGTTTCAGCAGGTGTTGATCCCACACTTCCTGGGAGAGCCGGTGTTCCCAGTCCTTGGGAGCACTGTTTCTGGAGCCACTGCCTGGGTTTGGGTCTTGGTTCTGTTCACTGTGCCTGTGATCTTGGACAAATTACTTAACCTCTCTATTTCTCAGTACCTTTCTCTATAAAATGAGGGTGACAATAGCACCTAGTTTCAGGATGTTGAGTATTAAATGAATCAGTGTGTCAAGGATAACTCTGAAAATGAGAGTTGGCACGTAGTAATTGCTAGGCACTACGGAAAAGGAGAGAAAATGCCTCAGTGAGAGGGATTGATGTGCCGTGAAGTCTAAGTGGTGGAGGTGGAAAGGGATGAGGATAAAGAAAGCAAAGGTTAACTCTGGGGCAGAGTGAGAAATAAAATGGTTTGGAGAAGGTATGCTTTGAGCCGAGCCTTTGGCAGTGGACAGAGATCAAGGCCTCGGAGGTCAGAGAGCAGCCTGTACAAACATTAGGTGGTTTACTCAGTTGTTACTCAGAAAACACCTCTTCATCCACAGTTTAAAATGGGCTATGCAGAGCTTCTCACCGAGGGGGTCATGATGGTGTTAATAACGGATTGTCAGTATTTTTTTTAATTAAATCCAATTAATTAAGATATATCATTAGTTTCAGAAGTCAGGTTTTTTTTAAAGATTTATTTATGTATTTGAAAGAGAGGGAGAAAGCATGAGCGAGTGGAGGGAGGGGCAGAGGGGGAGGGAGAGAGAGAGAGTCTCAGGCAGACTCCCCACCGACCACAGAGGAGGGCTCAATCCCATGACCTGAGCAGAAATCAAGAGCCGGACATCTACCTGACAGAGCCAAACAGGCAACTCAGGTTGTCAGTATCTTTAAAATTAAAAACAAAATTTTTTTTTTTTTTAAATCAGAGAGTAAGAGACAGAGACAGTGAGCACAAGCAGGGGGAGTGGCAGGCAGAGGGAGAAGCAGACTCCCCACTGAGCAAGGAGCCCACCCCCAGACTTGATCCCAGGACCTTGGGAACATGACCTGAGCCGAAGGCAGTCACTTAATGGGCTGAGCCACCCAGGTGTCCTTTGTCAGTATTTTTTAATTTATAAGTTTTGTTGAAGTGAATTTGCCTTTGACTGGATTATCAGAACAAAATAAAATATAAAATACCTGTGGTTTTTAACTGTTTTAGATTTGTTTTCATCTAGGTTTGTGTGTGGTCCGTGGCTGTTCAGTTATATAATATATCCTAATAATTCTGAAGGTTTGGTTTCAGTATTTCCATTAACTGACTCAAGGCTCTGATCAGCACAGACAGTTTTAGGTTTTAGTTTCTTTCTGTTTGAAAGTGGTTCCTATTTCCCAGCAGACACACTGCCCCCACAGAAACACACACAGATCGCATGCGTATTTGCCAAGTCCAAGTATAGGTTCAGCTACCTAATGTGAGAAAAGCTAACCTTTGTCGCAGGTGAAATGTGGTTTGGAACAGTCATTCTGACCAAATGAGTTAGTGGGTCAAACGTGTTGCCAGAACCTGGTTTCCTCTCTCCCCACGGGGCTGCTAGGAGGGTGGGGAGTTTTCTTTACCTGTTCTCAGAAGAGAAGAGCTCTGGCTCCCTCCTGTGGCCAGTGAGGAGAAACGCAAACCTCACAGACCGCTGAGTAGAAACACTAACATTTATGTTTTTCCCAGAGCTGTGTCCTAAGAAACCAGATTCTGTTATTAGGGGAATATGAATTTTAAATGATGTGACGTGAAACCCTTAAAAAGCTGACGTTTGGAAAGCAGCTTAGGAAGTGGACAGCTTAGGAAGCTGTGTGGTAGATTGATTGCTCTGGCTTTGGGGGAAGTGGGAAAAAGGCAAGGGTGACATCTGGTGGGATCTTTGTGCTATATCTAGAAAGTTCTGAGGCTCCTTCATGTCTATACACTTACCCTGAGGTTTTTCTCTTCCTCTTGTTACCTCTGTTATCTCAGGAAAAATGATGAGGGATTGTCCATTTTCACATACAAACCTCACATTGCCTTTTATGACTTCTAATACCTTTCCCCAAGTGTGCCACTTATCTTCACTTTAACTGGATTTTATAAACATTGCAAATTGGGCATGAGGGGCTGAAGGAAGTAGGTATTGGTGGGCAAGATTCCCCACCGATGGGTGCTTTTCCAAGTGCCACAGGGAAAGGGGGTTTAGCAAGCAGGAGAAGCCCAGGGTTAGAGTCGGTCAGGTGGGCGGTGGCAGTACATGCAGGACTTCTCAGGACGTTTGGGAAGAGGAGTGGTGTGTAGGACTTCCCTAACCAGGTTGGTAGGGGCATCTCTCTGGATTAGTGTGTTATAACCAAAGTTTAAGAAATGTTCCTGTGGGGGCGCCTGGGTGGCACAGCGGTTGGGCGTCTGCCTTCGGCTCAGGGCGTGATCCTGGCGTTATGGGATCGAGCCCCACATCAGGCTCCTCCACTATGAGCCTGCTTCTTCCTCTACCACTCCCCCTGTTTGTGTTCCCTCTCTCGCTGGCTGTCTCTAACTCTGTCGAATAAATAAATAAAATCTTAAAAAAAAAAAAAAAAAGAAATGTTCCTGTGAGGGTAGTATAGATTCAATGGAGTAAGAAAGCAATTGCAGTGTTCATAAAATACTTTTTGTAGCACACACCAACTAGTCTTCTCAATAGACCAAATTAAAACAGAATATGAGAGCGACAAACCAAGAAACTGACTCTCTCTCTCTCTCTCTTTTTAAGATGTACTTGATTTGAGAGAGAGAGAGCAGGGGGAGGGGGCAGAGCAAGAAGGAGAGAGAGACCTAAGCAGACTCCACGCTGAGCATGGAGCCCAACATGGAGCTGGATCTCACAACCCTAAGATCACAACCTAAGTTGAAACCAAGAATTGGACAAACCAGGAGTCAGACACTTAACTGACGGTGCCACCCAGGCACCCCAAAAACCAGACTCTTAAGTATAGAGAACACACTGATGGTTACCAGAGGGAAGATCATGGGGGATGGGTGAAATAGGTGATGGGGATTAAGGAGTGCCCTTGCTGTGATGAGCACAGAGTGATATATGGAAGCGTTGAATCACTATATTGCACACCTGAAACTAATAGAACACTGTATGTTGACTAACTGGAATTAAGATAAAAAAATAAAATAAAAAGGTGTCAGAAGCTTATATGATGACGACGACAGCAACAAAACCAGAATATGATACTGGTTTCTCTGTTAGGAGAGATGGTCTATCCTTCTAGATTATAGGCCTCCATTTCTCCATTTTTAAAGGGACCCAATACAAGTAGTTATAGAGATTTTGTTCTGGTTGTATGTCAGAAAGGATGTTCTCCTGGATGTTATCCTTGCATTTCACAAGGTTTCATAAAGTTTTCAGTCCCATCTTCACAACTGTACCTATTCCCTCTGTCCCATTCGATGGCTCCCACAGATACATACATACGTACATAGTCAGTCAGTCAGTCTTGGGTTCTGGTTAAGTTGTTTTCTTACCTACCCATCAGATGATATCTCAAGATAACTTCAGTTTCATAATTATAAAATGGCTATCAGTAAATGTAAGTGCTAGGTGCTAGGCACCGTTCTAACAAACACTCAACGTGGATGATTTCACCTGATTTCCTGACAGCCCATGAAGCAGGCACAGTGGCCCTGTTTGGCATTTAAAGCTTTGCAAGACTAAATAATCCTTGCAGTGAATTACAATTACTAGCTGGCTGTGCTCATACCCTCAGGATGAGCTGCTTTGCCCTCAGACCACCGGCCACAGTCGCTCACGCCCTTGCATCATTAAATCATGGACACTTGGTCTTTTTGTTAAAGGCCTTTTTTGCAGAGGTATCACTGTGGAGTGCTCCCCTTTATAATCCTCCCTGAACGCCCCACTGAAGGTCACCTGTCCTCTGGCCCTTTCTCTTCTCCCATGGCCCTTCTCAATCTACTTCCTGAGCTCAGCTCCTCCCATAATGCCCCACATTGCTGCCCCTCCCCCAGTCCTTCCTAGTCCGTGTTTCCCTCTGTGGTCTCTCTCAGTGGCCGTGTCCTCACCCATGGCTCTAATAGCTACCAAGTCATCCTCTCTTGTCACGAATGTCCAGACTGAGCTCAGTTCACCCAGGACAGAAAACTGGTAGTCGTTCTTGGATGGTCCTTCTCTCTTATTGCTTAGGTCCCTCTGGAGACCACGTTGACTTTTGGTCTCTCACAGCTCTATGCTTTCTCTCCCTCTGCCTGTAACTGAGCTCAGACCTTCACGGGTTCTAGCTTGGATTATTCAGTAGTCTTCTCATGTTCTGCTGGAGGCTCTGTGTTCATCTGTAAGCACACCGACGCATCACGAAGGCACAGACAGTGTAGTGTCAAACAAGCACATACAGTCCCTGCTTCCTACGGTCAGTCATTTCGTGGGCAAGATAGACCTCAAGTGATATCCAGTAGGAAGCCCTGGAAATGCTCTTTTTTCTCTGGGGCTGTTCCAGGTGCTCTCATATATGAGCTTGTTTAATCCTCACAACAGCCCTATGATGGAGGGTTGGGTTTTTTTCTACCCTTTTTTTTTTTCAATGAGGAATCTGAGGCAACTTCCCCAAGACTGCACAGCTCCTGAGTGCAGAGCTGAGATTCAGACCCAGCTCCTGAGGCTCCCGAGACTGTCTTTCCTGTTCTGCACTGTCTCTGTGCCCCTCGCCGTGCCATCTTAGAAGATGTAGTCACAGGGCCGGTGGCCATCGAGCAGAGAGGGATAAACAGAGCTATGCGTGTGTATACTTACAGAGAGTGCTATGAAGGAGCATAGGAAGGGCTGATACAGATGGAGGGATCAGCCCTTGCAAAGCCCCTGAGGCAAGAGAGCAAGCAAACCTGGTAGGAGCAGGGATGGAGGAAGAACAGTGTGGCCTCAAGGTAGAGAAGGTGGAGAGAGAGGCGTGGCAGGTGGTGAAGCTGCTGGAGTGGGCAGGGGGCCAGGCGATGGGAATGCTGCCATCAGGTCTCAGAGACCCTGCGGTTCTGGGTGCATCTTCCTCCAGCACATTCCCCCGTGCTGCTGTGTATTCCATGACAAAAATGTCATTACTGCTGTTCCTACTTCCATTCTAAGAGGCTCTTGGCTCCATGTGCAGAAGCAGCTAATTGGATTGGCCCTGTTTGCTGGTCAAGTACACAGTAAGGTTGAGAAGCAGAAGTGGGGATTCTGAGGAGTGGTGTTTTAAATTGTTCCCTCATTAATGGAGAACTTGGAGTTTGTGCTTTTATGAAAAAGAACTCAAGAGTATGTCAGTTTTGCCTCTTTTGAACAGAGCCCAAGTACACCCCCTTCTGTTGAGCTCTATTCGATAGAAAATATTTTGAGTACATTTAGCAGAGAGTTTATATGTTTTTAAACGTACAGCTCTTACCATCAGAGAATGTTTTACCTTAAAGACTTCTGAATGAATGCAGTGTGATTTGTTTCTGATGCTTAAGCATTTATCGTTTGAACTTCTTTTCAGACTACCATTCTGTTTGGAAATTATTCCCAAGTAATGTGAATTTAACATCTGAACTCTATTTTTGTTTCTCAGTTCAGAAAAATACTCAGTATGTCCTGGTGTTTGATGCGCTTGTCATTGTGATTTGCTTGGCGTCTCTTATTCTGTGCACAAGATCCATTGTTCTAGCGCTCAGGTTACGCAAGGTAAGTGTGTGTTCAAATATTTCCCCTCCCTACTTGGCCTCTGTCCTGTTCCTCCAGACGGGGGAGCCTTGAGGTTGGGTCATCCTGCCCTTTCTGGAGCTGACTAGATTAGATTCCTTTGAATGATTGCCCCCCTACAAGGCATTGGTCAACCTGAGGTGTTGAGCATGAGTAAAGGCTCCTGGCATGTGAGGTGGGATCAGATAATTATCCTGCTTAAAACTGAGCCACTAGGCACAAGTGCACAGTGGTGGACTCTCAAGCTTTTGAATGTTTGCGGAATAAACGAGACCCTTTTAAATTTAGGAGTGATCTTAAGAACAGGGTAATAGCATGTGTGGGTTTCATCTTTTGTCTTCAAATCAGAGTTCATTTCGATAGGGAGGCATGGTAAATGGGTTATAATGAAGCATAAAATACTTTATTCTATTTTTAAAAATAGTTTAAAAATTCTCTCCTGAGTTTCATTTTACCTTTTTACCCTCAGAGTTCTTGTGAATATATACTTCAGCTTCCCACAAATCTTACTCTGGTTTGTGGCATGTGAGTAAATGCAGACTCAGGACAGGGGAAATAGGAAGTCATCTGTGGTGGATACCAATTGTGGAACAAGAAAATAGTCTACTTTCTAGTTTTCTTATTCTTGACCTTTGTTGACTGATTTTGTAAATATCCACTTCTCTTATCTGTCCCCCCAAGCCTCTTGATATTCTGAATCCAAGGTCAGGGTCCTGGGTCTGCCAGAGTTAGGGACACCATCAGGAGTCACCACTGACTCCCACCATTGGGAGCCCACATTCTGGAGCCAGGCTGCCGAGACCCAAATCATGGCCTAGCCTCTCTATGCCTCCGTTCCCTCTTCTGGAGATAGGCCTGATTCATAGGGTTGTCAGATCGAATGAGTTGATGAGAAGTAAAATATTGGCGATGTACTGAGAGTTAGCTATTATGACTAGAGTCTCTGGGCATTAGAGCATAAGCCTTTGATGTGTGAGTTAACTCAGCAGGAACTGGAATGCTTACTTACAGCTGCAGTAGATTATGGGAGAACGTGGCAGCCATAATCCCCACCCTCGAGGTGGGTCTATCCAGTTGGGAAAGCTAGCGCCATATCATTTTACAGGCAAGAGCACTGTTTCGCGCTTGTCTTCTCCTTCCAGAGGGCAGTGTGGTTTGTAAGAAATGCTTTTTAAAATGTTTGCCGCAGAGATTTCTGAATTTCTTCTTGGAGAAGTACAATCGACGTGTGTGTAACGCCGACCAGTGGGAGTTCATCAATGGATGGTATGTCCTGGTGATTATCAGCGACCTAATGACAATAATTGGATCCATATTAAAAATGGAAATTAAAGCAAAGGTGAGGGGCAACCCATTTTAATCTTCTGTTGTTTCTATTCTTCTGGGTGACCCCAGGCACTTTGAGATATAACAATCCTCGTGGAGACTATCTTGAGTCTCACGTTTTCTCTTTTCTCACACCCATGTCACTGAAGATTCCTCTGACTTCATTCTTCGTCAAGGGAACATAGGAAAGCCATTGTTCTGTGGAAGACGATATTCCTATGAGTATCCCCCAGGAGACCCAGTAACATCTTCAGAATAGGAACTGAAGTTTGGGAAGATTGGCTGTTTGGGTGGGCTTCATTTTTTTTTTTTTTTAAGTTGCAGAAGCAGCAGCTGACCCACGAACCAATCCTGTCAAGAGCCAGTAGTGACCCTCCGGGACTGATGGGTGCTCTTGGAGGGGAGTGAGGACAGGAGTATTGAGTGACCTCCAAGCACCTGATGCTCTCTTGCTGTTATTAGTTGATTTAATCTCATGACTACATCTTGCTTCCTCCTTCATCTGGCTGTTTCCCCTCTGTGCTGTCAGCCAGCAGGTCTCACCACCTTCACCTCCTGACCACCTACCGTGCCTCCCTCCTCCCCACTCTGACTACTCTGGCTCCCTTCAGGCCATCTTCCTCTCTGGCCTGGGTGCTACAACTGTCTCCTCATTGGCTTTCCTGCCTTCCACCTTGTCTGCCTCAGATCCATCCACACCACTGTCAGACTCATTTTTCTCGAAGTATCGAAATCCTCTCTGCCTCACAGGGCCCCCACTGGGATGAAGTGGCCTCCCTTCAGTGTGGCCTCTGGGGTCCTCATCCTCTTGCCCTAGCTCTCCCGAACCCATCAGTACTCCTCTCTAGGACATCCTGCCCACCCTGGGCCTTGGGCCTTTGTTCAGCCTTTGTTGACCTGCAGTGCCCCCTCCCACCCTGTCCTCCAGGCCCAGCTCCGTTCTGGTCACACAGTGGAAAGCACTATGTGACAAGCCAGGTGTCGTGGTTCTTACTGCACTTAGCATATTAAGTTAGAACTCTGCTTGTGTGTCTGTCTCCTCAGTGAGACCTAGAAGTCCGCAAGAGCAGGAACGGGCTTAGCAAATCATGTTTGGACCTTTCTTTCAAAAGTAGCTGAGTGGTATTGTTTGATATTTACCAAGCACCATTACTTGATATTCTTCACTGCTAGGTCAGTACAACGCAATTTCTCTTTCAGGATATTGTTTGAACAGAAACTCAGTTCAACCAATTCAAATACTAAGAGGAAATGAGAAACACATTTGGAATTGGGCTCTTTTCTTCTTCAGTTTACAGCTCTTGGTGTCACCTAGAGAGAGGCAGGCAGTCCATTCTTTCCCAAGTCCATTCTTTTCAATTTAAAGGGAGGTGAACAAGCTGAGTGGAGTGGAATGTTTTACTCACATCTATTTTTCATTCCTTAGAACCTCACAAATTACGATCTGTGCAGCATTTTGCTCGGAACGTCTACGCTCTTGGTCTGGGTTGGTGTCATCCGATACCTGGGGTACTTCCAAGCATATAATGTAAGGACGTGGCATGGGGTGGGGCACGAGGACTGAGACTAGTTTCATCTTTGGGTCCTAGCAAGCCACTTTTTAATTTCCCTCATTCTGTTGATTTTTATTTCAGGTGCTCATCTTAACGATGCAAGCCTCACTGCCCAAAGTTCTTCGCTTCTGCGCTTGTGCTGGTATGATCTATCTGGGCTACACGTTCTGTGGCTGGATTGTCTTAGGACCATATCATGACAAGGTGTGTAGCACTAGTTCTTCCTTCTGCAAATTAGGCACCCGGGACCCTTCCAAGGGGAGGCCCCCCCCCGCACTGCCCTGCTTCCTACTTTGCTCTAGCATGTACCCTCGAAGTCAGTAAGACGTAGCTTTGCACTGGTTTTCTTTACCTTTTCGGGGTATTGACGTGACTTCAGGATATTAAAACAAGAACTGTAGAACTGTAGCTAGAGGATACATTTCCTAGCTGTCTGGGACCGGCTTCTGGGGGTGCAGACTAACCCAGCCGATCACCGGATGAGAACTGTTTGGACACGAGATTGCTATAATAAAAATGAAAACTGAATGAGGAAAATTATTATAATATCCTTCTAATTTAAAGGATTAGGGTTTTCATCCACATTAATCGAGGAGAATGATGGTGGACAAGGACTGCCCAGGAGGACCACCTGAGGTCTATGATTTCAGTGGTAACCATGCTGTCTTTGCAGGTGGTTTTGATTACAGGGTCATCTTAGTGCCTTATTGAAGATCAGTATCTGAATTCTGGACTACCGACTGGGCTGGGGTCAGCAGCAACATCTCAGGGACATCAAAGTTACGTTCAGATGTTCTTGTTTTAAAACGAGAAGTTTGATTGATAGATGCCTCAGGAAATGAAATTCCTGTTTTCCAACCAAAAAAAGTGAAAGGAATTATTCCGTCTTTTCGTTTTTCTTCCGTGGGCCTCTGGCAGTTGGGACAACAGGAACAGCACAACGAACAATAGTAACAGCTCTTACTTGATTCTAGTATGTTAGGTACCATGCTAAGCATGGCTGTCTTCTCTTATTTAATCTCTACAGCCCAGGGGACTGTTAAATTGGCTTAGGTTCTCTGCAAGGAGAAAAGAGGTAGGAATGCGAAGGATTGTGTCGAAGCTTGTGTTGTGTAAACTCAGCCTTACGTTTTGACCTTGATGGTCGTGTTGAACTAAACATATGATCACCTTTGGTTTGCAAACTACTCCCAGAAAGTAAGCAGTCCACAAAACTCCAACTTTCTGTGTTCTCAAACTAAAATTAATCCTAGTAACTTGACATATAGGCAGGTTTTCTCCTCTGTAAGTGTTACATTTAATAAGTCCAAAGAGAACTACTGTTTTCCTATTTGAGCAACTGTATAATTAACATAGTGACAATCCCTGGGTTAATAGTAAATCTTGATAATCTTATTGCTCTTCCAATTCCTTGCCACTGCTTTAAAGGTGACTCATGAGTAAAAATTGTTCTTTGATATAATCTCTCTGATCTGGAGAACTTACTGTCTTAGTACCCAGGAAAATTTACATGTTTCTTCCTTGCTTGCCTCCTGCTCTGACTGCTTCTCCACATTTTTGTCACTAGAGGGCAGTGTTGCACTGTGTGGGATAAATACTGAGCCTAAGAATGTCTGCTTCAATTCACTGTCTCCCAGGCCTCAGGATGAGTGCTTCTATCTCCTTTGCCCTCCATCTCCCCTACCCCATCATTATTCTGGAAGATGCTCAGATAATGTTGCTTGAATTTTATTAAGATAGCTACCATTCTCGAGCATTATATGCTAATAGATACAGTGCCTAAGTTCTCTACCTCTGGCTATGTCAACCTTCCCAGCAACCCTGTGGGGAAATACGATATTTCTTTTATCAAAAATAGGATTTTTAATATTTCAGATAGTTTTCCCAAGGTTACACAGCTAGTAAATGGCAGAGATAGGATTTACACCCAGATTTGTCTGACCCCCATACACATCTTTTGATCAATACCCTGCAGGGGTTTTCTTGGTATTATACAAAACAGATCATTGCAAAAGAGCATTTAGTTTGATCTATGAATAGATCAACTGTGAGAGGAGAGCTGTGTGATCAGTCTTATTTCCCTCAATGTGTCAACCTTGAAGAAAAGGATGTTATTTGTTTTGTGGGTCCAAGTGTGTTTTCATATGTTGGTTTTGTCCTTTTAAGAATCCAGGTGAGATCAGGATGCTGTGGACAGCACTGCCCAATAAAAATATGAGAGCCACAAATGAGAGCCACATGGGTCCTTTTACATTTTCTAGTAGCCACATTAAGAAAAGAAACAGATGAAGAGATTTAAATTATATATTTATTTAATCCAATGTGTCTAAAATATTAATATATTATTTTAGCATGTGCTCAATATAAAACATTGAGATATTCTACTTTTTTTTTTTTTTTTTTTGGTACTTTGAAATCTGGTGTGTATTTTGTCCTGATGGCGCCGCTCAGTTTGGACTAGCCCCTATATAGCAGGTGGTCAGTAGCCACATGTAGCTAGTGGCTACCATATTGTACATTGCACCTCTTGACTCGTATCTCCCACTTCATGCCAGCCTTCCATTTCTCCCCCAGAGGAGCAGAGGGATAAGGGCTGTCTCTAGGGTTGCATGGCAGGCCAGTTTATGGCATCTGTCTTTCATCTCTAGCCAGACTGATTCATTGGGGAAATGCATAGTCGAATTAGTCCGGTGAACACATTAGTCAGTGGAGGGAGAAAACCTTCAGTCTGGTTCTGGACGTTTGTGCTTTTCTTCTCTATTCTGCTGCTTCTTCTTTGAGTCTGAAGTTTAAAATGTTGACTGCCCCCTGCACCCTTTCCCCTGCAAATTAATCCAAACTGTCAGAATTTTTAGATTCTGTCAGCATCTGTTGAATCAGAAGAACTTTAGAATTACCGAAGCCTTGGAAAGGCAGGCACCATGGCAAGCATTTTCTAGGATTTCTAAAGTACAGCAACCTTGGGTGTGGAAGCGAAATCTTCCTTTAAACAAACAAATAAAACACTCTAAGAGGAGGTATTGGGAAAACTAGATTCTCGCTGCAGTTCGATTGGCAGCAGACTCCCATATTTCAGCTTCCTGTTTTCCTGTCAGACATTAGATTTCAGTGGTTCAGCTGAAAGGGAGTAAAGGTGCAAGTGTCCTGCCAACGTTGACCCCAGCACTAATGGACTTTGGCACGGTGCCCTTTCAAAATGTCTGGGCACAGAGGACTAGAGACTGTTGATGTTTAATAATTCAAGATGAGGTTTGGAGGAATATTATTCTACTGTGGCTCTTCCATTTCCAAAGGACTTTTTCACTGTGAAGAATAAATCAGCCTTACCTTGTCCTCATTTTACAAATGACAAGACCAAGCCTTTGAAAAATTGTTGGACTTTGCTGAGGCCCCAGGTAGAAGTTCGACAGAACTACATGACCTCTTCATGCTTTCAAGGCTTCTCGTTGGAGCCAAACTCCTCTCTTATTCAAAACAACTGTTAGCCAGTTAAAATATTTCACCTGAGTGTTGCATGAGGCTCTCAGTACCAGCCCTCGAAGCAAATTTTTATGTCTTTCTCTGTAATAAGCCACTGTCGTTATGTGTTCATTCAAATGAAAGTTCTTTGTGGCTCAATGACAAAGTGATTGTTTGTGGAACAAATGCTTGAGTTCTCACTCTAGTCCCATGGAACCTAGGGGGACTCTTGATGGAAATAACCATCTAATATTTACTAAGCGTACACCAAATCTTGTCAGGTTCTTCTAGATTGAGCTCTTCAAGGGCAGTGACTGGCTCCTTGCTCTTTGCATTGCCCACGTCCAGCGTGGTGTGTGGAGCATGGCAGGGGCTCAGCAAGTTTTTTAATGAACAAAAAACAGAGAGACAGTAGCACCTGCCTTTTAGGGGCTTAAAACCTCCTAAGAACCATAGCAATTCCCTATGAATGTAGCCCTTCTAGACCCGAAGCCCATGAGGACCCTCTTCTCCTTACCTTGGGTATTATTAAAGTTCACTTCTACTATGGATTTTGGCCACCAAACTGTGTGGTTCACAGCCACTTCTTGAGGTACAAAATGGCAGGCTGTGTACCACATATTTTTTTGAGTCTCTTAAATTTTTGGTGGGTTATATAAATCTCGTGCATAGAGGAGAGGGAGGTATAATGGTTGTGAATAACATTAACATTGAGACAGGCATTACAGCCAGGATGATACCAAGTAACTGCACAAGAGACGAAGGAATGAATTTGATATGTACTCACCAACTGGCTGTTTGCACTTTTGGAACCCAAGGCACAGACTGTTACGGGTTTTTGAAACTAAAGAAAGGACTTGACCAGATTCCAAAAGAATTATTAATGGTGCCGGCCGAGTTGTAGTTCATGTCCATAGAAACCAGCTTCGATTTCATTGTCTTAAGGCTGGGAGGGATGGAAAATATTTACTCTGAGAACTGCCTGTCTTACTGTTAAATAATCTGCATATTGTTAAGTGATTTGCTCAAGTGAATGTTCCCTTCAGATCTCTGTGGAGACCAACTTTGGAGTTCTTCAGAGTTGCCGCTGATGCGCTAAAGGCATGGGCATATATCTCTGTTTGGGCCACATTGTGTACTTTCGCTGGGTTACAGGCTTTACCCTGTGGATTCAGTCATGGGGCGTTAGGACACGGTGCGTTATCTAGCTGGGGTATGGAGAAGTGTATCAAACCAGTTAGAAGACAAGCAGTGGTTTCCTTGGTGGTTCTTACGGATGCAGAGAACAGGGAAGGGACTAGAGCTGCCAGGCAGTCTGGCTTGAAGTAGACTTTGAAGTAACCCTTCAACATGGCTTAGTGGGGCACAGGGAAGGGAGGAAGAGGAGGAGGGGAGGACATCCCATCAGGTGAAGAGAACCCATCCATGGGGGAAAGAGAAAGAAGTGGGCCTGGTGTGTGGGCGCAGACAGGCACGGGATGCTGATATTGACAATGCAGAGAGGGAAAGAAGCCACATAAAGAGGAAACTTAGGTTGGGATTTTCAGTTTACATCCTAACTTTGTATATTCTTTTTTTTTTTTTTTTAAGATTTTATTTATTTATTTGACAGAGAGAGACAGCGGGAGAGGGAACACAAGCAAGGGGAGTATGAGAGGGAGAAGCAGGCTTCCCGTTGAGCAGGGACCCTGATGCGGGGTTCGATCCCAGGACCCTGGGATCATGACCTGAGCCAAAGGCAGACGCTTAACCGACTGAGCCACCCAGGCGCCCCCTAACTTTGTATATTCTTAAGCAAGAGAAATGACCTGAAGGCTATATTCTATGAAGTTTAGATTTTCCTGAAGTTTGGACTGCAGGATGAAGAGGTTGCTTGGAGGTTTCCATAATAATCCGGGTGTAAGTGCTGACATCGGAGTGGATCAGAAAAACATCCTAGGAGCAGACAGACCTTAGAAGATTGAAGACAGGGAAAGACGAATCAATTCGACACATAGTTTTAAGTACTTGATTATTTTGGAGTAACTGTTTCTGTGATAAGGGACTGAAGTCACTGACGGAAATAGGGAATTTAGAGGCAAAGGCCAGTTTCCGGGTCAGGGGGTGAGAGGTTTTCCCTTGTGACATGTGAAATAGTACCACAACCCCTGAGCCCTGAGATATCCATCAGGGATGGGGCTATCCCCAGAGCCACAGGGACTCCGTGGACATGTGCTCCTCGTGCTCTGGACAGAATCAGGTTCAAAACTCTACACTAACGCGTTCCATCTGTGTTTGAAAACTGCATAGTCTTTTGCCTCTTAGGTTGTTATTGTTCCTTAGACAGAAGCTTTTACATTCCACTGATGTTTAACCCTCTGGCCCTGGAGACATCCCTTTATCAAGTACCTGCTGTTTGTTGCTAGTTGCCCTGACAACAGTTTGTCAACCACTTAAAGCCAGGATGGTTGCCTGTGGGGTTCCAGTGGGATTCCACACTGCACAGGCTCAGCTCCTGAACCTCCCGTTAACTGCCTCATAGCATTTCTCCCTGGCCCCTCAGACTTGCCTAGGAGTCCCCTAGGTGTCTGTCCCTTCCCAGACTTATCTTCATCTCCGCTTCCTCCTCCTCCCAGTCTCTCTGGGATTCCTTGCAACCCTGGGGCTCCTGCAGTCCCCTCTCCCTGGCCTCCCTGCCCCTAGGCTTTGTCGCATTCTAGGAGATCCTCCAGTGCCGTGATTACCTTTTTTTTTTTTTTTAAGATTTTGTTTATTTATTTGACAGAAAGAGAGGGAAGAGAGAGCACATGAGGAGGGGGAGAGGGAGAGGGAGAGGCAGGCTCCCCAGGGAATAGAGAGCCTGATGTGGGACTCGATCCTAGGACCCCAGGATCATGACCTGAGCCGAAGGCAGATGCCCAACCCCCTGAGGCACCCAGGTGCCCCCATGGTTACCTTTAACATAAAACAGATCAGATCATGTCACTGCTGCATGAAGTGTCTTACTGGCTTCAGGTGATGGCCTGCCTTAGTCTGAAGTGTGTAGAAGGCCACAGAGGCCCTTCGGCATGGCATAGAACGCCTCTCCAGCCGCTTCCCAGGCTGAACACTGAACTCCTCCTGTGTTCACTGAGTAAATCCTCCCCTTTCTCTTCTCACTGGGGAATGGCTCAGCCGTCAGGCCCTCGTTCTGAGGCTTGCTTTCCTTGCACGGCGCACCCTAGTTCTAACACAGGGCGTTACGTGTCTAGGTTATGGCCTGTCCACTGCTAACATGGGAGCCCCTCGAAGGCACGAGCCATGATCCTTCATCTTTTGACACTTTCACACCCTTGGTCATCTTTAGTTTTTAGTGTGCTAAAATTACCCGGACCAGTGGTTCGAAAGGCTAAGGTAAAACCCTCCATGTAGCAAAACTTCCCTGAGCCGGTGCTATGGCCCAGCCACTTCCCTCTCTACTGGTTGTAGAACAGAGCAGCTCCTGTCCTTTTAGAAAGTGTTTTGGCAGATCAGACCCCGTAACAGGAAAAAACATTGTGCTGAGAAATGTTTATTACTTTGTCCTTTATTATAGCAAACGTTATCAGGATGTCTGGTCAGAGAGAAATAGTTAAATTTGACATCCAAGGAATGGTCTGTTATATTAAAAAAAGGCTTTCTAAGTGTGCCACCCAGGTGCCCTTATTCTAGATGTCTTAAAAGGAACGGTAGGGGCTCCTGGGTGGTTCCGTCGGTTAAGCGTGTCTTCGGCTCAGGTCACAATCTCAGGGTCCTGGGATCGAGCCCCGCATTGGGCTCCCGGCCCATTGGGGAGTCTACTTGCCCCTCTGTCCTTTCTCCTGCTCGTGCTCTCTCTCTCTCAAATGAATCAATAAAATCTGTAAAAAATAAATAAAAAGAATGCTAATAATAGTGACAACAACAAAATAAGCTAACTAGCTACTTCTCTGCTTTTTTGGATCATACCTCTTAACAACTAATTTTGGTTCCCCCTACAGTTTGAAGATCTGAACACAGTTGCTGAGTGTCTGTTTTCTCTGGTCAACGGCGATGACATGTTCGCGACCTTTGCTCAGATCCAGCAGAAGAGCGCCCTGGTGTGGCTGTTCAGCCGTCTGTACTTGTACTCCTTCATCAGTCTTTTTATATACATGATCCTCAGCCTGTTCATTGCGCTGATTACAGACTCCTATGACACCATTAAGGCAAGTCATATTTCCTGCCAAAAAACGACGACAAGTTCTGTGTGGATTGGAACATAGGAAAATATTGCACTTTTTACTTAAGATAGTACAATTTTACTTTGAGTTTGAGGTTTTTTAGAAAAGAAACTTTTTAGGTGCTTGCAGTGAATTTTAAGTATGCATTCAGGGCATTGTCCCTGCCACCTGGACGGGGGTGGACTGGTTTGGAAGTGGGCGGGAAAAGAGAAAGGACGCGGGTTCGGATGGGCTGAGTGTGGTCAGTCCAGTCGCGGGGCTGTCTGTCTCCGCAGTGGCAGCTGTGCCTGCCCGTCCTGGAACTTAAGCTTTGAATTCTAAGCTTCCGTGATGGGGTGACTCTGCTGCCCTGACAGCCCGTGCAGATACGGGCACGCCTCCACGCTGGACGACGTAGCCGTTTGCGTGGTGCAAGTTTCCTTGAAATTAGGAAAGTTAAGGCTTTTGTGGCCGCTTCACACCTGCCCTGGGGGTTCCTGTCTTTGACAAGGCAGTGGCCCTGGGAGTGGGCCAAGCCTCGGTGACCTCAGCAGGCATGGGGTGAGAGGGGGCTCAGGGTCTTTGTGTCTATCAGGAAGAACCTGTGCCCTCTGCCCCACTAAGTGACCAACTTCTGTAAAAGTAGAGGAATGGGGCTTACTTCTCTGCAGACTCTACATTGGCAGTGAGGGAAAGGGGAGGTCTTATCTGCTCTTATAATTAGCAGTAAAATTTTAGATTTTTGACTCTTTCCTTCATGCCCCTGATTAACACACCCCTCCCCTGCCCAGCCATGACTTTCTTTCTGGGATTTTTGGATTGTTTCTGTTCCCATGGTGGCCTTGGCTTGGCTTTCTGGAACTGACAGATTGATGCATCACTGTGAATATCAGCTCTTGGATCTGAGCTAGCAACGTGGGAGAGTTTTATTTTAGCAAAGGTGGGTTTGATGTGTTGACAAAGGGAGCAGTTTCTCATGCCCTATAAATAAGGTAACAACATTGTATACTTTTCACAGAAATACCAACAGAATGGGTTTCCTGAAACAGATCTTCAGGAATTCCTGAAGGAATGTGGTAGCAAAGAGAAGTATCAGAAAGAGCCTTCAGCCTTCTTGTCGTGCATCTGCTGCCTGCGGAGGTCAGTATTGTGTTTAAACAGGTCTCCACGCTCCTAAGGTGAGCTTCTCCGTGGCCTTAACGGAGAGTGCTTCCAAGGTTTACTCTACACTCAGAAATCAGCTTATTGTGGGAAATAATGTGTCCTTCATTTTCTTTCCTCCCACTGAAACTGGCTTCAGAAATGAATTGTTTCTTCTAAAACAGGGTAGAAAGCTCCATGACATGGTTGAAATCTCTTGGGAATATGATGAGACTCTAATGGGAAGGCATGAGTCATGTCCCTAAAGTCAAGAAGGTGAACTCTGAGGTGGCCAAGTAAGAGGGCAAAACCCTTATTTTTAGAGGTGGAGCTCTGGGAATGTCAAAGGCCTTTCCCCTTGCTGCAATATTTGGTACAAATAACCTCTCTTGGGCAGAGCAGGAGACTGCTTGAGAGAAGGCTGTGCAGAGCCTTGGCTGGGAACACACACCATCACTCATTCTACCTTGACCAACAGCACTTTGCTCGTGTTCAGCATGACATCTAAGCAAATGGTCTACACTTCAGCGGCAAAGCATCTACATGGTGTTTTGGGGACTAGAATGGAGGTCAGATAAGGATAGTTATCTTAATTATACCCTTAGTTGTTTTCATGTGAAGTCAGAGGTGAGGTTGTTAACTAAAAATATCCCCTACCCATGTTTTTCGAGAAAAAGTCTCAAAATCAAATTCCTGAAGGAAGATGGAAGAACATAATTGCTACTTAAAACCACGGGATGTATTTTCTGTTAATCAATTCATACCACATCTTGGGATTTTGAAATGATATGATCGAGCATTTCCAAAGAATGTCTGGTAAATATGAAATGAGGTCTTCTGAGAAAAGTGAAGTTCCAAAAATCACATTTCTTCCTCTCAGAGCATTAAATTGTTGCCATAGAAGCTGGGATAAAGGGAAATTAATTTTCCTAATAAGCAGCTGCTTCCTAAGAGGCACCTTGTATAAGGAAAGTCTCGAAAAGTTGCTTTTTCTGACGTGTATTTAACTGTAAAGAAAAAATATTCATCAGAGAATGTAACTGTGAATTCTGAAAAGTAACCGGTCAATCTTTGGTGGTTGGTTTTTGGCCCTTAGTGTGCATCACAAAAAGCCACAGGAGGTGGTTAAATGTTTTCTCATGCAGCCAGATGGAATGAGTAGAAGGTTTAAGGGGCGGACAAGAAAAGTTCTTGATCAGATCGGGTCTGAGAGCTGAGAAGAAGTAGCCTCAGCAGACAGTCGGCTGTGTGGTGTGCTAGGGGCCGTCGAGAAGATGCTGGTTCAGAGGAGGGTCTGCTCCTCATGAATAATGAAAGAATTAAATGGAATGAGAGAGTCTACCACGGGAGTCACCGGAAGAACTAAAATGTTGAAAGTTTTGAACAAAGGGACATCAAAAATAAAAAGAGTAGTGGCTGCTACCAAAGAGGGTCCTGGGTGGAATCAGCTGGAGCAGTTTGAGGTGAATCATCAGAACACGGCCTGGATCCCGGCAGATTGGGATGGACCCTGCGGAGAGTAAATGAAGGTCAAGGGACAGACGCAGGAAATGGATTGTACTGAGAATAAGTGATGGCTTTAACGCCATCAGAGGCTCAGGACACCTGCATGTGTTTAAAGGCTACGGATCTGAGAATGGTTTAATTGAGGAAGGCCATAAATGGAGAGTAAATATTGGAGGAGGACCTCGCAGAGGGAACCTGAGGAGGGAGGGCATCACAAATGTTGGTGTCTGGGCCGCCTGGCTGGTGCCAATGACTGACAGCCCCAACGAGCACCTCTGCCTCCTGCAGGGCACAGATGGGGGTCACTCTTCTTTAATCGAGCAGTCCAGCCACCACCACAGACTGATTCCCCTTCAAATTATTGCCAGAGCCTCCAGCCTGATCATCAGAACACCTGGGTTTCCGTTTTGGACCCTACCAGTTACTGAATGTATTCCCTGACCTCTCCTTAACCTCCTGGTCTTTCCAGTGCCACCAGGCTGCGACATATGATCCCTGAAACCTCTTCCAGCTCTAACGTGATGTGATTCTTTGGAAAGATCTACTTGGTTGGACAGATGTAGAATTAACCTTTCCCCTTCTCCACTGCTGCGAAGGGGAAAATCTGTTATAGCCATCGAGTGAGGCTTTGTCAATATAGGGAGATGCAGGGTCCCAGGACAGGGACAGCTCCTCAGAATTGCCAAAAGCATCCACTCAGACCAAAAATAATGTGCATTGTCCTTCTTAATTTTTCTTCCTCTTCTCTGTGGCACTCAGCAGGTCTAGAACCTATGCATGCCTAGAACGTGGAGCAGCCCTATTCCATCTCCAAGATTTTGAAATCATTGTTTTTTCTTTCTTCCTCTCCCTTTCTGATACAGGAAAGGAAGTGATGACCCCTTGATACTTGTCAACTAAAGTCCTTCTGCTAAAGATAATCAAGTTTCAGGCCTCTTTACCCAATGACAATGCAGAGGGAGCCCAAACAGCTTGGACCCGCACTCCCCAAAATACTGACTTATTTATTTGTGGAGCAGGCAAGAGGACCGTCAGCTGGTTGAACACAACTGAGCTTCCAAAATTCCTTTTATAAACTTGGATGATGAAGCATAGACCACAGTCAACTCCTGGGCATGGGTGCAATAGAGCAGCGATAATGACATTTGGCAGTGGACTTTAATTTATGACCTCACAGTGTTGGGATGGAAAAAAATATCACGTTTCAGAGTGTGCAAAAACAGTGGCACTTAAAGCCATGCATTGAAAGATGCGTGTTTATCATCCAATAAGGGTTTGTTTTTGGAAGTGATTCTTGGATTAGAAGACATTTGTTAATTCATGGTGTGCACAGCAATGAAGTTGGTTGCAATACTAAATTAAAAATTTCAAGCTGGAGAACCATTAAGCCTTTTAAAGAACACACTGAAGTCAACAAAAAGACCTCTTGTAGTGGACCTTTCTGGGCCTATTTGTGTGTGCGTGTGTGTGTCAGCATGACAGGAAGCAAAAATGTTGGCATGGTCAGTGGGATAAATTGGAAACAGAGTCATTTGGACACCTTGTCACTTGTGCTAATTGTTGATTGTACGCATGACATGTGGAGGTGAACTGTGACAGTGCTCACATATTTTAACAGTTGAACTCTACTATGGAGGTGATTTGTGCTTGTCAAGCAAAGAAAGATGGTATTTTTTTCCCAAATAAATTTATTTTTATCACAACAGATGCTGCTACTACTTTTTTTTTTAAATGTAGTATTTCTTAATATCTACCTAGTGCAAATTCAGATCTCACATCTCTTTTAACTATCTGGTCTCCAAAAAGGATTTCTCACTTTCTTAAAGGCAGTGAAAGAGGGGTTAGTGTATACAAGTTATTCAATAAATATTTAAGATAATGACTTGAGATTAAGATCGTTTCTCGCATGGATTTATCTCATGCTTGAGCTATCTTTTAGGGGTCAATCATTTAAAATTTATTAGAGAAGAACAGAATTTGAATTAAGCAGGACCCTCTTTCCAAGGCTCTCCCTCTTTTTTCCCCGCCCCTCCCTTCCAAGCCCCTATCAGATTTCCTGTCTCATACTTCTCCCTTTGCCCCCCCACTTTCACCAAATCTAGGCCAGGAAAATCATTCACTTAATGCCATTAAAATTAATAAGTGAGTGACTCATGTCTACACACAGAATACTTTGCTAAAACGATCATTTTAGTTAACTTCTTTTTAAAAAAAAGATTTTATTTATTTGAGAGAGAGAGAGAGCATGAGCCGGGGTGGGGGGGCAGAAGGAGGGGGAGAAGCAAACTCCATGCTGAGCAGGGAGCCTAACTTGGGGCTCGATCTTAGGACCCCGAGACCACAACTCGAGCCGAAGGCAGATGCTTAACCAACTGAGCCACCCGGGCGCCCAATTTTAGTTTTTACCAAAAAATGTCAAGAGTTATATTCAACTTTTAAACTAATGCCCATTTAACTGGTGGTTCTAGGGTCATTCCCAAGACCCTAGAATCAGGTACACAATTAGATCACTTCTCACGTCTGAGTACAGCCCCAGTATTTAGTTTGTCCCTGAATAGAAGTGCTATTAAAGCCTTGCTGTAATCTGCAGCTGTGACTGCCATTTGAATAGAAAATGAATGATGGTCTTCCATGCTCATGTTTTTCTTTTATTGGCTTTCATGTTTCCTTTTATTTCTTTTCCCTCCAGCCGAACAAAACCCTTTCAGGAAGAAAAATCTTTCTCAAGGTTATCCTCTATCCGTGGAAGCCTTGTTTTCTTTCTTTATAATAATTTTAAACAATTGTCATTTTACCAATGGTATTATCTGTTTGGGTCTCATTGAACAATGTTGCTCTCATGGCTCTGCTAATAGACACATCTGGGACAAACCATTTTCTCTCCCACCTAGGCCTCCACCTGGAGAGTTCACCATGGAAAGTAGGAGATGTATTCTTTCTGGTTCTGCTGGCTTCATCCTGGGATCTCCAACTCTTGAGGGTGTACCTCTTCGGCTTGCAGGGACACCCTCACGGCCAGACGCAACCCCCTTGAGCTTGTTGACGTGGGGCAGGAGGAAAGAGCATGGGCGTGGGAGCCATCTGGACTGACTCAAGTGAAAGTCCCAGCTTCCCCTGGAGCTCTGTGGCCCTGGGCACATTACTCTGTGCTTCTAAATGATGATGATAAACCGCAACGGACTGTGGGATTCACATGTGAGTCAGAGAACTCCGGCAAACCCAGCATTGAAATCGAAACCTGAGCCATTCTCCCCATTTGATTTTTCTGCCATGTTTGAAAGTAGGTTCCACGGGACCAGGGAATAGTGAAGATGTTAAGATGTTTAGTCTGCATCCCTTCTTCCTGGGCTCCTGTCCTCCTCGTACTGAATCTTCCTGGACAGATCCTATAGGGCCTCAGTTTCCTCATCTGTACAATGGAGATCGTGAGGATTAAATGAGTCAAACGTGAGATGCCTAGAGCTGGGCGTGACTCCTGAGTGCATGGTGACTGTTACATCTTCGAGATGCTTTTCTAGCATAGTCTACAAATGTGCAGATCTATTCACCTCAGCTGACTGAGAAGATCTTTATTTTGTCATGAGCTCACCACACACTTTTGGTGGCCTCTGTTCCAGTTAGGACTTTGAGCGTGCAAATACCCCACATCCAGTCCTGTGCTGGAGCCAATGATCAGTTCAGCTGTCAGAAACTCATACTTACTGTGCAGAAGTGGAATGGACGAGCAGGTAATGCCCTTCCATTAGGTGCAAAGCTGTCAGTCCTGTTGGGACGGTTAAGGTCACTGAGGTGCATAAGGCATCACAAACCCCAGTCCTTCACTGCATGCTCTGCTAGGAGCCCACTGCCCTAACCGGATTTTTCAGAAGGCGTGAAGTAGGGGGCAGCTTGCTTCTACGCCACTGCGGACATGGGGTGGCGAAAGCAAAAGGGTGAGAGAAGGTATTTAGGAGAAGCTCTTCAGGAAATTCCAGTCACTGCCCCCAGCCCCTGCTGAGGGCCCAAATGGTAGCAATGGTGGAAGGGCCTCCTGGCTCAGGGGAGGCCCAGGCTCAGCATCTCGGGTTTAGGGAAAGCACAGCAGCCCAGCCTTTCACTCTAGGGACACATAGCCAGTCACCCTGCAGTGCTTGAGGGCCTCCCTGCACAAGGGGCCCAGTGCTCTCACCAACGGGCAGGGACCCTGGAGTCCCCGGGCGAGCATGTTTGGTGAACTGCTGCTGTGCTCTTGACCGTGGATCGCTCCTGCCACTGCAAAGATCCATGGTGCGTAAAGATAACGATTCCCGTCACCTGAAGAATTCCCCTGTAACCGCCACTTATTTCGGTAACTTTGGATGACTAGATTGCGTTTTACTATTAACCATTTTCACCTTTGTTTTCATGTAACTCGAGCAAATTTTATTTTGCTGCTCCTCATTCCAGGTGTGAACAGCTCAACCATAACGTTAGCTGAGTCTCTACCAAATCCAGAAGTTCACACTACTTGTAAGACAGGAAGCAGCTCTTGGGGGACAGAGGTTCTGCGGACCTCCCAGATGAATCCCTGAGCCTGGTGTTCAGATCTCAGGCACCTGAGGAAGGACCGCGAGCTCTAGGCACGAGGAGGAAATGTGACGCGCCGAGTTGGGGCCAGTGCGGAACATGTCTGCTTTCCCGTCCCTTCCACTGGAAATGCTTGATACTGGTGTTCCGCAGCTTCGTGGCTGTGTGACTTATGCGGCCTTAAAGGACCCCACACAGGTTTAATGCTTTGCTCTCACAGCCTTGCAATTCTTAATATTTTTTGAACAGGGGGCCCCACAAGTCATGTAGCAAATTCTCACGCTAGGACAGTGTACACAGTGATGGTCTCAGTGATTAAAGCATGGCCCTTTAGCACAAGGCTAGGAAGCCAGCATCGTACTTTGTCTTTAAACCAACTGAAATTTAACAAAAGGAAAGAGTGAACCTGAGTTCATTGGCAGGCTGGATGCTGGGCTGCTCACCTGTCCCCCCATGCCTCATTTTCTTACTTTGTATTCCATGTTTTTCGCTTGACAGAGAGGTAGCTGAAGGCAGTTCATGCTCTGAACTCAAGCATGTCCGCCCAGGTACCATATGACCTCCGACCTGTCTCAGCCAAGTCTTGTGGGACCTGCTCCACGGGACAGTCGGCTGCTCTCTCCAAGCTCTTTGCAGCCATTTGCTGTTAGGATGAAGGGCCTGTCTTGAATGGGAAGCCATACAATTGTTACACATGCTGCGTGTTGGAGAAAATAACATGAGCCCTGGGACGACATCACGATGAACCAAATCTCAGAATGGACATTCAAGTTGTTAGGGAAAACAATGCAACTCATGGCTGTCCTACCATGGGCTCATTTACAGCAAATGCTGCTGCAAGCCAGTGGGTGAAAATGGTGGCAAATGTCTCTCCTGCCATCTGTCTCTGCCAGAGAACCAGGGAGTGAATGCGAAGCTAAATGAGTCACATACTACATTTCCACACCATCTTGTATAACAAGGACAGCAAAACTCTGACTCCTTAAAGACCCCTGGGAGCTATTGGCTGTGGTGAATGGGAGAGACAATTTATTAGGGTGATGTATGTTTCTTAGTTTCTAATGATACATAAATTATCCCATGAGCCATGATACATATGGTTTAAAGAGAATTGTAAATGAAAGCAATTTTTTTTCTAGCAACACTAATTGCCTAGCAGCAGTAAATTACTCATCCCCCACTGCCTGTGGGCTGTGGTCATTATTCTCTCCTCGAGGTTGAGCAGATGTCCCCCAAGAGGAATGTTTGCTTTGACAAAGTGAATTTACATCCTCACTTGTGAGCCTGCCATGCTGGGTCTACCGGAGGCGAGAGTATTAATAGCACCATTTGGACCTAGCTCCGTGGGTTGTGCCAGCCTGCATGTGTTATCCGTGATAGCCGGACGATGAGTTGGTCTTAGGTCTTGGTTGCCTTTGGGGGAAAATCAGGGAGCTGTTATCAATATTTAATTTTCTCCAGTGGGTGGGGGGCGGTTTGAGAGGTAGACTTGGCTAATAAGCATGGAAGTTTCCTAGATGACAAGTTAGGCAAGGGATAACCACCACTAATTTGGGAAAACACTAGGTAATATGATGTGGAGGTAGAAGATGGAGATGCTATTAAAGACCATTAATTCAACACTTGTTTGTTGATTTCCGATGCTGTGCTAGGTACTAAGGATGCAAGGAATGGATGCCATGATCTCTGGCGCCAAGAAGTTTGGAGTCTAGTGGGAAAGACAACAATGTACAAAGCAAGGATAAGACAGGATCACCGCAAGTGCTGTATGAGAGAATGACCATCGCTCCTGCCTGTCTGAAGTAGAAATTAAGGCCTCTTAAGGAGAACTAGACAGTGTTGGAACTGAGACTTGAATAATGCGTTGTGCTTGACCAGATGGCCGTGGTGTAAGGTCGGGGTAGGGCTTTCTAGAGAAAAGCAGTGGCAGGCCAAACGCATGGACATCTGAGAGAGAACCCAGCTGGTTACAAAAGCCATTTTGGGGTGGTTGAATGTAGGTTATGTATTGAGGAAAGTAATAGAAGACAAGACCAGAGAAGTGACAAGCAAGGGACTGTGAGCACCAAGGGAGCTAAATGACCAGAAAAGGCAGAGCCGTGAAGGACGGATTGGGGTTGGGTGAGATGAATGCAGAAATTAGTTACCAAGCTGCTGCCATCATCCCGATTAAAACAACAAAACAATGATGCCATTTCCCTATAATTAAACACAACAACAAACACGAGAGAAATTTGCCTGAAAACTGTCTCTAAGGAATATACCAGATCTTCTGTATATGTTTTATCTATCTGTATACATATTTTTTCTTTTTCAAAAGACTTTTCTGCTAAATACCCTGTCATTTTCTTGGGAGTTCATGCTTTTAGACTGTGTATTTATTGGGGAGGGTCTGTTTTCATAACTCCTGTTATGGAGAAATACACTTATTAGGATGAATGGCTTGAATGCATATTTCTATCACATGGGCATTTCTCCTTCCCACATTATTTAAAAGAAGCTTCTCTAAGATTTTCTGTTTCTGTGTCATCTGGCCCCACCTACCCTACACACACACACACACACACACACACACACACGTACATGCACTCTGAAGTACTATGACCTTAAGGCCAGCCACACTTTGTGTCTATAAAGGTGGCAATACGAGTGGGTGTAACCACCAACAAAGCCAGCCTGACATCTACAGTCTGAAGTTTACAGATTGCACAGAGCCTGTATGAAGATTCCATCCTCTTTATCCTTTCTTATCCCCTCCCCAAGACCACCATCAAGATTTGGATGTGGGATCACAAAGGCTCAGAACTAAGTGGGGCTCCCTGAGAAAGTTCCAGGTAAGTGCTGGGAGGTGCTTTGCCTTAATGCCTCCCTTAAGCAGGGGCAGTGTGTGGAGAGATTGAGAATTAGGGGTTGGGGAGGTGAACTGACTGAGGGACTCAGAGGATTGTGTTGTGCTCACCCCCACTGCCTCGATTTGGGGGGTGTAATGAAGGAGGTCATGACACTGGTGGTGGGGGAGGGGGCAGGGCAAAGAGGATGGCATGGCCCCCACCTCACAAATGAAGAAAACATGGAGTTGTCCAAATGCCCGAGTGCACGTGGAGCTGATCTGCCTATTTCCTTCCAGAGCCCTGCAGGGAAGGGCAGCAGTTTGTGCCATGACCAACCCCAGTGGCACCTCCTTGCAAGCTCTACCTGACTCCAGTAGAGCAACTCCGTGAGTATTGTGGGTGGCAAACTCTTAACCCTTCCTTAACATGAGGGATGCATGGGGCAGCAGGGTGGGAGGAAACCCCATTATGAGCCTCTATACCTCCCAAAGCAGGAGGTCAGAGGAGCCCAGTTGGGCATCGGTGGTGAGACAGAACTCTCAAAGCTGACTCTGCAGGCTGACCATGGAGCAGGGAACCTGTATGTGCCCTGAGGGGCGCTGTGGGCGCCTGGCATGGGCTGCACGCTCAGAGGACCAAACCATGGCCTTAAGGGGACCCACACCACCACTGTGACCCTGGCCGACCAGTAGGACACTCTGTGGGGAAACTTCCATGTCCACACTCACTCTTGGACAATGAGGTCACCCAGCCCAAGTCTGATCTCTGGGGAAGGTACATTTGAGCTGCCAGCCAGACTAACATGGAGATTGCTTCTCATATCCTTTCTTGAGGAGGTCATGTTCCTGGAACAGCTTTTAAGGAACCAAAGTAAAAGAAGGGGTATATGGATCAGTGATGCTTCTACTAGAATTTTCTTTCCCCGGCATAAATGATTCCATAGTCCACCTGGAAGAGATGACCATAAGATGACAGGCAGATATGGGAAGCTGCAGTGTGCGTGTCTGTGGCTAAAACGGTGATGACATGACTACCTCTGTCACACTTTTCTCTAGGCTTAGCATGCCTCTGACCTTTAACCCTTATATACAATATTCTGTTCAAGTTTCCACATTTATATGATTGAGACAGCAGAACTGGCATTTATTGTTTGCCCAAAAAATAAAGCAACTAAATGGGATAAAACCCATCGTTATACATTTTTCCCCATTGACCTTTGCAAAGAGTGGCAATTCACATTCACGGCAGGTGGCTCAGAGGGGAAGTTATTGAGACAGAAATGGGTACACACCAAATGAGCTACCAGCATCATCAGCCAGTATTATCAGGAGTGTGTCTTAAAGAGATGACTCTTCAGCATCTTACCACCATGTAGCCAAACAAATTCCAAGTAGATTAAAGATCTAAATGTGAAGAACAGTCTGTAAAATAACTAGAAACATATATAGATGACCATTGATCGGGTACAAGAAGTAGAGAAGGGCTTTCTGGGTTTAAGGCTATCAGTAAAACATAAAAGAAAAATCATTTAGATTTCCTCCCTAAAAATGAAAAACACCAGAGAATTAAGAATCTGAACAAAAGGGGCATCTGGGTGGCTCAGCCAGTTGAGTCTGACTCCTGGTTTCGGCTCAGGTCATGATGTCAGGGTCGGATAGAGCCTGCCTCGGCTCCGCGCTCAGCAAGGAGTCTGCTTGCACATCCTTCCCTCTGCCCCTGCCCCACCCCTCTCTAAAAATACATAAATGAATCTTAAACAAGGAAGAATGTAAACAAAACTTAAAAAGCATACTCGGAAGAAAACAACTGCAGCATATACAACTGGTTTAGTGTCCTTGCTAGACGAGGAGGCATTGCAAGTTCTGGAGGGTGAGCCCCTGATGGCAGGGATTACATTTTCTGGGTCTCCATGTTTCGTGTGCATAGCAGGGTTCCTGGCGAGCAGCAAGCACTCAAAACATGGTATATATTTAAAAAGCTATTTTGGTTGAATGCCTACTATGTGCATGTCCTATTGCTACTCATCCCAGCAAATGTTCAGCTTATGTACCCGAATTTCCATTTTACCAAAGAGAAAACTGAGCACAGAGCAGGTGGCAGAGCCTGGCTTCAAATCTGAAGCTTCTGACCCCAAAACCCTTTGCCATCTCCCCCTGCTGCCTGCCTTCTAAACATTGCTTGCTGAGTAGAATTGAACAGCAGAAAATTAAGTGTCACCTGCTTAATGAGAAAGTGACTTTTAGTTTTGAACAACGCCTTATGAAGGAAACATTCCTTGAACTCACGCAATGCTGCTGCTAATGGAAGATAAATCTGTCTCTTTGTAGGGAGTTGAAAGCACCACGGACATTCCCAGCTCTAACACTGAATTGCCGAGTGGCTTAGACAGCTTGCTTAGCTGCTCCAGGCCTCAGCATCTTAATAAAATCAAGAACACAGGGAGGTAAAGTAACTTGTCCAATGTCACACGACAGTAGACACCAGAGCTGGGACACAGGCCAAGGCAGCACGTCTTAGAGCTGGATCGTTCACAAGGCAGATGTCACATCTAGGAGGTGATGGACGCAAGCCGCTTTGAAAAGGGTAAACTGGACACATTGGTGAAAGGAGGTAAAACAAGGTTTAAGCCTGTGTGTGTGTGTGTGTGTGTGAGAGAGAGAGAGAGAGAGAGAGAGAGAGAGAGAGAGAATTGTGAAAACCAAAGCTTGATAGGGACATCGCAGATGTCTGGGTATGTCCTTCTTGACCTATTATGTGTCTCAACTGACAGCTGCAGATGTCTACTGACAGACTGGCCATCCCCTCCCTCGCACCCCCTTCACGTAAACCAGCGTAGTAATACTGACTAATGGATCAAAGTCAATATGCCCACGTTTAGAATCTTATCTAACAGTCTCCTTTAAAAAAAAAAAAAAGAAAATGAAAATAAAACAGACAATTGCAGACAGTGGGGTGGAGTTTCTGGCAAGTGCAATAATGAATTGCCGCAGAGTTGTGATTGACTAACGAAAGCCGCCCCATAAAACTTCAGCTCAGCATGTCTTTCCTCTCCCGGGCCAGAGGCCAGGAGAGCCGGTGTTAATAACGTGTTTAATATCGCTCGTGTACTTTTCATGTCTCAGTGCAGTCTTTGACCATTGATGAAGTCAGCAGTCGTACGTACAACTCAATCCGTGTACCTTTCAGAAAATGTCCTTCATATTCTCTGTATCTCTAATTTATATAATTTATTTTTCTGAGCCATTTGAGAGAAGGTTGCATATATTACGCCTCTTTATATCTTAACACATCTATCAAGAATAGCTCCTTGTAGAATCACAGTACAATGATCGAACTCAGGAAATTTAACATGGATACAGGCTTTTATCAAATCTTGCAGTGCACAGTTCAATGGCATCAATCGTCCCAATAGTGTTTCTGCTGCCATTCCTTCCCCTCTGGTCCAGGATCCTATCCAGGGTCACTACTGAGTTTGCCGTCACACCTCCTTAGTTTCCTTTCATCTGGAAAACCTCCTCAGCCTTTCTTTGTCCTTCATGGCACTGAGATTTTTGAAAACTACTGGTCATCATTCGCATGTAGCCCTTAATGTGGATTTGTTGATGCTTCCTCGTGATTAGATTCAGGCTATGCATGTTTGGCGGACTTACCATGCAAGCATTGCGGTGTCCTTCTCCAGGGATCCTATCCAGAGGTATGTGATATTGGTCCGCCCCTCATGGGTGATACTCATTTTGATCACCTAGTGCCGTGTTCTCAGGTCTCCCTATCATTGTGGTGGCCACGAAAATGCATGGCCTGGCTCTCCTGCTGTGAGGAGCCTACTGGCGGCTGCCTCTGCTGCTGGGCTCTGCTCAGAATCTGTCTGCACCTGCCTGGAGGTGAGCTTTCCGTGGACTGCTTGGCCAGTGAGGGGATGGAACAGTGGTCCTAAAGGAGGCTCGTTTCTGCTACACGGGACCCTCTGGTGGACTCCCCATCAGTTTGGCTGAATCCCTCTCAGAACTGGGCTGCTTCTAAGACTCTCCTACCTGGCAGTCCCCCTTTTCCTCTCTCCTTCACGGGGTCAGACCTGCGTTGCTGCCTCACAGCCCTCCCGGACTCCACTGGCTCACTCCCCTTTTTCCCTTACAGGAGCTGCCCCACAAATTCCCTTGTACTTCTAGTCCTGTCTTGGCAATCTGCCTCTTGGAGGGTCTGAAGTAACACTTATTGGTACTGAAAAAGATGGTTGAAGTGACGTGGTAAGATGGGGATTTGGGCCTAGTTTACTCACCCTTAAGTGAAGAGGATGAAGAGGATACTGTCCTGAGTGGTAGGTGGGGCACAGAGAGTCCCTGATACAAGGCAGTGGCCCAATTGCCAAGGCTTTCCCTGGTGGTGACCTGGGAAAGTGTCTTGGTGGTGGGGACTGCCATTGCAGCTACGGTGACCCGGGATGATTTTTAGAAGACCTGGTGAAAGTGATGTTTACAGATAGTAGAGTGGTCTCATCACTTCTAAGTTGACTGACACCTGCAGAGAGATGAGAAACTGTGGGCTGAGATCAAGTAGTAAAGGCCAAGTGGGAGAGTGGAGGTCTTGGTGGAAGCCTACATAGAGGCCCTGATCCCCTGTGGTATAAGAGCACACAAGCTGGGCAGCAGACCGAGCACCCTGTTTAGTAGACTTCCTCACCCCTACTTTATATGTCAGTAGACTTCCTCACCCCTACTTTATGTCAGTACACTTCCTCACCCCTACTTCATATGTTGGTAGACTTCCTCACCCCTACTTTATGTCAGTACACTTCCTCACCCCTATTTTGTGTCGGTAGACTTCCTCACCCCTACTTTATATGTCGGTAGACTTCCTCACCCCCTACTTTATGTCAGTAGACTGCCTCACCCCTATTTTATGTTGGCAGACTTCCTCACCCCTACTTCATATGTCAGTAGACTTCCTTGCCCCTATTTTAAGATGGAGGCTTGAAGAAATGACGTAACTTACCTTTCTTCACCCGGATTTCTGACAGGTCTGCCTGTCTCCACAGCACTTACTACTTCAGCAGATGCCTTTGTGTGGATCCACAGATTTGCCAGAAGGAGAAGAAGGCCATGGCCTTTGGAGGGAACGCTGCTCTCTCATATCTACGGTCTATTCTGCCTCATCCCCTCTTCACTACAATTTTGATTGCAATTTTTTTTCATACCAGACTCCCGTTATTTACCTCAAGAATTCAGTGTTACCCACATAAGAGTAATGAGTCAAACGTAAGAAGGCGTAGTAAGATATTCCAGCCCTGCTTACGAGAGCTACAGAACCCATTATTAAGAAAAAACATTTCTTCACACTAAATACTGAAGCAAGTTCTTCTTGTCTTCGGGTGTCCAGGTAGCTGTGAGGCGTGTGTGTTCAGCAAGAGAAAGGTGGGCAGCTGTTTCACTGGGCCATGGTTTGCTAATATTTGTGTAAATATATAAATGGGAGTAGCTTTAGTCGTAAAGATTAGACAAAACCCCATAACAGAAAACTGAGATTTTTTACAAGAAAGGGTAGGTAAGGCATTTTAATATTCACACTCCATCCCAGGACCATGGATTCCTAATGATCTCTTACATTGCATAATATAAAAGGTTTGCAAAGGGCTTTCCCATGTATTATTTAGTTTTATCTTCACAGTAACCCTGTACCCGGTAGAGCAAGTTTTATTATCCCTAGTTTGTATATGGGGAAATTGTATTCTTTCTCAAACAGAAAATTAATTGATATGCCCATGCATTATGGGAAATGTATCTGAAACCTGGCATAAGAGGAACTCAGATTTTGAAACTACCCACTGTTTTGCCTAGAAACTTTCATTTCTTTTATAATATTTAATATTTAATATAATTGCTAATACACTGGAGTCAGTGTTTCCAACCTGCAGAGAACCCTCATGTAAATCTATAATTCTTTTTGCTGCTCTTTGCAATAAGGATTTAATAAATAAAATAATAGGAGCGCTCAATATGAATCCTTTTCTTTTGACATTGCTGAAAAATTTAAGTGGCTTTAAACCTTGTAGATTGCCATGGGGTTAATTAAAAAGGAGAGAGAAAAGAACCAAACTCAGTCATTTAGGTCTAATTTATTAGGGAGGTTAGACAGGAAGGTGTTATTATTTTTTCCCAGTAGGAATACTTCTATAAAAGTTGCAATGGAAGTGGCCAGAACACAGTTTTACAGGCAAAACTTTGCTTTTTAGCAAAGTAGCTCCTTGGAGAATTATTTCTTTTATATAGGTGTTGATTCTCTTTATCCCAAATAACACTTTTTGCCTTAAGGTCTCTTTTGTTTGACAGTAATAGTTACACAGGCTTTCTTTTAGTTAGTATTTGCTAACTCTGTATTTCCTGTCATTACGACTTAGACGGATCTCATTCGCACAGCATGTAGTTGGGTTTGTCGGGTCCATTACAATCTCTCTATGTCAATTGAGTTGTTAGTTTTGCTTACATTGTTATGATAACGGATATATTTGGACTTATTTCTATAATCCTAATTTGTGTTTTCCATAAATTATACTCTTTTTTTTTCTTATTTGTCCCTCCCCCCACCGCCAATCTTTCCTTCTGTTGGATTAATGGAGCTTTCCTGGATTTACTTCCACTTCTTTTCTTTTAGTATGTACTCTTAACTTGTCAACTTCTTACCTGACTTAGAAAACTCTAAAGCTAATCAAAATATCTCTGCTATTCTTCAGTAATGTAAGAACCTTTGATCTTTTCCCCCAGATCACCTTGATTCTGTTTACTCTGTCTTACATGTTTTTCTTGTTTAGTATGTTAGTTCCTTTTCCCATTTTCCGCCTCGTTCATTGTTATTTTTAATTACTGTCTGGTACAGACAATGTTTCCTCAGATTCACTCATGTTTTTACCACTTACCGTCGTAAAAATGCTTTCTGCAGACCACTTCTTCTTTCTGAGTCTAATTTCCTTCTTTCTTTAGTAGGTTTTTTTTGTTGTTGTTGTTGTTTTTTTTAACTGAGGCTCAGTCTTCATCTAAAAAGCATTTTTATTTCACCGTTGGTTTCAATAGTTCTTTAGCTGGACATTAGATCCTAGGTTGCCCCTCTTTTCTTTCAACACTTTGGTAATGGAATTCCATTTTCTCCTGGTCTTTATTGTTGTAGAAAAGTGTTATCAGTCTGAGTAATCTGACCTTTCTCATGGATTACTTTTAAGATTCATTCATCTTTAATACTTTATTGTGAGTGTGTGTGTGTGCGTGTGTGTTTTAAAATTTAATCGTTTCAGGCAGTTGTGGTTTTTTAATAAAAATAATTCATGTCTTTCCTCAATTCTGAAAACTACTGAGGCATTAGTTTTTTGTTTCATTTTTAAAATATTGTTTCCGTCTCCCCATTCCCTCTTGCCGTGCTTTCTGACGCTCTGATTAGAAACAAGTTGAGGGGCACCTGGCTGGTTCAGTCGGTGGAGCATACAACTCTTGATCTCGGGGTTGTAAGTTTGAGCCCCATGTTGAGTGTACAGATGACTTTAAAAAATACAATCTTTAAAAAAAAAGAAAGAAAGAAACATGTTGAACCTCCTCATTCTTTCCTTCTCATTCCTTCATCTCTTAATCTCTCTTTCATATTTTCAATCCCCTTTCTCTTTCTGCTGTAGTCTAATGAGTTTCTTTAAATTTATCTTTCAGTTCATTAATTCTCTCTTTAGCTGCTTTTAAGCTTTTGTTTAATTGGCTCATTGAGGGTTATTTGTTTTGTTTTGTTTTTGGCATATAAGCAACACAAATTTATTTCTCATAATTCTGGAGGCTGGGAAGTCCAAGATCAAGGTGCTGGCAGGTTCAGTGTCTGGCGAGGGTACACTTCCCGGTTCATAGACAGCCATCTTCTTGTTATAACCTTACTTGATGAAAGAGTCAAGGGAGTCCTCTGGGGCCTCTTTTTATAAGGGCTCCACCCTCATGACCTAATCACCACTTAAAAGCTCCACCTCCAAATATCATCACATTGGAAATTAGGTTTCAATATATGAATTTGGGAGGTGGGGGGGACACAAACTTTCAGTTTATTGTACTCCCCATTATCTGCTTCCCTTTCCCCATCAGCCCTATAGACAACCACTTTACTTTCTATCTTTATAGATTTGCCTATCATGGACATTTAATTCATTGAGGTTTTTTAAAAATTATTATTATTACAATGACTCAGTTTTTCATTTCTAGTAGTTCCTTTTGGTTTTCTTTTCTTTTTCTTTTTTTAAGATTTATTTATTTGAGAGGAGAAAGAGAGAGAGAGAGAGCATGAACAAGGGGGAAGAGCAGAGGGAGAGCGAGAAGCAGACTTCCCACTGAGCAGGGAGCCCAATGTGGGGCTTGATCCCAGGACCCTGGGATCATGACCTGAGCTGAAGGCAGATGCTTAACCGACTGAGCCACCCAGGTGCCCCCATATTTTCAAGTTCTTATGTGAGCTGGACTCAGTAAGATATGAACAGAATATAAATGTAATCTTTCCCCAACTACCCAACTACCCATTTAAACCTAATATATAATCTGGCCTTTTTCTTGCCTTTTGGGTGAAATCTTAGGGAAGTCTCACAGATGTTCTAGTTATTATTAGATAATCAGGCATCTTGTAATTACTTTTAGAAACAAGAACAGCCTTATTTCAGTAACTGAAATGTCCTACTTGATATAATAATTAAATTTCTGAATTTCATTGAAAGTTAAAATTTCTCTCCTAAGTCTTGTGTTTTTCCAGCAGGAAAACCTGAAGCAGGAGAAGGAAACCTGGTTGTCTTTGGTTTTCTTTTTCCTTTCTGTGCCCTTCTACTCAATCGTCTTAGTTTCTAACCTCTCAGGGTCTAGCCAGGAGGAACATAAGTAAGGGGACATTCTGATATGGCTGGTGCTATCTTGTGGCTTTGGGACTATCTGGATAGTAAATATTCAGTAGTTGTTTCTTTCTCTCACAGGACTTTTCTGCGTTTCTCAGAGATGACTCTCTTCCCCAAACCCCCTGCCTGCTAAAACCTCTAGGAAAAGATAGCTGCGATTTCCATGAGCGGGCAAAGCCTTACTTGTAGCCAACAGCTTACTTTCCCAGTCTTGGCCCCAGAGCCCTCTTAGTGCACCCCCATGGACTACGTTGCTCTCGAGCAAAATCCCCTTCGAACAGCCTCAGACTGACCGCACGTTGTGTGGATCTTGTTTGATGCACGGAAACACTAACAACTCTGTGCTGCTGTGGGTGAAATTACACTGGACTCCCAGTGTGGCCCTCTTTCCTCCTCTGTGCTACCCGCAGGGTGACTTGGACACCGTTCCTCATTCCACCAGGTGCTCACCCAAATTCTGGGGTAGTGTCTCTCAACCTCTAATGCACATACCAGTGCCCTGAGGAATACTGTTAAAATGCAGATTCTAGTTCAGTGAGTCTGGGCTGGGGTTGAGACTCTGCATTTCTCACAAGCTCCCAGGTGATGTCCATGCTGCTGATCTGTGGACCACAGTTAAGGGTCTAGGGCATGTATGTCAAGTTCACTGAATGGTGTTCTCATTCGCTTGAGATGAGGAGGAAGCACCTTGGTCCTTTACCTGAGGTCAAGGGAGAGAAGACATCTCAGTAACAGTTCCAAAGAAATCCCCTTGCTTGACCTCTTCCACTTTCGCCCCTTTGGGGGCTGGAGGGACAGACTGGCCATGTTTTACAGTCACTTATATGTTGTACAGCTGCAGTCTAGCGGGTCATCTTAGACTACAAGGTCCTGGGATCTATTTTGTTCTGGGCATTTGGGGCTTCAGTCAAATCCGAAAAGGAGAGGAAGCCATTAAAACAACTTACTAGAATCATTTTATTTTTATTAACTTAAAATTTATGTTATGGAAATTTAAAAATACATCTAAATGTAGAGAGAATCATAATTTAATATAGATTTTCAGTGTGAAGATCACTGATTTTTGAGAAATCAGGATATAGAATATTTTACCCCCACAAGTTCTCTTGGGCTCCTTTCCAGTGAATCCTATGACTCTGATTGCTATCACTATACCTTGGTTTTGTTTGTTTTAGAGTTTCATATAATTAGAATCATATACCATGTCTGGAATCTTTCATGCAGCCTAAGGCTTTTGATATCCTTCTCAGTTGTTGCTATGTCAATAGTTAATTATTTTTTTTTACTGTCAAGTAGTATTCTACTGTGTACTTATACAAAAATGTATTCATTCATCTGTTGATAGACATTTATATTATTTCTAGTTTTTAGCTATTACAAATAAAACTACTTTGAGTGCTACTATACAAGTCTTTTTGTTGACATAGGTTCTTATTTCTCTTGAGTAAATAATTACAATTAGAATTTCTGAGTCATACAGCAGGTATATGTTTAAACATATAAGAAACAGCCAAACAGGTTTTCAAAACAGTCATACCATTTTATACTCCTATTGGCAATATACAAGACTCCCAGTTGGTTCACTTTTTGCCAATATTTGGTATTTTTAATCTTTTTACATTAGTCATTGTGTGTGTGCAGTGCTGTCTCATGGCAGTTTTAATTTGTGTTTTGCTGATGACTTTTGATTATCTTTTCATGTGCTTCTTAGCCGTTTCATTTATATTCTTCTGCGAAGTATCTGTTCTAATAGTGTGCCCATTTTTAAGTTGGGTGTTTTTTTTTATTATTGATTTGTAGGAGATCTTTGTGTATTTCAGATGCCAGTCCTTTGTCAAATTCTTGTAGGACAAAATTTTTCTCCCAGTCTATGGATTATATTTTCATTTTCTTAATGATGCCTTTTGAGGAGAAGTTATAATTTTTAAGTCCAATTTGTTATTTTTTTCTTTTCTGTTAGTGCTCTTTGTTTCCTGGCTAATAAATGTTTACCTATATCAGTGTCATCTCCTATAGTTTCTTCTAGAAGCTTTATAATTTTAGGTTTTATGGATAGGTCTATGATTCATTTTGAAGTAATTTTTGGCATTAGATTGAGGTTGAGGTTCATTTTCTTTCCACCTAGATACCTAGTTGTTCTGATGCCGTTTGTTCAGACTCTGCTTTCTCCACTGAATTACCTTGGCTTTTGTTGAACATCAGTTCACCATGTGTTGGTGACCTGCGTCTGGACTCTATTCTGTCCCACTGACCTACTTATCGAACCCTGCATCAGTACCACGCTATCTTGATTATTGTAATTTTATACTCCTGAAATCAAATAGTGTATGTCCTCCAACTTTGATCTTTTTAAAAATTGTTTTGGCCATATTAACTCCTTTGCTTTCTCATATAAATTAAGAATCAGCTTTTCAATGTCTACCAAAAAAGCCTAGTAGGATTTTAAATGGGATAGCTTTGAT
Organism: Ursus americanus; assembly: GCF_024610735.1. Classification (NCBI taxonomy): domain Eukaryota; kingdom Metazoa; phylum Chordata; class Mammalia; order Carnivora; family Ursidae; genus Ursus; species Ursus americanus. The sequence continues at coordinate 37,508,549 of NC_142138.1, read as the reverse complement.
TATAGAGATTTAATTGGGGAAAATTAAAATCTTAACCCATCAACATGGTATAGTGCTCCATGTATTTCCAATCTGGATGACCTTTTATTTTGCTTAATTACCTTTTTGCACAACTAGAATTTACTGTAGAATTTTGAATAGAAGTGGTAAAAATGAACTTTTTTACTTTGTTCTCAATCTAAGGGTCGAAGTGTTCATCATTTTGCCATTACGTATGTCAGCAGTGGGTTTTTCATAGATGTCCTTTATTAGAGTGGGAAAAATTTAGAAATTTTATTTCTAGTTTGCTAAGAGTATTTTTTTAATCAAAAATGGTTGTTAAATTTTGTCAAGCGCATTTTCTGCATTAATTGAAATGATCATTTTTTTTCTACCTATTCTGTTAAGATGGGGAATTACTTTGATTTTTCAAATGCTGAATCAGCCTTACATTCATGAGATAAATTTCACTTGGTCATACTGTATTATCTGTATATATTGCTAGATTTGATTTGCTAATTATTTTTGAGGATTACTTTTATATATTCATAAATGATACTGGTCCTTCACTTTTCTTGTAGTCTTCTTGTCAGGTTTTGCTGTTAAAGCTATTCAGGCTTTACAAAATAGGTAAGGAAGTTTTCTTTCCTCCTCTATTTTCTCCAAAAGTTTCTATAAAATCAATACTATTTTCTTCTTAAATATTTGATAAAATTATCCAGTGAAACTCTCTGAACCTGCAGTTTTGTTTGTGAGAAGGTTTTAAATTACATATTCAATTTCTTTGTTAGGCATAATGCTACCAATTTTCTATGGCCTTTTCTGTCAGTTCGTTAAGTCATGTTTCCTAAGAAATTTGTCCTTTTTATCATAAGTTGTCGAATTTGTCAGTATAAAGTTGCTCTTATATTATTTTATTATCTTTTTGTTATGTGTACAATTGATGGTGATGTCCCTCTTTCATTCCTGATATTGTTAATTTTTGGATTTCTTCTTCTTTCCATAGACCAATCTAGTATAGGCTTAGCAGTTATATTAATCTTTTCAACTGCTCAAGAAAATCAATTCCTTGATTTTCTGTTTTTGTTTTCTATGTCATTGTTTCCATTTTTTAAAATTATTTCCTTTCTCTACTTTAGGTTGAATTTGCTGTTCTTTTTCTAGCTTCTTAGGGTAGAAGTTTAGATTGTTAATTTTTTAATTCCGTTTCTTTCTAATAGCAGCATTAAAAGCTACAAACATCCCTCTAGGTACTGCTTTGGCCAGAAGCCCCTTAATTTTTGATATGTAATGTTTTCATTATCATTCAGTTCAAAATATTTTCTAAATTCTCTTGTGACTTCTTTAACTCATAGGTTATTTGTAGGTATGTTGCTTAGTTTTCAGATATTTAGGGATTTTCTAGACATCTTTTTGTTTTTGGCTTCTAATTTATTACCCTTTTGGCCAGAGAATAATTTCAGTCCTCTTAGATTTACTGAAACTTGTTTTATGATTCAGAATACGGCCTATCTTCTGACAGTTACATGTGTACTTAAAAACATATGTATTTGTATGCTATTTTATAGCATTATACCCATAATTCTTCATAAATGCCAATTAAGTCAGGGTCAAGTTGGTTGATAGTGTTATTGAAATCATCTATAGCCTAATTTTTTATCTGCTTATTTTATAAATACTAAGAAACAGTACAGTATATAGTCTCCAACTATGACTGTGAATTTGTCTATTCCTCCTTTTAGTGATGTTAATTTTTTATTTCATATATTTTGAAGGTCTGTAATGTGATGTCTTGATTCTTTTATCATCATGAAGTAACCCTGTTCTTTTCTAATAATAAACTCATCTTAAAAATTGCTCCAGTATACTATTTCATTTTGATTCTCACTACATTTGGAGGTAGGTAACTTTGTTCCCTTTATAGCTGTAGAGACTGAGTGAAACTGGTCAAGATTGTGTAACTAATAAATACGTTGGAGCATGCTAAAGTTTTTGAACTTGACAGCGAGTCTTAGAAGTTATAGTACTTTAATTAATACAATCTCCTGTGACAAAGTCCTATAACATGTCTTATTTTTATCTTTTTGGTTTCTAGTACTTTTTAATTTTTTAAAGATTTTCTTTATTTATTTGAAAGAGAGAGAGCGTGCATGGGTGGGGAGGGTCAGAGGCAGAAGCGGGCTCCCTGCTGATGCAGGACTCAATCCTGGGACTCCAGGATCATGACCTAAGCCGAAGGCAGTCGCTTAACCAACTGAGCCGCCCAGGCGCCCCAGTTTTTAACACTTTTTAATTGATGTTTATTCCTATATACATGAGTCATTATTCTCCTTACTAATATTCATGCTTCCCTCTCATTGTTATTTGCCTCCACTATATTCAGTCCTACCACAATACAATATAATGAAAGTAAATCATAGCCCAGTAATAAAAAAGTTAAGATTTAAGCCTCCTAGAAAATCTTCTATTATAGCAAAATAATTTATCATGACATTTTCTTGTTTGTAAGTAAAATATTTATTAATGATTGAAAAGCCAAGTATAAAATGACATTATACAATTATTATAAAGTGCTTCTTTCATAAAATTGCAAAATCCCATTTTATTTTATACTATAGCTTATATTGTATTCTATATTATATTTCTAGTTTCAAACTTTATTACATTAAAAAGAAGACTCAAAACTTCTTAGCTGTTGATCTTCCATTTTAAATGAATCAATCCTCTATTTCAAATGGACTAAAGGTTAACAGCTCAGATTGTTTTTATAGTGCATTCATGTCTTAGTCAACTGTGTTATCATTCAAATTATACAAGAACATTAAATATTAATCTGGCTGGTATTTATCAAATCCAACTGAAAAAAATCAATCCCAGATATGAGAATGTTAATGTCATATTACAGCTTTCTTTTGCAAAACAAGGAAAAAAGTTTAGTGCATAGAATGCAGAAAATTCTAACAAAATTTATTTACAACTATTTCCTTTTTCTTTATCAGGTTTACCAGAATAAATATTTGTGCAGCTGAAAGTGTTGCTATTAGCAAGTTCTTGGTGCCTGCCTCAGGCAAGGCAAGTGTCTAGTCATAGCTTGAGTACCAGGTTTGGGAGAAGTTAGCCTACTACACAAGGCGTTATCATTGTCCTCACAGGGCTTCAGCCTTGTCTGACTGGACCCTCAGCACCCCACATTGTTGAATATATGCAGCCTCCACGATACCCTCTTAAAGTATCCCTGTGTAGTGTATACACATTTCTCAGGCTGCAAACTTTGCAGGAAAACATATAATTATTTTTCTAAAAGTGAATCTAAATTCTATCTTGACCCTCATATTTCTATCACTGACAGAACTGAATCATGTTACTTTCCAGGTAAACTCAGGCCAATTCAGTGGCTTTGGTCATTTGAAATTTGTACGTAGGCTTCTGTCCCTCTCATTTCTTTCCCTGTTGTGGGATCTAAGTTCCGAATGGACTTTGCAGTGTTCAGGTGTTGGGATGGAGCGGGTGGGTAATGAGAACCTGCTTCACTACATCTTTTGAGAAGTGATCCCCCCTCCTGATCATACTGACGTCTGTCCCTGCTGCATCCGCTGCCAGTATTTCCCTTTAGGTACTTTTCTGCAAGGAACTGACTTCAGTGCTGGTCTGCATCAAACTGGGGGCCCCGGAAAACTCAGAGAGAGTGGATTCAGTTCCTCCCGTGTTTAGCTATGCCATGTCACCACTCCAGTATCGCTGTTCCCCTCTCACAGTGGCATGGAGCGCGTGTGTAGGAATGGTTCCTATCCAAGTCTCAGATGGACGCAGGGCAGGGCGTAGTACTCTGTATTTGTGTCGGTCAGGATAGGCTTGTTATGCTGCGGTGACGAATACCCCCTCCATCCCCAAACCTCAGCAGCTTAGAAAGACTAAGGTCTACTTCTTCCTTGGGTGTCATTCAGGTCAGCCATGGTACTGCTCCATGCCCTCTTTCCTCCGGGATCCAGAGAGATGGAGCTGCGTCTCCCTGGGACACTGCTGATGCCAGGGCAGGGGAAGAGAGAACACAGAGAACTTTCTGCTGGCTAGTACAGCTCACACTTTATTGGCCAAAGCAAGTCAAATGGATAAGTAGAGGTATAATTATAATTCTCCCCCAGGGAGGGGCAGCTTATATGTTTAATTAATACAATCTGCCACATTACCCCTGGGTTGCTAACTTAAGGGGGGATCTATTTTGCTATAACAACGTAGCCTGAGGAGGGGTGAGGGGTCAGAAACAGGGCTATCAGTATTGCTTCTCCTCCAGCTCAAATTCTTCTCCCCAGTCAGGATATCTTATCTTGTCTTCAGGGAGGGTGGTCTGGTTCTCCCATCTGTTTTCTTCTAGTTGATTGTTTCTGGGGGGGGGGGAGTTTATGTTAACCTTCTTTCAGCATGTAGCTCTTTGAAACTCAAGAGAACCCATCTTTTACAAATCACAAACCTTGGTGTTTATTTTTTCTGCTGTGAGTTTAAGGAAATCTACTCAGGAACCGAGGAGCTAAGAACTGATTTCTTTTATTCTTTCCGGTTTTTCTCTGAAAAACATGTTGTTTTGTGTTCTCCTTTATTAAATGCTCTGAGGAACAATGAGTGCTCAGGGGTCAGAGGGGCAATAAGGAAAAGTAGTCAAAGAAGACCTCCATTATTATCTCCAAATGCAATTTCATCATAACTGTAAAGAGAGTGAAGGGGTCGCTAAAATGAAGGCTGCTTGTGGGAGGAGAGATTTAGGGCGTGGTTATCTTGAGTGAATAAAGCGTGCTTTTCCCTGGTGGTAGTAGATGACCATTTTCCATCCCTTGGTCTCCAAGGCTCATTGTAAAGGATTTTGGTAAAGGACTTCCAATTACAATGCTAGCTTCCTAGCTTTTGCTTGGGACCTTTCCTTTGAGAAGTGCGGTGTTTGCCTGTGGTAGCTCACTAGCCAAGCTCAGAGGTGTGAGCAATCAGCATTCCAGGGAATCCCCACAAAAATGAGTCAAGCTGAAAATGAGTAAAACAAGAAGCTAATCCTTTACCCTTAGATTCTGGTTTCTTGGACTATATAAAATTGAACAAACCCTCACATCTCAATTTGGCGATATGCTTTTCTTATTTATAGTTATTTATGTTTGAAAAAGCATACGTTCCACATGACTATTTATTTATAAGAATTTACCACTTCAAATATTATTTTTAGGAAATTTGAGTTACAAATATTATACATGTTCATGGCAGAAAATTTTGAAAATATAGCAAAGTATATAAAAAATAAAAATGGGCATAATCTGGCCTGCCCATAATATCTACAGTTAACATATAAGGGTATTTATTTGTGGTAGTTTTTCTTCTATGTAGGCAAACACGTTTTCAAAAGAAAGAACAGATTTAGTTAAATAGTTTTATATTCTACTTTTTATAAAAATTTAATATGAAATACAATGCGTATGGGGTTTCCTTTTGGGCTGACAGGCATGTTTGGGGACGTAGAAGCATTGTGAATGTCCTAAATGACACTGTATTATTTATTCACTTTAAAATGCTTCATTTCATGTTATGCGAATTTTGCTTAAATAAAACAAAAATAAGAAAATTCAAATAAAAGAGACACACTGAAAAAATTTAATATGAAATGATAAGTGTCTTCCTATGCCATTATATATTCTTTGAGAATATCATTATTAAGGCTGGAGACCATTCAGTCCTATGGATGTATGATAATTTATTTGATCAATTTCCTATTGGGCTTTCAGGTTAGACTTCTAGGTGGTTTTTAACATTTCAGTTGTATAAATACATAAATGTTTATATTTGTATTAACATTTTTACACGCCTCCAATGGTGTCATTAGGATAACTTTCTGGATATGAATTTGCTGGGTCAAATGGTATGAACAAATGGTATATCACAGTTCACCATACCCAAGGTTTCATAAATTGTAATGTGCACCATTATTTTATGTGATACCAAAAAGGAAAATGATGCCAATTAAACACAATGCTTTCTTATCCCTATAGCTTTTACTTGATAATTATTGAGTTTTCTGTACTTATTTCAAAAGACAATTAGCTTATATTTTATTCTTATGTATCCAGAAAGAAGAAGCAAAAACCCTGGCTAGGTATTCATTCCTGAACTTCCTCATTCTTTGGAGTCACTTTTTGACTCTGTGTGGTCCTCGGCCTGAATGCATCAGAAGCATTTGGGTGCAGCATATATTAAAAATGTGCTCACTCTTTGCTCTGGGATTTCTTCCAACAGCTGACATCCAGTCTTTAAAATCTGGTGCATATAGGCAGCCAGGGACAGTCAAATCCTAAGTGCTGCCTGGCGGACAGTGATCGTAAAACACATCTCAATTTAGAGGTGTTAAAATGTGAGAAAACTGTATTCCTGAGAATGAATGGAATATAGTCTATTGCAAATTGTCCCCCAGAAAAGTTTTCCCAATTTGTATCCCCACCCATACCACACAAAGTTAACCCATTCCCCTTACACCTTAGTTCATATTGGGAATCTTTTTAATCAAAAACCTTTGCCATTGGATAGGTAACAAGTTGTCTCCCATTTTCATTTATACTTGTTTTACTATTAGATCAGTTGAAATTTATCTTCATATATTTTTGGTCATTTGCATTTCTTCTTTTCCAGTTGCCCATATACTTGCCTTATTTTTGTTTGGATGTTAATCTTTTAGTTTTCTACATGCTTCTCAATAGCTGATGTAGGAAGGATGTTAATCTTTCATCTATCATATGTTGCAAATGGTTTTTCCCCTAGTTTTTAGTGTGATTTTTAAATTTAAATTTATGGGACTATTTTTACTATGTGTGGGAGTATCTAATTTACATGCAGTCAGTTTAGTTAATAACTTCTTCTGTGACTTCTTCCCTTGCTCTTATGTTTCAAAAAGTTCATCTCAGACTTCATTTTTATTTTTTACAAACTTTAAATCAAATAAATATTAATCTTTATTTGCTTCTGATTGTTTTAGGGTTCTTTCTCCTTTTTAACAAACTAACTCTTTCATGCATATGAGAATTGTTTTGATAACTGTCTAACCTTATTTCTCCTCAAAGGTTAATGAATTGTAGCAGGGCAACTGACTGAATAGGCCTTCCCTTTCCTACTGATGTAGGAAGTCAGATTTTCTTCAAATATAAACATTTTTTATACTTACTGTGATTTGTATATGGGATAGCTATTCTAGTCTAATGTTTCGTCTTTCTAGTTTTGTATTAGTGTCATATTGTTTTAATTATTAATTAAATTCACCATATAATCTAATCAACCGAACTAGGCTGCTTTTGCAAGTGAATTATGCCTGGATGACAGGCTCAAATCTGAGTCCAGGGGCACCCTAGTTGCAATGCTTTTATAATGTATTTTCATTTTTGTTACAACAAGATTCTCATCATGACTTTTGTTTTCAAAATTGGTTACTCTTTTCTAAAGCATAAAAATACACAGAAATTAATTAGTGATAGGAAGAGTATCTAAGAAGTATTTTTGAATGATTCACATACATCATATGAGGTGGTTTGCCCAGTTTAAATGAGCTTGAGTTTGATTTTTTGGTATTTGTTGACTATTTCTGTGACTTTCTGTTGCTTTCCACTTCAAGTTACACGCAATTGAGAGGTACTCTATGGGGCTATCACCTTGCTTATGCCATCTCTCTTTTCCTTTGGGTTCTGCACAGTTAACCTTTTGCTCAGTCTTCCCTCAGAACCTTCTAGCTAACTGTTATTTCAGGTACCACTTCCATCCCTCATGCCCTTCCACTTTCGCACACTATTCATCTGCTGTAGGCATCTTCATTGCTAATTAGTACAGAGGAGCAAAAATTTAACAGAGATTCAGCTCAGACTTCCCAAAGTTGAGAACAAGAAGTCTATGAATTTCTGCTCATGTAAGCAGAGGTCCAAACCAAGTAGGGGACAGAGGAACATGAGCCTCTTTCCATAAATCCTGAGAGGAAGAGAAGTCTTGCCTGAGTTCTATGTTGCTTCTCACTGTAGTAGGTGACAAGCTGGGTTTTAGTTTTATTTGTTTATGTATTTATTTTGCAGCCTTTATTCCCCGCCAAGTACACCCTGGTGGACACAGTTTCTCCAAGGCTATAATTGCTCCTTCAGCCATCACAATTCCTTTCCATCAAGCACCCTGGAATGCCCCTTTCTTCCCCTTTATAGAAACAATGTTATAAAGTTTTGTATCTCCAGGAACACAAAACATAACCCTCAGGACACAGGAAGCTGATCAGCAAATGTTTGTTGAAAAAGTTTTGAATGATTTTCTAGCCAGTGATCTTTAAGGCAAAGTATACCCTCAGCCGAGGTGTTTGTCATTTTTCATGTTAACTTTAGTTTTGCTAATAAAAACATTTTGGTAGAGAGGTGAGACACCACAGACCCTACCAGGACTTAAAGAAGGTTCTGGTGGATAATCCCACCAGAAGCTTCTTTCCAAAAATGAGAATTTGGGGCCACATCTTTCTTTTTACTTGTGCTTTGCCTCTTGTCCCTTTTGTCCTTCCCTGCCCATCGGTCTTTAAGCCAGATGTTCTCCCTGCCTCTTTCCCTCTACAGTTCTTTTCTGGCTCACTTTCTTGCCTTCCCCTCAGATCTGACCCACATTAGTTAAAAAAAATCATCTAGCTAGAATGTCTGTTTCCTTTCACAACCCAGCTCGCCATCTTCCCTTCTCCTTTCTCCTTTGTTTGGGACTCATATATTAAAGGTAGTCACATCCGGCTTTACAGAATCCCTGTTCTCTTTTGCAGTGCTCACGTTTAGGAGGTTCCCAAGTTACAACACAATATGCTTCCCCAGTGCCTTTGCTAATAAGTTGTTTGGAACCTGGAAAAAATTTCCAACAAAAGAAGGCTTTCACCAGTGTTTACAGTTGCCCATTCACGGTTACAGCAACGGACTCAACATACTACACGTTAGCGTTGGCTAAGTGCTACTGGTTGTGAATTTCTGCGTTCGCCCAGCTGCCCTTTCAACACTGTGCTGTTGGAGTTGAGCTGTTCACTCCCCTGACCTTGTTCTCATATATCATCTGCCACGTTTTTCCTTGTTCCAGTAAACATGATCTTTCTTTAGCACTAGCTCTGCAAGTTGTAGCCCTCCCTATACCCTTCATCTGTAGGACACCACAGGAATTTTCTGAACACCCAGGTGAAGCAACAATAATTTGCACATGTCACTCAAAATGTAGCCATATCCCCGTGAAAGCTGGAGGTGTAGCAGGATGTCATGCCCTCTGGGATGAGGTCCATCACATAAGGAAGGAAACGTTATTAAAGTATCATCTTCAAAGAAAGCAGCATTTCTTGGATGGTAGGAGACAGGTTACCATGCAGTCTGTGTCCTGGGATATGGTTCCTAGTTGACATACAGGGGGTCCCAATATCAATGTCGAATGAATGGCCAAGGGCTACAGGAAGACAGGTGGGCACAGGCTCTCAGCGTTTCCCTAGGTTTTGAAGCATGAGTGGGAAGAACCTCATCTCGCAGTGTTTCTCTCTGTGAAGTTACCAGAAAGGCCCACACTTTTACCACATCTGTGACTTCATTTTGCTTTGCACAGTTCAAAGAGTACAAAGTCTTGAGGACATTGTTTCACTTTGCATCTTTCTTTACCAAAGGTGGGTCAGTGGAGGCTTTATATTTCAGCTTTGAAAAACAAAGTATCCAGGACTGTTTACCCCAGGAGGTTAAGAAGCCTCTTTCAAGAACTTTGTTTTTTTTAAATTACCTGTTTCAACAAGAAGGTGCCCAGGAAAGGCTCCAGGTCAGAAGTACGTGAACATCCTGGGCCGCTGGGGGCTGCCTCACCCTCGAGAAGCTTTAGGGTTCAAGTTTTAGAGCAAGCGTTTGGCCTGGCAGTGAGCCTGCCTCCCCTGGGAGGGTGAGTGTGGGCTGCACTGACCCGCAGCCACTTCAAACAAAGCTCTCCCGGGAGAGTGAGGAGAGAGGGACAGCGCGTTAATACCGCGCTCCGAGGTATGGCTCTGTAAGCCCCGTGGGTGCTCGCCCTCCTTTAGTGGGTGCCGTCTCCTCCTCCAGGCCGGCCACGCTCCTGGGGACCAGTCCGGGCAGGATGGCATCTGCAGGAGCGCCCCGGCGCACCGCTCGGCGCCTAGCCGGTGGGGGGCGCTCTCCCGTGGGAACTGCCGGACGCCTGGGGCAGGGCGGGGCAGGGCGGGGACGCGGCCCCTCCGCCCCCTCGGCGCCACCCCTCGCTCAGCCAAACTTTCCTCGGGCTCCGGGCTTGCCGCAGAGGCCGCTGGAGAGGAGGCGTGCCGCCGCCCGCCCGCCGTGTCCTCCTCCGCTCCCTGCGCCCGGCCGGACCCCGGCACCCGGTCGCCTCGTCGCGCTCGGCCCCGAGGGCATGCGGCAGCCGCAGGAGTCCCCGCTCCCGGGCTCGGCGGCGGGCGAACGTGAGCGGTGAGTGCGGGCGCCGGGCGCGGGGAGGGTTCCCGGAGCGGGGGCCGGCCGGGGCGCGCTTGGGGAGGCTGGGGCGCACCTCCGCCGGGCCGGGCCCGCGGCTCCTCAGGGTTGCCTGACGTCTAGCCGGGCGCCAAAGCCACTCCAAGCACCTGGGACAAGACTCTTTGGGGGGCGCATATGGCCCGCCCCCGCTGTTTTTTTTTTTTTTTTTTTTTTTTGGAGAAGGAGCCGGGATGCAAAATCGGCGTTGCCTCGTGCGTGCTGTGGGCTGGCGGGCAGGACGCCGAGGGCGCGGCGCAGGCTCCGCTCTGCTTTTGCACAGGTGCCTCTTTTCCAAGCTCGGCCTTGCAGCCGTCGATGGTGACCTGAGATGCTCCGGTGGAGCCCAGGGATGTCACATTTTTCCACCTCCAGTTACGCCCGGTACGTGGTGTGTCCGGGAAAAGCTGGAAGTCTGCAAGGCATAAAGATTCCGGAAATAGTTATTATTAACTAACTGGTAACACCGTGGGGCGTGGTGCTTTGTGAGTAAGCGAAGGTCCTAGCGATCCCCCCCACCAACGGCAGACAAAAGTGCTTTGTTCGGTAGCAGTGTTACTTTATTGCTTTCCCGCAGCAAGTTGCGACTACCCAAAATTGCTTAGAAGTTTCTCAACTTGTAATTTGAGTAGTGACGGCGACTATTGGAAACAATTTAGTCTTATTAAGGTAGTCATTAAAACGGCCCTCAAAAGCAATTTTCAACTGAGTAATTTCTACGAAATGCGTCCCCGTAATTTGTTATTGGCCTTGCAATGCATATTCCTCCTCACCCCTTTGCTGCCCAGAGTATTACCTGGTCTTGGAATGTTACTTTAGAAGTTAAGGGCCGCTTAGCACCTCACGGTTCCTACTTGTTTGGTTTTATAGGTTGGAGAATAAAGTAAATGGCAGTTACAGACAGATGATCCCTTCTTTACCAATAGGTTATCAGTCCATACACTGAATGACATTTCATTAATGCACGGACTTTTCTGTTGCCGAGGAGAGGAGTTAGATTTTCCAGGGAACTGTCTATCAGTAGTTGCTAACCCTGCTTCCCCTGAGACTTTGAATCCCATTTTGTGTGGTTTGGGTCCAGCGAATAGAATTTTCCTTTTTTTTCAACTGGAAGTCATACAGTTAGAAACATACAACCTTGGCTCTGTTAACATCATACTTGTCTAAACAAACTAGACCATTCTAAAAAGAGTAGCAAACAAATCCTGCCAGTGAGGTTTCTGTACTTGAGATAAGCTTCCAGAGTTGTCTCTTATGCCTTGAGACTGTGTGGACCTGGTATCATGTACTAGGACATGTTGCAGCTGGCCATTTAACCATCTGGACATAACTGATATTGTCACTAGGAAAGTAGATCATTTGGGCACATTTTTCTTATTTTCTTTGTTATCATTAGCATTCCAAACCTTTTAGCTTTGATTTAACTATAAATGACACATCCTCTTTCCTAAATCTGACAAATGTGTAAACCAACTACCAGCCTCTTTTTATCAGATCAGATCTATTTTAGGGATCTGGTTGTTGTACAGGATGTTTGATAGAACAGATTTGCATATGTTTTCTATAAATGAAGACTGAAATGAGAACAGTAAGACATGTGCTTCTTTTTTGTGTATGTTCCTCAGCCCATTTGAGAGTCTACAGCATGTTCATGCTTTCCCTCATTTTTCCAAAACACACACACTTAGGGGGACTAATGCACACACGGCATTGTAGCCAGGCAGCAACCAAGACACCCTCTCAAAGTCATACATACATACCCAAGGCGGGCTGCCTCTCCCCCAAGTTCTCCATTTTTTTGATGCGGGGCAGAAATGCACCATAACTTAAGTCCAACCTCTTATTTCTTTGGGCTGGGGCCAGGGGAATCGTTGTAACTCAAATGGAAATTACTGTAACTCAAATTACCTATTAGCCATTCTGTTTAGAGTTGCCTTAGTTCAGAATGCTTTCTGGCCTGTGATTATACCCAACAGAGTGGTTAAGTCTGATTGCAAGCCTCCAAATGGTAGAGCCCGGGCCCAAGGCCCTATTAATACGGTGTAAGGAACAGCGCGGAGTCAGGTCAGCCTTTGTTCCGGACCAGGCTTTGTGACCTTGGATACTTGCTTCACTTCTCCAAGCCTCAATTTCCTTGTCTGTAAAAATGAAGATTATATCCACCTCCCAAGATTCGAAGAGAAAGCACTTAGCAGAGTCTCTGATACACAGGAAGTACTCCTTAAATGCTGGTTGCCAGCGTTTCCTCCAAGAGAAATATTAAAATATTGATATTTCTGTAAGCAGCGTTGTGGCGAGGGTGTGAACGTAGATCCCCAAGGCGTAGGTGACTTAGAGGTGTCCACATACTTTCCTTGCTTGCTCTCCCCGGCTTCCTGGTCCTATTGCTCTTCCCTCCATCATTCGTCTTGCAGGTACGGAGCCTCCTCTTCGGCCTTGCCGGTCCTTTGTTCCTCATCCTGGATTCCGCATGGACGTGGAGGAGTCCCCCGGAACTTAGTCCCGCCGTGGTTGGGCGAGTTGGGGGTGAGGGGTGCAGCCCTGTCCGCAGAAGCCCTGAGACTGTGCTTTTACAATGCTGAGTTAGAGAGGCAGGCGGAGTATAGGGGTCTGGGTTCTAGTCCCAGTCCCACCTTTGTGAGTTCTTGTGACTTTGAATAAATCACTTGTTGTCCTTGAATTCATTTCCCCATTTATATAATGGGGATGATAATTCCTTTTCTACCTGTGTGCATGTATTGTTGGGTGCCATGGAGTCATCTGTGTGAAAGAGCTTTGCACCCAGTGAGGCCTCCATAAACGTTGTGGGGCACCCCAGGCAGGCTGCATGGGGGTGGTCGGGTCTCCGTGTGAGTGTTGGGTGTGCTAAGCTGCGGTCCCTCCACACCACTCTCTCCTGCCCTCTTGTGTTGAAGGGGACTTCAGGGAGGAAATCCTGCCAGACGTTGCAAAATTGCTATATGGGGAATACACGAGGAACAGAAGTTTCAGGACTGAGATGACCTAACACTGTGTGATCTAAGGTGCAGGGCCAAGTTCTGAAGAAACTGTAATTCCCTCGTGGAAACACCTGTACTGTCTGCTCCTCTCAGTGCTTGCTGGACAGAAACACAGCTGGCTGGCCAGCCAGTGAGTCAGAAGAGTGGTCATGCAACTGCTGGATATTGAGTTGGGCTGCCTGATGCCACCCTCGCTGGCCTGTGCCTTCTTGCTAACTTGGGTCTTTAAGGTTCACTCTGCAAAGCCCTAAACCAACTCAGTGCATTTCCATGCTGCAAACAATTAAGCTAATTATTTAATTGAGTCTGAAAGTTGTGTTGTTCTCTGCCCTGCCTGGTAAGCCAGGAGAATAGTGCCCAACAAGAGGAAGCTTCTGATTTCCTGGGTTGCCCCTACGTAGCCCTCTTCGCTCCCCAGGCTGATGTCCTTCTCCTTATTTCTCTTCTCTCTTCATCTGCTGACCCTGCCTTTGCAGTACCTGAGCCCTATCCTCCTGTCCTGTCTGCCACTTGCCTTGAACTTCTCCCTTGCCTTGACCGCTGACATCACCCAGCTCCCATGGACCTTGCCTCCCCTCCTCAGATGTGAATCATTCATACACCTTAGGCTGGGCCTGACTGGGTGTCACTCTGAAAAACAACCTGCCAGTACAGACAGCTCCACCCCTTCCTAAGGACGTTAGTCAGCCCCCCTACTTACTCATCAACTAGTCCTGCGTCTTGATTGTTCTCTGGGACATTAGGCTGGAGGTGCTGCCAGCCCTGGCCTTAACTTAGCCCCATGTAGATTCTGTGGTATCATCAGGGATGGCTTGGCTGGTGGCAGGGCTGGGTTGGAGGGCACTCTAGCTCCTCCATAAATGCCACCAGTTTGTCCAAAGGCCCTCCAAACAGACATGCAGTCTAACAGAAGCAGTATGCTTGCTTTGTGAATGAAGCTTTAAGATTTCCCTGGTCTCCCCTTACAGATAGGCTGCCCCAAGGCTCCTCCTCTAAAGAAATTCTGAAGCTGGGGGCACCTGGGTGGCTCAGTCAGTTAAGCGTCTGCCTTCGGCTCAGGTCGTGATCCCAGGGTCCTGGGATCGAGTCCTACATCGGGCTCCCTGCTCAGTGGGGACCCTGCTTCTCCCTCTCCCTCTGCCCCTCCTCCCCGCTCGTGCTCTATCTCAAATAAATAAAAATCTTTAAACAACAAAAAAAATTCTGGAGCTGCCCCCAGCTAGACTCAGACCATATAAGTCAAAGGTAAGCAGTGGAGTCAGTCCGAGGCATTCGTTCCCCAAGGAGAACTAAAGAAATCCAAAGTTAAGCTCTTGCGGGTAACTAGCTGTTGAAGACCAAAACAAGAGTTCAGATATAGAACTTACTGACTCATTTGCCTCCTGCCCTGGTTGATTTTTAATAGGTTAGTCCTTTGAATGGGGGCCCTTTCCCTGGACTAAACTGAAAATAAGTATGACCTTTTTTTTTGTATCCCCATGGCATTTGGATTAGTCAGGGTTCTCCAAAGAAACAGAACCAATAGGAGATATAGATAGATAGATAGATAGATAGATAGATATCTCTATATAAAGATATATGTGAGGATGCTTATTATAGGAATTGGCTTACAGGGTCACGGAGGCCAGGAAGTCTCATAATGTGCCATCTGTAAGCTGGAGAACCAGGAAAGCTGGTCATGTCTTTCAGTCTGAGTCTGAAGGCCTGAGAACCGGAAGCACTGATGTCCAAGGACAGAAGAAGATGTATGTCCCAGTTCAAGCAACAGGGCAAATTCGACCTTCTTCCACTTTTTTGTTCTAGTCAGGCTCTCAGTGGAAGATGACACCCACTCAGAGGGTGAGGGATGTTCTTTACTTAGTTTACCGGTTCAAATGCTAATCTCTTCCGGAAACACCCTCAGGGACACGCCAGAGAATTTGCTGGCTCTCTGTGCATCCCTTAACCCAGTCAGGTTGACACACACAATTAATCATTGTACCAGCAGTTCAGGAAATTGACGTTGGTGCAGCTCTCTACCATCCAGTCTATAGAACCCATTCCTAGTTCATCAGTCATTCCCCCAGGTGTCTTTTCCTGCTTTATCTAGCATCCGAGTTACCTTTATTTGTCATGTCTCTTCAGGAATAGTTCCTCCGACTTACTCTCTTCCCGAGCTCCTTGCAGCTGTTACAGGTCTCACACTCGGTAGGCGGATTCTCCGTCTGGGTCTAACAGGTGTTGCTTCAGAACCAGACTCAGGTCACGTGTCTTTGGTGGTCCTCTGCTCTTCTTGGCACATGGCATTAGAAGATGCACCATGTCAAACTGTCCTACCACTGGAATATAGGCCTTGAGCACCTGGTTGTGTTGGTGTCTGCAGATCCCCTCACCTTAAAATCACCATTTTTTCCCTTTGAAATTTGTTGGTGTTTGTGGGGAAGTACTCTGAGGTTATGTTAATAGCCTGTTCCTCCAATAACCTCCACCTGTCACCATTCATTGATGACTTCTGCCTGAATCAGCCACGTCTATGAAGTTTGCCACATGGCGATTCTTTATTTCCATCACTCCTTCTGTGTTTACTCATCGGCATTATACTCTAAGGGAGAACTAACTTTCTCCCTCGTGTGTTCATTCATTTCTATTAGGAAGTATTGATGGATTCCTTTTGTATCCAAAATGTTGAAATCTGTTACTGTTATTATTTATTTTGATGCTCAAATTGTCCTCATTTGGCCAGCGGAAGTCCCTCTAAGCTGGCTCCTGTGTCCTTTTGAGGTCCCCATTATTCATTGAGCATTTAAAAATTTTTTAATCTTATTTATTTGAGAGAGAGACAGAGAGCGCGCAGGAGCAGGGGGAGGAGCAGAGGGAGAGGGACAAGCGGACTTCCCGCTGAGCAGGAAGCCCAGTATGAGGTTCGATCCCAGGACCCTGAGATCATGACCTGAAGCGAAGGCAGGTGCTTAACCGATTGGGGCCACGCAGGTGTCCCTCATTGAACAACTAAAAATTTTCTGGCCACACAAGATATTTCAGGCTTGTGTTGACTTTCCTTCACCTAGTCAGTCTCCCTTTTGGTAAAGAATGATATTATAAAGATATGGAAGTTTGATGTGCCCATTGCTTCTGGAGTGTCATTGCTTTAGACCTCTCAGCGGACCGAGGTAGGAAATTATACACACACACACACGTATGTGTTCATAAACTTTTCTGCATTAGGCCATGTATTATAAAATCATGAATTCATAACAAATACCTCCAAGTCCAGTCCAACACCCAAGGATCTTTCTGTTCTCACCCCTTTATATCTTTGTACATATCGTCTCTGGCAGTAGGAAGCTTGTAGCCCATTGTCTTCAGTAATTTTACTTATATTCTTATTTTTACACTGTTCTGCACACGCTAGCCCATCTCCCAACCACGAAGGCCATCCTGCCTCCTCTGTGCCCGACTCTGACACTGCCTCTTGTCCTCAGCTGCCAGGCCTGCCCATCCAGGCCTCTCCCAGCTTCATCAGCAGCCGCAGGCTCCGTGGCTCCCCGACCACAGCCCAGGTCTCGGTGCATCTCCCTGCACTGCCTCTCATCATACTGCCTTCTCACTCCCGAGCTGACCCCTCAGTCCTGGGGTGGGAAGAAAAGAGAAGGCAGAGGAAGAGAAGGGAAGATAGGAATGGAAAGAAAGCAAAGACAGACATAACATATAAACATTTTTACAGCTTTTGATGCATCTTGCCCCGTGGCACTCTCCACAAGCTCTGTCACTTCACCTTCTCACCCCGTGGTCTGCGGATGCCATTCCCCCTGCACTCTTGCCAACACTGAGTTTCCGTCACCTGTTTACACATCAGTCTGATAGCACTTCACTTTTGTCTCTCTCATAGCTCACACCACAGCCACCTCGCAGCAGTATGACACTTTGATTTGTCATCTGACCCTTTAGGTCAGGCTTTCTCAAGCTTGGCACCACTGACATTTGGGGCTGTGTCATTCTCGGTGGTGGGGGTAGCATGTGTAGCAGCACCCCTGGCCTCCAGCCAGCAGATGCCAATAGCACCCCCGGCCGTGTCTAACACAAATGTGTGCAGCTATCGTGAGATGTCCTGGGGCAGGGTGTCTGGAGGATTGGCCTGGCTCGATCACCCACTGCTCTGGATTACGAGCTTCCGGAGGGCATTTTACATCTTTAAAGTGTTTGCACATCTCTATCTCTCCTGCATAGAATGAACACTGACGACATGTTAACCAGACAGGGATGAGAGGGACCCACGGCGGGATAGCATTCACCAGGACAGGACCAGTGGAACTCACCCATTATGTATTTGGAACTCGTCACGTATGCAAAGTCCATGAATATCCAGCAGAGGGAAAAGAAAAGGAATGTCGGCAAGGCTAGGTCATTACTAGTCTTTCTCAGTTAATATCCAGTCTAATTTCTTCAGTCAGGTCATTGAATTCTGTAGTCTAGTTCAACTGGTAGACTGTTGAGTTGATGGGGAAAGTAAAATGCTTTAGGAGAAGGCCTTTCGTAAGTCCTGTTGTTCAGTGCCCTAGAGGTAAACCCCAGTTGCTTGTTCTTCTGAACTTTCTCTGAAGCAGGCAAACTGTGACAGCATTGCTATTTTCTGTGATGTATTTAGAGTTTTATTCTGTCGTTTTCATTGGATTATATGAACTTTTTCCCAGAAACTTTTGTCAAAATTGCTAAGTAGAGATACGCTGACAAATTTTATTGACATTTAGCATAATCATATTATATTTCTTCTGGAATCAGTAAGTGCTTGCAAAAGGCATTGATGTCATTATGGAGAACAAATCTGCATATTTCATTTCTCGTGGGGGCATAGAATTAAGTACCGAAAAAGGATTCCAGTGGTCAGTGTGGCCCCAGAGCCCTGGGCCGGAAGGATCAGCGCTGGTGAGAGTGAACCAGGCTGTCCGCGTTTTAGTTTTCTTCTCTGTAACGTAGAGAATGCTACACTGCCCGTCTCACCGTGGGATCCAACGGGAAAAGAGATTGGAACTCACTTGGACCACTGTTCAGTGGTATGTCAAGGAATGTGTTTTGATGGATTATTCTAGGATTCAGACAGAGTGGCCTAGTACAAGCGTGGTAGTATAATTAGAATGTTTCAACCCAGCTGGCTAAACTCCTCTAACACATATTCATCTAAATGTTTTCAGTGGTAGTGCAAAACACCAGTTCATGACTCTGGACAGGGTCGTAGAGGAGAGAGAGCCTTGTCTTTGGAGTTGTTATGCTGGGGACCCACCTAGTCTGAGGGAGGGATTCCCTCTTCTGGTCTCCTTTTCCCAGAAACCTCTGTTAAGACGCCCCACTTCTCGGCCTATTGGGAACAAGCTTGCCTTGAAGTTTACTGGAATCTCCTGACTCCTCTGGACTTGGAGATGGGCTGAGGTCTTTACATTGGCTACTTTATTCATTTTGTCCTAATGACTCAATAACCCAACAAGTTAGAGCTTCTCTCCCTTTTACGGCAGACAAAATTAAAGCTCAAAGAGGGTAAGTAACTTTCCCAAGACCCTATTGATAATAACTGTAAAGGAACATCAGATTTAAATCCGCTGACAGTCTTAGGAAGAAGATACTGTCATTATCCCTGTTTTAAAGATGAGGACATTGAGGCACAGAGAGGGTAACTGGCTGGTAGCAAGGCTTCAGACGCAGGCACGCTCCTTTGCATGTGGATGCCCAGTTTCCCCAAGACCATTTGTGGAAGAGACTGTCTTTTCCCCACTGTGTATTCTTGGCACCCTTGAAGATCCGTTGACTGTATACGCATGGATTTGTTTCTGGGCTCTCTATTCGGTTCTGTTGGTCTCTATCTCTGTCTTTTTGCCAGTACCACATTGTTTTAATTACTGTAGCTTTGTAATATGTTTTGAAATCATGGAAATAGGTAGCCTCTGAATTTGTTCTTCTTTCTTAAGATTGCTTTGGCCGTTTGGGATCCTTTGTGTTCTATATGCATTTTAGGATTTTTTAAAAAAGTGCTATTGAGATTTTGATAGGGCTAGTTCTGAATCTTTAAATCACTTTGACTAGTATGGACATTTTGACAGAATTGAATCTTCCTACCCACTAACGTAGCATGTCTTTCCATTTATTTCTGTCTCTTTTAATTTCTTTCACTGATGTCTTATAGTTTTCAGTGTGTAAGTCTTTTGCCTCTTTGGTTAAGTTTATCTCTCGGTGTTTTACTCTTTTTGATGCTATTGTAAATGGGATTGTTTTCTTAACTTCCTGTTTGAATGGCTCATTGTCAGTGTATAGAAATGTAACTGGTTTTTGTATGTTTATTGTGTATCCTGCAACTTTACTGAATTCATTTATTAGGTTTTTTTGTGCAGCCTTTAAGGTTTTCTCTGTATAAGATCATGTCATCTGTGAACAGACACAATTTTACTCCTCCTTTTCCCATGTGGTTGCCTTTTCTATCTTTGTCTTGCCTAATTACCCTGGCTGGGACTTGCAGTCCTATGATGAATAGAAGTGGCCAGAGTGGGCAGCCTTGCCTTGTTCCTGATCCCCGGGGGAAACGCTCTTAGTTTCTGACTGCTGAGTCTGGTGTTGCTGTGGGAGCCATGCTCTGTGTTCTTCAACCACACCGCGTCGTCTCTGCTCTCTCTCCCTCCTCCACTCCCTTCCCCATTCCTGCCTCCCTGCTTTGTTCCAAGCAGCAGAAGAAGGAAGTGGCAGTGCCTTCAGCTTAGTCACTGTGGCCCTGGGCCCATTCTCAGGCAGGGAGAAATTCGTTCCTAGACTGTAGTTATTTTAGGGTAGCTATAGGATGGATGACTTTGTCATCACTCCTTGTTAAATGAAGGTGTCAGAGCATGAACAGTTAAACTTCTAGAATGCCAGTTGTATATTCCATTGACTTTTTAAAAGAAATTTTGAGTTACCTAACTTTCTTGGAAAGTACGGTCTGCCATTTATTACTTCCTCTGTGCTAAGCATCTTGCTAATGACTTTGTAAACAGTGCTTTAATTTAATCCTTCGGCAATCCCATACAGTCATTGTAGTTATGGTGCCATTTTTCTAGAGAAAGGGAAAGGCTCTGGCTGCATCGGCAGTGTGCCAGGGGGAGCCCTTGCTGAGTGTGACGAGCCTCGGTCTGACTCAGGTGCCGCTGATGCCAGCGCTTCTGCTCCTCGCCCCTGCTGGGCCTGCCCCGCCTGTGCCATGGCCTGCCGCGCTTGCCTCGAGAGGGTTTCGTTTACCAGACTCCACAGGTGGGGCCTTTTTCTCTCTAACCTCTGTTTTGTATGCCAGTGCTGAAATGTTCCTTTCTTTCTTTCTTCTGACTGGCCAACATCTGCTGTGTGATGGAGGAGTAGAAAGGAGAAAACGGCATAAAAATAAAACAAACTGCCATTCAGAAGAACAGGAGACCTGCGGCAGTCACAGGCGCCTGGAAATAGGAAGCCTGCTGGGCAGGAATTAGAACCTCTCTGCCCTGGCCGTGGAGTCATTCCGCGGCCGGCCCCTGCTTCTGCTCTCCAGGAGAAGCCTCGCGAGGACCCTGACCTTGACTTTGTTTCCTGTGACCTTCCCGTCCGTTCCCCTCTGCAGCCATATCTGAGATGGGTGTGGGAGTGGGTGTGCTCCTTGGGGGAGAGTGGACAGGGGCCTTTCCGGGCCCAGCTGTGGCCTCCATGGCAACATAATATCCTTAAGAAGTTCCTAGTCTTTCCGGTCTGTTTGCTTCTAGTCAGTCCCGCTCATCAGTCACCGCATTCACACTGTGTTCTGGACCAAGTTCTTAAGCTTGTCTGACTTCCCAGCTTCCGTGGTTGGCCCACCTCCGTCTTCTGTCTTCATCGATCTCTACCCCGAGGTCCTCCAGAATGTGGACTGGGGCAGGAAGGCGCACCTTTACTCTGGTCTTTCCTATAGGCCTGTCTTCTTTGCTCCCCTGCACCATCTTGAGAGGCCTTCAAGAAAGGCTGTGAGCGGTGATAGTACCTTCTGCCCTTTGGGGTCCAGAGCAGTTAACTTCTCTCATCTCCCAGTCTCCAGATGCTGTCTGTTCCTTTACACCGTTGCTTACAATCTTACCAACAGTTCTTGTCTGAGCTCATCTCTTTCTTGTAATGCTTTGCTAAGAGCTGCAAGGAAGGAGCAGCCAGCGCACATTCCCATTCTGTTTCCTTCCAGCGCCTTCACCGACAGCTACAGGCTTCTTGGGCAGAGTTCCCAAAGCACAGTGGCTTGAAGAAGACAGAAGTTTATTTCTCTCTCTTGCTCACAGTCCCGAGGTGAGTGGTTTGGGTTTGAAGGGTCCCTTTCATCTCATCTTTCCACCGTCCGCTAGGGCAGTGTTTCTCAAACTGTCTGTTCAGGGACTGGTTTTCTTTATTTCCAATACAGCAAAGACCAGTAGCTGTGGTTTATACACCACTGATCATGCACTTTGTCTTTCACAGTAATGTCCAAGTGCCATAAACATTTCTAGGTGCTTATTTGCAATTTCGGTACTTATCTCCTCATTGATAGAAACTTGTCAACGGACTACGTAGGATTGTGCAGCTCTCGGGCTTCGCCCTGGTCCGAATGCTGGATGCGGAATCACAGGCCCATCTATATTCCAACTTGCAGGAAAGTGAAGAGCGTGGAGGGGCACAGGGCTAACCTGGAAGTAGCGAACTGTTTATGTTCACATTCCGCTGCAGAAACTTAGTCCTGTGGCCAGCCTAGCTGCAAGGAGCCTGGGGAACGGAGTTCGTTACACTTGGAGAACAATTTAGCAGTCTGTGCCATAGAACATAAAGCTAAATACAGATACAAAAAAAAAATTATCACGAGAGAAGTGGCAGGGCAGTATACAGTTCTGGGCAAATGAGTAGCAGAATGAGTTCAGTGCCGTACCAGGCAGAGCAGGACTTCCGAGAAATGGAGTCAAAGGTCCTGCTAGTCCTTGTTTGCAGCCTGAGGGTCAGAGGCCTGGTGCGTGGTAAGGTTAACAAGGGGGAGTTCACTTGAGGAGAGGCTGAGAACCATTCTCTGGGGGAAGCCCAGCAAGGATAGACGCAGGTTTGGAGCTGAGTTCGAATCCCCAAGGGCATAGCCAAAGGGCCGGAGCAGGAGCCGATTGAGAGCCCGGAACATTATAGTAGTCAGGACCCGGTGGGGCATCGGGGAAAGGGGCTCTACAAGTCTACCCTGAGCCTAAGCCAAACACCCAGGAGAGAGAGAACATAAGGCCTGGCCAGTGCAAGTGGGACAAAGCCTGTCCCATTCCAAACCTCTCTGCCAGCAATGCTGTACTACAAACAAGGAGTGAGGCCTGGGGGGCGCCTGGGTGGCACAGCCATTAAGCGTCTGCCTTCGGCTCAGGGCGTGGTCCCGGCGTTACGGGATCGAGCCCCACATCAGGCTCTTCCACTATGAGCCTGCTTCTTCCTCTCCCACTCCCCCTGCTTGTGTTCCCTCTCTCACTGGCCGTTTCTATCTCTGTCAAATAAATAAATAAAATCTTTAAAAAAAAAAAAAAAAAGGAGTGAGGCCTCGGGTGCCTGGGTGGCACAGCGGTTAAGCGTCTGCCTTCAGCTCAGGGTGTGATCCCGGAGTTCTGGGATCGAGCCCCACGCCAGGCTCTTCCACTATGAGCCTGCTTCTTCCTCTCCCACTCCCCCTGCTTGTGTTCCCTCTCTCACTGGCTGTCTCTCTCTCTGTCGAATAAATAAATAAAATCTTTAAAAAAAAAAAAAAGGAGTGAGGCCTGAGACCACCATCACTCTAGCTCCCTACATTAAAAACCTGGTGTTTAAACCTGCAACTTAAAAAAAAAAAAAGATTTTATTTATTTATTTGACAGAGAGAGCACAAGCAGGGGGAGTGGCAGGCAGAGGGAGAAACAGGTTCCCTGCAAGCAAGGGGCGTGATGCAGGACTCAGTCCCGGGACTCTGGGGTCATCACCCGAGCTGAAGACAGACACTTAACTAACCGAGCCACCCAGGCATCCTGAAACCTGCAACTTTTTTTTTTTTTTTTTTTTTTTATTGTGGTCTCATTATCTCCAACAGCTGAAATGGGGGAAGTCGAGAGTTCCAACCTCCATATGTACTACCTTTAGGGTGACTTTCTTCTTGCTCATCTTGAGGGCAGTCTGAGAGCTTAGCATGAGAGAAGAGGGGGTGTGAGAAGTGTCAGGGCTTGAGATAGTTATTCAGGAGTTATCCACATAGAGGAAATAATTCAAGCAACCATAGTTCTGGTGGAAGAAAGTTTTAAGGGAAAAGAAGAGGAGGCCGTGAACAAGTCCAGGTGTGTGTACAGGGTGGGGCTGATGGGAGAGCAGGGGACAGAGATATTGAGGACAGTGGGAAAACACCAGCAAAGGATATAGTCCCAGAGGCTCAGGTGGGGAGTTTCAAGAAGGGAATAACTATTTGTCAACGTCCACAGTGAACCAAAGGAGAAGAGGGATGGAAAGAGAGGATTTGGGGAATTACTCAATAAAAGAGGAGCACATTTTTGTTTTGTGCTGATGACAAGCAAGTACTTGTTTGTGCTTCAAAGACCAGGGAGACAGGCTACCAGCTGTGCTTCCAACAGGTTTGGAAGTGATGTCAAGAGAAATAAATATGCGTTAAAGCATGTTGAATGCCATAGAAGAGGTGCCTGGTATTTTCCAGCCAAATTTCCTGAAAGAATAGCCTGCGCTTTCTTTTTACTCCTGGTTATTCAACATAATGTGGCCAAGTTTCCAAGTCCTCTGCTCGCTACGGCTAACTGAAGCTAACCAGCACGCGAACCAAACATTTATTGTGTATCCACTCCACGCCCCTCTGTTGGGCGTCAGGGGCACAAACGTAGGTAAGAAACTGTTCTAGCCCTTGCGAAGCTCACAGTCTGGTGGGAAAGGCTGCCCCTGGGGTAGGGTCACTCAGGGGAGTTCTCCCCAACAGTGGCTAAAACAGAGTCTGAATCTAGTGCATCAAGTCAGTCCAGGAAAATCAGGGTATACACGTCGGAGAGTTCCAGCTGTATAGATGTGTCTGAGTTCCAGAGTCAAGGGTGGCCTCTGATCCCCCCCAAGCATGTTTGTATTCGTGCTGGAGGGAGCAGGTGTAGGAGCAGAGGTGAAGAAGGCTGGGCTACGATGAAGCTGTTATGGGACAGGGACGAGCTTATTCCTGAGACCCCCCAGACCCCCCCCCCCACCCCGCCCAGTACTTTGAGCCTCCCTGCTTCTTGGCCTGTTCAGGGACTCCGTCAGGCTCATGTCCCCAGAGTCTAAAGATGGTCTGCCATCATAGCATCCCCAGTGATGCTGCAGGCTTCAGAGCTTCTGAGAGAGCAGCAGGGGTGCAGGGTTCCCCACTGCTGGCCCTGCCACGGGAGGCTGGATCGCTGGTGCCCACCAGCAGGGAGCCCTTGCGGGGTGTCTGCGTTGCTTTTGCCTCGAGTCAGGGGGCAGTGCCTCCTCGGCTCAGGTTGTCATTACCTTCCCCCTGCCCTCCTCACAGGCATTATAAGGAAAAGACTACTGAGTCCTTCGGCGTACCGTTGGGTTTCAAACCTGGCTAATCCTTAGGCCCATCTTAACACTTAAATCCGTGTCCTTTATTTCCATGGTGTCTAAGAACAGCAACACAGTTGGAGTTGGGACTGATCCTGGATGACACGGAAGGACATCCATGATACCAACTCCGGTGTGCGGGGATCTGGTGGAATCCAGTGTCGTCATCTGTATTTTATAGAACCCCTGTCACTGTGGGTAACTCACCTATTGATTAAATCACTGACTGTATGCAGAGAAATGTAGTAGGGTCCCAGTGCAGGTAAGGGGACACTGAGGGCGTCAAGAGAATTGTGATAATGGTCCATGCCCTCAGGAATGTGATTTATTCCTCCTTCCTTCTCTGGGAGTCGCTATATTCACAACCAAGAAATGTGAAGTGTAATAAATATTACTAAAAGATTTAAGAAAATCCACAACATATTAAAACCTTGAAAATAACACTTTCTGTTGTATTACAGTGTGCTGGAAAGGACATCTGTATTATCAGTGTTCCACCAGAAACACATGATACAAACTGGTCACGGGAGTGGGGGGACAGTAACTTGGTAACTGGGGGAGGGCAGAGTTCATGGAAGGCAACAAGAGAGCTGGAAAGAGCAAGGAGGCGTTAGCACCCCTCAACCTGAAAGCTAAGGGGAGGGGGGAGAGGAGACGGCCTATGTGGAGAGGTTGGCTGACCGGAGCTAAACAGGCCAATCCACAGCAACCCAGCGAGTGAGAGGGAGCAGGGAAAGTCAGTGTGTCAGCCTCGGCCTCCTGCCTCCTCCCGATGGCTTGCTGTCCCTCTCCTTGGCAGGAGCTGGAGTGCAAGGCCTGCTGATGCCGTCCTGCAGGGGAGGGAGCACATGGAGAATGGTGGAGAGGGGAGTCGGAGGGACCAGTGGATGACATCAGGCACGGCACTCAGATGCCCTTTATATACATTTCATGACCTGGCCACCTTGACCCAGACGCACTCTTTGACTAGGAGCGGGCACAGGGCGGAGAGGGCTGTGAGCCTCCCACTCTCATGATGAATGCTGCTTCCTGATCAAGGCCTAGAACTCCTGCCCGAGACCCTGTGACTTGTCTGTTTAGTGGAAGCCTTGATTACAACAACTGTTTCCTCTTAGAGCCACATGCTTTGAAAATATGATTTCCCTTTCTCTACAGAGTTTTAGGATTTAGTCAGGCCCTAACGTGGGCCGGTGTGGTCTCCAGAAGCCCAGAGGGGTCCCTGCAGATCACAGTCCACCCATCGCTGGTAACGGCAGGGGATTATTTGGAACAAACAGTGCAGAGCGAGAAGATCTTGAATACCCTCTACAGGACTGGAGGCAGGGGACAGGATCATGACATGGAATGAGCAAGGGAATGCAATGCCATGATTAGGTTAGGACAAGCAGTTTGGACCAAAATTTTGTCTGTTGTGGATTTTACATCTAAAGACACCTAATTTTCTTCTTGTGGAAGGTCTTTACAGGATCTTTGAAGTTTCCCAAAATATATTGTCACAGTGACAAAGTTGTTCGTACAAGGAGAGTATCTTTCTTCAGCTATAAATTTCGGCACTTTCCTCCTTCAAAGAGTAAAGCATGGGATTGCATCATGGTCTAAAGTTTATTTGCTATACAATAGAACACATGTAGTTATATTCTGTGTAAATATTAATTCTAAGCATTGTGATTAGCGTCTTTACAAAGTGTATCTGTCATCTTTCCAGCCTCATGAATCAGATGGCATGAAAATTGTATAATAGATGCAGCAAACACAAATATTTACCTTATATTCGGATGTGTTAAGTCAGGGCATCTGCTGATGGTATAAAACCTGTGTCTCCTTTGGTTTAGCTCTGTATGTTTTCTGGTTTGCTTTCCTGTTTAATCAAGATGTTTAAGACAGACTTCAGTCATCAGTGACATCTGGGGAACAATACGTTTGCTCGCAGTTGTTTATTAAACAAGGCCTAGGGTAGGAGCAGTGTGTATATACCGGGGCCTCTTCTAAATCCACCCACTCGATGGAGTGAGAGAAAGCTGTGGTCGAGCCCGCTCACATAGGGCGGGCGGCCCTCCCGCCCTGGGGCTCCTCCGCGCGCGGTGGCACCGTGGCCTGTTTATTCTGCGAAGCCGCAGCTGCCGTGCTCCCCCGCGGGTCACCGCCCCCAGCCCGAGGAGGACCGGAGGCACAGATGTTTGTCATTTCCCAAACGCACCCCGTGGGTGCCTGGCCCTCCTCTGTGTGGCGGCCGCCTGGGAACTTTACTCCCGGTAGAGTCTCGGGGTGCATCGTGGAGACAGAGGGTCCCCATCAGAGCACTTTTGTGTGCCTGACTTTATTCTTTCTTAAGAGACGGAGCGGCGCAATGTTAGCAAAGCTGAGTGTAGCTCTCTTGAGAGAAATGATCTAGGGTACGAAGATAGGGTATCAGGTTACTTAACAAGCACCCCTAAGTAAACACAGTAGCTTTACCCAATGATCACAGAGGCTCCAGCACTCTGGTATAGACAATCTCCATTTACATTGAACCCCAAACAAATTGCGTCTCTCTGTGTATTTTACCCTAACGGAGGATAGTGACCGTTTATGAAACATGCGAGCTCTGTTTATCTTAAAATTACTGAAGTATCGCGAAGTTCATAACATTCCCCCCCTTTTAAGTCTATTTTAGTATTTCTTTGTAGAACAGTTTTATATTTACAGAAAAATCGGGCAGTATAGAGTTTCCATGTTATACTTGAACTCACGCACACAGTTTCTATTATGTACGTCCTCATCAGTGCAGTACATTTGTTATAATTAGTGAACTGGTATGTGACGGTATGATTAGCTAAAGTCCATGTTTTATTCAGATTTTCCTAGTTTTGACCTAGTGTCCCTTTTCTGTTCTAGGATCCAGGACACACATCATATTTAGCTGTTATGTCTCCGTCGGTTCCTCTTAGCTGTGACAGTTTCTCAGATTCTCCTTGTTTTTCATGACCTTGACAGATTTGAGGAGTCCTGGTCAGGAATTTTTCAGAATGTCACCCAATTGGGAATTGTCTGAGGTTTTTCTCATGGTGAGACTGTGGTTGTGGGTTTGGGGAAGGAAGATCACAGAGTAGAGTGCCCTTCTTAACATCTATCAAGATTACAGATTGGCAACAAGACTTATTACCACTGTTGTTGTTGACCTTGATCACCTCACTAAAGTCATTTGTCAAGTTTCTCCACTGAAAAGTGACTCCCTACCTCCACCCCCTTCCCTTTTCCTATTGCCCTCTGGGAGAAATTATGTTCTCTTTTAGAGCAGACGTGTCTATATAATTTATTTGGAATTCTGCATGGGAGATTTATCTCCTCTTTCTCGTTTGTTATTTTATTCTGTCATTTCCTTACATCAGTACGCATTAAGGGTGTTAATTTTATACATCGGTTTATAGTCCAGTGCTATTTTATTTTGTTGCTCAAATTGTTCTAGCTTTGGCCATTGGGTCCCCCTCTCTTTTGAAGTTATGTTTAAAGAGGAGCCAGTTTCTGATGTCCCTGCACACAAGGGAGAGGTCTCTACTGTGGGACTGCCCTTCAGACCACCCTGTTCAAGGGCGGCAAACTCTGCTCCTCACACCTCTCAGCCAGCAGGGCCCAGGGCCAGGTCTGTGGAGGGAAATGGAAGAGTTGTGAGATCCAAATTAGAGAGTGCACCGAGAAGAAAGTAGTAATGCTCAGGTTGGGTAAACAGGGGCACGCAGGCATGCTTGCATGCATTTGATTTATTTCGTTCTACATTTAACAAGTGTTTACTGAGTGCCTACTATGTGCTGGACATTGTTTCAAGAACTCGGGATGCACCACGACGACACCGCATCCCTGACTTCCTAACCCCTGGGAACAGACGATAAGCCCAATAGACAGTTTCTATCTACTAGGTAGTGAGAAATGCTGCAGAGAAGAACCAAGCAGGACAGAGGGTGGAAACATAGCAGGGTGGTGTGAGGTGCTTTTTTAGGGAATGGCAGAGGAGGGATCTCTGTGCGGTGACATTTGAGCAGGAATAGGTGGGGAGATAAGCCTGTGTCTATCTGGGGGAAGAGGCTTCTGGGCAGAGAGAATAGCAAGCCTAAGAGGCTTTGAAACTAATGGCTAAAATGAACCTCAGGGATCGTTATGTGGATTTAAATCTCCCATGCTATCCTGATTTTGCCATTAACATGAATTATTGAAAGGAATTCAGTGAGCAGATGTGATTGCGTATGCAGGCGTAGTCTCTTTTCTGGCCGTGGGCACGCCAGCCGACCTAACCTCTAACTGCCATCTGGCTGGCGTTTCCAGAGAGGAGAGGACTGTTCTACCTTTGCAGGCCCTCGGAGAAGAAAATATGCACGGCACCCGCTGACCTCGTTCAGGATGCGGCCCGTTCCATCCTAGGAGGCCGAGGGGAGCATTGTTGAAAGCCAGCTGAAAGGCCAGCAGCACCCTGTCCTGTAAGATGAAGCTAGAAATAAAAGCTGCTTGAGTGGTTTTCAAATGTCTTAATTTTCATAATTGTTTCCACATTATGGGCTGGCTGAACGTTTTTTCAGAGAATCAAGTCTGGGAGAGTCTAAATGAGAGCTTTGCTCATGAAGTTTTCATTTGGGTTCCACATATAGACTTTCTAAACCATCATTTTATGAAGTCTTAAATTACTGAAGTTTGAAGTTGTGGTGATAGCTCCAAAGTTTAACATCTTTTGTTTTTGGGTCACAACTAGCCAAATCCTCTAAACCTTTGGTATAAAAAAAAAAAAAAAAAGAAGAAGAAGAAAAGAAAGGGAAAAAAAAAAGCCAGTTTGGGATTTGGAGATTAAAGTTTAGTAACATTAATCTTGAAATTGACCATATTGTGGGCCTACTTACCATAAAATTTGAAAACATATTTTCAGAAAAGTGCCTCTTCTGTGCTTCTCGGGGCTATTAGAAGAAAACAAAGAAACCCTAGGGGCACCTGGGTGGCTCATTCGGTTAAGCATCAGACTCTTGGTTTCAGCTTAAGCCCCTGGAGTCTGGCTCGGTGCTCAGCGGGGAGTCTGCTTGAGATTCTCTCTCTCTCTCTTCCTCTCTCTGCCCCTCCCCATCTCATGTCTGTGTGCGCACTCTCTCTCTCAAATAAGTAAACCTTAAAAAAAAAGAAACCCTAAAGGCTATTTATAATGCCCCCATTTTTTTTTATAGAGCAAGACAGTCTTTGAATGTGTTTTGATTGGCTTATTCTATTTTGGTGATTCTATAGTTATTGTAAGTATGACTATAGTTCTTGGTCCGTCTGGTGTTTCTTTTGCCCATGGAGAGAAAGTGTTATGTTGTCCATAAGCACTCGGGCCTGGGAGCACAGCCTCCCCAACAGAATCCAGGGTCTTCTCTTACTGGTTGTAGGACTGTCAGGAAGGGCACTTCAGTTTCCTCATCTGCGAAGTGGGTACGATAATAGCATCTACATCACTGTTGGGAGGATTAAATGAGGTGATCCACCAGGCACAAAGCAATCATGCAAATACTGGCAATTAAGAATCGTAATAACGAAGTGGAGATGGTAACCAACCCAAGAGCACGGTTAAGTGAAGCTGTTCTCTAACTGACCTATTTAGTGGGTGATGTGTAAGTCAGCAAAGATGTTTAATTGGACTTGTCATTTTAGTGGGGGAAAAGGTGGTGTAGGATGGAGAACCATTCATCCCTTCCACAAATGCTGATGCTACGGATGTGATCTTTTTTTTTTTTTTTTAAGAATTTATTTATTTGTAAGAGAGTGAGAGTGAGAGAGAACATAAGCGGGGTAAGGGGCAGGGGGAGAAGCAGACTCCCCGCTGGCCAGGGAGCCCGATGCGGGGCTCGATTCTGGGACTCCAGGATCATGACCTGAGCCGAAGGCAGATGCTTCACTGACTGAGCCACCCAGGCGCCCCTATGGACGGACATGATCTTAAGAGTCGTGGTCCCTGCTGTACTCAAGCAGAACAGTCTAGCAGTGGGGATGGGCATAAAAACAAAAGAAAACACATAACAAATGATAGGTGCTCTGGTGAAGACAACAGGCCTCTAGGGATACTTTGGGTTGGTTGGAGAAGGTGTCTCTGTGGAGGAGATGTTAAAGCTGGGATCACAGAATCATATTTTAAGGTTTGAGAGGGTTCAAGAGGCGATACATTGATCGTTTGTTAGAAACCCCCTAAAGTTTTGGTAATTTCCAGCTAAGAAAATATGATGATGTGTCATTAGTATGTCCTGGGGACTGTCAACAAGCTTGGCAGCATATGGCAGGGAAGGAAAAAAATCAAAAGCACGAATTCATAGAACTGCCAGTTATTCATTTTTGGAGCTCTGGGGTGATTGCATTAGGAAATGTTTTACAGGACAGTTGGGGAAAGTGATGTCCTGAATTTGATTATGGTTGTCAATGTGTAAGGTTTTACAGCTACATGAAATTTTAAGTAGAAAACCATTTTATTTTCATTATCACTGAAAAACTCTAAAGTGTGCTGTGCTGGTGAGAGTGGTAATAATGAACATAGTGAATCCTTGAGGCTTTTCCTTTGAACATTAATTTTGATTTTTTTGGAGCTGTATTTGTCAAAGAAAGGTAGAATACATTAAGTAGGATGCGTGCTCCAAAGACAGAATTTTAAACTAGCATTTAAAACTCTATTTATTTATTACAGAAAATGTGGAACAGAGAAAAAACTGGAAATAATTGTTTTAAATGATTCCCAATTCCACCATCCTTAAATGAAGTATTTACACTTTTAAGATTTTTTCCTTATTTTTTTCTATATTTTTAAGACATTCAAGAAATATGTGTGTGTATATGGTTGTGTGTATATAAAATATGTATGTAAATGCATACATACATATATAATTATAATTAAAATAATGACATGTGCTTTTTCTCATATTACCACAACTTCATGGTAATGATTTTCAGTGGCTGTACAATATTCCAGCCTGTGGAATGTTTTTCACAGGTTTCCAATGTGAATGAACTTTATTTGCTCTCATCGTCTGTTTCTCCCAAAAGTAGGATTTGAGGCTTCGAGATAGGGAGCTGCTTGGTGGGAGCTCTGGTTAATTATGTTTTCTTCTGTGCCTTTTCAACTTTGGAAGACAAAACCGCATCTCAGTCTCAGGATGATTTTTTGTTAAAATATGTCTAAGAATGTGCCATTTGGGTTTTGATGGGGGGAAAGTTGAATTGGAAGATTTTTCAAGTAAAAATTATTGACGTTTTAGGATATCATATAATTGCATTTCACCGAATTGTGAACTAAAACTAAAATGTTAAGACCTCTTCAAAAGGAAACTAGGAAAATTTTGAGTTTTTTGGTAGTATCTTCATACCAACATCTTTCTGACATATTAATTGATATTGCTGATGAGTTAGTCAAGGACAACATAACTTTTAAATTAGAAATGTGTTTCTCTTAGCTCTCCAGAGCATATAGCAAAATAAAATACACGAAATATTTTTTATTAGTGAAAGGACACATAATAGTTGCACCATGAAAATTTCTCTTGGATTATTTGTCTTGAATTTCTGTATACTTCCAACACTATTGAAAGCTGAATATTCTCCTTGAATATTTAAATTGAATTTCACTAGATTAGTGTCTTCTGTTCAATTCTCATATGCTGCTGGTGGGATTAGAAATATATGATCTGTCTTAAGGCAGTTTGACAATCAGTATCAGAAATCTTTAAATACATTTCTATTCTTTACTTCAGCAACTTGAGATGTATGCATTAATCCTAAGCAAATAATTGGCCGAGTATGTGAGATTAATGCACAAGAACACAGCCTTGCTTATGGGGCTAAATATTAGAGGCAACTGAAATATCCAACATCTAGGGATTAGTTAAGTAGAGTGTGTTATGATCATATACTGAAACATCACGAAGCTATTAAAATTAAATATCTATATTTTTAATTTGGGGAAATGACCACAGTACAGCATAGGTCAGTTGGCCTATTGTCTGGAGTTAACTGCTATTGGCAGTTAAACATTGGTGAATATCTGCCAAAGAGAGTAATTTTTGTTTTGTCATTACAATCAGGTCCCCTTCCTTGTAATTGAAAGGCTCTAGAGTCATTTGTCTCTTAAGATCACTCCCAGTTTGTTTATTATAAGCTTATAAAATGATATTTTACCTTCCATTTGCTGTGGCAGAGAAGTATGTATCTAATTCATTTAAAAGTATCATTACACTATTAAAATAGAAATTAAAAAGAACACTAAGATATATTTGTATTTTGGGCTACTTCAAATATCTGATCTGCTTATCCTGATTCTGGATATGGTATTGGACTGCAGAATTTATGAGAACCTTAAAAGCTGGGGATTTCTATTATGCTTTTGCTATTAGACACTTCATTCCCACCAGTGGACTGCTCAGTGCCTGGGCCTGCTGGATCTCTGGTTCTCCAGTGAATACATTGCAGCCTCGTTCCTTGAAAGGGAGCCCATGGTCATTCTCACTCTAAATTTCCTGGCTTTCAACTCCAGTCTCCTTTGATTGGACCCTTCAGAGCTGTGGCTAGACCACTGTGAGGTAGAACACCTGGTTTTTCCACCAAGCATAGATGGAGAGGCATCCTTAGAGCCCCTCCCAACCACTCTTTGGCCAGAATCCCTTAGTTTTGGTGTCTAAGAGATCTTGTCCTGAGATGAACATCTTCTGTCTGCCTGATACCCCAGTTTGGGGTCTGCTTTCAGACATGTGTCCCGAGGGCTTGCCCTCACTTGGCAGGTATGTTCTCACATTCTTCGACATCTGCCCAAACTCCAGAGCTCAGTCTTGTCCATGGAGCCCTGCTCTTCCACCACCTGCTGTGTTGAAAGCCCAGAGAAGGAGCCTGACTTAAAGTGATTGAGTTGGAAAATCCAGTAAGCACATTCACCACCGGTACAATTTGGTTTAGGACAATAAGGAAAAAGTGAACAAAAAAGGAAGGAGGAGTATTGAGAACACAGTCTTCAGCCCTGTATCACATGCTTAATAAGTGAGCATTGTCATTATAGCTTGAAACCAAAAGATGGCGGAAGGAGGGTCAGGAGTGGAATCAGAAGTGGTAGAAAATTGATCTCTTGGGGAATCCATTTGGTCATGTGAAGAGTAACTCAACACTCAGTTATCTTGGTGACAGTGTGCCTGGCATTACCAACTTGCCCTTGTCTAATGAACAGAACCCATAAATAACAAATGAGCTGGAAACCACCAGGAGAAAGCATTATTGGGCTGTGCTGTAGTTATTACTGATGCAGAGTGGAGGACTCAGAATATTTGCTCTGTTGCCAATCCGTGATCGCTCAGTCAAGTCAGCCAACCCTCTGGCAAATACCTGTCATGAGGCAGCTGGGGCAGGTGGGTCTTGGGATTATAATGGTGACTAAGAGAGACACAGACCCTCCCTCACTGAGCGTGCACCTAGCCTGGGAAACAGACAACAAACAATTATTAATGCAAGATAAGTGCTATAATAAGAGGTCAGGGGCTGGAGTCCTGCAGCAAGAGACATTTACATTGGGATCTGAAGGACTAACAGACGCTGGCCAGAACAGGGGCTCAGCAGTGGCAATTGGTGGTTTAGTGATTGAATTGCAAGAGGAGTGATGTTTGTTTCTCCTTTGAATTTCTTTCTAGGATGTTCAGTCCTTCTCCACAATGAATGAGTGTTACTATGATAAGCGGATGGACTTTTTTTACAATAGGAGCAACACAGACACTGCCGATGAGTGGACAGGAACGAAGCTTGTGATTGTTTTGTGTGTTGGAACATTTTTCTGCCTGTTTATTTTTTTTTCGAATTCTCTAGTCATCGCAGCAGTGATCAAAAACAGAAAGTTTCATTTCCCCTTCTACTACCTGTTGGCTAACCTAGCTGCTGCGGATTTCTTTGCTGGAATTGCCTATGTATTCCTGATGTTTAACACTGGCCCCGTTTCAAAAACTTTGACTGTCAACCGCTGGTTTCTCCGCCAGGGGCTCCTGGACACTAGCTTGACCGCCTCTCTGACCAATTTGCTGGTTATTGCCGTGGAGAGACACATGTCAATCATGAGGATGCGGACCCACAGCAACCTGACCAAAAAGAGGGTGACGCTGCTCATTTTGTTTATCTGGGCCATCGCCATCTTTATGGGGGCGGTCCCCACGCTGGGCTGGAATTGCCTCTGTGACATCTCCGCCTGCTCTTCCCTGGCCCCCATTTACAGCAGGAGTTACCTCATTTTCTGGACTGTGTCCAACCTCGTGGCCTTCTTCATCATGGTCGTGGTGTATCTGCGCATCTACATGTATGTCAAGAGGAAAACCAATGTTTTGTCTCCGCATACAAGTGGGTCCATCAGCCGCCGGAGGACACCCATGAAGCTGATGAAGACGGTGATGACTGTCTTAGGTAAGGAGACCAAGTGAGCCGTTATTCCCATCCATTCAGCAGATCTTTATTGAGCACCTAGAGTCGGCAAGCTGTTTACTAGGTGGGAATGCAGGAGTGAACAAGAACAGTCGTAAATCCCCAGGCTGCTTGGAGCTTATACTGTAGCAGGGAAGACGACATAAGTATTCTAACAGGGATAACAAAATAATTTTATAATACATTTTAATATAACACTTACCAAATAAGATAAGGAGGCCAAGCAGGTCTAGTTGCAATTCTAGCTTCAGATAGAAGATGACTTTTGAGCAGATGGGAAGGTGGTGAGGAAGCAAGCCCTGTGTGTCTGGGGAAGGGCACCAGCAGGAGATGCAGGAAGCGTAGGAGCCCGGAACAGCAAGGAGGCCAGTGTGGCTGGAGTAGAGCAAGCCAGGAGAGTGGGAAGATACATGGTTGGAGGGTTAATGGGAGGTGCTGGGGCCACTCAGATCATGGAGGTCTGTGTAGTTATCGTAAGACGAGAAGCCATGGGAAGGTTTTGAACAAGGGAGTAAAGTGATTGGACCTACATTTTGATGGTATCTCTTTGGTTGCCATTTTGTGAGGAACAAGGGCAAAGGCAAGAAAATTGCTTAAGAGGGTATTTCAGTACTCAGAGTGGTGATAGTGACTGGGACCAGAGGGCAGCTGGGAGGTAGTGCTGTGTGGTTGGATTCTGGATGTTTTCTTAAAGGTAGGTGATAGGATTTGCTGACGAGTAAGTATGAAGCAAGGTGAGAGGAGGAAGGAGAGTGGGGAGTATCATTCACCGAGATGGGGAGGCTGAAGAGGTTTGTGGGGAAGATCAGGAGTTTGGTTCTGGACAAACTAATTTTAGAATTGTATTCAACATCCAAGTGAGTTATTGAATCAGGAGTTCAGGAATTAAGTCAGAACTGGAGATTCACAGAGTCATTGGGGGAAGAAATGGTATTTTAAACCTCCAGGCTAAAAAAGCTCACGGTGGTAAGGTGAATGTGGATAGTGAACGTGGAGAAGAGGACCAAAGAACAAACCTTGGGGCATTCCAGTGTGAGGAGGGTGGGAAGGCAAGGAACAACCAGCAAAAGAGCAATCCAGGGAGTAGCTGGAAAACCCCGGGGGAATATGGTGGCTTAGGAGCTGCCAGAAGAGAGCCATCAAGGAAAGGGAGTATCAGCAATGTTAATACTCTTGGGAGGTGGAGTTCAATGAGGTCTTACATGGCTTAGCTTAGCAAACAAGTAGTTTTTGGGTGACTTTGAGGAGATCTCATTTGGTACAACCAAGAGCCTGATCAGAACAAAATGAAGAAAGGGAGGAGAGGCCTTAGGATAGCACGTTGGAACAGCTCTGAGGACTTTTGCTTTGCACTGCCAGCCCTGTCCCCAGAAGACATATTTCATGCAAAAAAATTTCCCTTTGGTTTATTTTCTCTCTGGTACGCTGCCCCCCAATTCCAGTCTGGGTTACAGGTGGAATTGGTGCTGCGTGGGTTCACAGGCCTTGTCTTCTATGTTAGAGAGGCCATTTCTTACCTTGTGCGATGGCTACAGCAGTGGGGACTATTCCTGAGTGAGGTCCCAGAGCATGTTCCTGTCAAGTCCTGATGTGAAGGAATTCTTGGGCAGCAATTCATATTAGAGGATGCAGGGAATATGTGGTGTGGGATGGGAGCTATCAGGATATCTCTAGGTCCTGAAATTGCCAGTAAGATATGGAAGTCAGAAGACACACTGTGATTGTTAAAATGATTTCAAACTGAGGATTTATTTTAGTTAACAAATATTTGTATAGTCCTTACTATGTGTCAGGCATTGTCCTAAGTGTTTTGTAGATAATAATCTCTTCTACCCTCATGCCAATCTTGCGATGTAGGTGGTACCATTACCCTCATTGCCCAGATGAAGAAACTGAGCAGAGCAGCCTGCCCAGGGCCACTCAGTGATGAATGCATAGGGGCGCCAACACTCACTCTGCCATTGGCCTTTGGAGCCCACATGTTTAACACCCTACTCTGCAACCAGTTTTAATTTATTTGAACTTTTACTGGTTTCCCTGGTTTCCTCTTTGTCCCATCTTCTGCTTTGACCATGTCATTCTTCATTTAGCCCCTTGAGAAGAATGTAGGCTAAGAGCGAGAAAAGGAAAGGGAGGGTATCAGATTAATCAGTTTTTCCATCCTTGAACTAGACAGGATATTGATGTTTTTGGCAAAGAGTAACTCACATTCAGTATTTATTGGTATTGTCCATGAATTTGCTCTTTTCCCTTCTTGACTTGCAAGCATCATTGTTTGGCTGTTTTGAAACATTACCTTCCTGATTAAAGAGAAAACTCTCTTTTTTCAGCATCTGATGTATCATATACAGTGTGATAGAAAAGGTATAATCTTATGTGTGGAGAACAGGACTCCATAGGATAGTCATGGTCACTAGCTTCAGCTTTGAAGGTAACTTTGCCTAGAATGGTTACAGAAGGGTAAAATACAGGAGCGGTATGGTTTTGGCAGGTGTGGTTGGATAAGAGGGAAGAAAACGGAATAAAGAGTGAAATTGTTAAGTAGGATAAGAGAAGTTGTGGTGCTGACATGGAACAATGTGGAGGAATTGGTTCATGGCGGGAAGACGGTTTGATGGCAAGGACCTGGGGAAGTTCCTTAGCGGTGAGACAGAAAGGTCTAGTGGAAGATGAGAAGTCTGGGGACAGAGGAAGTGAAACTGAAGAGCTGGGTGGTTTGAGGTTTTTTGAGTTCTGGATCCTGATTTCTTTGGGTTATAGAAGGTATGGTTTTAGCCTCAAATCTGTCATTTCCTATAAGGGTGATCTGAAGTACATTATTAGCTCACCTTTTCCTGGTTAAATTTCATCATCTGAGGTAGAATAGATCATCTTTAATAAATTCTTTCCAAGTTGTAAAATCCAGTGATCCTGTTATAACAGAAAGTAACCAAAGTCCACACAGAGTTCAGTGTGTTGACTGTGTATCAAAGCACAGAGTCTTTTTCCATGAAAGCATCTACCATAATATCTCCTTAGGGAAGAAACCCCTCAGTTGCTCACTGTGATGCATGTAAGAATGCTGTTGGCTAACACGAGCGTCTCCCAAATGATAGTATCTTTGAAAAATCAACAGTGCTGGCTCTGCCACCATTGTAGTTACTGGTTCTAAGTATGTGTAAATTAATAGCTTCATACTTATTTCTGTACGGAATACCTGATTTAATCATTTAAACCTTTTTCTTATGTCGATATATATGTTGCAGGAAAGGTTAATTTAAGATGCAAGTTTCTTATAAATGTGCCTTCTTTTAAATATTAGAAAGTCAATCATATATATTGTCTTTTTTTTAAGATTTTATTTATTTATTGGACAGAGAGAGACACAGCGAGAGAGGGAACACAAGCAGGGGGAGTGGGAGAGGAAGAAGCAGGCTCCCAGCGGAGCAGGGAGCCCAATGCGGGGCTCGATCCCAGGACCCTGGGATCATGACCTGAGCCGAAGGCAGACACTTAATGACTAAGCCACCCAGGCGCCCCTATGAACTGTCTCTTAAACACCATCTAAAAGGCAAAGAGTTGCTTAAATTCAGGGAGCTGAATCTCATTTCAGAGAATGAAGATGGGATGGACAGGTGGAGTTGGGGGATGGCTTCTTGGAGGGCTTGGGGTGTGATGTGGAAGGATGGGTAGGATTTGAATGGGCAGGAGGGAAATTTTAAGTCAGAGAAATGGCAAAATCAAAAGTGACAGTAGAAACATCTAAGCTTGAGTCCAAGGAAGGCCCTTGCAGGTGCGTGTTGTGGTACAAGAGAAAATAGCTCAATTGTGCTCCCTTGGGCAGCACATAGACTAAAATTGGAACGATACAGAGAAGATTATTAGCATGACCCCTAGGCAAGGATGACACACAAGTTCATGAAGTGTTCCATATTTATTCAGCCATCAAAAAAAAAAAGAAATCTTGCCATTTGCAATGACGTGGATGGAACTAGAAGGTATTATGCTAAGTGAAATAAGTCAGAGAAAGACAATTACCATATGATCTCACTCATATGTGGAATTTAAGAAACAAGGCAGAGGATCATAGGGGAAGAGAGGGAAAAATAAAATGACGAAATCAGAGAGGAAGACAAACCATAAAAGACTCTTAATCATAGGGAACAAACTGAGGGTTGCTGGAAGGGAGGGGGGTGGGGGGATGGGGTAACTGGGCGATGGACATTGAGGAGGGCACGTGATGTAAGGAGCACTGGGTGTTATATAAGACTGATGAATCACTGAACTCTACCTTTAAAACTAATAATACATTATATGTTAATTAATTGAACTTAAATTAAAAAAAAAAATGAAAGAAAATAGCTCCATTGTGAGCCAGGAAAGTTTGGTTGGCCATCCTCTTTGGAAGGAGAGTGGGAGACCAGATGACCTCTGTATTTCTTTCCAGCATTAGTATTTTGGTTGCACACAAAGCATACAGAGCTGGACAGGGGGCAGATTTTTTTCCTTGTTGGGGGAGGTGGCAATGGTGATGATGGTGGTGTGGCTCTCGCATGTGTGTATGAGTGGAAAGGCATCTAGGCATTGTGTTCCCATTTTAGCAGCCCTGAGGCAGAAGGCTTGCTCATTTCTGAGTCATGATGTGTGATGAGCCCTTTACATGCAAGAAGTTGCTTATTGAATGTTCCCATGGAAGAGACATTGGGGACATATGATCCTGCTTTCTATAGGGCACCAAGGCCCTGCCTCAGAGAGTCATATATTTTGAAATCCTACGTGTTAACAAGCCTAATCAGCCTTAGCAACTAAACAAGAAGCCCCCCATGGAGAAACGTCTCATTTATTGTCAGACAACACACCCTGTGAGCTGTACACACAAGGATGTTCTGTTTCCGCAGAAAAGGGTTGGATTTTCTTCTATTTTGCACTGTCTTGAAAGGTGAAAGAAAAGAAGGCTGAGGGGGATTTGTGAACCATACACTGGAAATCTTCCATAAAAAAAATCTTCTATAAACCTTCTTGTTTCTTAGGGTGGTGTTTCCCAAACCTCAGGTTGTGACTCACTGGCAAGTGACAAAATCAATTAGGAGATTGTAACCGACACTTCCTGTGTGTGCACAGGATTGTAATATAAAATGTATTTCTTAACACGGGTTATGGTCAAGTATGTTTGAAAAGCCATGGTCTTAGGGTCAAGGTCTTTTTTCCGGCCAATAATGACTGAAATCTTTTAAATTACGAGAAGCATTATGGTGAAGGGACCTTGAAAAGGTTTGTGGTAATTGAAACAAAGAGCTGGGTGTTTTTCTTGTCATTTCTCCCTCCCACCCCTCCACTTAGGTCAGTGCTAAATCCTCCTTGCTTTCTCTCAGGGGAGAGAGCAAAGAGGCAAAGTGCTTGCAAAGAAACAGTGCTGGGAGTTCTCACACTGGAAGGAAATGGGTGAAAATTAAGTCCATCACGAGCCTTGCTAGAATACTAATAATCATACATGATGTTTCTGCAGCACTGTCTTTTTTAGTGTTTTAATACATGTTCTCATTCCATCTCGGGAAATCCTGCAAAATATTATAGAATAGATATTATTCTATTTTCCTGCCTCTCCCTTAGACGCGTCCTCCACTCAGTTATAATTGTTTATGGGTTTTCGTTTGGCGTCTCTAAGCCTTGCGCATGGTGGAATACCTTTCCCCTTGTTCCGGCTGGGAAACTCTTGTTCGTCTCATAAGACTCAGCTCAAGGGCATATCTTCTGTGAATCTTTCCTTGCCCTACCGAGGTAAATCTGCTTATGATGTCCTTTGGGCTGCCTCTCTATTTTGTTTATATTTCATCCACTTAATTGTTACACGCCCTCATTTTGAACCAGAGTGTGTGTGCTTTGAAGTCAGAGATGGTACCTTATTTATCTATCTTTGCGTATCTGACATGGAGCACACTGTCGGGAACATATTTGTTGAGATTATAATAGAACGAGTGAATGAATGAGGAAATAGAGGTTTAGGGAAGTTAAGTGGCTCTTCAAAAGCTGGAACCGAAAGTAGAAACTGGGTTTCCTCACATCCAGCCTGGCCTTTGGCAGGACCTGGCTGTGACAGACCTGTGAGGTGGATGGTGACTGAGGAATGGCTGTGTCTCCCATTTTATAATATGGGAAACTGAGGTCTTAGAAGGGTGAGTGGTAGCGCTGTCTTGGGAAGAGGAAAACAAATGAACATTTTTGAGTGCCTACCAGCAGGTAGTCTACGAGTTACATGCTTTGGGGATTTCATCTCACCTACCCCTCATAACAATGCTACGCAGATCTGTTTTGTGGAGAAGGAACTTTGGATGGACTTAAGCATCTTGCCCGTAGACCCATATTAGCAAAAATAATAACAGTTAACATTCACTTTGTGTTATACATGGTTCTGAGCACTTGGCATGTTCATTTAATCTTCGTGACCGCTCTTTGAGGGAGGTCCTGTTGTCATTGCCAGATGAGGAAACTGAGGCCCAGAGAGGTTCAGTGGCTTGCCTGAGATCAGTAGCAGAGCTGAGATTTGAATCCAAGCAGATTGGCTCCAGGACCCCACTCTTCAGGGTTAACCAGCAGCTTCACATAAGTGATAGGGATAGAACAACAGTGACCCTAGTAATGAGGTTTATAACTTGTATCTTCCTTGATTTCTAGTTATTTCTGTAAAGTCACTTGAACTGTCAACATCGAGTTCACTCTTGATTTGTTCTAAAGATTTTTGCCGTATGGTAGTGACCACTGTGACGGCATCTCTTGGGGAATGACAGCTGCCCTCTCTTGAAACTTTATGCAGGACGTAGACGGCAAGAGCAGGTGCTTGGCAATAGGGAGAGAACCAGATTTCAGTCCTGGCTTTGCCGCTTCCAGGTTGCGTGACCCTGAGCAATTTCCCTGACGCTCTGTGACTTAGTTTCTTGCACGTGGGGATACTGTCAGTGCGTCTGGCGTGGCAAGGTTTTGAGGATGCAGGGGGAGAATGCACGTACACGCTCCTGGTGTAGTGCTCGGCACATAGTGTGTGCTGATCAGTATCGGCTACTCTTCCTAGGCCTTCGTTTGACTCTGAAGAGCCTGGCCCCGCGTTTAAGCGGAGTGCCCTTTTATTCCCAGTAATGTCACAGGTCCTGTAGGAGAGGGAGGCCAGTGGCCATCACGACGGCAGGTTTTGTAATGTGGATGGATGGTCAGGAGGAAGTTGCCCGGGAGGGGGGCTGCCTGACAGCTGGCGTTGGCACCAACTCAGTTCCTGGAGACCCAGGCCAACCTGACTACGTGGGCGCCACAGAACTGAAAAGCTCTCAGTTTGCATTACTAGGCCCTGTAAACACCAACCCCAGCCCCGAAATGCTGTTAATGATTCCTGTCTCTGACAGATGATCTCTGCATTAATAATTCATTTCACTTTTGCAACATTTATGAATAAAACATTATAAGTGAGACCCTGACCATTAAGTATTAGCTTAATAAAAACCCCGTAACACGGCACCACCATCTTGCGTGTAATCTAGAAGACATTCCTCCTAAGAAACAGTCCCGTCTTGCTAATGAATCCTGCCAGGATGCCTTGTTAGTCGAGTCCTGTTACCGCCTATCCCAGGGCTGGGAGGTTGGCTCTTCATCTGAAAACAGCTGAGACCAGAACCTAGGCCTTTTGATATTATTTATGAGTTTCATCAATGACATGTCCTTGTTTCATTAAAAAAAAAAAAAAGCGGACACACGCACACACACACGCACACACAGAGAAACTGGGAGTCAAGAAATGCTAACAGAATCCCGGGAAATCCTGCATCTGTTTGCAGCTTTCGTAGCCAGGTAGCGGCTTCTGCCTTGCAGAAGCCTTCTTGCCCTGTTTGCTGCCTTGCATGCCTGAGTTATCAAATACCTGTTTAAGAAAAAAGTGAGAGCTTTGCTTTAAGAAATGCTGGGACGATCAGATCGTTGGCACGCGGGAGCTCTCTTGTTGCTGGGCAGTCCCATCAGGCAGAGAATGAGTAATTCTTTTCAGAGTCAAGCCATCCAGGCACCAGGACTTAGTACATTGAGTTCAGGGGGTGTTCAAACTTTTGTTTTAAAACAGCTAATCCAGGGAGCACCTTTGTTACAGAGCCGTTTTGTGTGTGCTTCGTGGCATCGCCACAGGCGCGTTCGGGGAGGGAGGCACCGGCTTGCAGGGTGAGCTGGGAGTGCTCACGTGGCCCCCCTGGGTTGTGGCCTCCCACAGTACTATTTGCCATGCGCCCTCTGTCCTCAGGGGGACACGGTGATGGAGAAGACCTCGCTGTCTGATGTTACAAGGAGGACAGCTTCAGGTTCAACCCCACTGTTGTGTGCCCCTCCATCCCACCTCTCCAAGTTGCCTTCGCTGCTTCAAAGCCCGTCCACCCAGATGTGTGGGTGGAAGGCTGTGCCTCCCCCCGCCTCTACCTAGGGAGCTGTTAGGGTCTCTCTGGCTCTCAGTTCTTTTTTTTTTTTTTTTTTAAGATTTTATTTATTTATTCGACAGAGATAGAGACAACC
Source organism: Ursus americanus (assembly GCF_024610735.1). NCBI lineage: Eukaryota > Metazoa > Chordata > Mammalia > Carnivora > Ursidae > Ursus > Ursus americanus. The sequence continues at coordinate 37,464,601 of NC_142138.1, read as the reverse complement.
AGTGAGAGAGGGAACACAAGCAGGGGAAGTGGGAGAGGAAGAAGCAGGCCCATAGCGGAGGAGCCTGATGTGGGGCTTGATCCCACAATGCCGGGACCACACCCTGAGCCGAAGGCAGATGCTTAACCGCTGTGCCACCCAGGCGCCCCTGGCTCTCAGTTCTTTTTCCCCCTTCTGCTTCACTCCTTCACATGCCTCCCTGTGCAGTCAGATCAAAAGTCATCTTTCCAACTCATTGTTCTCATTTCCAGTACAATCCCTGCCCTACCTTCTTTCTTCCATTTCTTCCACACACCCCTTCTGTTCTGTCATACTAAACACAACTCAGTTTCTTTTATTCCCCCAGCACACTTCCTCCTTCAGAACGGTTTTTCTTTTTAAAGAAACCTGAAACCTTCCTCTTCAGCTGGAACAAACAGTGATTGAATCTTTCCCAAGTGTGAGGTACAGAAACATTTCTCAAATTCTACCTTTGTGTTTCCTCCAACTTCACTGAAGAATAACGGACAATCGCAGCTGGGTCTGTTTAAAGTATCAGACGGGATGATGTGATACACATACACATTGTGCAGTAATTACCAAGGTTGAGATAATTTATACATTCATCTGAGCCTCCCGCCCGCCCTTCCTTCATTCCTTTTTTTTTTTTCCAGTGAAAATGCTTATGATCTTTTCTCAGCCACTTCCCAGTATGCAGTACTGTATTCTTAACCGTGGTCATCATGCTGTACATTAGATCCTCGGTACTTACAATTCTTTTTTTTTTTTTTTTAAGATTTTATTTATTTGACAGAGAGAGAGACAGCCAGCGAGAAAGGGAACACAAGCAGGGGGAGTGGCAGAGGAAGAAGCAGGCTCCCAGCGGAGGAGCCTGATGTGGGACTCGATCCCAGAACGCCGGGATCATGCCCTGAGCCGAAGGCAGACGCTTAACGACTGCGCCACCCAGGCACCCCATGAACTTAAAATTCTTATAACCAAATATTTATACCTTTTGACCTACATCTCCCCATTCCCCCTCCCCTTGGCATCCACCATTCTAGTCTCTGTTTCTATGACATTGGCTTTTTTCTTCCCTTTTTTTCCTCTTTTTTTCCCCTTACAATTCCACATATAAGCGATACCATGTACTGTTTCTCTTTCTCTGTCTGCCTTTTTTCACTTAGCAGAGATGTTCCATTACCCAACTATATCCAGTGCTCCGGCCAGCACCCAGCCAGCCTCCTGGAAGGTTTAGACTTCCAGAACTCAGAAATGCCTTCTCTTAGGGCCCCGATTTCTGCAAAGGGGAATGTGGCTATTGTCTGTTGCCCAGGTGTCACACCACTGGGCTCGTACCTGGGATAGCATGGTAGGTGCTGACCCATGGTAGAATTTTATCAAGTCTGTGCTCACACTGTTTGTATTTTTAGACTCACAGCTGGGGGCCCGCTGCCTTGTGTGTAGCTAAAGCAAACAGGTTGGGTGGGAATTGGGAGTAAAGGTGTTTTCTGGGATCATGGCCTGGTCAGACCTAGGGATCAATGTAGAAGCTGGGATAGAGGTCAGGTAAACCAGAAGTATTGGCTGGGGGACACCACAGATGAGCAGCCCTCGCCCTGCTCTGACAGTTGTCCCTCTACTCCAGCCGCCCACTCTCCCTCACCACCAGATTATTGGTATAACTGCAGCGTGTGAGAAGGAAGGATCCCATTACCTCAAAAACTCAATATCTGTTGAGAGGTTTGTCCAAGTTCACCTTGTAAATCATTGCTGGTATTGTGGCCAGAGCTCTGGACTTCCAAGTTCCTGCTTCTTCTAATGGGTCTCCCTTCTTGCCTTGGTGAAATATACCTGTCCTTGGATGGCTAAGTGACCGTGATATATACCGGAGTTGTTTGTTTTCATCAAGTCAGAGAGTTCACGGCCCAACACTGGGCCCATTTTATCCTTTTGGATTTCTGAACAGGAAGAGAGTTCTGGTTTTTACATTTTCTCATCGTAAACATTTATTGGGCACCTCTGCCCTAAAGGCACTACGAATCTGTGCTTGTTCTGATGTTTTATGGTTGTCGGGAGATGACCAAGGTTCGTGAACCAACGGTATGGTTGTCGGGAGATGACCAAGGTTCATGAACCAACGGTTGGGTCATGTGTGAGATAGATTACACAGAGGCAGGTCTGCTCCGTTGGCATTTTGTACATAAGATTTAAAGGGAACTCTGTTTATAGGCTGATCTGAGAAAATAAGAAGGTTACCAAGAAAAAATAACTAATAGGATAATCAAAGGAACAAATAAATATACAGAAGGGCCAAGTGAGGGGGCCCAGGCAAAAAACACTGTGGGCTTGGATGGTCTGCGGAGGCTTCCTTGAAGAGGCAGGATATGAACCAGATCTCAGTATAACAGGTGGAGAAGAGAGGGCAAAGCCTTGCAGACAAGTGGAATGGCAGGATGGAAGACAGGCATACACATATCCAGGGAGACCATACTGGGGCCAGGAGTGGGAAGAAGGATGTGGTAGACTGATTTCTGGAATAAGGGGTTTGCAGAGTAATGACAGTCTGGTTTGAGAGGCATACTAGGGTCAGAGAATGGAAGGCTTTGAGTCCTAAGATGGTGTGGACTTCATTGTGCAATGTCTACAGAGGCCAGGCAGATGGCATGGGTGCCTGGGTTGGCCTTGGATTTATAAGGCAATAGGGAGGGGTGGCACCTGTGGATGCCTGGACAGATTCAACTCTTGTTAAAAGACTCTACAGGCCAAATTATATAGTCTGTGGCCACAGCTAAACTGTCTTATCTGGCAATGGAGAGCCCTGTGGGCTCTTGAGGGCATTGATGGGTTGAGAGGAAGGTGGGAGTTGCTAAACGTAGAATTTTAGAAAGATGGGGAGAGATCATTTAGGAGATTGCTGGAATTGGCCCAAGGCTCTGTGGGTGGTAGGTAGGTCAGATGCCACAGAGAAGGCAGAGCTGGACTCTTCTGGAGCAGGAGGGTACAGCTGTCAGCAGAGGCCAAGTCTTCATGGTCCGGGAGGAGCAGCCAGGGAAGCCCAGCAGCGGAGCAGAAGGGGAGCAGGCCAGCGGAGCATGAGCTTGCAGAAATCTGGCAAGAGGCCGAGATCGAATAAGCAGAAGGCCAAGGTCAGAGACACTTGGAAACAGGAAGCAGAGATCCATCCCGGAAACTAAGATCCAGGGACAGGAATTCATCCTGGAGACAGATTTCTTAAAGCCTTTGAGTTTTACCCTTTCTCAACCCCCAGCTGACCTCGCCTTCCTTGTTTCCTTCTAACCAAGAAGATAGAAGTTGTCTGGTGTGAATGTTCCTATTACATCTCCCTCCACCATTTTAGCTCATCCACAAAGGCCTCACTTTACCTTCTAGCTTTCTACGAGAGCCCATTACTTCCAGCCTCCCCAGAAGCCTATTCTCATTACTCTTGCTCTGCTGTGTATTTGACCATTAAAAAATACAGCCCCTGGCCTTCCATCCCCTTTCTAACTACTGTTCTATCTTTTCTCTTCCATTTCATATCCTATTTTCTTAATACCCCAAGCCATGGTAAGCTAGCTCTGCCCCTGTTAAGATTGTGCTGATGAAGCCACCATTGTCCTCCCAACTGCCCGCCCCAGTGATCTGACCTGAGCTCCCGGCTGCACAGCTGCCTGTCTCAGGCCACCCTTTGATGGTTTCTACCCCCTTCAGTTCCTTCTCTATCTCCTGTCCAGTCCCTCCCATCTCTGGCCATCCGAGAAATGCCCTTTGTTCCTGTCCCCTGTGGCTGCCCAAGTTCTCTTAAGATGACCTTCCTCCTGTGGCTTGGACTAGTGCCCCTTTGTCTGCTCAAAGCTGTGTCTCCATCCTTGGCCTCTCTCACGAGATGCAGATCTCTCTTTCCAGCTGTGGGTTGCGCGGACACAGCCAAATGCCCTACAGGCCTGGCGACTTCATCTTCCCCTATAAACCTGCTTCGTGGGTCGTGTTGCACGTCTGCAGTGGAGGTCCCACCTGCCTTCTGGAACGCTTAGTATGGCCATCTCTCTCACCATCTACATCCAGTTAGTCACCGCATCTACTTGAGGGGAGCCTCAAATCTTACGCATCCCCTTAGACTGAGTCTCACCATTCTGTTGCTTACCATCATCGCTGGGTTCCCTCCTGCCAGCTTTTCCTGCCCCAGGCCTTCCTACATACTGCCAGCTGACGCACCATCCTAAAACACACAGTGAACTCTGTCTAATCTTTTCTGGGCCCTTCTTGCACTCTAGATAAAGCCCAAATTACCAAGCTGGAATTCGGAGGCCACTTTCACAATTCTGGTCCCAACCTCCTTTTCTAAACATCCCCCCTCCCACACAGCCCAGGCGTCAGTGGTGCGAAGCTTCTCCCCATTTTGCTGCTGTGCAGGGTCTGCTTAATGCTGTTCTTGGGTAATTTTTTTTTTTAAACATGGGTGCTAGAGATAGACCACTTGTTTGTTTGTTTTTAATTCTTTTAAAAAAAATTTTTAAAGTAATCTCTACACCCAACATGGGGCTCGAACTCATGACCCTGGGATTAAGAGTAGCATGCTCTACCACTGAGCCAGCCAGGTGCCCCTCTTAGGTATTCTTAGCATCTCTCTTTTAAGATCCTTCTCTGTGATAGTTTCTGACCCTCCCAGAGTTAATTACCCAGAGCTTCTAAAGCATACTATTTATATGTATAAAAGTATTTAGCCTGTTTTATTATGATTCATTTGCTAAGTGCTTGTATCTCTGACGAGACCGGGCTTGTCAGGGACGGGACTGTGTCCGTCTTCATTTCCGTAGTGCCTGGCACACGGTAGTTGTGCCGCGGTGGCGTAGCAGAAGCAAGTGGTTGTGGGCTCTGTGGCTTAGCAGCTGAAACTCCGTCTCTTCAGTAACATGGAATGAACCCTCGGAAGGGCAAAGAAGTGGTCCTACAAGACGTTTGTGCTAACTTATGGGCTACTACTGGACTCTCCTCCATTTGCTCTGACTTGGAAGGGAAATAGTGTTCCTTTGCTTTAAGGCAGCTTGCACGTTAGAGACTGTCATGAGCCTAGAGAATCTTTAGGTTTCCTGAGTCTTCTTTGCTGGCCTCTGTGTAATAAGGGATCATGTAGACCTGACTGCGGGTGTCTCTCTGGATGTGGAGAGGGACAATGCCAAGGACCAGCCATTGGATTCTGGACTTCTGTCACTTGGGGTGAGGGGCAGTGCTAGCCTGGGGATCCTGCAGGGGCAGTCTGGAAGTTCTTAAGTTGAGGGCTTTTTTGAATTCCTTTAAGTTTAGGAAGGGGAGGTAACATAGGAGAGTTCAGTGGGTGGTTGGGGTCAGCCAGAGGAGGCTCAGTGATTGTGGGGTAGAGGGGCTGTGGTCTTCAGGACCCACACGGAAAGGTGGGGCTCTCTGGTCTGAGGAGTTCTCTGGGACTTGGCTCTGTAGCCCTTCTGAGGCACGTTAGGCTAGTCTCTGGGGACCTGGGAACCTCCTGCCAGACCCCTTCAGGGTCTCAGGAGAGAGTAGCCATCTTGGATTGTTCAGAGACTGGTGTGACCAGGCACGAGATGTTCAGAGAACACAGCTGAGCCAGGGTGCGCGGGGCTCATGAGCCAAGGGCAGCCTTGGACAATAGAAAAGAGGGTATATTAGGGTATAAGAGTTCTGTAAGAGAGGCCTCATTTTCTTAAGGTCCCCTGAAGGCATATTGGAATATATTAATGCATCTTCTGTAGTTATTAGTCGGGGGATAGTAGGCTGAGACAACCCTTTATCCAGTGAACGGGAAAGGCTGGATGCAAAGCTCATAGCACGTATATCTAGAGAGCTTTCTGGGCATTCACCAGGCATGGACGCCTGGAGACCTGAGAGGACAACTGGCCTGCTGGACCCTTGGCCCCCTCGGTGGAGCTTCTCCAACGCCTCCAGACCAGGAAAGGGTCACAACGTGAAGACCGAAAGTAGTAGGTGGGAGCTGCCACACTCAGATGGAAAGCATTTGTTCCCTTCAAGCTGCCACTGTCCAAGCTCTGCGGCAGGTGGAGGGCGGGGGCAGCTGGGAGGCTGGGGCCAGGGCTATGCTATGATGCAGGGCAGCAAGGAGCTGGCTGGATCTGGGCAGGCGCACAAAGGCCCGTGCCTGCTGTGTGAGGCAGTGCCGAGGGAGTGCCACAGGCAAATCGGGACAGTGGCAGCTTCTAGAGGCCAGCACAGTAGCATGGGCCCTGGAATAGTGCCAGGAGCTGGCAAGGAAGGCCCGGGGTCTAGGCAGGAGAGCTGGGGACAACAGAGACCACTTCTACCAACCACCAGGTGCAGGAAGCCACCTCAAATTTAGTAGTTGGAAGTCAGGGAAACTTGACTGCAGGTGGTGGGAACCCAGTCACTGAGCTGAGCCGAGCTGGGGAGCAGGATAGGCGGATGCGTCCTCTGGCACGGAGGGCTGCAGGGCCCTGGGGGACTGGCAGGAGGCAGGGAGAGGCCCAGGCCCAGCAGACCTGGAGTAGCAGTCAGGTCACGGTGGACACATAATTGGTGGGGCTAAAGTATAAAGCAGAGACCAGGAACAGGGCCGACCTGAGGCTGGGGGCTCCTTAGATTCTTCCTGATGAGAGGTGGGCTCTGACCGGCTCCCGGGGCTTGGCTGGGAGGGCTGCAGGGAGAGGGCCCAGACGGTCTGTTACAGAAGTGAGGTTGCAGGAGGTGGGGTGGGGGCATTGTGTCAAGATCACAGGCGGACAAGTCTCCCTCCCCTCCTGCACGCACGTACCACTTTCTGCCTCAGCGGTCTGCTGCTAGAGCCCTGACCTGCACGTTTTGAAGAAACTAGCCGGGTCCCAGGCAGAAACACTTCACAGAAACAAGAGTTACTATGGCGGCAGTGAGAAAACAGGAAAAATAGATTTAACAGGCGTTCAGAGGACAGACGCCTCAGGAAGGGGAGCAGCAAACGGACGAACCCAGCTTCAGAGCTTTACATGTGGATGACCGAAAGAACAACAAAAAAGTGCTTTATAAACAGAAGTTCAATGAAATAGACCCAAAGCAGATATTCTTAGAGAACATAAAATATTGTACCTATGTTTAAAACCTTTGGCAAATACCCCCTCACCCCAGTCTCTAGGAGCATAAAAGTCCCTCAGAAGTTCCAGGAGCACACTGAAGCCACAGCATCTGCTCTGAGGGGACCCATCTGTTTAATACACTTCTTCTCTCCTGCCTGTCTATCAAGAGACTTCAATTTTTGTCATTATCTTGTTCTTTTAGTTATCAGGACTAAACTATGTTGTTAGGTTGAAATTAGCCGGTTTGCATTTGTATCAGATCTCATTTGTTCTGACACAAACAATCCCTTTGTGGGTAATGGAAACAATTTAATGGTGTGGTCTGAAGGAGAAAACAATATTACTCAAGCTATTAACACCGAGGGACAGCTCGCTGACCTCTCACAATGACCTGCAAACTGGGCTTCCGATATTATTGCACTCCTGAGGAAGCCTGGAGGAAATCTCGCCCCAAGATGCTTTAGAGAGCACTTCATGTGAGAAAGTCACGAAAGGAAGAAGGAAGGATGGAAGGGAGGGAGGGAGGGAGGAAAGAAGGGGGGAGGGGAGCGAGGGAGGGGCCAAGACAGAGAAGGGGAGGCAGGACTTCTAACATTAACCTGATGACAACGTTGACTAGTTAGAGCTGCATGTCTTCAGTATCAGGGTTGGAATTGGGCACAGGAAGCTGTTGGACTAGTCTCTTGAAAATAAAAATTGCATGGGGTTCATATTGTGTTTTGAGATTCTCTAATAGAACTGGAACTTTCAGAGAAGTGCCAATTAGTCATAGCTTTTCGGAGCTTGATTCTGCGTGTTTGTTGACTCTCTTTGGGGCAGGGACTGCTGCATCTCGTTTGTCCTTATTGGCACAGCACGCTGCACATAGTGCGACTCAAGTAGTAAGCAAAAAAGTCTTCAAGAAGCCAGTCTTTTGTTGCTGTGAAACACCTCTGGATGACACTCTCAGGAAAAGAGAATAATTATTACGATTTAAAAAATAATATCTAGAAGCAATGTAATCAGTAGTTATGTAGTTGAAACATCTGTAAAATGCCCTTTTTTCTTTAAATGGGAAAACTTACGCGGGAATGCTTTTTGATGACCTTTGATGATCAGTAAACCTACTATCTTGAATTTGTTTATTATATTACTCAACCATGCTGGTGCTGGGGAATTGACAGAACTTTGTGATGCTAACACTTGCTTGCCTGAGGCTGAGGGCTTTGGAGCACACCCACCTTTTTAGAAATGAGCCCTCTTATTTGAAGCCTTGGCAAGAGTAATAACCTTTAGGATCACGGCTGCGTGGGACTGATAGTACACGTTGTCCTGTCCTCTTGTTTGTACATAATGGTAGCATTGCGTAACAAGCAAACCTTTAGAAACTTCCCAGTAGATGAAGTATCAGAATGACGGCTCCTGCTTTTTTCTAAAAGTCTCATTTTTCCTCCAAGTAAAGGCGTGTTTGTTTTAGCAAAGCCTGTTTTCTCTTCTTCTTTTTAATAGTCTCGACTATTTATTCTGAAGAGGTTTTCCTAAACAATTACGGTTTGGGGTGCATAAAAGCATTCATTTGAGCATAATTAAAGGGATTAATTGGGCTTGGACCAACACATTTGCAGGATAAGAAGCATAAAGTTTTTTCACTGTAGCTTTATTTCATTTTATGCTCCTAAGTGTGCCTGTCCCTGCTCCTGACTGTGCCAGGTCCCTTTCATCTGGGAGGGGCCGTGCCCTGCATGGCCTTTTCCTCCGCCTTCTCTCTGGGTAATACCTGGAATGGAATGAAGGTTTAAAGTTGGCGTTGGATTCTAATCCTGCAGTCTGAGGGAGAAATTCCATTTCTCTCCACCTGTTTCCTCACCTGTAAAAGTCCTACACAAATCCCTCCTAGAGTGTATTCTTTCTTTTTTTTTTTAAAGATTTTATTTATTTGACAGAGATAGAGATAGCCAGCGAGAGAGGGAACACAAGCAGGGGGAGTGGGAGAGGAAGAAGCAGGCTCATAGCAGAAGAGCCTGATGTGGGGCTCGATCCCATAACGCCGGGATCACGCCCTGAGCCGAAGGCAGACGCTTAACCGCTGTGCCACGCAGGCGCCCCTGTATTCTTAGGAATAAATGAAATTTAATGCTAACAAGAAGCTTCAACAAGAATATAATAATATGAATAATGGCTTCCTGAATTGACTTAGTAATTTCAAAATGTTTTCAAAACTCACCCCGTGAATTTAATTTAGCCAGTAACCCCAAGCAGCAGACAGGACAGAAATTCATAGCCACATTTTATGACTCAGGAATAAATAAAGCCTAGAGAGGTGACAAAACCTGTGAATCTGGACATCGAGACTAGAGCTCAGAATGTAAATAGTTTTATAAATATGAAAGTGCTTTGGCTCCAGAATTTAAATATGTTTAAATTCTTTTTTATTTTTGTTATCATGAATGTAGTCCTTGCTGGTTGTCAACATTTACATATTACAGGAATCTATGATTTAGAAAATGGAAGTCACCCTCAGTCCTGTCTTTAGAAAGGTCCGAACCACTGTTAACAGTTTGATGTGTCGTCTTGTAGACCCTTTCCCTGCAAATAATAAGTGTGTGTGCGCGTGCGCACACGTACTCCTCACACATACATGATAATGAGTTTTGTATAGAAATGTGTTGTTAATATTTATAAAAGTTGACCCAGCTTGCTTTTTTCACTTGACAATATATCTTGGATTTTTTTTCAGTCAGTATCAACATATCTAACTCTCTCCACAAGTGTATAAGATTACACAGTATTGCACAACCAATTAATGATATTTTACGGACTATTCTGATTTTTTATCCTCACAAATAATGCTGCAGTGAGCATCCTTAAAGGTACATCTATGTGCTTTTGTGGAACTATTTTTGTGGACGCTCTTGTTTGAGAATTAGTAAGTCAAGAAAATGCCGATTTGAAATGTCGTCAGGTATTTCTAAATCGTGCTCCGATAGACTCTCAGTCCACACTCTCGCAAGCAGCGCAGTGTCCTCCTCCTTATGCTTTCTGTCAGCACCGGGTTTTTACAACTCACACACCTTTACGTGAAGCATTTCTGCTTTAGCACAAGATGCTGGAGAGGGTGGAGCTCTCCGTCTATCAGCGCTTGACAGCAAACCACGCAGAGAAAGCAGAGAGGAGTAAATGAAAGCCGACAGGGAGGTGAGCATATGTTAAGCTAGAAATTGAGATATTTGCCTTCCGTTCCTACTGATTCATTCAAATAGTGTTCACGAAGGCCTGTTATGGGCCAGGCCCTATTTAGGTTCAGGGCATCGAATAATGAACAAGGTGCAGCTCCTGCCTTCACGCACTTGCATTCTCCTGTGGGGGAGCCAGAAACAGATAAATCAGAATATAATGTCAAGTCGTGTTAGGATCCCTGATGAAAAATAAAGCAGGGAAAGGGATAAACAGTGGCGGGGCAGAGACAGGGGAAGGCTAGGCTACTTTAGGCCGGGTGGTCCCAGAAGTTTCTCTGCTGACGTGCCAACTGCATAGAAACCCAAATGCAGTGAGGGCTGAGCCCAGTCACGATGGGGGACAGTTCCATTTAGGCAGGGCTGGCGACAGCAAGAGCAGAAGGCCTGAGAGAGGGGCGATTTGGCAGGCCTCACTGAGTTTTGATCTGCCACAAGAGGACCATTGGGCTACTTACTTTCTTTGTAAAAGGCCATGTTCCAGCGAATGAACTGGTGAACTGCTTGCGTCTCTATAGGAGGGTGCTGCTATTAGTGTTGACGAGAATTTAACCCCTGAAAGCCTTCGAAGTCTCTGCCAATGGCCAGCAGGTATGGAGCTGCCCACAGCCACCCCCCTGCCCTACCCCCCCTCCCGCCCCCAGCAAGAAGACCGTCCACACGATACTGATAGAAAGGTGAACTAGGCCCACTGCACCTCCAGTGTGGAGAAGGTTAGGCCTACACACTCATGATTGGGTCCTTCCTACTTCTTTGCCTCCTTAGAACCCACTTCACTATTACATGTGTTTTAATGCAACTGAAGGGAAAAGTCATAATTTAAAACAACGTTTGTTGGAAGGTGGTCACAGAGAGGAGCTTCCACACCCCAGGCCTGGGAAGTTACTCCTGTTTCTGAGGAGGGATCACTGCCCGTCTTCCCTCCCAACTCAGAGCTGCGGCCAGGGGCTTGAGGAATAGTTGTGTGCAGGGGGAGAGAGGACATGATGAAAGAAAGGAGGCAGTTTTAAGCGTGAGAATGGAGAAAGGAGTTAGAGTTTTCTGCAGGCTGGAGCCTTCTCCACAGGCTCTGAACTTTGGACACAGCCCTATCACCCACCAGGTCTGACTTGATTTCTGCAGTGTAGAGACCAAGATGGGAGTTTCCTTTCTCCTCAGTGCTGGGTCCCCTTTTTTTGACCTCATCTTTTACAGGAAGGATGAAATTGCTTTGCTATTCAGCTTAAAAAGGCTGAAGAATTGCTTCTGGGGTGTTTTACACTAATTTCTTCATGTCTCCACACGTAGTGAACCGTTTTTTTTCTTTGCTCCCTCCAAGAGTCTTATGCAAGAGGGCTCAAACAAGAAAAACCTCCTTGTGAACAAAACAGCACCCCTGGAAGACTTTGAAATCCATGCCAAATGTGATATTGAACTTGAAATTCAAACATAGGACTGTTATTATTATCTTCTGCTTCTAAAAGAAACTCCCAAATCTACCCTCATTTACCTACATAAAGAAAAAATGTGCTGACTCATAAGTACTTTAATAGATCATTTTTTTTAAATGACAATTTTTAAGAGGGCTATGAATAAACAGACTGATGAGGTTTGTAATCTGCACGAATACTTTTATTTTATCAAAATGAAAGCGAATCTACTTGAGAGTATTTCTTTAATATATGTCTTCAAAGCTCTAACTTATGAAGCTAAAGAAAATGTAAGGAAGATGATTTCTGCTAATTCATTTCCATCATTAAAAGCACTTGTGTAGCCCACACATTATCGTTTTTTTTCTTTAAACTCTCTGAGAACTTTTTGGCTTTTGACCATGGACTGAACTTCTTTTGTCTAAGACTCTAAAATTACAGCAAAAGATTCATTTGATAGTGGTGGCTATGACATATCTGGAAGAAACTATATATTTCAGTTTGCAGCCCTATACTTAAATTTGGAGTTCTATTCATGTATTAACTATCCTTTCGATTATAAAAACAGGAACCAACTCTTGTCACTTAGGTGAAAAAGAAGAACAGAAGTGTCATAGAACCCAAGGGTGTGTAGGTCACCACGCCTAGGGAATAGCCTGGCACCAGAGGCTGGAAAGCCCTGTGCTATCCAGGAAAGCCTACTCATTTTCTTCGTCTTAGTTTCTCCGATGTGCTTATTTTATTCTTACCTTCCTCTGCAAACTGCTTTTCTTCTCCCCAATCCCCCCAGCCTCTTCTGTTTATATTGTACAAAACATGGCAACTAATCGTTCCAACGTGTGTCTATCAAGGTCTCTGTCTTTCTGGCATTTATAAATTTTCTGGGAAGGGACTCAACTGGTCCAGGCTGGAATCAGATGCCAACCCTTAGACCATTCACATCTGACCAGAAGCTGCAGTCTAAGACGGGAATTTTAATTGGTCCGTTATGGATCTGGTGCTTCAAAGGAGCTAGTTTTGGTCAGGAGTGGACTCAGACATGCCAGGAGCTTCGCCTGTATAGCCATGTGGCTGGAGGATGCGTGTTTATGACAGAGACAGACAAGGGAAAACTGACAAAGACAGAGACAAGGAATATGAAACTTTGATACTGAGGGAAAGACCGAGACAGAGAGATTAATTGAGAGGGGTGGGAAGCTAGAAGCAGCCATCAGAAAAGAGGGAATCTGACTTATTGGTGTCCATTTTAATCCCAAAACATGAAGCCATGAACACCAAATGACATCAAAGTGTAGAGGTATAAGCTTGGAGAATGACAGAGCCATTCAGAATTTTCTAGAATCTCATGGTGGCTTCATCCACTTTCCTTTTTATGAAAGGACAAATTCCTCTTCAGCAAAATCCAGGGCTTCTCAGATTTTTAGTCATAATGGGGTCTTGTTGTCTCAAAATTTTTTAAATTAAATTAATTAGTAAAATATTATTTGTCATGAGATGCCATTGGTGGTTCTTGCAAACCTCTCAGGCAAATAAAAATGTTCATGATTTTGCAGTTTTTTAAGTAGGGTTTAATCTCCGTCACAAAAATGGGAAATGGAGTTTCAGGAATTCATTTTTGACATGTGATTTAGAAAGTAAAGCTGTGAACCTCAATGAATACTTTACTATTTTCACTGCTGATCATTGCCAAAGGATAGATTACTGCTGAGAACCAAGGGATAACATTAGAGTAAAAGTTCTGGTTGCTTTTTCTTCACCCGGAAATTCCCATGAGCATTTAAATGGCTTACGGACATGAGGGCCACAGCTTTGGATTGCTCAGCAAAGGGTCAACTCTGAATAAGACTTTTCTCTGTGTCTCCTTTGATGAAAACTAGCAACTGTTTTCAGCCCCTGGGGTCTTCATTTCAGTAACCTCTGAGCAAAGACAATATGCCTAACAAGAAACACAGTACTTAATTAACGCCACAAAACCCTCTCACAGTGTTTACTCTTTTGGTTATATCTTTTCTTAGACAAAATTTTTATCTCGAAAAGACATCTGCTTTGCTTTTAAGAGCACACAACTAAATCCCCTGTCAAGGTCTGAAGATGTAAGTTTTTTCACTGTCCATAAGTAATTTGTTCAGGGCATTTTTTCTATAAAACGGAGCTTCTTTGGTCCTAAACATTCCCACAAATCAGATATGGTCCTGTTAGTTTTAGGAAACATTACCTTGTAACTTTCTTCTAAATTTGGCCCTCACATGTGGCAGTATATCCTTTAGAGAAGTAAGTGGTGTGCTTTGAATCCTCTGGAACATTTTCTCTTCGGAGTTGGTTAGGAGCCCACTCCTTCATCTGCTGTTGTCCTTGTTGCTGTCTTGTAAAAGTCTACTGATGGGATATTTTGTAAGGAATCCTTCAGCGATGTCTCCGATGTATTGTAACAGATCTTTGGATGATGATATTTAATTTTAGAACCAGCATATATTTGAGGATTGTCACTTGATCTTAGCTCCTCTTGCCAGTAAAATTGAGCTAATGATATTTATTCCATTTCACAAGTGGTTTGAGTTCCTTCATTAACATGAAGGCTAATAATGGCAAACACTTATATAATCATTATATATGCCAGGAACTCCTCGAAGCACTCTACACGTATTAACTTCTTTAACTCTTACATGAATTATATGTTATCATTATCCCCATTCCAGGCAGAGGGGTTAAATAACTTGCTCAAGGTCACACAGTTAGTAATTGGAAGAGCTGAGATTTGGATGCAAGCAAGTGGGTTCTAGAATGTGCCCCCAACCTGTATCCCATATTGTTGAGCACTGTCATCCTGTATCAGTTCAGCACACATTTAGTAACTAGGAGACCACTCAAAACCAGACATGTCTTTTTCCTTTAGGACCTGTAGTCTATGGTACAGAAAATTGGGAAAAAGTATAATAGTACGTTTTATGAGAAACACAGGGGGCTCTGGGAGCACTTAGAAGCACATAATCCAGCTCTGAGAGATCATGCCAGCTTGCCTGTAAAAGGGGAACATGATAGTAGTTACCTCAAAGGGTTGATGCGAGGATTAAAGAACTTACTGCATAAAAATGCTTAGAATGGAACCCCTCACACTGAGTGTCGGCTACAACTTTTATTAAGGCAGCACTGGAAGCTGTGGAGTCATGTGAAGGACTGGCTTGTGGATCTTAAAGCATGTTGAAGGCAGAGGAAGCTGCAAGGACAAAGACCCAGGAATGAAAGATGGCGTGACCAGCTCAGGGCATTGCAAATAACGCAGAGCACAGAATAACGGGTCAGGGGAACAAGGAGGCCGGTGGGTCCGTCGGGGTGAGGTCATGAAGGAGCTGTCTCTCAGGCTGTGGACTTTGGGCTTGTCCTGAAGACTCTTCCACAGGGAGGTAGCTTCATCGGACTTTATAAACAGATTGCTGACCACATTTTGGAGGATGAATTAGACGGGGTAAATACTGGAGGCACGAAGGCCATTTGGAAGGTGATGAAATTAATGCAAGCTACAGATGATGATGATCTGATGTAAGGGACGGCTAGGCTGGATGGGAAGAAATGAACGGATCAGAGTGATATCGATGTGGTAGAATTGATAATACTTGATGACTGTTGCCATGTGTTCCATGAGGGGCAAGTCAAGGATGACACCCAAGTTTTTGGCCCCGACAACTGAGAGGAAAGTGATCCCAAGACCTGTAACTCCGAGCATAGAACGTGTATCTAGGAATGCAGACTGGAATCACGAGACCACGAGAGATGGTGGAGTTTCTAATGAAAGAAGGAGATCTACGAAGGAATTCATAGTGGATCCGGCATCCACACCGGGTGGCAAGGCTTTCTTAGCGTTCAGGCAGAGAGGCTACTAACCCGCCTGTTGGCACAGCTCTGCCGACCACAGTGATCCCCATCCACGGATACTGTTTGCTCCAAGGATCCTCATCTTGCCTCCTGGCCTCCAGGGTCTGCGCTGGTGGGAGGTGAGGAGCAACTTGTTTCTCCTCGAGTTAGCCTGGTGCTCTTTATGCCCCCAAATATGTGTTTTTCAGTGCTCTGATGTTCTAGGGAGATTTCTAGAAGTCCATCCTGTTACACCAGCTGGGACCTTAGAGGCCATCCAATGCAAGCATCGCAGGATGGTATTTCACAAGTAGACATGATAGGACCACGTTATGTGTTATTGTAAGGATACCATTTCTGAATCATTTTTCTTCTAGCTCCAAATAATAATCTTTTCACCCTAGTTCTTGTGCAAATAAAAATGTAAGTTTCTACCGTTTGATTTTACTATAGTCCAGCAAAGAGGTAGTATATAAAGCCTCACTGCCCTCTTGTCTTCATATCTCATTACCACTGGTAGTATTTCAGCCTTCCTTTTCTGTGACAACACACTGATATGAGTAGTGTGTGTGTGTGCAATATATATGCAGTAAAGACTTTACTAATGGACTGTATTTCCATGTTTTATGATGAGAAACTCCTGCCTAAGTTTGACATTCAGTTGACATTTCTGTTGACTCCATCAGAGTAATGTCACCTTGGTTTTTTTCTAGAATGGGAAAGGACCCCAGATTCTCTATGCTGGCCCCAAACTAACTCAGAATCTGCAGGGAGCAGAGGTGCTGACTCTAAGGAATCGGCCTAGAGGAGTTTTCTGTCTTTCTTTAAATAACTGAAGAGCTGTGTTCATAGAAAGTGAGTTTTTAGAATTAATAACTGATAGAGTAAGTGTTTTCTTTCAGTGATGGAATTACCTTTTTTCTTAAGAATATAGGTATTTTAATTTGCAGGCAGATCAGCCTTAATTGTATTATTTGCTAATAAGATTTACTTAACTATCTGTGTCTCAGTTTTCTCATCTATAAAATGATGCCATTAGGGCAACACTTTCGGGTCCCCTCCCTCTTTGGGAGCTTTGTACTGTCACTTTACTATTGCTCAATAAACTTTGCTTTGGGGCACCTGGGTGGCTCAGTCGGTTAGGTGTCTGCCTTTGGCTCAGGTCATGCTTCAGGGTCCTGGGATTGAGCCCCACATCGGGCTCCCTGCTCAGCAGAGTGCCTACTTCTCCCTCTCCCTCTGCTGCCCTCACCTGCTTGTGCTCTCTCGCTCTCTGTCAAAGAAATAAATAAAACCTTTTAAAAAAAAGTAAATGGGGCGCCTGGGTGGCACAGCGGTTAAGCCTCTGCCTTCGGCTCAGGGTGTGATCCTGGCGTTCTGGGATCGAGCCCCACATCAGGCTCTTCCGCTATGAGCCTGCTTCTTCCTCTCCCACTCCCCCTGCTTGTGTTCCCTCTCTCGCTGGCTGTCTCTATCTCTGTCAAATAAATAAATAAAATCTTAAAAAAAAAAAAGAATACAATAGTTGCGAACTTTAGAACTTTACATTTCATTTTTGGACCATGTTTGGAGATTTTTTAATATTTTATAAATGTGAGCAGTTTTGTATAAGGTCAGAAGATAAGTCATAAATATATATTGCTTAACTGTTTTTATGTTTGATGAAGAATCATATGCTCAGCAAATTGTAGAATGGATTTTTAAGTGAAAAAAGAAGAAGCAGTGTTCAGAAGATACCACTTAAATGACAAATTAATGGGATAGACCAGTGATGGGTAGTAAGGAGGGCACGTATTGCATGGTGCACTGGGTGTTATACGCAACTAATGAATCATCAAACTTTACATCGGAAACCGGGGATGTACTGTATGGTGACTAACATAATATAATAAAAAATCATTAAAAAAAATAAAAAATAAATTAAAAAAAAAGTTGCTAGAAAAAAAATAAATTAATTAAATGACAAATTAACCTAATTTACATTTTGTGATAAGGTTGCCGGGTGAATAAATAATGGGAGTGCTGTGGACAGTATGTATGTGGCTGTCAAGAAGGCCTTTGGTAACTGGACATAATATTCTGATTATCAAGAAGAACTGTGGGCAGGGTGATAGAGCAGTCAGGTGATTCACCAGTAACTGAACAATTACATCTCAAGCTTGGTGATAAAAGACAAGATTGATACCAACCTGGCAAGAATCTCAGGGACTGCCAGAATTCTTGCACTTGGTCAGTATTTCCCCAGCAAAATAGCAATGACTTAGAGAAGATGTAAAAACATTGCTGGCATACATGGCAAAAAGAGGCAAGAATAGCTCGTCTGTTCAGGAAGAGATTCCAGATTTAAACAGCTGTCAGCAGAGCAGAATGATATGCCAAAGCAGGCAAGAATAGCATTTTATAAGAATAGACCTGGTCCCTAGGTTTATATAAAACACACCCATGCACACGTGGCAACTACACAACCACAAAGGTAAGGTAGACCTCCTTTAAAAACAGTGCATGTTTGGGCAAGAAAAGAGAAAGACCCAAGGATTTTTACCAACCGGAAGTGCTGTTGTGGAGAGGATATCATGCTGTGTGGTTGCCAAAAGAGAAATGTGACCCTGGGCATACTAACTGAACGTGAAAAATCCAGTTAGAGAAGAAATTGTCCTGTTCTCTCTGGATACAAGTTAAGTCCATGGAGGCACCGTAAGGCCAGTTATGGACATCACATTTGTAAAGGAATATTGTCAGTGTAGTCAGCATCTGGGATTTTGAAGGATCCAGGACAGATGAAGGAATTGGGGAAGAGTCACTAAAAAAAAAAAGAAGAAGAAGAAGAAGAAGAAGAAGAAGAAGGAGAAGGAAAAGGAGAAGAAAGAAGAAGAAGAAAGAAGGAAGGAAGAAGGAAGAAGAAGAAGAAAAAAAGGGGGGGACGTAACAGTTATCTTAACATTTTAAGAATTGTTACCTGGAAACGGGATTATATTTCAGAGGTTGGGAAGTTAAAACTAGGGTCAAGGGTAAAAATCACAGAAAGAATATTCGAACTCACAATTGGAAGAATTTGATAGATTCAAGCTAGTCTCCAGTGGAGCTGGCTGTCTAGTGCAGTGAGGCACGATCCCGCTTGTTGGAAGTGTTACACAGGTATTAGGTGCCCCTCGTGTCTGGTGTTACTTAGGGATTCTTTCACTGCGTAGGACAGGTAGACAAACTTTAAGAATTCTTGCAAGTCTCAGAGTCTGTGACTCAACAAAAAATTTTTATTAGATTTACCTACTGATGAGATTTTTTCAGAAGTATGGGAAGAAAACTTGATCTCATTTTAAGTAGGCACAGGCATTAACTACTTTAATTGCATGGGTGTGTATCAGTTGCAAAGAACAAAAGCATCTTGCCAAAGGCCCTGTGCAATCCATTAGCTCAGGACGGGCTAATTAGAATTGGCAAGCAAACAGGATGATTCGTAGGAAGAGCTCCATACGGTAAAAACGAGGAACTGTGAAATTGAGGTTCCAGGTTATAGGAATGTTACTCCTGTTCATTTATCTTCTTCCTTGCAATGGGCTCTGTCCTAGTGATCCCAAGAGTCAAATTTGGTTCTGTTAGTGTTAAAAAGTCTTCTTGAGGGGCGCCTGGGTGGCTCAGTTGGTTAAGCTTCTGCCTTCGGCTCAGGCCATGATCCCAGGGTCCTGGCATCGAGCCCCTGGTCTGGCTCCATGTTCAGCAGGAGTCTGCTTCTCCCTGCCCCTGCTCTTGTGCTCTTGATCTCTCTCTCTCCCCCCCTCTCAAATAAATAAATAAAATCTAAAAAAAAAAAAAAAAAAAAAGTCTTCCTGAGGAACCTCCATACTGTTTTCCACAGTGGCTACACCAGTTTACATCCCCACCAGCAATGGCAGGGGTTCCCTTCTCTCCACATCCTCACCAACACTTGCCTCTTCTTGTCTTTGATTTTGGAATGACTATGTTGTACTCATGAAATTAACGTCACATTTTGTGTCAACTATACCCAAGTACAAAATTTAGAAAAATAAAAAGTCTTCTTGCACTTGGGCAAATATCTACACGTATCTTTAGACTATTCTTCTATTCACTTATCTGACCACTCACTCATTAGTAAACATTACGTGCCGCTTTATGTCAGGCACTATGCTAAGAACTGGGGATACAAAAGTAAACTGGCTGAATATAGTGCTGGTCCTTGAGGTCTATCTGGTCTTGGAGAAAAGGAGCATAATAATGAAAACAAATGTTTGCAGCCTTGCTGGCGCTAGAATAGAAATATGTGGACGGGATAGGGCTCAGATGCTACTCCTGCCATTCACGTCTTTTTCACTTGGTTCCTTCTGTACAGCTCTGTTCTAAAACACTCCCTTTCCTTTAAAATCCTCTGGGATTCCTTAAGGAACAACAGAACGTTCCTGCATCTCCTGTAACTCTGGAATCTTAGTATTTTTTCACCCTTTTTGAGACTCTTGAGTTTGATTCTGACCATCTTCAACCCTGGAGAGCACGGTCAGCGCAGGAATGGCTAACACGTGAAGTCAAGCACTGATCTGTATACTTTATGAATAATCAGTCATTTGGCCCTTCCAGCAACCCCAAGAGGGGTGGGTGTTCTTATTCTCTTTATGTTCTGGGTAAGGGAGCAAAGTAAGGTACAGGTGGGTTAAATAGGTTTCATAAAAAGTGCCCAAGGGTACCCCAAAGTAAGTGGTGGGTCTTGGATTTGAACCCAGCAGTCTGGCTCTTGAGACCAAGCTGTGAAAACACTATGTAGGTTTTCCAAATAGGAGATCGCAAAAGGTCTTTCCTGGAGCAATCATAAGAGATGCTGATCATGACAATGACCTTGTGCTAAATGCTGCAGTGGAAGGCCTTGTGTTCCTTCTTTCACTTGGGCCTCACCAGCCCGGGGACGGGGATTTTACTGCCTGTGTTTTACAGATGAGGAAGCAAGGCTTAAGAGTTTAATTATCTAAGTTTACCTAACTAGTAAATCCTTCAGTATATGTATGTCCTTAAGTAAAAATACCAAGTAGTCATTATACACAATAATAAACACGTTTGTTTCAGGAAAATAAAAAGATACATGTTGAAAGAGGAAGCATTTAAGTGTTTTTCTTGGGGATGGTTAAAGGGATAAGAAGATGAGCCTTTGGTTATTTGACTATTTGACTTTCATGATGTCTTTAGTTCCACAATTTGAGTAAAACACTATTCCAGACTTTTTTATTTGCCGTTTATTGAATTTAGTTTAGGGTGTTTGGTTTGTAAAAAGATGGTCTAATTCAAGGAGTCCTTTAACCTTTGAATGGTCTTTCTTAGCATCTGTATTTATGTGATTTGGATGTTTCTTCTTCACTTGTTAACAATTTACAAATTATTTGTTGTTTACACATTTTGACTTACTAATCTCATTTGATTACTAGGATAGTAAAAGTAACTTTTTAAACAGAGGGTTCTTTCAAACAATGATGTAATGTGGCTTATGTGAGTTTGATTAACCCACATGTGGAAAAACATGGACTATAATAAGAGCCGCAGACTCTTCATTCTGAATTATAAGAAACTATCCCAGTTCAGAAGAGGAGTCCTTGGCTTCCCTGTGATAACATGGTTTACAGACCCATTGGGTGAGATGAGCACTGGGAGTTGTCCCATCTTTCTTTTATCGCAGTACAAGGTATGGTGCCTGATCTCAAAGGTGTTGGGTGTATCCTATGCTAGGTATCTAGCCGGTGGGTTGGGGGACAAGTTGAGAGTGTTCTTTCTATCTAGCAATTCCTGCGTTTCCTTCATGATCCCCCTCAAACCCCACTTTCTCCATCAGGTCTTCAATCACCCCAACATGTGGAGATTTCTTCTCTGCATTCCTATATTATCCCCCATTCCATTCATTTACTATGTGTCATTTACTGCCTTAATGGTAATTTATTGTTATGTGTGTGCCCTTTCTGCCCTACTAGAGAGCAAACACTTTAAGGGCAGGAACTGTATCTTATTTGCCCGACACTTATTGCTGAGATTAATAAATGTGTTAATGATTACCGGAAGACACAAGAAAAAGCACATTAGCATTTTGTAAAGGAGTTCTTCAGTGGGGAGGAAGCATGTTTATGACTGGCAGCACAGATTGGAACCGTGATCATCTTGCCCATAGCGGAATGTGATGATTGGTTAGGTCATGTTGCTCTGTTAGCACAGACAGTCCTCGCATTTAAGTTGGCTCCTTGATTTCCAGGATAAAGTGATAAAACTAAGTTCAATCTAATTTTCTGTAGAAACAATGCCTTAAAGGGGAACTGTGTTCCCACCCAAGGGCCTGAAATGTTCAATCTTTCTCTAAAGGAGATTTTTGCCAATACTTGATTTTATCAAGTCTGAACTAAATATTTGTATATAACATAAAGTAAGTGTATGTATTTGAAGTGTGCATGTATATGCATTTGTGTATGTCCCTGCATTATACAGGGTAAATAGAGTAAGCAGTTGTATGTTTTAAGGTTTAATTTAGTTTATTTTCAAATACAGAGGTGTAAGAGGCAGAAATAACTGGAAGACAGAGAGGAGAACCTCAAACGCTCTTTGCCGGAACTGTCAGGGCCTTAGGCCAGGTGATGCTCACAGTTTGGGTGGAGACTGTTAGAAGTTGTTTCACACATTAGCAAGAATAAAAAGGGTATAACTGTTCAAGAATGAATCAGTGAAACATCATTGCAAATCAACTTCCAGTTAGCCTAGAATTGCCTATAAAGTAACAAACGATATATGGGTGAAATGGGCTTTTTTTTTAGTAACTCAAACCGCATATATCAGTTGTGCTCATGACAAAGTTAATTTTGAATTCCAACCAACCAACTTGCACAGTTTGCAAACAGACCATTGAGTGAATTCACAAGGTGGGTCTCCTGTGGTGCCTTGCACTTTCCTTGATGGCATGGAAATGTGATCAGGGCTGACTGCCTGGGAAATGTTCTGTCTGAAACCAGTATATGGGGATGAGTCGTCTAGTGAAAACCCAGCAGGGAGAATATTTAATTTTCTCCTGTGGTATCTCTACTTCCTGTCTGTGACATTCCAGCTTTCCTTGCTTGCTTTCTTGAAAACTGAGTGCCTACCAAGCATCCAGTCCTGGTCAGGTGTCAGGAACCCAAGGTGACTGTGGCAGCATTTCTGCCCTGCAGGTGCTCTCAGTCTCACCAGCTGTTAGAGGGACAAGCCACCAATGGTGTCTGATTTGACAATAAGCATCAGGAGAGTACCATGGAAACATGGAATGGGAGAACATCTGACTTGGCCTGGTTGGGGGGGGATGGGGAAAGCTGTGAAGAGCAGGTGACAAATGAGCTGGACTTGAGAGAATAAGGAAGAGCGTACCAGGCAGTAAAGGTGACAGAGGGAAGAATATGAGCAAAGCATAGGTGTCACTACTCCCTTCCTTCCTTCTTCCCTTTGGCCTGCCATCCCTCTTAATTACCAAGGGGTTTGGATATTCAATACCTGGCAAGTCCAGTTACAATCAGAGGTTGCCCTTCGTGCTGAATCAGAACATTAGAGACCTCCCAGCCACAAGAATAGACTGACCTTGGCCAAGAACTTTTCTCCCTGAGAGTTGCATAAGGTACTTCTAGACGTGTCTGGCTCCAGAGACATTCTTTCTCCTGAGATGTTATCACCTTCAGTCAAATTTCCGTAAAGCTGTTGCAGATCCAAGGACCATAATATCTCTTTAAGTGACTTTGGTTTAGGGCTTAACTCAAAGAGCAAGCTTTTTTCTCCCATTTCCGGGTTCTCACAGGATAACTTAATGGCATCTCCATATATGTCTCTCAGTGGCCGTCTTTCCTTCCATCATTACCTTTTACACGTATTCTATTTATGTCCTCCAACCTTACTTTGCTATATACATAAGCCACCCATTTCCTCATATTTCTCCTATCAAACTTCGCAGATTTGCTCCATGCAAACTAGAAATATGTTTCCAAATATTGTTTTTTCTTTTTCTGATGGCATAGTTGATCCATTATAGTAAGTTTAATTAGGTTGTCCTTTACCAACCATTTTTTTTTCTTGAGTATAAGCTTGACCAATAATGGTTTTTCATAAGCTCCTATAGGCCTATGCCATTTGGTATTACCAAATTACATTTTACACGAGTCTACAGACTATATCAGAATTGGAGACTTTTCCTTTCCAGCAGAAGGATCCCCAAGAAACCATTCTCTCAGTGGGGTGGAAACAGATATGGTCATCAAACTTTTGGATTGATGGATGAGAGTTAAGACTCGGGTTTGTATAAAATCCAGTACTTTGCACATTTGCCCTGAGTAGGAGAATCCCTTAGAATATTTGTTAAATATTTGGATCCTTGGGCCCCACTCCAGACTCCTAGAATCAGAACCTCCAGAAGGGAACGAGAAAGTACCATATACATGGAAGGTGTCTGCCGGTGAATTAAATGGGCAAGGGCCTCACCTTCTTGTTTACTTTCCAGCTGGGGTGCCAGGCAATTAGTAAGTCAGTCAATCAACCAGGCAACTAATAAACAAGAAAAGTGCAGAGAGTGATACAAGAAAACCAAGCAGAATAATATTTTAGGGAATGGCTGGGCTGGGCACTACTGTATATGGCACAAAGGAAGACCTCTCCAAAGGGCACACTTGGTGCTGACACCTAAACTGTGAGGAGGAGCTGGTGACGTCAAGAACTGGGGAAGGGCTCGTGTCCATCTTGTTTACCTCTGTGTTCTGGTTAATTTGCACTATCATCAGCTCCTCTTGGGGCTCAGTAAATTGTTGTTGGATGATATATGCTCTTGGAGGGAGGGGGAAGTGATCATTTGGGACCTGTTGGCCCAGTGTACAGTATAGTATGTCTTCCTTTCTTTACCCTGTCCCTCTTGTGATTAATGTACAACTAATGGAAAATGTTTTTTAATTAACATTGCAATAACCTCACATTTTACACAATTGATTTTTATTGGTTCTACTTCAAAGGTTATGACATGGTTTTACCATTTGATGACTTCTCATACTCTTTCTATGCATTTTCCTATTTAGTAAACTACCCATAGGTAACTTGGACTGAAACACCCATTAAGAGATTTGTTGGGAGGGGCGCCTGGGTGGCACAGCGGTTAAGCGTCTGCCTTTGGCTCAGGGCGTGATCCCGGCGTTATGGGATCGAGCCCCACATCAGGCTCCTCTGCTATGAGCCTGCTTCTTCCTCTCCCACTCCCCCTGCTTGTGTTCCCTCTCTCGCTGGCTGTCTCTATCTCTGTCAAATAAATAAATAAAATCTTAAAAAAAAAAAGATTTGTTGGGAGAAGCAGTCTTGACCTTCCTGTTTCTCAACTACATAGGATCAGTCTTATGCCATTTTTTGCAGTAGAAATCTAGTGCATGCAAATATATTTGTTCCCAAAATAGAAACAAAACTATGGTAAGAGCTTATTATTTAAAAAAAAAAAAAAAAGATTGGCTCCTAGCAAAAAATTAAAGACAATAATGAAAGAGGTAAGGAAGAAGGTAAATAGCACCTGAATCATGTTGCCTAGAGATTATATTTGCTAGGGTATTTGGATATACTGTACATTTTGTGGTCTTTTCTAAGTGCACACATGTACATGCACAAATATATCTTGTTCTTTTTTTAAAAAAAAAGATGTATTTATTTGAGAGAGAGAGAGCAAGTGCGAGCAAGGGGAGGGGCAGAAGGAGAGGGAGAGAGAGAATCTCAAGCAGTCTCCTCTCTGAGCATGGAGCCTGATGCAGGGCTCAGTCTTACAACCCTGAGATCATGACCTGAGCCAAAACCAAGAATTGGACGCTTAACTGACTGAGCCACCCAGGTGCCCCTTAATTCTTTTTAATCAGAAGGGATTAATACTATATTCATAGTGTTTATAACCTGTGTTTTATGTAAATTCAACAATATATTATGAATATCTTCTACATCAATGTTTTCAATACTACTGTTTATATCAATATTATTGTTTTCAATTATTTAAATGTTTCAACAATATTATTTTTAATA
This sequence comes from Ursus americanus, assembly GCF_024610735.1. Lineage (NCBI taxonomy): Eukaryota > Metazoa > Chordata > Mammalia > Carnivora > Ursidae > Ursus > Ursus americanus. The sequence continues at coordinate 37,439,044 of NC_142138.1, read as the reverse complement.
TATAAAAAATATTGTTTACATTGAAAACAATGTAATAATACCTACACTGCCATAGGGTATTCCTAACATTTGTATCTTCTTTTTAAAAGATTTATTTATTTATTTTAGAGAGAGAGACAGCATGCTAGAGCATGCGTATGAGCGGGGGGTGGGGGGGCTGAGGGAGAGGGGGAGAATCTAAAGCAGACTTTCCACTGAGTGCAGAGCCTGACAGAGGCTCAATCTCACCACCTGGAGATCGCGACCTGAGTCGAAACCAAGAGTCAGATGCTCAACCCGCTGAACCACCTAGGAGCCCCTACATTTCTATCCTTTGAAAAACTCAACCCATGGTGACACTGTAGAGGATGGTAATTTCAACTCTTGTGAAGACCATTAGGCAGTATGCCCTGACAATATCTCATGCATACCTTGCACGGTAATCGTTTACTCCTCTGTGTCCTTTGACTTGCTATTCCCGGTGATTAGCATAGTGTGTAACAGTTCACAAACGCTCACTGTGTGTTGATCGAATAAACATTGGTATCTGAGAGCATTCTGGGTGTCCCCACCCAGATACCAGTTTCTGCTAGAATCATGTGACATGCATCTTAAATTTACCACAGAATTTTCTCTCTGTCACTTGGCACCATAGAGAGCATCCATGTTTGCCTTTCTCCTTAGTTACTTGGATGTTCATTGACCATGACTGGAGGAAGCACTGAGTGAAACCCAGAATCATCAAATGTGAGAGCCAAAAGGAACCTTGCATTTCATTCTAATCCAATCCCATTAATGGACAGATGAAGAAATTGGGAGCAGAGAAACAATGACCTTTTAAAAAGCATACTCTAGGGGCGCCTTGGTGGCTCAGTCAGTTAAGCGTCTGGCTTTGGCTTAGGTCATGATCCCAGGGTCCTGGGATCGAGCCCCACATTGGGCTCCTTGCTCAGTGGGGAGCCTGCTTCTCTTTCTCCCTCTGCTGCTCCCCTTGCTTGTGCTCTCTCGCTCTCTCTGTCAAATAAATAAAAAAAATATTTTTAAAAAAAATTGTTAAAAAGCATACTCTAGGGTCTGGATTTGAATTGTGATCCCTTCACATAACAAGGTTTTATTATGTACCAACTATGTGAATGGTGCTTGGCTAAGCACTGGGCATCTCAACTTGAGTAAGATACAAAAGGGGTCTTTTGGAGTATGTCAGCCTAGCAGGGCAGCCAAATGCATGCAGAATTAGGACCAAGTGTAATAAATTGCATGTGTGTGTGTGTGTATGTGTGTGTGTGTGCATTCACATGTGGGTACACAACAGCAACTAAAGCACCCTACTGGATGTGTTTATGAATTACCTTAGGAAGCACAGCAGGGAAGACAACCCACACTATCTGAAGTCAGAACTGACATTTTCTGTTGGACACTCCATGTATTATCTCATTAGATCCTCACAAAAATCCTGTCAGGTCAGTATCATGCTCATTCCGTAGCTTAGAAAATGGTGGGAGGCCCAAGAAGGTGAATGGATTTGCCCATGGTCAACTCAGTGTCTGCTTGATCTCCAGCCTATGCTCTTTCTACTATAACAGGGATGGTTAAGTGGGTTTCATCTCAAGGGCAAATTCCATCTGATTGCTAGAGGCTGCTTGCAGCTGTGCTATGAAGGATTCAAGGCCATGCGTAGATTCCGACGCAAGTAGTGTGGTTGATTAATAATGGCGGCCAGGGTCATGGGATGGGAGGTGATAGCTCTTGTGTCAAGACATTGTAGTTTCTAAGCTATAACATGCTCTTTCTCCTCCAGGTACAACTTTCTCTAAGTCAAGTCCTGCTCCTGCTAATTCATGTTCCCTTCCTCTGAGCTCAGAATGGTGTTTTGTGCCATCTGGGTGGCCAGAATCTTGTATACTATTCAAGTCAACTTTCCTGTGCAGTGTCCCATACTATAGTCCTTTCGAAAATTTTCACCACAATGAAGATACCCCTTTAACATCCCCTCAGAACCTTGACCATGCCATTGACCTTTGCCAATGACCATTTATATGATAAAATATTAGATGCCTATAGCTTAATATGTTTACATTTTTAGGTAGGGTACAGCAGAGACCTCCTTAATCCAAAGGAATGACTCCAGCAAGAATTTCGAATCCTTGGGCAGACTAGTTGGGATCTGTCCGTCTTTAAAATTATACCCAGCCAAGAGCTGTTACTTTGCCAATACACGCAGCTGACCTCACACCTTTTCTTAGATGCTGGAGAGCCCTTGATGTAAAAGTTAGTGAGGTACTGAGGTATTGTTGGTCCATACATATTATGCTTAAAGAGGAATCTGGAGGTGGAGATGGTGTTCTCTTCCTTATTCAGTTTATGATTTCCAGCTGTTGTCCAGAGTGAAACACTAGAATTAGGTCTAGGCTGTGGTTCTAGCTGCTATATGCCTCTCCTTTCAATTTTATCTCGTAACCCCTTGGCACTGAGATTTTCAATTTTCCAAAGCTGGCCACAGACTTAAAACAAGTGTCTAAAACCAGTTGTTAGAGTCAAAAGAGCCAACAGAAGTGACAATAGTGTTAAATGAATCATTTGTGGAATGCTTAACTGCCCATCTTCTATTTGAAGTGTCTTAGCGTTTCCTTGCTTTCTGTGGTAAAAATAAGTCAGGTTTACTAAAAGTACATATTTTCATTCCTTTCACTTATGTGACAATCTATTTTCTGAATTATTGGATTTCTGAAACACTGTGGGCATACGAATATGAATTTAAATGCAAACCACAATCTAGAAGCGTTATTTTGAAATTATTGAACAAATTCTTTGCTATCCTGAGAGCATTTCCACTGATATATTCTTAGTGTGTGATTTGCACATTTATAACACTTCTGATCAAGGATAGCTTTTTACTTTAAAATTTTACTTTGAAATTAAATTTCTTTTCAAATAAGAAGAGAGAGCTTCCCTCGAATGAGGTTCACAACCTGATTTTTATGTAGAGTTGTAATTTTCTATTTTAGTAAATCAGACAGCCCTGCGGCTTACTAGGTTAGCATTATTGCCTGTGCCCTGCCACTTTTTCCTGGACTAAAAACAAAGAAAAACAGAGTGAACATATTTAAAATGTATCCTCCTGTTTGATGAAATGGGTAGTCCATGCGCCAGCGTGTGACTATTCTGTGTGAGTGATTGCTTTTATTGTTACAGATGTTTCATTTGTGTGCAACTCATAGGTCAGGATTTTTTTTAATTGCATGTGTGAATTTTTAAACAGATGAAAATACGGGTACAAGTCTGACTAGTGGAACAGAGAAAAAAGTACGAGTCCTGCAGAACAGGTTTCATGCACCTCGAAGTCTTCCTCTCCTGCACATCCTGTCACCAAAACCCCAAGAACGCTGAACTATCTTAATTACATTCCAGGGAGAGGCCCTTCTTCCAGATGCTGCTGGTGTTCTTTCTGATTTCCTGTATATGGTGGAGATGAAGTATTAGCCAGAGGATTGTTGAGATACTTTGAAAACTTCCAAATAAGAGAGGAGGGTTGTTATAGACTGTCTAACATGATATTGATTAGGGACTTAGATTTTTTATTTCATTTGTCACCAATGTTTTCATCTGTAATTCTATCTTCTGAAGTGTTAGACATGCCTTAATTTGATATTTCTGATTACCTTAAATTGCAGTCATTAAAGATCATTTCAGCACTGTAATCGCATATTCTAGTAGATGATTCACTGTGCTTTAAAAATTAACATTGAACTCATGGTACTGGTTTTGGAGTATAGCACTGAAACTAGTTAATTTAATTACCAGAGGAAAGCTCATTTATAGTCTAATTGGACAATTAGTGAGTCTCTTAAACAGGTACTGAAAGAACACAGTGCCTCATTAAAATAAGACCTAATTGCTTCTTGTCACTGTAACTGACCTGTCACTTGGCAATAGAAGGAAATTAGATTTGTTATCCAAGTGTGATCATCATGACAATATTCACTCTTACTAGCTGGCACATGGTAGGTGATTGCTTAGTAAATATTTGTTAATGGAAGGACATATGGCCGAAGTGCCCACCTAGTGCTGATGACTCGTGAGGCAGCATTTCAGTCTGGAGCTCTCAGAGTGCCACCCGCCCGCCTTCTACACGGCTCTGGCTTGACGAGCACAGGTACTGCACTTACGATGCCTCAAACTGAACACCGTCTCGTCCTTCTGAACCTGTCCCTCCGCTGCCTCTCTGCTTGATTTTCAGAACCACGCGCAACCCCGTCACCACTCCCTCAGTTCCCACAGCCAGTTCTTATCAAGTCCTCCAGTTTCTTCCTCCTTATCATCTGCTCATAAGCATCTGCTTCTGTCCACCCCCGCCAGCACTGCTCTTCCCATCCTTATTCTCACCTGAATTTTAGCCGGTCTTCGGGTGAGTCTCTCTGTCTAGGCCAGTGGTTCTCATGCTTTGCTCTACGGAAGTATTCCCCAGGGAGCTAGCTCAACCTGGAAAAGCCTAGATCTTACTTCCATCCGTTTCTCACTTGGTAGGTCTGAATGGGGCCCAGAAATCTGAATTTTGAAGAACCCCCCACCCCCGGTGGTTCTGATGCAGGTGGGAGCAGACTTCAAGCTCCCTTACCTCTAGTCCATCCTGAGCACTGAAAGCTTTGCTCTAAAATAAAAGACTTACAAGTGTTCTATAGTTTTCAGAGTACAGATCCCTTATCTTTTTACCTCTTTGGTTAGGTTCATTCTTAGGTATCCTGTGATTTTTCGTGCAATTGTAAATGGGATCAATTCCTTGATTTCTCTTTCTTCCACTTCATTGTTAGTGTGTAGAAATGCAGCTGACTTCTGTGCATTGATTTTATATCCTGCGACTTTGCTGAATTCATGTATAAGTTCTAGCAATTTTTTGGCAGAGTCTTTTTTTTTTTTTTGAGAGAGAGAGAGCATGAGCAGCGGGGAGGAGCAGAGGGAGAGGGAGAAGCAGACTCCCTGCTGAGCAGAGAGCCTGATGCAGGGCTCAATCCCAGGACCCCAAGATCGTGACCTGAGCCGAAGGCGGATGCTTAACCAATTGAGCCACCCAGGCGCCCCTGTGGAGTCTTTTGGGTTTTCTACAGAGTATCATGTCCTCTGCGAAGAGTGACTGATTACTGAGGCTGGGACTTCCAGTACTATGTTGAACAACAGTGATGAGAGTGGACCTCCCTGTCATGTTCCTGGGAGAAGGTATTTGCAAATGACATTTGAGATAAAGGGCTAGTATCCAAAATCTATAAAGAACTCATCAAACTCAACACCCAAAAAACACAAAATCGGTGAAGAAATGGGCAGAAGACATGAACAGATATTTCTCCAAAGATGACGTGCCAGTGGCTAACAGACACATGAAAACACGCTCCACGTCACTCGGCATCAGGGAAATACAAATCAAAACCACATACCACCTCACACTGGTCAGAGTGGCTAAAATGAGCAAGTTAGGAAACAACAGAGGTTGTCGAGGAAGCAGAGAAAAGGGAACCCTCTTACACTGTTGGTGGGAATGCAAACTGGTGCAGCCACTCTGGAAAACAGTATGGAGGTTCCTCAAAAACTTAAAAATAGAGCTACTCTACGACCCAGCAATGACGCTACTAGGTATTTATCCAAAGGATACAAATATATAGTGATTCGAAGGGGCACATGCATCCCAATGTTTACAGCAGCAATGTCTGCAATAGCCAAAATGTGGAAAGAGCCCAGATCCATTAACAGATGAATGGATAAAGAAGATGTGTGTGTGTGTGTGTGAGAGAGAGAGAGAGTGAGAGTGTGCGCACATGCACACACACGAGCGTGCGCGTGATAATGGAATATTACTCAGCCATCAAAAAGAATGAAATCGTGCCATTTGCAATGATGTGGCTGGAACTAGAGTATATTATGTTAAGCAAAATAAGTCAGAGAAAGATAAATACCATTACAATTTTACTCACATGTGGAATTTAAGAAACAAAACAGATGAACATAGGGGAAGGGAAGGAAAAAGAAAATAAGATGACAACAGAGAGGGAGGCAAACCATAAGAGACTCTTAACTCTAGGGAACAAACAGGATTGTTGGAGGGGAGGGGGGTAGAGGGGTGGGGTAACTGGGTGATGGGCATTAAGGAGGGCACTTGAAGTAATGAGCACTGAGTGTTATATGCAACTGATGAAACACTAAATTCTATCCCTGAAGCTAATAATTCACTATATGTTAACTAAATTGAATTTAAATACTTTTTTTTTTAAAGGAAACAACTTATCCATGCCCCATTGAAAACCTTCCAAGAACTAGCATTCTATAGCAGTTTTTGAACAGCAGTCAGTGGCGCTCCCATGGGAGCCTCAGTGTGTGTACACATGTGGGGGGGGTCGTAGTGTGAAGAGGGGTGTGGATGCTGCTGTCAAGGGCTTTACTCAGCTTCTCCTCACCCCTGCTCCTTATCTCTTTCTTTAGTCAGAGAAGCTTGGATTTTGAACTTTAACAAGAGATTTCCTTTGGGAAGTGTTTCTCTACTTTTTAAAAAACTGATTTGAAAAACCACTGATCTATAGAAGTGGCTTAGACTTTTTTTTTTTAAGTCAGGACCACAATAAGAAATTGTGTACATTCGATATCATGGCCCAGTGAGCACACACCCTTTTTTGTGTGTAACTGAAACAAGTTTCATGAAACGTATTACTATACTTGATGCACTCTGATGTTTTCTGTTCTGTTCTATTTCATCTTCCAGAAAATTGCTGGTTGCAACCCACTAAATTGATTTCACAGCTCACTAATGAGTGGCAGTTGAGACTGGAAAACCTCTGATCTAGCCTTTCTCAATGGGATTCCTTTATGAACCATGGGACATAGAAATATTTCTTAATCTTCCTAAGGATGCTGTATGACTCCTACCGTTCTAGATGCTTGGAAGAGAAGTTAATTCAGTACATACAAGGGACACCTGAGGGCAAAGGCTCTGGGGTCTGCTCTTTACAGTAAATCCAAACTCCTGAGTGTTGAGCGCAGGGCCCTTGCTCAGAGGTGCCTGGGTGTATGTGGGGGGGGGGGGGCGGGGGGTGTGGTATGAAGGTGACAGTGAATAGGCAGCATGGGTCTGCCCCAGGTCGTCTCTCAGACTTCACCGTACTTCCTCAGTCACCTCTCTGGCTTAGCCATCCTGGACTATCTGGAATCCCCCCAGTGCACCCTGCAGTGCCTCACCTCTGCACGGCTGTTCTTAATCGTCAATGCTCTGCTCGTTCAACTGGCTGTCACTTCACCTGAGACCTTCCTGGACCGTAGTCAGAATCGTCACACATCGCATCCAGGTTCCGACCTGACGCCGTTCACAGCAGCAGCGCTGCGGCGGGTGCGGTCCGTCGCCCGGGGAGGTCTAAGAGGAAATCTCGCCCACCTTTCCCTGCATCTCTGCTCCTGAGCGTGGGGCTCCATACTCAGTTCCGAGGACGCGGGCTGCCGATGAAGCACAGCCCACCTCCTTAGGGAGCTTAAATCAGGCCTGAGACAGAGAATATGTGTATTAAAAACTACCTCCAGTTTAGCCCCGTGCCCAAGAGTTTGGTGGGGGAGTCAGGCCTAGGTCCAAATTATGGCTCTTCTGCGTGTTGGCTTCTGGACCCAGGACACATTCTTGAGCACCTTCTGTGCTCCAGATCACTGTACGTGAGACTGGGAGTGGCAGCCTCACAGGGCTGTGAGTTTTAAAGGACCAGCGCGTGTATCGTGCTGAGCACACTGGCCGCCCAGTGCTCTTGGGAGATGTGAGAGTGGATGAAGCAGGTGATGTGCTCAGCACCGTGTGGCTGTTATGGGGGAAAGTGCTTCACGAGTCGAGAGGAAGGGATGATCGCTGTGCGTTGGACAATGGGAGAGGTCCAGTGGAGGAGGCAGAATTTGAGCTAAGCTTGGAAAGAAAAGTAGACCTTAGATTAGGAGGCGGGAAGGCATTCCTGGCAGGACAAACCGGAGAGCCGACAGAGGCCAGAGGGGGACATGCTTGCCTTGCCTGTGGTCTAGTCGCGCTGCTAGTGTCCGTACATTTATTTATGTATGTGATGTGCTCAAACATTTTTCCAAATGGAAGCTGAAGGTATTGATCTCTAGAGAGGCTTATTTTCTTATTTTGAAGAACTCTGACCCCTCTCTCTTTTCCCTGACTTTTTACTAAGTCTCTATGGAGTCTGCAGTTTTGCTGACAGGGTCGGCCTGAATAAACTATTTTGAGTCAGCGTAGAGAAATGGTTTATAGAACTGGCCGTGCATCACCACCAACCAGGGAACTTTTTCATCCTATAGATTTCCACATCCCACCCCAGAGGGTCTAACCGTGGGACCAGGGAATTTGCATTATTTTTAAAAATTATTTATTTATTTGTTTGCAAGAAAGAGCAGACACACATGAGCAAGGGGCAGGGCAGAGGGAGAGGGAGAGCAGGCTCCCCACCCCCCAGCCCTGTTGAGCGGGGGAGCCTGAGAGCCCAGCACCCTGGGATCATGACCTGAGCTGAAGGCAGGTGCTTAAGCCATCCCGGCGCCCTGGGAATCTGCAGCATTCAAGAGCTGCCCTGGTAATTCGGATGACCAGCCAGGGTTGGGGACAGCCTGCCCAATGTATTCACCTCCACCAGTTTGCAGCCGTGCCGTCTGGTAATTGTGTCCGGGAAACAAACAAGTGAAATTTGTTTGCATTTTATTGGGAGTCGAAATTCATAGTTTTGTAGAATGTAGTGATTTTCTACTTGGAAAAGAATTCGGAAACCACTTCACCCTATCTCTCATTGGGGAGAAATGCCTTCCTTTTGTACGTCTCAGGATGATCCAGGCAGGGGAAGTATGCTGCTTTGAGGGGCCCTCTGCCCACTCAACAACCAGTTCCCCTCCTAAATAGCTTTGTGTACCTAGAACTCTTACCTCCAAATTTTGCCTCTTTGTACTTTTCCCTCTGTTTCAGGGTGACCTTCTGGAATGGCGCAGGACAAGTCTATGTGTCCTCTTTCTATTTGACGGCCTTTCAGGCTTTTGAGGCAGTTAGCACATTGTGTCTTTCCTAAGCCTTTTCTTCTCTAAGGGGAACATACTTGATTTTTTCCACTGGTTCCCAAATAGACATCTTGGATCCACTCTTACCTGTGAATGCCTGATTTAAAAAAAAAAAAAAATGATTGGGACTTGTCATGACCTCTCTTTGAAAACTCTGCTTATTCCCAGCTGGCATGGTCTGAGCATTGAGTCTAAATACTCAAAAAAAAACTTCCATTCTTTTTTTCTTCCAAAACTTCTTGGAACTTGATAGGGGACTGACTGATCTATATTTCCCAGGCTCCATCATCTCCCCCCTTTGTCAGAAACAGGCCAGTTGCCCATCTGTTTGTTTATGACATCCCCTGCATTCTCTGAGCATTTCTCCGAGGTTGCAGATTCCCAAGGCCAAAACCATTCCTGACATGTTCTCCTTCTGAATTGTTTGGGGGCCTCATATCTAGCAGCCGACAGACAGTAACCCCCCCACCCCGCCCCGCGAATGAAGTGTTAGATGAACCTCGCCCTCTGCTGAGATGTGCTTGGTGGGGAAGTTGGCTGCCAGGTGGAAGAGTCAGGAAGCCGTGTCTCCCCCAGGGTTACTGCCCCACGTGCGGCCATCTCCTCAGACAGCATGCCGGAGCACGGGCTCTCTGGCAGTGGAGGGGTCTGGGCCGCTTGTCAAAGAAGACTTGCCGTCTGTTGTTCTTGGAAACAGTATAAAGGAAAGGTCAGCAGATTTTTGTTTCTTCTTACTCCTACGGCCAGCCTGTATTTTTGTTGGAATTCTTTCCCCCTTCTTTCCTCCCCTCCCTTCGTCCCTTCCTTCTTCCCTCCCGCCATCCCTCCCTTCCTCCCTTCCTTCCTGACAGAAAATCTTTACGCTAGCAAACCAAGCATGACTTCATTGTTAGATACGCAGCTTCACAGTCAGATGTGACATACCATAGATGGGACTCTGAAAGCCAGATTACCCTTCTCCCTCCCCGATCACTCACTTTAGTAGTAAGATTCTCTGTCTGTTGCTGAACAGCCTAGCATGTGGACAGGAGCCCAGCTTCTGGGGCCAGGCTGCCTGGGTTCAAATCCTGGCCCTTCCATTTAGCAGCTCTGTGGCTTTGAGCATGTTACCTTGCTTCTCTGTCCTTTCGCTTCCTCAAGTTTAAAAAGAGTAGCATTAGTGTTTTATTAGGCAGTGTTCGTAATACTCCTAGGGCTGCCACGGAGACTAAATGGTTAAGGCACATAAAATCCTTAGAGCGGTGCCTGGCATATGTGATCATTGCTCAATGAAAAGTTCGTCAAGTGGTGATTGAATGAATTGTTGGGTGGAATGCAATGCAAAGGGAAAATACACATGAATTACTGCATTGTGACAAACAAGACATCAGTTTGGAGACTTTATTTAGAGTGTTTAGGTCCCCTGACTAATCTAAAAGCAGAGTTTCGTGCTGGGGGGCAGGGAAAGCTTTTATGATTTAAAAAAAGATTGATTTTAAAAACAGTTTTTAGGAAAGCATATTAGCAATTTACTTTTATCCTTTTTTGACATGTGTATGTGTGGAGTATATCATTCAGACAAAATGATAAGCGACATATGTACAGTATAAAGAAGAACACCTAAAAGAATTTTTAAAAAACTTTAAAAATGCCTGTATACCCGCCACCCAATGTAGTAGAACATCCCTAATATCTTCAGCCTCACCTGTGTGGACCTGCCCCAGTGAGCACCCTCTCTTATGGAGAAATAACCGTAACATAAACTTCATGTTAATCATCTTGCTTTTCCTTATCGTTTGTACCACATACAGATCTAATACTAGACATCAACTTGTTTAGATTCACCTGTTTTTAAAAAACAATACAATTAACATTGAATTTGATTGTCAGTATATTTGGATTCATTTCCAGTATCTTCTTTTGTTCTTTCTTTGTCCCACTCTTCTATGTTTGACTCCCGTCCCCCTTTTTTTATATTAAGATCTTGTTTTCCTTTCCTTTGGTTCCATCCTTCCCCTTCCATTGGTTTGGAAATTTATTAAATTTTATTAAATTTTGACCTGCATATTTAACAAAGTATAAAGTTAATCAATATTTTTCCCTCTTTCCTGTTAACACAAGGACATTGGAACTCTCCCACTGGGATTTCTTTGGAATTATGCAATTTCACACAGAAAGGAGTCCTCACATCAAAATTGGCAGCAAGAGCCTTTGATGTCTGGTTTGTTTAGTTCTTGCCTCTTGACAACATAGTAACCCTCTCTCGGGAAGAGCAGAGAACAAAAGTGTTACTGTTAGGGGGAATACAGACCATTGGAGCTGGAGGGGGCCTTCAAGATTATCTAAACTAGTGTTTTCCAAATTTTTTGACAAAGCCTAACAGTAAGAAATAATAGTTTACTTCATAACCAATATTCACATAAACATAGTATGTAAAACTGAAATGAAAGTTGCATGAAGCAAAACTTCCCTTAGTCTGTGCAATATACTCTGAGCGATTCCATTCCATTCTTGCATTTTAAAATCCCCAAACTTGTCCAAACCCATTAAATTGACTGCATACCCACCAAGGTCACCTGGCCCCAAATTGGAAAAACCCAGAACCTGCCTTAAGTCCTCAATTTATAGTTTAGGAAGCCAAACCCCAGACAGATGACATGGGTCTCCCAGAGTTGTACAGTAAGTAAAGGCTAGGACCCAATCTCTGATCTCTTATCCCCAAGTTTTTAATTCACATATGTCGGCCAGACCAAAAATAATACAGAAAGGAGTGAAAAGGGAACCATTGGTGAGCTGTAATTACGAAATGGGGAATTAAACCCTCCTGATAACTCCTAAACATCTAATTTTGTCTTTGACAAAGCATCTCATGATAACCGCTACTTAGTGAACCCAACTCAGTACTGGGCACCACTTTCCAGTACTTCTGACCCCTCACGACCACCCACACAGTCGGGATTGTTTGCCTTATTTTATAAATGAGGGAATGGGAGGGTGCTTGGGTGGCTCAGCTGGTTGAGCTTCTGACTTTGGCTCAGGTCCTGATCTAGGGTCCTGGGATAGACCCCTGTGTCTGGCTCCCTGCTCAGCAGGGGGTCTGCTTGTCCCTCTCCCTCTGCCCTTCCCCCCACTCATGCTCGTGCTTTCTCTCCCTCTCTCTCTCTCCCTCTCAGATGAATAAATAAAATCTAAAAAAAATAAAATAAAAAATGAGGGAATGGGGGTTCAGAGAAGTGCAGTGATTTGCCTCATTTGTGCAACTCATTAACGAGGAGCCGGTCACACCTGTCTGACCCTGAGGCTCATGGCATTTTATGGCCTCACACAGCCTTTTTAGAATTCTTGACTTGCTTATTAGTGTATCTCTCAGAATGAAGATAAAGCGACAAGAGGAATACCATCCAGGACTAATTCTAACTTGTGAGAATAACTAGTTGGTGATGTGATTTACAGACTTGCTAGTTTCTTCTGTCTCCCCGTTAGCACCTTAGCTCCTGGAGTGCATAGTCTTTGCCTCATTTACAGTCTAGTGCAGTTCCTGGCACATTGTAAGCTCACAGGGGATGTTTATTGAATGGATAAGCAAGGGCATTTAGAAATGATAAGGACTTTGGGGGAAAGAAACCATTTCACAGTATGGAGACAGGTCACATATGTAGTGGCCGGGAGCACAGCCTATGGAGAAAGACTGCCAACATTCCACATTCGATGTCCCTTACAAGCTGTTTGATGGTGAGCAAGTTAACTTTCTTTGCACCTCCCTTTCCTGGGGAAGATAACAATGCCTACCTCATAGTGTGGTTCTAGAAGTTAATAAAGGAAAGCATTTACACCAGTGCCTGGCTCACGGTAAGCATTATATGACTGTGAGCTGTCATGGTTATCCAAGGTGATGGTGACAAAGTAGGGGAATATTGAACCTATGTTTCGTATTTTAGGAAAAACATGTCAGAAAGTTTTAGTGGTAAGTTAAGTATGAGCAGATGTCTAGTGACTCAGAAGACACTACCCTTCGTGTACAGTTGGTGCTAAAACGGTGCTAAATAAATAAATCTGCTACAAACACATCTCTACCTCATCATGAAACAGAAAGATTTATTTCTGACAACAACCAACAAGAACAAAAAACTTAATCCAGAGCAGAAATAAGCAGATGGCCTATGAATATGTCAAAAAGAATACAGTGCTTACTCAGCATCAGCGTGGATTTATAAAGAATAAAATTTGTGAGCAGCTGACTTAGATAAGAGGCTAGCAGAACGCCATAGATGCAGTGCGTCGTCTTGTCAGGAAAGCATTTAGAACATCTGAGTTAGAGAACAGCGGAGCGCCGGGCTAAAGGCGCGAGGCCCTCCCACGTACACTCCTGGCATTTGGCCTTGGTTTTCTCATCTGCAAAGCATGGATGATGACTACAGCAGCCTCCTAGTGTGGTTCAGAGCGCTGACAGAGATGAGGTATGTGGAGTGCTTAGTAAGCGGCTGGTAAATGTGAGCCCCTCAAGACGCGCCCTGGGTAAGCAGATAAGGAGTTGAAATAGAACGCGGTGAACAGTCAAGGGAGTGCCTGGCCGTTGGCCTCTAACAAGCCCAGGTCTCCAGTGCTCAGAAGAAGGGTGGAAGTTTGCTTTGCAGTGGTCAGAACAAATCCTTAAGGTCCCTTGATGCCACTGACTGAAAGCTGGGCCAGAAGAAGCCTTGGTAAGCAGCCCGCTTCCTTTTGTCTCCCCGCAGGGGCCTTCGTCGTGTGCTGGACCCCGGGCCTGGTAGTTCTGCTGCTCGACGGCCTGAACTGCACGCAGTGCGGCGTGCAGCACGTGAAAAGGTGGTTCCTGCTGCTGGCGCTGCTGAACTCTGTCATGAACCCCATCATCTACTCCTACAAGGACGAGGACATGTACAGAACCATGAAGAAGATGATCTGCTGCTGCTTTCAGGACAAGAACCCAGACAGACGCCCCTCCCGCATCCCCTCCACCATCCTGAGCAGGAGCGACACGGGCAGCCAGTATAAGGAAGACAGTATCAGCCCAGGCACGGTCTGCAACAAGAACAGTTCCTAAGCTGTGGGTGTCCCCGTGCCCACCAGGGCCTCCTCTGGGAGAGGAGCTGTTAAGAATGGCTACCTGTCTCTAACAACACCCACCTACAGTGTTATTTCAGGTCTAAACTAATCACTGGTGGATTTTTAAAAATCTATTTTACATAGTTTCAAAGCATGGGGACACAGTGCGTTTGGAGAAAATGCACAAAAGAGGGAAGACAGCACAGTGGAACCCTCGGTGATGTCCTTGGAACCGCTTGGAGCACCATTCTGGGCCCTGCCGCCATCTTGTAGCCATTCTCTTTGTGTTTTAAAAGGATGTTGTTGATAAAAGGCTTAGGCCAAGATAAATAATAATGTTACTTGAGCCACTTGATATAGCTGCTTGGAAAGCCTATGTAGTTCTTTCTGCATGCATTTAAAGTTTTGAAAATGCTTCAGCTATGATATTCGTTTCCTCAAAGAAACCGTGGCCAGTAGCTAGGTGTTCAGTAGGAATCTCAGAATAACAAGTCAGTCAGGGCTCCAGATTAGACTTGACTTTTAACTAAAAGAACATTCTGAGGAAGAAGATTTAGTTAAATTAATAACAAAAAAGGTAAATGTTAGAAACTTCTCTTGAAGCAGAAAAAAAAAAAAAAGGCCTTGATGTGGTTGTCCTAGTGTGCATGGGTGTGTATACACACCTGTTTGTTTATACATTTCTAATTTGTATTTAAAGACCTCAAGGGCAGTGATGGTGAAATAAATTCACTGGCCATCTGGACTGTTCAGTCTAGGACTTTAGCTGTAGAAATGAACTGTGTGCTCTAAAAGAAAAGAGAAAGAGGTGATTCATTTGCAAACAGACATATGGACATACAGCAGAGTAAAAGGTATATTGATAAGTGGGAGGTGATTCATTTGCAAACAGACATACAGACATACAGCGGAGTAAAAGGTATATTGATAAGTGGGCTGAATTCCTTTCATATAGGATCAAATATGAGCTTGACTTGAGTCCGTATTTTTAGTTACCTCCATACCACTGATGGCTCATCAGACTTAGTATGTGGAATAATTTTCACATGTCATATTTTGCCCACAGTTACCGACATATTTCTGGTACTTGTCTTACTTATGGACTGAATTTTGATCTGAGTTCAATTTACAATTTTCTCCTTCAAAGACCTAGGTAAGCAACGTGAAAGGCAAGTCAGTAAAAAAGAGTGTTGTACACATAGGCTACTGACCAAAGTTTTTTATGTAAAGCATTTAGAATATATTCTGATTTTAAAATAAGAATAACTTCAAGGCAGTTATTATAGTATTTATGTAGTTTGCAAAAGAAGTTTACCTTTTTTTGCTATCGTGATGTAACATTTAAGTGCGAGAACTACTTGTAATAAAACGATTTGAGAAGTCGTGCTTTTTAGATGTAATGGCCTAAAATAGAGAGTATTATGATTTTAAGGTGTAGATTGCACAAAGTCCATGTAGTAAGTGGGTCTATCTGAAGCTTATATCAAAACTACCCATAAAATAAAATCGAATAAAATAATTCATTCTCTCTTGTTGAGGTGCATTATTGCTTTGCGTATTTTCTAAGTAAAAATATCGTCTGTGGTAACTATAACACACATTTCTATTGCAGAAGAAAAATCAGATTTGCCATGAAGTACATACTCTCAGTGTTTTATGTAAGCACTTTGAATCTACAGCTGGCCAAAGGGTGGAGGATTGAAATTGAATTCCAGTCCCTGAATAGCTACTAAGGGATCTTTAAAGGTTTTATTTTGAGGAGAGCACCATTTTTAGTACCCTGCAGCAGAATGTCATATTCAGAATAGTGTCTGGAGGGGATCCAAGTGTGGAAATGTATGATGGAAATATATAGCTTTTGTTTTTATGTACACACACATATCTCAGAGATGGTGCAAGAGTAAAGAAGTTGTATTTGGAAATGACAAGGGGCAACGGTCACAAGGCTCACCCAGAGCATGGCAAGCCCATCTCTTAGTTGGAGAAAAAATGAAGAAAGAACATTTTCCCTCAAATCCCAGGACCCCAAGCTTACCTGCAAGTCATCGAGATGACGGTTCTAAAAATTCGATCTAGACCTTTTCAGACCAACCCTTGACTCAAAGCTTGGGCTACTCCCTAGCCAAACAAGATTTAATTTTCTTAGATTTGTAGCACTGCCCAAGGTGTTCTCATACATCGGTGTTGGTGACGGAATTTGGTTCTTTGTGAGGACTGCCTGCTTGGAAAGAAAGAATTTTGGGAAATAAATTGTTGAAGATTTTTGGTGAAATTTTTTAAAAAGTGAGTGGTAGACTTTGGGCCATGATGTGATCTTTAGAAACACTAAGCACTGAAACAATTATGGCCCCCATTTATGTAATTCCAATTACAAACAATAGTAAACGATAGAATAAATGCAAGCCTCTAACAAAGCTCTCATTGCCCTTACCATCAGCCCTTTGATGCTTTTTATAAATACTAACAATCAAAATTTAGGAATTTCGCTGCCCCTGTTTCACTGGGCATGCTGAGAACACGCACAGCCCGTGGTCCGATGGCCCAGGATCCAAGACCGGGTGAAGTCAGCAACATCAGTATCAGGTGGCGGGCGGTGGGGGAGACATGGGAGCAGGTGGTACAGCTCTGTTCATCTGCGGATGCCACCCTTCCTACTACGGGGCATGCCACGTCCCAGGTCTGTAGACTAATTTCATGAGGTTGGAAGTGTTTTCAGCTTATTAGCCCATTAATCCTTTAATCATTCGGGGTGGGGGAGAAGAATGCTCGGCCCTCTTTTAATTGACTGAATAGCCATAATGAAGCTAAGCCCGTGAAGACACCCGTGAAGGTGACTTGGCGACAAGCCCTGTTAGAACCTGGAGTAAAAATAACCAACGTGATGATCCATCTCACTGTGTACTGAAAAGAATTTAAAACTTGCAAACACAGATCTGACTTCTGGGTTACTTACCAGAGAATTCTATCCCCTTGGTGGATACATTGGAAACCCCTAGGGCTCCTTGCAGTTTTACACACTGTCTTTCAGGTATAAGTGTAGGGGTTAGAATCACTTATAGACATGAAAAAATTTTAAAGTAAGGGAAGCTGCATTTTGTGTGAGCGATGCTCTTTTGAACGCATCACTTAATTTAAAATACTCATAATTTAAGACCAGTTTTCACAGAAGAAGAATGTTAGGATGGGAGATGCTGTTGCTGTGGGGGTTGGGTTTTGGGGGCTCCTAATACTGTATTTTATTTTTACAGCATTCTCTTCGGTGCTTTTTAGAGTGTGCTTCCTCCAAAATTAACAGATAATCAACTATTAATGGTTTATTAAGATTAAGAGTTCAGAGTGTTTTACCATATATAACTTCTGAGCTAAAGGTTTATAGTGCAAACGACAGTACAATGGTCACCAGAATCACGTGGAGGTTCCAACGGACATCAGTAAGAATGTGGGTCACATTGTGCTATGGGTACAATGCAGTACCTTTGCATGCCAATCCACGAACATGGTTTGCAATTCACTGGGTCAGCTGGTCTTGGAATGCACAGTGCTTGCCAGCTTTTTAGAGAGTGGCAGTTTTGTACAGCAAAACTTATAAAATTTTTCTGTATCAGCAACTTCAAGTTTGAACAATTCAAATTTCCATAAACCATCTGTGTTGTGTTTGTTACTGAGATTACAGCCAGCACATTCTATATTAGTCATACGGTTATATTGAAAAAGTGGGGAGGGAGGAGGCTGCCTGTCACAAGCCCAGGTTACATGTTTGCACATATTAGAAAGTGCTAGCAAGATACTCAGCTTGCATTTATTGGAAAATCATCTGATATACTAATTTTGTTGGAAATTTACTACTACTAATCAGAAAACTGTACTAATATATATGCATGTCCATAATATGATTGGCATACTTAGAGTTGTTCATTTCACCACTCATACAAATGTACATGACAAACATCTTAAAGAAAGCAGTAGACTGCAGTTCAGAATACTGGGGTTCCAATCAATTTTTTTTCTGCCCTAAACTGTCAATGAAACTCTAGATATGATTGCTGGCCTACTAAATGAGGGGCTTAAATGACCTATAAGGACCTTTTAACTCCAGAATTCTGTGATTCTATACATCACCTCCCCCATACGAATCATGGAAAGATCCTAAGTCTTTGGATTCTTTGGATTTCACTCCTTGTGTGGGGATTTCAAAGAGAAGGAGCTCTGTTTTCACTTATTACAATGGTTCCTCAAGATTGGGGCACCTGGGTGGCTCAGTCGGTTAAGTATCTGCCTTTGGCTCAGGTCAGGATCCTGAGGGGTCCTGGGATTGAGCCTCATGTCAGGCTCCCTGCTCAGCGGGGAGCCTGCTTCTCCCTCTCCCTCTGTCTCTCCCCCCCTTCCCACTTGTGCTCTCTCTCTGTCTCAAATAAATACAATCTTTAAAAAAAAAAAAAAAAAACAACCAAACAATGGTTCTCAAGCTTTGGTGTATGCTAGAATCACCTAGGGAGACCATCTAAAATCTATAAGGGACGCCTGGGTGGGCCAGTCTGTTAAGCGTCTGACTCCTGATTTTAGCTCAGTTTGTGATTTCAGGGTCATGGGATTGAGCCCCATATCGAGCTCCCTGCTCAGTGGGGAGTCTGCTTGAGGTTCTTTCTCTCCCTCTGCCCATCCCGACTCATGCATGTGCTCTCAGAGAAATAAATCTTAAAAAAAAATAAAATCCATGAGATTAAGGTAGGTGTGAAATGTGTAGTTATAAGTCCACCATCAATACAGGGGAAAGGATTTCTGTAATAAAATCGAATTGCTCATCAAAATGGAGAACCTCAGAGACCTGACGCCTGCCTGTGTGTGCTAAAGTGAACTTAGATGTGGTATGTGTGAACTGCTGTTTACGCCAAGGCAAAGAGAAACACACACATTTATTTTTACATTTAACCAAAATCTTTGAACATCCCCTAGGTGCTAGGGAACAAGTAAAAAGTCCGTCCCTTGGGGTGCCCAGGTGGCTCAGTTGGTTGAGCGTCCAACTCTTGGTTTCAGATCAGGTCATGATCTCAGGGTTGTGAGATCCAGCCCTGTGTCGGGCTCCATGCTCAAGATTCTCTCTCCAGCTCCCTACCCCCCAGACTTTCCCCCCTCTGCCCCTCCACCCCCTGCTTGTGTGCACTCTCTTTCTTGCCTTAAAAAAAAAAGTCCTGCTCTTAAAAGAATTAACAAAATCATTAATCAAACATATATACAAATAATCCAAGGGAAATAAAGTGAAAGGGAGCTGAAAATATTAACGAGGTTTATGAATGGATGTAGCCATCCTCAAGGTATCACTTTGGAACATCGGTGATATTGGTGTTATATTTCTTTTGATCTGGCCTCTGTGGTATAATTCTTGATGCAGAGTTCCCCAAGACCTGGCAGAAGAAAAGGAAATCACATAAAGGGGCTACTTTTTAAAGTTAAAATGAGTTTACAACTCATGGGTTAGGGATCTGGTACTGGTAATCTAAATTACACTTGTGTTTCTTTTAGGTGAATGCCTGATCACAGGTTTATATAAATTGGGAGATGGGACACATCAACCAGGCTTCAGTTAGGAAAACAGAAACCATTCTGGGTACTTGAAGCAGAAAGATATTTAAAATAGGCAATTAGGCACTTATAAAACAGTTGGAAAGGCTAGAGGAGCAAAGGTAAGAGAAGCCCATAAATGGCTCTCAGGTTTGCAGCTAACTTTCTGGGATATATTGCCACACCGCTCAGGAACTTTTGGAAACTGCCTCCTGAGGCAGGTAATTTGTGAAAGGACACCCAGAGGCCATGACAAAATCTCACATCTGCTGCTAGAGCAGCAGATGAATACAGCTTTGGCTTCCCTTCTGCCTTCCTCATCTCTCATAACTGTCTAGCACTGGTAGCATCTAGATTGGGATATTTGTTGGCTTTGTGTTCTGGGAAATAGGGTGCCCAGGCTTCTAACCTTTCAGATTCAGGGGAGACAGAAAAGATCAGCAATACAGCTGATTGCAAAAAGCCAATCCAGCACATAGAGAAAGGAAAAAGGAATGAGAGGGGACTTCTTGGCTTCTGAGAATGTCCCCATTCTGAAATATGTGTCTTTTAGCTGTTCTTGACTGAGGGTAGAAGATACAGCTAGTTCTGGAATAAGGGGTGAAAATTCTCTAAAAAATAAAGTGTTGGTACATATAAATTACAGGTTCCATATATTAGTAAATGGATCTTCTGAAGGCTAAATGGGAATAAGACAATAAAAGTGGAGTTCACTTATTATGGCTATTATCCAAACCTATAATATCAAAGTTAAGATTAGAACATGAGAAATAAAATATTTGTGTCACAGTTGATATGCAACCATGACAAATATAGCTCTATTCAATCTTTCTTTCAGGTTCAGATAGTGAGTAGAAGAGGATCTTGAAACAATAAGGAGTGAGCCAAGGCGGGTGTAAAACTCAGATTTGCCAAGTCATTTAAAAGTCAGAACTCAGTGTTTCATGGTCTTAAAAGATGCAATGGATCAACCCCTTCCAGAGTAGAACAGTCATAGATCTAAGTTTCAGAGTTTGTGGTTTGCTTGGGGGAAAGTAACACTAAAGTTTCTTCTTTTGACAGAAATTAAGACCTGATAAATGCGTCTTTGTGAGGAAGTTGTAATGTTGGGATTATCTTGAATTTACAAATGGGGAAACTGAAGACCACGAGATTGAATGAGTATGTAAGATACACAGTGAATAAATTAAGGATCAAACTTAGCTATTTCAAGTTCTTCTCTAGATTTTCTTCTCTATTCATAAAACAGTCCTTGGGGGCGCCTGGGTGGCTCAGTCCTTAAGCGTCTGCCTTCGGCTCAGGGAGTGATACCGGCGTTCTGGGATCAAGCCCCACATCAGGTTCCTATGCTGGGAGCCTGCTTCTTCCTCTCCCACTCCCCCTGCTTGTGTTCCCTCTCTCGCTGGCTGTCTCTCTCTTTCTGTCCAATAAATAAATAAAATCTTGGGGGAAAAAAACAGCCCTTAATAACTGTATATGACTTCAGATTTCAAAAAGCCAATGTTAATTCATAATAGGTTATCCATTTTAGGGATTAAGAATGTTTATGCTCTTTGAGCAATTCAACTTCTGAGAATGGTTCTAAATTAGGAAGAGGGCTTTGTACACAAAGGTGGTCAAAACAACATTTCTTACACTGGAAACTTCTAAACAATGTAATTATTCAAGCACCGTGATAAATGTAAAGCGTTGTAGTCAAGCACATGGACGCTGAAATCCTATTGCCTAGGTATCTCAGCTTTTTCACTTGCTAGCTACGGGACTCTGGGCTAGTTCCTCTTTGGGCAATTCCGCCTACCGTAGGCTTGTTATGGAGATTAAGTAAATTATGTCAAGCATTAACACAGTGCTGGGGCACTCTGTATGTGTATTTATTGTTATGGATGGAACGTTGTTCAGCGATTTTTAATTAAGGGCATGGTTAACCTAATAATATTGAAAAACGTGCAATTGAGGATTTGCTGATGGACTGGATATGGTAGCGAGTGATGTGTCTTAAAGAGACTTCTAGGGTTTGGGATTGAACTGCTACAAAAGTAGAATTTCTTCCCCCCGCCCTTTTTTTTTTTTCCAGACCAACAGCTTTACTGAATGTTGAAAGCAGAGCTCTCCTCCCCTCAGGGTGCTAGCGGCATGGGCGTCAGCGTCGGGCCATCTGGGCATCTGGCAGGCAGACCACGGGTCGGGGGTCAGAGGCCAGAGCACACGCATGCGCATGGGCATGCGCACGCGCAAGCGCGCTCAGGGGGGCGCAGGGTGGGGGGCCGGAGCAGCGGCGTGTGCAGACGCCTGGCTTTCACCCTTCGACACAGACGTGAGCGGTGAGCTGAGGTTCCTGGCAGCGCTGGATGTCCAGTCTAGCCCGGGGCCACGGACAAAGCCATAGTGGCCAAAGCCAGTGAGGACCTCCCAGCTACCACACCGCGAAGCCACGCGCGGGGAGAGGCTGGGGCATGAGGCGCGGACCTACCTACAGCCACCTAAAGTAGAATTTCTTCTCACCGAGATGGAGAGGTTGGTAGGAGCAGGAGAATTGGGGGTGGGTGGGAATCAGGAATTCAGTTATAGTGTGACTTTTCATGTTGCAGAGACAAAACCAGGTGGAGATGTCGGGAAGGCAGCTGGACAAACAAATCCGTGTCCAGGCTGGAGAGGTTAATCTGGGAGTCACAGTATATGAATGGCATTTAAAGTCATGGGGTTAGACTAAGTCACGTAGACAGTGAGTTAGATGGAGATAATAAGTCTGAGAACTGACTCCTGGGCATTTGCAATGTTTGAGGTCAGAGAAGAGTCCGTTAAGAAGACAGAAGGGCACCCAGTGATGTAGGAAGAGAACTAAGAGGCAGTGAAGACCCAGAGTGACCAGCTGTGTCAAATGCTACAATGGGAGGCTTGAGAATTGACTGTTGATTTGGCGTTGGAGGTTTTGGAGGCCCTGACAAAGCTGTTTCAGTGCAGTGGTGGGGATGAAGGCCTGACTGCAGGGGCTTCACTGGGACACTGGGAGGAAAGCAGCAGAGAGAAGTGAGGACTAGCTAGTTTTAAATTTTTGTATTTTCCTAAAAGGGGACCAGCAAGGTAGGGTAGTAGTTGGAGGGCCATGTGCAGTAATGGGGGGGGGGGCTTATTTTAAGATGGGAATTATTATAGCATGTAGTTCCGGGTGGGAATGGTCCAGTAGGGAGGGAATAAGTGATGATTCAGGAGAGTCGTGGTGATGATTGCTGGAAGGAATGAGCTCCAGGGTCTAAGTGGAGGATCTGGTCCGTCACAGAAACAGGGATGTTCCATTCACAGTAAGAGGAGAGAAAGCAGAGTATGCACGCCGAGGTTGGGAGATGTGCCGATGCGGTGTGTTCAGGGTTTTCCTCCTGTCTTGCCAGTGAGTGCTGCAGACGCTTAGCAGAGGGTAATGATAAGGCAGGAGTTGAGGGGTTGAGGGGAGGAGAGGAAGTGAGAAGTCACATCCGGGAGAGTGGGACAGTGAGTGGACAAGGGAACTCAGGGCTGCCACACCAGGGCCCACCTAGCGAGGCTAGTGGGCACAGATTTAAGACCATTCAGAAAGTTCATGTATTTCCCTTCAGCCTGTCTAACTGCTTGGCTGCAGTCATGGTGCAGACAGAGAGCTGAATTGTCTGTCAAGTAACATCTGGGCTCTCTCCCAACCAATTAAATCAGAATCTCTGGGGCTTGAGCCCAACCATGGTGTATATCTGAAGGGATTGCCATGTGCAGCCAGGCTACAGAACCATGGATTAAAGCAAGAAGGTGAAGGGAAGGTTCACAGAAGAGCCCGAGATCCAGGACATCCTGCTGTGAAAAATTCAGTGTCTGTTTAATCACGTAAGTGTGGACTGAAAATTTAACTGAGAAAAGGAGCCCAAGAGGGGAAACTAACATTGAGTAAGTGCCTACTATGGTTAGAAATTGTGCTGTGCACCTCACGTGCTTAGTCTTGCGTAAGATAAGAATTAGGTAAGAATCTTGGAGATAAGAATTTTTAACCTCTCCTTTATAGTAAAGAACCTGAAACTCAGAGAGGTGATGTGAATGGCCCTCAGCAACCCTGCTAATAAGTAGTAAAGCCAGGATTTGGATCTGGACCAATTTGCTCTAAAGTTTTTGCTTAAGATTTTGTGAAAGATGTGAGACTAAAGCTCTGTGTTCAAGGAGGAAGTGGGTTTTGATTTTGGACATGTAAGAGGGCTTCTCAGCTGGAGGAATACTCAGAAAAAAGACCTGGAGGCAAGAAAGAACACGATGAATACAAGGAATATTTAGGGAGAAGGATGCCTCCTGTGGCCAGGTGGGTTGAAGTAAATAAAAGAACAAATGATTCAACCAGCCAGCAAATAAATGAGTTGGGGGAGTGTCTGTCCTCAGTGGCCAGATATCTGGGCTGCCTGCCAGTGTACTTGGGGCCCATGGAAGCCGCATTGCAGAACTGCTAAGCAAATGTTCCCTGCATTGTTTGTACAATTCATTATTTTTTAAAAAATGATAGCTGTTGGGCTCCATTGAGATAAAAGATGGCCTCTGAGTATAATCTCATTATCATCTGTCACCATGGCTGGGGAGCTTTATGTGTCCACAGAATCTCAGAATCTATATTTCTCTAGCTTTAATCTCAGGGTCGATATCCCAACACAGCACTGCTCATAATAAATAGCTAGTAGTAAATGATAAAGTAGGCTACTGTGTTTTATTTTATTTGGCTTTCAAGCCAATCAATTTTATAGCTGTCTGTTTGAGTGCTGAAAAAAAATTCTGGAGACAGCAAAGAATCATATGAAAAACTAGAACATGCTGACGAAATGAATCTTTATCTCCCCAGCTTCTCCCATGGAAAGAGGCCCTAGGTAGACTGTTGATTATGCATCTAATAAGGCGGCTGCTCATGGAAATGGTCCTTTTGATTGGTTTGCAGACTATGTATGCCCCTTTGGCCAGAGATACAGCTTCTCATATGCACTTGTGTGGTATATTCAGTGATGACATTGGTTTGCTTGTCTTCTGTCAGCGATTTTTTTTTACTTTGAGAATATGGAAAATCATAATTCCTGAAATGATAGCAAAAGAGAGAGAGAGAGGGAGAGAGAAGAAAAATAGAATAGCATCTGTCCTCAACTATACTGCTGATTAAAAAGCTGAATCTACTCTCTTTCTGACTAGTATTCTTCTTGCAAATATGTGTGGTTCAAATAAGGTGGAAGGTGTCTTCCTTGTCCCGGGGTAAGAAAGTCTACACTTTTGAGTTTTTTTATGTTACAGGGAAAAAAAAAAGAAATAGAAATGATCCAATCAAAAACTATGCCATAAATTCAACAAAAAAGGCAACTTCTAAATATAATTGCTATGCTTGTCTGTGTTTCAAGTTTCCGACCAAGAAAGTCTATTTGGTTCAAGTCATTCGTCAGTGCAGCAGGCACTATTCATTCATTCCCTGAGCAAACTTTATATTATAGAGTATCTACCATGAAAAAAGCCAAGGGAAATAAGATGGACCCTCAGTTCAAAAACAGCTTGACACTAGTGACTAAGGCTCTTCCAGTAGATATTCATGGGACAAGAAAGGGACTAATACTCAGAGGTTGCCCCCACCGTCCAGAATATATGACCAGAGTTGTGGCTATTCAGAGTGCCATTTGGATTGCCTTTGTGCAGCTTGCAGGGTACGGTATAAAATTCACCATTGCTGTGGGGTCAACAGGAATCTTCCTAAGAACCAGTGACTGCAAGGGCATTTGCATGTGATGTGTATATTTTATGTAGATTATGTGAGTGAGTTATAGGCATACTTTTAAAAAAATATCATTTCTATCCTGAGGTGTATTTCTTGATTTTTATTTCCTTTATTATTTTTTAATTATTAAAATCCATTTAATTCCCTTATGGAAGTCTATGCAGAAAGGCAAAAGATGTTTAGCTAGAGAGGAAGAGTCAGGGGAAATTGGGAGGGCTACAGCAGATGTAACCCAAAGAGGCTCATTGTCATCACATAGAGAACATTCCCAGAGTTAAATGCAGACTCTAGCGCCATGGAGGACAACACAGCTCCTTGGTTTCCCAGGCAGCACATTCTCTTCATTGCCCCTTCTCAGTCTCTTTTGCTGGTTTCACTTTTCTCCCTGCTGTCTTAAATCCTAGTGGGGGCCACCACTGATTCTGTTCGCTTTTCTTTCTACCTTCACTCTTGGTCACATCCTCAAGTCACACAGCTCTGAATACCGTCTATATGCTGGCAACTCCCAAGTGTATATCTATACCCAGGACCTCTCTCTTATTGTCTCTTTCAAACTCTAAGCTCGTGTAGAAAATTCCCCTTCAATATCTAGTAGTCATTCCCTCTACCCCAGACTTGCTCTACCCACAGCCCTCCCCATCTCAGTTGATGGCAATACAGTCCTTCTGGTTGCTCGGGTCAAAAATCTTAGCATCTTCCTTCACCTCTTTTTTTCTCCCCACATCCTGTATATCAACAAGTAGTGCTTTCCATGATCAAAGCAGTGTCTGACCACTTCTCACCACCTCCAGTACTGGGTTCTGGTATGAGCTACCTTCGTCTATTGTCTGGATTCCTACATACCTTCTGATTGGTCTCTCTGCTTCTACCCCCCCCCCACCACTATCTATTCACACTGTAGCAAGAGTGATCCTTTTAAAATCCAGGTTAAATCATGCCATCCCTCTGCTCTTGGCCTTGTGATGACCTCCTATTTTATTAAAGTGATGCCAGTGACCTTCATTATCTAGTCCTGTCATCTCTCTACCTTTTCCCCTTCTATTCTCCCCCTCTCTCACAGCACTCCAGTTGCACTGTTGTCTTGCTTGTCCTTGAACGTGTCAGAGATGCTCCCACCTCAAGGCCTTTGAACTGTTGCTTCCCCAGCCTGAAATGCTGTCTCCAATATATGTGCATATGGCTTACTCCCTCACCTCCTTCAAGTCTTTACTCCAGTGGCTCCTTCTCCATGAGATCCGCCCTGACCACCCTATCTAGATTTCAACCTACCCCCCTCCTGGCGCTGCCCTGTCCCCTTCCCCTCCTCCGTTCTATTCATAGTACTTTTCATCTTCTATAAGTCTCCCCCAACTAGAACTTAAGCTCCATGAAACAGGGATTGTTGCCTGTTTTGTTTAGTCATCATCCCAAGCACTTAGAACAGTGCCCAGCAAATAGCAGGTGCTCAATAAATATTTGAATATAAATAAAAATGAATGAATATGTAATATGCAGGAAGGAACCTCCTTTTAAGGAATATTTCAATCTATACCAAATTTGTGTTCAAATAGTCCCTAAGGAAACATGGAAACACTCTTCTGAAATTCTAGTATTCTTTTTTTTTTTTAAGATTTTATTTATTTATCTGACAGAGACAGCAGGAGAGGGAATACAAGCGGGGGGGGGCAGGAGAGGGAGAAGCACACTCCCTGCTGACCAGGGAGCCCGACATGGGGCTCGATCCCAGGACGCTGGGATCATGACCTGAGCCGAAGGCAGACACTTAAAGACTGAGCCACCCAGGCACCCCTGAAATTCTAGTATTCTAATCACTAACATTTTTTGTGTGCTTGTTATAAACTGGGCACTGTGGGAAGTACTCTCCATGCACCATCTCTTTTAGTCCTCACAACCCAAAGAAGTAACTTGGAATGACGTTACCAACATTTTATATACAGGAGTACACCAGCTCAAAAAGACTAAGGAGTTTTCCCAAGCCACCAGCTTATACGTAGAAGAGTTTCTTTACCACTCTACAATGCCACCTCCTTTAAGTAAAGACCTGTTGAATTGGTTCATTGAGATTCATTTTTTCAACAGTTTGTTCAAAGTCCTAAGGGAATTTCTAACCAATTGTTTGCAACTGGCAGTGGAAAGACCTTAGAAGTATGACTGACTAGCCAGGCAGAACCATAAGAGAGATACAGAAATTCAATTGGATACTGTTTTAATAACCCTAGATATTAATTATTTTAACAGATTGGAAGGATATGAAAAGAATCCAGGATTCTGTCAAGTACAAATGTCTTTAGAGATAACCATACAATATATTTACATACGTTAAGAGTCAATAAATGCAAAACCTAATCGAGTAAAGCGTGTAGTCCAGGTGGGAGGAGGTTAGGGCAGAACTCTATGAGGGGGATAAAGAAATCCACTAAGACGGAATGTGAACTCAGAGCTGTGAACTATGAGACCAGCTCATCTGAAACGCACTGATAGCAGTGCTGTAAATAGAACTAGGAAGTCCCATCAGTGTTGCTGCCAGAAAGGCACTCACCTACCACCTCTGGACGTTACCGTGATTCACTTGAATGACAAGCGCCTTTGGGGTAGAGTGGGTTGAACGGTGGCCCCTCCCCCAAAAAATTATGTCCACATTCCAAATCCCTGGAACCTGTGTATGTTCCCTTTTTTGGAAAAAGGATCTTTGCAGATGTAATAAAATTAGAGATCATGATATAAGATCATCCCCTAGTGGTCCAATGACAAATGTCCTTGTAAGAGAAGAGGAGGCACACAGAGAGTGTAGCGTGAGGATAGAGGCAGAGATTGGAGTGGTTTGGCTCCCACAAGCCAAGGAAAACAAGGAGTGTCTGGAGCCAGCCAAGCTGGAGGGGGCAAGGAGGAATTCTCCACTCAAGCCTCCAGAGGTAGCAGAGCCCTGCTGACACCTGGATTTCAGACTTCCAGCCTCTAGACTAAAAGAGAATAAATTGTTTAAGCCACCCAGTTTGTGGTCATTTGACACAGCCCTAGGGAACCAGTACAGTGCTTAAGTATCACTCAGCTCCAGGCTGGTTTAGATTTAAGTACGGATGTGTTTAAGGAAGTCAACCTGCTGTATATTAATATTTTGTGTGAGGGAGAAGCATATATTTAGCATTTCATGTGCCTGTAATGTTTGAGACAATTCAACCTTTTATTAAAATGAACAGAATTTAAACTCCAATTTATAACATATGAATAATTGCTTTAGATTTTTAAGTTATACTTTTACTAAGTTTATATATACAGTGCTGCAATATTTAAAAGGTTAGCCCTCCTTGTAAGTTTGACTTATCAGTGTTCTTTGTCATTTGAGTACTCAGGTAGTTATGTTAGTTCAATCAAAACATTGAAGTAATAAAAAAAATAGAACGCATTGATTTATAAATGCAATTTAAAATGTTTGAAAGTACTAGCTTAGAAATAGGATCACATATTATTCAAAGGCCTTTAACATAGTTTAAAAATATATACCAGGCTATATATAATATACAAAGAACAGGGAGATTTGATACAGAACTCAAAAGCTTCAGGAAAAATTAGTTTTTTTAATCTGTAACTTTAATAAATTGAATATTAATTTTTAAAAACGGCGTTTAACCTCTGAATCGTTTTTATTGCCTCAGAACCACCCGAGGGCACCAAAAAGCTCACATTTAATAGAAACAACATAAACTTTCTAACTATGTCGTCCTTCAGGAACGGGGCCAAGGGAGGCAGTCAGCAGGAGTGAATCAGTGTCCGGACAGTGTGAAGGTGATCTGTGCTCTGGTGGGAATAGCAGAAGGCTGTGAACTTCGCTGGTGGGTGCCTTTGTTCTGAGTCAAAGCGTTCCTTGGCATGCGGAGGAACATCAGGTCCAAAGGCCTCTAGTGACTGAACAGATAACATGAGTTCCATCAAAGTTCAGCTCCGCTCATCCCTGCTTCTCCTCCACAAGACAGCGCAGTGAGTGTGGCATTCAGGCAAGCATTTAATATTCTCTTTCTTTATTAGTTTAATTTGGAGAACCAATTCTGTCCCCACAGAGAAAACCATAGAATGATCATTTTGAAATGGTAGCCATTTCTGGTTTTAGTACTTAAAATCCTCATTCATTGCTGCACGTGTCATTGGTTTCCTTACACGTGGCTGCTGGTCCTAATTTTCATTTGCTTTCACATTGGGTCACTGGTTAGGTCCGAATGGTAGAGCCTTGGGCAAGTGTTTCGTGACCTGGAATGCGCGGTGTTGGTCTTCATGTTACTATTATCAGGAGTCAGAATAATCACAGTGGATGACTGAAGACCTGTAACGTGGCAACCATAAAGAAACAAATGATTTTATATGAAGAAAATGAAAGGGGACTTTATAACGATCTTAAATGTATAACCAGTTTTAGGACTGTCCGTAGTTCTGTCCACTTTCATCTTATGTTCACTTCCAAGCTCTCAGGTGCTCTAGGGGCTTGTAGAGGACAGTGGGGGAAGCAGGGTGCTGGGGAGGGACACGTGGCTGGCATTGCCCTGCAGAAAGCCGTTCCCCATTCCTGGATGCTGGCCTGACTTGGACTGCAGAAAGCTCAGCACTCTTTCTCTGCTCTGGGCTCTACCTGCCAGTTCCAGAAAAATAGGAAACATTGCACTTGCTACCTCCCACTATGGTTTATTATGAGAACAAGAACACTGGTTTGCACTGGGTTTAATCAACAGGGTGTTTTGATTTTATCTCCCTGGGGATTACTCAGGAGGAAAGCAAAG
The DNA here is from genome assembly GCF_024610735.1 of Ursus americanus. Classification (NCBI taxonomy): domain Eukaryota; kingdom Metazoa; phylum Chordata; class Mammalia; order Carnivora; family Ursidae; genus Ursus; species Ursus americanus. The sequence continues at coordinate 37,408,894 of NC_142138.1, read as the reverse complement.
CACAGTAAACCAAGATTTTTATTATATTTCACCGGAAATTGTTCCTGACGTCTCTTTAAAGAAGTTCAGTGTCCAGCTCTAGCTGAGTGAGGAGGGAGAGCACACGTGCGCCTTCTCTGCGAAGTCTTCCCCGTGCCTCCTGCTGGCTACCCCAAGTAAGCTAGTTGTGCTGCCATCTTTCTTCCGTTCAGCTGACAGACCCTTGTTTGGCACTTGCTGTACTGGAGATATAAAAATAAAAGTTTTAGTCTCTGACTTCAAGGAGCTTTTAGTATAGTGAGGAGAGGGAAAAATAAACATACAGCAGTGTTATAAACACTAATGGAAGCAGTAGGGCTGCTGTGTATCATTATGCAAAGTATGTACTGCACAACCCTGGGTTCACTGAACGCACAGCCACATGTGGCAGCTGTGGTAGCTCTGGAGGCGGACAGCAGGGGCAGCTCGTCAGCTGATGAGAAAGAGCAGAAGGCAGACAGACTCTACAGCAGTTCCTGTCTTCCCATCTCCTGTGTTCACATCCCTCTGTAGCCCCTTCCAGAGTGTGGCCAGACCTGTGACTTGACTTTAACTAATATGAATCAGCAGAAGTGAGAGGATGTCCTTTCTAGATTGTTACAGAAGACTATAATGCCCCCTCTTGCCAAGAGTGCCTCTGCTTTGCTGGCTTTGAGGAAGCAGGCTGCATGCCGTGAGCTTCCCCAGGGAGAGGGCGACTGGCAAGCAGTTGTGGGCAGCCAATGGCTGCCAGCCAGCAAGAACCTGAGGCCCTCAGTCTGACAGCCCACAAGGGGCTGAATGCTGTCGGCAGCTGCAGGAGTTTGCCAGTCTTCCGATGAGAAGCCAACCCTAGCTGATGGCTCGACTGCAGCCTAGTGAGAGACCTGGAAGCAGAGGAGCCAGCTACATCGTGCCTGGACCCTGATTCCACGGACGTGAGAAGATAAATGTGTGTTGTTTTAAGCTGCTAATTGAGTGGTGGTATTGTTATGCAGCAAGAGATAGCATCTCAGGTCCCATAAGCACTATGTTCCCATGGCACTTCGGAAAATCCTCAGAATGGTGCATTGTAAATGTCTCTCTTCCCTCTTGAAGCCATAGACCATGGCTCATTCCCCAGTTTCCCCATCTATAAAATAGGATAATAATACCTGCTACCTAGGGCTGCAGGTTAGATAATTTAAGCAATGTTCTTAACACTGTACCTGTCTTAGTAAGTGCTCACTAAATACTACCTCTAAATCTCCAGGGCTTAGTACAGCACCTGGTGCTTGCTTTATAAATGTTTAGTGCATGAATGGTTAGATGCAAGAACTGATGGAGAAGGCCAGTATATCAGTGCCTTATGGCAATAGGCAGAGTATCAGCAGCTTGGCCATCATCCCTCAGGGGCAGCCGGAAGGAACCAAAGAGGTATTAGACAGTGGTGTCAGGGTGACTAAGCACACCCAGGCAGGAGCAGGCCCAGGTAAGGTGGCGTTTGTTGGGAGCTGCTTTGGGGTTCTGCCTACTGTGGACACCAGGTTCTTGTTGAAATAGATATGTGGCTTTCAACCAGGAGCTCTCTTAATTCAGGTTTGATGAATCCACACTTTGTATTGAGAGCTTTGAACAGTTTACTTACCTATATACAGGCATACCTCATTTTATTGTACTTTCTTTATTGCACTTCATAGATACTGTAGGGGTGTTTTTGTTTACAAATTGAATGAAGGTTTGTGACAACCCAGTGTTGAGCAAGTCTACCAGCTATTTTTCCAACAGCATTTGCTCACGTCATGAGCACGTAGTGTCACATTTTGGTAATTCTCACAATATTTCAAACGTTTTCATCATTACTTTCTTTGTTATGATAGACTGTGATCAGTGATTATGACTCACCAAAAGCTCAGGTGATGGTTAGCACTTTTTTAGCAATAAAGTATTTTTTAATTAAGACATGCATATTGTTGTTTTAGACATAATGCTATTGCATACTTATTAGACTATAGTATAGTGTAAACTTAACTTTTGTGTGCACTGGAAAACCAAAAAATTTATTTGACTTGCTTTATTGCAATATTTGCTTTATTGCTGGGGTCTGGAGCCAAACCTGCAATATCTCTGAGGTGTGCCTGTAGCCTGTACAAGAAATACCGGAGAATCAGCAGATTGATTCTGCTGTGACTTTTTTAATTCCTCCTTTCTATGGATCTGATAATAATCTTTAATACCCCCCCTTGCTGTTTCTTTCATTTATTATGCATTCATGTATTCCACCCACAAACATTTATTGAGGACAACTCTGTGCCAGTCTTTGGGGTAAGCACTGGGAATACAGCAGTGAGCCGAACAACTGCTCACAGTCCTGGGGCTCATTAATGTCACATCTGGTTGGAATCTCTTCTGTATGTCTTGAGCACCCAGCCCCCACTCTCCACCCTTGCTATTTGTGTTGTGCTGGAATGTTCTACTCTTGTCTTGGGGTCCTTAGTATTCTTTGCAGTCTTTACCCTTTACTTACGCACTTGATTCAAGAAGAGTCTTTATCTATTGAGTCTTCATCAGTTAAATTCTGTGGAAGTTTCTTCTCCCTCTAGTAGGCTTTCCCCGTGGGACTAGGCAAGTGATTTGGCAACTTTACAGCCTCTTTAATCTGGACGTTCTTTGTGATCTCTTTTCTGATGTTTTCTCTGAGGAACTGGGGAGATAAGAAGGCCCTTTGATGGTTAAAAAATCCTTCATTGCTTGGAACACGAGCTTAAAGTGGGTCATGCGTTGCATAACACCCCACATTACAGACATTATGGAAGGAAGTTGGTGGGATACCCTACCTAACCGAGGCGAACAGCTCTAGTTGTAGGATGGGGTGAAGTAGTCACCAACAGGAGCACAGAGAGCAGTAAGGAGAAAGCCCAGCCATAAGAAATAGGACGTAACCTCAGTTAATCATGGAGGCCCGGCACCTGACACCTCAGTCTTGCTATTGCTGATTTTTTAGCAAAAGTTTGAATCCACCAAATGGAATTATAAACAGGGGCAGACTTGCATTACAGTTTGTTGTCTGGTTTTAAAAAAACCCAAACAATAAAATGAGCAACCTAAGAACCTACGACACAACCTAAGAAATAGTATGTTATAAATATCATTGGAGTTCCCTGTGAGTAGGGTTCCCAGATTTAGCCCAAAACAAGCAACAACAATAAAATAGACCCTATTAATTTTAAATTTCAGATAAACAATAAATAATTTGTAGTATAAGTATGTCCCATGCAATATCTGGGATATAGTTATACTGAAAACATTATTCATTATATAAATTCAAAGTTACTTGACCCCCCCCCCCAATTTTTATCTGGCAACACTGTCTTTACCAATCACAGCCCTGTGACGTTTCCCTGACAGATAACCATTGCTTTTAAATTTGGTTTTATCATCCCTTTGCTATAATTTATAATTTACCATATATATAATGCATCCCTAAACAAAATATTGCTTTGCTTGCTTTCCAAGTTTATTAAAATATCATATTTTATGTATTCCTTTCCTCTCAACATTCTGTGTCTGAAATTCAGTTATATAGTTGATTTGTTTTTACTGTTATAACCGTTTTATGAATATACCACAATTGATTTGTCTATTCTCCTGTTGAGTTGTGTTCAGTTTTTTGTTAACAGAAACAGTGCTGCCTCAAACATGTTGCCCAGTGCTCATGTGAAGAAGTTCTTCTAAGGCCTGGTCCTGGGGGTCATAGGAAACGTGCTGTATCACGTGAGACGTGATTATATCACCCATTGCAAGTGTTTAGGACACCTCGTTGTACAGGCTTTATATTTGTACCAGTACACCTACTGGTGTATAAATATCTCTCATTGTGATTTCATTTTGCTCTTCCTGATTACTAATGAAATTACTAATTTTGTATATTGATTGCCCATTCATGTTTCCTCTTCTGTGAAAAGTTTTTCATTCCTATTGCTCATTTTCTTTTGGGTTCTTTTTGTTTTCTTACTGATTTTTAGGTGTTCTTCATGGATTCTATATACTAATTTTTAGTTAATTATATGTATGACAAATATTCCCTCTCAATTTTTGGCTTGTCTTTTATTCTCTTTACAGTGTCTTTTGATAAAAAGAAATTCACAATTTGAATTTCTCTAATTTATCAATCTTTTCCTTTATGGTTTGTATTTTCTGGGTCTTGTTTAGAATATACTTCCTTACCAAAAGTCAAAAATATTTTTCCATATTAAGACATAAATTTTTAAGGTTTTTCTTTTCACATTTAAATCTTCATTTCACCTGGACTTTTTTTATATATGATGTGAGGGAGGAATCCAATATATTTTTATCCAATATGGATCAACTCTTGTTCCCACACTGTTGAACAGTTCATTTCCTGCCATCCCCTCTGCGTCTGCCAACTGCTCTAGAGTGCCGGTAGACCAGTCATCATATATTTACGGATCCATTTCTGGGCTCACCATTCTTTCCTTTGGTCTGTTTGTCTATCCCTTTTCCAGTATTCCATTGTCTTATTTAAATAGACTTATCAGTCTTACTATTTGGCAGAGTCACCCCATCTTACACACACACACACACACACACACACACGCACCCCTTGTTCTTATTCCTCAGGAATATCTGAGTACCTTGACTATTCGTGGGCCTTTGGTCTTCCATGTAAATTTTGGAATCAGATTAATAAGGCCTATGATAAACTGTTGAGATATTGATTTTAATTGCATTGAATTTGGGGAGAGTTGACGTATTTATAATGAGTCTCTCTGCCTAGGAACATGATATATCTGTTTGTTAGTTTTGGTCTTCTTTACTGTTTTTCAATAAAGTTTTTCTCCATAAGGGTCTTGCCTTTATTTTATTATAGTTTTGTTTCTATTGTAATGGTATCTTTAAAAAATTCTATTACTATGATTTTTATGGCTGCTGTATGGAAATGCAGTTGGTTTTGTTTACTTAGCCACTTTGCTAAATTAGCTTCTCAATTCTAATAATTTGACTATAAATTCTTTTGAGCATTCTCTCTGGGCATCATATCAATCTGCTAATACTGATTATTTTATTCCTTCTTTTCCAATTTGTATACCTTTTCTTTTTTATATTTTACTCATGCAACTAGAATAATGTTGAATATAATAATGACATTGGTCATCCTCAATTAGTTTCTGATTTTAAAGGGAAGGCTTGCAGGTTTTACCAGGAAGAATGATCTTTGCCATAAGTGTTTTTGGCTTTTATCTTGTTAAAAATTTACCTTCTTAATTATAATCTTCAGAATTTCTATCACAAATTAGGTTGCTTTTACTCAAATGCTTTTTCTTCATCTACTGAGATTGTCAGATGACTTTCCTTATCTGATCTGTTAATGTAATGAATTAAATTAATTATTTTTATAATGTTAACCCAACATTGCATTCCCAAGATAAACCCAATTTAGTGTGATGGGTTATCTTTTTCAGACTCTGATGGATTGGCAATTGTTTAGAATAGTTTTGGGGTGTTTTTTTTGTAATTTTGCTTATGAATAAGATTAACCTGTAGTTTTCCTTTCTAGTTCTGTTTTGTTTGATTTCAGGACCAATGTTATACTAATCTCATAAGATGAATTGGAAGAATTTAAGATTGCTATGAGGATGTTCAATTATGTTTCAATTGAAATATCAAGATTCAAGATACAAACTTCCAAAGTGAGGTGATAGGCCAAGATAGCCTTTTCAAAAGACATATCTAGGAACTGGTTCCTCGACATTAACAACTCCTCATCCTTTCAGGCATGTAAATGGCTTGACAGAGGGAGTGTGATGGAAGTTTTGCAGGTAGGTATCTTTGGCAAACATGACTGCTATGAATTGAGACAGCCGAGGAGGGATTCAGTAGTTGGCCTTAGTCCTCTGCAACTAGGCAGGTCTAGTGGACTTGTGTCTGGCTCTCATCTGAAACACAAAAGGCAACAATAGGGCTAGCTATCTGCTTTGGTAATGGAGTGAAAGAAAGGTGCTCCTGGGCTTAAGTCAGTCTGCATGCCCCAAATTTGCCTGGGCAAAGAATCCATGAGTGTTTCTTTGGCTCAAATATAGCCAGATGCATACAAAGGAGCTGGCACAGGGTCATCTTATATTGTCTCAAGTAGAGTTGGGTCAGTTGGAGAGGTAAACAGGTCTCATTACAGGAGAAGCTGGATGCTGCTTATCTGGCCATTAAGTGGAGGTTAATAAGCAACTCCCAGAATACAGTGTATTCATTTAGATCAAAGGAAATAAGCAGTGATGGGGTAAGAAAATAGGTTTGCCAAAGTTCACATGAAAGCCCTCCCTGAGAAAGAATCAGCTTCAAATACCCAGCAGGTCCAGAGACAGCAAAGCATTCTAATAACAGTACCAGTTAAGTAAGGGCTTTCTGTTCCCTTCCTTCTCCCATCTCCCCAAGCTGGAGAGGATCAGGAAAGCAGTGAGTGAATGTGGGTGTGTCATGTACTAAAAGTCCACGCTTTTTTCTCCGCTCTGTGATGCTAGGGCCACCCTCCTGCAAACCACAGGTCTGCTTTGTGAGATATTCCCTGTTGGGCTCTGGCAGTTGAAGAGATGGTTGGGGACTGGGAGGCTGAGGTTGTGGAAGGGGTGTGCTCTTCCCTGCTTCCTTTCTGTCTGGCCCCTGTGAGTGTTCCCCTAGCACAGCTGCTTCGCCCCATCAGGGACAATTCCTCTCATAGCAGCAGCCAGTCCAGTTTACAGTTTCAACAAGACTTGTAAGACCACGTTCATCACATCCTCCCCTTCATCCTGAGACAGGACTGTATCCTCTTCAGAGTTTGGGTCTCGAGTCATGAGCTCCGACCTCTGAACTCAGGCACACCAGCATCAGCCAACCATCACTTCCTCGTCAAGATCCAGAGTTTCAGTTCTGTAGGGTCTGTAGTGTGAAGTTTCAAGAATTTTAACATCTTTCTTTTATTCCCTCAGCCCTGGGGATGGTAGTTTCTGCTTGAAATTGCTACACTTATGATACCTTAGAATTTTCTTCTTGTCTTATTAGTCATCTGGTTAGTAACATCAATTTAGTTAATACTTTTTTACATTAATTTTGTTCTCAAATCACTGCTATAATTTCAGTTTCTTGATTAACCCTGACTTATAGATGGGGCAATGGTGGTGGGAAAGTAGGAGAGAAAAAGAGAAGAGGCTGATTCCATTTCCTTCCCCCCGAACAGGTGGTCAGTCTGCCACAGCCCTGAGTTGGGAGAAGAAAAGTCTTAACTTTTAAATTGAAAGCATATCTTACATTATATTGGACATTTTAAATTACTAATTTGAGTCTGGGTTTATGTCTATAGGTTAATACAGGCATTTCTATTACTCGATAATAACCTTAAAAGTCAAGGGACTTGACTGAGTTTTCATCCAATGGCAGAGGAAGGATTACCTTCACTGAGAAGATTTAAAGGGACAGTAGGAGACGGCAGTGTAGTAACTTTCTTGATTACATCCCATGAATCCTGCTTATTTAGCATACTGGTTATAATCTGAGGCTGTAATTGAAATGTCTCCAAGAACTCACAAATAAAACTCTCAAAGCCTACGATTTCTTTCAAGGGGAGATTTTTACTGCTGATTATGCAGGCTTTCTATTTCTTTTTTAGTCAGTTTTGGTAAGTATATTCTTCTAGGAATTTTTCCATTTAAAATGTACATTTTCAAACTTATTGGCATAAGATTTTTCTATCTTATATTTCTAGTATATTTGTGATCTTTTTGTAGTCTTCTTTTTTATTCCTAATATTATGTGTGTTTTCTCTCTATTTTTTCAATTTCCTTATTCAGTCTTTGTAGGAGTTAGTCTCTTCAGAGACCCAAATTTTGGTTTGATGATCATCATTATTGTCTCTGATATGTTTCTTTAAGGTTATTATTTCCTTCTTTTTACTTTCTTTGGGAATATTCTGTTATTTTGTTTCTCCCTTCTTTCATTTGATGCTCATCTTATTATTTTAAACTTTTCTGCCTTTTCCAAAGAAATACTGAAAGCTATAAATTTAATTTTATGTGTACTTTGCACAACTCATCATCATCCTCTGTCAAAGCTTATTTCCCCTTGATCTGAAGGAGTTCACTACATACTGTAAATTTTGAGTGCAGTGTCATGCAGTCTTATTTTTCATACTTTATAATATGATTTCTTTTAGTTGATATTTTTTTATTTTTAAGCTCTTTATTGAAGCATAATATAGAAAATGTAAACATATACACATATAACAAAGAAAAATGCACATAAGAGTATAGCTTGAAAAAGTTTGACAAACTGTATACACCCATGTATCCAGAGACTAGGATTTAAACACAGAGATATAATGAGCACTCTTTTTTATCGAGGTAGAAATTCATATAAAGTTGAAGTGCACAATTCATGTAAAGTTAACCAGATTGAAGTGCACTCACAATGTTGTGCAACTATCACCTTGTCTAGGTCCAGCACATTTTCATTACCTCCAGAGAAAACCCCAGACCCATTAAGTAGTCATTCCCCATTCCTTTCTTCTCCCAGCCCCTGGCAACCACAATCTGCTTTCTGCCTCTGGATTTTAATTGTGCTTTTAAATTTCTAAATGTATAGAGGTTTCAAGGTGTAGGTTTTACTGATTTCTAACTTAATTGTGATGCAATCTTATGATACTGATCTTTAAAATTTGTTGAGATTTGATATTTGCTTTATGTCCTGCTTCATCATTAGTTTTCATAAATGTAATATCTGGTCTGGGAAAGAAAGCATATTCTCCAGTGGTGAGTGCAGTGCTCTATATAAGTCCTTTACATCAAACTTGTTAATTATGTTGTTCAAAATCTTTATACCTTTGCTGAATATTTTTGGCTGTTTGATCTATCAGTTACTAAGAAATATGTGTTAAATCTCTCACTCTAATCAAGGAATTGTCAATTACTCCGTGAAGTACTGTCAGTTCTTGCTTTCATGATAGACTTTTCAGATAACACAGAGAGGCACTAATCAAAGCAGAAACTTCAAATGTGCTACATTTGCAAAAAGACTATCAGCTGCCTCAGTCTTTTCTGCCATATTAACCCAGTTTGGTCAAAGTTTTCCCAGAGCAAGGTGGCCCTGCTGTCACTCTGTCTCCTGCCCCCACTCTTCTCCTTCCTTCCATTCTAGAAATGCATATGTTTAAAATCAAAAGAATGGTCTAAGATGGTGTTGAATAAAAATACTCTAGATCCTTGGGATTTCCTTGTTTCATTTCAGCAATAGAGTTAAAAATATCAGCAAATGATTGTTTCACTAACCACCACACAACCTCAAGGTTTACCATTGTCCACAAGGGTCTCTGTGCACCAGAGGCAGTGTTAGATCAGGGGTGGACTGGGCACTGTTGGCATCTCATGTCTGTGTATTCTCCAGAGTTGTGCTGCCTCTTCATCAGGCAGCAAAGGATGAATAATGAGTCAGGCCACACTGGGGTAGTCTCTGTCATCCCACAGCAGAATTCAGTCTGTTCGTTTGCTACCTTAGAAAGGAAAAAGAAGCATATGTAATGAATCGTTGGGCTGGGTCCAGCATCGGGCTGGGTCCGGCATCGTTATTCCTCATTACCTTCTACATCGAATACGATTGCTAATTGAAATAATTACCGTCTTTACCTGGTAACAACATTCTATTTTCTTTATAAGACAGGCTGACTGATGTGCTTTGAAAAAGCAGCAAAACCTCTTTCACTGAGCTTGGATTCATTTCCCTTAGCAGATGATTTCAATAACTTCACATCATTTTTCATCTGGCAAGTCAAGGGAAGCCAAGTTTTGAGAGAAATAAAGCTTGTTCCTTGGAGTGGAACAATGCCAGGGAAGGTGAAACAACTTCATTTTCCACACAGACATGTGGGCCCTTCTAGTTTTTGCACGGAGAGCTGCCTGGATTTGCTCAAATCAACTTGTGGTGCTCATACTAATTGGTTGTTTGAAATGGGCCGGCCAGCTGGCAGCTGTTTGGGCCGCTCCAATAGCCCTGGGGTTGCTGATTCATTTCTCTCCCTCAGACTGAATGGCCTATTATCTGAAAGGGAGGATGGAGCCAGCCCACTTCGCCCCAGCTTGCAGCGGGTGACCTAGGAAGCAGGCTGCCTCTCGGGTGTTTCTCCTGAACTCTGAAGAAGTCATTTGCACCCTAGTACAATAGACTGCTGCCACATCTGGTGGCCTTGAGCCTGGAGGTCAGAGACGATCAGGAGGTCTGCAGGGACAGTGTGTAGTGTGAGGAAGAGATGGTATGTTGAGGTGTGTGAACCGGTCAACTGGTGTAGTTTACAATATTTTGGATTTGTTTCTCCACCCAGGATTAACCTCCTCCGACTCACTTTCCTGAACTGAGAAGCAGTGGCAAAGAAAAGGACCATGGAGCAGATGATGCCAACTATTTTGGTAATTAACACTTTAATATTCATCTACACACCCTTGTATGCATCGAGCCCATCAATGAATGCATCTAGATACATTTACTGAATGTCTGCTATATGCAAGGAATGGTGCTGAGTGCTGTGAGGGAAATAAACTAGAAAACTAAGATCACTGCCCTCAAAGTCCTTTAAGTCTAATTAGGGGGCCAGACATAAACACAAAACATTAAAGAACAATACAGGTGTTCAGAGAGACCAAAATAATATACATAAGAAAAGGCCAAACTCATTTCTCACAGATCAATTTCTCTCCACCTCTAGAGGTGAAATTTTCAATCTCTACCTTACTCAATGACTTGAGTCTTCAACATAACTATCTCTGGTAATAATAATGAACATAGGTGACCTTACTGAGAGCTTACTGAAGGGAAAGCATTTGTAAGCACTTTACCCGTTATTTTATTTCACTTTTAGAAAAATCATTAAAATGATGCAAAAATCTTAAAGAGTGAAACATGATTCAAGTTTAAAACTAGATGTTACAATAAACACTTTGAACTTAGCCTTGGCCCAATTTGTGTCAAAGCCGGGAACTAAGATTCTTCTTTATCTTATAACATGATGCATTTGCATCTGAGAAGCTGATTCAAGTCCAGGCCACAATTGTGATATAGACCCATAAATGTACACATGGGACTGTGTACTCCAGTGTGCTGGGGCATGTTCCCAATTGTGACAATGCATTGTAGGGGGTTAAGGGCAGGAGGCAGCAACAAACCCTTGTTAATAGGAAGTCTTTGTGGAAGAGAAGGCATTTCAAAGTCAAAAGCTCTATTTACAGATTAGGAACTAAGGTAGAGATTGAAAATTTCACCCTATAAACTTTCAGCCCAGTATCTCAAGATTAGATCTCCATTATCAAATTAGTATTTTTTTAAGATTTTATTTATTTGAGAGAGCACGGGGTGGGAGAGGATAGGGGCAGAGGGAAAGCCAGAAACAGAGTCCCTGCTGAGCAGGGAGCCATATGTGATGCAATGGGAGGACTTGATCCCAGGATCCTGGGACCATGACATGAGCCGAAGGCAGACCTTTAACCGACTGAGCCACCCAAGTACTCCCGTTATCAAATTAATTTAACAAAGGAGCAACTTGGATCCAATATGGCTCGAACATCTCCTTGGAATACCAGACTATAAAACTATGCTCTTTATAGCCTGACTTGTTAGTGTTCTCAAGAGGCTTCCTCTGGAGTAGTACAATAAGGAGCAAGTAAGAGGTAAAACTGAGCACATCACCCGTTTGCTGCAGACTCTTGTCCTTAGTGATCAAGTCAGGCCACTCTCTTCCAGGAAGCCAGGGTTGAGTTACATGCCCTCCTCTGTGCTTCCATAGAGTCTAATCCCCAGACTCTATGTTCCCTAAGGGTAGAGACACGTCTTACTCATCTTGTATCCCTAGCACTTGGCATAGAGCTTGGCACATAGTAGGTGCTCAGTAGATGTTGAACTGAAGAGGAAAGGTTGGTTGGGGTCCCTTTGAGGGTTTTATAGTCAGGGTCCCCTGGGAGAGGTGGGGGTAGGGTACAGTGGGGCTATACATGTGGTAGGGGACTGAATGTTTGCTTTCCTCAGGGAGGAGTGTGATGTGTCACAGATTACTCAGCCAGCTCTGCCTTCTGTGCCCTAACCTCCATGCCCACCGGAGGCATGCCCTTCTCCTGAGGGGGTGTGTAGACCCAGGCACGGCACGCTCCCCTACAGTGGGGGGGGGATAAAATGAGAGTAGTTGTTACTGACCTAAGTGGATCAGACACGGGGATGGGGAAAGAAGACGGATGGAGGCTGAGTCACAGCGCAAGATGCTATGGCTGGCTGTGACCACCTGGTCAGGAAGCCCTGTGGGGAAAACTGGAGGGACAGAACCCCCCGGAACCCTGCCAGCAGGGTTAATAAGAATCACAATGAGAATAATAAACACTTATAGAGGGTTATCAGCGGCGCATTGTTCTAAGCACTTCATTTATTTAGTGGGAATAACTGGGAAGAAGAAGGCAGCCAGGTCCATGAAAGGAGTCCTCTGAAACATGCTCACTTCTTTTTTTTTTTTTTTTTTAAGATTTTTTTATTTATTTATGTGACAGAGAGATGGCCAGCGAGAGAGGGGAACACAGCAAGGGAATGGGAGAGGAAGAAGCAGGCTCCCAGCGAAGGAGCCCGATGTGGGACTCGATCCGACGTTCCGGGATCACGCCCTGAGCCGAAGGCAGACGCTTAACGACTGCGCTACCCAGGCGCCCCAGAAACATGCTCAGTTCTCAGAGCACGAATCGACACTGTTTCGAGCACCACCTCAGGGGAGGTCAAGATTAGAGTGAAGGGGGCACATGTAACCCTGAGGTTGGCCGTGAAGAATTAGAGAAACCACTGGCCTGTGCCCCCGCCTGACCCAGCAGCCAAGCTTCCTGTAGGCAGGGGCTTGGGGACCTTTTTTGCTGCATGTCCCCACGAGCTCAGGGCAGTTCCTTTGCCAGGGCCCTGCCAAGCCCTGGCCCCTGGAATCTGCCTGTCAGGATTAAGCACCCTGCCGGGGAGAGTATCAATATGGATAGAGCATGGCATCTTTAAACATTGTACAAGAGCAGAGGGACAGCCAGGTCCAAATGATAATATTTTGAAAAGCCACAGGGAGCCTCTGCTGCTGTGGAGTTAGAATTGCTCCTCTTTCATGTGATTAAAGAAGCCCTTGTGGGTTTTTTTCTTTTCCTTAGAGACATTAGCAGGGTTTCCCCCCCTCCTACTACAGCGCTGAATGATTTCTAAGGTTTCTAAGTGCACCGCATTTACATTTACTACTCGTTGGTTCTCTAAATGAAAGGCAGCCTGAAACACATTAATGAGCCTCCTGATTACGGCAGCCCTTGAGAAATTAATTAGCGACAATGCAGCGTACGCTAACATCCCTCCTGCTCTCTGTGACTGGAACGGCACGGAGCATCGCTTTCACCAGCACCCAAGCGAGAGTCACCATGCATCTTCAGCCGCAGAGCTGCCTTCCCTGGCACATTTTGGCCTGTTTTTCCTGGAGAATGACATTCCCTGGATAATTAAGTGAAGCATCTTTCTCATGGTCTGGAATTTTCCCCCCTGAACCGGGTCCCTTCCTTATACTAATAGCCAGCAGTGAAATGTTGCTTAATTTGTCAGGGACTCTTTGTGTGTGTATGTGTGTGTGTGTGTGTGTGCGTGTGTATACGCACGCGCGTGTACACATTTGCCTATTAAAATTTCACAGTAATCCTGGGGTAGGGACTATTATCCATTTTACATTTTTCATCTTTCATCTTTACATGTACATCTTTCACAAAGAGTGAATTAAGGTACTGAGATGGCCATTAAGTCACTTAAGGTCACACAGCTGGTAAGCTGCAGAGTCATCATCTGAACTCAAAGGGATTGACTCAAAATCCATACCTTACTACTAATCATAGCTTACAATCCATACCTTACAATCCATACCTTACTACAGCTACCCAGAGGGATATTTGTATTTGGGTTATTTGGGGCTTCTTATAGTACAAATGTGTATATTGAGATGGTTTCCCACTCATCTTGACTCAGGGTGCTCTCTGTCCTACTTCTGCCTGGAGGCATATCCTTCAATGACCTTGATTTGCCTCCCCAAGACAGTAAGAAGAGCCAACACATGGAACTATCATTTGGGCCTGGATAAATTCCAAAACGATTTCATAGCATCCAGGCTTCTCACATCTAGGAGACAGGAATCAAGCTCTGCACCCAGGCTCTTTGTTCGTTAATGTGTTTCCTCTTCTCTTCTGGGGGAGGGATGGAGGAGCTCTTTACAAGAAGCATATTGTCTTGTGGATATTCTCTTGTCAATGCTGAAAAGGCTGGAAAGAAGTTGGCATGATTATCCCGTTTTATAGATGAGGACTCTGAGGCTCCAAGAGGATTACTGACTCACCTGCTCAGGAGCATGCGGATTTTTTAATTTTTGTTTGACTCTGTAAAATTGCAAAGCTACTGATTCCAAATTGCTGTTCTTTTTACCAAACTGCTCCGTGTCCATGTGGTTCTGCTGGATGAACCATTCACTGAGATGGCTATCTTTTTATAATCACTTCTGATCTCAGGGCTGCCATAAGAGTGCAGCAACCTTACACATGTGAGTCCCACACATCAGGTTCTTGAAAGAGCTGTGCAACTTTTTGGCACCCATAGGAAGCCCTGAAATAAAGCTAACCAGAGTGGCATTCATGGGCATCCTGGTAGCAACCACATTTACCTTGTAAAAGAGAAGCAACAAAGACTCAGAAGGCCACCCAAAAAGCAACTTTGGTTGAACCTTAATTTTTTTAAAGATTTTATTTATTTATTTGAGAGAGAGCACAAGCAGGGGGCCAGGGGCAGAGGGAGAGGGAGAAGCAGACTCCCCGCTGAGCAGGGAGCCCAATGCAGGGCATGATCCCAAGACTCCAGCATCATGACCTGAGAAGAAGGCAGACACTTGACCAACTGAACCACCCCGGTGCCCTGAACAATATTTCTAAGTAAGAAAACAATCATACAAGGAAGTGGTTTTCATGATGAGCAAAGCATCTTCTAGGCAACACACAGCTTCAAAAGTATTCTTTCCTCCACACTCAGCCCTGAGGGTCTGGGAGTGCCCTCCAACACAGCAGCACAGAGCAGGAGATCCCAGAGGTTAGGAACGTGAGCATTTGGACTGAGACTAGACCCAAGCTCAAGCCCCGACGCTGCCATGTCCTAAGTATGTGAGCTGAGGCAAACTAGGTCATCCTTCGGCCTCTGTTTCATTATCTGTAAAATGGGAGAATCGTTGTACCTGTGTCATAGGACTGTTGTGACAATTAAATGAGACGGCGCATATAAGAAGCACACAAGGTATGCAAAATGCTTGATTACACACATAGTAAGCATTTCATAACACAGCACCCTTTGCCAGATTCCTCCTTCTACTGAGCACCTGCTGTTCTTTCTGACACGCTCTGCATTCAGGACCCTGTGTTCAAAGGGCAGTCATCGGCAGACCTTCCCCGGCCCCACCCAGAGCAGCTCACATCCTCCCTCCTTGCTTTGTGCTCTCCCTGGCACGGGTCACTATCAGATGCTGTATTCTACAGTAATGTGTTTATCTGTTTCTGGCCTGTCTGCTTCCACAGGAACGCTAGCCCCACGATGACGGCAACTATGCTGGGTTCACTGCTGAAGTCTCCGTGCCTACAGCAGTGTCTGCCATGTGGAGGGGACCAAGCAAATACGTGATGAAGGCAGGTGAGTACAGCGCAGCTCTTCTAAATAGATTGTGATTCTATACAATGGTGCAACCCAAAACCTGAGGTCAGGCACCAGAGCGGCCGAGTGTATCTGGGAGCAGCCTCCAGCCGAGTGCCCGAGAAGACCTGACCCGCGGAGCCTCTGAGCTGTGCTCCAGTGAGCCCTGCAGCCCTGAAGTGTAAAGTCGTCACCAGGCCAGGCTGGAGGGGATCCAAACCGGCTCAGCCATTCTTTGCTCCGAAAGTTATAGCCTGAAGTGACTGCCGGGGAGGGGGGGGGTCCCCCTCCCTGGTGTGCTTCCCATCCTTGTCCTTCTCCCTCCCACCCTCCCTCCAGGAATCATTACTGGGTGGTGCAACTTGCTCACCGACAAAAAAAAAACATGTCTTAAAAGTAACCTGTAGCAATGGATAGTTTACTGCTTTTAAACTCACGAATTATTTTTTAATGGCAGCACATATCCCGTGATTTTCAATAAATAAAAGCACAGTGGGTTTTGCTCCTGGCCCTCGCTGGTTGCCGCTGACGTACAGCTACCTGTGTTCCTGCCGTGAGGGCCCGCAGCTGGCAGCTGGTGGGGAGGAGTAAGGGGCTGTGTGGACAAAGAGCTGCCTCCTCAACTGCGGCCTTCGGGGAAGGCAGAGCAAGTGAGGCCCAGGGAGCATTAAACTCCCTGGCACGGCCTCACCGAGGTTTCACACCTCCCGTTAAGGTCCAGGCAGAGAGCGAACTAGACCTAGTAAGGCACCTCAGAGCCACTAGTGGAGGTTCTGACTTAGAGGCTGCTCCAGAGGGCATGGAGTTTTTCTAAAGTGCAAGGCTTGTAAATTCCAAGCACTTTCAGAGATTCTAATAAGCAGATGTGTGTTTCGCAAAGCCTGCAGAGAGCAGAGACATCAAACGAGAGGGAAGGATAGTTAGATAAAATAACAAATAGCAAAAAGAAGAGCATGCTCGCTGAACTCTACCCTGACCTTACAATTCTGATACTTCATGTTAGAATCGAGTTGTTCTGTATCCACACTGAGCAGTGAGATTGGCAAGGTAAG
This sequence comes from Ursus americanus, assembly GCF_024610735.1. Lineage (NCBI taxonomy): Eukaryota > Metazoa > Chordata > Mammalia > Carnivora > Ursidae > Ursus > Ursus americanus. The sequence continues at coordinate 37,392,131 of NC_142138.1, read as the reverse complement.
GATTGTAGAAGTTGCCTTCGGTCCGTAACTGTGAATTATCGTCTGTGCCGTAGACATTGTTTTTCCATGTTAATATATATGCTATATAAATGTAACTGTCTATAGTAACTACTGGATAGGGCGCATGAATGAATGCAGTCATTAAGAACTGTATTACCCCAGGGTGCCTGGGTGGTACAGTTGTTAATGGTTCCACTTGTCATTTCAGCTCAGGTCATGATCTCAGGGTCGTGGGATTGAACCTCGCATTGGGTTCCATGCTCAGCGTGGAGTCTGCTTGAGACTCTCTCTCCCTCTCCCTCTGCCCCTCCCCCCTATTCTCTCTCTCTCTCTCTCTCTCTCTAACATAAAAAAAAAAAAAAGAACCAAATCATGCAGGGAGAACCCAGACTGTCGTGATGATGTGAGGTAGGCCCAGCAGTGTGCAGTGCAATGTTTTTCCCTAATCATTTCATGTCAAATCACAAGTTTGTGGCCCACTGGACAAACCTAGCTGGATTTCCTGGGTGGTGTTCAGTCTCTGGCTGTGGATGGGTTGCTTCTTCTTTTTATTTATTTATTGTAGCCCCAACTTGGAGAGTTTCTTAAACGTAGTTCTTATTGAAGAAAACATCTGTTTGGGATTTCCCGGGCAAGACTGTGCCAGAAGAGTGGCCTTTCTTCAGACAGCTATACTCTTACGGACAAATATAGCAGAAATTAGGATAACTGTGGAAGATTAGGATGCTGGCAATCTGTTGTCTTAACCATTTCCCTGGAGCTTGAAGAATACGATTCACGTGCCGGATGCTGGTCCCCAGCAGACTGGGCAGGCAGACCTCTGTGACTGTGAGGACTGAAGCCTGACAAGCAGGTGTAAGAGCATCTGGAAGAGCTCACGTTGTAACTTTCATTCCCCCAAACAACTGCAGGTGTGGGCGAAGCTTCCCCCCTCCTTCTTCCAGCTCTTCCCCCTTGCTTCTGCTTTGTGCCCCCACTGAATGCAGTACTTACTTTTGACATGTCACCTGTAACATTTTGTACTGATTCCCACTGCCACCCCATCTAAAGTTCTCTTGCGGACCCACACGGTCCCCGGAGCCTGGTGCAGTTCCTGGAGCAGAGTAGAAAGTTGTTCACTTATTTGTCTGAGGACCCTTCCTTCCTCCTGAGAGTGACAGCGAGTATTTATATGCACAGGGATAGGATCTGCCTTGCAGTAAAATGCCAAGAAATGCGTGATAGAAGGCCAGGTGTACAAAGAAATCTGACATGGGAGCGTAGATCAGGAATCCTTACAGAAATTTCCTTATCCAATCCCGAGGGTAAGGATGGCTCAAGTAGCTGGGATTCAGTGTAGCCTTGAACAATGGAGTGTTGGCTGCTCTCCTACAAGGCCCTCCCTGGAATTCTTGGAGACAGAAATTTAGTTCCACATCTCAGCCAATTGATAACAAGTTCACCTCTGATGGTGCTTTAAGGTCCCTCAGGACCCAGATTGTGTTTGGTTGCTAACCCTGTGGCGATGGTCCTTGCAAGTGTTGTAAGCTTCCGGCCTTCTGAGGCTTCGTGATTGAGGAATGTATGCTAATGGTGGCAAAGAAAGGAATGGTCTTACAGAGGAAAGACAAGGTACCTTGGCGAGTAGCAACTGGGTTTCTTTTGTCATTGGATTTCTTGGCCGGTCAGCCTCAGGGCCTGTGAAGGCGGTTAAATCCTTAGATCAGAGGTCCTGCATTTGAACCAAGGAGGATCCTAGGAGGTGAAGGAAAGACCTTGCCCAGAGGCACTGACTGCAAGGCATAATGCTCCCAAAAGCCCAGGCCTTTCCTACACCTGAAGCCAGGATCCAGAGCCCCATCTCTAATGGCTCTGAGACTTGGATTTGGTTATTCCTCACTGTGGAATTGCCTGCCTGCAAAGAGAGGGGTGTGTGTTGGTGGAAACTCCGTCTACACTAGGAGCCAGGCCCAGGCCTTACCTGGAGACAGTTCATGGCCCAAAGAGCTTGAGGAATTCCTCCCTAGCAACATGTCAGTTGCACCCTTTTTACCTGGAATTTTGGCAATATGGATGCTTTTTTAAAGGGTATATTGATATATTGATTTCTTTGCAAACAAAAGGGCATTCAGGCTCCAGGGCCCTGGATAGGCCCCACAATTCTTTTATGCCCAGAGCCAGGCCACCTTCTCCACCTAGGCATCATCCTCCCTCCTGGGCCCCGTGGGGAGGCTCCCTGCAGAGCTCAGGACAGCAGCGCTGCCACCCAGCTGAGAAGGGTGGATAGAGCGCCGCAGGCAAGGCTGCTCTGTGGGAACAGAAAGCCAAGGCATCGGCTCAGGGCAGAAGCTCCGGGGTGCCCCGTGAGGAAGCTGTCAGGGCCCTTGGTGCGCAGTCAGGGGAGGCTGATAGGCTGTGCCCTCGCTGCCAGCCAAGGGACACAGAATGTTCCTTCACGGTACAGCAGGCCCCTCTGGGTGGGGAGCCCTGCACGGCCGGCTTCTCTGGGCCCATGCCTTTGCCATCTGGAAGGCCACAAGCCATCACTGTTCATTCAGATGGCTCTCCGTGAGGCCGAGAAGGCTGGCCCCATTGTCCCGCTGCCCTCAGCTCCCCTCCATCCTCCCACCCGCAGCCTGGGATCCTCTCTGGCTCCTACCTGTCACTTATGAAGGTACATCCTTTAGGAGTCTCTTGGGACTGGCCAGGAGGAAAAAGGCATATTTTACAGAGCAAATGAAGCTTTGGAGCATTTATTAAAGGCATCTGGCCAATGTCCTATCAAGTGTTAAGCCTTCTGTCCTGTGGAAAGGAAGAAACACATCTATGGAGTATACACAACTGCTCAGGCAGAGAGCCTGCTGCCACAGCACCATTAATATCATCATCATCATCGTCGTCGTCATCAAAAAGCATCTTCCAAGCCCCTGATTGCCATGACAACCAATAAGGAAGGAGACTTCGGTGGGAAGTAGTTGAACTTGAAGGGGGGAGGCCTGGATTCCCATCCCAGCTCTGCTTCCAAATGCTTCTGTGCCTGTGAGCACAACATGGTTTCCCTTGCCCCTCTCAAATTCTTCACTACTATCATAGATACAGCCCTTACCCTCCGCATTTTCCCAGCCCGTGCCCAGTGCAGACATGGCTAATCAATCACCATCCCACAGAACCTTAGAACATAGGCTCAGAAACCTTAGCAGAACTCCTGACAGCCATTGCTCACTGATTTGAAAAGCAGTCAAGATGAAACTGATTTGCCATCGCCACCCTGATGAAATTTATAACCTGGGAATGGAATTCTATACCAAGAACAGGCCAAGTCACTCCAAAAACAAAACAAAACACCCAACCTATCAATAAAGCAATAAACCTACCTGAACAATGTAGACTGGCCAGGTGAATGATACTTAGTTACTAGGCAAAGATAACTTCACTGAATTGTTTTATCTGGGTAGACCCAGGGCTAAAGATATCAAAGCACACCCCAAATCAGAAATGTCCCTCTTTATTGCACAGATGAGGAAATGAAAGCCTCAATGGTTGTGACTTCCCCGGACCCCCAGCCTGGCAGTGGCCACGTCAAAAACCCAGCTTTTCTGGTTTCCAGCACAATGCTCTCTACCCACTGACTCCATTGTCTTGGGTGGCAAGGGAAACACACACGCACACATACACACACACGTACACATACACAGCTATTTCAGGTACAGGCAGTTAACGGTTCTCAATAGCGTTTGTGGTGAAAATTAATGAACAAGTGGCCCCTCATTGAGACTATAAAAAACAAATTTCCAAACACTGCATAATTGAACAGTGAATCAGAACTCCTTCATTTTATTGTAACTCCACCACTCCCTGTTTGCATACCTGGAGAGAGTCCCATAATCCATTTTTGTTCTTGGTTTTCTTGCCTGTACAATGGGCACCAATAATGCTGTCTGTACTTGCCTCACCAGGATGGAGAAGCTAAAAGCAAAAGATGTGGCACATCCAGTTAAACAGCAGTTAGCATGAGAGGAGTGATGAGCATCAGGCAGTGGCTGTCACTCTGGGATTGATGGCAACATTTGGCAAATGCCAGATGTGTGGGTTAAATGCACCACAGCCCTAGGATGACTCAGGTGATTCCAGCTGGGGTCAGGCAGGCTTCAGAAATGATCTTTATTTGAATGAGAGTTTCAGGAAAAGAGAAAACCCAGAAAGGTGTACCAAATGACGAAGGATAGTTCCAGGCCAGCAAGAGACCCAAGGGGTCCTTCCCTCCTCTTTCTGCTGCAGGTGTGTGGAGGCGGGCTCTGACAGCAGGGTGAAGGCTCAGATTGCAAGCACTACATGCATGCTTAATGAGTGTTAACTGGGGAGCAGCAGAAAGCATAAGGGCCAGTGTGTAACAGATGAGCACACAGGGAGTAACCCAAGCACACCTCCTCCCGATTGCATTTATCAGGGCACCTCACTGGGTGTTCCTAACATCAGGAGCCTGGCTTTGTAAACGCATGCCCACCACACCAGAGCCTTTGCTATAGGAAGTAGTGTGTTCGCACAAAATATCTTCCTAGGACATGAATTAAACATGTGTGTCTCCCAGGGCTGGCAATTTGACGCACTCCTGCAAGGGGCTGAACTTGCTTTGTTCTTTTGCTTCATTGAGAGCAGAAGGTATTTAGGAGAAAGAGTCCTCAGGAGTGACCACTAGATGGCGCAAGAGTTCTACCAATGAGTCCGCGGATGGCGCAAGGCCTTTTTTGGGAAATTCTGAAAGGAATTTATAGCTTCCAAGAATTTCAAAGCAGGATAGGGCCTTAGAGGTCATCTAGTCTGACCGCATCATTTTAAGGCCGGGTAAGAGGAGCTCAGAGAGATAAAAGATCTTGCTTGGTGTAAACAACCAGTTAGTGCAAATCTGGGATTAGAAATCACATCTCCTGCCTCTGGATCAATCTCATTCAGTCAAACCACCATGTTTTCCTTTTTCTCCTCCTGTTGTCTTGGATTCTTAGCCACTACTGAAGCAGGAAGCTGGTTCAGTATTGAGGATTAAACATGGAGAGCAGGAAGGAAGTGGAGTTGCTGGGTCTCTTCCCAATGGTGTGGACAGGCCTCTCAGATGCCCCAAGGGCCTGGGTCACAAGGTACAGAGAATTCTTCTGTGGTCCTGCCCATGCATGCTCATTGTCTGGGGATGCTGTCGTCCTGCCCTGGTCAGATCATGAGAGTCGAAGGCAGGTGGGAACCAGCCTGGAGACCTCAATTCTCTCTTCATTCTGCTCACCACTTGCCAAACTCAGGTCACTAAGCCTTGGTTTCCTGGCTTACTAAAGCAACATGACAAAGGGAGGGTAAACCCCACCATCAGGTTTCCGTCCCAGACTATGGGGATCCAGAAAGTGAAGCTGCCATTGTATTTCTTTTGATGTTCTTTATTACTTCACATATACCCTACTATGTTCCAGAAAGGAATTAAAGCATAACGAACAATAGGATATTTCACAGAGGCCAAGAAATATTTGATATTAATGATGATTCATTCAACAAAATCAATCCAACAATACTTATTGGATGCCAAGTTTGTTTTTATATATAAAATCTACTTTATATGACACTCCATCCACCAGAAATCACATTTACTTGGCCCAATTGTACTTTTTCTTCTACATAGTAATTCATATTTATACTAAATGCGGCACTTGCACTCTTGGAAAGGCTCAGAATGCAAGCTCTGCCCTGGTTTGAACTTTTCTGCCACTTCTGCTCTGTGTAACATTGTGAATCATGTAACCTCGCTAATCCCTATACTTCTCATCTCTAAAATTGGAATCATATTTTGATTCTAAGTTATCTTATAATCATAGAGACTGCTACCTAGCATCCAGATCTTGTTTTCTAAAAACCATTCTCCAATTAAAGGAACCAGGGCTCCTTTGGAAGAGTGGTTGATTGTAGGACTGAGGTAGGGAAAATCCAGGATGAATCTGGGGCATTTTGGTGTGTCAGAGAGTAAGGAAGAACCCACAAAGGGACAATAGCATGTCAAAAGGGCATAAGAGCTAACATGAGAGAGGTTCCAATAGCCAGAGCTGGGACAATTTGTGCAGCAAAATAAATAATGATAGTACTGGATGAAATTCGTAGAATGAAGTAACTATCCATGAGTCAACACGGATATAAATAAATAGATGAATAAATAAGTAAATGGGGAAGGGACAAATCTTTGCAGAAAAATTACAACTAATAAGTGAGGGAATGAGGGACATAAAGGATCACCTTAAAACACTACAGGCAAGATCCACAGATGGATGCTAACATTCCATGCAGAAGTTTGAAAGGAAACATGTTATTTGAATAGTCTCCAAGTATCTCTGCCAAGACACTTACCCATTACAAAGAGAAAACAGTGACTCTACAGTGGGGAAATCCAGCCGACATCACCTTCACCAAAGGATCATGGTCAGCATCACCAGTGATGACGCACTAGCGTCATGTGTCCCCTGATATGATTGAGGATACATCACTTCTAAGGCATTCTTGATAAAAATGCATAATTTCAAACTAATCATAAGAAAACATCAGACAAACCCAGTGCAAGAGACACCCTGCAAAAGTAACTGACCAGTCCTCTCTGAAGTATCAAGGTCATGGGAGACTAGGGAAGACTGAGGAGCTGTCACAGACAGGAGGAGCGTGAAGAGACAGGCCAACTCAATGCTATGTGGATCTTGGATTAGAGCCTGGGACAGAAGAAGGACATTCATGCTCCTGGCAGAGAGGACAGCATGAGAAAAGGCCTGGGGCCAGACAAGACGTGGACCCCTCAACTTCTGGTCGGAGGGGGCCTGGGTCAGCCTCTGTTGCCCCGTGCTGTACAAATATTATTATTATTTTTTGCATGTGCCACTATGGCAAGGAAGTTTGGCAGCACTGAGGTTGAGGACCAGACAGTAGTGAACCTTTCCCCTGCCCCTCCTGCTTCCATCATGCAGATTGGCCAAGGGCCAAGAGCAGCCTCTGAAATCAGTGACCCCAACCAAGCTGGGCTGGTGTCTTCTGGGGCAGATCCCTCACATCTGTGCATTCTACTTTGGGCCTAGTTTCATTTTGGGGACACAGTACAGAAGTTACTTAAACATATAGCAGGAAAGGCTTTGGGATAAAACACTTTTGTGTTTAAATTCTCACAGTTGTGAGATCTTGCATAACTTACTTAACCTCTTTGATCCTTGATTTCCTCATCTATAAAATGAAGATTAATAATCACACTTGCCTCTCAGGGCTGTTTGTTGGAAGGATTGAATGGGACATGGTAAAGCCCCAATCAATAGGTTGTTTGCCTCTTTCTATATCTGTCTTTGATGGTGTTGACAATAATGGCAGGTTACCCTGGAGGCATTAGGCTTCTGTTTAAACAGAGAGAATACCACCTGGCTGCCTAGAGAAGCTCAGTCTGTTCTGGTTGGAATATATCACTCACAACACCACAAGTGGCCTCTCTATATAGGGAATAGGTAATAAGCATTAAAAGCTAAACACTGATTTAAGGGAGAACCAAAACCCAAAACAGATCAAAGGTCAGAACTCAGATCTTGGGAGTGAAAGAGCACAAGCAGAGTAAAGATGGGGTAAGGCACACACTGTTTCTGTTCTACATATATCCTCCCCTACTTTCCCAGTAATGAGCTCAAGGTGTGTGCATGGTGGCAACATAGCAGCCAAAAGACTACATTTCCCAGCTTCCTTCACAGACAATTACACCCAAATGACTAACTTCTGGCCAATAAAATATAAATGGATGCTATTAGGTGGAACTTCCAGGAAGATTTCTTAAAGAGGAAAAGTCGTTGAAATGTGCTCGTTTTCTCTTCCTCTCTTCTGCTTCTTATCTGGAAGGCAGGCTTAATGGCTGGAGTCATTGTGACCAAACTCGAAACACAAGGCAGCCTCAAAGTGGAAACCACATGCTAAAATAGAAAGGTACCAGAGCTTCAGTTCCTGCTGACACTGGAGAACCATCAAACCGGGCCTAGACCACCTACCTGCAAACGACATATTGATTAAACATTATTGCCAGTCTGTTATCAGCAGCCAAAAGAAATTTCTAACTGATACTGGGGTATGGAAAGACATGAGCTAGAGTAAAATGAGGCGACTGGTGCTGGCCATCACGAGGCAACAGTTAGAGAATGAAATCTCAATGCATAAGAAAGAAAGCTTGGAGGTAAGAATGGACTAAAAGCGCACACATAAACACACACACCTTGACCCATTTGCATAGACGAGGGATTTCGGCCTATACAGGAGAGCACGCGATGTTGTCTGGGCTAATGATCAGAAGCATTGTATGAGTATCTTGCATTGTTCCTCAATCCTTGCTTCAACATCTATTCCCAAATTTAGCAATCTGTTTGGCAAATGAGACAATAACTGCAGCCATAGACATCAGATTCTCTTGGCTTCTAGAAGCCCCAACAGAAGTTGGTTATTGTGAACAGTTTTTTGGGGTGGCAGTCCTGTGAGTGTAATAAAAATCGTTATTTTTTTCTTTGCAGGAAGCAATTTCTTAAAACTCTATGCAAATCATCTCTTTCCTCTTGGGGAAAAAACCCACCATATCATATAAAAGCCTTACAGCATATTTAGATGCTCCATCAAAGCAAAAGACAGGTTGGCTCATGCTGGGCTGGAAGAATATTCATTGTATTCCTAACTCAGGTAGAAACCTCCCTGGTAGACTGTAAAACATCATGGTTAGGGTTTTAAAAGCAAAAATGCCAGATTGCCAGAAGAGTCTGATTCTGATGCTCAGGTTTTGGTGTTATACAGAAAAAAGGCCACCAGGCCTGATGATGGATAAGAAGGTATTCTGCAAAGACTCTGGGTTATCACTTGTCCATCTGTCTATCCATCTATCCATCCGTCCATCCACCCAAGAACATCCGCTTAGGGCACCCTATGTGCCAGGCATGGGGCTTACTGATGACTAAGACACATCCCCTGCCCTTGAGGAGCTCCTATTCTAGGAGCCCAAATAAGGATATAAACCACTCAACAAATGTAGTAGAGCCTTATTTCTCAGCACAAGCATAAATTAGTAAGTTAGTGATATGGAAAAGTAGAAAGCTAAAAAGCAAATAAGTATAGATCGGTATTTTCTGCATGTATTAATTATTATAGGTTACTGTTTATGAAGTGATAGCTTTGTGCCAGGCACTTGACATGCACAATCTCAATTAATCCTTACAATGATCCCCCCTGAGACAGACATTCGTATCAGAATATCTTCAGTCACAAGAATCTGAATACTCAGCTCTCACCGGCCTAAATCTTAGAGTCATTTAGTTATCTCATCAGCAGAGATGAGAGAAGTTCCAAGGGAGTCAAGGAGCTCGATGATGCCAGGCTGACAGGTGAGTATCTCTACATTCTCCTGGTCTTCCCTGGTGACATGCTTATGGCAGCCCTAAACATCACAGTCTCCTATGACAGCTTCCAAAGCAGAAAGAGAGGAAAATAAGAGAAAGAGGAATCTTCTCTCACGTCTTTTATTATAGAGAAATTATTTCCCCAAGAGACTTCCCCTGTCAGCCCATTGGCCAGAACTGTGTCAACTCCAGCTACGAAGAGGGATGAGAAAACACGTATCCGTTATACTCCGCTTCTGGAGAGAGGCAGGCAAGGAAGACAGACGGGGCTGGGCATGTGCTATCGTCATCTCCCTTTTACAGACAAGGAAGCGGAGACACGGGGAGTTTTTACTTATACTTGCCCCAGCCACACAGTTGGAAGTGTCAGAATTGGGATTAAAATTCGGGAAGGTCTGATCTGGAGCCCAGACTCAATCACCACCGGCTACTTCCCTCACCGGCTGTACAAGACTGCATCAAGTTTAACAACTTTGCCCATTAATTGTATTTCCCTGCCCTTCCTGTTCACCTTCCATTGAGGTCTGATGTTGTAAATTCTTTCTAGAAGGCAAGAGGCATGTGCAGTGTCTCACCAGCATGGTGATGGAACAGAAGGGACTGTTGAAATAATAAACACCCCGAGAAGGGAGCAACCGGGCAGAGAGATGGTGGACGCATGCGTGTGGACCAGGCCCTGCAGCGGCTGGAAAACCACCGTGCAGGTGGGGATGGCTGATGAATGTCTGCTGTTCAGCAGAAGTTTTGTCACTGAAATGAAGTTTAGGGTGAAGGGCAGATCTCGGCCCCCCAGCAAACTGCTTTAGCATGTGCTGTACCTTGCGCACAGTACAATTTCAGTCATTTCCCCCCCACCATGATTTTTAATGCTGCTCTCATTGGAAAATGCATTTTAATTTCAGACAAGGTACGCCAGGACTCAAATGCCCCGTAGGTGTCATGGTGATTCAAGGGCTTCTTCTAGCAAGTGGGTGAGGAAAAATAACTTATTAACTCTCCGTCTGCCAAGCCCCAGGTGAGGAGCCAAGATTGAGGCATAAGAGGGAAGAGGCTCAGGAGGTCCGGGCCCAGGGGTGGAGACAGAGGGTCCAAGCTCCTTGTGAATTTTCTACCCATAAGGTGGCAGAAGTGCCAGGCTGTTCCAGAAACTGCAGCTCAGGAGTCAGGGGGACCGTGAGCTAGATGGGACCGGTGGGGAACGTGCTGGAATAAAGAGCTGCTAGCCACACAGTCCAACTGGTAAAGAAGGCCAGTCCTGCCATCCCCCCCGGGTCCCATCTGGCTCAACTTCATCCTGGCACTTCGGCCATCCTGACTACTAAGGTGAGACTGGAGGGGACTATGGTAGACAGAAGGATGGTCCCCCAGACATATCCAGTCCTAACCCCAGGAACCTGTGAATATGTTACCTCACTGGCAAAAGCACTTAGCAGATGTGATTAAGTTAAGGGTCTAAAGATGGGGAGATTAACTCGGATTATTCAGGTGGGTTCAATATAATTGCCAGGGTCGTCCTAAGGAAAAAGGGGGTGGGGGAGGAAGGAGGTTCAGAGAGAGATTTGAAGTTGGAAGAAGGGACCATGAGACAAGGAACAGAGGCAGCTTCTAGGAGCTGAAAGACATGGAAATGGATTCTCCCTTAGACACACAGCCTTGCCGACACCTTGATTTTAGCCATATATGACCTGTTTGGGACTTTTGACCTCCAGAACTGTAAGAGAAATGCGTTTTGTTTTAAGCCACTCGGTTTGTGTAGTTGGTTACAACAGCCTCAGGAAACCAACACAGGGGCAGAGGGGGACACAGGTGCCCAGCTGAATGCCTGTAGACAAGGATGGGGTGGTCAGGGCGCCGTGGATGCAGGCAGGGAGGGGAGGCTGGGCGAGGACACAGCCTCAGCTGCCCTGTGGCCTCTGTGCTCCCCTCCACTGCCGTCCACATTTGTAAACTCTCCTCCCCATCCCAGACCTTTTCCTAAAGCATGTGGGAGCCTCCTGTTTGGAGCCAGGCACCCACCTCTAGTCTCTGAGCTGGGAATACACAAAATAACTTCTTTCAGACCTAAAGGGCTGACGAGTATGCCCTTGATTTGGGGGCTCCTGCCCGTTTCCTGGGTCGCACTGAAGTGCCCCAGCGTGTTTCTCTTCCAAAGTGTTTTCCTTGCTCTAGTTTTAAATGATTCAGCTGATGGGACTGCTCGCTGTCTCTGGCTTCCTGGGAGTCTTGGTTCATTACATCCATTAGCACTTCCCTGTTTCTCCCCAGCAGGAGATTTTCAGAGTATTAGTTCAAATGGCAGCCGCCTCCCCTCCAGCAGTGTGTTGGCATTCTGGCTCTTTTCTGGATCTCTCCCCTGTCCCTCGGCAGTGGAGACCTCCCAGGTGGCCTCTCTGCATTGTGAGACCTGTTTCTGGTTAGAGAAAGCTGTGTGCCCTTGGGCTTTACAAGGATTGCATTCCTTTGCCGTAGTTTCCTGCTTGGGAAGATAATCACTTTCAGAGCCTACAGAGAGAGTGGGGGGAAAAAAACCCAAGGTGCATAAAACCTGCTTTCAGCCTTAATTCTGGAGTTTTCCTTGTTTTACCTGAGTTGACTGTGATCACAGGGCACCGCATGGGCTGCCTGACTCAGGTTAGCCACCTCGTTAGAAAGCGCGTGAACAAAGACGGGGGACTTTTCTCCAGCTTCGGGCACCAATGCCCTGCTGTGGGCACCCAGTCAGGTAAGGCTGCGTAGAGGTATATCTGGTTTATGGCAAGAGCATCTTGCTCTCTGAATTGCTAGATGAAAATCAGACTGTGCTTCGTTGTTAAGCATCCAGAAAACATTATTACTTGAATAGAGAAGACAGCATTAGGCGGAATTAGCTATGCAGATAACCAGCAGCATTTGAGGCTTAGAACATCGAAAACTAAGATTTCAAATAATAATAATGCCTTCGTAAGTCCAATTATCAATGGAAGGTATTTAATCCAGCCGCATTTTGTTTTTAAGATCCTTTTCTCATTATTTAGCCAGAGCTATGGATAATAGGAACTCCTATACATGCTGAATCTACGGGCTGAATGTCGATAAAGTCAGCTGGAAGGGCAACAGCTGAGACACTGGCTCCTAACACCCAAGCACATATTGACCAAAAAATTATAAACACCCGGGATTATGTTATGTTAACAACAACAACAAAAGTTATGTGCCCTTTGGAAGCTTCTAGTGAAATCATTTTTTTTAATGGCATCTATGCTGACACGCTCTTCCCGTGACAGCAGCAGACTTCGGTAATCAGCCACCATCCTGTGCCTGCTAGGTCAAAATGTTGCATCAGAATCCTTCTCTGCACAGTCAGGGGACAAGGTTTGCCAGGCAAGATGAAACTCCAGTCTGCACATTAGTCCCTGATCGGGAACTTCATTCAGAAATCCCTTTAAATTTCAAGGACTTAGCTCCGTAGGATGCCTACATGTGTAGAGCAGTGTGCTAGGCATTGGGACAAAAGGGATGTAAGGGAGGTTTTGTGGAGCTAACTGGAATTTGTAAGATAGGGGAAATCCTCTCAGGAGAGGTAATATTTCAGTTGGCCCTTAAAGGGAAAGAAGGAATCAAGACCAAAGAGAGGGGCAAGAGCATGAGCAGGCAAGACGATGGAAAGCATGCTCCTGGCATGTTCCAGGTCACATAAGGACAGGGTAGGGGGTATGGCTAGGAAAATAGGCTGAAATCCTTATGGGAAGGGCCTTGAATGCCATAGTAGGAGTTTCCTGCAGCAAATGGAGAGCTGATGATGGTTTGTGAAGAGCGACCTTGGGTCACTCTAACCCACTGCCACCTGAACAGAAGGTGTCTTTCCTTCATTTCCCCAAACCCAGTTTACACTCCTCCCTTCTAAGACGTCTGTTCTGAGTCACACGCAGACATCATTCCAGAGCTTGGGCTTTATGAATCCACGGGTGTATACTCCTTTCATGCCCCTGCCTCCAGGAAGGCTGCGCTGCCCCTTTGTTTCCAAAGGCTTTGTTAGCTCAGGCTCTTAAAAGGGTAGAACCAGCAGCAGCCGTCCACGGCCACCTCTGCCATGGTACGGCGGAGGAACGGAAGCCCTGTTTTACCCAGTTTGTGAGTGGCAGAGTCAGGATTAACGTGGTCTCCTGACCTCTCCACCATCTATAAAAACTTGCAGCTGTCTCTCCTATTCACGGAGTACATGATCCATGAACTTTCTGCAAATAGTTGTTAATGGAGGTGACAACCATATATGGATTACTGACTCTGAAAGATTTTTTTTTTTAATAAATTCCATTTGACACCACAGTGGCATGGAACAGGATTTTTAGGGGGTGGTTATGCTTCAAAAGGCACTCCTCAGTCTTGTCTCCCGGCGTTTGCATAAATCCCAGTTGCCGTCACTGTATTGGCAATGGGGTCAATTCACATCAGCCCCGCAGGGGGAGAGTTCGTAGACAGAGCACCGGAAGGAGGGAACCGTGATAAAACACCCACCACAGTCCTGGCCTAGACTTGGGTCTCACACTCATTACCTTGTTGTTATTGTTGGTGTTTGTTCCTGTTCTGAGGTCCTGCAGCTCAGGTCTGAGATGTCCCATTCTCCAGAAGCATCCAGGAGACACCCGGGGTCGGGGGATGGGCCTGATTTTCACTTGTTAAGTCCCAGCTCAGAGCCAGGGACAGTGTTGGCTTCTTTATCTTGTCTATTCTTCTCACCCCCCAGCGAGGCAGGCATGGTCTGTGACTCTGGGGACTTCATTACGTTGCTGGTACCTTCTGGGCCTAGTTGTCAGCTACACACTACTGTCGGGAAAGTGTTATAAATTGTACGTTGTGTTCATTTGTTTTTCTTTGCATTACACATGCTGTTTTAGAACATAAATAATTTGCATTGGTGGGTTTCCTTTCCGTAAAAGGGGTTAATAATAGCTCCTACTTACGAGTGTGCTCAGGAGAATGACATGAGGTGATGCATGTAAGCTAATCAGAACAGTGTCCGGACACATGGCACCCACTCAGAGTTTCTTTTTAAACTGTAGTTCCTATACTGATGACGGTTGATATTGTTTGCGTTTAATGTTACGTGTTTTCTTTTCAACATGAAGCTAATTCTTTTCTAATAACAAAAGTTACACAAGAAAAACATAAAATGGAGACTAGCAATGAATCATATAAAACACTTTTAATACCTTGGCTAGATTATTTTAGATCCTTTCTGTATACATATGCCCAGACACACAAGTACATGTACACATATGTACATATAAAACGTATTTCCAAAGGCACCTGGCTGGCTCAGTTGGAAAAACATGCCATTCTTGATATCAGGTCATGAGTTCAAGACCCACGTTGGGGGTAGAGAGAACTAAAAAAACAAAAACAAATACATATTTCCACAACATTTTAAGCTATCAAGAATTTAACCCAGAAAGCAGTCGTTCATTTAGCCCTTAGTTATGCGATGGCTATTATTGAGAATTGATGTATACAGCACTGCTGGAGGCGTTGAGCAAGGCTGTGCTGCCTTCTCAGGGCTTTCAGATACTTTTCATGGCTTGAAATGAGTGACTTGGAGAAGCATGTAGGATTTCTGTAAGAGGAACAAACCTGGCTGGCTGATAGCAGAACAGACCTGCAGGCTCCTTCATATGACACTCCTCAAGAGCCTTGAGGACATCTGCCCCCACTCCCAGTGTACTCCCATTTTAACCCCCCCCCCCATTCTAGTTACCTCCACACCTCAGCCTTCCCCTCCTCCCCACCCCTTTAAACTCTCAAACCTTCCCTCCTCCCTCCCCGCCCCTTGCCCTCACACCTCACTCTCCGTTTTCCCCAACACACATTGGTCAAGGTGGTGGGGATGGCCATTGTTCCAACTGACTTTGTGAGAAACTTTGTGGCTTGTGTGAAAACAAATATCTTAATTTTTATAGGGAAACATGATTGTCTCAGCAAAAAGCTCATTCACTGATTAAATGTAAGAAAAGCACTAGGAGGACTATTTACTGTTGGCAATTAATCAGACTTAATCCATCTAGTGGTCAAGGCCAGCACTTGCACCCGGCCACGTTCAGGGAGCCAATTAGGGCCTTGGAGCCTCTGCAAGGACTGCCAGTAAGCCCTGCCCAGATTGCCGGGGCAGGAGTAGTGGGTGTGTATTATTTATGTTCCCCTTTCAAAACAAGCCCAACAAAAGAACAAAGCTTCCCTTCTGCTGGCAATGTTGGCAGCTCCAGCATATGGCGCTCCCTGGCTCTTTCTGCTAAGGAGTGGGCGTCCAGGCTGCGGGAAGGTACTGCCTGCAGCCATCTGCTGAGCGCCACCTCTTCACTCGGAGCTGAATGCCAACCGTGAAGCAAGACCTCAGGAGGGAGGGGTGCAGAGGAGAGCTGCTTGGAGAGAAGACACGATTTGGTGACACAGGAAATGTGTTCATCCAGATTGCCACTCATTGCATACGTGGTCCAAGTCCATTCTCCAGGAGACGCGTGAGATGGTGTGTGTGAGAGAAAAGACGTTGAAGGGCAGGGTCGGGAAGAGAAGGGGAAAGCGAGAGCAGGGAACAGGGAAGCTTAGGCATGCCAGGGAAGCTGTTGGTAGGTTCCTGACCACAGTTTATCTCTCCAGGATGTTTTGGTATTTCTAGCCTCTCTCACAGATGCTTATGAAAACAGTCACAATGAAACCACCCACAGGGGGTGAAGACTGTGTTTTCAGGAGTGACTTGGGCCATGAAATTCCTGTGTAATTCAGTGTGGCATTACTTTTGTGTTCAGGGGTTCTGAAATGAAAGACCTGGAAAATCCAGGCAGGGCTTGTGGCATCAGTCTGGCCCTTTTTGTGCAATAAACGTTGCTTCTGTGTCCCTATAATGGGACATACAGCAAAGGAGGAGGCAGTGGTAGAAGTCCCAGAGTACTGAGCTGGGTGGGTGGGTGTGTGTGTCTGTGTGCGCGCGCGCGCCTGAGTGCTTTTGCAGTTGCTTGAGACAATTAAAAATACTTCCCATGTGTGATTTTGAATGTCACAGGCTGCGTGCTGTTGGCCCAGAGTGGCCTGCTGTTGTCCAGGCGCACTGACATAAGGAACATACACAGAAGCGTGCACATTTTAAAAACCAACACGAAATGCTTATTTGTCCCTGGAGATGATAAAAATCCCCTGAAGACTGATGTTTTTTTGGCTCAAACTCTGAGCAGTGGAATTTATTACCTTAAGCTAAGATTAACTGGGCTGTGTCAGGTTTTCTACCCCTTTGTTTCTCCTCCTCCCCCCAGAGACCCAGGGGTCTTACCGACTTCCTGAAATGGCCACCTCACACCTGTGATAGTCAAAGATGAGCCCGTGCCTTCCTTCCCCCAGCATGCCTGAAGAGCAGAGCCTTTCAAGGGTTGCTAATCCCTCAGCAAAGACAGAACAGGTGGTGATGGCATCTCTCTAAGTTAAAAAAAAAAAAAAAAAGGAAAAAATTAGAGGAATTTGAGCACTTTCATTTTCTAAAGGGTATTTCTCTTCTAGAGTAAAAATAACATGTTCCCCGACCTTTGCCCCTCGGCCCTTATAGGTGGGATGCCCTGGGGAATATCCCATTGGTGCTGATGCCAGGGGAAGTCTAGGATCCGACACTGCTGTTTCTGATGTGTCCTGTTCCTGATGTTTGCCTCTTGGAGCTCATTGAGTTGCCTTTCTTCCCAGCCAACAAATAAAATCTGAAAGTATCAAATTTAATTTGCAAGAAAGAGGAGAGGAGGAGGAAACGCAGTACTTGGCGTGTCTTAACACGCATTCCCTAATACCAGCTCCAGGTTTGGTCCTGGCGATGGTCCGTGTCTCCTGCAGGGACCGTCTACTCCACAGTGAGCGAGTTTTGCCATGAGCTACTTGGATTGAAGCCTTGTCAGAAAACGAGGTGTGCTTCGGATCCCAGCCCCTCGGAAGTGGGGAAACTGCAATCCCTTAGGGCAGGGCTCAGCACACTTTTCCTGCAGAGGACCTGCTAGATAGTAAGCGTTTTAGGCTTGCAAGCCAAGAAGCAAAATTTAGCAACAGTTCTCACTGAAAAGCTAACAGACCTTTGGACATTTTACAATTTACATTTTAAAATGTGAAAACTGTTTTTAGCTCTCAGGCTGTATGGAAGGTGCAGCAGGCCGACATGTGCTGTCCCTTGGCAGGCTCCCCGTAGATAGCGGCGCCCACTTTGCTTCAGCCTCCAAACCAGAGGACACTCCTCGCCTCTCAAGGTCCCCAGATCCATTTGAAGGCAGTGAAAATTTTGAGAGAACATGTCTTTATATTGAACTACACATTGCCCTCCTGCATTTTATTACTGAAGATTTACTTTAAGAACTGGTTTTAATCATTTTAAGAACTGATAAAAGTGTCTACAAGTATTTATTTATTTATTTTTTGGTGGAAATCCTCTGTTGCTCATTCCCTTTCTTTGCAGCTGTGTTGTAAGCTTCTCTTAGTGTGTTGGAGTCATTATGGAAAGAAATACTTGTGTTGTGCTGTGAGGCAAAGAAACAGTGAGGAGTTGCTGGGGTTTGTGGGGCTCTTGGCCCTTATATGAAATGTCCCTGCGCTGCACTCTCCATGAATTCGTGTTTCCTGTTCCAGGTTTTCAGCCTGATCCCTTATCATAGGAACGTCACCCATGTCCATTGTCCTCATTGTCCACATGCCCACTGAAGCAGGGAACAGGGAAGCTTAGGCATGCCAGGGAAGCTGTTGGTAGGTTCCTGACCACAACTTCACCCCCCTCTCGTAATTCAATGCTTCTGTCTTCCAGTGGACTAGCAACCTAGCTGCCAAGAGAGAGCACACCCCAGGAGCCCCGGGACCTTTGGTACTTGACTCAAGTACTTTCATCAGTGACGTATTTAAACCACTCAGAGGCAAATTCTCCCTCTTTCTTCCTCTTTCCTTGCCTCCCACTCCCTCTCAAAACCAACTAGGTTTTTGAGTAATCATGAACGTTTGCCAGAAGCGTGGATTACCATTTGTGTCGTTTACCAATTATAAATTCCTCAAGGGCAGTGACTTTCTTAACATCTTAGCCTGAGATCCTGGTCCAGTGCTTTTACTGGTAGTAAGATTAGGACTCATATATCATATGGTTTAGTAACCGCAAGAAATCAACCCTTAGGGACATGACAGAGGGAGCCAACTTCCTGTATGTTATTTCCACAGATCAATCACTCACTGTCACGTAACCTGGATTTCTGTGATTTAAATACGAGCAGGCTGTGTGGCCCTGCTGCTAGACTACGGGTGGGGCTCCAGGCTTGGCTGTGCGGACATGGTCTCTGTTTGTAGCTCCAGATTCTGGGAGGTAACCGTGAGCTTTAACTAATTATACTCTGCCTCACCCCCAGGAGGTAGGTAATGATTATAGATGTGCTTGGCTGAAGTAACTCAGAATGTCTTAATAATCACTTAATAGAATCTTATCATGAGAAGCAAATTGCATTAAATGGGCAAATGAAGTTGACTGTGAGAAGCAGAGTTAGGAAATAAAATGCTGTGGGGGGTTTTATATGGGAAAAATCCAATTAACACCTCTTTAAAAGAGTTGGCCCCATGGCTTTTTCATATCCCTCGCAGTGCCTATCACAGGGTTATGCCCTGAATGAATACTTTCTCAATCAATGTGAAAGAAATTATAGGTAAAAGGGGCTGTGAAGGGTACATGGGGGATGGGGAGGCAGGTGCAAAAGCCATCTGAGATCACAATTCCACTTAGCAGCAAATGGCAAAATGATTTGATTGTGAAGCCACTGGGATAAGCTTTACAACGAAGACACATTTCTTTTTCTCATTTTATTGTTAAGTAAAATGGCTGGTATGCAAAATGCCAACCAGGTAAGTTGTGTGTGTGTGATGGATATATGCTCTATTTATCCAAATCTGGGGAACCATAGTGTTGAAAGAGCCAAGCCTGGATGTTAAGGCAGCAAGATAACAAAGTTGGCAAGAAGAGAGGTCAGGTGGTGTAGAGTCCATATAGATACCCTTGGGAAGATGGCTGGAGTTTTGTGTCGCAACAGAAGATAGGGAGACACTGTGAGACTGTGACTGTGAGACTCTTGTGACTCTGAAGATACAGAAGGCAGGTGATCTTTACTCCGGTGAATGATTCTAGGAAGCATAGTGGTCAGTAATGGAACTGGGCTTTAAAAAAAACAAAAACGTGGGGCGCCTGGGTAGCGCAGTCGTTAAAGCGTCTGCCTTCGGCTCAGGGCGTGATCCCGGCATACCGGGATCGAGTCCCACATCGGGCTCCTCTGCTATGAGCCTGCTTCTTCCTCTCCCACTCCCCCTGCTGTGTTCCCTCTCTCGCTGGCTGTCTCTCTGTCACATAAATAAATAAAATCTTTAAAAAAACAACAACAACAACAACAAAAAAACAAAAACGTGGAAGGTGGCAGAGAGGCACGCACAAAATCCAGACAGCATGTCCAAGATCTTCAGATCCAGCATGATGTGTAGGGAGATCAGCATGAAGTGGCAGGGGGTTGGGGGAGCCAGATTCTGGGGGGCAGACCAAAGCAGCACCCAAAGAAGGACACCTGTGTCTGAGACTCAAACTGGACCCCAGTTAAAGCAAGAAGAAAGATTGCACCCCAGAAATAGCACACGGGATCATGGAGTCCTCAAGCTGAATTGCACAGCCAGAATATACACATATACTTACATACATGTATATATATACATTTGTACATTTGGAAAATTCCCAAACTATCCAAGACGACCCCCTATGGAGAGCTGAGTAGAAAGGAGATAAGGAGAGAGCGCCTTCACTTTTTCCACATACTGTTCTGTGTTATTTGATTTCTTCCTTTTTATAAGGAACATGCGTTCAGGTAAAAGAACCACCACATAGTATGTTAGAAAATAAAATGGGAAGGTAGTGGAAGTGCATACCACTTAACAGAAAGGACACTGGGGCTTTGGTGTTCGCGGAGAGAAACTGCCTCTCTTGTTACTTGAAGGACAAGATGGACCCTGAAGCTGTTTCATAATGTTTAAGAGGATGCTGGGATTTATTTCTCTCACAATGCAAAAAAAAAAAAAAAATTTTTTTTTCTTTTTTACCTTTGCCTTTTTTCTGGAGGCTCTTGTAGCTCCATCAATACTAGGAGCCTTTTTGTGACCATTGTTTGCCTGCATTTCCTTTACTTAGCACTTCACTCGCCTACGGACACGATGCCGTGCTGCGTGGCCTCCCGAAATCAGCCTCATTTCCTCTGTTCCTGAGACTGAGGCGCCGCTCTGGCCATTACCGCCTAATGGCATGTTCTGTTGCTTATGTTTCTCATATCTGTGATGGACAGACCTCGGGGATGCATTTTCGCGTCATTCTAATTGAGCACGGAACATTCTGTTTTCCTGCCTTGTCGGGGTGCCTAACGACAGAAAACAAGCAGGTGCAATGAGCAATCAGGGTCACTTTCCTCCCACGGAGGACCAGCAGCCGCAGAGGACAGAGCGGCAGAGGCACTGATGGGCATAGGGAATGAAGAGGAGAAGCAGGCTTGTCCAGCATCACCCACAAACTTGAGTTGCCTGCTGCAGCTTCCTGGACAGTGCTGGTTCTGCCCACAACACCTCAGCATTAATAACCTAGTGGATTTTCCAAACCGTGCTCAGATGTGAATCGCTGATGCTTCCAGAATGCAGTTATGTGTTTCAGCAGAGCAGATTTCTGCTGACTCCTTGGGGAATTTTAATAACATGTCATTTAACAAATTAGAAGGTAAAGCAAATTAAATACAGTAAATCAAAGCAAAGCTTGAAAAACAAAGTAGATGCAAGCAGATCCTTTCAAAGCATGCAGATTTGAAAATGTAAGGTTTCCAAAGGATTAGCAAAAAAGGGAAAAGTTACCATAGCAACTCTCAAAGTCCTCCTCACTAGCTAGCTGCCACAAGCCTTCAAATGCCCCGCCCCGTGCAGGGGGAGAAGTGGGACATGTTTTGAGTACAGTTTGGGTTCTTTTTCTTTTTTCAAATAGGGGAAATAAAGAAACAAGCTTGCTTGTAGTGGATTACAAATCACCTTTAAATGCCAGGAGAAGCCATCTAATGCAGGTTTCAGGAAAAGAACAAATCCCTCAGTAATGACGACTGATCGCTAGGTGGCGCTGTTGTTCCACTGCTGGATGCTGCAGGGACCTTTCCCTCGCTAGTGAAAGACCTCCTCCCTTCCCAAGCAGGTGCTCTTCTGTGAGCCGCCCTAACATTCATGTATTCAAAAAAATATCTATAAAGTTATCTACCAGGTGCCAGAAACCATGTGGGTTTCTCAGCTGAATTGGTGAACAGAACAGTCTGTGGAGCTCCTACAGCAAGAGAGACAAGTAATCAAATGAAATAATTACACGTTGTGGTCAGATCAGACTTCTGAAATAGAAAATAATTGTGGGCAACTGCCTTCATACAAACTGGTCAGGAAGACCTTTCTGCTGAGTTTTTAGGCTGCTCTCTACCATCTCCCACATACAAAGGGATGGAGGAAGTGTACCAAGCAGAGGGAGGGTAGGGGTCACCCTGGCTGGAGCACAGCAAGGAAAAGAGGAGTGTAGGGAAGGCTAAGCAGATAGGGCCGGATCGTGCAGAAACTTGTAGTCATGGTAAGGCCTCAGTTCAGGTTTTATTCTTAGGGCAAAGGGAAGCCTTTGAAGAGTCTCAGCAGTAAAGTGAGGTTATTCAACTTAAATAGTTTGCTTTTCACGCTGTGTAGTAATTCCTGTTTTATCACCTTTACTTTAGATCTATGGGAACACTTGGGAAAAAACATTCAGGAGAACAATTTCACATTTTTACACAGCTATGGATTTTTATAATTATAAACTATAGGATATAAAGCTTAAAATCTTTGCTGGTAGGGAAGAGTTTAAGAAGCTGGAGAGAAGCAGACAAAAGATATGGTGAGAGAACACTGGATTTTGGTAAGTCAGGAAACTGAATTTAGCCACCCCTCCTCCTAGCACTTCTCATACTGTGTTGTCATTACTTTCTACCTTGTCTTCTTCCCCACTAGACTCTGGGCTTGGAGGCAATAGACACACTTTAGAGACAGGGACTCTCTTGTTCATCTTAGTAACCAATGATTAGCATAGGAACACAGTAGACTCAAATGTTGGATGGAAGGAGGGAGGAATGGATGGATGGTTGGAGGAATGGATGGAGGGATGGATGGAGGGATGAATAGGGGAATGGAGGGAGGGAGGAATGGAGGGAGGGAGGGATGGATGGAGAAATGGAGAGAGGGAGGGATGGATGGAGGGATGGATAGGGGAATGGATTGAGGGAGGGAGGAATGGATGGAAGGAGGGAGGCAGGGATGGAGGGAAGGAGGGATGGATGGAGGGAGGAATGGATGGGCAGGCAAAAGTAAGAGGTGCCAATGCTAGATAAGTGAGACATCAGAATTTTAGTGACACTTTTTCAAAGATAAATCATTTTCAACTTCCAGGTGTAAGACAAAACATTTCTCTGGCCTGCTTGCATATGTACCAAATATCAGTTGAGCACCCACTATGTACAAGACGCTATGCTAGATCAGGACACAAACATGAGTAAGCCATCGTAATAGCCCTCAAGCTACTTATGGTCAGTAAAGGATATAAGACCAAAGCATAACTGATTCACAGTTTGTTTTTAAGATTTTTTAAATTTATTTGAGACAGAAGGAGAACTAAAGAGAGAGAGCACACACACAGAGGGAGAGAGGAGAGAGAGAGAGAGAGAAGCAGACTCCTCACGGAGCAGGGAGCCCAACATGGGGCTCCATCCCAGGACCCCAGGATCATGATCTGAGCCGAAGGCAGATGCTTCACTGACTGAGCCACCCAAGTGCGACTGACCCACAGTTTAGAAAGTTATGCATACAATGAGGCGTGGGTTAACTGCGATAGGTGTTGAGAAGAGGAAAACTTTCATAAAAGTGACATGTGAGTTTCATCTCAAAGGAGTGGAGCTTTCCTTCTGGGATGACAGGGCTCAGAGGCTCCACTAAGAGCTAGGAGTGGTGGCTTGTTTTTTGTTTTGTTTTGTTTTTTAATTTATTTATCTGACAGAGAGAAAGCCAGCGAGAGAGGGAACACAAGCAGGGGGAGTGGGAGAGGAAGAAGCAGGCTCCCAGCAGAGGAGCCTGATGTGGGGCTCGATCCCAGAACGCTGGGATCACGCCCTGAGCCAAAGGCAGACGCTTAACGATTGCGCCACCCAGGTGCCCCTGGTGGCTTGTTCTTGAACAGGCTGCACCTAAAGGAAAAAGAATGCAAAGCCTTCTCCTACCCTACTCCCCATTTTGTGAGCCCAGGGTGCTGCCATTCCAATGCATCTAGACAGCCCAGCTTCCCAGACCACAAGCTGTAGGCCACCATTGGGTATATTCTGGGAGAATGTTCTAGACCACAAGGTCTAGGCAGTCTTTGTGGCTTTCTGTTAGAGCCTTTGGTTTGAGGACACTTTTATGTTTCTGTTGTAGCATTTTTCCAACTGGAGATCACAGTCCATTAAGGCGTCAGGCACCAATATAGTGGCAATCAATATACAATGTGACCAGCATTTTAAAAAGTGGACTAGAGGGGGTCCTGGCTGGCCCAGTCAGTAGAACATGCAACTCTTCATCTTGGGGTCATGAGTTTGAGCCCCACATTGGGTGTACAGTTAAAAATATTAACTAAAATTTTTAAAAAATGGGATGGAATAAAATGAGAACTATGAAAGTACATTGCATAGTAAGGAAAGTATCATTTTGTGAAATCTTTTTTCAGTTAAATGTAATGAGTGAATGGTGGCAGCCCTGGGAGGTAATCATTTTCTTAGAGATTCCAGGGGGTAAACTTCTTGCCAGAGCACTGGTGCCCACTCACGTGGTGCCTTCAGCCTTCCACAGAATTGAGCAGAGTGCCCCCAGTTTAAATGTAGATCTCCTCTTGGGCCTCTGAATGGGTACCTTCATGCCATAAGTTAGTAGCATCAGAATACCGTTGTGCTAAACATAAACATTTTTTGAAAACAGATGCCTTTTTTGGAGGACCGTGGAAATATTCCCAGTTCTCCATCCTGTGTGTCGTACACGAGCGTGTCCTCCTGTGACAGGCAAAAGACACTTTCTGTCAACACTCTGAGCAACGTCCCTCATCACGTGGGAAAATACAAGTCAAAGTACCACAGAATGTTGGGGCCAGGGAGTCAGCCAGAGCTTCACAAAGCCACGGGGCCTTTTAAAGGACCTCCGTTTTGTTAGAAATGTTTACAAACGTGATTTCCGCCAATACTAGATTTGAGTCAGATTCTGTTTTCTCCCTTAGTAATGGCTCATAGAAGCCTTCAAATGCAGGTTTTTGAAATCATGAAAGTACAGTTCCGTGTGGATGATCCCAGTGGCGTATAGCTTGTCATCTAGCGCTCCAGTCGCACTGAGAACTCAGCAAGACTTTTCCTTTTTAGGATGGGACTGTGGAGAATAACACATTGAGAACAAAGAATGAAACTCCGCCTTTCCTAAGCGAATGAAGACATTTTAATGATTGCATCATAGCATCAGCAGGGCAGGTAACATCATGTGGCCTTTGAAAGCAATTGCTCCTCCTTTACAGAAGATCCGAACCCGCCTCAAGAATGAAGCAAGATACCTTATATGCTGTGTGAAGCACGGTAGAGAATCTGGAATGGATGTGAGCCCCGGCAAGTGTGTGCAGAAATGGCAAGTCATCCCCCTCCCTATGGGTCTGACATTGTTTCCAGAAATTGTGGGCACCTTGCAGCCAGTAAGATTCCAAAGGGCAACAGGGGAGATTTGTCGTCCGCTGTTAGAGCTGGCGGTCAGCGATAGCAACTAACAAGCTGGTGAAGGGATTCAGATGAATGTTTAGTCACTTCTTCTCATGTTCAGATTTCCTAGAAGTTATTAATTCTGGACATACCAACACTTACTTCCAGACGCTGTAGCCCCGGCCAAGCAGCCTGTCCTACAGAAGGGGAAGGGGGTGACATCATGTAGCTGTAGGTACAGTGGCTACAAGGATTATGTTAGAAGCCCTCGCTGTGGGTCAGGTCAGGGCTGGAGGCCTGGAAGAAGCCATAGCTGCTAGGCCATGTCAACCCATCTGGAAGACTCTGTCCTCCAACAGCAGCCAATGCCTTCTCTGTTCCAAGATTCCTGAGACTTTCTGTAAGAGATTCAGGGAATAGTTTAATCTAAACCCTTGGATCTTAGCAAACTCTGGCACCACTTGGCTTCATCATAGAGGACCCCTGACTCGCCTGCTTACGGCTCATCATCCCCAGAGTTCTCAGGAGCACAGCTGTCCTAGAGATGACCCACTCTTGGGCCGTGGCCGCAGGTCTCCACTGGATCTATTCATGGGGGGTTGGAAGCCCATTGGTCTCAGCAGATAAGGCAACCTGACTCATTCTAGGTTATCTTGCATCCAAGAGCCTTGGGAGGGTGAGTGTGAGCAGTGGGGAAGTCATATTCTCTCTTGCGCTTCAATAAGGAAGTGTTTGCTTGTCCTTCATGAGTGGACTGCCTATATAAATATCCTGAAATGAAGCCACAGGTAACTGAGCAGTGCCGACTCGCCTGCCAGCAGCCTCATCCAGGATTGTGACAAACTTACACATTCCCAGTATACTATGTCAGTCACGTCAAAGCGTTTGTTTAAGATTTTATTTTTAAGTAATCTCTCCAACCAACGTGGGGCTTGAATTTACAACCCGGAGATCAAGAGCCCCCACGCTCTTACGGACTGAGCCAGCCAGGCGCCCTGAAGTCAAAACAGTTTTTACAAAATTTAAGCTGAGTGAATAAAACCTGGATGGACTGAAGCTGAATGAGTGGAAAACAACCTGTTGTTTGCAGTGTGGGGTGGGCGTTCAGGTGTGGATTCTCACCTAACTCCTCTTTGAAATCTACCATTGAAATTGACGATGTTAATATGTCATAGCACATGTGTGACTGGGGGCAGGGGGGAGTTCTAAAGGCCTGACTGGCTTTCATCCTGGGGTGGGAAAGGAGGGCCGTGTTCTGTGTATGGTCTCAGCATACAGTCATGCTTTTTTCTCACCCTTTCACACTGTCAGCATGCTACCGACAAATTGGTGCTTGCAGACAGCTGGGGCCTTTGTTAGAGGGGCCCTGGCCAGGAGCCTCTTTCCAGTGTTCCTGCCTGTTAGGACAGTGGTCTGGCTTCAGCAACTGGGCTATGGGTGGGGTCGGATGTTTCCAGATGGCAGCTACCGAGTGTCTGCACTCCCAGAGTGGGTGGCAGGGGCTGCCTCAAACTTGCTGGAGCTGCAGGTTAACCAGGAAGATTCCCAGACTCCCCCTGAGACCTACTGGGCTGGGAATCTGGGACCAGGGCCGTCCGAGGTGGGGCCCTGGGAACCCAGGCTGCGTGCTTCACACGTACCACCTCTAATTCTTATTCCAACTGAAATTTGACAACCATAGCCTACTGGGAACCAAGAGCCTGCCTGTGCCTCAGAATCCTCTAGGGATCTTTGAAAAACACCGGTCCCCAGGTCCTACCACACACCAATCAGTAAGAATTACACAGGAACTGGCTAGTAGCATTCCAGGTGATTCTAATTTGCAGACAGGGTTGAGAACCAAGCAACTCCTGAAAACAAATTATGACAGTTCTCCAGGTACCTTAGGGGAGTACGCGCCTGTCCTGGTTCCTCTCCTGTACCCTGAGGCAAGTGTGGGACTGAGCCCTGAGCTCCTTTTGACACTAAGTGGGGTCAAGTCAGGGATGACAGGACAAAACCCAAGGATTCCTTCTGGAAGCGGCTGGTTTCTTCCCCGGAGTCCGCGCAGGGCTCCCTTAGCTACCATGGGCTTTCTCACATTATGGAGGAGATGTGGCAATGCTCCTAACTTCTGGACGTGCCTGCAGAGCAAGAGGACCAGTGAGAATCAGGTTCGTGGGAATACTCGACTCTTAATTTTTTAATAATGACATTGGGATACAGAATTTGCTTTTAGTCAAGGTAATTTTTTTCTTGTGTGTTTTCTGTCTGGAGTAATATATTAGAAGAGATGCTGCTTTCCATATAAGGAAAATTTAAAAAGCAGATTTCAAAAGAAAGTAATATAATTGGTAAAAACTCCCAATCTTAAAGAGACTCACCTGGGGAATCATTATGACCTTTGACATTTAATACCCTGAAATTCTGTTAAGGATTCACAGACTCCAACAGCAATAGGCTTATGTGAGGTGCTGTTATGATACAATGTCTTCAATATCTCCATAGTTACTACCCAGAAAATATTTTCTGAGCTAATTTTGACTAAATGCCAGGCACTATGCCAGGCAACAAGTACAAAGTCAGCAAGACCGATCTCAGCCCTAAGGAGAATGGGGAATGTAGATAAGTAAACAAATAAAAAGGAGATTTTAGCACTGGTGAAAATATTGGGAGCTATTCATCAAGGCCTGTCTGAATTGGCTAGTTTGAGCTCGGTTTTGAAGGGTTAGTAGGAGTTTTTCAAGTGGACCTGACTGGGGACTCCAAGCAGAGAAATGAGAGGTGTAAGAAGTGTTGGTGAGCAGGTCACCTTTGGAAAACTAGGTGCATTTGTTTCTATTCCTGCTTTTAAAAATTACCATAAACTTAGCATAAAACAACACAGATTTATTACCATATAGTTCTGGAGGTCAGAAGTCCAACATGAGCTAAAATCAAGGTGCTGCGTTCCTTTCTGGAAGCTCTAGGGGAGGGTCTGTTTCTTTGCCTTTTGCAGTTTCTAGCCACTGGCACATTCCTTAGCTCATGGCCCCTTATTCCATCTACAAACCCAACAATGACAGTTCAAGTCCTTCTTATGTCATCTTTTCTCATCATCATGTCTCTCTCTGACCACAGCTAGGAAAGTTTCTTTGGTTTTAATTAGGTTGAGCCCACCTGAATAATCGAGGATAATCTCCCCATCTCCAGGTCCATAACTTCAAACACATTTACTAAGTCCCCTTTGCCATTTAAGGCAACATATTCACAAATTCTGGGGATTAGGGTGTGCACCTCTCTGGGGGGTCTGTGATTCTGCCTCCCATCCCATGCATCAGTTCACCGAGTGACCTTGATGGGCCAGCATACTTAGAAAGAATAAGTTGAAGTCACATCATAAAAGGCCCTTGTGTATCCGTTGAAGGAGTACTCAGTTTATCCTTTGGGGGACCAAGAGCCACTGAAGGTTGTAAGCCGGGGGTTTCCCTCTTAGAGATCTCTTTGGCTGTACTGGCTGATCATAGGAATCAATGGGGGGGGGGGAGTTGCTTGTTAGTAAGACTGATATGCAGGCTTGGAGATTCTCATTGAGTAGGTCCAGGGTGAGCATGCAGGGACTTGTTTATGACCAGGCAGCTTACCAATACATGACTAGAGAAGTTAGTTGAGAATACAGCAAGACTGGAGATGAGAGACCAGTGAGGAGGCTGTACCATCCTTCCCAGTGAGAGCTTACAAACTCGTAAACTAACATAGCAAACAGCTCTGCGAATGGAGAAAAGTAGGTGGATTTTCAGAACATTTAACAGGGAATTTTGGCAGAACTATTGGTGATCTATTGGCTACAGCTCTGGGCAATGGAAAAATGCATGTTTTAGAATCAACAGATGTGAGTTCAAATCCTGGCCCTACCTGCCACCTATAAGCAGGTGGACTTTGCTGAAATAATCTGAATCCCAGGATCTTTGGCTATTAAATGAGGATAAAAATATAAAATTTACAGAAATAATAAGGATTCGCAATAATGTATCTGAGGTGCCTAAAATGTAATGGGCTCTCAGAAAGGGCCGCCACTATCATTATTGTTATGGTGGTGATTGATGTTGTTACAGGGATATAAAATGTGGTGGTGGCTGACAGAGAAGGCTAGAGATAACTCACAGAGTGCTGGGCTTGGACGGCCAGATGAGTGGAAGGGCCATTCACCTGGACAGAAAATAGAGGAGGAGGAACAAGCCCGGGTGCAAGGTGAGGAGTTTCAGTTTTGAACGAATTGAGCTGGAGGTGGGGGGTGGGACTCTGAGTGGAGGGTCCAGAATGTAGGAAGATATACAGGTTTGGAGTCAGAAAAAAAGAAAATCTGGGTAAAAGCTATGGTGGTTTTTCCATGGATCTGAAACTTTTAAAAGATATATTTGAACATAAGCCACAAAACTGTAGGAATCAAAAGAACTACTAATTCATCAAAGCCTTTTTACTGCTTAAATCACTTTGTGTATTGTAATAATGCAAAAGTAATTACAATGTTCCTTTTAAAGTAATAATACCCTGACAATTGAAAGGTGTGCTTAGACAGCCACCAGTCCCTAAACATTCATTCTGAGCCCTCACAGAGCTGTTTGGTTTATGGTTTTACAAGTTTGCTGGAAGCGGGGTCGTGAGGAGGTTAATAGACCGTGCTGGGATTCCTCCGGGAGCACGGCAGCAGCCCAAATGCAGGTCTCTGCGGCGCCGCATTCACTCTCCTGCTTTAACCCAACACTGGACCCCCCTGGTGAAAGGACTGCCTGCATCATTACAACCCACTCTGGGCTTTGCTAATTT
This sequence comes from Ursus americanus, assembly GCF_024610735.1. Taxonomy (NCBI): domain Eukaryota; kingdom Metazoa; phylum Chordata; class Mammalia; order Carnivora; family Ursidae; genus Ursus; species Ursus americanus. Next base: position 37,362,163 of record NC_142138.1, on the reverse strand, counting down.
GACTTTCCTTCCTGTTAGAGCTATAAGGTGTCCGTTCCTTCTGTCCATGGATTTGGGGAGGGGTCCGATTCCTATTTCTCCCTGGCACCTGCTGACCAGAGGGTGAGGCCCTGCTGCCTCGGGTTCCACTGAGTCTCTAAGACACACTGATACTTGGGACTTGTAGTTCATATCTAAACCCTTCCTTTCATGCTCAAAGCGTTGGTAGTCCACCACTAAAATCCCCTAGCTGATAGCCTCATCTACGCCCTCTTCCAGTCCCTCCGGCCCTCCAGCAGAAGAGCTCAAGACTGGGAGTCAGGATTCCTAGGGAAAAGTCCCAGCCTCCCCACCTTCCAGCTGGGTGACCTGGAACATGACCTCTTTCTATAGCAAGATGTGCTCCTGCCATGTTTTCATTTTTAGATACAAATCCCTTGTTCAAATGAAATCTGAAGTAGAAGCCAAAAAAAGGAAGCAGGGAACAAGGCAAAGTGCCCTAGAGATGTGGGGATGGCAGTCCCAGGGCCCGCCCACTTGCCCCCCAACCCCCAAGGCAGCCCCAGGCATCTTTACAAAATGCACTGCAAAAGGTCCCTTAGTGTTCTCGCAGCCTCTACTTCCGAAATTCTGCTCATTCCCTCTCCTTCCTGGACCCGGTCAGTGGCTTTCCTGTGGCCCGAAGATTGTGTCTAAACTCATGAATCTCTCATTTCAGGCTCCCCACTGCCTGACTCAGACTGACCCTTCTGACTTCAAATTCTGTTATGCCTGCCACAGCAACCCTCTGGTCTCTTGATGATCCCTAAATCTTACTTACATTGTCCTGCCTTTGTTCTCAACTTCTCTCCCTGACTTACACCCTGTATTAGTTTTCTGTTGCTGCTGTCACCAAACACTTAGGGGCTTAAAAGCACACATTTGGTATCTTACAGTTTGAGGCCTGCAGTCAGACACGTCTCTCAGGGCTAAAGTGCAGGTGTTGACGTGGGCTACTTTCCCTTCCGGAGTCCAGTGGAGAACCCGTTTCCTGGCCTTTTCCAGCTCCTGGTGTCAGGCCCTTTCTCCATCTTCAAAGCCAGCAATGTTGGCCTCTTTCTGGCCTTCCTTCTGTAATCACCTCTCCCTCAGCCTCACCTCTTCTGCCTCCCTCTTCCACTTCTGAGGATCTTTGTGATTACAGTGGGCCACCAGATAATCCAGAGTAACCATCCCACTGCAAGATCCTTAATCACATCTATAGAGCTCTCTGACTTAATCACAGGTTCCAGAGCTTTGAACAATTTTGAGGGGCACGGTTCTGCCCACCACACAGCCCAGTAGCCATCCATCCACGTCCAGTGTGTGAAGAGCAGACTTTACTGAGGAGTGAGGAAGATCACAGGGATAAACAAATGGAAGCCACGCAAACTACTTCAAAGGGACTCCCAGCCACAATCCTGTGGGCCATCCCACCCCTGCGGGTGGTTCTCTGGCCATTTCCCGCACAGAGCACCCTCACCTCATTCTGCCCCTGCTGCCCCCTCTGCTTCCTCCTCCTTTTGCTTCTCCACTTTCTTCTTTTCTTCCTCCCCCATGGACTGACACAGAACTCTGGTTCTTCTCACTCTGTTACACAAAACAAACTTTCTCCAGCCCCAGCTTCCAACCTCAGCACCCAACCTCGGCACCCTTGAAAGTGCTCAGCTGAACAAAATGGCCTGTGTCTAATGAGAGTTACCTTCTCAGAATGTGATTAGGGTTGTCAGCCCCAATTTGTCCCCTACAGTGGTCACATGATAACGTGGTGACTTGTCCACAGACACGGTGCCACATCTATACATTTTCTCTGTTTTAGATGAAGATATCTCAAGAAAATGTTTCAGAAATTATTGCCGACTGGGGGAAAGAAGAGAAGCTGGGGTTCATGCTTTCCCTTCTCATAAAAGGGATGAGAATCTAAATAAAAATGTGGAATTTTTAAAGACTGGTTAAAAACTATGATTTGCATCCCTCCATGGTGCTCCACGATGAACCCTCACTAGATTGTTAGAACTTATGGTTGGAAACCATATTTTATTCGGTGTCCTGTCCCCAGCACCCTGGTATAGTACTGCACATAATCTTTTTTTTCCTTTTCTTTTTTTTTTTTTTTAGATTTTATTTATTTATTTGACAGAGAGAGAGCACAAGCAGGCAGAATGCCAGGCAGAGGGAGAGAGAGAAGCAGGCTCTCCGTTGAGCAGAGAGCTCAATGTGGGGCTCGATCCCAAGACCCTGGGACCATGACCTGAGCAGAAATCAGGAGTTGGCCACTTAACCGACTGAGCCACCTAGGCGCCCCTTCATATAACTATCCTGAATGCATTTTGATTGATGTAGTTCATAGATGCAGTGTAGAAACCCTATTATTTATTTACACTGATAATATAAATTTTCCCCTGCACAAATGTAGTTTTTTTTTTTTTTAAGATTTATTTATTTATTTATTAGAGAGAGAGAGACAGAGACAGAGACAGCCAGCGAGAGAGGGAACACAAGCAGGGAGAGTGGGAGAGGAAGAAGCAGGCTTCCAGTGGAGGAGCCTGATGTGGGGCTCGATCCCAGAACGCCAGGATCACGCCCTGAGCCAAAGGCAGACGCCTAACAACTGAGCCACCCAGGCGCCCCTGTAGTTCTGTTTTTTAACTCAGAAGGGAGATTGGCTTCTCTTTATGCTCTGGGATATTGGAGGGTGGGCTGCGTTTCTCACCATCAAGTGACAATTCGTGTAAAGAGAGATGAGTAAAACAATAGATAAACCCTTCGCAGGGGATGCTGGAACAGAGCATTGGCATAATAGATGGAGTGTTTTAAAGCCACACATTAGTATTAACATCTGTGCAAAACAAGCTTTCAAACTGTGAACCAACAGGATTTACAGCAGACTGTTAATGCTCATTCTGCTCCTGAGTTAGAGAGAGGTGTGCTTTCAACAGTGAGTCACTCATAGACACGAGTTCCAAGAAGCAGCAATCGGCAGCACCCCAAGAAACACAGGGGAGACAGCTGAAAATTAATTCTCACTCTTGTAATTAAGTACAGATCTTCCTCCACTTACAACGGGGTTCCCAATAAACCCACCATAAGTTGAAAGTATCATATGTTGAAAATACATTTAATATACTTAACCAACCGAATGTCATAACTCAGCCTAGTCTACTGTACACGTGCTCAGAACACTCCGCTCACAGCTGAGCAGAATCACCTCACGCTAAACCTATTCGATAATGAAGTATTGAATATCTCAGATAATTTATTGTATACTACACTGCAAGTGAAAAACAGAACGGCTGTCTGGGCGTGGAACAGTTAGAAGCGTATCGGTTGTTTAGCCCTGTGATCCGGGGCTGTCGGGGAGCTGCGGCTGCTGCCCCCGCCCAGCATCACAGAAGAATATTATACACATATCATTAGGGAAAAGATCAAAACTCAAAATTTAGAATTCAAAGTACAGTCTACTGGAATACAAATCACTTTCACACCATTACAAAGCTGAAAAATCATAAGCCTAACCATGATAAGTTGGGGACTGTCTGTATAATATGTTTTGTTTCCTATAGTTGGCAAATAGACCCCTTTTCCTATACACAGTTTCTTTTTTTTTTTTTTCTTTTTTTTTTTTTTTTTTATTTAACAGAGATAGAGACAGCCAGCGAGAGAGGGAACACAAGCAGGGGGAGTGGGAGAGGAAGAAGCAGGCTCATAGCAGAGGAGCCTGATGTGGGGCTCGAACCCAGAACGCTGGGATCACGCCCTGAGCCGAAGGCAGACGCTTAACCACTGTGCCACCCAGGCGCCCCCCTATACACAGTTTCTAAACAAAATTCGAAACTTTCCTTTACATAGTGGGGACTACCAGGAGAGGCCTTCCGTGGGCATGTGAGGGCATTGTGTGCCTTTTCCAGTAAGACATGCAGTGATTAGGAGGGCCCTGCTCATAGGGTCAGGAAATAGTGGAGAAACATGCAGAACAACAAAAGCTTTCACTTCTAAAAGAGTACAGCTAACTCATCACTATGCAGACAGAGAGAGGGTTAAGTCTCCCAATTTGGGGTGCCTGGGTGGCTCAGTCTATTAAGTGTCTGACTCTTGATTTCAGCTCAGGTCATGATGTCAGGGTCATGAGATTGAGCCCCGTGACAGGCTCCATGCTCAGTGAGGAGTCTGCCTCTCTCTCTCTCTCTCTCTCTCTTTCCCTCTTCCTCTGCCCCTCCCCCAACCCACTCAACATCACTCACTCTCTGTCTCAAATAAATGAATACATCTCCAAAAAAACTCCCAACTTCATGAAGTAAATTAGTTTCATACCTTTATCACTTATGCCCACCCAAGCAAAATGAATATCACCCGTGCAATTTTGAATATCACATTCATTCCTCAATAATTAGCTATTTATTCATTCATCTGGCAAATACTCATCATGCACCTGCTGGCATTGTGGTTGGTGCAGTGACGGAGAAATGCACTTGGCAATGAGTACATAGTTCAGGCCAGGGGGCAGCAAGGGGGAGGGAGGCATTAGCTCAGGGCAGCGGCTATAGAGCTGGATCTCAGGGGTGAGTGGAGAAGAATTGGAAAATTGGGGGTGATTCCATACAGCAAGAGAAGGAGCCAGCAGAAGGGAAAAGGTTAGAAGGTGCAGGGGAGAAAGAGCAATGACAGATACAGTTAGATCAGGAGAAGGTGGGGAAAGTTTGAGGTCAAGGACATGGGACTATTGATTAACAGGGAATGGAGAAAATATTTTTTCTTAATCCTTCAACTCTAGTAAAGATGCCAAAAAGAATTACAATAAACAAAAGGAGGGAGGGAACTGAGCAGAAGGATAGAAAAACCTCAGGAACTCCTGGGCCCCTGACAGAGGCAGTCTGGGGACGCTTCGCCTACAGCAGGGAATGGCAACAAGAGTTGGAGGGACACTTTGATAGAACCGACCCAACCTCTAAAGAAGGAGATGGGTTAGCTAACAAATTGAAGCACAAAATATAGGTATGGTTCAAGAACCACTGGCCTAATACTGCCCAGCTGGGGATATGGAGCTAGGGAAGCCAGGCACATTATCTGGAGCCTCTGCCAGTCCTAGTGTCTCTAGGTCTTATGTTCCGACAGCTCCTCTCTGCTTAACCCCTTGGGAATTCCAACAACTGTCTCCATCCACCCTTAGCCCAGTGATCTCAAGTGCGAGGACTCCAGCAAGGGGGTCTGGTGACCTCAGTTCTGGTCCCAGCCTCTGACTTGCATATCATGGACTATAAGTCAGATTCTGAAGTTTCTTCTGGCCCCAGACTCTATCAGTCTCCTGTCCATGAGACCTAAGCTCTAAGGTGGAGCTAAATCTCTAGAGGAGAATGTTCTAGCATGAGGATACATCTGAATTTATAGACCAATTCATCCACTGAAGCATCCTGTGTTCCCTTGAGGGAACCATGATGAAGCCCTGTGACAACTGTGTATGTCCGAGAGATTCATCTGTGGTGTCGTGTGAAGCTGTGGATTGTTCTTTTTCATTCCTGCTTAGTGTTCCAAGTGTGTATATACCAGAATTCACCCATTCTTCAGGTGATGGACGTACAATTGAGTTGTTTCTACTTGGGACTGTTACAAATAATGCTGCTCCAAGAATTTTTGCATCTGCCGTTGGACTTACTTGCGTCAGATATCTGTAGCGTGTCTGGGAGTGGAGTTGCTGGCTCATGGGACATATGTGTATTAAGCTTTGGTAGATTCATAGTGTCAGAGATTATTGTAAAGTGATTTCACCAACTTTACACTTTTATGAGGAATATATGAGAGCTTCCATACCTTCAACCAACATTCAGATTTGAGAGACTTAAATTTCTGCCCATCTGATGACCATGTGGTTTTCATTTTCATTTCCCAACTGAATTGATCCCTTTTCATACACTTACTGGCACTCAGGCCTTCCTCTTATGTGAAGTGACCATTCAACTCTTGCCCATTTTTCTAATTAATTTGTATGAATTCTTAATATATTTTAGATACTATCCTTTGTGTATTTTATATGGCAAATATTTCCTCCCATTCTGTGGCTTGTTTTTTCACTCTTTATGATGCCTTTTAATGAATGGAATTTTAAAATTTTAATGTAGTCTATATTTCAGTACTTCTCAAATTATCTGTGGCAGACACATTTTTGGGGATGGGGGGCTTTAATTTCCAATCAGTCACAGACTGATATTTCTATGGAATACCATAAAAATCAACTAATATAAAAATTAAATAGAAAACACATAGAAAACAATATAAATTCCTATTTATAAAAGGAATAAATATTTATACAAAAGAGGGAGAAAGAAAATTAAGGGATGTAAACGTTCCCAAACCAAGTGAGTGGTTTCAGGCTCCTTCGTAATTACCTTTGCACACAAACCCTAAGGCCCACGGGCACACCCTTCCCTGGCCTGGCAGCCACAGAGGTCCGGCCAGATGGCTACCAGTCAGGGCGCGAGCAGCCCGTGAAGGCTCTTGCCGCCTCCTACCTGGTTTAGTTCTACCGCTCAGCTCTCCACACCAACAACTCAGTCTCTTCCTCGTCATCCGTGGCATTGGACCTTGCCATGTAGCGTCGCTCAAACCTCCTCTCTAAGGCTCCCCTTTATTTGAGCCAAAAGAAATTGCCCAACTTTGAATTGCATGCCAGTTCTTTTTCTTTTTTTTTTTTTAATTTAATTTTTAGGGGGAGTGGGTGGAGGAACAGAGGGCGAGGGAGAGAGAGAATCTTAAGCAGCCTCCACGCTGAGCACAGAGCCCGACGCAGGGCTTGATCTCACAACCCTGAGATCACGACCTGAGCCAAAATCAAGAGTTGGACACTTAACCAACTGAGCCACCCACGCACCTGGAATCCCATGCCAGTTCTGAGCAGATTTTGCCTGTGTGATGATCCCAGTCTAAGCAGGATAGTGATTTTAAACATATATCCTCCCAAGAGAGAGAAAGAACAAGGAGGTGCTCCTGCCTCAGAGGAGCACACGTTTATAGCTTTCTCCTCTTCTTCGATGGGCTTCTGGTGAGAGAGTGTATTTGTCAGGCAGTTGTAAAGAGAAAATGGAAGTATAGAGGCAATTATTGTCAAGTTTAAGCCAGTCCTTTCTGCTCTCTCCACTCCCCAAACATGATTTAAGTACTGGCTTGGAGGACTATAAGGTATGCAGTCAATTCCCATAACCATGACAAATAACTACTGTAAGGTCAACGCTATTTGGGTTGTAAAATAAAATTCCAGAGTGAGCATGAAGCTGTATCTTCATAGCCCAGGCAAAGAAGCTAAGGCCCAAGAGGTTTAAATAATGTCATTCAATCAACAGTAATTTTTTATAACTTTTTATTGTGAAATAAAACAAAAATACAGAAAACCACACAAAACAAATATGTAGCTTGGTGACGTACTATCAGCCAAACACCCTTGTAATCACCAGCCAGGTGAAGAAATAGGAATTTGCCAGCACTCCAGAGATCCTTCCATGTGCTCTGACTTTAGTAAAGTTCTGACCTCCTGTATTTCTCCAAAGGTAGCCATGCTGTTGACATTGTACGAATAATGTCCTTATGGTTCTTTATGGTTTTTCACCCAAATGCAGATGCTTAGATACTGTAATTTAATCTCACCCATTTAAAAGGTCTTGATATATGTCTCTTCCACCCCTTTCTTTTCCTCACACTTCTATGAAAGAACCCTGGACATTTGACCTATAGCATTGGTTCTCAAACATAAACCTGCATCAGAATCACCTGGAGAGCTCATTAAAATTCAGATCGCTGGACCTCACTTCAAGAATTTCTGATTCAGTAGGTCAGGATGGGGCTTGAGAATTTGCTTTTCTAGCATATTCCCAGGTGATGTAGCTGTGGCTGGTCCGGGACCACATATTGAGAATCAGTGACCTATGGAATTTTCCACAGTTATGATCTTGCTGATTGCATCCTTATGGTGCATTCAATACGTTCCACTGTCCTCTGTTTCTTGCAGATTAGGAGCTGGATTCAGAGGCTTGGCAAGATTCAAGTTCTCTTCCTTTGGGGGGAATATAGATTGTGTGTTCATTCATCAGGAGGCACAGAATGTCTGGATGGTTCTTTTTTATGATATTAGCAGCCATGGATGTTCATTTCCTAGAAACATTGATTCACTGGTAGTTGCAAGTTAGTGATATTCAAATGATGTCATTTAGTTTTCATTTATTAACTGGAGTAGTTTTATAAAGCAATGCTTTCCTTTTCTACTATTTTGTTACTCAATGGTTAAGTTCATATAGGAAAGGCAGGATATTAAATGTTTGATTCTTTCCATTTATTTACCAGTTTTCTTTCTTTTTTTTTTTAAAGATTTTATTTATTTATTTATTTGACACAGAGAGAGACAGCCAGTGAGAGAGGGAACACAAGCAGGGGGAATGGGAGAGGGAGAAGCAGGCTCCCAACAGAGCACGGAGCCCGATGAGGGCTTGATCCCAGGACCTTGGGATCATGCCCTGGGCCGAAGGCAGACACTTAACAACTGAGCCACCCAGGCGCCCCAATATTTACCAGTTTTCAAGACAGTAATAGTTTCCCTATTATCCTCCAAAGATGACCACTTATTTTTATATTTTAAAAATATCATTATGAACTCATCAATTTAAGAATATTTTATGTGTTGCATTCATGGTAGTTATTATCATTTACTGAACTCAAATTACTCCATCTTTGGCCAATGGAAACCTCTTCAAGTCAGCCCTGAGTCCTTTTTTTTTTTCTTTTTTAAGATTTTATTTACTTTGAGAGAGAGAGAGTGCACATGCGGGGGAAGCTGCAGAGGAAGTGGGAGAAGCAGGCTCCCTGCTGACCCAATGTGGGACTCGATCCAATCCGAGGACCCTGGGATCATGACCTGAGCTGAAGGCAGACACTTAACCAGTGGAGCCACCCAGATGCCCTGGCCCTGAGTCTTTTTGACACAATCTTGTAGTCTTTGATGGATCCCTTACCATCTGGAATAACAGGATGTTCCAGGCTCATTTTGTATATTTCTTGCCCCATACCTGAAATCAGCTGGTTCTCCAAGAATAAGAAGCCTTGGTTTCTTGAAAGAGTGTTTCAAGACGATGGTCTGAACGTTAGGAGTATTCATAGGTACCTGGGTTGGTTCCTGTTTCTAGAGCTTTTCAGTAGATACGTACAGATGTGCACACACACACACACACACACACACACACACACGCACACACATATACTTGTTTTTTAAATTCTTTATGTGTTCATACTGACATTTTCCATTCACATATCAAGACTATAAATTTCAAGACTCCTTTCTTTCATATAAGAGCTCTGATTCTCAGGGCACCTGCATGGCTCAGTCGGTTAAGCATCTGACTTGGCTCAGGTCATGATCCTGGGGTCCTGGGATCGAGCCCTGCTTCCAAGTCCCTGCTCCCTGCTCAGTGGGGAGGCTGCTTCTTCCTCTCCCTCTGCCCCACCCCCCACCCCGCTTGTGCTCTCTCTCCCTCAAATAAATAAAATCTAAAAAAAAAAAAAGAATCTGGTTCTCAAGAACACAGTGGATGATAAGATTAGAATATCTCATCAGTATTCGCTTATGATTACTGAAAATAGTTACACATTTTTTGCAACGTTATCCTTATTCTCCTTCCTGTTTTGTTTTTTTTTTTTTTATAATAGTTGCTTTATATCTACGTTGTCACAGCATACAACCATGACATGGGATGCTTTCTTCATATCAGCCCACAATCAGTCTCAATTCAACAGGGGACAACATCTTCAGTACTTACCGCCAGTCAATACTTCAGAATCCCTGGAATCATTTTGGCTGTCTCAGGAAGGGCTCGGGAGAACAATATTCTCTGCGTTCTTGCATGTTGATAACAGGTTGTACTTTTTATACTTGAAGTCATTTTGCTGGATATAATATTCTTGACTTATTTTCTTTTTCCGAGCGTCTAAAATATGTCGTCATTCAAATTTCTACCGCATGAAGCGTTGCTTTTGGAAAGTCTAAAGATAATCTATTTTCATTCCTTTATAAGGCACTTGCTCTTTTTGCCTAGATGGCCAAAGGCTTTTTTCTTTCCCTTTAAAATCCAGTAATTTTACAGGTCATGTTGGTCATCTTAGGGTTGCTAGTGTCAGGAAATGGTATCTTCTTTCATGATATACTTTCAAATCTTTGTTTTTTCAAGAATTTTTTTCTCAAATTATAGTTTTTAGTATTTTTTCTCTTACATTGTATTTTTTTCCCCTTTGGTGGCTCTTCTTATCTGTACAGATCTTTTTCGCCTGTTTTAAATATTTGTACTTTCTCTCCTTAATATCTTTTTGATTTTTAACATGTTTCTCTTTTTCACCTTCAACTTTTCTTAAGACATTTATTGTGTTTATTTTCTTCTGTGTTCTTCCTAGTTCAGACTTCATATCTAAAATAACCTTTTCTTTCATTCTTCATACCGTTCTTGAGTTCTGTCATCTCATTTCTGTGTTTTACTAAATCTAATTTATGCTGTTTTCTCATGTATCTTCTTTTCTGGGTGCATTTTAGCTTGTTTTGAAATAATAGGCTATCGATTTAATTTATTTTAAAGGCACTTTCTTGTGTGCATTATTGACTTGCGGGGTGTAATTCTGTTCCTTACTCTCATAGTAATTATAACAACTTTCTTTGGGATTTGATCTTGATTCCTTCCTGTAGCTCATTTTTATTTAGTATTCATTCAAGATAGCTTTTCTAACACCACAGACCTCCCTCTTCTGTTTACTTGATTTTGTGTGTGTGGGGGGTGGGGTTTAGAAAGTGCGAAGGTTTGTTTTCTAGGATCTCCTGGCAATTTCCTTCCACCACTTTAATCTGTACCTCTCTCTTTCCTTTATCTCTCTTTTCCGTGTCCTGCTCCACTTTGATTCCACTTCTGAAAGGGTTTCCTCAGTATGAGTCCCTGTCCTAGGAAACCATTGAAGAGTTTGGAGCAAAAAAAGGGACACAATCGAACTTAGGTTTTACAAGGATCCCTCTGGCTGTTCTGTGAACAGAGACAGCAAGGAGAAAGCCGGAGGCAAAGAGGGAGACCCGTTAGGAAACCATAGTACTACCAGTATTGACACATTTTATGCATGAGGAAAGCGAGACACAGATGGTTACAAGGTTTCCTCTGCTCTCCCAGAGTAGAGCTGCTACCTTCCCTAAGCCAAAATGGCACAGAGTGAAGAAGCAATTACCATTCATTTCTATGGAAAAAATTGTTGAGCGTTCCCAGACCCCCAAAATAACCTCTCTTAGGCTTTTCTGATACCTCAGGACACATCTTGCTAACAGATGCACGAAATAAATTGAGATAAAGCACAGATGCTCGCAGACACAGCTCAGAGCGGCGGGCTTGAGGCCGAGCTGCTGAGCCCAGCTCCGGGGGAAGGAGCTTGGCAGGGGCGCGCTGCAGCCCGGACGCTGCCTCTGGGACAGCCCATTGCAACCGTCACGCTGAATGCTGCTGTCGCTTTTCACTCTGTAACGTAAATGCAAAAGTACTCTTCAGCTTTCCTCTGTTCGTAGAAACAGGTGCTAATGTAGGTCTTTCCTAAAAGCGAAGTGGTGTAATGTGAACTTTCCAAATCAGGGGATGCCCGTGTAACTCTCCCTAGCCTCACAGCTGGCAAGCGGCAGACGAGGCATTCAGACCCAAGCATTTCAACTTTAGAATCTGTAGCAGACAGCTGCCACCCGAGGCTGCCCCCACGTCTCAGACCTCCTCTATACATTTTCCTAGTTTTCCACATTATAAGCCCTAAGGCACCATTTCCCAGATTCCCTTGGGTTTGTCTCATCAGATGCACCCAGATTTAGCAGATAATACAGTATGGTGCCTAGTTAAATGTTTCATTTGTTATTTTTTTATTGAGATGTAATTCCCACACCATAAAATTCACCCCGTAAAGTACAGTAATACTTATTACAATGCAGTAGTTTTCAGTATATTCATCATGTATGTGACCACCACCACTATCTAATTTTAGAATATTTTCATCACCCCCAAAAGAAACCCCACGCCCACTAGCAGTCACTTTCCATTCTCCCTTTCCTCCAGCCCCTGGCAGCATTAATCTCCTTTCTGTCTTCATGGATTTGCCAATTTGGACATTTCATGTTAATTATATAATATGTGGCCTTTTGTGTCTGTCTTCTCTCACCTTATCAGAATGTTTTTAAGGTCCATTCATGCTACAGCATGAATCAGCACTTCATTCCTTTTTATGGCTGATAATATTCCATTGTATGGATATACCACATTCATCAGTTTATCCATTCATCAGTTGATAGACATTTGGGTTGTGTTTACTGTTTCATTATTAAGAAAAATGCTACTGTGAACCTTCGTGGACAAGTTTTTGTGTGTTCACATGATTTTAACTCTCAAATTTGAATTTTGGATAAATAATAATATTTTAATATAAATATGGTTCAGATATTGCATGTGACCAACTTATATTTTAAAACTACTTGCTATTTCTCTAAAATTCAAATATAACCTGGAATTCCATATCTTATCTGTCAACCTTACCCAAGGGAGGCTTGGATAAAGAAATGAGAAATATAAGAAAATGGTAATAGTGAATTCTATCAAATAATTAAGAAAGAAATGATTCTAATTCTACACAATATCTTCCAGATAATAAAAAAGGGGGAGCACTTCCCAACTCATTTTCTAAGGCCAGCAGCATTCAAAGACATTATGAGCAAAGAAAACTCTGGGCCAACATCCCTCCTAAGCCCAGATGCAAAAGTCCTCCAAAAAAATATTAGCAAACTGAATCCAAAACTACATGAAAAGAATAGTAGATGATAACAAGCCCTTGGATTCCTCCATCTCAGCCCTGCTCCCCCCACGAGGGCAGCCTTGGAAGCACCTCTCTGGAATTCCAGAATATTCAGGCTGCGTGGTTCAAAAATCACTATTCTAGGGTTCAAATTCTGCCCATAGATCAAACTACAGAGAGTGACATACTGAGATTGAATTATTTTGTTCTTTTGGAGAATTCTTTTTTTCTTTTTTTCAGAATTAGTATTTTAATTCTATCGTAAAAGGTGGTGTGAAAATCATAAATGCACATAGGTTGTACGCATTTCAGTAGGAATATTATCAAGGGTCTTATCCTTGACATTTCATGTTTGTAGGAGATTCAAAATCAAGAAAGACTATATTCTTCTCTGGAATATTAAGTTTTCCTTTTACTTTATCTTATGGAACATTCTAAATCCTGTAATCAATTGCATTTCTCACCATTATTACCACTAGAAATACTAGAGCCAGATTTTTGGCTCATCTCTAGCAAATAAGAAAAAGATATGGTTAACATTTTGTGTGTTAATCTTACCTTTGGCTTTGCTGTCCTCTTAACCTTAAGAGTGTCCTATTAAATTTTTTTTCCAAAATATATAATCTATAACATATGTATGTAAGATGTTCCAAATCCCGTGTAGAACACGATTCTGTTTCTGTGGGTAGACCAGCCAGGGTTTCTTTACAGGGTATGCTGATGACAGCAACTAGCAGGATACTTGACAGTTCAGATGTAGAAAACTATATGATATTTTAAATTACTGTTTTGAAGGGGAAAAAAGATATGTGATGTGATTGAATTCCAGAATTAGAATGTCAGGCTTACAGCACGGAATTAAATCCTGGAGCTCCCTGCTTGATTTCAAAGTAGGTACCCTTTCTTTTGGTTAATTACAAATTAATGGCAGATTCTGGTCCCTCTGGAATTTGCCATTTGAGCAAATTTTGTGGGGTGTGGGTGGGAATTTCAATAAGTACGGTTTTACTGGAAATTTCATGTATCTCTGTTAACTTTTTCTTAAAGCCAGGAATGATTATTGTGAAGAGGTAGCTATGGGGTTTGTATCTTGTTTACATTCTTAAAGAGAAAAAAATAACCCCAGGGATTTGGCAAAGCCACAAATGTACATTCCATTTATCCGAGAGTCAGTCTGCTTTAAAAAATAAAAAAAATATAAACCCTGTAATGGTTAATACTATTGGAGGTGTTTTGAGGTGGGATTCACGTTTAAATTGGTGAACTTTTGAAAGCAGATTTCCGTCTTTTATAGGGTAGGGCCTCATCCAATCAGTTTAAGGGCTGAATAAAACAAAAGACCAACCACCTGACTCAAGAGGGAATTCTCCAGGCTACCAGCCTCTGGGCTGCGATGAGGCATCGGCTCTCCTGGGCCTGCCAGCCCACACTGCAGATTTCGGGCTCTTTGGCCTCCACCATTACATGAGCCAAATCCTCGTAATAAATCTCCTTCTCTACATACACACATATCTTACTTGTTCTCTTTCTCCGGAGAATCTTGAATAAGACAAACCCACAAACAAAACAACCAAAGTAGTGTTCCTACTTCAGAAATATGGAGTTATAAATTCTACTTTATGTCAATAAAACTGGGGGATATAGCACATATCGATCTATTTTTCATTTTGAGAGAAGAGAAAAATAAGTTCTTTCAACATACTTGCAAGACTCCACATGCTTTCAGAATAATCTCACAGAAATATTACTTGAAATACCACTCCAAGGAAAACATGTAAGTTGTGTTTAAATAGCATGTCAGAGATTATGTTTGGTTGTCAGTAATTGAAACCTCTAAAAAAGTGGCTGGGGCCTCTACAAAGGATGTGTAAGGCCACCAGGGACCCAGGCTCCTCTGAGCCTCAGAGCCCAGCCACCTTCAGTATGTGACTGTCATGCTTATGGCCACCTCTTGGAAGACAGTGATTGTTTCACAGCATCATACTAGAGAAGGGGTAAGGTGAACGGCTAAAACTGCCTAAACCACTTCCATTTAAGAGTTTTCTAGGGGCGGTGGCTCAGTCAGTTAAGCGTCCGACAGTTGATTTTGGCTCAGGTCTTGATCTCAGGGTCATGATCTTAGGGTCATGAGACCCAGCCCCACAATGGGCTCCATGCTCACGGGGAGTCTGCTTCAAATTCTCTCTTTCTCCCTCTCTTCCTGTCCCTCTCCCAGTTTATGTGGACACATTCTCAAAGAAAGAAAGGAAGAAAGAAAATCTTTAAAAAAAAAAAAAAAAAAGCTTTCTAGAAGCCCTGCCCAGCAATTCTGCTTACAACTCTAGCGTAAGGCTAAAACCATGTCTCTCCATCACTGTTAGCTACACGGGAAATGCAGTTGGGCTCGTTGTCACCTTGAACAAAATTGAGAATCTCTTGGTCATAAAGAAGGGGAGAACAGATACTAGGTAGGCAGCTAGAAGTATCTGCTACTCATAATTATGCTCCGGAACTATGAAGTAGTTTCTGGCATTTGAATTGTTTGGGTGTCCCTGTGTCCTTTGAGGGCTGGGAGGAAATTAGCTAAGAAAAAGTTCAGCTTTCGTCAATTCCCTGGTTACCTTCCTGTGGACAGATCAGTCCTGAGAGAACTCCTTAGGAGAACTGAAACATCACCCTGAGCCATCAGGGAATCAGCGTTCTGTGCCTTGCTTCCGGGTGCCCCAGAAGGAGATGGCTAGGAGTGAGATGGTGTGGGGTGGGGTGAGGTTTGCTTCCTCAGCACAGATGTGGGATCCAGCTTGGGGGGCCAGTGGATATATTCTGAAAATTTTCTGAACTAATTTTTTTCTATTTTCATCTTAGTGATCCAAGAAGAAATTATTTTGTATATTATATCAAAAAACTTCCATGATAATCTATAATTGAACATTTAAAGAGAATCAGACATGACTTAAGGAAGCATTTCATTTCATTGGAGTTTGCAGGTACATTTTTAGGGGCTGTAGCGCTGTTTTCCTTCAAGAGTCTGGACAGTACTAAAGTTTGAGCAACCTGCTCCAGTGGCTTTGAGCAAAGGCCTTTGAAGAGGGGCCTACCTGGCATCGCTACTGTCTATTGGCAGCTTAGCGCAAGCAGTTTCCTTGGAGGTGATGCTGAGACACTCAGTCCTGGTGCTAAGGATCAGGCCCTTCAGAAAACGCTGAGTCAACAGGCACTTTAAGAGAACTACTGATGGAAGCAGGTCCCGTACCAGGCATTTGGGGAGCTGCTGTCCTTAGCAGGGAGCTGCCTGGGACATCTTCTGCTCCTTGTGTCCGCTGTTGCTGAAGGGAGCCGCCAGGGGGCGCAACCTTGCTAACGGGAGCAAACCCACCAGAGAGCCGCTGGAAAGAAGTCAGGCTGGACGGGAGGGGAACCCACGGTGAGGTTACTGTGGGCATGGACTCTGCTCTGTCTTATTAGTTGCTGAATTCCCAATATTGGGCCACTGATATGGTATACATTATTGACTTAATAGTTTCAAGAATGAAAGCACACAGGATGAATAAATGAATGGTGACCAGACAAAAATGATTAATATTTGGATTCACAATCATTTATCATCCCCTTTCCTGAGGATTCAGTTTCTGCGTGCTTAGCTTCTCCTCCTCCCTTTCCACCCTCTGAGATTTCTGTCTTCGACAAACTTGTTCTTTGGGCTTTTATGATGAAAAATAGGGAGACAGACGGGGGCGGGGGGAATGGAGTTCGGCTGACTGGTGCACTGTCTCAGTGCAATTCTCTCTGTTCTTCATGGATCCTCCCACTTCCCCCACCAGAGCCCACAGGGACGCTCATTCACACAGAGTTCTATGGCTAAACACTGATTTCTTAGGGAGTTGTCCTCTATCCCCCAAATATGTATCTGGAGAGTAATAAATAGGAGCCACTGGATCAAGAGCTAAACTAATCTAAATAGTGTGCTGGCAGGTAGAGGAGTTTTGAGGGTGAGTTGGAGGAGAGAGCTACGAGAGTTGTGGTAGGGTTTGGGAAGTGGCTAGAAAAGGTGGGGAATTGAACAAATTTCAGCATATGTTAGGATCCCACTTAATGTTCTTTCAGAGCTTTTCTTCACCTCCCAGAAAGCCGATAGAATTCCCTTTGGTTATGCTTCTTGAATGTTAAGACTGCTATGATATTAAAGCATATTAATCTCTGGTATTATAAGGACTAAAGAATAAGTAAATGAAGAAACAAAAGGAATGAATGAGGAGTGATAATGTCTCTTGTTCTGTCTCACATTCTAGTGTGAGTCATCCTTGACTTAAGAAGGAAAATAGTGATTGTTAGCTTCTTCCTGCAGAGAGAGGTTAATTTTTTACCAGGTCACTGAGCTCAGGGAAAGCCTGGAGCCCAAAGAAACTCGGAGAGAGATTCAAGCCAGGTGCAGCAAGCTTGAGTTACAACTTGGACCTTTTTTCCCAACAAAGGATGTACCTGGGGAAAGAGATGCATCATGAAGTCAAACTTCAAAAGGAAGGCTCAAACAATAGGATAGCTGTTGTGAAAATGACACAACAGGACATAATATTTGTCTTCACTTCTGTCTTGAAAATTGCTGATTTATATTAGTTATTATCCTCTTCTACTTCCCTTCAGAGAAATTCCTGCCTTCAGAGAAATTCCTGATTAATATTAGTTATTATCTCCTTCCACTTCCCTTCTTCCATCCCTCCCAAAGCTCAGGATAGTAACAATAGAAACAATAATAGCCTTTTGGATGAGGAGACAGCAAACTCACAAAATGGGAGAGCCAGGTGGTCATTGAATGGTGGAAAAGAAAGGGGAAAGGGTAATCAAGTATGAATTTGGGGGACGGGGTTTTTACCAACTCCCAATTCTTGTTAGAGGAAGGTATGACTCTTAAAATTAAGAGTTGGGAAATATAAGTATGGAAGGGCGGGGTTTGTATATTACAATCAAGAAGTGGACTGAAGTCAACATTAGTCGTGTTGCAATCACACAGCCTCTGAACCACTGTTCCTGATTGGAGAATTTCCCTCTTTCTCAAGTTACTCTTATAGCCTTCCTTGCAACCAGGGTGACCTTGACTCAGTTCTATCCATGCAAACCTCTTATTTAGAAGTGAGAAAAATTAAGTTCAGTTACAGTGAAGAATGGAGCCACTGGTGAGGGTGGCATTGGAAACATCCCACATTTAAAGGGCAGCCATGGTAGAGTTCCTGGCAGCTTATCTCCATCCATCCCTATTGGGGTGAGCTATGGTGTCTCCACTAGAGAAGCCACTATGGTATAGTTTCAGTCTTATTTCTGACTGCATAACCTCAAATACTGACCTTCTAATCTACCTTATTTCTTTCAATATCCTTTTTAAAAGACTATTTCTGCTTAAACCAGCCAGAATGTATCCTGTTGCTTTTACTAAGAATGCTATTTAATTCAGGATACATAAATATATACAGATTATCTATGTATCTACAAATACACATTAGGCATCTTTATAGCTAAGTAGGTTAAAAAGGAAACCTTGATAAAACAAACACGATTTACTTATCTGAAAATATGTCCCTTTCAGTTGTCCATTTTCATTTCTTTTGTGAAGAGAAACAACTTCTTGTTCTTAAGATAGCTGACTTCTAAAAATATCAGTGAATGATGTTTGAATAAGAAGATGAAGCACTGAACTTTTAAAAAGTTGGGTTTTCTTTTTTAATTTGTTTTTGCTTGCTTGTTTTTAGTTTAAGTTAGTTCTAGTAGCATCAAGAAGGGGCACGGCCGAGGCAATGGCGTATACCTCCTGCCCCCACCTGGCGCCTTGGCCACGGCCTATCCATCAGGTTTGGGTCGGGGCTACAAGGTCTGCGTCAGACATTCTCATCTAGGCCTTTGCATTGGGGTAGGATGTGAGTGGGAGGGTGAGCACTGAGACGGTTAAAATTGCCCCCTAAAGCTAGTGATTATTCACTGAGAAAGGGTCATCTTGGTCTTGTCAGTCATGAGTTCCACAAGCCTAGCATGGAATAAAGAGGGAGATGGAAAGAAGGAAAGTCATTTCCAAGTCACTGCTGGCCAGGAGGAGGGCCAGAGAGGATTCATTTGTGGCGCTGACACCCACCTTACCCAAGGATCCAGCCAAGCCCATCTTGGCAAGGGCAGCCTGAACAACACAACCAAACACGCCTTTGGCCTTCGTTCAGCTCTCCCAGCATTTACAACTGTGTTAGAGGCGAACGCTCAGTCCCCACTACTCATGTGCCCATAGAGGAAAAAGAACGTCCACTCCAATGTCCAGAAGAAAAGAACACAATCAACTTCCCTCTGCCCCTTCACTACCTTCTCCTCAGGGAAAGAGGAGGACTTACCAAATCCGTGAACTTGGTGATGGAACTGAGCATACCTGGTTTACTCTCTCTC
Source organism: Ursus americanus (assembly GCF_024610735.1). NCBI lineage: Eukaryota > Metazoa > Chordata > Mammalia > Carnivora > Ursidae > Ursus > Ursus americanus. The sequence continues at coordinate 37,342,948 of NC_142138.1, read as the reverse complement.
TCTCTTTTCTTCTGAGCTGCCAGCCTCTGAAGGCTATGTCTGTCGGCTCCCCCTCTATGTCATAAGTTATAGGGCTTGTTCCTGTTGCAGAAAGTTTGCATGTCTGAGCCAGTCCCTTGGTGGATAAACTTTTAGAAGAGGGAGAATTTGGGCAAATTCTACAAATCTAAAGCCAAGAATCTAAAGCCATTTCTGTGTCTCCTGTATCTTATTTCTTAATTCATTTGAACTTTGGCAGGACCTAATACAGTGACAGATGTGAGGAAGGGAGGAACAATAATTATACCACCCTCAGCAATGGATTGACTTGGCCGACTTAATATCTCTTAACCCATGCTGTTCAAACTAATAAAGAAGAGACCAGGTGGCATACGGTGGCTTGCCAGTGTTTGTAAAAAATGGGGGTATCTGATTGCTTCCTCACAGATGATGATAAAGGAGTCTAGTGTTAACCTTCAAATGGCCAGAATTTCTAATTCCAGTCACAGAACATGGCTTCCTGTGCATCATCACCTTGAAAGCAGTAGGAGAAAAAAGCCAACCAACCACACCAAGAAGATCTAGGAACCATGGGTGATGAGGACTGCTAGTTAGGGCCATACTCATCGTCAGCTGCAATATAAACATGGATTTTGGTGGTCCATCAGTTTACAACGATTTGGAAAGACAGGGAAAGATGTCCACAGTGCATATGCTGGAAAACCAGGGTGCCAGGTCTTTTCTGGCCCTATAAATAGATTCAGTAGAAAGAAGAAAGGCATAAAGTCTAATCCTTCTCCAGTTATACCTGGGAAGATTAAAAGAGGAATTCCCAGCTATGAATTTAAATGCTGAAAGATCACTTTCATTAGAATTTCATATTTGCTAGTCAAAAATATGAAGAGGATGAAGCTGGAGGCAGATTTGCTGCCTTTTCGGGGAAAGAAGAGCCAACTGCCAAAAATGGAAGAGGGCCATAAATCTGGGCTCTGGCCTAATTGGAAAAGTAGGAAACAAAATAACCTATTGCAACTGAGTCCCTGGATTGAAGGCTCTGAGGGTATCATAGCGTGTATTACCAACACTCTGTAGAGAGTCATGTGAGAGTGACCCAGTCTGACGTGCAGTGAAGCCCTGGACTTGGTGGCAAAGGACCCAATTTGGGGGAGAGAGGAAGACGCTGAGTCAGCAAATCATCTCCCCCATCAGGCATTCTGTGGTTCCACTGGTGCAGGCTGGGACACGCTTCCCCGATGACTCACAAACACCACGGAGAGGCGCTTTATGGGTCTTAGTCAAAGAAGCTGCTTCTTTCCTCAGTTATACTTTTTCCTAGGTGAATGGGCGTGGACACAGTTTTCATCTCAAGTGAGGTTTGAATAGAGTGTGCCTATAAAACAGGGGCAATCCTGATAGTACAGTGTAAGTATTTGACAAGAGGTATTTCTTGCGTTTGTTTTATAAATTGAATTTTCAAAATCACTAATCCCCCAGAAGAAAGCTTACCTGAATACCCACTTTGTTTTAATTTCATGTGGAAAGAGCTTTGAGCCTTAACGATTCAAACGTTAGGCCATAGCAAAACAATCAAACAAACAACCCCCCCCAGTAATTATTATAAGAGGACCTTTCTTTTTAACCAATGACCTGATTCAACTGGCTGTAAACCCCTTAATTGTCATGAATTAATAGAAATTTGACAAAGAAAGTTTCAGCTTCTCATGTTGGTGGAGAATATGGGTGATATGTAAGGGGAAAAAATAACATTATTCTTTACTTTCAGGGAGCTAGAAATGCTGGGAATATGTGAGATTGTGAAATAAGGTAGCTACATGACCTTTTGGTCCCTTAACTGTTAGGATACAATGAGTTCTTTTTCTCTTGGTCTTTAACTTGGGTGAAGAACTATAGGTTCAAAGAGATGTTTGTTTTGAGGAGGGAGTCTCTGCCGGGTCCAAAGTATAATGCAGTCTGAGTGCATGCTTGGTAGTGGCAATGTTTTCAGCTGTGGCAGCAAAATTCCTTTATCTTTGTTGTTCACCGGATTTGCGTTGGAATGATACTTTGAAAATTCATTAGACCAGTAATAACACAGTGGCATTTAACCTGATACTCAGATGGCCCAATGCTCTCACCGCCCTGCTCTGTTCACACAGTTACACACCAATAAAGGGCCTTTTCATTCTATTCTTTGCCTGTTCGCTGAAAGCCACCGTTAAGGGTTTTTTTAGTCTCACGTCTCCTAACAACACATTTTTTAGCCCAAAATAACTAATGTTTCTGGCCAGAACCTTGATTTAGTGGTTTCCCAAGTTCATGTGCATAGATTGGTCAAGTTGGATTAGGAGATAAAGCACAGCACAGACTGTTCACTCTCGCTTGGGCCTGAGCTCCTAGCACGCGGCCTGGCACGCAGATACTCACAGGTATTGACTGCCTGCATGAATGCATAAGCCAGGGAAGCCAGCAGCACGGCAGGACCGCCAAATGTACAGCAGGAGGAGGTGACTCAGAACTAAAAGCACAACATTTACTTCTACTAGCTTCTATTTGGTCTTTCAAAAATACCTTCCTCAAAATTTGCACCTCCACCTAAAACTTCAAAGTGTACCAATTGGTGAATGCTCTCTGCTTACACTTCTCCTGGTCTGCACTTACTTGCTCTCACTAGTTCTGTTGGAGAGGTTTTATGTCTTTGTGGAAATTAACGAGGCAGAAATCTCCTTTGTACCTGTAGGCCCACAATGAAGGGTTCATCATTCTTTTGGGGGTTGAGTTAAAGACAGACACTCAATATGACCGTCGTTCTGGATGTTTTGAAACATGGCCAAGGCTGTCTTAAAACTAATTATGAGAATTTGCAAAGGTTAAGTTGCTCAGCTATGTCGTTTTCCCATCCATGCATTGTTAGAATGGAAGGAAAAATAATTGAAATACTTATGGATATATTCCCCATGATTTCCTTTCCCCCTTTCCATCAGCTACTCTTTCTCTATCTTCTCAGAGAAGGAATATAGGAGGAGGAAGCAGAGAAGAGGGTACTTTTTCTAGTATTTGAGTTGTAAAAGGGCACAGAAAAATAGGGGGAGGGGGCGCCTGGGTGGCACAGCGGTTAATCGTCTGCCTTCGGCTCAGGGCGTGATCCCGGTGTTACCGGATCGAGTCCCACATCAGGCTCTTCCGCTGTGAGCCTGCTTCTTCCTCTCCCACTCCCCCTGCTTGTGTTCCCTCTCTCGCTGGCTGTCTCTCTCTGTCGAATAAATAAATAAAATCTTTAAAAAAAAAAAAATAGGGGGAGGAAATATAGTTGAGGAAGAGCAAGGGCTCCCCAGGTTGCAAGAGAAGGCAGTGTTGACAGTGATAGCTCCATGGGAAGTTGTCTTGCTAGGTCTTGGAGAAAGGAGGCCCTGCACCAGCTCCTGGGCTCAGCCTGGACTGGGGAACGATGGAGGGGGATAAAGCTGGACAGAACCCCAACTATGTTTGTGAGGTGCAGAAGAAGAGATCAATATCAGAAGAATTCAGAAGAAGAGATCACCCAGGGAGAACCTCAGAAAGTAGGAAAATCCCAGGGAAAAAATGTCCTTAGAGACGCTCACAGATGGCCCACTGGGATGGGAGTAGCAGTATGAGTTCCGAGGGCCTGAGACTGACCTAGAAGTGGGTTAGTGACCCACCCAACCTGAAGATGGGGAAAAGAGAGAACACAAAGGTGAGTGGGTCAAATGGGATGATGGATGTCTTAGCAGATGGCAAGTGTGAACAGAAGACTTGAGGATCAGATAGACCGCCCCCACCCCAGACCCCCAGCTCCAGCACTTGGATCTCTAGACACCTCTGCAATTTAGATTCGACTACAGGGAAAAGTTTGAGACTATCTTAGAACTGACAGGTTTTTCTATTATCTTGCTAGAAAGTGGTATTAAAAGAGACATTAAAGAGGGCACATGATGTAATGAGCACTGGGTATTATATAAGACTGATGAATCACTGAGCTCTACCTCTGAAACTAATAATACACTATATGCTAATTAATTGAATTTAAATTTTTAAAAAGTATTTAAAAAAGACATTATGTTCAGTTGTAGAAAAACAAAGCTCTGTTTCTTAAACACTTGTATTTGTAGGCCAAGATTTAGAGCCACTACATTTAAGAAAATAAGAATTGACTAACATTTATTAAACACTCAGCATGTGGTGTACCTGGCATCGTTTTAAGTGCTTTATGTGTGTTAATTCATTTAGAGGAGAGCTCCTTTGCTTATGAACTTTGACTTGATTTTTACAATGTCCTTATATAAGAACACTTGAAAAAATACTATAGTGTAGGGGCACCCGGGTGCCTCAGTCAGTTAAGCATCCAACTCTTGATCCCAACTCAGGTCTTGATCTCAGGGTTGTGATTTCTAGCCCCACGCTGGGCATGGAGCCTACTTAAAAATATATATATATATTACAGTGTGTTTCCTTTTTTAAAAATTTTATTTATTGATTGATTGATTTTATTATAATTTTTTAAAGTAGGTTCCACACCCAATGGTTGGCTCGAACTCATGACCCTGAGATCAATAGTTGCATGCCCTACTGACTCAGCCAGCCAGGCTCTGGACAATGGTGTATTTCTAACAAGAATTATTTCCATTTTATTATTTACAGCCAGCTCATTTAAAAAGAGGTTTTTATTATGGATGAATTCTAACAAATACAAAAGTAGAGAGGATAATATTACAGAACCCCATGTACCCATCTCCCAAGCTTAATAATTATTAACCGTGAACAATCATGTTTCATATTTTGAACCAAATCTTAGAAATCAGATCATTTTCTCTATATATATTCAGTATTTATCTCTAAAAAACGAGGCTTCACTTCATGAAATGTCCAGTGTTTGAATATTCCCAATTGTCTCAAGACTTTCTTTTAATATCGTTGAAGTCAAGATCCAAACAAAGTCCACCCATGGCACTTGGTTGATAGGTCTCATGTCTCTTATTCCCTCTCTTCTTTTATTTTTTCCCTTGTATCTTATTTTTTGGAAAATCCATGTCACCTGTCTTGCAGATTTTTCCCCATGGTGGGTTTGGCTGCTCTCCGCCTCACCATTGAGCATATTCCCATAACCACTGTTGGTCCTGCAGTTCTTGCTAATCTTTAGTCTCATTTTTCTGACTCTTTACTCCATCCTTCCAGCTCTCCATGTACCTACAATATAATCAAGGCCTGACTAAACACAAAACCAATTTATAACGAAGGTTTGATCGTGGGAGGGAGTCATCTTTATTTTCAACCATCCTGAAGCGTTTACCTGTGATATCTAAATCTCACATGTTTTGCGGAATGAGAAATCCCCACATCCAGCCGACACTGTAGTCTAACCAGACATTTATTTGCAGATGACTCCCCTCTCGTCTCAGAAATCTACATTTAAACAAAGATAAACATGAACACACGTAAAGCATTCATTTGTCTTGGCTTTTGTGTCATACTCCTGTGTTTCTCATTTCATTTTGTTTACCAGACAATGTCTGGTGCCCTGGGATCTGTGATATGCTAATCTGCTCCCCATTCACTGTGGGATTAAGGTCATCCCTCAGGGAACAGGCTTTCATCTGATTAGACATATCGAATGGCTGATTTATTTCCATTCTGGCCTCCGTAAAGAAGACAGACAGTGGGCTCTCCCTTGGGAGAAGGTGGGCCTCATTCTAGACAGCATTTGATACACTCACAGCTGAGAACTCTTGAAAACAAAGGGGTGGGTGTTGTGTTGTATTCAGAGCAGGTAGCTACAGATTGCTGATCAGAGAAGCCATGCTCAGGTGGACATATTGTAGTTCACATATGTGAATGCTGAAAAGGTACTATTATTATTTTAGCTTTGACCTTGTGGGTGATGGTAGCATTGACTTATAGCCACTCATTTGGCCTCCAAGTTCTGTTATCGCTAATGCTCTTTAAAGCCAAACTGAGCTTGTTATGTAAGGCATATAGGTGCTAGGCAGCTAACCACGTCCTTAAATTGACTTTGTTATGAATAATTCCCAGCTGCGTATAGCTTCCAGTCTATTTTATCTTTTGGGAGAGTACAGTTATTTTTATTGCATCTGAGTTCCAGTTTATAACAAATGAATTTGCAAGCAAAAAAAAGCTTAGAGAAATGAAAACCCAGAACCATATTACTGGAGGAAACACATTTTGTGTTTGAATGTTCACTTTTGAAGAAAGATATTGGTGCACTCAGAAGCCGAAACTGGCGAACACTGCTGGACCCACTAGGCTAGGAGGGTATCAGAAACATGTGAGTCCATCTAACACCATTGTGAAAATGCCTTTAAAGATTGGAGGGAATGCAAAGGAGGCTGCTTGGGAGGTGGGGACTAATACTTAACTTGACAGGCTTGGCAGTTTACAAAATGCTCTCTTTTACCTTTTCTGATTAGAACTTCATGACTACCTTAGAGAGTGGGATACCATGCCCATTTTTAAGACAATAAATGAGGTAAAAGGAGAATAAATGACTTGCCCAAGATCACAGAGTCAATAAGTAGGAGCATTTGAAAGTAGGTCTTTGGAAGACCCTCTGCATTGTCCCCACACTACAAGGCCTCTGCCTTTAGGGGCTCAGCCTCCTTCCCCTCCCCCTGCCTTTCTCATTGCTTCCCAGTGGGCTCTGAGCTGCCTTTTCTGATTTCTGTAAGGATGACAGGAAGTGGTTTCTGTCCTCACTTTCTCTCGTAAAACTGCTTAATATCAGTCTGTTGACTTAACAAGGTATGCTCGGGCAGGTTGTTTTTGCTCACTGGGCTTCATTTCCTTAATCGCTAAGATTTCATCTACATGTTAAATGCTCTATGTTTTTAAATGAAAACTTAAAGCTTAAAGCAAATGAAAATAATAGCTGCCATTTCTTGAGCACTATTTGGAACTAGGGACTGCACCGAATCTCTCACAGGCATTGTCGCTAACCCAGTGCAGCCCTGCAATATTGACTGTATTTCAGGGTAAGGCTTCGGAGCCACAGAGAAACTCTGTGGCTGCTCTCCCCAAATCTAGACGCCCCTCCATCATCTCTCTCCTGAACTGTCGCAGTAGCCTCTCAGTTGGTCTTCTTGCTTTCACTTTCCCATCCCTCTTGGCCAACCAAAGCTCAAACTCGCAACCACTTTCCTCCTCCAGACTCTCTGGTAGTCAGAATAATGCCTCTCACCCCCAAACTGCCTATATTCTAATTCCTGGAACCTGTGAAATTGTTAGCTTACATGGCAAAAGGGACTTTACAGACTTGATTAAATTAAGGAACTTGAGGTGGGAATGGCTGATTACCCTGGATTAGCTGAGTGGGCCCAATGTAATCACAAGGTCCCTTTAAGGAAAAGAAGGTGGTGTGGTGAGGGTGGGGTGAGAGACAGGGGGAGGTCATGGAGGGGTATGAAGATGCTAGGCTGCTGGCTTTGGAGGTGGAGGAAGGAGCCACAAGCCAAGAAATGCTGGTAGCCTCTAGAAGCTAGAAAAGGCAAGGAAATAGATTCTCACTAAAGTTTACAGGGGAAGTATGGCCCTGTTGACACCTTGACTTTAGCTCCCTGAACCCATGTTGGATTTCTGACTTCCACAATTATAGCATAATAAATGTTTATTGTTCTGAGTCACTAAGATTCTAGTAATTTGTTACAGCAGCAATAGGAAACTAATACATATAATATGTACATTCACACCAAGCTTTTTCTGGCTTTAGGGCCTTTGCACTTGTTCCCTCTGACTGGAGTGCTTTGCCCTAAGATTGTAGAATGACCATTCCACCTGAAGTATCCTGCTGCCTGTCACTCTCTGTCACATACTTTATTTTTGTCATATAATTAATACCATCTGAAGTTACCTTCTTAACTAATTTGTTTTCTTTTTGTTTCACGCAACAGCAAGTATAAGCTCTGTGAGAGTAATATCTTATCTGGCATTTTTGTTTCTGTATCCCTGATGTTGGGGACATTGTCATACAGTGTCCCTCTGTCTCACTGTAGTCAGTGAGTGATTTTGGAGGAAGGTTAGGAAAAATAGTAGCAGAACATGTACACAGACTCAGGTCAGTAAACTTCTAGATATTTATAAGATGGAACTATTTCTAAGCCACCTCCTCTCACTCTAGATGGTGCCAGATTTGGAAATGAGTGAGAAGTGAAAATATCTCACCATGCCTTTCTCTTCATGGTTGCGATTGTTAGTCACCATGGAAGACTTTCAAGTGGGGAAAAGAATGGATCCATTTTAGAGATCCTTGTTGACTACAGCACTCTAAGACCTTTACAATACCTGGGACATCTTTACTGTATACAGAGTAAATTCAATATTTATATTCTATTTTTGTAATCAGAAAACTTGAATGTCCATTTAGCTCCTTTCCAAGGGGCCAAATCCAAAGAATAATGAAAGTCAAGTGATTCCTTACAAATAGAAACTTCTCTCCCCCCACAACTTGTATGAATATTAACAGAAATAGTAATGCCATGCATTCACATGGGATAAAATGGATGTCCTAGAACATGTCTTCTGGCATTTGTCTGGGAAACATGGCTGTCAGTGTTTCATAGATGTCAATGAATTGTCCTAGGGTATCTTGAAGAGCTAGAGAATGTTAACGGTGGAAGGGTTGCTTGGCTCTGAGGTCCTAGGCAGAAGTCTGCAAAGGCATTGCCCAATCTCAGCATCATAGTGGTTGACCTAAGTGAGAGGTGGGGGAGGTGCAGAAGAGAAGGGGAAATGGCCCCTGGCATACCAGGCATATAGCACTCTTCACTGATAGCTTCCCAGCGAAGTAGTACTGTCTCTTTCTGAGTCCCTCCATCCAAAATCCCATGAATGGATCTCACTGGGTTCTATGCCTGTCCCCTAAACCAATTGCTATGGCCAGAGGGTGCAGTACTCTGCTTAGTCGAGACCGGTCTCATGCTCACCTCCAAATTTAGGGTCAGAATCAATGCCCCTTAACTGCCTCAAGGAAAGCTGGGGAGAAGTGCTTTCTTAAGGGAAAGAGGATGTTTATACCAGAAAAAGAAATAGATGCTGGACAGGCAAAAGCAACATATGTCCTCTACCTTCCCTAATTGCTAAAGGTAGAGTTTCAGGCACCAAGACTTGGATATAGGAGATATTTTTGAAGTGCTTTTTTTGGGTCCTCGGATAACACCATGTTACCACCAACCTACTTAAAAAGCATTAAAGAGCCATCTGGCCTGGGTTTGACTATTCTATCCATATTGCTTGCAGTTCTAGCTTAAATCCCTTGGCTTGTAAATCAGGTAGCAGCATTTAAATATGCCGAAATTCTGAAAATGTTGGAATTATAAATAGTTCATCATATTTTATAAATGCAAACAGCAGTTCTGAGAACTTTAGCATCTCAGTCCCTCCAGCAGGGTTTATGGTGTTCCTAGCTCATTTTGTTTGTTTTGTACAGTTTAAAAGAGAGGACATTTTATTATCAAAAATTATTCTTATGCTAAACAAACCATATAGAAAAACTGTCTGTACAAATAAAAACTTCAAATGCTTATTTTGTTTCTTTCTTGTTTTTTAAGGTAATCCCTACACCCAACGTGGGGCTCCGACCCATGACCCCAACCAGCCAAGCACCCCTGCTTAGTTCTGTTTCTTCAGATTGTGTTCGTTTGAACATTTCAGAATGTATTCATGTTTTTTTACTGCCTATACTAGTTCTGTGGAATGTGCCTTAAATTTAAAGTGAGTTAAATTTAAAGCATTTTTCTTATGCAATTGAAAAGTGAAAGGTATTAATTGCATTGCTCTGATATGAATATTTGTCTCATGTGTTGCCAATTTGCAACATATAAATTAGATTCCTCTTTTTAAAATTTTACCTCACAGGGCCCTTGCTTAATATTATTTTATAATATTTTATTTTTCATTATTTATATTTTATACTTCATAGATGATTGGACGAAGTATTGACATTTATTTCACAGACTCTACTTTGGTGATGGAATAGATCTGTAATCTAAATATGCTACAATCATGTCTTCTATGATTTGTCTGCCACCCGCTCTTCCAGGTTCCTATTCTGCCTTAAGAACTATATTACAGGTATCTGTTGTTTTCACTTATCTTGCGTCCCTTTTTCTTTGGTAACAGCACCAGCCATTTCACTGCTCCTCCTTTACTCTGTGTGGTTCTGGTAGGACTGCTAATTGTGGTAACACTGACTCGGGAGGATTTTAGTAGTGGTCCAGGCTGGTGTGATTGACCACGGTCCTTAGTGACAGTGATTGGTCCAACGTGGGCACATCGCCTAAGTTGAAACAATCAAAATCTCTTCCTAGAATTTTCTGGAATAGATACCATTCTCATCTTTCTTTGGTGACAAGCAATAGATAGTGCCCAAGAGCTACTGGCATCCATGTTCCCTGACTCGTGGAGGAATCTTGTCTGCTGTAGAATAGGCTGTGGTCAGATGTACCAAAGGAGGAAGAGGTGAGAGAAGGAGACACAGAATGCAGGCAAGTATTTTTTCAGGACAATTAATGGAAGCAATAAAGGGCCAAGAGAGGTGAGAGTATATTTATTTTTTTTAAGATTTTATTTATTTATTTGAGAGAAAGAGCGTGAACGGGGAGGAGCAGAGGGAGAGGGACAAACAGACTCTGTACTGAGCATAGAGCCTGATGCGGGGCTCGATTCCATGACCCCTGAGATCATGACCTAAGCCAAAAACAAGAGTTGGATGCTTAACCAACTCAGCCACCCAGGCACCCCAAGAGTATATTTAAACAAGTAATTATAATGCAAGACCATGGACTCTAAGCTAGGTAAGGAGGGAATGAGAGTCTGAGGAATACAGATAAACAGAGTGAAAGGACGGTAGGGTCAAATGAACAATGTGCCTAGTGGAGTAGAAGAATTGTTTGAGCTGAGGTATAAGAAGGCATGCGCTGGAAACTTAGAAGTAATATGCTTGGAACTGAGATAACTGAGGGGTACAGTTGTAAGTGACAGGGTCTAAGGATAACTGTGGTTTGGTGGCTGAAGTGGTGTGACAGAAAAAATGATCACTGCAAATAGGTTGAAGAATGGCAAGGCCATGAGATTGGATGGACCATTCATGTAGGAAAATGGAAGAGAGAAAGGCAGTAAACCTGGTGTTGAAATCTCCAAGAACTGTGTGGGAGTGACCTGGAGGACAGGAGAGGGCCACAGCAAAGGGGGTCTGAGAGAGGTACGGTCTGATGGCATTGGCTTCAAAGCAGCTGAGGGGGAGAGCAAGGAAGGGACCATGGTTTGGTAGTGGCAGGGAGAAGCAAGAAGAGTACCTGTACCAACTTCTGGCCTGGTGGTCCATGATGTGTGAGAGGAAATGACTGCCACACATGAGGGCTGCAGGGAATTCAGTGTCCTAGGGGCAAAACCAGGTTTCCCTCGGAGCCAGAAGGTGAAGGGACTGGTCAGAGAGGAGCGTTGGTGTAGGGGACTTTTCTGATGACAGAGCCATGTGCGGATTGTGATTTGCGTGGTGAATTTGACTTGGGAAACTTGGGCATCTTGAGGTCATCAAGATAAATCGCTAGACAAGATGGGGTACCCTGGTGGCAGCTTAAAGGGATGGGATAATTAATTCTATTTATTCTCAACTTGACTCAGAGGAGGAGAGGAGAACTCTTAGTTGAGGAGAGAACAAGAATTAAATTAATCGGAATCCAGTTGATCCAATAATGCTGTCCATCCTTCTTCCCTAACAGCTGGAGTTGGCCCCCTTCCTATCTTCACTGACTCTGTCCTGACTTAGGTCCTTATCACTCCTTCCCTGGATTATTATGGTTGCCCCCTAATGGGTCTCTCTCACTGATCTTGCCTCTCTCTAATCCATTCTCCACATCTCTGCCAGAGTGCTCGTTTAATCAGGCACCTTCTCTGCTCTAAACCGGCTGAGGGCTGCTCTAAATGCTTCAAGATAAGATCCAAACTTCTTAGCAGGGGAACGACTCTCAAGGAGCTGACCCTTGTTCTGTCTTTCAGCCTTATGGGCCCCAACTCTCCCACAGGCTCGGGCTGTTCCCTTTGTCTGCAATGTTCAGCCCCCCTTTTTCACTTGATTATCTTATATTCATTCTTTTAAAAGAGAATTCATATCTTTGAAAGAGTATACAAGAAAATGGCCATCCTGGTTGTTCTGAGGAGGGAAACTGGGCAGCCTGGTGGGGTGGGCATGGGAGGTAGAAGGGGAACCTTTCGTAGCATGCCCCTTTGTACATTTTGGATTTTATACTATATGAATGCATTGCCTCATCTTTAAAAGTAATGAAATTTAAAAAAAATTTAAAGCACCAAACGGACCAAAAAAAGACACTTGTAAGTGTTTCCTCCTCAGTGAAGTCTTCCCCGACTGGACACTTTCCTCCATTGAGCTATCCCTGTGCTTTCCATGTTCCTCTAGCATCATTCTATATCATAATAATCTCAAACAATTAAGCAGTCTTCATATTATCATAGCCTAGAAGCTCCCGGAGGAAAGGGACTCAGTCTTACTCACTTTTGAATCTCTGGCACTTTGCACAGCTCTGGTACGTAACAGGTGCTTGGTAAAGGTTTGTTAAATTGATGAATGAATAGAACTTCTGTGCAGAAGGGAAGCAAAAGACAGGGAAATAATCCTGGTTATTTTACAAATGATTAAATCAGGCCTAGAGACATTATTTATTAAGGATTGTTAGCAGAATAAAGTAAGAATCCAAGTTCTCTGGAGTCTAATTTTGGCACTAGAATAAATTATAAGACTTTCACTCCAAGATAGCCAACATGGTGTGAATTGTATCTACTTATTTGACCCGAGGCCCTGGATTTTCAGGAAATTTCTGATTTTCAGTAAACTGGTTTAACCTCCAAAGGACACTTTTATGTATCAGGTCATGGGTCCTAAATTTGGCTTCAGAAACTATATAACCTAAGTAGCTCATAAATTTGGCTTCAGAAATCATAAAACCTGGGGCGCCAGTGTGGCTCAGTCATTTGGGGGTCTGACTCTTGGATTGGGTTCAGGTTGTGCTCTGGGGGTTGTGGGATCGAGCCCTGCTTTGCACTCAGTGAGGGGTCTGCTTGTCTCGCTCTCTGCTCCTCCCCCACTCATGCTCGCTCTCTCTCTCAAATAAATAAATAAAATCTTTTTAAAAAATGGAGAAATCATATAACCTAAGTATCTCATAGGCCAAGCTTTATTGATAGAACTCACAGGAAAATCTTGTAGTACAAGTATTTATCTTAAATGTGGTCTTAAAAGCTGTGTCTTACGTTATGTTTTCCTCAAACACACAGTGTGGTGGGCATAGCTGTACACAGTGTCTGTAGAGATGAAAGAATAACATAAAGAAGAGTGCCTGCGTCAGCTCAAAGTGGTCTATTCAGTTCCTGTTTGTTAGTATTTATTTGCTGACTGTCCAGAGCATAAGACCAGTGACCAATTTTGTTTTATTTTACATAGTAGTCGTGTTTTTGTGTGTAAAATGGTAATGTTAGTGATAACCTGGACCAGATTGTAAGTGCCCTAGGGAGATCTTCTGGGACTTCATGATCAGGGGTCTTCAAACTTTGTGCTCACCTACCTTCCTAAAAGCATTTTGAAAAACTTGTATCCCTCCCACATTTTTATGTTGCCACCTATGATTTTTCATCATAAATTTGCAATGGGTGTGATTTCCAGTGTATTGCAATTCGTGAGATTTTAAAATAAAGTTGTTAGGTCTTTTTACATGTATCCCGAAGAATTTAAATCCCACGTAATTTGTTACCCAGCATTATTCATTTAAATATATATAAACTAGCCCTTCTTTGAAACAGAAAATTTACATTTTTCCTTCTTCTTGACCTCATATTTTCACTCTATTTTCTGCACAGAATGGTATCTCATTGTGTATTTTCACACTTAAAAAGTTTTTATTGATCATTCTGTATAGTGGACATTTTAACTACATACTTACAAAATTTTACTTTCTGTGATTCTGGGTTTTAGGTGTTAAAAATGTCTCTGGATGGAGTTATCACTAAGATTATTAGTCATACACAATTGATCAAATGGTGGCTATATTGCAAATCGATAACTACCTTGAAACATTAAAAAATAAGATTTTATTGGAAATGCATGTGTGAGTGAAATGGAAGGGGCTTTTTCTTTTCCAGTGGATATGTGGATGAATATTATTTATATTCTGAGTGTATTACTGAGATCTGCTCCAATTCTATTCATGCATTTGACACTGTTTGTATAGATAGAAATGCTGAGGTACTTTGTTCACGGAAATAAGTAGATGGGAATGGAAGGAATTTGCTGTAGCAGTGTTTCTCAATTCTTTGAATTCTCCATCATGTGCCAAAAGTCATGTGATGATCTATCATTTGAATTATTTTTAATGCTGTCAGACGACAGTTCTGTTCGCCACTCATCATAGTCATCTCTTCCTCAACACTAACGTGGGCTTCTCGTTTTCCATGTTTTGTACACCTGGGTCAATGCACCATAGGAAGGAGTGGGATCTATGAGAATGACTTTCGTTTGTTAAGTAGAAAAATGGCAGTTGTGGGAAGCGGATGGAAAAGAAACCACAAGCCTGTTCTCAGGCAGATACGTTTTAGGGAAGTGTAGAAACTGAGGCCACGGAATCGATTCCCTTCAAACTACCCATGCTCTGTGCCACTTGGAGAGTCCCCACGTACACAGACAGAGGGTGGCTATCCCAATTTAAAAATTACTCTTCACTAATCAGCAGGCATTTGTACAAAAATGGTTGGACAGCACCAGAGATTAAGGCGGTCCGAAGAGGTTGGTAAGACCTGGTGGTTAAGGAAGAGGGCCCTGTGAACCCCCGCTCTGAAATGTCCCTGCTGTGTGATCTTGGGCAAATTATTTAACTTCTCCCTGCTTAATTCCTGATCTGGAAATAAAGGCAAAATGATACCTGCCTTATAGGGTTGTCCTGAGGATTAAATCAATTCATACGCGAGGCACTTAGAAGAATGCTTGACGAGTAGTAACCACTCAGTAAATCATTCGCCTTAGTACTAGGAAATGATTAAATATGACATGAAAATGAGGCCAATAACTCCTGAGCAAGTTAAAATATAATACTTTGCTATTACTGAAGTGAACTGGTTTCATTGGTAAACTAGTGAAAAGTGAAGTTTCCACAGCAAATATGTGGCAGAGCGAATATTCTTGCTCAAGGTCTGCACTCTTAACAATCCGACTATGCTGCCTTTCCAAACCCAAGTGCAACAAAAATAAATGAAAAAGAAGGGGCGCCTGGGTGGCACAGCGGTTAAGCATTTGCCTTCGGCTCGGGACGTGATCCCGGCGTTATGGGATCAAGCCCCACATCAGGCTCCTCTGCTATGAGGCTGCTTCTTCCTCTCCCACTCCCCCTGCTTGTGTTCCCTCTCTCACTGGCTATCTCTATCTCTGTCGAATAAATAAATAAAATCTTTTTAAAAAGTGAAAAAGAAAATGACACGTTGTAACGTTATTCTTCTGAGGTCAAAGAGCAGCCTTATATTAGGCAAAATTTATAATATGCTTATTTGCAACATGGAATGAAAAGTGTTTGATATGTTCTCTCCTCCTCTTCCATAAGCACAGAAAAGTTCCATTATTTCCATCTAGGACACCACCCCTCCCCCCTACACATACACTTATTACTAAATATATCATCCAACTTTTGGTGCTTAGAGGTGTGGGGGTTTTGCCTTGCTACTGGTACTGGGGCCTCAGGCAGATCATGTTCATCAGTTTTATCTTTGTTAAATAAAAATTAGAGGGTTTTTTCAATATTATTTTATTTCTTTGGTATTTCTAATTGTCCCCTCCCCCCACCCCATTCTAAATTTGGGTTTTATGTTTGATAGCATATACCATAAGTTGAAAAACACAACAAAGAGCTTGAAACCCCTCATTTGAATAACATCGACTTCAGGAACAGCTGCTAAGATAAAATAAATCCAAGAGAGCTCAGCAACCAAAATGCAATTGCTTTTCTTTTTAAAGGGACAGGCATATTTGCATATGATTTTCAGTCTTAAGCTGTTACTTTAAATCAATACCGTATTTTAATTGATATCAGAGTTTTTCAAATCTGAAATTTGATGTGGGCAGTTTACCCAGCATATAGAGGATTCTATTCCACTATGTTTCAACTTGAGCAACTATTTGATGACATCATTGATAGAGGTTTAGAAAGCAGGAAATAAAATCCATCAGGAACCAAGCCTCCAGATTTCTTTTTCACTGAGAATGCAGGAAAAGAAACTTTGCCTAGCAAAATATAAATAATGAAATCAAAAGGAAGTTTAAAAGTAAGAAAAAATTGAAATGCTAGCTGCAGAATAAAAAGATATGAACTATTTTGTTGGTTACAACACTCAGCCTTCTGTATTATGATTCTTATTAGAGAAAACTCTTCATTAAATAGTTATACAAAAGTCTGGGTTTTATTTTTTATTTTTTTTTTTATTTATTTGACAGAGAGAGAGAGACAGAGCACACATGAGTCGGGGGTGGGGGGGAAGGGACAGACAGAAGGAGAGGGAGAAGCAGGCTCCCCCCGATGAGCAGGGAGCCTGACAGCGGCTCAGTCCCAGGACCCTGGGAAGGCAGACGCTTAATCGCCTGAGCCACACAGGCACCCCAAGTCTGGGTTTTAAATGATAATAGGGTAAAAGTCTTCTAAGGATATCCAGCATATTAAAATATGATCTTATAGAATGGATAATGATAAAGAAATTATTTGTTCTATAAAGATGTCTTTTGCCATAGAAAAAGATTTATCATATTTTTCTTCGAAACATCTGGTTTCCCTATGACCTTGAGAATATGATTTGATTTCTAAGTGAATTATTTACACATGACTTTTCCTGAAAAATATCTATCTAAATATCTAAAGCAAGTACTAGGAGGAAAACAGTGCTGTGGTCGAAAAAGTTCAGAAGAGCAAATCATTTTGTGAAAAGTTGTATTTCTCAATATGCTTTAATTTTACTGGCCTAGTTAAATTAGTAAAGAAAGAAAATATAATTTAGAAAAATGTTATCCTAGATATATATTTATAATTCAAATTACAGAAACTGCTCCACATTTTTCCTACTTTAATTATTCTACTCAATCAGTCCTTTGTACATAACTCCTATGCTGCATTTTTCACTGACTTTTTTGCTCACTTGACTATTTCCACATGTGAGACTTGAGTATATTTGTACCAGTAAAATGAAGTATCATACCCTCCGGTCACTGTATCCACGTACCATCAGATAGGATGCTTTTGGCTGCAAGTAACAATCTAGTAGCAACATAGACCACAAAGCATTTATTGTTTACTAAACTTAATGTCCAGGGGAAGGAAGCCCCAGGTTGGTTGGGGAGCTCAGTAATGTCAACATGGACCCAGGTGGCTGGGCTAGTCTTTTAGCCCAGGAAGTCTGACTCAAGAACCTTTGGTACACTCTACTTCTTCCCTATAATACTTAGACTGTCATTGCTCTGTCTTCCTGGGAGACTCTGAGTTCCTGCTGTGAGAAGGGACCTTATAACCCTCAATGCTTGGCACATGGTAATCATTCAATACATATTCATTGACCCATTGAGGAAAATTGCAAGTAAGTGGAGAGAGACTAGGACTATGTGAAATAAAAGGGTGCGTTGGTGCAGAATTAAGTCAGAACTATTCAAGTTAATGCTGAATTTTTGTGCTCTGTGGTTTTGAAATAGGTTTCAGTATAACTAAAAAGCATTTGGGGTCATTTATAGTCCCCCACCCCCTGCCTACTTCCTTGGAGGGTCTTTTGTTGGCTGATCAGTGCTCTGGGTTTAAATTTGCAAGGTTAGAAGAATAGAATGGGCCAAATTGCTCTGAGAAATGTTTAGAAGTCACTGTAGTCAGCAAGGTTAGTTTTGTGCATGTGTTTGTATGTGTCCCTGGCCGGGGGCGGGGGTGGGGGGCGGTGCTGGTGGTGAGCAAAAACAAGGTGGCTGAAGGAGACACCCAATGGGAGATATGTATGGTTGGTAATGTTTAATTTTCATATTTTATTATTTTTTTAAATTCCAATATAATTAACATACAGTATTATATTAGTTTCAGGTGTACAATATAGTGATTCAACAATTCCATACATCACTCGGTGCTCATCACAATAGGTGCACTCCTTAATCCCCTTCACCTATTTCACCCATCCCCCCCAGCCCCCTCCCACTGGTAACCATCAGTTTGTCTTCTAGTTAAGAGTCTGTGTTTTGTCTCTTTTTTTCTTTGTTTTGTTTCTTAAATTCTACATGGGAGTGAAATCATATGGTATTTGTCTTCCTCTGACTGACTTATTTCACTTAGCATAATCCTCTCGAGATTCATCCTTGTTGTTGCAAATAGCAAGATTTTTTATGGCTGAGTAATGTTCCAGTATATATATATCTATATATATCTGTGTGTGTGTGTATATGCCACATCTTCTTTATTGATTGGTGAGTTTTTACAAAGTGAAGTGTTATATGCTGTATGATGAGACCCCATAAGTTTTCAGTAAAAATATAAAAATCAGATACTAAGTATGACTGGATACTAAAGAAGATGAGTTTGTGCTAATGACTTGTGTTAACATAGTCTATGTGTTTAACATCAGAATTCAGGACAGTCCCTCTTCATGCTCAAAATGCTCGCCGTGTGTGTGTGTGTGTGTGTGTGTGTGTGTGTTACATGTGTGTTTGCTTCATTTACTAAAGGAGGTATGCTTCTCTCCCGAAAATACAGGGCTTGAGAACTACTCTGGTTGATACCTTACCACCTTTCTATGATAGTATCTTACAATTGTTTGAGTGATTTTTGCATAATTGAGTTTTGCATGGCATATTTTAAAATTAACAAATCAATTTTGGGACAAATGGAGAGTTGGAAACCGAAGTGTTAGAGCTTAATAAAATTCATCTGGCATTCTTGCTCAAAAAGACCCTTTCAAAAAAAAAAAAAAAAAAAACTAGAGCAAATCACTCCGCAGACCAGACAAAAATCTAAAGCACTAAGAATGGGATACCTGGAGGGTGATCAGGCAGTTGTCTACTGCTCTGTGTGTTGGTAGGCGGCAAGGTGGGGTGGGGCAGGCAATGTGGAAGGGTAGTTTTCTTTTCTGGGAATTTTCACCTGGGGAAGGTGAAAGGAAAAGGGAACCACAGTGGTCTGTTTTCCTGCAAAGGCAGCAGTATTTTGTAAGTGGTGCAGGACTGTCATTTCAAGGCGGACGACTATGGGCCCAAATCCAAAGGGACTGGCCAGAAATGAATCCTCTTCGGAAATGCAGCATGATGCAGGGATTCAGTCAGATAGCTCAGGGAGCCATGTCACCAAGTGTAATGCCACCTTTTAGAAGTCAGAAAGCAGAGCTGGGGGTCTCTGCCTTTGGTTAGGCTTGCTGAGTGAAGATTGTCCCAAGGCCTTACTCAAGCTCTTTCTCCTCTGTGGAGCACCCCCACACCTCCCCAGCCCGCAGGGAGGACTCTGAAGTCCCTTGGGCCTTGAAGTCTGTCCTACCCTATTTTGCAGTTTATTACAAACAGCCTTAAATTGATCTTGTAAATAAGAGGAGGCCGTGGATAAGAGAGTTACTAGTACAATATCCAGTAAGACTTTTGTTTATCCATCCTGCCACCCCTGGAAAGGTAGTCCTGGCTAGAACACAGAATTAATAACAAGTGTTGCCATTAAGCAGAAGTGACTCAGCCCATCTTCTCATCTGTTACAGCATACAGGCTCTGACAAGAAATCTTCTCTAGGTCCAGAAATTGTTGTGGTTATTGAAATAATCCAGATGGTATGAACTGCAACAGAAAACCTTTATAAGTTGGTCCGTTACTATCCAGATTTGAATATACACATTAGGCGAAGCTGCGTGACCTAAATGTTTGTTGTGGTATGTGAAACGTTGGTTTCTAAGGCACACATATGCGTAAATAGAGAGTGGATTATTAATTTAGTACATACTAAAGTATGTACTTTAGTAATACTAAAGTCAGAGCCTATTTATTTCAGTGGAATGAAAATATTTTAAAATTACAGTAAGTCATACTTGTAAAACTTCATGTATAACAGAAGCTAATAAAATGTGAAGCAGATGTTCCTTCCCTCCTATCTATGTCCCTCCCAACCTCCCAATTAATAGTTTGGTTAGCAGCCCTCCCGTGCAGGCACTGAGGGGTGGGAGCTGCAGAGACAAGCACAGCCAGAGTCGTGGTCTTCATGGGGCTTGCATTCTTGTGGGAGGAGACACACCATAAGCAAGGAAACAAGTCAACAAATAGAACCAGGCCTGGAAAGCTTACTTTATATATGGACGTGGAGCCTGAATGATGAAAAAGAATCAATTTAAACCTTTGTGGGAAGACCCTTGTAGGCAGACCAAACGGCAGGTTCAAGGGGGCCAGAGAACCAAGAAGGGGACCACTGTGGCTCTGGCACTTTGTGTGTCAACGTGAGATTTCCAAGAGGGGGATGGGGGGCCGATCATGTGTGTACGATTGGGTGTGAAGTTTAATTTCATGCGAAGTACAGTGAAAGGGCATTAAAGGTTCTTTATTGGGGCTGGGGGGCAGAAAGGATCTGATTTTCAATGTAGGGGCAAGAAGTCTATAGACAGTTTGAAAGCGATTCATTCACACATACACACAAACATATAGTTTTAAATGCATACATATGTATATATGTATATTTTTTCTGCAACTTGTTATTGGTGTACATTTTTAGAACTCTTCGTCTTTGCAACTATGTTCAGAGTCAGTTTACTGTCTTAGAAGATCAAACACATCGTGTTTTTGACCTTTCTCTATCTACCCAAGTGTAGTAAACTAGTTGGAATATGCAAGTTTGGCATTTTAACGTGGCTCCAGAATGTGTTCATCAGATTTTGCTCCGAATGACTTTCAGGTTGTTCCAAACCTCAGATTGATTCTTAAAGAAGGAATTATTTTCAACAAATTCAGTGCCTACTCATATGATACCTTTTCAGCAGCATCAATGGACTAGGTCATTTATACAGCCCGCCAAGGTGATTACTTTGAAATGAAAAACATTGAAGTTATGTTTATTTATTCACCAAATAAGTGTTGAGCACCAACCACTAAGTACCAGGCACTGTTTTAGGCACTGGGGATACATCAGTGAACAAGCATGAGAGTAGTCTGGAGATAGGCAGAGCCAGGAGAGGTTAATTCAGCGACTCAGTGATGTCTGGGTTCTGGGTTGCTTTTCCGGTTCTTTTCTTTTCTTTTCTTTTCTTTTCTCTTTTCTTTTCTTTTCTTTTCTTTTCTTTTCTTTTCTTTTCTTTTCTTTTCTTTTCTCTCACTATTGTAGGGTGTACCACAACAGCTTCAAACATGTCTTGCTCACTTGGAGGATGGCCAAGGCAAGAGGTAAGGAAAAGACTTCTTCTGGGTTCTCAGGGATAAAATTCTTCCCCCAAAGCCCCATACCCTCCCACTTCACATTTATGTACTCACCAGAATTAGGTCACACACTCAGCTCCTAAACCGGTGGTCGACAAAAGGGGGACAGAGTATCAAGACAGTTTTAGACCAGTGGGTCTCAAAGTGTAATCTTAGGAACCCCCGGGGTGGGGGCACAGTGGGGGGGGGCATTGCCAACACCCTTTCAGGGAGGGTACAGTCAAATCAATTTTAATGCTAAAATGTTATTTGCCCTTTTTACTGCCATTCTCTTATGATTGTATAGTGGAGGCGACCTAAAATAGTACAACAGATTAAATTCAGCAGATATGAAAAACAAACCGCCTTCCATTAGGCTAGACATTAATCTACAAACTTTTAAAATCATGACACTCTTTACTATATTGGGGGAAAATAGTTATTTTCCGTAAAAATGTGCCATTTATATTAAGATGTAATTTTTATTTTTTAAATAAACATTTTAAATTTGTTTTAATTTCTAGTAGGGTAAATATTAATAGATATAACCCATACAAACAAAAGCTCTTTGAGGTCCTCAATCATTTTTAGGAATGGAAAGGGTTTCCTGGAGCCAAAAAATTGAAAACTGCTGTTTTATTCAGACAGATCAGATTCATCCTTGGGGGTGGGGACGGGTCCGAACTTTCCAGAGCTCACCTCAGCCTCACCCAAACGTTCTTAGAATCCAGCTGTTTAGTGGTTAGGTCACAATAGGGTGTGTCAGATGCTACTTATTGAATTGATTGAGCTCAACACTTCTACCTATCGAAGAGTGAGCACTCCATTTTTGATTGTGGGGGGAAATGGTCAAAATGAAGCCTTGTTATGTCAAGAAAAAACTGTGACATTGAGTTGTTTCCTAAGATGGGAAGGCGTGTGGGATTTTGACGGGTGAACAGTGGAAATTTCAAACCCCTCTTGGGAGCAGGAGTAACTCCCTTCCGCCCCCATCAGTAGCCTAGGTTAGGGTGTTAGGTAATCACTGGTAGTAATTGGTTTCTTCCTCCCCCCTAGCCCTGCGCTTATAGCGTCTTTAGAAAGATGGGCCCTAACAGGCTCTTTGGCTGTCATTCACCTATGCTTACCGGCATCTAGCCAGCCTCCTGATGGCTTAGGCCAAAAGCAAAGAGGAGGATTTCACTGGACTCTGAAGTTGTCACCGTGGCGTGCTCATTTTCTCTTCTCAATCTTTCATCCAGGATTGGGGGTCTGTGCGTGTAAACTGGGGGTGGGGGAGGTGGGATCACTACTCCCTCCCTTGTTCTTCAGCGTTAATCCTTCTTGTATTTGTCTCGTACTATTTAGGTTCCAAAGTGCTCTCAGGAGCCTCCCTAAAATACCAAACCTGTTTCTCCCCTCATGAGTAAATTCATTGGCTTCACTAAAACAAAATCCATCAAAGCACATCTTTGTGTTTATAACACAACTCCTATGCCTGCGACTTCACCATCTGATCCCTTTCCTTTCTCTGGCCCCTTTTCCTCCCTGGAGAATTTTAAGCTGACATGGAATAGGGGAGGAGCGGATCTGACCCCGGCTACGGGTGCAGCACAAGCATTCATTCTCTCTGCACATATTTTGCTGAGTGGGTGTGGGACATTTCCGCATAAACTTGTAGTTCACGACTGCCATTTGTTAGTATTCTCGCTGTCTTCTGCCCAGGTCCGTGTCTTTGCTCTCATTTTACATCTAACTCCCCCGGGGTTGGGTAGTTTGAATCCACAATTCCCAACGCTTGAACCTCCCTTCCCCTGGGCCTGACCTAATTCTGGGTGCCGGCTGTTGTTTGGTTTATTTCTCCACTTTTGCCAGCGCACGTGGGTCTTCTGGGAGCTTCACTTTTGCTTCAAGGGTGGGTGTTGGGGTTCACTGGTGGGGCTCGGAACACGCGCCTTAAAGCAACCACGACCCGATTCCCCCCCGAAGCCCAGGGGCCCCAGCTCTGCGGGCATAAGGAGGGGGCGGGGAGCAGGGCCCGGCCGGGTGAATCACAGGGCGTAACAGGTGCCGCAGCCGCAGCTGCGCCCGCATCCCGCTCCGGCTCTAGGGATAAGGTTTTCTTTTTCTCTAGGTTTTTTTGGAGGGGGGGGGAGGAGACTCCGGGGGCCAATGCAGGCCGCGGTTGTTCATCGCCTAGCAACTGGCGGAGCCAATGGGAGGTGGCTGGGCCTGCGGCCCCGGCGGCGCGGGGGCGGGGTGGGAACCTTGCGAACCTGCCGAGGCAGGGGGTGGCCGCGAGGGGCGGAGCGGAGCCGGGCCCGGGGCGGGGAAGGCGGGAGCCCGAGGCGGAGGCGGGGCCGCGGGCGCGGGGCGCTGCGTGCCGCCGCGCCTGTGCGGGCCCTCGGGGCTGCGCGAGCCGGTCTAGGACTGCGAGCGGTGCTTCCCCGCCGCTCTCGGGGGCCGTGACGGTGAGCGCTCCCCCCGCGACGGGGATTGTGACGTGCCCGCCCGGAGAGGGGCGGGGGCGCCGGCGGGGCCTGGGGCGGGAGCCGGCGAGGAGCCGGCGGGGAGCCGGAAGGCGGGTGC
This sequence comes from Ursus americanus, assembly GCF_024610735.1. NCBI lineage: Eukaryota > Metazoa > Chordata > Mammalia > Carnivora > Ursidae > Ursus > Ursus americanus. The sequence continues at coordinate 37,318,956 of NC_142138.1, read as the reverse complement.
GGAGGTGAGCGCCGGCACCTGGCTCGGCGCCCCGCTTCTCGGCGAGAGGCTCGGCGCGGCCGTTAGGGCCGTTGGAGGAGGCGGGCGAGCCTTGACCCCGGCCGTGCCTGGAGGAGGAGGTGGGAGGTAGGTGCCAGCTCGGGTCCGCTCCCGCCGGCGGTCGCATTGCTGCGCCCACGGGAGGGCTCCGGACCAGGGAGCCCAAAACCTCCTCCGGGATGGAGAGAGGGTGGCGCCTGGCGTGGGATGACGAGCGACGCGGGGACGTGGGGGAGGAGGGGATGGCCAGTTTGGGGCTGCGGTGTGTCGCTAGCGGAGGCTGCGGGGTTTGCGGGCTTCTGGATTTGTTGGGGCGAGCCGCAAGAGGCAGTCCTTAGAATGAGTTACTGAGTGGCCCGTGGCCGCTGCAGGGGGAGAGATCTAGTTAAAAGTCAAGGGGAAGAGCTTACATCATCTAAAAGGCAGGCAAGTGTGAAAATATTTTGGTGTAGAATTTTACAGTCAAGAACGGTAAACCGAATTGTGAGCTCCCTGCCCGCTCTTGAGCCTATGCTGATCTCCCTGTTTTGCAAGTCACTTGGGCCCAGAAAATGGAATCTGCTAAATAATTTGTACTTAGCACATGTAATGTGGGGATCTTTAGATTGTTCCCTCATTTCAAGGTCCAGAGTTGTGATTGCCAAAATGTCATCTTGCAACGCTGATGTAGTTCTTGTCGAATCAGAGAGAATTGAGATTTCTCTTTGCGGGTGGGGAGCATCATGGGGAGAGGATCGGAAGAGGCACTCCTCCAAGAGTGGATCAGAAGTGTAAAAGTAGAAGCTATCTGCAGTTTGAGGTGGTTGGGCTTCCCTAACAACACAGATTAGAGTCTCTTGTGAATGATGGATACCTTGGAACATTGCGTGGCTTGGGAGGGATTGGTCTCCTCTTTAGATAGAAGAAAATTCTGGTAGCCTTGATCCTGAACTGAAAGGTTGGTGTGACTTCACATTTAAGAGACTGAATAAAATTTGAAAAGGATGAGTGATCTGGAGAGAGACAAAAATGCCTTTAGAGTTAAACTTTAAGTCACGCTATCTTGGAATTTAGAAGTTAGAGGTAGATTTAGGAACTTGGATTAATTCAGCAAAAGTTAATCCATCAAAATCTTCTAGAGCTATCATAACACAGAGGCCTAGGAAGCTGAGGTTATTCAGTCACACTAAACAAGTAAAGCTAATGACCAATTTGACCCTTTGTTGTGCTTGCTGTCAGTGAAAGTTCCTCAAACAAAATGGTTCTTTGAAAAGAGGATTAGCAGCTGATGGTTGAAATGAAGGCTCTTTTGGTGACTTGCAGGGCCTCTTCAGCTAAGTCATTTTATCCCTTCCTTCCCTTCTCTTTCCCCATCTGTGCAATGAAGATAAAAAAGCCCCAGGATTAAGTAACATGGGTGAAGCAGCTTGAAGATAACTGCAGAGACTGTTATTGTAGGATGAAATGTGAAGATCTCCTCATAACACATTGTGCCTTGTGACAAGACTTGTTAAAGCACATTCCCTTCCAGACATGCTGAGGCGCTATATGAGAAACTACAATGTTCACTGCTCAGATGATGTGTCAAAACCTGGAGGCCAGCACAAAGATTATATTCTTGGGGTCTCCAAAAACCTGACCTAGCTGCTCTTTGACAAAGCTGGATATGACACGAGTTTTATTAAAGTCAACATTTGAGTGTCTTCTGTGTAGGGGGCACCTACAGATTAAAAGGTGAAAGATATTGCCCCAGAATTGTGTGATTTTAATTCATTTCCCATCCTTAAATTGGAGGCATTCCAAAGCTTTTTAAGGGATTTTTTGGGGGTGTCTTTTATAATAGTTGTGAATAAGTCTTGGTTTGATTATTTGCTCAAGACACAAAGGGTTCTGTTGTCCGAGGGGCTTTTTTTGTGTCTTTGGTGATGGTGATTATGATTAGCTGTAATGAAGGTACATGTTAATCTTGAATTCAAAAGTTAATGAGATGAGATAGAATAGAGAAGTGCACCATTCATTATTGCTAATGGAAAACAACCTGAAATCTTTACTTTTGGTAGTGTGTGAATAGTATACATAGTACCAGCAGATGTACTGAACTTTGCTTTATAAACACTTACGGAGCTGCTCCTTGCCAGGCCTGAAGAGAAAAAAGATGAGTGTTGCCTTGAGGAGTTTGTTTTTAGGAAATTAACAGTGTAGTAAGGGAGAGAGCAAAAGTAGAAAATGAAAATTGCAAATATGAGAAGGCTTTAGGAAGGAGAATTTCAGCTGTGTCTTGACAGAAGAGAAGCAGTTCACCTGGTAAGTGCATGGTGTCATGTTCTGCCCAATATACTGTTGAGGAAGTACTGGTGGATTGGTTGTTGGAGCCAGGTGGGGTGTGTGAGTGATAAGGCTGGAGAACAGGGCCATGACCTTTGACCAGTAGGTGCTAGTGAATCTTTCAATGGTATTATCCAAGGGAATTATATTTGATTTTTAGAAGGGTATTTCCATCAAAATCAGTAATTTGAATAATCTGAAAATGTTCTGAACATAGATAGTCTCAGTAGCATCTGAGAGATATTAGCCTTACTCAGCAATTAAATAGTTGAAAAATACTTTATTGAAGCCCCCAGAAACTTGAGGAAAGCAGAAATGATTATTCATACAACCAACCTTTATTGGGTATGTTTTACTTTTAAGATTGGGGGAATAGGGATACAAAGATAAGTAAGATATAGCTCCATTTTCAGGCAACTTGTGATGCGGTAAGAGAAATAACAAAATTATAATGCAGTACAGAATCTAAGTGTCCTAAGGGCCAGTACAAAAAGTCAGGCTCCAGCATTGTAGGATTCTGAGATGAGAGAAGCCACAAACTATCTTTCAAATTAAAAATAAGTTCTTAAGTAGAAATTAAACTACAACCAGTTAGCCAGTAATATTTACAGTTCTCATCTGTTAACTCTTGCTTCCCACATTGCCTTCCCTTCCTCTAACTCTGCTGAGTCAGATTTTAGTTTTGACTATCATACCACTCTGCCTGAGTCTCATGTGTAAGTTAGGAATAATAATACCTACTTCATAGGGTTGTGATTAAATAAGAAAATATGTTAATATCCAGAATGGTACCTGGAAAAATAACTTACATTTATCGAGTATTTAATATTATTTCTGTTTGATATAAAAATGCTGTAATTGAATAGGAATGAACTTAAGGACAGGTTTTTGTTTTGTTTGAGTTGCTAGTGGATACGTGAGCATCTAATAAAGCCTTTCTACATTTAAAGAAGTCCGTTTTCACATTCTGGGAAACTAAGCTTCGTGAGCACATGATTTATTGTCTCCTTTTCTTATTTGCTGATCACTTTTCTAAAATTCTATTTCATTTTTACTGCTCAGCTTTGTCATAAAGTCACTAATCGCCAGATCCACCGTATTTTTCTACTCAGATCTTGCTCTTTCATGTCATTGGCAGCTATTCATCACCCCCTCCTCTTTAAAAGTTTCTTTTCCCTTGGCTTTCCTAAAGCCCACCCCGGTTTTTAGCTCCTATATCCAGGTTCCCTTCACTCACCTGCTATGTGTTGATATTCTTTGGGGTTCTTTCTGCTGCCGCGTTTTTCTGTATGGATTCAACTACCACATACATGCTGATGACTCCTAATTCTGCCCTGACGTCTTTGGATCTCCAAGCCCTAGAGTTTATCCCCATTTGAATGTCTTATGAAGGCATCTCTAAACCAGTTAAGTTGTACACTGAGCTCATTATCATCACATACTTAACCAAACCCGATTTTATTCACCTTACTCCTCTGTTCCTTTATCTGAGTGACTCTGTTCTCTGTCTAGTACCAAAGACTGCTTTTTACATGAGAGAATAAATGCCTCTGTCTTATATACTTGTCATCGTGTTTGTCAGTCCAACTTCTGAATTATTTATCTGTCCTTCACAATTCTCATCGTCATGTCTAAGTCCATCAGCCAGGCCCTGGCCATTAATTGCCTAGTTAGGTACAATATTTTTGTGCCAGGGCTGCTGAAAATGGAACCTTAATGTTCTGGAAACATCAGTTTGGGAGGAGATTGCTAGAAGAGTATTGCTCTAAAGAAATCATGGCACTATATTTGAATTTAAACTTGTGTATAGAGTTTAACGAGTGGTCAGTAGCTACTTACAATTCAAGATGGGCACTGGCCATTGCATTTTTATCTGAGAGTTAGTCTAGGTTTTTAAGATCCCAGTCTTGAGTTTGTCTTGTTTGTACTTTCCTATCTAAAAGTTGGCTCCTTCAACATTATTCTTTTAGTCTTTATCCAAGTTTTAGAAATATCCTTACACATAGGTCTAGACTATAAACTCAAGAAGACATCCTAGAAAGCATCAATAAATATAACCCATCATCAGCTGTGTTATTTGATAATGAAGAGTTGGGCCCACAGAATTTATATCATTTACTTGGGATACTTGTTGAGATTCAAGTGGAGGCCAGGACCTGTGAGGCACTGGAATCATAAATAGCTAGTTTTTATTCTTACCTTCCATATCGTTAAATAGCTGGATTTTTATTCCTACCCCCCAGGTTTGTAACTGGGCAAGTTACTTCATTTCTCTGAGTCTCAGATTCTTCCTTCAATAAAACAGTGTTGTATCTCCTCCTTTCTGGGGCTGTTGTAAGGATGGGATGGCTGATGACCCACATCAACTGAGAGTTGTTCTCTCCCACCAGTTTCTTGTAATTAACTAGTTCAGGAGTTCCAATTCTTCACCCCTTGTTCATGGATCCTGTGTAGATCTGAATGGTTTCATAGATGTTCTGAAACTATAGCCAAAACTGCTTGTTTTTGTACTTTAAGGGGGTAGAGTCACTGGCTTTGGATTCTGTGACCCAAAACAGTTTAGCCTGCCTTGGCAGCTGTCAGGCTGAGGACCCAGGGCTCTTAGTGTCTCATAGCCAGGACTGGGTAGAATTTAGAAGTGTTTGACATATTTGAGGAATAGTGTATATGTGTGTGTGTGTGTGTGTGTGTGTGTGTGTATTTTTTTAAAGATTTTAAGACATTGTGCACACACGCATGGATGCGTGTGTATACACGATAGGGGGTTGGGGCAGTGGGAGAGGGAAAAGCAGACTCCCTACCAAGCAGGGAGCCCGACGTGGGGCTCAATCCCAGGACCCTGAGATCGTGACCTGAGCTAAAGGCAGCTGCTTAACCAACTGAGCCACCCAGGCTCCCCTTTATTTTTTATTTTGTTTTTTTAATGTAGCCTCCACATGGAGCCCAACACGGGGCTTGAACTCATGACCCTGAGATCAAGACCTGAGTTGAGATCAAGAGTCGGACGCTTAACTAACTGAGCCACCCAGGCACCCCATATTTAAAAAAAAAAATAAAGGACTTCAGGTACAAAGAATTAGTTATATTGCTTGGCTTAGGACACATTCTCATAATTCATCTATTTACTTAGTTCTAATACTAAGTACTACCTAACGTAAGCTAGGACCTTGACAGTAATCTCTATATGACCATATGGGCCTGTCCAGTCCTTTGCCCTACTTGTCTCACCTGAGGCAACTGTTCACTGAATCTTTTTTTTTTTTTTTTTAAGATTTTATTTATTTGGGAGAGAGAGAGAGAGTTGGGGGAGGAACAGAAGGAAGTAGATCCTGTGCTGAGCGCAGAGTCCAATCAGTGTGAGGCTCGATCGCACGATGCTGAGATCAAAACCTGAGCCAAAATCAAGAGTCAGTGGCTCAACTGACTTAGCCACCCAGGCGCCCCGTGGTTACTGAAGCTTACATCCGTCCTTCCCTTGGTATCTTTTAAAACATAGTTTTATTGCCTCTGTGAGTTTTCCAAACGCATACACAGTTAACACCTATGTTACATGCCCTGTCTTCAGAGGCATTTTTCACTTACTATAATGCTGAAATTCATCCACTTAGTATTTGCTGACATTCTTCTAGATTGTGTGTCACTGCAGTTTTCCAACTGCTGCATAATATTCTGTTTTGCATATATTCCAGTTCATTCGTGCTCCTATTGGTGGGTGTTTGGGTTGCTCCCAGGGTTATGCTCTTGTGCTCCTTGGCTCTTGTGAAGAGTGCCACTGTTCATGTTCATGCCTCTTGGCACATAGATGCAAGAGTTTCTCTTAGATTTATACCTCGGCGTGGACTTGCTAGGCTATAGAATGTGTGAATAGATGTATGAATCTCACCTGCCAAATTTGTTTTTCAAAGGTTCTCCCACCCTCCAAGGTTTAATAAGCCTTAGCCAGGCATTCTCTAGTACTGTTATTTTCAACCCTCATTTAGTACTCTGGAACACTTGACATTATTCCTGAAATCCATTCTGTAGCATCCTTAGGTTCTTCCTTTTGGTATTCCATATCCTTTTTTTATATATATAATAATTTTTTGTTATGTTAGTCACCGTACAGTACATCCCTAGTTTTTGATGTAATGTTCCATGATTCATTATTTGCGTATAACACCCAGTGCACCATGCAATACGTGCCCTCCTTACTACCCATCACCAGCGTATCTCAATCCCCCACCCCCCCTCCCCTCTGAAGCCCTCAGTTTGTCTCCCAGAGTTCATAGTCCCTCGTGGTTCGTTCCCCCTTCTGTTTACCCCCCCTTCCTTCTTCCCTTCCTTCTCCTACCAATCTTCCTATTTCTTATGTTCCATAAATGAGTGAAACCATATGATAATTGTCTTTCTCTGCTTGACTTATTTCACTTAGCATAATCTCCTCCAGTGCCGTCCATGTTGCTGCTGGTATTCCATATTCTAAACTGCGTAAGTAGAATACTAACTTCTACTGAAGCACGTTCTGTAGAGTATAGCTATGATCTCAAATTTGATGCATCAGAATCCCGTGGAGGTTCTGTTAAAACACTGATTTGTGGGCCCCACTCCCAGAGTTTCTGAATCTTTTAGACCTGGAGTGGGACTTGAGAATTCACGTTTTTTTTAAGATTTTTTTGAGAGAGACAGATTTTATTTGAGATCATGACCTGAGCTGAAGTCAGAAGCTTAACTGACAGAGCCACCCAGGTGCCCCGAGAATTTGCATTTTTAGCAAGTTCCTAGGCGCTATTGATGCCACTGGCCCTGGGACCACAATTTCAGAACTATAGCCGATGATTGAATTTGGGCTGAATCATTGAAAAAGCTACTACAGATACATGATTACACTATTGCAAACTCATGAGTTATGGTGGGGTTTTGGTTGTTGGTGTTGTTACTGTTGTTCCATGGTCTTTAATACATTTAGGAGTCAAATCCCAGTAAATGGTAACTTTTTTTTACTTGGACTTCTTAGCCGACTTTCAACCTTACAAAGTAAGATAGATGTTAAAACGGTGCTCCTTTTTTTTGTCTTAATGCTCTTGTAAGGATATGAAGCTTTCCTACATGTACACTGGAAGAGTTTGAGATCGGCGTACTGTCTCTAAGTTGTCACGCTCTTGATTCTCATACTAGGCCACCTTGCAGCTTCTCTGAGCTGGCACCAATCAGGACTGAATTGAAAGCTCTAAGATGCCTCATGGCTTATGTGTGGATTCTTGTCTATCATAATGTTAAAGTAGTGTACCTCACACTAATATGTCATTGAACTTAGTTGACATTTATTCAGCGAACGTTTTACTGGATCTTACAATGGGTCATTTATGGTACCTCATGGCAGAACAGAATACAAACAGCATGATGCCCGGCCTGCTGACCAGGAGCTCGGTTTAGGTGGTGGAAGAGAAGTTTCATTACAGCGAGATCTCCCTGGAAGCACAAACAGAAGGAAATGGCAGTTCAGGGAAAGCCACGCAATTTGACGTCTTTATTCACTAGATTTTTCAAAAATAATTTTTTTGAATTGCTATAACATTTAATGTTTTGTCTGCTCTTACACAGTCACTCAGTTGGAATAATTACAATCTGATTGTAATTTCATCTCAAGGTGACTTGGTAGAAAAGTGAGGACCTGTGTGTGTGTTCAGTTTGAAAAGCAGCTCACATACTGTGTTCCCTCCTCCTACAATAAAGACGGTACGGTGTAATAGTTAAATGTGTGGGACTACTTGGGTTTGAATCTTGGCTTTGTCACATTCCAGCTGTGTGACCTCAGGCAAGAAAACTCTCTGGGTCTCAGTTTTGTCATCTGTAATGGGGGCGGATAACGCTCTGAGTTATTGTGAGATTAAATGAGTTAATACATGTAAAATGCTTTAAATTGTTCCTCATAAATGGTTTATGCTTAATAAAGTATCATTGTTAAAATTTGATAGAATCTCATTTGCTAAACATATGGTTGTGAAGACCATGTGTGCACATTGTTATAAAAATGTAAAGAAGACATTTTGATATGAATAGCTCTACTCAGTTCCATATTAAGTCCCATGAGAAAAGTAAAAAACATAGGTAATAGACTAAAAATTCTTTAAAGATCATCTAGTTCAACCTCCTTATTTTACAGATGTGGAAACTGAAAACGAGAGAACTGGTGAGCAGCTCAGGGAGAACTGGAGAACCCTAGCCCCTGACACCTGGGCTCATGCTCTTTCACCGTCCTGTGCACCTTCCCTGAAGTGACAGTGCCCTAGAAACAAACAAAAAAACAACTAACAATTCATTTGGGGAGCCACCACCAAAACAGATGAAAACATTAGCAATAGAAAGTCAGTGTATAATGAAATATCAGATGGTGTGGCATAACTCTAAGTACATACCTTGTAACGTCATCAGCTGTTCTCCTGAAGGAGAGAAATACACCTTATTAGTTGCTTGAGTCATAGAAGGTCGATAGAGTAAGAACGTTCTTTTTTGAAAAGAATGTTAATAGTTATAAATCAAAGTCAATCTCTCCCCTCTTTTCTCCTACCAAGTTTAGATTATAATTAAGCCAGAGGGACAGTCCCCTTTTGCCAGGTCTGCCAGTACTCTTTCTGTCCTGTGTCTTCACAGCACTGGGGTTCGGGGGCGGGTGGGTGAGTCTTCCTTGATGCGCTAGATCCCCACAGATACGCTCCGACAAAGTGGGGCATCAGTGTGAAGACCGCATCACCCTTGCTCACTTGTATGCATGAATATGTGGGAATGGTACTAGAAGTGTAATTCATTGGTGGAAAGAATTTCTCATTTTTCTAAGTTATATTTCCACTAAAGGGTAGGGGTGCTACCATCTGGGATTGAGGTGGGGGTATTTCCACACACATTATCTCATTAATTCTGCATGAATCCACTGCCTCTAAAAATTTTTCGGAATAATCCATGCTCCTCAAACACTCCAGCTATATCAAAATGTAGTATTAGAGAAGTGATTGTAGATAGGTTCCACCCCTCCCTAGACCCAGCCATCTCATTCCACAGAATTGTCCTGTTAGTACCAGTTTCATAACTTTTCTAGACCTTTCTCCTAAATTCAGGTAGTATTTAGATAGTTTGATTTTAATGAAAAATGGTGATCATACTATTCTTATTATCCATAACTTGTTTTTTTTCATGCAATACATGCAGATCTGCTTTAATAATCCCGAAGTAGCCCATCTTTTGGCTCTACTATTTGTACTGGCTTTTAGCTCTTTGTTGATGGACATTTAGATTGTCTCCAGTTCCTTGCCATTATGATATGCTTACTCATTTGTTGATAGAATATGTAGTTATAGGTGCCTACAAGTATAATTGATGAGTGGAAACACTGATTTACGGGTTGCAAATTTTTGTAGACTGCTAGATTGCCATCTGAAACTACAAACTTCTGGGGCGCCTGGGTGGCACAGCGGTTAAGCATCTGCCTTCAGCTCAGGGCGTGATCCCGGCGTTATGAGATCGAGCCCCACGTCAGGCTCCTCCACTGGGAGCCTGCTTCTTTCTCTCCCACTCCCCCTGCTTGTGTTCCCTCTCTCACTGGCTGTCTCTATCTCTGTCAAATAAATAAATAAAATCTTTAAAAAAAAAAAAAAGAAACTACAAACTTCTGACCTCTGCTAAAGTTCCATTGCCCTTCCATAATTGGTTATCTGAGTAGCTATAGGACATTCGTAGAATTTCTAACCAGTTTTTGCCCGACAGAGCTGTTTCCTTTTCTGTGTGAAGATACTGCAGATTAATTGATTAATCTGGAACTCTTCTTTTTTGTTGTTGTTGTTGCTTAGGCCATTCGGCCATTAATTTTGGTGTTTGAGAGTGATGCTGTTCACGCCCATTGCTGCTGCTTATCACTGTAATTGCCTTTTAAAAACATGGTTGTTTTTTTTTCCCCTCTCATTGTAAGAAAAGCACATTCACTTACAGAAGATTTGGGAGACACAAAAAAGTAGGGATTACTGATAATTATCTGTGTGCATGGGTAAATACATAAAGAGATAAAGTCCCTTTTTTCCTCACGGGTTGGTTTTGTTTTCTAGTTTTTTCTGTTCTTATACAAACTTCTATGTTTATAGAGCAGAATTTATGCCTATAGGTATATACTCCTATAGTTTAGGGGTTTTTTTTTTAAGGCCAAATAAGGTCACGTTAGATACTGTTCTGCAACTTTTTTTATTAACAAAATATCATGAGGGGTGCCTGAGTAGCTCAGTTGGTTAAGCATCTGACTTCAGCTCAGGTCATGATCTTGGGGTCCTGAGATCGAGCCCCATGTGAGGCTCCCCACTCAGCGAGGAGTCTGCTTCCCCTCTCCCTCTCTCCTTTTGCCTCTCCCCCTGTTCATCTTCTCTCTCTCACGCTCTGAAATGAATAAATAAAATCTTTAAGAAAAACAAAACAAGCCCCCCAAAATATCATGAAATCTTTCCAAGTTACTAAAATATCTAGTGATAACTAACATTTATTGAGCACTTGCCATGTACCCAAGACCCCGTGTTAAGCCCTGCACATGCATAAACTTAATAAGGTTATTAAATTTTTAAAACTCAGTGTGTTACTTAGCCGTATGATAATCCTTGCATACAGACTAAAGACTGTTTTTACTCTCCTTTTGCAAATATGGAAAATGAAGTCCAGACATATCTGGTCAGGGCCTCTTTGTTTGTGAGTGGTGGACCTGGGGTTCGAAACCAGGAGGTCTGACTTTGGAGCCTGTGCTTTTAACCATTACAGCATACTGTTTCTCACACTGCAGCCACGGTGGGCTCCAGGGTGTGTGTCTGAAGTTTAAAAAACGGCACGTAGTTCCCTGCTCCTGAAGCTACTAAGAGGGGGGCTTTCTAAGGCAGATTCTGGCCTGGAGCTTCACCGGGATTGTATCCCTCAACCCAAAGGGATGCCCGTGCAATATTTCACCCCAACCTGTGTCTTCACGCTGTCTCGTGCAGCCTTGGCCCAGTTGGAGGTACGGTTAATGAGTGGGGCCCTTAAGGATGGGTGGGAGGCGTGCTGCTTCTGAGCCTCTCACCTGCAGAAGCAGCAGCCTGCGTTGGTTAAGAGGATGGGCTCTGGAGTCTGGGGAGGGGGCGGCTTGTCTTTCTGTGCCTTGATTTCCTTACCTGTAGAAGGGAAATAATGTAGGATTGTTGCGAGGCTCGGCTTCCTAATACATGTAAAGCTTGAGAACAGCGTCTGGCACGTGTTTGTGAGATCAGTTCCCTCTCTGCCAGGTGTGCGGTGCCTGGTTTTCACCTGTGACCTCATTACATTCCCACAGCCACCCTCCAAAGAAGATGGTGTCACCCCATTTGCTAGGGGGGAGACCGGTCACGATGTGAGCGCAGCCTGCCTGGCTGAGACCTGTGAGGCTTGTGCGCGCTGGGCCCCCAGCATCCGTCCCATCCCCGCAGACTCAGCCAGAGGGGCAGACGGTGAAGGGAGCGCCGCGTTGAGTTGCACCAGATCGTCATTCAGATTTAAGTTATGAGGAATTTGCTTCTGTGGGAAAGTCCACTATTAAATCCTGCCACTCAGATGAATTCGTTTAGATTTTAAATTTGTAAACGGTAGATTTTCTACGAAGTTGAAGTTAGTGTGTGTCTACACTGATGTGTGCGCCTGAGTGGTTTTGTGTAAGGCAGCAGAAGTATTTAATGCAATTAGAATCTGTAGTCTCCTTTGGAACAAAAATATAGTGGTGGTAGTCATTTTTTAAATAATCATAATATGTTTGCTTTTTGAGAGTCATAACATCTATTTAAAATATGCTGATGACAATGTTTTAATTTTTATGACTGCATTTGTAAGCTAGGAATAATATTTAAAGATTTAGTTTTCATAATTTTATTTTCTTAGCCTGACGATTTGGAAACTCTAACTGTGAGATTTTAGCCAAGACTTTAGTAGTTAGCTGTTTGTGACGAATCCTGTGCAGTATTTAGAAACCTAGACGGTGTAATGTTACTGCTTTCCTGTGTAATGAAAGCTATTATTTTCTGACACTTGATTGAAGCTTTAGAATTCTGATTAGGTAGGCAATTGAGACTTCTCAAGTTGGAATTTCAAGTGAACTTGAAAAGAATACTTAAAATATTGTACCGTGTGAAGGAAATCTTGTAATCAAGATACTACTTATGTTTCTGCTGAGCTCTCTTTCAGCTGGTAGAAGTGTTAGAGATTTGGAAGATGAAGAGAGTAATACTTTAAAGGACTCCCATCTTCTGCCTCCTTTCCATTGCTGTTTTCCTTTATCCGCCTTTGCTTGCTGGAGTGAACATGTTGATATGTCACCACCTACTGAGTCTTGTCCTGTTAAGATTCGCGGAGGGGATGCAGGAGTGTGAAACATGCAGCACGTGGGAGTCTAGCTAGGAACGAGGCCACAAGTGAGTAAGTAGAGCACCGAGAGAACCTTTGTGGATGGGATGGTGTGGTGGTTCTGGGCGTGGAACAAGCGTTAATTTGGGGTTGGTGAAAGAGGAAAGCGCAGGCTGGAAGTGGGTGGGCCGTATGTGGGATGCAGTCCATTTTATAAACATTTACTGAGCACCTGCTTTGTTTCAGGCACTGCTTGATACAACAAAGATCCCTGCCCTGTAGGAAGGCTCCTAACTTCCTGTAGAAGTTCATAAACCAGTGGGGCAGGCATCCACCTGTAATAATATGGAGTGATTAATTGTACTGCTGGGTGGTATTGTCATAAAGCTGATGTTGCTCTTGCAGTGTCTGATGTCACTTGAGCTATGTTTCAGCCAGAGAGATAAATATTACGGAAGGGACTCAGAAATGTATATATATTTTTAAAAACTTGTATTAGTTATCTATTGCTGCATAATAGATTACTCCAGAACTTGGCAGCTTAGAACAGCAAGCATTTATTTCCCAATTTCTGTCCGTCAGGAATCTGGGTGTGGCTTGTCTGGGTGCCTGTGGCTCAGAATCTGTCACTAGGTTGTGATCAAGGTGTTGGCCAATGTGGCAGTCATCGAGGTTTGACCCGGGGAGAATACTTGTAAGCACACTCCTGTGGCTCTGGCCAGGCCCCAGGTCCTCACTGGCTGTTGGTTGGAGACATCAGTTAACCTTCCACACCGCCTCTCATGAGGCTGCTCCGAGAGACAGTGGGTGATAGGTGATCCCAAAAGGAAGCCACGCCTTTTAGCCTTCTAAATTTGGAAGAGAAATCCCGTTACCTCTTGCTATATTCTATTTGTTAGAAGCTAGCCACTAAATCCAGCCCACAGCCAAGGAGTAGAGGCACCCAAAGGCGTGTACAGCAGGTAACAGGGATAATTGGGAGCCATCTTAGAGGTTGCCTGCCCCCAGATTTTACAGGTGATTGTTGTAGTAAATCGAGACCTTGAGACCCGCTGAGTCTTTTGGATAAAAGGAAGAGCAATAACCATCCAAGGAACTTTTCTGATGGAAAAAAACACAACACAACAAAACAAAAAAACCCAAGTATAATTAACCTGAACCACAAATATTTTTACTGAACATCTATAAACTTTGAGTTTTGATGTTGTCTTAAAATGGTAAGACGAGTTATTTCACCCTCATTAAACTTTCTGTAGAACTGATATCATTTCTGAGAATTGTTTTTAAACCTTTGCAAAGCAAAACGTTTCTAAGAGAGAAAAAAGCTGCTGTTTGTGGCATTGCAGAGAAGTTTACAAGTATGCCTCAATTTAAGTACTAGGTAAGTCCCTTTAAGGATTGTATGCTCTGAGTGGAATAATTTCAGGTGCACTATGGGACTCATTCTTTTAAAGAAACTTGATGGAAATCTTTTTTATTCTCCTTTTAACTCTTTCTGTAGAGGTTTACATGTACAGTGTAGAAAGGTTACGTGGTGAGGGAGTGAAAAAAGCATTTTGGAAGGCTTCACGACCAATTAGAAATGTGGCCTCAAGCAATCCTCTTAGCTTCCCTAAGCCTAAGCTTTCTGTCTATAATACAGGTAAATATATATGAAAGAAAGTGTTTTGACATGAAGAATGATAGATTTATGAAACTTATTAAAATCTTCATTTCAGAAAGGGTGCAATTATGTTAAGTTCAGATGTCTCCTTAGTTCCCAATTTTCTGTCAGGATTCTAACCTAGAAAATGCTATTAGATAATTCTTAAGGTCTGCGTAATCATTTTACCCAGGAAAGACCACACGGTACCCTTGCTTATTTACACCGAAAATATGGCAACATATTAAGGAAGCCAAAGTAGTTCCTCAGAAATAGTAAGGTAACATTTTTACTGAAATTACTGCAGCGTTACTGCAATTAGTAAGATTTCCTCTTATGTAGACTAACTTACTGGAATGTACATTGAGAAATACTTGGAATCAAGGAAGTTTATTAGGTGCCTATATACATATTATCCACCAGGAAGGAATAAAACCATGTCTCTCTGACTTAAAGATTAGGAGGAAGAATTCTTAGGTATTACTTTATAGATGTTTTTTCTTTAAAATATTTCAGGGTTATTCCTCAACAATCTTAGATGAATGAAATTTTTACAGGGTGACTAAATTGTTTAATCTTCAAGTCTTGCTCATAAAATTCACTCATGAATTTGACCTGTCTTGGAATCTGGACAGCTTCCCTAACCAGTGGTATGGAGAGAGAAATGGGGGTTATGGATTACTTGAACCAAAATGTGATTTACTGTCAGCTTCTTCCCTTTCTTATTCTATATTGAAACTGTAATAACAATGCTAGTTATAACCAAGTTTGTTCTTGTATGACTTGTCATTGAGGCTCATGGTCCACTATATAATGCTTTGCTATGACTTGACTCATCTGTAATATGGAACTTCATCGTGTGTTCCAGCACTCAGCTTTAATGGAGTCCTTCTTGGCTGCTCTTGAAGCTTTCAAATTGAAGTGTACTTGTGACAGCATTAGGTTTATGCAAAGCAGACATGCTGCTGTTACCTTTTTTCTTTTGCTTTTGAAATTAATATTGATTTATTATAATATCTTTATTAAGTAGTTTGTAACCTTCAACAATGAAATTTGACTAAGGTTGAGCTAGAATAGAATAACTTGCTTAAATTAGTCTCTTGGTTCTGGTTTGTACATTATGGTCTGGTTGGGTGACTTTTATCACAAGCCTCCTAGTGTATAATTTGGTGCATCATTGAACAGAAGAGAGTACGTAGACTGAGATTGTGTGAAATCGTATACTGTGGGTAACTTCTTTGTTTCATAGTGCTGCAAAGTGGAGTTTTGGTTTTCATTGTGAACATTTAGACCTGAATATTTCACAGCTGGTTGTTTTTTGTTGTGTTTGTTATTCTAATTAACAGGGCAGGGAGCAGTTCACTGTCCAAACCAGTAGATGCTGAAGAGCTGAATTCACAGTGGAAGACTGATGGAAGTTGTAACTTTAAAGACCGGATGGATAGTAGACATTCTGGTGTTTGAGCTTTCTGTATGGGAGAAAAGGCACTTAAGACGATGTTGTGTCTTATTTAAAAAAAAAAAAAAACAAAAAAAACACAGGAACAAGAAGGGCTTGAAAAAGTGCCTATTTCTATTTTCTTCTGATCCTGTCCCTCCCCTCAACCTTAACGATTGCAAAGAATTAATCCCACTGCCTAAAGTGTTTTTATGAGGATATCTGTCTCCAAATTTTCTAAGGTGTTCAACCTTTATTAAGAGCAACAGGGCCTTTTGTTACAGGTTTTGGAATCCTCTCATTTATACCAAATAGATCTGTAGCCAGATGATGATGATGATGGCAGTGATGAAGACAACTAGTCATTCCATGTGTCCCGTACGCCAGGCCATGTGCTGAATACTTCTTTATGCGCGTGATCTCACGTAATCCTCTGGGGAAACTGTGAAGTAAGAGTCATTGTGTACGGCAGTTTACCAGTGAGGAAACTAGGGCTTGGAAAGGTTAAGTAACCTACCCAAAGCAGAGCTGCGTTAGAATAGATGGGTTTATTGTCCCTTGGATCCTGTTTTGTTTATGGCTACTATCCGTGGAAGCGAAAAGTAAAATCATTGTCATTTCTTGGTGCAGACTCAACCTTTATCCTGCTGTTGCTGAAGGCACCCGTGTAAGGACAAGCGGAAGCACAGAATAGTTCAAGGTGCTCTTACCAAGGCACATGAGTAGAAAAATAGTAAAAATCTGTGCCAGACTGGGTATCCCCCTGTGTGTGTGTGACACCGTAACACGTAATACAGCACATAGCATCACTTGCATTAGTATATTCTGTAGGCTACTCTCTGACCTAGGAATCATCCTTGATTTCTCTTTTGCCCATATGTCATTCTACTTTCAAGTCCTGAAGGTTCTGTCTCCAGAACCCATCCCTGATTTATGCACCTGTGTTACTTCTGTTCGAGCTATAGTGAAAGACTGATCTTCTTGCCTGAACTATTGCAATGACCTGGTATCTTCCAGCCTCCCGCTGTTGCCCACCTGTGATATACTCAGAGGGTAGAGTAGCTGAAGTGATCTTTTTCAAAGCCTCAAGAAGATCCTGTTGGCTTTCCTGCCTAAACTCCGTTCAATAGCTTTTCATCGCAACTTAGAGAAAATCCAGCTTCTTACCATCTATCCTTGTGTACTGTGCTTCAGAGGTACTGGCCTTCTTTATGGTTTTCATACTTACCAAGTTCATTTCCATCTTGGGTCTTTGTACCTGCCGTTCCCTCTGCCTGGGCTGCTCTGGTCATGGATCATCTTGTGGTTGACTGCGTATCATTTAGGTCTCAGTTCAAATGTCAGCGTCCCGGTGTAGCCTTCCTTGGTGAATCTGGATACCCCCACTCCAGTGCTCTCTTACGTTACTGTGTTTTGTTTTCTTTATAGTTCTCATCACTCTCTGTTATGTTAAGTTACTGCTTAGTTATCTATTTCCACCCCCACTAGAATATGAACTTAAGGGCAGGGCCTCCCCTGGGCCTAGAAGAGAGTGTGCCTGGCTTGTGGTAGCACAATTAAAAACCTACTGAATGAATGAAAATTTTCCTCTCACTTCAGTATTACATTATGAATATTTCTCCACAATCTTTTTTCAAAAAAGATTTATTTATTTAAGAGTGGGAGTGAGTGAGAGAGAGAGCATGAGCGGAGGCCAGGAGGGTGGGTAGGAAGAGGGAGAAGCAGACTCCCCGCCGAGCAGGGAGCCTGATGATGCGATGCGGTCCTGGACCTCTGGGATCATGACCTGAGCCGAAGGCAGACGCTTGACCAGCTGGGCCACCCGGTGCCCCTTTCTCCACAATCTTAAATATTCAAAATAGGGGTTGTGAACTCTGATTCACGGTCCCGATCTGGCCTAAAGACATATTTTATTTGGCTTACTAAAAAATGTTGTTGTTAGAAGTGTAACTTACATCCCGTCAAGTGCCCGGATCTTAAGTGTACAACGTGGTCGCTTGTGTAGCCTTCTCTTTAGATCAAGATGCAAAAGGCTCTCACATCCTCCTTCCAGCCACGCCCCCTTCCCACAGGGTACCTTGCATAATCTTTTTAAGGAGCTTCTAACATTTACGAATTGTGAGATTTCACATAAAAATCCAGAATGCCAGCATCCCTTGAAAGATGGAAAGATAACGACCTGCTTTCTTTTTTGGCCGCAATGTATTGTAGCCGAGAAACCAGTGTTCAAAGTGGTGGCGTGTGTTCTCCAGTTTGCCTGTAGTCTTTACTCCTCTCTCTGTATCCCTGACCTTGAAATCAATTCCCAGTTGTCATTTATAATTTCATTTGAATTTTTTTATGATGGAGAAATATTTATTTCTTACATATTCTCTCTCAAAAAGTGGAAACATGATGGTAGGCTAAAAATGTTACATGAAACGTTTACACGAAAAGTTCTTAACTTGTCCACTTCATTCATCTGTATTTGTTAACCGGCCTAATTCCACATGGTTGTGTTTAAAGGTGTTCTGTCGTATAAATGTGTCATTTATTTACCCGGTCTCCTGTGGAGCATAGTTAGCAGAAACAAAAAATGAGAATGCTGGCCAAGAAGTTTTTCATCCTCATATCTGTATAAATAACTTTGTACTTTATTTTAGAGGATATAATACAGAAATCTTTTTTACTTAGTACAATGCTTAGATTGTACTAAATCGAAGTGTCTTAGATTTACATTGTGAGTCAAATCATGTGCCGTGTACTTTATATATGAAATAATGTGAATACCTTGGTAGAACTTGATAATCTTTACTCCTGATCCTTACACGCGCACGCGCACACACACACTCACACACACACACACACACACACACACGGTTAGTATTGAGCTCTACCGTGTTCTATATGGGAGTGTATGGAAATAAATAATGCAAAATCCTTCTTTTTACACATTGATCTTATATTTGCTTTTGTATTTGGAGTTAACGTTCCTGTTTTACATTTTGCTTTTCAAGGAGATGCCTACATAGAAGAGTGAGAGCAGCTGGACTAAATGTTTCACTGCTGAACTGGTTCCTCAGGTAGTCTGGCTCTGGTGACTGCTATGGGAGAGTGGATGACTGTTACAGACCCAGATCTGTCTTCAGGTAATGGAGTCTAAAATAAGTATAACTAAAGCAGTAATCATAAAGGTGAATTTTTAAATGAAACTATAAAATAATTACCACAAAGATTGAAGATGTGACTAGAGAGAGACATAAATAGTTGTGAAATAACCAATTTTTATCTTCAGAAAATTTATCTGGGAAAGCTAAGAATTGTGCCATAATTTTGGGGTTCAGTGCCTTTAATGGGTTTGATTGTTACTATTTTGGAGAGGAATGTTTATGCATTTGAAATAAATTTATTGGCTACTTCATTATGTTGCTGTGATTTATTCCTTTAATAAGTAACCTTTGACTCAAGTGGTTTTGTCTTATTTTTATAAGTCTGAAATACTATAAAGTAAGATAGTATATTGTAGCTTAACATGCCTACTGAGGGCACTTTATAGTTGTATCTTCTTGGAAAAAAAGTACACCTGACTCTTGAATAACATGGGTTTGAACTGTGTGGGTCCACTTATATACACAGATTTTTTCGATAAATGAAGTACAATACTGTAAATGTGTTTTCTCTTATGATTTTCTTGGTAACTTTTTTCCCTAGCTTGCTTTATTGTAAGAATATAGTATGTAATACATATAACATACAAAATATGTATTAACTGTTTATGTTATTGGTAAGGCTTCTGGTCAACAGTAGGCTATTAGTAGTTCAGTTTTGTGGAAGTCAAAAGTGGTACACAGGTTTTCTGCTGTGTGAGGAGTCGGTGCTCCTGACCCCTCTGTTGCTCAAGGGTCAAATTTATTATGTAGTTTTCATATAAAAAACCCACTTTGTCTTAATTTGAAAATATTAAAAATATTTATATAATTCAGAATGTTTGGTAATGGAGATAGTTTGTATATGTTTTATAAATTAAGTAAATGCCTTTTATTCTTTCAGAAAGCAAAAATATCTGTCAATATACCTCAGAAACAAAGATGTCTCCATCAAGTTTATACTCACAGCAAGTGCTATGTTCTTCAATACCTTTATCAAAAAATGTGCACAGTTTTTTCAGTGCCTTCTGCACAGAAGAGAATATTGAACAAAGTATTTCATATCTTGATCAGGTAAAAATTTTTTGTGTGTGAGAAGCAATATCATAAATCATGTTATATAATAGAACATATCAAAGTTATGAGAAAAACACTTGTCAAGCACAAGTATATTCTTACGTATTGGCCTGGGACTTTCAACATACTTGATAGGCAAAGAACTGCGGTGATCATTTCGTCTGCATACATGGTAAACATGCTTCTCAGGAGCAGGTTGGCCTCCACATCACCCTAAGGACTTCTCCACTGGGAGTCTGTCCCTTATTTTACTGATGTACTAAGTGCCTTGCCCCAGGACCCAGGCACCTGCAGAGCAGAGTATTTACAATTTTCTTAACTTAGGATAGTTTTCATTATTTGTGAGAAAAGATTTTTATCATTTGTTTCTATACTAAGTCATCTGGTAACCAACTTTGAGGAAAACATTTTCTCCTACCAGGAATTGACTACTTTCGGTTTTCCTTCATTATATGAAGAATCCAAAGGTAAAGACACAAAGAGAGAATTAAATATAGTTGCTGTTTTAAATTGTATGAATGAGCTACTTGTACTTCAGCGGAAGAACCTTCTAGCTCAGGAAAATGTAGAAACACAGAATCTGAAACTGGGAAGTGATATGGACCATCTACAGAACTGCTATGCAAAACTTAAGGTAGAAATTGCATGTCGACCTGTATTTCAATAAGCCAAATGTCTCATAAGCTAAGCCAAGTGATAACAGTGTTTTCTCTTTAATATTTTTAGGTTTGTATACATCCTACAATGCCTAAAAGATAGAGTTCATTCCTGATGTGGGAACTGTGGTGGGCTGGAGTGGGTAGTTAGTGGCCTCCAAGGTTATAAAAAGGCTGTGAGTTGTGGATAATACTTTAATCTTAATCAGAGAGACCTATGGAAGTTCTTATGAATTAGACTGATTCAGAGTTGTAAGCCTTTGAAGGCCATAATTCTGCACTGAAACTTTTTATATGTGGGTAACCTTGGCTGAATGTTTTTTAAGTAGCTAGTGAATAATTACACAATGATATTGGTAATCCGGGCCTGTTTATCCTTTCCTCTAAGGAGTGGTTGCTTATTAGGACAGCCCAGAGTATAGAATGGTTTCCAGGAACTCCTCTAATTCACGTTTGACCTAGGCCAAAATCTGGTATTTTTCTCTGGACAGAAATGTGTGTTCAGTGGCAAAAGTTTCCAATCTGTCCTTGAAGAGCTTCTTAATCTAGAATGTGATTCATTTAACTCATTGAGCAAAATTTATTGAGTATTTTTGTGCGAGGCGCACTGGGTTTCGCCGAGGAGTGAATCCCAGTCCCTGCTCTCAAGAGATTGTAGTCTAGTGGAAGGAGATACATTGAACCATAATTATTTGCTTCATTAGTTGTTCTTGGTTGGGAGGTAAGAGGAGGCTTCACAGAGAGTTAACACTTGATCTCAGATTTGAGGAGTAAATAGGAATTTGCTAATGTTTGGAAAAGACATTCTAGGCAGAGGGTATATAACCTGGTTAAAGCATAGGGTATGAGAGAGCATTTGACGTTCAGGGACTGGTCAGTAGCTCTGTAGGGGCTGAAGTACATAGTGATGATGAAGAGCGAGAGAGGTGAGGGTGGGTCCCAGGCGTCCGAGGATGTGAGAGGCACCAAGGAATGTAAGCGAGAGGAAGGCGTCATGGGCGTCATGTCAACCTGGCAGTAAGGTGGAGAAACTATGGGGAAGGTGCAGATTTGTATTTGGAATGGAGGTAGGGAGCCCAGAAGGCATGATGGAAAGGACGGCTGTTAGCAGACTTTAGCAGCAGCTGCCAAAGCCAGAACGGTTTTGGGCTTGAACTAAGGTAGTGCCAGTGGAGATAGTAAAAGTGAAATACGAAGCAAACTAGGGAGGTAAAATGGGTAGAATTTTATGAAAAATTGAATTTGGGGAATAAGAGAATCATGAATTTAAGATGCCGGTCTGGTCTCTGTCTCAAGTTTACAGAGGATGATGGTATGAGATAAGTGATGTAGGAGGGGGTGTACAGATTTGCAGGGCTGATGGGGAGTTCAAGTAAAGCACTGATAATCACTCAAAGTGAATCTGGTTTGACACATGTGGGACGTATCAACTGGCCCAGTGCCTCTAAGTTCACTCATTCCACATGGTCTGGCATGATAGGAAGTAGTAAACACTCCAAAGAAGAGGGTGCCAAAAATTCTGACAACTTGAGAGTTATCCAAGGTATATTCCTAAATTTTCTGAATTCCTAAATCATCTTGAGGTCCATCGTTATAGGGATTGTGCAGGTTTTTATTTGTGGTCACTTAGCTTTGAGTGGCTTTTTATATTTTATAAATATAAGAGGATTTTAAAAATATTCCAATGGCCTCATGCAGAACTTGTCACATTTCCTCAGGAAATGTGTGGAACGAATTCAGAATGAACATCTTATCTCGTACTGATTCCAGCAAAGCTGCCGTTCCTCTCTGGAAAAAAATCCTCAGAGGTTGGCACTTGTTAGGGAGACCCACCCTTTCTGACCTGAAGGGTTGCCGCTTTGCTTGGTCGTACGTCTTCTTTAGACGTAGGTCCATATCACTTTGGTTCTTTCTAAAGGAGTGAACCATAGAAGTGTTAAAAAGTACTAAAAGGAAATTTAAAAACTGTCCAGTGGCAGCATCACTGGAATAAGTGAAGAGCCTTTCAAGGGATCCACTTTGAAACTCTTTTGCATGTACATAAAAAATGTTGGTATTTTAATGAATTAAAATATATTTAAACTTAAACTTATAACTTTATAGTATTATTTTGTAATAATTGTTTTAAGTAAACATTTTGTGTGCCATTAAACTGCAGTTTTAGCTAACAAACCTGAGTATGTGTACATTGTTTTTACTGATCTTTGAAGAATTCATTTGCTCTGAGTTGTATGTTAATTGTAATCACAGTTGCATGTGGATATTTTAGGAACAACTGGAAACCTCCAGGAGAGAAATGATTGGGCTTCAGGAAAGAGACAGACAGTTACAGTGCAAGAACCGGAATTTGCATCAGCTACTGAAAAATGAAAAAGATGAGGTGGGTTGTCAGTTTAAGTGAATTTTTTTTTTTTCTTATTTGACGTGACCATACCCCACTTTAAAACAAGAACATTAATTCATCCTTTGTCAAACTGGTGTGGTGGACCTCTGAGTACAGCATTGCAGCATGTTTAACTGAGGTCAGGAACTCTCCCTGGCACCCCCTGTCCCAAGTGGATTCATGGGGTTTAGTATATCGGTCCATAGCTTGTGACAGTCAGTGTCCTCTCCTGTCCATCCTAGACTCCAGTGCATTGTCCCTTTTTCTCAGGCGCAAGGGTACTTTAAATGCAGATCTTTTATTCTCTGCCATACCTATACTTAATATCTGGCATGCCTCTTCTTTCTATTAAATACTGACATTGTTCATCCAATCAAGCAATTAATTACTTGACTAAATGGACATGAGTTATTGTTTAAAAAAAAAAAGCAATTCACATTTAAAAATCTTATTTCTGATTGTTAAAGACATCATAATTTTAATCTCATTTCTGCTACAGTGGTTACTTAGTATTTGGATCTATAGAGTTAATGCACTTGCAATCACTATTTTTTAATTTATATAAGAAGAGGGGCGCCTGGGTGGCTCAGTCGTTAGGCGTCTGCCTTCGGCTCGGGGCGTGATCCCGGCGTTCTGGGATCGAGCCCCGCATCGGGCTCCTCTGCTGGGAGCCTGCTTCTTCCTCTCCCACTCCCCCTGCTTGTGTTCCCTCTCTCGCTGGCTTTCTCTCTCTGTCTCTCTCAAATAAATAAATAAAATCTTTAAAAAAAATTTGTATAAAAAGAAAGCATTGTGTTCTTACTGCTCTGCAGTTCGATCCCTGACCATGTGATAACTATAAAAATACAATATTTATTTTCAGTATTGTATATGTTTTTTAAACTGTAATTAAGGACTTTTAGGGGAGTGTATTTCTTCTAATGATTTTATAGTGACTTAGACAGATTGTTCTGTCATAGTTTGACTATTTAGTAGTGTAGTTAGTGGATAGTGAAATATCTTAATTAAACTGCAAAGTTGCTTATGCATTTCTTTGAGTTATTTCACAGAAAATTTTGACTTGATCTGCAGATTACACGTAAGTGGTTTGAATATAGTTAATATTTAGTAAGAATTAAGTTAAACATGATGATCTCCAGCAGAGATTAAAAATGTTTGTATAGAATATAACACACTTCTGTCAAGGGCCACCTGAGGAGCCACCGTAGATCTCAACACTGAGCTTTAGGGCCTGACATATGGTAGGTACTTGAGCCAGAGTCTGTCTGCTGTTTGGACTCACTCTGATTTGAGAACTGTTTATGATCAGATAAAAACAAACCTTTTTATGTGCTGTGACGTACTGTGGCTAATTTGTCACAGATTAATAAGGAATAAAGTGATTCAAGTCAGTAGTATAAGGAAGTCACTACAGATAGTCAGATCAATTCTTGCTTCAGATGAGACTTTAATCACTTTAATACTTCTGTAAGAGTTTCTGGTTTCTACATGATCAGATTCTATATGT
Source organism: Ursus americanus (assembly GCF_024610735.1). Taxonomy (NCBI): domain Eukaryota; kingdom Metazoa; phylum Chordata; class Mammalia; order Carnivora; family Ursidae; genus Ursus; species Ursus americanus. The sequence goes on along the minus strand of NC_142138.1, from coordinate 37,294,435 downwards.
AGCGTAAAAAGGATAGAAAAATAATTGAAGTTAGCAGCTCTAGAGATTTCAGAATTAAAAAATAAAAACTTTGTGATCCACTTAATGATACTTTAAAAAGTGATTTCCAGTGGTTATTGAGAAGGAAGAATAATCCTAAAGTAAACTATTTTATGAGGAGGTGAATGCTAGGTCTTCTTTTCTTTTTTGAATTTACAAATTTTAACTGGGGTTATCCATCATAAAAGGACACATTTGATGGAAAATGCTTTTTTCAGGTACAAAAATTACAAAATATCATTGCAAGTCGGGCTACTCAATATAATCATGATATGAAGAGAAAAGAACGTGAATATAATAAATTAAAGGAACGTCTGCATCAACTTGTTATGAACAAGAAGGATAAAAAAATAGGTAAGAAACAACTGGTTAAGATAGAGGAAAGTAAATAAGCTAATATGCTAAGAGATAAATGTGAATAGATGGAGCACAATAACTCAGGAAGTATTATTTTTATGCTTTATGCAATTGTAAATGGTATGTGTCCATATAAACTAGAAATCAAGACAACTCATTCATGAAAAATAAAAATTCTGCTTTACGTCCTTTGTTTTTATAAGAATTACCTTTTTTTTTTTTTAAATATGACAGTTGTTCCACAGAGGAAAAACTAAGAGGATATTCTAATGTTCCATAGTAAAGAACTGGTAATATGAAAAATCAAGATGAGTTTCTGAGTATCAAAAATGTGATTTTAGAATTAACTTCATAAAATTATTTATCAGACCAAATCATTTACATCTGTTCCTTTAAATAAATGTAGCTGTGCATTTTTGAAGCGGCTAGTCTGCAGGATGGACTGTGAATGTTATGCTTATGTTTATGTTTATGCTTAAGGTGTACTTTTTTCTAGTGTTATTCTTTTGAAAATCAATTTGCAGCTTCATCCAAGTATGTGCATAATTTCAGGGAAATCGCACCGATGAAAGAGTAGAACCGAGCGCGCACGCGCGCGCACACACACACACACACACACACACACACACACACAAGACCAGAGCTACGCAGATAGTTTGCTGGCCTGGGAAGATGCGGCACAGGGCATCTATGCATGGATTTATCCAACAGTGGTCTCCAGGTGGACCGTAGGTTGTGCTCCACCCCGCATTGCACGGTAATGCCCTAAACTGTGGTTTCCGAAGCTGAGCCGGTCAGACTGGCTGACACAACAGCTGATGAGCAGGTGTCTCAGGCTGTCACGTGCCGGGCCGCGTCCGCTGCCAGCGGGCGCTTAGAGCTGGCTGCGTCACTGCCGATCTGTACAGCAGAGCTCTTGCAGTTAGTCGGCTAATTACTGAAAAATGGAAGTGTAATAAGCAGTTAAGACAAGGTTGGAAAATCTTTAGGTAATCAAACTTAAACTTCATTGGTTAACCTCGTGTTCATTCGTGAATTAAATACAGAGCAGGATGCAGTGCTGGAAGTATAAAATGTAACACCTAATTAGAGAAGTTTACTGAAGATGTAACTGGAAACAGCCCTTATTTTATGGGAGTCTGGCTGTTTCCTAGTCCGAACCTAATTGGAAGTGACAGTTTCATAATGATTTCATCAAGTCTAAAATTACAGCAACTTATTGTCATCTTCCTTCTGATGCCAACTGCTCCCATCCCCCTGGGACAGAAGAGACGTTAATACACAGGGGCCTTGACGCCTTTGATGATGACAACGCAGGGCTGGGCAGACTCTTTCTGTAAAGATTCTAATAGTAAATATGTTCAGGTTTGTGGAGTCTGTAGTCTTTTGTCTCAACTATTCATCCCTGCGCTTGTAGTGTAAAAACTATATAAACAAATGGTGTGGCCGTGTTCTAATAAAACTTTATTTAGAAAATCAGGCAGCTGGCCTGCAGGCCATAGCTTGCCAGCCCCAATGATAAAATTAATGATGATAATAAAATAATACTTACCAAGTACTTTGTTAAGTGTTATAACAACTTCTTTTACTCTTCACAACTCTTGGGTAGATACTTTCATCATTCCCTCCGTATTGATGAAGAAACAGGCTTAGTAGTTAAATAACTTGTTAAGATCTCAGTGCTTATCAGTGATGAAGAACTGGAACTTCAAATCTGGGCTGTTTGAGCCCAAATCCTAATCTGTACCAGGTTGACTTATGTCTCCAGTGTGTATAGAGTGTGTTAGGGTTTTATACACTTAAACATATGTATGGTAAGAATTGGTTTTGATTTGCATGTTCATGTTTGTAGCTATGGAAGTTTTAAATTATGTGGGGAGAGCCGATGGAAAAAGAGGCTCCTGGAGGACGGGTAAAACCGAGGCCAGGTAAGGTCCAATTTAAATTGATACATTTCACCAGAGTTTTCTTTTCTATAACTGTATTTTCATACTGACAGTTTCTTTCTCAGGAACGAAGATGAAATGTATAAAATTCTCTTGAATGATTATGAATATCGTCAGAAACAAATCCTAATGGAAAATGCTGAACTTAAGAAGGTTCTTCAGCAAATGAAAAAGGAAATGATTTCTCTTCTTTCTCCCCAAAAGCAGAAACCTAGAGAAAGAGCAGATGATAGTACAGGAACTGTAAGTGGCTCTTTCCTCTCTACTATGGTTTCGGATTGCTAAATCGACAATTCAGACATTAGCTCGGTATTCCCAGGGGGGACACCCTTGGTAGTTTGGACAGGACGCTCACTGCTGTACTACCCCCCAGTCACTGTGACAACAACAAGAAAGTGTCCCTGTATGCTTCTAGCCGTGGCCTGGGAAATGATGGCGAGGACTTCGTCTCTGCCACACATTGTGACACGCACTTTATGAGCATTGTCTCATTTCATTCTTCTGATGCTTTTCATATCATAATTATTCTCATTCTATAGCTGAGGACACTGAGGCACACTGGTCTCATTAGCCTGGTATCACACGTGACAGAACTAAGATTTAAATCCGAGTCCGTCTCACCCCGGCGTCCATGTTTTTAGCCGCTGTGCTGAGTGTCCTCTCCATAGTTCAGGTGTTGTGCACTCAAACAGGCTTTACCTTCAGAGTGAAACACGTAGTAACTTTGGGAACCAACTAACCATTCAGTCCAGAAGTTTGCTGAATGTACGTTATGTTAAAGGTCCCTGGAAAGAAAAAGCTGAAAGGATTTTGACGTCTTCCCTTGTCTCAGTTGGGCTGTTACAACAAACTACCACAGACTGGGTGGTTAAGAGCAACAGAAATGTATTTTTTACAGTTCCGGCTCTGGGAGGTTCAAACGCTGGGTGCCAGCAGGGTCAGTGTCTGGGGAGCGGATGTCTTCCTGCTTGCACCTTGTACCCTCACCCTCCTGCGCCGGGAAGAGGAGAGCTCACCAGAGGCCCTTTCAGGGGCGCTCATCCCGTTCACGAGGACTCTGCTTTGTATGACCTCCTCACTTCCCAGAGGCCCCACCTCTGAATACTCGCACTTTGGGCATTAGGATTTCACCAGGAATTTGAGGGAACACAAACATTCAGTCCATTGCATCCTTCAGGAAGCTCTTTTGGGGAGATGGGTAGTTGTTACACAAGTAATTGTTACACGTGGCAGGAGCTGTAACAGGGTGGTACGACATGTGGAACGAAGTAAGTAAGTGTGGCAATCAGGGAAGGCCTCACAGAGAAGGGGACATTTGAGTTGGCTCTGAACAATACAGTAGGTGTTTTGGGGGTAGAAGCATGTGACGCAAGGGAAGTAATGCGTGCAGAGGTCTGAAAAAAACAAGTCACATAATGGTGAAAACTTCTTTGAACTTAATTGCTTTACATGTTTAAATTCTGGATTCAGGCAAGTGACTAAAATCTGAAAATAACGATGGGAAGTGCTGATTATCAGCAAGTCATCAGAACTTGTTTTTTAAACCTGTATTAGGGGATTATTTACCTTGTGGTATCACAGATCAGTCTAACTGATCAGCCCATCCCTCCTTCTACCTCTTTTTTCTTTTTTTACAAAAACATAACCTGAGTGTTCTTTTAAACCCCCGCTTCAGGACCTGTTTGACCTCCGCCTTTTCTCTCCAAGTCTGTCACTTTTTGTTGTGAACACGCAGGTACCTCTCCAGAGCGAGCAGTTTCCTCTACTCCCGCAGCCTGGGTTCTTGGCCCCACCGTCCCTAACCTTACCAGCTTGTGTTCAGCACAAGTAGGGAGTAAAGCAGGGAGACCTTTCTCAAGATGTTTAAATTCCCCTCTCCTCGCCACTACAGCCAGTGGGTAGTAGCCTGTATAATTCTTAAAAATTCAGGTGTTTACCTTTGGAGAAACAGTTATCTTTTAAGTATATTTCTTGTTTTTAAAAGATCTGTTTTTCTATAATTTTTTTCTCTTACAATTTAATTCAGTCCTTCCTTTCTTTTAAGGATTTTGGAACATTAAAGCAAGAGGGATGAGATTAACCTTATAATGCATAGGTAGCCTTCAGGTTTCATTAATTTATTATTGTGCTTAAGTATAGCCAAAACATATACCCAAAATTCAAGTTAATTTTTTATTTTCATTTTGTGGTTTCAGAGTTTCATTCAGTCTGGCCAGCATGAAGCAATTATTGTTAATTTTTTAAATAATGGACTTAACAGTATTCTGGCACACTTTAACACGTAGAAGGTGTAGCTCCTTGGAAGAATTACTGGCAAGTAGCTCCAGAGGCTTGATGGGCAAGAATCAGAGTCACAGTGAGCTCCGTGCTGGTCCTGGCCCCAGCCTGCTCCCCCTGGGAGACCTTGACCCCTGGCAGCCATTACCGACCTGGGGCTATTGATACAGCTCTCCCCGCTGAGTAGCTCCCTCATTCCTGCTGCATGATCAGCATTTCTTTCATCTTCAATCTGTTTTCTTTTTACCCCCAGCAGGATATTTTATTGTTCATAATAGGGAAGTATATCTCTGTCCACTTTCCTGGATGTTAACAACAAATTTATGCAGATATTATATACATATATTATAACATTATTATTTCTGTAGCTGCAGATTATTTTGACGTAATATATTTTAGTGGTGTTTCCCTATGTTCTTTATCCTGCTTTGATTCTGTGTGATTCTATGTCACTGGTTTGCTGTATTTTCCTATGATTTAATGTCTTTGTAGAGTAAAAAGAAAATCTCTAGTTTTATTTTTTTTAATTATATAAGAAAAATAGGATTCACGGTTGCTTTTACTTTGTAGATAACCTCACTGGTTTAACTGTTTTAAACAGAGTAGGATTGGAGAAGAGTTGATCTAACTTCAGATCTCAATTCTACCTCTTGGCTGCGTGATAGTGGACAGTGTCTCTACCTCTCTAAGCATCATTTTTCCCACATTGTAACATGATTTGAGGAGTCCTTAGCATGTGAGAGCTCTAACACAACACTGGGCAAGGAGTGAATAATTCTTCCTCACACGGCTCCGTGACTCTTGTCACTAACTGTATTTGGATTCAAATTCCATTTGAAGAGACTTGAATTGGAGAATTTCTATGTTTAATATTAGGTCATATATGTATAAGATACAGCCCAGAAATGATTTTGATAGGTATCTCTGATAATCAGCTTGATTACTGCTGCCTGAGTATCTAGAGCCATTTGAAGATACTAGTCTTTCCTTTTCATCTTTCTTCTTGTAGGTTATCTCTGATGCTGAAGAAGATGCTGGGGAACTGAGTAGGGAGAGTATGTGGGACCTTTCCTGTGAGACTGTGAGAGAGCAGCTTACCAACAGCATCAGAAAACAGTGGAGAATTTTGAAAAGTCATGTAGAAAAACTTGACAACCAAGGTAACTTACTGCCTCACTCTGAGTTGTGACACTCAGCTGTTAATTTTAGTCCCTTGGAAAGTCACGTGAGGGGCTGACCCTGAAGTACTTGAGCTCAGTTTGGTGGTTTGATAGTCAAGCTTCTGTCAAAGGGCACCTGGGTGGCTCAGTTGTTAAGCATCTGCCTTCGGCTCAGGCCCTGATCCCAGGGTCTTGGGATCGAGACCGTCATCAGGCTCTCTGCTCAGCAGAAAGCCTGCTTCTCCCTCTCCCTCTGCCTGCTGGTGTTCCCTCTCTTCGTTGTGTCTTTCTCTGTCCAATAAATAAAAATAAAATCTCAAAAAAAAAAAAACTTCTGTCAACTTCTAGAGGTGAGATTTGAACTTCACTGAGAAATATTTTGCCCCTCAGACTGAATCTTTCTCTAAAAAGAGGACACTACATATCTCCATCTATTCTGAGTGCAAGGTGTACAATTGAATAAAGTGAACTGAGTCTCTTACCGATCTTGGAAATTAAGAATTATTAATCGTGATGTGATATAAATATGAACCTGTTGGTTATTATTCCTAAATACTTGCATACTCCTAGGTTCCTAATAATTTATTTTTAAATTATTTTCAAAGTAATAGATGTTTAATAGAAAATATCAATTAGGAAGTATATGAAGTAGAATATTCAGGTTTCTGTTCCCTGTACATGACATTTAACAGTTTGGTGCTTATCTTTCTAGATTTTTCTGTAGGCATTTACAGAATATATATTTTTTAAAGATTTTATTTATTCATTTGACAGCACAAGCAGGGGGAGTAGCAGGCAGAGGGAGAGGGAGTAGCAGACTCCCCGCCGAGCAGGGAGCTCGATGCAGGACTTGGTCCCAGGACCCTGAGATCCTGACCTGAGCTGAAGGCAGACACTTAACCGACAGGGCCACCCAGGTGCCCACAAAATATTTATTTAAAAATATATAAAAAACTGGGTTGCGTGGGTGACGCAGTTCGTTAAGCGTCTGACTCTTGGTTTCAGCTCAGGTCATGATCTCAGGGTCATGGGATCAAGCCCCATGTGGGCCTCCATGCTCAGTGGGGAGTCTGCTTGAGATTCTCTCTCTCTTCCTCTCCCTCTGCCCCTCCTCTTGCTCGTGCACCTCTGTGTGCACTCTCTCTCAAATCTTTAAAAATATGTATATAAAAAAACAAAAATTGAATATTATGTATTTTTTCTACACTGCTTTTTTCATCTGACGGTGTATTATTTTAGACACCATTCCCTGTCACTGAAGATAGTATAGATCTACGTTGATGAATGTATTCTTAATATTTTATATTTGTTAAAGTTTGCATGCTTTTAAATCAAGAAAATGAAGGTTTCTTCTCAGTGAATGAAGTCTGTTGAAAGAAAATTTATTCTAAATGCCAAAGTCACAAAATCACTGTCAATTGTAATCTTTAGTAGTAAAGAGTAATTCACAAAATTTTGTACCAAAATTGATTTACATGAGATTTTACTGATTTCAGTCGCCATCTGTTAGTAAACAGCAAGTATGTTTGGACTTAACATTTGTTGAATTTAATACCAGAGAGCAAGATTTGTAGCACTGCATTGATCTTTGAAGAAGTGTCGAAAGTAGTTTATGCATTTGTTAATTATTTTTCTCTTTTGTGAATATAGGTTGTCCATTTTTTTAAAGATTTTATTTATTTGAGAGAGAGAGCACAAGCAGGGTGAGGGGCAGAGGGAGAAGCAGACTCCTTGCAGAGCAGGGAGCCCGATGTGGATTCGATCCCCGGACTCCGATGCTTATAGGTTGTCCGTTTTTAATTAGGACAGAGTCTTGAATAAACATGGATTACAAATTAAATGTTCATAATAGAACTAATAGTAAAGATATCATTTTACTCCAAAAATATTACGAATTTGTAGTTGTCATGAATTCCTATACTATATAAACTTAGTTGTTGTATTATTATAGCTTATGAAATTTTTAAAGGGCAAAGGGAATAAGTACCTTTTAGAAAATCTATGAAATTCTAGAAAGAAATTCTGAGAGCCTTGATTTTTAAATATAACAAAAAAACACCATAAACTGAGTGGTGTGAAACCTATGTCACATGACTGGTTTTATGTTAGTTTCAAAGGTACATCTAGAAGGTTTTAATGATGAAGACGTAATCTCACGACAAGACCACGAACAAGAAACTGAAAAACTCGAGTTAGAAATTCAGCAGTGTAAAGAAATGATTAAAACTCAGCAGCAGCTCTTACAGGTAAATGTGAGTTGCCTTTTCAAGCTGTTTTCCCATGAGAATGGCCAGGATTTTACTGAGCCTTACCAGATTTTTATTCCTGTATTTTAGAAGATCTGTGTTTGTCCCTTTTTTGCTCTCAGCTCAGGTTTTCGCTTGCTCACAGGTGCAACGTGTGCCATTCCTTCGGCGGTGCTCTGCCAGTTGGAAAATGAGAATCCTCCGTTGACTTTCTGATTTTTCACTTCTTTTCTTCCCCTAAAGTTTGACCCTGCTTCCCTTGCTTTAATTTTAACTGGGAGTGTTGCAGGGACCCTCTGGAACTTACTATGTTTTAAAATTTAATAGCAGCAGCTCGCTACTGCGTGTGATGATGACACCACCTCACTGCTACGAGACTGTTATTTGCTGGAAGAAAAGGAGCGCCTCAAGGAAGAGTGGTCCCTGTTTAAAGAGCAAAAAAAGAATTTTGAGAAGGAAAGACGAAGCTTTACAGAAGCGGCTATTCGCCTAGGATTGGAGGTATTTTCAACAAGTAGCTTTCCTTGTAGAGCTCTTCAAAGTTCTGGGAGGCCCAGCAGAATGCATCCAAGTCCTGCCTTTCATTGTTTCTTTGCTATCCAGCTTTTTCTCAAGTATTTTACCGGTCATCTGAAAAGTAACGTGAACTGGAAGGGATTGTAAGCGCATGAACCACTTTAGAAGGGTGTCGTTTTGCCCTTACCAGATTTGGGAATTGAAACTTTTTTTTTTTTTAGAAAACCATAAGCACCCATTATCCCCTTCGGGTTGGCTTTCTACTGGTAAGTGTTTAGCTTCCCCCAGGCGACCTCTCTTGGACATTTGTGATCTGTCCACTGTCAGTAGGGGTAGCATCAAAAGACAGTGCAACTGAGAGCATGTTTGTTGTTTTAAAAGGGGGGGTGGTGGGGAGTACAGAACGGAAGTTCCCCCTCCCCCGCCCACGGATGTGTGCAGACACCTCCTACAGCTCGCTTTTTAATTTAATGGTGTATTAACCTGCATATTTCCCTTGAAAATATTGTAGAGGTAATGTGTGAATGTGGTTTCAAAAATAAAAACCCTTACAGAAAGCCACAAAGTGAAAAAATATCACCCATTCTTCTTCCCAGTTTTATTCCTCAGAGGGAACCACTAAGTTTGTAATTCTTCTGGGAAGTACTATTTTAACTTTAATGCACTTCAGCCTTTTATCCTTGATAAGTCTGTTGCTTCCCCTGCTATGAAAGATAAAGAATTTGTATCCTTCTCACACCTCCCGTCTACACTGTTCCTCATCAATATACATGACTTCTTCATTATATTGTTACTCTTTTAAACTTTTTAAAAATGGTTTCTTCTGGTTGACTTTTTTTCTTTGAATAGTATATGTAATGCTTCTATTTCATGTTTGCTCACCTTGAAACAGTGTCAGTTTATTCCCACAATGAAAGATGAAGACATTCTTGGACTCACCCTTATTCCCCTTCTCTTGTCCCTCTACTTCCCAGTTTTTGTTTGTGCTTTTCTTTTTCATTGTCGAGTATTAGCCTGTAAAGTAATCCAAGCGTAAGGACTTTGAGCAAGATTGAGACTTAACAATTGAAGGAACACTGACAACATCATGATTCTGTAAATGTGATTCATTCTCTAACCTAGTAATACATTTGGCCCCTTAGGAAATACTCTGTTGTTAAGACTCTGCCACCTGGAAGAGACTTTCATATATCCCTGTGTGGTGAGTCCTTTGGCTTTCTTATAGCTTCCTTTAGGATTTCTTGAATCACATTCAGCTTATATCTCGTGTTATCTTCTGTCTTGGGTTCCTTTTTCAATTTGCTGTATTACCTTCTTGAGTAATTTTTTTCGTTAAGTATTGTGTGAGTGAAAAATATTCTGAATTCTAGAATACCCAAAAAGACATTCATGAGATTAGTTCGGCTGGATATAGAATTTAGTTTCTGACTTTTTCCCACAAAACTTTGAGTTATTCCATTTCTTTTGCTGTTTGGTTTTGCTAATAAGAAGCTGATTATTATATAACCTACATATACAGTACTTTGTGGATATCCTGCTTTGTTTTTTCCTTCTCTCCTTCTTCTCTCCTTTTTATATTCTTAAAGTTTCAAAATTTTGCTGGGATATATCTGGGTGTAGCTCCTTTTTGGCCTCAAGACACTGTATTTCTTCAATGTAGTGATATTTTCTTTGATTCTGTATTTTTTCCTTCTTTCACATGTCTTGCATTCTGGAACACTTTTATTAGACAAATGATTGGCCTTCTGACTACATCTATAGATTGACTTTATGTTCTGAATTTGGGGATATTCTCTCACTTTTAATTCTTCACTTCATCCACTGAGTTTTTGTTTCAGGCTTATCTTTTAAGTTCTCTCATGTCCTTGTTTCTTGCTTGCTCTTTTCTGAATAGCACTATATTATTTTACAGATGTTCGTAAATCTGATCATTTGTGTTAGAATTTTTTTTAAAGGGTCTTCTTGAACTATCTGTTATCTGTGGTCAGGTCTTTTTATTTTGGCTATTTTTCTTTCATGGTCTTAGTTTTCTTCAAATGTCTGGTGCTGCATGACTTTGTATTAGTATTTAGGAATGAAAGACCATGTTCTGTTTAAGTAGCTAGCATGGATATTCTCCACAGCTGTGAAAATCTGTCTTATCGATAGCTAACTTGAGAAGAAAACGAAAACAATCTGCACCAGTATTTTCTCCATTTTCTCCTCACTTCTGGGAACCTGTTTCTGGGTCCCTGTCTCCCAGCCTTTCCCAGGAGATAACTCTGGCTCCTTTGTCTGCCGCTCCCAGCTCTCTGCAGGAGAATCTGTCTATGGGGGCACTGGGGCCAGTGGGGCCAGGGAAGGATGGGAAGGAAGTGTGAGAGACCTGAGTGCTGAGGGAGAGTTTAGGATGGTCAGCTGTTGGGAAGGGGAACGTCTGACATGTGCCCTCTTGTGGTTTCGTGGTGGTGGCTGCTACCGCTGGTATGAGAGGCTGAGACCGATGCCTGAAGTCACAGCTCCTTTTTCTCAAGTGATTCACTTGCAGTGGGTATTTTTCTGTTGCAGTAATTCTCTATTTACAATAATCTGTATGTTCAGGAGTTATGCTAATATGCTGTTTTTTTGCACTGTCCATTTGCGTTTACTCAAAACGGATGTGAAAGTTGTGATGAGTTGGTTTATTAGGTGAAGTGGGTGATTTTTTTATTTCTTAAATATAATTTTCTTAAATGAAATTTTTCTTAGTTTTCTAGGTTAATTCATTTGACTTACAAAATCTATATGATAGCCAGAAAACAAACACCAACAACTACAGAAGTCATGGGAAATGCCACCAATGTGAATGTTGAAATATTGATCAGTATTTCTTTGGTTTGCTTGTTATGATAGAGAAAGGCATTTGAAGAAGAAAGAGCCAGTTGGTTAAAGCAACAGTTTTTAAATATGACTACCTTTGACCACCAGAACTCAGAAAATATGAAACTTTTCAGTGCCTTCTCAGGAAGTGAGTACTTCATTAACCCTTTAATCTGAAAATGCATGTAAATAAAATAGTGTCAATTATTAATATAAAACTTTGGAGATCACCAAATATTTTTAAAACTAGATCCGTAGATGTTTATGGAATATGCATAGGAGATGGCGAGGTTAGCTAGACTGGAGTCGGGCTGGAGTGGACACCCACATTACCTTGTTCGATCTCAGACCTCACTCCCCTGCAGGTGATCATCATAGTTAATAACCTTCACCTTGTTTGATACCATACGGACTGCCTTTTTTCTTTTTTCTTTTCACAGGTTCTGATCGGGACAGTCTTACAGTGCACTCAAGGCCACGGCAAAAGAAGCCTCACGGTGTGTCTAACGGGTCTCCAGTTTGCACATCCAAACTTACTAAGTCTCTTCCTGCTTCTCCTTCTACTTCGGACTTTTGCCAGACACGTTCCTGTGCGTCTGAACATAGGTATTGGTCTGTAGGTGGTCTTTGCACGTGTCTGTTCCACTGCTGGAGGTGCACTGCCGAGGGCGAGTTGGCATGTCTGTCGTGTCAGCGACGCTGGTGGCTTTGGAGAGGAATTTAGTAGATTGATCATTCATTCTGCAAATATTTATTGGGTGGCCATTATGTCCTTACATATGTAAGGACACCTGTTAGGTACTGGGAATATAGTAGCGAACAAGGTAGTTCTGGTCCCTGTCTGCTGGAAGCTAAATCATATGATGTTATTCCTTTCATGTCACATCCAAAATACAATTTAAAATACAATCTTATTTACAGGTATCACTTAGTATTTTGAATTCTTTAATTTTGTTAAATAGAAGGATATTTTCACAGTCTTTGTGGAGTATATATTTCAAAATTTCTTTTGCTGTGCCCATTTTATTGGTGTTGAAGGGCAGAGAACTGAGAAAAATGTCCTCATCGTGACTGGTGAAGATCTGTGCCCAAGGATGACAGGATCAAGAAAAGTTGCTCCCCAGGAAACCCATATATTTCTTTTTTTTTTTTTTAAACCCATATATTTCTGTTAACTGATGCATTTTGGTATTTTTCTCTATCTCAAGTTGTTAAATCATTTTCTAAGGTATAATACCGATATTTTACCTCAGAGCCTATTCCAAGATTAATTAGCTAAGCACATAGAACATTCCTAGTGAGAGAGGAATAGAAAAGAGCAAAGGTCTTTCCTCTTAACCAAAGTAGGAGATGGCGGCATGGGGTCCTGCGTGTTTGGCACGTGTCCTAGAGAGCAGGGGTCAGGGCTCCGGCACACTTGACCTGTGGTAGTGAGAGGATGGTGTGGACCTAAGTGTTGAAGAAGCCCACTGGCCCTTGGACCAAGAATTGTTAAATAAATGAATTTCAAAACAAAAATATGAAGCTTAAAAAGGACAAGACACTATATATATTGATCTGTAAAAGGATTGGGACTCTAAACACCGAGGGGCAAAAAAGAGCGTGGGGAAGAGTCCTCCAGACAAGTGTAGGGATCCCTGAGGTAGGACGCTGGTGTGTTTGTGGAGGGTGAGTGGTGTTAGTGAGCAAGCCCAAGGGGTGGGAGGGGATGGTGGAAGGTGATCAGGGGTCACATCCTATAAGGCCCTGGGTGAGTAGATGAGGATACAAACTTTATTATGTAAAAGTTCAAATATACGCAAATGTAGAGAGAATAAGGTCATGATACCCTATGTACCCATCAGCCAGCTTCAGCAATTACCAGCTCATGCCGTGTTGTTCATCCATAACCCCACGCTTCTGCCCCCACACACATACATGTACTTGACATTTCATTTGTGAAGTATTTTAGTCTGTATTTGTAGGTCAGATACTGTTCTGAGGGCGACAGGAGAAGCATCGGAGACGTGTAAACAGGAGAGTGAAAAAACAAAATCTGTTTTGAAAAGACGACTATTTTCTTATGTGGGAAACAGACTGTAGGAGCCTGTGCTATAAGCCAGGAGACGAGGTTAGGAGGCTTCCGGAGAGTCTCGGTGAGATGGTCACAGTTTAGACAAGGGTCGTACCGTGAAGGTAGACATGACTGGATTTGGAATATATTTTGCAGTTTGAGCCAAAAGATTGACTAACGGGTTGAGTTTGGGAAGTGCAAGGTTGATTTACGGTCAAAAGATACTGTAAGCTATGGGGCGCCTGGGTAGTGCAGTCGTTAAAGCATCTGCCTTCGGCTCAGGGCGTGATCCTGGCGTTGCGGGATCGAGTCCCACATCGGGCTCCTCCGCTGGGAGCCTGCTTCTTCCTCTCCCACTCCCCCTGCTGTGTTCCCTCTCTCGCTGGCTGTCTCTGTCAAATAAATAAATAAAATCTTTAAAAAAAAAAAAAAAAGATACTGTAAGCTCAGAGTATTTTCTTATGCAGAATGTTATTAAACTCCCAGATTTGACCAGTCAGAACAATCTATATAAATAACACAAATTCTAGTCACCATTTTCAAATAATGCATTCTGTATCCAAGAGAGAACACAGAAGTTGCCTCGATTATTTTTATGTCTCTACAATTCTTACTTTTTAATCTACTTATTTTTAGTTAAGAAATATTTGACACAATAATTCATTAGGACATTATTTTGTGCTTAATAGAGTCCAGTATTTAGTACCTACAGCACAGGGTGTTCTGAGATTTCAGCAATCGTATGTATACAGCACTTAAAACAGTGCTCGGTCCATTATCGGCCTTCAGTAGCAGGCTGTAAGAATAAAAATGCATGTAAACATTATATGGATTATAAAAGTGCTTTTTCTCTTGCATGTATTCCGAGGGCTAAACAACACCAGTGGCATAGAAACAGAATTTTAAGCGTAAAGAAACTCCATTGAGCTATTCGTGTTCATGGTCCTTGGCCTCTGAGGATAAAACATAGAGAAGAGTTGTATTACTGGTTATCAGGAGAGAAGCTGTGGAGCTTGACATAGTTCTCAAAACTTTAAGTTATTTGGTAAATTTGGACTCCTCATTCTTGAAGCACCTTGGGTCTGGGTTTGTGATAAGATCATAGGAAAATGAATAGGAATATTTATAGCTAATTTCTACAGCAACAACCTCATTGCTTCTTCACCGTAGAATGGAATTTTACACAAAGTAGTTCAGGTACAAAATTACGGAAAGAATTTAGTTGCTCGTTGGTCTCAACTCGTCTGAGATGGCAGGATTTCTGAGGGCTGAATTATAAGCAAGTTCCTTTTTTAAGTATTGGCAAATAAGTGTAAGTAAAATTTTTAATTGTTTTGGGTTTCGATTTTTAGAATTAAAGCAACTTAATTTTTTTTTTTTAGGATTGCTACATTGAGGTTGAGTTAGTAGAACAAAGTCACAAAAAATGCACATTTAGGGGAAAAATGTACATTTGTGGAAAAAATTATATAAGGTATTCAGTTGATAAAAATGTATCATTTGTCGACTTAACTCCTTAGATTTGAAAGTAATCATTTAGGCAGATTTTTTTAAAAGATTTTGTTTCTTTATTTGAGAGAGAGCGAGCATGAGTGAGGGGGAACAGCAGGCAGAAGGAGAAGCAGACTGCCGCTGAGCAGGGAGCCTGACTTGGGGCTCCATCCCAGGACTCGGGATCATGACCTGAGACGCTTAACTGACTGAGCCACTCAGTCGTCCCAGATTTTTTTGTTTGGATGCTGGTCGCAGAGCATACCTCTCAGATTGTGCCATTGAAGGGTAGCAGCTGTGCCTGTGTTCAGACACTAAGATTGTTAAAGCGAGCATTGGTTTAAGCGCTTAATGTGTGTTAACTCAGTTCCACCCAGCCCTGTGAGATAGATACTATTATTATTTCCATTTTACAGCTGAGGAAGTTGAAGAACACTGACACAGTGAGCTGAACGGTCCAGCTGGGGTGAGCCTAAGCCATCTGACTTCAGAGTCTGGACCCCTTAACTGCTTTTGTAGGCGCTCATTAAATAGCTGTGTGGGTGAACGGCTGGCTAGAGGAAGGCATACATGAGCAAGTGGATGTGTAAAGAAGAAAACAATAAAGAGATTATAAAATAGTGGCAGGAAGATGGGGACATCAGGGGGCTCGAGCTTTCAAAGCCCATGTGTTCTGTCTGGCTTAAGCTTCAGTTGCCTAGAGAGCTTCAGAGTAGACCAAAGAAATAAGTAAGATAAATAGATGGGTAAACAGATAAATAGGTGGAGAGATAGGTTCCTAATCTGTGTGTCCTCAAAATGTACTTAGCATAGGACAAGGGGGCCATTTGAATTGAGACCTTCAGGCAGAGCTTAAGTATAAAGGAAGGAGGAAACGATTATTAAGATCTTTCTTTTCCCAACAGTTCCATCAATGTACTGAATATAACTCCTGAAGAAACGAAACCAAATCCGGTTGGAAGAGAAGGTACAAATCAGAAGTGGAGCATGGCCTCCAGACCTGGGTCACAGGAAGGTTGCCACAGTGGACGCTCCTCGACCTGCACAAACTCCCACGTAGAGAAAGATGACTTGCCGTAGACGTGTGGACCGGAACCGTTCTCATTAACACGTTCATCACGTGTCACATCTGAGTTGAAACAGGGTGTGTCATAAAGTCAATCGTCTCTAATAATTTAAGATGGTCTGAGGTGTTTGTGTGGACTTTCCTGTTCCTCCCCCAAAGAGCTAAAATGTTAAGTCTATTTAAAAGGATATAAAAGCTTTGGATATGTATTTTTAGTAACAGAAGCATCTGGTTCTGTGAATAAAGGAATGTATATGTTTGGATGGAAACAGAAGCACTAGAATGAGTTTCCTCTTATAGGTATTAAAAATAGCACTTTTAGGAAACTGATTATTGTAAATGTTTAATTTTGTCTCCTATATAGTTGGCATTGGAAGTTTAGCCTTTACTTGAATGTATACTGTAGATTTTTAACAAAGCAAGTTCTATATTTATTATGTTTAGTGTGATTTGAAATTTCCTCTTTCATATGTTTTAAATAAAGTGAAATTTATGTATGTTTTGTACATAGATATACATGATTATGTTAAGAGGCTTTAAGATTTAAAAATTTTACACATCCATAATTATAGTATTTCATGCCAATAAAAATTTTTTAGTGGTATTCTGTTTACAGATGTATTAGAGCCATTGCCACATTATGTTTAAGAATTTTTTGAATGCATCTGAGCAATAAATCCTCAAAAGCTATTCCATGAAGCTGACTTCTTTAGATAATTATCATTGCTAACATTACATTTTTGAGATTTCTACAGCAGTAGACTTTTATATATGTCGGATATTATAATTTTTCAAAGGACTTTTGTTGATAGGGTAGTAGAGGCAAGATAACAAAAGTACCTTTGAATAAAACAATTTAAGAATATTGGTTTAAGATCTTGGGATGATAGAAGATCTTTAAAGTATCTGAATGGTGATATTTTCTTTACTAGATGGGGACCAGTGGTGCAACATCTCTACCGGCTTGGGCTTGGTATAGTTGCCAGTAATTTGGGGTGTTCGCTGCTAGTGATAAATCTGACAATGCATCTGACAATGTAAATAGCATCCGATTTTATCTAAATATTATCCTACTACTCTGGAGAGACTTGTGTCATCTCGCTCTCAGAACTGATTGCATGTTTCTTCGTGTTGTTCTTGACGATGATAAACGTAGGCCCAGGCTCTTTCCCAGAACTTTTACAGGAAGCCTCCGCGCCTAACCCCGTGTGTGCATAGAAGCCTGCACAGATCAGCCTGGCTAGATCCTGCAAAGTTCGTCTGCCTTCCCGTTCGCTAGTAAGTAGTTCAGCCGCAGACATACACTCACCCTGTATGGCTGTTCCATTTAAATTCATCATAGTAAAAATAGTCTTATTTTTGTCATTCATTCACTATATGTAAGTTTGTAGCAGCAACCGTTTTTTCAGGGCTGATAGACTATCACTGAGTATCTTACAAGACGTTAGTGAAAACTACCTGTAACAACCACATTTATAGTCTCGAGAAGCTGGCTCTTAAAAGCAAAGCATTCACTCACGGCCTTCAGTTTGATGCATGGTCACTTCTTCACAGTTTAAAATATTAGAAATGATATAAAATTTCCAAGATTGTACCATATTCCAAAGGAAGAAACAGCTGAGCTTTAATTTTTTTTTCGATTGAGCAGTCACATGATCGAAGAAAGGCAATCGAGGGGCGCCTGGGTAGCGCAGTCGTTGGGCGTCTGCCTTTGGCTCAGGGCGTGATCCCAGCGTTCCGGGATCGAGCCCCACATCAGGCTCCTCCACTGAGAGCCTGCTTCTTCCTCTCCCACTCCCCCTGCTTGTGTTCCCTCTCTCGCTGGCTGTCTATCTCTGTCAAATAAATAAAAAATCTTTAAAAAAAAAAAAAAGGCAATTGAATTTTAAAAATAGTCCATGATAAATTTTCAGGAATTTTTGTCACGTTTCCATGATATACTTTGCCAGAAAAGAACGTTTTAATGTTTAAAGTAAATCTTAGTCCAGGGATTAATGCATTCCGTGACAGTGGATTTCTACAAAGGAGCATCTGTTTTTTTGTTGCATTTCCATTTTAAGTTGGTTGAATCCTCATATTGGAAGGAAAAATTCCTTGAAACCTACTTCGAAGTCTAAGGTGTGGGGGAAAAAAAAGTGAAATGAAAGCCAGGTTCCTTGTACTTTGGATAAAAAGTCTGCGTAGATCTGCTAGAAGTTGTATGTTTGACCTGGCAGCATCCATTTTGCTTTACTATAAATTCCAATTCCAAAGGGATTCCCAGACGTGCTAAACTTCCCAGATTAATAGAATGGTTTCTGTGTTGGAAAACTCCTGACATCACACCTACAACTCCTAGGATTTTGCTTTCCTTCCCTTTCTTTGGGTATTTGCGGTGTACTTACAATCTAGCTACGCTGAGGTCTTAACGTTCAGCCATGATTAGACGGTGGTACCACAGGGAACCTGAGCTTTCAAGTCCTCGTCATCTCAAATGTTTTCTTGTTCATCAATATGTAAATCTGGAATCTTGTACCTCGTTTGTTTTTCCATGTCATCCATTTTTCCTTTTTTCATTTTTAATTTTCAAACAAAAGTGGCAAAGAAAATTTAAGAGAAAAATTTTATTTCCTACTCTTAAAACTTTTGTATCTTGAATTTATGATGATGAGAACTTAGAAGAATCATCATACCAGAAAATTAAGATTAAAATTTAACTTAATAAGTAGGTTGTTTTTTTTAATAGAGGCAATGTATGAAATGTTTAGATTTGCAGAATAGTCCACAGCAAATTGTCTTCCTTATGGTATAATTAAAACACTTGTTACTTAAAAAGAGTTCCATGTTTCCTACCTTAGCTTACCAGACTTGTGTGTAGGTTTGTGGTAACATGGCTTTTGTAGGAACACACGTTCGCAGTGCGTGACAGGAGGCCAGGAGGTCTTGCGTGTGTATGACCGGAACAGTGTAAGCCAGCAAGCCCATCGTGTGATTGCCCTGTTGTAAGGATCTTCAAAGTATGTTTCGAGGTTGGGTTTAAGGTAAGTATGGATCACGAAGGCTAGTCAGTGCACTTCTCCCTGTATTTGTCATTAATTTGTGTCAATCTTTTCATAAGCATTTACGAAGTACCCGTTGTATGTCAGGGCTCATCACTACATTCTCAGACGCTGGGGGCAGGAAGACAGCTAAGTGCACATACTCCGCCACCAAGAGCCTCGGAGGCGAGTGGAAGACTGGCTATGTAAACCTGAATGAGAACAAAGAATGGTAAATGGTGTTCAAGCATTCGGTCTCTGCATAGAGCTTGGACTGAGTTTTCTGTGCGTGACAGTGACATGGCTGGGCTTCCAGTTCAAGAGTCTTTACATTTTTTCCTATGGGAAGTACTGTGTAATTTAACATTGTTTTGCTGGGTTTTCATTTTGTTTTCTACAATCAGAATACTGTCCTGCAGGGACGCCTGGGTGGCTCAGTTGGTGAAGCGTCTGCCTTTGGCTCAGGTCATGATCCCGGAGTCCTGGGATTGAACCCCGAGTCGGGCTCCCTGCTTGGCAGGGAGCCTGCTTCTCCCTCTCCCTCTGCCTGCTGCTCCCCCTGGTTGTGCTGTCTCTCTGTCAAATAAATAAATAAAATCTTAAAAAAAAAAAGCAATATTAGATTTTCTCCCCACAAGAACATGTGTTACTATGTAATAGAAAATGCATTTGTAAAGATTTGGGACATGTTGATAAGGATACTATAATAGGTTATTCTAGTCATTTTCTAAATATATTTTTCAGGATGGATATAAAAATGGAGTGTACTGTTGATAAATTATTTGATCAATATAAAAACTATTTCACTTGACTGGTTAAGATTTTAAATTCTTAACATTTACACATAACTGAATTCAGAGGGCTCAGAAGGTACTGTAATGCCAGTGATTAAGTCCCTGGTAAAGGTCCGCCTAGTATTATATTTAAGATTCAGAAATATCTGTACCTAGTATGATGCTTGACGCATGGTAAGAAGATAATTTGTTAATGAGAAATAAAAAATAAATTTAGCACATTGCCTCATTGGCATGAATACACTATCAAATTCTCAAGCGTGTAAAAACCTTGTTTTATGATTTGGGTGGGGGTTGGAGCCCTACTTCTAACCCCATCTAGCTTAGTTCTTTGTGCAAACTATTAGGATAGAATGGGCCATGTTACAGATAAAAAGCACGAAGTCAGTGTGGCTCAATACAACAATTTAACTCCTGCTCGTGGAATTCTTGCTGACGTGGATTGGGCAGTGCTCGTGTCTAGGTGTGCCATCTGGAGCCTGTGGCCTCCGACGTCAAATCAGGAAGACTGTGGATTAGCAGGTGGTGCTGGCTATTTTTACAGACCAGACCTGAAAGAGACCCGCCTTCCACCTACATTGCTTTGTCCAGAACCTAGACATATGGAACCAGCCTAACTACCAGCAAGACTGGGAGCCGTGGACCACGCAGCCGTGTGCTGGGCGCTGACCGTCTGCTACCTGACGCAGGTGCGTTTGATAGCCCATCCCTTCGGTCATTTACTTAAATAACCGGCGAAACCTATTACCTGGTGTGAGGGATTTATCACTGATTATGAAAGAGATATTCTTAATTTTGGAAAGGAACGTATTTTAAGGCTGCTTTTACCTTCCTTAACCTTTTCCTTATCATGAAAAGTTTTGAAGTGTCCAGATGGTAGGTTTACACAGTTACTAAAATGCTCTATGTTGCACAGAACATTCACGTTCTCTTTTGGTTACTTGAATAACAGAATATTAACCTTCCTATTTTTAAAGAGTTAGTAACAGACTCAGAACCCAAGACACATAGCTAATAATTGGTAAAATTGGAACTTAAAACCCAGATCTTTTGATCCCTAAATATCCAGCTTATTCCCGATGGCTACGGTGCTTTTCGGTATCCCTTTTTAAGTGAAATTGTTCAATTCTCAATCCATAATCTGCCACTCTGTAATTTTCTGCACCAAAGGTGTTGATCATTCAATTTAGGTGCAAGGCTCGCTCTTGTTTTTGGGAATGGTTATGGCAATCCCATTCAGAATTGGACATTTACCTTTTCAAGGCTGGGGAGTTAAGGATCTAATTGAAACAGCTCACAGCACATAAAGGCCACTGAGGAATCCCAAGATCTGCCTAGACAGCCTGCTTTGTCTGCGCTGTCTTTGCTCACTCTTGCTGTGTTCGTGTCTGTGTGCCATTTCCCTCTGTGACTACAGTCACAGTAACCAGAAGCACTTTTATTGTGCACAGGTAATCAAGAGAATTTTTAAATGTCACTGTGGTGAAACGGGCATTCGTGGCGCAGTTCTAACCAGCAGTGGTGCAAAGCAGCGGGAACGTCACGGGTCCGGTTGCACCCCCTCTGCTCTGCCATCTTAGCAGGAGAGCCGTCATAGTAGGCAAATCCATGAAAATGATTGTATTAGCATAAAGCTTTCGTTATGGCCCCTGAAATTGAATTTCATGCAATTTTTACATGCCTCGAAATAATCTTTTGGAGGTGACAGGAATGGGCTTGACCAGGCATGGGGTCACCATCCCAGCTGCTAGACTGGTCCCAGCATGTCCAATCCCATCATAGCAAACTTATGCCTGACCCTGTGTATAAATGACAGAAACCCAATCGGAAGTAACTTAGGCAAAAGGAGAATTTGGCAGCTTTTCTTACAAACCACGGGAAAAACACTGGTGACGTGCTCCAACAGAACAGGGTGCCTAATCTGTAGTTGGAAATACAGGGCAAAGGGTCCCTCCCATCAAGGAGTCGGCAAGGCCGATGGAGGCTGCCAGGACCCCAGGGCCATGTGAGCACGTGAGCAGAAACCCAGTCCTAGAGACCAGGCCAGTGGTTCTCATCCACAGCTATGTGGCAAGAAATGAGTGACAGTAAGGTATTAATGCTTGCAAATGAATTCCTTTTCTCAATGTTGCTTAAGAGCATATTCAAGTGTAACCCTATTGTCATTCCCACACACTTGCGCCTCATGAGGTTTCTGGAGAACAATGGAGGCCTGTTGGAAAAAAACTACTAGCCTGGCAGCAAGACTGCGATCAAGAGAAGCCCCACAGCACTAGTCCTGCAGGAGCGCAGAGCTCCCTACCCGAGAGACAGTGGAGCACGTACAAGTGCCCCCAGGCTGCCAGTGGGCTGCTCATGTTGGGCAGTTCGCTCCAGAATGAGATGGTTCTCAACCTACGGTTGAAGTTCATCACTTCTGCCTCACGTTCACCGAATATTCTTCCCATTGAGGTTTGGAAAGAGTCCTCCAAAGCTTTTCTCCTGGCCTACATTTTCTTCTGGAATTCCTCGGAAAAGTGGTCTGACCCATTGCTGGCTGACCCTGGGCAGGGGAAAGAGATCCGAGGCAAGGTCCCCAAAGCCAGGGTATTGGGATTCTATTATTTACTTTCTGGAAGCTGCCTGTGCATGCTGCCTTCTTAGGAGATGTGAGAGCGAAGTAAAGCCAGAAGAATGGGGGCAGTGGTGTGATGGCAGGTGACAGGAGCAGCCCTGATGATTCTGCCTTTAAAGCCCACTTTTTGTTCTGTCAATACGAAGAGGGGAGAACGGCTATCAAACAATCACCTGGGCAGAAATCCTATCTTCAGCTCCCCAAAGCCGAGTATGTTTTCAGAGGCTGAACTGTTACATAACTGGTTTGATTCCATATCTGGGGAAATGGAGGGAGCACTGGCTCCGTTTGGTGAGGCTTGTTCTGGGAGCCTGGTTTTCTTCTCTCCGCCAGAGCAGGACAGTACTTTATGACATCTCTGTGTTGGCAGAGTTCTCTGTCCCAGCTGCCACCTGCTGCAGCTAGAGAGGAAGCCCAGGAGGGGAGGGTGTCTGAGGAGCCTGCAGTAGAAGGGCTGGGCCCCAGGGGTCCTGCAAGGTGGCTTGAGCTCCAGTTCCAGGGACTGGGCATCTGAGCTGCTCCTCGAACCTGTGGACCCAGGAACGGGAGCTGCAGCCTGTGAGATTCAGCCCTGGACGCAATGGATCGCTTGCCTGGGGAGTAAAAAAAGCTCTTTATCCTCCTCTGCACCTGGGGACTTAACTTTTTCTCTTTCAAAGAGAAGAATCCTAACGTGAAAACTCTTGCTTTAGGTGAGTTACTGAAAGAGGCGAAAACAAAATCCCCAACAGGATTCCAAAAGAATTCTCATTTCTCGTTTATTTTCTCCCAGGGCACTGCATTTTCACCTTGTCCTGTCCCCCAACTGTCATCTCTAAATGTTTCCAGTTCCTGTGTTCAGGTTTGGAGAACCTATCACCCCCTGCCCACAGGCGTCTGGGCACAGGCTTGGGTGCAGGGAGGGGGCAGAGCAGGGTGCCCCGGCAGTCCAGGGGTCAGTCTGCCGTTCTAGGATAATACAATCAAAGGATGCCAACAGGAGGCATGTGATTCTCTTATGTTTGAGTGTGTACTCTACAAACAGCCAATGTCTGCACGGATAAGGAAAGGGCAAGGCAAACTGTGTGATTAATCAAAACATTCTTACTGTTTGCTCAGCCAGGTCAAAATCAGATGACCATCTTCTGTGGGATCAAGTATAAATATCCGAGTCTTACAGATTGCTTCTGTGTCCTAACCCAGCTCAGGGCTCAGTCTCTGGAACTGATCAAGAAAGCAGCAGTGTGCCCATCAGAAAGTGTTCGGTCTTTATAAAGTTCGGGTCAGAGTATCTCTCCAAACAGTGTCTTACAGAGAGATAATCATCCCACCAGTTCTGAGAAATGTAGAAAGAATCTTCATTTCAAGTGACTCATTTAATATAGAAGCAAACTATTAAGTTGTCTGTTTTGAAATCTCAGTGTATAAAATCTTCAAATGGCTTCTAAACGAGTGTTCAGCTCTGTTATGCCATGTGAAGAGCACTATTAAAGGTTCTAAATGCATAAAGAATAATGGGCTCATCCTCCCACTCCTGAACACTTAGAGCAGAGTCTGAGATCCTCTACCCCTTTCTCAGTGTCTCCTGCATAGGGACAGTGTCACCCTGGAACAATTCCAAGAAAATGCTCCTTTCCCATCTCCTGTTGGAGATGGTGCAGGGACAGGTTGGTTATGGACTGTATTCCAGTCCTGGCCCTGTCATGGCCAAGTTGTGTGCCTTTGCGCAAGTTGTTCAACCTCTCTGAGCCTTGTTTTTTTCAACTGCAGACAAGACAATTCCAGCTCAGTCCTTGATGGACAAGATCGAGACCATGTCACTTGAAGAATCATCTAGTTCAATGTCTCCTCCATCGAGCTGCCCATACTCCTAGCTCTGAGGTTTCAACATTGATGCAGGACAGCCAAACATAAGGAGGTACAGTGCTTTCAAGTTGAAAAAATTTGCAAATGTAGCTTCAAGACTCTTGCCCACAGCAATCACAAAACATAAACTCCAGTTAGCATTAATATTCCTTGCTAGAGAAGAACAGACTGAGATGAGGAGAGGTCAGGTAATCTACTCCTGAGCACACGGCTGGTACGTGGCATAAGAAGAACCCAGGCCTCGTGGCTCAGTTGGTTAAGCATCCGACTCTTGATTTTGGCTCAAGATCATGGGATCAAGCCCAAGTTGGGCTCTGCACTGGGGGAAGAGCCTGCTTAAGATTCTCTCTCTTCCTCTGCCCTCCTCACCTCTCTCTCTCTCTAAAAATAAAAAAGAAGAATCCAGGCCTTTAATTCTGGGTATTACAGATTTTCTACCAATTCCCCCCAAAAGACAACCGGGTCAGACCAGCATGGCCCAGCCAGTTTAACCAGTGTCCCCTAGGTGGTGGTGGCCTTTTCTTCTAGAAGCCTTCATTTTCACCCAGGCAGAACATGAAGGGAAATTGGCATTGCTGAGCAATGTGGATCTCACAAGATTTTATTTCAGTTCAAGGGGAGATGAAGGTCAAAGGATTTGACCTTGCACCCCTATGCCCCCACAGCATCCTCACCTCCACAGTTGGGGCTCCTACAGTCCCCTTTCTCTGCCTCAGCCCAGAGCCAAGTAAGCCAGAGGGAGGGAGGGAAGAGCACCTGCGATGTCCCACATAAACTCTGAAGTGGATTCTCTCCTCCCAAACCAATGACTGTAATCTGACAGCCAACCACACCCAGGAGAGAGGGACAACTTCAGATTCCCAAAAAGGAGGCCCCCATCTGGCTGGAAGGGGGTGGGAGTTGCCTTGAAGCTGCATTTGTAAAGCAAGCATGCTGTTTGTATGATGTGACAAACTGTGTGCAGGAAAAAGAAGACAAAGACAGTGACCAGAGAGACTTCAGCATTCTTGCAGGTGCACAAGATGGGCCCTGAGACCTAGTCCTGCTGTAGGGAGCTCACAGCTGGAGGCAGGAGACCACACAGGATGTCAAACAGCTGCAGGGAGAAGCTTGGGAGATGCGGGGCAGGAGCTGGAGCCACACCACGTGGCAAGATACTCTCTTAAAAACCTGCTAGTTATGTAAAGCTAACAGTGAGACCAATTTTCCTTTCCTCCCCACCTCACTGGCCACTGCCGCCTCCTTGCTCCCTGTGAAGGGGCAACTTTAGCTTATGTGCCCCCAGCTGAGATGAAAAAGACAAGCTTCCTTAGGGCTAGATTAACTGGTTTATCAAGCCAAGAGGAAGCCAGGCCTGGTTTTTAAGGGCACTCTCTGCCCTTTAGCCCTTCTGTCTTTTCTTGCCATGGGCCAGTTCAACACCAGGCCTGATTTCTCAGATAGCATTGCTCAGTTTGTTAAATACACACTCACCATTATAATGTTGGATAGAGGAGAACAAACATTAGATGAAAAATACTTTAAACATGTGCTTATCTTCGAATGGTGGGATTAAAGGTCTTTATGATTTTCTGTGCTTTCATTTTTTTTTTTTTTACAATGAATAAGCATTCCTTTGGAGAATAGAAAATAATTGGTGTTGCGAACAAAAAGCCAACATGAGTGGAGGGGAATATGGATGGACAGGCAAGGCTGTGAGAAAATGGAAACCCCAAACCAAACCAAACGCAAACCAAACCTCAGAAAACAAGGGCCGGTCCCCGAAGGGAGCGCGTTCCCTCCGCATCCTGGCTTCGCAAGCCTGCGGCCCCTCCTGCTGCCGCGCTCCGCCCTGCGGGCCCTCACCTGCCCCGCGCCTGCCCCGCGCCTGCCCCGCCAGAGGGCGCCCTGGGGCCGCCGCGCCGCGTGCTCGCCCTGGCCGCTCACAGCCCGAGCCCCGGGCGAACCGGCGCGGAAGCGAGGCACCCGGCACGGCGAGTGGACGGCAGACGCGCCCCACACCTCACCCCGCCGAACACAGGTAACCGCCGTCCGGGCCCAGGGCCGTCTCCGCCCCCAGTGCCGTTCCAGCGGCCGGCGGACCCGGGCTGCCGCGGGCGCCTCTGCCCCGGGCTCCTGCCCCGAGTCTCCCTCCCCGCGCGCTCTCGCCTCGCGCCGAGGCAGCCCGACTCACCTCTGCGCCCCCTCGGCGCACCCAGGGGAGCTCGCGACTGGACCCCGCTGCTCCCAACAGTGACTGCTTTGGGCCTTTGCACTTGAAAAAATTAGGGAAGTAAAACATACACAGTAATATGTAGTTGTGAAAAAGGCAAGTCATGTCTGTGTATGTTAAAAAATGAGCCTCCCTTCACCACCACCTTACCAACTCCCCTCCATAAATAACTAGTAATAGGTTCTTAAATGCACTTCTGTACGTGTAATAAGTCTATCGTTGTGGGTATCCGTGTGTTTGTCCATCCAGCCATCCATCTATTCATCCATGCCGGGAAGAAGATTCATCAAAATGTTAACGGAGGTAATCTGTAGGTGGTAGAATTAGAACGATTCTTCTTTTCTGAATGTTCTACAGTGAAAATGTGTGTGGGAGAAGAGTTGTTACCATATTTGAATCCCATCCACTCTTAAGGCTGCCCTGACCTCTACGTAAAGCGGACTCATTGCCGCTGGCAGCTCTGAGACCTGCGTGGAGAGAGCTGTCATTATCCCGTCCCAGCTTCACCACGCAGCACTCCGGGTGCCCTAGTAACAGAACCCAGGGTTGCGTCTTCGGGATTAATGACTATAATGGACTTGGCTACTGCTTACATAGTTACCAGTTTCAAGAGTCTATTCATCGGAAAATGTTTGCTGCTGGCTTCTGGGAAATAGCAATAGAATCACGATGATGGTTTTATCAAAACTCTCTGGATTAAGAACCTATTCCAAGGGCCCTTTTTTTCCTTTGTGATTCTCGAAAAGTGATTTTGAAAATTGTCTTTGATTCTAGAGGCCAGAGAACCCAAGTTCCGATTTAAACGCTGGTTCTAACCAACCCTGAATCTTTATTGTCTTGGAGAGTTTTTTTAGCAATTACAAGTCTCTTCCTTTCTCCTTCTTGGTTTCTGAAAAGCAGAAAAGGGCTTGGTGATCAGTTCTAAAAACACGGAGCCCAACCAGGTCTTTCGAGGGTGTTTGCGAGGGGCAGGTGTGCAAAGCCTGCAAGGCTCCCTTTTGAGGCTGCTTTGTAAGGGTGGTCTGGTTTGACTTTTGTTTATATAACTGATTTATTAAAAATACATATATTTTAAAAACCACAACTTTAAAAGTAATTAAAATGTTTAACATTTTGGTAATTAGTGGAAGAAATAAAAAGAGCCCTCTTCAAGCTTTCCATTCCCTGGTGATCAACCATTTCCAATAAATTGTTTATTGAGCACCTGTTTCAACACCAGCCAATATGATCGGCACAGGGTGAGAGAGGATAGAGAACCAGACCCCCCACCCGCAATCTCAGTGACTCCACAGAAAACCTCCTTTGCTTCCAAGCTTATGGGAAAGGCCTAATCTAACTCCATGGATTCCCAGACTTTGACATTTCACCAACAAATAAAATTCCAAAAAAATTTAGGGACAGTGATGGTGTGCCAGCTTTTAATTTTGCCAAGTCAGGTCATTCAAAAAGAACGCTGTCATGTTTGTATAAGACAGGACACATTGACATAAAAAGGACATGATCTCAGAAAAAAGGACTGTCTTAAAATATAAACTTCACTTTATAAAACATTTTACCATATTTTCTTTAATTTTTCATATTTCCAAAGTGAAAATGTTAGCAGCTTGAATTTTGCCCATTTTCGTGTCTTAGCTACTAGAGCATGAGGACCATAAACGAGTCTCTATTTGATAGGAGCTTTTCTTACACTATTTTCGGGCCATCGTGTTGAATATTAGTGAACACTGCCAAGTACACTGAGGTGAGAAATAGTAGACATTTGGCTGAATTTATACTAATTCCTAATTTTATACTAATCCTAGGATCCTACACTAATCCTGTACCCAAACTTCCCAACTTAGACAAGTATACCACCATTTATTTTTTATTTTTGAAATTTTATTTTATCTAAATTCAGTTAATTAACATATAGTATATTCTTAGTTTCAGAGGTAGAGGTCAGTGATTCATCAGTTGCATGTAACACCCAGTGCTCATCACATCACATGCCCTCCTTAATGTCCATCACCCAGTTACCCCATCCCCCCACCCACCTCCCCTCTAGAAATCCTCAGTTTGTTTCCTATAGTTAAGAGTTCTCTTATGGTTTGTCTCCCTCTCTGATTTCATCTTATTTTTCCCTCCCTTCCCTATGATCCCGTTTTGCTTCTTAAATTCCACAAATGAGTGAAATCATATGATACTGTCTTTTTCTGGTTGACTTACTTCGCTTAGCATAGTACCCTCTAGTTCTGTCCACTTTGTTGCAAATGGTAAGATTTCATTTTCTGATGGCTGAGTAATAGTCCGTTGTATATAAATACCACATCTTCCTTATCCATTCATCTGTCGATGGACATCTGGGCTCTTTCCATGGTTTGGCTATTGTGGACATTGCTGCTATAAACACCGGGGAGCAGGTGCCCCTTCGGATCACTACATTTGTATCTTTGGGGTAAATACCCAGTAGTGCAATTGCTGGGTCATAGAGTAGCTCTATTTTTAACTTTTTGAGGAGCCTCCATACTGTTTTCCAGAGTGGCTGCACCAGCTTGCATTCCCACCAACAGTGTAAGAGGGTTCCCCTTTCTCCATATCCTCGCCAACATCTGTTGTTTCTTGACTTGTTAATTTTAGCCTTTCTGACTGGTGTGAGGTGGTATCTCATTGTGGTTTTGAACCACCATTTATTTTAATTTTAGATTGCTTTTGTTTTTTCTGTTGGGTTTGGACTTGTAGTGCTTTCTAGATAATTGAAGGCCCTTTTACTTGGATTCTCATCGGTTGAAGGCACTTTGCTAGTGACCACCCAAAGAACTGAGCATTTTGATATCATATTCTTTGGCCTAAAGTGTTTTCTAAATTATAATCATTGCATTTCAAGAAATCAGTGCTTTGAAAGTGGGTTATACTAGCCATCTGCTTAAAATGAGAAGGGGTGGGTCAGCAGCTGTTGGGGGGCGGGGAGGAGAGGGGTCAAGCATTAGAAGCAGTGGAGAAGAGCAAGGACAATAAGAATCAATTAAGGAGCACCTAGGTGACTCAGTCTGTTAAGTGTCTGACTTCGGCTCAGGTCATGATCTCAGGATCGAGCCCCCATGTAGGCTCCAAGGTCAGTGAGGAGTCTGTTTGTCCCTTTCCTTCTCCCTGTGCCCCCCCCATGCTCTCTTTCTCTCAAATACATAAATCTTTTTTAAGAAGTCAATTAAAATGAAAGGGATGCTATACACAATTTTTTTTAGCCTTTTCTAGAATTGAAGACGATAGTAGGACCAACAATCAACGTCTCATTTCTTGAAAGCATTCAAAAAGGGCATTAAATCACCCAGAAGTTGAAAGCTGTTTGTAGGAGAGGGCCCCCCTGATCTGCCATCCCTTACCACATGGATCTCAACCTGCTGGCATTGCCCAGCCCTGAGGCCTGGCAGCATAATGACAAGCTAGCTCGCTGGATGCTGAGGGAGGCAGGAGGCTTCCTGGGCACAGGCTCTGCTGTATTACAGAGTCGTAATGGAAACCTCAACCTTAAATATGACTTTCCCCCCAAACCTAACATTAGCTGGTGTTAATGTATGTAGCCAGGGAAAGCAAAAGCTTTTAGTGGTTTTACCTTGTCCTGAAATGGAGAGTTTGACCCTGGTCCTGGATGTCTGGGAAAAGGATTGCAACCTGAGATTTCTTGAGCTTCAATTTCCGAAGAACCTTCCATCAGAATGGACTTTGCAGAGAATTCACACAACTCTGGCACTCCCCAGTCTTCATCCTCGACTCTGTTCCCTCATTCTTTTTTGGTCAAGCCATCTCAAACTGTGTGGGAGGCTGTGACTTGGACCCACCCACTCCTGAGTTGGTACTTTGACCTCTAACTTCTTTCCGGAGCTCCAGACGTGTCTTTCTGTCAGCTTGCTGAACATCTTCCACCCAATAGGCACCTTAAACTCAGCATGTCCCAAACCAAACTGATCAGTTCACCACGCCACCGCCAGCAGCCTCCTTCTGTAGCCCTTTCTTTATTCTGGCTAGCCACATCGTCATTTATCACATCGCTCAAGCCGAGAACCGCCGCGTCATCCTCAACTCCATCCCTGTCCTTCACCCCCATTTCCTACTTGCCATCAAAATCTGTCCTCTCCCGCCCTCCCATGTCTTGTTCTCCATTCTCTCGTCTCCACTCCCAGGGCTGTTACTGCCCTGCTCCGGGCCCTCATCGCCTCTCACCTGCACTGGGGAACTGCCTTCTAACTGGTCTCGGGGTCACAGCAGCACCCCACCAGAACCTGTCAGCACAGCTGTCAGGGAGATCGCTGGAAGATATCGCTCAGTCTCCATCTGTCTTTTGCTTAAACCTACCGATTCTCATTGCCAGGACAACAACGTCCAAACTATTGGTCATGTCACGTCAAGCTCTTCCCACCTGGTTTCCAGCCGTCCCCGTGTCTTCCTGGGACACCCTCCACCATGCATCCTGAGGGAGAGACTACAGTCTGCCCCCCAATTTATGTTCTCTCCTTCTTCCTGATTAAAATCATGACAATTGCTAATTACAGGTTATAGTCTTTCTTACAGTCCGATATGGCCAGATGACAAAGTTCTGGATGCTGGAATGTAAGCAAAAGAATCATGAGAGAGTTTCCAAGAATTTCTGCAGGAGGGATCTAGAACATGTCCTTTATTCCTTTTCAGTTGCCCCTTTTTCCATCCTACAGCCTGGAACGAAGGTGTGTTGGCTTCCATCTTGGACCATGAAGGTGAGGGGCACACCCCAGGGCAGGAGGAGCAGAAAGCTGGAGGGTGCCATGGAGCAGAATTGCCGCAGCCCTGACTACCTACCTCTGGAATTTTCTGTGGGAAATTGTGGCAGAACAAATGCACCCTGCCTGCTGCGGGATCTCAGCAGCTCTTTGGACATTCCTCAGTAATTGTCCTTTGCTGAGTCATGCTCACTGGTTTACAGATGTCTCTAGAATGGGAGCTCCTCTAAGCAGCCGTGTGCCCCTGCGCTTCTCTGGGTTCCTCTTTGTCTTAGTTTGGCACAGACAGAGCAGGCACCAGGGAAACATGTGCCGAGCTGGTTGAGTATTGACAAGGGCTCCAAAGAAAGCTCCCTCCTCTCTAAGCCCTTAGGGGTGACGGTATAGACTCCTGCCATGTGCCAGCTGAGGGCATGGGGGGCACGTCATGTAACCTCCCTGTGCCTTAGTTTCCATCTGTGGAGTGGCTCAGTAGCACCTCCAGTGTGTTGCCAGGATGAAATGACAGTTTCTGCCAAGCCCTTAGCACAGGACCCCGCAGATGGAACTCGGCAAACAGCAGCTGTTACCATTTCGTGGTTGCCTCTCTCCCGCTTGCGTGTCCCCTTCTTCTCTCCCCTCCCTGTACTTTGCTTTTCATTAACATTTCAACTCAACAAACATCTCCCGGAGCCCCGGGATTGTGGACTGTGCCGGGACAAACACACACGGTGGCCACCCCGGGGCTGCTCGCTGGCTGTGGGGGAGGCGGACACAGAGACCCGGAGCTGCGGCAAAGCTGGATGATGCGCGCACTCCCCGTTTCTGGGGCAGCACAGGGAGGGGAGACAGTCACCGTGGGTAGGGGGAGAGGTGGAGGAGGTGGTCCGAAATGGGGGGAGGTGCCTTCCGGGCCGAGGGCATGTGTGAAGGCATGCAGGTGGCCAGCACAGTGTGGTCTGGGAGCTGCCACTGGTTCCTACCCTGGAGCACCCCGCAGGATCCCCTGGAAGCTTTGATGAAATGCAGATTGCCAGGCCTCTTTACCAGCGTTTCAGATTTATTAAATCCGGGGCAGGCATGAGTTTTTGCATTGTTTGTGTTTGTTTTTTATTTTATTTATTTATTTTTTTATTTTTTAAAGATTTTTTATTTATTTATTTGACAGAGATAGAGACAGCCAGCGAGAGAGGGAACACAAGCAGGGGGAGTGGGAGAGGAAGAAGCAGGCTCCCAGCAGAGGAGCCCGATGTGGGACTCGATCCCGGAACACCGGGATCACGCCCTGAGCCGAAGGCAGACGCTTAACCGCTGTGCCACCCAGGCGCCCCGTTTGTGTGTGTGTGTTTTTTTTTTTTAAGATTATTTATTTCAGAGAGAGAGTGCGCTCAAGCGCCTTTGGGAGTGTGGTGGGGGCAGGGCCGGGGAGTTGGGATCTCAAGCCGACTCGCATTGAGCGCAGAGCCCCACGGGGGTGGACCTCACGACCCTGAGCTCACAACCTGAGCTGAACCAAGAGGCAGGTGTTTAACCGACTGAGTCACTCAGGCGCCTCTCCCCCGCCCCAGCGTTTGCATTTTTAACAAGTTCCCCGGTGGTCCTCCTATTGCTGGCAGGGACCACACTCAGCACCGGCAGGCAGTGGGAGGGGGAAGCGGGGACGGGGGGAGTAGGGTGGACCTCACACGCCAGCTCGGGAGTTTGGATTCTGTGACACCAGTGACAGAAGTACAGAAGTGTTGTAAGGAGAAGGGCGTGCAACGAGATCGGTGTGGCACAAGCAGGTTTTCAAGGCTCACGACTTCAGAAGGGCAGACACGTGAGGAGTTGAACCCAGGTGAGCGTGGGCGGCCTGGGTCGTGCTGGGCGTGGAGCCCCGCCCCGGCCTCTCTCCCCTTGCTGCTCCCTTCTGCTGCCCGCGGGGAAGAGGTGCGTCCTTTTCTCCAGGCTCAGAGCTTCCCTCTGCTCTCCAGGCCTTCACGCTGTCTCCTCTGGACAGACCGGCTTCCAAACACCATCAGCTTCTCTCCCCGCCCCTTCCTGTCGGGCCAGAGTTTGCGCCAAACCTCCCAACACACGCGAGCTCCCAGAATCCCACTACCTATCAGCTGCTTTGGCTGCTCTTACGGATAGTTTTTAAAAATACATTTATTTTGGATTTGAGTACAGTTGACACACAACATTCCATTAGTTTCAGGTGTGCAACGTGGTGATTCTACAAATGTACACAACATGCTACGCTCCGTGTGGCTCCCATCCGTCCCCATAGGACGCTATTGCGATACCATGGACTCTAGTCCCTGTGCTGTGCTTTTCATCCCCGTGACTTGGTTCCCAGTCTGGAAGCCATGCCTCCCACTCGCCTTCACCCATTGTGCCCATCCCCCACCCTCTTCCTTTCTGGCAACCATCAGTTCTGTGTACTTAATGAATGTTTCTGCTTGTTTATTCGTTTGTCTTTTTTTTAGATTTCACATATTGAAATACTGATAACTTTTTTTTTTAACCAAAAACAACTCAGTGAATGGTCATCCCATGCCGCATTTCTTCGCCAAGGGGCCTGACCACCCCCATCTCATCTGCACCTGCCTGAACAATGAAATGGTACCTTGTTTTTCTTGTTTGCTTTAATAGCTTCACCACGCCTCCCACCAACAGGTCTTAAGAGAACCCACATACAGAGCTCTGGTAAAAATAGTTAATAAATGTGGAAAATGCTTCAACAGAATTGAATTTTTAAGCCTCCAGGCCTTTATTAACCTTCCTCCTGCAAAACAGCTTACAGGAAATCTGTATGTGATGGGAATATTTTATGGTCCCTGAGTTAGCCAGCACAATCCAATTTGTCTGAACTGATGAAATTAGAACAAAATGGAGACTTGTGTAAAGTATAATTCCACAGAGACATGATGTCTGCTACTCTCCTGGTCTATGTAGAGCTCAGTTCCTTAGAAACAGGATTTATTCACCTTTGCATTAACTGCTGTAATGAAGTATCCATCATTTCCTACATTTTGAATTTTTTTAAAAGGCTTGAAATAAAAATGAGTCCTGTGGGAGTCTGGGAGCAGAAGCAAAACTGCTCTTAAAGGTTCTTCACTCAAATGTTGTAAACAAAACATGGAACCTTCATCGAATCCAGTTCAACCTCTTGAATGTATAACAGGGATTGGCTTCTTTCCAGAAGAGGCTGTTTTCTGAATGTTGCTTATAGCTGGAAACCTCACATTTCTGTTTTGAACCTTTCCCCTTCTTCTGGACCAGTCAGATATTCTGAGATGTCTCCAAAATAAATTCCTGACTCAGGCAGGGTGCCGTTTGCCTCATAATGTCAATGAATCAGAAAAGCTAGGAAGTTATGGACACCAGAGAGCCCCAGTTCTTATTAGTAAGTTTTCCCCTTTTAAATATTTCTCCCCCACTTTCTTCCTAATGTGGCTTTGAAGAAATCCACAGCTTTCTATGTTCTCCACTGGAAGCAAAAATAATGTTTGTACTTTTCTAGTCAAGGAGAACACCAGCAGTTCTTCCACCGTTATCAGAATCTTCTCAGGTATAGGGCTTCTCTCTCTCTCTCCATTTTTACAGAGAGAGTGAGCGTGCTTGGGGGGAGAGAGAGAGAGAATGTCAAGCAGGCTCTACATTCAGCATGGAGCCCGAAGTGGGGCTCCATCTCATGAGCCTGAGATCAGGACCTGCGCCCAAATCAAGAGTCTGATACTTAACTGACCCAGCCCTCCCCCCCCCCCCCGCCCAACTTCCTCTTTTAAACAAAATTCTGGATTGGTTTACTTTATTTGGAGAGAGGACAAGAGCAGAACGCCTATGATCTTAACTCCCAAGCCCTTCCTCCCCTGGATCCCTCAGAGAGCTCCCACCAGGGGAGACTCACCCCCAACCCTGCAGGTAGAGCAGAGCCATGTTGCATTCTGGGAGGGAGGCCCGGAAGCTCAGTGGGATGGAGCTGGAGGAGAAGCGGAGAGGTGACAGGTGGAGGTGTTTCCCTCCCCTCCAACTCTGGTGATCCTCCCCAAATTAGAAGAGAAAATTGCTCACATTATTTTACACTTGAGGCAATCTGGTGAAATCCCAGTGTTACTCTTTCTGGTTTAGTTGTTCTCTCAAGTGCAAAGGAGTTAGAGGTCAATGAAAAACTGCCAGCATATTGTCTCCTCTCTGGCTCCTGCCACCTTAATTTGAAATTGGCTTTCTCTCTCCTTTTCTCATCTGGGAAGAACCCAGACTAATTTCTGCCTACAGATGATACAAGCCTGCCCTGCCTCCACCCTAGATCGGCTTCTAGTCTGGGTTGGGAATTTGGCTTAAAATGACATTGGTGACCGTTGGGGCCACTGAGGATTGTCCCAAGGGCAATTCAGCTGCTGCCCAGGGCCTGACAGTTTTCCTAAGACTTGCAGTTTTTCAGAAAGGGAGTGGTAGGGAATTGGGGAGAAACGACAATAAATGAAAGCCTAAAATGCCCTGGAATTTCTTCCAGTACGACATCATGGAAATATTACCAACTCTTTGCAAGTTATCCCAACATTTAGCACATTATAGGACCTGGCACCAGGCAGATACTTGATAAATATTTATAGGATGAATGAATAAACAGACTGCTAGAATGAACTAAATAAACATTTGACAAATACTAGTGATATTCTTTATGTTTTCTTTCATTTGTTTTGCTCTGAAGATGTCTTAGCCATTTCCCACAATCTTGTTTTCAGATTTAATCTTGTTTCCAAATTGATGAATACAATGGCCACTGGCCCATTTGCAAAGATGACTGCTTTAATGGCATTCCGTTGCTCTGACGCTGTGAAATTTGAGCATACCAGTGGGAAGGCTGGAAACATTAATGCCCCTGAAAATACGTCAAACACTATCACAAGCCGAGGATTCTACGTGTTGGCACGCGACTATCAGGAAGACAATCAATGTATGAACTGCAGAAGCGGGAGAGAATGCCACTGCCCTGGGCTTGCTGACATCCCTCTCCGCTTCCCGGTGAAGATGATCCCATGAAAGGAGGAGATGGCCAGATGTCATTCCTCTCTGCTGCCAGGTAGGGATGGTCAGATGGCAGAGGTGGTCAGATGACAAATGGAGTTGATTGGGTGACATTCTTCCCAGCTGCAGGAGAAGATGATCAGATTGTTTTTCACAAATTGTTTGTAGTAGGCATTTCTAGAATTTGCCCACCCGATATGTCATCCAGGAAGACCCCAAGCACACCTGAGTGATTATAAGCAAGACCAAGGATGTCAGCCCTTGCCAAGGGAAGGTTATGAAGAGCAGTGGGATGGTGTACATGAATGGTCTCCCGGTCTACGCTCGGGTGGGTCCCAGGACTAGACCTCCCTAGCACCTTCCCAGACCAGTGCCCCAGGGGCCATGGAACCCAATGCCCACTCTCCTGAATCAACACCTGAGTTGCTCAGTGGTTTTCAAACTGTGTCCTACACAGTCTGAGATCGTCTGCCCGGGAGCTCTGGTGGGGGGTGATGTATGAGTAAAACTTCAAGCGCCCCCACTTCTAAATTAAGCAGCCCTAGCTTTTTGTTTTTTAATTGATTTTATATGGTGGGTTTCCACTCTTCTTTTAGAAGGCAATTCTGCATTCTTCAAGCAATAATGATAGTTCTTAAGGCCCAGGATAAGGGTTCTGACAGTTCTAACATGGGACCCTGCCTCCTATAGGGACTTCACACATGCTCATTAGAGGGGAGAGGCACTACTTTCCCTGAGCTTCATTGCCAAATTGCAACACTTGGGACTGGGTTTCCATTCTTGTGACTTTCACTGAAAAGGAAAACTGAAGCCAACCTGAAGTTGGACCATGTTTTTTTGCTGTTGTTTACCCAAACCGACACCTGTTGTTTACCGAACACCCAGCTTATAGTAAGCACTCGATGAATGTTTCTTGAATGGATGAATAATTAAATGAAAGATGTGTAATCCTATGCAAGTTACTTGCCCTCATTTGTAAAATGAGCCTAAATCCACCTCCTTTGCAGTTTGTGGTGAAGAGTAAATGGAGGAAGATGGGTGAATCATTTAGCACATAATAGGATCAAGAAATACCATGTTATTCTCTTTTCTTTCACATACTCAACAGATACCCTGAGTGTCCTTGGTGGAGGTGACCTCAGAAATGAACCAGGCAGTGAGGGACATTAGTGGCCAACAGCAGCATAGTCGGATGAGGGGAGATGGCCACATGCTCCGGGCTGGTGTAGCTCGTCGTGGCCTCCAGTTCCACTTTGCTGGAAAAGAATAATCCACCATTCTGCCGTGAGTTTTTTTCTGCTGCTTTGAACCTTCCTGTTGGGCTTCAGGCAGAGGCTGTGATGGCATCAGGAAGACTGGCCAGAGTGACTGTATAAAAACATAAGCTCTGGATGGGAAAGATGGTGGCCAAGACAAAAGTTGTCTTTGGTGAGTTGTTTTTAAAATCTGTAAATACATTTCTGGGAACGTAAACAAAGTGGAGGATTTACACAGAAAAATAAGTCTGAATCAATATATGAGCAGATAAATAACCTGGTGTATGATCTGCCTCAGACGGTAATGGAACCCATAGAAAGTGAAAGTGATCTCCCTGCTCCAGAAGGGCCTCTTGCTCTGGACACAGCCATTCCGAATGTTCCAAAGGGGCCATGTAATTTCCAGGAGTTCAGAGCTTCCCCTGCATCAAAGCTGGCACGTCTTTGTCATAGTCTAGCTTTCAGCATTGGGGGGATGGATATACATTAGAAACATGGTATTTCTTTGTTACTAAGTGTTGCCATCCTCAGACAGTAAACACGGATGTCCATCAGTGAAACTTTCTGCCTCTCAGGGTTGATATATATATATATATATTATATATAATCTTAATGTTACTTCAAGGTGAAGAGAACTGGGGACAACTTCCTTCTAGTCCTAAAAGATTTCCTAAGAATTTTAAAGATATTGTGCTTTATTCATAGACTTTGCATCTAGCCTGGATATAACAATTGCTTGTATCTATGCACTATGACGGCAGGAGTGGTTTTATAATTCGGGAGGGCTAGGTTGGCTTCACTGCTGAGCTGGAGGATGATCTGTATATTTCAGATAAAATGTAGGGATCTAATGGTTCAGTTTAAATTGGGTCAAAATGTCAGTAAAATGTTAAATTATTTTTTTTAAGTTTTAAAAAGATTTTATTTATTTGCGCGCCCACATGTGAGAGAGAGCGAAAGCACACAAGCAGGGGGAGCGGCAGGCGGAGGGAGAAGCAGGCTCCCCCCTGAGCAGGGAGCCCGATGGGAGACTCGATCGCAGGACCCTGGGATCATGACCTGAGCCGTAGGCAGATGCTTCTGACTGAGCCACCCAGGCATCTCAAAATATTAAATTATTTTTATATGATATCCTAACGTGCCATCTTTTTTGTCCCTTTAAGTTTATGCTGGCACACCACTGTAACGATATCGGTCAGCAAAATGGCCTTGAACTGCATAAAATACACAAGTAACTTCGTCTATGGAAGTGACGCCAAGATAAACATGCAAACAAAGACTTTCAAACAATTGGGCGTGTGCCCAGGTCAACATAAAATGGACTCAAGGTATGAGGTATTTTCTGGTTGTACTCGTGTCTTTAACAAGCCTCATTTGGTTGCTCTCCAAGAGTTAAGTATCCAATGTTAGCGAAAGCCGAAAGCCTTTCCACCTGTCTCGTCGGAGTGGTTAAAGAGCCTGGTGGTCCAGTCATCACTTCCCCCACCCTGGGTAGTGGTGTGCTGATAAACTGCCTCGCAAAAACAAAAACCAAACCAAACCAACAAACAGAAAAAATCAATTCGGATTGATTTGTGGTATTTGCCAACTTCCATAATGTAAGTACCCCTGCTGTGGCCAGTGTTGAGTTACCGACAGTCCCTGGCCTGCAAAATGCCTGAGTGCTTACCAGTGAGATCTGGGGAGCGGCCGAGCTGCCTCAGGTGCAGCTCATGTCTGTTTCTCCTCCCCTTTCCTGCCTCTGGGGCTTTATACCTGCTCTGACTTCTGCCTGGAACGTTCCAGAGACCTTTCTCCTTACATTGCAAACTGGCTCTTCAGCTAGCATTATTGGAATCCTCTGGTGAATTAAACAGTGATATAAATCACTTGGAAGAGTGTCTGGTATACAGTGAACGCTATTTAGGGGATGTTTATGAATATTCTTTTCCTTCACTGACCATCAGGACTGGATTAGGAGCTCATCTTGTGTGTGCCCGGCCTGCCGTGCTTCTCCTCGTATGGTAGCCCCCTCCCCACTGCACTGTACTGGCTTCCTTTCTGGCCCTTGTTGGCTCAGGCGTCATAACGTTGACTGTCGTATCCCCCACTAGCACAGGTCCTGGAAACTGGGAGACACTCAATGTATCCTTATGGAATCATAACCCACAGGTGTTTGAATCTGTTGTTTACTACCAGTGTGAACTAGAAACCAAGAGAGTCAGTGCGCATGTCAAGAAATGATTACGAGGAACAGGTAGAGGGGATGATGCAGTGATAGCTAATTTTCTGAGGCTGTGTAGGCTTTATTTGTGTTCACAGAAAGGGTATTCTTTGATCGGAGTAGCCAAATTGAGTGTGAGTCAGCTTGAGGTCTTCTGGTGCTGCCGTCAACAATTTCGTTATCGTGCAGGGCAGTGACATTCTTGGCATTACAAGAACTCTTGTGATTTCAGGAACTCTCCATTTTTTCAAGATCCTTGTCTTATGTATGTGTCTTTGGCGGGGGAAGGTAGGTGGCGGTTGTCTCTAAAATAGCTCTAATGAAATCTTTCTTGTTTTTTGATTGACTCCAAATGCTTCTTAACCACTTTGGGGGATACAGATTCCTTTAAAAGAGTTTGATAAAAGCTTCTAACCAAAAAAATGATCTGTGCACATACATACACTGATCTTACACCCAGTTCACTTGTGCACTTCCAGAGAACCCCAGTTTAAAGCTCCTGTCTTCATGCATTTTGTCTGATTTATCTTCATGACAGTTCTTCAAAGTTGGTAGGAATGGAAGAGTGATGAGTTCATTTGCTCAGAAAACATAATGGTGGCAATTACATAATTGACCAAGATAACATAAATAGCCTCACCTAGCCATCCAGAGGGACTACTGCACATTGAAGTGCTAGTTTAAGGGAACTTGCTTTTATTATGAGGTAATATCTTCATTCATTCATTCTCCTAAGATTTTATTTAAATTTAGGTTAGTTAACATATAGTGTAGTATTAGTTTCAGGGGTAGAATTTGGTGATTCATCAGTTGCATATAACACCCAGTGCTCATTACATCTCTTGTCCTCCTTAATGCCCATCACCCAGTTACCCCATCCCCCAACCCACCTCCCCTCCAGCAACCCTCAGTTTGTTCTCTGTAGTTAAGAGTCTCCTACGGTTTGCCTCACTCTCTGTTTTTATCTTATTTTTCCTTCCCCTCCCCTGTATTCATCTGTTTTGTTTCTTAAATTCCACATATGCATGAAATTATATGGTATTTGTCTTTCTCTGACTGACTTACTTCACCTCACATAATATACTCGAGCTCCATCTGTGTCATTGCAAATGGCCAGATTTCATTTTTTTTTTTTTGATGGCTGAGTAATATTCATGTGTGTGTGTGTGTGTGTGTGTGTCACATCTTCTTTATCCATTCATCTGTCGATGAACATCTGGGCTCTTTCCATAATTCAGCTATCGTTGATAATGCTGCTATAAACATCGGGATGCAGGTGCCCCTTCAAGTCAGTATTTTTTTTTAATCCTTTGGATAAATACCTAGTAGTGCAATTGCTGGGTCGTAGGGTAGTTCTATTTTTAACTTTTTGAAGAACCTCCTTACTGTTTTCCAGAGCGGCTGCACCAGCTTGCATTCCTTCTAACAGTGTAGGAGGGTCCCCCTTTCTCTGCATCGTCGCCAGCACCTGTTGTTTCCTGTGTTGTTAATTTTAGCCATTCTGACTGGTGTGAGTTGGCATCTCATTGTGGTTTTGATTTGTATTTCCCTGGTGGTGGGTGATGATGAGCATGTTTTCATATGTCTGTTTGCCAGCTGTATGTCTTCCTTGGAGAAATGTCTGTTCATGTGTTCTGTCCATTTCTTAACTGAATTATTTATTTTTGGGGTGTTGAGTTTGATACGTTCTTTATAGATTTTGGCCGCTAGCCCTTTACTAGATATGTCATTTGCAAATACCTTCTCCCATTCCAAAGGTTGCTTTTTAGTTTTGTTGATTGCTTTCTAGGCCGTGCAGAAGCTTTTTATCTTGATGAAGTACCAATAGTTCATTTTGCTTTTGTTTCCCCTCCGGAGACCTATCTAGTAAGAAGTTGTTATGGCCCACATCAAAGAGGTTGCTGCCTGTGTTCTCCTCTAGGATTTTGATGGATTCCTGTCTCACATTTAGGTCTTTAATCCATTTTGAATTTTTGTGGTGTAAGAAAGTGATCCAGTTTCATTCTTCTGCATGTGGCTGTCCAATTTTCCCAACACCATTTGTTGAAAAGACTGTCTTTTTTCCATTGGAGATTCTTTCCTGCTTTGTCAAAGCTTAGTTGACCATTATAGTTGTGGTTCTATTTCTGGGTTCTCTATTCTGTTCTATTGATCTATGTGTCTGTTTTTGTGCCAGTACCATACTGTCTTGATGATCACAGCTTTATAATACAGCTTGAAGTCCGGAATTGTGATGCCTCTAGCTTTGGTTTTCTTTTTCAACATTCCTTTAGCTAGTCAGGATCTTTTCTGGTTCCATACAAATTTTAGGATGGTTTGTTCCAGCTCTGTGAAAAATACTGGTGTTATTTTGATAGGGATTGCATTGAATGTGTAGATTGCTTTGGGTAGTATAGATATTTTAAAAATATTTGTTCTAATCCATGAGCGTGGAATGTTTTTCCATTTCTTTGTGTCTTCCTCAGTTTCTTTCATTAGTGTTCTATAACTTTCAGAGTACAGATCTTTTATCTCTTTGGTTAGGTTTATTCCTAGATATGGTTTTTGGTGTAATTGTTAATGGGATTAGCTCCTTGATTTACCTTTCTGCTGCTTCATTATTAGTGTATCGAAATGTGACAGATTTCTGTACGTTGATTTTATATCCTACGACTTTGCTGAATTCATGTATCAGTTCTTTTTTTTTTTTTAAAGATTTTATTTATTTATTCGACAGAGATAGAGACAGCCAGCGAGAGAGGGAACACAAGCAGGGGGAGTGGGAGAGGAAGAAGCAGGCTCATAGAGGAAGAGCCTGATGTGGGGCTCGATCCCAGATCGCTGGGATCACGCCCCGAGCCGAAGGCAGGTGCTTAAGCGCTGTGCCACCCAGGCGCCCCTCATGTATCAGTTCTAACAAGTTTTTGGTGAAGTCTTTTGGGTTTTCTACATAGAGTATCATTTCATCTGTGAAGAGTGAAAGTTTGATTACTTCCTTGCCAATTTGGATGCCTTTTATTTCTTTTCGTTGTCTGATTACTGAAGCTGGGGCTTCCAGTACTATGTTGAACAACAGTGGTAAGAGTGGACATCCCTGTTCATGTTCCTGACCTTAGGAGAAAAGCTCTCAGTTTTTCCCCATTAAGAATGATATTTGCTGTGGGGTTTTGTATATGGCCTTATGATGTTGACATATGTTCCTTCTATCTCTACTTTCTTGAGTGTTTTTATCAAGAAAGGATGCTGTATCTTGTCAATATTTTTTCTGAATCTATTGAGAGGATCATATGGTTCTTATCCTTTCTTTTATTAATGTGGTGTATCACACTGATTGATTTGCAGATATTGAACCAGCCCTGCAGTCCAGGAATAAATCCCACTTGATCATGGTGAATAATCCTTTTGATGTACTGTTGAATTCTATTAGCTAGTATGTTGTTGAGAATTTTTGCATCCGTGTTCATCAGGGATATTAGTCTGTAATTTTCCTTTTTAGTGGGGTCTTTGGTTTTGGAATAAAGGCAATGCCAGCCTTCTCATAGAATGAGTTTGGAAGTTTTCCTTCCATTTCTATTTTTTTTTTTTTTTTGGAACAGTTTCAGAAGATTAGGTATTAATTCTTTAAATGTTTGGTAGAATTCTGCTGGGAAGCCATCTGGCCCAGGACTCCCAAAACAGGAGATTTTTGATTACTGATTCAGTTTCTTTGCTGGTTATGGGGCTGTTCAAGTTTTCTATTTCTTACTGTTTCAGTTTTGACAGTTTATATGTTTCAAGGAATTTATCCATTTCTTCCAGATTGCCCAAATTGTTGGCTCATAATTGCTCATAATATTCTCTTACAATTGTTTGTGTTGCTGCAGTGTTGGTTGTGATTCCTCCTCTTTCATTCATGTTTGTATTTACTTGGATCCTCTCTCTTCTTTTTGGTAAGTCAGGCTAGGGGGCTTATCAATTTTGTTAATTCTTTCAAAGAATCAGCTCCTAGTTTCATTGATCTGTTCTACTGTATTTTTTTTTATTTCTGTATCATTGATTTCTGCTCTAATCTTTATTATTTCCCCTTTTCTGCTGGTTTTAGGCTTTATTTTCTGTTCTTTTTCCAGCTGCTTAAGGTGTAAGGTTAGGTTGTAAATTTGAGACTTTTCTTGCTTCTTGAGGTAGGCCTATACTGCAATATACTTCCCTCTTAGGACCGCCTTTGCTGCATCCCAAAGGCTTTGGACTGTTGTGTTTTCATTTTCATTTGCTTTCATGTATTTTTTACTTTCTTCTTTAATTTCCTGGTTAACCCATTCATTCTTTAGTAGGGTGTTCTTTTTTTTTTTTTTTTTTTTTAAGATTTTGTTTATTTATTTGAGAAAGAGAGAGAGCACGAGCAGGGGCAGAGAGAAAAGGAGAAGCAAGCTCCTCACTGAGCAGGGAGCCCGATGTGGGGCTCAATCCCAGGACCCTGGGATCATGACCTGAGCTGAAGGCAGACACTTAACCTACTGAGTCACCCAGGTGCCCCCAGTAGGATGTTCTTTAACCTCCATGAGGTCTTTCCAAATTGTTTCTTGTGTTTGACTTTAAGTTTCATAGCATTGTGGTCTGAAAATACGCATGGTATGATCTCAATCTTTTTGTACTAGTTGAGGCCTGATTTGTGACCCAGTGTGTTATCTATTCTGGAGAATTTTCCACGTGCTCTCAAAAAGAATGTGTGAATGAAATTCTCTGAATATATCTGTGAAGTCCATCTGGTCCAGTGCGTTATTCAAAGGCCTTGTTTCCTTGTTGATCTTCTGCTTAGATGATCTCTCCATTGCTGTGAGTGGGGTATTAAAGTCTCCTACTATTATTGTATTATTATCAATGAATTTCTTTAAGTTTGTTAGTAATTGATTTATATATTTGGGTGCTCCTAAGTTGGGGGCATAAATATTTACAGTTGTTAGATCTTCTTGTTGGATAGACCCCTTTATTATGATATAGTGTCCTCTTCATCCCTTATTACAGTCTTTGGTTTAAAATCTAGTTTGTCTGATATAAGGATAGTATTCCAGATGAGGTAATATCTTAAACACTTTATCAAGTCCTAGAACCTTCTGCAGTTTCATTTGGACACGACATGTTGGGAATTGTCATTCTTGGTTCATTGCTCACTCTTGCAAACAGACAATTGGATG
Source organism: Ursus americanus (assembly GCF_024610735.1). Lineage (NCBI taxonomy): Eukaryota > Metazoa > Chordata > Mammalia > Carnivora > Ursidae > Ursus > Ursus americanus. The sequence goes on along the minus strand of NC_142138.1, from coordinate 37,249,633 downwards.
AGTTTTAAATTGGCCTGAGACTCAATAATTACATCAAATTCAATCTTTTCAATTTTATAATAAAAACTCCACACCAAATACAGGTGTTATCAATCTCTGAACTTTCTCTGAACTTTCTCATGTTTCTGCTAATGGAGGGTGGGGTATTGCAGGGGAGGGCAACAAAAACCACTTGGTTTATATTTGCAGTCCATTTTGGAAGCTGGATTCTTTTCCTAATTTTTTTCTTGCTCATGCGAATAATTTGATGCATTTCTACTCCCAGGAAATAAATCATGGCAGTGGAAGCAAGCAAGTCATGCTCTTTGTAAAAAGAGGGATTAAGTTTGGAGTTTCTGATGTCTCTTCTGTTTCTAACATCCCATGGTTGTCTGATTCTGTCTTGGAGACTTTGGGGAGGCAGGAAAAGGCCAACCAGGATTAGACATGTTCTTTAGATAATCAACTGTTTGCACTTCAGCAATTAAATATGAAAAACTTCCATTCTCAATGTCTTACCAAGTTTCACAAGAGTAGTGAGAGACTGATCTCTAACAATGTTGTGGACAAGTAGAGGTGTAAGAAATGAAATACTAAGTCTTACGTAATGATGTGCATTTCAGGAAGAAAAATGGAATATTCTGAAACAAAATACACATGTGAATGACTTTCCAAGGGCAAAAATATAAAGAACCTCTTCACCAGACTCAGAATATTTCTTGGGCATCATTATAGCAGACACACTTTGCTGCAATGAATCTATTTGGAGATGACAATGTTATAAGCATCTTGAGAGGTAAGTGTGACTTAAAAAAAAAACAGCAGTATCATCAATGAGTACAGTACCCTCAAACTTCTTTTCTCTAGAAGTTAATTCTACTTATTTAAAAGGATCCTCCCGGATATAATTTTGAATGCTGTCAGGACCAACAGCAGTTGTCTCCTTATGTCCAATTCTTCCAAATTCCTGGAGACAGCATAAACATACACAATATACCGTACACCTGTGTGTTCAGGGGGAAATCTTATTCAATGACATGGTACCAGATACCTGAGTTAATTCTCCATATGTCCTGTGACTCACCGTGTAACAGTAAACAAATCATATTTAAGAGTGGAAAAATCTTAGCAATGCGAGATTGGAATTATCTGGAGCCTTGGCTGAACAGCTTCAAAGATTTTGTTAGAGTCATTTTAGAGATAGCTTACCTCTGGCCTCCTGCCCATACACATATACATAAGATAAGGATCTTGAAAAAACAGGGAGAGAGCCCTGAACAAACCCAGAACAAGGAAAGACAGTCCCAAAGAAGGAGGTAAGTCTAGCAGCACAGGTGGTGATGGCTCTTTATCTCCATACAAGCAAATGTTCCAGGCCCAAGGCACTCCTCAGCAGTTGCACGAGGGTCAACAAACTGCTCACAACTGCCTTTCCCAACACTTGTCTATCTCTTACCAGCTGTGTTGGCCAAGTTATCGAACCTTGCTGAGTTGTTCCCTCATCTGTAAAATAGGAGGTAGTAATAATAATGACAAAAGGAATACCTACTTTGTAGGGTTTGAGTATTAAATAAGATAATGAATTAAAAAAAACCCCACCTGTTAGTATCATGCTAGCACATAAGTGCTCAGTAAACGTTATCAAAAACTGAAGGACCCGAACTTCAGTCAGCCCCCGGTGCTATGTTTTCTGGATGGGAAGGAAGTAGAGACATTCACTTATTCATTTCACAAACATTTATTGAATGTCTTTTATGCTACAGACACTATTCTAAGTAACAGGAACTCAGAGACAAATAAGAAAAATTAAATCTCGGGGCGCCTGGGTGGCTCAGTCGTTAAGCGTCTGCCTTCGGCTCAGGGCGTGACCCCAGGGTCCTGGGATCGAGCCCTGCATCGGGCTCCCTGCTCCCCTGGGAAGCCCGCTTCTTCCTCTCCCACTCCCCCTGCTTGTGTTCCCTCTCTCGCTGGCTGTCTCTCTGTCAAATAAATAAATAAAATCTTAAAATAAAATTAAATCTCTTCTGATTAAGATGCCACTAAACAAATACATGTATGTTGGGGCTGATGAGTACTTTGAGGAAAAGTAAGGTGAAGTAGGGTGATTTCAAGTGAGGAAGAGCCTCTCCGAGAGGCCGCTTGGGAGATCTACGGGGAGGTAACCGATGAGCGAGCCCTGAAACAAGTGACGGGAAGAGCCTTGAGAAGCTTGGCGAAGAGTGGTCAAAGCAGAGGGGGTAGCACCTGCAAAGGGCCTCAGAGAACAAGGTGGGGACGTCAAAGAATGGGAAGAAGCTGCCAGCGAGAGAGACTGAAGGTAAGTGACAGACAGAAGCCAGCACAGTAGAGCGTCAGAGGTCATGGTAAGGACGTCGGGTTTCATTTGGAATGTGTTGGATCAGGATACGCTGAAAATGATACAGTTTTGAAAGAGAATTCTGGCTGCTTTCAAGGGTATAAGAACAAAAGGATTCAACTAGGGGTCAGTTCAGCAGGCAGGGAAAGAGCTGGTGGTTATTCGGACTAAAGTGGTGATGGAGGAGGCGAGAAATGTTTTGGGGGAGAGTTTGAAGATGATGGTGTGTGAGAGGGAAAGAGGGCTTTGCCTGAACAGTCTGGTGCCTGGCTAGGGGATTACTGAGGTGGGGAGCCCTGGAGCGGAAGAAGCAGGTGGGGGATGGAATCAGGGTGAGTTTGAGGTGCCTGTGAAATGCCCAAATGGCAGTGTGAAGCAGGTCATTAAATGTGCAAATCCGGAGCTCGGGTGAGGGACTATGGTGAGGATATAAAGCTGGGGTTCAGAAGCGTTTAGATTGTATTTAAAGTCATGGGACTGGATGAAATCATTCAAAAAGTGAGTATGGGTTAAGAAGAAAAGAGGTCAAAGATGGAGTGCTGGGACACAGGAGCACAGAGGGCAGGCTGTTGAGGGCATCCTGTGGAGAAGGCTGAGAAGGAATAGCCACGTCCCCACGCGACGGTAGCAGAAGCTGAGTCCTAGAATGGGCTCCTTTCCAGCCCGCAAGTCCCATGGCCTCATCCAGTCCTCAGCCCAACGCAGCCTTCGCCGTAGCCAGCAATAAATTTAAAGGATCAGTACAGAATAAGCTTCGGACATTGTAATACTCAACACATGTTCATTAAACAGTATGTATGAATGAATAAATGAATATTGACAGATTTTATTTTATTCCTCTTTAAATATTTACAAGCACTTACTTGCATTTGATTTTTCTCCCTGGAGAGAAGATTGCATCTGCTTCATTTTAAGGTCTGTCAGAGGCAATTTTTGCTAAAGCCAGAAATCTTTTCTATTAGCTTTGATGGCATAAACCTTCTAGAACTTTATAAACCAATAATGAAAATATTTGGTTCTTAAATAAAGGGATGTGCAAATTTTATATCTTACAATTTCATTGAATAAGATATTAGAGGTACCATCTAAAAATATGCATTTATTCATTTCATTATGAAACCAAAACTTATGTAATACTTACATGTGCAAAACACACTCTCAGCTGTGTGTGGGATCTGGTCATTGACACTCCAGTAAGACCAGGAATGAAGATTAGTATGAATACGTGTCAGGTACAAAGGTTTTCACATGCGTTCCTTTTTTTATGATTTTTTTTTTAAGATTTTATTTTATTTATTTGACAGAGATAGAGACAGCCAGCGAGAGAGGGAACACAAGCAGGGGGAGTGGGAGAGGGAGAAGCAGGGTCCCAGCAGAGGAGCCTGATGTGGGGCTCGATCCCATAACGCCGGGATCACGCCCTGAGCCGAAGGCAGACGCTTAACGACTGTGCTACCCAGGCGCCCCTACCTTTTTTTCATGATTCTTATAGCATCTTGTGAGAACCAGACTATTGTTACCTGTTCATATGACATAAAAATTCAAAGAGTTAAATAACATTCTTGTGGTCCAACAATTAGAACTGGGCCGAACTAAGATTTGAACCAGCTCTGTATGATTGTGAAGCTTGAACTCTTGCTCACTCTGCTCTGTGACCCTCTTCCTGAATCATCATCAGCAGCATAAATATCAATTTTACTTATAGCATAAAATTGAAAACATCGTATAAGCTTGGCCAACATAAGCATGCGTCTCCAAACAAAAAGACATCACAGTGACATTCTGGAATTCAGACTGAAGCTGGAGGTAATCCCATTCAAGTGTCTATCAAAAATGGTAACGTTCTCTGTAACATCTGGAAAGCGCGAGCTGGAAACTGGGCCGGGGGTCTCTGGACGAGGCAGGAGGCGCAAGCGGCCCGAGGCAGCAGGGCAGCGCCCCAGGCAGGACCAGAGCCCCAGCTCTCCCCGCGGGAGGGGCGGAGGGGGGCGGAGGGGCGCAGCCCCGAAGTAGCAGGCCCGGCAGCCTCAGCGTCCCAGCCGCCTCCGCAGCCACAGCAACAGCAAACACTCTTGGAAGAAAGCAAAAGCCAGCACAGTGGGTCTTGGGCCAAGTGAGCCGCAGTACCAAGAGCAGGGACGGCCGTGGAGCGGCCTCAGCAGCACTGTGCTCGGAGCCAGACGACCAAACGCCGGCGGGGGGTGGGGGGGGGGCGGTGAGATGGTGGCGAGGGAAGTCCTTGGCATCCTCGCAAAGGCAAGGGACTAAACTTGGGGGTCATCGTGCTCCAGTTCAAGGATGGAGCTTCACATATCTCCGCAGTATGCTAGAGAGGTACTATACCCGAATCTATGCCTAGTCACTGCACGTGTTTTAATGAGATAATATATATATTAAAGTGCATCGTGGACAGCACGGCAGCTAAAAATAATTACTTATACTTTTGCTGTTAATGATACATAGTGATCACAAATATTATTGGTAATTAAATGTGTAATTTAGAAACTTCACACCAAAGAGACTATTGGTTATTTTGCCATTATTCAGTATGTAATTTGAATGGGTCCTATTTCCTATCCTTTTGGATTCTGTGAATAGTCACTATATGGGAAGGATCTTACCTTGTAAGGATGACCAACTGGACTTTATCTAATAAATCTGAGCTCAGATGATGGGACTTCCAGGCATCTGCCGGCCTGAGCCTTGCTCTTCTCAGCTGCGGGATGGAGACTCAATAGCGTATTTAAGATCGTGGCCTTCGGAGCTACGCTAAGTTCAAAGCCCAGCTCCGCACGTCACCATCGGTGTGAACGTGTTATTTAACTTCTGGTGCCCCTTCGTCTGTAAACTAGAGATGACAGTAGTTGAGTCTGTCTCAGGGGTTGTTGTGAGAATTAAGTGAGCAATGGGGTGTTACCTACTTTGAACAGCGCCCCCTGCTCTTTTTATATTGTTTGTAACCCCTCTGCTGGAGGCTGACTCCTGCCCCCTTATTTTCAGACAACCTTCTGCTCACCCCTTGACCCTGAATTCCTGAAGCTCCTCTTGCAGTTCTGGAACATTCTGAGGATTTCTGTGGTTTAAATTGGGTTGTTTCTCAGCTTTCCCTACTGTTGGGGTTCGGGGTACTTAGCTCTTGTGCTTTCCAGCTTCCAAAATTATGTTGCCGTCCTCTCCTCATGCTTGTGGGCCTAAGTTTTTATTGGAGTTGAAGCACGAGAGGAAGCAAAATTAGATGTTCCTAGTCCACAAGGTGGGAGACTGGGATAAAAAGTTAAGAGACCTCAAAGTGCTGTTTTTCAAAGCTAGGAGGGCACAAGATGCCACAGCTAGAGATCAGGGCACTTGTGACAAAGCCTGATTAGGACGCCAAGAGGAGGAATCTCTCAAAAGTAATGAAACATTTTTAAAAAGATTATAGTAAGTGATGATAAGCTCCAGGTCTTCTGACCCTTAATATGAAGGAAAATTTTAAATAGCAATTACCTTGAAACTTTTAGGAGAAAACTTACATTCTTTCTCTGACCCTTGCATTTGTAAATCTTGTTCTGTCTTTAAATGTAAACACCCAGGAGATAACCAAAACATTGTCCACAGGGACTAAAGAAAAAAAGGGTGGGGGGGGGGAAGGCTTTTTAAAATACAGACAGCTTGAAATGGTAAGGAGAACAACTCTGTAGGTAGGGAAAGGAGGAGATGTGTGAGAAAGGTATAAGGAATGAAAACACATTTTTTACTGAGGGGGAAAAGAAAGTAATTTTGTCCTGCGCTGAGATTGGTTGTTTAGAGAGGGAAAATTTAGGACAAAATCTGAATGAAAAAGTTGTAGAAGGTTTGTGAAGGGGAATCCTTGGAAAGGAATTTTACAGGTGGTCAGGACTGATAAAGATTGAATAAATGAGTTTTAAAAGTCCACTGATAGAAGATAAAATGTGGTTTTCTCTCTATTAAAAAGATAATACTTTCTTGCATTGTTGGTCTGCTCTTGATAAGAAATTATAAACAAAGGTTTATAATGAAATTAAATTTTAAAAATTATAAACAAAGGTTTATAATAAATAAAAAAAAAAGTTTCTATGTTTTGTCTTTACCAAGTTTGTAAGAAGCTCTCATGAGGTCTCTAACCGTGACCACTTTTGTCTTCTGTTACTTGCAGAGTTGCTGTTTTACTCTGCTGCTTCGGCCGAATGTGTTCCTGCAAAAGTGCTTCATCTTCCAGGAGATTCGTGGAAAAGACTGACAAGTACAGGTTTCTGGTAACCAGGATCAATTTGCCTTCACGTAGGAGGGATGATAATAAACCTTTTAAGTGCTCGCCCAAGGCTACCTGCATAGCCCCACAGTATGTCATGGGATGGTGGCTGGGGACCTGTCCCTGTTCTCCTTCCTCACATCAGTGAAATGTACATCAATGGCCAAAACATTAACATGTAGAAATTTGCCTCTGCCACAGGACACCTTACAGGCTTTGCTGGAGCCTCTGCAAGGAAAGGATGGGCCGCGAATCCACAGAAAATGCAAGGCCCAGGCACTGCCGTAGGCTTTGGGTGGCATCTGGTCCAGTAAGACTTATGTTGTCCCAAAAGTTAGAATTGATAAGGTACAATCCTATCCAACCCCTAAAAATGTGAAGGAGGCGCAAGCTTCTGTAAGGATTTGGGGGTTGGGGAGGTCTCTTATTCCCTACCTGGCATACTGCCTCCATCTCTTATTCCGCCGGCTAGAGAAAGGGCACACGTGGGACTGGGGATCAGAGCAGCAAGCTGGTTTTAAGAAAGCAAAAATATTGGCAAAGCAGATTAATGTTCTGGGCATCTCCCAAGTAGGGCTAACATTTGAGTTAAATATGTCTGTGACTCCAAAGAGGGGAGAGTGTCCCTAGGGTTTTGGTCCCAGTTCCGGAAGGGGGCAGAAACCCAATAAACCCCAGAGAGCAGCAGCTCCCAGCAATGGGCACAGCGCTCCTCCAGGTAGCGCAGCCGGTGGGTGGAGCTGAGTGGTCTGGCTGGTGATCACGCCCGAGCCCCGACTGTTTACCCTTTACGCTGACAGCTACGCTGTACTGAAGGGATTAGCCCTATGGCTTGGACGATGGGAGGCCAAGGGGTGGATGATTATGAATAAGCCCTTATGGGGTCAAAAGGTGTGGGAAGACATTTGAGTTCATCTGCAAGATCTTGTCTAAGGAGCCCTCACTGTTCTCCAGCCGCAGCTCATAGGCGCTGACACCCCCCGGCACTCAGAAAATTGATGCCCTACCTCAGGTACGAGCTTGAGCTAACGACCCTCCAGTAGGCACAGCAGACTGGGTGGCAGAAAGAATGGCCATCACGGTCCCCAGGTGGGGTGGCATATGGCCAATGAAGCCAAATTGCCCTTGAAGTACAGAGACTTCATTAATGAGAGAACAGGCCATCCTGTGTGTTCTAAACAACACCCCGGGCAACTGCCGGAAGAATCTGGGGCCATTCGCTGCAGTTCCACCCAGTGAAGAGCTGGCGATTGACTATACCGGCCCCTCCAAGTGAAGACCCAGTATATGCCCCGGTTTGTGCGGACGCCGCATCCGGCCTAACGCAAGCGGTCCCCTGCCGCTGTGCACAACAGGCTGCCACCGTTAGGGGCTTAGAGGACTGAGTACTGTGTGTGGGTACCCTCATCGAGTAGATAGCAATTAGGGAGTCACATTTCGAAGGTCAGGGTGTGTAAGACTGGGGGAAAAAAAAGACATCAAATGGAGGTTTCATCTCCCCAGTGATCCACAAGCAGCAGAGTTGGTAGAAAGAAAACAAATATTAAAACAGCAGATTAAATTGTTAGCAGATGAAACCACCATGGCCTGGTGGACTGGAGTACTGTCTAGGCATTCGTACACTTGAATCATCACTGAGTAGGACCAGTTGCCCCATATGCCAGACTGGGGACCCCTGCCAAGGCCCCCAACACCAAAAAGGTGTGGACACGACAGGAAACCGTCATTGCTCCAACTCTCAGCCGTGGGTCAACACGCTGTGCTGCTGGGACCGCCGAGCCCGCCGCGCCCGGGAAAGGAATTAGCTCCTGGAGTTTGCAAGGCCGCACGCTGACGGGCCGGCAAGCGACTTCACACTCATTCTCCACTGGGATCCACTGTCCTGCTGCAAGCCGGACTTGTGGAAATGCACGAGGCCTGAAATGGAGCACACACCTTGAGAGAGAGAAGGTGGGGGTCCTCTTCTGCATATCCTGTCCGCAGTCTGTCTGCTCATGCCTGACAGTGCTACCTCCCCTGGCCAATAGTTCCTAAAGCTGCCGTCCTCCCTCTCTCCTCAAGCCCGGGGGGACACTGTCTCATTGCTGTGATCAGCTGGCTACTGTCTTTGTTCCCTCCATGGGCTTGGAGGGTGTTATAGCCCACATAGAGAGCCTTACTACCTTCAGCCAGCAAGCCCTGAAGGATAGCGGAAACACTGTCCTTACTGAAGGCTGAAATGACTCTAATGAGAGCTGTCCTCTAAAATAGGATGACCTTGGGCAGTATTACTACCTCACAGGGCGGCACCTGTGCCATTATCAAAACAATGTTCTCAGCTCATTCCTGATGAGTCTGCTGATGTATCATCCCTATTAAATCACGTGAGGACACAGGTGAATGCCCTGAGTGATCCAACCCCCAGCCTAGAGGATTTAATAAATGGGTGATTTGGATCCTGGGGCTCCTGACAGAGTTGTCACTAATTCGGGGAATTACTGTCGTCCCCTGTGTTTTCTCTTACGTGCGCCTGTATTTTTGCTATGGCATCTGCCTCCATTGCAGCAGCCGGCCACTAAAAGAGCCACCTCCATGTTAATGAAACCCCTTGCTGACCACTCAGGACTCATTGTGGAAGAGGGGGGCACATGAGATTGTAAGAACTGGTCACCAGGGGTGGAAGGTCGGGAGTGTCATCACAGAGGCATGGCCACCAATTGACCTGTGAATACTCTGAGCCTCCTGACCCCTTCCTCTGTCCTTGGAATGCGGCTTCTGCTCGCCTTTGCTGCTCCCAGAGGCTTCTCCAAAGACACAGCCTTGAGATAGTGACGTAGTATTGAAAACACCTGCACGGTATATGCGACTAAGCCCAGTTAGGGCCCATTTATAAGCTTTTTAAGATTTGGAGGGTTGCTGCAGGGATCCATTCATCTTGCTGCCGCCCAAGACAAAGCCTTGTATGTAAGGTCGTTGCTCTTACTAAAACTGCCACCTGCCACCCTGGAGTGACCCGCCTCTTTCCTCTCTCCCTGCCCTGTGTGCGGGAGCCAGTTTCAGAGCACACCAGGAAAGTTCCTGAACCCTCCCCCCCCATTGCAACCATGCTGCTCAGTCATCCCTATCAAGCTCCCCTACTTCTCCATTTGGGGGGCCCCCTCCACTTTCAAAGTGTACAAGGAGGACAAAGGGCCACGACACGAAGACAGGTGCAGAGTGTTGAGGGGTATAAATGGTACTGATGACATGTGCTTGATTGAATCGGCAGGTCTGCTGGGGCCTGAGGCACTGGCTTGCCAGGGCAGGTCTTCGAGGCAGCCTTTCTCCTTCACCCCACCTTCACGTCCCCATTGGCCGAGACTGCCCCGCCCTCCCCACGTCAGCCCCTCCCAGGTCCGCTCTGCGCGCAGGCAGGGCCCACCTTGCTGAGAGGCTTGACCCGAGCCAGCGGGTGGAGGAGCTCGGTCCCGCCGAGGAGTGAGGAGGGACTGCCGCCATGACGCCACCGCAGCGTGGTCGCCTGTGCCTCCTCGCCCGCCCGCCACACGGCGTCCCCGCGCTGGCTGTGCTGCTGCTGTCACTGCTGCCATTCTGGGCAGGGGCCCGCTGCCCTTGCCAGGATCCAGCGTTGTGCCAACCCATCACCCAGCACCCTGACTTCGAGGTCAGTGCCTCTCCCTTGGCCTTTCGGGTTTGGTCCTTATGGCCTGGTAAGAAGCTAGAGTAAAGCTGAGCCCTGAGAAGAGGTGGTGCGGGTGCAGTCACCAACTTTGACACTCCCTGAGGGCCTCTTCATGGACGGCCTTCGTCATATGATGGGGAAACTCAGGTTGGGCAACTCTTCCCACGGCTCACAGTTAGTGCGGCCGGAAAGAGGCAGGCAGGTATTCAAACCCGGGTCTGGCCCCAAATGTAGGCTCCTTTCATTGGCCCGCAGTGCCTCTCGGTGGCGCACTGGGCAAACCAGCGAGGAGGCAGGGTAAGAAGGCATTTCCTAGGTAGCAAGTTCGATTGCTTTCTAAGAGCATGAATATTTAGCCTGAGAGAATCGCAGCACAACAAACAGGACACTGGAATGCAGAATGTTCTACAGTACCTTTGCTTTTCCCTATCTACCAGCCCTTTCTTTTAGGCACCTCAAAACAATCCAAGAGGGATGGTAAAAATATTTTCCTTCTACCCACCTACCAATTTATAAGGCTTTGGGGAACTTTAATCAAACACCCTTTCACAGGTGATATGAAAATCAGCTGACACCCAGAGTTTGATGACTGCAACAGGCGTTGAAGGAGGAAAGGCTTAATACTGTGAAAAATAATGGACGAAAACCTCCTTTAACTTTTTGAGGAAACTCCATACTGTTCTCCAGACTGGCTGCATCCATTTGCATTCCCACCAGCAGGGCAAGAGGGTTCCCCTTTCTCTGCATCCCCTCCAACGCTGGTTGTTTCTTGGGTATTAAAGAGGGCACTTGTTATGATGAGCACTGGGTGTTGTGTTTAAGTGATGGATCCCTGAATTCTCCTCCAGAAACCCATATTGCACTGTATGCTCACTAACTAAAATTTAAATTAAAAAAAAGAAAAAAGAAGGAAACTTCCTAAAGGAATGGTCAGGAGGCCAGGTAGGGGGAGCTCTCACCTCCTTGTCAAGTGCAGAAACAATAGGGAAAGCAGGGGTACTTTGCAGGTGGGTATTACTTTACTACCCTAACAGGGGGAAGAAAGGCTCTCCTCCTTCCTGGCAACAGCCCAACCAATGCGACATCCTCACAACTTAGCCAATGAAAAGCCCCTATACTTCAAACTCCCAGTTTACTCTAATTGACTTTTTGTTTGTAACAGCCTTCCTAACGTCCCCCTTTCCTCTATAAAAGTGTTTTTCTCCTTCGTTTTGTGGTTTTGCTGTAGCTTGTTTGTCCTGGTTTGCAATTCCCTGCTGTTCCCAAATAAACACTTCTTCGCAGGTAAGATAGCCAACAGTTTTATTTTTAAGGTTAACATTAACATTACTTAGTGATCAGACGCGGGATCCAGAGAAGAACTCCCCCCTCCCCACCCCCAACAGCTCTGAGGCTGGTCAGCAAACAGGTGCTGGTCCCCTTGGCGCCTGGACTCCTTGCTTTCTTGCCCACCCTGGGGTATGAGGGTAAGTTTTGTCCCGGATTTCAAGCACCACACTGTGTGTTTGAGTTTTCCAGACATTATTTGGGATTTGTTTTAAGGTCTTGTTTTTGTTTTCTAAGGGTACTCGGCCCTTGGTAGGACTCCTGTTTGGAACTGGACTGTTGCTACTGGAACTGTGCGGGCCTTTGGCCTGATTCCTTCTGGAACCAGGCTGTTCCTGTCGAAACTGCTGTTCAGGAATTTTTCTCTTTAGAGAAAAACCTCCAGGAAGTGGGATTCCAGTCATCAGAATGCCTCGAGGGTGCCCCCCAGCCAAGCTCTGGCCAGTTTTGTTTTAAAACTATGGTCTCGGTGCCTGGGTGGCTCAGTCGGTTGAGTGGCTGCCTTTGGCTCAGATGGTGATCTCGAGGTCCTGAGATCGAGCCCCACATCAGGCTCTCTGCTCACTGGGGAGTCTGCTTCTCCCTCTGCCCCTCCCCCACTTGCTCTCTCACAGTCTCAAATAAATAAATAAAATCTTTAAAAAAACAAAACTGTGGTCTCTCCCATATGCATTTATAACTGAGTGGATTGACTTAACCAAAATGCAGAACATCAATGGCCGTTATGGGGAATTTTGATCTCCCCAAACTTGCTTTACTCAGTTAGAAAGCTGTGGCTCCAAAACAAACCTGAATGGGATGCTTATGTTAAATGGTACCTGGAGGCTTCCAGATATTCTCAGGATTCTAAGTTCGCCTCTCTGCAAGACACTATTTCTAACCTGAGGCAAAAAATTGAAAGGAGTCAAAATGGCTTCTGAGGCCCCTTTTCCCTCCCTCATCTTTGCAGACATGAATCTGTCTCCTCCTTCCTCTCCCGAGCCTCTTAAAAACCATACTCTTTATTTTTAAACTTTTTTTAATTTTTATTTTTTAGATCTTATTTATCAGAGAGAGAGAGAGAACACATGAACAGGAAGGGCAGAAGGAGTGGGAAAAGCAGACTCCCTGCTGACTGCGGAGCAGAGAACCTGAGGCAGGGCTCCATCCCAGGACCCTACAATCATAACCTGAGCTGAAGGCAGATGCTTAACTGAGTCACCCAGACACCCAGTTTTTTGTTGACCTAAACAAAACCCAAGTTTCTTATGTTCCCTGGACTAAGGCCGAATTGTGAGCCATAAAGTTTCCTAACGTGACTGAGTACCTCCATGAACTTTGCTGAAGAATTCACCATGTTCAGACTGAACAGCCTCGAGTCTCGGCTTTATATCAACTAGCCCACCTGCTTAGCGGTGAGGACCAGGCCAAGCACCGGATGAAACTAACCCTAAGGTAACATCCTGACGGTGATTTAGAGAAAGCCCTAACTTTTGACCCAATACTGGAACGCTTGCTGGGGATCTCTACTGAGCAATTAGAGTAGCTGTTGTTCAGCTTGCTGATTGACACAGGATTCCGGCTTACACACAAAAGCCTGACAAACCTGTTCATGATTATTACCATCAACTGCAAATTGTATTTTAAGACTGTTCTGGTTTTTCTGTAGATGTTGAATCCACCTGGGTGGCATTTCATTCTGTTCATCAGTGGGCTTAACTGGGATCTTTTCTTTTAGTTAAAAGGATCAGGATGAAATAGGAAATTTACCACTCCAGATTTAGTTAATTTGACAAATCTGCTCACTCACATCTTTGATGACCCACCTAAAAGAAAAACTGCTAAAATTCTTAATTTTTTTTTAAAGATTTTATTTATTTATTTGACAGAGACTGCGAGAGAGGGAACACAGCAGGGGGAGTGGGAGAGGAAGAAGCAGGCTCATAGCGGAGGAGCCTGGTGTGGGGCTCGATCCCAGAATGCCGGGATCGCGCCCTGAGCCAAAGGCAGACACTCAACGACTGAGCCACCCAGGCGCCCCTAAAATTCTTAATTTTCAACTCCAGCAAATGAAGGCCTCTAAACAAACCCCAAATCCCCGTAGTTTCTGTTGTTACTGCTCTTAAGAGCCAGGGCGTTGGGGAAAAGAGAGTATTATGAATTTAAGCGTTCCAGGTACCTTCAGCCTTCTAGTTGGCCTTTCCAGTGTCCTCTTAATTCCCGGTAACAGAGTCCAAGAAATTATAGGGGCTCTTCTCAGTCTTCCCTCTTAATTGGCTTCAGAGAAACCACTCTCCAGACTGGAAATGAAAATCTGCTTGTATTGATACCACAGCTACCCTCCCAGTGCTTACCCCCACTGCTACAGAGCAGCCCCTGCCTTAGAGCACTGAAGCGGTTCCAATAGTAGGGCTCTCGAATAAACCTCAACAAGACCCTGCTCTGAACCTTTTCCCTTTTGTCTAGGCCCTTTGAGACCTACCCTTTTTCCTCTTATTCTACCTCCATTTATTGGGCTGAGATTTCTTAGAAAAGTAGGATGCCAAGATTTTTCTCAAAAGGGAGAAATAATTCTAGAATTTGACAATGGTAATAAAAATAGCCAACCAGGAAAATTAAATGACACTTCAATGTTTTTTATTTATTCGTATTGGCTGAGCTACCATCCTTTTTATGGGCAAAAGCCTCAATTGATATTCGCAAAATCCACAGTGCACCTTCCATCAGGATTCAAATCCCTTAAAATCTCTCCCATAATTAATACCCTATAAATAAGCCTCTCAAGGAGACATCAAGTCCATAATAGAATATTACAACGCTCGGGGCTTCATCATCCCCCGCACTAGTGCCTGTAATACCCCTATTTTAGCTGTGAGAGAACCCAATGACCAGGATGGAAATTTGCCTAAGGCCTCCAAGCAATAAATAACATTGTTACTCCTCGGCACCTTGTGGCTCCTATCCCCCCCCCCCCCCCCCGGCCACTAACATCCATTCTCGCTGAAGGCAAATTTTTCACTGAAATTGATCTATGCAACACCTTTTTAGGATTCCAGTTGATGAGGATAGCCAATATCTTTTTGCTTTCACTTGGGAAGAACGGAAATATACCTGAACAATAATGCCCAGGGTTTCACAAAGAGTCCTTTTTACTTTTCATGAACCTTAAAAGTTGATTTGGATGATAAAAAGTTTTCTCCAGGCTCTATCTTGTTGTAAAATACATAGATGATTTGCTTCTCTGCTCCCCTTCTCAAACCCCTTCACAGGAAGAAAGCATCCACCTGTTGAAATTTTTGGCCTTAAAGGGACATAAAGTCTCCAAAGAAAAACTGCAGTTTTCTCAAACTCAGGTTTGATACTTGAGGCATCAGAATAAGGACTACGTTTGAATCAGATGAAACCCCTCACAACTGCTTAGTGCTGACAGATTACCTTTGAATCCCTGTGACAATTTATATGAAACTCCTCTAACCAGTGCAGGTTTTTCATGGTTTACTGATGGTTCTTACCTAAAGGACGAAAATAGTAAATATCATACTGAGTATTCTATTGTAATTCCTCTTGGGGTCACTGAAACAACACCTTTACATTTGGATAATTCAGCCCAACAGGCTGAATGATATGTCCTTACTTGAGTTCATATCTTAGCCAAGGGTAAAATTGCAAACATTTATACTGTTAGTTGGTATGTTTTAGGGGTAGCTCATGATTTTTGAATATTATGGGGACAATGCGCTGTCCTTATCTCCAATGGAAGAATTTATCAGATGCCATATTTTTGTCGATTGCCTTGGCTCTTAAGGTTCCTGGGCATTTCAGACACTCCCTGGAGGACAAAGTAATCCACCGCACTGATATTTCTGCCAAAATTGCTCTTCTCAAGGAAATTGATGGCCAGACCTCTGCCATAGCTCAAAGGGATGTTCTCCCAAATGATAATTTTGGAAAAATTGATAAATATCTAACAATTGGCCCTAGGAAAGGGAAAAAATATTGGAAATCTAATAATTTTGGCTGCATAATAAGACAACTAATTCTGTTTTGGGCCAAATAACACTCTGGCCCTATCAGAATTCTAAAATTTGCTGTACTTAACCACTGTACATGCATTAAACCATTGGTCTGCTGACAAATGATAGCATTTATGAAACAATATTGGTGGGGAAAAGTTAATGAGGCTTTCCAAAGTGCCTACCATCCAGAGAAATCTGTTCCTGCAAATGCATTTTATACAACTTCCCCTCTCATGTATAAATATATTTTAGTCATGGTTTGTGTGTTTTCTCACTGGACCAAAGCTTTCTCTTCTAAGTCAGGCCAATGCTTCTGTCAGAAAAGATTATACCTGGGGAACCCCTCTCAAACTTTACAGTGATCAGGGAACCTATTTTACCGGTCAGGTGCTTTGATAATTGTGCTGTTTGGTTGGTTTTACACCACATTCATTGTGCTACCGTCCTCAGTCCTCAGGGTTAGTCACATGCTCTAATGGCGCTATTAAGACTCACTGGCAAAATTAATAGATATCCTCCAAATACCTTGGTCGGAAGCACTGCTGTTGCTCTTCCAAATGTCAGATTCACCCCCTTGGAACTCCTCACTCTCACCCTTGTAATAGTCCTAGGACATCCAGTGTACTCTGCCCTGCTACCTCAAACCCACAGTTAATAGAAGAAGATATATACGTCAATACTATGAAGGTCTAATTGCTTCTATTAAAAATAACTATACTTTGTTATTTAATTTTTTTTTTGAATTCCAGTATAATTAGCATACAGTGTTGTATTTTCAGGTGTACAATAGTGATTCAACAATTCTGTACATTACTCAGTGTTCATCGCAAGTGTACTCTTAATCTCTTTCACCTATTTTACCCATCCCGCCACCTCTCTCCCCTCTCCCCTCTGGTATCCATCAGTTCTCTATTTAACAGTGATTTTTTTGGTCTTTTTTTTCTTTGTTTCTTAAATTCCACATATGAGTGAAATCGTATGGTATTTGTCTTTCTCTGACTTATTTCACTTAGCATTATACCCTTTAGCTCCATCCATGCCCTGCAAATGGCAAGATATCATTCTTTTTGATGGTAGAGTAATATTCCAGTGTGTATACATACGTATGTGTACACACTACATCTTCTTTATCCATTCATCTACTGATGGACACTTGGGCTTCTTCCATAATTTGGCTGTTGTAGTAGATAATGCTGTAATAAGCATGGGGTTGCATATATCTTTCGGAATTAGTGTTTTTATATTCTTTGGGTAAATACCCAGAAGTGGAACTGCTACATCCTAGGGAAATTCTATTTTTAATTTTTTGAAGAAGCTCCATACGGTTTTCCACAGCGGCTGCACCAGTCTGCATTCCCACTAAGAGCATGAGTGTTCCTTTTCCTCCACAGCCTCACCAACACTTGTTGCTTCTTGTGTTTTTGACTTTCGCCATTCTAACAAGTGTGAGGTGATATCTCACTGTGGTTTTGCTTTGCATTTCCCTGACGATTAGTGATGTTGAGCATCTTTTCATGTATCTGTTGGCCGTCTGAAAGTCTTCTTTGGAGAAATGTCTGTTCCTCTCTTCCCATTTTTAATTGGATTATTTGGGGTTTTGGTGTTGAATTGTATAAATTCTTTTATAATTTGGTTACTAACCCTTTATCAGATATGTCATCTGCAAATATCTTCTCCCATTCAGTAGTTGCCTTTTAGTTTTGTTGATTGTTTCCTTTAATGGGCAGAAGATTTTTATCTTGATGTAGTCCCAATAGTATATTTTTGCTTTTTTTCTCTTCAGGAGATCTATCTAGAAAAGTATTGCTACAGCCAATATCAGAGAAATTACTGCATGTATTCTCCACTAGGATTTTTATGGTTTCAGGTCTCACATTTAGGTCTTTAGTCAATTTTGAGTTTATTTTTCTGTATGATATGAGAAAGTGGTCCAGTTTCATTCTTTTGCATGTAGCTGTCCAATTTTCTCAACACCATTTGTTGAAGAGACTTTTTCCCATTGCATATTCTTGCCTCCTTTGTCAAAGATAAATGTCCATTTAATTGGGGGTTTATTTCTGGGCTATATTCTTTCCATTGATCTGTGTCTATTTTTGTGCCAGTACCATGCTGTTTTGGTTACTACAGCTTTGCAATATATCTTGAAATATAGGATTGTGATACCTCCAGTTTTGTTCTTTTTTTCCAAGATTACTTTGGCTAATTGAGCTCTTTTGTGGTTCTATAGGAATTTTAGTATTCTAGTTCTGTGAAAAATGCTCTTGGTATTTCGATGGGGGATTGCATTAAATCTGTAGATTGCTTTGGGTAGTATGGACATTTTAACAATATTTGTTCTTCCACTCCACGAGCATGGAATATCTTTCTATTTGTGTTGTTTTCAATTTCTTTTATCATTGTTTTATAGTTTCAAAATACAGGTCTTTCACCTCCTTGTATAAGTTTATTCCTAGGTATTTTATTATTTTTGGTGCAATTGTAAATGGGATTGTTTTCTTAATTTCTCTGCTACTTTGTTATTAGTGTATAGAAATGTAACGGATTTCTTTGTACTGATTTTATATCCCAAAATCTTACTGAATTCATTTATCAGTTATAGTAGTTTTTTTTGGTGAAGTGTTTAGGGTTTTCTATATTATGTAATCTGTATTATATTTCTGTATTATGTCATCTACAAATAGTGACAGTTTTAGATCTTCCTTACCAACTTAGATGTCTTTTTATTTCTTGTCTGATTGCTGTGGCTAGGACTTCCTGTACTATGTTGACTAAACGTGGTGAGTGTAAACATCCTTAGTTTTGTTCCTGATCTTAGGGAAAAAGCTCTCAGTTTTCACCATTGAATATGATGTTAGCTGTGGGTTTTTCTTATATAGCCTTTATTATGTTGAGATATTTTCCCTCTAAATTTGTTTACAGTTGAATAGATGTTGTACTTTGCTGAATGCATTTTCTGAAACTATTGAAATGGGGGCGCCTGGATGGCACAGTCGTTAAGTGTCTGCCTTCGGCTCAGGGCATGATCCTGGCGTTCTGGGATCGAACCCCGCATCAGGCTCCTGGCTCCACTGGGAGCCTGCTTCTTCCTCTCCCACTCCCCCTGCTTGTGTTCCCTCTCTCACTGGCTGTCTCTCTCTCTGTCAAATAAAGAAATAAAATCTTTTAAAAGATGAAACTATTGAAATGATCATATGGTTTTTATCCCTTGTTGATGTGATGTATCATGTTGATTGATTTGTGAATATTGAACCACTCTTCTAGCCCAGGAATAAATCCCACTTGATTCTGGGGAATGATGTTTTTAACGTAGTGCTGGATTTGATTTGCTAATAGTTCGTTGAGGACTTTTTGCATCTATGTTCACCAGAGATTTTGGCCTATATTTTGTTTGTTTTTTGTTTTTTTGTAGTCTCTTTGTCTCGTTTGGGTATCTGGGTAATGCTGACCTCATTGAATGAATTTGGAAGCTATCCTTCCTCTTCTATTTTTTTTGTAATAGTTTGAGAAGAATAGATATTAACTCTTCTTTAAACGTAGAATTCACCTGTGAAGCCATCTGATCCTGGATTTTTGTTTGTTGTGCATTTTTTGATTACCGACTCAACTTCATTGCTGGTAATCAGTCTGTTCAAATTTTCTATTTCTTCCTGATTGGAAGAATGTTATATGTTTCTCGGAATTTATCTATTTCTTCTAGGTTGTCCCAGTTTTTGGCATATTGGCATATATATTTCTGTGGTGCTGGTTGTTACTTCTATTTCTGATTTTGAGTCTTCTCTTTTCTTTCTTTCTTTTTTTTTTTTTGATAGTTTTGGCTAAAGTTTATTAATTTTGTTTATCTTTTCAAAGTCATGGCTCCTGATTTCATTGATCTGTTCTAATTTTTATTATGTCCCTCCTACTGGTTTTGGCTTTTGTTTGTTCTTCTTTTTCTAGTTTTAGTTGTAAAGTTAGGTTGTTTATTTGAGATTTTTCTTGCTTCTTGAGACAAGCCTCTATTGCTCTACAATTTCTTCTGAGAACAGCTTTTGCTGCATCCCAAAGATTCTGGATAGTTGTGTTTTCATTTTCATTTGTCTCCATGTATTTTATTTCCTATTTCCTCTTTGATTTCTTGGTTGACCCTCTCATTGTTTAGTAACATATTGTATTACCGCCATGTATTTGTGGTCTTTCCAGATTTTTTCCTGTGGTTGATTTCTAGTTTCATAGCATTGTGATCAGAAAAGATGCATGGTATGACTTTTATCTTTTTGAATTTGTTGACTTATTTTGTGGCCTCACATGTGATTTATCCTGAAGAATGTTCCATGTGCCTTTGAAAAGAATGTGTATTCTGCTGTTTTAAGATGGAATATTCTGAATATATTTATTAGATCCATCTGGTTCAATGTGCCATTCAAAGCCACTGTTTCATTGTTGATCTGTTTAGATAATCTATACATTGATGTAAGTAGGGTGTTAAAGTCCCCTCCTATTATTGCCATTGATTACTTCCTTAGTTATTAGCTGCTTTATGTATCTGGATGCTCTCTTGTTGGGTGCATAAATGTTTACATTTGTTATTATCTTCTTGTGGAATTGTCCCTTTTATTATTACAAAGTGTCTTTGTCTCTTGTTATAGTCTTTGTTTTAAAGTCTTTTGTCTGATATAAGTATTGCTACCTCAGCTTTCTTTTCATTTCTGTTTGAATGAGAAATGCTTTTCCAACCCTTCACTTTCAATCTGCATGTGTCTTTAGGTCTAAAATGAATCCCGTATAGGAAGCATATAGATGGGTCTTGCTTTTTTTTTTTTTTTTAGTAGGCTTTATGCCTAGTGTGGAGCCCAATGTGGGCTGAGATCAAGAGTCATATACTCAACCGACTGAGCCACTCAGGTGCCCTGGGTCTTGCATTTTTATCCATTCTGACACCTTATGTCTTTTGATTGGAGACTTTAGTCCATTTATATTCAAAGTAATTATTGATAGGTATGTACTTATTGCCATTTTGTTACTTGTTTTTCAGTTGTTTTGTAGTTTTTCTCTGTTCCTTTCTTCTCTTGCTCTCTTCTCCCACAGTTCCTTTCTCTTTATTTTTTGTATATCTATTTCTGGTTTTTGATTTGGTTGACTTGGTTACCATTAGGTTTATATATAACATCTTAGGCATATATAGTTTATATTAAGTGGGTAGTCACTTAAGTTTGAATCCATTCTAAACACTAAATTTTTATTCCTCTCCCCTTCATGTTTTCAGTATATGGTATCCTACTTTACAACCTTTTAATTTGTGAATTCTTTGACTGATTTTTATAGATATACTTTACTGCTTTTGTGTTTCCTACTTTTCTTACTCTTTCCTTTCCACTGAGAGAGTCCCCTTTAACATTTCCTATTTCCTATAGCACTGGATTAGTGGTGATGAGTTCCTTTAACTTTAGTTTGGGAAACTATCTTTCCTTCTATTCTGAAGGAAACCCTTGCTGGATAGAGTATTTTTGGTTGCAGGTTTTGTTTGTTTGTTTGTTTAGCACTTTGAATATATCATGCCACTCTTCTCTGGCCTGCAAAGTTTCTGTTGAAAAATCAGCTGATAACCTTATGGGATTTCCCTTGTATGTAACTGTTTGCTCTTGCTGCTTTTAAAATTCTCTGTTGACCATTACCTTTTGCCATTTTAATTACTATGTGTCTTGATGTGGCTTGATTTTGTTGGGGGCTCTCTGTGCCTCCTACATATGGATATCTGTTTTCCAAGATTCGGGAAGTTTTCAGCTATTACTTCTTCAAATACATTTTCTGTCCCCTTTTCTCTCTCTCCTCCTTCTGGGATCCTGATAATTCAAATGTTATAATGCTTGATGGTGTTGTTGAGTTCCCTTTAATCTATTTTCATTTTGGGTTCGTTCATTCATTCATTCATTCATTCATTCATTCATTCTCCTATTCAGCTTGATTGCTTTCCATTACTCTGTCCTCCAGGTCACTGATCCATTCTTCTGTTTCTTCTAGTTTAGTATTTATTCCCTCTAGTGTTTTTTAATTTCAGTTATTGAGTTCTTATTAGAACTTAGATAAAAGAACCTGATTGTTTCTTTTTGATGTTTTCTGTCTCTTCGTTGAGGGTTTGACAGAGGTCTTTCACTCCTTTCTCAAGTCCAGTGAGTATCTTTATGATTGTCACTTTGAATTCTCTATCAGGCATATTACTTATCTCTGTTTCATTTAGCTCTCTTTCTGTATTTTGTCCTGTTCTTTCATTTGGGGCATATTCTTCCCCTCGTTTTCACTCTTTGTGTCTGTTTCAGTGTGTTAGGAAAATCAGCTGTATCTCCTGCTCTTGAAAGTAGTGGCCTTATAAGAGGTTCTTTTGTGCTCTGCAGTGCAATGTCCCCTTTTCACCAGAACCTGGTGCTTCAGGGATGTCTCCTATGTGTGTTGTATGCACCCTGGTATTGTGGCTGAGTTTTTGCCTTCAGTCCAGTCATCTGCAATGGCTCTTTTTGCTTGTTGTTGGCAGAGCTTAATATCTGTGTTGTTAGAGGGTCAGTCTGGAGCTGCCTTTGGCTTGAGTTGAGTTGACCAGGTGTTTTCCAGGGATGCAGTAGCATAGAACTATAGGATACTTTTTCTGTGTGGTTCCCTGAGAAGCTTTGGTGGTAGTTGTGGGGGAGGGTGAGGGCAGGCACCAGATGTCTGCCCCTAGCCTACTGCTGGTGCTACAGTTGGACTGGTCTGTGTAGTTATCTTCCCTTCTCCCAAGGGCAGGAGTCATTTTGGAGTGATGCTGGTCCCTGTTGGGACTGCTTGTAGACTCCAGGTTTGTGACACCTCTTTGGAGGGGCTCAGGCTAAGGCTGTATTGGAGGGGGTAGGTCTGCAGAAGAATGTGGGGGCAGGATGCATGGTGCCAGCATGGGGTGTGCTGGTCCAAAGTGGGAGAGGAGCTACAGCCATCCAGGAAAACTCCTGCCAAGGCCAGCCAGTTTGTGGAGGGGCAGATATGCAGAAGAACATGGCGGTGAGGCATGCTGCTAGCAAGCTAGGTGGGGAGTGTTCCAGCAGCATTGTCTTCTGCAGTTATCTGTGTATCTAGACTAGGGGAGGGAAATGGTACCTACCAGCTCTTTTGTTGTTAAAGTGTCCCAAAGATCCCTGCCCCTTCGACACACACTATTATTAAGTAAATCTCCTTCTTGTGTACCCCTGGTGTTTTTCAAACTGCTGCTCTATGCTGTGTCTCAGAGGGGCTATTTGGTGTGCTGTCTCTTTAAGGGTGAGAACTCAGTTTCCTATTGCCCTCTGGCTCTCGGAGCCAAGCCAGCTGATTTTTTTAAAGCTCTGGGTACTAAGCCCCTTTGATTGTAAGAACTCATGAAATTTGCCCCTCCCATTTTCAAAGCCAAATGTTATGGGGGTTTGTCTTCTCCATGTGGGTTCCCTGTGCCTGGGGTGCCTGGTGCGGAGTCTGCTCCCCACTGCTACCTGTACCTATGGCATCCCTCTCTCCCAGGGATAGTCCTGTGGGTCATTTTGGGTCCTGACTACATCTCCGTCCTTCCTACCCTCTTTGATGTGCTCTCTTCTTTTATATTTAGTTGTGGAGAGTCTTTTCTCTCAGTCTTTGGGTCATCAGGGCTCAAAAATAAGCATACTTAAGTAGAGCAATCTTATCACAATGCACTCTCTGGAGATTTTGTTGGATGAAAAGCACCTCCATAAAAAGTCTTCTGCCTCACTGAAAAGACCCTTATCAGGAACTGCAAACCAATCCTTGTGCCATGAAACTCCAGGAAAGAGACTCTTAGATTCATGTAACACATCTAAAGAAAGCACCAAACCATAACTGGACCTGCACACCATCTGATGACATGAAAGTAAAGATATCCTGGAATTGAAGCAGATGATATCTGATGAGACAGCTTTCCTATGATGTCTGGACCAGGCCTATGTACCTTTTTCTCACCATTGACGCTTCTCTCTTTTTTTGTGGGAAGACGATGCCTCCTCTGCATTTCCCAAGCCCTTGTGGAAGGCAGAAACCTCTTCTTTTGATTATAGATTTTTGGAAACAGCTTCATCATGATCCTGGGACAAATTCACTTGCTTTATTTTTGAAGGGTTAGAAAGTTCAGAATTCACCAAAGTCTTTCATCTGAACTATTAACTGATTTTAGATTCTTATCCAGATTCATGGTTTCTGAGTTTGCAACCACAGACTGTATTTTCAATAACACATTTAATTCCAAACAGTCTTTTGAGATAACAATACTGTTGTAAAACATCTTTGAGGTTGTGCTGTTTTGCAAAAAGTTCATCAGCCATTGCTTCATGTTTCTACCTGCACTGTAACTTCTCAAGATGCCTCAGTTAATTCTTTCAATGTGCTCTTGTAGTATTTATGATTCTGTTTTCATGGTCTCTTTAAGTGGAGCCTGCTGGGAGGCATACATGGTTCTAGGTTTGCCTTCATAGAGTCTTTCTCACTTAAGTTGGAAAAAGTGTCAATAAATATTTCAGTGGCTACTTCCAGACCTACAGTCCTGGTTTAGAACCATTATACAATTTGGAATTGGTATGTTACTTCTGTTTTGTATATTTAATTTTTATTTTGTTGCCAGTCAGACTTTTAAAAAATGTTGTATCCACTAATGTGATGCTGGCTCAACCCTTTGAGATGATTTCCAACACTTAGGACCTTGAGTAGATCCTACTTTAGGTGGGAGTACCTGAGAGGTTCTCCCTCCTAATCCTCTTGTTACTCAAATGTCACCTTTAGTGCTTTCCCTCCAATATAGGATGTGACAACCAGGGGAAGATCCTTCCTGGTACTGAGGGACAAAACCACTAAATGTGGAAAACTTCCCTCTTGATCAGCGATGCTTTCAAAAAAAGATCTCGATCAAAAGTGGGAAATGTGACAATTAACAAAAGGATAGCTCATTTAGAATGGAGTTGGAGGTCTACAGGGGGAGCTGTCATGTCCTGCCACTCATCAACTGCAGACCCAACATAAAAAGCAGGGGTAACTTGCACATGGATTCTACTTTCTTATCTCAGCAAGAAGGAGTTCCTTCTCCCCAAGTAGAGCCCAGGTAGTTAGAGACTGTCAAAACTCAGCCAATGAAAAACCACTATATTTCAAGTTTCTAGTTTATTCCAATTGACTTTTCATTTAGAACAGCCTTCTCAATTTCCCCCTTACCTCTATAAGAGCATTCCCTCTCCTTTGTTCTGCAGATTTACCAATGCTCTTGCCATAGCTTGTTTGTCCTGGATTGTAATTCTCTGCTATTCCCAAATTTAGTTTTTTGCTGGTAAAATAACTGGCAGTTTTATTTTTAAGGCTAACAGTCCAAAGAGTAACTCTTTTTTAAAGACAGGAACAATTTCCAGTTCTTAATCTAACAGATTTTGAAGCAGAGGTATTTAAGTGCCAGTAGAAAAGTATATGTATATTGCTTAGGAGAAGAAGTAGAGGTAGTAAAGTGTTTGTAAAGAACCTACTTAGTGTGGAAACCTAACATCTGAAAGACTTATTTATTTATTTATTTATTTATTTATTTATTTTTTAAAGATTTTATTTATTTATTTGACAGAGAGACAGCTAGCGAGAGAGGGAACACAAGCAGGGGGAGTGGGAGAGGAAGAAGCAGGCTCATAGCGGAGGAGCCTGCTGTGGGGCTCGATCCCATAACGCGGGGATCACGCCCTGAGCCGAAGGCAGACGCTTAACCGCTGTGCCACCCAGGCGCCCCTGAAAGACTTATTTATTGTAGCCCCCAATACCTCTGTGGGCATTTGGAAAATCAATTATTCAAAGAAGCACAATTTTGTTCATTCATATGTTCATGGTAAATGGTCTTTTTAGCTACTGACCTATATTCTTCAAACACAGATTAGACTACAGTGCTCTTTTTCCTTATATTTTCAGTTGATTCATCCAGTTATATTTTTAGGATTTCTATTATATCACAAGCTCTCAGTATTCAAACATAAGCAATCTAAACAAATTCAATCTTAATTATCAGAATTAAAATAGGGGATAAGGTTTGTAATGGAAATGAGTCTAAAAGCTCCAAAAACAATGGATCTTTCCAATTTCACATTCTGTAATTTTTATTTTAGTGGGCAGCAGCCTAGGAGAAAAATGGGTTATGTAGAGTCAATTCTGAAAAGTAAAAAATAAAATAAAAATGTAAGGAAACTGAGAAAATTAAGAAATATCTGATTTAACTCTTACACCTAGTTCTCCCCCACCCTTCACCCATCCATTCTCCTCACAATGACCCAGGGATTACTGATCTCTCCCCCTTTCTCATTTGTTAATGCAAATCTTATGTCCCTCCCCTGCTTAAAACACTCTAATAGCTGGCTGCCCATTCATCTCAGGATAAAATACAAAATCCTCAGTGCTCTACAAAGCCCTACTTGATCTTGTCACTACCTACCTTACTAGTTTTATCTGATTTCGTGTACTTTCAGGATTTCTGTGCTCCAGCCACATTGATATTCTTTTGGTTCCAGAAATTCAGAATTCTTCTGAGGTATTGAGACATTTGCCCTCTTTTGTTTCCTCTGCTGAGAATGCTCTTTTTGTTTATAGGTAACCCTCCATCGTGTCTAGGTCATTGCACAGATTTCAGCTTTCCCCCAAAGTGTGTAGTTCTCAGAAGTTTTCCTGCCCTACCAGGGTAGTAGGCCCCCTTTGATGCTGTCATGGCTTGCCTGCATTCCCATGTAGCCCTTAACACTATTGTAATTGAACCGCTCATGGACCGGGTCTCTTTAAGTTCTGTCACTAATGTCTAGCAATATACATTCCCTAGACCTTACTGGAATTCAATAAGTATTTGCTAAATCAATGAGTTAACACCTTATTTGGAATAAAATGATCAGTGAGACTTCTGTGCTTCTAGAATTATCTGTGGGGTGAAAATACTGGTGAAACATAACATCCACCACCTTAGAACTATTCTAAGAAGTCTGTTTCACCAAAAACCATTCATAGTAAATGCAATATCTGGTACATTTGTATAGATGGAGTGGCTCCACCTGCAGCAGCCAGAAATGAATATTAATCAATCTCCCTTTCTCTTACTTTACTCATTCAGTTAGTTACAAAGTCCTGTTAATTTCGTCCTTAGGATCTTCCATATCTGTTCATTTATCTTATTTATCTCTGCCTTTCTATGAGTTTAATTTGAGGTCATCATCATCTTTTGCATAGATTCTTCTAACAGCTTTCCTATTAGTTATTCTTTGCACACCTAAAATGTATATATTCTCCTTTTAAAAGGCTTTGCCTCAGGATAATGTACTAATTTCTCAAGAGGGCTTACAAGGCCTTTTGTGACTTAACCCTGCCTACCACTCTTTTGTTCGTTACTGCTATCTCCTTCCAAATTCAAGGTGTCAGCTGTACCCAATACTTAGGTAATCACCATGCTTTCTCTGCTTCCAGGTCTTGGCTCTTTCCACTATTTCTTCCTAGCCCTACTTTTGAGGCCTGGCTAATTTGTCCCACCACCAATTATATTAGGACACCTCTGTCTTGTTTGCCATTGTACTCTTAATGCCTGACATATGATCAGTATTAATGTTATTTTGGGTTGTCAGCATTGTATTCTTCTTGTTTTTAGTGATGATGATTATCTTTATTGTTTTGGCAGGTGTTTGTTTTTGATGTTGGAAGTAAAACTTGGAAATTTTATGATTGGTCACAGATCACAACTGTGGTGATTTTTGGAGAATATGATCCAGAACTCATGTGTTATGCTCATTCACATGGGGCCAGAGTAGTGCTAAAAGGTGAGTTACAGTTCTTACCAGATGCGTCCAGCCAATTGGTAAGTTTACCTGCATTGTGTGCCATCCTGACCTTCCAAAAAAATTCCCTTTTCATGTTTATCTGGTATATTTTTTATCATCCTAAAATTAATCTTAGATAGATTCATTTCACAGATAGTTATTTTTAAAGAATTAAATAAGCCACTATGATTTTGAGCAAAAAAAAAAAAAAAAAAAAGCGAATCCTAATTAGCATGATGACTTTCAGCTAGTCATAGTCATCAATTTCTACTTCTAATTTGAGAATTATACTACTGATTATTCATGATGTTATTTTGGAGATTGAGTAATGATTTTCTATTATTTTTGAATATTATTTCTCTTCTTGGAAAACTTAAATTGGGGGCTTAGTATTCCAAAGTAATGAGATGTTTTAAAGGTTTTGTGAAATAAATGTCATTAAACGGCAAAAAGCATATGTGCACAAAAGATGTATATTTCTTCCACAGGAGGTGCACCCTTAAAGAATAGCACTGATCCTATTTTCAGAGCATCCTGGATAGCCCAAAAAGTTAAGTTGGCCAAAACACAATATATGGATGGCATTAATATAGACATAGAGCAAGAAGCTAATTGTTTATCACCTGAATATTATGCATTAACCACTTTAGTCAAAGAAACCACAGACTCTTTCCATCGTGAAATTAAGGGATCACAGGTAAAAGTTCATTTGTTATTTTTTTTTTGGAAACTCCTATTTTTCCTACCAAAATGTATTTATGAAGGTGTGACTAATAGAATCTCAGTTTTACTGAGTAGGAAAGAACTTCACATATATCCGAAAAATATTTTCTGGAAATTTTGAGGTTCTTATTAGAGAAGTTTTACAGAATTTTAATGTGCTCTATTCTCTGTCCATATGAAGACACAGCATTGAGATTGTTCCCCCTACTTGCCTTGCAGCAGGGTTAGAGATATTAAATAGGCAATTAGATCAGCAAGAATCAGGAAGTGCTTAGCTGTCCAGGCCCTGCTTTCACCAGAGCAGGACAGAAATAGCTCTTGCCTAAGAGTAGATATTGTTCTGGGGAAGTGTCTCACTTGCTTCATAGGTTCTGGATTACTTGTAAAGCACCTGATGTCCGAGAAAGCTCAAAGGACTAACTCCATAGAATTTGAGAGAGCTGCGACAAAGGCTTCCCCATTGCCATAGTGAGCATGATTAGAGCAGATGACCACAGCAGGAGGCATCTTGCCAGGCAGTATATGGGTAATAAAAGATAATGTGGCCCTGCATCAGTGATCTCAAACCTGGCCACATATTAAGATAACCAAGTCTGTCTGTCTGTCTGTCTGTCTTTCTTTTTCTTTTTTTGAGAGACAGAGAGCATGCATGTATGCAAGCAGGCAGGGGAGGGTCAAAGGGAGGAGGAGAGAGAATCTTAAGTAGGCTCTGTTCTCAGCACAGAGCCTGGTGCCGGGGCTTGATCTCATGACCCTGAGATCATGATCTGAGCTGAAATCAAGAGCCAGACACTAATCAACTGAGCCACCCAGGCACCCCAAGATAACCAAGTCTTTAAACACACACACACACACACACACACACACACACACACACACACACTGCAATAAAGCAAGTCAAATGAATTTTTTGGCTTTCCAGTGTGTATAAAGTTATGTTTACACTGTACTATAGTCTATCGAGTATGCAATAGTATTACATCTGAAAAATAGATACCTTGATTAAAAACTAATTTATTGCTAAAAATGCTAACTATCATCTGAGCTTTTCAGCAAGTTGTAATCTTTTTGCTCGGAATGGGTCTTGCCTTGATGTTGATGGCTGTGGCTGATCAGGGTGGTGGTTGCTGAAGGTTGGGAAGGCTGTGGCAATCTCTTAAAATAAAACAACAATGAAGTTTGCTGCACTGATGGACTCTTCCTTTAACAAACAGTTTCTCTGTGGCAATGCAATGCTGTTTAGCATTTTACCCAGAGTAGAACTTCTTCCAAAATTGGAGTAAATTTATGCAATACTCTAAATCTTTTGTTAGTTCAACAATCTAAACGGCATCTTCACCAGGAGTAGATTCCATCTCAGGAAATCACTTTCTTCGCTCATTCATAAGAAGCAATTCCTCCTCTGTGAAAGTTTGATCATGAGGCAGCAGCCATTCAGTCATATCTTCAGGTTCCACTTCTAATGCTAGTTCTCCTGC
The DNA here is from genome assembly GCF_024610735.1 of Ursus americanus. NCBI lineage: Eukaryota > Metazoa > Chordata > Mammalia > Carnivora > Ursidae > Ursus > Ursus americanus. Next base: position 37,220,068 of record NC_142138.1, on the reverse strand, counting down.
TATGTCTACAACATCTGCAGTGACTTCTTCCATGAAAGTCTGAAACCCCTCAACATCCTTCATGAGGGTGGGTATCAACCTGCCTGTTCCAAACTCCTCTTACTGTTAATATTTTGATTTTTTCCCCATGAATCACGAATGTTCTTAATGGCATCTAGAATGGTGACTCCTTTCCAGAAGGTTTTCAATTTACTTTGCCCAGATCCTTTAGCAGAATCGCTGTCTATGGCAAACATAGTCCTACTTAATTTGTTTCTTAAATAAAAAGATTTGAAATTTGGAATGACTCTTTGATCCATGGGCTGCAGAATGGAAGTTGTGTTAGCAGACATGAAAACGTTCATCTCATTGTCCATCTCCATCAGAGTTCTTCAGTGAGCAGGTATGTTGTCAGTGAACAGTCATATTTTGAAAGGAATCTTTCTACAGTAGTCTCAACGCTGGGCTTAAAACATTCGGTAAACCGTGTTGTAAACAGATGTGCCCTCAGCCAGGCTTTATTGTTCCATTGATAGAGCACAGGCAGAGTAGATTTAACATCATTCTTACGGGCCCTGGGATTTTCTGAGTGGTCAATGAGAATTGGCTTCAACTTAAAGTCACTAGCTACTTTAGCCCCTATCGAGAGACTCAGCCTGTCCTATGAAGCCTTGAAGCGAGGCATTGACTTCTTTCCAGGTATGGAAGTCCTAGATGGCATCTTCTTCCACTAGAAGACTGTTTTGTCTATCTTGAAAATCTGTTGTTTAGTGTAGCCACCTTCATTTATCTTAGCCAGAGTTTCTAGATAACTCACTACAGTGAGTTATCAGCACTTGCTGCTTCACCTTGAACTTTTTTTTTTAAATGGAGAAAACTCCTCCCCTTAAACCTCATGAACCAACCTCTGCTGCTCCAAACTTATTTTTGCAGCTTCCTCACTTCTCCCAACCTTCACAGAATTTAAGGCCTTATTCTCTGGATTAGGCTATGGCTTAAGGGAATGTCGTGGCTGGTTTGATCTTCCATCCAAACCACTGCATCTTTTTCCATATCAGCAATATGGCTGTTTTGCTCTCTTATAATCCATGTGTTCACTGGAGTAGCACTTTTTATTTCCTTCAAAAACTTTTTGCTTTCACAACTTGGCTGTTTGGCATCAGAAGCCTAGCTTTCAACCTATTTCAGCTTTTGACATACTTTCCTCCCTAAGCTTAATCATTTCTAGCTTTTGATTTGAAGTGAGAGATGTGTGACTCTTCCTTTCACTTGAACACTGAGAGGCCATTGTGGAGTTATTAATTTGTTCTAATTCCAGTGTTGTTGTGTCTCAGAGAATAGGGAGGCCCAAGAAGAGGGACAGAGACAGGGAAACAGCCAGTGGGTGGAGCAGTCAGAACACACACATTTATGGGTTGTTTGGCATCTTATATGGGCATGATTTGTGGCACCCTAAAACTGTTACAATAGTAACATTAAAAATCACTGATCACAAATCAGCGGAACAAATAATGAAAAAGTTTGATAAATTGTGAGAATTATCAAAATGCGACACAGAGACATGAAGTGAAAAAAATTCTTTTGCAATAATGGTGCTGATAGACTTGCTTGATGCAGGGTTGCCAAAAACTTTAAATCTGTTAAAAAAAAATGCAGTATCTGTGAAGCACAATAACATGAGGTATACCTTTTCAAGACTGAACAGTGGGATTTTTTTGAAGGTGGGGACCAGCTCCTTTTATCTAACACAATGTTAAAAATTGTTTATTTAGTGAATAAATGATACCCGCCTTTCAAAAATTTTAAATCTAGTTAAGTAGGAAATATATACATATGAAATATATATTCTATTTCATATAAATCGGTTTAGAGTCACTGCTTTATACTGAGAATCACCTAATTATTAAAATATCTTGAAAGAGTAAGTGTGGCATAGAGCCCAGGAACTGTATTTTTACTGTGTGTGTGTGTGTGTGTCTGTGTGTGTCTCTGTGTGTGTTTACTGCGCTAGGTGATTTTGGTACAATTGGACAACATGAATTTGAGATTCATTGGAAAATAATACATGATGTAAGGATTGATTTCTCTGTGGCTTTATGTAGTAAGGAAGTTTTGTCAGTGTAGAATTTGGCTTTTCAGCTGAGTACAATTTATTTATTATTTATTTATCCCACCCGCCCCCACCGGCAACTATCAGTTTGTTCTCTGTGTTTAGAAGTCTGTTTTTTGTTTCTTCCTTTGTTCACTTGCTTTGTTTCTTAAATTCCACATATGACTGAAATCACCTGGTATTTGTCTTTGACTTATTTCACTAGGCATAATACCTTCTAGGTCCATCCATGTCGTTGCAAAGGGCAAGATCTCATTCTTCTTTATGGCTGAGAAATATTCCATCACATATAGAGAGGGAGGGAGGGAAGGAGGGAGGAAGGGAGAGAGAGGGAGAGACAGACACAGAAACACACCCACATCTTCTTTATCCCCTCGTCTATGGATATACACTTGGATAGCTTCCACATCTTGACTATTGTAAATAATGCTGCAATAAGCAGAGGGATGCATATCTTTTTGAATTAGTGTTTTCATTTTCTTTGGGTAAATACCCGGTAGTGGAATTAGTGGATCATATGGCATTTCTATTTTTAATTTTGAGGAAACTCCATACTGTTTTCCATAGTGAATGCATCAATTGACATTCTCACCAACAGTTCACAAACATTCTCCACATCCTTGTCAATACTTATTTCTTGTCTTTTTGATAGTAGCCCTTCTGATAGGTGAAATCTCCTTGTGGTTTTGATTTGCATTTCCCTGATTAGTAATGCTGAGCATCTTTTTATGTGTCTGTTGGCCATTTGTGTGTCTTCTTTGGAAAAATGTCTATTCAGGTCCTCTGCCCATTTTTAGTTGGACTATTTGTGTTTTGGGTGTTCTGTATATTTTTTATATATTTTGGATATTAACCCCATATTGAATATATCATTCGCAAAGATCTCCCATTCAATAGGTTTTTCATTTTGTTGATGGTTTCCTTCACTGTGCAAAAGCTTTTTATTTTGTTGTAGTCCCAATAGTTAATTTTTGCTTTTGTCTCCCTTGCCTGTGAGGCATATCTAAAAAAATGTTGCTAAAGCTGATCTCAAAGAGATTACTAGCCATGTTTTCTTCCAGAAGGCTTTTGGTTTCAGGTCTCACATTTGGGTCTTTAATTCACTTTGAGTTTATTTCTGTGTACGGGTGGAGACAGTGGTCCAACGTCGTTCTTCTGCATGCAGCTGTCTTATTTTCCCAGCACCATTTGTTGAAGAGACTGTCTTTTCCCCATTGTATATTCTTGCCTCCTTTGTTGTACGTTAATTGACCATATAAATGTGGGTTTATCTCTGGGCTTTCTGTTTGGTAACATTGATCTCTGTGTCTCTTTTTGTGCCAGTACCATATTGTTTTGATTATTATAGCTTTGTGTAGAGTATTTTGAAATCTGGAATTGTGATCCTTCCAACTTTGTTCTTTGTACCATAAGGATTTTAGTAGTATTTATTCTAGTTCTGTAAAATAAATAAATAAAAAGTAAAAAATGGTTCTTGTATTTTGATAAGGATTGCATTAAATCTGTAGATTGCTTTGGGTAGTATGGATATTTTAACAGTATTAATTCTTCCAATCCATGAGCGTGGAATATCTTTCCATTTGTTTGCGTCATCTTCAATTTCTTTCATAAATTCAATTCAATTTCTTTCTTTTATAGTTTTTAGAGTATAGGTCTTTCACCTCTTTTTTTTTTCTAACTAGATTTTATATATATATAATTTTATTATCATATGTTAGTCACCATACAGTATATCATTAATTTTTGATGTAGTTTTCCATGATTCATTGTTTGCATATAACACCCACTGCTCCATGAATTCATGCCCTCCTTAATACCCTTCACCGGGCTAGCCCATGCCCCCACCCCCACCCCTCTAAAACCCTCAGTTTGTTTCCTGGAGTCCATAGTCTCTTGTGGTTCATTTCCCCCTCTGTTTACCACCCCCCCTTCATTTTCCCCTTCCTTCTCCTAACTATCTCTCTGCTATTCCTTATGTTCCACAAATGAGTGAAACCATATGATAATTGTCTTTCTCTGCTTGACTTATTTCACTTAGCATAAGCTCCTCCAGTCCCGTCCATGTTGATGCAAATGTTGGGTAATCATTCTTTCTGGTGGCTGAGTAATATTCCATTGTATATATGGACCACATCTTCTTTATCCATTCGTCTGTTGAAGGGCATCTTGGCTCCTTCACAGTTTGGCTATTGTGGACAATGCTGCTATGAACACTGGGGTGCATATGGCCCTTCTTTTTACTACATCTGTATCTGTGGGGTAAATACCCAGTAGTGCAATTGTTGGGTCATAGGGTAGCTCTATTTTTAATTTTTAAGGAACCTCCACACTGTTTTCCAAAGTGGCTGTACCAACCTGCATTCCCATCAACAGTGTAAGACGGTTCCCCTTTCTCCACATCCTCTCCAACATTTGTTGTTTCCTGCATTGTCAATTTTTGCCATTCTAACTGGTGTGAGGTGGTACCTCAATGTGGTTTTGATTTGAATTTCCCTGATGGCTAATGATGTTGAACATTTTTTCATGTGTCTGTTAGCCATTCATATGTCTTCATTGGAAAAGTGTTCACATCTTCTGCCCATTTTTTTAATTTGATTATTTGTTTCTTGGGTACTGAGTTTGAGAAGTTTTCTTATAGATCTTGGATACCAGCCTTTTACCTGTAGTGTCTTGCAAATCTGTTCTCCCATTCCATGGGTTGCCTCTTTGTTATGTTGAATGTTTCCTTTGCTGTGTAGAAGCTTTTTATCTTGATGAAGTCCCAAAAGTTCATTTTTGTTTTTGTTTCCCTTGCCTTTGGAGACGTGTCATGAAAGAAGTTGCTGTGGCCAATGTCAAAAAGATTGCAGCCTGTATTCTCCTCTATGATTTTGATGGATTCCTGTCTCACATTGAGGTCTTTCATCCATTTGGAGTTTATCTTTATGGTGTGAGAGTGGTCAAGTTTCATTCTTCTGTATATAGCTGTCCAATTTTCCCAGCACCATTTATTGAAGAGACTGTCTTTTTTCCACTGGATGTTTTTTACTGCTTTCTCAAAGATTAGTTGACCATAGAGTTGAGGGTCCATTTCTGGAGTCTCTATTCTGTTCCATTGGTCTATATGTCTGTTTTTGTGCCAGTACCATGCTGTCTTGGTGATCACAGCTTTGTAGTGTAGCTTGAAATCAGGCAACGTGATGCTCCCAGCTTTGTTTTTCTTTTTCAACATTTCCTTGGCAATTCAGGGTCTTTTCTGGTTCCACACAAATTTTAGGATTGTTTGTTCTAGCACTTTGAAAAATGTCATTGGTATTTTGATCAGGACGGCATTGAAAGTGTAGATTGCTCTCGCTAGCATAGACATTTTAACTATGTTTATTCTTCCGAACCATGAGCATGGAATGTTTTTTCCATCTTTTTGTGTCTTCTTCAGTGTGTTTCATCAGTGTTCTGTAGTGTCTAGAGTATAGATCCTTTACCTCTCTGGTTAAGTTTATTCCGAGATAGCTTATGGTTTTTGGTGCTATTGTAAGTGGAATCAATTCCCTAATTTCTCTTTCTTCAGTCTCATTGTTAGTATACAGAAATGCAACTGATTGGGGCACCTGGGTGGCTCAGTCGTTAAGCATCTGCCTTCAGCTCAGGGTGTGATCCCGGCGTTATGGGATTGAGCCCCACATCAGGCTCCTCCACTGGGAGCCTGCTTCTTCCTCTCCCACTCCCCCCGCTTGTGTTCCCTCTCTCTCTGGCTGTCTCTCTCTCTCTGTCAAATAAATAAAATCTTAAAAAAATGCAACTGATTTCTGAGCATTGATTTTGTATCCTGCCACGTTACTGAATTGTTGTATGAGTTCTAGTAATTCGAGGGTGGAGTCTTTTGGGTTTTCCACATAAAGTACGGAAGTATGCGAAGAGAGAGTTTGACTTCTTCTTTGCCGATTTCTTTTGTTCCTTTTTGTTGTCTGATTGCTGTTGCTAGGACTTCTAGTACTATGTTGAACAATAATGGCGAGAGTGGGCATCCTTGTTGTGTTCCTGATCTTAAGGGAAAGGCTTTCAGCTTTTCCCTGTTGAGAATGATATTCGCTATAGGCTTTTCATAGATGGTTTTTATGAAATTGAGGAATGTACCCTCTATCCCTGCACTCTGAAGGGTTTTAATCAGGAAAGGATGCTGTATTTTGTCGAATGCTTTTTCTGCATCAATTGAGAGGACCATACGATTCTTGTCTCTTCTCTTATTAATGTGTTCTATCACAGTGATTGATTTGCGAATGTTGAACCACCCTTGCATCCCAGGGATGAATCCCACTTGGTCATGATGGATAATCCTTTTAATGTACTGTTGGATCCTATTAGCTAGGATCTTGTTGAGAATTTGACATCCACATTCATCAGGGATATCGGTCTATAATTCTTTTCGATGGGGTCTTTGCCTGGTTTTGGGATCATGGTAATGCTGGCCTCATAGAACAAGTTTGGTAGTTTTCCTTCTGTTTCTATTTTTTGAAACAGTTTCAGGAGAATAGGTATTATTTCTTCTTTGAACATTTGGTAGAATTCCCCGGGGAATCTGTCAGGCCCTGGACTCTTGTTTTTTGGGGGGAGGTTTTTGATCACTGCTTCGATCTCTTCACTGGTTATTGGTCTATTTAGAGTGTCAGTTTCTTCCTGTTTCAGTCTTGGTAGTTTATAGGTTTCCAGGGAGGCATCCATTTCTTCCAGGTTGCTTAATATATTGGCATATAGTTGTTGATAATAGTTTCTAATGATTGTTTCTATTTCCTTGGTGTTAGGCGTGATCTCTCCCCTTTCATTCATGATTTTATTAATTTGGGTCCTTTCTCTATTCTTTTGAATAAGTCTGGCCAGTGGCTTATCAATCTTATTAATTCTTTCAAAGAACCAGCTTCTAGTTTTGTTGATCTGCTCTACTATATTTCTGGTTTCTAATTCATTGATCTCTGCTCTAATCTTAATCAGTTGTCTTTTCGTGCATGGCTTAGGCCTGTTGTTTTGTTCCATCTCCAGCTGTTTAAGGTGTGAGTATAAGGACTGCATTTTAGATTTTTCTGTTCTTTTGAGTGAGGCTTTGATGGCTATGTATTTCCCCCTTAGGACTGCCTTTGCAGTGTCCCATAGGTTTTGGACTGATGTGTTTTCTTTCTCATTGGTTTCCATAAATTGCTTAAGTTCTTCTTTAATTTCCTGGTTTACCCAAACATTCTTAAGCAGGGTGGTCCTTAGTTTCCAAGTGTTTGAGTTTCTTCCAAATTTTTTCTTGTGATTGAGTTCCGGTTTCAAAGCATTGTGGTCTAAGAATATGCAGGGAATAATCTCAGTCTTTTGGTGTCGGTTGAGACCTGTTTTGTGACCCAGTATATGGTCTGTTCTGGAGAAAGTTCCATGTGCGTTCGAAAAGAATGAGTATTCTGTTGTTTTAGGGTGGAGTGTTCTGTATATATCTATGAGGTCCATCTGGTCCAGTATATCATTCAGAGCTCTTGTTTCTTTGTTGATTTTCTGCTTAGATGATCTGTCTATTGCTGAGAGTGGAGTGTTGAGGTCCCCTACTATTAACGTATTATTATCTATATGTCTCTTTATTCTGGTTAAGAGTTGGCTTATGTAGTTGGCTGCTCCCCTGTTGGGGGCATAGATATTTATAATTGTTAGATCCTCTTGTTGGATACATCCTTTAAGAATAATATAGTGTCCTTCTGTATCTCTAACTACAGTCTTTAGCTTAAAATCTAATTTGTCTGATATAAGAATTGCTACCCCAGCTTTCTTTTGAGGTCCATTGGTATGAAAAATGGTTCTCTATCCCTTCACTTTCAGTCTGGTTGTATCTTTAGGTTAAAATGAGTCTCTTGTAGACAGCAAATGGATGGGTCATGTCTTTTTATCCAATCTGCAACCCTGTGGCGCTTTATGGGAGCATTTAGGCCATTCACATTGAGAGTGATTATTGAGAGAGATGATTTTAATATCATGTTGCCTGTGAAGTCCTTGTTTCTATAGATTGTCTCTGTAAATTTCTGTCCTTTATCACTCTTTAGGTCTTTCTACTTTTATAGAACCTACCCCGCCTTAATATTTCTTGTAGAGCTGGCTTGGTGGTCACATATTCTTCAGTTTCTGCCAATCTTGGAAGCTCCTTGTCTCTCCATCCATTCTGAATGACAGCCCTGCTGGATAAAGAATCCTTGGCTGCATGTTCCTCTCACTTAGTGCTCTGAATATGTCTTGCCAGCTTTTTCTGGCTTGCCAGGTCTCTGTAGACAGGTCTGATGTTATTCTGATGTTCCTCCCTCTGTATGTGAGGAATCTTTTCCCCCTGGCCAATTTCAAGATTGTTTCCTTGGATCTAAGAGTTGCGAATTGTACTATTATATGTCATGGTGTTGGTCTGTTCTCATTGACCTTGGGAGGGGTCCTCTCTGCTTCTTGGACACTAATGCTTGTTTCCTTCACCAGATTAGGGATGTTCTCAGCTACAATTTGTTCAAATATCTCTTCTAGACCTCTTTCTCCACCCCCTTGGGAATCCCAATAATTCTGACATTGGAAAGTTTCATTGCGTCAGTAATCTCCCATAGCTTTTTTTCATGAAAATGGAGGTTTTTTCCCCCATGTTACCTCTCTTGTCTTCGTTTCTATCATCTCATCCTCTAACTCACTAATTCGTTCTTCTGCCTCGTTTACCCTGGCCGTCAGACTGTCCAGTTTAGACTGCATTTCATTCATAGAATTAAGTTCCACCAGATTCGTTCTCATTTCAGCCCTTAGAGATTCTATATTTTCATTAATATTTTTCTCAAGCCTATACATCACCCTGATAATTGTTACTCTGAAACCCATTTCTGACATCTTGGTTATAGTCATATCCATTAGTTCTGTGGCAGAGGCCACAGTCTGTTTCTTTCCTTTATTGGGGGGTTCCTCCTTTTTGTCATTCTGGTGAGGTGTGGTTGCAGGGATGTACAGAGTCCAAATTATTGGCAGGACCCAAGCAAGATGCACCTGCCTGCCTTCTGGGGGAGGGGCCTGCTGCACTGATACTCAGGCAACCCTGTTTGGGTAGGGTTGCCCTGCCCCCTGTTTGGGGGGGGGGGAGATAGGCTCAGTGAGAACTGTTTCTTTGTGGGGCTTTTGTTCTCTGGCAGCTTTCCCTGGCGGCTTTCTGTGTCTCTTGAGAGAGAGCAGCAGTGACTGTATCCAAACCTCTGTCTCAGAACCAGAGATCGCAGTCTGATCTTCATTGAGCTCTCCAGGTCACACTGACTCCGTTTCTGTTGGCGCTGCTAAAAACCCGCAGCATCCTGGTTTGTGTGCCCCACAGCCACTCTCCTAGTCCTTGCTCCCAGGGCCTGCACGTCTCTGCCCTTTGTGCTTCTAAAACCGCCAGCCACCCCTGGTTCGCACGCGCACTCCCGAGCTCCCTGTTTCAGTGTGGTTTCCCCGCCACTGGTCTCCTAGGCTGACCCGCACCCCAGTGCGGGAGGCTTCTGCCTTCCCTGGGCCCGAGTGTGGCGGCTCCCTCCCTCTTCTGTTTATCTTCTGATATCTGCCCGCAGACTCTCGGCTCCCTGCTTCATACCTAGAGACCAAGCACCAGAGATGTTCACTTGTAGAGATCCAGATGTATCTTCTTACGTCTCAGGCTGATTTCGTTGGTGTTCAGGATGGTCTGGTATATATCCAGCTTGATTCAGGGGACCAGTTGAAATAGGATCCCCTACTCCTCTGCCACCTTTCCCCCCTCTCCAGGTCTTTCACCTCCTTGGTTAAGTTTATTCCTACGTATTTTATTTGATTCTTGGTGCAATTGTAAATGGAATTATTTCTTAATTTCTCTTTCTGCTACTTCATTATTAGTGTATTGAAATGCAACAGGTTTCTGTATATTAATTTTGTATCCTGCAACTTTACTGAACTCATTTATCAGTTCAAGTTTTTGGTGCAGCCTTTAGGGGTTTTTTATATATAGTATCATGTCATATGAAAATAGTAACAGTTATTATTTCTTCCTTACCAATCTGGATGCCTTTTATTTCTTGTTTGATTGCTGCAGCTAGGACTTCTAATACTATATTTAATAAAAGTGGGGAGTGTGGACATCCTTGTTTCTGAACTTACAGAGGAAAATCTCTGTTTTTCACCATTGAGAATAATCTTAACTGTGGGTTTTATCATATATGGCCTTTATAATGTTGAGGTATGTTACCTCTAAACCCACTTTGAGAGTTTTTATCATGAATGGATACTGAATTTTATCAAATGCATTTCTGCATCTATAGTTATGATCATATGATTTTTATCTGTCACTGTGTTACTGTGGTGTATCATGTTGGTATGTGGATACTGAACCATCCTTGCATCCCTGGAATAAGTCCTACTTGCTCTTGGTGGATGATTCTTTTAATACGTTGTTGAATTTGCAATAATATATTGTTGAATATTGGTTTGCTAATATTTTATTGGCTTGTTTTCTCTTTTTTGTATTGCTTTTGTCTTGTTTTGGTGTCAGGGTCTCATATAATGTGGAGTCTTCCTCTTTTTTTGGAAGAGTTTGAGAAGAATAGGTGTTACCTCTTTTTTCAATGTTTGATAGAATTCACCTGTGAATACATCTGGTTCTGGACTTCTGTTTTTTTGGGAGATTTTGGATTATAAATTCAATTTTGTTGTTATTAATTGGTCTGTTCAGATTTCTTTTTATTTCTTCCTAATTTCATTTTTGGGAGGTTCCATATTTCTAGGAATTTATCCATTTTTTTTTAGGTTGTCCAGTTTGCATATAGTTTTTTGGTAGTAGTTTATTATAATCCTTTGTATTTCTGTGGAGTTGGTTCTTCTATTTCTGATTTGAGTCCTCTGTCTTCTTGATGAGTTTGGCTAAAGTTTTATTAACTTTATCTTTTCAAAGAAATAGTTGTTTGTTTCACTGATTTTTTTTTAATTCTCTATTTCATTTATTTGTTAATCTGATCTTTATTAATTTCTTTCTTCTAACTTTGAACTTTTTTTCCTAGGTCCTTTAGGTGTAAGGTTGGAGTGTCTATTTGAGATCTGTATTGTTTCTTGAGGTAGTCCTGTATTGCTACAAACTTCCCCCCTACTACTTCTTTTGCTTTGTCCCATGGATTTTGGGCCATTGTATTTTCATATGTCTCCATTTATTATCTATTTCCTCTTTCTTTGTTAACCAATTTGTTGTTTAGTGGCGTGTTGTTTAGCCTCCATGTGTTTGTTTTTTTTCCATTTTTTAACTGGTAATTGACTTCTAGTTTTATTCCTTCAGGGTTGGAAAATATGCTTAATATGATTTCAGTTTTCTTGAATTTATTGAGACTTATTTTGTGGCCTAACATGTGATCTATCTTGGAGGATGTTCCATGTGCATTTCAAAAGAATGTGTATTCTGTGATTTTGGATGGAATGTTTTATCTATCTATCTATCTATCTATCTATCTATCTATCTATCTATATATCTATCTGTTAAATCCATCAATTATGATGTGTCATTGAAAGACACTGTTTCCTTGTTGATTTTACATCTGGATGATCTCTCCATTGATGTATGTGGAGTTTAAAGTCCTCTACCATTATGTATTGCTGTCCATTTTATCCTTTAGGTCTGTTAATATTTGCCTTATGTAGTTAGGTGCTCCAGTGTTGGCTACATAATAGATATTTACAACTGTTGTATTCTCTCATTGGATTGATCCTTTTATCATTATGTATGCTCACCTTAGTCTCTTGTTAGAGACTTGTTTTAAAGTCTATTAGGTCTGATATAAGTATTGATACCCCACCTTTTTCTTTTTTAGATTTTACTTATTAGAGAGAGAGAGAGAGCAGAGGGAGAAGGTGAAGCAGACTCCCCACTGAGCAGGGAGGGAGCCTGATGCAGAACTCGATCCCAGGACCCTGGGATCATGAATCGAGCTGAAGGCAGACACTTAACCAACTGAGCCATCCAGGCGCCCCCCACCTTTTTTTTCCCCCTTCCATTTGTATGGGCTGTTTTTCCATCCTGTTACTTTCAGTCTGTGTCTTTAGGTCTGAAATGAATCTCTTGCAGGAACATATTGATGGGTCTTGTGTTTGTTGTTTTTTTGGTTTTGATGGGTCTTGTTTTCTTTTTTTAACCATTTTGTCTAGGTTTTTTGGAATATTTAGACCATTCACATTTAAAGTAATTATTTTTTTTAAAGATTAATTAGAGAGATAAGAAAGCATGTGCACAGGTGGGAAGGCAGAGGGAAAAGGAGAGAGTCTTAAGCAGACTCTGTGTTGAGCATGGAGCCTGACATGGGGCTTGATCTCCTGACTCTGAGATCACAACCTGAGCCAAAACCAACTGTACCACCCAGGTGCCCCTAAAATAATTATTGGTAGGTATGTACTTATAGCCATTTTGTGTTCTGATTTTCTGGGTAGTTTTTGTCTCTCCCTCTCTTCTTCTCTTGCTCTCTGTAATGGATGACTTTTTTAGTGTTATGTTTTGCTTTTTTTCTCTTCATTTTTTGTGTATCTATTATAGGTTTTTGATTTGTGGTTACCAAGAGAGTCATATATAATATTTTAAGTATATAGCAGTCTAAATAAGTTGATGGTCAGTTATGTGCAAACACATTTTATATGAACTGCATTTTTAGTCTCCCCTGTGTATATGTGGTCATATTTTATTTCTTATTTTGTGAGTCCCATTAGCTACTTTTTTAGATATAATTGATTTTACTCTTTTAACCTTCATACTAGCTTTATAAGTGATGGCTCTACTACCTTTATTGTGTTTCCTTTTACTGATAAAATTTTTCAAAAAATTTTTCTAATATGACCTTTTTCTTTTCCACTTAAGGGAGTGCCTTTAACATTTTTTTTGTAACTGTAGTGATACATTTCTTTAACTTTTGTTTGGGAAACTCTCCTTCTCCAATTCTGGATGATAGCTTTGCCAGGTAGAGAGTATTCTTAGAGGTTTTTTCCTTTCCATGCTTTCAATATATCATGCTAGTCTCTTCTGGCCTACAAAGTTTCTGCTGGAAAATAAGCTGATAGCTTTAACCTTTGTATGTAACTAATTCCTTTTGCAGCTTTTAAAATTCTTTCTTTAATCTTTGATATTTTAATTATTATTGTCTCGTGGCCATCCTTGAGTTCATCTTATTTGGAACTCTGTGATTCTTGAACTGGATGTCTGTTTCCTTCCTAGGTTAGGGACATTTTCAGGTATTGTTTCTTCAAATGAGTTTTCTGCCCTCCTCTCTCTCCTCTTCCTCCTGGGACCCCTAAAATGTGGATGTTTGTTCATTTGATGTCCAAGATAACCCTTAAGCTATCCTTTTTGTTTTGTTTTTTCCTTTTTGCCGTTCAGGTTGGGTGCTTTCCATTACCCTGTCTTCTAGATTGCTGGTCCATTTTTCTGCATCTTCTAATCTACTCTTGATTCCTTCTAGTGTACCTTCCATCTCAGTAAACATATTCAACTCTGATTAAAAATTTTTTTTATCTCTTCTTGATGCTCTGAGTTTATTCACTCTTTCCTCTGGTGGCCATCTGTATGATCATTATTTTGAACTCTTTATCAGGTAGATTGCTTATGTTCACTTCATTTAGTTCTTTTTCTGAGTTCTTTCATTGCAGCATACTCTTTTGTCATTTTGCTTGACTGTGTTTGTTTCTATGAAGAAACAAACTTGAAGAAATGGTCTCGTGTATGATCATCCCCTGTGTAGACTGTAGCACCTGATGATTTTGGCTGGCTGGCTGGCTGGAGTTGTGGCTGTCCTGTAGGTGGGGCAACCCTGGTGGGATGATCGGAGCTGAAGTGGGCATGGGCTGGCACAGTCCAGGGCTCTTTGCACAGAGGATGCCTTGGCAGGACAGCTGAAGCTTAAGTGGGCAGAGGGTCTTGGGGCATCTGTGCAGTGGTACCTGGCAGGGTGGTTGGAGCAGAGGCAGGTGCAGAACAGGGTGTCCCAGGGTGCTTTGCTTAGAGGTACCCCAGCAAATCACCTGGAGCCAAAGCAGTGCAGGCCTGGAGTGTTCTAGGGTGTTTTGCACCTGTGTCACCTTGGTGAGACAGCTGGAACTGTACTAAGTGCTGACCAGGGGTGTCCTGTGTGCATTGTACTCAATTCACATTGGTGGGATGGGTGGGGCTGGTGTGGGCTAGGAGCCTAGGGCTTACTGAGGTGGTAGGCTGGCTTGGGCACTCACGCAGATCTTGGACCTTCCCTCCTCAGATGAATATAATTTAGATCAAGAATAGCAAATACCTGGTATGCAGGCCACCATACTCCTCTCCTGACAAATTTTGTTCTCAGACAACTTTTTCTTCAGTCTCTTGATTGCTGTTACCAATAGGTTAGAATTAGTGTGTGGGAAACAATCTCTTTGCTAGCCCTGATTATCCTACAGTGAAAGGGCAAGGAGGAAGAGACTGAACAAAGACTTTACAGTAGGTATATTTCCATGTTTGAGGGGCAAGTAGAACAATTTGGGCTACTCTGTCAAATTCAATTTCAAAATTAGGAGGAGGTACAATTGCCATGACAGCTCAGATTATGGAATATCCAGAATGTCAGGCTGAAGTACATGCATTTTATTGTTTGTAATGGGTTTACATGGTAGAAAGTGTATGGGGGAAGGTTATTCCATAGTAGTATGTACTAATAGTCTGGAGGAGAAATGGAGACCAGTATGGACAAATCCAAGTCTGATTGATAGAGATTTATAGTTTAGGATGATGGCATAACCTTAACACCAGGAAGTGTTTAATAAATACTAATGAGAGGCAGAACAGCTGTGAGAAGCCACTCAAGGGAAAATGTGAGATTAGTTATGGGGTGTGAGAGAAGTCGAATAATGACCCACAAGTTTTTAAACTGGCCACCAGAAAAAAATGACTAAATAGAGTCTGGAAGGAGAAATGAGTTTTGGGGAAAAAAATGATTAAGATTACAGGATTACGGTCACAGAATTGAAGGGTTCTTTCTACACCATCGTTTTTCACAGGTAGGAAAACGGATTCAGATGTTTTTAGTGACATAGACCTAGTTATAATAGAGCCAAGAGTAGAACCAAAATTGTTTTGATTTATCTAATAAACTAATGCTGCTTTCTCCAAAATAGGAGATGAACTATGACAGAAAATCCAGGTAAAAATACTCTTAATGCTCAGGAGGGCATAAGGACTTATACAATGGATTTGAAATTTACCTGGTTAGAGGTGATCATTTAGTTTCTCTATTACTAGAATATAGGTCCTATTTTATAATAGGCAAGATAGTGATAAAATGGGATCAGATATGTAAAAAAAATTCACTTATAACCTATTTTGCTGTAGTGCTATTGAGAAAAGCTTGTACTTGTAAAGCTGAGTTTCCTTTAGTGCTAATACTTAGACAATTATACAATTTTGACAAGTCCTAAAAAGAGCTATAATAGGATAAATTGGCCAAAGTATAAAAATTTTAACTGAACTATGTCAATTTTTGTGATAATGTGTTTGAGAGAAAGAAACCTTTACCGAAGGTTTAGAACATCTGCACACATATAAGACTAATTACTATTTGGCTAAGGCAATAAATAAATAGACTCATCCTTGTTGAAGACTGACTCACCAAAATTCATCACTCAGGTTTTATTTGAATATTCCCATAAAATACCATTTAAGTGATTTGTTCAACATTTTGAGTTAATTTATCCCTGTAGCCATAAACCACTATTCTTTAACTGTAATGTTGGATTAAACCTATCATGTAACGTAATTGTATATCAGGGTTAAACTCCCAACATAGGACAGTCAACTTGTGTCAAGAGATGACCTATCAAGCCTGCGTGATATTTAAAAAAAAAACCTTTGTATTTGAATTCTTTTAGTGTGCTGTCTTTACTCTCTAGTTGCTTGGAGGCCCCACCACACCCTAACCTATTTCTTTCAATCAGTTGAGTTACCAGTCTAGCCTCTGAAAACATTTAAGTTTAAAACTCCTCTTCTACACAATGCCCTGCTCCTGGTCATTGTATCTGTCCAAATATGTATCTAGGTCAATCCACATGGTCAGAAATATCTTAGAACTGTTTTACAAGTGTCAAACCCTATGTTCATATACGTAAACAGGTCTTTTTTCTTGGATAGTATGAGGCAAGAAAATATATAATCAAAAAAACAATAGACATAATAAGCATATTTGATCATGTTACATAAAATGGCATGTGTTTTTCCACAGGTAACCTTTGATGTAACTTGGTCTCCAAAGTCCAAAGACAGGTGCTATAATTATGCTGGAATCGCAGATGCTTGTGACTTTCTCTTTGTGATGTCTTATGATGAACGAAGTCAGGCCTTGTCAGAATGTATTGCAGCAGCCAATGCTCCCTATAAGGAGACATTAACTGGTAAGAATCCACAAATGATCACTTGAGCAGTAAGATTATTTTAGTATTTCTAAGTCATTTGTACACCTTTTCCATTTACAAAGCTTCCTTGAAACATGACTGTCAATTTGGAGAGCTTTCAAGTTTACACGTTCTAAAGTTTTCACTTAATTCTTCTAAAAATCTTGTGGGGTAGGTATCTCATTAATCCTCTATTATAGATCAGATGATGAGTGTTAAGTTCTCATTGCACTGCTATTAAGGTATTATTTAGTTGGGACCCAAGCAGTGGACTACTAACTTCAAGTCAACACTCTTGTCCCAAAATTACATGAAGGAGTATTTGCTTATCTAGAATTTGACAGGATATTTTTGCTGAAATAACCAACGTTAAATAATTTAATAGCAAAGATAGTTATAATGTACCTACTATGCATGATTGATAGAGGACTGTCTTACTTGGCATTTATTATTAGTGCCCATGCTATATTAAAAACGATATCACTATTAGAATTAAGAGTACTTCTGTCATTCATATGATGTGGGCTTTGCATTAGCCTTTCTGCAGTCCATCAGCCAACTGAATAAAAGATTGCTTGCTATCTTCTGGACTTAAGTGAAATTTTCGGGGATAATTGGTCCTAAGTCTTGATTAATAAATAAAAACCTTTTAATTTAGAGATAAAATCTTAAAAGCTAGCCTCATCACATCCAAATTAACAGTCTGATCATATGCATATGCTACTTAAAAATAAAAAGGGTTATGATTACAAAGCAGTTATTTAATCCAGTGTTCCCAAACTGTGTTCTATCAATAAAAGTCTCATCATCAAGTATGTTTGGGACCTGAGTATTTAACAGTACATAATAACTTTAAAGGGTCTGAAAAACAGCAAGTTTACTTAAACATTCTAGATAATCTTGGAAATTTCTTGGTGGGAAAACATACTTTGCATTGGGCACAAAAGGGAATGACCAGGAATTTGTTCATTTTTCTCTTTGTTTGCTGTAACTACAGACTGAGTACAGAGTAAAAGGGGGACATTTATTGTCCCTGGCTGTAATTATAGTTCTAGAAAGCACAAGTGTTCCATGTTTTAGAAATATACTGTAAGAAATTCTGAGGGGTGCCTGGGAGGCTCAGTCGGTTAAGTGTCTGCCTTTAGCTCAGGTCACAATCTCGGAGTCTTGGGATCAAGCTAAGTGGGGAGCCTGCTTCTCCCTTTCCTGCTCCCCCTCCTTGTGCACTCTCTGTCAAATAAATAAAATCTAAAAAAAAAAAAAAAATTCTGATACCATTCCTGTCAGAAAGTTTAAGAACTTTTCTGAAACTTCAGAATCTAGAATATCAAATATATCTTAGCAGTTAATAGACACAATTAACATGCTTTCCTGAAATGTCATTCTTCCTAGAATTAAATTTTGTGAATTTTTTGCTTCAATTTGATCTTGTGAATGTTTTCTATAATTCAAAAAGAATTTATCAAGTGATACAGAATTTATAGTTCTTAGGGATGATGTTTATAATGCTGTGTTAGGGAAACACTGTATTAGTATTTTGCATAAATGTATCTGTTTTTTCAAACTTCAATTCTGAATGGTTGCATAGCTTGTATAATATAAAAAAATATGCTTTTTCTGTCCCAATTTGATTAGGGTATGATGACTACATCAAGATGGGCATTAACCCTAAGAAACTTGTAATGGGTATTCCCTGGTATGGTTATGATTATACCTGTCTAAATCTATTAGAGGTAAGGATTATTTCTTATATAATTTTTTTCTTTCTATTCTTTAAAGCCTGTTTTGTTTTATATGTATAAGTTTGAGACTAAAAGGTAGAGTTTATTTTTAATTATTTAATCCCATGGAAGTTTCTGAGAGTTATGTTTCCTTTTAATAATGAAATTTAACTTTTGTATAGTCAGTCTATTAATAGTATATGTTTTACTTCTAATATAGTTTTTCTGATTTGGTTCCTACGATTTGCTTAAATCTATAACATGAACTTTTTTGTATTTCTAGGATCGTGTTTGTACCATTCCCAAAGTCCCTTCCTGGAGGGCTTCTTGTGGTATTACTTCAGGACGTCAGGTGCCCTATAAAATAATTATGAAGCAAGTAAATAGTTCTATTTCTGGAAGCCACTGGGATAAAGATCAGCAGGCTCCTTATTATAACTATAAAGTAAGACTTTTCACAAATTTTGAACCTTTATTCTATCCGTTTTCTTTTAGGGTACAATATACAGACTACTGTTTATATGCGTAAACTTGTCTAATCAGGTAATTTACGTTGCTGGTGAGCAGTTCAAGTTATGGTAATAATGGGAAGTGCTCTGCACGGGCCACTTGTCAGTTTAGATGGTGTTATATCACAAACAGGATTTCCTTAATAGTTGATAACTATGTATGATAACTGTGGCTTTGGGCCAATACAGGTTACTAGCTCTGTAAGCCTCCATTTCAAAGTAGCCTAAGGATTCTGATGAGGCTGTTTTTAGGGAGGCACGATGCTGAGAATAAGAAATGCATTAGTGGAAAATGGTATGAACTATGTGATATTAGACAAATTAGACAAATTATATTACAAACAGAAACTTGAATAAAGTAAATGACCAGAGCAATTCTGTCAGGTAGTGTCTGATAAATAGGAATTGCGATACCAAAGAGGCAAAGAAAAGTTACATTTTTCATAATTTACCTTTAGCATAATAAAACTTTTCCACACCCCAAAAACCTAATTACAAACCATCTTTGAATTTACTTTAGATTTTGTCACTGTAAAGGAGCCTGAAAATGTTATGATGTAAGTTGATCTCAGTAAGAATTTATATTCTTTAATATTAAATAAATAAATTTTAATTGGTATACATCACTTACATAGAAAGCTTTGAGGTAAAGCTTTCCAAATTTTGAAAATTATATACCTATTCATTAACTAGGCTTATAATTTATATAACTAATTAAATTAAATTAGGGTATATTATACTCCTGTCTTTGCCAAACAGTGTAATAGTTTGGTGTTTTTTTTTTGCAGTCTGACTTATTTTTTCCTTGATGAATAAAACACCTTCTTTAAAGTTTTAGAAATCAGGAAACATTTTGATAAGCCTTTGAAGGCCATTCATTTAATGGCACCTTAGACAACAATCTAGTTACAAAACTATTTTGTTTCTCTTTTTCATTTATTGTAAAATTCCATAGCAACCAAAATCAAATTTCTTGCTGTGACTGAAGAGTATCATTCTGCTTTCTTATGCTCTTTCATCATGACCTCAATATTCCTGAAAGCATATATATGCCTTAATCATGCATATGTTAATCTTACATTTACTCAGTTTTTCATCCTTCACTATTTTGAGGCATTTGAAATTTCTTAAAAAGGCTCAAAGTACTTGCCACAATGGCAAAATTCAGAGAAATATGACTTTGGGTTTGCCCCTAAATCTGCAAAAATAAGTTCTACAAGTTGCCTTTTAATAGTGAATCACAATTTAAAAATTTTAAGAACATGAGATATACTTGTAGTAAATGAGTCTACTGTACTTAAATACGCCACAGTTTATTCATTTACCAAGTGACTAATGTCCTTTAATCATCTTAGGGGACTACTCTAATTCCAGGGGTGCTACCATAAACAAACATATCACTGGCATCCACTGAGAAGTGCCTTTGAAAGTTTCCCAGATGTTACATAAAAACTAGTAAATTATTTGAAATCACAGGTCATTCTATTTTTTATTTCCTATCTTTTCCCCTCTTGCTGAGTTGTTTCTTTCCTCTTTCTTTTATCCCTTATCCAGTAGCTTACCTACCTTCTAAGAGAGACTGTGTTAGTACTAGATAGAGGCAGTTGATGCTGGGGAGGACTTTACAGTTAGTTTATAGTTCTTAATTCTGTAGGACGTTTTAAAGGAGATATTTTCCCCACCCCTTACTTTTTGATTTGGCTGATTCGTCTTAAACAAATCATCCGCTGAGTTCCTAACTAGGCACATTTCCAGGAACTGTAGGGAATACAAAACAGAAAAAAAAAAATGCATAAGCTGGTTTTAAAGGACCATAGCAATGATCCTTCTTAACTATGTCTGTATATCAGAATTACCTAATGGGATGATAAAACACAAAACAAATACACGTCCTAGGTTCCAGCCCTGGAATATTTTAAGTAGGTTTCATGTGGGTCCCAGGAATTTGTATTTTGAAAAGCTCCACAAGTGACTCGGATGTACATCTTGGTTGATAATCATCAGATCAGACGAAGGAAGGAATCTTAGGGCATGAGAGCATGAGAAGGACTTTAAATACAGTCCAGACTATACTACGAAGCTCATCTGGGTAATCTCTGCTGTTGTGAAAGTACCACAGTCGTATCTAGAAAGTAAAGTATCACAGAACCATGGAAGCATAAAGTACTGTGCCCTAAAAATGTCTATTATTTCATTGTATCCTTTTTGAATCACTGGATTTAATATTGTACTAAATACTTTATTCCTATAGGATTCTTCTGGACATTTTCATCAAGTGTGGTATGATAACCCTCAGAGCATTTCTTTAAAGGCAGCATACATACAAAAGCATGGCTTACGAGGCATTGGCATGTGGCACGCAAACTGTCTTGACTATTCTGGAGATGCGGTAGCCAAACAGCAAACTGAAGAAATGTGGGAAGTCTTAAAACCAAAGCTGTGACAGATATTTCGTCAAACTATTCAGATTTAGAAAAATCAGTTTCTTGGAGAAAAATGTACACATTTTTGTCATATTTTAGTTGTTTTACTTAAAAGCAGATAAAGAAATGCTTTGGTTGTGTAAAAACAAAGGTAAGAAGTCAACTTATTCTATGTTTAATACTATAATTAGGAAAAATTGTTTTCAGAATTTTATTATGCTAATTTTAAAAAATATGTATAATTTGAAGTGGAAATTTGCTCAGAATAGATTTTTAAAAACCTAGACTTTGAGAAGCAGTTTGCTCTATACTGTTTGCTCAATAAATTTAAAACCTGCAATTTAGTATCTTTTCTTTTAGGTTCATCAAGCTGATGCAAATAATTTTTCTGCTTCCTGATTTCATACAGGACTCAAGTTCTCTGATGCACTTCAATTAAACTCAAGCCTGCGGGGCGGGGGGGGGGGGAGGATTAAATTATAAGATAATATTTGTCACCAAAATTTTTGAGGTTATAGCAGAAACTATTTATCCTTCTTAATATTCATTTATGAATATCTATAATTTATTTCTTAGTTTATAGTTACATTTTAATTATCTAAAGACACTGGTTTCTCAATTATTTTCTCTGCATAATTAGAATTTTTCTAAATGTACAGAGGTCTCTGTTCTTATCCTCAGGGCAATTAAGAATATTGTGTTACACTTACAGATTAAAAAATCTGCCTTCCCTGTATATTCTCCCTGCCTTCAAATTGGAATGATGATTCAGTCATCTATTGAGAATATTTCATTTCCTATTTACCCAATTATTTATGGCAGAGAAAACCAACCATTTTCCATAGTATTTGTTGAATTACTTTTGTCTTTGTATTTCTAAAATTTTAAATTCTTAGATACTAATCTGTATCATAGCCTGGATGTAAGTTCAATATCCCTATTTTTAATTTCCAGATTGCCCTTAATTAAAATACAATGAGCAAACTGTCTCTAAGACTATTTAAAAGTGAAAATTATAGTACTTAAAATACTTTAAAAGCTTCAAAAATAGCTACCGTTTTTTTACATCTAATATTTCCTGAAATACTTTGTAAAACCCACATGAAAAGATAGAAAGCTTATGATTTATATAAAATATTGTGCTAAGGAGAACAATGGTTAAATTTTTTGACGTTTCAAATTAACATACCTAATTGAGATTGTAAAGATGTGTTAATTTTCTTCTGTGCCAGTTCAGCTTTCAATGTGCGTAAATCTGAAACTGCTTGTTTTCTCATCTATAAAATAGAATCACCTTTCAAAAATGAGAATTGAGAGAGGCCTAATGCTGCTAGGGAAAAGAATCTAGAACTGCACTATTCAATACAGTAGCTATGTGCCACATGTAGCTACCTATATTAACAAATCATATAAAATTTAATAATCAGTTCCTTAGTTATGCAACAAGCTACATTTCAAGTGCGCAATATCCTTACGTGGCTAGTGTTGCTGTATCAGACAGTGCAGATGCAGAACATTTCCATCATTGTAGAAAGTTCTAATTGGACAGTTCTGATTCTAGAAAGGGGTCATTATTCATGTCATAGAGCTATTTCTGGTAAAGAAGTCAACTTATAGCTTTCATATAATTATATATACATGAAAATAATCAGCATGAGATAATTACCCCCAGAACGGGTAAAAAAAAAAAAAAAATTACATGGATCTCAGGGTTCAGTGGGGTTTGTCAGACTTGAGACTCTATACTGATTCAGAAGGTCCTTTTCCTTTAATTCTTAGTGAAATTCTACTAATTTTACTTTGGCCTTGTTATAACATGCAACTTTATACAGGATTTAATTCTTGCATTTTTCTCACTCATGCTCTTGGTTGTTAAGACAATCCTTACTATCCTTACGCTATTGATACCCAAAATACACTAAAACAATTTATTTCAAGATAAATGCTATCTGATTAGGAGAAATGCAAATTACCTTAACTTCTATTATGAGTTTCATTTTGTCAGTATCCAATTTTCTCTTAAGTTGGTCAATTGCATGCTGTACTTCAGTGATCTGGATTATAAGGTAATTCTGTGTGAAATACATGAAGACATCCTTACTTAGTGTAACATCTATTCTTATTTTTAATTGCCTTGTAAACTACAAAGTGCTAACACCAAAAAAGCAAATCATAAGAATAACCTATTGCATAAAATAAACTCATTGCTTTGGAGTAAATTTCTTATGTCTCAGGGACCACATTCTCTTCTGTTCTACCTTTATTCATGTTTTATAAAAATAAGTAGATATCTGTACAAGTGCCATTAAATTAGCACCACAAAGGCATGAACTATTACTATAAAAGGAATATACTAAGTTTAAGATACTAGGAAGGCTTTTGAAATTGTCATTATACTTTATTAGCTGAATAAGATTAGTATTACTTTAAAATATTTAATACTATATTTTATATAAGAAGACTTTTTGGCTATTTTTATTTGGAAAAGTTTATGAAGTATAGTGGTCAACAAAAACCATTTAAAATTTTAAGCTGCCTTTGTGAAAAAAAGTGGATAAAAAGTATCAGCTAAAATGGACAAACCATTACTTGAGCCTATTTAAGTTTTACATTAGATTTATCTAAAATGGTAAGCTTTTACATACAGAAACAGGACAGATTCCTAGGGGGTGGGTGGGTAGAGAATAGGGGGAAATGGGTGATGTTCTGAGGATATAATGTCCAGCATAAGAACTATAGTTAACAATACTGTCTTGTACATTTGAAAGTTGCTTAGAAAATAGACCTTAAAAGTTCTCATCACAAGAAAAATAGTTTAAACTTATTGTGGTAATCATTTCACAATATATACATATATCAAATCATGTATACTTTATACTAATGTTATATGCCAGTTATATCTCAAGACTGGGGAAAAAGAAAATACAAACTTTTACTATTTCATCATGTCTAAAGTTAAATTCATACTCTTAATCATAATTAACATATAACCTTTTTTGGTCAACCAACAAAAATTGATAAATGGCCTCTGGAATTAGTTTAAATATGTACGGTACAATTACTCAATTAAAAAGTAAACTTCATATCTCTGATCTATCTTAATCAAATTTAATATAATTTAGTAATTTCCTTAGAATATCAATACCTTTAGATTCTGTGGGTGTTATTAACTATTCCCCAGCTAAAGAAATGTAGTGCATACTGTTGATCCCCTGCCATGTTTCATCAGGTGTTCATCTCTTTCCCATAGATTCAAAGAAAATGACCCTATCCCCAGGTACAGAGGTAGATCCTAAGCAGTCTGAGTTAGCACACAGCACTCCCTGATAACTACTATTAATCCAGGTTAGGCCTGGTTGAACCTCCACCAGGCTAAAGGAAAAGTTTTATATATTCTTGTTTGCGAGGCATATAGCCCTACTAGCCATCGGCACCTCTACTGGTACCGTGAGGAAAAGCAGTCTTACAATGAAGCCAACACTCAAAATAAGAGAGAACTACTGGAAGCACCTAGTCCCTTTAAAGACATCATTAGGCTGCTGATTATATCTGCTCAGCACCTATTACATGAGATCATAAATTTTCTTATTGTTGAAGCCTGGTTAAGTCAAGGTTTTGTTACGCATAGCCAAAAGCATCCTACATATGATAATACTAACAATGATAAACCACATATTTTGAGTAGAACTTCTCTGATAGAATGTGAACACATTTAGTAATAAGTACCTTAGAGTCTGTGATGTTTGCCAGATTCTTTGGTCTCATCTTGATCTCCCTGGCTTCAAGTTGCATGAGCAGTTTTTTATAGTAAAGTTCCAAATCTTCTCGAAGTTTTGTTAAAACCTCCTCTAATGATGCTGTGATTTTCTTTGTTTCAAAGTATTTTCTCTTCCAACCATCACAGGCTACCAAAAAAGCAGACTATAGTGTGAGTCTGACTAAAGGATTAACTTTTCAACCTGGAAAGGACCCTAGAGTTAATTTAAACCCCTCTACTCCCCTACCCTTCTTCCCTCATATGTTGAGGAAATTAAAGCAAAGATTGAAATGTTTATTAGATAATAAAAGGATTTGCCTTACAAATATAGTAGTGATAGACCCAGGAACCAAACCAAGTTCTTTAAACTTGTAATTATTTCTGAAAAATCTTGATTAAAAATACTACCTTTAGCAAAATATATATATTTTGATCACTTTTTTCCATAATCTGATTTGAAGTCATTACTTAATTAAAATAAAGAGAAAGGCATATTTTTTTCAGCCCCCAAATGACTTATGTTTTATAAAATAAGCTGATTCTGATTCATCACTTATTAAAATTATTCCAAATATATCCCTAAACTTATATAGGGCAGAATTTCTTAAACCTGAGCCCCTTAGTTGAGAAAATTAGAAATTACTGCCAATTTAGGGAATCACTTTGACACCAAGGAGATTCTAAATACAAACTTAACAGGAACATAAACTGCATTCTATCATATCAGAATATGTTTATGTTTATTTTTATTTTTTATTTTTTAAGATTTTATTTATTTATTTGATAGAGAGAGACAGCCAGAGAGAGAGGGAACACAAGCAGGGGGAGTGGGAGAGGAAGAAGCAGGCTCCTAGTGGAGGAGCCTGATGTGGGGCTCGATCCCGGAACACCAGGATCACGCCCTGAGCCGAAGGCAGATGCTTAACGACTGCGCCACCCAGGCGCCCCAACAACTTATGTTTATTTTTAAAAGATTATCAAAGAAATGAAAACTCCAAATTTATTTCCCTCATGCCTTATATCCAATCCTTCAGCAAGTTCTGTTGGTACTATTGCCAAAATACTTCCAGCATCTGGCACATTCTACCTTCTTCAAAGTTATGTCCCTAGTCAATCCACTACCTTTATCTTGAGAGAGTGTGCACGTGTGTGCACGCACACGCACGCAGAGGGAGAGGGAGAATCTCAAGCAGACTCCTGCTGAGTGCAGAGCCGGACATGCGGCTTGATCTCAGGACCCTGAGATCATGACCTGAGCTGAAATCAAGAGTCAGATGCTTAATCAACTGAGCCATCCAGGCACCCCCACTATCATTTTTTAAAAGTACATTATGTTTCTAACTGGTCTCTCTGCTTCCATTCTTGCCTCTCTAACAGACTATTCCATACAGCAGTCATTCTGATCTTTTAAAAATATTTTTTAAATCATATAAACCTCTAGCTTAAAAATCCTCCAATGGCTTCCCACCTTACTTAGGCCAATTCGAGTTTAGATTTTATTCTATCTGTTCCTCGCTGAGCTTTTGATTTTGTTTTCCTCTACATTACTCTGTATTACAGTCCAGCCATAATGGCCTCATTTCAGGTCCTTACTACTGCAAGCTCATTTCCATCTCCGGCCCTTGACATTTTAGTGTTCCTTCTGTTCAGACTGTTTTTTCCCTCTTTACTTGCCTGCCTCCTTATTAATCACATCTTTTTTTTTTTTTTTAAGATTTTATTTATTTATTTGACAGAGACAGAGATAGCCAGCGAGAGAGGGAACACAAGCAGGGGGAGTGGGAGAGGAAGAAGCAGGCTCACAGCAGAGGAGCCTGATGTGGGGCTCGATCCCATAACGCCGGGATCACGCCCTGAGCCGAAGGCAGACGCTTAACCGCTGTGCCACCCAGGCGCCCCTATTAATCACATCTTAATGATATCTCCTCAGTGATGTTTTTCTTGAAAACCCTAGCTAAAGCATCTCTCTTGCCCCATCACCATTTACTATACTCTTTTAAACAGACTGAAGCAATAATTCTGCTGTAAATTGAGGATCCTAAAACCAGTTAATTCCATATATGCCTTTTATTCATATAATCCTCAAATACAAGCCAAAATGAAGTCCTTTCAAATCCTTTAACATCTCTCAAGCCATTATCCTATACTATCTCCATTCTGGCACATTTTTCCATTTCTACCAGTCCTAATAACACTTGTTTCTAATTCTGGTGCAAGAAAACTAGCTACTTTTCTACCTAATTTCTCTCATTCGTTCATTCACTCATTTAGGTTAGCAAAGCAGATAGACACATACCACAAAATTAAGCATGTAGGGAAGACTAGAATCCAGCGATTGCTTCTAGAGTAAGTGATATCTAAGCTGGAATTGGATGACTAGTAGGAAACAGCCAAGTGAGCTGGGAAGAGGGGAGATAGAAGGAAAAGAAGATGTAGTTGGCAGAGGGAAAAGCATGTCTGAAGGCCCATAGCCAAGAGGAGGCACACTTCAGATTCTAGCATACTTAACACTTTTCCTGGAAGCCTTTCTTGATCTCTTCCATCTAATGTGGGTGTTCTCCCTCTGTACTCCTATGTGTGCAATTCTGTAACTCCTTTATCACAGCATCATCAGGATGCATCACGACTGTTTTCTTATCATGTCCCCACTGGACTATAACCTTGAGGGCAGAGATCAAATTGTGCCTGCCTATTATTATCTCCTCAGCCCCTAGAACAGTGGCTAAATTCAGTAGACAATAATGAATAAATAAATGAATGTCAGTTATAAAAAATATTTGAACTTAAATTTAAAAAACCTTCTGTAAAGCATGCTAATGATAAAAGATGTAATAAAAAAAAGATGTAATAAACTTTACCATGATATCGCTTCAATTTGCTTTGTTCAAATAGCTTTTCAATTTTTTTTATTAGTTCTTCTCTAATTCTTTCCAGAAATCTTCTTTCTTCCTTTACTTGTTTCATTTGTTCAATAATCTTCTCTCCTAAAAGGTAATAACCCATCAATGTCTAAAAGCTAAAACTTGGGAGTGTAAAACTTAAAAGTGCTTAAAATAGCAAGAGTAGACTTTACCCAAAAGTTTTTTTTTTTTCTTTTTTCTGCAGTATAGCATTTGTCACTATGGAAAATATTGAGGAGTCATTTCAGTTTCTAACAGGGACACATAAGGGCATGTTCAGATATGTAAAGTATATAGTATATCTCTTCTACACTTACATACATGTGTAGAAGTCAGGTAAAGTTAAAATAGTTATGTGTCTTGGTTTAAATCTTTTGGTAAATTTATCTTGGACCTAGACTTATTGTCCTTACATGAAAAATGTGTGTGTGTGTGTGTGTGTGTGTGTGTGTGTGTATTTTATTTATTTTCGAGAAAGAGAGAGAGCGCGCGTGCATGTACATGCATGGGCAGAGGGATGGGGAGAAGGAGAGAGAAATCTCAAGCAGACTCTGCACAGAGCCCAACATGGGGCTCGATCTTATAACCCTGAGATCACTACCTAAGCTGAAACCAAGAGTTGGATGCTTAACAGACTGAGTCACCCAGGTGCCCCCAAAAATATATGTTTTTAAAAGCACAAATAATATTAGT
Organism: Ursus americanus; assembly: GCF_024610735.1. Lineage (NCBI taxonomy): Eukaryota > Metazoa > Chordata > Mammalia > Carnivora > Ursidae > Ursus > Ursus americanus. Next base: position 37,191,579 of record NC_142138.1, on the reverse strand, counting down.
GATTAAACATATACAGTAATTAACATATAATTCACATACTTTAAAATAATGTAATATTTTTGTGGTAAAATATGCATAATAAAATTTACAGTTTTAATTATTTTTAAATGTACGGTTCAGTGGCATTATGTACATTCATGTTTTGCAACCATCACCACCATCCATCTCTAGAAGTTTTTTATCTTTCCAAATTAAAACTCTGTACGCTTAGGCAATAACTTCCCATTAATATTTAACTTTACCTCATAGAATCACCTATACTTATAGTATCATCATACTTACTTTCAATCTGTAAAAATGAGAGATCAGTTACTCCTGGAGAAAGAGCAGGTTGACAAGGAAGTGAAGGAAAATCAATAAGATCTGGTAGGGTGATGCATTCTTTTTTACCTATCTGTAAGCAAACATGAAAATCAGTAGGATTTGGTAGGATGACACATTACTTTTCACCTATCTGTAAACATTTGATAATTCACAACAATGCATTTTTTTTTTACTTACATGGCAAACACCTAAATTACAATCTCTCCATATATCTTTCCAATTACTATAAAAGGAAAGCAAATGAAATTACCCATAATTTATGTCTACAGTATAAACAGGACACAGACCCCTTTAATTTACACATACTTTACATATAAGTGAGGAAATAAATACCCTAGAGCAGCAGTGTGCGCTCAGGAGCCCACCTACGAGCAGATGTGGACGGTGCATTAGAGATTGCTATCCAAAGATAACACAATAAACAACCACGATTTAGTCTAGAAGGAGAGGGCGCCACATGCATAGAAGAAATACTGAGAGCAAGATAAGATCTTGTAAATCAGAGCACTTTTGATGAGGAGGCCAAAAGAAAGGGATTATAAAATGTAGGGGGGGCCAGAGGCGGTAATCACGGGAAGACAGCTTCTAGGAGAGATAAAAATACTTTGGAAGAGGTGTTGCCTCAGAGCCAGGGGGTAAGAGAAAAGAAGAAAGCGGCCAAGACAACAGCTCTGCTGAATTAAATTAGAAGAGAATTCAAAGAAAACAGACACAAAAGACCCCGTTTATTTAAAAATAAATAAATAGCTGCATTTCACTATATCAACAGAAGAGGGAGCTCCTGATCTAAGAAGCAAAAGAAACTATGGAACAACTCCATATTCCTCTATAAGAACACGTTATTACTTATATGGAAAATCCAACACAAGTAAACATGAACAATATCTCAAAATAATCTAGCATCCAAACAAATTTACCTTTTAAAACCCTCAAAACAGAGAACTAAGACAAAACAGGCAGCCATGAAGCAGAGAAAGACTTATGAATACTTACAATGTAGATTAAATATAATTAAGCATTTGCAGATACCAACAAACACAATAAATCAGGAATTTAAAAACTCCGAATAAAATAGGAAAAACAACAGGAAGATGTGAAATGAAAGCTGGCTAAACTGAAGAAAGGAAAAACAAAATTGTCTCAGAAATGAATTAGAAGGAATTTAGAAAGAATAAATATGGCCAAAAAAAGGATAGTGGAGAATACAAATAAAAGGAGCACAGAAAATGAAACAGAAAAAAATATATATATTTTACCATTTTTATTTATATCTATTTTATATGTTATTTAGAGAAAGTAACATATATAAAAGGTAAAGAAGAAAAAAGAAAACAATAGAATGGATCTATTATCTGTTACTCCTGAAATAAAGTCCTGATTTGCACACTGCAAGGATCCACTGTGTACCCAGGAAAACCTGACCTAGAATTCCCAATTGAGATGCAGTCTGGTAAAACTAGTACATGTTAAAGGAATCCTTTGGCCTTCCAGACAAATATACACAAGGTAGTTTACAAAGAAAAGAAAACCAGGCACCACACTTATTAGTAACATATAAAACAAGACATCAGTAGAGCAACATTTCAAAGAAACAGAAAGGAAAAAAGATGTAAGCCAAGGATGTGATATCCAATCAAGCTATCCTTCAGGTATCAAAATTCTACAGCAGGGATTAACGAATTTTGTAAAGGGCCAGAGAGTAAATAATTTAGGCTTTGTGGGGCACATATGGTTTCTGTCATGATTCTTCTTTTGTCAATTCCTTAAAAATGTAGAAAACACTCTGAGGTCCAAGGCCTTATAAAACAGTCTGCAGGCCCTAATTTGCTTAACTCTGCTCTAGACAAAGTTTTAAATGTGGAAGAAGAGAATATTATAGTGAGGTGCTTTTTTAAATTGAGATTAATCCAACGAAGAGATCATTGAAAAATCTTTTGCAAAAGAAGTGGCAGTAAGTGTTGAATATATTTAATTACAGACCTGAGACTAAAACAAAAGGTGAGGGGGTAAGACTAGACATATGGTATATAAATGTTATATTCTTTGATACAGTAGAAATAACACAACTAAAAATACTGAGAGAAGAAAGGAGATTTTTTTGATTGCCTTGAATATAAAAGGTAGAAGTCACTGGATAATCTTAGAGGTAACAAATCAAAAGCGGAAGCATACATTTTTAAAAAAGGAAAAAGGAAGACTAAGAATACTAGCATAAGTGTATTAGTGTAAAGGTAAACACTAGAACAAAAATGTAACCTAAAAACAAGGAGGGGGGGAAGTACAAATAAAGTACATAGTAACTCATAGTAACTGTAACATAAAATGACAAATCTCAGGACAAACACATCCGTTCTATCAATAAGTAGACATAACTCACCTACTAAATGAAAAATATTTTCAGACTGTCTCACAAAGCAAAACCCAACTCTATCTAGGCTGTACATATAAAACATATCTAGGGGCGCCTAGGTGGTTCAGTCAGTTAAGCATCTGCCTTCTGTTCAGGTCATGATCTCGGGGTCCTGGGATCAAGCTCTGCATTGAGCTCCCTGCTCACTGGGGAGTCTGCTTGTCCCTCTCTCTCTCTCCCTCTGCCCCTCACCCCAGCTCGTGCTCTCTCTCTCTCACTCTGTTCTCTCTCTCTCAAATAAATTTTAAAAATCTTAAAAAAAAAAAAAAGACATACCTAAAACAAAACAATTCAGAAAGGCTGGAAAAAAAGTGGGAAAGGAAGATGAGGGTATGCCAAATAAACGTATACAAAATTTGCATCTTGATATGCAATAAAGGAGAATTCAGGCCAAAAAAAAAGCATTAAATGAGTCAAAAAAGTGCAAAAGTGATTCCAGTATTCCCATAAGAACTTTGTGCCAAATAACATATAGAAATCTAAATAAATCAGAAACCACAGGAAATGTAAGGATAAACAGTAACACACTAGGAATAGGAGATCCTAATATACCATTCTCAGTCTAAGATATAGCAAGAGAACGTGGAATAAAATAAGGATACGGAATACTTAAGGCATTCAGCAAGGCAGACTACAGACAAGGCACAGGGCAGGGGAAGCTACTTGCAACATACGTGAGCGTCAAAGAAACATCTCTAGAGTATTTAAAAAACTTACACTAATCAGAAACATACAGCAGACAACTCAAAAGAAACATCTGAAAAGGTACTTTCAAAAAGTTACCAAAATGGAGTCCATAAAAATATTAAAACATGATCAATTTATGGATAATCTGGGAAATTAAAATTCAAACCATGGATAGCATTAAGCATCCACTAGACTGACAAAATTTTTAAAGCATGAAGATAGTGTGTCTTATTAATACTCAGCAACGATAGAACAATTATTTGCTGAAGATGGTGTATCTTTGGCTCTAAAACCCAAGGGCTCCGAGCTGTGTTTGGGCTTGTCTCAGGGCTTGTCTCAGACTCCGTTCAGCATTCCAATCTACCACACATCAGACAGCACTGTATGAGCTGGCTGTTAAAACCCAAGTGGCAACACTGCTTGCAATGTCTCTCAGATCACCTTTTGAACCTTCTCTTGCTTTGGGCCCAAAGTTGGCAGTCTTTTAGATTACTTGATTTAAAAAACAAAAACAAAACTGAAGCAGCACATCCAAATGTGGCAAATCGTTCTCCAAATTCCAAAGAGGTCCATCAAATGACTCATTCTCAGTGATGACTAGGGCAAGATATACAAACCTGGCTTTCACTTTGAAAGGCGTAACTCAACATGTCTTACCCACACCTTGGAAACACCCAAAAATTTCACTGAAATGGTAGGCTCCTGAATTTTCTTGAGGCTTATCTCCCATCCTCTAACCTTAAACATTTTAAGCTGCAGTTTTGTCTCAATTTAAATATAAATATTGTTGCCATACTGCATTTAAACAAAAACTTTAAAATCATACCTGATTGTCCTCTGTTCTAATGATACTAACTCCATCATCTTCATTTTTCCAAAGAAACTGACTTAAAGGGAATGACAGATTTGAAAATCATATTAAAAAAATGATTCCATGAATATTAGCTTTTTGCATTTTATATATCTTATTTGATATTCTGTAAACACAAATGTAACATTAAAACCTTAAAAAGCCTGAGACCATTAGCATATTATCTTTCAAACTCATTAATGATCAACATAAACTACATTTAGTATGAATAAGAAAATCATATTTAATTATATTACGGCTAAATTCAAATCACATTGCAATGTCTAAGGCAAAGTAAAATAACTAAAATATTTGGAAACATTTTGTTTATAGTTCTTTTGCGAATGATTGTTTATAAAATCCCTTATCTTGGGGCGCCTGGGTGGCTCAGTCGTTAAGCGTCTGCTTTTGGCTCAGGGCGTGATCCCGGTGTTCTGGGATCGAGCCCCACATCAGGCTCATCCTCTGGGAGCCTGCTTCTTCCTCTCCCACTCCCCCTGCTTGTGTTCCCCCTCTCACTGGCTCTCTGTCAAATAAATAAATAAAACCTTTAAAAAAAAATCCCTTATCTTAATTACAAAAGACTATATGCAAAACTGTTGTCTAAGTACTATAATTCTGAATGAAATGATTCCATATGAAACTCAAACATACTGGTTAGTTTAGCTATAACCAAGAATCTAAGTGAGGCAGAAAAATTAATTCTAAGAAAGGCAAATAAAGACAAATTTTTCTGTCATTACACTGCCCCTGATAAAATAATTACAATGGAAATAAATTTAAGCGATAAGTTATTCATTACATTGGAGAGGAATGTTTGTCTACAACAGCAGAGATTAGAATCAAGGTCATTTTAATTAAAAATATCACTAATTTCACTCATATGTTTGTTCTAATTAGAATCCTTATAACAGTACCCTGGATATCTCACTCTTTCTTATAGTTTAGACACGTGGAATCAACATCTATACTAATCACCTTTTTTTGTTGCTAAAATAATCAGTATTTGATTCTTCCAATGATCCTGGAACTTCAGAATTTCCAATTTGATTTTTTCCAGGCTGGTTTTCTTTTGGAGTGGCTTTTCCCGCAGCTGATGTTGCTGTTCATCCATGGCAAATGAAGTTCATAATATTAAGAAAATAGTAAAATAAAATTTTATACAAATATATGTGTGTCTGTGTGTATATATATACACACACAGACACACATATATACACACATACTGTAATCTTCCATGTTTCAGAATCTCCATGAACTCTACTATACATGATATAAGGCAACAATTTCCAAAGTGAATTTCGTGAAACAGTTTATGAGAAGAATTCTTTGGTCAATTCAGTTTGGGGAAAAAAAATGAATCAAGGAACCCTACCGGGAATATAACCACACACACACGCACACAAACACACCTGAAGGACTTCTCTGTTTTTATGTACGATGTGAACCTGCAAGATGGGGGTGAGTTGGGTTTTACTCAAACTTAATTGTCTTCGGAAAGCTTTTCCCAAAAGCATCTTTTGAAATTGTATTGAGGAAACTTCTCTGGAAAATGCTAGTGTGAATACAGTGCATAAAATCTCATTTGTTATTTCACATATACATTTCTATTTATAAAATCTTCATTTTAACAAAATTTCCCCATATAGGAAAACTATGCAATGTCTTTAAAATGTTAACATTAATGTTCTATATGATCTATATGAACAAAAGATTCATGAACCTGGCAGTGTTACTGCAGATACTTTTCCCTTGGATAAATCCAATTTTTTAATTTAGAAAAAATTAATGAGTCATGTTAATAATTGAAAAATCATTTACAAGGGTTGCCACAAAATTTTGCAACCTGAAGCCCATACTGATTTACTTTTAGTCTAGCTGCTACATTTTACATCTGAAATAGTCCTCTTAGAACAATAAACAGGGATTTTCTAAAGTATATATTCAATGCAAAATGAACAAAAACCAGATATATCAGCTATTTAAAAACTAATAGTAAAATACCACCCCCCTACCCACCCAAAGAAAGAAACAACAATGCAAAATTCAGCAGATTTTGAGTAATTGTGGTAAGGATATGGCACATGTATCTCATTCCTAGTAACAGTTTAGAGCATGATGACTGCACCATTCAGTACCTATGCAATTTAATAACAAAAAGAAAGGCCTATTCACTTTTGAAAAAATCATAATAGTGTTTTGAGAGCTATAGTAATATATGCATAAAATGTTACAGATTCAGAGAAAAGGAAGTGATAACTGTGAAACTATGTTTTGAACTGTGAGATGTTTGTCTGACAAAGAAGAGAGTAAGAAGAATTAAAGCAAAGAAAGTGGCATTTGCAAGACGCGGAGTACTAACATACGCAGCATTTTTGACAACACTGAAAAGATCAGTATGACTCTAGTACAGTGTTATAAATAAAGCATGGGCTTTAGTCAAACACACAGGAGTTTAAGTCCTGGCACTGTCACAGCAGGTGTTATTTCTCTAAGCAGAGTTTCCTTATTTATTCCTAAAATGGCAAAGTACATATAAAGCACGCAGCACAGTACCCAATCCTCAGGAATCTCTCGACTTCAAGTTCTGATTTCTGTTCTACTGCATTTCATAGTTCAGGTCTTTATTACCTCAATCTATTCTCCATAAGGTAACCTAAGTTGTTTTTCCAGAACTGAAATCCAGTCATGTTACTCCCATTAAAACCAAGGAGGAAAGAATATCCAATGGAAAAAAAGGACGGTCTCTTCAACTAATGGTGTTGGGAAAACCAGACAGCCACATGCAAAAGAATGAAACTGGACCACTTTCTTACACCATACACAAAAATAAATTCAAAATGGATGAAAGACCTAAATGTGAGACAGGAAACCATCAAAATCCTAGAGAAGAACACAGGCAACAACCTCCTGGACATCAGCCATAGTGACTTCTTACTAGATATGTCTCTGGAGGCAAGGGAAACAAAAACAAAATGAACTCTTGGGACTTCATCAAGATAAAAAGCTTCTGCACAGTGAAGGAAACAGTCAACAAAATTAAAAGGCAAACTTTGGAACAGAAGAAGATATTTGCAAATGACATATCTGATAAAGGGTTAGTATCCAAAATCTATTAAAAACCTTATCAAACTCCACACCTAAAAAACAAATAATCCAGTTGAGAAATGGGTGGAAGACATGAATAGACACCTTTCCAAAGAAGACATACAGATTCGGCCAACAGACACATGAAAATATGCTCAACATCACTGATCATCTGGGAAATACAAATCAAAACTATAATGAGATATCACCTCACACCTGTCAAAATGGCTAAAATCAACAATACAGGAAACATGTTGGCAAGGATGTGGAGAAAGGGGAACTCTCTTACACTTCTGGGCGTAATGCCAGCTGGTGCAGCCACTCTGGAAGACAGTATAGAGGTTCCTCAAAACATTAAAAATAGAACTACCATATGATCCAGCAATTGTACCACTAGGAATTTACCCGAGGATACAAAAATACTGATTTGAAGGGACACATGCACCCCGATATTTATAGCAGCATTATCAACAATAGCCAAACTATGGAAAGAGCCCAAATGTCCACCGACTTATGAATAAAGAAGTTGTGAGATACATATAATGGAATATTACTCAGCCATCAAAAAGAATGAAATATTGCCATTTGCAACAATGTGGACGGAGCTGAAGTGTATTATGCTAGGTGAAATAAGTCAGAGAAAGAAAAATACCATATGATTTCACTTATATGTAGAATTTAAGAAATGAAACAGATAATAATGGTGGGGGTGGGGGAAGGCAAACAAACCATAAAACAGACTCTTAACTATAGAGAACAATCTGAGGGTTGCTGGAGGGAAGGTGGGTGGGGGGATGGGTTAAGTGGGTGATGGGTATTAAGGCAGGCCCTTGTGATGAGCACTGGGTGTTATACATAAGTGATGAATCACTAAATTCTACTCCTGAGACTACTATTACACTGTATGTTAACTGGAATTTAAATAAAAACTTGAAACAAACACAAGCTCAGATGGTTTCTCATTGCCTAAAAATTCCTTAGTTTTGGAACCAAGGCTTTTGCAGTTCAAGTCCCTACCTACCTCTCTAGTTGTACTTCATGGTACTTCCTCCTCCCCTTCTATCCTTAAACTGTAGTAGTAGTAGTAGTAGTAGTAGTAGTAGTAGTGGTGGTGGTGGTGGTGGTGGTGGTGGTGGTGGTGGTAATGGCTAAAACTTACTGAGCCAACTACAAATCCTGAAAGCTCCATTCATATCATGATCTGTGTGAAGGAAGCCTTCTGGCATTTGGCATTAGGCAGTGAACAATCTGCAAAGCCAAATATTTTGCAACCCTGGGTTTCAAGTCAGAGTGCAAAGTGTTCTCTATGTCATCTTAAAGAACTTGGGCTTTAAGTAGTAATCAATGAATCTTTCAAAGGTTTTCAAACGGAGATAAATAATCCAGCCTGTAGCAAGAAAAATGATGTTGACTATGTTCTGGAGAATAGACTGGAAAGCAGATTATAAGCATGGAGGCTATAAAATGGTTTTTATGTTCCTTTAGTCTAAGAATCTATTATTCTACAGTGAGGAATATTTCAAAGCTTAAAGTCTGAACATCTAAAAGAATGATGAAACCAAAGAAGTCAAGAAAGTATACTTCTTTGGGGGCAACGACAGAGTCAAGTATTAAACACATTGAAGTTGAGGCACAAAAATGTAGAGGTGTGTAGCACAGACCCATGGGAAAGAACAGAAGATAACTAATGGAAGGGAATGCCCATTTCGATATGAAAATGGGTAAAGCATTACTCTTTTCTCCTTCATTAAAGGACTTGTAAAACATACTATGCACATTCTTACCAGCTATATTTGACAATATCATAATGTTAGACCTCAGATAGTTTGCATTCTCATGCACCACAAAAGAGTCATTTGGCACTTTTAAGAAATTGCACAACAATCAACAAATGGGAAGAGTACATATGGAAATAAATTAAGGAACTTTATCTTATGTCACATATAAAAATTAGTTCCTGGTAGATTAATTTAAATTGGAAAAGCAAACCACAAAATGTTTGAAAGGTAATACATCTCAGGGTAGAAAAGGGATTTTTTAAAAGACATAAATAACACTACCCATAAATGAAAATGCCAATAAACTTGATTATACTAAAATTTAAGAACTGTAGTTCCATTTCTGCTTAGGATTACAGAAAGATGAAACAGTGCTTCCACTTGAACGAGAAAAAGTAACATGACCTATAAAATAATAACCTTCCTTGAACTCATTAGAGAATGATAGTTGCAAGGAGTTGAATTCCAATTCCCTCCTAGGAGAAAATTGTTTCATCTTTGGCAGAGCACAGGAGGAAGGGATAACTACTATTAAAAGAAATAAGAAGAAAACAGCTAAAATTTTAAGGAATTCTAAAGGCCAATGTAGGCTACCAGGATAGTATGGAATCTCTGGGATCCTCAGACACAAAGGAAAATCAATATTTAATAGCAAGCTCCTTTCCATGCACCTGTATTACACTTACAGGAAAGACTGGGGGTAGAGCAGGAGACCTGAAAGAGCCATCAATGGCACATAGGTATGAAATCCCATCCTTTTCAACACTATTCTTTCACGCAAAGCAAAAGACTTAAGCCACTGGAGGCTGGAACGGGAAACTCTCCCATCTCAGAACCCACACAAAAATCTTTTGGCTCTCGTGGAGGAATAGAGGCAAAAGCCATCAGCTCTAAAGGGAAGAGCAGGTGCCTCTCCTTCCAAGGCCTAAAGGAAGGGCAGAAGCAAAAGCTGTAAGGATCATCTCGGGCCCAGGATCATGCACTGATACAAAGCATAGGTTTACTACCACTGGGTGGGGGTGGGAGGGAGAAACTCTCTCCTAAATATAAAAAGTCATTTTCCCCCTTACTTTTAATTTCTTTAAAAGATAACTAACAGTGTAAAGTAAAAATGGTAAAAATGTATTGTGGAGTTATACACAGAAGTAAAATGTATGACAACAGCACAAAGGAATTGAGGGAGGAAACAGAAGTAATACTGCTATATGGTTCTTAAATTACAAATGAAGTTGTATATAATTTGAAAGTAGACTTCAAATTAAAAGTGTATAATGTATACCTTAGAGCAAGAGTCAGCAAACCTTTTCTTAAAGGGCCAGATACTAAATATTTCAGGCTCATGGACCATTTGGTCTTTACCACAACTGCTCAAGTCTGTCATTATAGTATAAAAACAGTCATTGAAAATATGTAAACAAATGGGTATGGCTGTGTTCCAATAAAAGTTGATTTATAAAAAACAAGCCTTAGGCATGGATTAAAACTAAACTAAACTAAAATAGGGGTGCCTGGCTGGCTCAGTCAGTGGCGCATGCAACTCTTGATCTTGGGGTTGTGAGTTCGAGCTCCACATTGGGTGTAGAGATTACTTAAAAATTAAAAGAAAAATTTAAAAAAGTATAAATCTAGATATTTTCTGACCTCTACCCTACAGTAACCACTAACAATTTTCTAAAATGAGAAAGAGTGAGCCAATAGTGGAGATAAAAGTGAATCATAAAAAACCTTAATTCAGAAAAAGGCAAAAAAAAAAAAAAAAAGAAAAACTAGGAAGATAGAAGACATGAGACAAATAGAAAACAAATAGCAAGATGGTAGATTTAAAACCAACCACATCACTAATTATACTGAATGTAAATGGTCTAAATACCCCTGGTAAAAGGCATAGATTGTCAAACTGGCTAAAACGTAAGATCTAAATATATGCTGTCTACAAGAAACCCACTTTGGATATTCAGTAATAGATAAAAGAATGGAGAAAGATATACTATGCAAACACTAAACAAAAGAAAGGTCAAGTGACTATATTCATATCAGACTAAGTAAACTTTAAAATAAAGACTATTACCAGAAATAATAAAGAGAAACATTACATAATAACATTGGGGTCAGTTCATCAAGAAGATATAGTAATCCTAAATGTGCATGCTTTTAATAACAGCTTCAAAATACATAAAGCAAAACTGATTAAGAGTTGAAGATGTCAACACAATCCTTGGAATTGTTAGAGCATGTTGACAAAACTTAGGAATTCCTTTCATCAAAAGAATCATAAAGGTAATAGAAAGACAAGCCACAAACTAAAATCTAGAATGAATTAAATATATAGACACACACACACGGTGGAAAAAATACATATGTATATAAAATGAATCAACACTTAAAGAAAATGAGCAAAATATTTGAAGGAGGCAAATACAAATGACCATTAAACCTATAAAAACATGTTCAACCAAAGAAAACCATTAGAAAAGAAAAATTAAATATTTGGAATTAAAAATTCAATGTAAGGACTTAAGAGCAGATAGGACACAACTAAAGAGAATTGGTAAAATAGACTTGGGAGAAAATTTTGCAGAAATTACCCAAAATGTACAGCAGAGAAACAGGAGACAGAAAATATCTAATAGAATGGTAACTTATGGTTCAATAGCACTTTCAGACATTGCTGCTGGGTACAACCACCTTGGAAAACACATGGACATTATTTAGTGAAGCTGAGTACGTACAAACAATGCCAATGCTAGGTATACTCTCTTGACATCCTCATGCACATGTACATTTAAGAGTCCCGTACAAGAATGTACAGAAAAGCATATTTTTAATAACCCCCACTGGCAAAAAACCAAATGTCCATCATCAGAATAAATTATGGTATAGTCATATGATGGAATATTATACAACAATGAAAAATGAAATGGTATTTTACGTGAAACATGACTGAATCTTACAATGTTGAACAAAAGAAGTCAAAAATAAAATACTTTCAATATTATTCCATCTTAATGCAATTCAAAACCTACAAAACTAAACTATTGTTAAGGAATACATATTCCGGTTGCAAAACTATAAAGAAAACCAAGAAAACAATTATCTCAAAAAAATCAAAGTAGTAGTTATCTCTAGGAAGAAAGAGGATGTGACCAGAGGAAGACACACAATGTTGAAAAGTTCTTATAAGAAAAAGAATAATAACAAAAAACACAGCCTTAGAAACAGCCATTAAACTTCTAAAAAAAAATACTAACAGGACAAATGCACAAAGCACTTAGAAAAATGTTGCTTGCAGCAGTATTCATAATAGCAAAAACACTGACACAGGGTTGGGTACATAAATTATACCACAAGGAATTCTATAATGATGTAGATCTATATTGATATGAAATATCTACAATATATTCTAAAATATAAGAAGAGGCTCTAAGAGGGTTAGTATCCTCATTTTTAAAAGTTAAAATATTTATTACATACAAGAACTAAAAAAATAACTGAAAGAAAATATACCAGCATACTAACAGAAGCCATCTCTGGATGGTAGAATTATTTTTAATCTTAATTTTCTAAAGTTATTGGTGTTTCTAGAACTTTTTAAAATGAGCATATGCTGGTCAGCATACTTGTTTTGGATCAAAGCACCAAGAAATTAATACAATTTAAAAACTACACTTTCACAAAATTCAAGGGTTAAATACTCCCACCAAAGATTTTTTGGGGGGTTTTGTGCTAATATCTGGCCAGCAGCCCAGGATATGAAATATGACACTACTCACAGCTTTATGTAGGGCAACTGCCCACTTCATTAGCCACTTGACCTCGTCCTTTTCAGGAATGCTGGGATTCCAGTCTGCATTTTTCCCCCAGGTGTTTTTTCCCTTTAACCTTTAAGTAATACCAATGGTATTACTTAGCACTACAGCAGAGACAAGCCTAGGTCAAGGAGGTAAAGATTCTCACTGAGCATCTAACTGGCATCAAATAAAAAGGAGGATCTCATCCACACGTCTCATCAGAAATAATAAAACACATCAGAAGGCTAAACACTAAAGAAGGTGCTAAGTTTGAACTATCAATGGATATAGCATAAACTTAGAATGTAAGAATGGTTATAACTGAAGATGGAGAAAAATGCAACTGGTTAAGAACATGTATATTTTGCAGCTGTAATGGATGTTGTCATTAGTTGGGAGGGCTTCATTTACAAATGTTTGGTATATTTGCTTTTCCATCATAGTTTATTTCCTCATGCAATATTTTTTCAATAAGTTCTTATAGTTCTGGCTTTATTTATATGTTTAATTTTGTTTAATTATCTACCACTTTGTAAGAACTGAACTATCAGTACACTGATGAATGTAATCGTATAAAACTTTATGACACTTTGAAATACAAATGTCTCCCAGCATTAAAGTTGCTTTGCTTTGGTTTGATACAGTTATTGTGGCTAAGATCCTCCTCACTTATAGTAATAATACCAAGGTTCTATGCAGTGATCACTTCCTTTCTCCTTTAGCCTTAACTTTACATGAAACTGTTATAAAAGAAAGTGGTAGAGTTTATTTAAGTGCGATAAGTATTCTGATTTGGCTTTTAACATAGTAATTGTTTTTTTTCCTCTCACTTGGTGAAACTATTTTTAAAAATCCCCAAATGGAATTGTAGCTTTCCTTTTATACTGCCACATTTGTAAGGCTAGATTTGCCCAGAATTTTCTCACAGACCTGACTACTAAAATATACTATAATAACCTCTTTGTTTTTCCCATTCCAGTTGAAATCACCTTCTTCCTGATTCTTGTTAAGAAGCTCTTTCAAAGTGTTTACTAAAAAACTGGGATCTGGTCCAGGTTCTTCCTTCCACAAAGTTACACTAAGTGGTCTGTGGATTATTCCATCAGCCTCAGCAACACCATTATTAGTCTGCCGCCCATCTAAAGAAACAGTTGATGCTGAATAAATATTTCCTAAATGATCCATTATAGGAAGCAAATATAATTCTGGTTGAAGAGCCTAAAACATATAGGAAATTAAAAAAAAATTAGTTTGTAATTTAAAAAACAGTAAGTCAAAAAATTAACATAAGTTTAAAATGTCATATTACATACGTATGGAGGAGCAAATGATTTGAGTTTCAGTTCTGATTCTTGCTTTACCTTCACCTAGAAATAAATGACAAAAAATAAAGCTTTTGTATGTTTTCAATTATTTTTATTCCTTTTTTTTTTTTTTGAGAAGGCACATAAAAATCAAATCTAAAAGCTGATCACTAAGGTTAGAGTCTAGAAAATGTAGAACATAATTTCTATTCACTGTAAAAAACATAAAAGAAATTCTATGTCATTTAGTAGCAATAATTATGGCTATCACTTGCATGGACTCACTATATGCCAAGCACTATTTTAAGTGCTTTACATATATTAGCTCAGTTAATCTCCACAATTCCACGTGATAGGCACACATATTATATATAGTTACATATAACAGACAATAAGATTGAGGAAAGAGAAGCTAAATAACTTGCCCATGATTTTATAACTAGGAATTTTCCAAATTGGGATGCAAAACCAGATAATCTGGCTTCAGAGTCCAACTTTGTAAACTTTATTTCCTGAATATACAACCCATAGAGTTCATTTGTTATTCATCCATCCAACCATTCACTCATTCAACAAATACTGACGGCATACTACAGGTCAGGCAGACCCATACTACGGGTCAGAACTATGGGTTCCATATGGTGTGAAAGCAAAGTCCTTGCTCTCACGTAGCTTATATTCTACTTAAGAGAACGGATGTTAAATAAACATGATTTGGGATACTGATATGTGATTTATGAAAACAAAAAACGATGTAATAGAGAGTAACTTAAGAGAAAGAATATCTAAAAACTAGGTGATCAGAGAAGGCCGTTTTGAAAAGATAATACTTGAGCCTGAGACCTTAATTATGAAAAGGAAAAGCAAGCTATTTGAAAATCATGAGGAAGTAATTTCCAGGCAAGTGAAAGCACATAAATCAGAAAGGAGTATGTTGTATTTGAGGACCAAAGATTTTTGTGTTTGAAATGGAGAACCAAGAAGAAAAATAGCAGCAGATGAAATCTGAGGAGTCTATTCCTTAGGCCCTCTGTATTTCTGGCCTAACCACTGCAAAAGTCTCTTAAAGTCTCCTAGTTACAATCCCTGCCTCTAGTCTCTGAAGGCTCTCATCACGTCATCTTTTGCTCTAAAACTCCAAAGCTTCAGAAACAAACAAAACGCATTAATCTGGCATTCAAGACCTTCAGCAAATCACTTTATAACTTGTTCTCTACTATTCCGTTTATACCACGTTCCAATAAAAAATGAAACAGTGACTCTTTCTTAGTTGCCTGTTTTTCTACTTCTGTGCTCATTCTATTTTCTCTGCTCAGAAAGCTTTTTCCACCCAACATTTTTGCAAGATCAAATATTTATCTTTCAAGATCCAAACTGAATATCGTTCCTTCCTCAAAGTTTTCTATCTCCCCTCTTCTCCTGCTGGAAGTAATCCCTTTTTCTTCTGAATATACAAAATACGCTATTTTAATTATTTATGTATTTTCTCTTCACCACTACAGTGAATACTCTTTAAGGGCAGAGTCCATATCCAGTTCTCATTTTGTTCATAGAAAAACATCAATAAATATTAGAAGGACTTCAGAAGTAGATTTAAATTATCTTTATTAAGGTCTCTTCCAACCTAGGATTCTGTGATGGATATTTTGTATTTTAGATATCAAGAAAAAGAACAAAAAGTTAGGAGAACTGTTCTTTTTCTTCCTTGTTTGAGAAAAACTTAAAGATGAGTAAATAGATACTTTACCACACTGAATAGAATTCAAATGACAAAAACTTTGTATCTAGCTGCTGATCCTGAGAATTCCACATAGCAAATTCCTTTACAGTACTACTTTGGAAATGCTTTTTTTCTTTTTTCCTATTATCATTCATTATTTAATTTGTCCAATAAACATTTAAATGCCTCTAAGTGCTAAACCCCTTTTTAGGCACTGGTTATAGACACAATAGTGAATAAATAAAGTCCCTGCTCACAGGGAGTTATAGTTTAACGGCAGAGTCAGGTGTTAAATAAACAATCACATAAATACATACTAATGACATAATATGTTAACTAGAGTGGAATAGGAATATACTGCATTTTTGTTTAATATAGAAAGTCTTGGTTAAAGAAATAAACCTTATGTAGTTAAGAGAAACCCGAAACTTTGAGATCTGATGGCTTGCTGGATTAAGAATTTCAGCTAGGGGGGGCGCCTGGGTGGCACAGCGGTTAAGCGTCTGCCTTCGGCTCAGCGCGCGATCCCAGCGTTATGGGACGCCGGGATCGAGCCCCACATCAGGCTCTTCCGCTATGAGCCTGCTTCTTCCTCTCCCACTCCCCCTGCTTGTGTTCCCTCTCTCACTGGCTGTCTCTCTCTCTGTCAAACAAATAAATACAATCTTTAAAAAAAAAAAATTTCAGCTAGGAAAATTCTATTTAGAAAATCCTGCCATTAAATCACAGAAACTATAAACAGAAATATTCAAGTTGAATATTTGAAACAAACAAAAAAATGTTGGCGTCCTATCATTTCACATCAAATGAGGCTAGCTGTGGCCCAAACAATGAGGACCCATTTTTGTTCAGAACACAAGTACTTATTTAAATGTTTTAGGGGGCGCCTGGGTGGCTCACTCAGTTGAGTGGCTGACTCTTGATTTGGGCTCAGAGTTGTGAGATCGAGCCCTATGTCAGGCTCCCATTTAATGTGAAGCCTGCTTAAGATTCTCTCTCTTTGCCTCGTACCCCTGCCCCCTTCCCAGCTCATGCACACATATGCACATGCTCGCTCTCTCAAAAAAAAAAAAAAATTTAAATTTAAAAATACATATTACTTATATAATCACATTCTAACTTTGTCTTCCTTTTCTTCCCAAGGAGATGCACACACAAAAATATCCCTATCATTCTAGTGCCCAATAATATGCCAATAAGACCCATTTTTTTCTCGATGATCTATGTATTCAGTGATATTTCCATTGCGTTATGATTGATACTACTTACCCCGTTTATAGAAGCTGAGTTGATAAGCATTTAAAAAACATAATTTGTAAAGTTATGCTTTTCTTTAATCAAAAGGAAAAAGAATAAGAAAACTTACCACAGCTAGATTATTTCCAATGCATTTCAGAAATAAGAATTTTTCTGCAACAGCATCTTCACCAAGGAACTCACCAAGTCGCTCTCTCAGGGCTTGTAAAGTAAGGTGAGGAGATACTCTGAAATATGACATTGCCTTATAATGTAAAATGAAATAGGTTTCAGCTATACTACAAATTCTATAACATTAGTCAGCTATCTCAAACATAAATACTAATTTAATGTATCATATACGGCTCAATATATTGTGTTTTTACACTGCCTAGCACTTTGTAAAACTTCAGGAAATTTAAAAAAATAAAATGATTATGTTCATAAATATTGGTTATAAAAGTCCTTTCTGTACCGAGAAGGAAAATGCTTATCTACTTTTCTCATCTACCTCCAAACTGTATTATTAAAAAAAAACCAACTTTGCTATGGAATTTATATATATATATGGAATTTATATATTTTATACATATATTAAAGAATGACTTAGCCACAGATATTTATTTTGGAATTGACAGGATTAGCTAGTGCTTAAAAATTTCTTTGATAATCAAATATTGTCACACTCCACATCTTTGCTCATTAGGAATACTTCACTCCTCAACATCTAAAATTTAAAGCCATCATTTATGCCGTTTGAGTTTTTGTTTTTCTAGGATCTTATGGGAAACATTATGTAATTAATTCATTCAACCAAAAAATATTTATTGAGCCTCCACTATGTGTCAGGCATTGTTCTAAGGGATGGAAATATGGCAATCAATAAAAGAGACAAAAATCTCTGCCCTTACAGACTTTATAAATCTAATGGTGGGAAAGAAAAATAGACAAACTAAGAAAACATGTAATTCATAAGACACTATAAAGAAAAATAAAGCAGGGAAGGGAGGGTAGCTACAATTTTAAATATAGTGATCAGAGAAGATCTAAACAAAAAAGTAATATTGAAGTAAAGAGCTAAAGAAGGGATAGGATATGTAAGGGCAGAAAGAGCATTCTAGACTAAGAGAACAGCAAGCACAAGGGTCCTGAGGTAGGTCCATGTCTGATGTGTTCCAGAATAAAAATGAGGCTAGTTTGCTTGAAGTGATAGGAAAGATAAAGAATAATGTCATGTGTGCTTCATATGTGTACACTTACATGTATATGTATAGTCTGCTTCTATTTTGAAACAGTTCAGTGAAAAAGTCATTGTGGATATACTGATTTAACCTCTATTCACAGCTCTTCAACAGGTTTCTAATTTCAGATAATTTCTCTCTCAATTCTCTTTGTGTGTAACGATAGTAATACACCAGTTATACCCTTTGCCCTGGGTGGCAGTGACACCCGGCTAAGTAACATCTGTTTCTACAGTACTTTTTTTTTTTTTTAAAGATTTTATTTATTTATTTGACAGAGACAGCCAGCGAGAGAGGGGACACAAGCAGACAGAGTGGGAGAAGAAGAAGCAGGCTCCTAGCAGAGGAGCCTGATGTGGGGCTCGATCCCAGAACACTGGGATCACGCCCTGAGCCAAAGGCAGACGCTTAACGACTGTGCCACCCAGGCGCCCCTCTACAGTACTTATTAAGTGTTGCATAGCATTCTTTATTGACAGTATTAAGTTAGAAACTAGGTTCATCACATGTACCAGAGTTTTTCACTTACAACTTAAATTTCCAAAAACCATTTTTCTCTGCAGAAAAAAAAATTGCTTTTTCAGGCACATTATAACATGACCACAAAAATACTTGCCTTATAAATCCAGCTGAAATGAATTTGTTAACAACGTCTATTGAAATGGTATTTAGCTTATAGTTCCACGATCCTTCAGGGACATAAAAAACATGAAGTTCCACCAACTGAATAAATTGAAAAGAACATCAGTTAAAATATTTTTAAAGTGAAAAAAATCAACTGATGTCCTCTCGAATGTTAAGTTTAATATACCTAATTGACATAAACATGGAATACATGTATCCTTCTGAACAAACACAGAAAACAAAATGCAGAGCCAAAGTTCTGGTTAGTTGGCTACTTGGCACTTGGAGAGCATCTTCTCCCTAGAAACAATGTCACACATGTAGTCCTAGGGTACCCTAACATCTCTGACATACAGTGCTCTTTCTGTGGCTTGAGTACCAGACCACCAAGATCAGTTTTCTGGTTACTAACCTTTTCCTCTCCCCTGATCCCTACCTACTCAGTTCTGTTGGGGTGATCTTGTGGAATCCTTATACTTTATATATTGTTATTACCATAACATAGTTGTGATAATTGCTAGTTCTCAGCAAGTGCAAAAGTGTGAATACTGTGGTTTGGGAAATATTTTTGCTTCCCAGAATTCTAGGAAGAACCTATTCCTGATGGTGATAGGGAAGGAAATGGTTGTTCTTACATAGGTCATGTCTGTCAGCTTAGCTTGCCTGTGCTTATAATACCACTTTCTTTTCTATTAGTGTTTTGTTAAACCTCAATTAGAATCCTATTTGGAAGAATATTTAGATTACTACAACAGAAACAGAACAATTACAGCAAATATTACTATCTTTAAGTCTAATGAAGTTATTCACTGCATATTCAAATTTAAATGATCATACTCTACAATATTAAGTATCTGAGAAAAACTTTAAAAAGTTGAATATGACCTATCATTTATAGGAGATAAAATTCGTTTTTGAACTGAATGTTTTGCTCAAGTTGTTTTTATAGACTAAGTAAATTATTTCTATACATTTGATATATGTATAGATCTGATGTGAGCTTTGCCATATGCTATCTTTTGAACACCAGAGCATTTAAAAGATAATTCCCTAGCTATATGATACTATTCATAGCTAACACTACACTATACTATTAATACTATAATATTTAATAGCTACATAATTAAATATGTGCAAAACCTTCAGAAGACTTAAGTAAATATGACCTTATCCTTTATATAGATGCATTAATATTTTACAGGAAAAAATATTTATTGAACTAAACATTTTACTCTGTTTTTATAAACCAAGTAAATTCTGTCAATATTTTTTATAATAATTCATGAACTATAATTCAAAGTGTTCCTACAGATTTAATTCCATAATTGAGTAGGCAATACAGAGAAAATATAGTTAATAAAACACTTATGTTAAATGATTTATAGTGAATTTGTGTTTATTCATTCCCTCAGCAAATATTTACTGAATGTCTACCATGTGCCAGCACTGTTCTAGGCATTAGGAATGTGCAGTCAATAAGACAAAGATCCTTGCCTGTGTACAGCTTTACATTCTAACAAGGTATCAGGACAAGAGGAAGGGTGAGGCAAGTGAGGCACTCACCTCAGGTACAAAATTTAAGGCTGTACCAAAACCTCAGTAATCAAGATAAATAACTAAAAAAAAAAAAAACCCAAAAAAACAAAACAAAAAAACCCCACACCACTACTCAATGCAAACAATTTCATAATAAACAAAATATCGAAAATTTAAATATAGACAGAATTTAATACTATTAGAGCCTGAGGGAAAAGGAAAAACATGAACTTCAATATATGTTTCTTAAAAAACAAACAAACAACCAAACACATTTCTTAATGGTCAACTTTTTCCAGAATAACCAAGTAGTTGGAAAAAAAATACTGAAAATTTCAAAAGTATATATTAAAATTCACATTAAGATCCAATATTCTATTTATATCAAAACATTAATTTGTTATAATTTTACTTTCCTGGCTTTCATGGAAGCAAGCTCATCAGTAACATTTTCATCAAAACTATTAATCACTTAAAAATATACTAAAAGGTATATTAATGGGCACATATTTTGCTTTTCGCCTCAGGCTCCAAAATGCCTAGGCATGGCACTATCAGGTTCTGTTTCTATTGAAAATGTTGCTATTATGGATTTTTTGCATCAGTTTTTCATTAAAAAAAATCTTGTATTGATTACTTATGGAGGTTTTTTTGTGTGTGCCCCTTAAATTTTGCACCCAAGGCAAGTGACTCATTTGCCTCAGACTAGTCCCAGGCCTGTGAGGGACACAGACAATAAACAATAAATATAAAACACTGATAAGTTATACAGCACATGAGAAAGAAGTATTGGAGAAAAGGATAAGAAGAGCAGGGTAAGGAAAACTGGAAAGATAAAAAGTAGGTTTCAGTTGTAAATAGTCTGGGTAGAGCTTATGGAAAAGGTGAGATTTAAGTAAAGACTGCAGGGGAAGAAACAATGAGCCAAGTGATGATGCAGAGGGAAAGAGTTCCAAGAAGAGCTAAAGCAAAGGTCTTTTTTTTTTTTTTAAGATTTTATTTATTTGAGAGAGAGAGAGAGAGAGAGAGAGAGAGAGAGAGGAGTCAGTGGGTTGGGGGGGAGCACGAACAGGGGGAGAGTGAGAGGGAGAAGCAGCCTCCCCGCTGAGCAGGGAGCTTGATCCCAGGGTCCTGGGCTGAAGGCAGATGCTTAACTGCCTGAGCCACCCAAGCACAAAGGTCTTAAGGTGAGAGAATGTTAGAATGATTGAAGCAGAGAACAATAAGAGGTAAAGTAAGAAGGAGGACAAGAGATAAAGTAATGAGGAGGACAAGAACAAAATAAATAGGGTTTTCCAGGCCATTGTAAGATCTTCACTTCAGAAAATGGGAAGCCAATACAGGGTTTTAATAGAAGGACAACATCTGACATTCACTTTATAGTTTTGTTATTTTAATATGAAAAATACCAAACATACATACAAATAAAAGGAATATTACTATGAATACCCAAATATGTAGATTCAAAAGTTAACATTTACTTTCTCTCACCGCCCCCCCCCTTTTTTTTAAAGGCAGACTGCCACATGCAGTGCCTTATTTGGATGTGTCTGAAGTCTTGGAAGCTTGACTACTCTACCTTCTCCTACAAATGAACCTTGAGAGCTTGTTTCAAGGTTCTAGCAGGGGAGTGCAGCTGCTTGTATACCCTTGACTGAAGAATGGTTCCCCTTATTGGGGAAGGTCCTCCTCTTCAACCCAGCATGCAGCTTTGGGAGGGATGCACATGGAGCTGTGAGGGAGGAAGAGGACACCCACCTAGGCAACCAGATCAGTCAAATCAACCCTGGCGATCAATGGGCTGACAGATGTCACAGATTGTCCTTACATCCTCTATCCCTTTCTTGATAAACCATTCAAAGTAAATCAGACATTATGAAATTATACTCCTAAATACTTTGGCAGCCATCTCCTAAAAATAAGGATTTCTCCAACATAATCATAGTACCATTTTCACATTTAAGAAAATTAACAATCCCTTAATGTAAAATAACATCCATTCCATATTCAAATTTCCTCAATTGTCCATTTGTCCTCAATGTTTTTTCAATCTAGAATCTAATCAAGGATAACATTTTGCATATGGTTTGTCCCATCCTTAAAGATCTTAATCCACGGGGCGCCTGGGTGGCACAGCGGTTAAGCGTCTGCCTTCGGCTCAGGGCGTGATCCTGGCGTTACGGGATCGAGCCCCACATCAGGCTCCTCCACTATGAGCCTGCTTCTTCCTCTCCCACACCCCCTGCTGTGTTCCCTCTCTCACTGGCTGTCTCTATCTCTGTTGAATTAATAAATAAAATCTTTAAAAAAAAAAAAAAAAAAAAAAAAAAAAAAAAAAAAAAAAAAAAAAAAAAGATCTTAATCCACAAGTTCTTCCAGACCTGTTTTCTTTCCCCCCCCTCTTCATGGCATTAACTTTGAAGAGACTGGGCCAGTTGTTCTAAAGAATGTTTTCCATTCTGTATTTACCTTATCATCTCCTTAAGATGTCATTTAATTCTCCAATCCCTTTTTTTAAACATAGTGTAGTTTCTTTTTTAAAATCATTTTTTAATCATGAAAAGTGTATTCTTTAATCCCCATCCCCCTTTTTCCTCATTCTTCCAACCTCCCCCCCCCCCCCCCCCGCCAATACCCATCAGTTTGTTTTCTACAGTTAAGAGTCTGTTTCTTGGTTTGTCTCTCTCCCCTTCTTTTCTTTGCTCGTTTACTTTGTTTCTTAAATTCCACATATGAGTAGGATCACATACTATTTGTTGTTCTCTGACTTATTTTGGTGAGCATTTACTCTCTGGCTCTAACCATGTTGCTGTAAATGTCAAGATTCCATTCTTTTTTATGGTTGAATAATATTCCATTGTATATAAAGATATATAAAGACTTCTTTTTTATTCGGTCACCTACCAATGGACACTTGAGCTGCTTACGTAGTTTGGCTACTGTAAATAATGCTATAATAAATAGAGGAGGGCATGTACTCCTTTGAATTAGTGTTTTTGTATTCTTTGGGCACATACTCAGTAGTGTGATTCCCGGATTGAAGGGTAATTCTATTTTTAATTTTTTGAGGAACCTCCATACTATTTTCCATGGTGGCTGCACCAGTTTGCAGTCCCACCAACAGTGCGAGAAGATTCCTTTTTCTCCGCATCCTTGCCAACACTTGTTTCTTGTATTTTTGACTTTAGTCATACTGACAGGTATGAAGTGATATCTCACTGTAGTTTTGATTTGTATTTCCTTGATGATTAGTGATATTGAGCATCTTTTCATGTGTCTGTTGGCCATCTGGATGTCTTTGGAGAAATGTCTGTTCATGTCTTCTGCCCATTTTTTTTATTAGATTATTTGTTTTTGGGTATTGAGTTGTATCAGTTTGTTATATATTTTGTACACTGACCCTTCAGTGGATGTTATCTGCAAGTATCTTCTCCCATTCCATAGGTTGCGTTTTAGTTTTGTTTCCTTCACGGTGCAGAAGTCCTTTATTTTTTTGTTTGTTTTTGTTTTTTTAAAGATTTTGTCAGAGAGCGAGAAAGAGAAAGAGCACAAGCAGAGGGTAGGGGCAGAGGGAGAGGGAGAAACAGACTCCCCTCTGAGCAGGGAGCCGGGCATGGGACTCGATCCCAGGACCCTGGGATCATGACCCGAGCTGAAGACAGACACTTAACTAAGCCACCCAGGCGTCCCAGAAGCCCTTTCTTTTGATGTAGTCCCAATAGTTTATCTTTGCTTTTATTTCCCTTGCCTCAGGAGACATATCTACAAAAATGATGCTATGACCAATGTCAGAGAAATTATTCTCTTTTAGGATTTTTATGGTTTCAGGTCTCACATTGAGGTCTTTAATCCATTTTGAGTTTATTTCTTTGTATGGTGAAAGTGGTCTAGTTTCATTCTTTTGTATGTGGCTGTCCAGTTTTCCCAACACCATTTGTTGAAGAAACTTTTTCCCATTGTATATTCATTCCTTCTTTGTCAAAGATTAATGGACCATATAACTTGTGGGTTTATTTCTAGGTTTTCTGTTCTATTCCATTGATCTATGTGTCTATTTTTATGTCAGTACCATACTGTTTTAATTGCTACTGCTTTGTTATATGACTTGAAATCTAGAATTGTGATTCCTCTAGTTTTGTTTTTCAAGACCACTTTGGCTATTCGAGGATTTTTGTGGTTCCACACAAATTTTAGGATTGTTTATTCCAGTTCTGTGAAAAATGCTATTGGTATTTTGATGGGGATTGCATTAAATCTGTAGATTGCTTTGGGTAGTATAAACATTTTAACAATATTCGCTCTTCTAACCCATGAGGCATGGAATGGCTTTGCCTCGTCCTGAATTTCTTTCATCAGTGTTTTACGGTTTTCAGAGTACAGGTCTTTCACCCCTTTGGTTAAGTTTATTCCTAGATATTTTATTGTTTTTGGTGCAATTGTAAATGGGATTATTTTCTTAATTTCACTTTCTACTGCTTCATTATTATTGTATACGAATGCAATAGATTTCTATACATTGATTTTTGTATCCTGTGACTTTACTGAATTCATTTATGAGTTCTAGTTTTTTGGTGGAGTCTTTAGGGTTTTCTATATATAATATGCCATCCGCAAACAGAGAAAATTTTACTTCTTCCTTTCTACCAATTTGGATGCCTTTTATTTCTTTATATTGTCTAATTGCTATGGCTAGGACTTCCAGTACTATGTTGAATAAAAGAGTGGACGTCCTTACTTTATTTCTGACCCTGGGGGAAAAGCTGTCGGGTTTTCACCATTGAGTATAATGTTGGTTGTGTGTTTTTCATATAAGGCCTTTATTATGTTGAGGTACATTCCCTCTAGATTTACTTTGCAGTTTTTTTAATCATGAATGGATGTTGTACTTTGTCGAATGCTTTCTCTGCATCTGTTGAAATGATCATATGGTTTTCATCCTTTCTCTTACTGATATTACATATCACGTTTATGGTTTTGTGAATATTGAATTACCCATGCAACCCAGGAATACATCCCACTTGATTGTGGTATATGACTTTTTTATAAGGTATTGTTGGATTTGGTTTGCTAATATTTTGTTGAGGATTTTTGTATCTATATTCATGAGCGATACTGGCTTGTAGTTCTTTTTTTTTTTTATGGTGTCTTTATCTGGTTTTGGGATCAGGTTGATACTGGCTTCATAAATTGGATTTAGAAATTTTCCTTCCTCTTGTATTTTTTGAAGTAGTTTGAAAAGAATAGATATTAACTCTTTAAATGTTTGATAGAATTTGCTTGTGAAGCCATCTAGTCACCTGGACTTTTGTTTTCTGGGAGTTTTTTGATTACTGATTCAATTTCATTGCTGGTCATTGGTCTGGTCAAATTTTCTATTTCTTCCTGCTTTAGTTTTGGTAGGTTGTATGTTTCTAGGAATTTATCCATATCTTTTAAGTTGTCCAATTTGTTGGCATAGAGGTTTTCATAATATTCTGTTACAATTGTTTGTATTTTTGTGGCGTTATTTCTTTTTGCATTAGTAATTTTGTTTATTTGGGTCCTTTTTTAAAAATGAATCTTGCTAGAGGTTTATCAATTTTGTTATCTTCTCAAAGAAACAGCTCCTGGTTTCAATGATCTGTTCTATTGGTTTTTTTTTTTTTTAAGTTATTTATTTCTATTCTAATCCTTACTATTTCCTTCCTTTTGCTGGGTTTGGGTTTTGTTTTTCTTTATCTAGCTCCTTTAAGTGTAAGATTAGGTTTTCTGATTTTTTTTGCTTCTTGAGATAGGCCCGTATTGCTATAAACTATAAATCTCCCTCTTAGGACCACTTTTGTTGCAGCCCAAAGATTTTGGACCATTGTGGTTTCATTTTCATTTGTTTCCATGTAATTTTTTTATTTCTTCTTTTCTTCTGAGATCCCTATAATGCAAATGTTAT
The DNA here is from genome assembly GCF_024610735.1 of Ursus americanus. Lineage (NCBI taxonomy): Eukaryota > Metazoa > Chordata > Mammalia > Carnivora > Ursidae > Ursus > Ursus americanus. The sequence goes on along the minus strand of NC_142138.1, from coordinate 37,165,068 downwards.
TATGCTTGATGGAGTCACTGAGTTCCCTAAGACTATTCTCAATTTGCATAATTTTCCTTCCTCTCCTTTGATCAGCTTGGTTACTTTCCATTACTTGTCTTCCAGGTCATTAATTTGTTCCTCTGCTTCATCTAGCCTGGTATTTATTCCATTAAACGTATTTTTAATTTCATTTACTGTGTTCTTCATTTTTTTTAAAAATCTCTTTGTTAAGAGTCTCACTGATGTCCCCTATTTTAACACGGTATGTGGTCATCTGCTTGTGAAACAAGACCTGCTCCTGCTACTATTGGAAGTCCAGTCCTGCAAAATGCATGGGTCAGCAGATTTGGTGTTGGCAGGGTTTGCACCAGTCTTCTGGGGGAGGAACGTGCAGCACCAGGACTGAGGCAAGTGGGACTGCAAAGGGCTGATCTGCCAAAGCACGAGAGGGCAGGGCTTGGTGCAAGCTAGTAACAAGTTTTGGCACCACACTGGTTCCTATAAGTGGCCACTGTCTATTCTGAGGGTTGGGGGAGGGAAATGGCACCTGCCAGCTCCTTTGTTCCTGGAGGGATCTCCTGGTGATCCCTGTACCTCTGGGCTATGCTCTGAGATGAGCAAATCACTCTCCTTCCCTGACCATAAGGAGCTCACAAAACAGCCCATGCAGTTTTCCAAACTCCACTTCCTACTGCCCTCTGTCCTCTCCGAGAGTAGAGCCTGCTGATTTTTAAAATTCCAGGCTTTAAGTCACACTGATTGTTAGAACTCAAGAAATCCAGCTCTTCTCATTTACAAAGGCAAGTATTACAGGGATTCATCCTCCCTGTTCGTGGGCTCCCTGGTGTGAAGCTCCATTTTCCGTCCATACCACTGGTTCTCTGCCCACTGAAGATGGACATGGTCTGTTTTGCTTTCAGACCATGTCTTTGTCCTTCCTAACTCCTTTGGTGTGGCTTCTTCCCTGCATTTAGTTGAAGAGTTTGTTCTGCCAGTCTTTTTCATGTCATTTTCTGGGTTATTTACACTGACATGAATGTTATTTAGTTGTATCCATGGAATGAGGTGAGCTTGGGGTCCTCCTATTCCACCATCTTCCCAGCCAACCTCATTCTACAAGCATTTCTGAAATGAAGTCCTCTATCTCTTGTAAACAGTTAACTGTATAGCCTTCAACTGATGTAAATTAGTCACCTAGTGGCAAGAATACTTTATAAATGGTGCCCTGTATTTCATATTGCTTCACATTAGGACACATACAATGTCCTACTTGCAAATTTTGCTATATTCAGTAACTATTAAAGGGATAATAGATTAGGTTGTAAGGGACAAGAAAATGGAACCTGTTATGAGGCTATCTGAATAATTAAAGTAAGAGATGATGGTGGCTCACTCCAATGTACTAGCAGTAGAGATGATGGGAAGTGGTCAGATTTTTTATATAATTTGAAGCTAAAGTCAGAGTACATTGGAAATGAAGTTTGAGAAAGAAGTACACCTCCAAGGCATTTGGCCTTAGATACTCAAAGGATGGATTTGCCATCACCTGAAATGGAGAAAATCAAATAGAACATGTATAGGGGAGGTGGAAAAGATCCATAATTCAGTTTAAGACATGCTAATTTTGAGATGTCTACTGGCCATCCAAGTGGGGATGTCAAGTAGGCAGCTAAAAATACATATCTGCAGTCTGGGAAAGAAGACTAGATTGGGGATATAAATTTGGGGATCCTTAGCAGAAAGTTGGTATTTAAAGCTATTATACTGATTGAGGTCATCAAAGAATGAGTGCAGATACAGAAGAAAAAAAAGAGCTGGCCCCTGAAATTCTCCAATATTAGGAGATCAAGAAGAAGAAATACCAGCAAAGAAGACTGAAAATGAACACCAAGGAAAGTAGAAGGAAAACCAAGATATGTGTATTCTAAAAGTCAAGTGAAGGAATTACATCAAAGAAGAGTGATCAACAATGTCAATTGTTTTGCACAGATAGATCAGAATATGTGGGATAAAAATTAAAGAACAGGGGCGCCTGGGTGGCACAGTGGTTAAGCGTCTGCTTTCGGCTCAGGGCGTGATCCCGGCGTTCTGGGATCGAGCCCCACATCAGGCTCTTCCGCTATGAGCCTGCTTCTTCCTCTCGCACTCCCCCTGCTTGTGTTCCCCCTCTCGCTGGTTGTCTCTCACTGTCAAATAAATAAATAAAATCTTTAAAAAAAAAAATTAAAGAACATATTTAGTAATGTAGAAGTGAATTTAACAAGAGCAATTTTGGTGCAGTAGTGGAATGAAAGGATTACAGCTGGTTTAAAGAGAAAATGGAGAAGGTACTGAGATGAATGAAATAGTTGTCTAGAACAATAGAAAAGTAAGTGAGTGAGTGGAAGATAGTCTGATTGCCGCCCAGCAAAAGGTTCTAGTTTGGATTCATGGTCATGACTTTAAAATGAGAACAGTCTTCATGTTGGTATACTTTTTTCCCAACCACGTTCCATTGTAGTTATAGGTATAGCAGAGGTGAAGAATTCAATAAACCAGGGTTTTTGTTTTGCCAAGCAGTATGATGAAATGAGAGAGAGGCAAAGAGTCAAAAGTATGAGCAAGAGAGTAATCAAGACTGTTCTATGGTATTTAAGCTATGAAGGGCATCACAAGGTGAAGAATTAAAAAAAAAGTGATAGGATCAATGCCCTGGGGGTTCCAGTACAACTAGCTAGAGAGGAAAGAACTATAATAAAATAACTATAATCAGACAATGAGATAGATACACAGTGGAGTTAATATCTAAGACTTTATATAATCCATATTTTTTCTTTCTCAGAACTCTTCAAAAGCAATGTTAAGCAAGTCTTTCTTATATTTTAGCTTAAAAGATTTTCTTACCTCTGAGGAGGAAGGTCGGCTTGGACTGAGGGACATATTCACCAGTGTCTGAATGGGGTAATTATCAGTTGGAATTTTGTGGGGTTTTTATCTTTCTTCATTTAAGTAGTATTTATAAAGGTCGAAACAGATTTTTGACTTAGATAGCATTCCACTCATTTCTGGTCTCTGATTCATTCGAAAAGTGAAAAGAAAAACACAAAAGGCTTTAAAATAGACCAAAAATGAAAACTTAGGAATGTATACTCTCTAATTATAGTAATTAAAAAAGACATATTACTAGTAAGTAGAACTGGTAATGCAATGAAATGAACATATATCCTATACAACTAAATAGAGTGCTAAGTTATATTATGATAGACTTGTGATCAGGGCATATTTTACTATTCTAAACAATTCATTTTCTCAAGTTTGAAAATTAAAGTTAAATATATATGGTATTTTACATAGAACTATGTTTCTGGAAGTGGAAAGACTAAATTTATACAAATGGCTACAGAATGATGAAAACCATTTTACCACATGTATTTCTTCCTAGGCTTGGATACCTCAATAATAAATGTGAACGATTATTCCAGATGAAAATGCCAGTCTTTAAGTATTTTAAGCTATGTTTGTGTGTTGTTTCCTTTATTTTTCTCTGAGGATTTAGAACAGGTTACAAAAATACACAGTAGGGGCGCCTGGGTAGCGCAGTTGTTGGGCGTCTGCCTTAGGCTCAGGGCGTGATCCCGGCATTCCGGAATCGAGTCCCACATTGGGCTCCTCTGCTGGGAGCCTGCTTCTTCCTCTCCCACTCCCCCTGCTGTGTTCCCTCTCTCGCTGGCTGTCTCTCTGTCACATAAATAAATAAAATCTTAAAAAAAAAATACACAGTAAAATTTAAATTATATAAATATATAATAAAAAAATAAGGTAGCTGAATTACTATAAAAAAGAATTATCAAAGTTGGACAATCTTTAAGGATGAAAAAAGATACCAATACCAGAAGTCTTCCCAAGATTCCAAAGCATTGCTTCATCTTGATTTATATTAAATTAGTGAGTAAATCAAATAAAAAGTAAAATTTCTGTGATTTGGTACTGATTACAGCTTTATGAAATCATACCAGAGATCACTATTTGTTTTAATGGTATCAAAATTTGAAAATTATATCCTGAGACAAAACATCTTTTATTTTTATTTATTTTTAAATTTTTTTTGAGAGACATAGTATGCACAGATGGGGAAGGACAGGGAGAGAAGGAGAGAGAGAATCTTAAGTAGGCTACACCACTCAGCACGGAGCCTGACATGGGGCTCAACCTCACAACCCTGAAGTCATGATCTGAGCCAAAAGTAAGAGTCAGACACTTAACTGACTGAGCCACCCAGGCACCCCATACATCTCTTAAACAAGTTAGTTTCATATATTGCTTCCTATGTAAATTTCTTACCGTAATTAAAACTTAAAATGTGATTTATCATTTTAACCACCTTAAACACTATTTAAATTACATCAGTATTTTTTTAAAAAAACATTTAGATATTTCCATAACTATCCAAAGGCTCTTTCTGCCATTGTACAACTATTAGCCTATATTATGAACCTAAACAAAACACAACTCAGATACATACATGGTAACATTCTTATTACATAAGAATTAGTTGCAATAACCTTTAAGAACTACAGTATACAGGCATGCAAATTGGTACTGGTGTGAAAATTGGGAGGCTGGGATTGTTAATTTCTGCAGATACATTAAAAATTTGACATTTTCATTTACAACAAATTTTTAACTAAGCAAACTTAAGACATCAACCAAGCCCTGCTTTAATACTGTTCTCAGGTAAACTGCCCCACTACATTATCCCTTCTAAAGGGAAAAAAGCAGCCACGTTTTGATTTACAACTCCCATTGTCATTTATGACTGGATCAATGCTGAAGACCAGGCCCTAGCTGGCCAGAAACAAAATGGCATAGCATCAAAAGATGAGCCCTTAGGAATTAGAACTGGGAGACGAACTCAGGATTCAATATCTCAAAAACAGATTATCATAGTCAATTATGGTTTTGAGAAGGAGTAAGTGCTAGTAGATATATCACTTATCTGCCAACTTTGATCTGATCTATACTTTAGAGAACCACCTATTATGCTTTATCACCATGTTTTCAAAATGATTTTGGCAGTGAGTAGCAGAACTGGAAAACTGAGCTTAAAAATTTCTGATACTCAATGACCTGGTGCTAAGAACCCTGGGAACTGCCAGTCCATGCCTACTTCAGCACTAGCCACCCCACTGGGTGGCCTTGATGCAGAGAGCTACAAAATTCCCAGTTTGTATCTCACTCCAGCTACAGGCAGCCAGCCAAAGCCACTAGGCACATGCAGTCTACACAGGGAAGGTTCCTACACAACACCGTTCCTTTAAGGCTGGGTGAGGTTGCTGTTTCACCTAATTCATAAAAACAAACACAGAAATTGAAATAAAATGAGGAGACAGAAGAATATGGTCTAAATGAAAGGAATATTTGTCTAAATGAAGACAAAACCAGAAAAAGAACTAAATGAAATGAAGATAAGCAATCTATCTATTTGATAAAGAGTTCAAGGTAACGGTCATAAAGATGCTCACCAGACCACAGAGACGAGTGGCTAAACCCAATGAGAGTTTCAAGAAAGAGATAGAGATATAAGGAAAAAACCAACCACAGTTGAAGAATACAATAAATGAAATGAAAAATATACTAGACAGAAACAAAAGCAGATTAAGGGATGCAGAAGAACGGATCAGTAATTGGGAAGACACTGGAGGACCAGAAATGAAACATACCCAAACTGAACAGCAAAATAGAAAAGAATTTTTAAAAATGAGGAAATCTTAAGGGAACTCTGAGACAGTATCAGACATACTAACATTTCCATTGTAGAAGTCCCAGAAGGAGAAGAAAAATAGAAAGGGGCAGAAAACTTATTTGAATAATCAATAGCTGAAAACTTCCTCAACCTGGGTGAGGAAACAGACATCTAGGTGCAGGAAGCACAGAGAGAACCCCAAATAAGATAAACACAAAAAGGTCCACACCAAGCCTCATAATAGCTAAAATGTCAAAAAACTAAAGATTAAGAGAGAATTTCAAAAGTAACCAGAGAAAAACAACTAGTTACACACATGGAAACCCCATAAGGCTATCTAACACCTGATTTTTTAGCAGAAACTTTGCAGGCCAGAAGACAATGGCATGATATAGTCAAAGTACTGAAAGGGAAAAAAACTACAACCAAGAATACTGTACCTAGCAAGGTTATCATTCACAACTGAAGGAAAGATAGAGTCTCCTAGACAAACAAAAGTTAAAGGAGTTCATCACCACCAACCTGGCCTTACAAGAAAAGTGAAAGTGACTTTTTAATATGGAACAGGCCAGAACTAGAAGAAAATTATGAAAGGAAATCATTTCACTGGTAAAAGCAAACATATAGTAAACGTAGTTGATCATTCACTTACAAAGCTAGTATGAAGGTTAAACAACAAAAGTAGTAAAACTAATTATATCTAAAAAAGTAGTTAAGAAATTCACAAAATAAAAAGATCTAAAATATGATATCATATACATAAAATGTGAAAGGGTAAAGAGTAAAAATATAATGCTTTTAGAATTTATTCAAACTTAAGCAGCCATCAATTTGTTATAGATAATCCTATATTTAGGATGATAACCATAAACCAAAAACCTGTAACAGATACCCAGATATAAAGACAAAGGGTAACATTAAAGAAAGTCATCAATCATAAGGGAAGAGAGCAAAAAAGAAGAAAGGAATAGAGAGGAACAATAGAGACAACCAGAAAACAACAAAATTGCAGTAAGTATATACCTATTAATAATTACTTTAAATGTAAATGGGCTAAATGCTCCAAACCAAAGACACAGGGTGACTAAATGGATTTAAAAAAAAATAAAAAAAGAAAGAAAAAGAAAAAGACCTATCTATATGCTGCCTACAGGAAACTCACTTCAGACCTGAAGATATAAACAGATTAAAAAGTAAAGGAATAGAAAAAGTTATTCATGTACATTCTCGATGGGGAAAAATTGAGAGCCTTTCCTTTAAGATCAGGAACACAACAAGAATGCCCACTCTCACCATTATTGTGCAACATAGTACTAGAAGTCCTAGCAACAACAATCAGATAACAAAAAAGAATAAAAGGTATTCAAACTGGCAAAGAAGAAGTCAAACTCTCTCTCTTTGCAGATGACATGATACTTTATGTGGAAAACCCAAAAGACTCCAACCCCAAATTACTAGAACTCATACAACAATTCAGTAACGTGGCAAGATATAAAATCAATGCACAGAAATCAGTTGCATTTCTACACACTAACAATGAGACTGAAGAAAAAGAAATTAGGGAATTGATTCCATTTATAATAGCACCAAAAACCATAAGATATCTCAGAAAAAAATTAACCAGAGAGGTAAAGGATCTATACTCTAGACACTACAGAACACTGATGAAACACATTGAAGAAGACACAAAAAGATGGAAAAACATTCCATGCTCATGAATTGGAAGAATAAACATTGTTAAAATGTCTATGTTACCCAGAGTTATCTACACTTTCAATGCTACCCCGATCAAAATTCCAATGACATTCTTCAAAGTGCTAGAACAAACAATCCTAAAATTTGTATAGAACCAGAAAAGACCCCAAATTGCCAAGGAAATGTTGAAAAAGAAAAACAAAGCTGGGGGCATCACGTTGCCTGATTTCAAGCTATACTACAAAGCTGTGATCACCAAGACAGCATGGTACTGGCACAAAAACAGACATATAGACCAATGGAACAGAATAGAGACTCCAGAAATGGACCCTCAACTCTATGGTCAACTAATCTTTGAGAAAGCAGTAAAAAACATCCAGTGGAAAAAAGACAGTCTCTTCAATAAATGGTGCTGGGAAAATTGGACAGCTATATACAGAAGAATGACTCTTGACCACTCTCTCACACCATACACAAAGATAAATTCCAAATGGATGAAAGACCTCAATGTGAGACAGGAATCCATCAAAATCATAGAGGAGAATACAGGCTGCACTCTCTTTGACATTGGCCACAGCAAATTCTTTCATGACACGTCTCCAAAGGCAAGGGAAACAAAAGCAAAAATGAACTTTTGGGACTTCATCAAGATAAAAAGCTTCTACACAGCAAAGGAAACAGTCAACAAAACAAAGAGGCAACCCACGGAATGGGAGAAGAGATGTGTAAACGACACTGCAGATAAAAGGCTGGTATCCAAGATCTATAAAGAACTTCTCAAACTCAGTACCCAAGAAACAAATAATCAAATTAAAAAAATGGGGAGAAGATGTGAACACTTTTCCAATGAAGACATATGAATGGCTAACAGACACATGAAAAAATGTTCAACACCATTAGTCATCAGGGAAATTCAAATAAAAAACCACACTGAGATACCGTAACCTTACACCGGTCAGAATGGCAAAAATTGACAAGGCAAGAAATAACAAATGTTGGAGAGGATGTGGAGAAAAGGGGACCCTCTTATACTGCTGGTGGGAATGCAGGCTGATACAGCCACTTTGGAAAACAGTGTGGAGGTTCCTTAAAAATTAAAAATAGAGCTACCCTATGACCCAGCAATTGCACTACTGGGTATTTACCCCAAAGATACAGATGTAGTAAAAAGAAGGGCCATATGTACCCTAGTGTTCATAGCAGCATTGTCCACAATAGCCAAACTGTGGAAGGAGCCAAGATGCCCTTCAACAGACGAATGGATAAAGAAGATGTGGTCCATATATACAATGGAATATTACTCAGCCATCAGAAAGAATGATTACCCAACATTTGCATCAACATGGACGGGACTGGAAGAGCTTATGCTAAGTGAAATAAGTCAAGCAGAGAAAGACAACTATCATATGGTTTCACTCATTTGTGGAAAATAAGGAATAGCAGGGAGATCTGTTAGGAGAGGAAGGGGAATATGAAGGGGGGGTAAACAGAGGGGGAAATGAACCACGAGAGACTATGGACTCCAGGAAACAAACTGAGGGTTTTAGAGGGGTGGGGGTGGGGGCATGGGCTAGCCCAGTGAAGGGTATTAAGGAGGGCATGTACTGCATGGAGCACTGGGTGTTATATGCAAACAATGAATCATGGAACTCTACATCAAAAATTAATGATGTACTGTATGGTGACTAACATAATAATAATAAAAAAAGATATTCATGTAAATGGAAATTTAAAAAAAAAAAAGGAACTCGGGTAGCAATACTTATATCAGACAAAATAGACTTTAAACAAAGATTGTAGCAAGAGATAAAGAAGAGCATTATATAATGATAAAGTGATCAATCCAAGAAAAAGATATAACAACTGTAAATATTTGTGTACCTAATATAGGAGCACCTAAATACATAAAACAAATATGAACAGACATGAAGGGAGAAATTGACAGTAAAACGATTAATAGTAGGGGACTTTAACATCACACTTACATCAATGGACAGATCATCCAGACAGAAAATCAACAAGGAAACTGGCTTTGAATGACATTATACCAGATGAACTTAGATATACAGAACACTCCAACCAAAAACAACAGAATATACATTCTTTTCAAGTGCACATGGAACATTCTCTAGGACTGGTCATGTTAGGCCACAAAACAAGTTTCAATAAATTTAAGAAGACTGAAATAAAGTCAAGCATCTTTTCTGATCACAACAGTATGAAACTAGAAATCAATTACAAAAAAAAATTAAAAAACTGGAAAAATACAATCATGTGGAGATTTGAAAATATGTTACTAAACAACCAGTAAGTCAATAAAGAAATCAAATAGGAAATCAAAAAACCAGGAGACAAATGAAAATGGAAACACAATGGCTCAAAATCTTTGGGATTCATCAAAAGCAGTTCTAAGAGGGAAGTTTATAGTGATACAGGACTACCACAAGAAATAAGAAAAATCTCAAATAAACAATTTAATCTTATACCTAAAGGAACTAGGGAAGAAAGGAAATCAAATCAGAGTGGAATTAAGTGAAATAGAGGCAAAAAAAAAAAATCAGTGAAACTAAGAGTGGGTCTTTGAAAAGATAAATAAAATTAATAAACCATTAGCTAGATTCATCAAGAAAAGAAGGATTTAATAATATCAGAAATGAAAGAAAAGTAATAAGCTTTATCACAGAAATACAAAGGATTATAAAAGACTACTATGAGAAATTATATGCCAACAAATTGGACAACCTAGGAGAAATAAATTCATAGGGACATACAATATGCCAAGACTGGATTAAAAAGAAAGAAAAAATCTGAACAGACTGATGACTAGTAACAAAATTCAATCAGTAATCAAAAAGGTCCTAACAAACAAAAGTCAGGACACCAGGTGGATTCACAGGTGAATTTATCAAACATTTAAAAAAGAGTTAATACCCACTCTTCTCAAACTTTTCCAAAAAACAGAAGAGGAAGGAAAACTTCCAAATTCATTCTACCAGGCCAGCATTACCCTGATACTAAAACCAAAGACAATACAAAATAGAGAAAATCACAGTCCTATATCGCTGATACAAATAGATGCAAAAATCTTCTATAAGATGTTAGCGAATGAATTTCCACATTAAAAAAAAATCATTTGCCATGATCAAGTAGGATTTATTCTAGGGACACAAGAGTGGTCCAATATTCACAAATCAATCAACATAATAGTCACATTAATGAGAAAGTATAAAAACCATATGATCATTTTGATAGATGCAGAAAAAGCATTTGAGAAAGTACAACACCCATTCATGATAAAAATTCTCAATGTGATAGGTTTAGAGAGAACAACCTCAACATAATAAGGCCATATATGAAAAAGGCACAGCTAACATCATACTCAATGGTGAAAAACGGAGAGCTTTTCCTCTAAGCTCAGTAACAAGACAAAGATGCCCACTTTCATTGCTTTTATTCAACATAGTACTGGAAGTCCAGTCTGTAGCAATCAGACAAGAAAAAGAAATAAAATGCACCCAAATTGGTAAGGAAGAACTTAAACTGTCACTATATATACAGATGACATGATTATATATATTATACATAAAAAACCTTAAAGACTCCACTAAAAAACTGCTAGAACTGATAAATGAATTCCGTAAAGGTACAGGATACAAAATTAATAAACAGAAATCTGTTGTGTTCCTATACACTAATAATGAAGTAGCAGAAAGAGAATTTAACAGTTCCATTCACAATTGCACCAAAAAGAATAAAATACCTAGAAATAAGGTTAACCAGGAGGTGAAAGACCTATACTCTGTAAACTATATAACAATGATGAAAGACATTGAAGACAACACAAAGGGAAAGATATTGCATGCTCATGGAAGATTAAAATGTCCATACTACCCACCCAAAGTAATCTACAAATTCAGTGCATTCCCTATTAAAACACCAACAGCATTTTTCACAAAACTAGAACAAATAATACTAACATTTGTTTGGAACCACTAAAGACCTGAAATAGCCAAAGCAATCTTGAGAGAAAAGAACAAAGCTGGAGCTATCACAACCCCAGATTTCCAGATACACTGCAAAGCTGTAGTAATCAAAACAGTATGTTACTGACAGAAAAAGAGACTCATAGATCAATGAAACAGAACAGAGAGCACAGAAATAAAGCCATGCTTACATGGTCAATTAATCAACAAAGGAGGCAAGAATATACAATGGGGAAAAAGATAGTTTCTTCAACAAATGGTGCTGGGAAAATGGGGCAGTTACAAGAAAAAAAAAAAAAGAAAAGAAACTGGACCACTGTCTCAACCCATACACAAAAATAAACTCAAAATGGATTAAAGACCTAAATATGAGACCTGAAGAAAACATAGGCAGTAATCTCTCTGACATCAGCCTTAGCAACGTTTTTCTAGATATGTCTCCTCAAGCAAGGAAAATAAAAGAAAAAATAAACTATTAGGACTACATCAAAATAAAAACTTTTGCACACTGTAGGAAACCATCAACAAAATGAAAAGACAACCTACTAATGACAAATGTGGTAAGAGGTTAATATGCAAAATACATGAAGAACTTATACAATCTACACCAAAATCACAAATAATCCACTAAAAAACGGGCAGAGGAGCTGAACAGACATTTTTCCAAAGAAGGCATATAAATGGCAACAGACTCATGAAAAGATGCTCAACATCACTAATCATCAGGGAAATGCAAATCAAAACCACAATGAAATATCACTTTACACATCTAAGAATGATTAGAATCAAAAAGACAAGAAACAACAGCTGCTGGTGAGGTTGTGGAGAAAAAGAATCCCCCACGCGCTGTTGGTGGTAATGCAAGTTGGTGCTGTCACTGTGGAAAACACTATGCAGGTTCTTCAAAAATTAAAAATAGAAACACCGTATGATCCAGTAATTCCACTACTAGGTATTTACCCAAAGAAAGCAAAAACATTGATTCAAAAAACATATGCACCCCTATGTTTACTGCAGTATTTATAATAACCAAGATATGGAAGCAACCCAAGAGTCCACTGATAGATGAATGAAGAAGATGTGGTGCATATACACACAATGGAATATAACTCAGCCATAAAGAATGAGATCTTGCCCTTTGCAACAACATGGATGGAACTAGAGGGTATTATGCTAAGTGAAATAAGTCAGACACAGAAAGACAAACACCATATGATTTCACTTACATGTGGAATCTAAAAAACAAATGAATGAACAAAAAATCAGATGCTTAAATACAAAGAACTGATGGTTGCCAGAGGACCATAAGGAGATGAGTGAAATAAAGGGGATTAAAAAGTACAAACTTGGGGCGCCTGGGGGCACAGTGGTTAAGCGTCTGCCTTCGGCTCAGGGCGTGATCCCGGTGTTATGGGATCGAGCCCCACATCAGGCTACTCTGCTATGAGCCTGCTTCTTCCTCTCCCACTCCCCCTGCTTGTGTTCCCTCTCTCGCTGGCTGTCTCTATCTCTGTCGAATAAATAAATAAAATCTAAAAAAAAAATAATAAAAAGTACAAACTTCCAGTGATAAAATAAGTCATGGAAATAAGAAGTACAGCATGAAAAGTACGGTCAATAATATTGTGGTAACATTGTTTGGTTATAAATGGTGAGTATACTTATTGCGGTGAGCACTGAATAATATAAGAAACTGTTGAATCACTGTTATTCACCTGAAACTAATATTGTATGTTAATTATACTTCAGTAACAAAAAACAATCTGATATAAAAAATGGGAAGAGGAGAGGTGCCTGGGTGGCTCAGTCAGTTAACCGTCTAACTCTTGATTTCAGCTCAGTTCATGATTTCAGGGTCCTGAGATTGAGCCCCGTTGGTCGCTGGACATGAAGTCTGCTTAAGACTCTCTCTCCCTCTGCTTACATTTTCTCTTTCTCAAAATAAATAAATAAAATCTTAAAATGCGCAGAGGACATGAACAGGAATTTTTCCAAAGAAGACACACAGATGGCCAACAGACATATGAAAAGATGCTCAACATCACTACTCATTAGGGAAATCAAAACAAGGAGACACCACTTCACACCTCTCAGAATGGCTAGTCTCAGAAAGACAAGAAATAACAAGTGTTGGCAAGGATGTGGAGAAAAAGGAATTCTCATGCACTGCTGGTGGGAATATAAACTGGTGCAGCCACTGTGGAAAACAGTATGCAGTTTCTTCAAAAATTAAAAATAGAAATACCATAAAAAAATAGAAATACCTACCATCTAGCAATTCTACTACTTGATATTACCCAAACAAAACAAAAACACTAATTTGAAAAGATATATGCACCCCTATGGGTTTTTTTTAAGATTTTATTTATGTGAGAGAGAGCACATGTGAGTGTGTGAGCATGAGGAGGGGGAAGGGCAGAGGAAGGAGGAGAAACGGGCTCCCAGGGAGTCTGATGTAGGGCTCCAACCCAGGACCCTGAGATCCTGACCTGAGCTGAAGGCAGACTGTTAATCAACTGAGCCACCCAGGCGCCCCCTATGTACCCCTATGTTTATTGCAGCATTATTTACAATAGCCAAAGTACGGAAGCCACCCAAATGTCCACCAATAGATAAGTGTATAAAGAATATATAGAATATCAATCATGGAATGGATGGAATCAGATGGAATATTACTCAGTCATGAAAAAGAATGAAGTCTTCCCTTTTCAACATGGATGGACCTAGAGGATGTTATCCTAGGTGAAATAAATCAGAGAATGACAAATGCAATATGATTTCACTTATATGTGAAATCTAAAAAACAAAGGAACAAACAAAACCAGAAATAGACCCATAGTTTTAAAAAACAAACTTTTGGTGGCCAGAGGGAAGCAAGTTGGGAGGATAGGTACAATGGGTGAAGGGGAGTGGGAGGTTCAAGCTTTCATTTACGGACTAAGTCTCCGAGATGAAAGGTACAGCATGGAATATAGTCAATGGTACTGTAATAGCATTGTATGGTGACAGATGATAGCTATACTTGTGAGCACAGCATAATGGATAAAGTTGTCAATTAAAAACAAGATTCTGGGAAGCTTTATTATTTCATTATGAAATGAGGAAACAGGGGCACCTTGATGGCTCAGTTAAGTGTTTGCCTTCAGCTCAGGTCATGATCCCAGGGTTCTGGGATGGAGCCCCACATCCAGCTCCTTGCTCAGCAGGGAGCCTGATTCTCCCTCTTGCTCTGCCTGCTGCTCCCCCTATCTGTGCTCTTTCTCTGTCAAATAAATAAATAAATTGGGGAAAAAATGAGGAAACAGGCTTGGCGAGGTTAAAGGGGCTTGCCTAGGAATACCAAGTGGTAGTGCCAGAATTTACACCTTGGTTTATAACCCTAGTCATTATATCTATCGTATGGCTTAAGTAATATACTAAAGCACATTGTAAAACGATTTTTGTAAAATGATTTAAACTGTTTAGTAAAGAAGTTAGGTTTTATTTGTCAATTAGGGCAAATTATATGTGGATTTTCTCACCATACAAAAAATCTGTAATGTCTTAGTGATGAAATTATTCACGTTTATTGAAAACATCAGTGTATTTGTTCATGTACTTGAATCGTTGAATAGGAAACACTTGTCCTAAGTGTCTGTGGCATAATAAATACTTTTCCATGGGTGAAACACACTTTGGCTGAGCCTGTTTGGCTTAATTAGATCCTACTGTTTCTCTCTCCAGAAACTCCTTTTAAGGTCAATTTCAGGCAGCAGGTAATGAGTTACAACTGAAATGTAGAACTTTCCCGAAACACAAAAATGTTTTATTTTTCAAGGTATAATAAGCGTTAATCCCCCAAATGAAATGGATAACAAGAGGAGATGGGTGTAATTTTCAGCAAGTACCTTGGCTTGTTCACAACCTCTTCGAGAAAACCAAGAGGTAAGAGGCGAAAGAAGCCAAATCTTTAGAAGCGCTTTTCCCTAGCGAACCAGCACCCCTGCTCCGCCCCCCCCCCCCCCCCCCGCCGTCAGTTACAGCAACCTCTGTGCCCTCTTTTGGCCTCAGGGGTCTGATGGCGGGAAGCTGGCTGAGGACTGGCCGCCCGTTGAACAAACTCGAGCCACTTAGACACACGTCTCTAAGGAGACAGGGTAGGGTGTCAGTAACTCGCGCCCGGTACTTCTGGCTCCTACATCCCTCGGCTGCGCCCTTCCGTCAACCTGTGCCACCAATGCCGTCAGGAAAGCTAGAACCTCCTTGTCGCCCCGCCACCACGCCTTTTATAAACTCCCTCAAGCATCTGACTTCCCTCACCGGTCCTCTTCAGGGTTCCCCTCGGGTCTTGGCGGCTAATGACAAATATATATATATATATATATATATATATATATTTTTTTTTTTTTTTTTTTACCTCTTCTAAGTCGGCCTCTCGGGAGAGGAAGAAGATGGGCGTCCAATCGCGCTCGCGTCCCGCAGTTACTCTGCACGCAGACCGCTCCACCCCTTCTCGCTCCCTGCTCCCCCTCCCTCCGCTCCGCTCCCCCCGGGGATGAGGAGCTGGAACTGAGCGCGGAGGAGGAGCGCGCATGCGCGCCGCGGGTGGAGCCGCTGGGCAAAGAACCGGAAACTTAAAGAGACAAAGTTCCGAGCCCCGCCCCCCGCCGCGCTGCCCCACCGTCTGGCCCCGCGGACCCGCGAACCGACGGATCCACGCACGGACGAATCTGCCCCGCTCTTGAGAGCGCCATGTCTGGTTCCTCCAGCGTCGCCGCTATGAAGAAAGTCGTTCAACAACTCCGGCTGGAAGCCGGGCTTAACCGCGTGAAGGTGAGCGGGGGCGGGCGGCCGAGGGGGAGGGGAGGGCGGAGGCGGAGGGTGGGATCCCGCGGCCGGGGTGGCTGGGGCTGGCGGCACTCGCGTCCGGCCCGCTTCCCCTGGGGAGGGCGCGCGCTCGGTGGCGAGGATCCGGGAGCAGCCAACTTTAGAGAAGTAGCGACGCGGGTGGGCGCTGTGGCTTGGGGGGCCGGTTAGTGCGCCCTTCCGCGGCCAGGGCTTTCCAAGGCGGCTGGTCCCGGAGCTGAACAGCGGCTTTCCGCATTCCGGTCGCCCTTCTCTCTCCCTCCCTCCGCAGTGACTCCGTGGCTGGCTTGGGCAACAGCTGCTCCTCCGCGCGCCGTCCGCACCCTTCCAGTCCTTAGCTTACCAGACTCCGCCCTTTCTTTTCACTGGAAAGTTTTATCTGGCTTTTAATTCAGAGCAGAACCACGTCAGAACGTTCCCAAACCCACTCCTTTTAGTACTAGATTGTTACCTCCAGCTCTTCTTATCCATACTTGAAAACGAATTTTTGCAAACGCAAACTTTAGGTTAAAGAATCATGTTTGTTTTCAAAACGTCCCCAGTGTCTACAGTTACTGGTGCCCTGTACAACCTCGTACAAAGGCTGCATTTCATACCTATTTGGCACAGTTTGCTGTGATCTGATCTTGGGAATATCTATCTACTGGTCTGCGTATCTTAGTGATCAGGATGGACAAGTCTTATTTGTTTTGCCGTCTGGTTAACATTGACCTTGGGTATTTACTTTGGGGGAAAAAAACCTTTTGTGTGTGTTGGTAGGATAACCTGACATTCACATGCTATTCCAAGTTTCTCCTGATTTTTAAAATCCTAAATGGATTGCCTTCTTTCTGGCGCAGGTCAGCTTGCAAGTGAAACTCTTCTTGTAATTAAAAAAAGAAACAATATAAATCCTGCACTCCGTTGAAAGAAACAGCCCGTTTCCAAGATGACTTGATTGTGTACCCATCAGGCTAGTCTTTACTTCTCCCTGAAATGTTTTGTGGAGTAAGATAGTCTCCCATTTACCTATTTCCTTAAATAGAAATGTCAGGGACCTAGCTTACTCAGTTGTGGTCACCTCAGGACGGAAGGGAAATTCCCATCACTTTTGGTGTGGGATTCCCCTCTCTTCCTGGCCTTAAGTGCTGTAGACTCCATTGCTGTTTGGAATCCATTTCTCTCATATCCAGATGCTTACCTCATCCCAGTGGTTTATGGTCAGTCTTGGCTGGATTTAACTCTGAAATTTGAAATCATGTTTCTTAACCAACCATCACATTATCATTCAGGTGTGCCTTTACCATAGGTGGAGTGGCTCAGGAAAAAAAGGGGGGGGTGTACGCCCCCCCCCAAAAAAAAGGCTGGTTGAAAGCAGTAAGTCTTCAGTAGGGATACTTAGTCCTCGTCTCAAAACAAAATGAGATGGAAGTCCTCAGACTAAAGTACTCTGAGGGTTTTATCACGAAAACCCCAGCTATTCCAGTAACTCTCCAGAGTGATGCCTGCTCCCGATACTTCAGTTTTTCAGGAGGCTTCTGGTCAGAAGCCTTTAAAGCCACCGTTGGTGATTGGATTTTAGAATTCTCATTTCATCTCCTGCTAGATAGAAGCCATAGCAAGGAAGGGAGAGCATCCCACCTTAGGACTTTAAATGAGCTTTTCTTTAAATCTGTTGTAAAATGTGGTTAGTTTGATTTTATTTTGTGTGCCTGTTTTATCCATGACTCTGCTAGGTGCTTTTTTTGGTGATATTTTATTTTTAAATTAGCACAAGTTTACTGTTAAACATTTGTTTGAGTACAGTCGATAGAAATTTTCACAAATGCTTGACAAACTCTACCATATGTAGGGTGACCATACATTGTATTGCCAACCCAGGACACTTTTGAGAGTGAAAGAGGGCACTAATTATTATGCCAGGATTCTAGGGTTTTAACCTCCTGGATGGTGATTATTACAGTGCTTTAGGGGCTGGCATCTTGTTTGAGTTTTAGAGCCTTTGTCTTAGTTCTCCCCACTGCTTGGAATTCTGATTGGTTTCTCACTGATAGTTTACCTGACTGGTTCTGTCATTGAGATCTCAGTTTAAATGTCACCTCCCCAGAGACACCTTTCCTTAAGGCACAATCTAACCACTCTCTTTTCCAAAGAACTCCTTGTCTGTATTTTCCCCTGAACTGTCACTTCCATAACAAAGACCTGGCTGTTCTTAGGTATTCTCAGTGCCTAGAGTATATTTGGCACATCCCAGTACTTGAGAAGTTTGTGAAAGGGAATTAGTTAAGTTGGAGCCTGCCCCGCTTTCAGCAGAAAGTTAATAGATACTTTATCCTTACTGTTAGTTAATGTGAATGAAACCAAGTTTTAAGATGGTGCAAAATGATACCTTGTGTACCCCCCATTTTAGCTACACCTTCTTTTGGTGGGTAAACAGGGTGGCCATTTTTTGTAGCACTTGGTACCAGGTATTTACATACTACTTTACACAGTTGGTAAATAAACCCATGGAACTCATTATTAACTTTGGACTGTTGTATAAGCCAAACACACAAATAGATTTCAAGACTTGAGATTCATCTCAGGATTATGTATCCTTTTACCAGGTAAATGTCTGGGCTACAGCAGTGATCTGCAGGATTTCTTCTTATTGAGGGTATTTGTGATGCCCTCCCTTTCAAAGGCAAATGCCCAGCTGGACTGGACACCTGCTCTCACTCTCTTTGGGGTAGTTGAAACTGAAAATAAATGATTATTTTTCCCATCTTCCAAGCCTCAAGGCTGAGGATATTGTATTCATTTGGGTCATCTTTTAGTTATTCATGTTCTACATCTGAACCATTCGGTTCTTTATTTTGGTATCCTACATCACCTTATCAGAGTAGATACAAATAGTAGACATTTAAGTGATACTTAATTCCTTAAGTCCTGTTTGAGTGGCATTGCATATATATATATATGAGTATTGTTAAAATCCCATTTAAGCAAATACACTGCTTTTTAAAGGCAGGCTGCTCAGTGAAGTTATTAAAATAATTCGAAGTTTGCTATCAGCCCTTCAGTTGCATGATACTAAGCAGAAAGCTGTCACTGTCCAGTTTCGTATTCTTAAACAGCAGATGGTACATAATACCAAAACAATGAACTGAATGGTTCAGCTTTAGAACATAATGTTCATTCACAGTAGCATTTTTCCAATAATATTGTTTTCAAGACAAAGTAATAGTTGGCTAGAATTTTAACGCCTTTTCTATCAAGTGTACTGCTTTTAATCAAAAAAAATGTTGAGTACCCTGAAGGTGGAATACCTCTGAAGTTTATTTATTAATAAACTAGCAAGATAGGTTTTATTTTGCAGATGTACTGAATCATTTGATGCTTTTAATAAGCAAGCAAAAGAAAACCTACTATAAACAAGTCCTCTGTACATGTGTTTTGAGTATGAGCTCAGTATATATATGACTGTTGACCTTCAGTTGG
Organism: Ursus americanus; assembly: GCF_024610735.1. Taxonomy (NCBI): domain Eukaryota; kingdom Metazoa; phylum Chordata; class Mammalia; order Carnivora; family Ursidae; genus Ursus; species Ursus americanus. The sequence goes on along the minus strand of NC_142138.1, from coordinate 37,145,382 downwards.
TGTCTATCTTCCTTTGACTTAGGTTTTTATAGGGGCACCTGGGTGGCTCAAAATCTTTAAAAAAAAAAAGTGTTTATTGCAGGTATTTCAAAGATTTGAGGAAACCTTCATTAAAACATTCTCACCTCTTCCCACTACCCTCTCCTTTTGTCTTATTCAGGTTTCCCAGGCAGCTGCAGATTTGAAACAATTCTGTCTGCAGAATGCCCAACACGACCCCCTGCTAACTGGTGTATCTTCAAGTACGAATCCCTTCAGACCCCAGAAAGTCTGTTCCTTTTTGTAGTAAGATGAATCTTTGGATGGTAAGTTTCCTTAATATTTAGACAGTTTTTTAAAAATCTGCAGTGTTTATGGGGATGACTTTTAAATACTACCAGCTGTTTTTGGATTAAGTCTGTTGTCATTTTTCTAATAGAACCCAGCTGTAGCACAGCATAGCAAAGATTTGGGAGTTGGGAATGCAAGAGAAAATCAAGAGATCGTTGAATTAAATTGACATGGTGTTGACATTTGTAGTGGGGAATAACAGGTTTTATGCTTTATTTCAGTAAAGATAGAACAAGAGAGAAATGAACTGTATGAGTTCATGGTGGCAGGCAGTGGATTTGATTTCAGAAGATTAAGAAACTAAAGAATTTGCTGGTTTAAGGCATGTGTCTGTATATTAATCTGTACCTTCCAGATCAAATGTCAATGTGTGCAAAAATGTATAATGTTAATCCAAGAGAGATGTGACCAGAAAACATGCTGTGGAGAATTTAAAACGTAATCCAAGGGTGCTACCTTTTATAAATACACGGTACTTTAGTCAGAGGGTTTACTCACTAGTACTGACCTATGAGAAGCAACCTTAAACTAATAGTGCTTTAAAAAAAAAAAAAGACTGTGGCACACACCCTTTACAAACATTCTAACTCCTCAAAGTTCAGGAAGCTGCTTCCTAAAATACCATGTTACATAGTTGTGCCCTTCCTCATTAAGCTTTGTAGATTTGGTAGTATCCAGGAAGTCAGCATGTTTCCAGTAAATAAAATGGTTAAATTGGTTAAGATTTTGAAACACCAGAAACCATCTTTGAGTAACAGGTTTTCCATGAGGAAGTAATTCTTTTTAACAGCTTAACATGTTCATTTTGAGTAGTTAATAGTTCTTTGCCTGTAGCAGTATTAATTCTTCATGGCAGTTATTGGAAATTTCATATTTTTATGGCTTATTAGAGATTCTTTTTTAACTTCTGTTCCCGTTGTATAAAGTGGTTTATTTTCCTTTGATATAAAATACTGTTAAGAAGCCTGGCTTCTTATCTGGTTGTTAACAGTTTCATTTCACAAGAGTCTACAGATAGGTGTTTAAATGACTTGCTTAAAGTTATAAATATAGCTAGGATAAGAACCCGGATTTCAAAGTAAAATAATTGCTACTAATCCTGGCAGTATAATAAAACAAGTTTGTAGATATGCTTTGGAACACATTTGTCCAGGAAAAGGACATTTGGATGTAAAAGAATTTCTTCTCAAACTTCAATGTATCTACAAATCACCTTGTTCAGATGCAAATTCTCAATAGATCTGAATTCTAGGGGTGAAGCATTTCTTACAGACTCCCAGGTTATATTGATACTGGTGGTCCTTGGTGGCCCACAGTGAAATCGCCTGGATGCAAAGAATCTACATTTCGGTCTTTATTTTCACATCTTTTAAAAATATAGTTTTTATAATTTAAATTAAGACAGCATAGATAATTTAGCAATAGAGTACAAGAAAAATAGAAATTACCATGATCAGCACACCTAGAAACAATCACTGTTAGATTAGATTTCCTTTTAAGAGGAAGAAATATTTATGGGCTGGCTTACAGAATGAGGATCATAATGTAGTTTTTATTCTGCTTAAAAAAAACAAAACACTTGAATTTTCTTATTTCATTAAATATTCTTTGTAAACGAAATTTTCAATGGTTGTATTATAACTTAAAGTTATCATTAAATATTGAGGTTTCCAAGCCTGAAGCTATACTTCTGTGTATAGTTTACCTGTTTCTTTAAGATAAATTTCTAAAAGTAAAATTAGGGGTGTCTGGGTGGCTCGGTTGGAAGCTTCTGACTCTTGATTTCAGCTCAGGTCACGAGCTCAGGGTTGTGGGAACAAGCCCTGCGTTGGGCAGAGTCTGCTTGTCCCACTCCCTCTACTCTCCTTCCCCCGGCTTAAGCTCTCTCTTGCTCGCTCTCAAATAAAATCTTTAAAAAAATAAATGAAAAGTAAAATTATTCAATAAGGAATGACATTTAAAATTTAATAGCACTTGATAACTAGGAGCAAACTTTCCACCTGGACCTTGAGAATGCTTTTTTTTTTTTAAAGATTCTATTTATTTGACAGAGAGAGAGACAGCAAGAGAGGGAACACAAGCAGGGGGAGTGGGAGAGGAAGAAGCAGGCTCCCAGTGGGGCAGGGAGCCCCATGCGGGGATTGGTCCCCCTACACTGGGACCACGCCCTGAGCTTAAGGCAGATGCTTTTAACACTGAGCCACCCAGGCACCCGAGAATGTTTTTTTTTTTTTTAAGATTTTATTTATTTATTTGACAGAGATAGAGACAGCCAGCGAGAGAGGGAACACAAGCAGGGGGAGTGGGAGAGGAAGAAGCAGGCTCATAGCGGAAGAGCCTGATGTGGGGCTCGATCCCAGAACGCCGGGATCACGCCCTGAGCCGAAGGCAGACGCTTAACCGCTGTACCATGCAGGCGCCCCCTGAGAATGCTTTTTTGTTGAGCTTTTGCTAAACAGCCCTCAACCTATTCCTATTTTCTGCCTTTTCAGTTTTTTAAATTTGCACTGATTCAGATGTTAATTGAGGTTAGACATTTTGTTGTTTCACCACTGATTTTAAGCTTCGTGAACAGTTTTGTTATAAAATACCAGAAATTTTCACAGAGGTATAGAGAACCATGTATCAAAAAGAAATTTTAAAAAGATACACTTTTTCTACCTTTCAGGAATAACTACTGTATTATTTTTGAGATTTGTGTTGATCCATGTAAATTGTTTTAACTGCTGTATAGTATTCAACAATATGTATAAACCCTGGTTTATGTATCTGCTCCTCTATTGAGTTACATTTAGGCTATTTCTAGTTCTTTGCTGTTAAAACAGCACTCCAGTCAATATCCGTGTACATGTTTATGTATAGGTTTATCTCAGTAAATAGAAGTGGGATTGCATCTTCTACCTTAGTAGATACAGCCAAACTGTTCTCATCAATGCTAACTGCCCATTTTCTAGGGGTGTTCAGATTTTTCTGAATTTAAGAGATTTTTATATTAACTTTTTTTTTTAAGATTTTATTTATTTATGTGACAGAGAGACAGCCAGAGAGAGAGGGAACACAGCAGGGGGAGTGGGAGAGGAAGAAGCAGGCTCCCAGCGGAGGAGCCCGATGTGGGACTTGTTCCTGGAATGCCGGGATCACGCCCTGAGCCAAAGGCAGACGCTTAAGGACTGCGCTACCCAGGCGCCCCCTATATTAACTTTTTTTTATTAGGACATAGAGTATCTTTGGGAGTGATCTTGGCAAGTTAATCTTTAAGTCTGTTGTTTATAAACCAGAAGTGATTGTACTTCAGAGTGGTTGTGAAAATTAAGAGGAAGCTACATTTTATATACCACAGAGATCTCCTGTTTCTCAATTTCCCCCCCCCAGAAACCCTGCGATATGTCTGCTTTTTTAAAAAAACAGCCTTAGTTTGGGGCACCTGGGTGGCTCAGTTGTCCTGATCTCATGGGTCCTGAGATCAAGCCCCAAGTCGGTGTCTGCTTGGATATTCTCTCCCATGTTCCACCCCCAACTTGCACACATGCCAGCGCTCACTCTCTCAGATAAATAAATCTTTTAGAAAAATAAAACAGGCTTAGTTTAATTGAAAGCACTTTATAAGCTGACATGCAAATGAATGCCCTTACAGTAATAGAAGATGTATTACTTTGCAGAAAAAACTTTTGTGCTTTGGTACTTTACCCTTCGATTCACTCTTTTATTTTCCATTTCAGGTTTTCTAAACCACTTTTCGTGAACCAGTGAATATTCAAAGGAGAACTAAATTTGAAGCCTGTACAAAAGCTTATCCCTGTAACACGTGCCATACTATATAAACTTCTACTTTTGTCAGTCCTTAACATCTACCTCTCTGAATTTTCATAAATTTCTGTTTCACAAGGGTAATTATTTTATATACACTGGCAGCAGCATATAATAAAATACTTAGTGTATAAGTTTTTTGATTACTGGCATTAAATAGACTATTAATTTATTTTGAATACTTAAGATAAATGACAGTTGCCCATTGTCATTAAGAAGGGGTTAAGTTTTAGTGTTTTTTCCTACCAACTCATCTCACATAATTTTATGCCATACATTTATTTGAAAGACTAGGGAACTAAAGGTAAGTTGCAGACTTTTTTATCCTTCCCAGGTCAGGAGGAAGCTGCTAATACTAGTTCCTACTCATGAGTTATTTGCAGGATTAACTTTGTTTTAATAAATATTTTTAATAAACTTTTGTGTAGGGAATTACCATTACACCTAAAAGTTAATTAGTTCTTAACAGATTGCTCTCCTAATAAGGACAGTAAAGACTGGACATACTAATTCCATTAGATGTTAAGAAAAACCTCAGAGTTTTAAACATTTCTTGAGTGGAATACTATACTACAATGTAATGAGGTACAAAATACCAAGAAAAAAAGGAACCAAAGTTTAGCTTCAGTAATTTGCAACTGTTAAGTCCTTGGTAAACCACTTTGCTTTAAAATTTTTACCATTCTGAAAGGCTTAAATATTAAACATCCCAGAAACCTGGCCTCCCAATATATATTCATGCAGGAAACAGAATTAAAGTTATGTGCCAGATCAAGATTAGTCTGGTAGAAAACCACTGGGTTAGTATCTGCCAAGGACTGTATTTTCTCTCTAGACCACATGTCCCGTGAAAGTACAAATGGGAAAGTTAGTTTGAATCTTGATTCCAACTTACAATTAACTAGAAATAAGAGAATTTTTAGGAAACTTAAACTGCAACTTCTAAATTCACCAAAATGACTTTTATTGGTATTTGCTACATAGACAGTGAATGGTAATTCATGGCGCTTGATATTTTGTCCAGACATGAAAAGGTTTATGAAACCAGTAAATTTGAAAAGGGTCTTCTGTCATAAATCCAAGATAGTCCTGTTTAAGCACAACTGAATAACTACTCCTTCAATATTTTATAAATGGAATTTTCTTCTATTTGTATCCATTTCCCGGGGCTGAAAATTAGAAGAAAAAAAAAAGTAAACAATTTATAGGTAACAATGCTAAAAAAAAACTTCTGGGTCCATTTCAGAGACTGAATAGTCTTGGTCTAATAAAGTTATTAAAAGTTACTGTTCTCATACGTATGTGTATAATATATATATAAAATTTTGAAGTAAAAATCATACCTAAGTGAGCTATTGCTTACTAGAAAAGAGACAGGTTTTAAAATAGTGAAGTTTTTATTTTTGACTTAAAATGATCTCCAAACTTGTACAAAACCTCTATAGCAATAGTTTTCAAACATACAGCAGAATCATAACATTGGCTTATAAACAGAGTGCTGGGCCCCACTTATAAACTAAGTGCTGGGCAACTTAGGGTTGCTGATTTGGTAGGTCTGTGGCCCAACAGCGTTCCTTCCTAACAGGTTCCTAGGTGATGCTGCTGGTCCACTTTGAGGACCACTGATCTTTAGGATAATTCAGATGAACCAGGGTTCATCACCAGTCCAAAATACCCTATCAGAAATTGGTTCTTTCAAGCTTATGGAGGTCAGAAGCCTAAGTTGAGATATAAGTACTCAAAGCACAAAGTACGTGATTTCCTTCTCATTCCATTCTTTTAAAATGATCTAAATGGCTTTTGAAATAAGGCACATACCTTATGGACCCATTCATATTCTCCATATTTAGAATCAAAGGTTCCTTTCTGAAGAGATCTTAATTTTAAGGTAAAACGTGGTCCAAGTTCCTGAATTCCCACTTTCTTTTCACTCCTGAATATGTACCTTCAAAGATAAATGGAAGAATTAAGGGGAAACACAGTCTGAATGAATCAAATGTAATTTCTTTAATGTGATAGAATTCAAAAGATAATTTATTTCTCATCTACAATACTTGTGACAATACATTAGAAAACATGTTTATGTTGAAAATGTATTTCATGATTTAAGTCAAAATCTAAGGGGTTAAAGTACCTTCCTCACCTATGAAATCTGAAGAAGATATAGTCCCGTTGATTATGGAATGTGGCAACTTGCCTCCCAATAAACTGAGGATTATGGGGAAAGAGAGATGCAAACATACGTCCAACAGAATGACCCAGCCTTGTTGTAAAGTTATTCAAGATTATTTCAGGTATGTGTTCTGTAGGGTCCTTGCCTCTTCTCTGGAAAAATGATGAAAAAAATCACAAGGAATTCAATCTATATCCTGATATTGCGAATTCAAGTTTCAGAATTTACGTGACGAAAATTTTAAAGGTATCTTTTTTATGACAAACTACCACAGATGACTTACCAATCCCATGAAATAAAATATATCTAAAATTATTTTAACGTGCAGTGACTGGACCAAAAAGTCGTACTAGAAAAGTATCCTGTTTCACAGTAATGAAGGCTATTGCCTGTCTGCCATAACTCAATTACAATCTTGTAAGAAAACTGCCAGTAGATAGAACTTGCTTTGAGCAGAAGGACAAATGCTATTATAAAAGCAATTTGATCTGTAAGTTACAGAGCTGACTAAGGATATACTGCAAGGAGACCAATGCCAATCAAGGAACAAATAAAACTTACCTTAATTTCTTTACGCAAACGAACACTGCTCATTTTAAAGTGAGCAGTTGGGCCATTTGGCAAGTGACTTAGAATTAATCCATCTGTTCATAAAGCTAAGAACACATTGAACTCTGTAATTTAAATCTTAAATTGTACAAATAACTGGTCCTCTGTATGTCCAGAGGCTCCTAAAATTTGTAGCCAGGTGAACAGGCAGGTGCGTGTGCTTCTGGGTTAGCAAAGTTTCATACCATACTCAAAACTAAAGCCCCATAAGTCAACCCAAATATTTCAAAAAACAGATTAATCTATAGTAGCCCCACTTTTTCTCTTCACAATATGATAAATGACATCACCCTCAAGAGGGTATCCTGGGTATTCAACTAAACTAGGCAAGAAGGCTTAGGTCCACTACCCTAATGGGAATGGTAAGATAGGATTCTAGCATAATTTTAGCATTGCAACAAAAAAGTTTACCTCCCTGTTCAGAGGCCTTATAACCCTAAAAATGCACTTTCATAAACATATACACACATTAGTATGTATATTTTTTATACATTTGTAGGGTTAGTATATGCTGTCAGCTTTGAATACTATCTCAAGACTAGAGACTCCTAAACTCTCTTCTTGAAATCAAAGTTATTATGTCTCTCAAAAGACAACCTCTTATTCTTGGGATTACTGTGCCACAAATTAAAATCAACTAATTAATAACCATTTACTGATTGTCTACCACAGAGACTTCTGCCAGACACACTAAACTATAAATGAAGTATACCTACAATTGGCAGGGTTAGCAGCCCCAGGGCTTTGGAAGTCTGGAATGCAGCTACCTGTACAACATTCAAGTCTTTGTAACACAGCTTGATTCTTCCAAATACTGAAGCTTAAAAGGAGGTCAGAATCAGACTATTCCAAATTATCTGCAGTTTTACGAAACAGATCTTGCCATCTTTTTATAAAGGCATCAACATTCTCCCATTAGCCTGTGGGTAATCTTCAATTTTCTCCTTCCCTTCCTTACCAAATCCTATTTACTGCTTTTACCCTCATAAATTCACTTCCATAGCCTCTTTACCCTTACTGCTATTCTCTTAGTTGAGTCCTTGAAATTTTCCACCTACGTTAAAACAGTATCCTAGTTGGTCTGACCTCTCTCACCATTCCATTCCAAGTACATTTTCTAACAGACTGTAAATCTAGTTTATATATAATAAGGTATGGGACGCAAATGTCATTTTATCTGTACCACGGTTTTTCATGCTAAGTGAAAAACAAAACTAGATACACCTTGAGTCTTGACAGCTGTTCATATTTCAAATACTTGCAATATTTAACTCCTCTATTCAGGCCCACTTCAATGAATTCCTTTATGTTTGTTATTGTTCTATATATTCGGGAGCAACTCGTACAAGTGGATAATGTCTTTAACTTGCATTGAAAATAATAAGGCCCTAAAAGTTATTTAGGTTTTTAAAACACAGCTTTTAATCTATTTTAAAAAAACAACAACAAAAAACAGTGTTCATTGATTAAAACAAAATGTTATTCTGGCAGCAGGAAAGTCCTGTCCCTATTTTTTATGAATCCTTAATAATTTAAATAATTTGACCCATTCACATGATCATCTTCAAAATTAATGAGCTCATAGGGGAGCCTGGGTGACTCAGTCAGTTAACCTGCCAACTCTTAACTTTGGCTCAGGTCATGATCTCAGGATCCTGGGATGGAACCCTGCGGGACGGGGCGGGCTCCGCACTCAGCAGGGCTCTGCTTAAGGATTCACTCTTTCCCTCTGCTCCTCCCCTAGTTTCATGCACGCTCTCTCTAAAAGTAAATAAATCTTAAAAAAATTAAATTACATTAATGAGCTCACAGGCACCATTCAATAAATAAGTAAAACAATAGCACCACAAAAACAAATCTAGGTATCTTTAGGTGCTCTCTCATCTCCAAACGGGAAAAAATACCTTGGGTTCATGTGACACGGTCACCTCAGATCTGAGACTCATAGAAAAAGGATAGCATATTCTTGGCATCTGAAACAATGGCAAACACATAATATGGGCTCAAATATCTACCTCAAAAATGTAACCCTATGATACCACCCCTGGTAACATAAAATCTAGCCACATCAAACTACTTGCAGATCCCCAACTGGGTCAGCTCCATCATGCCTCTGCCTTTACAAACAGTGTATCTGCAGTGGGCACTCTTCCATCTTATTCACCTCATTCACCCATATTCACCTTGACTGAGCTTAAGCATCTTTTTCTTATAGTCCTTCCTCCCTCATATCCCCAGCGCAGATTTTACCAGCGTGTGCACTCTATCTTGTACTTCTTTCATTGTACTATCCACTCTACATTTTTGTTAGTTTACTTATCTATTTTCTCCTACTAGATTATGAACTCCCTGAAGCTCTTGTTTATCTCTGCCTCTTTTACTAAGGATTAAAGTAATGTCTTGCCTGTAGCATTTACTTAATGAATATTTCTTAAATGAAAAGATAAAATTAGTTCATAGAATCTTGGATAGACACATAATTTTCTAGCTTAAAAAATTATCTTCTTAAAGTTATAGAAAACATTTCCTTATTTCAAATATATTTTAAAAGGGGGTGAAGGTGAGACAGGAAAACTTCTTTAATAAAGAAAGGATACTTGGTGTTTTACGATCTTCATTAATAACGATCAAGTCTGTGAAATCTCTTGAAATACACTGTGGAATAATTTTTTTCAGAGCCAGTCCTCTTCTGTAATAAACATGTGAATTTGGTATAACTGTGGAGAGCTGTTCACAGAGTCGTACTGTTCTCTGCAAAACAAATTAACAGAAATCTTTGAAGGTGAAAAGGAATAAAAGTCTTATGTAGTAAACAGAAGGAAAGAAGTAATGATTAATATGTGTTATTACTAAAGGGCAAGGGTAGGGAAAGAATGAAATCTGAACTGTATTTAATCCTTTATCAAAGGATGACCATCCTAAAGCAGTGGTTCCCAACTGGGGGTGATTATGCCCCACTGGAGAACATTTGGCAAAAATGGTTATAACTGGTGGTACTGGTGGGGATGGCTGGTAGTGGTATCTAGTGGATAGAGGCCAGACATGCTGCTAAACACCCTAAAATGAACAGGACCACCCCCATAATAAAAAACTATGCAGCCCAGAATGCTAATAGTACTGAGGCTGATAAACTCTATCCTGAAGAATCATGCTTAGAGAACCTGTATCACATCACAGTATTAATTTTATTTAGCTTATTCGTAGGTATTATCTATGGCAATTACTGATAATTTAACTCAGATCTTCTGAAAGGAGTTCTTTTAAATAGTCTTAAATAATGTAAGAAAATTAAGAATTCAATAACTAGGGGCACCTGGGTGGCTCAGTCGTTAAGCGTCTGCCTTCGGCTCAGGGCGTGATCCTAGCGTTCTGGGACTGAGCCCCACATCAGGCTCCTCTGCTGGAAGCCTGCTTCTTCCTCTCCCACTCCCCCTGCTTGTGTTCCCTCTCTCGCTGGCTGTCCCTCTGTCAAATAAATAAATAAAATCTTAAAAAAAAAAAGAATTCAATAACTATACTGATTGATATGTTTACCCCATGAGGTCTATCTGATGTCGTGATGAGAATCTTGGGAGAAGTTTGTCTGTTGAAGTAAGAAGCAAATTCATCTGTAGCTTCATCATAAGCAACCTGTGAACAGAAAAAAAAATGTAATTTTATATCAAATACTCTACTAGGCTAAAATTTTAAACGTAGCTCCAGCAGGATTCTATGACACTGACTACCTTCCTAGGTAATAGGGGATTTAAAGAAAGCCAAGAAGGACTTACATGGCAACATGAATAGGTTGAGTGATTTTCTATTTCTAGAATACAAGTATAAAACCGGAAAAAATTGTCAGAAAACAATTTCAAGACACAAACTGAGCGGTGTTTATTCTTTTAAAGATTATTTATTTGAGAGAGAGAGCGAGAGAGTGTGTGTGTGCATGTGTGAGAGAGCAGGGGGAGGAGCAGAGGAAGAGGGACACAATCTCAAGCAGACTCTGTGCTGAGTGCAGAACCCAATGCAGGACTCAATCTCACGACCCTGACATCATGACCTGAGCTGAAATCAAGAGTCGGGTGTTTAACCAAATGAACCACTCAGGCACCCTGAGCCATGCCCATTCTTGAAAAATGGCTAGGGCTATGAGCAAGCACATCAGGAATCTTGCTTTGAACTATTTCATTTCTTCCATCAACATGGCTGTGAAAATAGTAGCTTTGTCAACTTTAGGTCTGATGGCAGGCAAGAACCAGCAATCTTGAATCCAAGGGTGGTGGACTGGATTGGGGAGAGGTGGCTTTGAAAACCCTTGATCTGCTAGTCCAAGGATACGGGGCCAGTTCAAGATAGGTGTGGACCAGCCAGAAATGTAAAGAACTAAGGAAGTGAAAGAGCCATAGAGGGGTCAGATCATCTCCACAAATCCCTGGCTGACAGCTGAACTACACATGGGAGAAATCTAAAAAACCAATTCACATGAAAGGCCAGGGAGACTTGAGAACTGGCTTCAACTCTGAATGCATCCTCAACCCACACCCAGCTCAGCTGATAGAAGCTTAGAGGCTCAAGGTATCTCAACACAATCTGCACCCAAATCACTGGCTTACCATTAAGCCACCCAAACACAGGGACGATCTCTAGGGAGGCAGGTTAAAAATAAAAAAAAACAAAAACAAAAACAAAAAAAAAAAAAAACAAGTAGAGACACACAGTGCTAATAAAGGGAATTCAACTTTTAATGTTTGTGGGCCCTGCTCCTGGGCTCCCAAGGAAGCCAAACTTTTACCAAGGTCAGGATGATTTCATCAGGGGCGCCTGGGTGGCATAGCGGTTAAGCGTCTGCCTTCGGCTTAGGGCGTGATCCCAGCGTTACGGGATTGAGCCCCACATCAGGCTCCTCTGCTATGAGCCTGCTTCTTCCTCTCCCACTCCCCCTGCTTGTGTTCCCTCTCTCGCTGGCTGTCTCTATCTCTGTCGAATAAATAAATAAAATCTTAAAAAAAAAAAAAAAGACTTCACCAAACTTCAAAGCATGGGCTCTATTTCTGCCCCAAGCACACACTGTATATCTGCTTTGTTAACAAATAACTTTCTAAAAGAACATTTTAAAACTAAAGATGAGTAAAAAATCTCCCTAAGTTCTGTTCCCTTGCCTCCAAAGCCTGCAACCTTGCACATACTAAAAGCGTAAGATAAAGTTTGTAGTTCTCTGAAATGTCCTTTGTCATGATGATTTATAACTCTCGATGTAACAAAAAACATATATAACCCTGTATTAAATGTTCTCTCTCCGGAGTACTCTCTTCTTTGTCAAGACTGTATATCCTGGGCAGCTGTCCTCAACTGGGCTTTCCTCCTTTTCTTTCCTTCTTCATTCCTTCCTCCCCTCCCTTCCTCCCTTCCCTTCACTCCCTTTCTTTTTTTTTTTAGAATAGGAATTCTACAAGGTTTGTTCATTTTGCGTAGCAAAATGTAGCACTGACAGTGCTACTAATGGGGAGACAGATTCATTACACAGTTTAAATCCAGGCAAGTTACTACCACAAAAAAATCAACTCAAAAAATAAAACAGTCCAGAGTTACTGTAATATGTTGTCTAAAATGTACAGCTTCAGCCAAAAAATTAGGTATTTACTATGACCCATAATCAGTTAAAAAGTAGCCAACAAAAACTGTCTCTCAGTGGGCCTAGATGTTGAATTTAGTGAAAATTTCAAAGTAGCCATAATAAATATTTTCAAGAAATAAAGAGAAAAAAGGAGCTTAATGTGGATCTAAGATGGCAAAGAATCAATGGATATTTATTAATCTAATTTCAAATTCAATCTGAAGAACAGAGAAAACAATCATTAAAAAAGGAGCAAAACTGAAGAAACCTGTAGGACAATGTTAACCATTTCAATAGTGTGTGAAAAGGGAGTCTCTGGAGGCCTGGGTGGCTCAGTCCGTTAAGTGTCTGCCTTAGGCTCAGGTCATGATCCCAGAGTGCTGGGATCCAGACCATGCCAGGCACCCTGCTCAGCAAGAAGTCTGCTTCTCCCCCTCCCCCAGCTCCTTCTCTCTTTCTCTCTCAAATAAATAATAAATAATCTTTAAAAAAAAAAAAAGGAAGTCTTTGAAGGAAAGAGAAGGTAGAAAAAAGTATTTGAAGAAATGATGGGTGAAAAATTCTAACATACAGCTACAAGCTCAATAAACCCCAAATAGGATAAAAAGAACAATAACCTAAACACCTCAAGGTCAAACTGCTAAGAGCCAAAAATAGAACATTTTGAAAGAAATAAGAAAAATCATGTGCAGGGGAACAACTATTAAAATGGCTGATTTCTCATCAGAAATTATGAAGGTCAAAATGTAATGGAATATGTTCCAAATACTAAAAGAAAAAAAAAGTCAACCAAGAATTCTATAATTTGCAAAATTCTTTCAAAACTGAAGGCAAAATAAGCATATTTTCAAATAAACAAAAATGGGATAATTAGCTATTAGATCTGTTATAAAAACAAAAACATAAGGAGATTCTAAAAGTTGAAAGAAAATCCTACCAGATGGTAACTCAGATCCAAGGAAAGGAAAGAAGAGCACTATAACGGTAAATACGAAGGTAACCATAAAAGACTTTTTGTGTTTGTATGTGTACATTCTTAATTTCTTTTTTTTAAAAAAACATGAGATTATTTAAAGCAGAAATTATAACACTGCATTTGTAACATAGGCAAATGTTGTATATATGACAACACCATAAACAAGAGTAGAGGAAACAAAGCTATACTGGTGTAAATCAGCTATACTTTACCAGCATCATGTCTGTATTTACGTGAAGTAGATTGCGATAAATTAAAGAAGTATGCTGTAATTCCTAGAGAAACTGCTAAAAGAACCGTAAATATATAACTCAAAAGATTGAGAGGAATTAAAATAGCATACTTAAAAATATTTTTTAATATAAAAGAAAGCAGTCAAGGAGGAACAGAGTAAAAATAAAGATATAAAATATGTTGAAAAAAAAGCAAAACGGCAGATGTAAATGTAACTACATCAAAAATAAACATTAAATACTAATTGTCAGACTGAATAAAATAGCAATACCCAACCATATGCTGTCTGTGACATTTTTAATTCAAAGATAAACTGGTTAAAAGCAAAAGCATGAAAGAAGATATAACATGGCAACAGTAACCATAAGAGAGTTTAGGTGGCTATGTGTACATGAGACAAAGCAGACCTTAAGAAATGTTGCAATGAACAATTTAAGGGACGGGACAATAAGGGACACTGGATTACAAGTCAATACATTAGGAAGATACAATAATTACAAATGGACACACACCTGGAAAAAAGTAAAAGCAAAAAAAAAATTTAAAAATAGGTACGTACCTAACAGTGAACCCCCAAAAAGACACGAAGCAAAACTGAAAGGAACGGAAGAAATGACTAATTCGAAAATTATAGCTATAGATTTCAATATTCCTCTCTCAGTAACTGATAGAATTAGAAATTCAGCAAGTATATAGAATAATATGAACAACACAATCAACCAACTTAAAACTCTCTTAACAATCTACTTCAAAACAGCAGAATATACATGTTTTCCAAAAGAACACAGAACATTCTCCAGAACAGATCTTGCCCTAGAGCAGAGAACAGTCTCTTTACTTGAAAAGCACCTAAAATCAAACAGAGTACGTTCCAGAACCACAATAAAATTGAATTAGAAATCAACGGCAGAGATGTATCTGGGAAATCCTCAAGTATTTGGTGGAAATTGAACAACACACAGCTTAATAATCAAAACAAAGAAGAAATCACAAAGGAAATTAGAAAATATCTTGAACAGAATGAAAATGAAAACACAACAAATATCAAAATGCATGGGCTGTGGCTAATGCAGTGCTTAGGAGGAAAACCACAGCTTTATGTGATTATATTAAAAAGAAAGAAAAGTATAAAATTAGTGATGTAAGCTTCCATTTTAAGAAACTAGAAAAAGAAGAACAAAGGAAACCTTAGCTGAGTTGAAGAAAAGAAATAATTAGGATCAGGGGAAAAACTAATGAAATAAAATACATCAAGCAAAAACAAAACAAAAGCAAAACCAAAAACTGATGAAATTACAAGAAGAAATCGACAAATCTTTCATAAGAGATACTTAGTTTTGAACAATAAGGAAGGAAACACATCTTAAAACTTGTGGGATATACCAAAAGTGGTACTTAGAGGGAATTTTGTGGCCTTAGTTGCTCACTATAGAAAGGAAGATGAAAAGTAAGTTAATCAAATAAAAAGAATAAACTCAAGAGAGTAATAGGAAATAAACGATAAAGATAAGGTGAGATATAAGTAAATTAGAAAACAAAGTTTCAAACAGAGATGATCAAAAAGTAGTTTGAAAAGAGTTAACAAAATAGATATTATCTCTGGTGAAAAGCCCAAATAAATAATATTAGAAATAGAAAGGAACAATACTGCAGTCTCCCTTATACACACAGATATACATATTCTAAACAAAGTACTGACAAACCAAAACAATGTATAAAAGATAAAACATCTTAATTAAATTGAATTTATCCCAAGAATGCAAAAGAGATTTAACATTAGAAAATCTATTTCCTTTCCTACATTAGTACAAGAAAGGAGAAAAACTGCATACTCATCTCAGTATTTGTAGAAAAAGTACATAATTATCTCGATATTTGCAGAAAAAGCATCTGGTAACATTTTACATTCATTCATGATAAAACAAACAACCCCGCCAGCAAGAAAAGAATAAACGGATTTTCCTTAACTCATAAGGAGAATGTACCATTAAAGACACAAACATTAATGATGGCATGTTAGAAGTATTCTCTTTAAAATGAGGAACATGGCACAGATAACACTATTGCTGTTTCTATTTATTTGACATGCTGGAGGTTCTAGTCAGCGCATAAGAAATAAATTATTAACGGACTGAAAGTTATTTGCAGAAATGATTAGCTAAGCATGAAATGAAAACAATATTTAAACAAATTATTAGAAACTACTCTTTAGAAGATCACAATCCAAAAATCAAGGCACTTTTATAAATCAGCAAATAAAACAATTTTCAGAGATGTGATTTACATTAATAAAAAATACAAGATACCCAGCAATAGCCCTAATAAGATTTATGTATAAAACTTGCATGAAGGAAATTATAAAAGTCATTGAAATGCATTTTCAGTACAAAAGACCTACCTAAAAAAAGCAATATAAATAGAACCCCTAAGTTATCTGCTTTAATACAATTTATAATTTTATATGGCAGACCAAAGGTTCAGAAAGAGAACATCCGTGGAGAGAGAGATTAGAGGATGGGGGTGGAGAGGGGCATTTTCCTCTAATAGATATCAAAACTTAACATGAAGATAAATAATTAAGATATAGCAACAAACTGACCCAGAAAAGGGCCAAGTATATATAGATACTTGATTTATGACACAGCATTGTAATTCACTGTGGGAAAGGTTGTACTACTGGAAAAATGGTGCTGGGGAAACTGGTTACACAGGGTGGGGGCAGGAAAAGAGGCAGGGGAAGAAAGAAAGAAATTGGTTTTCTTTCTCATGCCAAAGAAAGAAATCGATTCCTGATGATTAAGCACATACATGTGAAAATCAACTCTTCAATTTTTTTTAGGAAAAAAAAAACGAGAACATATGATCAGAGGATAAAGATTTCTTAAATATGACCAAAAAAACATTAAATATTAAAAAACTTTTAAACTCAACTATGTTAAGGACTTTTATTCACCAAAAGACAGCACAGAAAAAGTAAAAAGAGCATCTACAAATTGGAAGATAATTATATATAAAAGATTAGCATCCAAAATATAAAAAAAGTTCTACAAATCAGTAAAATATACTATAGGATAAAAAATTGGGCAAAAGACACGAGCTGGCATAACTTTAGCAAAAACACAGAGCATACATGAAAAGACGCCCAACCACATTAGGAATCAGGGAAACGCAAACTCAAACAATGAGATAGTCCTTTATCACTAGCAAAGTATTGGTCAGCATGTAGATGACCAGAAACACTGCCCTTATTCTATGCAAGTGAAAAATGATACAACCACTACTCTGGAAAACATTTTGGCACCACCATGTAAAGTTGAACATTTATATACTTCATCACCCAACAAATTTTCCCCTAGGTAAATATTTTGGAAAATATTACATATATGTAGCCTCTAAATACCT
This sequence comes from Ursus americanus, assembly GCF_024610735.1. Taxonomy (NCBI): domain Eukaryota; kingdom Metazoa; phylum Chordata; class Mammalia; order Carnivora; family Ursidae; genus Ursus; species Ursus americanus. The sequence continues at coordinate 37,128,255 of NC_142138.1, read as the reverse complement.
ATGATTTCCAATTTATCGCCAGCCAAGATCTCTTCCCTATCTCCTCAATGACAATTCCATCCTTCTATCCTTCCAACTGCTCAGGCTAAAAACCTCAATACCATCTTCAAATCCTCTTTCTCTCACATCCCATTTTCAATCTATCAAGAAATTCTAGTGGCTCTAATTTCAAAATATACCTGGGAAAAAATCCCAAACCTTAGCATTAAATTGATTCTCAACACTCAATATAACCACTGTAGCCCAAGTCACCAACATCATAATCTCTTTCTTGGATTACTTTGATAGCTTCCTAAGTACCTATTTACCTCTCTAACTACATTCTCAGTACAGCAACCAATTACTATTAAAAATTAAGTGTGATCATATCATTCTTCTATTTAAAACGATCCAGTGACTCATTTCACTAAGTATAAAAACCCAAGTCCTCACGATGGTCAACAAAGCCACTGCTCTGGCCTCCGCTCTTCCCAATATTCTCCCTGGCACCTCTTCTATAACCCTCTCTTTTGCTCACTTAATTTCAGCATACTGTCTTCCTTGCTGTTCTTCAAAAACACGCTAAGCATGCTCCTCCTGACTTAGAGCTTTTGCATTAACTGTTTATGCACTAGTTTTTATACTGGCCATTCCTTGGAAACAAGTGGGTAGAACTGCAAGGAAGCCAACTCCTTTACATCCAAAAATGGCTAATATCTTTACATCCTTCAAGTCTTTGCTAAAAGGTCATCTTCTCAAAGAAGCCTACCCTGACCATTGTATAGAACTGCAACCCTAACCAACAGAAAAATGGGCAACAGACATGAACAAACAACTGATTAAAAAGAAAAGCATAAAAAGATATTCAACCTCATTCACAAGTGAACAAAAAATTAAAACTACACTGAGATACAATCTCTGACCCATAAGACTGGAAAAAATTATTTGTAATTGCAAAATCTTGAGTGCAAGTTTGAAGAATAATATACGTTTACATAATCTCAAAGTATATCCCCCGCCAAATACTTATTACAAAGGGAAAAAAAGAAGTATAATGGAAAAATCAACAATATGTGACTCCTAGTAAGAGACACCAAAAAGAACGTAAGATCACATCTGTCGTATACCTGTCAAAAATACATAAACTGAACATAATCATGAGCAAATATCAAACTCATATTAAGTGACATTCTACAAAAATGTCAATGTCATTAAAAGCAAAGAAAGTCTGAGGAACTGTTCTAAATTAAGGGAGGTTAAAGTCATTATAATGGAATAAAATGCATGAGCTGGGATTTTTCTTTTGCTAAAAATGACGCCATCTGGACAACTGTAGACATCTGAATAAGTTGTCTAGACTAGATAATAATCAATGTTAATTCTGTGATTTTGATAACTATACCCTGTGCTTATTAAGAAAATCACACTTGTTTATAAATAAAATCCACTAAACTATATAGGAGTAAACAGGCTTCATGTCTGCCATTTACTCTCAAGCATTTCAAAGAGAATACAGAAGAAAATTGTGTGGTACAATTTAAAAATTTAGGAAATCTAGGTGAAGGGCATACATGAATTCCCACTTTTCTATTAAATCTGAAATTATGTCAAACTAAATAAACATACACACACAAATACTCTTATACATATAAAATTGCAAACTCTCTCCACTCCAGGTAGTCCTGAATCTACTTGACCCAATTTTTTTTTAAGATTTATTTTAGGGAGACAGAGAGAGTACATGTGGGAGGAGAGGGAGAAAGAAAATCTCAAGCAGTCTGAGCACAGACTCTGACTTAGGGCTTGATCTCATAACCCTGAGATCATAACCTGAGCTGAAATCAAGTTTGACGCTTAACTGACTGAGCCACTCAGGAACCCCTCTTTCACCCTATTTTTTAAGTGTAGTAACTTATCACCTGCTAACACATAATTTATTTTATTATGTTCATTGTTTGTCTCTCTCCCTAGAATGTAAGTTCCAGGTGGGCTGATATTTTGTGTGTATATATGGCAGAGTGTTTGGTGCACTGGTGGATCCCAAGTCCCTAAAACAAATCCCAATACACGGCAGACAATCAATGAACATTTATTTGCTAGAACACTGACTGACTGAATGAATGAATGAATGACTATATCAGGAAATGTTAAAGAATGTCACTAACAGTACTATTTGAGAGCAAATATAACCAAAACCAAATCTGCTATCCCCCCCCAACCAAAAGTTTAAAAACCTTGATTCTATCACTGTACTGTCGCCAACTCTTTAAAGGGAAAATATGAAAAGTGACAACTGGATGATTATCTTGAAACCAAGAGTTTTAAGGACACAGAAAATACCACCAGATTGTTATCCTTATATCAAAATGTCTCATACTACAAAAACCTATAGTATGAGGAATGCTTTTCAAATGATATTAAAAACAAACGAAGTACTATACAAGATACTAAATGACAAAAGTTACCTAGGCAGAAAATATCATACATTTCTAGAAAATAAAAAGTAATCACTGCCTTTTTCTATAACATTTGAGAAATTCAATTATGAAATAATCTATAGCAAATAATATGCCAACAGTATAGCTGAATCAGTCCATTATACAACTTCACCAGCCAGTACTTTAAATTAAATGTCAATATATGAACAAATGATTTATCGAATGTGGCCATCCAAATTTATTTAAGACTTATAACATTGGGGCGCCTGGGTGGCACAGCGGTTAAGCGCCTGCCTTCGGCTCAGGGCGTGATCCCAGCGTTATGGGATCGAGTGCCACATCAGGCTCCTCTGCTATGAGCCTGCTTCTTCCTCTCCCACTCCCCCTGCTTGTGTTCCCTCTCTCGCTGGCTGTCTCTATCTCTGTCAAATAAATAAATAAAATCTTTAAAAAAAAAAAAAAGACTTATAACATTACCTCTTCATCATTAGGGTCTACTACAGTTTCATCATATACTCTCTGGTTGTCAATGGTCTTTGGTATAGGCTTTGGTGGAGCCTAAATAAAAGAAACAAAGATTAAGTTCAGAAGCATTAATAATTTTGCATTCTGATTGGGGACGAATAACAGAAATTTACAAATAATCCAAAAACTAAATCTGTCCTCATTTCCATTGCTACATCAATCCTAATAATACTGAGTAAGAGGTTTTTAACTCTGAGCAGAGACATAAACATCCTAGAAAAATTGCTAACTGAATGAAATGACTTAAAACTTTGCAGAAGTAGCTGAAAGAAGGCGGAATTAAAATAATTATCCACTAAGAAGAATATTAAACAGAATGAAAAGAAATTACAATTGACCGTTAAACAGCATGGATTTGAACTGTGCAGGCCCATTTACATGTGAATTATTTACACTACAAGACTATAAATGTATTTTCTCATAATTTTCTGAAAAACATTTTCTTTTCTCTAGCTTATTTTACAGTAAGCATACAGTATATAATACATATAACATATAAAACATGTGTTAATTGATTATTTACGTTATCAGTAAGACGTCAGATCAATAGTAGGGTATTAGTAGTTAAGTTTTTGGGACTTTCAACTGTGCAGAAATGGAGATAGTCTGCAACCCAATTGCCATGTTGTTCAAGGGTCAGCTGTATAAAGATTATCTATATGTAGCTTTGTTCCAATACCTCCAGAAAGCTATTCAGAAATAAGTAACAAAAGCTACAAATCTATCTGCTGAACTGGTAATTCTAGTCTGAGGCATTTATGGTAAGGAATGAAAGGGAGGAGAGATTTATATAAAGAAATATGCATTATCACTATTATTAGTGGAAATGAACAGCAAATAGGGCAAATATCCAACAAAAGGGTAATGACTACGAAACTTTAACATAATGGAATACTGTTAGAATTGGCAACATACATACTTAGTTTAGACCAACAAGTTGTGTAAATGAAATGCTAAGGAGCAGGAACACAGAACTCTAAGCATACACTGATTAAAATTCAAAACATATGTATGCTAGCAGAGATATGAAGAAGTATGAACTGGTAAACTATTTAGGATTTTATTTTTTATTCTATGAAACAAATATTAAGTTTTAAAAGTAATTTTTAAAAGGAGGCAGTTCTAGAAAGTCATCTTTCAGTCCAAGAAACAAGAATGGTGAAATTTCCAAATGGTGATTGGCATATTTACTGTAATTGACTGATTACTGAGCGTTAAGAGACTAACATTGCGTGACAGGATTCTGCAGGTCAAAACAGTCTAACACTGGCAAGTCTGACAAGGCCTAGACTGGGGAGCTTCCCCATTCCCAAACTCAGGAAGATGAGTATCTGTCTCTCAAACACATAAAATTAAGTAAAATAAGTATGTTAAAGCAGGCATACCATTTATTTGAAACTTCGAAAAAAATGCATAACACCACTATTGTGTTCATCATTTAGGACACAAAAAAAAGAAGTGCATGGGAACAAAACATGGCAATTTTAAGTGGTTATCTTTGGAGGGGAAAGCAATCAGGAAGAAGCATACAAAAGACTGAATATTATTTGCTAATGCACTGTTTCTAAGCTGGGTAAAGAATAGAAAAGGGTTTGTTATATTATTTTATTTTCACATCTTTTATACACTGGGAATATTTTATAATAAGTTTAAAAGAAAATGATACAACATAAATATCAGGTAGCATTCTGCAATGTAAGACAGAAAGCAAACGGCTACAAATTTTATTTACCTTATCACCAAGAGCTTCTCTCTCTTTCTTAAGTTTTTTCTTAATTGCCAACTTTTCCTAAAAAGTTTAAAGAAAAAAACAATATTGAGAAACCACCAGTTATATCACAAACACATACTAAAACTATACATTACTAATGCTATGACTACTTTAACTGAGCAATCTTCGTAATGTTTTAAAATATCCTGACACAGATTTTCATACCTAAGTTACTGTAAACCAAGTGAGCTGGCCAATCAAAAAAATAAATAAATAAAGATCTTGCTCCTTCAAAAAAAATCTAAATTGGCAAGTTTGAATATTTAAAGTTTTACTAGCTTTAACTTTTACTATGAAGTCTTAAATTAAGTAAAAATGTAAAATGTATGCTTAAATAAGTTAACAAGTTTTTGTTTTATTTTGCATTCCTAACAAGTCACGTTCTAAAGAAAACCATGGCTATGCTGCTTGCTTCTTTGGGGAAGTACTAAAAATAAATGAGAATGGGAAATACGTTTCCAGATTGTTCCAATAAACCATTAGTTACCCATAAATCTTACGATCAAAATATGCTTTTAAAATTATTAAAAACTTGCAAGGTGAATTACAATTGTACTGTAAATCTGTACCTTCGGGAGATTTCTGAACAGAATGTTTAACACACAATAGAAAGTACTCTCCCCACCCCGTCCCGGCAGTGCCTGTCTACCCTCCACCCATCAAGTCTCAGATTACAGTGTCAAGAAGTCTTCTATGAGACCCTTCCCGCAAACGCGCTCACCTAGAATGAGTTAGATTCTCTATGTACTCCAATAGCACTTTGGCGCTTATAATGAATAAGGCACAATCCACGGCCTCAAAAAATCTAGCATCTAGTAACAGGAGACAGGCAAGTAAAAAGAATATTATGTGTGTGAACTTTTACGACGTACCAAAATAAACAAATGCTTGCTTCCAATTGCAATTTAACCACAAATAAGCACTGTAACCTTGAGTTTTTTTAAATCTCCTCATATTTTATCTCCCAGAACAGTATGAAGACAACGCTATAAATACAATTACTAGAACCTTTACAAAAATAATTTCGGTAAGAGTTGCTGCCCAGGAATCAGAGAAGCATCACTTTGGGTTTCTGTAGTGTCCATTTTACAGATTCTAGGAATCAGCCAAACTTAGGGGGACTGGGCGAAGCAGAGAGAGAGGAGAATTTCGCCTTCCAGGTCAGGAGGGGGATTTTTCACTGCTAGGAGAGCGGGACTTCTTGCTTTCATTCTCAGAGGGGGAACCTAGAGAGGGGCTGGAAAGGAAGAGAATCCTTGACTCTCTGGCAAAAAGCTGAACCTAGAGGAAGTCTCCAAAGCAGTGTGAGGAGAACAGGACACAAGAACGTCAGCCTCACTCCTTTAGATTAATTACCGCCTCCTGGACGCCAGGCACTAGCCGCCACGCAAAAGCTATTCCCCACTACCCCACGCGCGCACGACTGATGCAGCGCATGCGCCCTACCGCCTCCGCCCCGTCCTACCTTACGCTGCTGCTGCTTCCACCTCGTGAACATTAAGTGTCGTCGTTGTTTGTTCTTAATTTCCGAAATGCTGAAGCCTGGGGGAAAGGCAGCCGCTTTCGGGGGCTGGACCCCGCTTTCCGTCGCTCCATCCTCAGCGACTGCAGTCTCCTGAGGTTCTTCAGCGGTCGCTTTCCGTTTCAGGCCTTTCTTTACTCGGCTGCCGCTCTTATCCCCGGCCTTCGCCATGCTGTTTGCTTCTGGGCGTCTGTACGGAAACGGAAATGGCAGCCCCCTCTGACTCCCTCACTATACTTTTACTTCCGGGGTCAGGAAGGTCTTAAAGAAAAACGTGGACCATTTAAGAAGGTGGCGAAATTTAGGGGCGTCTGGGTGGTTCAGTGGGTTAAGCGTCTGTCTTTGGCTCAGGTCATGATCCCAGCGTCCTGGGGTCGAGCCCCACGTGGGGCTCCCTGCTCAGGGAGGATTCTGCTCCCTCTGCTCCTCCCCCTGCTAATTCTCTCACTCTGTCTCTCAAATAAATAAAATCTTAAAAAAAAAAAAAAAAGAAAGAAAGAAAGAGAAAAAAAGAAGGTGATGAAGAATAGACTTGAGGAAAGTTTAGGGGGCTTGCCCAGCTGTATGAATGCTGAAATGATACATTTATAGAATCCTTTATTGAACATCTACTGTGTGCTAAGCCCTCAAAATATTGGAACAGAACAGCAAAGTTTATGTCCTGGAAGAAGACCTGAAATAAGCACATAAATAATGTGGCTAGCTATAAAGTAACACATGGCACGGAGAAAATAGAATAGAATGAAGGAAGATGAGAGGGTAAAGGGGCAGGTTGCAGCTTTTAAATAGGATTGTCAGAGTAGCCTTCATTGAAAAAGTTACATTAAGCAAAGATTTGAAAGAGGTAATGGGTAAATTACGCAGTTATTTGAGGGAAGAGCTGCTCATGTGAGTAAAGTTGGTTATCTAGGAGAAAAGCTGTCCAGGCAACGGAAACATACAATTCCAAGGCTCCTAGTCCATAGCAAGCATCTTATGTTTGGGTAAAACCATGGAAGCCAGGAGTATTATGAGAAAGAAGGAGAGTAGGTGGGGAAAGGGTTTAGAAGTAGCAGATTGTGTAGGATTTTGTAAGAACTTTGGCTTTTATTTTATATGAGATGCACATCTCCTGGAAGATTTTGAGAAAAGAAACAACATGATTTGACTTACATTTTGAAAGCATCATTCAGGCTCTTCTTTGGAGAATAGACTTTATTTAGGGGAAAGAAAGTGAAAGTAGGGGAGAAATGACAGTGGCTTGAACCCGAGTGGTTCTAATGGAGGTGGTGAGAAGTTATCAGATTCTTTTGCAAGGTGGAGTTCCTGTGCATGAATGAAGTGCATGAGAGAAAGAAGTCGAGGATGACCCCAAGACTTTTGAACTAAGCCCCTGGAAGGATGGGGTTGCCAACAGTTGAGATGAGAGAGACTTCAGGTAGAGCAGATTTGAAAGGTAAGATCAAGATTTCAGTTCTGGAAATAATTGAGTTTGAAACACTTAGGAGTCAACTGATTGTTCTTTCAGTTGGAATGTATGATTCTGCAGCAGGAGAGAAAGGTATGGACTAGAGATAAAAATTTAGGAGTCATTGGCATATAGATAGTATTTCAAATCATATAGTGAGTGTGGATTAAGAACTGAAAAAGAGAAGGGGACGAAGGACTGATCACCGGAACAGTCCTACATAAAGAGCTGGAAAGAAAAGGAGGACCCAGTAAAGGAGAATAAGAAGAGAAAATGAAGAAAGTGTCATAGAAGCCAAGTAAAGAAAGTGTTTACCCAATGGTTAAATTTTTCTGTATACCTCATTTTAATTTTATGAAAATGTCATCCAGAGACAAAAGAATTCCTTTTGGTTTACTGTTAGAAACTGCCTTAATTTGAAGTAATATGTTTCAGTATTGACATTGAGTGTTTTGATAATCCAGTAGTTTGGTGTCCATGCTGCATTTTTTACCCATTTAAGTTCTTTTAAACAGGATATTGAAAACATCAAAACTGTATTTTCCGAATGCGAACTCCGTCAAAACCTGCTATGAAGTCACAAGTCCAAAATCGTGATTAGGAAACTAAAACCATCATACTTAGATACAAAACTGACTTACACAATACAATAGAAAGGAAAAAATGTTGAGCTTTAAAATCATTGACATATGGCTCCAATAAGTCATAAAATACTATGTCGCTTATTTTAAGAGGAATAACCAGGTCAAGAACGAGGAGGAGGAGGAGGAAGGGTGAGTAAGAGGAGACAAACCAGGGAGAGTAAGAGGAGACAAACCAGATTAATCTAAAAAATATAGACTGAAAAAATATTTTGGAAGTATCTTCTAGTCTTAATATTAATATTAATATTAATCTAAAAAATATAGACTGAAAAAATATTTTGGAAGTATCTTCTAGTCTTAACATTTTATCTCCCTACATTTAATATATCCTTTCCTCATAAGAACGCAAGAAAATCCTGAAATGGATTTAGATAACTGTCTTAAATTTATTCAGAGGTACCATATGAATGAGACCATAGCTGTTTAACATAGAGACTTCCTGTTTTTCCTTCATGGTTTAGTTGTAGTAACAGTTGTATGAGTTGAATGAAAGGATTTCTGTGATCAGAATAAAATCCTTATTCTGAAGAAGTCACAAAAGCATTGGTCAATTCGGCAAATATATATTTAAACTATTCAATAAATGAACAGCGTGAATGAATATGATGGAAACAATGGGCTCTATGTTCAGGTTTGTATTGAAACCTTTACTCAGTTGCCTAGATGCTATAAAATCTCAATTAAATTACATATTCTCTGTGAGCCTCAATTTCTTGACCTACAAATGGAGCTTATTATATTGCCATATAGAAACACACCTAATAAATGCTAACTAGCTGTTTTTGTAATTCTAGATATAAGAGACTATGCCAAACATTGTGGAGAAGAAAAGACATAACTGCCCTCGAGTAGCATATAGTTTAGAAGCTGAAGCACAATTCTAGTGTATGTATTTCTTTTAAAAGATTTTATTTATTTATTTGACAGAGAGAGAGACAGCAAGAGGGGGAACACAAGCAGAGGGAGTAGGAGAGGGAGAAGCAGCCTTCCTGCTGAGCAGGGAGCCCAATGCGGGGCTCGATCCCAGACACTTAACAACTGAGCCACTCAGGCACCCCTCTAGTGTATGTATTGAATAGTGGTCAGTATAGAATGCTTCTTAACTTGATATCCATTTCAGCCATTTACTTTTTGCCACTATTGCAGCATTGTCTGCTATTTCCAGGGCACGTTCCCTGTAGAGGGTATGTTATTTTAAAATGAAACACTTATTTTAAATATTTAACAAATACTTTTTGCTTATTTGTTTTAGTTCTGATACATGAGATACCCTGAAATACAACTCTCGGACACCAGATGAATTCAACGATCCAAACTAATAAATGACCAAGATTTTGTTCAGAATATTGGATCTATTATTTTATAATATGGCTTAAGCTCTTTATATCACAAAAATTATTCCAAAGGCACAAAATATGAATCCATTGCATAAGAACAAGGGGCACAAGTTTTGGGGTTGGAAGATGTTTTACTTACAATGTGGTATAAACCTCTGATAAACACAAAGTAAATTAATGCTTCCTGAACTTGAATAATGCCATATAATTTGTTGGTAAGAACTGTTAAAGAAAAAGCAACATGAAAGCCACAGTTTGAAAATATGTCTAGACCAGCACTCATAGTCATGTAACCAAGACTTAAAATATCCTGATTTCCCCAAAATACTGACTGACCTAAAACAAAACTTAAAATTTTTTCAGGTCAATGCCACCTTATAGCTTCCTAGCCAGTGAGCAGCATACAAGCTTGTACAGTGCTACCACGCTAAAAAGATTAAGTTTTTAGTAACCAATCACAATTAAAAAATAACAACAACAACAGCAACGTACTCCCTCATTCATGCTTTACAAACTGAGCCGTAGCTGCTAAAAGCTGAGCTCCTAACCCCTTTTAGCTTGAAGTCTCCCTGTCCGTCTGTGAACAGTTTTGTTTCTTGCTCAATAGAACGTTCCTATCAAACAAAGCTCTCGGAATTTTCTTTTGACAAGAACAATAAACCTATTACAGAACTAGCCTCTCATCTGTGGGTGTTTCATGGGTACCCAAGAGCTGTTTTGGTCACTTAAACTACTTATCTCAAGGAATTTTGAGAGTTCTCTTTTCTGTTTGCTCTATACTTTAAGTTATCTAAGTGCTTAATGAGGTTTGTTTCTCAGGCTTTACTGACCCAGGAAGTAGGGTGAAAGTTATTATGGGGATTTCATAGTGTCAACAGGACTCTCACAACAGCCACTCTCCTTTGAAAGAAGTTTAAGTCAAGAAGAATAGAATCAGTACAATTTTGGGAGGAGATGTTAGAATCACACCCCCTCCTACCGGAAAATGAATTAGTGACTCAAACATGAAGACTTTTCCAATATTAAAAACCTGAAGAGTACTCATATGGTGAATACTGTCTTCTCTCTATACTCCACACTATGAAAGAGACATAATGCATGTGCTGGCCTTACTAGAAACCAGAAATATATTAGGAAACCAGAAGTTTTCTTCCAGAAATAAGTCTTCGGATTGTGATTTTGGAATAATTTCTCATCCCCTTGAGGCATTTAACTTTTTCCAGCATATTCTAAACTTGGCCATGAGGCTATAGGATACAAGGGCAGTTTTTGCTATATTTTCCAAGTAGCTTGATCCTTAGCAGGAAGGTGAGCTGTTTGGATAAACAGATTTTTTTTCTGCCTGTTATTATTTCCATAGTGTATGGAGTTCCACATGTGACTTGGCCAGTGATACTATTTTATTTTATTTTATTTTATTTTATTTTATTTTATTTTATTTTATTTTATTTTATTTTATTTTTGAATTAAGTAGGTCCAAGCCCAATGTGGAGCTTGAACACATGACCCTGAGATCAAGAGTTGTATGCCCTCTCAACTGAGCCAGCCCGGTACCCCTGGTGATACATATTCTTGACTCTTACCTGACCAGGGAAAGCAACACCACCATCAAATTTCAGTTTCACTAAAAGATTACCTCTGAAAATGATTTCTGATTGGTGGAGTTCATCAAAGGAGCTTTTATTTATATCGTTGGAATGTATAAGGTGCCTCTGGCTTATGTTTCTGGTAATGGAGTAACCATAAATATAACTTAAATAGCAACCTGAAAGGGCTTTTATGTGTCTAAGAATTTTTTCTGTTGATTGATTCATTCAACACATATTTATTAAGTCATACTTTGTGCCAGATCCTCTGGCTATAGCAGTCAAAAAGAAACTACTCCTTGTCATCAAAGAACTCCAGTGAGGAAAGACAAACCAGTACACAAGCAAATCCAAAAAGTGTAAAATGTTCTAGGACTGCTACCTTATTGTATAAAGAAGACCAAATTTAGAACGACACCTTCTCTTGTCTTCTAAGAGCCAGATTAGTTGTATTTGTAAGTCCCTTGTTGGTAGCTGAGGATATATTTTCCATAAAAATTAACCCATATGTAGTGATTAGATCACGCAGACTAGAGATACAAATAGTTATTTCTTTTGTTTTCAGCCAGTACTGTTTAATTTTTCTTCATATTTATGTTTTAATTTTCCATAACTTTAGAAAGAATTACTATGTGAAATAAAATATCCTCTACTATACATTTTACAAACATAAAATATAACAGACATACTGGGCAATTATCAGAGACACAATATTTAAAACGAAAGTGGGAACCTGGGTGGTGCAGTTGGCTAAGTGTCCAATTTTTGGTTTCAGCTCAGCTCATGAGATTAGGGTTGTGAGATGGAACCCCGTGTTTGGCTCTGTCAGTGCAGAGTCTGCTTAAGACTCTCTCTCTCCCCCTGTGCCTCTCCCCCTGCTCTCTCTCTCAAATGAAGAAAAGAAAATAAAAGAAAGGTACACTGTATGTTAACTAACAAGAATTTAAATAAAATTTTAAAAAATAAAATAAAATAAAAAGTAATGAAGCCTAGTCCTTAGCTTAGAGTAGCAGGTTTCAAACTTTTTGTCTCAGAATCCCTATACCCTTTTAAAAATTACTGAGAACCCCAAAGAGTTTTTGTTTATTTAGGTTATATCAATATATACCATGTAGAAATTAAAACTGAGAACAAATTAAATATGTATTTATTTATCTAAAAATAGTAACAATAAACTCATTTTATGATAATATACAAATTCTATGGAAATGACTGTATTTTCCAAAAAAAAAAAAATTAGTGAGAAGAATGGCATTTGTTACATGCTTTGCAAATTTCTTTTATGTCTGGCTTAATAGGAAATAGCTGGATTTATACCTACTTCTGCGTTTAACCAGTTGTGACATACTGTTTTGGTTGAGGTATATAAAGAAAATGTGGCCTCAAACATGTATGTGGTTGAAAAAGGGAGTATTTAAGAGCTTTTTCAGATGACTATGGATATTCATCTTTGATATTACACCAAAAATTGAGAAGTTTTAAGTTTCCTAAAGGTTAGTCGCCCTGTGTAATCTGAAATCATACCAGAAGGCTATATGTACTCTACCACATTAAAATCTATAGGTCTGTCTTGCATTCTGAATGGATCTTTTACCCATGCATGACTTTGTAACATCATGCATTCATTGGTCATTTGGAAACTATTGGTTCATTGAGTTACGCGTATCTTCCAAAAGTTGACACATTTCATTATACACCATCAAAAAAATCACATTTGTTAAAATCAGTGCTAATTTCATCAGAAGTCTTCAAATACTGGAACTGGTAAGCTGTCAAGCTTACAGTGGTGGAGAAACGTCTCCCAAAATTCTGATTTTCACTGGGTGGGGACTTTCTCCCACCATCTCTACCCCCAACCCCCATCACTGATGGCAATGCAGGGGCTGGAAGCAGGGGTTCAGGGGAGTTGTGGGTGATGAGGGCCTTTTCTTTACCTGTGGCCCCCTGAAAGCTGGCTTACTTTTCCATTGCCACCATTGGTTAGCAAGAGCGACGTTATCAGAAACCCTGAATATATTTGGAGTCTATTTACAGAGGCATTCCAAGGACTGCTTTGTTGGAGTTTTTCCACCCTATTAATTTGTTCAGGATATAAGCTACCAACCCACCATATGATGGATCCTAAGGCAGCATCTTGAGGGATCGAAGGTTTGTTCTATTTGTTCCTTTTGACTGAAGTTTTTTTTCTTTTCTGATCCACTGTGGAAGAGAAAGTGTTCTCATAGGGTCTCTTCTCCTGAGACAATCAACAAACCTTTACAATTTTCCTGAAGTTTCCTTTTTTCTTTTTTTTTTTTTTTTCTGTAGCAACCAGATCAAATAGAAATAAAAGACACCTTGGGGTGCCTGGCTGGCTCAGTTTGTTAAGCATCTGAGTCGTGGTTTCGGCTTAGGTGATGATCTCAGGGTCACGAGATCAAGCCCCAAGTCAGGCTCTGCACTCAGCAGGGAGTCTGCTTAAGACTCTCACTCTCTTTCTCCCTCTTCCTCTGCCCCTCCCCTGCTCACATGTGCACTCTCTCAAATAAATAAACAAATCTTAAAAAAAGAAAGAAAGAAAAGACACCTTATTTATCCCTTTACACTCTAATAGGGATGATAAGATCTTACATAATGTTGGTCTTCACCTTCACAAAAGTTGAAAAATTGCTAGGCTTCATTTAGGGGAAATGACAAATGTCAGTAGCTTCCTTGAAATTTCTATCCCAAGAGCCAGGAGGACCTCTGGGATAGAGAGAGATAAGGAGATGGAAGGTCAGTCTGAGGAACTGAAGATGTGTTTATGAAATCAGCATTAACAATAGTGATATGGGCAGAAATTGCAAAACTGGGTTATACTCTTATCCTATGTATTTTTTCCCTATGTCATTCTTACTAGATTGATACTAGGGTGGAAAAGGGGAGTTTAGGAATAATAGGCCCCTCAGTAAGTGATCAGATTCCAAAAGTTCCACCATGTTCCAGTTACACTCCAGGGAGGTATTATTAATTCAGTTTCCCTGTAATTATCCCTTCTTCATTCTAAAAGAATAAAAGAGTTCAGGATACAGATTGATATATTCCAAGATTTGCCTTAGTTAAAGGCACTCTTTCTATGACAGAGACATGCTAAGAAGTTCCAGTGTTCTCCAGGGATCACTAGATGCTAGAACACCTTGTATTTCCTAAAACTTTGCAAAAGTGGGCCAGCAGTAATGGCATCATCTAGAAGCTTGATAAAAATGCAGAATCACAGGGTCCATCCCCAGAACAACTAAGAGACCCCCTAGATGATTCATAAAGATGTTAAGGTTTAAGAAATGCTGCTGAAGAAGAGGTATGTTACATCCCTCACCCCTATTAATTTCTATTGATCAGCCAGAGGCCTTGTTTCAGGCCACAATTTTAAGGTTCATTTATAACGATATTTTACTATTGTTAAAAACAATATTTTATTATTTTAAAAATGATTGCATTCCTTGAAAGGGAGATGAAATGGTGAAAACCATTATGGAAAACCAATGTATTTGTTTTATTTTCTGACTTAGTTTGGAATGAGATTTGGAATGAGATTTAACAGATTTGGAATGAGATTTAACAGATTCCCTATCCGACTGATAGCCAATATATCAATCTAGGGACCTATAATTATACCTTGTCAGTAAAAATGACTTTACTTCTCTCTCAGGCAACTATCAACAAAAGTGATTTTCGAGGTGCAGTACCAGGGCCAGGAGCACCCACAGCTCCAGAAATCTTGTTAGAAATGCAGATGCCTGGGCTAGCCTAGATCCTTTGAGTCAGAGTTCTGGGGACAGGACTCAGAAATCTCTGTTTTAATACAACCTCCAGGTGATCCTGATGCATACCCCAGTTGTAGACCCACTGGTCTTGATATGTTATTATCTTCTGATCCAAATAAGCAGACTTTTAAAGGTTTGTTTCTCTAGCGACTGTGGTAAGCTTCCCTAACTGGAAACCCAATCAGCCTCTATCTGTGTCTTCATATAGGAAAATGTAGGTGCCCTCACTGTGCGATATCAAAAGAATTATTCTCAGGGATATCAAAAAAATACCCAAGCAATGATGTAAAGCTCATATTAATGCAACCGAAGTCTTTAAGAAAGTGAAAGCGAGGTAATGACTGACTCTAAGATCAGGCTTACTTCCTGCTGAAGTTAGTTAAGAACCTGACACTGTGGTATGCCCAGGTAGCTCTTAGACTCTCAATTTATTTTTATTACTCCTCATATTGGTATTTTGACAATGATTAGCTTCATTGCCCCCAAATGGCCGATTTTTAAATTTCAGTCAAAAGATGTTAGTCTCTTTGCAATGTGGTGTATGGATCGAATCCCGGAACTGGAAAAAGACATTAGCAGTAAATTAATAAACACTGAATGAAGTCCAAAGTTTAGGAATGGTAATGTGCCACTGTTGGTTCTTGGTTTTAAGAAATGTGATATGGCAAAGTAAATGTTAAGATTAGGGAAAACTGGATGAGGGTGTATAGGAACTCTCTGTGTTATTTTTGCAATATTTTCACAAATCTAAAATTATTTCAAAATTTAAAAATTATTTAAACCCCCCCATCAACTCTGCCTGACCCTTCACTTTACAAAGCTGTTGAAGTATTACCAGATAAAAGAAATTAGAGGACTGCTCTCCACCAACCCAGGCTGCCCATTTGTCAGGTGGAGCAACATTGTTTAATTTGTTTCCTTGGGATGCTAGCAAGAGATGACTACTAAAAGTCACCAAACACATTTGCTAAATATATAGGACAGGCGATGAAAGCAGGAAAGGTGCTTCCTTTACTCTTCCTTCCTTGAACTTTTATGTATATTCTTACTTGAGTACTTTGTACTCGGTGATATGTTGTTTTAATAATAATCCTCAAATCATTTCATGGATGACTGTTCCCATCCACCCCCGCCCTCCTCCAGAGCACTTAATGCAGTGCGCCGCAGGAAGTAGGCATTCAGAGCTCAGATTTCTCTGACTAACTGACTGACTCAATGTGCTACCTGTAATTATATTTTAAAATTTAATCAGGGCAGTTCTAGGAACTCAAGGGGATAAAGTCAAAATCAACTATTCAAGTTAGGTTTGCATAAATTGTCTAGAATGAATAGACTTCATCAAAACTTGTCAAAATGCAGAATTTGTCAGTGGAAACCAGAATATCAAAATTTTAAATCATCCATACGAAATACACTCAAGACTGAAGGTGAATAGTTCGTGGTGAAGTTAACATTTCTAAAATAAATTTTGGGCTGAACAAAAAGTTACCAGTCTTATTTCTCCCATGCTTTTTGTTTTATTATATTTTGCTTTTTAAGGTAATCAAGGATCACAAATATTATCTTGCTGTGGCTGTTGATATGTGTTGAGAAATTCTGAAAAATTAGGAAGGAACCATTTCTCTCTCTGATATCCCTTGGTAGTGTTTCTGTAAACGAAAACCAAAGCTACTTGAAAATAACAAGAATTATGATACATCTAACATTAGGGATTCTCAAAATGTTTCCAATATATCATCTCAGATCTTCTAAAATTCTTTTTTTTTTTAAAGATTTTATTTATTTATTTGACAGAGAGACAGCCAGCGAGAGAGGGAACACAAGCAGGGGGAGTGGGAGAGGAAGAAGCAGGCTCCCAGCGGGGGAGCCTGATGTGGGGCTCAATCCCAGAACGCCGGGATCACACCCTGAGCGGAAGGCAGACGCTTAATGACTGCGCTACCCAGGCACCCCAGATCTTCTAAAATTCTTATAAATAGCTGCAAGATAGGAATTATTACTGTTTTTCCAGTGGGAAAATGGAAATTCAAAGAGATAAAAAAACAGCACCCAGATTAAACCACAAATTATTAATTCTTAGGCCATTGCTCTTTCAACTAATTATGAGTCATGTCTTTAGATCCATATTACTTACAGTAAATTTTTAAATGAACAACCCCATACATCTGCGTATAACTCATTTTCTTTTCTCGACTCTGCAGTGAATGATCAGGAACAAAGCACTTGATGAAGTGCAGTGTGGATCTTTTAAGAGTCAGATGCATGAAGTTTGAAGTAGTGAAAGGAAGACCAATATTTGTTTTATTTTACATTGAAGTATTTCAACCTGTTTTCTCTTGCCCATATGGTAGAGCTTGATACAATATCAGCAAAATGAATTCTTTTTTAAAGATTTTATTATTTATTTGAGAGAAAGAAAGAGAAAGCACAAGCATGCTGAGCAGGGAGACTAACCTGGGGCTCAATCCCAGGACCCTGAACCAAAGGCAGACTGAGCCATTCAGGGGCCCTGGCAAAATGAATTCAAGCTAAAAAAAAAAAAAAAAATATATATATATATATATATATATATACATACGTACACACACACATTTGATGTATTGCTTCCCATATATACATAACTAAACTAGGGAGACTTACCCCAGGGGTTCCCAATTATAGAAAGTGGGAAAGAATTATCTTTATGATTCCCTGAGGTGAGGTAATAAATTGAAAATTATTTGGTTGACACAATTACAAAATTGTTGGTCGAGAGACCGGGAGAATGATTGATTTGTCTTCTGGATTTCTTTCTCAGGAATAAAAAATTTTTCTCAGGAATAAGATTTTACATTCAAATCATTCATGGGGAGGTTTAAAATTTGAGCTGCTAGAAGTAGGTTTACCATTTGAACTGCAGAAGACTGTGCCTTCTAGCCTCGTACAAAATGAGGATGTGCCTAATGTACTTGACACAGCTGATTAAGACACACCCTGCAAAGGCCTCTGTATAGTTCTCTGATGTGGGAGGAGTCACCTCTTTTGACATCTTACCTTAACAATGTACCCCACAGCCTCTTGGTGTTGGGGTTCCCTCACTTGGGTGTGGCTCTCTTGGGAAGCTACCAGCGATTTCTTCAAGTTTGGCTTTCTTCTCTGGTGTCTTCTGGGAAATCTGAACATCTTGCCACCCCAGCCGATGCTACTTCTCTATGTTCTCCAATTCTTCTTTTTCTGCCTAGAGCAGAAAATTAACAAGTCTATTCCTTAGTCGATGTCCAATCAGGAATGAGATGGTTGTATCTTTTTCTTGAAGACTTTTCTTGTCTTTACAACTAATTTGGATTTTCTAACTTGGCTTGTGGGAGGGGAAGAGGCACATCATTTGCCCCCAGGGACTCCCTTCTTGTTCCTCTAGTATATGTGTGTGTGTGTACACATGGGCACGTGCACACACACATACACACACACACACATAATGCAGGGGAGAAGAGCAAAGGAAGGGAGACTGATGCTTGGAAGAGCAAAACCAGTTCTGGTGCATCTCATTAACCCACTGGTTATCTTTCGATGATGGAGGTTCCTTGATGCCTGTTGTCTTCAGGTTTGGAGCTTTGGTAGCAATTCTGAGAACACAGAGAGAGAACAGTTTACCATCCTGAAACACTGAATATGGGAGATGAGGGAGAAGAAAGTCAAGGGTGATTCCCCATTTTGACCTAGAAAATGAAGGGATGGTGAGACAGGGAAAAGTCAAGAAAGGACCAGGTAGTCAGAGCAGAGGAGAGGCCCTGACTTTGATTTTGCATATTTCAAACGTGACGTACTTTATAGCATCTAGCTAGAATTCTCAACTAGGTAGATCAACAAATGGTCTGGTGCTCCAAGAAGTCTGAGCTACGAGTAGAAATTTGGGAGACGTTGGTATATAGATAATAACTGAAAGCATCAATATGCATGTAACTAACTGGAGAGGATATAGCATGAGAAGAACAGTAGGTCTAGGACTGATCTTTGAGGAACTCCAACAGTTAAATGTTGAATAGAGGTGGATAACTTGGCAAAACAGATTGGGGAAGAATAGTAGAAGAAAAACAAGGAGCGTGTGACAGACTAGAACCCAAGAGATGAGAAGAATCATCAACATGTTGAATGCTGTTGAGAGCTGAAGTAAGGTGAAGATTAAAATGTCCATTGGGTTTAAAAACCTAGAGACCATTTGAGACTTAGTGACAGTCATTTCAAGGGAGTGGAAATGGAAGTTAGATTGAAGTGGGTCTAAAAAGCAGTGTGTAGTGAGAAAAGGAAGACAGAGTAGACAAATCCTTTCTCAGTTTGTTTGTGGAGGGAAGGACACTGATAGGGTGGTAGTTGGGCGGGGGAGGTAAGGTTAAAGGAGAATGTTTCATAGGTGAAGATACTGGGTATGTTTGAAAGCTGATGCAAAGGATTCAGCACAGAGGGTATTAGGAATTGAACACATGGGAAAAGGCACTTGGGGTGGGATTCAGAGCACAGGAAGAGGATCAACCTTAGGTAGGAAAAAGGAAACTGAGAGAGGGTTGCTGCAATTTTACATAGATGTGTAAGTTTCAGTTTGGGAAACAGAGAGTTTGCAACTTGTTGAGGTGGTAGAAGTGAGGTCGTAGGGTGAGATTTTAGCTAACTAAAAACAAAGGCTATTCATTATTATGGCTTTACCATCATGGGTGGAGGCCGTTAGATTCCAAATTCCATTTGACTTACGGCATTTTCCAAGGTAACATGTCTCTCACCCTCCAAGACATCCTCACATATTGTTCCAAACATACTGAAATAGCACACTTTTCCATAGCCAGTAATCTCATTTCATTCATTAATATACACCCCAAAGAAACTAAACCCTAAATGACTGGGGACGAAGAAAATATATTTCAGTGATTTCAGAAGTCTTAAGGCTTACTTATCATAAGATCGCTCAGCTTTGACCCTGGACCTTAAAACCAGTGCTTATTTTCATGACCACAGAAAAGTCAATTTGCAATAAAAATTACAGAAATAAGTTTGGACTTTTAGGCATCTTCCCACATAAACAAAGTTACCATTTGAAAACTTCCAAACAAAACTATAACATACCTCGTTATATCATTTTTACTGAGTGACCAGCATGCTTAGAAACCCAGGAAAACCAGTTTCATCTAGCATCAGCTTCAACTGGACTTACAGACTTAGGTGAGTAGGCAAATTACTTAAATTCCCTTCAACGCAAGACAGTTTTGGAGTAAATGAGTAGAAACTCTGATACATGACTGATTAGTAAACCTTGCAGCTCTGATTCTAGGAAATGAGACTGACTGAAAATGTAAAATACTGACTCATGAACCAACCGGATTCATTAGTTAGTTCCAGTTCCCCATGTTAAGTGGGGCAAAAAAATTGTTTTTCAGAAAGGTTGAGACTTTTTCCTGCCTTCCTTCCAAACTAAAAGGCAGCCCCCTTCTTTTTTTGGCCACTCAAATTAAGTAACTCCTTTGGACTCATATTTGATTATTTTCCAATTCCTAAGCTCTTATGGGAGAAAGCATTTTCAACTATCCCTTAGTGGATTTGGATTTGTGCTTATTCTCTTTGCCCCCACTTATTTATCAGTTCCTTAAGGGTCATTCTCAGTTACAGTGGGTTTGAATTGTTTCTTATGTCCTGATAATTACTTCACCGAGAACCTGAATCCTACCATGATGAAGACAAACTCATTATATTTTTCTGTTATTATACTTCTCATTTACTATATTATTTTACTGACCAAAAAAACTGTGGTGATATGGTAGGAAGTACATTTTATTGCAATAATAATGGCAGTTAACGTTTATTTAGCCCTGTTCACATGCCCAGCAATGTTCTGAGTGCTTTGCATCTATGACTCATTTAATTCTCTCAACAGCTCCATGCGTTGGGTACTCTTGTGAGCCTCATTTTTATAGATTAGGTATTTGAGGCACAGAGAAATTAAATATCTTGCCCAGAGTCATTGGACCAGAACCAGGATCCCACACACAGGCAATCTGGCTTCTGTACCGTATTCTTAGGGGCTACACCATAAAATGATCCACCATATGAAACCAAGTGTTCTGCTAATAATTGAAAAGATGATAATATTTTGGAGTATACACTTTACCACTACAGATCTGAAATGAAGATAAAAATTTGCAAAAATAAATAAAGCAAATAAAGCAGACAGAAAGTGGTGCACTATGCTTGCAGGTAAACATGGGGATTAAGGAAGAACGAATATTTGGAGATTCTAATGAAAACCTTTTGTCCTACCTAGACCACTTTTGTCTCCCTACTGATGGTCTGCATACCCCTAGTAGAGACTTCCTCCTCTAATTGATATGCTGCATGACTCTCTACTATCGCCTTCTGTAGCAGAGTGGGCCCTAGGTGAATATTGGTGTCTGATTGGAAAGTTCATTAGTTCACTCAACGACCATCTATTCAGAACCTACCCCTCCCAAAAGTTCATGGATCTGCAGGGGAGATAAACACATACACAAATAATTACAACACAGGAGAATAAATTTAAAAACAGAGGCATGTGCAAGATGCACAGTAGAAGTACCAAAATGAAGAAGAGAAGTAGTGGGGGGGAAGGGTGACAGGAATAAGAAGGCATCAGAGAGGCATTTCTAAGGAGGAAGTGCTTGAATAGGGTGAGTGAGTTCTCCAGGCAGACAAGGAATAGGCAAGGCCATTCCATTCCCAGCAGAGGGTGTGGCACGTGTAAAGACTCATAGATATGAAACAAGACAATGTGCTCAAGGAAGTGTAAGTCCCATTGTGTGATGGGGACATAAGATTCAGAGAAGGAAGGGAATGGAAGATGAAGTTGGAGGAAGTGACAAGGACTAGAACAGGAAGGAATTTGGAACTTTACTGGAAAGAACAGATGGTTGTAACAATGGTTATAAGCAGGGAAGTGACAGGATGTATTGCATGCTCAATCAAATGGAGCTCCAAACTCTTGCAGTTGATTATCATACATGAATAACGTTTTAAGCAGTAATCAAGCTTACGAGATTTTTGTATATCTTATGTGGCCATCTGTAGTGGGCATATACTGTTTATGCCTGCCCAGCTTCCATTCTTTCCCTCTTTCATTTTTTTGTAATAACACCTTGTCTTTTCTTTCGAGTGTTAAAACTTCCCCAATGCCTACCATCTCCTACAATGATCAAACAAGCTACCAGACCCTCATTAGCTGAAAGTTGAACAAAGGATCTGAGCAAGCTTCCTTCATTTTCTCCAGGAGCTTAAATTTTGTGAGGTGTGACTCAAGGATGAGAAAAGATTATAGCTGATTCACTTGATGTCAGCACCCTGGAGGAAGCCCATACTTCCTGTTATCCAGGTCTCCAGATTTAACTCAGTCTTCCCCTTTCTGAAACTAGGTGCTTCCTGATTGCTTTTGATTCTTTGAATGTCCCCATAACCTTCCAATAAATTCCATTTTTGCTTGATGGTAATACATTCTTTTTTGCTCAAACCAGATATAGTTTGCTTCCAAGCCAAGAACCTTGATTTATACCTCCCTTGTGGGGATGCTCTGCTTGCCTTTACCTACTGAAAATAGCTTGAAATTTTGTACTGAGGTTGTTGTCCTCGCACAAGCTTAGACACGGCAGACAGCCCTTTCCTCTGTGGGCCTTGCTGCTGGACAAATACATTGGCAAGAAGGAGGACTAGGTTTGCTTTGCTCTCAGAACCTGAGACCTCATCTGCTCACCTTCCACACTGGTGGTTGTGGAACAAGGGGGATCTCTACTTATGAAAATCCTCTTCCCTTTTTATTTCTTGTCAAGACACTTTTTCAATGTTTAGCATTGGGACTTTCATCTCCTTCATAAAACGACTATTCTCCCAAGGTCCTGGAAGAGTAGTGAGAGATTTGTGGGCCTCTTCTACTTTCCACTTGCCCCAAAGCTGCTCAGAGCTAATAACCACATAATTTTCTATGTCTTTGAACTGGGAAAAGGGTCGGAGATAGAAGAAAAATGAAAAGACACAAAAGAAGAAAAGAAAAGTAGTTCACACTTCAAAACACCCCACTGGTTTAATAGTAAAAATAGTGGTACCTTTCAAGACATCATTATTATCACTTTGTTGTATTTTTTTGTAGTTTTTGTTTTACGTAATATGTTACTCATGAGTGTACACTTATTACTAGGTGTATTGGATTGTTTTCTTGGGTCTGTGGTGGCTCTTTTTAGTCAGTATAAGGCCAGCAATGATTATGCCTGTGTCCAAAGATGAGCAATCTTTATGCATTTTCCAAATCATCTGAAAGAGCTCTTGGAAGCCACTCTTCCTTCCCGTCAGAGTGTTTGGGGCACAGCCTGTCCATCTTAAGCATTGGCTTTTGGGTCACTGGCAAGGGGATGTCTTAGTCATCTTTTTCATGAACACCTCCTGACGTTTGCCATTCCCATATGCATTTATGTAAATACAATCCAGATGGGGAATGTATGGAGGTGCAATAAATAACTGTATTTTATCATGGGTCAGGACTGGAATTTAGAATGGTAGACTTCCTTTCCTGCGTGTCCATCTCTCCCATGTTCTGCACTATTTCTCACCAGCTTATACAGCTTTTTTCATAGAACCCGTGCTCAAGGGAGAAAAACAGTTCTTCCTCTAATCCTGATCATACTCTCATTCTCCTTTTTCCTGTCATTCCTTTCTTCGACGCAGAAATTTGGGGCCTTACCATACGTAGAGGATGGAGGCGAAGAGGAGGACTCAACAAAACCACATGAATTATCACTTATGGCTTCTATCCTCCTTTTACATCTGTGTCTCCACCACCATCCGTCCCCTGCCCAAGCCTTTCTTAGGCAGGGCATTTCAGCTGACGAGGGACATTTCACGAAAGTCACAATGGTTGTGAACATGTTCTTTCAATATACATATTAGAGCTATTGCTCATCATTAGTTAGGTTCTTCTAAACAGAGAACTACTTCTGACTGCTTTCTCATTCCCAGTAGTAAAGTTACCCTTCTTACAGGATGACCCAAGAGGGGGATTAAGATTTGAATCCACCTCTTGCTACCATCATCAGTTAGAGGTAGCTTATACTCTTGACCTTGTAATGTCATTTCTCTATTCTTGTTCATGTCCATACATATCTGTATATATGATATACATATCATATATATAGATATATATGTAATGATTTCTTTTAACCTGTATGTCCTTAGTATTATTTGAAAACTTTTGTTTGACTTCTGCTGTTTTCTTTGGATATGGATGTAACCGATAGTAATACAAATGGTACTTTGCTCAAGAGTGGCGGCAAAGAAAGCTGAGTTCATTCTTTTCGTTACGGGCCGTCCTTCTAGGGAGAGGCTACACTGAGATGAAGGTAGCATTGTTTATGCTACCAAATGGGACGTGATTGTGATGTTCTGGTATTTCATTATTTTTTAACTTTCTGATATAATAATAAATATCTTTCCTCTTTCATCTAGTCACCTTAGAAGGGGAAGGTGAGAGGCGGCTTCATCCAATGATGGCATTTCTTTCTTTGGAGATTTGTTTTAATAATCACCTTGGCTTTGATGTTTATGTTTCCATATTTGTTGCTATTCCTTGATGCTGGAGGTGATTTCCCTCATAACCTTTCATCCTCATAACTTTACTCCCCAGAGGCAAAGGACACGCTTTGTGCCTGACTGTATTATGAAACACCTGGGTTTGTCTGACCCATCCCTCCATAGGCTGCACCACCCAGGACACTATGAAAATGAAGTTGCCACGACTGGAGGTCAGCAGTACTCTGCTGGGTTCGGATGAACCTAAACCAACATGGAACCCCAAAGGCCAGCCTGTAGAGGGTCATCTCTGAACCTCCTTAAGGTAAGTGTTCAGCCAGATTATTACTTATTTTAGTGTTGGTTTGAGATGCTACTCCATTGGATTTCTAAAAATCTGATGCTTGGGGATAGAGGGATAGACAAAATAGGCGAAGGAGATTAAAAGGTACAATCTTCTAGTTATAAACTAATTAAGACATGAGGATTTAATGTACAGCAGAGAATAAAGTCACTAATATGCAACAACTTTGTTTGACAGATGGTAACTATGCTTGTTATGGTGGTCATTTCATAATGTACACGGGTATCAAATCACTATGTTGTACGCTGTACGCCTGAAACTAATATAATATGGTATGTCGTCTATTCTTCAATAAAAACATTGATGCTCAGCCTAGAAGCGTGAGGTGTCTGAATGTAGGACTTCACTGAATGAGGATGATCATTAGTGGGCTCTCCCTTCTTTTCTCTTTATAAGAGCTTCTTTTTCTTTTGTTGATATTTTAACTCAGGGCCTTGGGAGAAACACTTTCTAGGAATTACCTCCATTTTATTTTGTTACAGTCTAGCCAATAAGAAAAAGGAGAGTTGAAGGGGAATGGAGATGAAATGTAAGGATTGATTAAAAAAATAAATACATTTTAGGTTTTATGTGGCTCACTACTCATCTTTATACTACAATCCATTCGATTCTCACAGGTTGCCCCAAATGTTATTTATCATTTAGTCATTTAACAAACATCTATGAAATTAGGCACTTTGCAAACAAAGAGGGAGAGATGTCAACCAGAACCAAAGTTCCACGAACACAGGATTTTGGTCTATTTCCTTCACTGCACTCCCTAGCACTCAGAACAGTGCCTGGCACATAGGAGGCACTTCATAAATACTTCTTGGTGAATGAATATGTGTGTGTGTGTGTGTGTGTGTGTGTGTGTGTGTGTGTGTGTGTTTAAATAAATTCATTTTGGAGTAAGAGTTGTACTAAGTACATTTGGCCTGGAATTGTGACTAGCAGAAGGTCCATCATTCAGAAATGGACCCCAAAGAAGACTTGAAGCATCCAAGTGTCAGAGCAGCATGCTCCTTTATGTTCAGAGGGGTGGCTACTTTATGTTCCAGATTGGTTTTGCCTTAAAGGATGCATCTTTTCATTTTCACTCTTGTTTGGAAGGTAAAAAGACTCTGATCTATAAAAACAACGAACTTGTTTGATTTGTTGGTTTTTTTCTGTGTTCATTTAGTGCTTATCCCTAAGGAATTCCAAGATAAGCCCCGGATGGTTGTATTAAACCTGGCAACTCAGCATAGAGGCGTGAGCCCAGGCAGCCCTTGAGGTGGGCAGTGCATACGTCTGCCCATAGCTCCTCAGGCAGTGACAAGTGGACTCTCACTTCAGTTTCTGTGTTTGGATTTTGTATTTGCTGTTCCTCTATTTCTGTATCCTTTTAGGGCCAGTGGTAAAGAGAGGGGAATTGAAGATGGGGATCTGGGATGTGGTGGAGGACTTGGCTGGTGTCTTCTCTGTCCCCTTTCTTTCCTGTCTATCTTATTCAGGACATCTTTTTTCCTCTTTGCTCCTCCAGCAGCAAAGTCGATGTAGGGAACAAATGTAGACTTGGCCAAGGGCATTCCCTAAGTAGGAGGATACTATCACCTCCGTTTTGTGGTCTTGGGAGTTGAGACTTCAGAGTGACTTTTCCAGGTTACGCGGTGTTTGCAGTGGCAAGACCAGAAGTTCTGTCTGAGGCTGGAGCCATTATACTGCTCTATAAAAAGCACACAACACAGTCTAATACTTTTATGTTGCAGTTGAAGTGTTATGGGATTTCATTTTATAAGAACCTTAAGTCTAACACATAAATCTCTCTCTGGTCAGGGAGGCTTTGTATTTTGGCTTTTTTTTTTTTTTTTTTTTTTTTTTTTTTGCAACTCACTCTGAGTTCATCTAGGGCAAATATTTCTACATGAGCCTGTTAGAAAAGACACTGTGGTGTAGTGGGAAAAGCCCAAGGCTGGAAATCAGGATCTTGGTTCTGGATCAGACTTCATCGCTCCCCAGCTGGATCCAGACTCTGTGCCTCATCTTCTTGGTTTATAAACTAAAGGAATCGCATGAAATGAACTGTAGCAGCACATTCAGCTCTAATATTCTGTTTAGGCTCCAGACCTTTAGTCCCTCTTTCTACCTTCTTGAATAATGGAACATAAAGCATGGGAAAGAATCCTACCATCGGTCCCCTGATGTTAGTTAAGTCTGAGCGAAACTGAGTCTAAACAACCTCCTTAGTTTATAGAGGAAGGAGGTGAGAACAGAAAAGTCGCATTACTTGTCTAGGTCACACAACTAATTAATAGCAGAAACCTGACATTTTCACCAACCGAGAATTTTTTTCTCAGAAAAATTCTTCTCATTATCTTTTTCTGGTGGTGGTGGTGATAAGGTGTGTAGAAGAAACAGAAGTTTTCGCAAAAAGGTGGAACTCCTATTTCTGCTAAGATGGCATTGCCTATCAGGATGTTCCTTGTATATCTGACCCCAAAATATTGGCGACTATTGGGGCGCCTGGGTCGCTTAGTTGGTTAAGCATCTGACTCTTGTTTCAGCTCAGGTCATGATCTCGGGGTGGTGGGATTGAGCCCCGTGTCAGGCTCCACACTCAGCTGGAGTCAGCTTGGGATTTTCTCTCCCTTCCTCTCAGCCCCTCACCCTGTTCTCTCCCTCTCTCTCTCTCTCTCTCTCTCAAATAAATAAATAAATAAATATTTAAAAAAGATATTGGTGAGTGTTGTGCAAAGGTTCTGTGGTTACTTAAAAGTTAAACACAGACCAGTAACTCCTGAAGAAACAGACCATCCTGTTCTTTAAGAAACCAACACCTTAAAAAATTTTTCCTTCTTACTTGACTTTTAAAATCATGTTCATTGTTCACATAGTAAAAGAAATCAGAAAAATTTGCTTGGAAAAGCAAAAACCAGGAATTGCAGTCCAGCCCCTGCATTGGTTTTAGAAAATCTGATGGGTGAGTAGCGTGAGCTAGTGTGAAAATGTCAGCTCTGTCCCACACATGGTTTTCCTGTTCTGGAATGAGTGTTGTCTAAGGAAGAACTCACCTTGCTCTCAGAGGCTGGTTCTTCCTGACTTCTCTATCTCTTTGTTCAATGTCTCTCTTCTCCAGGTTACTCGAACTCAAACCTTAGTCATCTCTAACCCTTCCTCTTTCTTTGATAAAGTCGCAACAGGCACTAAACTCTATGGATTCCTTCTTTGCAGCATGTCTTATATCAGTTTTCCTTCTTCATTCCTATTATTTTAAATATATGTCACATAAAGTCATACTTTTTTAAAGATTTATTTATTTATTTTTGAGAGAGAGAGAGAGTGTGTGTACAAGCAGGAGGGGCAGAGGGAGAGAGAGAGAGCGGAGCCTGACGCAGGGCTTGATCTCACAACCCTGAGATCATGACCTGAGCCGAAACCAAGAGTTGGACGCTCAACAGACTGTGCCATCCAGGTGCCCCATAAAGTCATATTTTGTGAGCACTTAAGAACATAGGTTTGGAGTCAAGCAGAACTGGGTTTGAGTCCTAGCTCTGCCACTTCCTGCCTATGTGTCATTGCTGAACCTCCCTGACCCTTAGTTACCTTCCCCATAAAGTGGAGAGCACAATGGTATTGGCCTCAAAGGCTTGTTGTGAGAATTAGCTGACAGAATGTATGTAAAGTACTCAGTAGAATGCCTGGCACATAATCAGTGTTCAGCACATAATAATAATTGTCACTACTCAGCTCTCCTAGTTCATTCTACTTTCTGTCTTTTGGTTTAATCCTCTTAAAGTCCAGCTCTGACATTCTCTCTTCCTCACGCCAAAGAGAGGCCTCATCACAAGGTGATTAAACGCCGTCCTTTGCAGTCAGACTGCCTGTGTTACCATTTACTAGCTGTGTGATCTTGAGAAGTTTCTTAACTTCTCCCTGCCTCACTTCTCTTATATGTGAAATAGGGATAATCATAACTCCCTCAAAAGGGCTAGCATGAGGTTTACATTATTTAATATTAACAGTTCATATTCCAAAGTACCTGGTACATAATATGTTAATGTTAATGTTTGATAAATAAAACTCAGGCTGACTTCTTTTATATATTTATTTCATAAGCATGTTCCATATTCATTTCTCTGGTGTTGCTCTTCCTTCAACCTGGAATGCAGGCTGGTTTAGTGGAAAGAGTACTTACAGCGCGGGGAGAATAGCATGTGTCACTTACATGCCAGCTTTGACTTAGTGGTAGTAGTACTGGTAGTAGTTACCTGCATTACTCACACAATATTCTGAGGCTTTGTATGGTTTCAGGGTGAGAACGGCTAGTTGCGTCTCCCATGAGCCCTCCCATGTGCTTCCCATGAGTTAGTTGCGTCTCCCTCCCAAGGGAGAAGTGGAGACACATCCTTATATTTGGCCACAACACAGAATTCATAGTCATTTATAAAAATTGCAGTGCTCTCATAATAAAAATACACAGTTAAGGGTGAAAGATACACTTTCTTCATGCTGATGGCTAAAGAAAAGCGTTCTCCATGGCGCTTCATAAATAGTGCTTTTCTAATTGCTTTATTTAATCCTCACGGCGTTCTCTGAGGTAGGTACCGTTATTGTCCTCAACTCCTTTTCCCAGATGAGGAAGCAAAGGCACAAGGAGGTCAAGTAATTTGCATGAGATCATTCAATTCATAAATGGTAGGTCTGTGATTCGAAACTCTGGCAGTCGAGCTCTGAAATCTACACCTTTGACCATTATACTAAACATGACTCTTGTTTTAGGGGTTACTTTTTAAGCATATCCAAATTAATTTAAAAATAAAGTAACTCAATGCAATTTGAGTAAGTTTGATGCAGTTTTGGAGAATTTATTCTATAAAGACCCAAATCATTGTTCAGATGTATATGTCTCTTGATGGTTTCGTTTGCTACAACAAGAAGATTGAGAATATCTTAAGCCATGGATTCAAACCACTCAGAGCTCTAGGGTGGCACAGAGGTTTTACTGGGGGTCTGGCAGCAGTGTGTGGGAAAAGGGCTCTGGGCCTCTACCCCCATTTTAACCAGGGTAGCCTTATTTTATTTATTTAAAAATTGGGGTTCTACCGGGGATGTACTGTATGGTGACTAATATAATATAATAAAAATCATTTAAAAAAAATAATAAATAAATAAATAATTGGGGTTCTAAATATGATTTCCTTTGAAGAAAGCAATCTTTGCCTTTAAAAAGTGAAAAATCACTGATCTAGAGAAATAAATGTATAGCGTGTTTGGGAGGCAACTCTTATTAAATATTTCCAGTCCGCGAGCTGCCAGTGTGAGTTTGGCAGCAACGTGTGCAAAATTGTATTTTTGGAAAGAGCCTGGAGTGTAAATAATGTTGCAGTTATGGTCAGCAACACATTTTTTCCAGATACACATTTATTGATGGTCTGCGTCACAAAGGACAATGATAATATCCTCTAACAAAACCTTGAGTGCCCAACTTGGACTGACGTGATAGTCACTAAGATGTTCCTGTACTCACTGGCTCACTCCTTAAGTTCTAATGATTTATATGTTGGAACTAAGTATTGGGTCTCCTTGTAAACACCAGTTTCCTTGTCTTTGTTGTTACTCAGGAGCACATATTTAAGCTTTCTTATTCACGTGTAATAGAAAAAAATATTATATCTGGCCCCAATGGATTTTGTACTATCTCGACTGTTCAATATTTTGACAAATCCTGCTTTTTAATACTAAGGCATGCCCAGGTTATCCTGAGATTGGAAAAGTTTCCTATAAACAACTTTTTATCGAATTAAAACACACGTCAACCTAGATTTGGAATAGAGGAGAGAATTGAAGAGAAGATAAGCAATGATTGGAAGAGTGCTCCTTGGATTTATTCCTAAGAAGCCAGGGAGAGCTCTAAACACACCTGTTCTTCTCCAGACCAACTCCTTAAAATGCAAGTCATTGGGTCACCCAGGGTCCTGAATTAAGCCTTTAGGTGTATGCCTAACAAGGGAAACAAAAGCAAAAATGAACTCTTGGGACTTCATCAGGATAAAAAGCTTCTGCACAACGAAGGAAATAATCAACAAAACTAAAAGGCAACCTTCAGAATGGGAGAAGATATTTACAAATGACATATCTGATAAATGGTTAGCATCCAAAATCTATAAAGAACTTATAAAACTCAACACCCAAAAAACGAATAACCCAGTTAAAAAATGAGAAGACATGGATAGATACTTTTTCTAAAGAAGACATCCAGATGGCTAACAGACACATGAAAATATGCTCAACATCACTGATCATCAGGGAAATACAAATCAAAACTACAATGTGATATCTCCTCGCACCTGTCAGATGGCTCAAATTAACAATACAGGAAACAACAGATATTGGTCAGGGTGCAGAGAAAGGGGAACCCTCTTACACCGTTGGTGGGAACGCAAACTGGTGCAGCCACTCTGGAAAACAGTATGGAGGGTCCTCAAAAAGTTAAAAATAAAACTACCTTATGATCTAGGAATCGCACCACTAGGAATTTACCCAAAGGATACAAAAATACTAATTCGAAGGGGTGCATGCACCCTGATGTTTACAGCAGCATTA
Organism: Ursus americanus; assembly: GCF_024610735.1. Lineage (NCBI taxonomy): Eukaryota > Metazoa > Chordata > Mammalia > Carnivora > Ursidae > Ursus > Ursus americanus. The sequence goes on along the minus strand of NC_142138.1, from coordinate 37,096,750 downwards.
TCAGCAATAGCCAAACTGTGGAAAGAGCCGAAATGTCCATTGACTGATGAATGGATAAAGACAATGTATATATATATGACTGTTACTTAGCCATCAAAAAGAATGAAATCTTGCCATTTGCAATGATGTGGATGGAGCTAGAGTGTATTATACGAGGTGAAATAAGTCAGCCAGAGAAAGACAAATACAGTATTATTTCACTCATATGTGGCATTTAAGAAACAAAACAGATGAACATGGGGGGAGAAAAGAGAGAGGCAAACTGTAAAATGGATTCTTAGCTATAAAGAACAAATGGAGGGCTGGGCTAAATGGGTGATGGGGATTAAGGAGGGCACTTGTGATGAGCGTGAGATGTTATATGTAAGTGATGAATCACTAAATTCTACTCCTAAAACTAATAGTACCCTCTATGTCAACAAACTGGAATTTAAATAAAAGCATGAAACTACAAAAAATAAAAGGAGAATGCCTAAAAAATATCGTGTCTTCAAAAAAAAGGTACAATTCTATTAGCAACGAGTACCATAGGAAGCAGGAGAGATTGTGGTGCTAATTATTTAAAACTTTGGGTAGTTTGTTTGGTCTTGGAATGTGTTGCATTATTATCCTGTAGCAGATTTTCCTTCCTAATCATGATCGGCTTTAGGCGGGTGGTATTTATAATGACTTTGGTTTGAGAAGCACCCATCAGCTGGGAGCAGGCCGAGTGGGTTTGGGAGAATGCTGATAGCGGCAGAAAGCCAGGCTGGTATTAACATTCCGCTAGAAAATGTACCAAATAGTAATCCACATAGGGAGTAATTGAGAGTTGATTTCACAAGCAAAACCCATTACACTGGTTGATTGTGACTTTGCTCAGCAGTCACTCTAATCTCCGTGGCATACCTTGTCAATTTCTTTATCTCTAAGAGTGAATTAATGAGATGCTGATAGAGCAGGAGAAGGGAAATTCTTAGTACTCACACTAGCACTGCCAACAAAGGCCCGGATAGCTGCAGACTTAATTTAAATGAAGTAAGACTCTACTTCCTGCTGAAACAAGTTTAACCCTTGAAAATTTGTAGGCTATAGAGCCTGCTTTTTTCATTTAAAGTTACCTTTTAAAAGCGTTCTTGAAAGAAAGTCTTATCGGAGATCCCATGGAAGGCAAAATCCGGATCTGAAACAAGGTTGTATTGAGTGAACATTCAAACAGAGCACCTTCCAGTGGGATTTTATAAATACATTTGTGTTGGGTTTCTTGCAACAACTTTCGTTCAGAAGGTAATGCGTTTTGGAGAAATTGAACAGATAGTCATACGGAAAATTATGCTAGTTCTTTCTGTAGTGGTTTTGGGTGTATGGTGATGATTCATAGCCACGACTTAGCTAGGGAAGTAGAATATTGAGTTTTTCTGAGCAACACTGCCTCCTTGTGTAAGAGAATTACCTTCCAGCCCATTAGTAGATAAAATTTGAGGGGAACTTATTTTCATTTGAATTAAGTGGCTTAAATAACCCAAACCAGGTAGGGTGCCTCATTGAAGAAAACCTTGTTGTGGCCATGCATAATAATTTCCATTGATAAGACCAACTTTTTTTTTTTCAGGGACAGTTTGCCCAATTTGACATTATCTATATTTTTTGCTTTTACTTCTGATCCCTCTCATTATGCCTTTAAAGTGATAGAAAGGAATAGAGAACGTGGATGAAATACAAAGCAATATTTTTTCTACTCATTACATCATCTTTGGAAGTTTTTGTGGGAAGATAGAAACCTCTGGGTGAATGAAAAATATTTGCTAATCAGAAGCTTCAAATTATACAGGTGTTCTAACCGTATCAAAAGCAGTTGATCCAAAGTAGTAAAGCCTAATGAATTGAAGTTACATATTTTTTCACCTTTTTTCTATTTATTCTTAGTTCAGGAGATTGGTGCTATTTGACTTCACGCATTTCATTCAACAAATATCTACGTGTATTTTTTGGATACCAGGCACTCTTTTAGATGCTGGGGTACTGCAGGGAACAAAACAGAGGACTATGTTTCCTCTCATAGAGCTTACCCTCTAGGGAGGGGATAGATAAGAAAGAAACCAAGATAAAACATATATTATTTTAGATGGTGATTAGAACTAAGGAGAAAAAAATAAAACAGAGGAAAGGGGTTGGGAATGTCCAGAGTGGGAGTAATATTATGGTGTTAAATAGGGGAGCTGCTAGATACTGAGGAGGTGATGTTTGAGAGAAGTTGTGGAAAAGCAGAGCAAACCACAGGGATATTTGGGAGAAGAATGTTCCATGCACAGGTAACAGCAAGTGCAAAGGTCCTGAGCAGAGAATGTGTGTGTGTGTGTGTGTGTGTGTGTGTGTGAGTGTGAGTGTGTGTGAGTGTGTGTGTGAGTGTGTGTGTGTGTGTGAGTGTGTGTGTGTGTGTGTGCGCACCTGGCTTATTTAAGGCCAGTGTGGCTGCAGCAGAGTGAGCCAGGTGCAGGGTTACGGAAGATGAGGCCAGGCAGGAGCTTACAGACTATGTGAGGATTTGGGGTTTAGGCTGCTGTAGGGTTTTGAGCAGAGGAGTGAGATATCCTGACACCTTTTTTTAATAGAATAGAGTAAAAGCAAATAAAGGTAAAAGTAGGATGGATGGCTAGACAGCTGGATTCTGGGTTTATAATCATCCCATCTTGTCTGGAATAGGCACACCCTCATGAAATAAGAATTGGTTAGTAATGGGGCACCTGGGTGGCACAGCGGTTAAGCTTCTGCCTTCGGCTTACGGCGTGATCCCGGCGTTATGGGATCGAGCCCCACATCAGGCTCCTCCGCTGGGAGCCTGCTTCTTCCTCTCCCACTCCCCCTGCTTGTGTTCCCTCTCTCGCCGGCTGTCTCTATCTCTGTTAAATAAACTAAAAAAAAAAAAAAAAGAATTGGTTAGTAATATACAGGATGCTTGGCATGATCAAGGTTTGTCATTAGTGACAGGTTACTGTACAATAAAAAAGTTGAACACTAAGCAGGGAATAATTTTTTAAATATTCAACAGTTGGCTCAGCAGTAATCATCAGGGAGATTGTTATTTAAACAAATGAATGATGAGATTTGGGAACAGACATGTAAATATGATTCTAATTAACATTCTGTGTTTGTAGAAACATATCCCGTTTCACAAAATTTCATCTTCTGAAAGAGCAGGTCCTTCCTGACTGTGTTAATCTCGTCTCAGAATTCCAACCAAGAAGATCTTTTGACAAGAAATGCAATAAAAACTCGCTTTCTTTTCTTTTATGTATAGAAACTCAGCCTTCACACCAGTTCTGCTTTCCAGAAAACTCTTTATTTACATTGCAATTGTTTATATTTTCCTAGAATTGCTTTAAATGCACTGCATCGCCACTGTACTGAGTTTACTTTGTAATTAATTATTGGAAAACTTCAACATTGTTATCCCAAAGGCTTGTCCCTGGAAGCAAACTGTGGTTTCTATATACGCTGCTAGCAAGGGGCTTAGCACATTTTTAGGGTTGCAGAGACCCCTACACAACCCTTCCACGAAGGAATCCTTGATTCTGGATATTAAAGTATGTAATAATAGTGGTGACGTTCGGCTAACAGCAATGTGAGACTGCGCAAGGATCCCCTGGCGCTCCCTAGAAGACTTTATTGGTGGCCTCAGTAAGGAAAGGCTTCAATGATCCCATGGCTTAACATGCACAAAAATTTTTCATTGTTAGGGTGCCTAGGAGGCTCAGTCGGGGTTAAGCGTCTGCCCCCAGCTCAGGTCATGACCTCCGGGTCCTGGTATCGAGCCCCACATCGGGCTCCCTGCTCATCGGGGAGCCTGCTTCTCCCTCTCCCGCTCCCCCTGCTTGTGCTCTCTCTTTCTCTCTCTGTCAAATAAATAAATAAAATCTTTAACAAATATTTTTCATTATTTGTTCATTCAACACGTATTTATTCAACACGTATTATGTGAGAGCTGCTGTTGAGAGAATACAGGTATTCAAGAATCAAAAGAAATAGCCTAATGTCTGAATTATCTTCAATCTCTACTTTTCTACTAACAATAACTTTACCTCTGTCCTTGGGCTTTACTATTCATAAGCTAAAAAATCCTGGTCACATAAAATATTACAAAGATAGAATGTTACCTTTTCTATATTGACCCTGGATTTGAGAATCACCGTCTGCTCTCTTCCTCAGGCTTATAATAGACAAGGATCTAATAATGTCCCTTATCCTTCCACGTCCCATCCAGGCCCAAAGGTCTTAAACATTTTTCTCATCTTATCTAATTGGAGTTGCTGATTTCCTCTGATTAGCCAAGCTTTTTGTTTGACACAAACCTAGTATTCAAAGCTTTGAGGAATTTTTGTCAATTCTAGGAGGGATTACCACCTGTGTCCCCTTAATTATGTTTCCTTGGATACCAGAAAAAAATTCAAGCTTTTTGCCTAAACTGTGTTTAGGGCCAGTCTTAGCTAAAGCGTGGAATTTTCCTACGTGCTCATAGCCTTGTTCAAGGCCCTTCTCCTTTGCAGGCTGTCTGAGCCCCTGCGATGTCCCTAGGCAGTTTGTGCTTTCCCTCGGGACCCCTTGATAGCCCCCCTCCCTCCCCTGAGCAATCTGAACCTCTCCTAGCTGCCGTTCCTCCTTCAATCCTCCACGTAGGATCTTGCAGGATAGATTTTTGAACAAACAAACCCTTGCGGATCTCCTTAAACCACAGCGGATGACAGCATTCTCCTTCGTGGGTAGCTGCTCCATGGATTTATAATCATAGTGTATTTTTAAAACTAGAAAGAACCTTACAGCTTTTCTATTTTTGTTTGTTTTCTTAATTAGCATGATCTTTGCTTAAAAAACCTTATTTAGGAATCTAGCACATGAGACAAGTAAAAGTAGAGCGGTGCTAGACAATGGGCAATGGGTCCCCGCCTCTTCCAACTTCTCCTCCTCACCTCCGCATCCCCAGAGCAGCCCAGAGACACGGTAGAAACACTCCCCCGCGAAGCCCTCTGAAAACGGCCTGAGTCGCTGGAAGGGACTTGTCCAACAGCTTCGTTTTGTACTTCTTCCTGCCTCTTGGAAGTCTGATCTCTGTGCTGAAGAAATCGAGGCTGTTGCTTACCTGCCCCCACCTTCCTTGGAGGGTGAGGCGTCGGCCCCCTGGTAGTCACAGGCTTCACAACACTTCACCAGAGTGTCATGAGGCTGGGTTTGATGGATAAGGGTCCTTGAAACTATTCCAAGAGCCCGCACTCAACTGCTAAGTTTTCACTCATTACAACATTGCACTCTTAAAAATATTTAGCCAAAAATAGAGACTTGTGAAAATGTCCTCCTTTCCAGGGACTTTGGTGGGAAAGCACTTCCCTGTGAGTTTACAAAGACACAAAACATTTCTCATTCTCACTTCAACGTTCGACCAGCAAAATCCAGCTGCATTTCCTTTCATATTATCTCTGTCCTCAGAGGAATCTGAGCTCGTTTTCATTACTTTAATGGAGGTGGAGGGAGGATTGGCAGGAAGCTGAGAGTGGTAATCCGTGTTTGGAGAGGTCTGGGTTAGGGAAGAACAAATTGTTTTATTTATGTGGCCCACGTGACAATTTAGGACGGATGGAAGATAATCAGGAAGGCTTGATGTTGGCAACTTCATTAGTGTAGGCTCTGATTTAAAAATAAAACCTTATGTTTAACGGTGAGGGAAGAGGAGGGGAGCAATGAAGTCTCCTTTGGTTTTCCCTGCTGGGAATTAGCTTTTGCTGTCCTCTTAGACCCCGCCCTTCCCGGGAGGCTAGGGGTGGAGGAAAAACATGTGAGCTTTCAAGTCCTTTATTCATTTCTTTTTTTGTCATTAATTTATGTTCTCTCTTCCTTCCTTTTCTCCTTCTTTCCTTAACAATATTTTTAGGCTCCTAAAATGTGCCTGGTGTTGTTAGCTGCTGGGGACATAGCACTAAATTGTACAGTACACTGCTTATGGCCTGGGGAAGATTTGGATTCCATCTTTACCCTGTCCTCCTGAGCGATCTTGAGCAAATCACTAATCGCTTTGAGCTTCAGTTTCATCTTTTGTAAAATGGGAGTAACTCCTCACGGAGTAGCAACAACTAAATGGGAATTAAAGGAGATAATATATGCAAATGACCTTCACCAAGAGCCTGGTACAGAGTAGGAGTTTAAAGGATGGGAGCCAATCACAGATTCCCATTTTTATAATCATTATAACTGATATTTAGGTTCATCTTGCCGCATTCTCTGAGGAATTCTCTCAGGGTTTTGGCATCTGGATTTAGTTTCATTCTACCTCAGAGAGTGTCATGGATGTTCCCCTCCGGCAATTCATAGACCAACAATTGCTCTGTCCCAGAGCTCCTGAGTTCTCAGACTCCAGCTTTTGTCCTCCAACCTCCTTAAGTTTACTCACTCACTAAATGGGCTTTTCAGTCTCTTTGGTGTCCCTGGATCTCACCTTAGTTTCCCACACTGTCAGCCACAGCCTCCACCCTCCACCCTCTCCCTTCTCTCCACACCAGCTTCATTTCCTTTCACGCTCCTCAGGCACACCACAGCCAGACATTCACTGCCACAGTCCCACCAAGACAATATTCTCTTGTCCATTCCCTTGGCAATCTAGAACTCTGGAGCAGCCCTGTTCCTTATGCTTTCTTCTCCTGCCTTTGGTTGACGTGTTGTTGCTGGAGAAAAAGCGCTTCACTGTGCTGATGCTCGTCTCCTTGGGTTTTGATCTGCAGTCCCACTGTCTGTCCCCTCGATACTGCCCTGGGAGTCTTTTACAAATCTTTAGTAGAAGATTTAGTAGATTTGATTTTCCCTTTCTCATAGCAACTGCTGTAGCAGTAAAAACCTTGACCTGTCTCCTTAAACCCTCATCTCAGTGTGGTCCTCCAGAAATCATCGCCCCCCAACCAGCGTTCAGAAGTCACCTGCACATCCTTTCCTGCCGTCCAGCTGTCCCGGGAGAGATGTATTCTACTCTTTTAAGACTCAGCTTGTGGGACACCTGGGTGACTCAGTCAGTTAAGCGTCTGCCTTTGGCTCAGGTCATGATCCCAGGGTCTTGGGACAGAGTCCTGCATTGGGCTCCCTGCTCAGGGAGAGCCTGCTTCTCCCTCTGATTCTCCTGCTTGTGTTCTCTCTCTCTCTCTCTGACAAATAAATAAAATCTTTTAAAAAATCATTAAAAAACTCTTGATCCTTTCCCCTCCCAACTTCTCTTGAATCTTTCTGAACCACTCGTTCTTCTCTCTGTTTCTCCCTCTCTGCTGGCTCTTCCTCATTACCCTCCAAGTGTATTCAAGTCATCTGGTCTTAGGGAAGTGTCTCCTGCCCTACTCTTTCCTGTGGGCACCACCCCTTTCTGTCTTCTACTTCACTGCCAAATTTCTCTGTAGTGTTGTTTGTCCTCATTACTTTTACTTTCTCATTTCTCATTTAAACTGTCACTAAACTGGGCTTTCGCCTCCACCACTCTACTCTTTCGGTGTCCCCAGGGACCTCCTACATAACAAAGCCAATGGTTTCTTTATGTTCTTAGACTTGCCAGTTTCCCTCTGGCTTTTGACACTGTTGACTTCTCCCTCCTTGACATTTTCTCCTCCTTTGGTCAATCTGATAATAATTCATCCTAGTTCCCCCCCCCCCGCCCCGCCCCAAACTCTGAGGATTCTGTCTCAGTTTCCACTAATGCTTCCTCTTCCGCCCATTCTTTGGTGATATTCCCCAAGTTTGGTGATATTCCCCAAGTTTCCATGCTCAGCCTTCTTCTCTTCATTCTCTATATTTTCTCTTTGGATGACCTCACCCACACCCGTGACTTCAACTCTGACATGTAGGCTGATGATTTTTAAGTCCATAACTTCATTTCCCAGCCCCTCTCTTGAATCCTACTCCCTCTGGTCATAGCTGACTGGATAGGTTGCAGGCCCTTCAAATTCAGCAGTTGAGCCCCCCCCTCCATAATCTGACCACCCAATCCCTAATTCAGCTTTAATGTTGGGGCTTTCAGTGATTTCCATGGTGAGAGAAACTAAACCTTTGTGGATTTCTCTTTCTTTCTCCCTCTCCTCTGTAACAAGTAACTAGTGACAGGCAAAAATCACTAGTTAATATTATAAGCAATTTCCTGCTCTGGGCCTTTTCAGAAATTCAGATGGCACCCAAACTGCTTAAATTGTCAAGGTGAGAAAAACCTTACTCTTGAGGCTCACCCCGGGTTAAAGAGATAAAACAAAGAAATGGCGCCAAGTGGAGAGAAACCTGGCACCTGGTCAGAATTTGCCTTTCATGTGGCCATATAGAGCAGGAAAGAAACTATCCAGTGTTGTTTCAGTAAGTTTCTAATATTCTTGAAATAACAGTTTTGCGGGTAAAGTCCTGAGCTATGTACTAAAGATGTCTACTCGCCTTTGTTTTGTTTTTGTGGTTTTGTTTTAAATTGAAAAAAACAACAAAAAAACCCCAGCCTGGCCTCTTGGTCAGCAGGGGGAGCAGTACTACTTTGCTCTGCGAAGATTTTCACCAAGGCAACGACTATCTTTAACATAGACCACATCCTAGCAACAAGGAGGAAAAAAAACAGTGATACGATCAATACATTTGCTCCCTCGTGGTTGCAATGGTTAAAAATAGCTTTTTTTCGCCTTTGTAATTCAATAGTGTTTGCTTAAGAAGATGTCATCTGCTGTCTTTTCATCGTCTCTGTCTTGCCTTTTGCTCACATTCCAATTAGAGGAAGAGGTGTTTGTTTAATCCAGGGGCCAGGGTTTAAAATGGGTCACGGAGGCTAGTGTTACCGCACCTGGTCAGTATTTAGGCAGTGTCTATGTGACACAGAAACAAAGACACTGATTTGCTCATTTTATTTAAACTGGTCAATGCAGTGAAAGAAATCAGTCAAAACCAGGTTCCTGTCTAAAACGACCTTTTGTCTGAGTGGATTGATTCAAGGAGATCGCAATGAGGACACGGTGTCCTTCCTACACTCAGCCGGAGTGACGCCTATCAAGCCAGGGTGGCAGCACTGCGAGAAGGAAGTCAGGAGACCAAGCTGTCATCTGAGTTCTGCTCGTGACCACGGACAAAATAGTTCACCGAACTCTTTGTACCATTATTTCTGCTTTTATTAACATCACACGCTTTTGTGAAGAGGAAATGATAAAATAGATTTGAAAACACCTTGAAAGATCAGGAAATAGCTATATAATAATTTACACAAAAGATCTACTTTGACACATGTCTGTATGTATACAAGCTTAGTTGTATGTATGGTACCTTGTACCCCCGTGTATGTAAGTACGCACACGTATATGTACGTGTGTATACACACATGTATATGTGTAGCTAAATACATCTAGTTATATCTCTGTGAGATAGATATAAACCCTGTTTCTCTCCGTACAAATGCGATCTATACACACAGGAGGTAAACAGACGAGGACAATTCTTCCTGCAAGTATTACGCTGTTGATAATAATTATTCCACCCACTCGCTGAGAATAATAATAGCTTACAGGCAGAAATAATAAAGAATCCAGGACTCTTGATAATCATGTACTTCCTAAAATTCTTATCCGGTGAGGACAAGTTTGTATCTCCTATTTGCCACGTGCATTTTATAAGGAAAGAATTAGAGACGGTGTTTTAACTAGAGCTCATGATACACACCCATCCTTATCTAATGATACACCTGATGAGACACACGGCCAGTTCACTTTGCCTTCGTCTTATCGGCACCCTGAATAGAAGCATGGCAGCGAAAGTTTTTGTGAGCATTTTTGAGAGAAATAGATGACAAAAATATACATGATTCTGAATAAAGAGAAATCTAGCTCATTATGATAAAAAGTGTGCATTTTATTCACTTAGTTTCTAAAATGGCTGGGTTTTTTTTTTTTTTCAGGAGTAAATCTTTCTCTTTTTCCAAATGACAACAAATAATTTAACATATGAAATTAAGATTGTTATTTTTTTTAAGTAGTGAATTTCAAAGAAACAAATGGGATAGCTTTCATTTTTTTCTTTAAATTCGATTAGCCAACAGACAGCACATTGTTAGGACAGCTTTCATTTTTACCAACATAGTCTCCCGTCATAGAATGCAGTTTGATCTCTTTGATCTCTGGCTGGTTAACTCAGAGGTTAGCCTAACCTATGAGGTTTAGATTTACTCACTACTGTGGCCAAAGACCCATCTCTAATTCTAAGTATTCATTCATCCTACCAATTTTTACTGCTGTCCAGATCTGAGACCAGTGAAACGTCATCTGAAGAAGGCAAAAGCACCTGCCTCAATAAGAGGAAATCAATTCAACGTCCTTACCCCACCTCTAAGTGCTTTCAGTATCATCTTGGGACAGCTCATTCGTAATTATATCTTATATTTATATTTGGGTAGTACTTAGCAAAGACAGTAGGATGAAGAATTTTAGGTATTTTAGTTGAACCCTATAGGAAACCTGATATCATACTAGACAAAACGCTGAAGTGCAGAGAAAAATATCCAGGACCGGGAACTAAACGTGCAGAGTTTGAATCCAACTCTTTTCATTTATCACCTTTCAGCACTTAGACCTGTCACTTAACATTTTCCAGCCTCCGTTTCTTTATGGAATTGGGGAGAGAAATACCTATCTCCCAGTTTATTGTAGGGATTAAATAAGATAATATATGTAAACTACTTAGCATAGGGCTTGGCACAAAGTAAGTACTCAGTAACTAGCAGCTACCTTTATCCTTCTTGTCATTGTTATGAATCCTACTGAAGAGGTATTGTGAGAATTAAATGAATATGGAATATGGCCCATATTCTTTCTTGAACTGAAAATATTTTGTATAGCATTAAGCATTACATTTATGGAATGTATCAGTATCTTACTAGGAGGAAATGAGGCTAAGAAAAGTTAAATGATTTCTTTTTTCATAAATTTAAATTTTGCTTGGCATGTTATTGTATATTATGCACAAAATACTGAGCTAAGTATCAAAAAGCCTTACATGGGACTTTCTTTTCTGGGTCAGACATAGTAGAATAGACCACGGTAAATCAACATTCTTCCTCGTACAACAATTACGGTAACCTGTTATAAATGACAAAAATTGTACTTTCAAGGCATCAGGTTGCTATGGAATCACTGAGGATTACATGCACTGAAATTCCAGAGAGAGAGAGCAGACACCATCTGATATTTTTTTCCCGAGGGCATTTGCTGTGTAGAGTGTTGGGTGGGGGGATTGCTTACCCAGAGAACCTCTGCTGGGGCAAAGAAAAACCGGTAAAGTTCTTAGCAGTTATAAAAGGATGATGTGACAAATAGGACCATGTGACAAATAAGAAGGAGGAGAATCAAATGCATGACTGGTTTCCCCCCTAACATATTTGCTGAATTTTGGTGCCACACAGGAGGCTACAGAACTAGGGAAAAAGCTTCTAAGAGACAGAGTTCACCAGAAATGCTTAGGAAACAAAGACCCTCTGGGGAGAACCTTGTTTCATAATGCTTCTCATCTCCCCTTAAGACATTCACCAGATATTGAAGTTGTGGGGGACAGGTAGGTAGGCTGAAGAGGTGGGCTGGAATTTCTGAACGGCAGGGCTGGTTCTCCTGCAATCTGTCAGGGCCCAGAAGATGAGACCCTTAGGCTCAAAAATACAAGCCCAGGAGAGCCATGCCCTAGAAAGGGACAGGTCAGAGGTAGAGCAAATCTTAGTTAAATTGCAATTCAGGCCCAACACATCTCAATTTCTCATGTAACTGAAGGAACCAAGCCCTTACCCTCTCAGTTTAACAGAGAAAAAGGGGGAGCCTTCCCTGGTAGAAGGTAACACTTGAACTCTGTGATATTTTTATGTCTACTATTTGGCATATGATATAAAATTAACAGACATGTGGTGAGCCAATAAAACATGGCTAATAGCCGAAGGCCAGGCAGATATTAGAACTAGGCCCACTGAGGGTCTAGATATTGAAAGAACTGTAAAATAATTCAGAGCATAATGTGGAAGAAAACGAAGGAACCAATCTTTCCAATACAGAATAATAAATTCATTATGATTGGGCTGGGATTTCTGAGGGAGTGCCCTCAGTCAAGAGAAACTACCCTGTTTCTCTCATCCTTATGGAGGGTGGTGATAAGAGTAGGGGAAGAACGGGCTTTGGCTTGCACAACAGAAGCAGGACCTCATGTCCTGGATAGTGAGTGAGAATAAATCCAGATTAGCAAATGCAAAATTTCAAAGAGAAGCCAAGCAGTACAACACAGACGTTCAGGAATCAAGACCTGAAGTGTGAAGATGAGGACTGAGGCCCTCTCCTGACCCGATGTGTAAGTAAAGTAGCACAGAGGAGGCACAGATAGGAGAGCTATTGAGGAAGCAAAATCAAGAGGAAGCGGTGATTACTTGGATGAGTGGAGGAAGGAAAGGGAAGAATCTATGATGTCTCCAAAGTTGGGTGACTGGATGAGTGGTTCCCAAACAGGGAAAAATGGAGAAGGAGCAGCTCTGATGAGCAGAAAGGCGTCTTGAATATGGGACATTTTAAGTGCCATTCCGATAGCGTGTTTACACACTCAGATGCATGTAAACACACACGTGAGAACTTTGTCAGAAACATAGATATGGGTGTCATCAAAACAATAGTGGGTAAGACTGCCCAGGGAGAATGTTTCAAGTGAAAGAGATCTAAAGATAGAACCCCGAGAAATATTGGCATTGAGGGGAAACGGAAACATGAAAGGAGACCCTGGTAGGACAGAGGTAGGAAGAAAATAAAGCAGAGCAGTAAACAGGGACCTGGAGGAACGCATGGCTTAAGAAGGGGGCACGGTGAAATGTGCAAATGAAAGGTGCAAAAGATAAGTTTAAACTTCATTTATTTGAGACAGAGAGAGAGCACAAGCGGGGAGGAGGGTCAGAGGGAGAGGGAGAAGCAGACTTCTTGCTGAGAAGGGAGCCCGATTCGAGGCTCCCTCCTGTCCCGGGATCACAACCTGAGCCGAAGGCAGACGCTTAACTGATTGAACCACCCAGGTGCCCCAAGAATAAAACTTTAAATAGAGAGCACTGGACATTAGCAAGAGAAGATTCCTTGGACAAGTGGCCACAAGATTCAGACCATTCCTAAAAGTCTGATTAAGAAAGAAAGGAAAGGTAGAGGTCAGTTCTGGGAGGGGGTGGGGTGCTGCAGTCGTAGGTGCTGTAGGCAGGTTTTTTTTGTTTGTTTTATTTTCAAGGCAGGAGAGACTTGAACATGCTTATATGCCGAAGAGAAAGATCTAGTAGAAAGCACATGGCTGAAAACGTGGGAGGAGATAAATAATGGCATCAGGTCCTGGAAGAGGAAGGAAGCTATGGAATTTATGATTTAAAAATAGGTATATTTGTGTTTATATATTTATATAACAGTAAGACTGTATAAGATAAAAATCAATTCTCTCTGGATGGGATTTTTAATGTAATAACATAGAATATACCGAATTTTTTTTTAAAGATTTTATTTATTTATTCATGAGAGACAGAGAGAGCAGTAGAGGCAGAGGAAGAAGCAGGCTCCCCGCTGAGCAGGGAGCCCGATGCGGGACTCCATCCCAGGACCCTGGGATCATGACCTGAGCCGAAGGCTGACGCTTAACGACTGAGCCACCCAGGCGGCCCCAGAATACACCTAATATTTTAAGTGGAGGTACTATTAATAGCCATGTAGTATAACCCAAACTTAAATGGTGACTTTAACATTTTATTTTGAAAAGTGATTTTTCCAAAATGCTTTACTTTGCCTTCTTAAACACAATGTTCCGAACATGATTTGGCCTTTGCTTGATGAGTCACTTCGAACATCAGTCATGGTCCAAGGCCGCAATACCGCCATGCCCTCAGGAACGCTTGAGGTCCTCGGGGCTGTTAGCCCAATACTAAATGGCTCCAGACAGCTGTGAGTTTAGAGTGGTTCTGTCTTCCACCCTGTCGTTTGTCACATCTCTGCCGTTGTCAGTGTGTCCTAACTCCCCGCTTTTCGTGTGTTGCCTTTCGTGAGGGCCCCAGAGCAGCCCCGGCCGTCCCCGAAGTGCAGACACAGACCCGGGGCGACTGTTCAGCCTCTCGATGTCTTCGTGCAGAGCCCTGGCCCGAAGGAACTGGGCCTTCCTGCCTCGGGGTCCCCACCCGTTCTTCGGGTGGGAGCTGAGGAAGCTGCCAATCTGACTTCTTGGATATAGAGACACCACCGGCAAGGCCTACAGCGTGCTCGAGCCTCCCGCTGGTGGCCAGGCACTCTTCTTTCTCCTGGAGGTGTGTAGACGGAGTCACCAGGAGGCTCTCATTAACCCCTCATCTGCATATGGTCTGAGCTGCTGGGCGCTGCTCTCAGTGAGTCATGAAACCTGACTGCTGTCTGATTTCTGTTCCTGTTTTCCTGACAATGGGCCCACATTATTTTGTCCCTGGGAAACGTGGCTAGATTTTTTCAGCTTCCTTTCCCGCTCTCTAGGAACCGGTTCACCCCAGACAGATACCCTCCGGTTAGAAGCTTCGTCTAACGCCCCGATGGGAGGTATAGGTCGTTGTGGGCGCACCTGCACACTCGAGCAGAGGCAGGGCAGGTGAGCACTGGGTGTGTGCGCCGACGTCCATGTTAACTGCGGGGATGGGTTCACTCCGCTTTCTCGGGCTCCGTCCTCGTTCTCGAGGTCTCCCGCAGGCAAGAAGGAGCTGGCACCGAGGGGTTCAGAATTCGGAAGGAAACCACAACATCACTCCAAAATACGCCATTTTGGCAACGGAGTATTGCGAGCTAAAGGCACTTGAAAAACAGCCAGCTCAAGAAGGGCGTTCTGACCTTCCCTTTTCTTCCTAAAAGCCGGAGATGCCCATGTGAAAGATGTCTGGCCTGTACCTGGAAGGAAAAAACCATTCTTATCACCAGAATCGGGTTGTCGAAGCTGAGAGAATTCTGTACAAACAGACCTTGTTAAAATGACTCTTTTCTTCCTTTAGCTTCCCCGTATTTTAAAGTAACTTTTGCACAGTTGTCTCTCATGACCAACCTCGTGTAAAAGTGTTTAGGTTTTGCCACATTTTTGGGTCTTCGTTTCCTTACGAAGGCTCCCATGTCACATAAAACTCATATTAAATAAAATGGGTATGATTTTCTCCTGTTAATTAGTTTTATGTCAGTTTAATTCTTAGACCCAGCTAGAGACTCTAGGAGGGTAAAGCTTTCCCTGTCTTCCAATTACCTCTGGAAAATGATAGCTGTGCTGCTGGAGGAAGGAGTCTGATTTTTCTGTTGTCCTCTCCTTTGAAATGTCTAGGAAAACTCTAGACGCAGAGGCTTGTATAGTTGTCCATCAGGCACACACATACGGGTAGGATCACATTTTCAGAGGCCCGGGGGGTGTAGTCAAGGCCGTCGGCAGCAACCGCCAGTGGGTTTCTCAGCAGCCGGTTACCGTTTGATTATCAACAGCAAACGTTGCCATCCAACATTTATACGGCGAGACCCTGCCTATTGAGTGTGCAATGATCATTGAGTCACCAGTAAGGAGATCCTGGAAGCTGTACAAGTGAAAATAGTTTTCTGTTTCTCTCTCCCCAAAGCATTTGTTTCCCTTGAGTGTTATGTAATAAGCTCTGTGGGAGCAGTCGGTTATGGCGGTAAAATCTACTTCCAAGCAGGAGAGTAAAAAATTAAAATCGATAAGAACCAGTTATATTTGATTAAAAAAAAGATACCATTTTTTGTGTGTAAGCAAACATGCATATATATATAGATACAGAGAAATCATTTGAAAAATGTACTTTAGAGTATTACCAGTTTTGTACGGGTGATGACAGAAGTACTTTGAAAAGTATTCACCGGCTCTATAAGGTATAATTTACACATACTCATACAAGAAACATACAAAATACACGCACTTTAAGCACACAGCTTGAATTTTGACAGCGTATACACATTTGTAATCACCATCACAATCGAGACAAAACATGTGCATCTCCCCCTGGAAGTTTCTTCATGTCCCTTCTAATCAATTCCACCTCCCCCAACCTCCAGCCCCAGGCAATCTCTGATCTGCTCTTTTGCAGTACTTTGTACTGTCTTCCTTTTGCTTATCTGTGAACATGTATCTTTTTTTAATAAGAAGAAAAATATTTTAAAACTGAAAAAAAATTTAAAACTATGATAAAAAATAGAAAAGCAATGCAAAAAATGTATCCATATAAGATGAAGTCATTTCAAAATTAATTGATGTATTTCTCCCTTATAACATATGCATCAAAGGGTGGGATTTCCATTTCCGGCTTTGCTCGGAGACTCGAGACTCGAAAGGACCTCCCCCCATCCCCCCACCCACCCACACTCCCCCGTATCAGCAGCTCACCATCCCCCCACGACTCCATAGCCTCTACGGATTATGACAATCTTCTTACCCAAAGTGGAAAACAGTGAGACAGCCCCCTTTTTTCAGAAGGTTTTACATATGTGACATTCAGAGCAATTTATTGTTTAGGATAATCATTTAAATTACTCCTTTTCCTTCAATTCTGTTTGAAATGCCTCCCAGTCGTAGAGTGATAATTAAACATAGTGGAAGCTTCACACTGTCCAAACATATAAAACAAGATTGCCTTCCTTGGACATCTCTCCTGCCAAACCACTGGAAACATTCTGAGACTACAGGAAATGAAGAAAATCAGTGGCGAATGAACGAGACAGGATCCTGGGATTAGGTGAGCATGGTGCAGACCCGGGAGGCTGGTGGCTTCCCTGCCTACAAATGTGAGGAAGGAGATCCTAGACCAGATAGTGGGTACACAGAGTGCTTCCACAGAAGCCAAAACAAATGATCAAATATTGATTGAACACCTGCCTGCCTCATATCCAGATACAAAGTCTTCCTTTGTACCGAAGTACCGTGTGCACCGCAGATGATGTAGCCTAGAAACCCTGATGAGGACACACAGTTTTATTGAGCTACCATGGCCCTAAGGGGGAGAAGTCATGTACGTTGCCTGCTTACCTTGCATGAGAATGTCACATATGTTATTTTTCTTAATTTTCTCCAACACACAGATGAGGAATCGAGGCTTTGAGGATTAAAGTAAATCACCCGAGGCTGCTTGGAAAGTGGCAGAACTGGAATTTAAATCTCCAGAGCCCTGCTCTCCGGAAGGGCCTCCTGCCTGTTTGCTCTGCAAATAATGGCGGCAGAGCCCTTCAGGCGGCTTGTTAATGTTGCCCCGAAAACATTTGCAAAGAATTTTCCTGGATGTTGGGAAGGTTGATGGCTTTACTTCCTCTTCTCTGAGAGCATTTCTTTCTTCCATTCATTTCCTCCCGATTCCTCAAGTGTGAGATAAAGTAAAAAAAAAAAAAAAAAAAAAAAAGACTAGCTTTTATTTGTCTATTTGTTATTGAGAAAATGCTATCACCATGGAGAAAGGGAACGATTCAAATAAAGGGCATTCTGTGTTTCCTTTACTCTATCTACGCTCACCTGTGAGACTGATTTCTTTGTGGAATCGAGCAGTTGGTAGAAGGCACTACACCTGGAGCCTTTACTTTTCTGCAACCTCTCAGTTAATAAGATTAATTAACGTAGTTAATATTTGTTGTTGTTCTGACAGTTTAAAATGGAAAATGGGGAAATTCCTTATGTGCTAGGTACTAAGTGCTTTACATAGATTATCTTATTCCTCTTATTAACGTTCTTGTTCTTTAGTTTAGAAAGTGGCTTAGAGAGGTTAAATCATTTGTTCAAGGTCACACTGCTGGTGATTGCTCCGGATCGGCAAAGCCAGGTTTCAAGCCCAGGCTGTGTGGTTCCTGAGCTGTTACACCAGGCTCTGCTCCTTCCCAAATTCAACTGGGCTCTCAAGGGGTAGCATCCTGAATTCATTTAAATAATACTAATATAGTTAACATTTCCTTCAAAGAGCTTTGGAAAACATTGGAGGAAGAAACAACAACAAAAATCAAGCAATATTAGAAATAAGCGAGTCAAGTGCAAGGAGAAGAAAGAGAGGCCCGTTGACAGGGAAGAGGCATGCAATGGGGTTAGGGCCGGCGGGGATCTCCCATCACCGAGGCCTAAGGCAGGGACTTGTGATGATGCTCAAAGGGATTCAGCTGCGAGCCTGAGGCATTGTCATTGTTTGGCTGGTGTGTGGCTTCTCAAAGTCTTTTGTAAAGAGAAGTGTCACAAAGGGTGGGAAGAATGATACTAAGGGATGGGCTTTTAAAGTGAGTAATTGGAAAGAAATACATTCGTTTGAATGTCTAGGTGCTGGCAAGATGGATAAGAAATCACTTGAATCCCTTTATGGTGCTGTCTGTAGAGGTCTGGTCACATAAGGTTATAACTGGTCTGGATGGAGCACGAGTCTAATAAGGTCACAGCCAGATAGTCATAGAGGCTGCCTGTTTGTAATAGAGGACATCATTTCCACTTGACCATGATCAGCCAGCCACCTGCAGGACACTGGTGACAAAGGAATCTGAGCGAGAGAGTATGTGCAAATCTGTGACCATCCTTACACAGAGGCTTGTATTTATCTTGCCAGTGTTCAATGGTGGCATCTTTTATGGTACATAAGCGAATAGTTACTGAGTACCTAGCATATGTTGGGTTCCCATCATGGAAGTAACTATAGTTATTATTAATTTAGAAGTGAAATCCTGGCAGCTTTTTTTTTTTTTCCTTTTTGAAATGTCTCTCACATTCATCTTTTCCTCTTTCACTGGTTACTGTCTTGGGTCAGGACCTCTAATCTCCCATCAGGATTATTGTCAGAGCCTCCTAAAATGGAATAGAATAGAAGTAAATTGTTTGAGGGTGGAGGGGACATCATTTAGTCTAAATCAGTTCAGGCTCAGACCTTACCAGAGACTAACTTCCCTTAAATCATTGCCTTTACCATGATGTTTATCTATCTTCTCAAGAATTCTCAGGTTTTGCCCCTTGAGTTTAACTCATAGCTTGGCTTTAAGGTCCCACCTTGCACTGTGGCCTTGCCGTACGTGTCCAGTCTCATTTTTTCTCAAGTTCCTGACGTACATCCTCTCCTTTAGTCGAGCCTAACTCCTTGTGGTTCTCTCCTCAGGTCTGCCTCTGAGACTTCGCTCACGCTATTGCTTTCTCCTAGAATATCTTTCTTTGCATTCCCATTGTCTAAATTTCACCTGCCTCGAAGAGCCCTTGATGTCTACCTCTTCAGTGAATACTTCATTGGCTGTTCCAGTCTTCATGAATTACCCCTCTCTGAACCAATAGTGAAATTATCATGCATCCCACAATTTAGTGCTTAATTATAGAATTTCAGGCTTGAAAAGGACTTTAAGATCATCCAGTTCTACCTCTCAATGTGGGACTCCCCTCTACCACAGCCTTCCCAACGAGCTTTTGCTCTTATCACTCAAACACATATCTGCCAGATCTTGCCATCTATACATTCATTCATTCATTCAACTCCTATATCCTGGGCACCCAGTATTCTAGGCAGGGCACAAGGGACTGGAAATTTGACAGTGAACAGGATGCAAAAATCTACTTTCCATCATGAAGATAATGTCATATAGTGAGAAATACTAAAATGAAATAAATAAAAGGGTGTTGCATTAGAGAGCGCCTGGAGATGTTAACTTAGGGTGACCAGAAGAGACCTTTTAGAAGAAATTAGTTTAATGCCGACGGCCTTACTGATCAGAAGAGGCTAGCCATGTGCACATCGGAGAGAAAGTTTTCAGACAGCAGGAACAGCAAGTGTATGCCTTGGGAAGTGGCAGTGAATTTGGAGAGTTTGAGGCGTAGGAAGGATGGCAATAGGTGAAGTGCAGTGAGTGGGTGGGGGAAAGGAGGGAGAGTGGCTGGAGAGTGAGCCTGGGTTATGTCCTGTGGAGCTCATAGGTCATAACAAGAGGTTTGGACAACACAGCTAATATTTAATTTGAGTTATATGTGGCTCACTCTATTTTCTATTCTTTTATCCTGGCTCTGCCTCTAGATGTTATATAGAACAAATGTAGACCAGTCTCCACAGAATAGTCTTTTATATATTTCAAGATATCTATCCTGTCCCCAGTGAGCCCTTTTAGGGATAGGCATTTCCACTTCTTTCCACTGTTCCTTCTACCGTCTCAGAAGGCATACTCTTCTGGACAATTTCTTGTTCTCCTCCTCCAATCCGTGTTCCTCATAACCGTGATTATCTCGGTCACCAACACAGGATAGAGGATGTCTATTTCCTTACTCGTTCTAATTTGTTCTATTCATACATCTCAAGATTGTATTAGCTTTTTCTTTTTCTTTCTTCAGCCATTCACACTGTCTAGTCATGTTGACTTTTTGCCTAAACCCCTGGATCATTTTCAATATAATTTGCTACTAAACTGTTCTTCCCCTCAACCTACACCTCTGAGATGGCCACTGTGCAGGGTTTTTATATTCAAGGGCAGAGTCTTACATTTATCCTTACTATTTTTAGTATTCCTTGATTTAACCCATTAACCCAGCCTTTCAAGTTCCCTTGGGATGCAATTTCATCATCTGCTGGATCTGCTGTTGCACTAACCTGCTTGTCATATACTAATTTAATAGATATGTTTTCTGAATACTCACTGACGTCATTTAAAATGTTTATGGAATAGGGCTAAGGCCAGACTTAAGTATAAGATTTATAAGGGCAGAGACTGTCTGTTTTATTCATTGTTGTTCCTTTTGCTCCCCACAGAGTCCAGAACAGAGTATGTTTGATGGATTAAATTGGAAAAAGTGCTTGGGTGTGACCCCAAGAGCCTCCTTTCGAAGTGACACAAATCCACTCTTTGAGTAACGCATAAATTCACTGGACTGTACTCACATTCACCCAATGTTATTGTCTTGACTGGAAGGCTATCAGGAGCAGCATTTGTGTGTTGCTGCCCAAGGATTCTATACTATACCTCTTACAACCTTATGGTCCATGGGTCTTACAACTCTTGTCAAAAAGGCAAATGAGGCAGTCAGAGATGCCTGACTCCTAGAGAACCTAGTTGTTCATGCTCATACCTGCAGATTGTCTCGTTGATTGTTTGGTTAAGTGCTTAAAAATCTGGCCCTTTTGGGGCGCCTGGGTGGCACAGCGGTTAAGCGTCTGCCTTCGGCTCAGGGCGTGATCCCGGCGTTATGGGATTGAGCCCCACATCAGGCTCCTCCGCTATGAGCCTGCTTCTTCCTCTCCCACTCCCCCTGCTTGTGTTCCCTCTCTCTCGCTGGCTGTCTCTATCTCTGTCAAATAAATAAATAAATAAATAAATAAATAAATAAATAAATAAATAAAATCTTTAAAAAAAAAAATCTGGCCCTTTTAAGAGCCACGCAGAAACATCCTGGGGATTACATTTAAGAATACACCTACCATTCGATTTTAAGAGCCACGCAGAAACATCCTGGGGATTACATTTAAGAATACACCTACCATTCGATTTTATAAATGAAAGTGACATTTGCCTGTCTTCTGTATTTACTTAACGATCTTTGGTCTTTCAGTAGTTTTCACTGCCATTTGTTGAGCCTGGAAACTTGAATTCACGGTGGGGAGCTGCGTGCTCTCTGAAGATTGCTTTGCAGAGGCCTTGATTTAGTCCTCCCTGACCACTTTTTTCTACCTTTTTAGTTTAAATATGATTCATCTTTACTGAAAAGTCAGAAGTAAAAAAGACAAAGGTTGCTTTGTTTTTTTGGGTGGTTTTTTTTTTTTGACATGCACAAACTCCTATTAATTCCAATGTAATCTTGATTGAATGTAAGTACAAACTATTTTTTGTTAACCTTAACATTTTTTGCAACAAGTTTCATATTACAGTTTCACATAATTCTGTACATGGGTTGGTGCCATTCTTCTATTCTTCTTTGTTCAATGGGCTTTTTCTCCCATGCTTTGTCCGCACCTAAGTTACGGAAGAGCCCGTGAGAAAGCAGGCTGTGTAATTACATTGCTTTCTCCCTTTCCTCTTCATGGAGAAATCACAGAGTCAGAATTTCTTTTTGATCTTAAACGCTTGAGCTGCATTCTCTTTAAGAATCTTCTGCCATGGAATCATCCTGTTTTCTATACCTCAGTCTCAGACTTTCTAACTTGAACTACATTCAACTTTTCTTTTTCTGATAATCATCCAGAGACACTTTTCTCCTGGGGCTCCATTTCTTTCACTTCACCAGTGAACTCCTCCTTGCTTGCAAGTCTTAGGCTCAGAGTTGAAATTCCTCTGGTCATTTCACCGACTCTTTGGAAAATGAAATAGTGTATTTAGCTACAAATTGATCAAAAATTGTTTTAGCTGAATGAGACACTTAGTAAATGTCCAAATATATGAAGCTATCTTGTTCCTCTTTCTTATTCTTTCCCCACCAAATCCTTCCTATTTATTCCCTTGAAAGTACACTTACCATACCATGCTACAGTCTCCAGTGTACTTCCTTTATAACCCATATTCTGTGTTAGTATGCAAAACATCTGAGATTGTGGGACTGGGAGAATTGTGCATGACCCATCTCTTAGTTACTATTTTCTTTTTTCATTTTATTTATTTTTTTTAAAGATTTTATTTGTAAGTAACGTCTACACCTCAAGTGGGGCTTACACTTACAACTCTGAGATCAAGAGTCTCATGTTGACCCACGGAGCCAGCCAGGTGCCCCCCTCAGTTATTATTTTAATTGAAATTATTTGACACTGCCCTCCCATTGTCATCCTTGTTTCTACATGACTTAAATGAGAATTGTTTGCCTGCAAGAAATAGGTACCTACTCAAACCAACTGAAACTAAAAATGGGATACTTAAGGAAAGAATATAGCGGTGTCATAGAGGATGTGACTAGGGAGAACAGCTGGGCTCCACAAGGAGCTCATCTGACAACTGGACATTTGGAATTGGTATCTCTCTGTGCTCCTTTGAACTCAGGGTGCATTTGCACCATTCTCTAGCT
This sequence comes from Ursus americanus, assembly GCF_024610735.1. Lineage (NCBI taxonomy): Eukaryota > Metazoa > Chordata > Mammalia > Carnivora > Ursidae > Ursus > Ursus americanus. The sequence goes on along the minus strand of NC_142138.1, from coordinate 37,073,779 downwards.
TCTGCAGCTCACCATTCTGTGTCAGCAAGCGCAAGGCAGGCAATGGTGATCTTGTCTCCAGTGGACATAACCCTTCAGATCAAGTGCTTCAGCACCAAGACTCAGTTGTGGTACCCCTACCTCAAACTCTTTTCTGAATTGTATTGCCTTGGAATGCAATATGGCTTATTTTCTTTTGTGTCACAAGCATTTGGAGCTGGAGAGGAAAGTGTCATGTGATATAGACTGGGGAAAAGAGCTTTTCTAAGTAGCTCACACCTAAGAAGGGTGTGAGGGCACAGCTGAAATGATTTGGAATCTCCGTGTTAGAATTGCCATCTTCAATCCTAATTACTGCCATAGGTTAATTTCTGTTTTTAATTTCCTTCCTCGGCAATTACATCAAGTAGTTTCCGGCCAAACACAATCTTATACTTCTTTGTAAAGTACACTTCCATCTTAGACGTGAGTCTTTAATTCCAGTATTTTAAACCATGGTTTAGAACTTAAACTTCATTCATTGATATCTCCCATATCCTTCGCTTCCTCCCAGAGGGAATCAATGTAAACATCCCCTATAATCTCAAAGTTTCAGTTTCCTTCCAGTGATGTTATTATCCTAAAGATACACCCCAGTGTCCCTATAGGAATCAGCATGATGGGTAATGGGTTTGGGCATATGCTTGAGAAAGATAACAATACTAGTTTCTTTGGTCTGCTGTGGCTACTCCTAAGCTTCATCACAGGGAACTACAACACCAAGGTATATTCCTTCCTCCCAAGGTCAGTATTTGATTTCCTTGAACTACCGGGGCTGTTCAATTCCTTTCCAGCGTTTTCCTTCCTCAAGGAGGGTCTAAGATCTGCCCTTCTCCCCTTCACTGGGAAGCACATCCTTAACGTGCATTGCCAGTAGGCCAGCATCTTCTTTTCCTTCTCTCTGTCACAGTCTTATACTCTTTATCGTATGGATTCTGATTTTTTAAAAGATTTTATTTATTCACAGAGAGAAAGACAGCCAGCGAGAGAGGGAACACAAGCAGGGGGAGTGGGAGAGGGAGAAGCAGGCTCCAAGCAGAGCAGGGAGCCCGATGCAGGGCTCGATCCCAGGACCCTAGGATCACGCCCTGAGCCTAAGGCAGACGCTTAACGACTGAGCCACCCAGGCGCCCCTATGGATTCTGATTTGATTCTACTCTCTCTCAGATTCTTCTGTTGAGCTTGAGATAAAACCATTTTTCTAGAAGGTCTGTATTTACCTTTTGGGGGAAACCTCACACCTACTGTATGTATTTTTAGTCCAATAAAATTTCTTCTTCAATTGACCTTTGCTTTCTCTTTTTCCTTTTCATTCATTCCTATTGGATCAAGTTCTGACCCTCTTCACCTTTAAAGTCAGAATCTTGTACTTTTTAGTTTTTCTTTTAATCCTATTTTATTGGAATTATTTATGCTCAGATGCTCTCTGTGAGGATAAAACATATTTTTCAAACCTTTTCAAACATTCAAGCATGCAAGTAAGCTAGCTAGTATTCAACATCCCCTTAGCTTATCTTTGCTTCTGACAGGAAGACAAACTTAACTTTTTCTCTGCTTTTCATTGAACAGGTGCCATTCTGTCCATGAGTTTTGGTTGGCGTTAAGATACCATATATATATTATCCTATATTGCATCCTTTTCTCTTGTTGTCTCTTGGAATAGAAGTAAAGAGCATTGCCTTAGAGGTCAGATGACCTCTATAATATTGGGGAAGTTACTGAAGCTTTGTAGGTTTCAGTTTCTTTGTCAGTAAAAAATGGAGATATAATAATTCACACTGCATAGCGTCATTATGAAGATCAAATTAGGAAATATGGGTGGACTGTTTACTACATAGTAAATGCTCAATTAGTGCTGGCTTTGGTTATTGTTGTGATTACTTGTTAGATTGTAATTTTCTTGAAATTGGGACCCATATTTCAAATTTTATTAGGCAACTCGTACTTAATGCAAATGTATAACTGTTTATTTATATCATAGTTATATTTGCTTGTTTTACTTCTTTCTCTTAATCTGACTTAAAATTTTTTTTGAAAAATATTACTCATTTCAAAGCTTTCTTTTGTCTCTTCTAACTTAGTAGGTGGATTCATATTCAAATTCTACCATTATTTTTAAGTGTCAACTCTGTTAGGCTCTGCGCTAGGTGCTTAAACATATCTAGGCATTATTTCCATTTCATAGATGAGAAAACCAAACCTCAGAGAGTTCAAGTGAACGGCCTAAGATTGTAAGATTAGTAAGGAGCAGCTGCAAGGATAATAAATAAGACTTAACCATAAACCAGTGAAAAGAACTCCAAGAAGAATATGACTAAGTGGTATGAGATACAGAGCGAGATTTTTTTCCCTTCAACAGGGGATGAGGAGAAGAGTCAGGAAAATCTTTGTGAAGGAGTTGAAATTAATCTAGGAGATATTCAGTCCATCTATGAACAATTGAGAATATTTTTTTCTTCCACTCCACCCATTCTCACTTTAGTTATGTATAATAATTTGTATTTATGACATATAAATGCAAAGATAAATTGCCACTAGGTGGAGGATAAAATGGTAAGCATGGTAGAAAAGCATTTTATTTGATCATATGTGGACTACAACTGCATTCACAGGCTTTTAATATATAAAGAATGGATCTGATGAAGACCCATCGTCAGCACTGAAAATGATAGCACATATGTCCTTTCACCAAGTTTAGTTACAGTGCTCATAATACAAAACCAGTCCTTGAAATGCATGGTAAATATGTTGATTCTGGGTACAAATGAATCCTCCACTTCTGAGAGTTTGGTATGGGCTGCGATTTAGGTCTCCAATACAGGTCCAGCTATTTTTGGTTCTCTTTTGGGAAACACACCATTTGGCATGATCCTGGTAAGAACTGAAATAAGACTGTCCAGATAGCTTAATTGCTTTGACATTGTAGACATGGTAAGGAAGGGAGCAGTTTGAAGGAAGCTCTTGTCTCTTTCGCTGCCAGGTTTCTGTTAGCAAGTGCGTCTTCAAATGTTGAGCCATCCAGGCTGCAAAGATGTCTAGAGTTTACAGGGAGATAGTGAGGTTAGTATTTACACTTAGATAAGTCCCTGAAAATATCCTCAGCAATGGAAATCATCATTCACCCCTGATACGTGGATGTCATACGCACAATAATAACAACATAATTGAGATAGTGGACGGGAGAACATTTTGTAAGTGCTAAAGTGATATGCAAATAAAAGTTATTATTGTTAGTACTAAGATGACATTGGTGTTTAAAAATGTCTTCTGTTCTACACCAACAAGAAAGCAACATATGTTTTTGTCCTGAAAAGATCTTCGGAAAGAATGAAACTAGAGAAGTATCCAGGGGCTGGCTTCTAGGGATCTTTGCAAATCATGCCAAAATGTTTGGATTTTCCTGAAATCAATGGGGCAATTTTTTTTTTTTTTTTTTTTTTTTAGAGAGAGAGAAAGAGAGAGAGAGTGAGCAGAGGGGAGGCAGAGAGAGAGAATCTTAAGCAGATTCCCCACTGAGTGCAGAGCCCAATGCAGGGCTCACTAGATCCCATGACCCTGAGATCATGACCTGAGCTGAAATCAAGTCAGACCCAACCAACTGAGCCACCCAGGTGCCCCTCAATGGGGGAGTTTTTAAAGAACTGTTAATGGAGAATTAACGGAAACTGATTTATGATCATAAACATCACTCGAGAGGCAATGTGGAGGATGAACTGAGAAAGATACATTAGATTGGAGATAGGGAAAACATCAGACTGTCACAATAACTGTGATAATACACAGGTGTGGACTGTGGAAATGGCAGAAAGTTAGAACTGATTGAATTTGATGACTTGATAGAGGGGTAAAGAAAAAGGAGGAGTCTAGAGTCTCCAGTTGACTATGCAGAATACAGAAAAAGAGTAGATTTGTGGGGGCTAATGATGAGTTTGGCCTGTTGAATTTGGTGTGGCTATGCCACCTCTAAGTAGAAATGTCCCGGCCACTGTTGAATACAGCTGTTAGCCCAGAGGTCTGGGATGTAGATCTAGTCTTGGGAATCACCTGAAGGCTTGTTGGAAGTGCTGGAGTGAGTATGTAGAGTGAGATAAGGAAGGGTAGAGGAGCACGTGGCAACTCAGTCACCTAAGGAGCAGGCTGAGGAAGAGGACCTGGCAGAAGAGACTTAAGAGGAGTGGGAAGAAGACCAAGAGACTGTACATTCCCAAAAATCAGGGAGGGGGAGTGTTTCAAGAAGGAAAGGGTTTTAATAGTGCCAAAATCTGCAGAGGCTATTTCAGTCCTGCTAATTTTTGGATCTCTATCTGGTGCCTAACTCAGGGCTTGGCAGGTGGTAGGCATTCGGTCAGTTTTATCTAATATAAAACGAAGCAAGCAAGCAAGCAAGGAGGGAAGACAGTGAGGTCAACTCAGAGAGTCACTGGTGACTGGGGAGAGATTGCAGTGTCTACAGACAGAGGCTCAAGACTGCGGTGAAGGAGCGCTGAGCAAGTGAAGGCTCTGAAGTCTTTCAAAAAGAAATTTGGAGGAGAAGAAAAAAAAAACAGAGATATAGGAGATCTAGAACTGAGGGAGGGTTTTTAGGAATGTTTGTGTGTTAAGGGGACAGAGCTTAGAGAGTGGGTCTGTTGACGTACAAGAAGGAGAACAGATCAAGTGGATGAATCAAGGTATTCTGAGGTTCCAAAGCACAAGGGGGTGCACTGCTTCTGTTGGGATGAGGGAAAACTTGTGAAAAGGAATGGAAACAGATAAGACTCTTGAGAGTTGGGGTGTGCGTGTGTGCGCGCGCGCGTGTGTGTGTGTGTTAGCTGTTTTTAAAAATTGAGGTACAGCTGGCACACAATGTTACATTAGTTTCAGGTATAAAACATAGTGATTAGACAACTGTACCTTATGCTATGCTGACCACAGCGGAGCTACCATCTGTCACCAGACAACGCCATTATTATGCCATTGACTATATTCCCTAGGCTGCTCCTTCATTCCTGTGACCTATTCATTCCATACCTGGAAGCCTGTGCCTCCCACTCCCCTTCACTCATTTTGCCCATCCTTTGCCCTACCCACTTCCCTCTGAGAATCATCAGTTTGTTCTATGTATTTATGGGTCCATTTCTGCTTTTTGGGGGGAGGGTTGTTTGTTCATTTGTTTTGTTTTTAAAATTCCACATATAAGAGAAATCATCGTCTTCCTCTGACTTATTTCACTTAGTATGATACCCTCTAGGTCCATCCATTTTGCCACAAATGGTAAGATCTTATTCTTTTTATAGCTGGGTAATATTCCATTGTGTATATATACCACATCTTCTTTACTCACTCATCTATTGATGAACACTTGAGTTACTTCCATAACTTAGTTACTGTAAATAACGCTGCAATAAACATAGGGCTGCCTATATCTTTCTGAATTAGTGTTTTCGTTTTCGTTGGGTAAATACCCCATAGTGGAATTATAAGATCATGTGATATTTCTATCTTTAATTTTTTGGGGAACCTTCATACTGTTTTGAGTGGAGTTTGCCCTTGAAGTGTTTTCTCCTTGGTGATCTCTGTTCTATGAAGGAAAAATCCAGGCTGGGAATGAGGCGCCAGGGTAACGTAAAGGACTTTAGAGTAAAGAAGGCTTAAAATAACTGCTTAGGGAATGGAAAAAGAAGGGGACAGCTGTGGTCCTGTGCCCAAAGAGGCTGGAGTTTTCACTGGTCCCTGGCTGGCTGATTGTGAGATACTTTGGCGATTGAACTGATCCAACTTCTCTTTTCCCTTTCCTTCCTTTTCCTCCCTTTCTTCTACTTCCCTACCCCTGCATAATGAGAATATTTCCGCTATACAATCCAAAGTGAGTCCAACAGCTGAGTTACATATGGTTGGATCATGATCTTTCATACCATCAAGGAAAGAATCAGACTTTGCAAAATGGAGGAATTTTTGGCCCCGGGCTGACTGAAGTGTGGTGAGGTGCCGGTGAGGGATCTTTGAAGAGCTGGACCCGGTGCACAGCTGGGGCATGTGAACGAGCTCCTGGTGAAAGATGGCTGGGATGGAACAGCTATAAATGTTTGGATTATAGACCAAGAGCTGAGAATCTGAATCAAGAAACAGAAAGAAAAGTTGAGAATTAAGACACAGATGGACATGCTTTTTGATATTACAGATCTTGTTGTGAATTAAAAAATAAAACAAAACAGAACACAAAAACAAGAGTATTCCCTTCTTTAAGCCAATAGCTTTCAGATCACTCTTGGTTAAAAGAGTTGACACCTACTGAGTACTTTCTACTTTCCAGGCATTGTTCTATGGCTTTTACATGGGTGTACTAATTCAATCCTAACAACAACCATATTATTAAGTAAGTTCTTTTATCATTATCTTCATTTCACAGATGAATTAATGGAGGATTTATGTCGTATGCACAGGGTTATAAAGCTTGTAACTGATGGAGTTCATATTCAAACCCAGGCAGTCTGGCATTGGAGGCCATATGTTTCTTTCACACTTATGAACATATAGCAAAGTAGAGAACTCCCATGTACTGAACACCCAGCTTAAAGAATGATCAGCTCATCAGCATGCACACCTAATCTCTATGCTATTCATCTCCATAATCATTACTGGAACTCGGTTAGTTAAACCAGGGCTTAACGTGGGTGACAGCCTCAGTAATCCTTGCCATAAGGTGAAATTTGATGGAAAATATGTTCTAAAGTGCCCTATACTTAGAGGTAAATCACTCTTTACTACAATTTAGCAGCCTCCTCGGTAAAAAGAGATTGGTAAAACAGCGTTCCTACTTCTCCTTCTCCCCCACCATAGTTTTCCAAATCCAAGTATTTTTGGCCACTTGAGCTTGGGATCTTAAAGGAAGATCATGTGGCTTGGAGCTGTCAAGCTGGTGGCCTGCAGGCAACATGTATTCTGCACAATTATTTTTTAAAATAAGATTAAGACCATACTCTCTTTCTGACTCTCTCTCATCCTCCCATCCCTAGATTTCTAATTCCTCTCGAAAACTATGGAGATCTGTAACCAATTAGGTCTGCTTTCCTGCACAGCCATATGGCAGAGCTGAGGCTTTTGAGGGGAGAATCAACACCCCAGTTCCTTATTGTCCCTACTGCCCACGCTTTGTTACTTGTCTGTTTCACCCACTTTTGTTACCTGCCTGGCCACTGCAGACATTTGAAAATACTACCCCTGATCAATTTCAAAGACTTCATTGGTGGATCAGGAAACAAAAGTCTAGGAAGTGAACCTGCTCAAGGTCTCACCAAGGCAATGCCAATATTAGAATCTAATAGAATCTAGGTATCAGAGTGTTAATGAATAGAGCAATAGATGAAGTAATACATTTATGAATGCATTTCCGAATCCTTCCTTTAACATTGCTCTCTCTTTTTTAACACACTCTAGTGTTACCTATTGCTCCATACTGGTTGTACTTAAAAGTTATGCAGATGCCAGTTTGTCCATGTCTTCTTCCTGTGGGCGGGTAATCATAGCCTTCTTCAGGAGCTGGAGGAAACCGGGGAACAGAATGAATCAGCCAGAACCCCTGGACTCTGTTCCACAGCAGTAAGCCTGCCCAAAATACAGTTCATACAGATACATTAGAAAAACAAATCTCCATCCAACAATAGCGTTCAAAGCTGCAGCACTGAAGCCCATTTATATTTCAGGCCAATGTTTTATTCCATGAATAATCACAAAGATTATGCTTGTTTTTCAAAGATTTCAAAACCAATTCGGGCACACATCACATTGCCCCACTACTGATCGTAAGCCACCAAAAAGAGAGCCAGGGCAGCCGCCCTGTGAAGAGTTAAGAGGAATTTCATGTTATAACCTAGGGAGAATTTGTTTTGGCAGAATGCAAATTTGCTAAATTGGAATTTGACCTTGTTAAACTATACAGTCACCTGGCAAACTTCAGATAATGAGTCTCTTTACTGCTAAGTAGCTAAGCTATTTTCAAAGGCTGGCTAAAAAAGAGTTGAAAGAGACAAATAACTAATGGAGAAATGTACCTGTGGTAATTTGTTGTAAGAAACCGATGCTCGCTTATGTGTAGAAGACTAGTCAATCCCACAAGCCCGGCAACAAGAGGCAAAGAGAATTAAAAGAGAAGCCATGCCAAAACAGCCCAGTTAATTGTGTTTGGTGAAGATTTCTAGAGCAAAATAGCATGAAAACCGGAAAGGAAGGAAACAGAAAGATTTTCATCATCTTGTGACATGGCAAAATGAATCCTATCCAACAGGCATCTGTGACTATCTCTGTGTTTATAAATAAATTGGGATAGTTTGGGTATGCTGACTAGACTTTCCAGTTTGCATATGACCATGCAAATATGAAGCTATTCATGTTTGTCTTATTGTTAGAGTGGGAACCAAATGCCTGCCAGTTATTTCTTTTGCAAAGAACACACTTTAAGAAAGAACACTCTTGGTCTTTCAGTGGATATAGAATCATTCCCTGTGTCCAGGCGGAAAATGTCCAAAGTCCTGTTGCCTAACAGAGCTGGATGACCTTTAGGGGCTCTCTTCTGCCCAGATGAGTGTGCTCTTTGCCTGAAATCCTAACCCTCTGGTACTAATGCCACAGGGTGTCAAGCACCTGTTGACAAAGAGAACTCCCCCTCTGGACATGGGGTCCCATTCCCTTTCCAGTCTTTTTCCCAAACCCTTTCGGCAACTAACAGGGTGGAGTGAGAATGGTAGTTGAGGGTTGTTGGAGGAGAGGTTGGAGAATGTGGTGTATTATAAAAATTGCCGCATTCCATGCTAATGGGGCCATCAGGAGGGCAACTTGGCTAAATCAAAAGCTTTCAATGCTCATGACATTTGACAGCCATTACAAATTATATTCTTAATCAGAGGTTGCAAAGTGGCATCCTACTGGCCAAATCTAGCCTGCAGATACATATTATTATGCTCGCAGAGTATTTTTGAAATTTTGAGTTTATTGCCAACATTTAAACACTGGGGAAATTTTCCACAAATACTAAGTTTCAACATCTGAAAAAATGCATCCCTAAAAGGCAGTCTGAGTACTCTCTGTCCCTTTTGACAAACTATGCAGCCCCCAGTTCTTCAGTGACCTGCTGGCTCAGCCCACCTGGCTTGCTGACATCCGTTTGCTTGCCCCTGAAGGCATTTGAGTTTGGGACCTTCTGAAAAATACTTGTTGCCATGGGAAATTATTCATGATGTATTAAGTTGAAAAGTGGTTGAAAATAGTCATTACAATAGTTTTATAAAAATGTTTAAAAATACAAAGAAAAAGTAAGTAGAAAGTATTAATGTGATTATCTAAAGGGTTTTAGGATTACAGATTTTTTTGTTGGCTGGCATTTTGAATTTTTAAGTAATATATAATGGGGTAGCCTGGTGATGGGTATTAAGGAGGACACATGTTGTAATGAGCACTGGGTGTTATAGACAAATAATGAATCATGGAACACTACATCAAAAACTAATGATGTACTGTATGGTGACTAACATAACATAATAAAAATAATATATATGCATATATATAGCTTATAAATAGAAAAATAAAATGTCCTATAAAAATTATTGTAATATATGTAACAAAATTACCATAATATAAAAAAATCTATTTAAAAATACTTTTCAAAAGTGTTTATTTCAAAAGGAACTGTACACTAAAGTAGAGTGAATTTTATTCTATGTAAATTATACCCCAATGAACATGACTGAAATGTGTGCGGACACACACATACGCACACACACAACACACACACACACACACATAGACTGGCTGGTATTCCCAGTAGTCAGTACTTGGATTTCTGCTATAAAGCATGTATTTTTATTTTTTTAAGAGATTGGTCATGATTCCAGGAAGGGTTTTTTTTTAATTTTATTTATTTATTTATTTATTTAAGATTTTATTTATTTATTTGACAGAGAGAGAGACAGCCAGAGAGAGAGGGAACACAAGTAGGGGGAGTGGGAGAGGAAAAAGCAGGCCTCCAGCAGAGGAGCCCGATGTGGGGCTCAATCCCAGAGCACCGGGATCACGCCCTGAGTCAAAGGCAGACACTTAATGACTGAGCCACCCAGGCGCCCCTAAAGCATGTATTTTAATTTTTTTTATTTTATTTTATTTTATTTTTAAAGATTTTATTTATTTATGTGACAGAGAGACAGCCAGCGAGAGAGGGAACACAGCAGGCGAGTGAGAGAGGAAGAAGCAGGCTCCTAGCTGAGGAGCCCGATGTGGGACTCGATCCCGGAACGCCGGGATCACGCCCTGAGCCGAAGGCAGACGCTTTAACGACTGCGCTACCCAGGCGCCCCTAAAGCATGTATTTTTAAATGTTAAGAAATAAAATGGAATTTGTGAAAGGAGAGTTCCAAGTCAAGTGATATAATTATAACCTATGATATAGAAATCATAATTTTGATAACTCAAAATAAACCATTAAAAAGAAAAGCTATCTTTTTTAGTGTGTGACATAAGTATATTCAAGATAGAACATTTTAGAGGATGTTGATTTCCAGTAGGAAAGAGAAACCAACAGCTTTCGTCATACCTTTAGTGTGTCCATACTTTCTGCTGTAATTCGCAGATGTAGGGGCCCCATCATTGTATAGCAGATAGGCTGTGTTGTTATTCTGCACAAACACATTAGGGTTATAATGGTGTAAATCTCACACTCGTAAATGCTTACAACATTCCTACCCCGCCTGCAATACAGAGCTTTCATTAGAACACATGAGAAGGCATCCATTCTCCTAATAGGCAGCTTCCCCATCGTTACGGATTTTGTGACACGCAAGACAGGGAACAGGAAGTCCCATTCTCAACCATGCATGGCTTCGTCTTATGGGACCCAGACCCTCTGCGTCGTGATGTGCGTGCGAGGGCAATATTCCTATTTCTCTTGGTTGTTTTGGACCCGCGTTTCTCATTTGGCAACCGGTGTATAATAAAGGAGTACTTAAATATTTGTTCAGGAAATGAAGTCGGAACAACCAGCCAAGGATTACACCTGGGTTTTTTCCACTGATATTAGAGGCACGATGCGGAACTGGCGGTCAGGGTCTGGGCTCCTCCGCTTACGTTGTGCTTCACTGCTTGGTCATAGTTTTGTGTTCAATCAGGATTCCTCACTCCGCTCCCACTACTTCCCCGGAGGGGAGGATTTTCCTTCAATCCATTTCTCAGTGTCACTTCACCTTTCTTGCCTGATATTTTCCTGCTTAGAAAAAGTGGTGAAACTGAATGTGTGGTATTGGATTTCCTCTGGTAAGGCAAAATAGGAGTAAATTTTCTAAACAGTTGGCCAAATCTCTGAGTAAAAACGAAGCTATTATTTTGGCGGTATCTCTTATGTCATGTTTTGGAAACATCCTTATATTTGTTCTGTGTGGTTCCATTTCATTTGTGTCATGATGCAGCGATTCTTATTGAAGCCAGTAACATTGATATTAAAAAAAGTCTTGGGGACATAATTAAAAGCAAGAAAGGACAACACAGCTGCTTAAAAAAAAAGGCTCCTCCTTTTCTCTCAGAAAAAAAGTCAATAACTGAGTCCCTTACAATTGCTTCGTTATTTGACATAATCTAAAAACTTTTTTTTGAATTCACCATATAGTCTGTGAACATTCCTGGCTACTATATTTAGGAATATCCAGGAAATGCACCTGTCTTCTTACCCTCACTTTCCACAATTGACCATAGCTACTGTTGGTGTTGATAGCCTCTGCTGGAGAACTCGGACAGGGATTGAATGAACTGGCATTGAATGTGGTCATGAAGCCATTGTGTGCCTTTGGCGTGCAATGTGAAGGGGCTCTGGGAAGATTCCATGAAGAACTTTATTCTTTTAATAGATGAAGTTTATTATTCTAACCAGGAGGGTAACAGCTAAAGTTAAATGCGATGTAGCCCTAAGTGAAGAGAGGCTCTCTGATAAAGGGGAAAGACCGTGGACGTACAAGTAGGTAAGCCTACACATGTGCCTCCGGACCGTTTCATTTCTTTAACACATAGGCTGGGTATTATTTTGGCTGCTGGAAGTTGGATAAGACTAGTACAATCTCTGCCCCTAGTCTAGCAGGGAATGTAGACAGAAAAGTACAGGTAACTACAATATAGTTTGATAAGTGTTACTATGAATGTGTGTGGAAGGTTCTTATTGACAAAGGCAGAAGAAGGGAAACAATTCCAAATGTAACTGAGATACTGGCCTAGGTCATCTTGACAACTGAGATTTAAAACCAGTTGGTCTGATCTTGCATTCCGCTTTCCGTTAGAATTCCAGATCGAGAGGTGGGGGAGCTATGTTTCACCATCACTTCTGGCACAGAATTCCAGCTTCCAAAGAACACCCCATCTCCCTTGGATGTCACCCACTATCGTTGCTCTTCTTCTTCTGGCTCTATGCCAATCAGACTTGGAAATCAGCCCCTTTACTGTCATTTTCTTTCCAGAATCCAGCACTCAAGACCTTGTGTGTGAGCAGGTTTTACTGAGGGTACGAAACACTGAATGGTTTTACATCACCGCACGGACTTGCTCCCAGTCCCCCCCTGTGTTTCTTACGCTTTCTTATTCCTAGCACTCATCTACTCTGTTTTATTTTGCAGAGCAGTTTAGCTCTCTTGCCCTCTTGGGCTCTGGGGCTAGTCTTGTGCCTCCAAAGATCATTAGTATACTCTGCCAAAGGAAGAACCATCTGCTCCAACTGAGGTAAATGACAGAGACTCTACCATGTTGCTCTCTCCTTTCTCTCCCCAGTGGGGAAGGGAAGAATGGAAGTGTTGATTTTCTCACTGATGGGTTATGCCCCTGGCCTCCATCTCCAACCTTGGAAAGCAGGCATTTTGGACTTTACATAATAATCTAGTAATTTAAAACAGGGTTGCTGCTGGGATTAAATAAATTGAAAAAGCACCTAGAATAGCACTTGGTGCACCTTACAAATAAATTCTTACTTTGTCATTTGGCTCTGAAGGCTGGTCTTAATGGCAGGTGAATAAAGTGCATATTAGCACACATAAGGACAACACTCTGCGCATTTTGAGTAATACTCACATATACATGTACCGTAGTGCTAGGGTCTGACACAGTATTGTGGGGATTAAATTTATTGACCTATGGAAAGGCCCAGCACACTCTAAGTGCTGAATCATTTATACACATCGACTTCTCTATAAGTGAGTGTTAGGAATGCATACATGTGTGTAACCGCATATTATTGTTTGATTTTACTTGTCGCCCCTGGTTGGAAAGCTGTATCTTGTCACCGAACAGCAGATGGTGCCTGGAACATTGGGAGACTGCCCACAGTGAGCCAGCAGCCTACTTACCTGTGTCTCTTTGGCTGGTTAGCTCATTGCCTGATCAAGTCCAGATAGCAGTTTTAGTCTCCATTCGGGCAAGTTAGGTCTGGGCCTTGCACTAGAGCCCTAACTCTCAACCTGCTATTTGGAAAATGATAAATTAAAAGGAAGACCACATGGAAACCTTTATGTGGGCCAGCACCACTCATCCCCACCATAGCACAAGCAATCCATCGCTCATGGTGTATTGTCTGCAGGTCTAGATTGCATTGTAACAGGAGGGGGCTCCTTTCTATTTCTGTCAGAGGGATAAGATAGCAAGTACTGAGTGAATTGGCAGAGTATGGCAGCCAGAAGGCTTCCATATGTAATTAGTTCACACCTTACCCAGTGATACTATTGGATATAGTGCTGAATGTGCCAATAATTTGGCATTGCTGTAGAGTCTGATGACATATTCCTTAAGGTCCTAGATTGATTCAGATTCTTGCTGGCTTGCTTCAAGTTGCTAGGATTGGGGGTTTGGTAGGTTAGCTGTTAAAATCTCTTGGAAGCTTTAGATTCTGTTTGATGCACTTTGTATGACCCAGACGAGTGATTAACCATAGCTTACCTTGGAGGCAGATGCTTCATATAGCTGTTGTAACGTCCTTCCCAACACACTCTCGGTGGTATTCATGAGTTGCTTACTCCTCCTCCAGCTTCTGGTTGTAGAGTCTAGGTATAGGTACTCTAACCCAGTCTGCTTGCTTTCCTCGTCTTGCCTCTTAGGTAACTTATAAAAGGTAAACCTAACAAAGGAAATAATTACAAATTACTAACATTTACTGCTCTCCTGGTGTTAAGCTCCTAAACAAATTATTTTACTTGTGTTTCCTAAGTCCAAGGAAAGGGATTTGCTCCAGCTTTCTGCCTCTATTCTCACCCTTAGCTTTGCTCCTTCCCAGAGAGGGAATGTGAGTCTGACTGGACATGTCTGGAGACAGTAACCGGCCTGGCGGGGAGGGTCCCGGCAGTGGAAGCCCATGTACGCATTGTACACGTTGACTGTGGCTCTCTTCTGTCTCCACAGTCCATATGGCTGCACTGGGGAGAGGCCAAAGCCCAGGGCTGGACGGCAAAGGCCTTGGATGTGTTTTTCTCTTCTGCCCCAAGTGTTTGGCGTGCTCATCTCTCTGTAGCTGGCTGGCTGGGTCTGAGATTTGGGTCTGGCATGCAGAGTAGATGGTGTCTCCCTTGAGCCTGTGGCCTAGGCCACATTCTTCAGCTGTTTATCAGACCGCCCTGCATTGAGGATTCAGGGCTAAGACCAGCCAATCAAGTAAGCATTTTGCCTTCTTTACTATTATCTCCTGTTTGTATATCTTCTTCGGGTACCTCACAGGGAGGGGAGGTGGTTGGATCATGCAGCCCAGGGCTTCTCAATGTGCTGTGCTCACATTTCAGGCCAGATCATGCTTTGCTGAGGGGGCTGTCCTGGGCATCGCGGCCTCCCTGGCCTCTACCTGTTAGATGATAGTAGTACTCCTTAGCTGTGCCAATCCAAAATGTTTCCAGACAATGTTGAAAGTCCTCAGAGGGCAAAGACACCCGGGGCTAGCCAAATACTCTCTAACAGCAAAAATCCCACAATGAACTGTCAGATACTCACAATGAAGCAAACATTCTAATGCATTCACGATTGCCACATGCCAGGGTCTCACACTGCCCGTAAAAGCTTCACATTCTACGCTTGCTTCTATTTACATGAGCTCCTTCCTGCCCTGCGCATGCGTTCTTACTCTCAGGGCAGGGTCCTCACCCGTGGCAGGGAACATGAGATTATTCTTTGGTGCTGGCCTGAGGTTCCTCTGCCCTTTGACAGTGAGTTGTAGCAGCTCGAGGCTGCCTCCCTGTCCGCTCGGCTCAGCGTTCTCTCTGACGGGTATTGCTAAGAAAGATGTCCTCTCAGTTGTGGCAAAAACACATTCCATGCGTCAATCCCACCGTGGTGGCCCACCACCGAAAGCTGGAGCACTATCAGTGTCACGACGTGCCGACGTGCCGGATGAGAATTCGCGCTTTTAAACCTTTTTCTTGGGTAACTGTTTCAGTTATATTCTGAAGACTTCTGAATCTGTCTGTAGCCCACACTCTATGCTGAGGTCCAGAGAAGCCGAAATGCATACATGTCCCAGAGACCTCCAGCTCCTCTGTTTGAAACCAAGTTTATAATATTTTGCTCCAACTCTGCTCTTCTCTGCAGCTAGGGAACACAGCCGAAGGGTCAGAGACGCCAGCAATCCGGAACTCTTTCTTAACTCCTCCCTCTCTCCTATGACCCTCAGCCCATTTGTGAGCAAGTGTTCTCAGAGTGTTCCTTCCTCTCTAATTTGACTGCCATTTCTTTAACACGGGTCCACACATCATGTCACCCGTAATGCGAGTCCTGTTAGTCTCCATGACTCTAGACGGGTCTCCATGCAGCTCCCTTCACAGTACCGCCAGTGCGCTTTCTCAGATATGAGCCTCACCACATCACATCCCTGCTTGAAGGTCTTTAGTAGCTCCCTTTGAGGGTCGAGTGTGGACTCTGCAGTCCAGCACAGGAAGCCCTTCATGACCTGGCTGTCGCCTCCCATTGAGCTTCCCTCCTGCCATCTCCCCACGTTCTCTTAAAGCACCAGCAACACTGAACTGCTTCCGTGCCCTCTCTGTGGCTTTTTGCCTTTTTGCCCCTGTACCTCCTCACTGCTCCCTCATGGGCCTGAGATGCCCTTGCAGCTCCCTGGCTTTTCTAACCAGCTTAGCTCAAAACAGGGGCGCCTGGGTAGCACAGTAGGTTAAGTGTCTGCCTTCAGCTCAGGGTATGATCCCAGGGTCCTGGGATCGAGTCCCACGTTGGGCTTCCTGTTCCATGGGGAGACTGCTTCTCCCTCTGCCTCCCCCCTCATGAGTAAATAGAGAAGATCTTTTTTAAAAAAGACAACTTAGCTCAAAACTACTTCCTCAGAGAAGTTTTTTGGGCTCTATGCTCCCCAATGTCCCCATCAATGCCCTCACCCCATAACTGATCTCCTGGAGGGCAAGAACCATGTTTCGTTCATATCTGTATTTTCAAAACTCAGCACAGGGCCTGGCATGAGCTCAGTTACTGTTTGCTTAGAGACTGAATGAGTGTATCTATGTTCTGTGGCCTGAAGCTCACACAAAGCTTGATGCCAACCAAACACCTTAATTAAAGAGTGAAAAGGTGATCAAAGCTTTACAAGAATCCATGACGCTGTGTTTAGTCTTGCTGACATTGTGAAGGAGGCCAGGGACCTAGCACCCACTCCAACAGCTGCCTTGTGCTGCCTAATAAACAGGGTTAACCCAACAGTTCGATCAAGCCCTCTTTCTCATTCTCGTAAGGGGAAGAGCAAGCTCGCACGTCAGGAGAAAAGTAATCTGCCTTCTCTCCTTTGTCAGTCTCTGAAAGGATGCTGGAAGGATTCTGTTAGGAAAGGCACAATGCAATGAAAGGAAACTGCCAACTGAGAGAGGCTGTCAGTTCTCCCCACCTCTGTGGCCACCAGCCTTGCCCCTCTGGGACTAGCGAATCAGGCTCACGAGGAGCTGCTCAGCTCTTCCTCGGGGGGATGCTCCCCCACTCAGGAGGCTGCCCCTATTTGGCTATTTGGCTCATTTACACACTTTAATTTCCTCTCTTTTTAAAAGGGAGAGGCAGGGTGGAAGACTCCTTTGGAACTTTAGAGTGAGCCACTTGGCCCCAGATCCTCTGGCTTTCTACCTGCAGGCATCAATCCTCGCATTTCATTCACGTACCAATCCACAGCTTCGCCTTCTTCATTCCTGCACGATATTGTTGTTGCCTCCAGGACTGCAAAGAGGCCAAAGAAGAGCAAAGCAAGGGCTGTTCTCAGAGGTCTTGCTGTCATTTTGTATCTGCCACCTTTACGCCATGCCGCAGCGGGAAACTGGCCCCCGAGACTGAGGACTCTGAGTCTCGGGTCTGTCTCAGGCTGCAAGGGCGCTGACGCTGGATTCCATTTACCTCTGCCGTTCGCTGTCCGGGCATTTTCAGAACGGGGTAAACCTCATGTGATTGTGTGCTTCTGTCACAACATGCCAGCGTGACTCCGGGTGCTTTTGTGCTCAATTGTTGACTGGCTTGCAAAGTCATCAAAAGTTCTGGAGAGAAAAAAAGGGATATATAGTAAACTCTTTGGAGTGAACATCATGTGGCAGGACGTTCGGTGGGCAGGGGAACCCCATGTTGATCAGTAGATGTTGAATTAAATATATTTCGTGTTTTCTCCCTCATGACGGTCCAGGAGTGCAAGCAAATGCTTGGCGTTCACACATTAAGCAGAAATGACAAAACCTAATGTCTTAGTAATAGAATCTATCACTCCTAATACTCTCATTCTTCGGTAAACATTTCCTAAAGTGTACTTCAAAGGGTTGCCTCAAAGTCAGAGCAAATCTAATTGTATTTTACCAAAGATGTTTACATATTGTCTCCACCTCTGGTTTTAGCCACTCAACTTGGTGCTTTCATTTCAAGAGGCCTTGGTGTCCAATTGGTTTTAACGCAATCAGGTAAACATATTGACTGCTCACCCTTCAGGTCAAATAAAACATGTTAGAAAACATCTGTTTTGCCCAAACTATTCTTTTTCACTCTTGAAACTGAATTTGAAGTTGAAGGCCAAGAGAAAATGGCCCATTACCACAATGACTATAAAAAGGTGAGACCATTCTCTTTTTAGAGGAGGGAAGGGCGTAGATAGGCATATGAAAAGAATTTCTTTGAGTCAGTTATTAAAGATGCTGTCATGAAAAGTAGCACTTTACCCTATGCCTAGAAATCATTATGGCTCTGATCGGTTCCTCTGATTATGGATCCAGACCAAACTGGAATCTTGCAAATCTCCTACGGTTGAGTTGGAGTTTTTCAGGACTCAAGGTTCATGGGAAAGTGAAGGGTTGGGGCTCTATTACTCTAAAGACCGAGTTTTGTGAGGGTTGTCTGGACCACCCACCCGCATTTTCCTGTGGTGCTTGTAAAAGGGGCAGAATTCTGGGCCTCAATACAGATCTGCTAACTTAGAATTCTTCCACTTGGGTTTAGGAATCTGCATTTTTTTTTTTTTACAAGGTTTGCAGTGATGCTAGTACACTCTAAACTTTGATGCATGCTGCCCTGAGCCAGGCAGGTTTGCAACCTATCAAATTGGTAAATAAAAAGAAAAGTTTCTGATCACTTCTCTGTGGGTAACATTTTATTTTATATATGTTTTTATTGCATTCAGAAAAAAAGATTTCAGCAACTGCAAACTTTTCATCAATTTTTAAAAATTTCATAGCATGAAGTTTATTTTTCTAAGTTAAAATAAAATAATTTATCTTGTGATAGCTTTTGGTAGTATAATGCTAATAGCTGAATAGGCTTAAGATTCATTGATGCATTTAGAGAATATAAGCAACTTGTTTTCAGTTATGTAGGCTAAAGAACATTTGTTGACTAGGATATAAAATAATTCCTGTTTTCTCCTCATTACATGCTTAGCACAGGGCCTGGTCAAAAGTAAATGATCCACAAATGTTAGCTAAGATTATTTACAACGTGAGCCCTTCCTGTGGTTGGGCTGGGGGACATCTGTATTCAGATGTTATTTGCTAAATCCACTTTTATTTCAAGGTCTAGAAAAATGCTGTTAGGTTACTTTCTTTCAGATATAACCTTCAGTTAAGCTTTCTTATCTCCAGTTGTTGCTGACCTGATTGTGCTGATTGTCGGTAGGTGACCTTTGTTATGCAATCACTAGGTATCAAACACTGTACTGGACATTGAGGGGCTCCAGGGATTTCAACATTACCCTGAAGACTAGATTCCAGTGTGTCCTGGTTTTTACTAAAAACAGCAAAGTAATGTGAGGAGAAACGGAATTTGGTGGATGGAGAAAATGTGAACTGGAGAGATGGTTTTCATATTACCCACTTTTGAAGCCCAAGTGGTAGAAGATCACAAAAATATCACAGATCCTTCACAGTACAATTACCTCTAAAAACAGTAGAAAATCCCTTCATTATAATTTAGCCAAGTATAGTGAACAAGGTAGAGTTCTTCACTTGGTCAGGGCTTCTTAGCTTATAGTTGAAAATTTGCATTCATTCATCCAGTAATTCTGGAAGATCTCAGTCCCAATCTCCTTGAAATTATGCCTCTTCCACATTCTGTCATATTGTTCTAGTACATTTTATGTCTCTTGCATATACTCTGTCTATTGTGTGTCTGTATTAATCCCGATTCTTTACTTGGGTCTATTTTCCAGTTCTCAAATTCTTTCTTAGGCAATATTATTCTGTTACTTAATCTATCTTTTCCAAGTAACTAATTGTATTTCTTCAGTTGTGCTTAATCTGTTTCCTAATGCACTTAGTAATGCATTTCTAGAGATGCTATTGGTTTTTTTTTCTTCAAATTTACTTGGTCTTTTTTATGGTCTCTTGTTTTTTGCTCAAGAGAAGATACACTCTATCTCAAGAAGGAGATATGCTCAGTTCTCTCTTTAATTTCTGTAAAAATATTGAATATGTTATTTTATATTTTGTGTTTGATAATTCCAATATCTGAAGTCTTTGCAGGTCATACTTCGCTGTCTGTTGTTTCTGCAACTCTATCTCATGATACCTTGTTACCCTGTGTGCTTTTTTATTTTTGGCCATGAGTTCATATTCTTTGAAGCTTTATCTGTGAAAATTTCTTGAGTTTGAGATAAAGTTGGGTTGCTCCTCACCCTGGTCTATGCAGGCTTCACTGAAATTTGGTCATCCTTTGAGAACTTCTAGAAATCAGGTTGCTGGCTTTATTTTTTTATTTTCAATAGCTTTTTGAGGTATGATTTACATGTCAGAAAATTTACCTGTTTAAGTTATTGTTCAAACTTCTAGAAGACTGTTGATGTGCTGAGTAAAATCCAGAATGTGACAGACTGAAGGAAAAAGTTGATATACTTATTTTGGGAGGAAAGGTGGGTACTGGAATTACTTTGATGAAAACTGATGAGACAAGCAACATGATACAGGTATTTGTGAAACAAAGAATTGTTCATGAAAAATGTTGTTGAAGGAAAACATAAATAGAATTAGTGGAAGAAGGCCAGAAAATTTTATTTTGTTAATTCCTGTTCATCATTCATAGCTTTGTGGATGCCAGTCCCTCCTGGAAGCTATCCTTCATCTCCCTCAGTCTGGTTTAGGTATCCCAGAGGTCACAGTATTTTTTCAATGGGAGTAATTATCACAATGTGTTCTAATTGCTTGGTTACCTTTCTGAGCCTTCCTCGCAAGAACAGGGGTCAGCAAACTGCTGTGGACCAAATCTGGCCCCCTGCCTGTTTTTGCAAATAAAGTTTTATTGGAACACAGCAACATCCATTCATTTATGTATAATGTGTAACTATTTATGCTGTAACGGCAGAGCTGAGTATTTGCAGCAGAGACCATATGGTCTGCAAATCCTAAAATACGAACTTTTTGATTTTTTACTGAAAAGGTTTGCTCTAGTGTATAGGGCATAAACTTCTAGTGTATAATCTCTATCGGGGCAGAACAATGTTCACCTGGTTTGCTATTGTATCTCTTGCACTTACCATGGTGCTTATCACCTAGAAGGAGCTAAATAAATATAAATGAATGAACAGATTGAATGAAAACGGTTTCAGAGGTTTCTATTTTGGGGTTATGTGGAATTTATAATGAATTAAATCTAAACAGATAAATAAATAAAAATGAGTATGCAGGCAAAATCCAATTTTAAAGAACTTCTGATGTTATGTCAAAAAGGCAGCTGGGTGTAGTGAAAACAATCAGGCAGACCTGGGTTCCATGCCTGGCCCTACCTCTCAAAAGTCTTGTGGTTTTTGGCTTTTTTTTTTTTTTTTAAGATTTTATTTTTAACTAATCTCCATACCCAACATGGGTCTTGAACTCACAATCCCTGGATCAAGAGTCGCATGTTCCACCGACTGAGCCATCCCGGAGCCCCTGGCAACAGCCATGTGGTTTTGACCAAGCTATTTAATCTCAACACTGTCAGCTTCCTTTTCTCAAGGTGAGGCTCATGATCTGTGCTTTCATAGAGCGCTCTCGGGGTTCAGTGAGGTGCTGTGTGCGTAGCCTCTGGCACATTACTAATGCTTACTAAACACTGGTTCCTTCCCTCCTTGTTTCCTGTTCTTCTGTGACACAGTTATGTCTTTATCTTTGCTGATGGGACTAAAACAGTCCTTTGGTGATACGGGTTTAATGACCACAAATAAAACTATGTCACTCGTGTTTGCAGTCGTCCTTGCCCCGATAAAAGTGTTTGACTCAAACGTAGTGCCTGTTACTGAAGACACGAAGCTGAATTTTCATCCCGCCCCCAAGGGCAACCAGCTTTTCATTCCTCCCTTACTTCACAACTTAAATGTCCTTGCCGTACACGCGGAACTGATCAGAGCGGAGAAGTCCCCTGCAATTTAAAATAATGACTTAAGTTCTAGAAAAAGTGATGCCTTGAACCGGGGTATCTCTGGGCATTGGTAAGTTCTGCCTGGTCCAGTGTGAGCAGAATAAGTCTCTTCAGTCTCAGCAGGGCTCTTTCCACGGCCTGAGTCTGTCTGGTAGCCCCCTGACTTTGGGCAGCTCACTTTACATCCCTGATGTAGTTTCTTTTAAAATAGGAATTCTTCCTCTTAAATTGCAGAGATTTTGGGAGGAACAGATAAGATAATGTAGATTCCAATGAATGGAATTTTAAAAATGGCATAGAAACTCAGGTTTCTGCAGGGACATGGCAGTTTCCCTCCCTCTGTTTCGACCCCCAGTGGGCTGGCCGTCCAGGGGGTAGAGGGACTCTGCCTGTAGTGGGAAAAAGCATGTCGTTTAGGCTGGGTTGTCCCCCGTGCCTTCTGTCACCCAGTAATTGTGTGACTTTGGCAGGATACCTAATCCTCGTATCTCCCTTGGTCAAACTTGGATTAAAAATACCTACTTCACGGGGTCCTTGTAAAGGATCAGAAGGAATGATACATGTCAAGTTCCTGACACATACGAAATCCTCACTAAATGGTTGCTACCGCTATTTTTATTCTCAAGACTTACACATTTGGAAAGAGATATCTTTCAGTGTATGCATTTCAGTAAAATTTTCTTCCCACTTCATTCTTGGAGGTCTCCATCAATTTTTTGTTGTGGCGTTTCCTGCCCCCAATCCTAGAAGCTCCCGAGGGCCTTGCTCCAGTTCCCAGCCCTAAGGCTCTTGGTGCCATGGAGAGGCTGGCAAGAAAATTAGCATTTCCCCTGACATTTAGTGATGAGTTTTCTCTTCCTTTGTAATGGGCAGGAGTATGAAAATCCCTGAGCACCTGCAAATGGAGTCTTCATTAGGTAACAGGTCACCTTCCTTCTACCATAATTATGCATATGACTTGTTAGACTGTTTTTGAAGCATCTGCTTGACAAATCCCTTCAGAGTCACACTTTGAACATAACTCAGGACATATCCCTCCTTGATGCCAAAAATAAACCACTCTACAGCCTAAAGCAACATGACATTTTCTACTAGATATCAATATTTTCCCATCTGACATTTAGTAGATCCTAGGCAGCCAAAAAAAATACCAGCTGCTTCTAAGGTTATGATTCACCATTATTGTTCTTATCCTTATGTATTGCTAAGATCTGCCAAAGAGATATTTAGTTCCGATGAGTACTCCTTTTTCTCATATTAGTTCAGCATCTTTCTCTGAAATCTTCTTGTTCATGAATACCCACGAAAATAGGCAAAGGAAAAACCTGGGCACAGAACTGGAAGAACTTCTCCAGAACACTCCAAAGACAGAAAGAAAGGCCTGTCTCCACGCACAGTTCTTCCATCATGGCGCACTGCAACGGAGTTGATTTTTATACCTGTGTTGGGTCCTAAATAGCTAGCACTTTTGTATTTCTCTCTGTTATGGAGGGAAGAGATGAGGCTTACAGAAGCTCTTCTAAGACCAAAGAGAAAATGTGAGTCATTTTTAAATTTACAA
Source organism: Ursus americanus (assembly GCF_024610735.1). NCBI lineage: Eukaryota > Metazoa > Chordata > Mammalia > Carnivora > Ursidae > Ursus > Ursus americanus. The sequence goes on along the minus strand of NC_142138.1, from coordinate 37,050,381 downwards.
AAGTTTTTTTTTTAAATCTTTCTCAATATTTTCCACCTCAAATCCATCCACTGGGTCTTCTAGGGGTTAACAGAGTCCAGGCTAAGAACCCTTAGACCTGTAGTGACAGCCTACATCCTTTTCAGTATGGCCTGCAAATAAGAAAATGCTCACTATTTCATTACAGAAGTGAAAAATAAGATTAATTTACAATCTCAGAGACTTCTCTCCAACATTACTTGGAGTTAAGTAATGATTTCTATCCGCTTATCTTTCAAGACATGTCTAAGAAAAGGGGATTTTTCCTGTGTAGAGCCAGGTAAAAATTTATTCGGTGTGATGTTTCATCCAGAGTATTACTCTAGGAAATCGAGTTTCCTTTTGTAACTTTGTTTCCTGAAGCCACACAAGCCTGAGGACAGACAACCAAAGTATGAAGGCAGAAGTAGGCCTTGTCATAGCAGCAGTCTTTCTGGATTGGTGTGCAATCTGGGTATTTATCTCTAACAGTAATTGGAACCCTTTGATATAAAATTTGACATGTAGTTATTATTTATCAATGATAATTATGGCTAACATTTATCGAACACTTACTATTTGCCAGGCCCTTTTCTGAGTGCTTTGTGTTTTTTCTCACATAATCCTCACAGCAATCCTGAGAGGTGGGCACTGCTATTATTCCCATTTTATAGATGGAGAAATTTGCCTCCACGCGCAGAGCTAATAGATGGCAGAACAAAGGTTCGCCCCTGTGTTGCCTGATTCCAGAGCCCAGAGCCCATCCTCTCAGCCACCTGCCCACCCTCCACAGGACAGCGACCCTCGTATTCTATCGTGCAGTTATCTTGGACACAGATCTCTGCACCATGCTGTGCTTTATACACGACAGGGTTCTGGCACCTCCTTCTGATTTCTCTGACTACAGAACCGGGGGGAGTCTTACTGAGGAGAACAGCCTCATTTCTGGTCTGGACCTGTTATCCGTTCTGTCAGGTCCTGCCGAGAGACTCTCAGGCATCCCACACCGTCGCTCTTCCATTCTGCTCTGTCCGCAGATGGTTGCGTCCTTTTACTTCTGACTTATTACCCAGTAAACGTGGTTGCTCGAGCTCTGCTCCGGGGCCGGGCGGCCGGGAGCTTGCTGAGGAGCGCGGACCTCTCTGCACGCGCGCGCGGGAGCTCCATGATGGCGGCGCCGTGTGGAGAGCTCGGTCTTGTCAGCAGCGTGAGCACTTCGTGCTGCGGCCCTGACTCTCTCTACACTCAGTTCTGCCCTTCTCGGGCCTTTGTTCTCCAGTCGGCTGTGCCTGTGATCTCCAGGCTGTGGTGATCACAGAGCAGATGGCGCCTTCCCCGCTTTCCCAGGAAGAGGAACTTCCTGCTTGGCGTCTGAGCTGAAGTGGCAACTCTGTATTGAAATCTTTGGTGGTATTTTCGTTAACTGCTCCGTGTCACCACACAAGAGGCGGAGGTGGTGGTGCACCCTTCATTCATTCGTGCCGCATTTGTTAAGCACCTATTCATGTTCTAGGCGCTGTGCTGAGCACTGCAGTTGCCATGGCAACTAAAATAGAATGGCTCCTGCTTTCATAGTTTCCTGTTTTTTTTTTTTTTTAACAAATCAGACACATGATGAGGCAATTGCAATATAATTTGATAAAGGCTGTGATAAGGCAATAACTCTTTCCAGAGCATAGAGCAGAGGCACCTACTCTGGACCTGACGGAAATGGGCAGATTACCGGGGGAAGCGGCATCTGAGACCTGGAGGGTGACTAGAGGAAGTTCGGCAGGTGATGGGGTTGGTAGTTGGGCTGAAGGAAGAGAAAGGGTGTCCAAGGAAGAAGGAATAGCATATTCAAAGGCCTACAGGTGGAGAAACCATGCAGAGTCTGGCAAGCACTGTGAGCTCAGGAGAGCTGAAGCAGAGTTTGAAATAGGCTGTGGCAAGGCATACTGTTGGAGAGGTGAGCAGGGTTGGGGACCTGAAGGGTGGCTGTCACTGAATCCTTCTATGTATCATGTAGGAACCGCTTGCTTCCGCAGACTGAGCTACTGTAGCTTGGGTGTTTAGTGGCAGGGCGTAGGACTGAGGAGTCACATTTGTTGAGTCTTGCTGTGTCCTGGGGCTGATGGACAATCTTGGAGACCTTTGGTTCTGGCCCCTCGTTCATGCTGTCCAGGGGCCCCAAACCAGCCAAGTGCCTCTCTCTCCCAAGTGGAATCCCTTGTGGCTCAAAAGACATGTCAGAGTCTTCCTCTGATTGCTGCCAGCAGTGCTCTCTACTCTAAAAACTGGTGCTTTTATGCAAAGTCCCTCTTGCCATCTCCTGTGCCCACAGCCGGGCCTGACGTGGCCACGGTTGTTGGGGTGGCCCTCACTGCTCCACTAGGTACTAGGAACTGAGCCGGGACTTTCACACTCACCAGCAACTCCTACAAGTAGGGGTGGTTATCTCCGTTTGTACAGCCGGGGAAACTGAGGGCTCAGAGCCAACACATTATTTGTTGCAAGCCACAAAACTATAAATGGCGAAACAGAATTTGGACCTGGTCTGATTCCCAAGTCCCTGTAATCACAAGCAGTGACTCTTTCCCTGTCCATATTATCGTTCTTATTAAAATCCTTTAAGTCTGCTCTTTGAGATTTCTTACTGATCCTGTTCTTGAAGATGAGTCCCTCCAAAATTGGGTCAGAGGCTTTTGAGGGACCTTCAAGGGTCGTCCCTTAAATCAGCAGCATGTCCTAGCAGGCTCTATCCTGAGCTTTAAGACCGCCTCCCATCCCTCTCACTTTGATTAAGGACATAACAATAATTTCTGATGTCGGTTAGTACTTTACAACTCCTCCCAGAGGATCTGGTGGTGCTTTATGTAAATAGCGTTTGAGGCAGCCCTCAGCATATTGCCTGTGTGCCATTAGCAGGTGAAGTTCCTTCTTTGTGACCCTCCCCAGACTCTCACCGCATTTGTTTCTGATTTACTTTCATTTTTGTCAGTTTCTTTCATTACCATTTTAATGTTCAATTTTGATGCTAAATAAAATAGGTTTTTCTGCCCCTCTGCTCCCTCCTGCCTCTTCTCTCAAACACCAGTAAAGCCCAGGGACAAATCTTCTGAATCCTAGCAGTGGAGATAGATGTATTCACTAGTAAGAGCTCGGGCTCCAGATAAGGCTACTAATGAATCAATCACCAGGCTTTTATTAAGTGTCTCTTCGCTAAAAGCGAAGCTGTCCCTGCAGCCAGATGGCCCTGGCTCTGTGCTCCTGGAGGTAATCTGGACCCTGTCACTAATTACTCTTCTTCCCAGCAGCAAGTAGAAGAAGCAATTTTCAAATTGTTTTTATTGATCACAGGGCATTTTCTCCAGAATATCACTCGGTATACAAAAGAGGATATAATTATTTTCAGTTAACATAGTCAAAAAATTTTTATAGAAGAATGGCTGTCTACATAGTGGTTCAGAGGACAAAATCTGGAGTCAACAGATCGGAGTAGGAATCCTTGGCTCTGTCCTTCACTAGCGATGTGAAGTAGAGCAAGTCACTTAGACTCTTTGAACCTCAGTTTCTCCCTCTGTAAAATGGGGATAATATGAGTTTATAGAGCTGTTACAAGGACTAAGTTAGCAGGAATTAAATAAAACAGAGTACATAGTTCGGTCCAGGAGATACTGTTATTGTTATCATTAGTTATTATTATCAAGAAAGCCATCTACTGTCTGTCTTCAGGCTAGTTGGATATGTTTTCATCTGTTTCTCGCAATTCTCTTTTCTCCATTAAAGTTCCCATTTTTCTTCAAAGGTTGGATATAGTCTTGCTTTCATGAACACTCTCAACTCTCACCTTTTATAATTATGTGATTAAATCAAGGCTTGAGGAGCTTGGAGTTGACTTTTTGCTTTCATTTAGGTTTCTTCAGTAAGAGGACTGTGTTTTCATTGCAGAATGAGGACGTGGAGTTTGTCCGAACTGGCTATGGGAAGGATATGGTAAAAGTTCTCCATATTCAGCGCAATGGAAAATACCACAGCATTAAAGAGGTGGCAACTTCAGTGCAACTGACTCTGAGATCCAAAAAAGATTACGTGCATGGAGATAACTCAGACATCATCCCCACAGACACCATCAAGAACACAGTTCATGTCTTGGCAAAGTTTAAAGGGGTAGGTGTCATTATTCTTAGATGTCGCCTATCTTGATGCAGAATTCACTATACTATACCTTCAGGGTATCACTTGCTTACTGCAAGTTCCCTTTACTTTTTAACCCTGTTTTTACATTAAAGCCACTAATTTTTTTAAATTTCTATTCTAAAATTCTCAGCCTTACAGAAACGTTTTTTTCCCCTTCTTCTTGATCTCACTTCTTCTCTTTGTTGGTTCTCAACTTACTACATCTTTTAGGAAGAGAATCCTATATGACAAATTTACGTGTTCTCTCTTAATTAGAATCATTGGCAAATCAAGGCCCTGGGAGGATTTCGGAATCAAATTTTACACATTTTTGTCATACATTTCTTTGATTCCTGTTGCTTGTTTTTTTTCTTTTAGAATGGTGTACATTTATAGAAGAAAGTACCATTTCTCTTCCTGGTGTTACTAGAGAAGAAAATCTTGAGTATAAGATATATTTTGAAATATATTTGCCCAACTTTTGATGCCTTCCCAATTTTCCCAACTCCATGACCACTTAGTGTCTGTATATCATGGCAGGGGTCCTCTTCAAAAGGGTCTTGGAGCTGATAGAATCTGCTATTTTAGCACTTCACCTTCACTTTCTTTAAGTGTGAGGGAAGCTGTGTTGGACCACCAGTAGATTTCTGGGCAACTCAAGATAATGTTTCTATTTGCTAAGAAGTCTAAAAAGACAAGAAATGTAGACTGGAAAGCCTCTTTTCTCATGCTTTTGCATGAAATCCACACTCAAAATGTATGAAATGAACAGACTAATTGAAATATAATTTCTGCAAGGCCTTCCTCCCTGCTGAACCTTTCTCTTGCCAGTCAGAGTGGCCCCAGCAAGCATAAACATGGCTATGGACAAAGGCATTGCTCTCTTGAAAACATAAATTGAAAATAGGCTTTTGTCCTGAGCTATAGAAGAGGGCCAGGTATCACAGACCCTTCTATTTCCTGTATTGTGTGAGTGATGCAGAAAAGTGAAGGAACGGACCTGGGTATTAAAAACCATTAGAATTTATTCACTAGAGATAGAATGACCATGTAATTTCTTATCCAAACCAAGGCACCTTTTTCTTTTGATTTTTTTTAAAAATGAGGTATAATTGGTATACAATTTTATATTAGTTTCAAGTGTACCACATAATGATTTGATATTTGTATATATGGTGAAATAAATTTTTATTTCTTGAGATGAGAACTTTCAAGATTTATTCTCTTAGCTACTTTCAAATAGGCAATGCAGTATTATTAACTGTATTTGCTGTGCTATACATTATATCCCCATGACTTATTTATTTTATAACTGGAAGGTTGTACCTTTTGACTCTCTTCACCCATTTTGCTCACCCCCTCTCCTCTGGCAAACATTAATCTGCTATCTATATCTATGAGCTTGATTTTTTTGTTTGTTTTTGTTTTGTTTAGATTCCACATATAAGTGAGAACATATGGTATTTGTTTTTTCCTGACTTATTTCACTTAGCATAATGCCATCAAGGTTCATCTATGATCTATGTTATCACAAATCTAAAGATTTCATTTTTTAAATAACTGAATAATATTCCATCATTTATATATATAAAATATATATACATCATATATATCATATAAATATGGTGTAAATAATATATATAAGCTATATATTAGCTATATATAGTATACACACACACACACCACATTTTCTTTATCCATTTATCCATTGATGGACACTTAAATTGTTTCCATATTTTGGCAATTGTAAATAATGTTGCAATGAACACACATCTTTTTGAGTTAGTATTTTTGTTTTCTAAACTAGGACACTTCTGAGAGTGAAATAAGATGCTAAATAATTATTCTGGGATGAAAGGCATAACACAGAACTATCTCAGGGAAACCTGTACAAATAGTCCACCTTAAGCAAAGCCATAGATTGTCTGTAGACTGTGCTAAGACCGTAACACATTGTCTAGAGATTATTATGAAGAATTTGTGTGAGAGTAGGGAGCTACTTTATGGGGTGGAGATGGTCCATAGAAGACCTGTTTGCAAAAAAGCGAGGAAGCAGAAGTGGCCCTACATTACCATTTTTCCTTGGGAAACTGGAAGGCCCACTGGCTGATGTCATAAAGACACCAGAACATTTTGGAGTATACCATGGTACTGTAGTTGGCATGGGTGATGACTGAGCTCACCGTAAGAAGAATCTAAATGTTAAGTTTCATTTTGCTCATCCATTGATTGACACATTTCTTCCTGCAAAACAGGTTTCTTTTAAAAACAGGGTAGTCTCACCTGGTAATGGTGATCTATTAACCGCACTTAGGAGACCTCGTGAAAAACTGGGATAAGGGCCAATTCACCTCACCACATTCTTTCAAAATCTGTATTTCTCTGATTCTAAAAAACACTTGAAGAAGAGAACTCCATGGGTATTTAAAAATTATTTTTAAATGGGGCAAGTGTTCCTGATCACTAGTATTTTGTTTCCTTTTACAGATCAAAAGCATAGAAACTTTTGCAATGAACATCTGTGATCATTTCCTTTCTTCTTTTAACCATGTCACCCGAGCTCAAGTCTATGTGGAAGAAGTCCCTTGGAAACGTTTTGAAAAGGTTACCTCAGTTATTTGTGCTCTCAGCTTAATTAAAGAAATTGGCTTTATGACATGTGCTGAAATTTTACTGGAAACAATTTTTTTTTCTAATTTTCAGAATGGAGTTAAGCATGTCCATGCATTTATTCACACTCCCACTGGAACGCACTTCTGTGAGGTTGAACAGATGAGGGGTGGTGAGAAAATATTTTTCATGTTTTGATTCTGCAATAGCAATTTCAATATTTTTTTCTTCTAAACAATTCTGTTTATTAGCATCGAGGAAAACTGTAGAGAATTTTGAAGGCATTTAAATCTGAGATGGGAGTTAGCATTGCGACTCTGGAATACATTTAAAAACTATCTACTTCTTATCTTGATGTAAAAATGAAATAATACATTTTGTAATAAATCTAGGGGCTGAATAAGGTAGATCGTATTTATCATCTGATTCTGAGGTGAGAAAAAAAAAAGGTTCAGGCTGACAAAACCCCAAATCTCTGAATTTTCTAACCTGTACTTTTTGTACTATACCATGCTATAATTATAATAACCTTTATAGGAAATAGTAAATAACAATCGAGTTTCTCCGACATTTTATTTTCATAATAATAAAATCACTGATATTATTATAATTACTATAGAATGAACCTCATTTAAATAGCAATGACAATTATATAATTCTTTCTATTTACTAAGAAATTTAAAAATTAACTGTGGAACATAATTACGATATAGACCTTATTAGTACTGATGATTGAACTTACCAAATATCAAAATTCCCAAAGCTTGTCTCCCACTGCTTGGTTGAGATGGTCAGAGCAGAGCTCATGAATTGGCTGTGAGTTAGAGTAGAGGACCTCGAAGAGCCATGGAGCCAAACATGGTAGATAGGTTTCTATCCTAATAAAAAATAAACTTCCATGATAATCAGAAATTGAAAGTGTGGACTGTGAACTTTTTCCCTTTGCAATTAATCTTCCCTTTCTTCTCCTTTCTCTTTTCTCTCCTCTCCTGTCCTTTCCTCACCTTCCCTACCTTTCCTTTTCTGTATCTCCTTCTCTTTCTTCTCTAGCTCTCTTCAGTAAGAATTGGAGGTAGGATCTCATCCATGTCAGAAATATTATAAAGTTAATAAAATATAAGTCCCTTCTGAGTTCTATTGGATAATACCTTCCCTTAGAAAGTTCTAGTGTATTAGCTGTTGTTTAATAATTTTCGCTATCTGTATTAAATCCCAGGCACAGCCAGGGCCTTCTCAGTGTTTAATTAACAGTTATGTAATTATTGTCCTATAAAGGAGACTGAATAACTAGTTGTTAAATCAAGTTGAAAAGATAATGATTTTTTAATCCCCCAAATGCATAGCCATGTGATATATTGACTTGCTGACTGAGCTATTAGTTGAAATGTAACCTTCCTTCCTTCCTTCCTTCCTTCCTTCCTTCCTTCCTTCCTTCCTTCCTTCCTTCCTTCTGTATGTGACTTTGGGAGAGAAAGAAAAAGAAACTGATTCCCTGAGCCAGTGTTTTCCTACCCAAACGACACGGACTAGCCTCATAAAATTATAAACTCTAAACTGGCATTGTTGAGCAGAAATATAATGCAAGCCACACATGTAATTTTAAAATTTTCTAGTTGTCACATTAGGAAAGCAAAAAGAAATTAATTTTAATAATATATTTTATCTAATCCAATATATCCACAATGCCCCTTAAATATAATTACTAATGAAATATTGCACATTTTTTATAAAGTGTTAAGTCTTTGAAATCCTGTGTGTATTTTATATTTACAGGACATCTCAGTTCACACTTCCCATATTCCGAGTGCTTAAGAGTCACATGGAGCTAGCAGCTACCATATTGATCAGCATAGCTCTAACCCAAATCATAAGTGATTTTGCAATATTTAGCATATTCCTCTTTTCATTTTCAAGTATATAGAGTAATAGTAGGGGCTAGAATTAGATTTGGGGAGAGCTAAGTAAAAAATAAGAACATGAGTGAAATATGCTTATGTCATTCATTGAAATACTTTTCAACAATTGGATTTTGAGGACTTTTTATGTATCCTAGGGTTGTAAATTCAGAGGTGAATAAAACATTTCTTGGCCCTAGTCAGTTTACAGTAGATGAATAGTAGGGGATAGATTTATAAAAAGATGTGTTACAATTTCAGGGGCTAAAAACCACAATAAACGAATCGAAGTTATGCAAGGGAGGCAAAGAGGTGCAAAACCCCAGCTCTTGCTAGGGTAGTCTGGAGGAAGAAATATTCCAATTGACTTTTGAAAAATGATTCAGGATGTGCTGGGCATAGAAGGGGAAAGAAAATTACAGGCGGAAGAAACAGAATGTGCATGGGTAGGACCTATGAAGGAGTGGAAGAAGGAAACTAAAATATTTTGGACATCTGTCTTATGCTGACCACCATCCTGGGCAAGTAATTTAATTTTAAAGGGCAAAGATTTTGAGGAGTAGTAGCAAGTTTAAAGGGTCAGTTCTTAGAATGCAAGGAGCTGAGATGAAAATGAAGAGATTGGTTTGGGCTGGATTTAGAAGGGCCTCATGTGCCATGCTAGCAAGATTGGTCTAACTTGGAGGCAGTTTTGCATGGTGGTAAATCTGTAAGTGTTGGAATCAGACTACACTGTATTTGAATTTGAGCTCCACTATTTAACAATTTTGCGACTGTGAGAAAGTTACTTACACTACCTCAGTGTTTTTCATTTATGAGATGATGATTACAGCGTTCACCTGAATGGCCCAGGGAATTAAAGGAGATAAACATTAATACAAGGCATGTTAGCACAGTACCTGGCACATAGGAAGCATTCCTTAAATGACAGCTGCTATTATTATTATTTAGGATGGCAATAGAGACCCAAGAAAGGTCTTTGTGTGTGTATGTGTGTGTGTGTGTGTGTGTGTACCGTTCAGTATTCTGACCAAGTTACTGTGCACTGGCTGGAGAGACAGGCGGAATTTGGGACCTTGTTGTAGAGATGGAGAAATGAGGGAGTTGGATCTCAGGCAGTGAGAAGTAGAGATAGAGGAGGCATTAGGTGAGGCATTTCTGAAGGGAACTGAACGGGTGTGAGGGATTGGGTAGGGGTGAAGGTGGAAGGGTTAAAGTTGCCCTAAAGTCCGAGGCCTGAGGGAACTGACTGAGGAAAACACCTATGATTAACAAATGTTCAAGGGGAAGCTGGTGATGTGGGGAATAAGGGATAGAGATAGATTTGGAGACCATCAACAGACTGATGGTGGGTGAAGCTGTGGGCAAGAAGGCGCCATTTCAGGAAAACACGTGAGCTGGGAGGAGGAAAGTGAGAGGACTGGGGGAAATTCCCCAGTTCATGGGTTGGGCAGTCTGAAAGTCAGACAGGGGAAAGGTCAGAGAGAGAGAAGGAAGATTGGAGAGAGTGGTATCATGGAAGCAAAAGAAAAATACATTTCAAGAAATCAGTGACAGTATTAAGATAACAGGAATCATAACACACAGGTGCATATGTAATGGCTCCATACAAGAAGCTCACTGCTTTTTACAAAAGTCCAGTTCAGTGTGTGTGTGTGTGTGTGTGTGTGTGTGTGTGTGTGTGCGCGTGCGGGCACATGCGTGCCTGCGTGTGTTGGAGGATGCTCTGCTCCAGGAAGTTGTTCAGGAACCCAGGTTGATGCAACCTTACATTTTTTTATCCTTACTTTCTGTCTTTTGGGGTCACGTTGAGAGTAGATCCACTTGCCAGACAACCAGGAAAAGAAAATAGCTTGGAGAAGCAAAAGGAGGAGGCAAAACCCCTCAAGCATAACACCAGGCCTGAGACTAGCACACAGCACTTCTACTGGAGAGAACCCAATCACACAGCCACACCCGACTGCAATGGAGGCTGGGAGATGTAGTCTAGCCAGGCATCCAGGAGGAAGAGGAAATGGATTTAGTAAACAGCAAGCAGTATTTGCCACAGGAAGATTCAGAAGTTCAGAAGGATTGCAAGAAGACTAAAGAATAAGTGTGCAGTTTGGCAAATGGGTCACTGGTGACTTGCACAAGAATATTTTAGCAGGGCCTGGAGGGGGAAGTGGAGTGGCCAAGGATAGGGTTCTGGGGATCATAGGAAGAAAACAGTCTGCTCTTCACACCCTTGTTCTTTCCAGAAATTACCAGGAGCTATCATCAGCCTGAATTCTAGTCACCTGGTTGCTGCAGAAAGGAAACACTGGTCACCATCATAAAGCCAAAGCTTTTTCTTTCTGCAGAAAGCCACAAATCTTCAGGGTACAGCAGTCGCTGTGGTGGTGTTCCCAGAACCTCAGTTTGACTCATCTAGAGTCCAGCGTCCCTCTGAATATCATGCGGGGCTGGCAGGGTCAGGATAGGGGAAGAGGGATCTGTTGCCTTAAGTGTATGCAGTATGTATGTGGACACGTATATGAGTATGTGTATTTTCCAGTGTTGTGTACATAAAATGATATTTGTACTCTGTCCTTCTTTGGAGAGTAAGGATCTATGATCTTAGGGTGGCAGAGTTTAATTCTTAATCTGCTTGTTATCCAAGAGATAAAACTGCAGATACTGTGAGGTAGGTCAATGAGCAAACATTGTCATAAGAAATGTCCTTGCATAGACTTCCCTGAAGAAAATAATCCTTATCTACCCCACCCCCACCCCCCAATTCACATGGCAAAGACTGTTACAAACTTGTAAGTACGGCTTTTGGTGAGGGGCTATAGCTAGTTGGAGAGAATCTGCCCCCTCAAACACATGCACTTAATCACACAGTCAGCCCTGCTGCTCCCCAAAGGGACTCTTCCCAGCAGGATATGTAACTAATGGTCAAGCTTCTTTCTTACCAATCGAACATACATTTATAGAAAGCCTACTGAACCTCGAGCACCATTTTAGGCCCTGGGAATTGCTATAAAGCTCCCATTACACTATTTTCCTAGTGGATCTTTGAAAGCTACATCATTAAGTGTACTTTCACCTGTTTCAAAGTCTGTTAGTTCCAAGAGAGAATCTGAAAGAGAGAGAGAAATTTGTCCACCCAAAGGAATGACAACTGTTATGTTTGTGACTTGCCAAACTCTGAGAGAAGAGCTCAGCTCTGCACGTGCGTTCTGAGTTGTTGGCTTAGGCGTTCTAAGGAACCTGGATCTTCCAAACTCTTTCTCTCATGTGTCTCCCTGAACTACAAATGTAGCCAAGTCTTGAAGTTGCTGAGATGGTTGAGTCACTAATTTGGACTAAATTGGCCCCCAAACCACTGCAGTATTTGAATTATAACTCACAATTCTTTAAGAATCAAATTCCTCCCAATCTGACACTAGGTATAAAAATTCAGCTAAAGCATGGTTAAGTAGAGGAATGGTAGATGGAGAAGACATGTCAACTAAGAGATAATTGTCTTCTGGTAGTAAAAAAAAAAAAAAAAAAAATCTATTGACATGGAGACCAGTGGAGCCTTGGAGGTGGTCTTAAGGAAGGGGGGTGATGAAACTGAAGTCCCGGAGGAAAGTAATTTCAGAGGCTAGGCAGGCAGAAGAAGTGAGAGGGAGGAAGTAGGAGACCCAGGATAGAGACGGCTCATTTCCAAGAAGGCTGTGTATGTCTTTTTTGATATCAAGACTGAAACACTCTTCAGTTTCTCCAAAAGAAGAGTTTTGGTACACACAAGTCTTTGAAAATCATCTCTATCACAACCTCGTTGTTCAAAAGCCCAGTTAACTTCCTTCCACCTGGCCGACACCACCTTTGCACGGAGGTAACTTGCACTCTCCCTACATGAGTGAAATGGACTCTCAAAGACAAACGATATTTAATCTTCACTTTTTCTAGCTCTTTACAAGTTTGAGGTTTTTCTACTAGAATGATTTAATTTAGTTTTAAAATATCCTCCTTTTAGCTATTTGTGTCCTTTTTGGAGGTGTTAAACATGGAAGCAATTATCCTCTTCATGACAGGATTTTTTTTTCTTGGCTCAATAAAGCTTTGTGCTTTGTGACACCTGATGCGTAGGTAAGGAATTGGGCTTATTTTCTATTAATTTGCAGTGAGTTTCTTTCCCTTCGAGAGCTAAGGGGTAGGATGTATGCTTCTCTGAGAGATAAACCACAATCTGTTAAGTGTGTGGGAGGACACTAAAAGCTAGCAAAGATTATGTTCTAGCAAAGTAAAATGTGAAAAATCCTCTTTTGCATTACACTATAACCATGGGAAAAAAAAAGAGGGAAAAAAAGCTGATTAAGTGGTTTCATGACAAGTAACCTAGAAAAGGGCAGTCCTTTTGGTTGAATTAATTCTGTTAGTCTAAATTGGAATTGTTTTTAGCGTGTGTGAGGCATCATATTTTTAGTTGTTGGGTCCATGAATTTGAAAGGCTCAGGTTCGTACCAGTGTTCAGAAAGCTGGGGCACCGCCAACAGAGAAGATAAAATAAGCTCTTTGATTTCATCCAGAGTGTCTAATGTGTGCCAGGGAAGAACAATTTTTCACATTAAAAGAGAATAGGGTTTGTTGTTGTTGTTGTTGTTCACAGAATGATGAGCACGCACCAGAGTAGATGGTTTGTGTTCTGCCAAAACTGTGGCAACGGTTAATTGTCTTTGGGAACATAAAACATTTTATTCTATGTGAAACTGAGGCCAGGACACATTAGAAAATGCAACTTCTTTCTTCATTTTCAGATTCTAGCAAGAAAATAGATCACTTAAAAGTTGCCTAGCAGAACTGACACTCCCCAGAGATCAATAAATCTCATCCCAGGGCTGGAGGTGGATAGAGATGGCATGCCAGAGGTCGTTTTCAGAACCCAGTGAGCCTTTGTGAAAGTTGGGAAACATTCACAGGTAGTTAAAGTTGGTAAGAAGAAGTCAAGTATCGCAAAATCATGATAACTTTTAGAAAGCATTTTCTATGGGGCAGCCGTACTACTAAGTCCTTTACAGATATTACCTCAGACATCTATCAATCATAGGAAATAGGTATGGTGATCATCTCCAATTTCAAGATGAGAAACTCAAGATAGAGAGGGTTTAAGTAATTTTCTGAGGGGGAGGAGAGGCACAGAGAGTACTGAGATTTGAATTCAGGAAATCTTGAGTTCCAAGGCTGTGGCCTCAACCACTATGCAACACTGTATCCGGAAATCCTTTCATGATTAAGACCACTGGAGGAGCCAAGTCTTATTGGCTTACATGGATGTTAGTGATAAAGGCCAGCTGTATAGGAAAAAATGAATTAGGTAAAATTTGCCTTTGGTTCTCATTAACTTTTTGTTTATCCCCCCTTGAGGATTCCCACTGCTTGTTCTAAACTTGTTCCTTTTTTGCAAACCTACATTTCATTTCTATTGGATTTTTTTTCTAGAAGGGACAACTATTGGAAATAGATTATATTAGTTTACAAAGGCTTAAGAAGTCACTTCTTTATGGGGTCTTTGTATTTCATAGGAAAATTTTAAGGAATAAAAAGTTTTCCAGACACATAGGGGCCATTTCTAAAAATGGTGTTTCAGTTTCTGTTTCAGATCAATGGAGATAGTAGTTTTCAGGCTGGGTACTCTCTCTAAGGCTCTCGAAGAACACTGTGGAAGGGGAGGTGGCAGTCTTCATGTCTCCTGGAAAGGCCTCTTATTGTAAAGAAATGGGAAGAGAGAGTTAAAGGAAGGGGAAAACATCGTGGGGGATTGGGAGGGATCCAAAAAGGAGGAAATAATGAAGTGCTGAGTTCAAATGCCACCCCTGCCAGTTTCTAGCCATGTGACTATGGGTAAATGACTGAAAGTCTCCTGTATAAAAAAGCTTAATAGAATGTGAGGATTAAGTAAGATAAAGACTGAAAAAGGCAGCAACTATATGCATGCTGATAGTTTGGATATTCTCAGCTAATGGCGATGTCCTCCCCCTCCCTTGCCATGCTGTCTATTATAGTTGGGTGGGTGTGATCAGGAAGGGAAATGGTAAAGATTGATGGAGAAGAACTGTCTAGAAGAAAAAGAGACTAAGCTGTGAAATACTTATTTTTTGATGTGCATCAATCTTGTTGCACGGATTCACTCATTCATTCAGTAGATACTTATTGATTGCTTCTGCAATCCTCTTGGATTTTAAAGTTAGACTCATTTGGATCAGCTCTACACAGCATTTAGTAGTGCTGATTTTGCAGAACCATGTCTTCATACATTTCAAATCTGTTACATCAAGCCAACTTAAAGCATGAGGACATAGTTAGTGCCTTTCTCTTGATCCTTCTTCAGATGTAGTTTCCGAAGAGAACTTCAGAGTGTTAAACAAATATCATTTCAGTTTTACCTCATTGTCCTGGAATACTCTGACCAGAAGACCTTATTTAATCAGCTGATCAGCCACTAGCCACTGGCCATCATTATCTTTGGTAAATGTACACATGTGGCTGGGAAAATATCAAAATATAGTCATTATTTACCTACTTCTAAACTCCACAGCTCCTGAGTTAACCACAGCAACTTGAACCATATAGAAGATGTAAGCTATTGGGTTATTAAGAGCTGCCCTGGATTTTAATTGAGGATCGAACTATATTCTTGTCCTTCGGCTAAAACCATGTACAACATAGTGATGCTTGATGCCTCTGGCCCTTGAGTTATACACCAAACAAGCCAAGAAAGATAGATATTAATCAGGCCTAACATCAGGACTGAAAAGAGATGACCTTAGTCATCCTGTCATGGCACCGTGCTACTCGGGGTTTGTACCCAAGTGCACCCTGAACATCCAGCCTCACTAGCCTGCACAAATTAGGTTATGGTGATGTTAATTCCTGAACTTTCCTGGCCTTGTAGGTCTCTCATTACAAACCTGCTGGATCTCTCCAGTCAAACTCTCCCACCTCCTGACAGTCTGGAAGTCTGTCTCACACATGTTTAGAGAGAAGTTTGCACCCATAGGGTACCACTACTGCTTCCTTGGCTCTGCTCAGCATTGGCTGTGCTAGTTGTCCCTGCTCTTTGGTAAAAATGATGTTCTCTATAGAACATTGTACTCTGGGGTTTCCCAGTGTGTCACCTGGTGCCATGTTCTATTCAAGCTTCACCAAACTGCGAGAGCTACAGTGTGTTCCACATAGAAAAAGAGAGAATCTTCTCCTCACTAACTCTGTGCCCCACCTGTCCCAGACCAGGCGCTCGAACTGCCTGGTACACATGTAAATTGCTTCTTCAGGTTATACCATCACCCCTCCACTTCCCCCATTCACCTCACACAGTCAGGGACTGCAGGAAAGCCATATCAGCCCCTCCATTTTTGCCAACTCTGCCCTCTCTCCCCCAGGTCCCCATGAACCAACTTTGTCCCTTCTCCTTTAGCCCAGAAGCCATTATATGGGTATTCACTTAGGTAGATCTATGCCCTATGGGTCACTGCCTCATTGTCCCGGTCTCTATTTCGGCTGAGCCATGTCCGCAATGCTGCCCATTCATGAAGTTGTCTGGTTTCAGTGAGTTCATGACCACAAGAGAACTGAGAGTCTGATGATAACTGGAGCCCTCATCCAGTGTAGATGATCAACACGAGGACCAACTCTCCCTCACCCCGTAAAGGCGGTCAGAGTAGCAAACAGAAGAGCTGCTCTGGAGGAGCTTACTAATCAGCATGATTATGTGTTGAGTAAAGGAGATCTCAAAAAGTGGAAGGGCTTTGGCCTAGAAGTCACCTGTATGTGTAGCTGAGAGGAAGGTATTCATTTCTGCGGGTTTCAACACAACAAGAAGGTTTAGTCTCCAACCTTCAGTTCTCCTAGGGCTGGAGGAAGGCAGGGAGTCATGGAATCCAGACGGAGAGAAAGGCACACCATGCTCATCACTTGGACTTCAGAGGAGACATGGAGACAGAAAACATGGGCAGTGAGGCAGTTCTTTGTTCAAACAGTGCACCATATTTTAATGACCAGGATCCTTAGAGCTAGGTATCAGTAAGAAGACACTATTTTGTTTATGTCCTCATCCCCTCTTACATTTTTACTTAAAACAGGACCTCCAGTCATTCATTCTGGAATCAAAGACCTCAAAGTCTTGAAAACGACCCAGTCTGGATTCGAAGGATTCATCAAGGACCAGTTCACCACCCTCCCTGAGGTGAAGGACCGGTGTTTTGCGACCCGAGTGTACTGCAAATGGCGCTATCACCAGTGCAGAGACATGGATTTTGATGCTACCTGGTATGGGCATGTGCTAGGGTCTAGCACCACCTCTGCCCTGTTCCCGGGGCCCCAAGGTCATGTGCTCTTCCATCTGAAAGGGAAACGTAAAGGCCATCCAATTCAACCTCCCCACTGTTCAGAGTCCCTTCTGTTGGACAACAGAAAGACAATGCTCTTGATTTGAATTAGTAAATTTGCACTGAAATCTTAGATGCTATTAGCTAAAATGACATCAAATGGACCACCTAATTTCCCTGACCCTCTGTTTTTCAATTGATTACATCAGTAGTTCTCAAACACGATTGTGTATCAGAATCACCTGGAGGGCTTATTAGAATGCAGATTACTGGGTCCACCTCCAGAGGTTCTGATTCTATAGGTCTTGGAGGGGGGAGCTGAGAACTTGCATTTCTAGTGAACTCCTAACTGATGCTGATGCTGCTGGCCCAGGAGCCACACTTTAAGAATCACTGTATGAAGCGAGGGTAATGATATTTGTCTTTACTACCTCATAGTAGATGCAGAGAGGGCTACATGAGGATGACCAACTCACCCCAGTTTGCCAACGGCTTTTCTGATTTTGAGACTGAGAAGTCCCATGTCCCAGGAAACCCCTTGGTCATAGGCAAACTGGGACAGTTGGTCACTGTAGGCTAAACTCAAAATGAGATGATAATCACAGAAGCAGTTTAGAAATGATATGTGCCTTAACAATGTAAAAGTGTGATTATTATTATACTAGCCTTGACAAGCAGTAATTAGGCCTCTGGACTCTGAGTTTGCTTTTTGACCGGGCATCTCATTCCTCTGCTGAAGATCTGATTGTTAGAAACATTACTTTCTGATAAGCTGGAATCTGCCCCCCGGTGACTGCCTTCCACTGGCGTAGTTTTGCTCTTTTTATTACGTGATGGGTTTGAAAATGCTTACAGAGAACCTCACCTCAATCCTCTTTTTCCTTTTTCATTTTAAGTGTTCCCCGTTGGCAGCAGGCTGATGTATTTCTGTTGGAAAGAGCAAAAAATTGAACATGGCAGAATCAGGGTCTTAGTTGGGCCTCCCACTAAGGAGAGGGACTTAGTGTAGATCATTTAACTTTTAAGATTGCTCATGTCTAAGCTGGGATTAAAAATAGTACCTGCCTCAGGTATATTGAGAGAATTCAATGAAGTAATCACATAAAATCCTTAACACAGAGCCTGGCACAGAATAAAACCCCTAAAATCATAATAATGCAAAGAACTAGCCAAATGAGCAGGAAGGGCGCAAGTGTATTTGGAAGTCCTCTTCATGGATTCTTCAAATGTAAGGAAGATTTACTCTGGAATGCCCAGTGGACCCTAATTCCAGATGATGAAGATAGCCTAGTGACAATATATTTGTTGGATGGGATATGTGTGTGTGTAGGGAAATTGGAAGTGAGGTGTTTTCAGGGGAAAAGCATTACAGGATATTAATCTCTCCTAAAATCAGCAGTAAAATTGTTTTCTGGGGGAACAGAAGGTCACCACTTCCCTGCTTTACAGTGCATTCCTAAAAGACCACCCTATGAGTCCTCAGGTCTCTTTTCTGTGTTTTAGGGATACTGTTCGGGACATTGTCCTGGAGAAATTTGCTGGACCCTATGACAAAGGCGAGTACTCACCCTCTGTCCAGAAGACCCTCTACGACATCCAGGTGCACTCTTTGAGCCGGGTTCCTGAGGTATGTTTTGTCACTTGCCATCCTGAAGACTAAGAGAACTTATTGTGTCTCCTGTCAGCTCTGACAGAGAGTTGAGAGTTAAAATAAGACAGTGGAAGACACATGAAAAATGACATCTGTTGTTGTTCAAAAGCTTGTTATAGCAAGTGAGAAGAGAGCAAAAAATGGAAAAATCTGTTCAACCTGAAAACACAGGCCACTGCTATAGTTCTTTAGGTTTGTTGAAAATTCTGTGGGTCTTTTCAACCTGCCACAACTTAAGCCTCATATCAGGACACTCAAATGCCCTGAAAGAAGGATATATTAGGCCAAGGGTCTCTGTTTCAGGGTAGCCAGGAATTAAGGATAGACGCAGAGAGATTCCATCCATCCATCCATCTGATGTTATAGGATGGTTATTATATCTCTGTCAACACATGAAGAATACAAAGATAAATTAGGGTGCCTACCCTCAAAGAGTTCATCATTGAGTAAAAGGAAAAAAAAGTAAACTAATGATGCAATAGAGCATTATGGAAGTACAGGGAAAGGCGTTTACCTCAGGTATGGGACGTAGGGCCAGCCAGGCTTTCTGGAGGGAGAGGTGTTTGGGTCGAGTCAAGGGACAAGTAGGGGTTTTCTGGGTTCATACTTAAGGGTGAGGGAGCATGGTAGGCATAGAGACAAGGAGGCATCGTAGAACAGTCATTGGTTGTTAAGGATCTGCCACACGTGACACTCCAGGAGTGAAAGTGCACGTGCCCAGGCATGAGGCAGGAACCAGATCAGGAGGATCTTTGTGTGCTCGTTTATAGTCTGTACTCTAACTTGAAAGCTCTTCGGAGCCACGGAGGGGTTTAACCAAGGTGTGGCACTCTACAAAGATCACTCCAAAAGAGAGGTGATAAATTAAAAGGACAACAGATTACAGACAAGGAGACCTGTTGGAGGCTGTTGGGAAGCAGAAATCTGGCAAGAAGCGTCTGAACTTAGTTTCATGATGAGATGGAGAGGAAGAGTTTCACCCTTAGACCAGGGTAAGAGGGATGCTTGCCATGGCCCAACACTTTCCCAGGCCTTTCTCTGGCTATGTCTCTCTCCACTGGATGAAGAGTCAGTGGGGCCAAGGCAACAAATCCTTCAGGGACCCACACGTCCCTTTCTAGATCATTCTCTGGATACCTGCAGCCCAGAATTAACTGCCCAAATAACCCCGAGACTACTTTCAGAAACTGTGCAAACCTCTTCCTCAGACGCATCCTCTGGAGGCAGATTATGACATCAGTGTGTACACCCTTAGGCCGGGGAGTAAGTGAAAGGGGCAGATGTTTGCAGGAGGTCTGGATGAGACTTGACATGTAAGCAAGAGTGTCCACCCATGTGAGTCCAAGAGAGAAGGTGGGATGGGTCAGGGGCTGGGGTCTGGCTCTTCCCACAGTACCACATCCTGGCATGGCATTGCAAGCAGTCAGAGATTTCTAAATTACAATCTGGCCTTCCAGGTTGTTATGAGGGTATATTTGTCCATTTGGAAGGATAGAACATATTTCACTTAAATGTTTCTTGCTTGATTTGTAACTTTAATTTTTATTTTTTTTTATTCATTACTTTAAACATCTGGTATGTGGGCCTCCGATTATATTCTTACCCCAGGGCCTGCAAATGTTTGCAACAGGCCTAGAGAGGGGGAAATGGACTGAGGAAGAATTTAGGAGGTTGACAGGCCAGCACCAGGAGGCCAGTTGGATACCGAAGCTCTCAGAGTTTTCTGACCCACAGAACTCTCATTTTTCTGAGAACAGATTTTACACTTGGAGGGAAAAAGGGTGGATCCACCATCTAGTAATAGGACTGTGAGGAGACAACCTTGTCAAGCAGTGGAGAACCACCAGAGGGTGTCTCAGGGACAGAGGTGGAACTTGAGTACTGGGCTCTCGGGCAGGTAGGTTGCAGGGGAGGAGTGCTAGAGGGAGAGAGAGTCACGGTTGCCCAATGTGACCCACATTACTTCGGATTCCAGATAGAAGACATGGAAATCAGCCTGCCGAACATGCACTACTTGAACATAGACATGTCCAACATGGGACTGGTCAACAAGGAAGAGGTAAGAGAACTTTATTAATAGTTAAACTACATCCACCCCCTGCCCCCACACTCTTACTTGTCTTTATAAATTTGGGATGATAATGTCACCAAGCAAAACTCTTCACAGCTGTTACTTTTGGAGTATTTATAGTTGCCACTGATTAGAGTCCTCTTAGACTCTGGGCCTTTCGGTACCTGAGGCTGGAGTACCCTAGAATTGGATGAGTGATTGTGGAGGAGGGTTGGAGGCTGCAGGGAGTGAAAAACAAGGAAAGCACAGAGTGTGCCAGGAGACACAGCTCTGAGATCTGTTTCTCCGAAAAGTGCCACCCAAGGTCACGGCTTCATTATGCTTCCACGATGAGGCGAGGACGAGAAGAAAATGATTCCTTTTTCATTTTCCTTCATCGTCTTTAACTTTGGATTAAGTCGTCAATTTAAGTAGCATATAAACAGAAAATGTCAACAGAAAAAATGAAAGAGTGTTTGTGTTTCCAATTGCAATTATAGAAAGCGAGATGAGGAAGTGTACTTTTTGAAAGGAAATCTTGTTTTGGAAAAAACACTTACCTGGACTTGTTTTAAGCCATGACAGAAGGTTAAACCAAGTGGGGATGTCTGACTCAACAGCCTGAAGTAGTGGGGCCTTGGAGATTAGAACTGTCCTTCCCTCTCGAACCACTTGCAGGATGGTAGGATTTCTCTATTTGATCCATCCTCTCACAGGCTTCTAGAATTTGAAAAACATCACCTTGGTAGCTGGTTTTAGTGTGTAGAGGGAGGGAGGGGCCATCTATTAATGTGTCTCTGTGGCCATAGAATTCTGGGCTGGCTGACCTAGGAGCCTTCTTCTTAGTCACAGTCCTCTGGCCAGTCACCTTGTGTTTGCTCTGCAAATTATGTAACTGGGCTCTGGGGGGCCCTGCACCACCACAGCTGTAGGTGGAGGCTGGGGAACAGCACTGTGAAACGAAGGTCATGCTCAGGTGCCTGGGATAGCTGCTAGAGAACTCTGAGTGGCAGGGGAGGGCAACCTTGATCCCGGGTACCGTTCACTCAGCTGAGCAGAGAGGAGCATTGTTACTGCGGTGGAAGGAAAGCACGGTGATTACCAGAACACCATTAATTAGAATATAAAGCCTTTTGACACAATTACCTTCTAAAGAGTAGAAGAGGGACCCGAAAATAATCCTGGCCAAACCCACCAAAGGTAAAACAAAGGGGCCCCAAACAGAAAAGGGTCACGACTGGGACAGTGCTTAGCTCAGGAACCTAGCAGAGAAAGGAGGTCTCCTCGGGGCCCCCAAACACCTCTGGCCTGCACTGATCCCAGTTCAAAGATTTGTTGCCGGCCTTGCCGGTTGTGTCTCTATATCCAAGAATTCAGATTTGCAGCTTCCTCAGCTCCCACCCGAAGAACGGGTGGGGACCCCGAGGCAGGAAGGCCCAGTTCCTTCGGGCCAGGGCTCTGCACGAAGACATCGAGAGGCTGAACAGTCGCCCCAGGTCTGTGTCTGCACTTTGGGGACGGCCGGGGCTGCTCTCGGGCCCTCACGAAAGGCAACACATGAAAAGCGGGGAGTTAGGACACACTGACAACGGCAGAGATGTGACAAACGACAGGGTGGAAGACAGAACCACTCTAAACTCACAGCTGTCTGGAGCCATTTAGTATTGGGCTAACAGCCCCGAGGACCTCAAGCGTTCCTGAGGGCATGGCGGTATTGCGGCCTTGGACCATGACTGATGTTCGAAGTGACTCATCAAGCAAAGGCCAAATTATGTTTACCACATTCTATTGAAAAAGCAGGGATATATATAATGCATTTGAGAAACATTTATATCCCAATGATTAATTTTTTTCACAAACTCTTTAATGTTCTGGACAATCAACTCATCTCTCAACTATTGAGAGGGAAACAAGGCATTACCATACTTGAAATAACTGTATGACTGTACGGCATATACATTTTGCTGTTTAGCGAGTTGTGTTTCTTTTGTTGACTTACCGTTGATTCACAGAAAAAAGGAGAGGTCTATTATAATGCCTCTGAAGTAGCCACGTGGTTTTTCTACAGGTCTTGCTACCATTAGACAATCCATACGGCAGAATTACCGGGACGGTCAAGAGGAAGCTGGCTTCGAAGCTGTGACATTGTAGCCACCACCACTGCAAGTCTACTCTCAACTGAGGAATTCCTTCAGCCTCTTGTGATGCTGGAAATCATAGCATGTAGCCATGCAAATGTTCAAACTAGTGTGTTGATTTATAGTGTTAATCTTCCTCCTTATGAAAAAGTCTTCTACTACTAGCTCGGCAAGGTGTTTTGTGATTAGTAATTATAACATACTTGGTGGATACAGTTTACTTCACAAATGCTGAGCAGTATGAGAATAGTCATAAATCAATATTTACTTTTAGTTGTCTTGTGCCTTCCTATCTTAGAGAAGTTTTAGAATCAATTTACTAAGAAAATAATCGTGAATTAAGGCATGTGTCATATCAATTAATTTGTGCACAAATTTAAGAGTAAGTACTTTTTTCAACTTACTGACGCTAAAACTTTGCTCTGGGCAATGCAGAAAATGTAATGACGAAATGCTCTTTTGAAAATTATCACCATTGTGACTTCAATTAGACTGAATATTTGAATATCTAAGAATGCTCTAGTATGTGTATCACTGGGAGTTTATTTCTACTCTAAAAGTACTTTTGTAATCGTAATGTATTGGTTTTATGACTTTTACAACTCTTAGAGAATATTTAGTAGACACTGAAAAAAAATATAACTTGTTTTTCTTTGAATAATGCATCACTTTGGCAAAAAGAACACATTTAATAAATGCTAAGTCCATACACCAGTCAGTGAGCATCCATAGAGAAAGAAGACGAGAGACTCTATAAAAATGTCAGTATTGGGGCACCTGGCTAACTCTTGGTTTCAGCTCAGGTCATGGTCTTGAGGTCCTGGGATTAAGTCCTGCATCCGGCTCCGTGCTCAGCAGGGAGTCTGCTTCAATATTCTCTCTCTCTCTCTTGCTCTCACTCTCGCTCTGCCCCTCTCCCTGTTTGCTTGTGCTCCAGCTAGCTCTCTCTCTCCCAAATAAATAAATACATGTTTCAAAAAATTTCAGTGATGATTTCTAGATGGTGGGATTAGGAATGATTTTTTTTTTTGGGGGGCCATGTGTTTTTCTGGATCTTTCAAATATGAAGAGTTATTACTTTTATGGAGAAATAAATATAATTGATGATTTAAAGGTGTGTACACATTTTACTGGTGATTATCTTTATATCAGTTGACTAATACAACTACTGTATATGGATATATACTGTAAAGATTCATAAACTCTAATTTTTTTATTTTCTTCTTATTTTTTTAAAGATTTTATTTATTAATTTGAGAGAGAGAGAGTGAGCGAGAGAGAAAGCATGAGATGAGAGAGGGTCACAGGGAGAAGCAGGCTCCCCACAAGCTGAATGTGGGACGCGATCCCAGGACTCTGGGACCATGACCTGAGCCACAGACAGTCACTAAACCAACTGAGCCACCCAGGTGCCCATAATAAACTGTAATTTTAGAAGCCCGTGATGAAAACCTGTCCACATGAACATTCCAGATCACCTTCCTCCATTTAAAAAAATCTCCATTTATTAATTTTTTAAAATCTCCATTTTTTTAAGAAATGGTTACATATGAGTACCTAGTATTGTTTGATAACTCTGCTTCATTCCTCTTTCTAGTACTATAACTTAAGCTAGCGTGGCGTAGTGTTTAATTTCACAAACGCACTTCAATCCTGGATCCACCTCTTACTAGCTCTATGACAAGTGTCCTCATCTGTAAAATAGAGGTGAGAATAGAATCTCAGAGGTTTTTTCAGGATTAAATGGGTTAATGTCTGTACAGTGCTGTGATCGTATTTATGCCTGACACACAGACATTTCTATATGTGTTTGTTAAATGAGATAGCTTGCCTTCTTTTCATGTGTTATTAGACCCAAGTAGAAAATCATCATTGGACTTTGTGAGTGAAATGACAGATGGGAGGTCTGGGCGCAGTGAGCCCTAGAAGATGCTGGAGGCCACGCACAGGCTCATGCCTGGCTGGGAAAGAACATGAGATAAGAAGGAAGAAATAATTTGATAAGGACAGTCTTGTGCCGCATTGAATACTCAGGTTACAAAATGTGCGTACAGCATGTCACTTGCACGGCCGAATAGCGGGTATATTTTCTTCCTCTGCTGATCTGATAATCCAGTGCAAAGAGCAATTTAGAGCTTAACATGATTTTTTTCTAAAAACAAACAAACAACAAGAACAAAAGACTTAATTGGGCCCTTCTTACCAGATATTATCTTGGTCATGTAAGTTTTAGAAACACTGAGAAGAAATCCAGATTCGAGCAGAATCCTTAGAAATTGGGGCGCATTTTATACACACATGCATTGTGTTTCTCCTGAGCTCCTACAACATTTATGGTAACGGACTGCACATGAGCTGTTGGACGTGATGTCCCCGGTGTGCCGTGTGCGGCACGAAAGCCTGTGTCTGTGAAATTTTCAAGGACCAGATTCCTATTTGGGGGAGGATGTTTTCTTGTGGTTAAAATCGTAAACTATGTGCTGAAAACCAGGCTTGGGGTTTCACCTGGTTTGGTCGGTGCTGGCGGAGGGGCAGGCCAGCCTGACCTGTACAACATCTGTGAGCTCGTTTGTATCAAAACACTTGCTGATTTCCTTGAAGAAGGCTAGGACGCTTTTCCCCTGTTTCGGGGAAGCAGACTTGCTCTACCGCGCTCTCCCCTGCCTTCTCCCCATCCTTCGCCCAACCCCACCTCAAGTCGTGGGGGCCCAACGCAGGGGGACTCGCTGCCTGGGAGGCAGGTTGCACAGCGCTCAAGGGAGCAGCTGTCATTTGGGGCTTGTGGTTTTGGCAGCCAAAATTCTAAGACTTGGTCAAAATCCTCTAAATTTTCATCTCCTACCTTTTCACAGAAACAGGCTCAGGAAATGTGTTCCTTTCTTTCTTCTTTTTAGAGTCAGACTTAAGTTCATACCACTCATCACTTTCAGTAACCCGCTTTTTCTCCCTTTGTTCTCAATATAATAGAAATCACTCTTTGGAAACAGTGTTTTTCTTGTTTGTTATTGAAACAGAATTTACCTTTTTCAACCACATGCAAGATTTAACTACAGAAATCTGAACTTCTTTCTAACCTCCTAGCCCTCTGTCCAGAAAGAGCATTTTTTTTTCCCTTCAGACTTGGGACTGACTGGACTTTGCCTTTTGTAGTCTCCTTTGCACCAACCTTTGTAGCTTCTGCCTCCTCGCCTGCATTTCAAGAGGAAACCAAGGTTTCTTTCTGAAGACACGGATTTCAAACCTTCTGACTCACTGGGTTCTTCCTGCTTCCAAATACTGGAAACTCATTCTCTTTGTATTTTTCATAGTCTTTGTTCTCATTTCTCTCAGAACGCAGCTGCCTTTTGTTCTTCCATTCGCCCGGACTCTTTCTCAGGAATTCTTACAGTTTTTGGATTCTACGGATATCCTATTGAGAAAGAAGGGCTATGGACCTTCCTCCCAGCAAAACGCTCATTCACTCCTCTGTAAGGGCCTCCACCTCCGTCACGGAAGTAGTTCACTCTCAGTCCTTCAAGTGTGAGGATTCCATTGGACCTTCACCACCTGAGGAATATATTCAACCAAACTTGGAAGAAAGTCAGACTGATTCCTTTATATGAGAAAGGGAAATAACTGTGTTCAAAAACTAATGATGTACTATCCCTTGGCTAATTTAACTTAAATAAAAAATAACAAACTTCAATTGGGTTTTGCAGGCATACCCTGGAGAAACTGCAGGTTCATTTCTACATCACTTTAATAAAACAAATTTTGCCAAAAAAAAAAAAAAAAAGCACAGAAGAGAGAAGGACCTCGGGTATATTAGTTTCTTGAGGCTGCTGTAACAAGGTTAACACACACTTGATGGTACATAACAACAGAAACGTAATCCTTCCTTGTTCTGGAGACCAGAAGCCCAAAGTCACGGTTTTGGTAGGACTGTGCCTGCTTTAAAGATTCAGATTCTGTCCTTGGCTTACAGCTTCTGGTACTTTCTTTGGTTTTTTGGCTTGTGGCTGCACCACTCCAGTCTCCCATGGTCACGTTGCCTCTTCCGTCTGTCTCCTCTGTGGAACTCTTATAAGGACACTTGGCATTGGACTTAGGCGCCACCCAAATAACCCAAGGTGATCTCTTTATCTCAAGATCCTTTATCTACAAGGTCCTTTTTCCCACATAAGTTCACAATTATAGGTGCTCAAAATTAAGGCATGAACATAGGATTTAGAGTGGGGGGGAACCACTCAACCCACTCTAGCGAGTCAGGGGACAGTGAGCTTCTTGAGAACAGCTCTCTCTTTTTTTTTTTTTTAATGATTTTTTATTATATTATGTTAGTCACCATACAGTACATCCCCGTTTCCGATATAAAGTTCGATGATTCATTAGTTGTGTATAACCCCCAGTGCACCATGCAATACGTGCCCTCCTTACTACCCATCACCGGTCTATCCCATTCCCCCACCCCCCTCCCCTCTGAGGCCCTCGGTTTGTTTCTCATAGTCCATAGTCTCTCATGTTTCATTCCCCCTTCTGATTACCCCCCCTTTCTTTATCCCTTTCTTCCCCTACCAATCATCCTAGTTCTTATGTTCCATAGATGAGAGAAATCATATGATAATTGTCTTTCTCTGCTTGACTTATTTCACTTAGCATTATCTCCTCCAGTGCCGTCCATATTGCAGCAAATGTTGAGAATTCATTCTTTCTGATAGCTGAGTAATATTCCATTGTATATATGGACCACAACTTCTTAATCCAATCATCTGTTGAAGGGTATCTCAGCTCCTTCCACGGTTTAGCTATTGTGGACAATGCTGAGAGAGCAGCTCTTCCAGTGCGTATTGGATCTTCAGCTACACGTAGGCTACTGTTTCCTTCGTACCTGGGGGATAGTCACATCCCCCTTTCAGTTTGATTAGCTGTCATGTCGATGTCTATGAAAGGGCAAAGAGCATGGACTTTGGACCTAGATTGTGCTAGGTTTCAGACTGGGCTTCTCCAGTTTCTAGCTGTGTGACCTTGGGCAAGTAACCCTAATATTAGTTCTGTAATTTTGAAATGAGTCTAATAATAATAATAACTACCTTACAGAGTAACTGAGGATTAACTGAGATAACGCATGCATGAGTTAAAATGTTTTGGGGTGCAAGTAACTGAACACCTAAGAGTGTCTTCAACTGGAAGGACATTTGTTTACTTAAGAAGTTTGGAGATAAGCGGTCTCAGGATTGATCTGGCCATTCAGGGATAGCTTCGTGGTCTCAGGCTCATTCCATCCTTTGCTCTGCCATCCTCACAGTGTGTCAGTGGTTCCCCTGGGGTCACAAAATGGGTAATAAATCTCCTGTTACACATGGTGTGCATCACCCAAATCTCCCTTGGGACCAAAGCACTCCGATGCCCCAAGTGTTGGCCTCTGCTGGCTTATCATTGGGTCCCTCTGCAGGAATTGCCCTTGGCTAAAGGAAGCTGCCTCACTCCAGTTTACAACCACCCCCTGGAAGCAGCTCACATTCAGTGCTGGTCAGTATAGGAGATACAAAGTCCCGACCCTCTTGCCTCATTTGGGACAACTCTGCAGGGACACTCCAGCCCCAGAGCTCCTAACTGACTGAGGTCTTTGTTGCAACTGCATCATAATCTAACTTCTTCCTCTGCCCAGTCCTGCCTCCTTCGCTGCTCATGGGCATTATTTCAGAGAGTGATCCTTAATAAACCTGCATGAAAAGCTTGGAGTCTCACCGTACGTTTCTTAGGGAAGCCAACCTGTCGATCTAGGAGTGCTTCTAGGAAGGAGGCTCTAAAATGGGGTTGTGGGAGCTGAACCACCCACTGTCCACCTGGCGGTGAGCTTCTGAAATGTAATTATGCAATTGTTAAAACTATCACCTGAGGTGAATTGGGATGGGATACTGGAAGAAGGGAATACTCTGTGGAAATATCTTGGATGCTTGGGAGATTTGGGGGTAATAACTAAGGATGATGGCATTTGTTTGGGTATTGCTGGGAACCATTAATACATTAAGAAAGACAATGAAAAGATAAGGGTGACTAATAACCAATATAATGCAAAGCATGAAAGCAAGAGGACCTCCTTGGTAGCATGTAAAGAAAATCTACAGCCAGATGATCAAAAAAAATTAGAATCAGGCCTAGGACTTAATTATAAGAAGAGCAGAGCTCCGAGGAAGACTGGATTTTCAGTTCTGAGAGGTCCATACACCAAGGTCAGGCTCCTGATTGATGCAGCTGAAACCTTGAATCCTCAGATTTCCCTGAATTCTCTGCGCTGGCAGAAGTAGACTACTCTTCCCTGCTAAAAGCTAGCACTGCCACCCTTGCTTGAAGACAGTGCAAAGCCTTCTGCATGTCTACTTGGAGTCTCTTTTCACCTCCCCTTCAGGCTATCAGACCTATAAATAGGGTCAGGTTACATCATATACCAGCCAGAGACATGCTTGGACGGCTAAGGGAGGAAGGGGCCTACGGGCCCAAAGAGTGGCAAAGATTCAGTGAATATGCACAAGAGCTGGAGGATCATACATGGGACTGGAGCCTGACGGTTTTGGACAAAACCCATCAGATTTTTATTTTTTAAAAGATTTTATTTTTTTTATTTGAGAGAGACAGAGAGAGAGAGAGAGAGAGAGAGAGAGAGGGAGAACACTGGCAGGGGGAAGGGCAGAGGAAGAGGGAGAAGCAGACTCCCTGCTGAGTGGGGAGCCCGATTCAGGGCTCGATCCCAGGACCCCAGGATCACCACCTGAGCCAAAGGCAGATGCTTAACTGACTGTGTCACCCAGATGCCCCCACACCGCCCCAATCAGCTTTTTAAAGCAAGAAGGAAGAACAGAAGCACTTTCCATTCACATAGGATGGTCTACTGTATAAATTTATGGTCTTGCTCTAGGCCTACATTAATCTCCTACTTTTTGTATCTGAGACCTGGACCATCTAGAAACTCCATAGAACATCACATTGGTTCACTGTACCCATGATATGTTAATGGAATTGGAAAAGCAAGAAGTGGTGCTTGTACTTTAGAGAATGGTGGAGAAACCTAGCAGGAGCCCACTGTGTTACTGAAGTTTCTAGGCTAGGACAGGGGTTGGAAAAATCTATCCTACCATCTGTTTTTGTAAATAAATTTTATTGGAACACAGCCATTTGCTTATGTATTGTTTATGTATTGAGTGGTTGCAATAGAGACTATTTGGCCCACAAAGCCTAAAATATTTAATCTCTGGCCTAACTAGGAAAAGTTCCATGAACTCTGGTTTAGGGTGTTCCGGGATATCTCTTCCAAAGGACACATTGCTGCATCTCGAACTTTCTATCACTAAGAAGAAAGCACAGTACCTGGTAGTCTTTCCAAGTTTCATATCTCACTGGGATATTCCAATGGAAATACTGGTCCAACCCATTTACCGGGTGACAAAGTCTTTCAGCTTTGTGTGGGGCCCAAAGCAGGTCCAGGCTGGGTGCAAACATTCCTGATGCTTCAGCCATATGAATTAGCAGAAACTATGCTATTTAGAAATGTACCTGATTGAGGAAGATGTTGTATGGGGTTTATAGAAAGCCCCAATAAGAAAATTACAACATTGACTCCTAGGGTTCTGGAGCATGCCATCTATAGCAGAGAATAATTCACTATTTGAAAAAGAGCTCCTGGAGTGTTATTGAGTCTTGGTCAAGACAAATGTCTGATTATGGGACATGGAGGGACTTTGTGACCAGAGCTGTTCATCATGAGCTGGTGTCTACCAAACCCACCAAGTATTAGGGTTTGGTGAGCCCAGCAGCAATCCAGTGTAAGATGGAAATGGTAGATCTGGAATCAGGCATAAGTTGAGCTACAGGACACAAGAAAGGTATGTGGGTCCCAAACGTCATGTCATCCAGCAGTGTCTCCAGCACCTCTCATACTTATGGTCATAAGAGGAGGGTGGCTCTTATGACAGCATTGAAGGGAAATCCTCTCAATGTATAAAGCTTTAGGAAATGCACCAAAGGGTCATCTAAGAAAGAAAAGTGTGGAAAGAAAAGTGGCCATAGGTAAGAATATATATAAAATCATGGGCAAATGGCTTGGTTGGTCAGGCTCCTGGAAAGAAAATATTGGCAGATTGGGGAGAAGGGAGAAATCTGCAAATGGATCTATATGTATTAGTCATGCTTTTTATTCTCTGTATCTTATGATGTTTTGACATCTTGGTGGGCCTTACAGGCCCAGTGAGAGAGCGCCCTTCCCAGGGGTAGCTAATTCCTAAAGAAAGGAAAGTTACTCAGGAGCATTTCTCTTTTGTCTGATCCAACCACCTCCTTTATCTAACTCACATACCAAGCCAGTATTTCTTCTGTGCTAAGTCAACCCAGGACCAGAAACCAGACAGCTAGAGAAGAGACAGTCCCTATGCCCCAAAGCCTGACAGAATCATTCAAACCAGCCAATCTTAAGCTCTTTCCTGGTTTGCCTTTCCCACGGAAACCTCAATAAAGGTTCTGTTCTAGGCTTTCCCCTCACCCCTGCTTTTGCTTTTGGACCAAAACCAGATGCTTCCCTTGTGGCCCTGCATGGCATGGCATGTCCCCTTTTCTCAGGAAATGTAAGTAATACATTCTTCCTTCAATGGCATCAACTTCTCCATTTTGTCATCTTTATAAATTGAGACCTGGGCACAAGTCATTGTGGGAGTGGCCATTAAATGTGAGGATCTTTGTATTGCATAATGTCTATCAAAGAGTACCAATCATGGAAGAGGCACCGACCAATCAAGTAGTCAGAATGACTTGGCCAGTTCATTTCAGTTGGCCTTTGTCACTGGCAATCCCAATGCTGGCATAGTGAGCTCATGAATAGAGTAGCCATGACAGCAGAGAATGAGGCCATACATGGGCCCCAAAGCATGGGATTCTACTTCCCATTACTGATCATAACTGTTGCTCACAAACATCCAACTTTCCAGTAGTAGAGACCAAAATCAAGTGAGAACTTGACACGGCACTGATCCTTGAGAACAACAAGCGGCCGCTTGGCAGTGAGTTGAGTACATTGGACCCCTTTCACCCCGAAAGGGGCAGTGCCTTATCTTAACTAGAATTGATAGGTATATTGAGTATGACTTGCCTTTTCTGCCCATAGGGACACACTTGGCAGCACTATCCAAGGGCTTACATAATCCTGCACAAGATTATTCAGATCAAGGGACCATGAGACCTACTTTAAAATAAAGACGATATGACAGTCTATAAATGACCATATGATCCACTGGTCCTATCACATACTGCACCATCTGGAAGCTGCTGACCTGATAAGGGTGATGGAATTGTTTTTTGAAGGTACAGCTGAGGTGCCAGCTTGGAGATGATACTATGTGATGATGGAATACCATCCCCCAGGATGTGGTATATTCCCTAAATACTTTACTCTTATGTGGTGATATGTCCCCAGAAGGTAGAACACATGGATCTGTTAACCAAAGGGTAAAAATAAGACTGGCCCCACTCACCATCATTCCCAGTGACCCAGTTGGGAAATTTGTGCTTTCTCATCCCCTCAACTCTAGGTTCTGATTGTGTAGAGGCCCTATTCCTAGAGGTAGGATACTTCCACCAGGGTATACAGTGAGAGCAATTTAAACATAAAGCTATAGGTTTGTACAAAGTGTAAACTAGACAATTCTCAAGAAAAACAGCTGTTCCCAGCCCACTGCACAGCCAAAAGAGAATCAATCAGACTGAAACCTAAGAACATTTATGAACAGGAAAAGAAACTATGGGGCAGGACAGTGTTGTGAGTTTTCACTTAATGGTGGAGAGAGCAGTGACACATATAACTCAAATTATTTGACTCTTAGAAAATCATAGAAATTGCTGAAATAAACTTCCAGTTGGACTTGTTTATTTTACATAGGCAATTGAACCAACAGATGTTAAGAGCCTTGTACAGGGTCTTACAGGTCTTACAGGTAAGTCAGTAGCGGAACTAGGATCAGAACCCCTAGTCTAGTGTTCCCTTCCTCCTCCAATGTGGATTCATAGCTTCAGTGTTTTCCTTTTTAACTCTGTGTGGGTTAGGCTAACATTAACTTACTCTGCATTCTGCATGCACACTGTACAGAAGGCTGATGAATAACCTACAGACATTAGGGTAGCTGGGAGAAGTCACCTTAGCATTAAAAATTCATTATGAAATCTGCCCAAATAGATAATTAAGCAGACTGATGTCAACCTAATTGGCTCAAATTAATGAATGCAGATCTACTTAGATTTTTAAATTAAAAAAAATTTTTTTTGATGTTTATTATTGACCCACACATGTCTTCATTAAAATCATAAAGGTATCAGAGGTCTCCCATTCATTAGTCTCACAAAACCATTTTGAATGTCATTGACAATTCATTTTGAATTAGGGATGAGTTGTATTTAGAATTCACCAAATGCCTCAAACTAACTTCTCTAGGCCTTTGGGGACCAATAAAAACTTACATGCATTTTGCTCAGCACATTTCCCTTAACTCAGCATAACAATTTTTCATGGAGCTTAAATAATGCAAATTTTTTTCTTTTATGTGCCCTTATGAAGATAAAGTATCTAGAACCACCCAAAATCCAAGGACCTAAGAAAGTAATTGTTTTTATCTTTTAGCAATATTAAAATGCATCAAATGAACATTATTTGGGTTGAGCATATGTTTGTTAATTCTGTGACTGGTCTGGGCTTGAAAAATGGAGTGAAACCATCATAATAAAATCATATTTTAATGCACTTTTCCTGTTATACTAATGGCTGTACTATGTACTCTCATTCAATTCTCCATCAATCTTGAGACTGGTATTATGGAAGGCTTACTCTCTTCCCCACCGTATCCACCCTCCTGTCTTTGCTTAGCTGAATACGCCACAGCTGTCTGAAACAAACACTATAGCTCCCAAGCTCCCCTGCAGCTAGGTACCGCCAAATGACTAACTTCTTGTTCAAGAAATACAAGTAGAAGGGCTGTATGCAACTTCTGACAACAGGTACACTTCTTTGCTTCTTAGCTGGAATACAGTTGTGATAAATGACACTTAAGCAGCTATCTTGGACCACACAGAAAGCTATGTGTTGAAGATGGTAGAGGAACACACTAGGAAAACACTGGGACCCAACTACTGTGGAGTGGCTATCCTGACCCTGATCTGCTTACCTTCAGACCTCATCTATACAGTAGGGTAATCCTACTTGTCTAAGTCATTGTTATTTAGGTTTTCAACTGAAGCTAATCTTAAATGATACACTGGAGGTGTTCTATCCTAATTGAGATGTGCTGTAAGTGTCAAATACACAGTGGCTTTTGAAGATGTATCTTAAAAAGATTGTAAAGTATATCAATAATTTTGATATTGATTTTGTATGGAAATGGTAATTTGGATTTATTGGATTAAACAGATTATTTAATTTTCCTGTTTCTTTCTACTTTTAAAAATGGGACAACTAGAAAATTTTAACTGACACGTGCGGCTCCCATTATAGATTTATTGGACAGTGCCAGGCAAGTGCTTCTCTGCTCTGTCTCTGTCTCTGCACTAGAGAATAGGTGAGGTCCCTGAGGCCAAGAGGAGCCATACAACCACCCAGGTTCCCATGTCCAGTAAATGATGGGGCTGGACTCAAGCTCAGATCTATGTGGAGCAGCCCCAGTGCTCCCACCCACCATAGCACAGCGTATCTCAACTGGTGTCATTGGGTTCTGGTGCAGGAGAGAGAACTCTGTCCCAAACACTACTTCTTATTTATTTGTATGTATATATGTATGTATGTATTTATATTTTAATTCCATTGTAGTTAACATACAGTGCCAAACACTAATTCTTAAAGGCAGGAACTGCTGGTTGCTTGAAGAATTTTACTGAGTTTCCCTCAAAATATGTTTATAATCTGATGAGTTTTACAGTTTTATTTTCAAATTCTATATTTCCCAGCATGTAAAAATAGAGTGTAGCCCATTGAAAAAGGAAATGAAATGCAATTTACCGAAAGATTCTGTTATCTTTAATTTAGAAAGAAGACATTTCACCTGCAAACGTTGCCATAGAAGTCTCTGCCCCATGGATGACAGAACTGGAGAACCTTGTGGAAGATATTTCCTCGGTTGCTTTACCTGACTCTTGTGGAAGCCTAAGGTCTTGAAGCTCTGTGATCTCAGATGCTTAGATGAGAGCACATTCTATCTTGTTCCCTTATTTTGTTGTTTGTAGGTCTCCCTTCCCCAGGCCATGGCCTGGGCTACAGGTAACAAGTTCGTTCAGTATTATTGACACCTTTACTCACTGACCCCTTTTCCACCTCTGCTATGGTAAAGGTGGTAGCTATGCACAGACACCTGTTCTGTGGAAGTGGGGCACGTTTTCTGTTTGGAGATTGCCTGGTATGCCCAGCATTCCTGACATCTCCCTAAAGATAATGGTAAACAGGAACACTCTGCCTACCTGAGGTTAAGGGACATTGGCCTAGCTCCCTGCTTGTGGGTAGCCAAAGACTCCTCTTGCTTTTACTCCCAGGGTCCTCCAGTATTCTGCCCCAGGGCTAGGCCGGACACAACTCTTTCCTTGAGGTTCGCAAAGATATAACACAGCCACAGTCACCAAATAACCTGAGATGTGATCGTTTTAATCTCTTTCTCTCTATGTAGAACTTCCATGACTGGCCAGAAATGGTACCCAGAATACTTAATTGCCTATGGAGCTACAGCATGAAACTAACGAGCTGCTCATTAGTGCACCCATTGCTTTCTCTTTCCTTCCTGTGGCTTCTGTTCCTGGTTTAGAAGCAGAATTATCAGGTTTTCTCCTAAGAAGCATATCTGTCCTACAGCAGTCAGCTCTTTGAACATTTAACTTCATCTTCCAAATCATTACAGAAAACACTTAATGGCTCTGTGCCCAGACCTGACCCCTGCAGATCCCATTTGCAATGACCGTCAAAGGCAGATGGATCACCACCAGTAAGTACTCTTTGCATTTGGCTTCCAAATATAGGAGTGGTTGGGCAACTGAGGGTCATTAGACTTTTCCAAATTAAATTCCTTCTAAGATCTATTTCTCTAATGCAACGGAAGGACAGTATGTGACCCTGACAGTGTGTGCTAAGCTTAGAGGGACTGAATCCAAGCTCACATAGGGTTATTTGTTGAGGAGAGAATAAGGAGACTGCCACCAAATGGTCTCTGAATATGAAGATTATTCATATCATATCCATTATCAAAAATGATGCTCAAATCTGCTGCACATTGCAATGCACTATGCCACTTTTTTTTTTCCCCAACTAAATCTGATAAGCTCTAGTTCCTGAATTAACTTACACTAAGGAGGCTCTCTGCGTGGTCCTTGCCCTCTGTCAGCAGTCTAAATTTCATATACTGTGGAATGACAGTGTAAAAGGGTGCAGTTGCTGGCTGCAAGGTATTAGGGAATTAAAAAGAGTGTAATAAATTGGAGCTTTCAGCCTCACCTAGAAGAATGCAAATGTAGTTGTAAGAACACACACATACTGCACTGGCCAAAGGAAAACATGTCAGCTCAGATTCCACTGAAAGGGACCAGTTTGTGACCTCGCCTTCAAATCAATTCATTATAGGTCCTTTGTAGAGTCTGAATCCAAGGATCAAACGTGGGGATGGGGAGGAGAGGTGGAGTGGCAATTATTTTTTAAAATCTCTCACGATTCTGATATCCTGTCTGCTCCTCTGGTTGAGAACAATCAAATTCAACATTAAACAATTCTCACATAAAATATATTGGTACCAAGGCATGCTCATTCCCACTTATGCTTATTTAGTCCTTCTCCACATATGTGTGTGTATTTGCTACTAGTTGCAGACCTAGATCACATTAATAGAAATATGGTATGATCGGAAAGGAGTCAGACATTTCTGGGTTTAGGGCTGTTTGGAGACAAAGGATGCCTACCTGCTGAATTTCAAGTACTTCCCGCCTCTCCGGATGGCCTTGTTTTGATAACACTTCCTTTCCCCTGAATTGGGGGTTGGGGGTGGGGAGAAAGCACCCTCAGTTATTGCCAAGGCATTATTCTGGGTGTAAGAAAAGGCAGAATATCTTTAATTTCCTAATTTTGCCTGAAAGCTGTCAACAGAAGCCTAAGAAATTATTTGATTCTCTTCAGCTTGCTTTTTAATTAAGATATTTTCCTTTTCTCCCCCTGCCGCCGCCACAAGCATTTATGAGCAGCCCAGGTCTAAAGCTTAGTTGAGTCAGGTTGGGTTAGTGAACAAGGCTTCCAGTAGTTGTGAAAGGTGCCTGGGATAAAAGCATCCAGGGTCTGAAGGGAGAATAAGCCCAAGTTCAAATCTAGAGAAAAATACAACTAAAGACATACTTTCAGTGACATTTGCTCCAAGTATTCAATGGCCAGCTGATGGTGGTGATGGGACATTGTCCTCTAATATCCGTTCTCCCTTATTTGTAGAATAATGGGACTTTTGTTTAGTTGGACCCATGGGCTCTAAGGAAAAGAATATTTCAAGCCTCTCATGTGGCTTCAGTATGACAATGTGACTGAATTCTGGACAGCAAGATATAAGAGGAAGTATGTACAATTTCTTGGAAGTGTCCTTAGAGGGAGGAGGTATGTTCCTTCCCCCTTTTCTTCTTCCTACTGTTTGGAAGTCAAGTGGTGATGGGGAGAGCTGAAGCAGCCATCTTGGGCCATGAGAGGATTCTGGGAATAAATAGCATGCATGATGGAGCAAAAAGGTAGGAGGAATCCCTAACATTACCGAGGGCCATGCTATTTCTGGTCCCCCTGGACGTTTTACATGAAGACACCTTTCTGTCTTGTTTACATTACCTGGCAGGGTGGGGGTGAAGGCAGGGAGGCAGTTTTAGATTACAGCCAAATCTTTTCCAGAGTCATACAGAAAGTCTCAGGTGGGTGTGCAGAAGCGGAGCTAGGACATTCTCACGCTATCCCTTTGAGGCAGAGAGGGGTCACACATCATCACTATTTCACTTGTGGGAAAGTCTTTCAGAGGGGTGAGTTCAGTTCTTCATCCCATCTTCCTCCTATTGTATCCTGTGTCCCTTCTTTCCCGCCCACATCTTCAGCAGGCGCACCTCTCACTTTTTATCACCACCCCTCCCCACAGTACTTAACTATATGCTGCCTTTTAGTTTGGCATGTTTTGTAGACGGCGAGAACGTGGGGATGGAAAATGTCTCTTTTGTAACCCCTTCTCCCACTTATCATGCAAAACAAAGCATTACTTAAATTTCAGACACTCCATACACTCCATAATTGAATTAATTTGGAATGCATTTTTCAACCCCACTCATTACACCACTTCCTGTGTTTTTTTCACTCTCATCTTCAGATTTTCTGCTCTTTAGAGAAATTATCTTCACAGGAGACTGAATTATAACACTCTCTAAAATAGCGGCTCTTAACTTGAGGAAGGGGAAGACAGAAGAACTTTGGGGAGTCCATCAACTCTGCAAAGTTTT
This sequence comes from Ursus americanus, assembly GCF_024610735.1. NCBI lineage: Eukaryota > Metazoa > Chordata > Mammalia > Carnivora > Ursidae > Ursus > Ursus americanus. Next base: position 37,012,057 of record NC_142138.1, on the reverse strand, counting down.
AGATGTGGGAATACAAGATTTTGCTTGGAGGGAAAGTACATAGCTTTCATCAAAATTTCCAGAAAATCATGACCCCCACTAGCCTACAGAAAGAAAAAGAAGAAGAAGAAGAAGAAGAAGAAGAAGAAGAAGAAGAAGAAGGGGAAGAAGAAGAAGGAGAGGAAGAAGAAGAAGAAGAAATAATCATTCTTTGGCTAAAATGACACCTAAACGTGGTTTTTGGATGGGGGCAAGAGAAGGAACAAGGCCTATTTGGAAAATGTAGTTTATAAAGAAACCCACAAATAGATCAAAATGTTTTATATTTCTAAAGGTTTTGTTTGTTTGTTTGTTTGCTTTTTTTAGGCTTAACTTTCTTTCCACAGTGTTGAGGAATGACCTCAATCCTTAATCCCAACTGAAGAGGCAACCAAACAGAAAAGATCAAACATACGCTGGCAATAAACTGAAGCAATGCTTTATTGCGACCACAAAGCACCAATTCAACAAGGCATTGACAGACAGAGATTTGAACAAATGTCTCTTTGAACAGAGATGTAGCAAGCTCACTTTCTTCAAGTTCTTAAAAACAAGTACTCAAACCAAGAATCAAACAAAGTATCAGAGCAATTAAAAAAATATTACACCATCATGAAGGAATATATATAAAAATATTCTGTACTAGTAACAAGGCTTTTTGATCTGTAACTCTTGGCAAATTCCTTCAGAAACAAATCAGTATAAATACAAACCATAAAGTGAAAAAATGCTTTCTTCTTCAGAGATAAAGAGCCAATTGGAAAGTAAATCTATGCAGAAAATACCATTACCCCCTGTGAAAGAAGCTGAATGTGGATGGAGATCCCCAAGACACACCAGAGTTTCTCTTTTCAGAGGTTGTGCTCCTGTCGGGGCCTTGACGCACGTTCCTCTCAAACATCGCAGTATTTCCCAGTGAAACCTTAATAAGGTCAAGTGGAGGACCCTCTATAAAGGAGGGTGTCGGCAATTCCATCCAAATAACACAAACTCTAAGGAGCAGAGGGATTCAAGGGAGACAGCAATCTCTCTCTCTTTTCTCCCCTTCCCCAAGCTTTCTTGTCTTTAATCTCCCTACATCTGTAAGCAGAGGGTCATTCCATTCCACCCTTTTTCAAGGATTTAGGGAAAGCAATCTGAACAAAACCCCTTTGGTGGGGAGGGGTGTCCAACTATGTTAAAGATTACTCTGTTCGACAAGCTCCACCAGGAAAACCATGCTGTCCACAAGTCATCCTTGCTCCTCCTGGCTGAGTTCAGGTCAGCTGATGGATTGCCTAGTCTATCCCATAGGATAACGTTTCATTTGACTGAAATTCTTTACATATACACATGTATGTATTCTGTTTACAAAGTTTCATCACATGAAACTAGATTATGTCATCATGTATTTTTTGAGGTCTAAGACCCCAATTTGACTGTACTATGAAGAATTGTTCTTTAGATGCTTTGTCTGCAGAGGTTTTACATGATACTCGTAGATTTTCAGGGCAGGCCCCAGTTTTAACTGAAGTCCCGTCAACACGTCATTTCTTGTCATCAATAGCAGGGATTTTCCATCAATTTCCTATAACGGAAGCCGAGGGTAAGACCAACATTAAGTCCAAAAGTGCAAGGATAATGAAGAACAAAAGAAGTTCAAAGGAAAATACATATTGATTGTCCTCAAGCTAAAAACATTACTTTTTCACTTGGGTTAAATGGAAAAAATGGACTCCTCTATTTTTATGTTCCATCTTCCACTTTTATTTTTGGATTAAATACAACCCATAGCTGATCCCGTTTTCAAGATCACATCCCTAAAGTCGCATCTTAAGAAAATGACAGGCAGGCTTGGCACATACCCCTGTAAGGATCAGAGGTATTGTTTCTGAAAGAAATAATGACACTTTTCATTTATAAAATGTATTGAAGTTTATGCAAAATTTCTGTGTACTTAATTCCTAAAACAACTCTATAAATTAGGACAGGCAGGGATTATCAGCTTAATTTTACAGGCAAACCAAGGACCAAGGCGAGAAGTTAATGTGCCTAAGATTAAGAAGTTAGGCAAGGGAAACAGGATTTGAATCATCTGCCTACAGCCAAAGCCGATGTTCTTTCCATAAGACCCTTCTGTCTCTCCTGACACTTGCAAGTAAACATGTGTGGTATAGGTGAACCAATGGGGTCACAGAATCCTAGGTTTTCTGGAATCTTGTCAATCACAACAATGGGCAGTGGAAAAATGATTCACTCTCTGTGAACTTCTTTCCTGTCCTTTCAAAGAAGAATCATCCTGCATCAACTCAAAAATCAACCTCTCATGTTGAGGGTCCCACCATACTTCCTCTCAGTGGATCGTCAAGATTCCAAATAAGGTAGTGAGCTGCAGGGCTCTGCCCCTCCTCTCTCAGAGTCTGCTTTCCACCCCCTTCACGTACCCAACCAGAGTGCCCTGGAGATCACAAAGCTTTGGGGGTGAAATATAAACAGGCTTTCCATGAAAGGGAGTGGATCCCAAATACAGAAAGTAGTTTGGAACTTCTGGAAAGGAATCACTGAGAAGGATGCTGAATACCACCTTCTTTTTGTTATTCTTTATTGTGGGGACAAATGAGCTGGCTTTTAGGGGGCCTGGGCTCAAGAGATGGACCAGCTCTGCATTTTCAGTAAGCCTCGACATGTCTGTACAGACACATGTACCCATCTCCCCCACTGGTGGACAGACAAAGGGATGGGGGTGTAACTGCAACTACACAAAACTGACTCTTTCCTACACTGACCCCAACAAGGCCATTCCTCCAAACTCCCTTGTGTTTTGCCAGGCTCTAAAGAAAATGGGCTTCGTATGTCTCAGTGTGTGGAGAAAAAGCACTGGGCTAGCGGGCTGAAGAAACACCCACTTTGTGACTTTAGGTAAATCCCTTCCTCCTCTGCCTCCTCGGTTGGTAATGTGGGGATTTGGGGGTTTCTGACAGGATTCCATAAGAGATTATTTTTGCAAATGCTTCCTGAGCTATGAGTTCTACAATCACTTGTCATCGTTCCTCAACAGGACCATGGTCCTCACGTCATTTGTCAACCACCTACCATGAACCAGAGCAGAAGGACAAGGAATTACTTCTAACTGCTCAATGGAGCTTCTGAACTCTGGAAAGCTGACAACTAGAAAAAAAAAGTCTCACATTAATTTGTGAGAGACAACGATTCAAAAACATGGCGTATAAAAAAGCAGTTAGTTGACAGGGCAAAAGTAGAAAATTATTTCAGGACATAGGATTTGACTTTCCAACCCTAAAATATTTTCTTCTCCTTTCACGGCTAGTAAGCCCAAAGACTGCCCGTCAGTAAAACCCGTAAGGATGAGAACTGGCAGAGGAGCTTGTGACATGCGGAAACCACGGTAGCAATTCTGAAGGCACTATGAGGTCACAGGAATCTGAATCATAGGTCCCTTCAAAGCTCACCGCCTAGCTTAGATTAACTGAGCTGAAGATGGACTCACTTGGAACGCTTTAGAAAACAGCAGAGCCCTTCCTGCTCTCCATCTTTCCTTTGTTGTTGTTTGCTCATACTTAACTTCTTACATATTTTAAAAGGGCATGAGGAAGAGATGACCCTGCTTTCATTTCTACACTACAAGAAAACTTCCTTGACTAACTGAAAGTGATTTTTTTTTTTAATCTTTGCTGGCAAAAAGTCCTTCTACAACTCAGCATTTCTGTCAAAAGCCAAGTATGTCTGAAAAATGCTGAAATTTGGATTTTATTTAAGACAAAATGGAAAATCAAGTTTCATGCTCCAATTTGATTTTCCTTTTGTTCAGTAGCCACACTGCAGTTCACCTCACACTAGGGTTGGTAAAAGAAAGCTCCATCTGGAAATCCTCATTTTAAAAATTGGAAATGAATATAACTCATACATACAACAGAACTTTCCTTTTTGGTCATGATTATAGCAGCTCAGATGAATGGCAGTGGAACACAACATGATGGAAATGAGAGCTTCCAGGTCAAGCAAACTGCAGTCTGAACCCTGTCTCCACAATTTATTGTGTGACCCTGTGTAAAGGACCAGACTTTCCTGAGCCTCGGTTTCCTCACTTGCAAAATGAAAATAAACCCCTGAAGGATTCCAGAGATTAGATACGATTCATTCACGTAAGGCACCTAGCACAGTGCCGGACAGACAGGAGGTTCTCAATGACTACTAAGCGGCAAGAACAGGATATGTTCCAATTCCAAATCCATCTACTGCTTCCTTTCTGGAAGTGTGCTCCCTGCCTGAATGCTACCCTTTGCCAGAGGGATGTAGGCGTATTCCTGTTCAAGTTCAGAAGACTCGGTGAGATTAAAAAAGCTCAAAGACTACATCAAAAATTTGTCTCATAAAAATTGCAAACACAGAAAAGTTCCTTGATTAAGGAAGCGAATCATTTGTTACATAACTTCTATAAAAGACTGAGATGCAAATGAAATCCAAATTTTGCCAGTCAGCATGGTGTACTAGAATGAGCATGAGATTGGAAACTGGAAGACAGAGTTTCTGATGCAGACTCCATCAGTAATTTTCCACAAGCAACCACTCCTCTGTACCCCAGTCTGTTTATTAGCATAAATAAAGGGGTTGGTGGGTGACCAAATCCAATTAAATAGATATTTAAAAATCCCATGATTTTGCATGTACATCATGATTAAAGCCAAAACAAAAAGATAGTTCACATCTTGGGATCCTGTTTACATCCCTGTGTTAAGGGATAATCATTTGTCAGTTTCAGTGAAACTTTGTACATGGCTTCTGTCTTTATGTAAGAGTAACCAAGTACCTGTTGGACAATAATATTGATGCAAAAAATCTTTGCCTACTTAATAAGTTCCAGCAAGTACTCATGCATGGAAGTAAGGTTTAGAGATGATAGGTGTAAATTTCCAATGAGAGCGAGACCCAAGATGTAAAAATAAATGAGAGGGATCCTTAGATGTTGTAGCTCAGTAGATAAGCATGTGTTTTATAGTAAGACATTATTTTATTGCTTATTAGGTGGGGCTTGGGCAAGTTACTTAATCTCCCTAAGCCTCATTTCCTTATCTATATGATGGAGGAAAAGTAGCTATTGTATTTCACTGCTGAAAGGATTACTGAGATAGCACATGTGAAGTAGAATGCCTGATAGCTATCAAGTACTCAATAAATGCTAGCTATTAAAAAATATATTAAAAAAATCTTAACCCATTTACTTTTCACTCTTTCTCTCTGCAAACGCTTATCTACACCTTGGTAGCTCTTTCAATCAAGGCTAATTGTGATATGGTCCATTGGAAATGTACGGGAAGAAAATGAGGGGGGAAGAGAGAAGAGACAGAGGTTAGGAAGAGAAAAAGAGTGGCCGTCAAGAAAGAGGAAACTGGTTAAAAGCAGGGAAGGACAGGGAAAAAGTCAAAGAGAAGTCCATGGGCTTTCTGATGGTAGGGTCCTACAACTAACCCAGAAGGCCGTATTTGTGGTGGTGTCTCTACTGTCCCAAACACGGTGCAGAGGAAAAGAAGGCTCAGTTAGAGTCAGAAGATGAGATGGAAGCCAAACTCTGCTGCTTCTTAGTTTCTTGTGTATCATCTGGTCCATTATTTCTTTCCTCTGTGAAGGGAGAGGTTTGAACTAAGCTGACTTCTGTCCATTCTAGTTCAACACACTCTCAGATTCCAATTTCATCTTTTATAAGCATGAGATTCACCAGCCTTATAGGAAAGTCTCCCTGTGAAAGAACAAAGCACAGACTCCTTACCGATGACGTGGAGGAATTTGACGAAGTAGGCTGTCTTTTTCCACTTCAGTCTTCCCTCTCACATTTTCTAGAACTTTCTTTGTAACAACTCTCTTGCCATTCACTATCTGGCTACAAGTGGTGACCAGTCTGAAGTTTCCCATTCCACTGCTTACAAAGGGTACAAATGTCCCAGAGGAAGGGGGACTTGCTCTGGAGCCCAAGGATACAAATGTGGAAAATCCTGTGTCCAATATGGGGATCACATCGAAGAAGGAGGAGCGAAATCTTGTGGCCTTACCCACACGATCAGTGGAAAAATAATCTCCTGAGAAGAGGTCTTTGTCTTCAAAGACATTTCGTGAGCCACAGTGTGGCCTCTCAAACCGTGGTTCCTCTTTCAAGCAGTTTTTGTCTCTGTAGCCACCTGTATTTTCAATTTTGATGTAGTTCTCTTTGGACTTGTCATAGTTGTTGCGTTTCTCAGCATCAGACAAGACCTCATAGGCTTCTGCTACTTGTTTGAATTTCTCTTCAGCTGCCTCCCTGTTTTCTGGGTTCTTGTCTGGATGTACCTGAAGAGCTAACTGGTGATAAGCCTTCTTAATATCAGAGGGGGATGCGTTTTGAGGCACCCCTAGTACTTTGTAGTAATTTGTCATGTTTCTTTAAAGGACCTTTCCTTACAAGACGCAGAGTTTGTTTTCAGAAGAACTTCCATATAATTTTGGAAAGTAGGATGGTAAGCTACTCCAGTCTACACCAAGACCCTTTGAATCTTCTCACATAGTTGTCAGAACAAACTCTTTTCTGGTGAGGAAATTCCTCTTTGATGTCCTCTACAATTCCCACGCCCCACCACGCCCCCCACAGCTCATATGGGGGGAGTGATTATGAGCTCAACATTATCAGCTCATGACTCTCAGCTGATGCTGTGCTTGCCTTGCATTCCTATTGGTGGAAAATCTGAGGTGGACAATACACATATTAGGAAAACTTCATCTAGTTAAAAAAACCAACACCGAGCAGCTTGTTTACAGAAAAAAAACATCTATGTGGCTCAAAAAGAAGTCTTTACCTCATTTGTGAAAGTAACAGTCAGAAGTAAAATGGGTCTTGCCCTGAAATCCGATACAAAATCCATTTTGGTTCATTGTGAGGGCTAATGCCTTCAGTGACTTAATGTGTGTCTCCCTGTTATGTAATATTGGCTGCTGGCACAAAGTGGGTGATAAAGGGGCTCTATTACCAAAAAAGTCTTGTACACATTTCTGATGAAGGAAAAAGAATGAAACTCACTTCATCAAATGAGGAAACTGGGTTACAGAGATGTCTGCATAGATTAAAAAAAAACCCCACCAGAATAGATACAAGGAACAGAATTAGAAGTAAAGGCTTCCCATGTATGGCCAGACAAGGCTTTTTCACTTCAGCTATCTTTATAAAGTTAGCCTTTTTGAAACTTATCTCTGGACTTAAGAACAAAACTAAGTAGCAGCATCACAACAGCAGATGCTTTAAAAAATGGCTTCGAGGCTCAAGTGTAGCAAGGGCTGCTGATTGCTCTTTTTTCCAGGACACATAACTACACATCTCTCAGACTTCCTTGCAGTTTGGTGTGGCCATGTGACCATGTTCTGGCCAATGACCTCTGAAGAGATGATGTGTACCTCTTTCTGTGTGCACCCAGCCCACAAAACCACCTACGTGTGCTCCTCCTTGCTCTTTATCTTTATGCCAACTAGATGTCAATACCTGGATGATCTTGATCTGACTGAAGATGACAGAGCCCCCATCACCCTGGGTTCCTGAATTACAGCGAAGGAGAACACTCCCAAGACCACCATAAACTATTTATATGAATAAGAAACAAACTTCTACTATAATTAAGCCATTATACATCTTTTCATCTACTTGTGACAACAGTTAGTCTACTCTAATACACCATTTCCACAACTTCACCTTCACTTCTAGAACCTTCAATAATGCCATCAACCAGCAGAGTCCTACCTCTGCAACACTTAAAGTCCAAAATCCTATCCGATCTCTCGCTTCTTCTCCTTACTCTCATTTCACATTTCACATTTCAATTCCACTTTCTCCAGGGTCATGGGTCGCCTTCAGACTCCTCGTTTGTATCAAGTTTGCACCCCTTGGTTGGCCCTGGGAACCATTCTTTCATATGCCCTCTCAAATTGCCCTCTTAGGCCATTAGTTATCCACTGTGCCCATGTCACAAACACCCCATCCAGAAGCAAAATAGCAATCCAGCTTCTCTGACTCCTGTGCCTGGTGCAGCTGAGGAAAACAAGCTGTGAAGATGAAACACTACACAGGAGCCGTGCGCCAGTCTCGGCTGGGTCAGGAAAATTCCTCAGTGGTTCTTCTATGTATCCTTGGTCAGCTTCCTCTCACATTCCCCTTGATGGCCACTCTTAACCTTCACTGCTCTCCTCTAATTCCTTATTAAACCTTTCCCCATTCTGTACACTCCAAGCACAGGAGCTTGCCTCTTGTTTAGCAAAGGAAATAGAGGCTGTCAGGAACTCCCTTAAGGTCCCTGGGGACAAGAGCAATCTTAGCTAGATCTGCACACATCCTCATCTTTGTCCCCAGGGCATAGGAAAGATAGAGGAAGATATCCCTGTCTTGCTCAGAATTAACCCCTTCATAGTTTTTTAAAACAGAAAAAATAAGAGTTGAGTATTTTATTGACGAAATTGAATGGACTGAATCGTATATATTATGACTGACATTACATTTTATTTTGGCAAAATATGTATAACATGAAGCAGGCCATTTCAATTAACTATTTTTAAGTGTAAAAGCTAGTGGCATTAATTGTATTCACAACATTGTGAAATCATTGCCACCATCTGTTTTTTAAACTTTTCCATCACCCCAAACAGAAACTCTATTAAGCAGTAACTTGCCTTCCCCCCAGCCCTTGATAACCTTTAATCTACTTTGTGTCTCTATGAAGTTGCCTATTTTAGATATTTCATATAAATGGAATCATACAATATTTAAGTGGTTTACTTCACTTAGTGTAGTGTTTTCAAGGTTCATCCATGGATCAGAACTCCATTCCTTTTTATGGCTGAGTAATATTCTGTTGTAGATATATACCACATTTTGTTTATCCATTCATCTGTTCATAGACACTTGGGTTGTTTCCACCTTTTGGTAACTGTGATTAATACCACAATGAACATTTGTGTACCGGTATCTATTTGAGTCCCTCTTTTCAATTCTTTCTGGGGAATTGTTGAGCCATATGGTAATTCTATGCTTAACTTTTTGAAGAACCATAAACTTTCCCACAGTGGCTGCACCATTTTATATTCCCAACCAGCAATGCATGAGGGTTCCAATTTCTCCATGTCTTTGCCCTTCCATACTCTTTGATCTCATCCTTTTTCTTATCCTCAGGGAGTTTGCTTTATTTAACTGTCCTCAATTTCATTCAATTTTAACCTATCTAATTCTTTTGGCTGCTCTCCTGCATGTTAATAAGTTTGAGCGTCTCCTCTCTTAGAAAAGAATCCTCATGCTTACATGACCCTCCAGTTACTGGTTCTCCCTTCACTTACCTGCCTCCCACTCACTCCTCAACTTGGAAGAAAGGGTCCTCCACTTTCCAAACAGTCACCCACCCTCCCCCCGCCCCAACTCCACTGAAACTCCACCATTATTCACAGACCCCACGGGGGCTTCACCTTTTTGAGGAATTTGACCTTGTTGATCATTTCATTTTTCTTGAAACTCACTCCTTCATTGGTTTCTGTACAACCTCTCATTACTGATTCTCTCCCCACTTACCTGAGTGTTCTTTCTCAGTTGCTTTTGCTAGTTGCCTTTCTTCTCTAAACGGTTAAAACCTTGGTATTCCCCAGGGTGCTGAACTTGGCCTTTTTCCTCTCCCCCTTCTAAATGTCTCTCTGTCTCATCTCTCCTATGACTGCTGATGACCTCTTATCTCTGCCTCTAGGTCTCACTCTTCCCCAAACTGTCTACTAGATCTATGTATACCTGGATGTACCACAGGCCTTCAAATTTAATGTGCCCCTAACTTTGCTCATTATATCCCTTTTACAACTTTCCTCCCACAAACATCTTAGTTAATGGCACTACTTTACAACCACCCAATCTGGAAACTTGGCAGTCATCCAAGCTCCTCCCTTTCCCACCTGTGGGCAGTGAACTTGAGTGGTCTTGGGTTATGGCCGAGAACAGAGATTGGACAAATCTTCATTCGCCATTTCCAGTGATCCACTAAATTCTTCTGGCCATCTTCCCCAGATTTTCTAATTCATCTTTTCCTTTGCCCAGTAGAATTATTGCAGCAGTGTTCCCACCTTCCATCTCCTTGTCCTCCAATCCATTCTCCACATTGCCACTAGACTGATCTTTCAAAACCACAAATCTCATCCTGGCACTCACTTCCCACTTATTATCCTTCCATGGTTTCCCACTGCCTTTCAGGTGAAGTCTCTTTTCTGCCAGGCAAAGAAGACTATCTGTATTCTGGACCCCTGTTTCTTTCAGTCTTCTTTCTTGATGTTCCCTGCTCCACACCTCTTACTCCAATGCACTTGGAATTCTCAAGATAAACCACGTTTTCTCATGTCCTCATGCCTTTGTATTTGATCTTCCCCTGCCAGGAATTCTGTGCTTCCTTCAAATGTTTCTCATACCTACAATGGTTTCGGTGGTTTTGTCACAATTTTATCACAATTCTTGTGATAATGAGCATTATTTACTTCAGTAATTTTATATTCATTTTAATGAGTGTTAGAAAAAGCTACAACAACTACTGAAATATTTGAACGAGTGAATAAGCCAAAGAAGCACCATGTATGTACCTGGCTAGGTGATCATGTCTTACAACTGGTCTCATTTCAAATAAATGACTTAAACAACCATTTGGGATTCTTGGTTCATAGAAATCCACTCTATTTCAATCAAAAACTCAAAAAGTCCTTTCCTTATCAGTTTTGTTTTCAATTCTCTTGGCTATTTTCTTATTGTTAGCATCATCCATTTGTTTTTTAACTACTTCCTAAATATTCATAGATGGGAAGGATGCAGCAGCAGAGTTTGACTTGCCACTTCCCTTATTGATTATGTTATAAAATATTTTAAGCATATCAGAAGCCTTCAACTGTTAAGAAATATCAGGTGTCAAGGCACCTTAAATATTTTCAGTAGTTGGTATTATAAAATGCTGACAAAGTTATACAGTTACTTCCAATTTGTGGGGTTTTAACAGGTCTCACTCAGAGCTGGATTTACCATGAAGCTAATGAAGCTTAGCTTAGTCTCAGAAATTTTGTATTCATATTTTCGAATTTCTTTCCCCAAGGAGGGCTCTTAACATTGTAAAAGCTTTAGGCCTTCCAAAACCTGGATTTGTCCTGGGTCTAAGTAGAAATATCCACCACAGGGACGCCTGGGTGGTTCAGCCGGTTAAGCATCTGCCTTCGGCTCAGGTCATGATCTCGGGGTCCTGGGACTGAGTCCCACATGGGGCTCCCTGCTCAGCAGGGAGTCTGCTTCTCTCTCTCCCACTGCCCCTCTCCCAGCTTGTACTCACTCTCTCTCTCTCCCTTGCTCTTTCGCTCTCTCTCAAACAAATAAAATCTTTAAAAAAAAGAAAAGAAAAGAAAAGAAAAGACATATCCACCAGAATCACTACAGTTGAAATCCATCTGGCGATGACTTAGGCCATTAGGCTCAGACTTGCTCTGATTGGCCTCCCCACTTTACTACTCCTTTTGGAAGTAGTGTTATTTGGCAATTTGTAGCACTGAGAATTTTTATTCACATTTGTTAAGTCAGTGGCTTCAGAAAGTTAGCAAATAGTCATATGAAAAAAATGCCAATCTTTTTGCATTTCAAATGAATGGTTTAAACAACCAGTTGGGCATTTCAGAGTAAAATACTGCTCTTATACATATGGTTTGGGAAAGTGAGGAGCTAACAGAGTAAAATTAATTTGTCACCATGAATTGCCTGCTATATTGTCATGATACTCTGATAAAAAAAATTATCTCAGTGATACATATTGTTCTAGAAACAGAATCACTGATGTTACTCACGTGTAAGTTTGAGGCATCTGAACGATATGAATTATATGACACTGAGTGAATGGCAGATCACTGCCTTCCATCTTCGTCACATATAATCTGAGTACACGAGTCAGATAGATGAAGACATGGAAGTGAAGTGACTACATTATGAGGGGCAGAGCTATCTGGGACCTGCATTAGGGTCCAGTCTGAGTGGTGATGGCGCCGTACTGGACTGCCAGCATTCCTTAACTGGCAACTAAAAGTATTGTCAATGGAAATGGCTTTTCACCAAAACTAACGCTCTTAGGAAAGCAAAGTTTCTGAAGTACATTTGACTCTTGAAAACCAGGCAACCCATATCCATGGGCAAGTGCCAATTTTTTATCTAGTCACCAAAATTCAACTGTGTATATACAAGAGCTCAAGTAGTTTCATGCTCTTTGCTGTGCATTGAAAGCATACTTCATGAAGGCCAGTTCTAAGCTAACACTTGACTATTAAAGCAACCGCTTGAGCAATATTCTGTCTGTTTAAATCAACATTTACTTTATAGAAATCTGAGTCTTAGAAAGGCGAACTCTTCAGGATCCTCCAGTGACCAATGTCAATCAAGAGAAAAGAAACTAGGAGTCACCACAGCATGAGAGATCTGCCTGCCAGAAGACACTTGGGAAAACAGCCACCACCCCACGATGTCCATGGGAAAGAGAATACTGACAGAGTTGTCATTACTGCCGCCTCTAGGAAGGACTCCCACTGCCTCCTGTTCTTATTGGCCAGTGAACTCTCTGGAGCACTGTTAACGAGGTCAGTGAGCCAAAGAAGAGGGATATCACTGGTCTTAAAGGGGACTGACCAGAAGAGTAAAACAACTTGAAACACACATACTATTGACACTGGGTCATGGGGGGTGGGGCAAGGGTCTGGGCAGGGGCTTAGAACTTCCCTTCCAACAGTTCTTTTGGCTTATAGTTGTGGCTTACACAGTAGGTTCAAAAGAGATTTTCCAGAAGAAAACTTGATAGAGATCATTACCAGAAGGAAACTTAATGGAAATCATTTTCACGTGGCATTGTGCCTGCTCAGAGAAAAGGAGGTCATGCAAAGATCACCGGCTTCACCAGATGCTTCACACCATAGAAACATGGGACACCATTCCTGCCCTTTGGACAAACCTCGCTCAATGGCCTGACATCTTCCAGGGAGTCTCAGTGCTAGAAAGCCACATCTGTCTGGTTGCTACAGCAACAGAATATCCAGTATCGTACTGTGAGACCATACCACGAAGACAGATGTTCTCCTGAAAGTCAGCCCAGCTGAGGGTGGACATGTCCAGCATCAATGTCACTATCTTACTCAGCTCTAAGTTCTGATCATAGTTCTGGAGCCTGGAAGTCCAAGCTCACAGCGCCAGCATGATCAGGTTCTCAGTGAGGCCCTCTTCCTGGCTGGCAGGTGGCTATCCTCTTGCTGCATCCTCACACGGCAGAGAAAGACAGAGCAAGCTCTCTGGTCTCTTCTCTTCAGGGTACTACTCCCATCGTGAGGGCTCCACACTCATGACCTCATCTAAATCTGATTATCTCCCAAGGCCCACCACACAATATCATCATATTGGGAGTTAGGGTTTCAACATATGAATTCGGGAATTTGGGGGGAGGTGGCACAAACATTCAGTCCTTCATAGTTGGCCAAGGAATTAAGCTCCCCACATCACTGGCAACTGAATATCCTTTCTGGACCTGCCCTTTTCCAAGGTGGTGTAAGGGTACTTTCCAGCCCTGTCCTGTTTCTGTCCGATGGCAGGGCAAAGATTTCCCTGAGGAGATTTCAGCATGTGGTCCTCCTTATTGTTTCTCAGCTGCTGTGACCTGGAAGATGTGCCTGAAAGGGTCATGTGGTTGGGCTGGAGGTGGCGGTCTTCCTATCTAGGGTGAACTTGAAGTTCACTGACAGGAAGATCCTTGAAGGATCCCATCATCATGCCTTGGAAGGATGATGGAAGAGGCAGGGTAACATGGTAAAAAAATCTTGATCTTCAGTCCTCATGGAAATCACAGTGGCTCCTTGTCTTATCAGGATGAGCCTGACTAGTTCCCTCCTTGCCCTCCCTCTACCTTCTTTAAGGAAAAGAGGAAAGATGATGAGAAATACACAGCAGCACGAGAATTTGGATCACTTCCAGGGAATAACGTAAGGCAGACTCTTTCCTCCACCCAACCGCCCTTCCATGAGAATGAAGGAGCTCGAGCTTCTAGACCATGCTTGCAAAACTCCAGTACCCTGGGAATTCATCTCTCAGGCTCCTGAGTTGGACTCAGCACAGTAGCAAGATGATGCCCTTTCCCCACTTGAAGGACTTCTGAATGAAGTGCTTTGGGAGAGTTTGTTCCCTTTGGCTTCCCGGTATTGCTGGTGCCAGAGTGATGTCATTCCTGGGAGAAAGGGCCCGCTCCTGGGCCAAGCTCAGAGCTGGCCAGCTCCATTCTGAGGTCCTGCACAGAATCTGCAAGGCCCAAAGGACACTCCCTCCCCCCATTTGCCTCAGAGGAGCCTGAGTAAAAGCCCAATCTGAAAAATGCTTTTGGGCAGCTGGGAATTGGGCCAAGAGACCTTTTAGCTGAGTCCTTTTTGTATGTTAACCTTTTACAATATTATTTAAATTTAATTTTAGAAGAGAGTTATTCAACTGTAATGACACAAATGGATATTACTCCATTAAAAACTAAAATAAAATATGTTCCAGCTGATAGGCCTTCACCTTTCAACCTGAGCTATTTCTCCCCACGATTTTTTATAAAAATTTTCAAACATGAAGTTGTAAGAACATATAGTGAACACCCACAAGACCACCACCTAGACTCTACAATTAACATTTTCTATACTTGTTTTATCATGTTTATCCTTTTACTCATTCCTCTAACCAATTGTCAATCCATATTTTGATGCATTTCAAAGTAAGTTGCATAAATCAGTGTATTCCCCTAATCACTTCAGTTTGCATACTACTAATTGCTTAATATTTTTTTATAGTTCCTTTTCTTCTGAGGTAAAATGTACAGGTCATGTAGCACACACATCTGTAACATCTGTATATGCCTGTGCACCTGCAGTGTACCCACTGAAGCGCATACGTGTAGCCCAAACCCTCACCAAGACACAGAGCGCTACCATTACCCAGAAAGTTCCTTCATGCCGCTTTCCAGCCATTCTCCACTCCCACCTATCCAGAGGCAACCACTGTTTCAACTCGTGCTACCAATGATGCATTTTCCTGTTCTCAACCTTCACCTAGATGAAATTGCTATGATCTGAATGCTTATGTTCCCCAGAATGCATATGTTGAAACGTGATCTCCAGGGGGTATTAGAGGTAATTGGTGATGGTGTTAGCAGGTAGGGCCTATGGGAGGGGATTATACGGAGCAGTGCCCTTACGAAAGGAGCCCTAGAGAGCTCTCACATCCCTTCCTCCATGTGAGGACACAGAGAAAAGACAGCTGTCGAGGAGGCAGACCCTCACCAGACACCCAGTCTGCAGTCTCCTTAGTCTTGGAATCCCCAGCCTCTGGAACTGTGAGAAATAAATGTTTGTTGCTTATAAGCCACCCACAGTTTATAGTATTTTTGTTATAGCAGCCTGAACAGACTAAGATAAGAACTGTTCACTATTAACTCTTGTGCAAGGGTTCTCTTACTCAGTATGATACTTTCTCATCCCAACTGCTTTACATATTACTAGTTTGTTCCTTTGTATTACTAGCGGTATTGCACTGAATGACTATACCACGTTCTCCCAGTTTCCAGTTTGGGACTATTACGAATAAAGCCACTAAGAATAATTTTGTATAGACCTTTTATGGACATATGTTTTCATTTCCCTTGGGTAAATACTCAGGAATGAAACTGCTAGATCATGGGGTAGACGTATGAGTACTTTACATCCCCACCAACAATACAGGGGCATGTGTTTGTTCTACATCCTCATGAACATTTAAATTTATCAAGCTTTCTAATTTTAGCTATTCTGGTGGGTGTGAAGTGATTTAAGCTGCTATTTCAGCAAATTTTCCAAAATAACAACAGCAACAACTATATATGCATGTGTATATATGTGTATATATATGTATATATGTGTATATATATATATATAGAGAGAGAGAGAGAGAGATCGGAGATCAGGTTCAAAGAAAATATTGAAGGAGATTTATATATATATATATATATTAGAAATTATATATTATATATATATGATACATATAGATAGATAGATATAGGTATATATTAGAAAAGTTTCCCTAGCCAAACCCAGCTTAAGAGAATAAGAGATAGCTAAATGGATATGGAAGAAGCAGCCAGACACATTCTTCAATTTATAATTCTATCAATTATATTACAATACTGGGAAAGTAAATGTAATGCTTAGAAAACTGCAGCCTTCACTGATAGGGAGATAGGATCTCTGTTTCCTTACAGAGCTGGTCTGGTGTGGACCACAACATGCCCCCTCAATTTGCTCCCTCATGGTCAAAGCACCATCCCTACAGTGCTGGCCCAGCCTAAAAAATGGGAGTCAGGAATCACCCAGATAATGGAGAGGGACCTCTACTCCCTCCTTCCAATACCAACCCTGGATCTGAGGGAAGGGAATTAACACTTTAGGGCCATGAACACTGTGCCAGGACCTACCCTAGGTACTGTGCAGACAAAGTCCCTAATCCTCACATCACCACCCTACCGAGTTGGGCATTGATAGCCTCAAGTTGTGGATGTGAAAGCAAGACTCAGAGAGAGAGAGAGTAACTTGCCCAGAGTCACACAGAGTTAGAAGAACCAGGATCTGACTCTAATCTGTGCTCTTTCCACTCTACCTTGCTAAGCACCTGGAACACAGATTAGAGGGGGCTTCCTAGCTCGGTTGGTGCTGGGGCCAGGAGCGGATGGTGCTACATGTCTCTCATCAGATCCGTCCCGCATTTCCCTTTCTTCTCTATTTCTGCTCTCCAGTGTGTCTGTGGTGCAGGTAGGGCTGTTCCATCTTTCGGAAGGTGCAGCTGTAAATGAGCGTTAGCCCTCCTTCCTGCAGCTGTGAATGTGTCCCAGGGCTTGGGTTTCTCTCTCTTAGCTTGTCACTTTTCTTCTTCCCTTTCCCACCCTCCTCAGTGGTCTGGTATAATCGGTGTTTGATGTGGAAGACAGGCAGAGCCTCACAGATCCCTCACTGCCCTCTGGTCCTCTTCCTCCTCACTCCCTCTGCCTGCTGTGAGGAAGACGTAACTGTGTTCATCATGGGTTTCTCTACACCGACTTACCTGCTCCTGAAAAGCACTAGCTTGCTCCTCAAATCCTGCTGTTCGGAAATAGTTGACGACATCCATCACTGCCCAGTCTGCAGGATCCGGCGGCCTCCCGTTCTCCATGGAACTGCAAAACACAAACCCAGACACTTGTTGTGGTGGAGTGTGCAAGAGTGTGTGGCCTGGCTCACTACTCAGTCTCCTAGGGCAGGCCCTGGCCAGCTTGCTAGAACCACGGCCCTCTCTTCCCTCAGAGGCCCAGATCCCGGTTTACCTCTCAGGACTATAATCATTCTTGTGTTTCTTGGGTTCAAGACATCATTACTCTTATTGGCTCAGTCATTGTTTTCCTCATAAACCATTAGACTCTTCATATGAAGTGCTTCCTTATGAATTGGTTTTTAATCCAGAGATATTACGAGTGGTTCTATGATTTCTGACAACTCACAGGATGACACTCATACTCCTAAATTAAGAACACCAGGCCCTGTACAATATGGCCCCCATGTACCTATCTTTTCCCATTTCTTACCACCTTCCCCATCCCCACCCCACATATCCTCTCTGCAGCTGGGAAATTGCAGAGCTAAAGCCATTCCCGAATATGTTGTGCAGTTCTGGGCCTTTGCACATGCTGTTCCAGCCACTTACAATGCCCCCTTATTTGTTTCTACTTGGCACAATCCACCATTCCTACCTAGTTCATCCCTGGCCCCACCAGGGAACTGTTTTAATTATAACCTCTGCATCTGAGAACTCCATTCAAACTCCCATTGCAGCACTTTCCACACTGGATTATACTCTCTACTTATTGGACAGTCTCTCCCATCAGAGTGGGAGATGTGGGCTAGGGATACACATCTGGGCCTGAAACATTTTATTATTCCTAGTGTCAAGCATATACTTAGGAACTCAACCAATATTCACATGACTAGATGATGATCAAGCATCTGAGAGGTTCTATGGGTAATCTGCTTCACTGGATTTAGAAAGGAGGGGTAGGAAAAGTAGAATAGAGAAAGAATGGCAAGGACCCGCCATTACTGTGACTTTGCCTCATTTCTCTTTCAGGAGTGTTCATCTGGATTTCTCTACACCTCATCCAAAGTAATTCTTCCAGAGTGTACATCTAATCACATTGCTCCCCTGCTTAAAATCCATCAGAAGCTGTCCATCGCCTTTAAGATGAATTCCAAATAGCTTAACTTGGCTTGAGAAATCCTTCAGAACAAAACTCCTGCCAGCTCTCCTGCTAGGAATACACTAATGAGCAGACACGGTCCTTACTCTTGTGGACCTACAGTCCTGTGGGGACAGACAATGATCAGTCATCATACAACTAAATGCATAGCCGCATATTGTGGTAAGTGCCATGAAGGACAGATACACTGTACTATGACAGTTTAAGGGCCTAGGGGATGCATTCCTATGGAAGTTTTTCTTGGCGTAAGGTCTAGAAAGCAGCCAGAAGTTAACCATATGAAATCGGGTGAAGATTATTCCAGGCTCTTTGGAGGAATATATACAGTCAAAGGAGCCATGCGTCTTGGAGCCCACATTGAGGATTCTGGATTTTTGTCTATGGAGCAATGAAACTTGCTAAATGGTCTTACATAAAGGGGGTGACCTGATCAGATTTGCATCTTGAAAAAGAGAACTGGAAATGAGCCAGAGGGGAAGAAGGGGTGCCAGTGAGAGGTGGTCTACTGCAGTCATCCATGCAAGAGATCATGGTGATCCAGACTAGAGTGGTGGCTACAGACAAGAAGAGGAAGTGTGTGGATTTAAAAGATTTTTAACCAAGAAAATCAGCATGACTTAGTGGTGGACTAGACAGAATGAAGGAGATGGAAGTGTCATGGAACTGGATGGATGGTGTAACTTCACTTAGATGGCACTGCCAGGTTCAGTTGAATACACTGAATTCTGGGTGTCATCTACATCCAAGCAGAGATGTGATACGAGACTGAGTCTGGTGCTCAAAGCAGATGAGTGGGCTGGAGGTACACATTTCGGAGATTTAATTTTTAGACAGTAACTGAAATCTTGGGAGAGGGTGAGAAGAAAATTGGGCCTAGAGCTAAGCATGGGTGAGAGGTTCAACATGTTAGTGAAAGTTGAAAGGATTCATGTTATTTTTAATGGAAATGAAATTGCCCAGACTTTGAGGAATCCTGAAAACCTTCAAACATCCAAAAGTCAAGGGACTAGCTGTACCGCTGCCTCATCTCCCACATAATGTTTTGCTCATAGTAGAAACTTAAAATATTTGATTAAATAACCAAACTTTTGTCCTATCTCAAGCCAAAAGAGCCTTTAATCAATGGCACACAGGATCAATGATTTATCAACACAACATTTAATTGAAAAGCAATGCTTACTAGTTAATAGTGTTTTCCCTTTTGAGCTTAGAGATTGTGAATCTATAAACACTGCATGCCCATGTACATATACACTTATATATATGCATGCTTACTACACACACACACACACACACACACACACACACACCTACCTTCCTACCATTTAACAGGTAGTATACATGGGGAAAAAACGACTTTCTCCCTAATATTGCCAAACATTAACTATGCATTTTAAAGTCAAAGCTAAATGGCTTTTTAAAAAATTATCCACATGCTGGGATTTTTCTATCATCCCATTAATACAGGCAATCATGAGCTGACACTGGGCAGTTCCTTTAAGGTACCATTTTTCCTTCCCTCTCTTGCTTAAGGTGGGTTTGAAGAATGTCTATAAAGGCGTTCATTGTTCTAACAAATCTTTTAAGTTTCCTGATCAGCTCACTTCTAGCAGTGAGCAGAGAGTCCCATCGGATATACTTTCAAGTGCCCCAGAAAACATCTGAATTCACTCTCCCTGTGGCTGACTTCAATTAACTGCCTTTCCTCATAAAGAATAGTCATCTAATTGTAATAACAAAGTATGCTGCATTGTAATTTTAGGATGGGAGGCTTTCCTGATTCTTACTCCACTGGGATATGACATCATCACTTCCATAATTGTGAAATATTCTTGAGTATTAGCAACACGGCAGAGAACAAAGACTTTACAACACTGCTGACAGTGTAGCATGAAGAAGAGGAGCAATGGAACACCAGGCGCTCTCTCATATTTAGGGTAAGGAGACCCATGCAGAAGAAATGGGCATGAAACCAACCAGTGCATTTAGTGACTGATCCATCCCAAGTTTAGGCCTGATAGCAAAGAATCCCAAAATAACTTAGAAGACAAATCACAGTGTTAGACTACTCACATCCCGAGAGGAGAAACCTGTCTGTCTTCATCTTGTCAGCTCTCATGCGCCTAGCGCAGGTCTCGGGTGCATTGTTCATGCACAGCAAAGCTCTGTTACATCGGTGGACTAAGAGCCAGAGAGGACATAGAGTCTACAATATGCTTTTCGTACATTTTCTATTATCAGCCTCTGAACTCCTTGTCATCTGGCTACTGTAACCTGTTTTTAGGAAACTAAGGCTCAGAAAGATTCAGAAACTCACCCCAAACTACATAGTAGATAAAGCCTGGATTGGATTCCATATATGCTTGCTCCCAAATCTATGCTTTTCCACTCAACTCCTTGATACAACAGATATTTACTTGAAGCCTATCAACTTCTCAGTCCAGGACTAGATGTAGGGTTATAAGGATAGGAAGGCATAGACCCTGCCCTCAAAGAGCTAGCAATCTGGCGAGGGCAGCAGACGTGTAAATAGCTACCTCTAAGTAATACTAGAACTGAGGCCTGAACAAGTGCTGCTGAGGACACAACGGCTGGAGGGCCCAGAAGGTTCTGTCTGATGGACACCTTAGGATCTTCCACGGAGATTTTGAAAGGTATCTGTTGCTCCAAACTCATCCTAAGTTAGGCCTTGAGAGGGGACGGCTTGCAGAGGCTGAACATGCAGGCACATGTTGTCACTTGAAGGTTGTTTATTATAAAGTATGATGAATAATTTCGCTGGGTTTCCAGTGGTTTTGGTAACAGTTTTAAGGAGAAAACTGGCAACGATCAAGGGCAGCATGAAAGTGGGAGTTGGGGGTGGGGGCGGAGTGCCGAGGCCCCAGGAAATTATGAGTACATTTCAGAGGATGGATTTAAGTGTCACCCTTCCCCATTGGGAAAGCCATACGTCTCCTAAAGGACTGCTATTTGTGACCAAACTAAGACACTTTGTTCCCTTTTAAATGGACCATTCTCTCCAAATTTTTCTTATAACCTGTGCATGTCAAATTCTAGAAGGAATTTAAATGGCGCTGTTTAAAACACCTCCCAGATGGTGGTATCCATTGTGGCTGCTAATTTTGCACTGATGAAATGAGATGGCAGATATAAAAGTTCCATTATCATCTGATATTTATTATTTACCATCATCATAGCAAAAACATTTCTTAAAATATCATGTATACGGATGATAAATTCATGAATATTTTTCCAGGCATGGGATCTTTAAAAAATATATATGCATTTTAACTTATTACAAAAAATTAGCAAGAAATGAAGGGCAGATTTATCTATGGTCCCATCACTTACCAAACCAATGTTTCCATTTAACCCAGTCACCATTTAGTCCCTGTGCATATGGGTTAAGTACATCGTATATTGATAAAAATTATATCATGCATGGATAATTCACACTGGGAAACAATTATCCCTTAATTAAACAATCACCTCACTTTTAAAGAGAGCTACAGACACAATCATTGGGACAGAAATGCAATAAATAACAAATTTGGCAGGTACATGCAGATGGAGACCTTATTGTGAGTGTTTTTCATGTTGACATATTATAATTTTAAGCGCTGGCAGAAGTCTCCACTTCCCCTTTACACATTAGTGAAGGCAGGTGGAACATAGTTGAAACATTTTCTCGGAATCTAGCACGTGTATAGTTGTTAGTATTCATGATATTCTAGATTCTAAGGGTTGATCAGACCAAAAGGAAACTGTGGATAAATACAATCCATATGAGATTTCAAAACCCCATTATACTCATTAATTGCAATTCTGCTTCAAAGTTCAGAGCAAAAGTTATTTTAGACACTAGTTAATTTATTATGGTGATATATTTATCACATTACTCCTTTTATAAAGGTAATTCTCAATGTTACTTATGTTTCCACTCAGAAATGCATTCTAATTTTATACTGCCTTGATCTTTATAACTTATTTTCAAAATTAAATTAAACTACTCTTTGCCCATATCTTAGAACAGCCTTTGGCTAAAAGCAATATAATTCTGATTGTAATAAATTAATATTGAATTTTTTTTTTTTTTTTTTTTTTGCCTATGACATATCTGACAATGAAGCAACTAAATGAGCTTTAGTTTTATCTCTACTCCTTTCTTCCTCTCCCTTCAACCAAACTAGCAGGGATCTGGCTAAAAGGCAGGCCTAAAAAGAGAAAGGATGATTCAAAGGTTCTTGACAGGACATTTTTCATTTTTTAATACTCTGTTAAATAAGAGTTGACTGCATTTAGCTGTAGCATACTCAAGCAATGAAAGCACTGAGAAAGCAAATAATTCTTCAAGCCTTCTGTATATTTCAAATTCTTTCTCTTGGCATTGAGAAATTTGATTCAAACATAACTTTCCGGGCTTATTTCCCATTCTAAGTCTGTACCGAAATTTAACTGAGCAACACCCTGGATTTTCCCATATCCTCAGCTTGGTTATGCTGTTCAAAGCTCTATTGGTTCAGC
This sequence comes from Ursus americanus, assembly GCF_024610735.1. Classification (NCBI taxonomy): domain Eukaryota; kingdom Metazoa; phylum Chordata; class Mammalia; order Carnivora; family Ursidae; genus Ursus; species Ursus americanus. The sequence continues at coordinate 36,989,201 of NC_142138.1, read as the reverse complement.
TTCCAAAGGTTAGAACCTTACTCATTTTTGAAAGGTACTGGTTAAAAGTCCTGTTCCTAATATGCCTAATCTTTTATTCCAGTCATTAATTGATTTTAATCTGCCTACTATAAGTCAGGCACTTGATGAGCCTTGGGAACTCATTGTCTAGCGAAGGGGAAAATCTCAAGTCAGCTAAATGACGAAAAAGGTTATGGTTATGTGTGTACCCCGCTTTATTCCAAAAAGTGGTTTAGGAGCAGGAGGAATTGAGAGATGGAGGAAGGAGAGCAGAGAAGTAAAAGTCACCACGGCAAGGTGAGTCAGGGTGTGCTAGGTACGTAGAGAGGCTTTGGAGCCCTGACTCAGAAGAAACACCAGGAGCAGGTCCCAGGGACAGACAGGACTTCTTCCTGCATTTCTTTCCTCTGTAATAGACATCTTCCTTCAGGCTGATGGCTCTCCTCTGAAATCACACGGCACTCGGTCTTGGACATATCTCTGCTGGGCATGTCTCCCCAGCACTCCCCCCATCTCCCTGAAAACAAGGGATTTTTATTACTGCCTCTTTTCCTACCTGTCCTCAACCTTGTAGTACAAAAAAAAGACCTCTGAACACGGGTAAATAAGGACACTCCTCTCAAGAGGATGCAATGAGTTAATTTTTTATTCACTACCAGATACAAGTCATGCCAAAAGTCAGGCTAAACACAAACATGTGCATGTTTCATATCCCAATCAATACTAAAGACAACTGTGCAAGCCTGAGAGCTTTCCCTCCCTGTTCTGAGCCACAGCACAGTGGTCACTAATCCAGAGGATTTAGGTGTGGCTTTACTGTTTAGACAAACTCGGTTTTCCTTTTGTAGGGATATGGGTAGCATGCCAGAAACGATGTAGAAAACAGCAGCCCTTCAGGGCTGATAATGTATAAAACATACATAAAGCATGTTTGTGAACTTTGCTGGATTTGATGAAACTCCTGTTGTTTTCATGCTTTAAGTGATATGCTTGGCTGACTCAATGGTTTATGCATTTTACTCTTTCGAAATGTACACTTCTTTAAGGTAGTCATTTGCAGTGGACATAATGGGACAAATCAAAACAATAAACAGACTCAATTCTTAATTCAAGTTATCATTTAATTTAAGGGAATAATGAAATATTTATCATAAGGCCATATGACAAAAGTGAATTGTGCCCTACCCCCACAAATTCATATGGTGAAGCCCTCCCCTTGATGTGATTGCATTTAGAAATAGGGCTTTTAGGAGATAGGACAATTAAAATTAAATGAGGTCATAAGGGTAGGATCCTAATCCAAAATGATTGGTGGCCTTATAAGAGCCAGCATGCACATACCGTAGGAAGTCCACGTAAAGACCTAGTGAGAACGTGACCATCTACAAGACAGAAAGACACCTCTTATCAGGAACTGAATCTGCTGGTACCTTGATCTTGGACGTCCCCATTTCCAAAACTGTGAGTAATAAATTTCTGTTATTTAAACCACCCAGTCCATGGTATTTTGTTATGGCTGCCTGAGCCAATACAGTATATATCAGAGTGAACAGATCACTATAAAATATTAAGGAATGAACTTTATCTTCACTAAGAAAAATAAAATTGTACCAGTTACAAGTATCACCATTAACTCCTATATATCATCTGTATTCAAGAAACCACATAGCACTCTAACTTATCCCACCAAACATACCTACAGAAGAGTTATAACAACAGATCCTGATTAGAAAGGTTATTTTTCAAGTTTGAATTATGGGCTCAGTTTACCTCCCCTTCCCTCCCTATTCTTTTTCTTTCTTTCCTTTTCCTTTCTTCCTTCCTTCCTTCCTTCCTTCCTTCCTTCCTTCCTTCCTTCCTTCCTTCCTGACAAACCATCAAGAGGCATTCCCTATTTAGCTACTTAAAATGTTTTGGGAGTTTTATTTCCTTTTTAGTATAGTGGTATCTTACCATCATGATCACCCCCTGTTCCAGATTGCTGTTTCCTGGAAAGAACAGCATGGTGGAAACCATCATTCACTGCATTCAGGTAGAGTCAAGCTGTGTGGTTGTGGGTCTGGGAAAGGACGACAGAACGGATGAGAGGGGCCTGATGGGGAGAGAGTACCCAGGAACTTACCTAGCAGCTGGATACAATTCCCTCACTGCATTCAAAGAACATACATCTAAGGACCGCTGATCGTTTATGCAGCACCACAGAAGGACAGGATTAGGAGTAAATAAGCAAAAGCTGAAGGCCAGTGATCAGGCACGCAATTATTTCTATCAGTTTCCTCTTCCTCCTTCGCTAAGGAGCCAGGCAACGGTTCCAGGCAAATAACCAAGTGTCCTATATCCCATGAAGTTCTTTATTTAACCCTAAATGTGACTGCTTCCCTTAGAGATGGAGACCTGACTGGTGGATTGTTGTACACATAAGCATTGTTAGATTTTTTAAATGAGATTAAATAATAATAGCCATTGTTATTACCGTTATATGAAAAGTCTTTTTGATAATTCTACAATAAGGCCAGAGTTTTGAAATTCTAACAGTGCTAATAATAATTTCTCACTCTACCTTAATATTTTACTTCTACCATTCACCTGCTAACCCTCTAATTCACATGGGCAAAAACTTAATGCTTAGCTTAATAGTTACTATAGTTAACAGCCTCTCAAAAATTAGTATTACCCTATTAAAGCAAGTTTAAAACTTTATAGCACCCATTACAAAGAAAAGTATCACATTACTAATTATAAAAGGAATTTTAGTCCAAAATTTAACAAAAAAGTCTTTCTTCAAAATGAAACCATACACTGACTGCAAAGGCAGAGGATATGGTGAGATATGGATGCAAGGAAAGACATGACATTAATAAGAAATAGCTTCTTTTGAAAGTCCTTGGGCACCTTTGTGGCTCAGTCGATTAATAAGCAAGCCTTTGGCTTCGGTCATGATCTCAGGGTTCTGGGATCGAGTCCTGCATTGGGCTCCCTGCTCAGCGGGGAGTTTGCTTTTCCCTTTTCCCCTCCCCTGACTAATTAGCTCTCCCTCTCTCCCTCTCTCAAACAAATAAATAAAATCTTAAGAAAGAAAGAAAGAAAGAAAGAAAGAAAGAAAGAAAGAAAGAAAGACCTTGCTAAACATTGCTACTGTCAGTTTTCTATTGGAGTAGAGCTTCCCCACTGAGGGGTGAGGGGCATCGTGGTGGTAGGGAAATAAACTGCTTCTTGTTGAAAAGCTGCTAACTTATTATAAGCATCTATTGTGTGGGAGCATTGGTTCTTCCTCTATCCTAGAAGAAAACAAAAGAAGGGAAAAAAGGCCAACTGTTGAAAAAGGGAGTAAGACTAAGACTAAGTGATTGGCAAAATATACATATTTGACATTGAATACTTGTGATTTGTACAGATAGGCACATACGTGTAAAACACCTAGAATTTTTTTTAGAATTTAGTAAAAATTCTAACATTGATCTAACACGTCCAAACATAGATCAATAATAACAGTGTCATGTACCAAGGTTTATGATTAATCCAAAATCTGTGCATCTACAATCCACAAAAACAGAATACTATAATTCCACTTGTTCAATAGAAGCTTATTTTATGTGTCCTTTGAATACATTCTTGTGTGTGTAGGTGTATATTTTTGAATTCATGTGAATATAGGTGTATATTCTTATATGACTATGCGTATACATATGGATACAGAAAGTATTTGTATACAAACTGTCTAGAGGGATATAGTCCAAACTATTAAAATGGCTCCCTCTTAGTTATTTAGTTAGTTATTTTTAAACTTAATAAACACCCATGAACCCACCAGGCAAAATAAAAGCTAGGATCTTGACAGGAACTACATCTGTTCCCCCTCACTCCCCTGACCTGAGCTAATCATTATCCTCAGTTTCATATTCATGTAACCTTTCTCCTGGTGCGGGTGTGCAAGAGCTTCACCTGGCTAGATACCTGTGCAATATGGTAGCTACTAGTCCTATGTGGCTATCGGGCATTTAATATTTGACTGAGGAACTGAATTATTAATTGTATTTAATTTTTATTAGTTTAAATTTAAATGTAAAAACTTGAACAGGTATAAAATATGCTTCTGTTAAACACAACTCCATTGTTTTGGAGTGACAACATTTCACTTTTACTGCTGCATCACCTAGGCTAATTTGTTGAAGTTCTCCTATCAGATGCATGTGTACTCTCTAGTATTATACATAAATACATGGCCAATCTAGTTGGTATCAACTGATTGACTCAGTTCAAATGATGTTTTACTACATACCCACATAACACTGTAATGTGTTTGATGCGGACAGCTCAAGTTATGAGAATCTCTTTGTATGTCATATGGGGTAATTAATTTGACATTCTTAATATTTTAATTATAATAAATATTTTTTAGTTAAAATAAGTATGGATAAATTTTAAAGTTTCAAAAGGTAGCATACTACTGATGCAGAATTGAGAGGAGATGCCGAAACTAGCACTGAACCAGAACAGTAAAGAAAAAAGGAGGCTGAAAAAACAAAGAAAAAGAAAAAAGGAGGCTGGCTGAAAGTATATTGGAAATTTCACAATGAATAGCAATTGCAATTTGCTGGAGCAGAGCGAAAGGAAAAAGCTGTTCGTTTGTTGTGTAAAAAACATGGTAAAGATAATAAAATGGACAGTATTAAGAGACATTTTCAGCAAATATATAGTAAATTTGGTAACTTTCTTCTCAATGATCAAAAAGGAATTAATGACATTAGCCACTTGAATTCAAAATTAAATGTCCAACAAAATGTTTTGAAGTGATTTCAAACAGAATCTGAGCTTATAAATTTGTATAGCTATAAATGGCTTGGATTCTTGCACAAAAAAGAAAACAATTTTTCCATAGACATCTGGTTATATTCAGTTTTCTTAGGCTATTACGAGAAAAGACTAAAAAGGTATTTCACAAAAAGTGAAAGATTTTTCAGTCAAGCCACCCAACAATTGCCTGAGGAAGACAAAATCTTTTAACAACATCTAAGATCAACTGGTTCAAAATTTGAAAAACACAATTACTTTTCTTTAGCTTTAGATGAATAGTGCAACATAAAAAACACTGCCCAATTAGTACTTGAAGTATGCTTTGTCTCAAAAAACTTCCAAATTTATGAAGAAATATTGTCAATTTATGGCCTGAAAAATTGAACTCAAACTTTAAATATTTTTAAGTCTCTTACATCTGTCAAAGAAGAATTTCAGCTAGATATGAAAAAATTAAATTCTATTCTAATGGATGGTACTTCAGCCATATTAACTAAAAAAAAATCTGGGTTTAATGTAATTCTAAAACTACTGACTGATGTTTCCCTTATTGCTTTATTCCATCCACTGTATGATATTCATGTTCAGTTTTCTAAAGCAGACTCTTGAAATGTCATGGATACCATTGTTAAATCATTCGTTATATATTTGCAAATGCTACAGATCAATGCCAGGGTGATGGAATTGTGAAAAAAAAAAAAAATAGAACACAAGGAATATAATGATGTGTGTTCTTTGCCAATGCTTGTTGGAAAAGTCCTAGAAGAATTTTACAAACATCTACTGTATTGTTCCAATTCAAGATTTAATATTAAAGCAAATGGGTGCTTGCCAAATTTTCAATGAAGATCCCAAAATGGCACAGTAAATTATATTTTCTCATTGATATCACACTACATGTGAATGAACTAAATTTATACCTCAGGAAAAAAAAAAAAAAAAGGAAAAGCTGATTTGCAACCCGGCCAAACAGGCATTAAATTTGAAACTGAAACTTTTCAGAGTATACAATAGAACCATAGTAGTATACAATAATAATTTTACATTTTCTAAATAAATTAATTTTAAGAAAAATTTGAAAAATGATATATTGACATTGATAAACTTACAGTTGCTTGTAAATTTATACAACACCCTTTGAATTCAATGTTAAGTATATTGAGTTGGTATAAGTTTTAGTACATTTATTTAACTTGGACAGACATTTTAAAACTGATATGCATTTGTTTCAAAGTCAAATCAACACTTTTAAAAAAGAAGAACCAGTTGTGTCAATATATATGCGTATAATACAAAAATAATATTTTTGGTACTTCATTCATTTATTTGAATTTTTAACTTTGGAATTATTTGGGTATGTGATTCTAATTTTTCAACTATAAATCTTATGAAATCTAACACAGATCAAATATTTCCAATGAAAATTTTATATCCAAATTGAGATATAAAGTATAAAATACACAATGGATTTAGAAAATTTAGTACAAAACATGTGAAATGCCTCTTTAATAATATGGTTTTAACCTCCTGGAGCTTTAGTTTTTTCATCCATAAAAAATGTATACCTCAAAATATGGTTGTGAGGATTGACAAGTCTCACACAAAAGTACTAAACATATGAAGGGACTTCATAAACAGTAGCCTTGCAAAACTAAAGCTCTGATCACAAGTATGTGGCCAGTGAATAAGGGTTATTATCCTAGACTTCTTTGGAAATGACCCTTTGTGACAGTACTTTTCCTAGTAAAGCAACTATATTTTCCATGCCTGGAAATAAAATGAAAGCAAAACAAGTGCCAGTTTTGGCAGATCTCAGAAACAGCCACAAGAGCCTATGTTTTGTGCCTTTTGGGGTTCTATTAAAATCGAACTCTACACTGTCCATTAGGTTAGTCACTAGACATTTGTGGTTGTATTAATGAACTGGAACTTCTGTTTCTGGTCAAGATGGAGTAATGAGGCCCAGATTTATCCTTCTGCCTAAATAATTAAAAAAGTAGAAAAAACATATGAAAGAATGGCACTCAAGACACTGGACATAGGTAATAAAGGACAGTGATTCCTGAGGGATGGAAAACAAGCAAGGTAAGTTCTATTCACTTACTGCCTGAAGAAAGAGTTTAAGCTGTGCACAGAGGCCAGTCCTAAAGACTAGGGAGGAGAGAGCTCTCAGCATGAAAACTCTGGAGATCTGCAGAGGCCTCCCTCAAGTACTCAGCAGAGCACTGATTATCACATACATGTGAGGAAACTAACTGAGTCTGGGGAAAGAACCACCCCAAATAATTAGAGAGCACAATCCTCAGGGATAATGCAGGGATGGGAAAAATGTTTGTCTCCATCTGCCAGGGAGGAAAACCTCATAATTCATGAGCATTGGCTAGAGTACAAAGATGGGTCTTGCCTCAGTAAGAGGGGAAAAATACCCTTAGACTAAATGCAGCCCTAGTCCTGCCTAACAAAACTTAAAAGCAAGACTTAATAGGATCAAATTATTTCCAAGTAACCTAACTGCATCCAGGACAGAGATCAGGGATATTTATAATTCCTATAAAATATCCAGCACCCAACAAGGCAAAATTCACAATATTTGACACTCAATCAAAAATTACCAGGTATGAAAAGAAGTAGAAAAATACAACTCATTCTCACTGAGAAATCAGTCAACTGAAATGGACTGAGAAATGATAGAAATAGTAGACTGGGACACTGAAACAGTTACAATGACTGTACTTTACATGTTCAGAAGCAAGAGGAAAGACTGAATATGTTAAATAGAGATATCAAGGTACAAAAATAAGACCCAAGTTGAACTTCTAGAGATGAAAACTACATCGTCTGAAATGGAAAACACATTGAGTGGGAGTAACAATAGATTATACATTTCAGAAGGAAAGATTAGTGACCTTGAAGGCAAAACAATAGAAACTATCCAAAATGAAACACAGAGAAAAAAGAATGAAAGAAAACCTAGGGCATTAGTGAATCGTGGCACAATATCAAGTGATCAAATACACCATAACTGGAGTCACCAAAGGAGGAGTGAGGGAAACCAAAAAATAATGCCTGGAAAATTTCCAAACTTGATGAAAACCAAGCCCATAGAGTCAAGAAACAAAAACAAAACAAAACTCCAAGCACAAAAAAGATGGAGAAAACTATATACCAAGTCTCATAATCAAATCGCTTTAAAATCAATGATAAAGAAAAACATCTTTAAAAGCAGACAAAAAAGAGACATATTATACATAGAAAACCAAAGATAGAAAAAAGACTAAATGTTTTCCTTAACAAAACAAAACTAGCCTGTCTAATCTCACCACTTCTATGTAACTTGTTAGTGGAGGTCCTATTCTGTGCAATAAGGCCGGTAAAAGAAATAAAATATACTCACATTGGGAAGGAAGAAAGACTGTCTTTACTCACAAAACATAATTACCTATTTTTTTTAAAGATTTATTTATTTATTTGACAGAGAGACAATAGGAGAGCACAAGCAGGGGGAGCAGCAGAGGGACGGGGAGAAGCAGGCTTCTCCCTGAGCAGGGAGCTCCATGCTGGGCTTGATCCCAGAACCCTGAGATCATGACCTGAGCCGGAGGCAGATGCTTAACCAACTGAGCCACCCAGGTGCCCCCATAATTATCTATGTTAAATATCTAATGGAATCTACCTAAAAGCTATTAGAAGTAATAAATGAGTTTATCAAGATTGTAGAATATGAGGTCAATATACAAAAATCAATTGTATTTCTATACACTATCAATAAATGATTGGATATTAAAATTTAAAAAGCAATACCATTTAAAATAACATGAAGTTATAAAATTATGTAGGGATATATCTGACAAGAGATGTGCAGGACCTACAGATGGAAAACTATAAAACATCACTGAGAAATTACAGAAGACCTAAGTAAAAAAATACTGTGTTAATGGGTTGGAAGATACAATATTGTTAAGAGATCAATTCTCCCTAAGTTAATCTATAATTCAATGCAATGCCATCAAAGCACCAGCAGGTGTTTTTTTTTTGTAGAAATTGACAAACTGATTCTAAAAATCATTTGGAAATGCAAAGAACCTAGGAGAGACAAAACAAGTCTGAAAAAGAACAAAATTAGATAGATAACACTACTTGATTTCAAGATTTCCTATACAGCTATAGTTATCAAAACTATGTTACATTGACATAAATACATACAAAATTATGAATGGAATAAAAAAGTCCAGAAATAGATCCACACATATATAATCAATTATTTTTCAACAAAGTTGCAGGAACACTTCAACAAATGGTGCTGGAATAACTGGCTATTCATAGGCAAAACCCCCCCCCCCAGAAACTAATTTAATCCTTATCTCATAGCATACACAAAAATTAACTCAAAAATCACAGTCCCAAATCTAAGAAAATGTAAATCTTTGTGACCTTAGGTTAGGCAAATATTTTTTAGACATGACACTAAAAGCACTATTCATGTGGTGCCTGGCTGGCTTAGTTGGATAAGCATCTGACTCTTGATTTTGGCTCAGGTCATGATCTCAGGGTCATGAGATCAAGTCCCATGTGGGGCCATCCTGGGCATGGAGCCTAAGATTTTCTCTCCCTCTCCCTATGCCCTTCCCCTACTTTGCTCTCACACATGTGCGAACTCTTGAATAAATAAATAAATCTTAAAAAATAAAAAGATAGGGGAGCCTGGGTGGCACAGCGATTGGGCGTCTGCCTTTGGCTCAGGGCGTGATCCCGGCGTTATGGGATCGAGCCCCACATCAGGCTCTTCTGCTATGAGCCTGCTTCTTCCTCTCCCACTCCCCCTGCTTGTGTTCCCTCTCTCGCTGGCTGTCTCTATCTCTGTCGAATAAATAAATAAAAAAAATCTTAAAAATAAATAAATAAATAAATAAATAAATAAATAAATAAATAAAAAGATAAACATTATTCATAGAATAAAAAATAAACTGGAGTTCATTGAAATTAAAAATTCCTACATTTTGAAAGACACTGTAGAGAGAATAAAATCACATACAAGTAGAAAATATTTTCAAATCATGTTTATAAGGGACTTGTATCCAGAATATATGAAAATTGTCTACAAAATAATACATAAATAGCTAGCCCAATAAAAAGGCAAAAGATTTGGACCATATTTTACTTAAGAAAGATATATGGATGGCAAATAAGCACATGAAAAGATGCTCAACATCTTTAGTCATTAGGGAAATGAAAATGCAAACTATACGTAATATAATATCAAATATGAAAAAGATTGATCATACCGAGTTCATGAGGATATAGAACACCTGGAATGTTTACACACTGCTGGTGGGAATGTAAATGACAAGCAGTTGAGAAAACAGTTTGTAAGTTTCTTAAAAGTTAAATATACACCCGTCAGATAGCCCAGCCATTCCATTCTTGTATATTCAAGAAAAATGAAAGCATATGTCCACACATAGACCTGTACACGAATGGTCAAAGCAGCTTTATTTGTAATACCTAAAAAACGGAAACAACCCAAATGTCTATCAGCAAGTGGATGAACTGTTGTATATCCATACAATGAAATATTACTCAGTAATAAAAAGTAATGAACTATTGATAGACGCTATAACATGGGTGAATCCCAAATTAATTATGCTGGATAAAAGAAACCACACCCCCACACTCCGCTCAAAAATGTACACTCTTACTAATTCCATTTATACAAAATTGTAGAAAAAGTAAACTAATCTATAGTAACAGATAGCATATCAGTGGTTGCCTGGGGATATGGTAGCAGGGAAGGACAGGAGGGAGAGATTATAAAGGGTTATGAGGAAATTTGGGGGGTTATCATAATTGTGGTAATGGTTCCATGGGTGTATACAGATATCAAAACTTAAAAATTTTATCCTTTAAACACATGCAGTTTATTATATGTCAATTATATCTCAATAAAGCTTTTAACTTTTTAAATTGCTTAAAATTAAAAGTTCATATAATCAGTTATACTAGTCACATTTCAAATTTTTAAACAGCCACATGTGGCCAGTGGCTACCATTTTGGACAGTGCAAGTGAAGAACACTTCCATCACTGTTCAAAGTACTACTTACTGGAAAGCACTGATCAGACTCATACAGGAGGAAAAAAAAAAGTGCATCTGTCTCTTTTATTTCTCCTACATTTACCTAAACTTCAAGAATGGGACATACGCCAGCATGGCACTGATATATATTATATGAGAATCTTTAAAAGCAGATCTTATTAAGTTTATGTTAATCTAACTTTGCTATAGAGCAAAATATACCCTCTACTCACAAACATGTAGCACACTGTTCCTTCATTTAGATATCATAACTTCTATGGATTATATTTAATTAGTTTTCTCCAAAGCTCAAGTTGAGGGCAATTTTAAACTAAATGACATGGAAAAATGGAACAGATAACACTGTCTTGGGAACTTACTTTCTCCTGGTAGTCAAAGTGGTTATAGCCTCAAAATAACATCTAAATAGGGATATACATATTTTTCATATACTCACAGATACCTTATGAGGTCCCCTGAAATACGTAGCATGTTTCAGAATATGCTACATAATGCAATTAAATTATCCTTTTTAAAAGAATCAAGCATATAACTCACAACAAACAAAGTTTCAAATGTGAGAACAGACATGAAAACAGAACACTATGTTATGTACTAAAATGTTTCACATTCAAGGATCAGTTCATAAAATTAGTAGGACATTCTAACCAAAGCTTTTTTTCTTTCCTTTACTACAGGTCTCAGTTTTGATAGAGGTGATTTTATTTAAAAAGACTCAAATTCTCTGTTCTGCCTCCACCCTTGTAGCCCATGAACTTGGAAGGCAGAGTCTGTATGCTCAGTGTTTTGTTTCAATATACAGAATGCGGGGCTGAGAACCTCCACCGTCCCTGTTCCAAAGCCTGACACCCTAACCCTTTATGTACAGTTTGATGCCTGAGTCATCTCCATCTTAGAAATGGAATAAAGAAAAAGGCAATTGGGGTTGGCGGGGGGAGAAGGGAGTCTGGTGGCCAGTGCAGACCACGCAAAATCAACCCCAAACAGTGTATTGTAGTAGATAAGCAAGAACTATAAAAATAGAAACCAAGTCCCTCTGTTGTTTGCAGAAGCAGAACTCACAAGCCAGTTTCACTTACTTTTTTACACCGACAGAGCCATTTTCCTTGTTTTCCATGTCAACAGATAGCATGGGAAGGCTGCAGGGTTCCTTTACTTCAGCAACTAATCAATAAGGGAGAAAAGCTTGTGTTTAATTCTTAGAAAGTGAGAGAAGAATATATATTCTGAATCGGAAACATAATGGTCCCTTTTACAGCTTCACACCAGTTCACGTATGTTTGTTTAAACCTCCAGTTCCCTCAGCGATTGGAGAGATGTGATTAAACCTAAAGAACTAGAGGAGACGGATTGGGGTGCTTTCATCTGTACTGGCACTCCCTGCCTTGACAATAAGCATTTGCAAATGAAATTGAATCCTCGTTCAAAACAAGTGCTGTGTGAACTGGCACAGCTTCCCCTGGGTGCCAAGCTCTCACTTAAGACATTGCAACTCATAAATGAGTCAAAGTCGAGAAAAACAATCCCCCTTTTCCTGCCCCTTCAGACCACGGGCTATGATTTCTTTCTTTTCCTCTCTTTTTTTTTAATTGCATTTTTTTTTGTCCACTCACAAACCTTCTATTTTTTCATTGCAATGCAAAAGAGCACTTAAAGCTTTTGTCAGCAAGTATTCCCCTACCTCACATATTCTCAACGAAAGCCTCAAAACCTGTCTGTGAGATGGCCATGCTGTGGTAAAGCTGGAAGCTCACAAAAATGTCAGATAGCCCTTAGCACAGAAAGGTGGTGCTGATGTGTGTGTGTGTGTGTGTGTGTGTGTGTGTGTGTGTGTGTGTGTGTCTGCGCGCATGTGTGTAAGAGAGGGGAGGCAGCTCATTAGATTTATATGAAAATCACCAAAACATCCAAGGAGATATAGTAGCATCCATCACTTTGTCTTTTTATTTAGTAGGATGAGGGCTGTGAAAAAATAAAAACCCTCCACAATTAATATGTAATTAGCAAGATGAAAAAGCTATGAACAAAACTGCTTTAAAAAACTAGTTCTGAAACGTGCTTGTTCTACAGCTGAAGCCATAAATTAAATACATTTCCTCTCAAATTACTTTATACTTCGGCACTCCTTCTTTAGGGATTACTCTGACATGACAAGTGCATCATTTAGTATATTCACAAGATTTTATCACTGTTCGAGAAGTAGATGATTAGCAAATAATACTGTTAAGTGTGGGATAATCTTCACTCCTGATATACACACATACACACACGCGCACACGCACACACACAAACTTCCAGTTGCTAAACCACTTAGATCATTCACAGAGAAATCCAACATTTAATATACATATAGATATTAACATACATTCACACACCGTTACAGAGTAGACAGAAGATAGTGCTGCTGCTCCATGCCAAAATGATTTCACTTCAGTTGGAAACTGTTATACATTCACCATTTTCTAAGCATCTCAGAAAAAAACAAAACAAAACACTCACAATGATACTCTGTAACACCACACTACATTGTCTTATTATTATTATTATTATTATTTTCTTTTTTTGTGGAAGAGTAAAAAGAAAACCTACCTAGAAGCAACTAAAACATGTCATTTTTTATAGGCTTATCAAGAACAGCCAAAGAAACCCCAATGTTTTCTTTCACAAAGTAGGCTGGCAAAGGAATTCAATAAGGAGGTACAATTTGACACAGTGAAATAAAACCAGGCTGGCTCTCAGCCAACATGACGTTAGGAATCACACACAAGCTGCACCAACTGCCTTCTGGTTCATGGCTGACTTTTTAAAGCTACAGTGTGCCTGTTCACTTTTGCTAACTACCTTCAGCACAATTAGTGGAAGTGAATGAATCAGGAGTCCAAGAACTGCAGAATTCTCCCCACATCTGTCTTGTAAAGAAAAACAAGCGGTATCGATAGCCTCTTATTTTCTCCCTCCCCTTCATTGTTGCTGCATGATAGACCCTTGCTGTTGTTCTGAGCAGGGATGTCATGTTTTGAAAACTATTTTTCTCCCCCATGGGAGAGAAAAACAAGAGAAAATAAGAGAAAGAACCTAGCACTATTGGCTATAACCAGTGAATATTCAGAAGCTCCAGGCTGTTTTACTCTTTCTTCCTAACAGACTCATGGACAAAGTTCCCAGGGCTGGCTTTTAGGTAATCTCTTTAAGAATAAGGAAAGCACTGCCCAGCAGAAAATCCTTTTCTTCCTTATGCAGGAACTAACATATTTCAGAGGATGAAAGGTAGATGACCAGATCTTTTGAGAACACCTACATTCTTTTATTTTGTCATTCAACCTACCAGATGAAGTCAGCCAAAAATCAAAATGAAACAAATCTCATTCTATAAAAACAATTAGTTCTGGGAGGTTTAATCTTAATTGTTTATCTCAGTTGCACACAAAGCGTAATTCAACAAATTTAACTAACACTATCTATGAGCACTGGGTCCTATATTAGTTACATATGAAAAAAGATACTGTGCCAACCCCCAAATTCATAGTATCTCCTACCATTCAGGACATGGGAAGGTGGCATAGACAGACTAGGCATGATCTTTCAAACTACCCTGGTCAATCTCACAGTTCCTTTGCTTGGCTGGGAACCACTGCTGAAGGGAAACATTTCCATTCCACAAATATGTCATAGATACACAGGAAGCATGCATAGCTGTCATCGAAATAAACAACAATCAATATTTGGACACTTTTAGGTCAAGATGTCAACTAAACCACTCAAGATAGGGCAGACAATACAGGTTCCCAAGAAGTATCCTAGAAAAAAAAAAATCATCTGTTGCTATAAGACTGTGTAGAATTCAGGAAGAATTGAGGAGAAAGCGACAGGTCTCCTTTTTCTTTACTAATTTTTAAGGGCCCTAGAAGAAGATCAGAAACTATAATCTACATTTGCAACCTGAATTTCAAAGTCAAAAGTTTTTCTCTTATTTATTCCAAGAATGGTATTAGAAACGTTCAACTTCGTGAAAGATCATCACTGAGAGAGATTTCAAATGCTCTCTCTGCCCATCTTCACCATTGGTCCTTTGAAAAAGCAAACAATAATTTTGGGACAAATTTTAATAATAATAACAACAACAACAACAACAATAATTTAGGAACAAATTCTAAGTGTTCATTTATTTTTGACGACCATTTTTTGAGTCTGGTCAAACAGGTGAGTCTTATCACCACCAATCAAAGTGATGAACTCTCCTGGAGATAGAGAGCTCTTTCACCAACAGATTTCATAATGCTTTGGGACTTGATCTGAAATTCCAGAAATGTGCTCCAACTTAATTCAAATGGGCTGGGCTGTGAGTCCTGGGGATAGGGGGAGGAAGGTGTCTCAACAGCACTGTCTTGCCATTGCTGAGAACAAAATCAGTTCAGCTCTGAATCTTGAAAGGAGAGGCAAAGAAAATGTAGTTACACCTAACTATTCCTTAGACAGCCCTACAGGAGAAAGGTTTCTGTGAAGTTTCTCCAAGATTTTCTTCCTACACAGAGGACATCTCCTTCTCTCTCCCCCGCTGTGACCAAAAGTTTGCCTGTTAGATAAGGGTAAGGGTTTCAGAAGGTGATGTAGGAAATCGATTCCATTTTACGGGGGGGGGGGGGGGGGGGGGGGAGGAACCAAGGAAAGCATTCTAAATTCTAACAACAACAGGTTTCACTTATCAGCTAGTTTCTAACTTTGGAATAAATTGACATTTGTGGGTATAAGTATATATACTAGTACTCACCCACTTCCTCCTCACTCTCTCCAACAAACTGATTTAACCCTCTTCTCTGCTAATAAAAACGATGTGTATGTATGTTGTATATGGTATGTGTATGTAGCCTGTAGCATAAACGAAGTGTGTGCATGTAATGTATGTTTATGTGACGAATGTAATGAGTATGCTGTGTGTAATGTGTCTGGTCTGTGTTTGTGGCGTGTGTAGTGTGTAGAGTGTGTCGTGTGCACAGTGTGTTTTTATTGGCGCGTGTGTGTAGTGTGTTAAGTATAGGGTGAGAGAGATGCAGACAAACAAGATCTTCTGATCCAGGATATTATGGGATGTGCTAGAATAACTTGGGAGATCCCCTTGTTGGGATTCTTAAGCAGAACTTTCAGGCACACTTGGGAATGGGCTCAGGAGGGGAGATGAGTCAGCAAGGGCGGGAAACCGGTGCCTCTGATCAGGCTTCTTTTATTGATCAGCACTCATTTCCCCCCAACCCCAGCGCCCACCCCGGGAACCAGCGCTGTCCCAAAGGAATCACTCGCCCTGCCTCCCGTCAGGGAATCGGCCCTAAGGAGTGTCCAGCCCACATCGCAGAGTGCAGACCTGGGTCCACGTGGCTGCAGAAGAAATCTCGAGAAGTCGCCGGAGGGCAGGGCCGAGCTCACCGCGTCCCTAAGGGCGTCTCACGGGAGAGGGAAGAGCGGTGGGGCTAGACTGAGGGCAGGAGAGGGGACGCCAGGACGCCTCTTGGACGAACGGCGCCGTCCGATAGACAAATGACTCGCTGGTGGCACCGGCGACAAGAGGGAAAAGTTTCTGACTAAGACTTTCAAGAAGAAACCGTTCGTCTTTGAGTTTGGGGGCTCCCCGGGGAGCCCGTCTGTGGAAAGAAGGGAGTGTGGGGGTGTGGCGCTCGCTGGGCGCGCAGCCGAGCCGTGCCACCACCCGGTCCCATCCTGCGAGCTCTGCCCCGCAGCCCGGGCGAGCCGCAGCTCTCTGCGGGGCCAGACACGCTTCTGCCCCCAGTTCCACTCCGGGGTGACAGATTCCACGCTCGTGGGTGCAACAAGCTGCAGGAGCACCGGACACACAGCAGAGACGAGGGAGGGCAGGGCGGTTTTTATTGTGGTTTTCTTCGTTTCCTTTCATCCTGGAGAGGGGAGAGAGTGGCCGCGTTCCCAGTGCCCTCGCAGCATGAGCATATCACTTACCTCCCCGCATGGCCGGCGCCGGGAGGCTTTCCCCCGCGCAGAGCTCGGCGGCCGCCACGCGCCCAGCCCCGGTGCAGCCGGCCGGGTGGGCGCGTGGCACGCCGGGACTTGTAGTCCTCCGCCGGCGGGCGGGGCGGGGGTCCGAGGGCTGGGGCCACCAGGAAGCGGAGAGGTCAGGAAGGGAGGGCGCAGGGCGGGGGCCCTGTGAAAGTCGGGGACGACATTTGCAAGAACTTAAAACCTCCAGGGAGCTGGGGGGAGGGGAGCATTCCTAGAGAGAGTTTTAAATTGGGGGTTTTCAGGCTGATAACCATTATCGCCCTGTCTTACTGGCTCACGTCCTGATGAAGTTTTAAGCTAGGTTTTTAGGCAGTAATGACAAGTAGACATTTCCCGAGCCAAACTCATATTATTTGGGGCATTACTCTTCCTTACTCTTCTCACTCCGAACACAAACGTGGCGTTCTCTACTTGGAACACCTTTGCTGTCTTTCACAGAATAACTCAGTTGAAGCCTGGGGCATGCAAAGGTAGGGTGACTATATCGCACTTTACATTTGCAGAGCACTCTACAATTTACAGAGCACCTTTTATTTGGTTCATTGTTGGAACCATAAAACAACACTGAGTTAGGCAGAGAAAAACTTAAGATGCGGGGAGTTTTTTGTATCCGCTTCATTCATTTCCTTTTCTAACCCTGCTCTTAGCAGCTGGGAAGAGAGTGGGGAGAAGGAGGGCTGAGGGCAGATGTGGTGGGCGCAGGGAAAGAAGAGGAGCCTGCTATGAAGTACTCTTTTGAAATAGCTGATGAATAAATCCTTACTAAGTAAGGAGATAAGTAAAATTAAAGAACCAATGGATTGGAAGAATGGACTGGGAAGGATAGAGTCAGAATGGAAGATTGTGATGGCTAGAGGCAATATGGAAAGGTGATAGATAATGGGTGGAGGAGGAAGAAAATGGCAGGTGGGAAAAATGTAGAGACTGAATAGAAGGTTGTGATGAGACTAGAGGCAATATGAAAAAGTTGTATCAAAAAAAATTTTTTTTAAAGGCAAAACAACAGGGATTTTAGAAGCCAGGGAGAGCTGGGATCCTGATGTCACTTCGGAGCTAGCTCTGTGACCTTAGGTAAGTTACTTAACTTCCCCAAACCTCTTTTTCCTCATCTTTAAAATTTCAATAACTCCTACCTTATGATGTGGTCGTGCAGATTAAAAGAGATGGGAAGCATTTTGTATAGTGGCTGACATATAATGAGCACTCAATCACCACTATACTAAATATAAATAACATACTATTTATAAATACTAATAAATACTATTATTACTTCCTTTGCTGGAAATATCAAAAGATAAATTGGAGTAGAAGTACCAGTTAGGAGGCTGTGACAGTATTCTAAGTCACAGGTAATGAGAGCTTGAACTACAGTAATAGAAAGGAAGTAGGTATGAGACACTTCCAAGGCAAAATGGACAGAGCAGTGCAATCAACTGGATGTGGGAGTGAGGACTAGGGAACAAAAATGATTGTCATTTCTAGATTGACTAAGTGGATGATAGGTACAACAGATGGGATAATAGGTTTTAGAGGAAGATGACAAGTTTAATTTTGGACATGTATAACTTGAGGCTTTCTATGTATGAATGACAAAATGTCAGTTGGAAGTGTGGATTTGGGTATTCTGTGTAGAAACAGAACTTTGAGAATCAATTCCTCAGGAGAGGGAGTTGAAGATCATGGGTTAGACTTGATTTCAGCTCAGATCATGATATCAGGGTTGTGAGATGAGCCCCACCTGGGACTCTGTGTTCAGTGGGGAGTCTGCTTGAAATTCTCTCTCCCTGGGGCGCCTGGGTGGCACAGCGGTTAAGCATCTGCCTTCGGCTCAGGGCGTGATCCCAGCGTTATGGGATCGAGCCCCGCATCAGGCTCCTCCGCTATGAGCCTGCTTCTTACTCTCCCACTCCCCCTGCTTGTGTTCCCTCTCTCGCTGGCTGTCTCTATCTGTGTTAAATAAATAAATAAAATCTTTAAAAAAAAAAAAAAGTAATTCTCTCTCCCTTTCCCTCTGCCCCTCCCCTTGCTCTCTCTCTCTCTTTCTCCAAAATAAATAGATCTTTATTTAAAAAAAATTTTTTTAAGATTTTTTATTTATTTGACAGAGAATGAGAGAGAGCACAAGCAGGAGGAGTGGCAGGCAGAGGGAGAGGGAGAAGCAGACTCCCCTCTGAGTAGGGAGCCTGATGAGGCTCGATCCCAGGACCCCAGGATATGGCCCCAGCTGAAGGCAGATGCTCAACCAGCTGAGCCATCCAGGTGCCCCTAAATAAATCTAAAGAGAGAAAAAAAAAAGGAAGGTCAGAGGAGATGGACAAGGGGAGGTGAAGAGTTAGGCAATGACACGTGGCAGGAACTGTGGAAGTGAAATTGGAAAAGCTGCAGGAATGCCGTGACTCTGAAGCCAAGGAAGGAAGGAGACATGAAGAGGAGCTCATTAACAGGTCAGATGTGATAGAGAGGTAGCCAATGACAACAGAAAAGCAGGCTACCAGATTTACAGAACTAGTCTGTCGGGATGGATCTACTTCCTGGAGTCGTTTTGGAAATGTACCAGAGTGATTTTGCTTGTCCCAGGGACTGGGGAGGGAGAACTACTGGAGTGTAGTTGGTGGAGCCAACAATGCTGGGTATCTTGCAGTGCCCAGGCTAGTACTGCACAGCAAAGAATTTCCTGCATTCCGTGTGACTTGACTATTCTACTCTCCATTCATGTAGATGAAAAACCTATTTATATTTACCTGAGCGTAGAATCTATTTTATGTATGAACATAAAGTGTTGTTCACATAGTTTAAGATGTATTGACTTTTCCTGGAATGCAGTACATTGAATGGCAATACAGTGTTTGTTTGGAATTTGAGTCACCAATCCAGTTTGTCCACTGTCCATTTCACAGTGATTCTACGGATGAATGTGAGCATCTGATTACTTCATTGTGTCTTTAGTTTAGGGACGCCTGAGCATCCATGATGAATCACACCTGTACTTTTTCCTTTATATTACAGTTAAGGCATCACCTCTGAGTTTTTTAAAAAATTGTGTAGGTAGTTTATGGCTTACCTTTCACAGTGTTAAAGAGCAGATTGCTCTGTATTTGTTATGAAAAGAGGCCTTAGGTTTGACAAAGCTGAGAATCATGTATTCGGTCAGTCAGCAAATATCTTTTGAGCACCCATTATGTACTAGGCACCTTTTTAGATCCTTGGGCTACATAAATAAATGAAACAGAAGAACTTTACTGCCCTTATGGAGCCTATACTCTAATGTGAGTGTGGGAAAGGCAGACAACAAATAATAAACATAAACTAAATAAGTAAATTCTATGGTATATTATAAAGCGTTTTGGAAAAATGAAGTAGGATTAAAGAGATTATGCAGACAGGAGAGTGTGGGTTGAAAGGTTAAATATAGTGATCAGAATAAATTTTATCGAGAAGGTGACATTCAGGAAAAGATTTGAAGTTGGTAAGGGAATGACCATGTGGATTTCTGAGAGAAGAACATTCCAGGGAGAGAGAAGAGTTAGGCATAGGCCACAAGGCGAATATGTGGCTGGAGTTCAAGAAACAGCCGGGATGCCAGCGTGGCTGGACTGGAGCGAGCCGGGGTGAGAAGGAGGAGGACTGAGGGTGACCACTGGGTTGGGACAGGCAATGTAGGGCTTGTAGTGGGTGGCAGGGACTTTGGCTTACACGCTGAATTCAATGGGCGGCTGCCAGAGAGTTTAGAGCAGAGGAGTGACATGGTCAGGCATGTTTTGGAAGGATTATCCTGGCTGCTCTCTATTTAGAAGAGATCATAGAGAGCAATGGAGGAGGCTGAATAGGCAAGGAGCTATTGAGGTAACCCAGGCAAGAAGTAATAGTGGCTTGAACCAGAGTGGTAGCAATGAAAACTGATGTGGAAAGAAATCACCAATTCCAGAGGACTCAGTGGAAGAGTTTCAGGGGTTGCGGAGGGCTGGAACATGAAGACAGATTAGGGGATGTTTCGAGCCTTGTGGAAAGGAGACTTTGGGAGAAGTCTCCCAACATTTCTTTTATTGATTGATTGATTGATTGATTGACGTTTCCCTTTATGTGTATATCCTTTGCCATTATAAAGTGTCTCTCTTTGCCTCATTTAATCATTTTTTAAAAACAGTTTATTCTATCCTATTTGAAATTATTTTAATTAGATGAGTTTAACTTCATCTGTTATGTCTGTTTACATTTTGAATGCTTATTGTTTCTTTCTCTTTTGCTTTATGATCTGTTTCCTTTGTTTTTGTTTTGTTTTGTTTTTGTTTTCATCTCCCTCTGTGTATTAGTTATCTTTTGCTGGGTAACAAACTACCCCCAACCCCAGCAGCTTAAAGCAGCACCCATGTTTACCTTGTACTTTCTCTGGGTCGGGAATCCTGGCATGGCTTAGCTGAGCGCTCTGCTTCAGGGTTTTTACTGTTTGGTTTTCACAGGTGTTGTACTGGGCACCATTCTCAGCTGCGGGCTCCAGTTGGGGGCTCCAGTTGGGGAGGATCCGCTTTCAAGCTTGCCCACATGGTTGTTGACAGGATTTAGTTCCTCATGGGCCCTAGAGAGCCTCAGTTTCCTGTCACGTGGGCCTCTCCATGGGACAGCTCACAACATGGCAGCTGGCTTAATCAAAGCAAGCATGGGAGAAGAGGCAGAGAGAGGGTGTAAGCAAGACAAAAATCACAGTCTTTAAAAGCTCAACTTCAGTCAGTTTGCCACATTCTCTGTTAAAGACAAGTCATTACGTCTAGCCTACATATAAAGGCATGATACCAGGAGTTGGGGATCATTGGGAGCCACTTTAGAAGGCCACCGACCACGCTCTAGCAATTTGTAAGTTGTAAAGTGTATGAAATAACATGTTTACATTTATATTTCTCACTTTACCTTAGAAATGAAATGATGGTGAAAGATGATGAAATTAATCTACTTAGACTATTTTCTTCTCCCCGCCCTCCCCCTTTCTGTTAGTTTGGAAAGCAAATATGATTCTTGTCCCTGTCTATTATCATCAAAATATTATTCTTTATATTATGTAATTTTTCTTTTAAGCATTATAGCAATTATATTTCATTTTATGACTTAGAAGCCTAGTTACTTAAATATAATTTTATGTACAAAGAGATTCAAAGCTCATCACCAAACCTTTTCTACTCCATGACTTTCTCATTCATGAATTCATTATTGTTACTCATCTGTTCATTGTTTTTATTTTTTTTCTGACAGATTCTTCAGAAGTTCGTAAATGTTATGATTCTTGAGTTCTTTATGTATTTGAGAATTTCTTTTTCTTACCATTACATATGAAAGTTTAGACCAGGTATAGAAAATTCTTTTCCTTTAATATTCATTAACCACTGTTCCGTTTTCTTCTGGTATCTAATATTGTGTGATTTCTTCATATTTGACGATGACATTTTTCCTTCAGCCTAGGTGGCCATAGGGTTTTTTGTTTTTGTTTTTGTTTTTTTTTTTTTACAGTCCTTGAAGTTCTAGAAAAAAGCTTTTATTAAATTTTCTTGGAATGTGGTGAGCCTTTTCAAAATGTAATTTTAAGATCTTTTTTATTTCAGAAAATTCTTCTATTATGTAAATTTTTTTGGTTCCATGTATTCATTCACAGCTTCAAAGATAGCAGTCATTCCTGTCAGTTCTCTCTTATATGTTTTCTGCCTCTTTCATCTTCCCCCTCGTCACTTTAATTCTGTGTCATTTCCCACTAAATTCTATGTGATTTTTTTTCAATAGCTTGCCCTCCATGTCCCATTTTCTTCAGTTTAAATTCTACTCCTTGATGCTTTCAGTATGATTTTCAGGGATTTAATTTTTTCTAACTATTTCCTCTGCTTTTCCAGATTTCTTTTATTTTTACTGTTGCATGGGTCCCATGCTATTTTTTTTTTAATCTTTGAAGGAAGTCAGTGAGATCTAGTTGATTTGCTCAAGAAAAAGTGAGCATCTTGCCTCTCCTTCCCTGTTTACCTGTGTACTGTTTGAATCATCCATCTAAAATGTAAACCAGAGTACTGAGTGTTGATGGGTCATAGTCTTTGGTCAGTCACTGAATGATGGATAAGCTGGGACGGAGGAAAATATGCTGTAAATAGAAGAGACAGGGAGAAAGGAAGTGGGGGCTGGGGGGGAGAAGGAGGGAGAGAGAGAGATTTACTTATTTCTTTGTTTTTTTTTTCCCCTTACTTATTACTAACATTTTTAAGCAAAGTTTTCAAGTAACTCATAATAATGTAAGAGGCAATTTTAGAAACTACTCAAGATCCAAATGAAAATAAAATATCAATGCCAGAGGAGAAATAAAATTAAGATATGTAGCTGCAGCATCTTACAAAGTTGTTAAAATTAAAATATGGCTGAATTTTTAAGCTTCCTGGCAACCAAAGCAAGAAAAAACACATAACTAAAAGAAAAACCACATAATTTGATATATGGTTTTCATTGACTCTAAATGAAAGCCTGTGAGTTATTCAGGGGGAGAATTTTTTAACATTTTATTCTGAAAAAAAATCTAAGGGGGCAGGGTTCTTAAAGAATTTGATGAGTAAATACAATAGTGGCATTCATTAAGCTATTTCTTAGACCATTGTTTAATGAAAGGTGGAAACCTGGCATCTACACACAGACCAGGGACAAGACGAATTCCTGTGGCTCAAATATAGTGGGATCTGAGCCTATTTGGAAGATAAAATCTTCTCTTGGGAGGAATAAATAATGTTACTAGGTGTCCTCCAAAAAGATATGTTGAAGTCCTAATCCCCAGTACCTTAGAATTTAACCTTATTTGGAAATAGAGTCATTGCAGATATAATTAGTTAAGATGAGGTTGTACTGGAGTAGGAATTCTTTTGAGAAGAAGTGAGACACAGAGAGGAAGGTGCTATGTGAAGACAGAATCATGGAGGAAAGATGAGGGAAAGATTGGAGTTATGCTGCCTCAAGCTAAGGGACACCTGGGGCTGAAAGAAGTTGGAAGAGGCAAGGAAAGACCCTTTGGTAGATATGTCAAAGGGAGGTTAGTTCTGCTAAAACCTTGATCCAGACTCTGGCTTGCAGACTATGAGAGCATATGTTTCTGTTGTTTTAAGGCACCCAGTTGTGGAACTTTATTATGGCAGTCTTAGGACACTAATACAGATAGACTGCATTTCCTCGAACAGTGTTTTATAAACATTAGTTCTCCCAACCAAGATTTAATATTGGCCACTTCGATATTGGATACTGACATTTGGTGTTGGACAATAGAAAGTGTTAAGGGACTAAAGGAGGTTTTATGTGCTGATATTGAGGATGAATCCATATGCTTTACATGAAAACCTGTGAATATTGGTAAGGTAAACATTCCTTGTGAACATTGTTATACCTAAAATTCATACCTGGAATGCTGGCCATCACACCTACATGTATGAAGGGTCAAGTGTACACTTGAAATCAAGTACAGGGTTTTTTTTGTATTTTTTTTTAACAATGTGGGATCTGTTTTATCACATGAAATACATAAACATTGCTGAGATGATTGGTCTAGAAAGTTTACAGAACACATAATACCTGTCCCTTACTGCAAGAATTGGACTGGCACAAGATCACAAACCATAGATCAGTTAGAAAATGCAGGATAATTTTAGTATCATTGATTGTTATCAGGATTGATAACAATGAGTAGACAGTAGATCAAACTGTTGTGGAAACTACCCCTAGTTATTGAAAACTCATCACTGGAATACAGGATACCTGCCCTCATGTTCTCCATATACACACTTCCCCAAAATTGTCTTCCTTCCTTTCTTATTTCTTCCTGCCCAGAGATTTTTATTCCCAGGCAGATGGTACTAAGAAGCAAAAGTTTGTACAGTCTCATCCCCTTATCCAAAGGTCAAATTTTTGGACATTCTCCAAAACACAGCAGCAGTCTAGAGATGTGGAAAGGAGAGAGATAGATCTTGAGATTTGGAAATAATCATAAACTCCTGAATTAAAATCATGAAGTTTACAGTAGAGATATGGCCAATTGGAGGCTGACTCAGTGACAGGAGAAAGACATACTTACCAGCAGATGTAGGGTGATCGTTTCACCTACAGTAGTGGATGTTATATAGTGAGATCTGAGACCATAGTGACAGCTGGACACAGAATTAGATATCTAGGAACAGGGAAGGATCCAGTGTCAAGTTTCTTATATCCTGAAGGAGAAGCAATTTGAAGTAATAAAAATATTAAATAAAAGTAGATGGAGCACTTCTCTTACTCTGAAGCATTTAACATAAGTGATAAAATATATAAATCATTTGTTAAATGCATGGATAAATTTTAAAGTAAAAGGAATGTTTAATATGGTAAAATAAATTATAAAGGAAATAAAAATGTGAGGAAGGAGAAAAAGAATACAAAAATATCCATCACATTTGAAAAAGAACAAAATAGAACTTCTAGAAATGAAAGATGAAAAGATTGAAATTAAAAACCAGTGGAAGAATTAAGAGTGGAGGAAACCATAGCTGACAGAGAATAAGGGAGTGGGAAGCATAGATTGGAAAACCTTACACAGAATACAACACAGAGAGATGATTGCTGGAAAATACGGCAGAGAGGTTGAGTCACGGAGGATAGAATGAGAAGACTCAGTATGCCTCTAATCAGAATTTCAAGAGGGAATAATACAGGAAAGGACAAAGCGATATTTGAGGACCCAATGAATAAGGCATTTTTAGAACCGATGAAAGATAGTAACCTCAGATTCTAAAACTCAAAGGACCCCCAGTGAGATAAATTTAAGCAGACACAGATACATAATCACCTAAACACATTGTTGTAAAACTTCAGAATGCCAAAGACAGAAGATATTAAAATTATCTAAAAACCAAAAATACAGTTTACTAATAAAGGAATGACAACAAGACTGGTGAATTCTGAGCAGCAAAAATGGAGGACAAAAGATTGTGGGAAGATATTTTAAATGTGCTGAGGGATAGTAACTGAAATAATTATTTACCCATTAAAACTGCTTGTCAGAATACGTTAGATTATGCTGTGGTAACAAATTAACTCTGAAGCCTCTGTGGCTTAACAAAAGTGTCTCTCTTGCATTATGCAATAAGGATAGGTCCAAGTGTGCCCTGCTCCACACAGTCACTCAGGGACCCAGGCTGACAGAAGCTCTGCTCTTTCTAGCCGTATCACCGAGAGTTACATGAGTGATGAGGTCATTTCAGGAGGGAAAGAGGAACATAGAGGTACACGGATTCCAACTAACTTTTTCTGGAAGGGAAACATGTTACTTCTAGTTACAGTCCTTTGACCAGAATGAGTCACAAAGTCCCACACTATCTGCAAGAAAGACTGAGAAATGAAGATGTTTAGTAAATACTAACTTTCTCTACCACAACCATTTTTCAAAATGGGGATAAAATAGAGGTAGTTTAGATAAAGAAACACTGAGAAAATTTAACATCAATAAACTCTTTTTTTTTTTTTTAAGATTTTATTTATTTATTCGACAGAGACGGAGACAGACAGTGAGAGAGGGAACACAACCAGGGGGAGTGGGAGAGGAAGAAGCAGGCTCACAGCGGAGGAGCCTGATGTGGGGCTCGATCCGGTAACGCCAGGATCACGCCCTGAGCCGAAGGCAGACGCTTAACCGCTGTGCCACCCAGGCGCCCCAACATCAATAAACTCTTAATGCAAGAACTAAGGATGTCTTCAATAAGAAGGAAAATGAGGAGTGCCTGGCTGGCTCAGTCAGTGGAGCATGTGACTCCTGATCTTAGGGTTGTAAGTTTGAGCTCCATGTTGGGTGTAGAGATAACTTTAAGAAAACAAAAACAGGGGCACCTGGGTGGCACAGTGGTTAAGCGTCTGCCTTCGGCTCGGGGCGTGATCCCAGCGTTGTGGGATCGAGCCCCACATCAGGCTCCTCTGCTGTGAGCCTGCTTCTTCCTCTCCCACTCCCCCTGCTTGTGTTCCCTCCCTCTCTCGCTGGCTGTCTCTATCTCTGTAGAATAAATAAATAAAATCTTAAAAAAAAAAAAGAAAACAAAAACAAAAAAAACAAACTTTAAAAAATTAAAAAAAGAAGAAGGAAAATGATCTAGAAGGAAAGTTTGAGGGACAAAAGCTAATGTTGAGTAAAGGAAAAGGCAAATAGTTGAGTAAACCTGAACAATACAAAAAATACAAATAATAAATAATAAAGTACAACTTGTGGTATTAAAAAATAATAGGTTTTAAGGTAGAGTGATGATAGGAGTTAAAACATTCTCACATCCTTACATATTTGGGAAGATTATAAAAATAATCAGTACAGATTCTATTAATATACATATTCTGATTTCAAAGGAACTACTTAATGAACAAAAATAAAGCTTATAATTCCAAAACTAGAGAAGGGAAAATTTTGGAATTAAGAAATTGAATCAATTAAAACAAGGCAAGAAGGGAAAAAAGCAACAGAAAAGTCAGAACAAATAAAAAGTTTAAAAATTGATGATAGAGAGAAATTAAAATATATCAATAAAAGTAAATGAACTAAACTTCCCGTTGAAAGTGAGATTGTGAGATTGGATTAAAAAAATCAAAATCTATGTCTGTGCTGGTTATCAGAGACATGCCTAAAATATAAATAAAGAACAGTTGAAAGTAAAAAGATAGAAAAAGATACTTTGGGCAAATATTAAAAAAAGAGTTGGAGTACATATATCATATAAAATAGATTTTAGGGCATAAAACTTGATAGACAAAGGAGGTCCTTCAGTAATGATACTAACCTTAATTCACCGGGAGGATAAAATGACTCAATTTTTACATACCTGATAACATAGCTTCAATATCATAAAAGGAAATGTGACATAATTACAAAGAGAAATTGTCAAATTTCCACTATAGGGAATCATTTAAATGTATGTCTCTCAGTAATTGATAGATAAAATATTCTAAAAAACATGAAAGATATGATTAGACAGTAGAGAAATTGAGTTTATCCTTAGAACACAGAGTAGTTTAACCTTTGAAAAATCAATTAATGTAATTCACCAAATTATAGGTTAATGAAGAATAAACACATGCTCATCTCAATAGTTGCAGAGAAATCTTTGTATAAAATTTAATATTCATGTTAAGACAAACAAGCAAACAAACCACCAAACAAAAACTCTTAGCCAACTAGGCATAGAAATTATATCCCTTGAGTTGATAAAGAATATTTGCCAAAGACTCACAACAATTTTACTCACTGGTGGAAGGTTAGAAGCATTCCTTTAGAAATCAGTAAGACGGGAAGAATGCCTGCTAATGCTACGTCTAGCCAACACATACTGGAAGTCCTAGCCACACAGAAAAGAAAAGGAATAACGAGTTTTTTTTTTTTAATTGCTATTACTTAATAGATGATGTCGTTAGCCACATAGAAAAATAAAAAACCTATGGAAAATTATTAAAATTAATAATACAATTTGATAGGTGTGAGATTAATATCAATAACCATCAAAAGAGTAAGAAAATGTATTTGAAAAATATATCCTTTTCAAGTACAAGAAAAATACAATATACCTGGGAATTACTCTCACCAAATATGTGCAAGACTTTTATGAAAACATCATATAACTTTATTGAAAGACATTAGAGAATGTTTAAATAAATAGAGGTATATCATGTTCATGAATAGGGGTATTCATTATTGTAAAGATTTCAACTCTACCACAAATAATGTATAGTCACAGTGAAGTTGTAATAAAAATCTCAAGAGGGTGGTTTGAAGATATTGAGCTGGGTCTAAAATATATGAGAACACAAAGGATAAAGAGTATCTAAGATACTCTCAAAAAGGAACAAGGGTAGTAGAGGTTTGTCTTATCAAATGCAGAGATATATTACAGAAGTAATTCATGAAGAAACTGTGATATTGGCAGAAGAAGAACTAAATTGACTAATAGACTATAAGAGAAAGCCCCCACATGGACATGGTATATGAGGAACTTGATATATGATAAAAATGGCACACACAGAAAAGTGTAATTGGCCTTGGACAATTGGTTATCCAGGTGATGGAAGATATAGTACAATTAGGTCTTTGCCTCACATTATACCAAAAGCATCAATCTTAGGTGGATTAAAAACATAAATATTAAAGGAAAAACTTTAAAGTTTTTGGAAACAAATATAGGAGACCTTCCTTAGGCCAACAGGATAAGAAAGAATTTTCTAAAGACACAAAAATATAATTTGTAAAGAAAAATATTGAGGAAATTCAAGCGCAATCAGAGTAGAAACTTTGGTTCATCAGAACAGAACATAA
This sequence comes from Ursus americanus, assembly GCF_024610735.1. Lineage (NCBI taxonomy): Eukaryota > Metazoa > Chordata > Mammalia > Carnivora > Ursidae > Ursus > Ursus americanus. The sequence continues at coordinate 36,959,974 of NC_142138.1, read as the reverse complement.
ATGGGGAGAAAATATTTGTAGTACATTTAACTGACAAAATACTAATCTCCAGATGAATCAAGGATCATTGTAAATTTTAAGAAAAAAATCTAGCAACCAAATGGAAAAGCAGGTATTTCACAGAAGAGGAAACCCATGTGACCAATCAGCATATTAAAATATTCTATCAAAATATTAGCAAAATAGAAATCTAAACTCTGAGATATAGTGCTACACCCACCAGATGGGCAAAATTTTAGAAGCCTGAGCAGGGTGTGTTGAGGAGGTGTGGAGCAAGCAGAGGTCTTACTTTGCTGGAGTGAGTGTAAATTGGCGTGATTAACTTGGGAAATAATTTGGCATTATGAGGCAAAAGTGAAAATCCATATACGCTATTATTCAGCAATTCCACACCTAGGTTTATAGCTGGGGTACACAGAATAATTCATACCCTCCCAAGCCCACATCCCAATCCCCAGAACCTGTGGATATGGGGTTACGTGGCAAAGGCGTATGAAGGTTGCAGAGGGAATTAAGATTGCTAATCAGTTGATGAGAAAATGAGGAGAGTGTCCTAGATTATGCAGGGGGCACTGCCTTGTAACCTGTAGTGTATTCAGTTGTCTCCTCCGCTAATAGTCTGTAGTAATAATAATAATAATAATAATAATAATAATAATAATAATAACTGTTACTTAGGGAGCAGTTCTAGGCAATTGACGTCCCTCAGTTCTAATTGCCAGTTCAACTCCAAAAGGTACTGATCTTTAGCTGCATTTTAAGGTTGAAGAAACTGAAGTTTCGAGAGTGAGTTAGTAAGCACGGTCATGCCATTATACTGGCAGCATCATACTCAAATCTGGTTCCATTAATGTTTTATTTGATTCCATCTCTCTAGCAGCTGTCATTAGTGTTGACACTGTCCCGGTTAGATGGATGTGGATGGATGGATGGATGGCCTGGGTAGCCATAAATCCAGGTTCCAAAGAAAGAAAACCAAAGCCAAACTTGAAATCAGGCTGAGAACACTCGTGCTTGGGTTTGGCCTCTGCCTTTATCTAGCTGCTAAAATAGGAGAGCTCTCAAATGATGAGTGTGTCCAGAGGTGATTAGTGTGGCAAGTGGGCTTCTGGGTGGAGAAAGAACTCAGACTACAGGCTACCGATCAGCGGGGAGGACAAAAAGAGTCTTAACTCAGAGGCAGGGTGACCACTGATGCAAATTTTCTTCACGGAAGAACTATGTTGTCATGCAATCTTTATCTTAGTTCCCCAGATAGGGAGATAGGGCTTTGCTATCTCTGTGTGCAGCTGTGACCAGAGATTGATGTGGGCTCGGTCTCAGTGCAAGTGCACACACACCGCCTACCTTTTTGGTTTGTGTCCAAAGTGGCTGTTTTCTGAAAATAGAAGCTGATACTGCCTCTGACTCAATCCCTTTCACCTCATGTTCTTTCTGGTACATTTGCCCTGAAGTATCAGCCCATCTCAGATTCCTTGCTACATGCCAGATTTGCAAAATCTGTGAAATTTGTGAGTAATTACTGAGAGATTTAAACTTTCTTTTAATAATCCCTGGAAGTTGATGTACTGTGAATCAGAGGAAATATATATATATATAATATATATATGTTGCTTCCTTACTGAGATATGAGGTCATGGGGGTCTCCTTTACTCTGAGTCCTTTGAATGAGGTAACAGAACTCATTAAAGTCACCCCCTTGGGGTCCCTCCCACCTCAGTTGGCAAGGAGAGTTTCTGTTTCTGGATTAACCTTTGTAAGTCCCGTGACTTGCTGGCTCCTCTTAATCCTTCTGCAAGAGCTCTCTCCACCCCCTCTCCTCTAATGTCTTCCCTTTCCAGTGACTGTTTCAACGAGGGCTTTTTGGCAGCCCATGTAACCGGAAGTGGTAACGCGGCAAGTTCTGAACACCTGCAGAGGCTCCCTCTGTGTTCCAGTCAGTGAGTTCCAATCTCCAATCGGCACAGAGAAGCCCCGAGGAGGATACTGCTTCCCCCTCCCACACCCACCTGCCCCACCCCCAGACTGTGAGACTTAAATAGTAATGGTCACTTTTCAGCTCTTTTTGTATTTTCATCGACCAGTTAGGCTCTGAGCATTTCATTTCCTATGACGCAAACTCCCTTAGTTATATGTAACTAAGTCTGTCTATTTCTCCCTGCCTTACACTCTCAATCAATATAGTATTGATTGGGTAACAGCAGAACCTATTCTATTTTCTGCCTCTAATTCTCTTTTCTCTCTGCCAAGAAAATCAAGGATTTGGGGGCAGGCAAGTATCTGGTCCATTCAGTGACTGACTAACTTTCTTCCCTTTTCTTTTTACATTTAGTATTTTTATTATGAAGGTAATACATGCCCAATATCAGTAACCAATCTAGGACTGTAAGAATTCCCCAATCTTATCTCTTGCTAACAGTGTGGTAAGTATTCTTCCAGTTATTCATAGGAATTTACAAAAACAAAATGAAAGAAATAAGATAAAATAAAATTCCCACACAAAACACACTTTACATAAACAAATAGAATGCTAACAAAGATACGATTCTGTAAATTGACTTTTTTCATTTAATAATCACTGTGATCATCTTTTATATTTGTCTATTATTCTTTTATGTTTAAAGAATACTTCTATTAGTTAGAACACTCTGACTGCAAGTTACAGAAACCCAACTCAAACTATCTCAAGCAAAAAAAGAGAATTTACTTGTACACAAGAGCGAGGGGAAGAAAGGCAGGCCTGGCTTCCGGAAGGGACATGTCCAAAAACCCAATGGCGCTGTCAGGATTCCTTCTCTTTCCATTTCTTGGCCCTGATGCTCTGTTTTGGCCTCATTCTTTCCTAGAGCAAACCAAACTTTTTATTCCATGCAATAGGGACAGGGAGAGTTGCCCCTGCTGACACCTTCAGGTTTATGCCATCCCAGATCTGCTAGCCTAGCGGTTGGGTAACCCTGAGCTCATTAGTCTTCTTTTCCTAACTGCAGCTCTGTCATGTGAGCAAATGTCCTTGGGCTCACTCTCCTGAGCCTCTCCTTGTGGCCCAGCCAGTTTCGGGCCAGGTGTGGAAACTGGAAATACCGGAAGCAAACTTTCCTATCGCTCTCCTGCAGGTTGCTGGAGGGGCAGAAGACCCCTCCTGGGAGAGAAATACAACAACATCCTTGAAGGCCACCTGAGGGCCACATTTTGAGTTCATCTCTTCTTACCTGTGCCCAGTTTCAGCCGATGTTGGCCCTTCCTTTTATTGGGTGTACCTTCAAGGGTAGAGGAAGAGCTGCCCGAACCATGAATCTGTGACTGAGGGTCTCTCTAAGTAAGAACAGCTTGGGAACTCTCCCACCCAGTTTTTGGGACTGAGACTGCTCTTCCTCCCAGGAATTCCTAGAGTTATGCCTTATTATTTCAAAATCATGTTTCAGAAGCCCTAACGCAGTGGGGCCCATGGGTGGAGATTTCCTCCAATAAAGGTTCCTGGGCTTTGCCCCTTGAGACTGAATCAGTGGATCTGGGGTAAGGCCCAGGAATCTATACCTTTTAAAAACAACATACTGGGTTTTATGATCAAACAGACTTAGGAAGCCCAATCATAAATCTTCCTACATAATTCTCTTAACTGTACCTTTCCGAAGGGCAGAAGCTGGGGAGGTGTTGAGTCCTTTCCTGGGCCATAATGACTGGTCCTGGCCAGGTGTGCTTAAGGGACAGGTATGTCCAGGTCCTCCCTGCTTTTACCCAAGAGATGTCTTTATTTTTATTCCCAAGAGATGTCTAACATGGACTGTTTTCCCAAAGTAGGAGAAGATCTAGGTTTTGTTGATCCTGAAATGTATCCAATTTTTTTTTTCTTTAAGGGAAAAAAGAGTGTGAATATAAAATCGAGTCTAGAGTGCTAGAAGAGGCTTCATAATTAAGCTTCATCATCTTTGTGGGAATTCTGCCTCTGAATGGCTTTCTCATCCTGGAGCAAATCAGAAGAACTCTGTTGTTCATGTTGTCTACGCTGTCTATAAATATTCAATGAACTGAATTTGTGGAAAAGGAAAGGAAAAAGACCATAAAAATAGATCGTTTGGGCCTGGATAAGTCTGTTGCTGAGTTTTTAACCATAACATGGTGGCATAAGTTTTGTTTTTTTTGTTGAGTTTGCTTGTTACACTCTATATTCCCTGAAATTGAAGGGAAGCAACATGGTTCCTTTATAACCCACATCCCATCACCTTCTGACCACATCCCTGCTACTTTCCTCCTTGTCGGCGCCTCTTCAACCACACTGGTCTTCCCTGAGTGCACCTGGTACTCTTTTGCCCTACAGCCTCTGATCTTGGGGCTCCTCTTCCTAGAATGGTGCTGTCACCTTGTTATAGAGAAAGACATATGGGCTCAGAAGAGTTAAGTGCTTTGACCAAGTGATTAAAACTCATGAAAACATTCATTATGTTTTTCTACTATTCTCATTCTTGACTCCCCTTTTTCTCTCATACTTCAGTCAGTCAAAAAACCCTGTTGACTCCATCTGCAAAATACATTTCGAGTTCAACCATTTCTTCCATCTCTGTCATTATCCCTTGGGTGGGACCGCCACCATCTCTTGTCTGCATTACCACCACATCCTCCCATCTTGTCTCTCTGCTTCTCCCCTCACCCCTTACAGGCTATCTCAACACGGCAACCACAGTGATCCTTTAAAATATATGTTAGATCATGTCACTTCTCTGCTCAAAACTCTGTCATGGCTCCCTATTTCCTATGGAGTCAAAGCCAATGACCTTACAAAGGCCTATAAAGCTCTATGGCTATGCTGTCCAAAGAGGTGACTTCTGGTGGCATGTGGCTATGGATCACTCGAGATGTGGTCAATCTGAATTGAGATGTAAAACACACAGATTTTGAGGAATTAGTTTGGGAAAAAAAAAAAAAAGAATGTGATGATTAGTGGTTGCCAAAGGCAGGGGCTGGTGGGAGGTGGTGGATAGGGTATTGGGGGAATAGGTAAAGAGCTCAAAAGGTACAAACCGGTAGTTATATGATAAGTAAGTCATGGGGATGTCATGTACAGCACGGTAACTCTAGTTAACAATACTGTACTGTATATTTGAAACTTGCTAAGAGAGTAGAACTTAAAAGTTCTCATCATAAGAAAAATTTTAACTATGTGAGGGGATAGAAGTTAACTAAACTTATTGCGTGAATCATTTTGCAATGTATACATACATCAAATCATTATGTTGTACATCTTAAACTAATCCAATATTGTATGTCAATTATATCTCAATAAAACTGGAAAAATAAAAATGTAAAATATTCAATCATCTTTATACTGATTATATATTGAAATTATATTTTGAATATATTGGATAAACAAAATATATTATTAAAATTAATTTCACCAGTTTTTTTTTTTTTTACTCTTTTAGAGTGGCTAACAGAAAATTTTAGAAAATTTTAAATTATGTAAGTAGCTCACATTTCTGGCTTGAATTACATTTCTATTAGTCAGCCCTGGTCTACAGTATCTGGTCCTTCCCTAAAACCTTTCCTGATCTTGTTTCCTGCTCACTCCTGTTCTTGCTCACTCCAATACAGCTACACTGACCTCCTTGCTAATCTTTGAACATAGGCACATATCAGGCATTCTCCCGTTTCAGGGCCTTTGCACTTGCTGTTTCCACTCCTTCCTTTCCTTCCAATTACCTGAATGATTAGTTCCTTAACCTTCTCTGGACTTTATTCAAACCTCAGCTTCTCAATGAAGCTTTCTCGTTCTTCATCCGTCTCTACTCCTGTATTCACTGAGCGCTATTCCTAACTTACTTTTCTCCACAGCATTTGTCATCATGTAACATACTATATATATTTTTGCATTTATTTTTGTTGTCTAACTTACCTCTAGAATCCATGAGGGTAGGATATATTGTTGAAAGCTGTGCTCCCAATGTCTGGAATTACGCTTGGAACATAGTAGATTCTCAACAAATATTTGTTGAATAAATACTGAGTGAATTTAATCAATCACTTAATTATATGGGTGAAGGAACGGAGAACAGTGGAATTTTCAGGGTTTCACAGTGAGTTAGGGGCAGAGTATATGTACCCTTGGTAAGATCAGATGCTGTCAATCAGAAATACAGGTGCCACCACCTAGAGTCCTGGCCCTTTACTTATATTTGTGTTTCTTCACTGGACTGTCCACATTTTCATGTCTCTTCTAAGTCTTACACTTAAGAAAGATCTACTCCAGAAATACATGTCACCTCAGTCATTACACCTAGGAGATGACATCTGACATTCCTTTTCACTCCAAGGATAAGCCTTTGAAATTTTTTTTTTCAAGACAGGAATTCTAGATATACCTGGACCTATGGAAACTAATGACGCTTCATCAGGAAAGAATACTTCTTGGAGGAAGCCATTACATTTGATTATACAGTGCAATATTTAATTTATGGCCTGAAGAATTTAAGCTAGTTTATGTATTTGACTAACCAACACATTTTATTGAGCACTAATACACTAATATATGCCAGGCCTTGTTTTGGGTTCTGGAAACAAACACAATTTTCAGGGAGCTAAGAGTCTAGTGTGTCTATCTGGGGTGGGGGTGGGGGGGGAGTTAACAAACACACACAGGATGTATGTGTTCCCTGTTGCTGCTGAAACAAATGATCACACATGTAGCAGCTTAAAATCCACATCTGTTCTCTTATGGTTCTGCAGATCAGAAACCTGAAATGGATCTTATTGGACTAAAATCAAGGTGCCAGGAAGCTGTGCCCCTTCTGGAAGCTCTAGAGGAGGATTCGTTTTCTTGCCTTTTTCAGCTGTTAGTGGCTGCCTCTATTCCTGGCTTGTGGCTTCCTGTTCCCTCCTCAGAGCACATCACTCCAGTCTCTGCTTCCACCATCCCTGGCCGTCTCTCTCACTCTGACTCCTCCTGGATCCCTCTTACATGGGTCTTTGTGATGATATCCACCCACCCACATAATCCAGGATATCTCAGGATCCTTAACTTAATCACATCTGCAAAGTCCCTGTTGCTATAGAAGGTAAAGGTTGTGGGTTCTGGGGATTAGGACATGGACATCTTGGGGGACCATCATTCATTCTACCACACAGGACAATGTGACAGGTGCCACGGTGGAGATAAATGTCAGATGCTATGTAAGAGAGAATGACAGACCAGACAGGGTATGGAGGAGGACTGGGACAGGTTTAGGGAGTAAGTGACTTTTGTGCCGAGGCTTACGTCATGGGAATGGACTGTAGGTATTGTGTATAAAGGAATGTGCAAGGGAAAGGAGATATAAATGAAGAGGACTTTTGCATGAATTATCTGTTGCTACATAACAAATTACTCCCAAATTTCGCAGCTTACAACAATAAATGAGATCTCATACAGTTGCTGAGAGTCATGAGTCTGGGCGAGTCTTGACTGGATGGTCTTGCCTTAGGGTCTCTCATGAAGTTGCTCTCAGGCATTGGCTGGGGCCACAATCACCTGAAGGGGCTGGAAAAGCAGTACCCGAGCTCACTCATGTGACTGTCAGCAGGAAGTTTCAGTTCCTAACCATGTGGGCCTTTCCATAGGGTTACTTACGAGAGGTGGTTTCCCTGAGGGCAAGTAATCTGAAAGAAAGACAGAGTTCAAGATAGGAGTCTCAGTCACTTATCACCTCATCTAGCAAATGCCACACCACCACCTCTGCCATTCTATTGGTCACCCAGAGCAACTCTGGGACATGTGGGAGAAGACTTCATAAGGGCATGAAAACCAAGAGGTGAGGATGACTGGGGACCATCTTGGAGTGTGGCTACTACAATATTCTTGGAATTAGAAGAGTTTCCCATTGCTGGACAGTGGGGCAGTCATGAGAGATTGGCAGGAATGAGGTTGGCATAGGAAGGGAGAACCAGAGCATGGAGGGCTATATGTTTGGCCAAGGAGTTTGGAGATAATCCTTTTATGAATAGGGAGCTATTGTAGGGGCTTCATTAGAGAAGTGACATGACTGAACTGTGTTTTAGAATGATCACTGTACGTGTGGTAAGGATGTAAGAGGGGAAAGCAGAGGGCAAAGAGATTAGGGAGAAAAAGTGGCTAAAGGGCTATTGCAATAGTGAGGGAGAGAGAGGACGAGGCTCGATAGAAGACACTGGGGGTCAAGGAGTGCCAAGGGTGATGGGTTCAGGGTATTTTCAGGAGGTGGAATGGTTAGGGAGGCAGAGGGTGAGGGAGGGAGGCCCCGAGTGAGTCCTGGTTTGCAGGAGGGGTAGATAACAATCAAGCATCCAGAACGATGGACACGGTTGACATTAGACTCGTTTTCTAGATGTCATCTTTATAATACCATTATCTTTAGAACTACCATTTTTGAGTGCCTGCTGTATACCCTACTCTGTGCTGTGAACCTTCATTCATTTACTTTATTTTGTCTTCACACTAACCCAGTGAGATCTGCCGTGTTCTTATTTCCTTTGTATAGATGAGGAAACTGAAGTAGGTACTGCTTGTATCGTATTTTACAGAGGAGGACACAGGCTTAGCGTGAACAAGGGCGCTCAATTATATAGCAAGCACATGACAGACACAGGTCTCAAATCCAGATCTTTTGACGGCAGACCCCGTGCCCTGAATTGGAAAGCCACCTACAGTGTGCCTTATACGACTAGAGACAGTTTCCAGCAGGGTTGGGGTGAGGTGAATTGATGATTTACAACCTGACATGTGAGAGACAGCAAATAAATAAAGCAGGAACGAGGTCAGGAATCCACATACGCAGTGGTGTGGAGAAAGGGTCACGTGCCCTTTTCCTGTTAAATATATAGAGACTTTGGCATATTGGCAATGCTTGCTAGCTTTTCCCTGGGACTCTCTGTCAGTTTTTTGTTATTTCTGAAAAAATGTGTGGAATTGTCTTCATTCACTTAAAAGGACCCAAATTGCTTATTCTTGTTATGGGAAAGTATAGTGTCCTGTGTTAGCCAGATGGCCTTTCAAGCCTAAGATTGAGGCAAGGGTAGCTTTACCACAGCACATTTTGCATTAGGAAAGAGAAAGTGGAGTGGGTGGATGAAGGATGTCAGACAGATCATGTCTTTTTCTTAGAGAGGGTTCCCATAACAGCAGATAAATTGGTCTGGAAATAGCTAGCAGCCATTTCTTTATGTAAAACTCAGGTTAAAAAAAAAGGTTCCCATATCTAACGTTATACTGTGGAATTTAAGAGGGGATAAAGGAATGGCAGTCATGCTTTGTAAATGGCTCCCAGACGATTCGCGTCCTAGAGAAGATGGACCTCTGGACCTCAGGCTTCCTGCAGATCAGAGTGTGAGAGCACAGGGTCCCACCGACAGGCAAGAAAAACTTCACAGCTTCTCAGTGGTTGTCTGGAATTTCCCGGAGAAAGCAAAAGACAAGGCTAAATATAGTCTTTCACCTTGAAATGCCGCAAAGGTAATAAAAACAGGGTTATGATAGGTTGGTTTGCAGCACTCCCACTTCACATTTTATGTAAGTTTCCAAGCAACAGAGCTTTACTGAAACCAGAGAGGTAGGGAAGTGAGTGATGAGCCCAGAAGGTTCTGCCATGGAGGTACTCAGACAGCTCTGGACATCAGAGAACTGCTTGTCCCATTTCCCTAACCTAACCCCCTCCTCACCATCCTGCCTCTCCCCTGCTCTACCCTCAGCACCTGCAGAGCCCCTCGCACAAAGCAGCTGTTCAATCAGTATTCTCTTCCTTGACTCCTGGTTACCTGACCATACATCATATGTTTCTGCCCTGATTTACGTAGGAACCATCCAATGTTAGAAGGAAAATAGGTTCCATCATAATTTTCTTGAATATTTGTTAGTGAGGTGTATAAAGCAGCTCATTATTTGGGGAGTCCTAAGTCATCGTTCAACTTTTGGGACACATCTCTCCCTGTGCGTATAGCTCGTAGGTCTTGACAGAGTTTCTGGTTCTAGTTTTGGGTTTCAAAACATTTGCATTTAATTAAAATTAATTTAATTAAACTCATCAACTGAATTTTCTTTCTCAACTAATCTTAACACATAATGCTTTTTACTTCTTCTGTTTTTCTATTGAAAGAAATGTATATTAAATAAAAGCAAATTATGAAACTTTTCCAGCCTGGGTTAACAATTAATATGTGCTTAGGTACCTATCAATATACTTGTTTGTACTAACATCATAAAAACGCACAAGTTCCCATAAATGGGCTAAGGACAGCAAAAACCATGTAAAGACTGCCTGACAGGGAAGTAATCCACATCTCCAAGAGGCCCCCTGTAATAAAGTCAAATGCCGAATATATGAAGATTTATGACATGTTAGCACAGTATTACCACACATTATATGGCTAAGTCAGTCATGGGAAATCAATTCAGGGCCAGAAGGAAGTCAGTCCATGGACACACTTAGCCTTCAGTTTGAAACTCTCTTACCTGCCACAGTCACAGAAACCTGAGTGCTGGAAGGTCAGCACCTACTGGACGTTAACATTAGGACGTTAGCAAAGTTGGCTGAGTAAGACCTTAGCAACAATTGTCTGTTTGTCCAACTTGTCCAAGTTTTCTCTAATTGTCTTTATAATTCTACCATTATGAATTTTGCCTGTTGAAGAAATCATCTGATGACATTACTGAAATGGACATTGTCTGGCAGGTTTTCCGAGAATGAGATAAAATTCCAAAATTGTAGTTCAGGGTGGAATTTGATGTGGTCGGTGTCCTCCTCCCTTCTCAGGGACACATCTAGCCGTCTCTAGGGAGAGGTGGCACCAGGAGCCACATAGGACAGGAATACTCAGGCAGGTGCTCGGTCCTGCTGAGGTCCTGATGGAACCAGACTGACGAGCTCTGGCACCTCACTCTGATTCCACAATAACTGTAAGCAACTCCCCCCGGTTTGTCATCTTGTTAGTCCTTCCAGTTTAGAAACGATGCCAAAGGATGGGCTTCCTTCTTCCATATCCTCTGTGTTTTGTCCCCCCTTCTTTGGGCCGGTGCCTGTTTCAGGCCCTGGTCTTGGTAACTGACCTCTCCTGCCCAGCCCAGGATCACTTCCCGCGGCAATGCTGCGCCAATCTGGGAGGCCTCGGCCAGCTCCCGAGTCTCTTTCAAGATTTTACTTTCTTAGAGTAATTTTAGGTTCACAGAAAAACTTAGAGGAAGGTAGAGATTTTCTATATCCCTTCCTGCCCCAACACATGTATAGCCTCTCCCATTATCAACATCCCCCACCAGAGTGGTATATTTGTTACAATGGATGAATCTGTATTGACAGGTCTAAATCATTTGAAGCCTATATTTTACGTTAGGGCTGCTTTTTTTTTATTTTTTTTGAACATTTGACATATGATATTACATTACTTTCAGGTGTACAACATAGTGATTCCACTTCTCTATATGTTATGGTATGCTCACTGCAAGTGTAGCTACCAGCTGTTACCACCTGTTCTGTTGTCTATGTTCCCTATGCTGTATCTTTTATTCCCATGATTTATTCATTCCGTAACTGGAAGCAAGCCTGTATTTCCCACCCCTCTTCACCCATTTGCCCATCCTTCCACCCCCATCCCCTCTGGCGATCATCCATTAGGGTTCACTCTTGGCATTGTACATTCTGTGGGCTTGGACGCATGTGTAATGACATGTACCATACAGAGTGTTTTCATTGCCCTAAAAACCCTCTGTGACCCACCTATTCATCCCTTTCTCCATACTAACCCCTGGAAATGACCATCTCCATAGCTTTGCTATTCCAGAATGTCCTATAGTTGGAATCCTATAGTATGTAGGCTTTCAGATTGGCTTCTTAGACTTAAGTTGTATGCATCTAAGCTTCCTCTGTGTCTTTCTATGGCTTGATAACTCATTTTCTCTTAGCACTGTGTACTACTGCATTATCTGAATGGACCTCAGTTTATTTATCTGTTCCCTTACTGAAGGACATCTTGGTTGCTTTTAAGTTTTTACAATTCTGAGAACAGCTGTCATAAACATTCTCGTGCCGGTTTTTGTGTGGACAGAGATTTTCAATTCTTTTGGGCAAATGTCAAGGAGCATGATTGTTGGATCATGTGGTAAGAGTATGTTTAGTTTTGTAGGAAACTGCCAAACTGTGTTCCAAAGTTGACTATACATTTTGCACTCTCACAACTAATGTATGAGAGTTCCTGTTGCTCCACACCCACCATTTAGTGTTGTCAGTGTTGTGGACTTTGGCCATTCTTGATAGGTGTGTGGTAGTATCTTATTGTACTTTTAATGTGCATTCCCCTGAGGACATATGATGTGGAACATCTTTTCTTATGCTTTTTTAAAAAAATATACAGAGCATTTATTGTATCTTCAAAATATTGCAAGTAGCTCTCAAGAATCATCTATCATTTTGTTTCTGTTCCTGAACAACTTAGAAGTTATTCACCAGCCCGAGGAGCTATTCCTTTTTCAGAGACATATTTCCATCCCCAAATTTTCTGATATCCTTGTTTTCAACTGTTGTGGCTTGCTGAATCAAAGCAGCTGAATTTGATACAAGTTCAATATTGTTTCCTTCCAGAATTAACTCATCTTTCTGGGCATGAGACACTGAACAAAAGCAATGCCTGGCCTCATCCAAACCCTGCAGATGTATTTTTCACCCAAGAAATTCTGGACTTCAGTAAGAGACCTGTTCTCCTGAATAATGACATTGATGGGGAAGTGAGCGTACCTAGACCTCATCTTGTAACGAAAGCCCAATGTAGCACCCTTGATCACGTTCTGTACGTGACTACAGAAAGTGAACAGTGGCCAGTTCCTTTCTATTTCCCCACCATTTGTCAACCCAGAGCCTCTTCTTTTTCCTTCCAAGAAAACTGAGTTTTATATTGATGTGCCTGAAGTCCTTCTGCAGGGTTCTTCTGGGACTCTTCACAATAACTGTCAGCCCTTCAGAGTGATGTTGCTATTTTCTGGAATGTCAGTCGTCTGATTGCTGAGAATGGTTTTCATTCTTACAGCTGATGTGGCAAAGAGCTCAAATGCTTATTTGTCGTCATCTCTAGGTCTTCTTTGGTGAGGTGTCTGTTAAGGTGTTTGGCTCTTTTTTAACTAGGTTGTTCATTTTCATATTTTCAGGTTTTAAGAGATCTTTGTATATTTTGGGTAACAGTGTTTTATCAGATGTGCCTGTTACAAGGTATGCTCCCAGTCTCTGGGTTGTCTTCTCATTTTCTTAACCTTGCCTTTCACAGAGCAGAAGTTTTGGGGCACCTGGCTGGCTCAGTCAGTGGAGCACGCAACTCTTGATCTTGGGGTAGTGACTTTAAGCCCCACATTGGGTGTAGAGATTACTTTAAAAAATAAAGATAAAAAAAAGTAAAATAGTCACCCGTCTTGAAAAAGTTGTTTTTAGGTTTTTTGTTGTTGTTGTTTGTTGTTGTTTTGTTTTGTTTTTTAGAGAGAAAGAGAGAGAGAGAGAGAAAGAGAGGAGGGGCAGAGAGAGAGAGAGAGTCTTAAGCAGGCTCCATGCCTGGTGTGGAGCCCAACATGGGGCTTGACGTGGGGCTCGATCTCACGACCCTGAGATTGTGACTTGAGCCGAAATCAAGAGTCTGATGCTTACCGACTGAGCCACCCAGTTGTCCCCAGAAGTTTTTAATTTAAACGAAGTGCAGCTTATCAATTATTTCTTTCATGGATTGTGCCTTTGGTTTGTATTTACAAGTCATTTCCATGTCCAAGGTTATCTAGGTTGTCTCCAATGTGGTCTTACGGGAGTTTTATAGTTTTGTGTTTTATATTTAGGTCTGTGATTATATTTTAAGTTAATTTTTGTGAAGGTGTAAGGTCTATGTCTAGATTATTCCTGGGTTGTGAACAAACTGTTATCTAGCTAGATCAATTAAGAATAAGAAAATAGAAGTTTTATTTTATCTTCACTATTTCTTCTCTGATGCTCTTCCTTTCTTTATGTTGATCTGAATTTCTGAGCTATAGTACTCTCTCTAAAGAACTTCTCTCAACATTTCTTATAAGACAGATCTACTGGCAACACATTCCTTCCATTTTTGTTTGAGGGAATTTTTATTTCTCCTTTGGTTTTAAATGCTAATTTTGTAAAAAAAAAAAAAAATCTTAAAAAAAAAAGGGCGCCTGGGTGGCTCAGTTGTTAAGCATCTGCCTTCAGCTCAGGGTGTGATCCCGGAGTCCTAGGATCAAGCCCCACATCAGGCTCCTCTGCTCAGAGCCTGCTTCTTCCTCTCCCACTCCCCCTGCTTGTGTTCCCTCTCTCGCTGGCTGTCTCTCTCTCTGTCAAATAAATAAATAAAATCTTTTAAAAAAAATAAATGCTAATTTTGTAGGGTTCAGAATTCTGGGATGTTTGGTCTAGGTGGATGGTCTAGGATAATTTCTGAGGAAAAGCTGCATGTAATTCTTATCTTTGTTCCTCTATAGGTAAGATTTCTCCCCCCACCTCACCCTCTGGCTTTTTTTTTTTCTTCAGGACTTTTTCTTCACTTTTGATTTTCTGGCATTTGAAATGATAGGGCTACGTGCAGGTTGTTGTTTGTTGCATGTATCCTGGTTGGGTCTCTGAGTTTCCCAGATATATGGTTTGGTATCTGACATGAACTTGGGAAATTCTCATTCATTATTGTTTCAAATATTTCTTCTGTTCCTTTCTCAATTTCTTCTCTTTCTGATGTTCTCATTACACATATGTTGCATCTTTTGCAGTTGTCCCATAGTATTTGGATAATTTCTTCTATTATTTTCAATCTTTATTCTTTGTTTTTCCGTTTTGGAAGTTCCTACTGATATAGCCTCAAGCCGAGAATCTTTCCTCAACTGTGCCCAGTCTACTAGTAAGAGCCCATCGGAGGTGTTCTTCTTTTATGGTGTGTTTTTTCATCTCTAGCTTCTCTTTTTGGTTCTTTTTTAGGATTTGCATCTCTCTGCTTACATTGCCCATCCATTCTATTTTTCATGCTATCTGCTTATCCCTTAGAACCAATCCTTGTTGTTTTAAAGTCCCAGTCTGATAATTCCAATGTCCCTACCATGTCTGGTTTGGCGATTTGCTCTGTTTCTCTCAGATAAAAAAAAATTTTTTTTTGCCTTTTAGTATGCCTTGTAATTTTTTCTTGATAACTGGAATGATGTACCAAGTAAAAGGAACTTCTGTAAATAGGTCTTTAGTAATGTGGTGTGAGGTGTGGAGAGAGAAGGAGAGTTCTACAGTCCTATGATTAGGTCTCCATCTCTTAGTGAGCATATGCCTCTGGACTTTGAACTACACAAGTATTTCTCAGGTTTTTTCTGCCTCCGCACCCCCCCCCCCCCACCGTGAGACAGAATGGCCGGTCTGGTTTTGGGTATTTCTTTTCTCCCAGACTAGTTAGGCTCTCATAGTACCTCAGCAGATTAGTTTCTGGTTAATTAGTTTCCCCTGTGGGCAGACCTTGTTGAGAATAGAGAGTTCCAGTGTGTTTCAAAATGGTTCTTTTCCCCCCTCTCCCTGCTGGAAGCCAATGGGGATTTTGCTTGGCTATTTACTGTGAGAACCTGGTCAAGTTCTTACGGATAAAGCTCCCAAAATTTGAGGCCGTGTCTAAAACTGGGTCTCCTGTGGTTTTTAAGTCTCAGGCCTGCCCACATTGAGCCTTTTATAAATCATTAATTGCAAGTCAGGTAGTCCTACCCTGGTGCTGGTTCCCATGGCGGTTTCTGCTCGAGTCTGCTCAGCTACGCTGTGACTTTCTGTATTTACCTGTGTCTCCGATATTCGGGGTAGTGGTTTGCCTTGTCCTCCCCTCTCTTATATATTTAAGAAGCATTGTTTATTTTTCAGTTTGTTGAGCTTTTTACTTGTTGTGGGGACAGAATTGTGATTTCCAAGCTCTTTCCATACAAAACCAGAGACTGTGTTCCTGGGTTTCTCGCCCTGTCTGGAGGAAATTGTGAATCTCCAGGCTACCTGGGTCCCAGATGAAATAGCATGTGGTATGAGTGACCTTCCATCTGACCAGCCAGGCCCAGGAGAAACACTTACATGCAGGAGAATGTTCCCTGCTCAGAAAATATGATGGGGTCCTGCCTGAGATGACTTTCTGTCTCTATGAATTTATTATGCCAGGTACCTCATAGAGGTGGAATCATATTTGTTGTTTTGTGACTGGCTTATTTCACTTGGCATAATGTCTTTAAGGTTTATCCTTGTTGTACCATGTGTGAGAATTTCCCTTTTAAGGCTGAACGCTTTTCCATGTATGCATATACCATATTTTGTTTATCCAATTATCCCTCATTGGACTTTTGGGTTGCTTCCATCTTTTGGCTATTATGAATAACGCTCTATGAACAGGAGAGTACAAATATCTGATCGAATTCTCGCTTTTAGTTATATTGGGTACATACCCAGAATTAGAATTGCTGCATTGTGTGGTAATTCTATTTTCAATATCTGTGAGGAGTTGCCAGGCTATTTTCCTCAGCAGCTACCCCGTTTTACATTCCCTCTGGCGGTACACAGGAGTTCCAATTTTTCCACATCCTAACCAACTCTTGTCATTTCCTTTTCTCCTCCTCCTCCTTCTATAATTAGCTATTCTAATGGGTGTGAAGTGGTGTCTCATTGTGGCTTTGATTTTTATTTCCCTCGTGATTCATGATGTGCGTCTTCTCATGCGCTTGTCGGCCACTTGTATACGTTCTTTGGAGCAATGTCTGTTCAAGTCTTTGCCCGTTTTCTAATCATGTTGTTTGTTTTTGAGTTGGGTCAGATCTGATTTTTTTAAAATTGTCTTAAACAAATTTTAAATATTGGTTACTAAGTAACCACTTAAAAAACATGGGGAAAAAACCCCCAACAACTGTGGAGGTCAAACAAATCCTATCAGCCGGTGGCGCTGGCCCCAGGGCTGCCAGTTCACTGCCTCGGCTCTCAGTGGGTATGGATGGCTCCACTGGGGATCGTCCAGAAAACAAAACCTGGTGGGAAGGACCAAAGGAAGGGCCTTCCCTGCTTAACAAATGTGGTGGCTTCCAAAGTGCAGCTTGGTTTTCTTCTGTTTCCGAAGCCTTACCTGCTCTCACCACAGCAATGAGAGCCAATCACACTTTTGACTTTATTTAAGGGAGGGCCTCACCTGGTGAGGAGTCAGAGAAAACTTACCATCAACCAGGTGTGGAGCATTAAAGACCTTTGTTCCGTGGTACAGGATATTCCATTGTAAAACATCTGTTGACTTGCTATTTGCAGGAGGAGAAAAGTCACAGATTGATCTGGAAGTATATATGTATTTTTTGAAAGTATATTAACTAGATAACTCAAGGAGATGGCAGTTGACCTCCATGCTGATGTCTCCCAGTACTGCTGGGAAAGGTACTTCAAGTGGACTCAGTGGAAGCAACCTGCCCTGGAAGGTCCTGCGATTGATTCTGCCCCTGCTACTATCTTGTTGTGACCTTCCGTTCTGAGCTCTATTTCTTCCCCTATAAGATGGGCTTAATAATACCGTAGTGGAGGAGCTTTTGAAAAGAGTAGAAGATTTTTTTTGAAAAGTAGAGTTGCTTTTAAAATGTAATGTTCTATGTAGCTCTAACCTTTGAATCTCATTTTTTCCATTGGTCCTGGGAACAAGCGTGGGAGGGGTGACTTGCAATGGTGTTTGGTTTGGGCCTCTTTGAGTGTTATAAGCAAAGCTCCAAGCCCCCTGGACTTTGCCTTTTGAAGCCAATGAAGGTTTTTTTTTCTGCTGTAATTATTATTGTCCTTGATATTTTCCACTTCGCAGCTTGCATGTCTCCTCCCAGCTTGCTTGGAAGCCACTGCCATCCCTCTCCAACACATCCTTGGCAAAGGCACTGCTATGGTTAGCCAGGGGGCCCGTGTCCTTTGCAATGCACGTGATGACAAGCTCAGTACTTGCTCCTGAAATTCCCATCCACACCTGCTCAGGGCGAAGAGGCAGCTCCCTGCAAGTGAGCACCATTCTCCAGGCCAAAGTCTCTGAAATTCAAGCAAAGTAAAGGTGCTCTAAAGGGAGAAAGCATTCTCACAGACCCTGAGAATACATTTGAGGACCTCCAGAAATCCTTGACTTCTGGCGTAGCAAACAGTGTTCTAGGAAACCTAATGATGGAAACCAGGATAACACATAACAGACAAAAGCATGGCCTTTATATACCCCAGGCCTTCTCCTTGCTAGCTGTGTCACCTTAGGCAAGTTTACCAGCATCTTGAGTTTTTACATCCTCTTCAATAATCGTAGAGTAATAATACCCATCTTATCAACATGATGAGAGGGGTAATGAGACATCAAAGTTAAAGTGCCTGGTGTTTGGGGGGAGCATAATAAAAGTTAATTCCTTATCAGTTTGGAGGTGGAGAAATGGACCAGGGACAGGGCCATGAAGCATTTGCCAGGTAACAGCCAGAAGGGCAATCTGCACATTTTTCATTTTCAAGGAGCTGGGGTCCGGGAGGGATCTAAGCTCTGGGCATCCTCGTGCCATCCAGTGAGTTTCCTGTTCTTAATGGGTGGTTTCCTGAGACGTGGGAGGTTGCATTACCTAAAGTCAGTGTCCTACAAGCCCACCCTCTGTCCTTCTTTCCCACTTCTCCCGAGACTTAGAAGCCCTTGTACAAATACAGCTCCTGGGCTCCTGGGGGTCTGCCTGATAGCCAAGTTGTCCCAGAATGGGTAGGAAGATTGGGCTCCTCACTGTGCCTTTCTACACAAATGGCCACAGCTATCATTATTCAGGGCTGCGCCTGCAGAGAAAATTGTGTAACTGTGCAGATTAGGGCCATGACAAATTCATGGTTTTCAAAATCGGTTAACCCTTAATGTTCCTTTTTCAAGGGTCTGCTCCTTTTCCTCTTTTCCTCAGCTACTCTTCTAAACCTTACCCCTTTTCCACAAGCCTCCTAACTGACCTCTGCCCCACTTTCTCTGCATATGCACAGGCTTCCAATTTTCTGAGAAAACCAGTTTTCTGGGCATTACCTTTCCCATCCTCACATCTCTGCATCTTCAAAGTTCTCCACTCTGACACGTCGCCTCCTCAGAGTCAATCCCTAGGCTCTTGGCGGAGCCGCTGAGATGTGGTCTGTTCATTTTACTGAGGCTCTAGGCCTTATAGACTATGTAATGATGGAGACGGCCGGCACCATCTCTGCTACCACATGGGTACAGGCTGCTTGAGAAAAAAGAAACAAAGTGGGGGGAAGAGAGAATCCTATAATATTTTGATCACTCTTTAAAGGCAGTCACGCCTGGTTTTTTTTCAGTTGCGTAAGTTAACCCTCTTTTTCTCTTAAGCGGGTTGGCTTCTGTCACTCACAACTAAAGGGGACTGAAAGAAAGTACATTCTTCTAGATTGTAAATGTCACCAGGAAAGGACTATGTCTGTGTCTATGTTGTTTATTCCTGGCACTTAGGACAGTGCCTGGCACATAGTAAGTTCTCAATACATATTTATTGCCTAACTCTTCCTGTGCCTAGTGTTGATGGTCCCATCTCTTCACCTCAGCTCCATCTTTTTCCCTTATCGTTCACTTTCCTGTGCTTTAAGCCTCTCCCTTCCTCAGATAGTGTATATATTTGAGTCCCCTTAATCCTAAAAACAGAACCAAGCACATAACAACAAAATAAAAACCCTCCTTTATTATGGCATTTCTTTCTAGCACCCTGACCTACCTTCCCATCTCATCTGAGCTTTTCAAAAGCATATTCTTAACGCACTGCACCTGGCTTCCATTCCGACTGTTTCAGTGCTGTCATACTCAGTCCTGACATCCCTGACATGAATGCACATAGCACTGTCTGTCAGCTACTCTTATTACAATCCACGCAGTTGACTGATACCCCTTTTTCCTAGAAGGCAGGTTGTCCCTCAGAATCTTCTAGACTCCACTTTCTAGATCTCAGCTCATGGCTCTTCCTTGTGCCCGAAAGCTCTGCTTCAATTCATGCCTTCGTTAACAGAATTTGGAACTCTTTTCCCATGCTGGACCTACAGCAGCACGACACTCCCCGTGGCCGTGGTAACTTGCCCCCGGTGGCAAAGTGGATCAGGCCTCTGTCATCCAGTGTGTCCAGGGCCCACACTGATGTCACATTTTGACCTTCAGAGTTATACTAAGAGGGTTGCCTTTGTGACTCTAAGCCCGCTCTCTTAGCTCAATAATCTTCAGAGGCCTGTCTCCTAGGTCCACACTTAAGGTATTGAACTGGAATTCTCTCTGCAACCTCCAGGATTAGGTGAGAGAGAGATTTCATTTTATGAACGATGGTCTACTATTACCTAAGGCCATTTCAGGAATGAGACTAGGAAAGGAGGGACCCTGTCACACTGTTCCAGGAGCCCTCGGGGAATTAATCCTGGCTGGTTCTGATGACGTGACAAGTAGTGGAGGCATCTAAGTAGAAAATTACAACTTCACCCATATAACAAGTGAACATGCATAAATAACCCGAATTGCTTAATTTATAGAGGCTTAAGAGATAAATGATCTCCGCTCTTCCTGCTAGCTATAGAAAACAACAGAGTCCTCCAGTGGCTACATCCATTTCATTTATGCACTCAGCAAATATTTGGCAAGCACCTACCGCCTGCAAGGAGTTTATTATCCACCTAGGGACAAAAATCATGCAGATAAATGGCTTTAATAAAATGTGGCATTAAATTTCAAATGGGTTTTCTTCTGTTAAAAGGCTACAAGGAGCCTTAAGAGTAAGAGCTAAGTCAACAAACACGAAGCACTCATTTAATCTAGTAAAACGCCAGTTCATTTCATTCAGTGATGGCTAAACATGGCTCCGTATCAGCTGAGAGCAGCAGCCCGGGGTAGACGCTGGGAACTGATGTTTCTAACAATGTTCCCTAGTGAATCCGATGTGCCCCTAGGTTTGGACATCATTGGTACATTTCACCCTTTGCCTTGGAACTGGACTTGCCATTGTATTGCCATTAGATGGCATCTTCTTAAAAATGGGTCCTCTCTTGATTATCTATATTCCCTCTGGTTCTCTCCTGCTTTTTTCTCGGTCTCTTTCCCTGGCTACTAATTTTCTATCAGCCGTGTATTAGTTCTGTATGGCTGTCATAACCTCAACCTTAGTGGCTTGAAATAACAAAGTTATTTTGCAGTTTTGTAGGTCAGAAGTCCAACACAGCTCTCACTGGGCTAAAACCAAGGTGTCAGCGGGGCTGTGTTTCCTTGTGGAGGCTCTAGGGGGGAATCTATTTCCTTGCCTTTCCCAGTTTCTAGAAGCTCATGGCCTTTATCCATCTTCAAACCAGCAACATGGGGCTGAGTCCTTCTCATGCTGCATCACTCTGACTTCCTCTTCTGTCTCCCTGTTCCACTTTTGAAGACTTTGTGATTAGATTGGGCCCGCTGGGGTAATCCACACTACTCTGAGCAACTTTGATTCTATCTGCTGCCCCCTTTGCCATCTATCCTAACCTCTTCAGAGGTTCCGGGGATTGGGGTGTAGATGTCTTTGGGTCAGGGTTGGGGGGCATCACTCTGCTGCTGCCAGCCCCTTACTCTGCTTGTTCTGTAGCCCTTTCTTTGCAAATCAGGCCTTCAGGGCCACATAGGTGGTGTGAGTGAGGGAAGCTGGACAGGGAAGTAAAGGGGCACTGGCTGATCAACTGGCCAGTTGTTACTCTGTGAGAATGGGCACCCATCGTCGACAGATCTTTTGCTTCTTCAGAAAAGTCAGAAGTTTAGATTTTGTTTCTTTCTGATATTCCACAGTTTTTAAATATTGGCAGTAAATTTTAAGATTTAAAAGCATTATACGAGCCACACGAAACACATCTATTGGTATATTTGACTTTGAGCTGTCCATTTATCACTTCTGCTCCGTATATTCCCCTTGGAAATGATCTCTCTATGCCCGAGGATTCAGCTGCCACCATACTGTGCATGATGACTCCCAAACCTGTATGTTTATTTACACTTCTCTGATGTGCTGAGAACAACCTCTCCAACTACGTTTTCAACGGCCACATTGACTCATGCTCTCCCTGCACAAATTTGTTTCTTGAGTCGGAGACTGGGAGCCCCTCATTTTCTAGTCCAGTGGTCACCAAGTCCTACAACCTGTCCCTTCCTTTGCCCTTGCGGCTCCGATTGCCTCCTTACTGGATTATTATCACACTTTTTTTTTGCTCATCTCTCAGGATCCATTCTTCCTGATTCCAACCTACACTCTAAAATCTTTCACGTCTACTGAACATTCTTCAGGGGATTCCAGTAACCCACAGAGTGAAATCCAAAATCCGTAACCCAGCATTCCATGCCTCTCCTGTGGTGACCCAGTATTACCTCTCCAACCTCATTTCTTACCACTTTTCCATTGCTATCTGGCATTTCTGGATTACAGAACATTAATAGCAGTTCCCTGTATCTGGGCCGTGGCTTAACACTCACTGGTCCCTTTGACTGGAATGCCCTTCCCCATGGATATGCCTGGAGACCTTCTAGTCCTTACCCTGAAGGTCAGGGCTGACTTAAGCTGTGAATTGTTCCCCAGCTCCTTCCCCTCAGCCTTTCCGCAGCCCCTCCTCCCAGCAGTCCTGCTCTGCTTACGCATCTGTCTCACGTGGCTTCAATTATTTGTTCACGTACATGTCTCCTGTCTTTGTGTCTTATCATCTTTGTGTCATGAGTACTTCGCAGAGGGCCCTCACAACAGACACGTCTAATAATATTTCTGAATGAACAAATGAATGAATGAAGGAACCATGCTACACAGATGGCATCTGTCCTATTTATGATCAAAATTACCCCAAGGAGTTGTAATTCTTTGATGAGTTTCTCATTCCTCTCTTCAAATAAGTTTCTATCTTCCGCCAGCTGCAGAAGCTCTTTGAATGATTTAAAATGCAGAATTCAAAATTGGCTGCCAAGAAATGCCACTTCATTTCCTTTCTGAAATAACGTGACTTTCCCCATGACCCAGACAAAAGAGCAAACCTTGGATAATGTTTCACTAAGAAAAGGATTTTTCAGGGACAAAGAGGTTAACTTGAGTGGATTGTAACTTTGCCCCTCTCCTTGGTGATCGGGCCGGGTATTTCTTTCCAGGTGTGAAGACTCTTCCCTGCGTAGATTCACAAGGGAAGGCCACTCCCGGTCCTGCTTTTAATCCCATGGTGATGCCATCTCAGGAAGTGCTGGGACCCTGTGAACCTTAGAGGCTCCTGCAACTTAGTCATAGATCTGGGCAAGGACCACAATTTACAAGGCATTTCTCTCAGACAGAGAGCAGATTAGTCATCTTTCTAAAAATGGAAGGAACAGGCACAAAGGGGCACTTGTCTTCACAGGGAGCCTGGCCAGCGGAGCCCCCAGCAAAGCCTGTAGACTGACTGGAAGAGTTGGGGGGAAGATTGGCTCAAGGGCAGTCCCACAGTCACTCCCAATCTGCCTGACTGTGAGGGCAGACCCAGGGGCAAAAAAGAATCCCAGCTCCTGGACCCACAGAGTTACCGGACATCACTTTTTTTTTTTTAAGATTGATTTTATTTATTCATTTGAGAGAGGGAGGGAGCATTAGGGGAGGGAGAGGGAGAGAATCTCCAGCAGACTCTGCACTGCGGGGCTCTATACCACCACCTGAGCCGAAATCAAGAGGCAGACGCCCAACCTACTGAGCCACCCAGATGCCCCCCGCCCACCATCAGTTTTTTAATGCCTGAGTTTTTCTCTTCTCCTGTGTCTCTGGGTATATTTTCTATTCCCCCCCACCTTGAGGGAAGGGGGGAGAAATTAACACTTGCCGTATATTCACTGTATACCTATTGTGAACCAGAAAATGTGTTAGATGCTTTAAACGCTTTTCTTTTTTTAACTTGTTTCAATTTTATTTACATTCTTAAATCTCCACTTTACAAGTGAGGAGACTGAGCATCGGTTGAGTCCAAGCAACGGGCTCATTTTGGAACAACCAGTGAACGATGGGGCCAAGATGTTATTCTGTAGATGTTATTTTAAAGCCCACGCGTGTTCCACTGATGACACTGCTGATATAGGAGAAAAGCTGTAAAATCTAATTTTTGTGCTTGTGTGCCAAAATGGACAGCTTCTCTGAGCCTATCCAATTTATAATTTAATTGGTTAACATGTCCAGAGTATTCTCAGGCCAACATTCGTGCAACAAATCGACACCCGTTAGGTGAAGGGTAGGGCCTGCCAGGTTGGCCCAAAGGGGCGTAAGAGCCAGCCCCTGCCTGCCGGGACTTGCAGGCTTGTCTGGTGAGCTGAAGAAGGGAAGGGGTAACGCTAGAGCACGTGAGAGCACAGGACCTGCCGCAGATAAGCGCGTCAGCGGTTCCGGACATTTCTGCCATGACATGTGCTCTGATGATGTTCTCATGGGTGACACACTCCCCTGGGTGTTTGTGGGGCCAGAGCTGCCATAGTTTCTGTTTTGTTCACTCAACAGCATGGGTTAGAGTGCAGGTAATTGAGGGCTTGCCGTTAAAGGGATTCCTGGACTCAAGGAGGATGTTTGGTATTTTCATTGTTAGTAGTGACCTGCCAGTGGCGGCTTCACAACGGATGGCGGTACATCCGTCAGAGCTAGTGTGCCTGACAGGCACTGCAGAGGGCAGCCAAATGTCTCGTGTGGACAAAAACCCTGTGACCTGAGATGGGGGGAGTGCTCGGTGGGGCTGGAGAAGATGGGGGTGTCTTACCTGGAAGAGCAGATGACATAGACTCATGCCCAGCGTCGTGCCGGATCTGCGGACAAGCTTAACAAATGAATCAAATTGAAAAATGCAGGGCACACCCAAGGTCCAGCATGAGGGAGGACCCCCTTTCCCCGGTGCAGTGAGGACACACAGTGAGCGCAGCCCCCACCCCCTCCTGCAGACGTGATCGCAGGTAGGGAGTCAGGGGGAGGAGAACTCTCAGGAGAGACTAAATATTTTCTAAAGGAGTTGCTGGATGTATTAGTCTGGAGTACGCTTTTAGTCAAACAGCATAAAAGCGATTTCTTCCTCTGACCAGAGGGTGTGGGCTTGGGCGGAGCGCTGGCGTGATAAGGGGTCAAGGAGTTGCGTGTTCTCTGCTTTCAGTGGCCTGCGCAGGAAACTTCGTGACCCTACTACACTGATATTGCTATTCGCTGGTTTTTCCATTTTAGAAATTACACCGCCCCCCCTTTTCATCCTAATTTTTGAAGGGTAACACCATCTTTAGTTCGTCTGTCAGTACCTTTGTGTAACTTCACATTTTGTACTTAAATCTGTCTTATTTCACCACCTTTGGGTGAGGTCTCTGGGTTTCTATTCTGTAAGGTAAGGACACTTCCATCTACCACTCCTTCTGCCTTCTAATTTCTGCATTTGTGTGATTCATGTTTACCTTCTATTCTGTAACCATCTTCAAGTCTTATTTTACATTATATGTAGGTTGAGTATCAAAAATAGATTTGTGCTACTTGGACTATGAAATCCTTTTCAATGTGGGGTCACATTTCAGTGTTAGGACTCCTGCACCTTGCGGAGGGCATTAGCCCCTAGCTGCTGCTGTCACAAATGCCTATCAACTTAGCGCCCTACCAAACACCACAGTTGTTTAGGGACTGACTAAAGCAACACAAATCCAGGGTTTTGGGAGTCAGAAGTCCTCCAGGGGTGTCATTGGGCTAAAATCAGGGTGTCAGCAGGGCTGTCTTTCTGGAGGTTCTAGGGGTGCATTTATTCCCTTGCCTTTTCCAGCTCTCATAGATCATCAGCATAGGCCTGTGGCTCTTTCCTCCGTTTCCAAACCAGTCATCGGATTTCTCCCATCCTTCTTCTTCATCACAGTTTTCTCTGCTCATAGCCTGGAGATGTTCTCTGTTATGAAGCACTCATGTGATTAGATGGGGCCTCCCTGGACAACCCAGGATAATTTCCCCACCTCAAATTTCATAATCTTCAGCACATCTGCAAAATTCCTTTTGCCACAGAAGGGTAACATGGTCACAGGTTCCAGGGAATAGGGCATGAACATCTTTGAGGTGTCCTTATGCTGGCCACCACAAAAGACAAAATGTTCCTGGTGTTTAAAAAAAAAGAGAACGGATTCTGCATCTTACACTCCATCACTGCTCGAAAACCACACTATATTTTAATGTGCTTCACGTTTTGGACTCCAATTTTCTTGTTTAGATTTTTTTGTCTGTTTTAAGTGGAGTCCTTGTAAGTTTTTTGTTAGAAGTATGTTTTCTGTTCACCAAATCCTTATATCGTCCTGCCTTTTACCTGTCTTATGTATTATTGAGATCCATTTTAGCCTATTTATTTATTTATTTATTTTTAAAGAGTTTATTTATTTATTTGAGAGAGAGAGATATAGTGAGAGAGAGCATGAGCTGGGAGGAGAGGGAGAAGTAGGCTCCGGGTCAGCAGGGAGCCTGACTTGGGGCTCCATCCCAGGACCCTGGGATCATGACCTGAGCTGAAGGCAGACGCTTAACCAACTGAGCCACCCAGCTGCCCCGCCTTTTTATTTTTTTTTAAAGCCAATTTTTTGGGAGTTCACCAAATTCTTGTTCTAGTGTGGATCAATCTCTTTCTAGGCCCGCTGCTCTGTGTTTACCTGGCATTTCTTGTCCTTGAACTTTTGGTTTGGTCTCACCATTTCTCATAGTCCACATCTTCCACATCTTTATGCTTATTGTGTTTCACCCCAGTCTCCAAACAACTTGCCATGAAACAGTGCAAGTACCTCTCTCAGTTCTTACACGTGAAGAATATTCCCCTACCCCCAGATCTTTTACATCTTTTTGCCATCTTGTGTTCACTTCATGCTGATTCCTAATATGCCTGGGCTTTCTAAAAAAAAGTTTGCCATTTATTTTTTTTTATGAATTATTCATATTCTTTTTTCTTACTTTTAGTTGGGTTTTCTTTTGCTAGGACTCCTTTTATGTGTGGTGAATATTAATCCTTTGTAATATATATTTCAAATTTTCGTGGATGCCTTTATATGTTATGTTTTTCTATAACCATTGTCTTCAATCAAAGCTTCTTTTTTTATTACATTTAGTCTTTGGTAGATACAGTTTGTTGATATTGTGAGTGGGGTTTTAAAAGTTACATTTCCAATTATTATTTAAATCATAGGAAAAATAATTGAAAAATGTAGGTTGATACTATGTCTAGCTATCTTACTCTATTTTCTTACTAAGTTCAATAATTTTTCAATTTATTGTATTAGATTTTAAATGTAGACACATTTTGCCTGCTTAGTGCCAATATTTAAACCTCTGTTATTTTTCAGATGTTATTGCATTGACTAAGGTGTCAAGAAAAGGTTGAGTAATAATGGTGTCCTGTTCTTCACTTAAATATGAATGCTTCTAATATCTTACTGCAAAGTAACTATTTGTGATAGGTTTCGTGTGTATTACCACTGCCATGTTACTAAAGCTTCCTTTTTTTCTTAGCTTACTAAAATATTTTTTAAAATTTAAAATTAGGAATAGATGCTAATGTTGTGAACTCCAAGAATAGAATAATTGATTTCCTGATGTTTAACCACATTTGAATTGTAAGGACTTTGTAGGGTTGGTAGTCATTTGCCCCTGGTCCATGGTGTTGTTTATTAAGGTCATTTCTTAAGAAGTGGCATGGTACAATGAAGTTTTCACACCCATCACTCTGATAAACCCAAGAAGTCTTTCCAGAACACAAAATAATTCCTTTCTGTGCAAATTGTTGGTTTTTGTTGTTGAAAATGTAGAAGATTTTGGTGAACATCAACTTTTCCCTGTCTGATCAGCACATCTTTATTTGGACAACTACCTCTCCCAAGTCCACAGAATTCTGGTGGGGCTGTCAGTCATGTCTGTCTCCTCGCCCAGGCCCAGATGCAAGCGCTGACCCAGGCTGGACCGTGAGTCCCCTTGGGGGATTCACATAGTGCAGCAGAAACCTCCCAAAGCTCCGTCTCCTTCACCTGGGACCAGGCTCACTTTCCCAAGTGCGAGCCTGGAGTGGCTGCTGGTTTTATTTTCGGCTCCATGAAGCGTGCCTATTGAGGATGAAGTGAATTCTGAGGACAGGGCCAAGAGGTTGAGAGAGAGGCAGAATTTTGATGCTATAATTTGGTCTTTTAGACCTTCTTGTGACAGAAGTCCACCCTCAGACTTCCTGGTTGTGTGAGTTCACTGCTTCCCCCCCCTTTTTTTTTTTTTGCTGAAAGTGCTTTGCGTTGTGTGGTCTATTACTTGCTAGGGAGAGAGTCTAGGACTACTGTCAATTCCAAAAGTACAAAAGCAAGATTCATAGTCTTCATCCCTAAAAGGGTAGCAAGAATTGGTACCAATCACATTATATTCGGAAGGGTGCAAATCCAGCCTCTGTAAATAAAAGTACGTATGGAGAGAAAGCAAAATGAGGGGAAAAAAAAATCACTGGCACGCTATCTAGAACAGTGTAGGTGAGACCACCGATGAGAAGATTCTATACTTGGTTTTAGGTGTTGAGTATATGTGGAGTGCTCAGCAGACTTCTGTTCATTTATCATATGGAAGAAAACTTGTGTTTGGTTTGTGATTATTTTCTGAGCCACGGTAGAGACAGGAATGAAGTTATCCACAGATCAGTAAGCAACAGAGAAGGACATTGCTACTTGAATGAAAGAGGCTTTTTTTGGTTGCCGGTAAGCACATGATTTATTCAGAGAGAACAGGCTGCACTTAACTCAGCTATGTGCTTCCTGACTTTGACTTAATATAAAGAAAATAGTAAAATTTTAGTAACAAGTCAGTTGTGCTCGTTGAGTATGAGTTTTCAGTGTACTCTGAGGATATGGGCAGTGAAGACCGGAGTCTTTCTTTCCATATGGCAGCGGTCTGGCTGTCAGAGGGAAGGGTGCTCTGAACTTGGGAAATGAGGAACCAGATGAAAACATTTCACTGTGGCAGTGATAGTGCTCCTGAGGCCATTTCCGTGGTATCTGGTGGTTTGCTCGAAAGCATTGTCAGTGATATACTCTCTCACTTTCAATCTTGAAAGAAAGACATTGGGCTTTCTTAAAAAGACAGCCCTCGGGTGAAAATGGCTTAATTGCTAAGAGTAAGTCTCATAACATTTGATGATTTTAAAAAAAATGGATAAAAATTTCAATGCTGTTATTGGGCATATTGATTTTTGATTAATAACTTTATCATTATAAAATGCAAGCAATTCAGCAAAGTACAAAGGAGAAATTATGAAATAACCCC
This sequence comes from Ursus americanus, assembly GCF_024610735.1. Lineage (NCBI taxonomy): Eukaryota > Metazoa > Chordata > Mammalia > Carnivora > Ursidae > Ursus > Ursus americanus. The sequence goes on along the minus strand of NC_142138.1, from coordinate 36,930,732 downwards.
AAATCTCATACCATGAGTTACGTGCCAGGCTTCTCCCCATGCACATATAGAGCCAGAAGGCCAGAGAGATGGAGAAGTACAACACTAGATAGCACTCGTTTTATAAAAAATTACATCATACTTTTTAACAGAAAGTCTTCAGTTTCCTTTTACTTATATTATAAAATTCAATTTACCAGGAGAAACTGAAATGAAAATAAATGTGATTGAATTAACACAAGAAAAAGAAGTTGAAAACTGCTGATAAATGGTCCTTCCTCACAAAATAGTTACACAATTATAAAAAAATCATTCGGAAGTTAGAGTCATTATCTTATTTAACCACATATACTAATTTTAGATTCTATTAGTTGACTTCCTGCAATAAAGGGTAAGAAATTACCAGTCTCACTTCCTTTCCCTACCTTCCAATTTTGCTAGTTATCTTATTCCAATTTTGCCAAGGTTTAAAACGCTTACATTTGGTTCTATAGTTCTAATTACCATAGTTGCTTATAATTAGTATGACATTTAGACAGATACAGCGTTCGCCATGGGCTTTTTCTCATGGCATCTTCATTACTAAGTTCTTTATTTTGATTCATATATCCAGTTGGATAGGAAGGGCTCATAGGTTTTCAATTTCTTTCTTTTGCTTATTAACAGGGACCTGTCTCGTGCTTTTAAATTAAAAGCAACTTGGCTAGGTATAATACTCTTGGCTTGTACTTTCTTTCCCCTAGAACTTTATAGGCATTATTTAATTGTCTTTTGGCACTGGGTATTACTGTGGAGACACCTGAGGCCAATCAGTTTCTGCCCCCACCTTAAGGTGAATTCATTCTTACGCATAACATTTTATTTATTTATTTATTTTTTATTTTTTAAAGATTTTATTTATTTATTTGACAGAGATAGAGACAGCCAGCGAGAGAGGGAACACAAGCAGGGGGAGTGGGAGAGGAAGAAGCAGGCTCATAGCAGAAGAGCCTGATGTGGGGCTCGATCCCAGAATGCTGGGATCATGCCGTGAGCTGAAGGCAGACACTTAACCGCTGTGCCACCCAGGCGCCCCTATGCATAACATTTTAATCATTGGAGTTCAAAATCCTCACCATGGCGTGGCTTGATATTGAAAGCTCTGTGTCACTTTCCCCTGAAAAACAGTGTATTCTTTCAATATACAAATTCAGTTTTTGCTTCATGTTAGCAAAAAGTTTCCATGTGATGTATTTGAATATTTTTTCTGTTTCATTCATTAGTTTCAAAATTCAGAATGCCAACAGTGGATCATCTTTAGTCTCAGTATCTATTACCATTTCCGAATTTTATCTCTTCACCTTTTTATTCTCTGCTCTGTAATTATCTCATTGTAGTAAAAGTCTTCTCTGTATGTTACGTAAGTCTGTGGCTTCATCTCCACTTACCACTGTGTATTTTCCATTGTGTTTCTGGTCTGTGGCAATGTTTATTTTGTCTTGAGAGGAATCTATGCCCTTAAACATATTTTAAAATATATTCCATCATTTCTATATGTTTGGGGACAGAGGGCAAAAGGAAAAAAGGAGGGTCTGTGTGTCTTTTAAATTCTAGCATGACCAGAATTTTTAAAGCTCTTCTGTGTCTATCTCATTTTTATTCCTAATGATGTTTTTTGGGGGGTGGGGGAGGTTCTCTTCAAGCTTCCCAGAACCGATTTCTTCCTCATGGGACCATTTTCCTTCACATATACCTTTACAAGTTCCTTACCAAATCCCTGTTAGTAAAACATTTTTACAACGTGTTTTATTTGGAGTGGCCTTTATTTTACCCCTGCTGTTTCTTCTCTTGCTGTGATGGCTAGGATTACCTTTGTTCTTTCTTCTTTTACTATGATAGCTAGGATCCTTCAGCACCGTGTAGAATAGGAGTGATGGTCATGGCAACATCAATCAGAGTCCAGCTGGGAAAACAGACACCATTCTAGGTATTTCAACAGAGGAGATTTAACAGAAGAAATTGGTTATACAGGTGATGGAAGAATAGGGAGTCCAACAGCTATACTTAATATAACAAAAAAAGTACCAGTCGTATTACTACAGAGTTTATAAAACCAGCCAAGGAGAAAGACAAATATTAAAATGGTGAAGTCACCCAAAGATAAGCAGCAGAACAGTTTATTACTTAGGCCTGGAGGAAAAAAGGAGGAGTGGAGTTCACAGAGCTCAGGAGCAAGGGCTACCCAGTGGAGAACCAGAACAGTGACCAGAAGTTGGGACGATGGAGAAGATTCCAGAGATGGTACAGATCACAGAGAGAGAGGGAGGGAAACACTCTGGTTATACATTTCTGCTCCCTCCTATGTTTTACCATCACTTCTCACATGTCAGACCCCGCTGGTTGCTAGAGGGCTAGGGAGCCTTGGAACGAAACAGCTGTTTGCTTGGGACTCAACTCACTCAGAACTTTGGAGACATTACTTTTCCATTTTTATGTCTCCTCTTTTTAGAACTTTAGACAGTTATGTCTCAAGGCTGACTTCCCATGTTTCTTAACTTTTCTCTCACATTTTTCTATCTCTACCTTTTGCATATAAATTCTGAGAGATTTCCTAAACTCTGTCTTTTAGATCACTAACCTTCTATTTTAATCATATCTACTCTAAAATGTATTTCCTTTGCATAATTGTTTTTTGAAAAATGATCTTTACAAAGGTATAATGTACTCATTTTAAGGACATAGTGGAGTGAGTTTTGGCAAGTGTAGACAAAACGCTTTTAAATGCACTCATGTTGCTGCTTGTATCAGTAGCTTGTTCTTTTTTACTGGTGAGTAGTATTTCATTGCACGGCTATCGGGCCATTTGCTGCTCTGTTCATCTGCTGCTGTTTGTTTGAATTGTTCTCATTTTGGGACTGTTACAAAGTTGCTGGACATTTATGTCTTTGTATAAACATAGGTTTTCGCTATCTTGGGTAAATACCTAGAAGTAGAATGGGTAATCCTATGGTAAGTGGATGGTTAACTTCATGCAGACAGCCAAACTGTTTTGCAAAGTGGCTTTGCCATTGTATGTTCCCACCGGCAATGCATGACGGTTCCATCCAGTTGCTCTCTGTCCTCACTGACACTTGGCATTATCGGTGTTATTAATTTTAGTCTTTCTGTTGGTTGTAGTGATATCCAATTGTGGTTCTAGTTCGCAATGTGCCAGTGAATAGTATAGTGATACTGAGTATCTTTCAAGGTATTCAGAACGGATTTGCTACTCAAGTTCTGTGATGATGTCCTTGAAAATGCACTGTCTGAGGCGCCTGGGTAGCGTAGTCATTAAGCGTCTGCCTTCGGCTCAGGGCGTGATCCCGGCGTTCTGGGATCAAGTCCCACATTGGGCTCCTCCGCTGGGAGCCTGCTTCTTCCTCTCCCACTCCCCTGCTGTGTTCCCTCTCTCGCTGGCTATCTCTCTGTTGAATAAATAAATAAAATCTTAAAAAAAAAAAAGAAAGAAAAGAAAATGCACTGTCTGCTAGCCACTACACTTTGGGAAGATCTGTTTAAGTCTAGGTTTTGTTTGAATTGTGAAAATATTGTCTCTACTTCCACCTTTCAGATAATCATATTTTCCACCTAAAATGACATTAGTAAGTATGGTAGGCAGAATAATTTCTTCCTCTTCTCCCTCTGCGCCAGAGATGTTCATGCCCAAATCCCCAGAACCTGTGAATGTGATAAGTTATATGGCAAAGGGGAGTTAAAGTTGCTCATTAGGTGATCTTATAATACTGTGAATAGCGTGGACATCCAGGTGGCTTAATGTAGTCACGAGGGCCTTTAAAAGTGAAAGAGGGAGACGGAAGAGGAGGGTAGAGGGGTGCAACATAAGACTCAGCTCAATATTGTTGTCTTTGAAGTTGGAGGAATGGGGGTCACAAGTCAAGGAAAGTGAGCAGCTTCTAGAAGCTAGAAAAGAAACAGATTTTTCCCTAGAGCCTCTAGATAGAATATGTTCCTGCTGATAAGCTGATTTTAACTCAATGAGACTCATTTTCGATGTCAGACTTCTGGAGCTGTAAGAAAATACCTTTATGTTGTTTTAAGCCACTCAGTTTATGGCAACTTGTTATAGTAGCAATAGAAAATTTGCACTTTGAGGTAATAATTTACTGTGACAATTACTGCCACTGAATAATCAGGTGACCAACCAACTGCAGTTTGTTCACTAACACTTTATTCCCATTTCAACTTTCCTTTTGGACATTCCATTAACATCACCATTAAGAGATGGCAGAGACTCTGAATTTAATGATTTGCTCAGTTTAAGGTTGTATTAGCCCCGTTTCAAGAAGATAGCTTGATAGCAAGAGTAAGTCTGACCAGGAGTTAGAAGTGGTTTCAGCTACCCATGCTGTCCCCTCTGCTCAGTAGCTATTGTTTTCTGTTTCCTGCTTATATTCCAGAAAAGAATAGAAGTAAGACAGCAGGTGCACTGAGGTTTGTGACCACACTGACATAGTTTTTTTTGTTTGCTTGTTTTTTGCTTATGGTAAGTTATTTCAATTTGGGCCAATTATAAAGCGTTTGAAGTGAGATCCGTGCAAACCCTCCACCAGGGGAATACAGTGTACACACAAGAGTACCCCCGCTGGCTGTACTAGTCTGCTACCACAGAGCAGGCAGCTTAAACAACACAAACTTATTTCCTCACAGTTCTAGGGGCTAGAAGTCCCAAGATCAAGGGATTAGCAGGGTTGGCTTCTTTTGAATCCTCTCTCCTTGGCTTGTAGGTGGCCATCTTCCTCTTACGTTTCCACATGGTCTTTTCTGGGCCTGCATTCTCCAGGTCCTAATCTCTTCTTATAAATTCACCAGTTATCAGATGAGGGCCCATCTATAGGACCTCATTTTACCCTAATTAAAGGTCCTACCTTTAGGGGCACCTGGGTGACTCAGTCAATTAAGCATCTGCCTTCGGCTCAGGTCATGATTCCAGGGCCCTGGGAAGGAGCTCCACATCATGGTCCCTAATCAGCGGGGAGTCGGCTTCTTCTCCCTCTGTTCCTTCCCACTGCTCATGCTCTGTCTCTCGAATATAAAAAAATAAAAAAAAAAAAAAATAAATAAAGGTCCTACCTTCAAAAATATTTAGTCACATTCTGAGGTACGGTGGGGAGGGTTAGGATTTCAACATATGAATTCTGAAGAAACACAATTCAGATCTTATCAGAGAGCCCTTATCAAAGGCTATTAAATAAGGCATATAAAAAATGTTCAAGAAAACTAAAATGAAAGTATTTAACTTCACATCCAATATTTGTGCATAAGAGAAAATTTGAATGGATTTCAAATGATGATTTGGAGTGAAATTATGTCTAGATTTTTGTAATTAGTTGTATAAGGAAATGAGAAAACTGGCATTTACTGTTAAGCCCTGACAGTGATAAAATAAAGCAAGCACCGGTATAAAAATAGTAAACACGGTGTTATAAAGTACATCAATATTTATATTTGCAGTAACAATCCTAAAGATAAAAAATGGTAAGTTGGGGCGCCTGGGTGGCACAGTCGTTAAGCGTCTGCCTTCGGCTCAGGGCGTGATCCCAGTGTTCTGGGATCGAGCCCCACATCAGGCTTCTCCGCTGGGAGCCTGCTTCTTCCTCTCCCACTCCCCCTGCTTGTGTTCCCTCTCTCGTTGGCTGTCTCTCTGTCAAATAAATAAAATTAAAAATTAAAAAAAATGGTAAGCTGTTAAAATAATTATCTAAAACATTATTTCTTGAGGTCAAGGACAACTATAGAAACACACACTAATCAACCTGGCTGAAATTGGAAGAGGTAATGTGAACTCAACACTTCTGAGAAAAACAAGGTAAAAATTCATAGTTCATTGTTCCAGTATAAGGATGAGGTCTCTTGCAGTGTCAATCATTTAAATATGAATATTTTCAACATTTTGTTAAGAGTAGTTTGGACTAATTGCATGAGGAAGAAGCAGAAACACTTTTTAGAAACTATGAAATGAATCTAGTACTTTCTTCTGTTTTTTAAATTTTTTTCCCATTAAAAAAAATTATTATGTTATGCTAGTCACCATACAGTACATCATTAATTTTTGATGTAGTGTTCCATGATTCATTGTTTGTGTATAACACCCAGTGCTCCATGCAATACATGCCCTCCTTAATACCCATCACTGGGCTAGCCCATCCCCCCACCCTCCTCCCTCTGAAACCCCCAGTTTATTTCCTGGAGTCCATAGTCTCTTATGGTTCTTCTCCCCCTCTGATTCCTCCCCTTCATTTTTTCCTTCCTTCTCCTAAGGTCCTCCATGCTATTCTTTATGTTCCACATATGAGTAAAACCGTATGATAATTGTCTTTCTCTGCTTGACTTATTTCACTTAGCATAATCCCCTCCAGTTCTATTCATGTCAATGCAAATGGTGGGTATTCATCCTTTCTGATGGCTGAGTAACATTCCATTGTATACATGAGCCAGATCTTCTTTATCCATTCATCTGTTTGAAGGCCATCTCAGCTCCTTCCACAGTTTGGCTATTGTGGACATTGCTTCCATGAACATTGGGGTGCACGTGCCCCTTCTTTTCACTACATCTGTATCTTAGGGGTAAATACCTAGTAGTGCAATTGCTGGGTCATAGGGTAGCTCTATTCTAAACATCTTGAGGAACCACCATACTGTTTTCCAGAGTGGCTGTACCAGCTTGCATTCCCACCAACAGTGTAAGAGTGTTCCCCTTTCTCCACATCCTTGCCAACATTTGTTGTTTTCTGTCTTGTTAATTTTTGCCATTTGAACTGGTATAAGGTGGTATCTCGTTGTGGTTTTGATTTGTATTTCCCTGATGGCTAGTGATGTTGAGCATTTTTTCAAGTGTCTGTTAGCCATTTGTATGTATTTTTTGGAGAAGTGTCTGTTCATGTCTTCTGCTCATTTTTTGACTGGGTTATTAGTTTTTTGAGTGTTGAATTTGAGAAGTTCTTTATAGGTCTTGGATATCAGCCCTTGATCTGTAATGAATCTAGTAGTTTCTTGATATACACTCAGTTGGACCTGATTGGTGGACATCTCCCCTATTACTCTGTTCCCACTGGCACAGACCAACCCAAATACATAAAAACTGCAAACTATAAGCATCTGTAGTATCTGCAGAAAAGAAATCAGGAGATAAGGGCACCAAATAGAACACAAGACTCAATGCACTGTTTTATCCTTTGAAGATACTTTAATTTTGCTGTTATGATTAATTAAAAAACACAGTTGTTTTCAGCATTTCCTAGCTACAGTAGTGCATAGGAAATTCCATTCTAAACAAAGAATTAATTAATGAAATAACAATACACCTTAACATTTTACATTGATAGGTTACAGTTTACAAGGTGCTTTCACATACATTATTTCATTTGATTCTTACAACAAGCAGATAAAACAGTCAGTGGGAAAGAAAAATGATTTATTCTTCTTTTTTTTAGGCTTACAATGAGTATTTTCAGGCCAATGGGCAGTCAATACAAGAACATATCAAAAACAAGACAGCAATACCCACAAGCCACAATATCTTTTTTGGTAGGTTGACGGTTTGATATCAATTGGATATTTAGCATCAGTGAAGGAGGAAGGAATCAAAACAGACACGAGGTCCTCATGATATTCAAAAAATTTTAAGAACACTGTAAGAGATAAGAAGAAAGGCCCTAAAATATCGCCTTACCAAGACTTACTTCAAAGCACATTATCCCTTCAAACTGTCAAATAAAAAGAATCTTTTCTGACATGTGACAATTAGAAAAGACCTTAGAAACTGCCTAATGGCCTCAGAGCTGAGGCCAAGGTCATGCTGACTGTGACAGACCAGCCTGAGACCCAGAGGTCTTGACTTTGACTTGGAGGTCCTTCCTCTGCAATGCCATCTCCTTATAATTTACTGAGGAAAAATGTAATTTCTTCTGTTTCAAATAATGTAATCTGAAGTTAAATACTGATTCATTCCACTTATTTCTTATTCATCTTTTTCTTGGCTAAATTGTGGCTAAAACTGTGAGTTTTATATAACTTTAAGATATTCTAATTCAGTGTACTTGATTGGTTGGAAATAGACTCCCTTGACATATCTGAAAGCTTGCTCATGTCCTTTAAATGGAGAGTAAAACGGGACTGGTGAGATAGCCCTCAAAACCAATGTATGCCTAGGGGTCATCCACCCAGGCACAGTCTACAGCAAGTTGTGCAGGGCAATAGTAATTTTAGTTAAAATATTTTTTAAGAACTTACAGAAATCTTTTTAATTGCTGAAAACTAAAATGTAATAATCAAATTGTCATCCCCGTGATTTATTAAAATAATTTTACAATAATATACAATAAAGCTGCCATAGAATTTGTGGCATACACATAGAATACAATGATCGGCATGTTCTTGGGCCAAAAACTAATTAAAATATTTTATACAAATGATGTTTTAAATTTATTAACATGATATATTTTTGTCACATAAAACTTGATACAGCAAAGTATTTCATATTTTTCTTGCACATTTTAAATATAGGTGGACCAACTGAAAACAGTATCAGCTTTTAAATGACATAACCATGCAAAAACACCTGACAACTAAAAGATGTACAGATTGATGCAGAGAATATCTCAGACAGGCTTTTTTCAATGTCTTCAAAGGTTTTATAAGGGTGTGGTACAGAGGAAAAGAAGGAGAGTCAGTGACCTGCACCAATAGTGAAGCAAATAGAATGCTTATATACACTAAGATCGATTTGATTAAAAACAACTTATATGCATGTAAATTGATCATAAAAAATGAACACAGTTTATTTTCAACTCTTTTGGTGTGTTGTTTTAAGATAGGTCACTGACATACGGAGATAAAACTGGATGGCAAAATTTAAAAGCAAAGAAAAAAATATTTAAAAACCAGAGTTAAGCCATGGATTCTCAACAAACATTGAACTAAATGTGCAAAAGTGCTTAAAATTTCCACGTGACAGCAATGTTGTTGGCAAAGAAGTATAAAAAAAATTAAACTCAAATACTAAAATTGTATCTGCATGATCATACGTTCTGTTTGCTGAAAGAAAAGAGGCTTGAAATTCTGACACGACTAAAAATACCACACCTCAAAATGAAAATACAATTGTGGCAGTTTTAAAAACTCTGTCCGTTTTCCTCACTGACGAGGCTTCGGATGAAAGCCGAAGCTTCAACAGCGCCTCTACCTCAGGCCGACAAAGGGAGCACACTGGACTGACCCGGCAACAATTCCTTTTTGTTCTTAACCGTGACAAAACAAAGCAAAGCAAAGCAAAACAAACAAAAACCTCATATAAATAAAAGCATCTCTATACTGTTTACAGGTATTAAGCCATTTGACTCAGCAAAGTATTTGTCTGCATTAATGTTCTTTTTAGTTCATTTCTTTTCCTTTAAAAAGTTTACAGTGAGGACCCTTGAGAAACTTTAAAAAAATGTCACTTTCTTCATCAGTTATGTTCTGTTAAAATACTGGCTAAAACCCTTAAGGAGGAGAGAAGGTTTAGAAATCTCAGAGCTAGCTCTAATACCTACAGAAATGCTTGTACCAAGTGATGATCCATAGCATTAGTTTTTCCTGTGAATGAGACACATTTGTCACACTGCACAGCTGGCCACTTAATTACTCAAGGGGAAGATGACAGAAAAGGTAGTCAGGGGAAATAGAGCGTCTGATCTCTAAGAATCCAAACTGCTGGGTCTAGCTATTCTGTTAGTCTATCCAAGTGTCTTGCCAGAACAGTGAATTCTACGGAAGTTACAGTTTTGTTTTGTATAAATTGCCTTGTTGATAAGACATTCTATTCTATCTTCAAAAATTGTCAAAAGTTTTGGCAAAACTGAGTCTGAGCTACTCAAAGTAAAAATAGTTACTGAAGTATATCCTCAAGTCACTGACCAACAAAAATAATGGCAAGAACTACCAAAGGCGACACTTATCCTTCCTTTCAAATATCACAGAGCCAGAACACTGCCCATCTGAAACACCAACAAAATAAAATGGAGCACTGTTTGGAGAAAAACGGATGAAAATGCAAAAGGAAGAAATGGATGCAGGGGAGGAGAGAGACAAACCAAAGGGAAGCAGGGAAGTGTCTAGTTGTGTGTTATGGCACAGACAATGCTTTGCTTAGCGGTGCCTTGGTACACAGGTGGATGCAGAGCGCACACACGATGGCAATAAAGACCTCACTCAGTCGCTGGAATGACGAAACTAGGTAACTGCTTCAACAAGGACGGTCTCAGCTCCACCGTATCTCTCAACAGAGTGCGAAGACTGAGTGTGAGCTCTGATGTCATCTTGTTGCTCAGCTTCAAAATTCACAAAACTCTTTTGCACATTTTTCTGTTATAGAGACGCGGATATCTTCTTCTTCATAGTCATCGAAGTTGCTGGTATCTCCAGAGCCTCTGAACTTTGGTATGAATGGTGCTTCAACCTGTAATTGAGAAGGAAACATAAGTGTGATGTATGATTTATAATAGGAAAAATGTATTTGGTCTTCGTCCTAGTCCCCAGCACAGAGCTCTTTAAGCTCTTGGATTTCATAAATGTTATGTTAATGAGGTGACTTTTGGAATGGGTGCTAACTTAAGGATGGGTGCTGGTTAGACACCTGGAACTTTCAGTCTTACCCCCTGACCTCCAGGAGGCGACAGCCAATGATTTAAACAATCATGCCTGTGTAATGAAGCCACAAAACTTCAAAAAGATGGGGTCTGGAGAGCTTCCAGGTTGATGAACAAATGGGGATTTGGGAAGAGTGGTGTGCTTAAAGATAGCGGGAAGCTCCGAGGCCCTTCCACATACATGTCCTACGCATCTCTTCCATCCGGCTGTTCCTGAGTTACATTCTTTTATAATAAACTGGTAATAGTAAGTAAAGTTTCTGAGTTCTGTGAGCCACTCTAGCAAAGTAATTGAAACCCAGGAGGGGTTTGTGGAAACCTCTGATCTACAGCCTCTTAGAAGCACAGGTGACTAGACTTGCGATGAATATCCGAAGTGGTGGTGGGTGGGGGGCAGTCTTACAGGACTGAGCCCTCAACCTATGGGGTCTGATGCTATCTCCAGGTAGATAGTGTTAAGTCTTGAGTCAATTGCATGGTGGTGTGTGTGTGTGTATGTGTGTGCGGCGGAGAGGGAGGACACGTATTAGAATAATAAAGAGGAAAAACAAATGCCTGGGAGTTTCTAAACACTAAGGAAAATAAATTCCCACTATTACTATATGGTAGCATCATTAAATGCCTTTAAGTCCCCAAATGATAACAGCACTAGAAAAAGCAGCAAACAGTAGGTTTGCTATTAATCTGAACACTTTCATTCAAGGAATGGTACAATACTTAAAAGATTTCTAGGATAATTAACTATTGGCATCGAAGTACTGGCACTTCTAGATTTTCCTTTATCAGTTCCTTCCTTTATTTTATTTTATTTATTTATTTGAGAGAGCACACGTACAAGCGGGGGGAGGGGCAGAGGGAGAGGGAGATACTCTCAAGCAGATTCCATGCTGAGTGCAGAGCCCGATGTGGGGCTTAATCTCATGACCCTAAGATCACTACCTGAGCCGAAACCAAGAGTTGGATGCTCAACTGACTGAGCTAACCCAGGTGGATCATGATTCCCCACTTCTGACACAGAGCTCTTTCTAATATCTAAACCGTGGTCTCCAAAGTTTTTTGATTTATATGCCTTTTACTGAAACATTTTTTAGTATATATCACCAATATATGTGTAATTATAAATTATTTACTCACACAACTATGTTAGTATAAGATATACACAAACAAGACATTTAAAAAGAACAAGGTAAAAAGTATGTAGGCCTGGGAAGTCTCATGTCATCTTCTGGCTGGCCAGCTGGCTGCCCTGCGTGCACGCTCTGGGCACTGCTGTCGTGCACCATGCAGAGGAATCAGCTCTGCAGACCGCTGCCTCACATCTAGCCAGGCCGCAATTTAGGATCACACCTGTTGGGATCATCTCTACGTGTACAGTGATTGCAGTTTGAGTTGTTCAGGCCTCTTTCTTCCGTTTCGTGTCTCTGCTAGATGCCTTGGACTATTTCATTGCTCGTGAGCACTTGGTCAGAGAATAACAAACACTATGAAAACTATTCAAATTATCATTTTTGTATTGCTGTGCATAGTTATAATTGAGAGGACGTTAAAACAAATGGCTACATTGAAGTACTATATTATTTCTATTTGTAAATTATCCAGGGATCTCCAAGCCCATTTGATAGTCAAGATTTGCTGTTGATCAATCTGTCCAATACTACAACCTGTTTGCTATAGAGTGCTACTTCTTGGCAGATAAACTGTTCACTACTTAAGGTAAATCAAGCCCTCTGAAAAGCATACGAACTCTAACTGAGCAGTAGCGGTTCAGTTTTACCCCACTTTTAAGAATAATTGTAGGGGCGCCCGGGTGGCTCAGTTGGTTAAGCGTCTGCCTTTGGCTCAGGTCATGATCCTGGGGTCCTGGGTTCCAGCCCCATGTCGGGCTCCGTGCTCAGTGGAGCCTTCTTCTCCCTCCCCTACTCTCCCTGCTTGTGCTCTCTCTCTCTCTTGCTCACTCTCTTTCAAATAAATAAATGATTTAAAAAAAAAAGAATAATTATAAAAATACAATACATAATATGGGTACATGAGTAAATGCTAACAGCAGAAATTTTTCTTTTTAAATATAAATATGAAAAGGTTAAAAATATATCATATTTAAAATACTAATAAAATGGGCAAACCTCAAGCAAATCTAATAAATATATCTAAATGTAGCATTAATTAACACAAATATAACAATAAAGATAATGTAAACAGTTATAATTACAGGGGGATATGGATGATTGTATAAGAAAATATAAATTTCTAAAATTGACTGAAGAAGAGGCAAAACCTTAGAGACCAATATCCAAAGAAAAATTAGTTTGTTAAAATTTCCAAGTAATAAGTACAAGTTAATTCTTATTTCCTTAAGTTTCCCAAAACATAAAAAGACATGGAAAATTTCCAAACTCATTTAAGGAATTCATTCATTCATTTAACGAATTCATTCATTCATTTAACGAATCCACATAATCTCAACTCCAGAAAACAAAAACCACAGGTAAATAAAACTTATAATTATAGAAGCAAAAATCCTAAATAAAATTTTAGCAAATTGATTTTGCATATTTTAAATAATACTTTGGAGGTATTATAATAATAATACCTCATGATTAAATGGTGTTCAGGAATGTGAGGATATCTCATTGATGTGATTCATCATGCTAATGTCAAAGAAGATAAAGCACAATAAACTAGGAATCAGGATAATTTTTTTTGTATGTTTTTTGTTTTCTTTTTTGATATTTTCTTAACCTGATCAAGAATATTTATCCAAGACAAATAGCTGACTTCATATTTAAAGCTAAAACATGAAAGGCATTTCCATTCAAAACAGGAATAAGACAATACATTTCAATAGTCCTCTTTAAAAATATTATTTGACATTCTAGCATGTATAATAGAGCAAAATGGAAATAAAAGATATAGTGAAAAAGAAGAGGCAAATGATACCTCTGCCCACCATAATTATTTATCAATAAAATGCGAGGGAATCACTGAAAAACCTGTGGAAATCAACAACAGAATTTAGTGAGTGGCCAGTTACAACACAAACATAGCAATTATGTTTCCCCCATATTCTACTATAATGGGAAAGCAAACACATTTGCAATAGCAAGCAAAGTATAAATTTAAGGAATAACTTTATTTTTTTGAGGAATTTTTTATTATTATTTTAAATTAGGTTCCATAAAGGCCCACTCATAGTGAAGTAGAGATTTTGGATCTTTAAGAAAGAAGTTGGACCTACACGGGGCAGGGCTCTCTAATACTGAATGACAGAAAATATTTGAATAAATGTAGAAATATAACATGTTCATTATGAGGAATTTTCAAGATTTTGATTCTCTTCTAATTAATATACTGTTATCCTAATTAAGAGCCCCAAATACAATATAAATATTTAGAAAGGCCAATAAGACAGGGAGCTGTTGTTTAATGGGTACACGTTCTAGTTTTGCAGGGTGAAAGAGTTCTGGAGAGGGATGGTGATGATGGCAACACAACAGTGTGGATGTACTTAATACCACTGAACTATACACCTACAAATGGCCAAGACAGCAAGTTTTGTTTTGTGTATTTTCAAACAATAAAACTGTAAAAAATCTGAATTATGTATTCTTTTCCATGAATATTTATAAGAATTCCACATATTAAATATATATTTTGAAAATTAAAAAAAACCCATAAAGCTATGTAAAATGGGACAGTGTACAGTACAAGAATAGAAAAAAGGAACTCATAAAAATAAAGTTCAGAAACAGACTAAGGTATATGATAAATTAGCATTAGTAAAGGTGGAATTTCAAATAAGGATTATTCATTCAACAGATGCTGAGAGAATAATTGGCTAATTATGAAGCATCAACAAAAAGAAGTTAGATCAAAAAGCACTAAAAGAAAATATAGATTCAGTAAGTCACCCAAATAGAATCGCTCTTAGCTACACAACACATCCAGCTGAGGTAATGCTGTTAAGGCTGTTTCATGATTTAACGGGTAAGGAATTTCTGAACCTATCTTATGAGATGCAGAGACTACTGCACTCCCATTGTTTTGGTCTTTGATGCATTATTAAATTCTTCTAATGCTTTGTTTTTATAATTTTTTCTAAAAGATATAAATTCGGAAAAATGTGCTATTAATATTCAATTACAGCATTTACATTTTTTTCCTAAGGAAACTCACTTGTTCTGCACAGCATCATTAAATACGGCAAATCTCTGAGACATTAGAGGTTTTGGTTTTATGAAAAAAAAAAAAAGAAAAAATAATTCAAGATGTAAACACTTTATAAATACAAATTATCTTTGGGCATTTAAGAAGCAAAGGACAGATAAAGGTAATTCAGCACAGCAAAATCTTTTCTTAAAGGTCTCAATTTGTTAAAAAGGTGAAGTGATAAAGACTGAAAAATATCTGATGAATCCAGCTATTAAATGCTGTTAAATCTAGCTTGTGCCAGTTCTGGGTGGGAGACTATATTTGTTTATATGTTGTTTTTCTAATGTGGCTTCATATTAGTTTTGAAATGCCAACCCTTAGGACATTGTCTACTGTATAATTACGATGATATTGTGAAGAATAAGAGGCATGGGTAGGCAAATTTGACACTGAAAACATTTCAGATTGATGGTCAAAATAGAATATGCTTTCTCTTTTATCAAGGAGAAAACTCATTTTTAAGTTGTGGGCTGGAAAGTTCCCTTAAGTCCTGCATAGGATTCATTCAAAGGTAAAAAATAAAATAAAATCATGTGTTAAGTTGAAAATATCTCTACTACATATAATTTAAATACCAACTTTTAAAAGCTTTTAAATTAAAGAAATGGCTCACCTTCCTCTGGTAAATAGCAATCCAATCTGTGGTGGCAAACCACTTGTGAGTTTTTATATCACTCACACCATTCTTCAGGTTTCCAAACCGCTTCGTCAAATCCACCTGCAGCAGGTTCCTTAGAAGGTCCTTGAGATCCGAACTGAAGTGCGATGGGAATCGGACCTGTACCGACACACCATGTAGTCAAACATTCATTCCAATGGTTAGCATGGCCTCAACTTCAAACAGACCAGAGACCTCTGAAGAAAATACTCTAAAGGGTTAACAGATCCACTTCTGAGCTCCTTACATTCTTCCTGTGACTCTCTGCAAGTGTCACCATCACCTTCTAATTCCTGTTGTGTGTCATGACATCACCTCAGTTGATCTTCATTTACGTACGCTGTAATATCTGTGTATGTCTCTTTCCCCCAGACCGTGAGCTTCTGGGGAGGGGGTACTGTGCCACTTTTGTGCTGTTATTCCCAGAATTTATTACGTCATTTCAAATAATGTAGTTCATTCAGTTAACAATTCGTTATTGAGACCTCCTATGTACTACACGGCTCGCGCGCTGGATAGACAGCAGTGAGCTACGATAAACTTGGTGAACATGGTATTAATTCTACTCTAAAGATGGAGAAACTAGGGTCCGCAGATATTGTATAACTTACCCAATCATTAGACCACAAAGTGGCAGAGTTGAGACTAAACATCTAGTCATGATTCCTTGGCTCATGAATTTTGTTCTTTATTACACGGTCTTCAAATATATAGAACTCTTTAATTTATATTCTGACTTTCAAAAAGCTCAACATGATGTGCATTTGCATATTGTCAAAGTATAATTTAAATCATTAGCAGACAAAGCTAGACTCTGGCAAAGCCAAATTCTTAACTATAGTCTTCTGACTGTTACTTATGCTATTTTGTATATAAATGCTTCTCAAAGTGTGTTCCTAGGACCCACTTTCATCAGAATCAACTGGGAGAGTGCGGGTATAAAAATGCTGATTCCTGCGGCTTACTTCAAATGATGGGGGCATTGGGTCTGAAATTCTGAGGTTTTTATCTCCAAGTGATTCGTTGATATGTGCATGAAAGCTTGAGAAGCATTATTTGCAACTCTATTCACTACTTTGTGCAGAAGTTTCGTTTTTTCTGCCAGTGACATATGAAAAAAATTAATGTAAATAAACTAAAATCATCATACTAGAGGAAAACTAATATTTGTGTCGAACAATCAGAGACTAATTGAAGGCCAAATAGCTAATAACTGAACAGGATTTGGGGTCAACTCATATAAATTAACAACTGAAAGCCTCATTTTTGCAAAGCCTATATTATCACAGATATAAGAGGGTTTACGCTCTAAAAAAAAAAAAAGACATGAATTGCCACCATCTTTAGTTTTTACTTCTAAAAGTTAAGTGTTATTGATTTAATGGCTTATTAGAAGTTCAGCACTGTGCTAAACTTTAGGTGCTCTGGCTCATAAAAGCCAAAATTTAACGTTAAGGTAAACATGATTATGATCTCCATTTTACAGGTGATGCAGTTGAAACTTACACAGATTAAGTAATTTGCCTAAGATTATAGAGCTAATAAGTGGTAGAGCTGTAATTCCAAACAAGGTACTCTGACTTCATAGTATACACTCTTAATCATTCTACACTGTTTTCATAATTCAATAACCTGAAAACAGTTATTGTCAGGACACTTCTAACAAAAGACTGAAATTTTCATCTTAAAAATATTTGCTGCACACTTCCTCATTTATCCTAGTTGGAGTGGAAACTAGAGAATATGCGGTATTCAAAAGGCATACTGTCTAAAAATAACATGATTTATTTATACAGTGGTTATATTCCAACTTTGCTTAGGTTCCAAAGAAGTAACTTATTTGAAGTAGAGCTATCTTTGTTTGGAATAGAGTTGGCATGAACTGTTCAATGTAATGTGCCAGTTATTTTCCCTTTCATGATATTCAGAACAGTAGACAATAATGTACTACATATAATTTATCTTTTGAATTTAGGTAATGTGCAATAGGATGCCTAAAGAATATACACACCTAAATACAGTGGTTCTTTAGTTTGGAATGCAGATAGAGTATTGGTGTTGGATTAGTTAATGTGTGTGTATATCTTTGTAATCCTTAGAAGAGTGATTCTCAAATGGAGAGCTGTAGTTGGGGGGCTGTGATGGTAGACATTAGAGTCATTTGGAAACCTTATATGATAGACATATCCTCTTCACCTCCACATCACACCCTCTTCTTCCCCAGAGATTCTGTTAGGTAGCTCACACTCACATAGTAAGCATGTTAATGATAAGAATATGTCAGATCCTTTAAGTATACTGAAGGAGAAATAATGGGAATCATTATGAAAGTATTTTTTCTATGATTGTTCTGAAATGTAATCAGAAATGTAGTTTCTTTGTTGATTTGACTTTCCAAAGAGCCATGTTGATTCATCAAACTGAAATTAGCAAAAACCAGAAAATGACCTAAACACAATTATGTTTTAGATGCAAGACTTTTATTCATGGTATGTTAACTTGGAAACACCAAAGATTTCTATAATGGGAAGAATGACTAATTTTTCCTTCAAAATTATATTAAAGAGAGTATTATTTCTATTACCATTATTAATGATAACTTCTGTAGGAACTGAAAGCAGAATCCTAGAATATTGGAGCAAAGGGAGTTTTAGTTTAATTTAGTCCAAACCTTCATTTTAAGATAAGGAACCCAAGCTTCAGTGAGACTACCAAATCAGTCATTGTTGGGAAAATAACTTAATCCTCCTGACTGCTACATCTTTCTGCCAGTCCATTATTGGGCAAACAATGTGAAAGGAGCTGAAAAGGAACCAGATATGGAAAAGAAAAAGTCTAGATCCATTAAACCATTAGATCTGAGAGAGAAGATTATTGGAAACTGGCATTAACATGAAAGAGGTGTTTGCACAATATACACTTCCTAGGGTGTTTATTTGGTCTTTTTCCTAATATTTCCTGGCTAGGATTCTTTAACAACCTTTAGGGACTAAGTCACTTCTGGGTTTCCTAATGATATATTCTTGAGAATAAATTTATTTCTACAGTGAGGTATAGACATACAGAACAAATAGAATATTGTCTGAGAATGAGTGTCCACTTCATGAAAGCCTCATGAAGGCAGAGACCATAACTAATTGCTGTATCCAGCACTGGTCTGACATTTAATATGAACTCAATGAATATTAAATGAATGCAAGAATTCAAATTTGACAAATAATGATCGAACACCTATGAGCTAGGCACATAGTGCTTGCGATATAGTAGTAAAATAAGACAAAGAGTCCCACCTTCGCAGAGTTTACGTTCTAGTGAGGAAGAGACATTTCTCTGCTAAATTAGATAGTAATTTAGCTAAATGTTGCCACCCTATCATACCTTACAAACTCTTGCACTGTAAGGTCTTTGATTTTTTACTCTGAAGAAAATGGGGAATCATTGCAAGGTTCTGGAAGGACTAACGGGGTCTAATTTAACATTTTTAAAGAACCAGTCTAGTGACTCAGAAGACAGCAATATCAGTGGAGGTGGTAAGAAGTGGCTGAATTCTGTCTATATTCTAAAGATAGATAAAAATAGAGCCAAAATGGTTTTCCTGTGCATTAGATAGAGAGTGAAGACTCCAGGGTGTCTTGGCCTGAGTAACTGAAAGGATGGTGTTGCCATCACCTGAGATGGAAAGAGCAGTAGGAACAGATTTACTAGGGAAAACAAGAATCTGTTAGTTTTGGGCAGATTTAGTTTAAGATATTTGTTAGATACCTGAATGGAGATCTCAGGTAGGAAGTTGGCTACAAGAGTCTACAACCCAGGAGTCAGGTATGGACCCAAAAAGTGAATTTGGAAATTGTCAGTTGGCATTTAAAGTCATGAAACTGGATGAGACCACCAATGGAGAAAGTGCAGAGAAGAGAAGAGGACCAAGGCAAGGAGGATGACAAGGAAGTAATGCAGGAATAAAACTAAGATGGTGAGGCGTCATTGAAGCCAATGGTACAGATGATAAACGAACCACTGAATTAGATTCTGTTTCTGGCTTTGCCACAAACTACCTTTGGGCAATTCTGAATCTTGATTTACCTACATATAGGATAAAGGAGTCAAACTAAATAAAACTGAACATTGTTAACCAACTCAAAAATTCTACCAGCCTATCACTTCTGTAGAACGAAAAATACCTGGTTTTCAATCCCAGCTCCAGTCACATATGTGTTCTACGCTTTAGGGCAAACTCTTTCACCTTTCTGAGTCTCAGTTACCTCATCTATAAAATTATGGAAGTGTACTTCATCCCCCCCGGTATGAAAAGAAATTAGGTACTTTTTATGAAACTGACAAGGCACTAATTCAATACATTTTTAATTTTTTCAACCACTCAGAATAATATTTTAATGATCTGAAGCTGAATTTTGAATCAAAGAAGGAACTTGGAAGACAGCAATATCTATCACTAGATATCTAGACTACTTCAAGGACGTTCTGTGCTAGAAAAGTCATTTGGAGAATGCAAGAAGTTCCTTCTTGTCTTATGCTCTACCTGTTAATTTATAGAAAAGCACTTTCTTCTTTTCTTACCGTACTTTAATTTGGTAGAGTGAAGGAGAAAAAGGAAAACTACGACCCTATTTTAGAAAGACAGCATTGTACATATAGCTGATATTTTAAACAACTTCATCAAATTACATTATGTAATATGTTAAGCCAACTACAAAATTCACTCTGAATTATGATGAAAACTTGATAGAATATTGGTTCTGCTTTCAGCACCGATTATAAAGTCTTGTACATTTTGGTTTTAGGAAAGATTAATATTTTCTAAAAATTAAGAGGAAGTTACATTCATAAAGCAAATCAGATCATGTTGTTACCATATCCATACTGGGTGGTTTAAATTCACTAACCACGTTACCTTTTTCTTGTCTTGTCTTTTTTTTTTTTTTTTTTTTTTTAGTTTTAGAAATAAAATAAGACCAAAATCAAATTTGTCTACACTTAATTTAATCACAGAATTACAAAGCTGATCTCTGACTGAAGAAGGGAAAATTTTTACTGCTATTTTTCTGCAAGTGACAGGGAGATGGTTTAACTAGTAATGTTATTTTTTAGGCACTGGCATAAAATTTACTGACTTAAATGACTCAAAAAAGTTTACACACAGCCAACAAACAATAATCTGTCAACTTCCATACGCAAGCATGGTGGAATAAATTTTTAAAAATTACCTTTCTGCATCTGAAACTAACGATGTACCATATGTTGGCTAATTGAATTTAAACTAAAAAAAAAGAAAAAAAATTACCTTTCTGAATTAGGTACAGTTCTAAGAAATCTATATCCCAGTAACAAATTTATCAAAATTTATCTAGCAAAAATGAGCATATATATATTAGCAAATTTTTCAAAAGGCGTAACAACTTTCATACATTACGCTTTTTATGGATATAGTGCCAACCTCCACACTGCTTCATAGGACCTGAGGCAACTTTAATCAGCCTGGATCCTATATATAAAAATAACCAGTACATTTAAAAAATACTTATTAAATATTAGTACTACAAGTGTGGGCTCTCTGATCTGTTCTCTTACCTATGCAGAAAGAGTGGTAGTCACAAAAAATCCAGATGGTACAGAGGACCATTACCCACCCGAACCTCATTCCGTCCATTGCAAAACAAGTTGCCATCATTTGCCCAAAAGACCACTAGAGTAAAGGACTGTCTCAAAGTATTAAGAAGAATTTTAAATGACCACAGCAAAGTGTTAAGAAATGGCCTGGGTTTTAGGCATTGGTAAAGCTGCTTTTGAATTTTATCGAAATGACTACTGAGTTCTCTAAGTTTCTTTAACTACAGCCATAGACAAGTAGAAAATGGCATTTAAATTTCCCCAAAAGCATTAACAATGTCATCTTAGAAAAAGTGCAGTGGTATTTCTGCATATGTGTATATTATTTAGAAAACAGAATCTGTGCATAAAAGAGATAATGTAGCAGGTTTGGGACCGTTACCCTTAAGGAAGGCCTGCTTGCAACTTTAGCCATGGGCAGGTATCTAGAAGTGACAGGGTAATAGTTCCTCATGTTGCTATGAAACTTTCCCTAAATAATATGAGTGGTTCACTGTACCTAGATTGTTTGTACAAACAATATGGCTTATGCTGAATATCTATTTTGTTCTGTAAGTTTGGGATGTAGGTATGCACTAGATAGAAGATGTATATGTGATCCCAATAAAATCCTTGGGCTCTGAGTCTCTAATGAGCTTCCCTAGTAGACAACAATTTGTTGCTGGAAAAATTAAGTTCATCCCTTGCAACTCCACTGGGAGAAGACTTTTTTTTTTCTTTAAAAAATTTTTTTATTATGTTATGTTAGTCACCATACAGTACATCATTAGTTTTGATGTAGTGTTCCATGATTCATTGTTTGTGTATAACACCCAGTGCTCCATGCAATACGTGCCCTCCTTACTACCCATCACCAGCCTATCCCAATCCCCCACTCCCCTTCCCTCTGAAGCCCTCAGTTTGTTTCCCAGAGTTCATAGTCTCTCATGGTTCATTCCCCCTTCTCTTTACCCCCCTTCATTCTTCCCTTCCTTCTCCTACCAATCTCCCTGCTATTCCTTATATTCCACAAATGAGTGAAACCATATGATAATTGTCTTTCAAAGTCTGCTTGACTTATTTCACTTGGGATAATCTGGGAGAAGAATGTTGAAAGCCTTGCCTAGTTTCCTCAAGAGACTGCTCCATGAGCCTTTCCCTTTGCTGATTTTATTTTGTATCTTTTTGTTATAAGGTATCTTATAATGAAGGTACTTGTTACAATAGAAGGTATTCATTTCTTGAGTATTACTATATGCTGAAGTCTGTGAATCTTCCTAGTAAATCACCCAACCTGGGAATGGTTCTGGGGACCCATGACACAAAAAGGAATGGCCCAGTTAACTGCGAATCAATTACCCTTCATATGAATGTGAATTTCTCTTGAGGAAAAAATGAACTACCTCTTTGATCATTCTCTCTCTATATATATTTACAACTTTATATTTTGCATAGTGTCTCCTTGTACATTTTTGGTGCTCATTAAAAATGGAATAATATTTACTTTATATATAATGAAGCTTAGAATTTTTTTAAAAATTATATAAGTCAAGGACTGTAAAGTTATGGTTTCCACAACAGCTGTTACTTGACTGCCTTATTTGCAAGTATCATTTTTGAAGACAATATTAACTTTTACATTTCCAAGAGTAATGCAACCAGATAGAGTTGCTGTGGAAACCATAACTGATTCTTGTCATGGAGGATATGGCACTGAAGTATAAAATTTAAAGACTATATACAGAAACTTAGCATATATATTGCTAGGATATGTCAAATTAAATGCAAAAATTATAAGACTTTTCTGTCAACTATGCATTTCTAAGCCTGAACTTTGATATTGCATGAATAATTTGACATTTAAAATACCACCTCCTCCTTTTTTAAAGGCAAAATATGTGTAGGAGAGAATCTTGTAACAAGCTGATTGATCATCTTTCTGTGCATTTAACAATACCAACCTAAAATATTGTAATAGAGAAAGTACTTAACAAGCTAATCTTCAAAGATATGTATTTCAGTGAATTAATCACCTCATTAAATACATTTTATTTTAATTTTGATGTTACTGACCCCTATAATCTTTCCAACATGGTTTCAGAATGGAAAAATGTAATCAATATAAAATGTTGCATAATGTTCTTTTAAAAAATCAGAAAAAATAATTCTCATTGAAACATATATTTTTAAATGATATATCATTCAAACCATTAAAGATTTTAAATATAAATACAGGATTTGTAAGGCCATAATTTGATTTTTAATGACTTGAGTAAATAAAAAATTTATATATTAGCCTCCAATTTGGCTTTTATTTACTAGCTAGAGAGATAATACTTTTGTAAGGTAGACAGAGATACATTCTAGTTTGGATCTGAGTGTTGAAACAGATGGTTTTATTGGGAATGGTGCATATATGACTTTATGTTCACATAAAACAGATCCTAGAGATCACTTAATGGCAATATTCTGCTTTTATGAGTTCTACTTTAGCAGCAAAGGGGAAAAGGGATGAAAATAACTTTATATCCAATATGGGAAGAGATAATCTAGCACTTTTAGTTAAAAACAATAGCATACCAAACACCCTATCTTATTTCTAAATAAGTAAAGAAAAATATCTGTAATAAGATAAAATTTTATGTTGCTAAGGTATTGTTAAGGTGACTCAGTTTTAAACAGTCATGATTTTAGAATAAATACAGATTTAAATATTAAGTTAATATTGTATCCTGACTATTAAAATTTGATATGAAATAAAAACATAATCGCAAGCAGTTAAAAAATTTTTTACACAACGTAGAATGATTGGCTAATGAAGGCCAATTCATACAAATGAAGATACATTCATTTTAAAGAAAGCAATTTTTCTAAGTAAGTGAAATTTAGTTATGACAGCATCCTTGTCAGACAGTTTTATTCCTTTTATAAAGTTAAGTATAAATAAAAGCAATGTAGTCAAGATTTAGGAACTTTGTAATGATCTATAATTAAATTATTTGGAACTATTAGTGTAATTAATCTTGGCTGAGCCCTATATATACTGTTTTTTTTCCCATATAAACATATCTCTGATCCAATGTTTAATTTATGAATTAGGTACACTAAGAGATTAAAAAAAAACGAACAATTATAACAATATGCTGCTGTAATAAAAGTTTTAAGGGTGTGGTCTCTTTCTCTCTGTCCCTCTCTCAAACTATCTTATTGTACGTTACTCACCCTCTTGTGAATGACGTGAGATGATACAATGCCTACGTGATGACATGAAGTGAGGTGAAAGACGTAGGTATTGTGACATAGTGGTAGGCTATCACCGGCCTTCTGATGATACCTCAGAAGGAGGATCACCCACTTTGGACCGTAGTTGACTGTAGGTCACTGAAACCGCAGATAAGGGTGGACTACTGTATGCTTCTCTCATTCAGTGATTTTAAAGTATTTTAGTTCTCTCAACATTCTTCCTATTACCTTTGGTTCTTATTCTTTCTTGAGATTTTACATAATCACTTTTTAAATTCTTAAAAAATAAATACTTGGCTTGTCTACTAATTTTTCTTGATATTTATCTCAAAAGTTCTTTTACAGGGACTTTAATATTCTGCTGGGTGAAAACAATTACAAGGGTAAGAAACCTGAGGCCCAGAGATCTACAAATGTAACAAGGACAGCAGTGATACTTAATTACTTAAGTATTCTGTTCTGCCTTTCTGTAATACCTTAGTGTATATCTTTCAACACCTAGCTTAGTTATCTGTAAGAAGTATTTATTTTTTTATTTTTGACATTGCTGAAGTATAAGTTCTTTAGTTAGTCCCCTAATTTGTGAATACTACCGTAAAACTATCCCCATTAAATGAAGTAAAAGATCACTGAAAATCTTTTGATCCCTGGAAACTACATATGCGCTGTGAGACATGGAATAATACTGTGTTGATATGTGGATTCTAGGTGGCTGGATACTCATTCTATTGGTGTCTTGTTCTTATTGTCCAGCTATGCAGCATCCATGATTTAAATTTGGATCTCGGGAAAAAAGATAAATTACTACATTAGGAACATTCAGAGAAACTTCTGAATAGGTGATATAAATTTTAACTTCATGGATCAGAAGATCAGCTTTCACACCAGTGTGAATCTGGCTGAGATACAAAGAAATACAGACTTCCTCTATCTCCTTCCAGATTCTTTAGGTTGATTAGGCAATTCTCTGCCTTAGGAGGTCACAAAATATGAAAAAGTCAACTACATTACATCTCAGGGTAATGTTATGTCAAGATTGCTGCTCTATTTCCTGGTCATATTCTAAATGGGTTTATGTTATCTAAAGATAAGAGAAAGACAAACTAATAGAGCATACCACATGTAGGAATAGGAAAAAGGGAAAAATGGGAAAATAACCCTTCCTATAAATTCTATCATAAATGTATAAAACGTCTTTTTGAAAATTTTAAAAGCCTATTCTTTTACGTCATGGAAAGAAATCAGGCTCACCTCTATTAAAATTGACTGCCATATTTTTAAAAATGATTTGAGGTATACGCTAAGACAAGAGTGAATGGTTTGTTTTAAACAAAATACTTTTGGAAACAAAATTAGAGATTAGAAATGCAAAAGAGGGGTGCCTGGGTGGCACAGCGGTTAAGCGCCTGCCTTCGGCTCAGGGCGTGATCCCGGCGTTATGGGATCGAGCCCCACATCAGGCTCCTCTGCTGTGAGCCTGCTTCTTCCTCTCCCACTCCCCCTGCTTGTGTTCCCTCTCTCGCTGGCTGTCTCTATCTCTGTCCAATAAATAAATAAAATCTTAAAAAAAAAAAAAAAAGAAATGCAAAAGAAATTTGTGGGGTAATTACAAAATGTAAAATACTATGACAGAGTGAATCTACTCATGCTCCAAAAAAATGTTATTTCCATAGTTGCTAAAGATCAATGGCAATTAGAATCACAATCAACATGAATAATTGTTTATATCATTTTTATGAATTTCCATCTTATAAAGGCTTATGTTTTATATTTAATTCCAATTTTGTGATGTTTGACATAACTCGAACAAGTCTCTCCTGAAAAAACAAAGGCGTATAAAAACAGCCCCTAAAACTTCTCTCCAAGGAGATACCTACATGAAATAACTAGCAATTTTTACTTAAAGAAAAATTAAGAATTAGCAGTATGATCCTGTATTTTACAAAGTGATAAAAAAAGAAAATGCTTTATTTTTTTGCTAATTTGTTTGTAAACTGCCTTTTTTTCTTAAGAAACTTCAATGATTTAATATTTATTTTGTTATCTTAAATGAACGCTAGATACAAAGGCAGCTACTATGGATATTTTTGTATTTTTCCCAATTTAGGGTGATACTCTGATGAAATCAAATAGTGTCAATCTACAAAGTTTATGCTTCATTATAGAAATACTGAATAACAGAGGAAGGATAAAATGTATTACTTACCTTTCCAGAAACAATCTTTTCATAAATCTGAATTGGTTGGTCTGCAAAGAATGGGGGGTAGCCAGCTGCCATTTCATAGATTAACACACCTAATGCCCACCAATCCACTGCCTTATTGTAGCCCTAAGATAAACAGCAGAAAGAGCAATTATTACTTAATCTTCTCAGAAGAGAATGAAGTCACAGATGATTTCAAAATGATCTTCAAGCATATGAAATTTGTTAAAGAGCAGTTGCTGAGCAGCTAGCTAGTCAGGATAGAAAAACAATGAACAAAATACACCAGATCACATTTGAATTAAGCAACAGGGAGAATTTCCAGATATTGGAACTAGATATCAGGAAATACTATTAAATCTTCTTCCTAAAATCATTAAGAATATTGTAGACAATAAATATCCCCTACTTAATTGGGATAATTTAGTTGCTGCTCAACAATAGGAAGGGAGGTACTGAATTACCTTTTCTAGTCCATTCTAGGCCCATAAACTTATATATCAAATTTTCTAGAACATTCTTAGAAAGGCCAAAGGTTTTTAAACAAAATGGTAGATACTGGATTTCGTAGTAAACAGTGGAGTTCACTTCACAGTACTGTGTACTGTTGGCATTAGGAGGTGAATATACTACGGGAATTCTCATCCACTTCACAGTATTTTAATGAAAGCTACAAGTTTAATTTGGAGCCTAATAAACGTAAATATTTAAGTTTACTTTAGCTAGTCTACTGTCTTGCTTCTCATCTCTAAAAGGTATACAGAAAAAATTACTAATTCATGGGGTTTTTGTAAGGACTTTGTCAAATAAAAGGAAATAATGTACATAAAAGTTCATTGCAACCCAAATGTACAATTCTAAGATTATTTTTGTTTTTTTCTCTCATACCAAACTTGCTAAAATGAAGAACTAGCAGTATTTATAAGAAAATAAAAATAAAATATTAACATGTTTATATAAAGTTTGTTACCAATTATGATCAATGTCATAAAAGATTATGGGAAAAAAACCCAACTCAACCACGGAGAGAAATGAACTGAGTTCTTGCCACATCTTTTGGTCTGCCCTCAAATTACCTTCACCACTCCCCATACTTCAAATTTTTGTTAAAATTTTAGCTTTACAAACCATTTAATTTTCAAATTGTTAGCTAAAATATACTATAACACAGAGACTTTTTTTTCTGTATGTGTTTTTAAAGGGAGACTAGCATAAAAAGAATAGCACTTTGTTTTGCTAATAGAAATGGACATCAACTTTGCTTTAATTTTAATTCAATTTAATTTAATTTTAATTCAACTCACTAGTAATGTCATTCATTACAATACTTTTACTATAATGAAAGCCTGTGATGTTGAGTCAGATCCTTTTACTAAACTTTGGTTTCTATTTTTCAGATTGTATGTTAATGTTTATTTTTTTTTTTTAAGATTTTATTTATTTATTTGACAGAGATAGAGACAGCCAGCGAGAGAGGGAACACAAGCAGGGGGAGTGGGAGAGGAAGAAGCAGGCTCATAGCAGAGGAGCCTGATGTGGGGCTCGATCCCATAACGCAGGGATCACGCCCTGAGCCGACGGCAGACGCTTAACCGCTGTGCCACCCAGGCGCCCCTGTATGTTAACGTTTATAAAAACTATGCCAGATACTTTTAATACCCTAGGTATAGAGAATTAAATCAGTAAGAAAAACTAAATTATAATAGATAAATGGGCAAAGGATATGAACTAATAATTCAGACATACACACCCCACCAAATGTCTATAAAGCATTAAAAAATCTAATAACGAAAGACATGAGACTTAAAATAATAAAATATCATTTATTGCCTATTAAATTAGTAATGATTAAAAATAAGAATATGTAAGGCTGGGTAGTGTGACTAAACAATCACTTTCACACTGCTAATAGGAGTGTAAAATGTTACAATCTTTTTGGAAAGCACTCTGACAATATTTATCGAGAGACTTAAAAATGTTCATACTCTTCGTCCCAGTAATTCTACTTCTGGGAATCTGTCCTAAAAAAATAACGTGAAATGCAGAAAAAGCTTTATGCACAAAATGTTTATGTTTATCACAGTTATTTATAAAAGCAAAAAAAGAAAAAGAAAAAGGAATGACCTGAATATTTAGCAACAGAAGAATGGCAAAATACTTTTTGATACATTTGCAAATAAGCCATTAGAATGATGTTTGCATGCTTGCTATCATTCAAGTGAAAAAAGCTGAATACAAACTATACATTCACTGTATCTCAACTATGATAATATGCACAGAAAAATATATTGAAATATTTTTTTTTAAAAAAGTCTGTCTCTGGATGGTGAGGTGATAGGTTTTTTGGGGTTGTTTCCTTTTATTTTTCTGCCTTTTCCAATTTTGTGCAATGAACATCTATTACTTTTACAATACATACACATTTTTTAAAGTTTTCTGTCATCACATTGTTAAGTGTTCTCACAGAAGAAATGTGTTAACAGCAATTATATTTAAATTACAAAAGACTGAAAAGTTATAGATGATTTAAATTATAAAGATAACAAGAGGAAAGTTGAATGAGGTCATTTATTTTATGCTTATATTTCTATAGGTTAGCCAAATTTCAATTATTCAGGGGGCAGTTTTCTAGTTTATAAATATCAAGGCATGTGTGTGCTATCCCTTTCTCTTTCCTTGTCACTATTTGTGTTTAGTCATTGTTAATTTCTCCTTTCTAGCTCTCCCCACATAGGAATGGCAGTGGGAAGGAAAACAGAACTGAAACCATCCTTTTAGATACAATACAAATTTCTCTCACCACATTTTCACTGCTTGAACAATAGAACTATCTTCAAAAAGACTATAACTATTCAATTGCTATAATATTCCTGTTTTAAACTAAAATGAAAAGAAATTTGTATACATTTCTTTCATTTAAGTGGTAAAGTTGAAACAGAGGAAGAGTTGAGAACCAAGACATATTATTTTTACATTTGCCTGTGGGATAACACACGCAAAGGTTTCCTGCCCTCCTGTTACTGGGAATAATTATGAAAAGGCTATGCTTTTGGTTTCAGAACATGGACTTCTTCCTTTTCTTTTTACTACATCTATATGAGATGATGTATGTTAATTAAACATATTGTGGTACTCTATTCCACAATCTATGTAAATCAAACCATTATGCTGTATGCCTTAAACTTATACAGTGATATATGGCAGTTATTCTCAATAAAATTGGAAGAAAAAAATATGGATCCAGAGGTTAGAGTTATTCACATTATTATTTTTTTTAAGTATAGCTGATATACACTATTACTTGCAGGTAGACAACATAGCGATTCAACATTTTATATGTATTATGAAATGGTCACCACGATAAATCTAGTCACCATATGCCACGATACAAAGTTATCACAGTATTATTGACTATATTTCCTATGCTCTTCTATACTATTTCTCTTAGATCCAGAGCAAAAATTGAGAGGTTACTGGATTAGACTATAAGACTACAGACTTAGACTATAAGTAATTATTATTTTAGTAATCAAATAGACATAAATTCATAATTTAAAGTATAATATTAGGTCAGTAAGCTATTTTTATAAAAGTCCATACTGATGCATGCCTTACATTTTTACTTCTTACATAATGGCATTATAAATATACCTTGCTGAGGATTATCTCTGGAGCCAAATATTCTGGAGTGCCACATAATGTCCAAGTTCTGCCTTTAACTCTTTTGGCAAACCCAAAGTCTGTAACCTATAAAAGAAAAAAAAAAAAAAAACAACTCGTGAACATTCATTAGTTCACAATAAATGTGTTTATCATACCTAAGTCGAAAGGTTAAAAATCAGGGTTAAAATTAAAACTATGAAAAAAAATTAAGTCAATGTAATTGAGACCAATCCATGCAGGCCACTATTAGTGAATGAAGGTTCACTCTGGAGAACTTTTCCCTGACTCCAGCAAAGAAATAAACATCAAAAAAGGAAACAGTAAATAGTTCTAACAAAAATGAAGCAGTGCCAGAAATATTCCTTGAGTCCAACATATGCTCTATGAATTATGTCATCAGAAGTGCAAAAGTATCAACAGGAGTACCTATTGATAACTGTGTAAAAAGGAATGCTCTTACTCTGTTGATAGAAGAAGCAGCAAGAAAACACCTCTGCTAGTACAGTATTGGCAGCCAGGGCTCTTTGGCAGCCGCACTGTAATGTTAAGGAGCATACACTCTAGAGACAGACTGGGTTCAAATTCTGACTGCCTGTATGACCTGCTGTGCCTTAATTTTGTTAGCCTTAAAATGAGGATAACAGCAGTACTTATACTTTATAAGGTTATCAGGACTAAAAAAGATGATACATGTAAAACACTTGGAATAATGCCTGGCACTAAACGAGGGCTCACAAATTTAGCTATTCTATATATTTCTGTATGTAGGAGCCTGTGTTCTGTTCACAACTATAGACTATGGGAGGTATAAACAGGTTCTATTCTTGATGGGATTTTAGGTCTCTGTAATAGTGGCAGAACTATGAGCTCGATTTAAGCTAGTAGGGCTATTAGGAAGAAGTAATTGTCTCGCTCAAAGAAAAAAAATCCAATATTGGTAGTCGAGGTTAAATACATACAAATTTTACCTAGTATTTTCTCAAATATATTACATAAATGTGTTCAAGTCATACCTGGATATACCCTTGGTGGTCAATTAAGAGATTTTCAGGTTTTAGATCTCTGTAGATGAGGTCTAGTGAATGGAGGTACTCGAATGTTAGCACTATCTGAGCTGCATAGAACCGTGCATGGGGTTCACTACAAAGAAAAAAACATTGATTTTTCTATAAAATGGGTTAACACATGGTAATTAGTAGATTATGTAAAAAATTTAATATGGGGTAGAGATATTTTGGAAGCAAAAAAATTTTTTTCTTTTAACCATATATAAAGAATCTTGTTAGTTTCTTTTTTTTTTTTTTTTTAAAGATTTTATTTATTTATTTGACAGATAGAGACAGCCAGCGAGAGAGGGAACACAAGCAGGGGGAGTGGGAGAGGAAGAAGCAGGCTCCTAGCGGAGGAGCCTGATGTGGGGCTCGATCCCAGAGCATCGGGATCACACCCTGAGCTGAAGGCAGACGCTTAACGACTGAGCCACCCAGGCGCCCCAGAATCTTGTTAGTTTCTGAACATCTACTAAACCTCTGAATTATCTTCAAATAATATTTTTTAATATACTTAGGAAGCAGCATATATTGAACAAAAATATAACTCTAAAATAGTCATCTTATTTTAAATTATTATTGGCCATATTAGAAGATATTGATGTCTTTATAATTACGTCTGACCTTGAGAATGACTGAAAAGCACATGTGTCATTACATTGTCAATCAGGCCATTGTTACTGTTGACAGGTTCTTTTTTTTTTTTTTTTTTTTACAGTACATCCCTGGTTTGTGTTGATAGGTTCTATCTACCTTTCTCACAAATTTAAGTGCTTAAAGAATTTCACTACACGGAAAATGTTTAACGGCATTAATCTGAAGACTAATGCCATTTAACCCAGACTATTCCTATTACAAAAATGATATAGTCTCATTATAAAAAATAATCATAAAATATTCATGAAGAATAAAGAGCACCCATAATCCTATACAGAAACCGTAGATACAATCCCAGTGTCTGAATTTCCAAATCTTCTACTATGCATGTTTACACAGACATATAAACATGGGTGTAAACAGTGTGTGTAAACATGTACAGTTCTTGTATGCACAAATTAGATCAACCGATCGGTATAATGTTGATGCCACATTCTGAGTATTACTCCAAAGGATGTATTGATTTTCTAATTCAAGTTTCTATTTCATTTTCTAGTGTATACAATGAATTCTGCTAATTGGTCTGATAAACTGCAATGACTTTCAGATTTATGTCCTCAATGAATAACATGAACTATGAATAGAATTTCCCTCAAGATGGCTGGCATTAATTTGATCTCATAGCACCAGAAATAGAAATTCAAAAAAAGATTATACATGCTGCTCCTTTTGCTTGTCACTATATTTCCTAGGTTCTAGGCTGATACATATCAAATGCTCAGGAAATATTTGTTGAATAAATGAGTACGTAAAGAAAAATATTTTAGGGGAAAATATTTTATAATACCTTTAGAGTTTCAGCCCCACTTCAAGACTGTAAAATCTGTATCATACATCGTATGACAAGGAATGGGGGAGGGACATTTTAAAGGGAAATTGGAAGAACCATCCTTGTCATTGAAACATCCCTAACTTTGGAAACATTTGACTTGGAAGGTCCCCTTCAATTTTCCATGCATCTGTAATTACAAGATGCACTTAGCATCTTATACTTATAAATAAATATAAATTTACCAGAACAAATATAAGATGCACTAAGCATTTTATACTTATTTCCACACACAGATGTCTGAGTGGAGGAACATGAACATTACATAGATCTGTAATCAAACTGTTGAAAGATGAAAGCAAAATATTCTGTAGGAAGACTTAAAGCTGAAGCAGCTTTAAGCCATGCTCAACAATATTGTTAAGCCATGCTCAACAACAACTCAGTATTCTGGTTGCCTCAAAGTTTCTAAGATAGGAGTTAGCAACCTCTCAAGTGTACATGTAGTATGAGTGAAAGATTAGAAAAGACAGTGTCTCAGTGTGAATTATTGCAATCAACTTGCTTTTCCTCCCAGTACCAAGTCAAGTATTAAAGAAAAATGAGTGTGGGGATTTGCAAAGGAAAGAAGTTAGTAATTACAGAAAATGGACAAAATAGTTTTTGAAGACAGGTTTAGGTGTAGTGCTTCATTGTAAAACTTTGAATTATCAAAGGGCGATCTGAGGATTCTGGGCCTGTGTGGACAAGTGTAGGAGAGAGGACAACAGGAGGGGAAAGGAATCATTAAAAATAAACAGAAGTTGCTTTGCATTAGCATAGTGCCTGATACATATCAGGTGCCTTATCATATTAGGTCAATAAATGAATTTTGGCTTAGGCCTCAGGTAACTAAAATAACTCTAATGTTGGCCTATAATTGATTATGATCTTGTGATAATCTGAGTCTATCATCATCTTTTTCTGAATCGGATTACCACCATCAGCCCAGTTTGAACTCCTGCACGTGCTTTCATCATGCCAACACATAATGTGCTAAATGAAGCTGGACCTGCTGTGGGTTTCAGCTTCATTCTATTAGTGATTACTAATAAACAGTAGTAGCTTACAAACTATTACACACAGGTAAGGTTAACAGAACCTATTTTTTAAAACTGTGTAGCCTTATAAGTAATAACCTAATGATAAGGTTTAAACTGTTTATTTATTTTAAAGATTTTATTTATTTATTTGAAAGAGAGCACAAGCAAGGGGAGCAGGAGGCAGGAGGAGAGGGAGAAGCAGACTCCCCTCTGAGCAGGGAGCCTGACAAAGGGCTTCATCCCAGGACCCTGAGGTCGTGACCTGAGCTGAAGGCAGACACTTAACCGACTGAGCCCCCCAGGTGCCCCAAATTCTTTAAATTGCATGTATATTTTTAAAACTCAACAAAGCAACAACTTTAAGGAGAATTAAATTTGTTTGAAACGAACTTTCATAATCTCATCACTATGATACCATCATTACGTTTTCAACGTACTGCCTTTCTTATCTTCATCTTTATACAAACCTCTTCCCCAGAGTTGCATTATTATTTGTTCAATTAATATTAGTATGTTTAAATTAAATTTTTGCATCTTCTGAAAATTCTTTAAATGGACCTTCATAATACCTACTAATGGTAGAATATTTACAATGGTATTATGGTGCTTTCATTTTAATTTTATTTTTTTAAGATTTAAAAAATTTATTTGAGAGAAAGCATGCACACGAGTTGGGGACAGAGGGGAGCAGACAGAGGGAGAGGGAGAAGTAAACTCCCCGCTGAGCAGGGAGCCCAATGCAGTGCTCGATCTCAGGACCCTGGGATCATGACCTGTGCTGAAGACAGGCACTTAACTGACTGAGTCACCCAGGTGCTCCTTTCATTCGATTTTTAAAACTCAGTATGGTGTGGCCTCTTATTAATGTTTCTACGTAACTTCTTCATATAGCTAACATATTACTAAATTAAATGAAATAAATTTTTAGCACTGACAATAATTTAAAAATTTGGTTTTAAACAAACACAGAGCATATAAAGATTTGAGGAAGATAAAATATTAGTTACCTGAACCTTCCAATTCTTCTTAGATGGGAAAACATTTCACCCCCAGGGACATATTCCATAACCATGTATAAATTAGAATTATCCTATGAACATATAAAAAGAATAAATTAAAATTATGAAACCTAGATTATTTCAAGGAAATACTTTAAGATAACAACACGTTAAATTAGAAAAAGACAAATTTAAAAATCCACCTGAGAGACTGCTAACATTGGGAAAGAGAGAATAAATGGAAGATGCTCTCATTTTTCTACAGTGGGAAATTCATTTTTTTTCTCTCCTAGTATTCTTGCCACAAATTAGTCTGGGATTTTTGCTGTTCCTGCCCCTGCAGGGAACACTAACTTTTGAACAATTAGACACTGAGGCAATGACTTAATGTTACAGTGTATGCAAAGGAAAAATAGTTAAAATAACAATTTGAAAAAGTAAGAATATTTACATTTTATGTAATAAATTAGGTCAGAGAGATAAATGATTTTTAACATCATCCTAAATACACAGATGTTCATCTGATTTAAAGAATAAAGGAGGAAAAGGAAAAAGGCTAAAGTGGTTCATATAAATTAATATTGCAGAGATGCCAGCTGAAAAGCTGCCACTTCAAGAATAAATCTTGTGCAACTTTATGAGACTCTTGAATGGAAGGCCGAAGACTATTCTGCTTTACATAAATGGAAAGACTAGAACAAATTACTAAGGAAAAGAAGATGGTAAGATTGTATCAGAAAATGTTTAAAAGGAAGGTCTGTGGTTGTATTCATTTGCATGAGTTTAAGAACTGCCTAATAAGATATTTGTATGGATTTTGATAAATTGAAATATTTGGAATTTATAATACCATCTCATGAAAAATTATACAATACCTTTAAAAATTTCCTTAGGGAGAGCCAAAACCTCGTCAAATGTTAACCTAAGTTTATAAGCACAATAGGATTTAATTATATAAAATCTAAATATATTACTTTTTTGTTTATTCATAGTCTCCAGGTTTATCATCTGGCTTAGAATCCTATCATGTGGCTTAGAATCCTATCACAGTTTCATATTTTTAAAAATATATGGGGGTAAAAACATTTTATTTGAAAACTGTAAAATCTACCTTAAAAGAGTACTCCAGTCGAACAAGAAAAGGAAAATTCACTGCCTGTAATATTCTTTTCTCATTCAAGGTATGCTCTATTTGCTTCAGTTTAACAACCTGTGATTGAGAGATAAATATATTTAATGTACTTGAACAGAATTTAAAACTTATTATAATTTTAAAAGAAAAAACTTAAATAAAATGCTTTTCATATAATAAGGAGCTTAGATAAGGAAAATCACTAAGTTGGATAAAGGTGAAAATAACCACCAACTAGGTTTATCAGATTCAAATGAAAAAACGTAACAGAAGATTTAAATTTTG
This sequence comes from Ursus americanus, assembly GCF_024610735.1. NCBI lineage: Eukaryota > Metazoa > Chordata > Mammalia > Carnivora > Ursidae > Ursus > Ursus americanus. The sequence continues at coordinate 36,894,537 of NC_142138.1, read as the reverse complement.
GTCTTAAGGTCAACTATGATTTTCAGTCAAGAAGCAAGAGCTAAGAAGAAATAGACTCCTATACATTACTTAAACAATTAGTATGTGAAAATGCTTAGCTCCTAATGACTTACAGTCAGTCCACTAATGTAGTTGGTACAAATCACTGCAATAAGTAGGTATTGATTTTAAGTCTTCAGAAGATCGCCAAGGAAATTAAGGATTGAAGAAAAGCCAATAATTGAAAAACAGCGGATAAAAATGAACAATCTGTTCATTTCCTAATACCTGAATAAATACAAGATTAAATTCTAAAAATTTAATTTGTGCAGCCATAAGAGAGGACATACAAAATACTGGCAAAAAACCGACTATGTCTTTATAACAAATAGGTCATTTAGCATTAATCAAGCCTCCTCCGGATTGTCTACTCAATCAAATACATAGCAGGGGAAAGCAACTTATCTTCATGAAGACTATGTTTCTGTCCCACATGTGATTCTATTTTTAATTTAAGAAAAGGTGACCATAGGGAGATATAAATAATTGTCCAGTATATGTTTAAGTCATTAGAATGTGGCATTCTTTCTTGCTAGAGGCTTACTGTGAGTGTGGGGTAGTCACAGAATTCAAGAAGTTGAACATAAATAAGAAAGGTAAAGATACCATCCAGTTATTAGTATACACAGTTATAGTATAAAAATAATACTGAGTGTCAGAAGATCTGTTTTCTAATCTAGGCCTTCTAATCAAGCAGTTTTGTGATTTTGGAGCTGTTATTTCAACTCTTAGGATTTCAGGGTTTTTTTTTTTTTTTATCTGTAATATGAAGTGGTTGGACCACTTCCGTCCAAATTCTAACTAGTTACAGAACTAATTAGTCCGTAGTTATCACAATAAATTATGTAACATTAGCTGGAAAATTACTATTGCTTTGTATTTACTTTAAAAAAATAGGCTTTTTTAATCTTTAATTTTTTAGCAGTTTCAGGTTCATAGAATTGAGCAGAAGATACAGAGATTTTCCATGAGACTCCCCTCCCCACACAGGCATAGCCTCCCCCAATATCAACATCCCCCCCCCACCAGAGTGCTACATTTGTTACAAGTGATGAACCTACACTGACACATCTTTATCACCCAAGAGTCCATAGTTTATACTAGGGTTTACTTTTGGTGTTGTACATTCTGTGGGTTTGGACAAATGTATAATGATATGTGTGCACCATTATAATACCATACTTAGTACTTTCACTGCCCTAAAATTTCTCTGTGCTCCACTTAATCATCCGTTCCTCCCTACTAACCCCAGGCAGTCATTGATCTTTTTACTGTCTTCATAGTTTTGCCATTTCCAGAATGTCATATAGCTGGAATCACTGAGTATGTAGCCTTTTCAAATTGGCTTCTTACACTTTGTAATATGCATTTACAGTTCCCACATGTCTTTTCATGGCTTGATAGTTCATTTCTTTTGAGTGCTGAATAATATTTCATTGTCTAGATGTAACAAATAATTTATTTTTGTATACTATGATATAGTTTTTGGTTTTTGATATATGCTTTTAGTTAGGCATTGACAATGTGTTTCCTTTGAAATAATAAAAACTGCAATAGATAGGCTTTCTGGAATATAGCTCTAAGCCAACTATGTGTATGTAGGGCATAACAATTAAAAATAGAAATAAATGATATATGATATATATATGATAAACGAACTGGTAAAGCATAAATGCCTAGTTAATTTTTAAGTTAATTTAAAAAGTTAATTAATTAAAATCTAATTTACTTTTAAATGTGCGTACTACTACATACAAGGCATAATAATGCAATTGAGATAAAGACAAGGAAGTGTCTGTCTTAATGCTGCATAAAATCTATTTGGAAGTATGGTTTATGAATATGTGAATATTAATATGTGAATAGTTGCCAAATGAGAGTCATAATGTTGTAAGTGTTCAGACAAGAAAATGTTTATGTTAGGCCTAGTATATAGTCTTACTAATTCCAGATTCTTCATCTATAAAACTTTGATAATAATACCTACTTTAAAAGTGACTGTGTCTCATAATGCATGTGAAGTGATTAACACAGTACCTGGCACAAAGTAAAAGCTCAAAAAAATGTCAACTGTTATTATAATCTACTAAAAAGGGTGAGAGTTCGGCTGCTCTTACAGATGAATAGATAACAAAGATTAGGAAAAGACAGAGGAGATAGTGTGGTCAGGGTTAATATCCAGAACCGTTACCTGAAGGGGGGAATACACAAAGGTAAGCCTGAGTTCTAGTTTCATCTGACAATAGCTTAGGACAATGCTTCTCAAGATTTGGTAATGAAATATCCCTAAATGGCAGAGAAAAAAAATAACAAGTAACCCTGGGGGTTTAGTCCATGTTTTATTTTCAACATGCATATAAAATTTACATTTACTTCTTAATATTTCCGTTGGTTTAAATACATATATTTAAAAGCATTTACAAATGATTACTTATTGGCTAATTTTTTTTTTTAGCCAAATACTCGAGGAGTTTTTGATATGGAAGATGGGCTACATATCATCACATACTCCCCCAGCCCACCCAGCATGGCACTGTATACTTCTGGGGGTCAAGTTTCAGAGAAGTAGACAATAGAGGACATGTAGGGGAACAGTGTGAAATAAGACTACGGTAGAGTACGGAAGAAAGTTATGAAAAGTTTGGAAGTGGAATGCAGAGTTCTGCTTTTACTGAATAAATATCAGGAAGCTTTTTGAGTAAATAAAATTGTATGATATGCTAAGAAAAACTTATTTTGGCACTGAGGAAGGTGAAGTAATAGAAGGTGAAAAGTCCGGGGTTGTGGAAGTTAAGATGTTATTGTGAAAGCCCAGTTTATGTTAATGAGGGACCAAACTAGGTGGTGGTAGAAAGGATCGTAGGGGAAACAAATACATTTTTAAGGAAAAATTAACAAGAAGTATAGGCACAGAAATCAGACCAACCTAGTCAAATTCTTGGTTTTTCTTACTAGCCTGTTTGATTTTGGAAAAACTACTTAAATAGAAAGGTCATTGGCTTAAAAGGGAGATTAATGTCATGCAAAGTTGTGAAGATTCACTGATAGAGTAAATATAAAGTTCCTAGCAATGCTCCACACATTGTATGGAATGAAGAAATGAAATCTCCTTAATTTCTGTACTGATTTTTTCCTTTTAACCCATGCACCCTAAAATAGGAGAAGCCAAAATTAAAAGGTCTGTGACTTCATTAACAGAAAAGGTGATTATGGAGTCTTACATTTTATTACTTATCTTTGTCAAATTCAAATAAATAAACTTGAAAAAATTCAGAATATAAAGTCTTTGTCCTAATTATGAATAGATTCAGAACACCGCCATAGCAGAAATGACTTAGGGTGGCAACTATTCTTCTGGGAAATACTCTCTTGCCATGATTTATCTATGAGGTAACCTTCTCAGTAATTCACTTAACAAGTCACTGTCTTGTCAAGAAAAAAAAAGGAATTAAAAATTTCTTTCCTAAATACTTTAAACATAAAAATGGCATATTATGTAACCCTTTTAATATTTTATGACTAAAGCATAGTCTATTAATTCCTTAAGAAAGATAACAAAATATTAGGGACTATCTAGACAATAACATTTTAATGACACATTTAATAAAGAATATTTGATTCAAATCAAAATTTTGAAGTATTCTGTGTGCTACCAACACAAGTATACAAGCCACTTACTCTCTCTGAGACCCAACGACCTCATCTAGAAAATTGGAGCAAGGATTAGTTGGTCTCTAAGAGCTCTGTGCTCAGATTGTACAAATTAGGGGTGTAGGGCTCAAAGACGAATTAAAGCTTGGACAGAGTCCAGAGGGAGAGGGTGTAGAACATGAAAACAAGAAGAGGGAATAGTCCAGAGATTGAAATTAGCAATCTTTAAAGAGTAGACAGTAGGAAATAGGAAAGGCACCTAAAAAAGAGAGCCCAGAAAGGCGAGCATAATTAGGAGAACAAGGGGTTACAGAAGTGTAGGGTCAAGACAGTTTCAAGCGAGTGGTCAGCACAGTCACAGGCTCTAAAACGTTATATAAGATGAGAATTAAAACTGGTTTTGTTCATTAGGCCACTGGATTGGTGACCTTTGGCAGAGCCATTTCAGTGGAGTTGTAAGAAGCAGGAGATAAACAGGGAGACAGTTAAATAAATTATTGTGGGTTAAAGAATTAAGAGGAAGTGACTTAGTGGATAGAGTGATTAAACTATTTTTTCAGGAAGCATGGTTTAAAAAGTTATATGAAAAAGGGCAGCAGACAAAGATGCACAATTAAATGTGTGTATGGGTGTATTTAATTTTAGAGAGATGTAAGTCATTACTCATTTTCATGTTGGAGGTTAAATTTGTTTTTTGTTTTAAAGCAGTTTGGACTGGAACTTCAGACCAGTCTAACGCTGTGCTGTCCAACATGGTAACTACTAGCTACATGTGGTCATTTAACACTTGAAATGTGGCTAACCTGAATGGAGATATACTGTAAATGTAATATGTACGTCAGATATTGAAGACTTAGTATGAAGAAAGTAAAATATCTCCATTTTTATATTAATTATATGTTGCAACGATAATATTTTAGCTACACCAGGCGAAATAAAATCTATTAAGATTGATTTCAACTATTTCTTTTTACTTTTTAAACGTGGCTACTAAAAAAATTAAAATTACTTATTTGGCTCACATTCTATTTCTATTGGACAGCATCAGTCTAGACACTATCTGTACCCCTGACTACTAGCTCAGTACTCTTTACTCCACATCCAGCTCAGTAGTGTTTACCTCATATTTTCTTACATTCTAGTAAGCCAAAATGTCATTCTTTGGAACATAATATCTATAAGATAATATATCAAGATTTACCATTTTTCTTTCACATACCCTTAATTGTACGTGATTACCAGGAAAACAGAAGTTTAAGAATTAAAGCATGAATAATTCAGACACCCAGATTCATCAGATATACTGATATGTGATAAAAACTTAAAAATTGATTTTTCAATGATTTAATCTTTTATTGAGATATAACTGACATCGAACATTATATTAGTTTCAGGCATACACATAATCATTTGAAATTTTTTATAGTATTAGTATTCTAACTTTTTCTCTGGTTTAACTGACATTTTAAATTCAGCAAACTCAACCACGTTAAACAAAGGGCTTCTACTATCAATCAAAACAAGTCATAAAATAAAATCAACAAGTTTTGTTACCTCAATCTAAAGATCAAATACAACTGATCTCTGCATTTTCCACAAGACAGAATGCAGTAAGATGCCTGTTCTTTACATGCTGAATTCAATATTTTGTTAGTAAACACACCTATTATATAAATATAATTATTGAAATAATAATATATCTCCATATATTTAACTATTAACTATGTTTCATATAGTCACAGTAAATAAGAATGAAATTAAATGCAACAATAAAAATATCTGAAGGTATCAATGGAACGTCATTATATTGCATCTGTTTAATAATCTAGCTGATGAAACTGAAGTTTACCCTTCATGTAAATAAAGACAAATACACTAACCTTCTGCTTATCTAAGATCTTCATGGCATAATACTGTTCAGTGGCTTTATGTTTCACCAACATGACTCTTCCAAATGAACCTGTTCCAAGGGTTTTTTTCCTTTCAAAATCCTCCAGTCCAGCATTATTCTACACGTACATGAAAAATAAACTTTAAAATTTGAAATTCTCATAAGACTATGGTAACTATAATCGATTTATTATATATAATCAGAAGAAATAATTTAAAACTATTCATTTAAAAAGAATACAAAAAGACTACTGAGATTCCAGGCTATTGGTTCTATTTTTCCCTTTGAATAAGAAAGGATCTAGTATTTGAAAAGAGAATTATATTGCAAAACAAATCACAACAGTAATGGGAGGAAATAAGAGCCTAAGCTGAAATATTAAAGGTCATAATGAATTCTAATATGAATTCCTAGTATTAGGCTTTTACTAAATAAATTCCATATTTTAATAATTACAAACTGACCAGGAGTATACTGACGCAGACAATCGTGGAAGTCATACAGTCTCAGTGTACTCACAAATAATTCTAATGAATAGATAAACTGAGGGACAGAGTCCTTTCACTAGAGTTACCTCTGAAGAAAGCACTATCTTACTTCATTTCTATCTTTACACAAGCTTATAGGACTACATAATAACAGCATGAAAGATCCTAATGGCTCTTTCTCTCATGTTATAATAACCTGGTATTACCTAAAACAGAAATAATAAGGAAAGAAGAGTTCCTCATTCCCACAAAGATAACCGAAAGTCAGAGTCTCAGAACAATAATCAGTCTCTTTTTCTCCCTCAATAGATGCTTTGTTATGAGCAAACATCTTTGTTTGGCTTTGACTATAGCATAGAAGCAAAGAATTGGAAGCATCAATCTATTGAATTTGTTGCTGCCACAACAAAATGAAAATTACTGGGAAGAAATTATGTGCTAAATAGCCACAAGTAGTAATTGCTGACCCATTGTTTAATAGGTTTTCATTACAAAGATCTTCATGAAAATCTTGAAAAAAAATATTTGCACAGGTCAGTCTGTACAGTGTTTAGCCTGAGAAAAATGTGATGTAATGTGATTCTTGTGTAAGTAAGAAATCTGGACAGTTACTGCAGTTCACTGTCGTTGGATTTAATCTCTATTACAAATCAAAGCTTGCCTTTGGAGACATTGCATATTTTCTTGCTGAATCATTAAAGAGAGAGCAAGCAGCTCTAAGTTATAAAACTTGTTTCATCAAATTTAATTTCAAATTTCTAATGATTTTAAATTGCTATGAGATTCTAAATCAACGTAGAAAGAAAAAGCTCTTATAATTCTGATTGAATTATTTACTTTTATGGATTAATGCTTAATTTTTCGGTTCTAACACCACCAATTGAAATGTTTAATAGAGTTCCTAAGTAAATAATGAAAACAGGCCTAAGTAATAGACAACAAACAGAACATCTCTTTTTGCTAGTTATTGCTTTTCATACAAATGTGCCATCTTCCTCACTTTCCTCAATGTTTCATGTTAGATAATGTCTAACTTTCTACGACTGATAGAGTAACTATGTCTTAAGTACAAGTCATGCTTTTAATCTTAATATCTTCATAAAAAATGGTGGTATGATAGTTATCTTCATAAAATAATATTTAGAATTAAATATTTTTTAGTGAAAAAGGTAGTTGAAATAAAAATTTTTGTGGTAGGAATAGATGTTCAAAATCGAATCTAGTACTTAAGTTCATTAATTATTTATAACTTCAAAAAGAGATTTTTTGGCAAATATAAGTGGCTCTTTTTAAACACAGTTTTTAGGTCTCAGTTACAATTTAAAATACTTAATGTAGAATTTACCCCATCCAATGTTTATGAAAAAGGATCCTCGTGTACTTGGTATGTTGCCAATAGCCAAGCATTTGTGATTAAGAATTTGAAACTGCACAATAGTATCCTTATTGTTGTAATTAATAAAAATAACAAAACTGCTATCAAAGGCACAAATCAAAATTACTATACATTAAATATATCAAGAGTTTGTAGTGGCTTGTAACTAGTATCAAAATTTATATAATCACATATTGTAATGGAAATTAGGTTCTTCTCCAATTTAGGTATACATAAAATTTTTAGTTAGCAAATCAAAACATACTGTTATAATATTATGGCAAAATTACTATGTTAAGCTTACTTTTCAAAATGCGACTTGAAAGCTTAATGCTATTTTACAGTTTCTAAAGTAGTAAATTACCTGGGCAAGAAACATGATTTTATATAACAGGACTTTGAAATTGTAGAAAATTTTAAATATTCCTTACCGGAGCAGGATTTTCCCATTTTTTAAGAAAGTCTTCTTTGGCTTTGGCTAGAAACTCTTTCACTGAAAATATAATAAAACAAAAACAAAAATTTTGTCTTGTAAGAATATTTATATTTACATGTGATATAAAGTATATTTAAAAACACAGACATATGTCAACTATTGTTACCATGAAACATGTATTCATAGCCATGATAAACTAGAGGACTATTTATTTCCTCTAAATAAGAAGCAAATATTTTCTTAAATTTCTAAGAATCTCTAATACTAGTCTATATGGAGATCACTTTCATTATTTCAAATCTAATAATAAAAATACCATTCCTGAAAACATACCTGAAAGTAATGTAAAAAAGTTAGAAATCAATCTAGACGAAAATACTGATTGTAAATTAGCCAGCAGTGGTATTAACAAAGCTGTTAAATACAAGAAGTGAAGACATCTGGAGAATGTGAACTTGTTGATTTGTGGAATTTCAAATATAATTGACTTTGATAAAAGGCTGTTTTCAGGTATAAGGATTTATGTTATTAGATTTGTGTTTTCTCTACTGATGGTAGAGAGAAAAGGAAAAAAAAAAATACAGGCTACACATAAAGGATACCCACAAAGACTTAAAAACAAAACAGAACAAAACACCAAAAACAAAACACCCAAACAGCTTAAAAATCTCATTCTAAATTTGGAGCAAAACTAAATGCCTGAATGCCTAACTTAAAATGTACACTAAAGTAAAGCATTCAAAACCAGATGTTTATCTAGTGATCAATAACGGCTACATTATCAAGCTGTGATTTGAAGTTTTAAGATTTGTTAAATGATGAATCATTTAAGAGGTTTCCTCTTTTTCATTTTCTTTCCACAAAGTTTCCGTAATGACTTCTGTTTACAAAATGACTTCAGGAGTTTAAAAACAAATACGAAAAAAATTCCAGAGATAAGACAGCGTTAACAAAATGTATTCTTTTTCCTATCGTCAGGTATGAGAGCAAAACCTGGGGATTCAAGAAGTATTTATTTTAGTATTTCTTTTTGTTTGGAAGTTCCCAATATTTCTCTGATACCTAAATTTATAAATAAAGAAGATGACAGAATTTAAGTAGTGTTGAAATAGTAAAAAGCTAGGCAAAATGAACTGTGGGACACTGGCATTTATTTCAGAAATGCTAAGAGTGATGATGATGATGCAGAAAAGACAAAACTAATAGTTGGAAGTGAGTGGCTCACAAATTCTTTGATAAGATCATCTAATGATGTAGTGGTATTATCGTGAGGCATTTTAAGATATACATTATTATTTCCTCCTTTACCTTTGTAAAGTACCTTTACCAAAACACTGTTGCAAAACAAAAAAGGCTGTTGACATTCTAAATGTTTTGAGATTTTAAAATGGTGATGACGAGCACCAGGAGCAGATATTAGCTTTTAAGTAACACCAGAGTGTTCGTTTCTGAAGACATTATTTTACTGCTTCATATAAACTGTCACTTGTATTTTGCTGTAAAATACTCTCAAAATACCTATTTTAGAAAATTTGAGAAAAATAATTTTTAAAATCAGAATCTTCCCATTGTATGAAAATCTCAAGCACCAAAACAATGAATCAAATAATTGCACCTAATTATGCAAATATGATCTAATTCTTCCTGGGGGTGGATTTGGGGGTGGAAAAGTCTTACATTTTGAGTTTAGGATGGTTCAAGTCATCCTACTTCTAAAAGTTAATGCACTAGTTACAACTGAAGAAGAGTGGTCTTAGAAGATTTTATTTTATTTTACTATTTTATTTTATTTTACTATTTTATTTTATTTAGTCTATTCTTCTCCTGGATCAGACATATTTGCAATGGCACTGACTTAGAGATGACAGCTAAAATAAATTAAAAACATAATTTCCTGCCAAATGCAACTGTGGCTTTTAAGACACAACAACTTGTGATTCTCAAAATATACATCTGATTTCTTTTGAAAAATATTTTTGGTTATCTTCTATTTATAGAACCTGCACATCAAGTTGTGGTATAAATTCTCCAGATGTGTGTATGAGTATAGATAATTTGGAGACAAGGAAGAGAATCAGGGAAAGAAAAAAGGAACCAAAACATTCCTAACATCCTGTTTCAGTTTCTGTCACTTCCTGCTAAGTGGATCTGGAGTTAAGAAAAAAGTAACTGTCAAAGGAAGGACTGGCAGTATTTGTCAAAGATGGTACACTGAAAGAAAATTTCCTTTTTCCTCCTTGGTGTATGAGCTAGAGGAAAAATTTCAGGTACTACTTAATTTTATTCACTAATAGGATATTCAGTAAATTCTATGAAATAGTCTCTGTATTCATCAATATTCTAAGTTCACTGCTAAGTAACATTATAGAAAGTAACCGTTTTCAAAAAGGTCTCACATGAAAATATCAGAAATGGATAGGAATCAAAGATATTAAATTTTGTGAAATATTTCAACAAATAGATTCCCTTTTAGAGTAAGGATAAATATTAATTATGTCATTAAATAGTTGCATGAAGCAAATTCTATTCCTGAAACATTTTTGTCACATGAGTATATATACATACATAAAATTTCTAGTTCATATGTGCACTATTTAGATGCAAAGATGAACACAGTTAACTCTGTAACACTGTAAGTTAACCAAAATAATCATCTTACAAATATAAACAGCAGAAATAAAATATGTCACAATATGCTGGGTTATGAATAACTCTAGAACAATAGGCAATCTAGAACCACATGTATTTGCTTTGGTTTTTACTATTTTTAGACAGTGGTAAATTTCACTTTCTAAATATTTTTCTCTGGTTGTTTATTTTTTTATTTTTTTTAAAGATTTTATTTATTTATCTGAGAGAGAGAGATTGAGAGAAAGAGTGGGGGGAGGGGCAGAGGGAGAAGCAGATTCCCCGCAGAGCAGGGAGCCAGATATGGGACTTGATCCCAGGATGCTGGGATCATGACCTGAGCCGAAGACAGATGCTAACCTACTGAGCCACCCAGGCACCCTTTCTCTGGTTGTTTAAAAAAATTTCCATCCACTGACATAAGGTGTTGGCAGCTAATTAACAAAATAAGTGGTAGGAGAGATAGCCAAATCTAAATACAACAGCACATTCAATCCAGAGTTTCCAATAAAGCATATACTTGAAGTTCTCAAATTTGTTGGTTTTCTTGTTGTATTCTAATATGTATGCAATATCTACATTTAACCGTTTAAACCATTGTGATATTCTGAAACAGCCATAAGTTTTGGAGGTTGGCAAATCTGAGTTGGATTATTGGCTCTAATACTTCTTAGCTACATGATTATGGATAACTAAGTACCTAATGGTGATTAGCACTCTCCTTAGGAAAATATCTCAATGAAAAATTTTTCTGCAAATATATTTTGTCCTGTACTGGTCATAATATATTATAAAAAATGAAAAGGACATACCAAAAATTAAATCAATTTCTTCCTAGGAGTATACATTTCAATTATATATATTTTTTCCAAATAAATTTATTTTCTTTTCCATCTGTATCATTTAAAGATACCACATTGCATTAAAAAGAAATGAGCATACCAAAGGAATCTATTCCTACAAATAGAACTGAATGTTTACCCACACTCATGAGATAAAGAAGAAACAAAGTGACAATTTTTATGTTTCCACAAGTACATAAAAAATTTAATTCTTATTGCCCTCAAAATATTTTTGAATATATTTATACATATATACACAGCTTAAAACACACAGCTTAAAAATTAGATTACAAAGTTCATTTTAAACATTAGGAAAATTCACTAAAAAGTCAAGTATGGCATATCTTTATTCCATGTTATGCAGATAATCCTCCAATGAATAAGAATGTTTCACTAATTATATTTAGTAAAGGTATTTATTAGGCACTTTTGGATTCTGTGTTAAATACACTTACATTACTGCTTAATATAAAAAGAGCATGTTATTAGTTAAAGTATGCCACTATCCAATGCTTAAAAGAGGTTGTCATTCATGGTTTGTACGAAGAATTTAGAAATCCATTACTATACAGATTACAACTACTCTGATATTAAGTTCTTCAGTTTTTTTGTAGTGAGATAAATGTCACCTCCCTTTTTAACATGTCTTTTACAATAAAAACACAGCTTTATTCAACTTTTATTTAATGGATGTCAGAAAAAATGAAGAGAAACAATCAGAAAATAGAACAAAACAGACTATAAACTTTCTAGGATAAATATCCACTTAAAATATTAGCTGTTTTGTTCCAAATTTACAACAGTATATTTTCTTTAAAAAACCATTCATTAACCTGAGTTATCTAATTTAAGTGGTGTGTATTAATCTGTCTTCTGCTACCCTGTACAACTCCCACTACTTTACAATGTTGTATTTGTTGTTTCTAAAATATCACATAAGAAACTGCAATATAAATCATTTCTATAGATCCAATTCAAAGTAAAACCAAACCATTTCCTCTATCAACTAAAATATTTTATGAACTCTGTATATTTTATAAAAATATAACTTATGAGGAGCATAACAACTAGCAAACAACCAAATAAAAAATTTAAAGGTAACATTTGTTTTATTAAAAAGTAGTTGCCTACCAGATACTTCTGAAGAGGAGCAAGCTTGTATCCAAAAAAAATAAACAGTGATTAAATAACACTCACAAAACAACATATTAGCATGATGTCCCCTATACACATTTTCTCAGAATATTATGTACAGAAATAAAACATTAATACGGAACCTCATTTTTTTGACATATTCAAAGAGGGCTTTTTAAAAATTAAATGGTAAAGAAATAAAATCAGTATTTTTTTAGTGTCAAAATCAATACCATTCTAATTCTCCATAAAACAACTAACAACAACTTTTAACTCTTGTAGCAATAGTGCTAATAATGTTAAGTAGTGTATACTGAAATACACACCCTGTAACTATTGCAATGCCATCATCACTAGACTTATTATTTATTCAAAACTCCACTGTAGGAACAGCACTTTGAACCTCCCTTTTGAAAGACATTAGTGTCTCTCTGGCATTTACTTCCTTGGTGCTAATTTAACAATCTTTCAACAACATTTACTGAGCACTGTTTAGTGGTGCCAGAAACTGAGCTAGACTTTGGGAATACTACAAAGAATAAGCATATCTCCACTGTTCAGGAGGTGAGAAGCTAATGGGGAGATACATGAACCATTAGAATGCAATGTGACAAAGACCACAGCTAAGGAAACTATAAGGTACTATGAGAGCTCGAAAGAGGAAATTCTTAGGTAAAGTAAGACATAATAGAGGACACAGCATTTATGCTGAGTCTTTAAGGACAGAGTTCTTCTAGCAGAAAAAGTTAAGGATGAAGACCTACTAGGCTGGAATGATCTTGTGTAAAAGGTATGGAGGAAGTGGCATGGCTTACCCAGCAATGGCAACTGATTTGCATAGCTGCAGCACAGGATATAGGTGTGCAGCAGCATTGAGGGGTGAAGTGTATAGGTAAGAAGGCGCCCAATCATGAGGGTAGCTATTTGCCATGGTGATGCTTTTCAATATGTAGGAAGGAATGGGAGTAAACTGAGGTATTCACAATTGCTGGACTCTATTTCTTCTGGGAAACAGGAAGCACGATCATTTGCTAAGGAAGACTGGGGCCAGAGGGAGTAAGGAGCATTTAATGGTTGGGGTTTGAGGCCTGGAGGTTTAAACCTTGATGGCTCTTTACATAGGGAATAAGGAAGAGGGCTATTCCTCTAAAATTTCCCATTAGGAAAAGAGAAAGTATTAGGTACTATAAACAATGGTATGATTCTTAATATTTTTTGTAATAATAGTTTAATTTTTTTTTTTTTTACTGAACAGATTATAATTCATGGGTCTCCTGATCTCTCTGCAATTAAATTATTTTTATTTTCCTCCTTTACCTTAATCAAAGCATTAGTCTAAGAGTTATTTTGTGTATATCGGAAAGCACAGAACAGGATACAAACTGAGGTTATTTACCTATGAAAATACCAAGTTCTATCAAAAAATAACAGAACAGTACAATCCCTTCCAAAACCTCTGGAAGGTGTAAATCTAGTTGAGTGTAATAGTCTGTCTTCTGTCACCCCTATTTCAAACACCCACCTCTTTGGAGCTCTTCAATTGTTATTTCTAAGAATAACCCCCACACACATACACTGTACTACAAATATTTTCAGTAAACTAAATATAAAACATTCTAGTTGCCACAAAACACCTAATAAAAATCCAATTTATAGCAACAAAGCAACAGAATTATTCTGTAAAAAATGGTGTCCTACCAGATGCTTCTGATGATTTGCGTGCTTGATCAAAAAGAATAAATAAGTTAAACAGATTAAATAACACATAAAATAACATATCCACAAGAAGTAACCCATTCGTATATGTTCATTAGTATATTTATACACAGAAAAAGAATGAAAAGTACTTGGGCATACATATTCAGAAGTGTTTTATCTAAGGATTACAACACATTCTCTGGACGTATATTTTTTTTAACCAACCAAACCCTATTCTGGAAATGTGTTAATGAAATATCATATTCTATCCCTTTAATATGAAGACCAGTTGTGTTCACCTTACTGAGGGGACAAATAAAGTGTCCCTTTATTTGCTTCACCATATTCAAGCATGTTCACTCAGAGCAAGTTCACTGGAATCTTAAAAATGATACTGAGTATAAGAGCAACTTTAATTACTGCAATTGTATTTGTGCATTTCAGTGGATGGGACCATGCCTACTTTTGTTTTCTAAGATACATCTAGTCATGCATAAAGTCACACATGAATGAGTGTTTAGAAATTTAACAGGCAATGAAAATTATATTTCCTATTGAAATAACAATTTTACTCTTCTTTCTTTTTCTTATGCTTTTTAATTGGTTAATTCTTTATCAAGTCTTGGTTACAAGTGAACAGTATAATTGACTAACTTTGACTAAACAAAAAATAAATTTTTTTGTGAAACATATATATTTGAATGATCAAATTATAGAAACACATTAATTTATTTAACTAGCATCTACATGGAGAAATGGATACACCATGAATCCACATAGTGTACTCATTCACAACTAATGACATATACATGCTTTCTCTCCCAACTTGCTCTTGATTTAGGGATGTGGATTTTCTAGGCTATCCAAGTCATGTTTGTTTGGAGATATTCCCTGTAGGATTTTGTAATAAAAACTTAAAATTTATAGCCATAAGTGACCCAAGCTATCTTTGAAGTACTCTTTGAAATGTACTGGACTTCCTTAATTGTTCACTGAGACTTTTTCTTGGAGAAATATTATATAATCACAATCATATGTTAAAGATTTTCCATTCAGTTCTGAATTAAAATATTCTGTCTTGCTACCAGACAGTATAGAGTGAGGAGTGGATCCCTAGATGATAGGGTATGCACATTTTCAACTTTATTAGATAGTAATAAATGCCTCAATAAATGTTGTGCCAGTTTATTTTGCCACCATTCTTTGATGGTCCATATCCTCAATAAAATGTATTACTAATATAATGGGTATAAAATCATATCTTATGGTTAAAGATTAGGTAAATATCTCTCAGTAAAATTTTATAATTTTCCCTTACAAGTCTTCTTATACTTTTATTAGATATGGTCCTAGGTTCTTTAGGGTTTGGGTTGCTATTGTAAAAGGGAGAATTTAAAAAAAACAACCACCATTTGTTTATTGCTGATGTATGGTTGATGTTTATATACTGATCTTATTGTATCTGGCAAACTCTCTTATTAATTCTAAAATAACACTGGTAGAGTCTCTTGAATTCTCTATGCAGAGAATCACCTATCGACTGTGAATAATGACAATTTTGTTCGCTCCATTTTTTTTTTTTAAGATTTTATTTATTTACTTGACAGAGAGAGACAGCCAGCAAGAGAGGGAACACAAGCAGGGGGAGTGGGAGAGGAAGAAGCAGGCTCCCAGCGGAGGAGCCTGATGTGGGGCTCGATCCCAGAACACCAGGATCATGCCCTGAGCCGAAGGCAGACGCTTAAGGACTGAGCCACCCAGGCGCCCCTGAAGATTTCTATTATATTCTTGTAAGTTCAGGTATTCATTTAAACGGATGCTTGTTATATTTTAATTAGCATTTCTAGATGCTGTTGTACCATCATTAATTTTTGCTCTAGAAAGCTTTTCAAATTATCTAATCTAAAGTGTTTGGATTTTTTTTCTTTATAAGTTGTAAGATGCAAAGATACCTAGATGTTTGTACAATTTTTTATCTTTGAAATTCAAAACTTCTATCAGGATATATTTAGGTGTTGGTGTTTGTATTAATCTTTGTTAAAACACAATGAGCTCATTGAATCTATAGATTCAGGGTTATTTTCAACTAAGAAATTTCCCTGAATCACATTTTTTTATTATTGCTTCTATTTTATTGGTCACTATCTGTTCTGAAGGAATGCTGTTCATTTAATTTGTAGAGTTTCCTACTCTAACATACTTTTTAGCTCATAATTTTTATCTTGTCCATTCCCCCTAGATTCTGGTAGGTTTTATCAAGCTAATTCTTCACATCGTTAATTTACTTTCCGGCAGTGATTATTTTGCTCTTTATTGCTTCTAATGCAGCTTTATGTTCTGCAAATGCCAGGTTCATTTTCTAATAACCATTCCTTATCATAATTTCTTTTCTACTCCTGCCTGTCAGCCAGCTCTCTTCTCATCCTACTGTCTTTTTTTTTTTTTAATCTTATCTTTCAAGTAAACACAGATTCATGTTCACTTGGAATTTTTAAGAATTCAACATAGATGTTATTTATAATTTCTTATTTTTAAACTCTCCCCAATACATTTTCTAAATATAAGTTCACTCTTTTCCTCTTCAAGTCTGTGATTTATCCTTTAATGATGCATAATCTCATTCATAGGCTCCATGTTGTGGCTTTTCTTGTCTATCCATTTATAAACAATGAGAAGCCTTTCAGAACTTTACAAATGCCCCCAAATAAGGTGGATCTTCTCACTTCATATTGTGGTGTGTTAGAGTCAACTTCTCAGATCTTTTAATTGGTACATATTTATATTATCACCTAAATAATTCAGGGACTTTCAGAAATGGGAATGGAGGCAGGACCATAGGGTTTCTTACTGGTGGTGATGCCCACCACATCAAGGAAGAGCCCTGTTATATCTGGAAGTAGAAAAGCCATATTTTCAACTTGGAATAGCTTAACAAATTCTTGGCTGACCCATAACTGTTTTAAAATGAAAGTAATCACCAGTGTTGGATCTTCTACTCATCTCCTCCAAAGCCCTTCTTATAAGCTTCATCTATCATTCCAAGTTGGTGAGGATGAAACTATTGCTTATTAATTTTCCATAAAGGCAAGCTACTCAAAGTAAAACTGTTAGACTTTGGTGTAAGATCTTCAATCTGATACTGTATATTTCTGGGCAAGTACACTTTCTTAATTCTAGAACTGAGACTGATCAACTGTTTTTCCATTTTGTGTTCTTATATAGTTAATCAGGAAAATACAGACCTAGAAAGGGGCATTAAGTAAATGCTTGTGCTCAAGTCTGTAACTTCCCTGTCATTCACAGCAAGTTAAGCTTCCTCTTCAGAGATTTGCCCTCCATTGCAGCTAGGCCAGTAAAAGTTCTCTCCTGGGATCTTGAAATAAGGGTTCTAGTTTTGTTCTGATAAGCATATGAATCAAAAACTAAAACACATGACTGATATTTTTTCATTGATAATGTAAGAAAAGAACTCAAATATGGGTAATTTTTAGTCATTCATTTATTCCATAAGAATTTATGAATTCATTACTACATTTGGTGCCCTGGGACAGCTACTGGAAACACAGAGATTAACTCAGCACTACCCTTGACTTGAGGAGTTCAAAGTTTGGAGATTGGAAACTGACATGCCAGTATATAATTTCAGTATAATATAAACAACTGTTACAGTTTGTAAGTCTGTTTTGGGAGTATAAGGGAATCACTTAACTCTTTAGAGTCAATGATGAAGGCACTGAAAAACATAGCTGGTTTTCATAATTTTTGTGATAGAAGATATAAATACAGAAAGGTAGCAAGGAATAATATGTAGTATAGTATGGCCAGATCAGAATTTTATGAGAGAGATGCAGATAAATAAAGCCAGAAAGGTAGGTCATTGATCTTACATACTTTACTTTAAGGAATTTCACCTTTATCTTAGAGACAATAAGGAATAACTGAAAGTTTTCATGTTGGGTTATGAAATGGGCATATTGGCATTTAAAAAATGGCAGCATGTTAAATGGTCTGGAGGGGTATAAAACTGGCAGCTGAGAGGCTAGTGAAGCAATTACTAGAATAGGACTGAGAATATATAGAATGCTTAATCTTAAGCATTCCCGGTGTTAGTGTGACTAGAGAAAACTGAGTGATTTCTGATGCATTTCTGTTATAGAATCAATAAAAATTAATGACTGAGTACCTGCCTGGGGTGGGGTTAAAAACAAGTTAGGAATTACTATAAGGTTTCTGTTTTAAATTCCTACATGGGCCCTGGGATCATTAACAGAAATCAGAATCAACGAAAAAGAAGTAGATTTGGGATGGAAAGAGAAAATTCACGTTTGAGCTGAATGTTCAGGTAACAACTGAAGATGTGGGCATCGATGAGATCATTCAGAAAGAATATAGCATTAAGAGAGGGCCAAAGATAGATTCTCAGAGAAACCTAACACTTAATAGGCAGGAAGGAGAAAAAGAGTAGCTTTTTAACTAGAAAAATACCACATGCATATAAATACCACATGTATAGCTATAAACTCAGATAAAAAGGACTAGCATTTGTTTATTTTTACAAATAAAATCACACTTCATTTGTGATTTCCCACATTTTGAAATGGCTAAGGCTTGGAACCACTTATGACAGGAGTAAAATTAGTTGAAACTGGACAATACTGAAAAAGTCAGAATGTCTAAGCGTGGTTACTAAGATCCCTATGGTAGACAGGGCTATAAGGACAAGCCAATACAGTCAAGCATATCAAATATCATCTGAGTAATCCATACATCCTTTAAAGAGAAATAAAACAATAGAAAAGCAGCAACAATTTTCTTCAGCTATAACCAATACATCCAACTGTAAAACCTCTAGAACACCACAGTGGTTACCAAAAATTCTGTTTTGAAACCAAACTTTCAAAGGAAAACACTCACTGGCCAGAGTCAAAGAAATCTAATATTTTAAGTATGATAACCAGATATATTCAATTTTGATATCCATAGAAATCCTAAGGAATGTTAACATGTTGATTTTGTAGTATTAGCCCAAATTTAAAACACTAGATCAGAAGGATCTACCTACTAACAGGAAAATAACAATAACAATTCTTAATATCTTGCATATAAAAATGTCCTTTAATGTCTGATATCATTTTATAAACAAATACCTAACAGTATTGAAGAGGCTTATGGTACATGCCAGCAGGATAAAAAAAATATTTATTGGCAGTAATGAGGTGATCTCTAATTATGGAAGAAAAGGTACATCTATTTTGAATTCTGTCATTATATAGCAAAAACCCCACTCTCTCAGGTTCTGAATTCCAATTCCAAATCCTTTGTAAATTATAGACTGTTACACATTATAAGAAAAACAATATAATACTTTTCCTAAAAATGTATCAGATTCAAAGGTTAACTTATAAACATCCTCTTTTTTAGTTAAGCAAAAAGATGCTAATGAATTATGCTCTAAGCAAATATTTCTCACTCTAACAACAGGATATCTATTTTTAGCTGCAGGTTTGGCTTAAAGTGAACAGCTTTTACCCTATGATAAACTGCAGTATATACTGTAGGGTATTTTCTCAAAAAACATTTTTGGAACTGTTTCCCCAAAAAAAGTCATATTATAAAAACAAAAAAGGAAATTAATGATCACAAAAGCACTTATTCTAACAAATTATTTCCCCCAAAACAGTATCTCTGAAAGATTTTAACAAAGCCTCCAAAACCAAAATGCACATATTTATTTCATCATTAAATCTTTATTTTTCAATGAACTGTAGTTAAAAGCAACCAATAAATCAACAAAATTCTGGCAGCATCTTATTCAAGATTAATATTTTTAAAATATCAAAAAGAAGCTAACAAACATTAATATTAGAATGACAAACCAATAAATGGAAAGTTTAATTATCTTCAGGATCAGATACTTAAAAGAAATTCCTCTCTTATCATAGTAGGTCTTTAAAATACTCACTAATTTGTAGCACAATAACAACAGTATTTAATGAATACAATAAATCAAACCATAAAGACATAAAAACTGAATATTGGTATTGTCTATTAATAGTGGTTTTACTTGTTCACAGTTCTCAATGGATTTTAAAAGCAAATTACAATAATGCCAAAATGCAAAAGCATCAACAGAAAATGTAATTCACTGTAGCTCTGGCTTTACAATTTCCCCTTTAGAAAATATTTTTTTCTCTTATAGTTAAATATTTTTTAAAAACATATAGCTGCAGAGGCTCAGAGAGCATACTTACCACTCATGATGAAAACCAACCTTTCCAAAACATATTGCTCAAAACAACAATCCAACAGCAAAGGGAGTTATGCTAATCTCTAGAGGTAGACGAACCGATGGTGTAAACACATACACTGGAACATGCAGCACACAGAAAATGAAAATAGCTTTCTTTTGTTTAAAAAAGAAAAGCCCCTAGAAGCAAAGTATAACTGCCCAGCATGAGATATCACTAGTAAACATCAGATTAATGCCAAAGATGTGTATAACTAGATTTAATTTCTTTCAAGCTGGTTATCGTAGCCTCCTTCATATACCACTAGAACAACTCAAAATGGCAGGGAGAAAATGTTCAAACCAGGATGTATAAGATGTTCTCAATTATATCAGCATGAGTTGTTACCACGGCAACATTAGACCAGAATTATCGGTTCACTTGTAACCAAGGAGTAGCTTTTCTAAAGCTTTAATCAAGCAAGACAAATAAAATATCTTTTTATTTTAGAGCCACATGATTTAAAAATTACCACGTTTTTTAAATTTAAGCACTTATCTACCCCTTTTAGATCTTTCAAAGATATAAAAAAATTGCTGTTTTCTTCAAATACTCACACAATCCCATGTTGAACCTGGCAAGGAACAAACAGCAGAATGATTGCACCTAAACGTCTTTCAATTACACCAGCTCTTACTGCTAGCTGTGGACCTCACTGATATTAAAATGCTGTGTGCTGTTGCTAGTGACTATTGGCGATGAATCTTATTGCCCAGATCGCTGATAGCTTTCATTTTTCATGAGCCAGAAAGCTATACTGCAGTACAAATGTTAACCATTTAAACATTCTGTATTATGGAAGAAACAAAATACAACACTATATATTTCTTCATTTATAAAGCAGAATCATAAAATAATTTATTTATAAACTTCCACTAAATTCAGCATTACAAACTATGTCAGATGCTACTTCAGTGGTTTTCAAAAGAGAATAATATTCAAAAAGTTACCGGAAATTATTGTTGAAATGTAAAATTCCTTACATCAAAAAAGATGAAGATGACAGATTGTATAGTAAGGTGGGCAGACTGGATAACATGGGGAACAGACTATTCTGATTCCCAGAGACCTAAATTTTGTACCGAAATGGTACAAAGGATCTATAGAACCGTTCCTTGTTAGTTTGGAACTTCAGCAAGTGAACTTGCCATTTTGAAAGCTGCCAGGGTAGGACTTGTGGTGATGGGGGACTGAGTAAGTCAGCAAATCTTTTCTCTAAGAAACAACTATGAAGCTGAACAAAATTGTCAAAAACAACGACTTTGTGGTTCTGGAAATCTAGCAATCACAAACAATAAATTGAGAAGCATGTATTCATGAAAAACTGTGAAACGTTGTATAAGAATAGTGGCAGTCTGTGGTGGTCTTGCTTGGTGCTGCTCCTGTTCCCTCAACAGCTCAGTCAGTGCAGTATTTCTATCAGGTAGGGCTGGCCATGACAACCAGCCACTTTGCTGCCAGAGAGGGCTGACGTGATATACAGAGGAGGAAAAAAAAAATATCCCACACGTGATGTTGTCAATAAAGAAGCAAACTGTAGCAAATGAATAGGTAAAGTGTCCAGCTTTGCTAGCCTACAGTTGTGGCCCTTGGTAGGGATGAGCAGCAGACTAGTAGTCTAGCAAGAAATTTAATATAGAAAATGGAAATGAGAGAGTCAAAGAGGACCTAATAAGCTCTTTACATATCCCTGGCTAACCAGGAAGCTATTCCCATAGGGGAGACCCAAGAGGGCCCTGCAGAAGGTTAAAGCTGGATGGGGCGCCTGGGTGGCACAGCGGTTGGGCGCCTGCCTTCGGCTCAGGGCGTGATCTTGGCGTTACGGGATCGGGCCCCACATCAGGCTCCTCTGCTATGAGCCTGCTTCTTCCTCTCCCACTCCCCCTGCTTGTGTTCCCTCTCTTGCTGGCTGTCTCTATCTCTGTCAAATAAATAAAATCTTTAAAAAAAAAAAAAAAGAAGGTTAAAGCTGGTACAGACTTGAAAACTGCCTGAACATTGAATGTGCCCTTCAAGCCACAAATAGCTCCATCAGCACAGACTCGCTCAAAGTATTTGAGCACAACCTCTGATCAATCACTGAATAACAAGTAAGTTACACAGACACAGGGTAATCCCTAGCAGAGAAATCAGCAGCCGGACACCATGGCGGGCAGACCATACAGGCCAAAAAAGTTACTAAAGTTACTAAAAATAAATAAATAAAAACAACTAGGGAAGAAAAAATAATCAGAATCCAGAACTGCTACACAAATATTTTTTAAAAATCATTTTTTTGACAAAAATATATAATCCTTAATGAAGAGAAAAGGCAGGCAATAGAAAATGTCTCTGAACAGGCCAAGATATAGGATTTAGCAGACAAAAGACTTTAAAACAGCTATTAAGAATATATCAAAGAATAAAAGGAAATGTTTAAAGAATTAAAGGAAAATGTAATGGCAATCATATAATAATAAGTTTCAATACAGAAAGAGAAAATATTTACAACATAAAAATTATAGGCTTCGAAAGTACAATAACCAGAATTTACAAACTGACAATATAGGCTCAACAGAAGATCTGAGGGCAAAGACTGAATCAGTGAAGGTGAAGATAGATCAATACAAATACCCAGACTGAAAAATACAGAGAAAAAAAGACAGGAGAAAAATGAACAGAACCTCATAAACCTGTGGGATATCAAGGGTAGCAACATACATGTAATAGGAACCCTAGAAAGAGAGGAGAAAGACAAAGGGCAAAGAAAAAATATTTGAAGAAATACTGGTTGAAAATCCAATTGGATGGAAAACATTACCCCACAGACCCAGAAGGTCAAATAATACCAACTAGAATAAACGCAGAGAGATCCATACCCAGACACATCATATTCAAGTTTTTGAAAGACAAAGAGAAAATCTTAAAAGCAGCAAGAGAAAAATGACATGCACAAGGAAAAAGCAATAGGATTAATTACCAGAAATAGGGAGGTTAGAAGGCAGTGAAATGATATATTCAGAGTGCTAAGAGAAAAAATTAAAAATTTCACAAAAATTTTCTATCCAAAACATTATTCTCCAAAAACAAAGGTGAAAAAGACATTCCTAAATAAATAACAGCTGAGAATGGTTTTGTTTTGTTTTGTTTTGTTTTGTTTTGCAAGAAATATTTAAGGATGTCCTTCAGGCTGAAAGGAAAGGACACTAGACAATACTCAAATTGACAGGAAGAAATGAAGACTACTGGAAATGGTAAAAATATAAGTAAAAGACTTTATAAATAGATACTTTTTTGTCTTCTCAAGTTTTTTAAAGGACTTAAATTGTATGAAATTGCATTGCCGGGTTTACAAAAATATACACGTAATATATGTGAAAATATCACAGAGTTGGAGAAGAAATGGAGATATACTGGATCAAAATAGCTATATTTTACCAGAATTAAGTCAGGATATACTGAAGTAGATTGTGACAAGATAAAATGTACATTATAACCCCTAAATCAAACATTAAGAAAGTACCTTTTAAAAATTTAGTTAAAAAACAAAGAGGAATTAAAATGGCACCTAATAAATATTTGCTTAACACTAAAGACATAAAAGAATAACAACAAAAACTATAAGACATATAGAAAACAAACAGCAAAATGGAAGATGTAAATCCAGCCATATCAATTATTACATTGAATATGAATGGTATATAAAGACAGATGAAAAGGCAGAAATTATCAGACTGGATTAAAAAAAAGCAAGGTCCAACTATATGCTATCTACAAAAGCCAGATTTAAAGATATAAATAGGTTGAAAGGAAAAGGAAAAGAAAAAGACATACCATGCAAAAAGTAACCATAAGACATCTGGAGTACCTAAATCAGTATCAGACAAAATAGACTTAAAGAGAAAAAATAGTACTTCAGACAAAAAAAGGACATTTCATAATGATAAAAGGGCCAATACATCTGAGAGATTTAATGATTAGAAATGTATATGCACTGAACAAAACAGCCCCCAAAATACTAAAACAAAAATGACAGAACTGAAAGAAGAACTAGATAATTCAACAATTATAGTTGAAGATTTCAATATTTCCCTCTAAATAATTCATGGAAAAACTAGACAGATAATCAGCAAAGATACGGAAAACTTGAATAATACCATTGAAATTTGGCATTTTATAAAACACAGCACCTAACATCATCAAAATACATAGTGTTTTTAAGCACACATGGATATTTCCATATTGAGCATATGCTAAATAATATATTAATCTGAAAGGACTAAAAATCATTCAAAATATGTTCTATGATTACAGCAGAATTAAATTAGAAATCAACAACAGAAAATTTGGAAATCCCCAAATATTTGGATTTAAATCACAAAGAAATTTAAAGGACAATTAGAAAATGTTTTGAACTGAATGTACAAACACCGACAAGAAATCAACATTTTATGAAATGTAGACAAAGCAGAGCTTAGAGGGAAATCTGTAGATTTAAACACCTATAGTAGAAAAGAAGAAAGGTCTCAAACAGTAATCTAAGCTTCCACCTTAAGAAACTCAAGAAAGAAGATCAGATTAAACCAAAAACAAACAGCAGATCAGAGCAAAATTCAATGAAATAGAAAATAGAAAAACAACAGAGAAAATGAATAAAACCAAAGTCTTACTGATAAACCTCTAGCTATACTAATGAAACATTAAAACTCATAAAACATAATAAAACAAGACAAAATAGAGAAGATACTAATTACCCAAATGAAAAATGAAAAAACATCATCATCACTGACACTGGAGAATTTTAAAAAATTACAAGGGAATACTATAAACAACTTTATCTTGATTATATAACTTAGATGAACTGCACAAATAGAAAGACACAAGTTACTGAAACTACCTCAAGAAATAGAAAATTTGAAAAGACCTGTGAACAAATTAAATGTTGAATTAGTAATTAAAATTTTTCCCACAAAGAAAAGTTCACATCCATACAATTTCACTGGGGGATTCCATGAAACATCCAAAGATATAATACCAATCCTACATAAACTTTTTCAGAATATAGAGGAGGATGTGACACTTCCAATTTATTCTATAATGTCTGATACCAAAGCTAGACAAAGATCAAAAGAAAATTACAGACCAATATCCATACAATGCAAATATCTTTATCAAAGTATTAACAAACCTAATCCAACAGTATATAAAAAGGATTATATACCATGACCATGTGGGATTTATCCCAGGAATGCAAGGTTGGTTCAACACTGAAAATCAATTAATGAAATATGCTGTATTAATAAAATAAAGATAAAACTACATAATCATCTGAATGTCTGAGTAAGAAGCATTCCATGAAATTCAATACCTTGATAAAGTAGGACCAGAACTTCATCAAGCTGATAAGGGGCATGTGTGTGCGTGTGTGTGGGGGGCGGGGGGAGGGGTACTACATAGCTTACATCAGAGATAATGATGAAAGATGGAATGTTTTCTCCCTAAGACTGGGAATAAGACAAGGATGTCAGCACTCATCACTTCTATGCAATTTTGTGTTAGAAGTTCTAGCCAGTGCAATGAGTTAAGAAAAAAGGCACGTAGATTTGATAAGAAAGAAAGCTGTCTTTATTTGCAGATGACTTGATTCTATATGTAGAAAATTCTAAGGAATCTACAAAGAAACTATTAGAACTAATAAATGAGTTTATTAACATCATAGGATGTAAGATTAATACACAAAAATCAGTAACATTTTAATATACTAGGAAAAACAAAAATCAATAACCTTTTAATATACTAGGAACAAACAATCCAAACATAAAAGAAACCACTCCATTCACAACAGTATTAACAGAAATAAAATTTTTAAAAATCAATTTTAACAAGACTTCTTCACTAAAAAATAGGAAACATTGCATAGAAATTAAAGAACATCTGGGGCGCCTGGGTGGCACAGCGGTTAAGCGCCTGCCTTCGGCTCAGGGCATGATCCCAGCGTTCTGGGATCGAGCCCCACATCAGGATCCTCCGCTATGAGCCTGCTTCTTCCTCTCCCACTCCCCCTGCTTGTGTTCCCTCTCTCGCTGGCTGTCTCTATCTCTGTCGAATAAATAAATAAAATCTTTAAAAAAAAAAAAAGAAATTAAAGAACATCTATAAAATGGAGAAATATTTCATCCTTATGCATTACTCAATATTGTTAAAATAGCAATTCTTTACAAATTAATCTATAGATTCAGTACAATCTCTATTAAAATCCCAGCAGACTTTTTTTTTTTATTAAGAAATGGATAGCTGATGCCAAAAATAGGATTTAAAAAGTGCAGTAAAAATTGGATAGTCATATGAAGGGGGGAAAAAGGACTTCACTCTGTACCTCACATCATATACAAAAACAATTTAAAAAATGGATTTCTAGATGAAAGCAGAGAATAAAAATCTTCATTGCCTTGGGTTAGACAATGATTTGATTTGGCGCCAAAAGTAAAATCTATAAAAAAAAAATGATAAATTGTACTTCACTAAAATCACAAATTTTGTTCCTTAAAGACATCATTTAAGAAATCAAGACACACCATAGACTGAGAGGAAATATTTGCAAATTATGTATTTGCAAAAGAACTTGTGTTCAGAACATATAAAGAACTTTTAAGACTTGATAATAAGAAGGCTAAGATCCTCAGTTTTGGAGGTGGGCAAAAGGTTTGAAAATATGCTTCTCCAAAGAAGATACACAAATGGCTTATTAGAGCATATGAAAATATGCTCAATATCATCAATCATTAGGGAAATACAAACTGAAACCATAATGAAATACCAATTCACATATAACAGAATGGCTATAATAAGACTCATGATATCAAGTATTAACAAAAATGTGAAGAAACTGTAACCCTCATATATTGCTGGTGGCAATGTAAAATGGTAAAGCCACTTAAAACAATTTGGAAGTTTCTTAAAAGAATAAACATAAACTTAGCATATGCCCAGCAATTCTACTAGATATCTACTTAAGAGAACTGAAAGCATTTGTCCACTCAGTCTTGTATACCAAATGTTTATAGCGACATTATCCAAATAACCAAAACCTGGAAACAATCTCAATGTTCATCAATTGCTGAATGGATAAACAAAATGTATTATATCCATACAGCATGCTATAATTCAGCAATAAAGTTATTGATATGTTCTATAACATGGATAAACCTCAAAAACATTATTTTAAGTGCAAGAAGCCAGAAACAATAGATTCCATTACATATTATATAATCCCATTTATAGAAAAGGAAAATCTGTAGTGACAAAAATCTATAGGGGCAGAAAATCTGTAGAGACAGAAAATGTCCAGAAAAGGAAATCTGTAGGTCCAGAAAAGAGATCAGGGTTTGTCTGTGGTTGAGGTGAAAGTGGAGACTGATTGCCAAAGGGTACAAAAGAACTTTCTGAGGTGATGGAAATATTCTAAAAATGAATTGTGGAGATGGCTGCACAATTCTATAAATTTATTAATAAACACTGAACTGTACACTTATAATGACTGAGTTTTATG
Source organism: Ursus americanus (assembly GCF_024610735.1). Classification (NCBI taxonomy): domain Eukaryota; kingdom Metazoa; phylum Chordata; class Mammalia; order Carnivora; family Ursidae; genus Ursus; species Ursus americanus. The sequence goes on along the minus strand of NC_142138.1, from coordinate 36,866,540 downwards.
TTATATAAATTACACTTTATTTTTAAAAAGTCGTCAGGGCTCCTGGGTAGCTCAGTCAGTTAAGTGCTCAACTCTTCATTTCCTTTTAGGTCAGGGTTGTGATACGGAGCCCTGTGTCCTAGCAGGTTCCGTGCTCAGTGGGGAGTCTGCTTAAGATTCTTTCCCTCTTTCTCTCTCCCTCTGCCCCTCCCTGTGCTTTGCAAGGGCGCATGTTGTGTACTCTCTCTTTCTCCCCCACTCTCTCTCTACAATAAATAAATAAATCTTAAAAAAAAAAAGTTGTCAAGTGCTCGTAAGCAGATCTTTGCTCTGGGAAGAACCACTTCAGTGGACAACTTATTATGTAAATATAAGGCTGGTAGGCATCCATTAGCTTGGGGGAATGATCTAACAAAAACCCTTTGGAGCTAGTAAAGGCTGTTCTTTTCCAACACCTAATGGTAAACAAAACTAATTAAAGGGAAGGAGGTAAGTAGATCTGCATTAAAAATAATATGCAGATGCTGAAAGGGAGGGATTAAAACTAGACCCCATTCTTTCTAAGGTTCAGAATTACCAGAATTTCTTTCATGAATTTTAGTGATAGTATCTGTGGCCCATGAGTAGGAAAGTACACTGAACAAGCTTTATCAAAGAGGAAAGGAGAATCTGAGTTGGTGATTTAGGGTCCACATTAGAGGCACTATAGGCCAAACAACAGAAGTAAAGGCCAGGTAAATCACACAGTATAAATCCTGATTAAAGAAGATATTCACTCACTGCCCATTTGTTCTTAAGTGGGAATAAGAGGCCATTGAAATCAACTTTTTTAATGGTTCAAAAATATTAAAGTCCAATATTAATATGAAATCTTTCGTTTAAAAATCATTATTTTATATTTTATATATTTATATAAAGTAAAATTTATATATTTATATAAAATAATTTATATTTTTATATAAAATAATGGTATCAAATTCAATTATTTAAAAAATACCATGAGAACCAAACAAAACTTATCTGTGAGCTACATTTGAGTTACAGACAACCAGTTTTGCTATCCCTGGACAAGATGTTCAAGAGAGGAAGGCTGATTTTGGTACAACGTGGGGGAAGGGCTAAAGATAACCTTGTCACACATTCAACCTGGCATGGAAGTCAGGATCATGAAGCATGTAAGTTTAAATTAAGGAAACTAAATCCTGTGATATATCCCTTGGATAAGCATAACACTGGGAAGGGTGGTCACCCTTCTATTAAGAACCACTAAGGTCTTTACAGGGATCAGTCTCATCACATCAAGAGCAAGGGTACATCAAATTTTTTGGGACCAGTTTTAAACCATGAAACCATGTAGCAGAGGCAAAATCAAATGAGGCTAAAAAAGAGACCACTAGCTTATATATTAATCAAAATACCCATCTCTTTCTTCATCTATGCTTTGAAAGGAAGATTAGCCTCTCTGTAATGAGTAAACTGTCAAAAGTTTAGCAATATTTGAAGGGGGCTGGAAGGAGACACCAAAAAAAGTGCTGCTTAGCAGTCCTGCTAATATGAACAGATGAGTGCAAATGATTAATCTGAATATTTAAAAGATGAAACCTTATTTGTATCCTAAGTGGGCCATACTAGTTATACAACTAGTTAAAAGCTGAGTTAAGGGGCGCCTAGGTGGCTCAGTCGTTAAGCGCCTGCCTTCAGCTCAGGGCGTGATCCTGGCGTTCTGCTATCGAGCCCCACATCAGGCTCCTCCGCTGGGAGCCTGCTTCTTCCTCTCCCACTCCCCCTCCTTGTGTTCCCCCTCTCACTGGCTGTCTCTCTCTCTGTCAAATAAATAAAATCTTTAAAAAAAAAAAAAGCTGAGTTAAAAGCAGCCATTATTTTAGGAGTTTGCAAGCAATATTCAACCCTTCAGAGAATATATCACTCCAGTTTCAATTTATTAGCTCTTTTTGGATGGCATCTTATTTTCGAAGTTCACTTTCTGTTTTTCTTACACACACATATATATAGAAAGATTTCACAGAACAGGTACTAAAAGCATGGGCTTTGGAGCCAGACTGCCCAGGTTCAAATTTCTTCCTTTAGATAAGTTATCTAGAAGAAATTACTGTCCCTCAATGTGCTTTAGTCTCTTCATCTGTAAGATGTGGATGATAATAATAATTACCCTACTGGGTTTTTTAAAGGATTACATAAATGAATATATGCAATGTCCTTAGCACAATGTCTGACAGATAATAAATAAATGTTTCATGTGATAATGTATATGACAATATTCCACCCAGGGAATGTGGGAATGAAAGGATAAGAGTCACTGCTATATTGCACAATCAGAATTATGTGATATACTTTATAATATGACTGAATCTCCAACCCAACTAGATTATAGTCTGTTGATTACTAAGGAACATCTAATGATAATGCTCTTTTCAACAACTAAAACACGTCTCTCAGACCATTTGCTCCTAATAATTGATCAATTTTGAAAAGTGGAAAATTCTGATAAACACAAATAATAAAGGAGAAAATAAAGCATGCTTGATGTGTCAGAAAATTATACGAGGGAATTTAAACGTCTTCTCTGAATATTGAAACAAATTTAACTCCAAAAGGATATATTACTTCTATATCTGGGGTGCAATTAATTTAATACAAAAGCCTTAAAACAGTCATAACAATTCTCTAAATTTGTCCTATAAAATATAAAAATAATATATACAAAGATTTTGCTATAAGGATGTTTACCACAGCATTTTTTTATATAATACCAAAAATTAAAAACAATCTAGATGGCAAGTGATCAGTTAAATAAACTGTGGTACAACCTTACAATTGAAAACAAAACAGCCATCTTAAAAGATATTGTGGAACAACTCTTTATGAAGAGCAAAAATGTAATAAAACACTGTACTAAAAGATCCAAATTTAGGGGCTGGTGGAAATTTGTTTATCTATGCAAAAAATAGTCTATATATACAAAAGATATCTATATCTACAACTGTAAGACTATATATACAAAAGATGTTAGCAATGGTTATCTTTTAGTGGAAATGTGTGATTTTTTACATTTTTCTTTGTTTTTTCTAAGGTTTGCAAATTTTCTCCAATGAAGATATATTATTTGCTAATCAGATTAAAACGTTATGAGGGAAAAAGTGCTTCTCTAACTTTAATGTGCATACAAATCAGCTGGGTAATTCTGTTAGAATAAAGATTCTGACACAGGTTTGATAGGGCTTGAGAGTTTTTTTTTTTTTAAGATTTTATTTATTTATTTGTCAGAGAGAGCACAAGCAGGCGGAGTGGCAGGCAGAGTAGGCAGAGGGAGAAGCAGACTCCCCAGTGAGTAGGGAGCCCAATGTGGGACTAGATCCAGGACCCTCGGATCATGACCTGAGCCAAACGCAGACAGATGCTTACCTGACTGAGCCACCCAGGCATCCTGAGAGTCGTCCTTTATAACAGGCACCCAGGTGATGCTAATGCTGTTGGATTGGGAATACCCTTTGAGTAGCAAGACACTACCTAGAATATATACTTAATTTTTCTTCTTCTCTACCCATGGAGTATGGGTATTCTTGCAAAACACAAGCAAATAGAAGCTACTCTTTATATTATTACACTTGATATACTACTTGGCATTGCTAAGTAGCCCATGGAAACATGTTCTAATTTTAAATTATTTAATATTCCAATTATTTTAGTATAAAGTCTCCTGATTATTCAGATTCTTATAAGCAATCATGATAAAAATACACCAATAACACTGAAGAGTTTAGTGCCTCCAGAATGTTCAGGTCATGTTCAGGTGAGCATTTTACTGCTTTTGGTTAATGACCATAAGCCTTTGAAATAAACTGTAAAGATCATAATTGAACAAATTGGAGAAAGATTGTTAGTGTAAGACCATAGTGATATTTAATGGCAATCTAATAAACAACTCAGTGTTTGTTGAGAACTATGCTGGCAATACCAAAAATAAATTGACAAATTTATGCCCTCTTGGAGTTCAAAGTCAAATAGGGGAGATAGGTAACTTAAGGACTAATGTAATACAACTTTAAATCTATAAAATAAACCATAATGGAAGTGAGCATAAGACGATAAGAGAACATAGGAAGAGATTATGAATTCTAATGGAATGAAAAACAGGAAAAGAATGCTTTGGTGATTTTGTTAGAGATAATACTTGAGCAGAGTCTGAAAGTATGAGCAGATCTCACCACCGGTAGTAGAAAGGAAAAGAAATTCCAGGTAGAAGAAACATCTTAAATTAGCACTGTTACTGTAAAGGGAATCCAGTGTCTGACTATTCATTTGCCATGGTCCTGTAGTGACCAAAAATCTTAGTTGTATTACCTGCCCAGCTCAAACAGAAAATCTTTAGTATCCAAATACATTTCCTTGCAGAATAAGCAAGTTAACTTTTCCTTTGTTATGCTAGTTAAAATTAAAATTCTTTAGGCCCTTTTAACAAAGACTGCATATATATTATTTTCCACTTTAAAAAACTAGATTAGCTCCCCACTGTCTATTAGAATGTAGTTCAAAATTCTGAATATATAATAGACTTCAAAGATCAGATCTACAGACTACCTTTCTGGACAATATCTTACTATGTTTCTTAAGTAAATCCTAAATTTTCATATTTTCACATATTTGTGTATGTTATTTATTTTCTTATAATAAAATAACATTTTCCTCCTTTTCTGAGTCTCAAAATTCAATTCATTCTTTATATTCTTGAAGGTCCCATCTCCCCTTAATGTTAACCTCTTCCTACACTAAGCTCCCACAGTAAACTTGTATTTTTAAGTAACCATCTCACTATACCTTAAATATTATGTTGTTTGTATGTTTGCTCTTCCTTCTCTTGTTTTTGAGGGTAAGAAATAGATCTTATTTTTCCCAGAGCCCATTTGTAGATTATGATACAGTAAATTCTCAAAAACATTTGGCAAATGACTAAAAATGGATTACTACCAAGAAGCTTATGGAATAGTTGCTGATGGAAAAAGCAGATAAAAAGATAATGCGGATGGTCTTCTAGCTTAGAAGTTACAATAAAAAAAAAGTTACAATGACACAGATTCAGTGGCCTAAGAAATAAACGTGAAAGGGGTACCTCGGTGGCTCAGTTGGTTAAGTGACTGATTCTTGATTTCAATTCATGACATGATCTCAGGGTCCTGAGATCCAGACCCACATTGGGCTCCACACTCAGGGAGTCTGCTTGAGATTTCTCTCCCTCTCCCTCAGCCCCTCCCTACCCCTTTCTAAAATAAATAAATAAATAAATAAATAAATAAATAAATAAATAAATAAATAAATTTAAAAATCAATCAATCAATCAATCAATCTTAAAGGAAAAAAAAGAAATAAACATGAAAGTGAATTGTCTTAAAGACTGTATGAGCTTTGGAAAGGTAAAACTGACTAGATAAAGTGGTCTGATAAACCACTTTATCTAATTCTACCTGAAGAAATACATATACAAAATTCCTTATTTTTTAATATGGTATTTAAATCTAAGATTCACTCAGATGGATTTGTACCTACCAGAAAAATAGCCTGTCAATTCATGGGAAAGGAGAATAAGAGAAGTGTTTGATGGTTATGCACCTATTCAGTCCTTAAAATGTTGTTATTAGACATTCATTAAGTGTATGAAGTCCAAGATTTAAAATGTGAAAACTTCAATCAAGTTCAGCATTGTATAATTCGATACACCATTTATGATCAAAGGAAGATTTAAAAGCTAACCATAATACATTTGCTACAAACAGAATTCAATGGAAGTCAATACTCCTGTTCATTCTGAGTCAGAACAAAAAAGCAGAATTCCTCCATGTTTTTCTTTTGAACTTCATGTACATATATATGGATGGAATCAGCTGTTAAATATTTATGTTATCGAACAGGAATTCCTGTTACTTAATTTAATAATAAAAGATGAAACACAGTTAAGGCACCTGGAAACTACTATGTGGCTTTTATTCTGTATTTCTTCCTATATTTACTGTCACCAGAGAAGAAACTTGGATTAAAACTTGTTACATCTCATAAATACCTAAATTGGTAATTAATCTTTACTCAATAGTTAACAAATCTAATTTTTAAAAAATTACATGTATTTTCTGTGCTTAGTTGATTTCTTAAAATAGCACTTTTGGAACAAGCATATTCAGAGTGTTTATTATCAGGAGATAGTACATTCCTTTTTCTTGTCAAACAAGTCATACAAGTAGAATGCTTTAAGTAGCTTTGAAGAATGTGGTTTTCATAAAAACTTCATACAGTCAAAATTCCTTCTATAACTCACTCTGTAAATGATAATCTGTGTTTTCATCACAAAAATAAACCCTAGAATTTTGAAATGATAGGATTCCTCTGTTTCTGTTGTATCAGTGTTTACTCCTCTATAGCAACACATTCCATAGTAGAAAACTAGAGCTTGTGTTTACTACACTCATCATTATGTATATAAAATTACTGTCTCTTTCGATATTTTTGGGATGTGAAAGAGAGAAGAGAGTAGAAGAATACTTGATTAGTGAACATTCAGTTACTCTAAGTATGTCTTGTCATGCCTATTATTTGCAGGGCTACAAGTCCTGTACCTAATTTTACTTGTGTTACAAAAGTATTATTTATTTTATTTTGGGACATCACAATAAAGAAAAATGTTAACAGCATTTTATCAGTCTGTTTTTTCTAAAAGAAATCATGCTCATGATTTTATCTTTGATTGCTAGTTTTTAAAATGTTTCAGAAAACATCACAGGCCCCATACATTTTTTAAAATGGTGACAGTATAGTTCAAACATAACTTTTAATTATTACAAGCCTGTGATATTCATTCATTTGAGATACACTTACTAAACAAACACCCACTATTTGGAGGAGTAGGTACTAGTGAAACAGAAACTAATTCAGTACTGTCCTCATTCTTCATTGAATGCTTAATCAAAAGGTCTTCAAAATGCATGAAAAAGATTTCCAAAGGGATCTAGGAGAATGCAATTTAACAGAACAGGACAAGTGGAATGAATAACAAACTTCTGTTGTATGGTTAATTTTAATAATGTAGTATTATTTCCAATATTTAACAGTTCATTAACTTGAAGATATTTGAGATTCCTCATCCATCAACCTGCTTTACAGCAGGGATTAATTATAAACAATCAAAACTTTTAAGTAAGAAAAATTTTAACAATATATATACTTTCTCCTTAAAACAGCTTGAAGAAGGTAAAAAAATTCTGATGCAGTAAATAAATACTTCAAATAAGTTTCTATAGAACCATGAAGGTACTGTAAAAACCAAGGAGTAAATTTTGTAAACCACTCTTGGTTTGTTTTGTTTTTTTAAACCGAGTTTTAAACTGCTATGGAATATATAAACAGAAAAAGGCAAAACCTAGTGCTATTTGATTATCAAACACGTCAAAAAGGGCAAAGGTACCAAGGGTAACTCTATTGTTCCTTTAATCACAATAACAAAAATACCTTGGGGAGGGTCCAAGGTGAGTAGTGGAATGGAGGCACTGGTGTTGTTTATACTGAAATTTATCTTTTAAACTGCATGTCACCAAAAATGGTTACATATCACCATTTTAGCAAAGCAGCAAGTCCAAACATTTTAACATGCCTGGAAAGAATGTGATGTATGCATAAACAACTTTTTCCTCCTTTAATTGCAAATAACATAAAATATAATTATAAAAGCTTTTGATATTTATAATGTTATAAATATAAGATTTTACATAGAATAATTATACTATGCCTTCATACTAGAAATCCTGCTTATAAAAAAACTGAGGTTTCACAAAGGCATTTAAAAATAAAAAATGGTAAACATAATAGAACTTTAATTATAAATTTAAGAGTCTTCCGCCCTAACTTTAAGGCTTATAAATCCAAAAATTAAAAAAAAAATTAACTTGTTTCTAAAATTTAGGCTTTTCACTTTTATATAAGAACAAAAAATAAAAACAAAAAAACAGTAACATACACTAGAAATGATATAAGAATTCTGTAGAAAATTTCCTACCAAATGTGACTTACTGGTTACATATAAAACAAAACAATGATCTACACAATTCAGTTCAACTTATAATCAAGTTTTTGTGGAATTTTGCAACTTCATCCTGCAAAATGTCCTTGTGAAAAACATAAAAAGACAAACAAAACATTGTTCTTTATGTTTGATTCTAAGACTCCAATTAGTATTTTAGCTTCTAGTTAAAATGTACCATTAAAAAAAAAAAAAAAACTTACTTGATCTGTCCCATAAAGCAGTATGTTCAGAGAAATGAAGGCTGTCATTTTCCAGAGCAGTTTTCTGATCATGTGCAGTACTTTTAGAATGTCTATGAAATAATCGGCTAGCAAAACCTTCCAATTTCTGAAGAGCAGTTGTACCCGTATACTGGTTACAGGGTAGTTCTTTATAAGCTGCCATTCATGTGCATTTACACTTTACTTAAAGTAACTGAAAGTTTTTCCAGAAGGAGCTCAACAAGTTCTTACACAGAAGCTAAGAGCTATGCATGTGTCAAACTTCCTGTTTGCAGGGTATTCAAACCACTACTGCTGTTCTGTTTCCTGTTAATATAAAACAGTACATTACTGAGCCTTTCTTAGCAAACCCTTCATCTCAACTAGAGATGGGGATTTTAAAGACTTGCAGGATCAGTCTAAAAGGTTTTGCTTAAGAGTGTTTAATATTAATATATAGCCTAATCAGAATATTAAAGATAAGGCTTTATATATAGACTGAAAAAAACTTTTTTAAAAAGAAAACTAATTAAACATGTATTACAATCCTATGCAAACAATTCAAGGCCAAACCACTCTCCAAATATAATATGTTAAAAAGGCTGCGTTTTTTTCCAGGAAATCAGCTAATGTACAGATTTTACAAATCCTTATAAGTAGTTAACTTTTCATTGAAAACTCATATAAAATGGATATTAAAAGCTCTTGCAAAACAACTTTATAAAGTGTTTTAACTAAGAAAAATCTGAACTAGAACTTAAAAAAAAGAACCGAATGTTGCTAACTCATTGACTTAAGTCTAATATATACAGGAACTACAAAAACGTAGTATGTGAGTACTGTTTATCAAACTTACAATCTGCTGACAAGTGCCTATCAGCAGTACATTTTAAAACATTCTAAAATATGAAAAAAAGGAACAAAATATAAGATTTAAAGTTATATAAAATCAGCCACAGCAAAACATTTCAAATGAGAAAAAAATTCCTTCTAGTTTACTGAAACATGTTAATTTTTAAAACTTAACACTGAGTATTACTGCTTCCCTGATCCCTAACTTCAGGTCTGACTTAGAAATTCCTTTGATTAAAAGTAAGTAAAATTTGCCATTTTTCATTTGCAGGAAAAAAAAGTAACCTGTGACATTTAATGATGACTTTGAGTACTTGCCTTTTGACACTAATTAAAGGATGAGAAATCTATGTGCTTTTCTCCTTGGGAGAGAGGATCTACCTAAAAAATATCTTAGTCCAGATTTCCTGCCAACTGATTGACAAATAGAATAGGAACAATAATAATAAATAGAATAAATTGGAACAATAATATAACCAATTTAGGACAACACACACACACAAAATTGACTTATGAATTTTGCCAAGTAATAGCTCCTTTGTGTACATTTTGTTTTGTGTAATAAAAAAAAAATCAATATAACCAAAGAGGGAACAGTATCTATAATACTAAGATTTTAAAATTTGTAGCTTTCTGTGTGTGTATAAGAATAATTTCTTATTAACATCTGACAGTGCTTTACACAAAACAGACACTGAACAAGTGTCTGCAATCTTTAATAAACCTCTACAGAGCATGGAAGGACTATATAAGGACAGAAGTGGATGAAATTCCTTAATTCTCTGTCTTGCTGTCTTGGGAGAAATTCTATCATCCTTGAGGCTCACTCCAACTATCACATCTTCACTGAGTTTTCCCACATATTTCCTGGAAAATAAATTGCTCTCTCCTTTCTCCACTGATTTAAACTTTTGTGTTAAAACTTGCTGTTTATAAATTTATGTCTCAAAATACATTACTTGAATTCATAAATGTAATTCATGTATTACATACTCAAAAAATATGTTGAAGAAAGCATTCATTTTTAACAAATTACAGTTTTAAATAAAATCATCAAATACTTGAAAATGTTTTAATTTTATTTATGCAATGTCATTGAACTCTTTTCTCTATATTCAGTTACTAAATTTTGTTCATTCTTTGGGTTTCATTTTTATAACGTGCAAATGTGGAGTTCTAAAATAACTTGTTTTCCCTGCTTCCAGTCATTTCTTTCAATCACTCATCTCTGACACATTAACCTTCCCAAAATATTACACTCATGGTATTCCCTTGCCAAATGCATGAACTAATCCTAACATTTCAGCCCCACCATATTCATTTTTAACATGTTTAGCCAGGCATATTCAATGTTGCTCACGCTTAGTACAGATATTCCAGATTCCTAACTAGAACACTAAGATTAATTTATTTAAAACAATGCATAAGACTTAGCAGCAAAGTAAGTAGAAGAAGGAGGAGGAGGAGGAAGTAAGCCTCACTAGGTGAGTGAAAACCCTACATTTGAAACCTGGGCTTTTTTTTTTTTTTTTTCTCCAATAAAACTGTTTCCATTTGTTACAAAGTCCTTATAGAAAGTAGAATCTTTAGTCTGCAGAGCAATGTTTCTATATATGGTAATGTGACCAGGAAGTTGTTGCTATGGAAGTACTTAGGCAATTTGATTTTTATTAAAAAGAAGAACTCTACTGGCATCTACTGCTAGAAGGAAACAACTACAGCTTTTACTAAAACTGAATTCCTTCCTTCATAATTGAAATTAACCTTAAGAAGTATATTGCTTGTTATTCATCCTGAGGGTATTTACAGAACTTTAATTTGTACTAAGATGTCTAGCCCTGTACTCCAAATTTGGTGTAATAGCATATTTTATACTCTATTAATAATTTAATTAAATAATGTATGATAATAAAACCAGAGTAATCAACTTTGAAATTATGAAGTCCTTATTATTCATTCTGCATTAATTTTTGAGATTATAACAATTTGTAGACTTGAATCTCCTGTGATTACCATAAGATACCACAAAACACTTTTTTTTCCTTATATTTAGTAATAGTAGTGAAAGCTTACATTTACCAATTACTTTACAACATTCAAATGGGAGTTTCCATTGGCTCATCAGGTCTTTACAAATGAAGTAGGCAGGACAGGTGTTATTATCTCTACTTTAAGATGAGAAAATAAACTTAAAAACATTAAGTGACTTGCCCAAAGTCTTCTGGCTCCTAGATCAAAGCTCCTTTGTACTGCACAACAGTGATTAACAAGGGAAGTAAAGATTTTTTCAATGCAGTATTTTTCGAGTAAGGATGGGGAAGTGGGGGTTGCCTAGGTGGCTCCGTCAGTTCGGTTAAGCATCTGTCTTTGGCTCAGGTCATGATCTCAGGGTCCTGGGATTGAGCCCCACATCGGGTTCCCTGCTCCGAGGGGAGCCTGCTTCTCCCTCTCCCTCTGCCAGCCGCTCCCCCTGCTTGTGCTCTCTCTGTCTCAAATGAATAAATGAAATCTAAAAAAAAAAAAAAAAAAAAAAGGATGGGGAAGTGGGAATAAAAGAACAGTAGGAGGGGGAATAAAAGAACAATAAGTTCTTGGATATACTGTTCAGAGTCTAAGAATCTGAATGTTTCCATTCAGATGGTCGGTCACCTTATGGCCATGTGACTTCATTGTCTACCTTTAGGTCCACAATCATGCCAAGGCCAAGAATAACTATGTACTTTAGAGTTTCAAGGTTAAAGAAAAGAAAAACATGGAAGCATATTTGATACATAAATGATGTATTTGTTCCAAGTAGAGGGCAAATAATATGACCATGACCCCTACTATTCAAATAAAGGTTTTAGGGTAATGGTTTTACTTTTTACAAAATGTTTTAAATGGATTCATATCTTTTATAAATGGATTCAACCTTTTAAGACTTGCTTCTTTCATTTAGTACAGCATTTACAATTGAGGCTCATCCATGTTGTATCAATAGTTTACTCATTTTTTACTGCTGAATAGTATTCCATTGCATGGATTTACCATAATTTATATAACCATTCACAATTGAATTGCCTTTGCACCTTTGTCAAAAATCAGTTAACAATATTTGTCTGGGTCTATTCTAGACTCTATCCTGTCCCACTGATTTGTATGTACCAGTTCTTTCATCAATACTGTACTGTGTTGGTTACTATAGTTTTCTATTAAGTCTTAAATCTGATAGTGTAAATGTTCCAATATTTTTTTCTTTCTTAATTGTTTTGAGTATAAGAGTTCTTTAACCTTTCCATATATATTTTAAGATTGTCTATGTCTACAAAAATAACCTTGCTGGGACTTTATTGTGTTTATTGAGAGAAAGGACATTTCAATATATTGAGTCTTTCAATCCATGATCATAGTGTATCTCTTCATTTACTTGGGTCTTTGATTTTTTTTCATCAGTGTTTTATAGTCTTGAGCATAAAGATCCTGCAAGGATTTTGTTAAGAGTTATACCTACATATTATTTTTTTTTAATTGGAGTTATTGTAAATGGTACTTTAAAAAATGTTTACAATTGTTTATTGCTAGTATACAGAAATATGACTTATTTTTATATTTTAACCTTGTATATTGCAACCTTGCTAAGCACACTTATTCGTTTTAGGAGTCTTTTTTTTTTTTGTAGATTTATTAGGATTTTCTATGTAGGCAACCATGTTATCTTTGAACAGATATAGTTTGTTTTATTTCTAGGACTTTTAGTAATAATGTTGAACAAGAGTATCAAGATAGACATCCTTGCCCTATTCCCAATCTTAGAAAGAAAGCATGTAGTTTTTCATCATTTATTATGATGTCAGCTGTGGACATTTTTTGTCATTGCCCCTTATGGAGATAAGGAATTTCCTTTGTACTCCTAGGTAACTGGGTATTTTTTTTTTATCTTAGAGGGATGTTGAATTTTACCTAATGCTTTTTCACCATCTATTGGTATGATCATATGGTTTTACTTCTTTAGTCTGCTAATATAATAGATTACAGTTATTGATTAATTTTCAAATACTGAACCAGTCTTGAATCCCCAGGATAACCACCTCTTGGTCTTGGTGTACTATTCTTTTTATATATTGCTGGATTCACTTTACTAATACTTTTTGAGAACTTTGTGTATGTTTACAAGAAATATTCTTTTCTTCTTTTTTTTTTTAAGATTTTATTTATTTATTTGACAGAGAGGCAGCAAGAGAGGGAACACAAGCAGGGGGAGTGGGAGAGGGAACACAAGCAGGGGGAGTGGGAGAGCTGAGCAGGGAGCCCAACGCAGGGCTCGATCCCAGAATGCAGGGATCACACCCTGAGCCGAAGGCAGATGCTTAACAACTGAGCCACCCAGGCACCCCAGAAATAATATTTTCAAATTTTCTTTTCATTATGATTTTTGAATGATTTTGACAACAGGTTAAGGATGATCTCATAAAGTATGTTGAGAGGTGTTCTGTTTTCTATTTTCTGGAAGAGACTGCAGAAAAGTGGTATATATTTGGTAGAATTTGTCAGGAAAACTATCTGGACCAGGAGTTCTTTTTTGAAAGGTTACAAATACCAACTAAATTTCTTCAACAATACGGTACTATTCAGTTGTCTATTTCATCTCCAGTGAATACTGGTAGTTTGTTTTTCACAAAATGGTCTATTTCAACTAAGTTGTCAAATCAGTGTGAATAGAGTTATTTCTAATCTCACCTTATTACCCTTTTAATTTCTGTGGCATCTGTAGTTACATCCCCTCCTTTGTTTCTGATAGTGGTAATTTGCCTACTTTCCTTTTTTTGGTAAATTTGGCTAAAGGACTCTATGTATTTTTTCAAACAACCACCTCTTGTTTTCATTGATTTTCTCTATCTTTCTGTTTTCAATTTTACTGATTCCTGCTATTTTTTCTTTCCTTCTACTTTTTGGGGGTTTATTTTGCTCTTTTTCTAATTTCATAAGGTAAAAACTTAGATAATTATATTAAGACTTTTCTTCTTCTCTAATATATGAACTCAACTCTATAAATTTCCCTCTGAACAATGATTTAAGTGTAACTCACAAATTTTAACATATTGAATTTTCATTCTCATTCAATTAAAAATATTTTCTAATTTCTCTTAAGACTTTATCTTTGATGAAGATTATTTAGAAGTGTGTCATTTAAATTTCCAAGTATCTGAGAATTTTCCCTGATATCTTTCTGTTACTGATTTCTTTTTTTTTTTAAGATTTTATTTATTTCTTTATTTTAGAGAGAGCTAGTGCACAAGTGGGGGCAGGGGCACAGGGGAGGGAGAGGGAGAGAATCCCAAGCAGACTCTTTGCTGAGAGCAGAGCCAGATGGAGGCTGTATCTCATGACCCAGAGATCATGACCTGAGCTGAAACCAAGAGTCAGAGGCTTAACTGACTGAGCCACCCAGGTACCCCTCCGTTATTGATTTCTAATTAATTCCATTATGGTCAGAGAACTTGATTTTTAATTCTTTTAAACTTTTTAAGTGTTGTCTTATAACTGAGAATATGGTCTTTGGTGGTGAATGTTCCATGGACATTTGAAGAGTGTCTTCTATAGTTTTTAAGTATATCATAAATATCAGTTAAGTCAATTTGATTTTGTTGTTCTAATCTTCTATATTCTTTCAAATTTTTGGTTTAATTGTTCTATAGAGTACTGAGAGATTACAGAAGCCTTCAACTTTGTAGATTTTTCTGTTTCTCTCTTTTCAGTTATATTTATTTAGCTTCATGTGTTTTGAAGCTCTGTTTTTACATACCTATATATTTAGGATTGTTTTGTCTCCTTACCAAATGAACACTTTCAGCACATATGTCCCCTTTTAATCCTGGCTGATTTTCTTGAAGTAGAATTTGTATAATATTAATACAGCCAACACAAATTTTGCTGAATAGTGTTTGTATGGTATATCTTTCCCCCTATTCTTTTGCTTTTAAACACTATATCAGTATATTTAAAGTTGGCTTCTTGTTACAACACGTAGCTGAGACTTGCTTAAATCATTTACATTTGCTGTAATTACTGATATAATTGGCTTTAGGTCTATTGTTTTGTTATTTCTTTTCTGTTTGTTCCCTATTTGTTAAAAAAGCTTTCATGAATATAACTGACATACAAAACTGCAAATATTTAAAGTGTGGAATTTGATGCTTTTACATATAAATACAACTATGAAACCATAACCAGAATCAAGATAATGAATTTTTCTCATGCCTCTTCATAATCTTTCCGTCTTTCCATTCTAAATCCCCGGCAACTTGATACTTCTTGACAAAATAGATAATTTGCATTTTAAGACCTACATAAAATGGAACTTTTTGGTAAAATAAACTTTTAATTTTAGAACCGTTTGAAATTTACAGAAAAATTGCAAAGATACTATAGGGTTGCCATATCCCAACACCACTTCAACAATTAATCTCACATTAGTATGGTAAATTTGTACAATTAATGAGCCAATGTTGATACATTATTGTTAACCAAATTCCATAGTTTATGCAGATTTCCTTAGCTTTAATCTAATGTCCTTTTCCTCTTCCAGGATCCCATCCAGGATACTACATTACATTTAGTAGAGTGTTCCTCAGTTTGGGTATTGTATTTTTGGGTTTTGTTTGTTTGTTCGTTTGCTTGTTTTTCATGATTAGCTGGGGTAATGGGCTACTCCCCAGTAGAAGAGAGTAAAGAGAAGTAAAGTGTCATTTATATCACATCATATCAAAGATATATACTATCAACATGACTTATCACTGTGGATGCTGTCCTTCATCACCTGGTGTAGGTAGTATTTTTCAAGTGCCTCCACTGTAGTTACTCCCTTCCCCCTCATTCCATACTGTACTTGTTGGAATGAAGTCACTATACCCAGTGCACACTTAAAGAATGGGGAGTTATACTCTAATTCCTTGAAGACAGAGTGGAATTCCTCTGCCTGGGCAATGTGTCTCTTCTCCCTGATTTATTCATTCAATCATTTATTTACATTCAGTATGGACTCATGAATATTTAGTTTATATTTTGAGCTATAATTCAATACTATGTTATTTATTTTTTTGCTCAGATTATTCAAGCTTTGGCCATTGAAAACTCTTTCAATTGCCTCCTATGTCCTTTTGATACACAATCACATGTTTGCATGTGCACACATGCATATATGTTTGAACACTTACTTTTTAACACTACAAAATGGCCCATGCTCATTTTGTATACTTCCTGCCCCAATCCTAGAATTAACCATTTCTCCAAAAAGCCCTAGTTTCTTTTACTGGAGAACGGTATTAGAAACCAAGATCTGGGAACTAGGTGAGCTTGTTGCTCCTGGAGTGTTGTTGCCTGTAGGTCTTCTCAGCTGATGGACCAAAGAAATATATGTGTATACAAATGGGCATATACCCATATCTGTAACTATTTCTACATGTAATTATCTGGTCTATAATGAGGTAAAGATGAGTTCCTCCTAGTATCTCCAACTCTAATTCATTACTGCCTGATTCATTTTACTCCCTCTCCTTGCTTACTTGAAAACTCCCACTCCAACAGTGAGAAACCTGGCTTCCACCATCCATCATTCATTTACTTACTTGTTCAATTTCAGTATACACATGTGGCAATATCAGAATTGTTAACCTGGTACATTTAATAACTTTATCCCCACGGGAAAAAGCTTTATCAACTAGAGTACACTACGATGCAGTTTCTTTTGCCTCTACTCTTGCAGATTTCACTTATTTCCAAATTTACTTAGGTCAGCACCTTTTGCCTCATCTTCAGTAAGGTAGTTTCATAAGTTTATAATACAATTAGATTGTTTTGTCACAGTCTGAATTTCATTCTGGGATCCCCCAACTTTCTAAATGATGTTTTTAAAAATTACATATATTTAAAAAATTACATACGTTAAGATTTACTTTGTACTGAGGCACTATGGGTTTGGACAAATGCATAATGTCATGTAACCACAATTACATTATCATATAGAATGGTTTATCACCTTTGTAAATATCCTGTGCTTCCCCAATCCTTGGTACTGACTGAACTTTCCCCATTGCTAGAGTTTTGCCTTTTCCATGGTGTCAAAATTGGGAGTCATACCCCATGAAGACTTTTCAGACTGCTTCTACCACTTAGCATTATGCATTTAAAATTCATGCATGTCTTTCTGTGGCTTTATGGCTTATTTCTTTTATCACTGAATAATAAACTATCATATGGATATATCAGTCTGTTTATTGATTCACCTATTGAAGGACCATGGTTGCTTCCAGTTTTTGGCAATTATGAATAGAAGCTGTAAATTTTCACGTGCAGGTTTTTGTGTGGACATAGTTTTAAAATCAGTGTAGTAAATTAAATTCCTAGCAGTGTGACTGCTGGAATGTATGGTAAGACAATGTTTAGCTTTGCAAGAAATTGCCAAAATGTCTTCCAATGGGCTGTACCATTTTTTATTACCACCACCAATGACGAGAGTTCCTGCTGTTCTGCATCCTTATTAGAAATTGGCAGTTTTCTGTATGTCTTTACTTTAGTCATTCTAAAAGATGTATAGTAGTATGTTATTGTTATTTTCATTTGCAATTCCCTAGTGACAATGGTGTTGAGCAGCTTCTCATATGCTTATTTACCATCATTATCTTTAGTGAGATGTCTGTTCAGATCTTTTGCCACTATTTAATTGGATTTTTTTTTTCTTTTTTTAGAGAGAGATAGTGTGAGCAGCAGGGAGGAAGGGCAGAGAGAGAAAGAGAATGTTAAGCAGGCTCCATGCCCAGCGTGGAGCTTGATGTGGGGCTTGACCTCACAAACCTGAGATCATGATCTGAGCTGAAATCAAGAGTCAGATGCTTAACCAACTGAACCACCCAGGCACTCCTGTTTGTTATCTTGTAATTGAGTTTTACCTGGTAGAATTCACTAGTGAATTCATCTGATCCTGATGCTTTTTCAGAAACTATTTCTTAATTATTAACTTTCAAATTATTGATTCAGTTTTAATAGATACAGATCTATTCAGATTACCTATTTCTCCTTGTGTCAGTTTTGATAATCTATGTCCTTCAAGAAACTGGCCCATTTTATCAGAGCCATCAATTTGTGGGCCTAGAATTTTTCATAGTATTCTTTTATTCCCTTTTAATCCCATAGGGGCTATAGTGATTATCAAGCTTTCATTTCTGATATTGGTAATTTGGGCTCTTCATCTTTTTTTTTTTTAATCAGGCTCACTAGCTATTTATCAATTTTATTGATTATTGATTTTTCCCTGTAACAAACTTTTAAAAACACTTTTTTCTCATTGTTTTCCTGTATTCAATTTCTGCTCTGTATTATTTCTTTCTTCAGCTTGCATTGGGCTTAAATTTTTTTTTCCCTACTTTCCTAAGGTAGAAACTCATGTTACTGATTTTAGATGTTTCTTCTTTTCCTGTATTTAAGGTTTCCTGTATTTAAGGTTATAAGCTGCCTGCTAAGCACTGCTTTTGCTAAATCCCCACAATTGTGATAAATTGTATTTTCATTATCATTTAAATTATTTTAAATGAAGTTAAAAGACTTCATCTTTAACCCGTGTGTTATTTAAAAGTACATTCTTTAATTAATTTCTATATTTGGGATTTTTCCAGCTTAATTTCTGTTATCAGTTTCTAGTTTAATTCCACTGTGATCTGAGAATATACTTTGCATAGTACTTTGTACTATTTTTTTTCAAACATGGTAAGGTGAGGTTTATGGCCCAGAATGTGATCTATCTTGGCAAATGCTCCATACAAGCTGGAGAAGAATGTATATTCTGATGTGGTTGAATGGAATATTCTATAAATGTTAATTAGATCAAGTTGACTGATAGTGTTGTTCAATCATCTACATACTTACTGATTTTCTGCTTAAGAGGGGTGTTAAAGTCTCCAACTACATTGGTTTTTTCTATATCTCCTTTCAATTCTATCAGTTTTCGCCTCATGTATTTTGACACTCTTGTTAAGTGCAATATTTAGGATTGTTAAGAATTCTTGCAGAATTGACCACCAAATCATTATGTAATGTCCCTTTTTATCCCTTATAATTTTCCTTGTTCTGAAATCTACTTTGTCTGAAATTAATATAGTTACTCCAGCTTCCTTTTAGTTAGTGATAGCGTGGTTTATCTTTCTCCATCTCTTTATTTTTTATCTAGTTTTTTATATTTAAGTTGGGTTTCTTACAGATAACACATAGCTGCACCTTTTTAAATATAAGGATCTTATTTTTTTATCCACTCTGACAAAATCTGTCTTTTAATTAGTGTATTTAAACCATTCACATTTAAAGTGACTATTATCATAATTATATTAATATCTACCATATTTGTAACTGTTTTCTACCCATTGCACATGTTTTCCCCCTACTTTTCTGTCTCTTCTGATTTTAATGAACATTTTATATTATTATATTTAATCTACTCTGTTAACATATCAATTATTCTTCTTTTCAGAAAAATTTTAGTGGTTGTTCCAGTGTTTGCAGTATATATTTTTAAAACTAAGCTCTACACCCAATGTGGAGCTTGAACTTACAACCCTGAGATCAAGAGTTACATGTTCTACTAACTGAGCCAGTCAGGTGCCCTGCAATATACATTTTTAACTAATCGCAGCCCACCCTTAAATAGCAGTATACTGGTTCACTTGTAGTGGGGATACTTTATAACAGTATTCCCAATCCTTTCTCCTATTCCTTATAGACACTGCTGTCCTTCATCTCATTTATCCATATTCCATAACCACCCAGTACCTTGTTACTATTACTTTAAATAGTTATATTTTAGATCCATGAAGAATAAAAAATATTTTATCTTTCTTTTTCTTATATTATGCTTTTCCTTTCTTTATGTACATCCAAATTTCTAACCTATATAATTTTTCTTCTCCCCAAAGAACTTCTTTTATCTTTTCTTATGGGACAAATCTGCTGACAATACATACCCTTAGTTTTTGTTTCTTTGAAGGAGACTTTCTCTTTCACTTTTTAAGAATAATTTCGATGGATACAGAATTATAGGTTAGTGGCTTTTTTTCTTTCAACTCTTAAATATTTTACTCCATACTCTTCTTATTTACTGGGTGATGAGAAGGCTGTCATAATTCCTCTAATTGGAATTATTTACGGCTTGTTTCAAGATTTTCATAGCTTTTGGTTTTCTGCAGTTTGAATATGATGTGCCTAGATGTAGTTATTTTGATATTTATTTTGCTTGGTATTTTCTAAGCTTCCTGGGCCTGTGTTTTGGTGTCTGTCATTAATTTTGTAACATTCCCTGCCATTATTACTTCAAATATTTCTTCTGTTCTTTCCCCTTCTTCTGGTATTCCAATTATGCATATATTACACTTTAAAAAACTGTCCCATAGTTATTGATGTTCAGTTCTGGGTTTTTTCTCTCAATTCTTTTTTCTCTTTGCATTTCAGTTTAGGCAATTCCTATTGATCTATCTTCAACCTCACTGATTCTTTCCTCAGCTGTGTCCATTCTGTTGATGAGCTCATCAAAGGCATTTATTTGTTAGTGTTTTTTATTTCTAGCACTTGCTACTGATACTTCCTTAGAGTTTCTCTCTGCTTACAATACTCAAGTTTTCTTGCATATTGTCTACTATTTCCATTAGAGTTCTTAACATATTAATCAGTTATTTTAAATTCCCTATCTGATAATTCCATCATTTCAGTCTGTTTCTGGTGCTTTGTCTTTCACACTGTTTTTTCTTGACTTTAGGCAAGTCTTCTAACTTTTTTTTGAAAGTTCACCATTTGGCATAGGGAAATAAGAACAGAGGTAAATAATCATTTACTATGTGGATCTGTTAATCTGGCCAGGAGGTGAGCTGTGTTTGATGTTTGTTATAGGTGTCAGAAGCTTCCAGTTCCTGCATTATCTTTGTTTTGTGTCCCATATTGATTCTGGGCTTCCCTCAGTACTTCTCTTTCAGAGTCCATGCCTCTTTCAGCTGTATTTCACTGTTATTATACTGGATTCCTGTTATATATCTGTATATTTGCATAGCTGGTTTTGGTATGGGGGTATGGTGTGGGGAAGGAAAAGCATTCTATAATTTTAGAATTAAATCTCAATTTCTTATTTGGCCTGTTTCTGTGGGCTGTGTCCTTCACAGGTGTTTCTCCATGATACAGCTTTTCTCCCTCTTGAGAGAGGAAGCCTAGAGGGGGCTGGAATAGGAGGGATGGCCTCCCCAAACTAGATAGGCCTCTGGCGATATCTTTTCCCCCAGAAAGTAGACCATTATTGAAGAATGCTTTGGGCATATTTCACAATGATTACCTTTCCTGCCTCCTACAAGATTATTACCAATAACAAAGATGGTGCTATCATTAATACAGAATTAACTGCTTCACACTTGTCAA
Organism: Ursus americanus; assembly: GCF_024610735.1. Classification (NCBI taxonomy): domain Eukaryota; kingdom Metazoa; phylum Chordata; class Mammalia; order Carnivora; family Ursidae; genus Ursus; species Ursus americanus. The sequence continues at coordinate 36,845,006 of NC_142138.1, read as the reverse complement.
AATGATATATTTTCAAATATATAAATAAATTTTCATAATCATACTCCATATTTTTCATCCTTACACTCTCCTTAATGCCTAACCTATCATATAGTAAAAAATCTCAAAGTATAACAACCTAAAAAGTTTATAACTTTGCTTATTAAGGAATAAGATAAATTGATATAAGATACAAAGATAGTATTATTCCACATCAAAAAAGAAATAGAAGTTTATTTGACGTCAAGGGAATATTAGTCTTAAAATATGAAAGGTATCAGTTCTCTGTGTCCCATACTGTATGTGAAAACACCTTGTATAAAGTTGTGTTTTTTAGCAGATGGTGTACCTATACTATAGAAATAATTTTAATGAAAAATAGATTAGATTTTGAAGAGTCCTAGGCAAAACCATTCTTTTTTCTTCCTTCCTTTTTTTTTTTTGTATAATGAAAAATTTTGCAAATCAGTTTTCTTTAAATAAAAAATTCTCATTGAACATATATTCATCTTTAATATAATTTTATGATATAATAATAGGAAATAATAAATTTAATTCAAAGCATAAAATGTATTCACTGCAGTATTATCAAAACAAAACTGTAAATCCCCAAACAGGAAAATGGTTAATATAGATAATTGAATGTATTATTATAGTAACTTTTCCAAAGTCAGAGTCCAACAAGGAATAAGAACTAAATTTGCTGTGTGCAGCTATCAATTATAAGAAAAACAAAAAGAAAAAAACTCACAAAATTCTCATTTATATTGTAGTCAGTGACAGTAAACTGGTTCAGTAATGAATCAAGAATAAACAGTTATGGCAAATAATTAATTGTTCTGAACCCACACTGTTTACCTAATTAAATGCAACTATTAGTAATACTAACAGGTAAGTTAACTTCATTCTTTCCTGGAAAGACTGAGTTTTTAAAATACTGACACAGTTGAGTATACCTCCTGAGGAGTTCTACAGTACAACACTTTTGTTATCAATTTTTATTTTTCCAACAAATAAAGGGTTTAGAATTCCCGACACAATGTCTTACAGGTATTTTTAAGGGACATAGGGAAATTATCATGCTTACTAATGGTATGTTTAAATCCATTAAATGCAACTGTTTTTCATATTTTATTTGATGAATCACTATTTTCTTTGGTTTTCCTCCCTTATTTATTTTCATCTGATGTGCAAAAGTACACATTTTATAATGTATCTTGGATAATAAACACAGTGAATTTTTTTTCCATTTCCCTACATTCACTCAACTAGGACACATTGCTCATGTCTTGAATCAGTAAAATTCTACTAGTGAATATTTTATTCCTTGGAAAAATGGCAGATATTTCCAAAAATGAATTAGTTTTATTAACTTCTCAGAAAATATTTTTGATATTGGTGTAACGCACTCATGTAGTTAGCTTAGGTAAGTTACATTCCAGAGAACTTAAGAACATATTCCAATGGACCTGGATTTTTTTTTACCTAATCCACAAAGAAACAGAGAATATATAATCACAAATTTGTACTGAGTATCCATAATGTCCAAGTGTTGAATTATAGAGAATATAAAATAATTATTTAAGAGTAACTACCCAAGAAATTTAAAAGTCAAATAAAAGCTAGTAATATTTCCTATAGGTAATAACTGAAGATTTATATGACATATAACTAAATATACAGCCATAGAATGGAGGCAAAATTTTCTATATACTTAATCTGTTATGGCTTGAGATAATAATTTTTTAACAAAGTAACCTTACTGATATATTAACCCAAACGAACTTGTCAAAGAACTTACATATTAAGGAACTCTAGCCACTTGTTCTATATGGAAGACACCACAGCAAATACAAAAACAAAGACTGACCATTTAGAATTTTAACATCCCTGACTATTAGTATTTTCTACTTAAGGGCCTTTAAAAACGCTAAAGGGACTTTAAAGCACCAAAAGACCATAAAGAATAGAAAGGGGAGTTCAGTGTATACTAGGTACTGAGGAAAACGGAATGGAATATATAAAACTTGAGAAGGGTCTTGGAGGAAAAGCAGAATTTATATAGACCAGAAAAAGTGAAAAGAGCAATTTAAGAAGATCAATCTATATAAATGAAGGCTATAGGTAAGAATAAATATGACATGCTCTACCCTCCCGTCACTCCCCTTTTCAGATTAAGAAATGTGAAGAAGGAAATAAGAGAAGATATGATAGAGTGTAACTTGCAGGGAGATGATTATTTTATGTAGGGTGATCAAAGATGTCTGAGGAACATTGCTTTACTTTGAGTTGTGAAGACCTGAAGTATAAAGAAAAGGAGAAAATCAAAGGCTAATGGAAAAAGACTAATCCAGGAAGAAGAAAGAGTCAATGAAACACCCTGACAGAAGAATGGACAGAAACAACAGGACTACTAGGCAGAGAATGGATTGAGAAATGGTCTGTGTAAGATGAGAGTAAGAGTGGAAGCAGGGAAAATAACTGAGACTACTGCAAAGTCCAGGCAAGAGATGGTTGCCGCTTACACTGAGATTGTGGTGAGAGAGACAGAGAAATGGACAGATTTCATTTATATATTTTGGAGAAACAGGAAATCTGCTGACAGATTGAAACTGGAGAATGAATAAATGAAAGTCATCAAAAATAATACCAATGTTTTTTGCTGGAGCATCTGGGTAAATAGTGATGCCAATTACTAAGATGGGGGAAGAGTGAAGAATAGGTTAGAAGCATGTCGTAATAAAGGTTTTGTCGGACATATTAGACATCAAACTGGAAACTTCAAAAAGAGCTGGATTGGAGTCTGGAACACATTACTGCATTATAAATTTTATTTTACAATTATCTTATCAAGTGTTTTATATTTCTGGTTATCCGAGGGAAAAAAGAATGGTTTGAATTTACTTAAAATATTAAATAAATCTCCCTCTCGGTGGTGACTGTGAAACTGTGATATACATACCAGAGATTTGGAGAAAAGGCACTCTTTTCTCTAAACTCCCAATGTCTTAGTTCTGACTCTCATATTTGTCATATTACTAAAACACAATTCTATGTCATTCCAAAGAAAAATAAACCCAAGTGACTTCCCATGGCCTACAAAAATCTAAACCCTTAGCACAGTAATCAAGGACATTTGCCAACCTCAAGCAGGCTTCCGTTTAGCTCCATTTTACCAATTTATATCTCAAACAATAATAATGCTAACTTAACTGCCATTTCTTGAATACAGCATGCCCTTTCTTAACTCTATTGCCTTTGCACATACAATCTTAACTTTGGTTCAAAACCATACTTGAAAGTGAAACAAGCGATCCTGTAAATATGTTGTAATGCATGCCTAAAGAGACTTTGCAGATGTAATTAAGGTTACTAATTAATGACCTTCAAATAGATTCTTATGGATTACCTAGGTGGGACTGATCTAATCATATTAGCTCTTAAAAGCAGAGCCTTTCTCTAGTTGAAGCAGAAGAGAGCCATGGCAAGGAGCTGTCAGGTTCTAAGCATGAAAAGGATTCAACACACCATTACTGGCTCTGAGATATTAGAGTCCATGTGCAAAGACCAGAGAAAGGCCTCTAGGAGCTGTGGACGGCCCCCAAATGACAGCCATCAGGGAAACAGAGACCTCAGTCATGTAACCACAAGGAAATGAGTTCTGCCCAAAATACTAATGACCCTAAAAGTAGATTCTTCCCCAGAAACTCCAGATAAGAGCCTAACAGAACCATGACCTAAAAAGTTGTGGGATAATAAATGGGCATTGTTTTAAACCACTATATTTATGGTAATTTGTTATGGCAGCAAGAGAAAACTGATACAAGACTTAAATGTAATAAGATGATGGGGGTGGGGAAAGTGGCATTTTATTTCCAGAATGCTAAATATATGAAATTGAAAATATCTGGCTTCTAATCATAGTTGATGCAGGCACTCTCTCCATCTCTCTACCCCTTATAGTCCTTTATGTTGATGAGAATCTTCCATTGACTCACTACTGACTCACTAGCCAAGATAATGGCCAGGTAAATCTCCATGGAGGGACTTTCTAAATCCTTGATACAGAAGTGAAGAAGATAAAACTTATCCCTTCAACTTCCACTACCACTGCATGAATGTATTTATCACTCCTTTCACTCAAATGGGAGTCCTCATCAGTATAGATAAGGGCAAACTCAGGCCTCTGGACTGTCCGTGTGATAGGTCTGTCTCCACAGAATGAAGAAGTGAATGTAGGGGGCTACAGGCTCAGATAACAACATTGCAAATGTCCACCCAGAAAAACACAGTTTACTTTTACCCAGAATTACCATAATGGAAACCATATCTTCCCTACTAAAATACAAACACTTGAAAATCTCATTCTTTAGGTGATGTGTGACAAAGAATTCTGGATATGAAAGAAAGTATAGTATTACTAATACAAAATGTGGGGATGTGCAGATGAACCAGTAGTCAAAGTATTAAGCATAAAAATTCCATTTAGGTAGAATGAGTTTCTCCTGGCAAATTCCTACTTGTTACCCAAAGTTTATTTCAATGTTATTGCCTCAGTTCTAACTCCTAAAATACATTAACACCCACATTATTGTACTGACCACAGTGTACAATAATTACATGCTTAGACTTCTAACTCTTCTTGTGAGCTTCTACCTCTAGAATCTAAAACAATGGTGACCACATAGTAAGCATTCAAGAAATGTTTTTGAACTGATTCATTTTTAAGAGATACCATAGCTCTTTAGCTCTTTTATGAAATAATTTTAGGTTTCTCAAGTCAAATATAAGTCATACAAAGATAGGCCCCAGTATACCACATATATTTCTACACTACTTTAGTGGACTATGTGTTTCCACTATCTTCAACTTCTCTATTCAAATTTAACATCGGATATAAAACTGTAAGAAAATGTAAAACATTGTCCAGGATATTTTGGAGTCTACTTACTTAAAAAATATATAAGAATATGAAATATATTCTGAATGTTGTAAGACTGATGATAATGCTTACTTATTACATGTCAGACACTGTTGCAAGCATTTGCATTAAGTAACTAATGTATATACTTCTTACAACAACATACCTTTAAGATGAATAATTATCCCATTTTCCAGAGGTACAGAGAGGTAAAGCATGTTGTAAAAGGTCACAAAATTGCAATAACCTATAATTCCTTCTACTTAAAAAGTATATCATACTTATTTCAAATATATTTTCAAGTTTTAAACCTTTACCAAAATCTTTTTTGAATAAATGAAAAAACACTGAAGAGTCATAAAACCAAGGAAGTTCTAAGATTTCATTAACATGCATGTGGTTTGTCCTTTTATTTGGAGCTCTGGTAAGTGACTATGGAACCTAACATTAGTTTCTAAGAACTTAGCAGTGATTTCAGTAACCTCCATTTCTATATCACTCTCCAAATAATTTTCTTATTGTGACTGTGATAAATATCTAACAAACTTGATATGTCTTTATTTCAAGTAATAGCTATTAATATTGAGGAAAAGCCAAAAGTAGTTATAACTACATACTGTTAAAGGTAAACAACCCCTCACATCATAATGTGGTATCACATACCAATAAACTTGGACACAGTTTAGAACTAAGAAATAAATGTGAGCCTAGGGCACTAGAACTATGTTACAGCTTAAACTGACCCCATTTGAAATCTCCCAGGCCCCAAAATATTGATATGGCGCCAACGATGGCAGGAACAGTTAGATGCGTCTTAGTTCATACCACTAGAAGATATGAAGTCAGCCAGAAGGTGGCAGAATGGGGCCATTTAGGTTTCACATACAAATCCAGAGAAATCTTTTACTTTCATCACCTAAGGTTTTAGCAGTATACAAAAAGCAACTCACAATTTTCGAACCTAACACAAAAATTTTATGTACTAGATATATAAAAGAGCATCATTTCATGTATACAAATAAACTATAAAATTCCCATATAAACCACATTAGAAACTAATCCCCCATTTACCTTCTCTGATAAATCTTCCCTATTTACCAAACTCAGTGAAAAAATGAAGTCCTTCAAAGTCTGCTACAATATTCCAATATCACATTTGATTTCACTAATAATTTAATGAAAATTTACTCGTAAATGTATTACGTAATATAATTTCTTAAATTCATTCATAGTTAATATGGCAAAGCCAAATCTCTTGTAAAATCTCATATAACTTTAAAGAAACAGTTGTTCTTATATTGAGTTTTTCAAGTGGGGTTTAGAAACTATGGCTTAAGGGGCACCTGGGTGGCTCAGTCGGTTCAGTAACTGGATTTCAGCTCAGGTCATGATCTCAGCATCCAGACCTGCATTAGCCTCCCCTGCTCGATGGGGAGTCTGCTTGAGGATTTTCTCTTTCCTTCTCCCTCTGCCTCTCCACCTACTCATGCTATCTCTAAAATAAGTAAATAAATCTTAAAAAAAAAAAACCCTATCACTTAATATATGGCAGATTAACCATATTATTCTTCATATTACATTTGAATGTTCACTATGGGATCTGTTTATTTTTTTATTCCTGGTACCTACTGAAGAGCCTAGAATACATAAGCCCTCAAAAACTTTTGCTCAGTTCAGTACAGGATTTCCAGGTGAAAACTGAGGGCCAAAAGCAATTCAGTAGATACCTAAGACACCAATTGGTATTAAAATGGTTCTCTTTAGTTTTCCATCAAATGACCAGCCTCTCCAAACTGAACACAAAGGAAGAGGTACTAATTACTCTCAAACAGGGACAAAGCCACCTATTCAAACTAAGAGATCATAAAACCAGATCTGCCAACATTAACCAATTTACAACAGAGGCAGAAGTAGAAGAGTCATGGAAAGAACTGTTGTGTACTGAGTTATAAGTTAGGCAACACCATGTAGCAGAGGTGGTGTTTCACCCTCACCTCAAATCAAATAAGGGGCTTCTGGGGAACCACTCAGAGATGTGACCTATCTTCTATCCTCTAAGTCCACAGGAGTTAGGGACGGTTTCAGGGGACTTACCAAATTTACCGAATGTAGATACTATGGTAAATGAACCTAATTAGGCCCAGGGGCAGAGTAAAATAGCACAGAGAGGGAGCTTCCCTTGCAATGGCCGGAAAAATGTGTTTATGTCTTGGGGACCCGAGGGAAAGGCGTGTAGACAAGGGAGTCATAAGTGGCCAGCCAGAAGAGAGGCATTCCCTCATAAAGAGAACTGAAATGCAAGATCCATGACAGATTACCTGCCAAGCTAAAGATACTTGGATTATAGGAACCCTCAGGTGCAGGGGAAAATTCTAAATCCCTGGGACAGATTCTAGCATTGTGTTCCCAAGAATATATGCTTTTGTAATTGCAAAAAGTGCGATATTTTAAACTGCAATTGGTTAAAACTCCTGTCTCCTTTCATTCCAACTTTACCTCTTCATACTTTCCATTATGTCAGGTGTTAAGGAAGTGGCTGCAGGCAGTTTAGAGAATTTGTTAAGGGGAAACTGATGTACGTATATGCCATTTTAGCTGCAACTGGGGAAAAGTTTGGGGATTTTTCAATGAAGAAGAAATTATAGACCCATGACTTGAACATACATGAAGAGAGTACCTCCTTTTTCATCTTTAAATTTATGTATTAAAGGACCAAGATAATATTTAGATAGAAACATAATGGAACATGAAACAGATGAAAAAGAGCCACAAAATCAATAAAAATTATTTTTATTTAGAAAAGTGACACAACAAAAATTTTCTAGGTCACACAAAAACACTAAGTTGTTTTTTTTTTTTTTAATATTTTATTTATTTATTTATTTGACAGAGAGAGAGACAGCCAACGAGAGAGGGAACACAAGCAGGGGGAGTGGGAGAGGAAGAAGCAGGCTCCTAGCGGAGGAGCCCGATGTGGGGCTCGATCCCAGAACACTGGGATCACGCCCTGAGCCGAAGGCAGACACTTAACGACTGTGCCACCCTGGCGCCCCCAAAACACCAAGTTATTAAAAAGAAAATGAATAGGCTACTTTGTTTCATAATTAAATTAATGAAGAGAAATACGAACATGTTAGAAAAAGGTTTTTAAATTTCTTGCTGTTAATGTCTTATCAGATAAAGGGCTAGTATCCAAAATCTACAAAGAACTTACCAAACTCAACACCCAAAGAATAATCCAATCAAGAAATGGGCAGAAGACAGGAACAGACATTTCTCCAAAGACATCCAAATGGCCAACAGATACATACAAAATGCTCAACATCACTTGGCATCAGGGAAATACAAATCAAAACCACAATGAGATACCACCTTACACTAGTCAGAATGGCTAAAATTAACAAGTTAGGGCACAACAGATGTTGGCAAGGTTATGGAGAAAGGGGAACCCTCTTATACAGTTGCTGGGAATGCAAGCTGGTGCAGTCACTCTGGAAAACAGTATGGAGGTTCCTCAAGAAGTTGAAAACAGAGCTACTCTACAACCCAGCAGTTGCACTACTGGGTATTTAGCCAAAAGATACAAATATAGTGATCCGAAGGGGCACCTACATCCCAATGTTTACAGCAGCAATGTCCACAATAGCCAAATTATGGAAATAGCCCAGATGTCCATTGACAGATGAATGGATAAAGAAGATATGGTATATTTACAAAATGAAATACTACTCAGCCATCCAAACAATGAAATCTTGCCATTTGCAATGACGTGGATGGAACTAGAGGGTATTATGCTAAGCAAAATAAGTCAATCAGAAAAAGACGATTATCATATGATCTCACTTGTGTGTGCAATTTAAGAAACAAAACAGAGGATCATAGAGGAAAAGAGGAAAAAATAAAACAAGACGAAATTGGAGAGGGAGGCAAACCATAAGAGACTCTTAATCATAGGAAACAAACTGAGGGTTGCTAGAGGGGAGGGGAGTGGGAGAATAGGGTAACTGGGTGATGGGCATTAAGGAGGGCACATGATATAATGAGCACTGGGTATTATATAGACTGATGAATCACTGACCACTACCTCTGAAACCAATAATATATTATATGTTAATTAACTGAATTTAAATTTTAAAAAAATCTTGCTGTTTAACACAAAATATGAACACTGACAGAAATACATAAAACTCATAATAGCCAGTACAATGAGGCTGTTGAAGACAAACTGATTAATATTAATTCAAAAATTACTTAAGATTAATTATTGTCAGGAAAACCTGAAATGTTCTGAAATCTTATATATGAAGGAAATCTGTCATAGTGGTGTTTCTTCAACCACAAAAAACAGAGAAGTGAGAACCAGAGGATAGAGGCAGAAGTGGCAGACCTCACTATTTCATTGAATCTAAGACTATCCAGTTGTTAAGAATCATTATTATTTTATTTACCACTAAGAAAGAAAAAAGAAAAAAAGTGCAGAAATTAAACTATGATGAGATAATGCTTTATTAGTTACAATTTTTGTTTTTCTTTAGAACTACTTTAAACCTATTTTGTCATAACTTTCTATCTTACATCATTTGTGCACATATAAAATGAAAAAACATATAAACAAAAAAACTGATAAAGGAATTCCTAAAACTCCTTCACATGTATATTCGAACTGTAGAATCATTTTTTGACTCACAGTCATTATTGTGTGTTTTTATACAATTACTGTCTTTTATGACATCAAAAATATTGTTCATGCAACATTTCTTGAAGTGCTCTACTACCACCTCCTAGATTTTCTTCCAATACATCTATTCTGATGTTGTGCATGCACAGACAATGACAAATATGTCACCAGTACTGCCTGACAGATAGTAACTACAGGATACCATCAAGTGTAGGAAGCATCCTAAATTTCAGAGACATTAATGTACAAGAAAAATATGTATCCTAGAATTAATGAAATATAGTATCACATTTAATTATTCATTTGAAGAATGTTTGCTTCCTGTCCCTGTGACTTTGGATGATTTAGAAATCTTAGTACCCATGAAAGGGATACTTCTACTAAGAAGACGTAACATTGAACCCCTAGAACTAGAAGCTAAGAGTGCACCTGGGTATTCTGGTCTCCTTATTGCACTACAATAACAAGCAAAAAGGGGAGTTATTATTTTCGTTTGGATGATTAATCCTGGTTATCACTGACACATAGGTTCTTGCTACAAAATGCAGGCAGAGAAGAATAGGACTAGATCCTAGCAGATCTTGTGGGGTGTCTTCTTGTAATTTCCATATTGAGTGATGAAAAACACATGAGTTACCTCAGCATTCCATTATAGGAAACACTATCAAGTTCTCAGTAACTCAAGAATGATGATCTAAACCACTATCCTAAAATAGAACCCCTTCTAACTCATATACTGGCAGATAGAACATAGGATGAACAGTGGAGAGGTTATGTATGTAATAACAACCTCCAGACAAAACAAGGACTGTAGCAGGTACCCATAAATACTAATTTGCTCTGCTATGTGTGTGCATATGAATGTGACTGTATATATAAACACATCAATTTCCTTCTGCCCTTCCCCCAATAATTTCATATAAGGTGTGATAGTAGTGATTAACTTTATAATTTAGGTCTGAGACAGCAGAAAATCACTGTGATATTAATGGCTTAAATGAGTATAATCCACAGGTTGATACAAGAGCTGATAGCATTTTGAGTTTCTCCCTTTGTAGACATTTGTGTTTTCATTTATATGAAGGATAGCAATATTAAATTAGGTGTAGTATATTGTGGTTGCCATTGTTGTATAGAAACATCAGTAAAGGGTGCACATAGGTGATAAGCAGCCAAAGGAGTGAACTGTGTTGGATGTTGCAAATTGGCTCATTCAACATCCTTTCCATTCTATAATAGTAGGAGAGACTGGAAAGCTATAAAATATATTTCCTGGACTTCCTAAAGTTTTGACGCAAATAAAGCTCTCTTCATTAAATGCACTTCAGTGATACTTGGAAGGTAAAAATGGGAGGGTAAAGTTTCTGATGGCAAGCACAGATCATGGAAATAACGTTTCCCGGAGTCAGTATTTCAGCGGCTTCCAGCTCCAGGTTCTGACCATTTAAAAAAAAAAAATGTATCAATACCGTAAGACATAAAGAGACAGATAAATCTAATAACATCATTTAAGGTCGTGGATACCACAATTCCTAAAGCCAGTTTCATCACCTGAACTTTCAAATTACTTTAGAAAATTGATTCTCTTTGCATTTCAATCAGTTTCAATTGGGTTTCTACTTCTTGCAACTGAACGAAACTCATTTAATATATACTCTGAAAACAAGTATGTTTTGGATTATTCCACTTTTTGTAAAAAGCAACTATTTTCTATAAGTAAATGAATTTTAAGAGCTGCTAGGTAGTGACAGAAGTGAGTTCCCACTTTCCTCAGTTGAAGAAATGAATAATGTAAGTGGTTTGAAAAATATGATCAAATTTTATAAGCAAGATTAACTGTTTAATAAGAAATAGAGGATCGTAAGTGTGGACATGTGGCTATACAATGCTCAAAATACTATAACCTGGACAGTTCACTAATAATATTATGGCCCCTGCCAATAAAATAGCACAAACACTAAGTCCCCTCTGTTTCTAGGCAGAATCCTAGGTTTTCCTGTTGTAGTCACTGATGCTCTGTTCCAAAGGTCAGTGACCTTAATGGTAAGCTGTTGTTCCAGTATTGTTGCTGTCAGGTCTGCTTTGGGCTCACAGGGTTATCACTGCGATTTTTCAAACTTTTTTTTTTTTCACTTTTACTTTAAAAAAAAAAAAAAAAAAACCTTTATATTAGGTAACCAAAAAGAAAGATGGCTCTTTTATATTTGTTCTTAGATTTTGGTTTCGTTTCTCATTCTTATTCCCACCACCCAGAAATATTATGATTGATAATTTGGAATATTTGCATCAAGTCCATTTTTCTGTTTATACTTTAAAAAAATTAAGCCATTTTTAATTTTGAATAAATTTGAATTACATACAATACTAAAGGCCCTGATTTCTATCCTCATCCTGACTTCTCTGCTTGGCTCCCTAGAGGCAACCACTATTCTAAATTTGTGTATAGCCCTCAAATCTCTTTTTTGTACTTTACATTCACATAGTTCCACAGAAAACATACATACTACTATTTTTTAAAAAAATATACCCGAATGGTGTCATGTTTTACATATCTTTTTGAAAGTTACTTTTTTCAAATACACCATATTTTACTTAGCTGTTTCTCTCTTGATAGGCCTTTAGGTTATTTCTCTTTCCATTATTACAAAGAATGTGATAATGAGCATCTGTATCTCTCCCATCCTCCCTCCACCATCTCTCTTTTTATCTCTGTGTGTGTCTTCCATTTTGTTTATTTCTCCTAAAAGTCATGATATATCTGGTCATAATTTCTTCCAGCTACCCTTCATACAAGAATTGATCTACTATCTCAGGCTATAATTTTATGAAATCCCCAGCTATTAATCATTTTGAACAGTTTTACTAAGATATAATTTACATACCATGAAATTAAGCTGTTTTCAGTGTACAATTCAGTAGGATTTTTAAGGTAAATTTATAGTTATGCAATTACCACTACTTCATCACTTTAGAACATTTCTCATCACCCCCCAAAAAACCTCATGCCCATTTGCAGTCATTCTCCATTCCCACCACTAGCCTTGGGCAACCACTAATTTACTTTCTGCTTCTACAGATTTTGTCTTTTTCTTGGAAATGAAATTATACAATATGTGGTCTTTTGTGTCTCATTTCTTCCATTTGGCATAATGTTTTTGAGGTTAACCCATGTTGTCACATGTATCAATACTTTGTTACTTTTTATTGCTTAATAGTATTTCAGTGTATAGATATACCACCTTCTCTTCCACCAGTTTAGTTGTTTCTACTTCATGGTTATTATGAATAATACTGCTACGAACATTCATGGACAAGTTGTTATGTGAACATAGGCTTTTATTTCTCCTGAATAGATTTCTAGGAGTAAAATTGCTGGTGTGGTAATTTGTTGCTTAACATTTTGAGAAACTGCCAAACTGTTTCCAAAGTGGCTGCACCATTTTACATTTCCACCAATGATGTATGAGGGTTCCAATTTCTTCACAACCTTGCCAATTTTTCTCTTTTCCTTTTTTTTTTTTTTAATTTTAAATAACTGGTTTTGTACATATGTGTTTCTGTTCAGGAGATATCAAAAAAGGGAAATTCCTGAGTCTAGTTTATACCCATTTTCAGTTTTAATAAATATAACCAAATCATCCCAGGAGTGGCTATTCCAATTTATACTCAACATGCTTGCATGCATGTGACTTGTTCATCTTTGCTAAATCTGGCAAAAGAAAAAAGACATCTAATTTTAAATCACATGTGACTGATTACTTGTGAGGTAAAATATCTTTCATATGTCAATTGATCATCTGAATTTCATCTTCAGTAATTTACCTATTCATATACTTTCCTTTCCTTTTTCATTTATTATCTTTTTGTTGACATAAAATATTTTCATTCTAGATATTAATCCTATTAGTTTTATGCATTGAAAATATTTCCTGCCAATCTCTTTTCTTAAGGAGTATGAAACACTGTCTTTCAGAGTTCTACACAAAAATATTTCTCTGAACTATTATTTACAGTCTTAAGCTCCTTGATTCCTGTGCCAAAGAGCTTAACTATGCATCCTAAGAATACTTCTCATTGGTTTACTGGGAGCCTTACGAAACATGCATACAAAGAAGATCCCAAGTTGCCTTGCCTGGGTGGACATTAATTAATTCACTAATGTGAATTAGGTTCCCTTTTAGAACATATAGTAGGTTGTTAGTTGTAAAAAACAAAACAATCAAAAACATATTAATTTAAGCAGAAAAAGAACTTATTCAATGGGTACATTATAGAATGGTTAGGAAGACTACAAAACTAGGTAAAGACATGAACCAAAGGAAGCAAGACACAGTTGAGAAGCAATCTGTTGTGAAATGAACAGTCATCTCCAATGCTGATGGCAATGACACCAATGAATAGTCATTGTTACCCCACTATATTCTCAATTCTACAAAATAATCTGTTTGATCTTGTGTCTTTGAGTCAAGTCCACAAGACTCACTTTCAATACTAGTTTTTTATTAAGACATTGTGTCTAATCTAACAGTCAACCCTGGCCTGAAGTTGAAATACATAGTTATAATGATCTCCAGGAACATAATTATTAGTCTTCTCTACTACCAAGCATACTACTAAATATTTTGATCGCTATCTTCCCAAACTTATATTAGAAATAAATACAAAATAAAAATTGTTAGCACATCATTCTATAGGGTCAATAGATATTTTTTACAGTGATTTTTAGATATATCTAAGTTGTCATGGCTATATTTAAAACAAGCACCTCTCTGAAAAATATTTCAGATCTATCTTCTTTTGCCTATCAAGAAACTATTCATTTATTCATCAACTATTTCATGAGTGCCTACTATGTGCCACACACAGTACAATGTGGTAGATTTCAATCTGAGCAAAAATAAATATTATAGTTCAGTGGGAAGATTGTATTATTAAAAAAAAAAACAGTGCCATGATTCCATAAAAAGGTAACAGGAGACCTTAATCTAGTGTGGGAAGATCAGAGAACACCTTCTTAAAAGCATAATGACTGAAATGAAATGTGAAGGATGTGACAAAGGGTTCATCAGGAACTGGGAGATAAGATAAAAAGACCTCCAAACAGGAAATAGTATGGGTAAAGGCCTTATGGGAAAAAAAAAAAAAAAGTAGGAGGGTGAATTTCAGAAACTATAGCTTTAAAAAAAAGCATACTTACCAAGTGAAATGTCATCAAGAAATTAGTAATCATGTATTTATAATATTATAACATACTATTTATATCTTTGGTTAATTCCTTTGAGATATTTCCATAAAATCAAATAATGGTACAGTAAATCTTCAATAATCCATGCTAATTAAAGATATTAATATAGATAATCCCAAGCAGGAAACAGCAGGCAAAATAATTTTGATTTAGTTTGAATTAAGCCAATATATTTTCCTAGTATATTGATTTATTTTGCTCAAAAAAAGTTGACTTGTAATGTCTTAATAAGTATTAGCTAGCAGTACAGAAAGAATTGTTCTGAATTTGAGACACACTCCTGAATACTACAATTGTGGGTGTTAAAGTCAGGAACAATGTCAATGCACTCATAGTAATATCAATGTCTTATTGTGTCTTAAAAGCACTATGTGGTACAACAGAAAGGAGATCAAAGAAGATAAAGGAAGTCATGCCCAATCATGACAGGCCTTACATATCACGCTAAGAACAGATTCTATCCTATATGTAATGAAGCACAATAAAAATAATTTTAGGCAGGGAGTAACGAGATCAGATTTGAGAGACAGCTAAGAAAAATAAAGGTAGGGGATTGGTTAAGCAACTATTTTATATATCATGGAAAGGGATGATAAAGACCTGAAATAAGCGAGGCACAGTGAAACTGGAAATGAGGCGACAAATCATTGATAAGATCCAATCACCAATGAGAAGTAGGGAATAAGAAAAATGAAAGAATCTAGAATGACTCCTAGATTTCTGGCTTACATGACTAGGGAAGTTCCCCATTTTCAACAAAATAGGGGATGGAGATTTAGAGGAAAGAAAATTTCTTCAATTTGACTTTCTAGGAAACACATCCAGTAAAAATCTGATATGCCTGGAGAATAAAATGGAGATCTATGTCGGTCACAAAGATAAGAAATAATAGGAAGTGGTGGTACTTGAAGTAATTGAGTGAATGACTCTTTTAGAGAAACACCACAGAATAGGAAAACTCTATTACAAAGTAAAGAAAAAAGCTCACAGAGTAACACTAGGATTACTGATGATGCTTGCTGTACACACGTATATGTATGTGTGTATGGTTGTGTGCATACACACATACATATATACACACGAAAGAAGAGAGCAGAATGGAAGAGTTGAAAATATGAGTAGGCCCTTTAAAGCATACCAAAGATAAAAATTGTAAAATATATATTTAATTACAAAAAACTTAGTTTTTATAAAGTTGAAGGATAAACAGGAAAAGTTTGTAACATATAAAACCAGAAAGGGTTAACAATGGTATTGAATAGACATTTATAAATACTTCAAGAGAAATATGAGCACAGAATGAGAACAGACTATTTATTAAAAATATAAAAACTGCCAATAAACATAATGTTCAACTTTTGCTGGAAATAAAATTAAATTAAAAATATGACATGCTATCTTTTAGTGAGTAAAGTTGTAAGAGTTATAATAACTCATTCTTGTAATGTTTCAATGAAACAAACACTCATATTATTTGTACAATTATGTGCATAGGAAACATGTATCAGAAGTCTTAAAAAGTAAACAAGACCATTAGTATCAACACATCATGTATTTCTAAAAAAAGAATAGAAACTTAGATGTTCAACAATAGGAAGTGCCTTTTTTTTTTTAAAAGTACATATGGAACACTATGTAGTCATACATAGGTATTGGAACACTACATAGTCATACAAATGTTATTGTATGTCATACAAATGTTATTGTAACACCCACCAGAAGGGTTGAGCAAAAAAGAAAGAAACAACCAAAAGTTGGTAGGAATGTAGAAAAACGAGAACTCTCATACAGTGCTGGTAGTAAGGCAAGTTGGTACAACCACTTTAGAAAATTATTTGACCATATCTATTAAAGCTAAATATCCACAGCTGGTGACATACTCTATAGAAATGCATATATATGTTCACCAATATACATGGAATGATTATTGCAGCACCATTTATGATAACCCCAAAATGGAAACTTACCACATTCCAACAGAATGGATAAACTATATTATGCTCAAAAAATGAAATATTATACAGCAAAGAGAATGGACAATTTCCAACTATATTCAACCATAGGGATGAATCCTACAAACTGTCAGGCAAAAGAAACCAGACAGAAAAGAGTACATACTGTATGATTACATTTATAAAACAGGCAAAACTAATCAATGCTATTACAAGTAGAGAATGGTTACTATTGAAATGAAAAATTCATGACATTAAAAAAACAAAAACAAACTGTAAGTCAGTATGTTTAATATGGATGACAGGTTAGAATAATGGTTAAAAGTGCAGGCTATAAGGTAAAGATGGCCTGGATTTGAATCTCAGTTATGTGATCTTGGGCAAATTACTTAACTGCTTCAGTTTCTTCACCTGCAAATGGGGTTAATAAAAGTACAGACCTCACTGGGTTAAATAAAATAAACCAGATTAAGGCACTTATAACAGTGCCTGGCACATAATAAGTACTATGCTATTATTATTATTTCATTTTTTTCTTATACACCCATATACTTACAAAAAATATATTGAACAAAAAATGATTAACAGTGTTTATCTGTGACTAGAAGGATTCTGGTTAAGATTTGTCTTCTTTTTTTTTCTTATATATAAGTAATGCTGAGTGGAAATTTTCACTTTAATAGTGATGAAAATTCCTTTGTTGAGAAAAATAGTTTGATAAGTTCACTCTGAAAAAAACAAAAAAGCAAGTGTCAGTGCCTCAGCATTAGATTGAGTTTTCTGTGAAAGAGATAAGTTTCTCTGCAAATAAGGAAGTGGGAAGGAATTGAATGTTCCAGATGAAAACATCCAGAAGGAAGAAAGTGACTAGGATAGAATTCTGTTCTAGAGAATGGCCAAGAGAAGGACAATTGAGAAAAACTATAATGCCTTATGAGAATTAAGTTGCTTACCTTTTTTTTTTTTTTTTAAAGATTTTATTTATTTATTCGACAGTGATAGAGACAGCCAGCGAGAGAGGGAACACAAGCAGGGGGAATGGGGGAGGAAGAAGCAGGCTCATAGCGGAGGAGCCTGATGTGGGGCTCGATCCCAGATCGCCGGGATCACGCCCTGAGCCTAAGGCAGACGCTTAACCGCGGTGCCACCCAGGCGCCCCAAGTTGCTTACCTTTTGGTAAATTATATAAACTATACTGAATTTCCTTTAAGAAATTATCAGTCAGTTGAATTTTGCTAACTAAATGCTTTTGTATGTGGATTTTCTTTTACAAAATGCTCAGAGAAGATCCCTCCTAAGATTTTTTTAAACTAAGGAACAGTATCCAACTGCACCCTCAGATTATATCATTACTGTAGAATGAAGTCAAGGGATATGATAACCATAACTGTCCAACTATTAGATGAAAAGTGGTAGGAATAAACGCACTGTATGGAAAACGGGGTGTAGACAGGTTCATTAATGATCAAAAAGGGCCCCCAGAGTGTCCTCTGTAAAGAAGAGGCACATAGGCAGTTTAAAATGTGAGTGAAGGCAATGGTTCTTATTATCTCTTTGAAGTTAGGCAAGTGATAGAATTTTTCTGTATTTCAGTTCCTTCATTTATATTTCAGTTGTCTATTGCTATGTAATAAACACCAAAACTTAGCGTTGAAACAATAACCATATGTTGCTCACAATTCTGTGATTCAAGCATTTGGATAAGGTACAGTAGGAATTGTTTATCTCTTCTACAAGGTCAGGTGTCTGAGCTGGTTGCTCAAACAGCTGGAGGATGGCTGGAATAGTACAACTGAGGTCATATATCTGGCATCTCACTTCTCACTGTCGGCTGAGTCACTCACTCATCTGGTTTCAGGTGAAGCCTGGGCTCACTGAAAGGTCTAAGAAAGCTTCATTTATTTGTTTAATACCTAGGAGCTACTCCACATGGCCAATCTTTCACATTCTCACTCACCTTTCTTCCTCTTTCTCCAAATGGCTAGTTGGGCTTCTAACAGTATGCTGGTCTCAGAATAGCCAGATTTCTCACACAGCAGCTGGCTTCTATGACAAGAAGAGGCCGTCAGTCCTCTCAAAGGCATAAGCCTGGAACTGACCAGCATCACATCCATCATACTTTACTGGTTAAACGATCACAAGCCCAGCCCAGATTCAATGGTCTAAAAAAATCAACTACGCCTCTGGATGGAAAGGGTGGTTAAAAATTTGCACCCATCTTTACTGTCACAGTCTACCCTCTGGCCACATATTATTTACACTCCTTCATTTTCAAAATATATTCAAACCCTCCCAAGGCCCAAAAATCTCATCACATTACAACATCAGCTCGAAGTCCAGGACCTAATCTAAATCAGGTACAGTTATATAGATGAGGCTACTCAGATCCAGTTTCTTGGTTGCAGCTTCTCAGGTACAATTCCTCCAATCTAAGATGAATGAACTAAAGATACAACACACACCTAATATACAATGGTCGGGAAAGAATATGAAAATTGCAGTGGACACTCCCGTTCAGAAAGGGAGAAAACCACCAGAGAATATAAGTCATTGGTCAACAGCAATTGTGAAATCCAGCAGGGCACATGTTACCAGTTCCTTGATTAGCCCTGGCAGTGGTTTTCCATGTCTCTTAGCTCTGCTCTCTGGCTTCTTGGCTGCATCCTCTGAGTCATCTTTCATTTTTTATAAGAAATGGCCAGTGTTTAGAGCTAAATAGCTTCTGAGCCTGTATCCTCTCCACAGGAGGTTGAGAGCTCAGAAACTTCTTTTCATTATGAACTCTTTCTGCCCCTTTCAATCAATGAGATAAAACTTCTGTTAAAACTCTGTGGATTAGGAGGTGGGACCAAGACAGCAGAGTAGGATGAGCTGCCTCCTTCCCGGGACACACCAAAATCTATAACTACATATAGAACAAATATCTCTAAGCATGAACTGAACACTAGCAGAACTAATCATACACAACTAAGGATATAAAGAAAAACCACATTGAGAGGGTTAGGAGGGGTGGAGATATGGTTCAGTTAGGATCCATACCCTCAGTACAAGGACCTACAAGCAGGAGGGATATCACAATCAAACAGGCCCTCCCTAAGGAATGAGGGGTATGAGCCCCTCATTAGGCTCCAAAGCCCAGGGGACCTACACCAGTAATACAAGCCCCCACAACTCCTGACTTTGAAAACTCCCCTGGCTTATGTCCAGGGGAGCTGGGGGATAGTAGGAAATCAAGACTCTGCTCTTAGAGGGCATGTGCACAATCTCACTCATTCCAAGTACCAGGGCAGAGGCAGCAGGTTAAAAAGCCCCTGTGTAACACATGAAGGAGATCAATTAGTTATTGACTAATTTTAGGGCATATGCCAGAGAAGTACCATTTTTTTTTCTTTTGGCACTTCTCTTCTTCCTAGCTGGCCCAGTGCTGTTGGGTGCCATTTCTGACACTCTCCATCTACTGCACTAGCACTGCGTACCCCATTCCCACATTCCCCTGCAGACTCACCTCACTCAATCACCCATCTGGTCCAGAGTGCCTCCTGGTGGGTGGCCTGAGCCAGTACCAAAGCCTCTCCCAAGCACCTCTGCCGTAGGGGGTCAGTCTGGCATACTAGAACACCTACAACAGTCATAGCCCAACCTTGAAGTGAACCATGCCAAAGGACTGCCCCAACGACCTGGGCACCTAAGATATGGCAGCTGGGCCTCGCAGCCAGCCTTGCTAGGGGCCAACCCCACACACCAGTTCACCTGCAATAGTTACTCACAGCCAGCCCTCTCAGCCAGATGGACATGGGGCCAGACCCACACATTAGTTGCCTAAAGCAGTCATGGCTAGATCTTGCAGACAGCTGTGCTGGGGGAAAGTTCCATGTACCATGAGTGTACCAATCACAACTCAGAACAGGAGTGTGCACACAGCCCACATAGGTCACTCTTGGGGCACCTGGCTATGGTGACTAAGAAGGTCTGCACTACTGTGCCCCACAAGACACCTTCTGTATAAACCCACTCCTTCAGTATTGGGAGGCATAACTGATCTATTTAATACATAGAAACAAACAGACTTAGGCAAAATGAGAAGACAGAGGTATAAGTTCCAAATTTTAAAAAACAAGAGAAAACCTCAGAAAAAGAATGAAATGAAATGGAGATAACCAGTCTACTAGAGAAAGAGTTCAAATAGTGGTCATGAAGATACCAAAGTGAGAAAAAGAAGGTGCACAGTGAGAATTTCAAGAAAGAGATAGAAAATATTAAAAAAGAACCAAACGGAATTGAAGAATAGAATAACCAAAATGAAAAATACACTAGAGGGAATCAATAGCATATTAGATGATACAGATGAACAGATCAGCAATCTGGAAGATAGGGCAGTGAAAATCAACCAATCTGAACAACAATAAGAAAAAATAATTTAAAAAATGAGAATAGTTTAAGGAAATTCTGACATAGCATCACACATTTGCATTATAGAAGCCCCAGGAGGAGAAGAGAGAAATAGAAAACCTATTTGAAAGAATATTGGCTGAAAACTTCTCTAATGTGACAAAGGAGACAGACATCCAAATCTAGGAAGCAAAGAGAGTTCCAGATAAGATGAACCTAAAGAGATCTGCACCAAGATGTATTATAATCAAAGTGTCAATAGTTGAAGAGAGAATTTTAAAAGCAGCAAGAGAAAAACTATTCATATGCAAGGGAACCCACATAAGGCTATCAGTTGATATTTCAGCCAAAACTTTACAAGCCAGAGGGACTGGTATAATATATTCAAAATGCTGAAAGGAAAAAACTTATAACCAAGATTACTCTAACCAGCAAGGTTATAGCTCAGAATTGAAGGAGAAATAAGGATTCCCAAGCAAGTAAAAGCTAAAGGAGTTCATCAACTCCAAAGTGGACTTACAAGAAATGTTAAAGATCTTTGTTAAATGAAAAAGAAAAAGCCATAACTAGAAAGAAGAAAATTATGAAAGAAAAATTCTTGCTAGTGAAGGTAAACATGCAGTAAAGGTAGTGGACCAACTGCCTGCATAGCTAGTATGAAGATTAAAAGACAAAAGTAGTAAAATCATCTGGAAAAAAACCCACAAACACATAGAAGCTAAACAACATGCTACTGAACAACCAGTGGGTCCACAAAGAAATCAAAGAGAAAATTTTAAAAAATACCTGGAGACAAATGAAAAAGGAAACACAAAATACAAAATCTATGGGATGCAAAAAAAGCAGTTCTAAGAGGGAAGTTACAGTGATACAGGCTCGCTTCAAGAAACAAGAAGAATCTCAAATAAACAATCTAACCTTACACCTAAAAGAACTAGATAAAGAACAAAGCAAGCTCAAAGTTAATAGAAGGAAAGAAATAATAAAGATCAGAGAGGAAATACCTGAAATAGAGACTAACAAAACAATAGAAAAGATCAATGAAACTAATCGCTGGTTCTTTGAAAAGATCAATAAAACTGATAAACCTTTATCCAGGCTCTCAAGAAAAAAAAGAGAGGGACCAAATAAACAAAATAAAAAATGAAAGAGAAGGTACAACTGGTACCACAGATACAAAGGGTCCAAGGAGACAACTATGAACAACTGTATGCCAACAGATGGGACAACCTAGAAGACATGGATAAATTCCTAGAAACACACAATCTTCTAAAACTGAATCAAGAAGAAATAGAAAATCTGACCAGACTGATTACTAGTAATGAATTTGAATCAGTAATGAAAAAACTCCCAATCAACAAAAGTCCAGGCCCAGATGGCTTCACAGGTGAATTCTACCAAACATTTAAAGAAGACTTAATACTTATCCTTCTCAAACTACTGCAAAAAATTGAAAAGGACACCACGAAAAAGAAAATTACAGGCCAATATTGCTGATGAACATTGATGCAAAAATCCTCAACAAAATATTAACAAACCAAATTCAACAACACATTAAAAGGATCATCACCCTTATCAAGTGGGATTTATTCCAGGGCTGCAAGGATGGTTCAATATTCACAGATCAATCAATATGATAAACTACAAATAAAGTGAAGGAATAAAACTCATATGATTATCTCAAAAGATGCAGAGTAGCATTTGATAAAATTCAACATCTGAACATACCTCAACAAATTAATAAATATAATGGAATATTACTCAGCCTTAAAAAAGAATGAATCTTGCCATTGTGACAACCTGGACAGGCCCAGAAGGTCAGATAAAGACAAATACATATGATTTCACTTATATATGAAAAATAAATTAACAGTAACAACAACAAAAATCCTGAACAGAAACAGGACTCATAGATAAATCTGTGGTTGCCAGAGAGGAGGTGGGTATGGGGATAGGCTAATAGGGGAAGGGGATTAAAAGGTATAAATTTCCAGTTTTAAAATAAATAAGACAAGGGATACAATGTATAGCAGAAAGAATATAGCTAATAATCTGTACCAACTTTATATGATGATAGATTGTAGCTAGATTTATCATGGTGATCATTTCGTAATACATATAAATATTGAATCACTATGTTGTATACCTGAAACTAACAGAACATTGTAAGTCAACTACACTTTGATAATAATAATAGACTATACGTTTCTTATTATCAAATTATAATCAACTTCAATAGACAAAAGCTGCAATTTTTGTTTCTTTCTGAGACAGCCTTCTCTACCTTGTGCCTCACATTAGGCTGCTATAAGACAATGAATGTCCTTATTTCTGTAAATCTCAACTGTCTTAAGTGAGAAGGTCCATGAGACACATAAGCTGTTTAGTCAAGGTAAGGCCTATGAGACATCACTTTAAATCTCCAAGTCTTAGTAAAGGACCTTATAGCATTTTAAATTTTATTTATCAAAAAAGGATAAAAAAGGTCAAGATATAAGAATTACCAAAATAACAATAGCAACAATAAGTGTACACATCTCTCTGAAACCCTCCTTCTTGCACCTAGAAATCTAGAGAAAATACTCTATTTTATTAAGTAATAATTATCTTGCTAATTATATAGGCCAATGCTCCTTGTATTTAGATAGATTAACTTCCTGTTAGAATTTGATGCTAAATTCTTATTAGAGTATCTGTGAATTTGGAAAAGAGATTCTATACTATATAACTCCCTTGCCATGTAAAAAGTGCTAATCTTATGCTCAAATACAGCAACTAGCTTCCCCATAGGTTTTCCGGTTCATTGCTCTACCTTTTATTTTGAGGCTCTTGTTTATTTTTAAAATTTTGTTTTAAAGGTAGTATGGTTTATGTAGATGTCTTCTATTGCAAAACACCTGAAATCTTTTTGGGTGTGGTAATGGGGTGGGGTGGAGTTGAAGAGGTGGCAGGAGTGATCAATAAATACGTGAAGATTGAAAAGAAAACAGAAGTTCCATTCATAGCTTGGGAAAATGAAAGCCACTGACCACCCCAAACCCACCCCAGGGTTTAAAAAAAAAATGCCAGTGATGATTACTTTTGTGTCAACTTGGCTAGGGTACAGTCTCTAAATAATTATTCAGTCAAACACTAATCTAGGTGTCGCTGTCCAGGTATTTTTTAGATGTGATTAAAGCCTATAATCAGTTTACTTTGAGTAAAAAAAGATTATCCGAGATAATCTGGGTAGGTCTGATTCAATCAGTTGAAAGGCCTTTACAGCAGAACAAAGCTTCCCTAAGAAATTCAGCCTGTGGATAGCAGCTTCAGCCCAGCCAAGAGTTCCAGCTTGCCCTTCCTAAATGCCTATGGATTTTAAGACTTGCCCTTTGGACTTGCCTAGCCAGCTCCCACAATAAGTCAACTGCTTGCAATGTATCTCCTAATGCATATCTACTGATTCTGTTTCTCTGGTGTAGCCCTGACTGATATATTGCCTTACAGAGTAATGAGTTTTCTATCCCTGGAGAGATTATTACAAAAGAGGTAAATGAAGAAAAAAAATTATAAACTTTTAGAAAAGTGGCCAATATGGTGTGGTGGTTAGGAACAGACTCTAGAGTCAGACTGCCTTCAAACTCTAGATTCACTACTTACTAACAATATAACTTTGGACAAGTTACCTAATCTCTCTGTGCCTAAATTTCCTCTTGTATAAAATAAGAGCAATCATAGTTCCCATCTCAAAGGGTTGTGAAGATTAAATGAGTTATTATACATGCAGCGCTAACAGTGTCTGGCACGTAGGAAAAGCTAAGTAATATTCTAAAAAGGTGATAGGTAGATAGAGCTTCTAGAGGCCCTTAGATTCTAGGACAATTTCAAATGCACAATTTTTAAAAGAAAATATCGTCATCATGTTAGGGGAGCAGTATAACAGTGATCATGAGGGCCTTAAATTAGACCAAGTTAAGTCTGTGTCACACTCAGCTCTGCCATTTAACTAGCTGTGTGTTTAACTTCTATAACCTTGGTTTCTTACTAGAAAAAAATGATAATAATAGTATCTACTACACAGGGTTATGAGAAATAAATGACCTAAGCTGCTTTGTGTGATTTTTAAAGTTTTGATAGATAACTCTAAAACTTCCTTCTGAATTTTTATCTTTTTATTCTTGATGATCTTGAAATTATGAATATAAATCAACTGCTTATAACCTAAGATAAACAGTACTCTACTAAATTAATTTGGAGTTTCTAATTGTTCCCTGACTGGTAATTCAGACTTGTTAAAAAATGTGCCCAATATATACAGACAGTGGTTAAAGATTTCCCTCAAAAACTATAGCTACCATTCATTGACAATTCTCCTGGTGCCAAGAGAAACACGGCATATAAGATTTCTAAACCTTACAACTTAGCACTATGTTCATTTTTGCAGATTAGGAAAGATTTTGAAAGTAACTGTGTGAGCTGATATAAGTATGCTATTACATCTATTATTGCTTCTTTGAGAACACTTTTATTACTTTATGGATCTCAGTGTGATCCAGACACCAGGTTAATAATGTTAAGTGCTCAAATAAGTAACTTCTAATCATCAAAGTAGCTAGCTTCTAAATTCTCATAGGATATTCAGTCAATTTATTTTTAAAAGTGAGGGGGGCATGTTATTCAATTCCTTTCTCAATTACATAAATTTATATTTGCAATTAAAAGTTCTATCTCCACACAGAATAAAAATATGTTTCCATTTAACTATAAAAGTATGAATATTTTTAAATTCAAGAAGAGATACAAATTTAAACTGAAGTATATGTTTACAGAAAATATAAACCAACATGATACTACTTTGTCTTGGCTATACACCATAAATTGAAAACTCATGCCATTAAAATACATTTAATATATGTCTTTTTATCCAGAAACGATATTGTTAAAAAGCAAATTTTTAAGTACTTTGCTAAATTTTTAACAGAATTTTTACATAGGCATTGTCCATATATTTCTTATATTTAACACTACAATAAAATTGGGCTACATATACATTTAATATATATGTTAATTGAATATGTATATACTCCAACCTTTTATATTTAATATCTATATTCACTTAATGTGTACATTCCCACTCTCTCTACCTTAGATACTTACATCAAAGATTATACCCTAGATTCATTTCATTCTATCCTCTCTGTGACAACCATCTACATTTTTAGCTCCCGCCCTTTAATATCTAAATTCCAATAATCTATCATGGAACAGTACATCAAAAACTAATGATGTACTGTATGGTTACTAACGTAACGTAATAAAATTAATTAATTAATTATTTCCAACAATCTTCAGACCTTAACAAGAATCCAATCCTTTTCACTATACTTTATACCTTAACATTCTTTTTCCTCCTTAATAAGCATTAATTGCAAGGCCAAGCATTATAATCACCTCCCTGCATACATGTACTACCAGCCACTTGCCCCACTCTCATTTTAACATTTTTTTTTGTTTTTATGTTGTTACATACTGAAGTACTTCTAAGCAGACTGCAACTTTCAAACAAGCTGTATTTTAAAAGTTGAACTGCATTAAATATAAGTTATGTTCTTGCACGATAATTGTAAATATCTATACCAAAGAAAGAAAAAAAACACTTTTTTTTTTTTTAATCCTGTTCTCAGCTTTTATCCAACACACATTAAATTACCTGCCTGGCCACAAAGGCAACTGAAGTGGCCACGTTACTCCATAAATCACAGGCCAGCTCACTTTACTAGGTAAGAGATGGAAAAGGGAAACAATGTAGAGTAAAAAAACAAAACAGAAAGGTAAAGAAAAAGGGGTCTAATTTAAAAACAAATGAAAAGAAAGCAGGTTGAATATAAAAGAGAAGACTATGCAATAGAATAAGGTCCCTGGGAAAGTAGTTAGGGATGGGATCCAAAGTAATGGTGGAGGGATTGGCCTTGTAAAGGAAGATGTATCATCATTTGGTGGCTTTTAAAAGAGGTCAAAAAATTATTTAAACTTCTCCCATCAAAGGGTGGAAGTTAATTCACCTTCCTTCAAATATGGACTCATCTAAGTGACTTACTACTAATAAATAGAAGGCAGCAGAAATGACACTGCTTGACTTCAGATGCTAGGTCATAAAAGGTGGTAACAGCTTCCACCTGGCTCTCTCCCGTTCTCTTAGAACTCAACCACCAGAAGAGAGCCCCCCCACACGTAGAGGCCATGTTGGACGTTCCAGCTGAAAGTTCCAGCTAATGTTCCAACTATCTACAGCCAGCACAACAAGAAAATGTGAATGAGCAAGTCTTTTAGTGATTCTAGGCCCTAACCTTTGAGCTGAGCTAGTTGTTGTCATATAAAGCAGAGATGAGGTGTCCTTGTAGAGCTCTACCCAAACTGTACTTTCCTAAACAAAATAAATGTTATCATTGCTTTAAGCCACTAAATGAAGGAGTGATATGTGATGTAACAACAGACAAATGGAACAGACAAATCTATTAAAACAAAATAACAAGATAGATTAAGTTAAAGTCTAGGAGGTGTGCATGTTCGATAGAAAGAAGGTGAAAGGGTTCTTGTCTGATACATTTTATTTTCTTTGTGAGATCTGAGGCAAGATCTTCTCTTAGAATGAGAGAGATAATGGGGATTCAGAAGTGTGAAGAGAATAAACTAAAAATTATAAAGAATGGGACAGTGTTGATCAGAGAAATATGGCAGAATTGTCAAAGCATGTTGACAGCCTATTTGAGGCTGAATTTATACTGCCCTTTAATGTGGTTTTCTCTAGCAGTACTTAGCTCTTAGCTGAAAGCACTGAGAAAGCAAATAGTTGAGCTTATCAATTAGATTTTTGTCAGAAAGATGTGTTAAATAGACAAAAGTGCAATGGATCTTGGGGACCATGTAATCCAAACTGGTGAAGAAGGAAAATGAAGAAATGAGAGACACGATGGACAAATGGATGAGAGATTCTGATGAAGAATAAGAGTGAGAATATTTAAAGAGCAAAGAAAAAGGAGAGGATGTTGTGATCAGAAAATGGCATGCATACATTAGTGATTCTTGAGCGTTAATAAATATGACAAGATTCTTGGTGAGACTGGCTATTTGAAATGAAGTGAACAGAAGGGGACAGGAGATAATGTGGTCAAGGAACTGAGATGCAATGGTAAGGAATGGGTCATCCACATAGAATTTGAAGCCACCTTTAAGTGCAGGGCTTAGAGTATAGAGAAAGAATGTGAGCCAGGTACCAAAGTTTTTGATGAATGAAGAGAAGTGAACAAGAGATTGGTAAATGAAAGCAACAAGGATGGGAACATAGTAGTATAGCTTAATAGGATAGGCCTTGTATTGGTCCTGTTTGGGCTGCTGTAACAAAATACCATAGACAGGGTGATTCATAAATGAAATTTATTTCTCACAGTTCTGAAGACTGAAAGTTCAAAATTAAGGTGCCGACAGATTGTCTGGGAAGAGCCCACTTCTTCACTGACAGCCATCTTCTCACAGTAATCTCATCTGTCAGAGGGGGCAAGGGAGCTCTCTTGGGCCTCTCTTATAGGGGCACTAATCTCATTCATGAAGGCTCTGTCCTCATAATCTAATCACATCCAAAAGGTTGCACCTTTTAATATTATCACCTTGGGGGATAGGATTTCAACATATGAACTTTGGGGAGACACAAACATTCAGACTACAGCAGGCCTCAAATGAGCAGGGGTTTTTCAAGAAGTTGGGAGCCTAAGAGTTTTTCCTAATCCAATGTCTTTCTACCTGAAGCCTGAGATCAATCTCTCCGTACCAATTAAAAGTGATACAATTTTGACATATAAATGTCAAATTACTATATGCTAAGAAGAGAGGGGAAGAGGTATCCTCTTATCAAGAAAATCAACTAACAGGCCTAAATAGTCAATATGCTGCACAGAAAGTACCTGCCAACTGAGGGGAGAGATGGGGAGTAAACATTTCTACAAGAGGCTTGAATTTTTTATCCATTTAACTATCTAGGATTTTAGTTTCCACTATGAGCTAGGAACTGTGCCAAATTTTAGGGATTAAAACACTAAACAAGATAGATACTATCTCTGCCCTTACAGATCACAATGCACAGTCAGAGAAACAGCTGAGAAATCAATATTAGTGTAAGTGCTATAATCATAAATGTAAACATCTCCAAAAGGGACTCAAAGCCAGTTTCTATTTCAGTAAGTTACAGTCTATCTTCCAAGATGATCTCAGAAATTCTATACTTATTCTTATATAAACTTCTATGTTGTATTTGCACTCTAGTATCAATCTTATGATAAAAGGTATCACTGTAAATTCTATCATAAATATCTGTATGTATCTGTATCCCAGCTTAAAATGGGAACCAAGTCTAATTTTTACTCACATATTTGCATTTGTGGACTAGCACAGAGTCTGGTACACAGTAGGCACTCAATAAATACTGCTTGAAAATGACTAAAGGATTGAATGAATGACAAATAAATGACTCTTCTGTCTGTCATTCTACCAGATGAACTATGGCTTACTTAGTAACTTCAAGACTATAGCCTAAAGAGGGATTCATATTCTTCTCCAGTTTAACCTTTCATGGCTCCCACTCAGCTAGGAAGCTCCTCCTTGGATTAGAGGGGCTAAATTATTAGCAGAACTAGTTCCTACAAAAGAAGCTAAGTAATACCTGTACAATCATGTTCTCTTCAGTTTGTGGCTCACAGACAGTGGTCTGCTGATGCTATATGGTCATCTACTTAGGAATAAGTAATACAGAAACTGAATACTCATTTTATAACTAGGACTCTAAAGTGAGATCTCAAGACAATATCTTTAAATTTTGAGGACAAAGTCCAGATGGAGAATACAGATTTGCCAAGGACTTAAGGTTTAGATTCAACAGTTATTTTACAAGAAAACAAAAATTTCAAAAGCCATTGAAAAGTTAATGTTATATGAATAGTAGGCACCAGGGAATACAATCTTAAATCATGGCCATAAAACCTGGGACTTTTTACCTTGTAAATAGCAAGTCAGATAAGATACAACATCTACACTGGATTTTCTAAAGCAGCTCTAATGTCAAATGTGCTAGTGTATCATTCATCATTGTGAATTGTCAATTAGTGCATTTCTCTCTTTAAAAGAGTCCCAAATTTGATTCAGAAAATAATCCGCATAGATACAGAACTTATTGAATCTAATTTACATGACAACCAAAAAGTTAAAAACCAAATTATTACTATAGGAAACATCCTATACTATGCTTCCTACAAAATTCTCATATTTATGCTTTTACTTATTTAAAACTTCCAAATAAATATGAGCTACATAAAGGCAACTCTTTATCTCCCATCCCCAATTAAATAAATAAATAAATAAAATTAAACAACTGGATGAATTATAAGATTAAAGTAAAAATTTAAGCTATATCTCCATATCATTTAAGCAATTCAAGCTATAACTCTATATCGGGGAAACGATTTATTATATGCATTACAGTAATAAACCTCAATAGTAAGAAAAACGTTTATCTGTTAATACTGATGACTTTTTCAGAAGTTGGTAAGGAGCTGAAGGGGTTATTAGACCTGTAAAAAGAGTAAAAAAAGCATTCAAACTTTCTAGCAATTTTTAAGTTGCTAAAAATATTAGCTGAATTTATAAGCACAAATGTTTTACCTTTAAACATAAATGATTAAAAAGCAGTTAAATATATTTATTCTCTAAGACTAGTTTATCAAGGTGTTGCTGTATTTTATTTGCTCTACAACTAGCTTTTATAAGTTTTGAGGAAAATCCCATGAGTTCTAGTATTTCAAATTTAGGTGAACAATCCCAGATTTTCTGTCAAAGCTATTTGATCTATACATTTCAATCATGTAACCATAACCGTTCTAGTTTGAAAAGTTCTTTTTGTTTGTTTGTTTGTTTATTCTCATACAATAGACCTTCCATTCTTTTCCCCTATTAGCTGCCTCTGATCTTAACTTTCCCTGGTTCTGCATCATACAAAACATCACAACTGGGGCACTTGGGTGGCTCATTTGGTTAAGCATCTGACTTCAGCTCAGGTCATGATCTCGGGGTCCTGGGATAGAGCCCTGAGTTGGTCTCTGTGCTAGCTGGGAGCCTGGCTTCTCCCTCTCTTTCTGCCCCTCTCCCCCAGTGTGCACACTCTCTCTTTCTCTCTCCCCACCCCAAGTAAATAAAGTCTTTAAAGAAATAAAAAAAAAATCATAAAAAGACATCCAACTACACATAGTATGTTAAGGGTTTTATATTCGTAGTAAAATGCTTTATGTTTTATTTCCAATACATTCCTCTGATAACCAACATTTAAATGATCCCTTTACCTGTAATAGAACATGAGAATATCTTCAAAGATTAATATAGTGATTGATAAATTTGTTTCCTAGGTCAAAATTCTTTAAGTACAGGTAAAAAAATTTTTCCCTAAATATAGTACCTTATATGTGCTCACATTGAGCCTCATTTGCCACTTCTCTACCCACATAATTTTGTAAGAACCTTCTACAATTTATCCCCAAGTCTTGGTACTTTTTAAATGTACATTCTTTCTCTTAATAAATATACTGGAATCATTGGATTATAAAACTGGAAAAGACCACAGCCTCATTATCAAATCCATCCTTCTCAATTTTACAGTATAGCTTGGAGACATTAAAACAAACACTTGTTCAAAGTGAAGTAATAGAAAGTATTAGAAAACAGAATCTAGATTTTTCTTATTCTAAGTTCATGTTCTTACTATTAAATTATATCCCAACTTTTTAATATCTATTTGAAAGCACTCTAGGGGAAGAAAACTGATATTTACTTAGTAAAATATATTGGTTCTGTATTTTACATTTTCTTTCTACTATTACACATGGCGCTACAAAGCTCAACAGCTTACAGAAAGCATACTTTTATTAAGAAAGCAATATTTTATCTGATTGTAAATTATCATGTTTCTTCAAAAGTTACACCATTTTCACCAGTGCTTTAGCTTTTACTCTTTTCAAAACAAAAAAGCTAAGCTTTTAGAAGCCATAGGAATTATGTCAGATGCTGTAGTTCTATAGTTTCTAAACAGCTGGCCTTAAAAAGGGGAGCAAAATGAGGATGTTACATGGCACAGATCTCCTGACCATCCAAGGTCATTTTCTCCCCATGGCTGGGAGAATTAAAGACTATAATACACATATAAAACAACCAATCATATATCATTTTTCACAGAATTGCCATAGGCACTTTGAGTTCAATATGCCCCCCAATTCTGCTCCTCGCCTTGTATTCATTTCCTGACTCTATTACTGGCACCACAATACATCCACTAAGGCACAGAAGCTAGAAACTTGGTGTTATTCCCAAATCCTCTTTTTCCTCATTCTCCAAGTACAGTTTGCTCATTTTTGTTTTCCAAAGCTATCAAATTTCAGATTTTTTCCTGCATCCCTACCTCTACCACCTTGATTCAGACCCTCAAAGTCCCTTACTTGCATGAGACTTCTAATTGATCTTTCTGCCTCTATGCCACTTGTTCCACAGTGACTCATCTTCATATTACCACCAAAGTGAGCTCTCTAAAACTCAAATTTGATCATTTCTCTCCCTTATTACAAAGTCTACAATAGCTCCCTAATATCTATGGGATAAAATTCAGAATCTTTCCATTACATGGCCTCTGTCCATTTCTTCAGTCTTATCTTT
This sequence comes from Ursus americanus, assembly GCF_024610735.1. Taxonomy (NCBI): domain Eukaryota; kingdom Metazoa; phylum Chordata; class Mammalia; order Carnivora; family Ursidae; genus Ursus; species Ursus americanus. Next base: position 36,812,121 of record NC_142138.1, on the reverse strand, counting down.
CATTACACAATTTCCCCTCTTCCCTACCACAATTCTATCCTCTATCCTCTATCAGTTAGTCATAATGGACAACTTACCTTCCTTTTATTGTACACCCCATTTTGTTTCACTCTGCATCTTTGCTCACCGTGTTCCTCCTACTCAGAACACACTTCCCCCTGTAATCCCGCTGTTGAACCTTTACCATTTTCAATACTCAACTCAGAGCTCATCTCTTCTTTGAAGTCCATTTGAATCTCACCCTCCCCATGCCAGTAGAAATGACCATACTTTCTATTGGTTTCCCCACTGAGCTTTTATGAAAGTATTTGTAACAGTCCCGCCCCCCCATTAATTTGTTGACAAGTATATCTCCCCTTTCTAGAATGCAGGCACTCTGGTACTGTGTCATATTCAATCTTTACTCCCATAGATTTGCATAGAGTCCATCACATATTAGGAACTCAATTGTGTGGAATGAATGAATGAGCCAACAAAGAAAATAACCATATAGGATACTCCTGAAGGAATATTTTTGAATTAAAATACTCAAAATAATTCCGTACTGACCATGGTATATTTACTCCCATAAATTCCACATTTTTGTATTTAACATACTTTTCTTCATTAAAAACTTAAAATTTATTCCTCTGAAAAAATCTGGGCCACATATGTGTAGTAACATTAATATCATTTAGATATACAACTGTAAATAACACTAATTGTTTAATTTTATTAATTTAATGGAATATCAAAATGATTTATGGTCAACTCCTGACTATCTGAAGGATTTTAATAACTATCCTGGCTTACCTAGGATCTTTTCATGTGCTGCTTCTGCCACTCAGCTATGGCTTACTTTTCTAAGCTGGCTTTCATGTCTTTAAGTATCCTGCTGCCCGCAATGAAAAGCAACAACCTGTCCATATCCTAAGTGAAGGACACTGACCAGAAGAATGGAAAAAATGGCTCCTGAACATAAGATGATTTTATGCATTAGATGATCTACACAAAATGAATTACAAAATCATGTAACTGGATGAGATAATATGTATTTATTATTTAAATAGTGTTGCTGTTTGTTATGACCTTCTTTTTCTTTTTCAAAATTTTTAACTCAAAAACTATTCCCAACTACTTCTGTCAATCTAGTAAATTGGAACAAATATCTGCTACTGATTTTCCCTCAAAAATATCTGATAAATAAAAGCTTTAAAGACATGAGTAAGATATGAGATCATTAAATTTTTCCTAATCAACATTCAAATCTACAAAAACTTTCAATAAAAATATTTTTCACTGAGATTAGGTATTAAAAACTAAAAAAAAAAATAATTCTAGTAGAACCCAATAGAGAAATTAACTTCGTAGTTAACTTTACAGATTATACACAAATTACTATAGTAATCTGTTCACTAAATTTGTAAAGGCTTATTCAGAGGAAATGGTTTAGAAATAAAGTTAATTCCTAGTATGAGGAAAGATAAATCCAGCATTCTGTTCATCGACACATACTTGTGAGAATCTAAATTACCAAGATGATGAAAAGATGGGTTGGCATTTTTATTACATATAAAGACAGCTATGTTCTAAACTGTGCTGTCCAATATACCAAACATTAATAGCCACATTTAAGTTAAAAATTCAGTATCTCAGCTGCCCTGGTCACATTTCAACTGCTCAAGAGCCACATACAGTTAGTGCCTATTACATTAGACAATACAGAAATATTTCCACCACAGCAGAAAGTCTGACTGGATAGTACTACTCTAAACCATAATGCAAATTCCTAAATACTTTTTAAAATGGCAATACAAGTTTAAATAGTAATGTTTTGATTGGCTATTTATCAGGAAGGGAAAGTATACATTAACAAATGAGAAAAATAATTAAATGCAAATAGCAATGAAGGGTTTAAGTATATAAATTAATTTATATGGCTTAATTTGAAATTACACCATATCAAATCTGAAAAAAATTTCAAGATAATTTAATCCTTCATCCTCATTTTACAGATGAGGAAACTGAATCTAGAGAACAGTACAAGAAAAAATAACTTTCTCATTTAAGATACTTAATATATACAAATGAAGTCACTATTAAAAACAACCAAAATTTCCTATAATTGATAATAAACTGAAACAAAGTGAAGTCTAAGCTATTCTGTGTGTCTTAGAATCAGTTTTCCTATTGGATATACACAGGCTGTTTGCACAGTTGTTAGGATTTTGGGTCTGGGTTAAGCTGCCTAGATTCAAATGTTGCTCCTTGACTTCCTAGCTATACGAATTCAAGCAAGTCATCCAGGCTCTCTGAGCCTCCATTTCCTCATTTATAAAATGGAAAAATAATTAAACTACTTCACAGGTTTGGAAAGGTTAAGTGAAATTATACAAGCAAACTACACAGATAACCTGGTTCATAGTAGGCCCTCCAAAAATGCAAGTTGTTATGAAACTTGGGTTTTGGTTGAACCTAGTCTACTGGCGACTTTCTTTGATTAATTTCTATTCACCTTCATGTTCTTAAGACAGAGAGATACTTTGGAAAACATTCAAAGATCATAACGTAAACACTAGGTTACATTGTGGCTCTACCTCTTACAGTCACAGGAGAATCTGCATCCAAATCTCTACCAGCACTTCACTCATTGGCCTCAACACCTTTGCCATGAAAGTGTAATACAAAGCCCCACAGGCAACATGTGGGGTCTAATTTAAAAAAATAAATAAATAAAATAAAACACAAAAAAGCCTTCCAATGTTAAAATGGTGGCATGTGTTTTTTATGTTGGTGACTGTGGGTAAAGTAAGAAGTGGGAGACTGGATAAGTAAAACAATTTTGAATGACAAGAGTTTATAACTTCTCAGAGAATTATATACACATATATTTAAAATTTATGCTTCTGTTCATTAGTGGAAGTTTAAGTAACTACACTCAAATTTTGAAATACATATTTTTGAGAGTAAGTTTTTAAAAATACACAGAACAGTTGGTATGTAACGGTAAGAGATGCTCTTTCAGTAAGTCTTAAGATATATCAATACAATTTCCTAGTTCACTATGGTAGGAAAATAGGTACCCAACTTAATGTTACCTCCAGAAAGTATGGAGATGAGAATGGCATCTCCAAGTCCTACCCTGGAAAATGTTTCATTCAAAGAGTAGACAGATTTCAACAGAATCAACAGAGGCGCCAAATGGTCAAAGCTTCATTCTTCTGGAATATTTTTATAACGAAGTTCCAGAGTCACCTGTATGAGGCATGATCCTAACCAAACCTCAAATCTCAATCAACCTTATACATTTTAATCATCATTTCAAATCAAACATTTTCCTATTGGTAGTTTTCACAGTTCTAACTTCACTTTCCATAATACTAGCATTTATCATATTTTGCTCTTCAGTTAACTTTTATAAGTACATTTTCTCTCTTACACTAGGTAGCAGATTTCTTGAGCTTTTACTTAGAGTTTCCAAATGAAACTAATACACTGCAGACATTTTGAAAATATATGTATTAATTGATTATTTCATGAGGCAAAATGGAGTCGGAGCACCAGATTCTATTCCTTACTCTGGTATCACTAATAATCTGATCTCAACGTCAGCTTCTTCAAAGGTCAGGCTCTTTAGCTTTGAAATGGAATGATTATACAGGCTGATCTCTAAGATTACTTATATTTCTAAAAGTTTATGCTGTTATGTATCAACTGAAATTTAAATAACCACATTCAAATTTTGAAAGGCATATATTTTCAAGAATAATTTTTTTTAAATACACAAAACAGGTTTGTAATGGCAAGAGCTGTCCTTTCATTGAGTTTTAAGAGATATTAATAAACTTTCCTTATTCACTGTGGGACAGTAGCAACACACACCTGATAACATTGCTCCAGATGACATTACGAAGTGATCGACACATGGCATTTCTAATTAACTGTCCCTATGAGATATTGCTAGCTATTTTATCACTTCACAACATTTATTCAAACTACTACACTGACCTTCAGTTTCCATAAATAAACTTACATAAAAAGCTGCCTAACATACTTATTAAATAGGCTGTCACTAATAGTTAAAGTTCAGGAAAGAATTTATTCATAGGGATAATTTAAATATTTTTAGGTAAACATTTAAAGTTTCCATTCTGTTTTCTGTAAATATTCCAAGATTATCCCATAGTTCTGAGCTTCAACTCAGTACTGTCTCAGGGAGAATTAGTTTGATAACTTAATAATGGAAATATATAGATCAGAGAAGAGTCTCCTATCATTATTAAAAACAGAAACACTGTACAGACCAGTACTTGCTAATGAAAATCACTGATATGATTCAATTACCAAGCACACTCTTTTGTAACACAATTAACACATGTTTTACCTTTAATTTAAGAGGAAAAATGATAACTCCTCAGACACAAATAATTCTTTACACTTTCCACATTCCAATACTTTCTGTATAGTTACTATATTTGTGCAGTTAAAAAAGAAAAGATAACAAAGTTCTACCTCTACATTGGCTTTTTATAATTTCCTTATCACATACTAAAGTATGGTCATTGATAATTTGTATGATAGTATATCAAACTTTCCTGGAACTCCGAAAATTAACACCAAAACCTCACTGGTGAAACATAAACCATATAATCTGATCTCATTACTCACATTAAACAAAATGAATGACTAAATCTTTCCAAATTGATTCTGCTTTGTTGATACAGAAAAAAAAAAAAGCTATTTCCTTCAAGCTAAGTTACAAAATTAACCTAAGACATGTTACAAACATAGAAACATTAAAAGATACTAATTACACAAACTGAAACAAATCATCTGGCATTTCCTCAAGTGCTAAAATGTCATTTACTCCTGGTGACATAACAAATACCATTTGTTGTCTTATTCCGAATTATAAAATCTGAGATGAACCTGACAAAGGCACATCAATTTTTCTTCACAACCATCCTGATTGATTGATTGATTGATTGAACTATACAAAAATTCAATTTGCATGATTTTTTACTATTTGGTGTAAAGTGTAGGGTGTCTGCACTTTCAGCTGTCAAAAGAAATTCACCCTATTCTGGAAGCACTTCAACTCCCAGTGACCTTTAAGTTTTACAGACACTCTAGGAGATTCTTGAAATGTATCAAGAAAAGGCAAACCTGCCTTGCTTTTTTTTCATGGATAAAGTTGCAGTTTATTCTTCTTATACCTTCCATTCCTAATCTGAAGAGATGCAGGGTCTCTAAAACATAGCTGCTTACTCGGAATTAACCTTACCTGCAGAGAGCCAGACTAGCAGCCCCTTACCCTGTGGTAAGATTGGGCTGGACCCAAGTGATGGAGGGAAAAGAGCCAACTCTGCCCACAGCACTACCTGTGGCTCCCAAAGAGGAGGTCGGGGGTAGGGGAAGCGAGGGTTGGGATGGTACAAAGGACTTCTTTATCCGGACCATATTTGGGGAATTGTTCTAGCGAGTGCGTCCCCTCGCTCTAAAGAGAAAGAGAATCTCGGGGAACACTCTTCTCCCTCGATTTCTCCATCCGGCCCTTCGCGCTCGGCCCTCACGCCGGAGCGGGGGGGGGCGGGGGGGCGGAGGCTGTGGAGGAGGAAGGCAGCTGGTCCCCAGGGCCCCCATGAGCAGCTCTCGGAGACCGCTGCGAGGCCTGGACCATGCCCGCGGCCTCGGGGCTCCGACCCGCACGGGTGGTCGATGCCCCGCGCCCGCCAGCCCGGAGGGTACCCAGACCCGGCCCTTGACTCACCGCTCTCCACCTCGCTGCCTTTCTTGGCCGTCGCCGCGTTCCCCATGACTGGGGCGGTGAAAAGAAGGGGTCAGGGAGGGGAAGGGGGGCCGGGGCCGTCCCCGCCACTCCACAGGCTGAGGCAAGTCCCGCTTCTGCACCGGTCAAAGCGGTGAGTGCTCCCGGCGCTGGCACCCTGAGTCCGGGCGGGAAGACCGGGCCGGTTCGGAGGGCAGGGGTTCAGCCAACTCCTCAGCCCGGGAGGCAGCAGCTGTAGCAGCCGCAGCTGTGGTGGCGGCAGCGGCCGGCAGACACTCCCCTTTCCCCCGCCCCGCCCCCCTTACTCGCCCCCCCTCCCAGGCCCGGGTCTTTCTCCGCGGGCGGGCGCGCGCGCCGGAAGTGACGTATTGTCCGGGACAAGGGCGGCTGGGTGAGGGGGCCGGGTCGGGGGCGTCTGAATGGGGTAACCCTGACAGGTACCTCCGCGGCCCGCTGAGCTGGCGTGTTGTCGCCCGGGATTGAGCTCGTGTGCTCATCTCTGAGATATGGGAGGCGGCGTGAGAACCGTTAGCTTCGAGGAACCCATCGTCTCTTAGCCTGGAGTCCCCCGTGTCCTGGAGCGGGGCCGCGGGAGGCCCCGTAGGGGCTCGGTTGCTTTCTTTGTGCACCGTATCCCTGCGGCTCCTCATTCAAAGGTTGCCTTCTCCAGACAGGCCCGGGAGAACCGCACGTGCGTGTAGATCGCATGGGAGGGGAACGCGCTAGTTCTTGCTTCTGGCGGGGGCAGACGGGGCAGACTGGTCAGCCTGTGCCACGGAAGCAGCCTCGTCCCAAATCTCGATTGTGGGTTGGAGCCTCTCTTTACTTCGAAGATTCAGGTATTCACTGAGCCCGTGACCACGTTGTTCTCCCGGTTCTCAGGCATCAGTCTCAAGCCCTTTGATGTTTCCAGTGCGGTTTTCATTCGCCGCGATTTTGTGGGATCACTCAAGGTTTTATCGGACATTCCAGGTGGAGATAAGGAAAATATTATTTCTGCATAATGTCTCTTGATGCGAGGCATTGTATTGTATTTAGCAGCTTTCTGTGTAGATGTTAAAATAAATGCGTTCCCAATTGGTAATTGAGTTTTATTAATATACATAGAGCACTGAATATACTTAGAGCACTTGAATTTTCAAATAGCTTTATTTATCGGATGATTTATGTGGCACTGTAATATTTTTTGTTGCATGTTCCCTTGAACTTTGCTCTGTGAGCATTTGTTCCAAACCTAGTGCAGAAAGTCTGTTACTTCCTGAGAGCGAGACCACATAAACTTATTTTGTGTCCCCCAAGGCACCAGACCTGGCACAGTAGGGTTTAATGGACACCTGCTGACTTTGAAAGTAAACTAAGGAAATTTTTCAGAACTTTTTAAAAAAATATTTTTCATTACTGACAAAAATGGAATGCTAACTGAAGAAGTTCTCAGTAAACTTTTACTACTATTTCTTATTATCAATTCTGTTGAATTAATTTAACAAATATTTTTATTATGTATACTGTATTCCAAATACTGTATAGATATTAACAAACATCCTCAAAACCCTATGAGATAATGTAGCTTTACTATCGTTATTTAATGTGCAAACTGAGGGACAGAGAAGTTAAGCAATTTACGCTAGGTTACACAGCTATCATCTGGTGGAAGCAGGATTCGAACCTAGATGGCTGGGCTCCAAATAATAATAATGTTAATAATAATAATATAATGATCAGAAACCTGTCAATGTTGTGGTAAATTGCTTTCTTATTTGAAATCCATTGATTTGAGATATAAGAGATTAAGAGATACAGTTTACTTTTTGGGGAATTTCATTATACTGTAGTCCCTCCTTATCCAGTTTTGCTCTCCACAGTTTCAGTTATCCACCGCCAGAAAGCAGATGATTCTCCTTCTGACCTGTCAGAAAGTCAGTGGTAGCCTAAGGCCAAGTCATAGTCTGTCCATCCTTCACTTTACTTCTCATCATGAAGGCATTTTATCATCTTACATCATCACAAGAAGGGTGAGTATAGAACAATAAGATCAAAGAGAGAGACCACATTCACATAACTTTATTATAATATATTGTTAAAATTATTCTGTTTTATTATTAGTTATCATCAATCTCTTGCTGTGCCTAATTTATAAATTAAACTGTATCATAGGTGTGTGTGCATGCATAAAAAAAAACATTGTACATAAGAGGTTTGGTACTATCTGGTTTTAGGCATCTACTGGGGTTCTTGGAATATATCCTCCACAGAAAAGTGGGGAGGGACTACTGTATTGTTTTGAGGGTTTCCATTAAATCCAATGAATATAAAAATAACAGAGAAAAAAGAGTTTGGACTAGATAGGTTTTTGTCAGCATGTAACAATGTTGCAACAATGTCACATCTTTCCAATAACATTTAGTTTTATGTTGTGGATGTGACATTTGCCCTGCATACGTGGAAAATTCAATAAATAGCATTAAGCCATATATATACCAAATTAAAGACAACTTTTTGATATACTTTATTCTGGAGGGAATCTTTCTAGAATCCTGGAATATTCATACTGTCCTCATTGGGGTGAGTTTTTAAATGTGTGCCTTTTTAGAGAGCAGCTTTAATAATAAAAGAGTGGTTATAGACATAATGTGTCCCTTTTCTTAACATGATTTTGAGTTCTAGGCCTCTAATAAGAGGCAGCCATCTGCTAAGTAAATCATTAATTTGCAAAGGAGACTGTTGACAACTATTACAGAGTTATATACATCATAACTACATTCTGGAAAATTAATAAGTAGAATACTTAGCTTTACAAAATGTTTCCCTTTCTCAATTTAATTTTACCATTGATTAAGAAAGTAAATTAATTATTAATAAAGAAAAAAAGGTCAACAATTAGAAATATCTTCTTATTCTTTTTTCCTTATACTATTATTTGTTATATTAGCTTATATTGCTTCTCTGATTTAAGGAAGATTATACTTTAAGAATATAGTTTCATAGTTTTCAGTTAGTTAACGTTCACAATCATTTAGTTGTAATTATATACAAGTTGCCTTTTCATTATTAGAGAAGGGTTCTCTATAGAAAACCATTGTTTATGTAGCACATAGAAAACTATATTTGAAGAATTTTTTTTTTTTTACATTCCAGAAAGGGCAGAAATGTCATTAACTGTTCAGTTATTCTTGAAATGATTAGCAGTAACATGGAACAGTTGCTATCCTTTGCCACAAATGACTTTGCTATAACCTAAGCAAGTACAAAGTTAGAACTATAACTTATTTCCGTAGGAAGGCAGACAAGGAAGAGGGTCATAAAGAGAAAAGACTTTGAGTCCTTTTCCATATAGTAGTTTATCTACGAATCTGCAGCACTATGTAGCAGGGAAAATTATATTTCACTTTGGAAATAATTAGTCTTACATTTTCTAGTACTTTGTAAAAACATTTTCATGTGTTTTTTTCTTATCTAATCCCCACAAGAAATTTACATAAGCTAGACATATTAGCCCCATTTTACAAATGAGTAAAACAAAAGTTCAAAGAAGTAAAGTAACTTGGCCAAGATCACTCAAATGGGAAGTGGCAGGACACTAGATTTTATGCCCTTTTCTGCAAAACAAATGTAATCTCAATCCTCATTAAGATTAGATTTTATTTACCCCAATTTACAGAAGAGAAAAATAAGGCCTAAGAACCTAGAGCCTTGGACCTTTTCTTCCTAGAGGTATCTCTTCACTCAGAAATGGGAAAATGGGGAAAAATTAGTAAATTGTTATTTCTATTTATTTTGTAATGTTTACTTATATTACCAACTTGATTTCCAAGACTTTTTAAAGCAAAACACCCTCAAAAATAATGTATGTCAGAAATATTTGTTTTTCCTTTATAATCACCAGAATGGATAAGCCGAAATTGATAATTGTTGGATAATATGACCAGGTCATTTGTTTTTATGTTGTATTTTACGTCAAATAAATGCAAGTAAAAATTTATTTAACCGTCGTAAGATTATGATTGTTTTGGATGATTATTAGTACTCCACATAGTCTGATATTTCATTGTTGTAAGTATTGTATGTCCTAAACCAAATGATACCATGCTAAGTATCAGGCAAAGGGCAGAATAATACTTCTGAAATGAGGAAGTAATTTTATAGTTAATAAGTTACAAATATGTTATGATAATTGTTCAGATCATTGTAGTACAGTACGAAGTTTTCTTCTTGAGCAGAATTCTAATCCCTTTGTTCGATAACAAATTTATTATCTAAAGTTCGATATTCATCTTTTTGGATATTTCTTTACAGATGAAGAGACTAAAATAGTTGACTGTGGTTAAGTAACCAGATCAAAGTCAACAAAAATGAGCTATAACAGTAGAATTGTAGCTTATCTCTTGTGTAAGGACTAGAATACAAACTGAAAGTTGTTTAAGAAAAAAAGAAAACATGGAGGGGAGAACAAAACCAACAACTTTTTTTCCTTTCTTAATATGTAATACACTGTCTCAGAAAAGGTATGTTTATTTTGGATATTCTGATTTTACTAGTGTGTTTTAGCAAAACTATGGCTAAATTTCTGCTATTTCAGTTTTGTGCTATGCATTTTTGGAACATACCTATAGACCAAAAATAACATCCAAATTTACAAAACATTTGTTTTATGAAATCATGAGACAGATGGGGCAAGAGCTTTCATGAAATCTCAACTTTTACAATTTAAGCCCATCTTTGACTAAGGTGAATCTGGCCCACTGAAATAGAACTATATTCATAGTATTGACAGTAATAAACCAGAGTGGTGTGTGATGAAGTAGAAAGGGTTTGAGTTTTGTATTCAGAAAAATCTGGATTCATGTTCTCTTATAGTCACCATCTGTGACCTTCACATAAATTTCTTAATTTCCCTTGGTCTTTGTTTCCCAAAGTGTGAAGTTACATGGATTAAATTAAATCATCTGTGAAAAGTACTAGGATAACTTTTGTCATATAATAAAGTCACTGTAACCCTGTGCCCACCCTGCAATAACATTCGATGTTTTCTTGTATTTATGTTTCAACAATAATCATTCAGTGAGTTCCTAGTATATGCAAAGCATGATAAGGGTATTATAAAGATTAATAAAATCAAGTATTTGTGTAAGGCAAGATGGACATGTAAATAATTATGTAAAACAAGATAAATTAACTTTGGAGTAATTGGAGCTTCTTCCAGATGTGCGTCTCTCCTGGTTTTGTGGAGTTGCCTCACAGCATGGCCCCCAAACGCCAGTCTTCACTCCTGCCTCAAAAGAAACCAAGACTCTCCTGCCCCCAAGCGGGGGGAGACGTTGACCTCTCAGCACTTGCCAAAGGAATAAAAAGAACAGCAAGAAGCAATTAAATATATTGATGAAGTACACAATGAAATAAACAGACTTAATGAACAAGCCACTGAGATTTTGAAGTAGAAAAGAAACGTAACAAACTCCACCAACCATTTTGTCAGAAGAGGTTGGAATTAATTGCCAAAATCCCGAATTTTGGGGTAACAACATTTGTCGACCATCCACAAGTGTCTGCATTGCTAGGGATATTAAATCAGGTTACAGAATAGATTTTTATTTTGATGAAAACCCTTACTTCAAAAATAAAGTTCTCTCCAAAGAATTTCATCTGGATGAGAGTGGTGATCCATCTTCAAAGTCTACGGAAATCAAATGGAAATCTGGGAAGGATTTGACAAAACGTTCAAGTCAAACGCAGAATAAAGCCAGCAGGAAGAGACAGCATGAGGAACCAGAGAGCTTCACCTGGTTTACTGACCATTCTGAGGCAGGTGCAGATGAGTTAGGAGAGGTCATCAAAGATGATATTTGGCCAAATCCATTACAGTACTACTCGGTTCCTCATGTGGATGATGAAGAAGGGGAAGGAAAGAAGATGCTGCTGCTGCTGATGATGATGAATGATTGGAAGATACTGATGAAGAAGGAGATGAGGATGAAGTTGAGGAAGATGAAAATGATGATGAGGGGACAGAAGGAGGAGGATGAAGGAGAAAATGACAGTGGAACACTAATGGATTCCAACCTTCCTTTTTTAATTTTCTCCAATCCGTGGGAGCAAGTTCCAGTCTCCCCCCCCCCCACCTTGTGCTCATTCACCCTGTTTTTTGAAGTGTCTTTTCTCTCTCCCTTTATACCATGATTCTCAACTTATTTGGGGGGAATACAGTGGGAAAAGAATCTCTACCCCTCTATGTTCCAAATTCATTTTTCTCTCTTCCTGTCTCAACAGAAACGTTATAGAATCAACACCACTGTGCTTTGTGTGTGTTGGGGGGGAACCCTTCTGCTCCCTTAGTTCTACTGGAAGCTAGAGCATGGTAGGCCCCTGTGTAGTAGTGTATAGAATTCTAGCTTTTTCCTCCTCTCTGTATATTGGGCTCAGAGATTACACTGTGTCTCTATGTGAATGTGTACAGTTAACATTTACCAACATGTACCTGTCTACTTTCCCTTGTTTAAAAAAAAGAAACTTAAAAAAATGGGGTTATCGAAGGTCAGCAAAGGGTGGGTTTGAGATGTTTGGGTGAGTTAAGTGGACATTTTGAGAACATGGCTTCTCCTTTGGCATGTTTAATTGTGATGTTTAATGGATATCCTTGCAGTTTAAGGTGACACTTTTAAAATAAAACTCTTTCCTAATGATGAGCCAAACAGGCTCTCTCTATATGACAGATTTATATCCTTTCAGCTTAGCAACTTAAAGAACAATGACTTCTCTTTCCCAATATCGTATATTATAAATATTATAGTTATGTTACATATTACATGTAATTATACTATTATAACAATGGGGTTCCTGGGTGGCTCAGTCTGTTAAGCGTCCAGCTCTTAATTTTGGCTCAGGCTATGATCTCAGGGTTGTGAGATCAAGCTCCATGTCAGACTCCAGTGTGGAGTCTGCTTGAGAATCTTTCTACCTCTACCCCCCACCCCCGCTTATGCTCTCTCTGTCTCTCTAAAATTAATAAATAAAATCTTTATATATATAATGGTATAATTATAATAAATATGCATTATAAATAATTATACATAGTGGTTCTGTATAATCACATGACCATTTCTGTGAAGGGAGGAGGCAGGGTACCGTGACTGACATGGAATGAGAGAGGTGCAGTTTTCTCGAAGAAATTGTCCTATAGGGTAGGTAAAAACAGATACCCAATACAGCGAAAATCAGAAAGACTGCTCCTAATCAATATTCCATCCTGGGTGACTGGATAACAGAGGTCAGGAATGAAGAAGATAAACTAGTTTTTAAATTAATGAGAGGTATATGACTTGGGTCATAACTGAGTTTGAGTTGGTAGTATGATATCTAAATGCAGATGATGAATAGCAGGCAAATGTAGAGTTAGATCAATACAGGAGTTGTGAATTCAGTACGAAGTTAAGAGTCAAAGCCACAGTTCTGAATGAAATCTCATTAAAAATGTAAAGAATAAAAAAGCATCTAAGAATGGACAGTTATGGAACAGAAAAGGGAGGGGAGTTCTAAAAGGAGCCTGGTGTAGGAGCCTGGAGTGGTCAGACAAGCTGAGAGAGAAACAGGAAATGTAGCCACAGAGGTCAAAAAGAATGAGAGGCTATCAATTTGATTGACTGCATGCTAGAAGTTAACTAATATAAGCAAAATATTGAAAGAATATACAGATGCTTGTAGGAAGGAAAAGAAAGCTGAAGAATCAGGCTTGGCAGCCTCCGGAGCCAGGCAGCTCCAGAGAGTTGAAATAGTTGTTGCTGCATTTTCCTTGTAATAGACAGTGGAACAACAACAATACATATATTGTTTTCAGTCTTGTTCTTTTCCCACAATTCAGTTTCTAATGAGATAAGCCTATCTTGGGTTAAGTTTTTGCTTCTTACCCAGATTAAGGCAACTGATTGGCAGTCCTGGGACTCATCAGTGAGGAAGCAGAAATTTCCCAGTACCAAAAAAGGATGGACTAGAAGTTGAGCATTCAGTAAAACAACAATGTCCATTACAGAGGATTTATTTAACAGTGTTAGTAAATGCAAGCCTGGTACTATAAAGGACTACTCCTTCTCCCCCCACCCCCACCCAAAGTGTGATGGACTTTATCATAAAATCATAGAAGTTTTCAGTTAAATATATGAGAAATATTCTGTTACCTAATGTGGTAGGCAGAATAATGCCCTCCCAAAGATGTCAAAGTCTTAATTACCAGAATCTATGAATATGTTACCTCGATTGATAAAGGGAAAAATTAAGATTGCAGATGGAGGGGCACCTGGGTAGCGCAGTCGTTAAAGCGTCTGCCTTCGGCTCAGGGCGTGATCCTGGCGATCTGGGATCGAGTCCCACATCAGGCTCTTCCGCTATGAGCCTGCTTCTTCCTCTCCCACTCCCCCTGCTGTGTTCCCTCTCTCGCTGGCTGTCTCTCTGTCACATAAATAAATAAAATCTTAAAAAAAAAAAAAAAAAGATTGCAGATGGAATTAAGGTTGGTAATTAGCTGACATTAAAATTGGGAGATTATCCTGCACTATCCTTGTGGGTCCAATGTAGTCACAAGGGTCCTTAAAAGTGGAAGAGGGAAACAAAAGAGTTCAGAATGATGTCATGTGCAATCTCTACATCATTGCTGACATTAAAGATGGAGGAAGGGAGCCATCAGCCAAGCAATATGGGCAACCTCTAGAAGCTGGAAAGAACAAAGAAACAGATTCTCTCCTACGGTCTCCAGAAAGGAACACAATAGTGCTGACACCTTGATTTTAACCCAATGAGATCCAGGTCCAATTATTGACATACTGAAATGTAAAGATAATTTTAAAAACCACCAGGTTAATGGTAATTTGTTTCAGCAGCAATAAAAAGCTAGTATGCCTCATCCTGTTTTAAAAATAGAGTTAACAGGGAGGTAGGTTAAGTGATTTGCTAAATTGTCTGAGGCAAATCAGGATTGAAACCCAGACTAGATTCTCAAGAAGTTCTCTACACTTCACGCAAGTGTGTTAGAAATTCTTTACACTAAAAGTCGTCATTTGGAAACACTGATTTCCTAGAAATATGATAAAGAAGGAAAAGGCACTTTAATTTTCTTCAAAATTATTCTGTTAACTATTGAGTATCCAATTAAAGAGAACGAAGTTAAATATGAATTTTTAGTTTTTGTGATCTGGAAGTTGAAGGGGTTATTTGAATATGTGTGGAATGTGGCAGAACCATGGTAGAAAATATTTAAGATGATTTTTCAATTTCTTTCTTTTTGCTCTAGCAAGTACTTTTTTCTCAATATTTCCAAATGCCTTGGTTTATATACTATTTATAACCATAATTATTCTCTAAGAAGCTATGAATCTTGCTATGAAAATGTACTGAGGTTTTTTTTGTGGGTTTTTTTTTTTTTTATGAGTAACTGCAACTTTAGGAGTAGCTAAAGAGGCTGAATTGCTCAATCTAATTAAGGGAGAATTCAAAATTCCAGAGTTATCCGAAAGGTAGGGAGTGAGGGAGAGAGATGGGAAGGGAACAATTAGCAAGATGTCAGGAGACTGGGGTTTCTATATGGAGCGGTGCAGACAATGGCATCAGAAAGATCTAACATGTGATCCCAAGTTGTGTCCTACATAGCACTTAAAGTAGCTGCCAGATCTTCAACTACATTTTTGCTACATGCAACAGCTTTATATTTGTGGTTGCTCTGAAGGAAATGATGAAGTATAAAGGACCATTTTTGCCTTTGCCTTAAAATTATGACAAAGAAGCAAATAGCCATAGATAATATAGAACAAGGAACAGAAATTGCTCAGAAGCAGAAAATCAGCCGGAGGGGTCCATGAAAATATAAGCCCATCAGAAATGTGTATAAAATCATAAAGAGGACTGGATAGTAAAATGCACGTAGGGTTGCCTGGGTGGCTTAGTTGGTTGAGCATCCTACTCTTGATTTTCTGCTCGGGTCATGACCTCAGGGTTGTGGGATTGAGCCCATGTCAGGCCCCATGCTTGGTGGGGAGTCTGCTTGAGGTTCTCTCTCCCTCTCACTTCCCCTGCTCTCTCTCTCTCTCTCAAATAAATAAATAACTCTCTAAAATAAAATAAAATACATGTAATAAGGATTTGAATCAACTTTTTGTAGGGAGTTAAGCTGGGTTGACTACAAAATCACCAGCACCACCACCACTACCAAGAGTTGTAATTGTAAATAAAAGTTCTCTATGTACCAGGCTCTGTACTAAACCTTTTTAATATATCACTTCATGTAACTCACACAGCAGTCCTATAAAGTGGGAAGTGGTACAGTCCCATTTCACAAGATGATCATGAGTCGTAAAGAGGTAAAGTAATGCACCCAAGATTTTACCCCTAGGAAATAACTAGGTATACTTCATTTGAACCCGGATAAGTCTCATTCAAGAACTTTTAGTCAGGGTGCCTGGGTGTCTCAGTTAAGTGTCTGCTTTCAGCTTAGGTCATGATCCCAGGGTCCTGGGATTGAGCCCTGCATTGGGCTCCTGCTCATCATGAAGCCTGCTTCTCCCTCTTCCACTCCCCCTGCTTGTGTTCCCTCTCTCACTGTCTATCTGTCAAATAAATAAAAAAAAATAAAAATAAAAAACTTTTAATCAGTAAAACCAGCATTTCCAAAGCTCTAGTCTAGTCCCTCTTCCACTCCCCCTGCTTGTGTTCCCTCTCTCACTGTCTATCTGTCAAATAAATAAAAAAAAAAATAAAAATAAAAAACTTTTAATCAGTAAAACCAGCATTTCCAAAGCTCTAGTCTAGACCATCTGCATACGACTGGGGAGTGCTTGTTTTTAAAATGCAGATTCCTGGGTCCCATTCAAGTCTGTTACATCAGAATTTTTTGTGTAAATTCCAGTTAATCTGCCTCTTAAAGTATGATCCTTATGGGTGTATGTAATCCTTATGTTTAATTTAAGTGTGATCCTTATGCACACTTAAGTTTGAGAACCACTACCCTATTGTGTTTCATTAAAAGCCAAATTAACAGTCCCAACACAAGATTGGGCAGGTAACCCTTAAGAATACTTAGGATAGCACTGGACTTCCGGAATTGGTACTGAAAACTTATCTAGTATATTCATTCTTTGCTATCTACTTATATTCTTGTACAGTATAGGAATCAGTGAGAAAAGAGTTGGACGTGGAAAACTAATAATTATTGAGTTTTGCTTTGGGAATATACTATGCAAAGCACTTACATTAACTCATTTAATTTCAAATAATTATTCAAGCTAACTACCCTAACTTACAGAGCTTCAAGTCTTTTGATTTCTTTTGTGTAAATAACTGCATTAGCCTTGTAACCAGTCTCCTACCTGTCTGTAATCTCTCTCCTATACTTCCTATTAAACATTCCAAAATTGTGAAATAGAGCATACCTAACAAAGAGTGTGCAAAATATAAATGTACAAATTCAATGGTAGTAATAAACCAAAATCCATGTACCCATATCGAGGCCAGAAACAGAATATTACCATATCTCAGATGCATCCTATGAGACCTACTCATGCATTGTCCCTGTCCAAAGATAAATAATATCCTGAATTAATCATTCTCTTATTCTCTTGCTTTCCTTTATATTTATTGTGGGACTTTTGTTTTTATTTTGCTACCTAAGCATATAGCTCTTAAAATACACTCTTCAGTTTTGCCTGCTTTTAAAATTTATAAGAATTTGTAAGAATTCTTCTATAACTTGCTTCTTTCACTCAACATTGTTTTACGTTATAATCATGTGGATGTATATACTAAAGTTCATTAATTTTACATGTTTATAATATCTTTTATGAGTTTGCTGTTGTATGAATATACCATAAATTACATACCCTTTATACTGTTAATGAATATTGAGACTGTTTATATAATTTTTAAACAATGTTGCAATAAGTATTCTTTTTTTTTTTAAAGATTTTATTTATTCATTTGAAGAGAGACAGACAGCCAGCGAGAGAGGGAACGCAAGCAGGGGGAGTGGGAGACGAAGAAGCAGGCTCCCAGCCAAGCAGGGAGCCCAATGCAGGGCTCGATCCAAGAACCCTGGGATCACGTCCTGAGCCAAAGGCAGATGCTTAACGACTGAGCCACCCAGGTGCCCCTGCAATAAGTATTCTTGCTTATAAGCACACATTCAGCAATTTATTTAGGCATATAGCTAATAGTGGAATTATGGGGTGGAGGAATTTAAGTGTGTTCAATTTTCCTGGATATAGCAAACTGTTTTCAAAAGTGGTTATACCAATTTATATCCAATTCCTATTGCTCCACATCCTCACAAACACTTAATTTTGTTTAACGTTTCCATTTTAACCAACCTGGAAAGTGCTTTTAATTTCCATACTGAAGAAATTGAATATAATTGCATATGTTTGAGAGCCACTTATGTATCCTCATCTGTGAAATTTCTGTTCATTACTTTAACCTGCTTTTCTATTGAGTTGTTACCTATTTTCTTATTAATTTTTAGGGGATTTACTGAATCCCAATCCTTTGTGGCAAATTATCTTCTCTCCATTCATGGTTTGAGTTTTTATTTTCTTTATGTATTCAAATTTTTATCAGCTTTACTGAAGAAAATTGGCATATAATAAACTGCACACATTTAAATGTACAAAAAGTTTTTAAAAAATAAAATATACATATAAACACACATCCATGAGGCCATCACCACAATCATGATATTGAACATATCCATCATCTTCAAAAGTTTCACCATGCCCCTTTGTAATCTTTCCTTCATACCATTCCTTGCCCACCTATTTCCAGGCAATGATTTATCTGCTTTCTGTCATTATAGATTAATTTGCATGTTATAAAATTTTATATAATGTTCTCATGCAATATGTACACTTTTTTTGGCCTGACTTCTTTTACTTAGTGTTATTTAGATTAATCCATGTTTCATGTATCAACAGTTGATTTTTATTGCTCAGTAGTATTCTGTTTATGGCTGTGTTTATACCTATTGATCAATCTTCAGGTTGTTTCCAATTTTTGACTAATTCAATAAGGCTATATGAATATTTGCTTACAAGTCTTCATATGGACATATACTTTCATTCATCTTGGATAAATGCATAGGAGTGGGATGGCTGGATTATATGTGACATACATGTTTAACTTTTAAAGAAACTGCCAAATTGTTTTTTAAGATACTCTACCACTTTACACTCCCAACAGCATTGTACGAGGGTTTCAGTTCCTCCACATTAGCACTTTAGTAAGTCAATCTTTTAAATTGCAGACATTCTAACAAAGTACATTATCTTACTGTGGCTATAATTTACATTTACCTAATGACTGCTGATACTGAGTACCTCTTCCTGTGCGTATTTGCCATCCATGTATCTTTTTTGGCAAAATGTCTGTTCAAACTTTTTACCTATTATTGGATTTTTTTCTCTTTATTATTGCTTTTTTGAGAGTTCTTTATATATCTCAAGTACAAGTCTTTAATCACATATGGTTTTACAAATACATTCCTTCAGTTTGTAGTTTTGTCTTTTCATTCTATTAACAGTGCCTTTCAAAGAAGTTATTAATTTTAATGAAGTCCAACTTACCAATCTTTTTTTTTTTTTTTGGATCATGTTTTTTGTGTCATATCTAACAAATTTTTGCCCTAATCCTGAGTCACAAATTCCAAGCCCTGCTAAATCCTACAGAACATTTAAGAAAGACAGAATACCAATTCTGCAGAAAATTGAAGAGGAGGGAATACTTCTCAACTCACCTTATGGGGCCAGCATTACTCTGATACCAAAACCACACAAAGATATTGCAAGAAAAGAAAACTACAGAACAGTATCAATCATGAACATATATGTAAAAATTCTAAGTGAAATTTTAACAAATCAAATCCAACAATACCTAGAAGGGATAATATGGCCAAGTAGGGCTTATCCTAAAAATGTAAAGTTGTCTTAACATTTGAAAATCAATCAATGCAATTCACATTAACAGATGGAAAAAAAAAACCCATAATCATCTCAGTAGATGTAGAAAATCATTTGAAAAAATCCAACTTCCATTCCTAATTTGGGAGAAAAAACAAAACCTGTCAGCAAACTAGGACAAGGAAATTTCTTCAAACAGATAAATGACCTCTACAAAAATCCTACAGCTGATATCATTCTCAGTGATGAAAGATCAAACTTTTTTTTCTAAGGTTAGAAACATGATGTGGATGGCTGCTCTCACCACTTTTTTTTTTTTTTTTTTTTTTTTTTTTGCTCTCACCACTTTTATTTAACATTTTACTAGAGGTTCTATCCGATGCAATTAGGCAAGAAAAATAATAAAATCCATCCAGATTGGAAAGGAAAAAGTAATATTTTATTTGCAGAAGATTGTCTATGTAGAAAATATGGTGGAATTTATAAAAAAGCATTTAGAACTAATAAATGAGTTTAGCAAGGTTGCCTGATACTGAGTCATTATTTTTAAATCAATTGTATTTTTACATTTTAGTAATAAGCAATTAGAAATTGAAATTTTAGAAATACAGTTTAAATAGCATCAAAAAATATGGAATGCTTAGGAATAAATCTGACAAAAGATTTGCAAGACCTATCAACTGAAACCTATAAAACATTGCTGCAAGAGGTTAAAGAAGAGCTAAATAAATGGAGAGAAACACCATGTTCATGGATCAAAAGATTCTGTTTAAGATGTCAATCCCCCCAACATTCGTCTGTCAATTCAGTACAATCCCAAGCAAAATTACAGCAGGTTTTTCTTATAAAATTGGCAAGCTGATTCTGAAATTCATATGGACTGCAAAAGACTTAGAATAGTTAAAGCGACTTTGAAAAAGAACCAAGTTGGGAAACTTACACTATCTGACTTAAAGACTTATTATAAAACTATTGAGTATTAGGGTTCTCTAGAGAAACAAAACTAATAGAATATATAGAGATAAATAGAAGAGGAGATTTAATATAGGAATTGGTTCACACAGTGCTGGAGGCTGAGAAATCCCACAATAACTATCTGCAAGCTGGAGAACAAGGAAAGATGGTGATATAATTCAGTATGAGTGAGGGCCTGAGAACCAAGGGAGCTGATGGTATAACTCCAGTTTGAGACTGAAGGCCTGGGGGAGCAGGAGGGCAGCACAGCTGATATAAGTCCTGGAGTACAAAGGCCCCAGAACTGGGAGCTCTTGTCATCTGTGGGAAGGAGAAAACGGATGTCCCAGCTCAAGAAAAGAGAATTCAACCTTCCTCTGCCTTTTTGTTCTATCTGGGACCTTAACAGATTGGATAATGTCTACCCACATTGGTGAGGGTGGATATTCTTTACTCAGTGTACTGATTAAATGCTAATCTGTTCTAGCAACACTCTCACAAACACACTTAGAAATTGTTTCACCAGCTAGCTGGGCATCCCTTAGCCCAGTGAAGTTGAAACATGAAATTAAGCATATGTACAGTAAATCAACAGAATGTGCTGTTGGCATAAAGATAGACAAGTGATCAATGGAACAGAATAGAGAATCTAGAAATAGACCTATACATATATTTTCAATTGATGCTTGACAAAGGTGTAATAAGGTTAAGTTACACATTCAGTGCAGAAACAAATGGTTCCACAACCATATTTTTAAAACTTTGATCCATATGTCACACAATAAAGAAAAATTAACTCAAAAAATATATATGTAGATATATACATATGTACATATGTATAAAACCTAAAACTAAGAGATTTTCTAATTAGATTTTGCTATTAATTTCTAATAACTGTTGCATAGTTGTTAAAGTACGTTCTTTGCATTATTTCACTCTTGGAATTTGTGTATACTTACTTTATGGCCAGTTATATGGTCAAATTTTGTACATGCTACAAGTCTGCATGAAAAGAACTCTTCCAGTAATAAGTAAGACAGTCTCTTCCATGGCAGTATGTCCTACCATCAACCCTGAGCTATTGAGCTCTCATTTGTAGATTCCTTATTGCCTTAGTGAAGAATGTGTCCTCTGGGTTCTTCCATGAAATAGTCAGGTGGTGAGTTCTCCAGTCTCACATTGAATATCTATTCAAAATTTTAACATCTGGAGCTTTCTGTGTCTTTCTTTAATACTGCTCCAAAGTATTTCTAGTATCCCCACCTCATTTATGTAGGCATCATCATGCTCAAACTTCCAAATGCTGTCTGAAACCATATTAGGACTGCCTCCAGGGATTCTTGCCAGAATATTGAATCACAAGCATGGGAGGATGTTCCCTAAGTCAATAAAATTTTCCCTATCCAGTCTTGTATTTCCTTACTTCACTACCACCAGTCTACTCCCACAGGTATTCCTCTAGTTCCTGCAAGTACTTCTCAGCTGGAATTTGAAATTCCTTACATGTATAAGGTGCAGTCAGTTCTTGTTATTTGAGGTAATTATTTTATATAAAGTCACTGAGCCATTACTTGTAGGATAAATATATGGTTAGATTTATACTATTCTAGAGTCATAACACTTTCCTCAACTGATCAATACACACCTTGCTTTATGTATGTTTCTGTTTTAAAATGGCTTATTTAATATGTAATATCAGTTGGGGCACCTGGGTGGGTCAGTTGTTTAGTGTCTGCCTTTGGCTCAGGTCATGATCCCACGGTCCTGTGAAGGAGCTCCGCGTCTGGGCTCAGCGGGGAGCCTGCTTCTCTCTCTCCCTCTGCCTGCCTCTCTGCCTACCTGTGCGCTCTCTCTCTCTCTGTGTCAAATAAATAAATAAAATCTTTTAAAAAATATGTAATATCGATTCCTTATCATTGAACTCACAGCCAGTAGCACTATAAATCATTGCCAAAGGAAGCTAACCTACAAATACCTTTACTCTGTAAGACATCGTAGCTTTCTTGCACTTGGAAACACTAGGCAGCATTTCAAAACTACCCCTGGGGGCCATTTTAAATGGAAAAATCACCAACAAGAAACACAAAAATGTGGAAAACATGATACTAAATAGACTGGAAAAAGAACACTTGTTTACAGTATGAGAACTGAAGGAAGAAGATAGAACATGGTCTTGTTTGACTTCAGCTGGGTGTGTGTGCAACAAGCAGTTCAGATTTTTTGCAGCCATGCACATGATGACAAATGACCATGAGAGTGCTGTGAGAATTGATTTGGGGTTACAAATAAATTTTAGTGAGTTGGCAAATTCACAGATATGGAGTTCATGAATAGTCAGGAAGAACTGTTTTTTCTCCTTAAGAAGGGACAACATCTTTCCGTTCAAGGAGAAGGTAGATCTTGATGTTGACACGCGTTATCTTTGAGGCACATATCTCAGATGAGGTTTTTGCAAGATTTTTAGCTAAGGGGAGGCTGCTCTCTTCTAACAAGGGGCAGGGGTCTGTTCCGCCACTCAGAGTATTCTGGTGGTATTAGTTTCTGCTTGCCAATGAGTTTTAGGATCCCATGAAGGCCCTGTTGACATTGGAGACCTGGAAAGCCTGGGCATTCCATTTTTATCGTGGCACTGATACTCTTATAAACAAACAGATCTTGAGTCTAATTTTCATAGAGCTTGGAGAAGGTAAGGATCACCTTAAACAATACTATTAAGTCACAAATGTATGAATTAATAGTTGGATGACCTGAGCTTGTCTTTTTCTTCTTCAAGCTTTTAAGAGAGTTAACAAGAGCCTACAGCAGCTCCACAATTCTTTGAATTACCATCGTTCCCCTACTTTTCAAATGCCATAGCCATCCTGTAATCCAATGCTTTATTTTTTACCTTGACCCATCCCAATCCCAATCCACCACCACAAAAAAAAGAGAGAATAGCCAGCAAAATTCTAAAAACAAAAAGCAAAGAGAGAGCTAGCTTTATTTATCAGATGTTAAAATATATTTTAAAGCCAAGGTGAAGTGACATCAGCATTATGGTGACATAAGACCACAATGGTTGTTTCTGTCCTCTCCCTCACAATGAAGGGAACAGCATCAATTCCCTTTGACCTGCATCATGGGCATTTGTTGGGTTAATTTGTCAGTTTTAGGGCAGCGGCATAATTTGAGCTTTAAGAAATGTTGATACTACTTAAAAGCATTTTCTCCTTTATCTCTTTTAATGAGTTTTCCTGATATCTCATCCTCCCGTCCCTGCATCTGGGAAGTGTGTTGGTTTGGAGAATGGAATTGGTAGAAGATTTGAAGTCATTATTTCAGAGTACAGAACTGGTGACAGCTTCTGAGGCTCTGCTTGGGTCATGCTTGACCCTATGGGGTGTGTGTGTAGGGGGAGTACAATGAGGACAGTAAAATCTGAAAGCCTGGTAGCCCTCCCCCTGTAATGCTGTTAAGAAGTGTTGAGGGGGAGTCTCTTTAACTCTCAGTGGGGGTATGGGGGAGAGAATGTGTTCCTAAGTACAAGGAAGCTGTGATGTAACTTACAGAAAAATATATGTGTTAGATAAGAGTCATTCAGGTGAGTTATAGTGCTATTGGCTATGGGTTTAATGTGTTATTCCCCACCCCCAACAACAAATATTCAGCACCCAACCATGAATAACAGCAACTTTGTGGAAGCTGTGTGATCCAGTACCACAGCTCTGGGCGAAGGGCACCAGGAGGAGTGTAACCCACCCATGCATCAGGTAATATAGGCAGATGGACCTTGATCCTGGCTAGAGATAGTGAAATGATGCATTAAGTAGCTCTAGACCTTCTTGACCCCAAACCAGGAGCCCCTGGAGAACACAGTCTTAGACAGTCACCTATGGATGAGAGAGCATTTGCTGAAGTTGGTTTCCAGAGGAGAAGATCTAGCACTCTGTTAGAGAAGAGGAATGTGAGTTTTGAGTTTAGATGCATTGGAGTGAAAAGGAACAATTTGATTTTACCCAAATAACTCTTCCCCCAAAGTGGCACAGTTTAGGGCTAAGAGAGCTTTTCATGGGACTATGATTTCTCCTGTGGGGGAAAGAGAGAGAGTGTGAGTAAGCACCCAGCTTTCCCAGCTGTGTGGATGCTGCCAAAGAAACTCATTTCTCTCTCACCCCATTTAGAGAACTAACTGGAGAGCTCCATGACTGGAGGGTGGGAAAAGTCTGGGGAAGTGACACATATGACTCAGAGAGCATTAAAGGGACAATGGGTGGGTCCTATTAACTACATTATGAACTCCATCAAGAAGCCTACTCACAAAGTGCTGAGAAAACCCTCTGTGGATACCCCCAATTGGCCCATGGGCAACCCCAGCTCCTTGTGTGCCTCGCCCATACAGCCTCTCCACTCTGGCTAACACCCTGTGCATGGTTCTGAAGATGGGCAAAAGCAAGCTTCAGAGGATGGCTAGTGAGCATGCACAAAAAGCAGGCCCAAATCTGCAGGCCAGCAAGACAACAAACTTGAGATGTGGCACCACCTTTGAGAAGAAAGAGATGGTCAGGACTGGGCCTGTGTGTTGCAGGACTGAGAGAAGGCGTACACGCTTAAGAATTCTACCACAAGAGGGAGCAAGATGCATGGAGCAGATGTATTAATAAGTTTGAGAAAACCTCAGAATCTCTAGCAAGGCTAATGTTAGGTACTTTTCACCCAAAAGCATTTAGTAAAGACTGGAGGAGCTGAGACTATTTGAAATGAGAAGACAGCAACATAAAATTCCAAGGAACATTAAAAAAAAAAAAAAATCAAGAAGCCTTGACACCACTGAAGGATCACAATAATCTTCCAGTAACTAAACCCAAAGACATGTGGATTCGTGATTTACCCAATAAAGAACTCAAATTAGATTTTTGAAGGAAACTCAATGAGCTATAAGAAAACATAGAAAAATACTTCAGTGAAGTCAGGAAAACAATACATGAACAAAATTAGAAGTTTAATGAATCATAAAAAAGATCCAAAATCATAAAAAGGAACCATAAAAAATCATAAAAAAAGAACCAAACAAATTCTGGAGCTGAAGAATTCAATGAATGACATGAAAAAATGCAATAGAGAGCACCAATAGCAGACTTGGTCAAGCAGAAGAATCAGTGAAATTGAAGACAGGAACTTTGAAATTACCTAAACAGAGGAAGACAAAGAAAAAAGAATGAGGAAGAATGAAGAAAGCCTACCTGATCTACAGAGTACCATCAAAAGGACCAATTTGCAAATCACTGGAGTTCCAGAAGGAGAAGAGGAGAAGGGGGAAGAAAGCTTATTTAAAGAAATAATGGCTGAGAACTTCCCAAATCTGGAGAGAAATCTGGATATCCAAGTTCATGAAGTTTATATGTCACTCAACAAAATCAACTTAAAGAAACTCTCTCCAAGACACATTATTAAAAAAAAAAACTGTCAAAAATCAAGTACAAAAAGAGAATCTTAAAAGCAGCAAGGGAGGGAAAAAAAGCTTATAACTTACAAAGGAGTCCCCACAAGGCAATCAGTGAATATCTCAGCAGAAAACTTGCAGGTTAGGAGAGAGTAGGAGAATATATTCAAAGTGCTGAAAGGAAAAAAAACAGCAACAAAACTTTCACCAAGAATACTTTACCTGGCAAAGCTATCCTTCAGAAATGAAGGAGAGATAAAGCCTTTCCCAGACAAACAAAACCTGTAGGAATTCACTCCCACTAAACCTGTCTTATGAGAAATGTTGAAAGGAATTCTTCAAGCTGAAAAGAAAGGATGCTAGTTAGTAGATATGAAAATATACAAAACAGTGACAAAGGTAAGAATATATATATAGTCAAATTCAGAATACTCAAATGTAATATGGTTGTGTGTTAACTTCACCAGTAGAGGGCTACAGGGCAAAAGTATGAAAAAATAATTATGGATACAATAATTTGTTAATGAATACACAATATAAAAAGAGATAAATTGTGCCATCAGAAACAGAAAAGGGAATAAAGTTTTTGTCTGTAATCAAGGTTAAGTTGTTATCAGTGTAAAATAGACATACCTATAAGATGTTTTATGTAAGCCTCATGCTAACTGCAAAGCAAAAACCTATAGTAGATTCACAGAGCATACTACTGTGGAGAAATCATCACATCACAAAGGAAAGCAGCAAGAGAGGAAGAAAGCAACAAAGGAACTACACAACAGCCAAAAAAACAATAGGATAGCATTAGTAAGTACTTACCTATCAGTAATTACTTTATATGTAAATGGGTTGAATTCTCCAATGAAAAGGCATACAGTGGCTGAATGGAAAGGCAGGACAAAACAAAACAAGATCCAACTATATGCTTCCTACAAGACTCATTCCAGCTTTAAGGACACATAGGCTCAAAGTGAAGGGATTGTAAAAGATAGACCATGCAAATGGAAAAAAAAAAGAAAAAGAGAAAAGAACACAGGAGAAACTATACTTTTGTTAGAAAAAAATAGACTTTAAGCTAAAAATGGCAACTAGAGACAAAGATTATTATATAATGATAAAGGGGTCAATTTATCAGAAAGATATAACAATCCTAAATATATATGTATTCAATATTAGGTCACCTAAATATATTAAGCAAATACTAACAGACTTGAAGAGAGAAATAAACAACAATATTATAATAGGAGATTTCAGTACCCCACTTTTAACAATGGATAGATCATTTAGACAGAAAAATCAACAAGGAAATGTTGGAGTTGAACCATACATTAGACCAAATGTTCTATAAACAGACATTTATAGAACATTCCATCCAAGAGCAGCAGAATACACATTCTTCTTAAGCACATATGGAATATTATCCAGGATAGATGATTCAACACGAAAGAAGTCTTAGCAAATTTAAGAAGAGTGATCCATACCAAGTATCTTTTCTGATTATAATGGTATAAAACTAGAAGTCAATAATAGGATTTACTGATGTATTGGCCGTGTGGTGTTGGAGGAGGAGTGGAATCAAGGAAGACACATAATTTTTTAGCCAGAACAATTCAAAGAATGAAATTAATTAAGGTAAGAGAAGTGAGAGGAAGCAGGTTTGGTGGGGATTTAGAGTGGAAATCAAGAGTTTGGTTTTGAACCCATTCAAATTTAGAGATGACCATTAGACATTCAAGTATCAATGACTATGAATATGAATCTGGAACTCAGGTGAGAGGTTAGAGATATAATTACCCCTTGTGTATAAGTTTCTTAGGAGACTTTATCATTACACCTAAGAACCTGGCATAAGTTCCCTGAAACACTTGTCTAGAAGACATTTAAAGTGACATTTCAGGGCATGCTGCATCCAAAATTACTGTCTCACTCTCAAACTCTGTCACCAAAGTCAACTCCCTCTTCCTCTGTCTCCCTCTTCCTTCCTCCCCTCCTTTTTTTCTCCCCTCCTTCCTCCCCTCTCCTTCCTCCCCTCCCCCTTCCCCTCCCCTGCCCCCTTCTCCTCCCCTCCCCTCCCCTTCCGCCTCCCCTCCCCTCCCCTCCCCTCCCCTCCCCTCCCCTCACCTCCCCTCCCCCCCTCCCCTCACCTCCCCTCCCCCCCTCCCCTCACCTCCCCTCCCCCCCCCTCCTCTCCTCTCCTCTCCTCTCCTATCCTCTCCTCTCCTCTCTCCTCTCTTTTCTATTCTCTGTTCTCTCTTACTTTCTTCCTTCACCATCTCCTATACTGCTTGGGAGATTAAAAGAAGGTTTGCCCCCCCCCTTCCTTCTTCCCTTTCTTCTCCTACCGATCTTCCTACTTCTTATGTTCCATAAATGAGTGAAACCATATGATAATTGTCTTTCTCTGCTTGACTTATTTCGCTTAGCATTATCTCCTCCAGTCTGGGAAACAAACTGAGGGCTTTAGAGGGGAGGGGGGTGGGGGATTGGGATAGGCCGGTGATGGGTATTAAGGAGGGCACGTATTGCATGGTGCACTGGGTGTTATACGCAAGTAATGAATCATGGAACTTTACATCAAAAACTTAGGATGTACTGTATGGTGACTAACATAACATAATAAAAAATTATTATAAAAAAATTTAAAAAATTAAAAAAAATTAAAAAAAATTTTTTTTGGGTCCTGCTTCCTGATTGCTCAAGAGGAGGCAATCACTAACCCTAACGGCTGGAGTCCTGCCTTTCCCATTGACCAGTACATCCTCAAAGGAGCCTGGATCGGGACTAGCATGACACTACCAAGTAGAATATGGACAAGAAAAGGCAAACAGTAAATTTTTTAGAGCAATATAAACCCATCAAAGACCTGTACTTAACCTCTGATACATATATTTGTCCAGTGAAACCACTAGGAATAAATTCTCATGCCAGTAGTATTCCACTGATTTCTCTTTTAATACTTTTATTGTGCTTCAGTTAAAACTTCATTTTGATAAGTAACAGAAGGTTAGTAGATACTATAATTAAGAAATAACCTGTCATAAGAAAATTGGTATTATAGTTAACTACAAATTTGCTTTACATTTCCAATAAGATTGTTTAAGCAATCTGTCCTTATGGTCTGAATCATTGGCTAGATCAAATCCTTATTTATCACTTTGGCTCAGAATTTAAATCACTTTTTTCAAATATGTCTTCTTTTACTTAAGCCAGGCCACTACAGTAAAGACAAGAAATTTATAAGCATATTATATCACTTCCTTGCTTAATTACCTCTAGTCTCCTCTCACTGATGATAAAATAAACTCCAAACTCCATAGCCTCATTTCAGCTGCACAGGAATGTTAGAGTCTTTGTTGCTCCACAGAGAAAAAGATTCAAGAATGATGTTCTGAAATAGCTGGGGACATGATTAGATAAAGGGGTTTAGGAGGGTACTTTCAGTGGGTGAACAACAAGAAGGGACATTCATAAGCAGACCCATCTGGGACTGGAGTGCAAAACATGGGCTAGAATACAGAAGAGAATAAGTTGTGTGGGTTTAAATTCTAGAGGGCCTATAAGGCTTTTATTAGAAACTTTAATTGGATTGGGCTAGTATTTGGAGACCATTTTATAGCATCTGAAAACAGGAATATGAGAGTAAAATTTTACCTTTAGGAATATGATTCATACTATAATTTGCAAGTTAGATTGGTCCAGAGAGTGTATTGTCTTTGAGGCTTCCAATTTAGTAAAGTAAATCAGAAAGAAACATTTGTAGTTGATTTAATTGCATTTACCTATTTCTTTTGGTTAATATTGCAGTTCTGATGAAAATAAGAAGCCTCATAGTCTCAGTGAGGGAACTCACAGAATATGATAGTGAACAATCAGTATAATGTCTTTCCTAGACCCATGCCCTGGTGTCCTTTTTAAATAACATTTTCTTTGAAGCTTAAAAATAAGAATAAAGGTCAATTTTTCACCTTCAGGGTGTGTATGCATGTGTTACTAGATTTTGAGGACAATTACAAGGTCAAGAACCTATTTGGGTTTTTTTGGCTTTAGGTAGCCTAGATACTAGGTAAAGGTAACTAGGACAAGATGCATTTTAAGCTCTCATTACAGTACTACATTGGCTAATTTATGACAACTTGCTTACTCTCAAAGCCTTTGCTATAATAATGAAAAATAGTTTCTGAATGGAAATAAATTTTTTATATTCCTTGGGCTAAACAAGGTCAAGAATTCTCTTCAATTAAAGATACACAATATTTACAAGGAAGAAGATCCAGAGGGGGAGTTTTGTGATTCCCTTGGGATTCTAGGTCTAATTTATGAAGTCTAAGCTCATTTTTTTCTAGTTTCAGAAAAATAAATTGGTGGGGCCAATAAGTAACTTATATCATTTATCTTGTTCCTCTAAAAATATCAAAATATTCAATTTATATCTGTAGAAAATAAAATGACCCAAATAATTGTGAAAAAGTAAGAAAATAATTTCTAAGTTTTAAATAAGAGGATGTGAATAAATCTAAAATTCCTGATTTTTCTCTTGAAATATCAAAGCAAGGAAAAGTGTGACTGTACCAACATATCTGGAATACTCTAATTCAATTAAAAGAAAACATTCTGTCTTTAGAAAGGGTACCTATAAAAAGGGCATTTTGTATAATTTTCTCAATACAGAATCAGTGACTGTATAAAACAGTTAATGAAATAAATAGAATGAAGTCCGATTCATGCATTTTTAATTCAGGCATCCTCTTAAGATGAAATTTTACTACAACTACATTTCTGGGGTTATAGACAGATGACATTGGGGTACCACATGGGCCATGACCTAAAGAGATTTAATATTAATAGCATCTGGAAGGCTAGTTTATGTATTGCGTAAAAGTAAGTCTTCGAAAATACGCAGTCATGGGCCATGTCTAGTTCTGGAAATTTCAGAAGTAATTCCAGTCTACTAAAAGGAGAACACAAAGAGAAAAATGTGTAAAAGAGTAGAGCATAGTTATAGACCTGGAACTCTGGAGGCAAAGATATAAGCACTGCTTTGAAGGCCAGTCCTTGTGCAGTATCGGATGCTCTATATTTCTATTCCATCAACTTTCTAACCCTCATTTACCTCATCAGCAAAATGAGAGAAACTACTGTCTACTTTATGGTATTGCTGTGAAGATTAAAATGGGTTAGATCATGTAAAGTAGTTAGCATAGCATATGATGCAAAGTAAATGCTAAATAAAAATGTTGGTTACCTCTTGGCAGCATTGTTGCCACAGCTTTTGTATCAGCAGGGTTCATTCCGAGAAGAAACACAACTACAGGCTATATAGAATAAGGGTGTTTTTTATATGGGATAGACTTTACACAGATGTAGAAGAAGCTAGTCAAGAAGTCTGTTAGACTGTATGGCCTTTGAATCTGGTGGGAGGCTTAACATCACTAGAGGTTAGCCAGGCTGGCAGTTCAAGAGAGCCAGTTGAAAACTGGGGGAGATCAAGGACAGACTAGATCTTGCAGTGATGAATGGAGCCCATGAGAAGAAACTGGATTCCACAAGGACAGCCTGAACCTCAATAGTGTGAGGGACCTGCTGGAGAAGCTAGTGTTCTTTGCCATGGAGTTTCACATATACCTGGCTTAGGACACTGGAAGACATCTGAGGAGAGCTGGAAAAGCTGTATACCCCAATGGTATCCCACAGCATCAAGGTTAACTACAAGATTAACAATAACAAGTGTGAGCTGCCACACTGATGGCACCCTGCATCAAACTTTAGAACACAAAAATGGCAGCTTTAAAATTTTTCCACCATACAGATTTTGAGGAAATGTCTCTTGTGGCCAACAAGAGAACTACACAGGAGACTGAGACTACACAGGAGAAGGCATTATGGGAAACATAGATCCAGCTCACCTAGGCTAAAACAGTGAAAAGCCACTGCAGTTCACCTCCTGTCAATTTAACATTCGTACACACTTCTTTAAACTATACTTAATTGTCAAAAAGAGATGACAGCAAAATCATCTAACATCTTGCAAATATTTCTTATAGAATCAAAATCATGCACACTTGTTCTCTAAATAGTATACAAATTTCCTTATCCATTTTGGATCATGTACATTTTTTTTTCCTGAATGGATCACATACACTTTTGATGCCTATAACTTAAATTCTGAGATACTAGGCTAACTTTTTTTTTTTTTAAGATTTTATTTATTTATTTGACAGACAGAGAGACAGCCAGAGAGAGACAGAACACAAGCAGGGGGAGTGGGAGAGGAAGAAGCAGGCTCCCAGCGGAGGAGCCTGTTGTGGGTCTCAATCCCAGTACTCCGGGATCACACCCTGAGCTAAAGGCAGACGCTTAATGACTGAGCCACCCAGGCGCCCCTAGGCTATCTATTTTTAACACATTTTACATTAGATAATTTTTTTCTGCAACTGGCCACATGGTTGTAGCTGGTATCTATAATTTCCCCCTTTTGCTACCTGTTTGCCCTCAGCACTACCTTGGTAGGTCATGGTTCCTTCTTTGGGTGACTCAAACTTTCATTTCTGAAGGGTCTGGGTCATTAACAGTCCTGCCTATATTGGGTTGTTGTAGTTTTCCATTGACTTCTTTGAAACAGCTATGTTGGAATATAATTTACATGCCATAAATTTCACTATTTTTTTGTGTACAACTTAATGATTTTTAGTAAATGTACTGAGTTCAGGTTTAGAGTGTTTCCATCATCCCAACAAGATCCCTCATGTCCTTTTGGAAACAATCCCATCCCACCCTCAGCCAGGAAGCAATGAACCTGCTTTCTGACTCTGTAGATTTACCCTTCCTGGACATTTCACATAAATGAAATCATGCAATATGTGATCTTTTGCATTTGGCTTCTTTTAAGTAGCATAATGTTTCTGAGGGTCATCTATGTTGTATTATGTTCCAGACATATCCTTCCTCATTTTATAGTAGCAATGTGATGTTCCCTTGATAGAATCAATCACCCCAGTAATGCATTTAACTCTCTTCTTGTTGATTCACGGGCATAACAAACCCCAAACAGGCAGGTAGCAATCTCAACTTCTAATTTAATGGAACTGCTGCTGTGTCTCCTGATGGAAATATGCCACCCTTGGGAACTAAGAACTCTAAACCAGCAGAGCCCAAACTCTAGATCGGCAGCCCGAAGTCATAGATACAGGAAGAAACATTTTCATAGAGGATCACAAAGGGAAGTACCTATGTGTCAAGGGAAACTATGCAGCAACAACAACTAAGAAACATGACCATACAGGTAGCCTGCAGTTGCGCAATCTGTTTGCATGCCATTGTAATCCACCTGGTGGGGTGTGATGTTCCTATGTCCATATGGGCCTGAGAACCCTGAGCTGATAGGAAATGACTATTCCCTTTACACAATAACATAGAGTCATAAGACAAACAAAGATGTTATTTAAAATTTTGTGTATTATTTATAATGATTTCTGCATTAATTTTGATTTTGAAAATATTGCATTAAAATAGTATTGATCTTGATTACTAAGTTTTTTGATACTCATTTAAATTTTGTACCCTGTATAAGTGCTTCACTCATTTCCTCCTAATTCTGGCCCTGATTAGAGGTAATATTGAGAAGGAACAATCCCATTTCAGCCAATTGATTCCCAGACCCATAAACTTTTGGAAATGGGAGAGCATCATATATTGGTCACTGATTTTGAACAAACACTGTATCCTGTGGGACATAACACCAGTCTTATAAAGTGTTGTCATCTAGCTGATGCTTTTAACTGAGTCTTCAAAAGGCTATTCCACCATCCTTTCAAGCCAGCAGCTACTTCAGGGTGATGGAATACATGATGAGACCAGTGAATTCTGTGTGTTTCGTTGCCATACTTCATTTGCTATAATGGAACTTCTTGGTGAGAAGCAAGGTATGGAATATAAGGATGGTGAATAAGGCATTCTCTAAGTTCATAGATGGTGGCTTTGGCAGAAGCATTGTAGGCAGGGAAGACAAATCCACATCTTGAGTAAGTGTCTATTATAGTGAGAACGAAGTGCTCTTTCATGACATAAATAAGCAATATAATCAGTCAGCAGGTTCTCTAATTCCCCTGGGGAATAGTCCCATATGGTTGGTTGGTAGGTTACTTAGCCAGCTCAGCCTTGGTGATTAGAAGTCTGTATTGCTAAACAAATATATAACCTTTATTCCTGCTACCTTGGACAGTTTGTCATGATTGTACTAGACAAGGATGAGGTAGCTAGGGAAAGAGGTTGACTGATGGCCACAGAATTGGTCATCATGTCCACCTGCTTATTGAAAGCTTTTTTCTGTTGAGCCTGTTCTTTGATGAGTATTTACCTGGGACACAAATATCTTCATTTCCAGAGATGTCTATCCACATATCTCTTCTCCACAACCCCTGTCATCAGTTTTCCAATTGTGTTCCCACCAATTTTCTGACCATCCAGTCAAATCATTAGCTACTGTCCATGATTTAGAGTAGATTTCCACCTCTGGTATTCCAGAAAAGTAAACAACCAGATATACTGGTTAATGTTCTGCTCACTGGCAGGATTTCCCTTCAAGTCGTCTCCAGAGTGGAACTATAGTGCTATAGTAGCCCACAGTCCATTTTTGTGTAGTGTCAACATATCGTGTAGAACCATAGGTAAAATTAAACACTTTTTTCCCTAAGTCAATTGGCCATAGGGAACATCCTATAAGAGAAAGGAGAAATTATAGCAGGAATAGAAGCCATAGGAATCTGGGCTATTTGCTCCTGCAACTTACTTGTATCTTCAGGGCTTTCTCAAGACCAGTCTCATATATATAGCTTTTATTTTATGAAAGAGTGCTATTGTACACACCCAGCATTTATGACTTGGTGGACTAGACAACACTCAGTTCATGATGGACAGTTCTGGTTGCATGTTACTTTATGGCCCTTCGTAACTCAGTATTTCCTTTCTACTAGGGCCTGGTAACAAACCAGATGCTGTTTCTTGGAAGAAGTGTAGTTATATTTTAAGAGTGGCATAACTTTGTTTCAAAATCTTTAATGTTTGCACTGTAATTCGTTTATAGATACCTGTCAAAGGCTCCATGCAGCATCCTGTTTACTACATACACTTTCAGCACCAACATGTCTGCTGGGTTATATGACCCAAGTGGAAGAGCAGCTTCCATGGCAGCCTGGCCAATTCCAGAACCTTCGTTTCTTCTGCATCCCACTCAAAATTGGTAGCTTTTCTAATTACACAGTAAATAGGTCAGAATAGCACACCCAAATGAGTATATATTACCTCCGAAATCCAAAGAAGCCCACTGGTTTTTATGCTTTTTTCTTAGTAATACAGAAGCCAGATACAACAACTTGTCTTTCACCTTGGATGAGGTAATTTAACATGCTCCTAGAAATTAGAACCCTAGAAATTCATTAAGGTGTCAGGCCTCTGAATTTTTTGTGAATTTATTTACTACCACCTGACATTCATGCATCATACCAAAATGTCTAGAAGAGTTTCTACCTTCTGCATACCAGGTCAATCATCATAATATCATCCATGAGATATAGCAGGTAATATCCTACTCAATGCAGAAGCCATTGAGGTCCCAAAAGACTAAATGTTGGCATGGGTTAAAGAGTTGCTATAATGAGGTAGGAGCATGAAGGTATATTGCTGGCCCTCATAGCTGAAAATAAACTGTTTTTGGTAGTTTTCCTAATAGGTTTAGAGAATAAAAGTATATGCTGGGTCAACACCTTGCATACAAGGCTCAGGGATATGTTGATTTGCACTAGTAGCAGAACTTCAGGTGGAACAGGCACTGCAATTGACATTAACCTCTGATTAAGTGTACGGTGTTCCACTGTCATTCTCCAAGGTACATCTATCTTCTGCATGGGTCATGTCTATGCTTGAAACACTCCAATGTTTCCCTCAACCTATAAGATAAAATCTAAAATCCCTAGCCTTACATACAAGAAACACCTTGTGTTATTTTTCTCATTATCTTTTAAGAGTTGTAAGGTGTTCTATTTTCTTTATTTAGTGAATTTACTCCATTTTGAGTATATTTTTGTACTTGGGGTAGGTAAGTATATAATTTTTTCATGTGAGTAGCAATTTTTTTAGCAACATCTATTGAATAGTTCATCTCTTCACCAATGATTTCTCATTCTATCCTTGCCACATACCAAGATTCCACATATTCATGCATCTGTTTCTGAGTTTTTTCATTTAGTTCCACATGTCTGTTCCATATGCATGTATGTTTTGTTGTTCCTAGAACCATTGGGAAGTCCATGGAGAAGGAAGCATAAAGTCTTCCCCAGCTTTATTCTTTTTTTTTTTAAAGATTTTATTTTATTTTATTTTAAAGATTTTTATTTATTTATTTGACAGAGAGAGAGACAGCCAGCAAGAGAGGGAACACAAGCAGGGGGAGTGGGAGAGGAAGAGCAGGCTCCCAGCAGAGGAGCCCGATGTGGGGCTCGATCCCAGAACGCCGGGATCACGCCCTGAGCCGAAGGCAGACGCTTAACCGCTGTGCCACCCAGGCACCCCTAAAGATTTTATTTTTAAGTAATCTCTGTACCCAATGTGGGGACTGAACTTACAACCCCAAGATCAAGAGTCACAACCTCTACCAACTGAGCCAGTCAGGCACCCCTTTCCCCAGCTTTATGTAACTACTTCAACTCTATTGTCAACCCTGCATAGCACCTGTGCCATGGATTTGTCTCCTTATACAAACATTAAAATTCTAACTCTCTGCTTTTAAGGACTATATTCAGTCCTGATAACCTTATAAGCTATTACTTACCATCCTAACTTGAATTTCTGCTCATTTCTGGCACTTTAGATTTTCCTTTTCTTAATTTTGGGCTCAACAGTAAGTTGAAAAAATATTTGGTATTTTATGCAATGTTTCTATGTGTTTAAACCAGGTACATTATGTATCTTCTATGTCAGGTCAATCCATCGTATCTACCACATTTCTATTATTTGGGAATTTTTTTCTTTTCTTGAAATTATTTTCTTTGCTCCTAAATTCTCCACCTACTGGCTTTAATAGTCATTGTTTCAGGGCAAAGTAGATAAAGTTCTACAACAAAGAAGTTTGTAGAAATTTTAAGCGGAATTTTTAAAACACTTCAGCAGACATCACAGTCTGAAACCAAAGAGCTTTTGATTCTCAAGGGCTACGACTTCAGAGGAAAGTTGTTTATTTTGATTTCTAAAAAGATTTAATTTGAATCATCAAAGCCAAAGCCTCTAGCACTAGAGTGTAAATATTATAAAAGATAAATGCTGAGTAGAGCAAAATGTAGAATATGACATCAGCTCCTCAGAAGCACAGAGAGTAATTGTCAGTCAAAAAGTCGATATATCTACAAGGTAGTCACTACAGCAGGAGGCCAGGGAACCCTGTAAGTAAAAGCCAGAGATAGACCACCCAAAATGGGGAGACCAGATGAAGATTCAGCTGAGTCTCAAAGAATCATCAAGCCTCTGAGAGCCAGTGATGCCTGGGATAATTATCCAGTCCTACTCCCAGACATCAGATGACAAATCTACACCATCAGCAGGAGAGGCAAGTAAGGATAAAAGGGCATCAAAAGAACCAGAAGCCCTTCTTCCAGTACAATGATAATGACTAATATTTACTGAGGACTCACTGTGTTCTAGAACCTGTTCTAAGCATTCACATGATTTCTCTAATTTAATTCTAATAGCAACCTATGAGATTGGTAGTGTTATTGCCACTATTTTAAAGATGAGGCAATGAAATACAGAAAATTTAAGGTTGCTAGAATTTGATAGATGCAAGGGCTTATTTCTTTTGTATCCAGACACTACTGAAGGAAAAAAAGTGAGAAGATAATCCTTGGAAAGGATGAAAAGCCAGATGGATGTTTGAGTTTGAAAAAACTCCATTTACATCCTAAAGAAAATTGCCCCAATAGTCAAGTTTTTCCAGGGAAATAGTGCATGCATGTGCACATCACACTAATTAATTGAGATATTTATTATAAGGAATTGATTCACACGATTATGGAAAAGTCCCACGATCTTCGTCTGCAAGCTGGAAACACAGGAAAATTGGTGGTGTAGTTCCAAAGGCCTGAAACCCAGGAAAGTCGTGAGGTATATCCCAGTTCAAAAGCAGAATACCAAGGTCCCAGCTCACACAGTCAGGTATGGAGAGCAAAGTCTCCCATACCTTTCCTTTGTTCTAGTCAGACCACCAGCACATTATATGAGCCTTGCCCACATTAGGGAGGGCAATCTGCTTTCTTCAGTCTATCAATTTAAATGTTAATCTCATCTAGAAACATCCTTCCATGCCTATCCAGAAATAATGTTTAAACCACCAACTGAGGATCCCTTGGTCCAGTCACGTTGATAACATGAAATTAACTAGCAGAAGTTTACTCATAAAATTAACCATCACAAGTCCACCCCTTGTCAACTTGGCAGCCATACACATCTCCTTAAATCATACTTAATCTCCAAATAAAGACAACACAAGGTCATAATTTCACCTAACACGATACAGCTCTTCTGCGTACAACTGAAATGTACTAACCCCTTCCCCAGTAAAGGAGATAATGTCCTTAAGTAATGGTTACTCTTTTCCTTGATATTCTACAACATAAATACAATGATGTAAGATTAATAATACTTTATAATAAGTCAATACATCATATGTCACATAATAAGAGAATGAGAGAGGGAAGAAACCAGAGACATTTGATGTTACATATAATATACATATATAATATATATACAAACACACACATAAACAAACATATTTATAACAAAATAAGGAGGAGTACTCATAACAAGTCCACATTTTAAAATACTGGTCACATGGTCATAGCTGGTATTTATAACTACCTTCCTCCAATACGCATTCTGTAGTCCCTTTGTTCTTAGAGAGCACCTCAGCTGCCCTTGTTTCTTCACCTGGTAGAGTGACCCAAATCTTCATTCCTAAAGGGACTACTTCATTAGTAGTCCTACCTGGATGGGATGGTTGTAGTTTTCTATTGACCATAAATCACAGACCGTGGTAATACTAAAAG
This sequence comes from Ursus americanus, assembly GCF_024610735.1. Lineage (NCBI taxonomy): Eukaryota > Metazoa > Chordata > Mammalia > Carnivora > Ursidae > Ursus > Ursus americanus. The sequence goes on along the minus strand of NC_142138.1, from coordinate 36,772,977 downwards.
ATGTCCTAAGGGATCTCTTGTATTTCAGACATACTGGTCTTTACCTCCACTGTGGAGTAGTAGTCCAATTTCCCCATGGTAGTCAGGATCAATCACTCAGCCAACATAGTAACTCCCTTCTTTGTTGATTCAGAGGCATGAAGGAGTCCAAAGTGATTGCAAAGCAGTCTTAACTTTCAGGTAATGAAATCATTGTGTGTTTCTTGGTGGAAGAATTCTTCCCTTTGGAATGAAGACCTCTAAACCAGCAAAGCATAAGAAAAAGAAGCAAAAATTTTGGCTAGTGGGGCACTAGGAGTCATAGGAGTGGTGCCTTACCATTTCTATCCCTTGATTCCTGGATCCATAAATCCTCAATTTTGGAGAAATAGCACCATATACTGGACACTAACTCAGAGCATATACAGCCTTCTGGAGAACCTTGCTACAGCCCTGCAAGGTATTGCCACCTAGCTGGTGTCATAACCAAGTTTTCAAAAGACCATTTCAGTGTCTGTCAAAGCAGCTGCTTCCAGATGGTGAGGATCATGGTAAAACCGGTGAATTCCATGAGCATGGGTCCATAGTCACACTTCTTTTGCTATGGAGTTCCTTGACCAGAAGCAATGCTGTGTGGAATAGCTTCATGGTGGATAAGGCATTCTATAAGTACTGATGGTACTTTCAACAGAAGTGTTGAATGTGGGGAAGGCAAATCTGTATCCAGACTAAGTGTCTACGCCAGTAAGAACAAAAGGATAGAAGCAGTCCAATGTAATTGGTCTTGCCACTAGGTAGCTGAATGATCACCCTGGGGGATGGTGTCATATTGAGGGCTAAGTGTTAGTTTCTGCTGCTGGTAGATTGGATACTCAGCAGTGGTCATAGCCAGGTACTCGTTAATGAGTGGAAGTTAATGTTGCTGAACCCATGCATAATCTTCATCTTTGTCATCATGGCTACTTTATTCATGAGCCCATTGGGTGATGCAAGGGTGACTGGGGAAAGAGGCTGACTGAAATCCACAGACATTTAGGTCTATGATCCATTTTGAGTTAACTTTCGTGAAGGGTGTAAGTTCTGCCTAGATTATTAAATATTTTTTGCATGTGGTTATCTAGTCATTCCAATAAAATTAATATTTTTTAAAAGGCAACATATTTGAGCTTTTAAGAAGCAGAGCCAACAAGATTGGAAATAAGCAATGATGTTGTTAGAGCCATCTAACCAAGAAGTGGAGCAGAGACGGACAGCAGCCCAGAGGAAAGCCAAATGAGCAAGAACCACCAGGACCCTGCTAAGGAATGGGAAGGTTTTGGGGCAGGGCTTTGACTTGTTCTAGAACAATGATTTCTAAGGAATGTTATCTTTGGCTATGTATTTTGTAATGTTTTATTTGAAACAGTACTTTTGTTATATTCATGACATCAGAGTTTTGAAAAATTAATATATAACCCAAACCATAAATTTTTATTGAGTTTGTTATGGATAAACTCTGGAGGTAGACAGATCTGAGTTTGAATCCGAACTCTTCCCCCTTATTAGCTGTGCCACTTTGGGCAAGTTATTTAACCCTTTCTAACCTCTACTTGCTCATATATAACATGAGGATAAGAAGAGTACCTAGTTCATAGAGTTGTGACAAGCATCAAATTAGATAATATATGTACAATGGTTAGCACAGCATCTGGTATGTAATAAGCATGTTTGCATACAACCATAAACACATAACTATAAAGTTCAAGGAAGAAAAATTTAAATTTGACAGTATATCCTGGAAAATTCTTTTTTAAAATTTTATTTATTTTCATTTATTTTTATTTTATTATTTTTTATAATAATTTTTATTATGTTGTGTTAGTCACCATACAGTACATCCTTAGTTTTTGATGTAGTGTTCCATGATTCATTATTTGTGTATAACACCCAGTGCTCCATGCAATATGTGCCCTCCTTAATACCCATCACTGGCTTATCCCAATCCCCCACCCCCCTCCCCTCTGAAGCCCTCAGTTTTTTTCCCAGAGTCCATAGTCTTTCATGGTTCATTCCCCCTTCTGTTTACCCCCACTTCATTCTTCCCTTCCTTCTCCTACCGATCTTCCTGCTATTTCTGATATTCCATAAATGAGTGAAACCATATGATAATTGTCTTTCTCTGCTTGACTTATTTCACTTAGCATAATCTCCTCCAGTCCCGTCCATGTTGCAGGAAATGTTGGGTAATCGTTCTTTCTGATGGCTGAGTAATATTCCATTGTATATATGGACCACATCTTCTTAATCCAGTCATCTGTTGAAGGGCATCTCGGCTCCTTCCACAATTTAACTATTGTGGACAATGCTGCTATGAACACTGGGGTGCATATGGCCCTTCTCTTCACTACGTCTGTATCTTTGGGGTAAATACCCAGTAGTGCAATTGCTGGATCTTGGAAAATTCTTACAGACATATCAACAGATAACTATGATGCAGTGTGGTAAGTGCCTTAATAGAAGTGCCTTAAAGTTCTATAGGAAAACAAAAAAGGGAGAAAGCAATGTGTAGGGAAATTAGGTAATGTTATAAAAACTAGATTATTTTTTAGTTAGAATTGAATGAGAAATGTATTTCTCTAAGGAGAACATGTTGATGAAGATTATTTAGATAAAGAAATCAAAGGCAAAAAGTCCTGAAGGTTAGCTCAAGCCATTGTAATGGTTTTATGATATAATGCAAAAATTCTTATCCATATCCAATATTACAATCTTATTCATATTTACAATTTAGTTTTTTCTATTTTCTTTTTCTAAACATCAATTTTACTTAAAAAACTCTTTTCACCCCATAATGTGATGCAACTGTCAAAAAAATTAATATGCAGAATCCAGAAAAAGAGAGATGATTGGTTCTCTCTACTCTGCACAAAGTATCAAAATCTGTTTTCATTACTATTGTCAGTTCTGAGGACACAACATTAAGAGGGACAATGCAGGGATGCCTGGGTGGTGCAGTCAGGTAAGCATCCAAATCTTGATTTTGGCTCAAATCCTAATCTCAGGGGTGTGAGATTGAACCTTTCCTTGGGCTCTGTGCTCAGTGGAGAGTCTGCTTGAAATTCTCTCTCCTCCTGCCTCTCCCACTTGTGCTCTCTCTCAAATAAATAAATCTTTACATATATATATGTATATATATATATATAGAGAGAGAGAGAGAAAGACAGAGAGTTGATTAAGCCTATATATATATGTATATGTATATATGCATGTATATATATATATGTATATATATAAAGGAACAGTGCAATCTGTAGTACTTTCAGATGAGAGCAACCATTACAGTAATGAGAAAGTTGAACTATGATCTACGACAAACATTAGAATGATCAGAAATAATTTGCCTATTAGTGAAATAAGTCAAGCAGAGAAAGACAACTATCATATGATTTCTCTCATCTATGGAACATAAGAACTAGGATGATCGGTAGGGGAAGAAAGGGATAAAGAAAGGGGGGGTAATCAGAAGGGGGAATGAAACATGAGAGACTATGGACTATGAGAAACAAACTGAGGACTTCAGAGGGGAGGGGGGTGGGGGAATGGGATAGACCGGTGATGGGTAGTAAGGAGGGCACGTATTGCATGGTGCACTGGGTGTTATACACAACTAATGAATCATCGAGCCTTACATCGGAAACCGGGGATGTACTGTATGGTGACTAACATAATATAATAAAAAATCATTAAAAAAAAAAAAAAGAAATAATTTGCCTAGAGAAGAGTGGACAAAGAAAAGAGAGAGAAGCATATGATCACAGAGAGTAGAATTAGAACCACGGGGTATATGAAGTTAAGGTCAAACTAAATTCCACTAAATGTAAGGAAGAATTTTCTAACACGTAATGCTCTCTCAAATGATGTGGGCTTACTTGGGAATGAGTGAGTTTCTCATCAGTAGAATTGTTTAAGCAGAAGTTTGTCAGGGGTATCATATAGAATATTCAAATGCTATGTAGGGAACTGGGCCAAATGACATTAGGGTCCCTTTTCAAACCCAAGAATTTTGAGAGTGAATGCCTGCCCCACTTTGAATTTTTTTTTAAAGATTTTTTATTTATTTATTCGACAGAGATAGAGACAGCCAGCGAGAGAGGGAACACAAGCAGGGGGAGTGGGAGAGGAAGAAGCAGGCTCATAGCGGAAGAGCCTGATGTAGGGCTCGATCCCATAATGCCGGATACGCCGGGATCACGCCCTGAGCCGAAGGTAAACGCTTAACCGCTGTGCCACCCAGGCGCCCCCCCCCCCACTTTGAATTTTGAAGACAGATGCTAAGAGCCCTTTATGATACGTATGGAAGCCAACCAGAGATGCTTAAATGGTTAAGGATGCGGATGTGTAAATAATCCACATAATCCACATGGTGGAGTAATGAAACAGGAAACTATCAAAGCCTCAATTGTAACAGTCCCCTTTTACTAGATATGGTAGAGTTACAAACAATCCCAAAATCTTGATGGCTTACTACAACAAAGGTTTCTTTCTTACTCCCATTACTTGTAAACTGAAGACTGACTAAACACTGGACCGCATCTTCTAATCTCTTTAGAGTCCAGACTGAAAAGCCTGCATCTAGACATTGTTGGAATTATGGAACCACATGAGGGCCCTTACAACTTTTTTTTTTTTGATGTTCAGTTAGCCACTGTATAGTACATAATTATTTTTTGATGTAGTGTTCAATGATTCATTAGTTAAGCATAACACCCAGTGCTCATCACAGCATGTGCACCCCTCAATACCCATCACTCTGTTACCCCCTCCTCCCACTCTCCTCCCCTCTGAAACCCTGAGATTGTTTCCTGGGGTCCATAGTCTCTCATGGTTCATCTCCATCTCTGATTTCTCCCCTTTTGGATTTCCCTCTCTTCTGCTATGGTCCTCCGTGCTAGTGCTTATGTTCTACATATGAGTGAAACCATATGATAATTGTCTTTTTCTGTTTGACTTACTTCACTTAGCATAATCCCCTCCAATTCCATCCATGTCGATGCAAATGGTGGGTATTCATCATTTCTGATGGCTGAATTGGTATCACCATTTTTGCTCCATTTCATTGGTCACAGCAAGAGATATGACTAGGCCTGCCATCAAAAGGACAGGAAGGATGGCCCTGAAAGAGAAGAAATATTTTGACTACACTTAAACATACTACATAAAGTCCTGTAGTCATGATTTGACATTTCACAATTCCACACAGTGAAATAAATAACTTCTAGGGAGAAAGAAATACTTTTTATATAGCATTTATTTTGGAAGTACTTTTTCCCACCAAAAAATAGAGTAATCTAAAAACCTACTACCTACGTCACTGCAGAAGGAGAAAATGGAACACCCAGGCGTTCATAGCAAGGGTATTTGCAGAGTTGCAGGAAAAAGGAGGCATATCCTTATAATTCATGATTGTCTATGAAGAAACTTCTAGAAATATAAATATCCATGCCTACCTAATATAGTTGATTAAGCCTTTGTGCTTTAAAAATAAAATTTTGGGGGCACCTGGGTGCCTTAGTTGGTTAAGCAGCCAACTTTGGTTTTGGCTCAGGTCACAATCTCCCAGTCGTGGGATTGAGCCCTATGTCGGGCTCCGTGCTTAGCATGGAGTCTGCTTGAGGTTTCTCTCTCTCTCCCTCTGCCCTGCCCCCTGCTCACACACCCTCTCCCTCTCTAAAATAAATAAATAAATCTTTAAAAATTTTTTTGAATAATTACTCTTAGAGATAGAGAATTATTCTCTGTAAGTCCATGACCAGAATTGCTTGGATGATGGGGAAATGACCCTGTTTTATGTATGGACTGCTAGGCTGGGTAAAGGAGCTGATGATGGAATTGTATCAAAATAAAAGAGACAAGAATAGGGAAGATTTCTAAGGGTCTTGTATCACACTAAGGGTCTGGACTTACTTTGGAGGCTAACGAGAGCTAATGACGAGGCTTTTTAAGCAGGCAAGAGACAGGATCAGAACCACTCAGACAGTAATATGGAGGATGGATTGGAAATGGTACAAAATTCAAGTCAAGACTGGGTAATTATTAGAATTAGAGTAATGTTGGCCAGAAGTAAAAGACCCTAAAACTAGGCCAGGAGCTGTAGTAATAGAAAAGTGAAAACAGGTGGAAAACTATCAGAGATAAAAGCATAGGAGTTGGTGACTGATTGGATGAGAAGGCTGAATGAGGAGGACTCTGATGGTTGCCAAATTTGGGTCTTGGCACAGCTGGGCAAATATAGTTAAATGATTTACAAATGCAGACTTAAGTTTAAGTCCTAGTTGCTACTTCCTAAATTTTTGACCTCCAACAAGTTATTTATCTTGTTGAGCCTCCATTTCCTCATCTGTAAAATTGAGCTGATAGTAATACTCCCATCATAGAACTATTATGAGAAGTTATACTCTGTTACTAATGCTAGCCTTCAGAGATCCTCCAAGGTACTTTAGAGACTTGTGGGTGCATTAAGATAGACCAACTTGCCATCCAGACTGCCTTTTATTAATATTGTATTACCAGAATGGAGAGGCTACATGGAGAATAGAGAATGTTTCTAGTCTTGCTTCAAAATGGATATTCTGAAAAATGCATATTCAAGAAAGTTAAAAACCCTTTCTTTTATCGCATCGGTGTGTCTGTTCCGGTTTGGCTTACATATGTTTATCTTGGATGACTTTTATTCTCTCTTTTGTTCCTTACTGGATGTCTTAGAGCTTGAGCTTTCACCCAGCTCCAGGTTCAGTAGATCAAGAAATCAGAATTAGTACAGCTCTCACACACCCGCTAGGGAGGAATGGTGACGATTTGGGGATTAAGTAGTTTAACAGAAAAGGAAATTGCATAGGAAGTAGGAGTAAAATTTTAAAACTCTGGATTAACTATGACTTTAAACCCCAATACTTTAGTGGAGAATCACAGAATACTTAAATGTCCCTACCACCACCCTAAAGCCTATTGCCCACCCCTCTGTAAGCAATAAGTGTAGCTATTACTTTTGTTGTGATGATGATGATGATGATGATGGATGGCCAACTGAAGCATTCTCAAAGACTATTAAGATTTCTTGAGGTACATAAAAAATCAAAGGGGAAAACTCTAACTAGAAAAATACATTTGTATCCATTTACTCTAGATACATAAAATGAGTGATATCTCTGATTAGTATTTGTTCTTCAATATTCATTCTCCTCTTCTTCTTCTTAGTAATAAAATTTTTAGACTCAGCCAAAGACTGTACATCCCAATCTACTTTACAGCTAGGTTTGGCCACAGGACCATCTGACGAATGCCATATGAGTATAAGTGGCAGGTGCAACCTCCAGGTCACATTCTTTTTTTTATTTTTTTTTTATTTTTTTTTTTAAAGATTTTATTTATTTATTCGACAGAGAGAGACAGCCAGCGAGAGAAGGAACACAAGCAGGGGGAGTGGGAGAGGAAGAAGCAGGCTCACAGCGGAAGAGCCTGATGTGGGACTCGATCCCGTAACGCCGGGATCACGCCCCGAGCCGAAGGCAGACGATTAACCGCTGTGCCACCCAGGCGCCCCTCCAGGTCACATTCTTGAGAGGAAGTTGCTTGTCCCTCACTTCCTTGTTCCTTTCTTATGGGAACTGAGTGAGTGTCAGTCTTGTGAACTGGGACAAAAAAGATAGAAGAATCCCCAAGGATGTGAATAAACTTGAGCAAAGCACTTATAGCCCACCTACCACCTGACTGTTACATGGAAGATCACTAATTTCTATTTTGTTTTATCCATTGTACTTTTTGTCTCTTCGTTATTTATAGCAAGTAAGCCTAATACATGAAATAAAATACCTGGTACAATGCCAATCAACTGTAAAAAAAAAATGAAAAAAAAACCCTCCCACATCTTTAAAAGACATACAAATGATAAAAATGTATTGTTTAAAGATGTTGTCTAAAAATATGATTGTAATTAAACCTTCACTCCTTTGGTACAGAAATCATCACACTTTTGTAACATGCATGCTTATTATTTGAATTTCACACATCAAATTTATTTGACTTTTGGAGGAATGCATTGTGAGTGAAAGTAGGGGATTCTCAAGTATGTTTTTTAAAGATGCACAGGTTATGAGTGTTGTGGCTCTCTTGACCCTCAGAAATCATATCATGGAGAATTTGTCTTGGTACCAGCACCAACAGGACTCTAGTTATTTGCCAGACAAGGCAGGGAGTCTGCTCCCATATTATGTATATTGGATGTGTATGAAGAGCTTAAAGCTATGTAACATAATCCAACAATGATCACAATGCTAAAGAAGCAGAGAAAATATATGCAAAACTAAAAAGAGAAAAAGCATTTTTTATGTTCACAAAGAAGTCCATGTTTCTTTTGTTACCTTACTACCAACACTCCCACCCAACCACCTGGTCTTCTCTACACTATGCTTTGACATTGACTGTATTGAATACACCTGAGGATTCAGCCAGTATTATTCTGGTATCTTTTTCATCTCTGGTTCTCTAAATGTACACATGGTACTAGGTACCCTGAAACTCCACTGATCAGATTGCTTCCCCCTTCAATTACAAAACCCCTAAATTTTTATTTCCATAAATGGAAAGCTGCCGAACGAATTAAATGATAGGTGGACTTCAAAAGATGGCTAAGCTAGAAGTCAGGCTCCTGGTTCCAGCTCCGTTATCATAACTACATGACTTTGGTCTAGTCAAGTAATTGTTCTGGGTTCTAATTTTTAAATGACAGAATTGATCATTTCCTAATGGCCATATTCTGTATTCTGTAAATATGGGTGTTATAAAAGGGATTTTATTCATAGGGAGTCAAAGTCTTTTTTTTAGCATATTCATTGCATGAAGAATACATATAGAAAATAATTTTTTGTAAAGGGTGTATGCATTATATATTTAAATGTATTTTAAAGTGAAAACTCCAAAATTATGAGACTTTAAAAATATTCAAATAACTTTTATTGAGTGACTACTAAGTGCTTTGCCTGGGAGATAGAGTGGGAAGTAAGGCAGACTTGGTTCTGTCCCCTACAGAGCTCAGGGAAGGTAGATATCAAAAAAAGTAATAACAGACTTTGGCTATCTACAATTAGGGGACTTGGGATAGTCTGTGTAGGAGACAGTGTTGGCATAAAGAGAGAGAGGTAAATTTTGAGGATGACTTTTAGGGAATAAACTACCATTTCTTTTGTGCAGAAGTAGAGTTTAGAGGTTGTGTAGACCTAGGTTTGAATTCCAGCTCTGCTACACATTGTGTCATCTTGGGTAACCTCCTTAAGCCAGTTTTCTTAACTGTAAAAGGGGGATGATAATTGTACCTACCTCATAAGATTGTTAGCATGATTGGGGGAAATAGTGCTGTGTCTAACACAATAATTATACCAGCTATCATAATTGATGTTAATGAATAGTATTGTGTCTTTGGATCTAGTCGGTCTTTTACCTGTCTCTAGGAATCCTATAATTGATAACATAGTCCTGAGTTGCACTAGAAATTTTCTCTTTTTAGAAATTTTTAATTTGCAAATTGGCAAGCAATCTATAGTATATCTGAGACAGGGCTTCATAAAACTTTCCTGGGCTCTTGCCCCAACCCTTGCGCCAAGGTGGGGGGTGGAGAGGGAAAGCGTGCAAGGAATGGGGAAGGAGCAGGAGCAGGACTCTCAGGAAGCTCCAGCATATGTGCCAGAGCCCAGTAGAGTGGACCCAGTTGCTGTTCCAGTGAGATGTGGACTTGACTTTGGTATGCAAGATATAAACCTGTGGTAAGTCATGACCTGCTTAATTTCAGATAGTGATCAAAAGAATATGAGTTGGCAAAACAGAACAAACATTGAAAAGAATGACCAAAACAACCCCACAAGGAACAAGAGAAAGCTTTTTTTTGGCTCAATTGTAGCAATATAAGAGAAGGTTCTATTCTATCCAAGTCAACCAGCAGCGTACTCTCCCAGCTGCTCCCATGCTTCTGCAGGCAGACTTTGCGGTTTGGGAGACAATGAGGTATCTGCAGTTACATTTTCATCCCTCCTACTTGACCCTTCTCGCCTTCTTGATTGCCTCGTCTTCAGCACTCCAAATTGGGTTCAGTTGCCTGAAACTTCTGTCTTTCTATCAGCCTTGGTTAATCAATATGATACAATATAGTATGATATAATATGATACAATATGATATGATAATAATATACAGAAAGATACACTTAGTTTGGGAAGAGCTGTGATCTACTCCAGAATCAGTGTACTAACATTTAAAATGACAAGGTGGTTGACACCCACCTCAGCACCTAATCCAGAATCTAAACTGATTAGAAATTGACAATAGTTATTATTTACATACACTAATCTCTTCATTGGAAAAAGAATTAGGTAAATGTAATCTAAATTTTCTCAGTGTTTTAAGGATCCCTTTGGTAGTATCTCCACAGAAGACCCCAACCACTTGACAGAGAACTCTTTAAATTAAAATAATAATAATAAATTTGAATTTATTTGAATTTATTATAAAAACCAACAATAAAGTAAAAACTAATGTGGTGATTAATTTTATTTTGCATTCAGCCCAATATGAACAATATCATCCTCTACTTGGGTACTTTTTGCCAATTTCTTTGTGGACTTCTAAATGATACTGACATTGATATTAACATTGCTATTTCTTATCTATCACTTTATAAAGCTTTCAGCCAAAACCACCCTGAAGACCAGCATAATTTAATGATTCTGACTCCTGGCACTTCTTTGAACACAAGTCAGAGCATGGTGTGGCAAGAACACTCGGGGAACCTCCAACTACGGGCACTGCATGGCTTTAGTGACTCTCAAATGGAGGATAGAGAGGTCCCGGAAGCGTACACCAGAGTGCTTCTTAGACACAGCAGCAGTCAAATCGTTTGGGGACTTAGGGCATCTCGTCTCACAAAGGATAAACATTCAATCTCACTTTAGGTATCTTAAGGGCAAAAGCTTTCCACATCCCTTTTCCCATATCAAAATATCATTAATTTCCCCATCAATGACTTCAATAAAAGGATGCCAAAAGAGCGATTCAGCAAGACTCAATTTGTACTAATTTGAGACATACATAGGAGAGGTAAAAATAAGTGGCTTCATAGAATTAGCAGAAAACTGGAAAATATGGTAGAATTGGAGTAAGATTTGAATTATTTCAAAGATGAATTTTAAAAAAATAACTAAAAGGAAAAGGGAAACATGATGAAAGCTTCTATCAACTGAAAACCTTATAACTTGAGGTCTTCATTATGCTACATGCTGAAGATGGGAAGCTTTATTCTCCTAGTTAGCACTCCCTGCAACAAACGAGAGATGATAACCTATTGTTTGTTTCTCAAAGTAAGAAGCCCACGGGACATTAAGAAAAAATTAGAATTGGGAGGATTTTTGCCTTTTCTGAGCTAGTTTTTTTGTGTTTTGGTCTTGTTATAATAAAGCTCCTACTGTGAGGTGAAATGTAGAATGTTTTAAATAGTTATCTGGGATTTGTCTTAATCACACACGGTAAGATGCAAACGAAAATAGTTGTTATGAAAGAAGTTTATACCCACAGATCCCTGGAGGGAGAAGACCCAGCACACCCTGTGAGGCCATATAGGGAATATCATGGTCAGTCTAGAGGCAAAAGTAGAGGGGAAAATGTGGGCAGGAACCTTACTGTGTTTTCTGAGGGAAGGAACACGGAAGGTGGGTAACAGGTTTAGGATTTGCTAGTTTGAATAATTTCAGCAGTCTTTGGGGGATAGGTGCTAGTTGTGTGGTACCTGGCTCTGGGGTTATCATTAAAAGTGGCCCTGAGTTTGAGAGTCCATTAGCGGAAGTGGTTGGGTATGTGGGCTCTAGATTGGTAGTTTCTTTCTTTCTTTTTTTTTTTTTTTTTAAGATTTTATTCATTTATTTGACAGAGAGACAGCCAGTGAGAGAGGGAACACAAGCAGGGGGAGTGGGAGAGGAGGAAGCAGGCTCCCAGCGGAGGAGCCCGATGTGGGACTCGATCCCGAAACGCCGGGATCACGCCCTGAGCCGAAGGCAGACACTTAACGACTGCGCTACCCAGGCGCCCCTAGATTGGTAGTTTCTATATAAAAGACATGCTAGCAGCTTGCCAGGAATGTCTAGGAATTAGCTGTCCCTGGGAGGGGTAGTCTTTCCGGGTTCAGCAACGTCCCAGATGGCAAAGCATCAAAATAAAGAAGCTAGACTGCGTGATTATTGCACAGAAATATGTCATACTTCGTAACTGAGTCTGAAAAATATTCAGCCACAATTCATATTGAAAACATAGAAAGCTCTGAAAACCTTTAAAGTTTTCTCATCAATATATAGAAGCCATAGTTTAATTTTAACTGCAAATTTACTTTCTTTACTACCATTTAAATAGTTCATGTTTAAGTGTAAATTTTGCAAAACTTGGGGCACCTGGGTGGCTCAGTTGGTTAAGCGTCTGCCTTTGGCTCAGGTCACGGTCCTGGTTCTGGAGTCCTGGGATAGAGTCCTGCATGGGGCTCCTTGCTCAGTGGGCAGCCTGCTTCTCCCTCTCCCTCTGTCCCTCCTTGTGCTCTCTCTCTCTCTCTCTCACTCACTCAAATAAATAAATAAATAAATAAATAAGATCTTAGAAAAATAAATTTTGCAAAACTTTTATTTCTGCTTTTCTTTTTTTAAATTTTAATGTTTTTTTATTATATTATGTTAGTCACCATACAGTACATCCCTGGTTTCTGATGTAAAGTTTGATGATTCATTAGTTGCGTATAACACCCAGTGCCCCATGCAATATGTGCCCTCCTTACTACCCATCACCGGTCTATCCCATTCCCCCACCCCCTCCCCTCTGAAACCCTCAGTTTGTTTCTCAGAGTCCATAGTCTCTCATGCTTTATTTCTGCTTTTCTTATCTCATTTGCTACATTGGCAGATTTGTATAAATGGTATGACATTTGGCTAAACACAAATTGTTTCAAAATTAACCACTCTGTACCTTTTAAAAAAATACTGTTTGAATAGCAAATGACCTTTTTTCATACAAAATTATTTAGCTTTGGCAAAAAAAAATTAAATAGCTCAAAAACCTAGTACAGGTCAAACAATACTATGATTTTTTTTTAAATATAGCATATTTTCAGATCTTTAAAGTGACCAATCAAATACGGCTCAATGATAACTGTCAGTCTGTCAGGATTATACAACCCTCATATAATCAGGTATATCTAGGGATAATAGATCAGTCTCCTTTGTTGGGTCCTCCTCTTCTTGACCTTTTAAGTTCAGAATGCTTTAGGGCTCAGTTTTGGGGCCTTTTCTGTTCCTATGAATATCCATTCTCTTAATACTTTTGGCTAGACATATGACTTTAAATCCCATCTATATGTTTTTAACTCCCAATTTTATTTCTCAAGACCAGATATCTTTCCCAAATTCCAAATTCATACATCCAACTTTCTATTTGACTGTTTCACTTGGATGTCTGATAAACATCTCAAGCTTAATGTGTCTAAAATGGAACTCCTTATTGCCTCCCTCCAACCCCTGCCCTACATCACCGACAAACCTTCTCCAATACATTTCTATGGATCAGTTAATGTATGTCCATATTTCTAATTAGAATGAATAGGGCCTTCTTGACTCCTCTCCCATGCCCAATCCACAAGCAAATCCTTCTGGACAGCCCTGTCCAGCTTTCACAACTCATTTTTTTTCTGGTGCAAGTTTGGGAACTTAAGTTTGTTTAAAAAGTCACAGAATTAAGTGTTGTTTTAGTCTGTATTCATAGCCTCTTTGATAATATAATTTCCTCAGAAATTTAGGAGGCTATTTCTCTGTTGAAATTCCTCATTGATTTTTGTGTTCTTTTTTACATTTGATCCTTTAATATAGTAATCATAATTATCTTAAAGAGTCTATCTGATATTTGCAACATCTGTGTCATCTCTGAGTCTATTTCTGTTTATTGTTCTGTCTCCTCTCAGGAGGTTGTTTTCTCTTGCTTTTTAAAAGTCTTGTAACTTTTTTATTGACTGCTGGACATTATGTGTAAGACAGTACAGACTAAAGTAAATAGTACTTACTCCTGGATAGGGGAATACCTCTTCCTCTGCCAGACCTTTAGTGTGGGCTTGAGTCCATATGGTCAGAAGTTGAACTAGGTTTCGGTATTCTTTTTGTTTTTGTTGCCTTCAGCGTACCACAGGCTTCAGCTGAGCTACTACTCCTTTGTGCCTTGGATAGGAGACGGGAGTGCTAAAGGGTTTCTCTCATTGGTTCTACTCCACTTTCAGCTTTTCATCTCTACTCACACACTTGCCCCTCCCCCAGTAGTAGAATGCTGTTGCAAGAGTGAGTCTCTGTTGTCCTGTTCCAAACTCATTCTCTGGCAGGCCTTATACAGCTGGGCTTTGGAGGTTGAGATTTCTCAGTATGTCTACATATCCTGCCTGTGGCAACCAAACTCTGCCTTATGTCTGGGGTTGGTCCAGTGACAGCAGAACTTTGATTCAAGATCCAAGATGGTTTTTTTTTTTTGGTTTTTTTTTTTTTTTTTTGCTTCTCCTCCAGAAGCAGGTGAATTTTGTTTCTATTCTTTCCTTAGATGCATTGAGTTTTTGCTTATAACCTGTAGGCAAGAGGGTTTGCTGCCTCTCCTCCCAGTAATATAAACTTTTTGCTTCATAGGAGAGAAGAAAACAAGGAAGCAAGTAAGGCCTTGTGCTCATTTCTGAACAGTCACCTATTATTTCTTCATACCTGCATTAGTGATGTGGCTCTCTCAAATCTCCTTCCCTGCCACCAGACTTTTTGTGAATACCCTGTAGAGAGCTATAGGAAAACTTGAGGATGAGTGCTATCTCCCCTTGTTTCTGGGATGTCCAGCTATCCCACACTGATGCATCAGCCCATATGTGTCTTTAATTCTTTTTACATTTTAGCTGTTCTTTTTCTTACACATTTGCACAGTGACAGCCAGCTTTTCCCCTACTCTGCTATAGGTCAAAAGGTTCATGTGTTCCATCTCTCCTTGAAGGAGCTTGTGCCTCATTGGAACGCAGATGACTCAGTTGCCTTGTGACCTCAACTCTCTGAACCTCAAGGAAAGTTATGGTTTTATAGATTAACCACTCTTTCTCTTTCCAGTTTTTAGTTTTAGTGTGATGATCTTTACAACTTTGTACATCCTAAGTGGAAGCTCTATTACTGTGTTTTTCATTTTTAAGTAATAGAAATTAATTTTGGATAATTTAAGCAGAAAATCTTGGCATATTTACATATTGATACTGGGGAATCAATAAAATCCACAGGTGAGGTAAAAAACCAAGCACAGTTTAGACAAGAACTAGGGTAACCTACTGAAAGGAGATAGAACAAGGACTTCTTAATTATCTTGTCAAGTTACCTCAATTGGAAGGAATGAATTCCAATTATCCTAGGTATTTGTTATATGCACGTCAATGTTCTTATTGGAATTATGGACCAATGACCA
Organism: Ursus americanus; assembly: GCF_024610735.1. NCBI lineage: Eukaryota > Metazoa > Chordata > Mammalia > Carnivora > Ursidae > Ursus > Ursus americanus. The sequence goes on along the minus strand of NC_142138.1, from coordinate 36,757,481 downwards.
CAAAATAAGAAATGTTTTATGAATTAAATTATTAATTTTTGTTATATTACATATTCTGTTTTTGCTTGGTTCCCTGTTCTTGGTTTTATTTTTGAATTTTAGATAATTACGAGCATGTGAAATGCTAATCTATCTTGTTTTGACAGTGAGTTATAAGGGAAGAATAGGCAATAATATTAGGGAACCTATTTTTACTCACTGAAAATGCAAAATGATCATCTGGATTATTATAGGATACTTTAAGGAAAAGAGAATAATAGCCTTTGGAAGATAAATGTTACCTCTAGTATCAAGAATACTTTTAAAATTTGTATCATTGTATGAATTTCACTAATTATTCTCTATATCCTGAAAGTATTATGAATCTATTAGTCCTGGCACTGACTTAAGCCAAAAGGCAAGGTCAGAGGCACTACAGAAATATATTTGATAGAATTATTCTTGTGAGTCAGATTTTCATTCCTTGTACTTCTAAGGAAATTACTCTTCTTGGAATGTGAGAGTGAGCCAAAAGTTTTGCAAGTTTCATTTTGTATTATTTGCCTGGCAAATGGAATGAGTTTTCCTAAGGAATTGGCCTGGTGATAAAATGTCATATGTCTAGGATACTTGGATCCACAAATGGGATAGAATATACCAGCTTCTCTTAGTAAGGCAGTAGAGCAGAACAATAAGGATGGGAGCTTAGGAATCAGAAAGAGCTAGATTTTGCAACACTTGGACTTAGGTCCCACTTTGGCAATTTCTAGCTTTGTAACACTGGGGAAGTTACTTAATACCTTAAAATTTCAGTTTTTAAATCTATAAGATGGGAGTAATATGGTCTCTTCAAGGGATTTAAGTGAGGATTATATGAAGTAAATGAGTATAGTGTATTTTACTTATTGAAAAGTGAATAAAAAATAACTATTATTATAAAAATAACTATTATTATTAGCTCTCTTACCATAATAATCTACCAGGCTCGTATCATCTCTGGATGATTTAGGTTAAATTATTTACAATTTTTTTTCTGGAGATGAGCTTGATGAACTGAAATCCTGTTATTAGCAAATTGGTTTATTATAATTATCAACCAGAAATGTTATAGTCTCACCCTTAAAATAACCAGACATGCAAATTACAATTGTAAGAGAAAAGGTGTCTGTCATTGGCAGTAGCAAACAGAAAGTCTTAAACCACATCCTTGATGGAATGAAGAAGTGGGGTTGTACTGGATAGGAAGGATGATGTTCCTTCTTCAAAACATATCACTCTTGTATGGGAACCTTCCACAAGACTGAAGATCACTCTCTTTGCTTGCGGGCCAGATAAGTTCATAGTCCTTCGAATCCAATCACAAAATCATACAGTCAAAGTCGGTAGGACAAATATTTGAGAGTTTTTATTTCTTTCCTGCCTTTTTGGTGATTTATTTTGAATCATTCCTTCCTATGTGAAAGAGGGGTAACATTATCAGTTATAAGCTGGATAAGCTAGACTTTAGTCCTTGGACCAGCATTTGACTTCTTGTATGACTTGGGAAAATAGTCTTATGACTCAGTTTTCTTCTTCATCAAACCTTGATTATAAAATTATTTCCTTAAACTTCAGCAACTATGGGTAAAATGGAGGCACTGTAATTACAACAATTAGTATTCTTGCTTTCTTTTTCCATCTTTTCTATGTTCTTTCTTCATCTTCTCCTGAAGTACCTTTAATTCCTCTCAGTGTATTCCTCAGTTATTTCAGGGAGAGCAATGAGCCTGGCCAGAGTGCCTCAGAACTTAGGACATCCAGTTATCATAGAGCATTTGCCATTTTCCTTCCCCTCTGCTTGAGCTTATAAGAAATCAGACTCTCTTGCTGCCTTTAGTGCTGTTCTTGTCTAGTTTGCTGGTATTGCTGATCCCTGAGATAAGTTGCTATCCTCAAAATCGGCCCAGCTGAAATTAGGAAAACAAGCAACAATAACCCCCAAATTAAACAGAAAGATTCCCACCCATCTTTGTCTGGAAGTCCCAAATATTAATGTTTTGTGCCTTCAATGTCTTACTGAGTTTCCAATAAAAGAGGTTTTAGTTCTTCTTGAGCCCTCGTCTTCCGAGGATGTGAACCTGAGAGCTGGGCAAGATTAACAATGTGAAAGTAGTAAAGAGATGAAAAGAATTTTAAGTAAATACTAAAGGTGACTCTGAAGCAGTACATTAGAAAAAAATAAAAACTTAGAAGAAAAGAATACTTTCTTAGGAAAGTACACATTATCACAAATGACGCAGAAAAAGTGAAAACTTAAGTAGACCAATTATTGTAGAAGAGATGGAAAAAGTGATTAATGGTCTCCTTTTGAAAAAGGCAGCAGGCAGATGGATTCACAGCTGAATTTTTAATCTGACCATTAAAGAATAGATAATTCCAATATTATTTAAACTATTGTGGGACTTAGAAAAAGATTGTAAGTTCTCCAGTTCATTTTATGAACCCAGAATATCTCAAATACCAAAGCCAATGAAGGAATACAACAACAACAATGACAAAGTGTGGGCCAATTTAATCTCTGACTATAAAAGCCACATGTTTAAATAATATATTAGGGAATATAGTAGAGGAATGAACCAAAAGACTAATCTACTATGACAAAACAGCCTTCAGTAGAGGAGTGAAAATGCAGTTCAATTCCAGGAAGTCTATCTACATATTGATTACATTAAAAATTAAAGGGGAAAAACTCAACTATTATCAATAGGTGGTGAAAAGACATTAGATAAAGGTCAAGCAACCAGTGCCAAGGGAAACTTGAAGCAAAACAGGAACAGAAAGAAATTACTTATGTAATAAAGAAAAGCCCAATAACAAATCTTAAATGGCAAAAATTAAATATTTCACTTAAAGTCAGGAATGCGACAGGCATCACTATAATCACTTGTATTGGTGATTCTAGCAAATGTAAATAAAATAACAGGTATAAATAACAGAAAAAGAGATAAAGTTCCAGATGCTGATGATAATCTGCTTTCTTAGAAATCCCAAGAGATTCTCATGAAAACAACAAGAGAATTTGCTGTGTTGGATTAATAAAAAATAAATTACAGAAATAACCCATCTCTCTCTATTCAAGCAAAATCTCATAGAAAAGGAAATGGGAAGAATATTTCACTTGGAAGACAAATGCCAAAAAAATAATTTGGTAAGAAAAGTGCAGAACATATTTGAAAAAATTATAAAAATATTCTTGGGAAATGTGAGATAAAATAGAAACAAATGAAGAAGTCTATTTTGTTGGATGGAATGACTTACTGTTGTCAACATGTTAATTCTCCAAAAGTTAATACATAAATGTAATGCTGTTCTAATTAGTCTCTTTTTTTTCTTGTGTAGAATACCATGTAATAATTGATTGCAGCCTTAAGTTCCAACTATTTGCATACAATAGTAATTGTGAATGAGTATAATCTTTAACTTGAGGATTTCTGAAGACTTTTCAGAATGATCAAAAGAATACTGAAAAAGGCAGTCACAACTTAATAAATACACTTCTGTATAATAAATGTGAATACTAGTCTCCCATTTCCTTTTCAACAAGTGTTGGGGTTAAAGGGTTAAAACCTAGGAGACCTGCTGTTTGTGAGCCCAATGCTGCTTGTCTTGTATGGTGTGGTCAAACTGGTCAAATGGTTGTGCTTAGTAAGAATATAGATTCCAAAGTCTCACCCAAGAGTTCCTGGAATCAGAATCTGTAGCAAGAATTTAGAAATCACTGGCCAACTATGCTGCAATGATCACTTCTTGTTTCAAGGTTTCTTTTCTGAACACAGAAACCTAGAAAAGGGTACCCAATGTTTCCATTGGGCGGACTCTCATTTAAATCCTCTTTGAGAAGTGACTCATTTCCTTTTAAGAGTGAGAGTTGAAAATAGATTTTAAAAAACAGATACAAAATAGATTTTCTATTGTAGAGAAAAATACAATGTACACCTTGCTTTCTGTGTAGCAGGAGGCAGTAAAGTTATGTGGAGAGTAATGTCGTGTATTGGTTTGGGTTTGAAATCCAGCTTTGCCACTTTCTAGCTGTGTTACCCTTGACAAATTGTTTGTTGTAATTCTCAGTTTCTTCACCTATAAAATGAGGATGAAAATAGTACTTCCACATAATAATAGTACTTACCTCAGAAGTACTATGATTTAAAAAAGTGATAGCTAAAAGCAAACAGAAAAAACCCTATTAAATATTCTCAGTAAGAGCACCTTGGGTTGTTAATGTCACCACACGCCTTAGTATGTGGCCAACACATAGTAGGTACTTAATATTCTTTCTTTTTTTTTAAACAGTAATCCACAGTGAGAAGTACATTTTATTGATTTCAGTACATATGTGTACTGAACACAGGACTTGAACTCACAACCCTGAGATCATGACCTGAGCCCAAATCAAGAGTCTGATACTTAACTGACTGAGCCACCTAGGCACCCCAGGTATTTAATACTCTTGAATTGAAGTTCAACACGGTGTGGCTCACACTGTAGCTTTACCTATTTTCTTTCTCTCTATCTCTCTTATTCATATCATTTTAAAAGTAATATTATTTGAATGTCCCCAGGTCATGCTGGTTTTGTGGATACAAATAAATTCACTTTAATACTGTAGCCTAAATAAGGTTTAATAATTATCTAAGTTTAACAATCACCATCCCCACCCAACCTCCCTCATTTATGACGGGAAATCCTCAGCTGGGTCTCCCAGGTGCTCAGGAACAATTCCACTAATGCTCTACTGCTCTGGGCTCCCAGTCAAGTTATCTTGACCATGTATCGGCTGCCAATGCTCTTTATGAGAATATGCCTTCACTGGCAGAGCCCTTCCTTATTGGTGGCAAGGTTGCATGAAGTCTATGGCAGATTGAGTGAGAGAAGAGCCCTCTCCCCTAGCTCTGTGTCACTAGGGTCCAAAATAGTACTTCTTATACCTGAAATCACACAAAGTCATTTGTGAAAATAATTCCTCAGTTGCTGGCCTTCACTTCTTTCCCCAATGGGTTCAAAAGCATTTGAAGACTCTGTGGGAGAGGAGGAAATGCAGGCAGCCCACTATTCCCTTTATTCCTTTTGACAGTTTCTCAAGGGCACCGCACAAAATATCCCCTTCCTTCTTCATTCAGAAACATATGAAGGAAGTTCAACTTGTACATACAGATGGCAGGAGATGTCACTGGTAACCAGGTTCTAAATTCCAGTTTGGTGTCAAGTAAACCACCTGAGACCTTATGCTTCCTTCTTATACCCCTGTCAATCAAAGAGAGAATACTAATTCGAAAGGCATTTTTCTACTCCAGTTCTATTCCTTTTTTGTCTCCCTTGAAAGTGAAACAACAGCACGTAGAGAGAAGAATCACACATTTCTGAGGCTGAGGCCATCCCAGCCCTGAGTCACAGCTGCCTGGCCTCACGAGGGATCCATACCCCAGCTCCTCAGCAACATGGAGCTCTAGGGATTTCTGTTTTGCTGGTACTGATGTGTGAACATTTACAATAACAGTTAACATAGTAACAATGGCACAACGTGGGGTAACCATTTAATTTTATTCCTTATTTCTCAAAAAGTTTCCTTAACATGATGTGAGAGTTATTAATGCCCTGTTACTTTAAATTCAGGTAAAGTGTATGAGGACCCATGACATTAAGTCCATTTAAAAACTCTTGCTCCTTTCTGGGAAGAATAATAGTGAAAAGTGTAATATAGAATCATAGTTTAAGGGTAGTATAAAGCACAATATAGGGTAAATGATGATGTAAAAAAGATTAAAAGGTAGTGGAGAATTCCTCTTCACCCTCACGTTGCTAACCATGCATTTTTTTTTTTTAATTGATGTTTCCAGGTTAATTCTGGGTGAAATACAGCCTCCTCTTTCAGATCCTTACTTCTAACCTCAGGGTGACATCCACGTTAGATATTTAAATGTCCCTTTCTCCACCATGAAACCTAGTGTTCACAAAGGAAGGATAAATTAACTCACATTCAAGGGCCAGTCTTGGATGTGATAAGGCTTTAGTGTATGTTTCCTGGAGCATTCTAGTGGAAAGGCACTAGTCAAAAACTCCAGATCGCAATGCTTGTTCTGGCACTCATTAACTATGAGATGTGAACCCAGCATAACAAACTTTCTGAGCCCAGTCTATTTTAAAAATAGCAGCGATATCACCAATTTTACAGGAGTTTTTAGAATAAATGAAGGAATAAAACTGGAAACACTCTCAGTGCAGTCCATAGTAGGTGCTCAATTTATGTTAAAAATTATGTTAACTCAAAAAAGGACAAAACCTTAATTCAGAGTAAATGGCTTTTAACTGTGGAAGGGCTTTTTTTTTTTTTTTAAACTGAGGTATTTGTAAGGTCTTTTTTTTTTTTTGTCCCCTTAAATTGAATTTTAAAGGTAGTTGTCAGCTCTGCTCTTTTCTTTCTTTTTATAAGGAAAACTATATACTTGTCTCCATCTTCACCATGGTCTGAAATGAACCTGCTTAAGCCTGGTTGTGAAAGGGGCAGGGACCACACAAGTGCTTTCACAAAAGTGTAAGGAATGTCATGGCGGGAACTTCTCTTTCCAGTTCTATAAAAGTTAATTTCATATAAGGATATGATTTCCTCCCCACCCCCAAGGCACTAATCTTTAAAATGGTGAACAGTGAACCTGAAATATTTTTGAATTTCTTTAATAATCTTTTATAGAACTGTTAGAAGGGTTTCCTAAATGTACATTTTCCAACTGCAGTGGTTCAACATTTGTGGAGCAATAACTATGTGATTCAAAACCGTCCCTTATTTTCCTGTATCTACAGAGCACCTATAGGATGGGGGCCCACTTAATTTTATTTTCTAACTTTCAGGCTGGGCGTAAATACCTTTTAATTCTTTGCTCCACAAAGATGCTTGGGTAAAAGATCTGAGGAGCCCCTGCAAGGACTCAGATGCCTTCCTCTATTTTGTAGTAAGACGTCTAGAGTAAGATATGCACCAGAAACTGGCGCCGTAGGGCCCCACTGTGGAGCGGGAAGAGGTGGCACGAAAGCAGGGCTCCGGCCAGCGCCCTTTCGCATCTCCCCAGGAGGGGACACCGCCCAGGCGCGCCCGTTGCTAGGTCTTCTGTTTGCCGCGTTCTAAAGGAGCCCTGAGCGGAACCAAGGCAAACGCGGAGGGGGGGTGCCTGGAAAAGCTAAGGAATTGTGTGCAGTCAACAGCCAGGGAGAGCAGCTGCTCCTCTGTTGGTCCCTTCTGCCCCCAAGCCCTCCCGGCGCTGCTGGGAAGCGGAGGATTCCCCTCGTTCTTGGTTCCTCCCAACCGTCGCCGGTCCTCAGCGCCCTCCACGTCCGCCCCGCTCCGCACGTCGCGCACCCCCGGTCGCAGCCCACGAATGGTCTGGCCCTCGGTAGCCGCCACCCCCTTCGGCAGCGACAGCTGCTCCAGCTGCTCCGGGTGGAGCGCCCGAGCCCCGAGCCGTGGCTGCTTAGGGCGGCGGGCGGGCGGAGGGGAGCATTGGACCACCAGCGCAGGCTGCCGGGCCCGGGAGCAACCGCCTGCAGGAAACCGGGAAGCGGAGGGGCGGCAGAGGGACCGCCTGCAGTGGGCAGGAGAGGACAGGGGCTGGGCTTCCCTCACGCCGGTAAGTACCTGCTGCTCCGATCCTCCCCGACCCCCTTTCACTGCCCCCACACCCCGAGGTATCGGCCCCCACCAGGGACGGTCATTGCTCTAGGGACACTGGCTCCCACGGGAGCAGCGGGACCGGGACCTGCTACTGTTAGGACTAATGATTCAGCACCATTCGTGCCCCGAGAGAGATTTGGGCAGAGTGGGGGAGGGTGTGGAGGGAGGGAGGACGAGGTCCGTTGCTGTGCTCTTACCTCAGTTTCTAGGCTTCAGAGGTACCATCCAGGCGGGCGGGGTCGGGTAGGGTGAACCAGGAGGCTCCCTGCTGGCTTGTTCCGTAATTCCGTTCTTTTCCCAGAGCATGGTACAAACCTCGGTGAGTGTGCGGTGCAGTCTTTAAAGTGTGTCAGATTAGTGTCTTTTTACCACATGCGAGTGAAGTATGGGGCCCTCGTCTATACCTGTCAGTTTCTTTACTTCTTGCTCAATTGGATACCTAATTTAAGCAATCGTCCACTCAGTTTTTCATTGCATAGCATTCCCCCACTAATGTGTGAAATAGATGCTGTGTCCGAGTTGTCTTGTGTTCAGAGTCGGTTGCTTGGTCTTGGTATAGGAAGAAAAGATTTAAGGGGGATAGGAAATAATACTTCCAGAGTCTAGTCACTTATTTTAGATATATTATTTCATTAAATCATAACAACAACCCAGAACCAAAGGTGGAACATGAGGAGCCTGGAAGTTAAATTACATGCTCAAGGTCACAGAACAGGAATTTGAATACAAGTTTCCATGACTCCAAAGCCCATGGATCTTCCACTGTATTACAGAGTTAGTTGTGTGTCCAAGTGTAAGTGTACATACAGATGGCCCGTTCGGTATTAAACATAAAATTAATTTTCATAAGAGTGATCGCAAACAATAGCAACAACCTGTAAACTTACTGTGTATGGAATTATTGTTCTTTTAGTAAGAAAGGGCTTCGAGTTAAAACAATTTTCTTAGAAAGCATATGCCAAAAAATAGTATCTGGACAACACTGCAAAGGAGAGCTAGGTCATAGCAGGAGATGTTTGACACATTTTTGGCAGTGATACATGGTGGATGCTCAAATGTTGGAAAAATCAATTAGGAAAGTAAAACAAAACAAAACAAAACACCTGGAAATCTTTTTTTTTTTTTTAACTTAATGGAAACATTTGCAATAAGACCAGTCATCTAGTTCATGGGGTGTGTGACTGAACTGTTTTTGTGGGGTGTGTCATCCCATGATAGGGTGACAGATAAACCCAGACTGATAATGTTATTTGATTCATTTTCATAGTAGGTGGTAACTCCATTTTACAGACTAAGGAACTGAAATAGAGAGAAGGTTCAAGGTCATATGGCTAGTAAGTAGTGGAATTTGGACAAGCGTTGACTTACAAAAAATATGTTGTTGTGCAAAATGTAGTTCTGTATAGTGGGAAACTGCATTGATTTGTTTTTGCTCTGCCCTTCAGAGTCAACAATTATATTGACCTGTGTGTTCTTTCTGAAAAAATAACGGATGCTGGGTTTTTCTTTGTCTGTTGCTTGGCCATTTGATTTGCTTTCATTTATGATTTATGCATTCTCTCTTAAGATGTGAAACTCTTGTTGCTGTCTCCGGAGTCAGGTTGCTATAGTACATATGCTCATTATCTCTAAGTACTGGAATAGTATTTGATGGCAGATAGGAACATAATCATCTTAGTCTGTTATTTCTAAAATATTGAACTATTTACATTGGAGAATTATTAATGAGGATATTGAGAGGCTAAAGCTCATGGCCTAAATAAGGCCATAAAACAAATTTATGTATGTTGTTCACACAGGACTATAAGAGAGGTAGGATCATGTGATGACTTAAATTTGATTTCTAGGAGGTCATTTCTTTTTGTTCTTTATATGGCTGTAGACTATATCCTGAACCTTGGTGAGGCATCTTGCAGTCCAGTCTGTTTAACTACACGGAGGATGGCAGAATTGGTATGAATAAATAAGAAAAACTACGATCCCACTTCTATTTAAAAAAAAAAGAAAAGTGCACATCCTAGTGATAGTGGGAACATTTTAAAACAGAGGCAACACACATTTTATTTAGATAACATCACCAAGTATGAATATAATACCAACCCGGTTTTAGCACTGCATCTTTGCTCATTCTTCTCTCTCTCTTTCTGTATATATGTGTGTATTTGTTGAATGACTGCTGTCTGCAGACCATTCAAATTCTTGACTTCAAGGAGCTTAAAGTCTAGCTGGAGAGGTATTTACTTACACATGAGTAATTAAGAAAGTAATTAGAATTGGCCTAATACAGGAAAAGGTGGTGCTATAAATGCTATATCAACATCCTAGGAAGGAGAAATGGTAGAGGCTGGTTTCATAAGAGAATGAGGAAACTCCTCATGGATGGAAGTGAATTAAATCACTCTGCCAGATGGGAAGGATTTGAATAGGAAAAGACAAAGCCAGACAAGGAGGTTCAGCTAAGTGCTCATATACTGTTTGAAGAAACAGTGACAAATTGTGAAGAACCTTGCTTATCAGGCAGTGGAATCTGCTCCTCATCTGGTAGTCATAGGGTACTAGTAGTATAGGTTACTAAGCAGGCCGAGTTTCTCTTCACCTGGTCTTGCTCACATTCTACATATTCCTTGTTCTAAGTGTCCTTCCAGAAAATGCTATAGTTCCTGGGTACTTAGATTAAAAGGATTGTCAACTGAACCCAGAAGGAGTTTTCTATGAAAGTAACATTTTTCCTCTTTCAAAGAAGCTTGCCTTTTTAAAAGCCTTCCCTTTCCATTATAGAATTATGAACAATTTGGAAACTATAAGAATATAAAAAGGAAAAAAAATCACCATACTTGTACTAACTAAGGACAACCACTATTAATATTTTGATGTGATTTTGATATTTTCTTCCACTCTTTTTTCTGCACATAGTTTTAATCATGATATATATATTACTTTTTAAAATGTTTTTACTTTAAATTTTAAAACATTAGTTTTCATTTAATTACAACTGGAAAGTGAACTTTTAAAATATCTACATAATTTTCCATTAGGTAGATGTATGATAATTTCTTAACCATTCCTCAGTGTTGCTATATTTTTGATGATAATAACTAATGCTGTGATGAACATCTTTGTTCATAAACTTTTTTCTTTATTTTGGAAATTGGTTTCTTACTACAGAGCCTCAGAAATGAAATTTCTGGGTTAAAAAGCATGAAATCTTAGTTCAGTTTTTTTTTTAAATTGAGATATAATTGACATATAACATTATATTAGTTTCAGGTGTAACATAATGATTTGATATTTATATATATTGCAAATGATCGCCACACTAAGTCTAGTTAATATCCATCACCACACAGTTACAATTATTTTTTCTAATGATGTGTAATTTGACTATTTTATGCAAGAAACTCTACTGGATTCTGCATGTTCTCTGGACATTACAAATTAATTATAAGATATTGGCATATTATTAATTACTAACACTCCCTCCTATTTGTGGTTCCTCAGATTACACTTTTTCACACAATCTCCTCTTTTTGATTAGAAAAACTATTTAAATCATGGCTACTGGGCAAAATAGATGAAGGGGATTAAGAGGTACAGACTTCCGGTTATAAAATAAATAAGGCATGGGGATGAAAAGTACAACATAGAGAATATAGTCAATATTATAATGACTTTGTATGGTGCAGATGGTAACTACACTTATTTGGTGTAGTGGTGAGCATTGCATAACGTATAGCATTGTCAAATCACTGTGTTTTACACCTGAAATTAATGTAATGTTGTATGTCAACTGTACTTCAATTAAAAAAAATCACGGGCAGTAGGAGGAAGGCAGACAATTGGGGCCTGAGGAGAGAAGATGTAAATAAAGCTGGAGAGCATGTTTGGTGAGAGTTGGCAAGATTTTATAGTCAGAGAAGGGAATATATGATGGACAACGTTCTGGTTTTAGCATTGTATTTGTGGACCTCAATTTCCTCCCCTCCATCCTCCCTTCAGGTGTCTACCCCCACCCTTATCTCTTTCTAATTTCAACTTCTTCCGCCCTCCTGTATCAGATTCCTAGGTCTCCAGCTTCAGTATCCTGGCAATGCAAAGTATATGAACTTACTCATGCACTCTAATTTAGAGACTCTACATAGGTGAGGGTGGGAATTTCAGACCTCCTTCCAGTTCTTAGCAGAAGCCCTGGTCACAAGGTACAAGAGAGTGTGGTGAACATTGACGGCTTCTGCCCCCCCTCCCTTGTGCATTACTAGAGACAGCTTCTGAGAACAGTGGCCATTGAGAGAGACAGAACATTCCCAGCATTTCCCCTGAGCAATCAGATGCTTCCTTCCTCTTGTTTCCAGTAACCCTCCACCTTCCCCTTGTTTCCAGTAATCCTCCACTAACGTAAATTCCCCTCAAGGAGGAGAGAGGCTATGCCTCCCTTACCCTGACAGTTGTAGGGAGGAGTTACGCTACCTCTTTGCTTTGGCTGAGTTTCTTATTCCCCCAGTCTCTCACCTGTGCTTCCTCTGGGTCCCACCCCCATCCTACTTGGAATTTCAGAAGCCATTGAGGCAGGAAGGCCATTAAGTGTCTCAGGACCAGCAGCAGAAGGGGAGTCACTGGGATATGAACGTGTCTTGAGGGCACAAGTAGGGAGCATAGGCAGGTTTTTATAATGTGCCATTAGTCTTGGGAGACCTGAAAGAATGTGAAAACTGAAGCATCAACTTTACAAATCCAAAGTAGCCCCCGCTTTTTAGGACCTGACAGATGATTTCTGGTGGAAGGTGGACATTGAGGAAGAATTTGTCCTGTGCTTAGTTGAGACCTATTATTTAAAACAGTTTCCTTAAGCTCTTAGAAAGTGGTAAATTTATTTCCATTAGTCTTAGGCATTATCTGTCAAAGTTGAACTGGGCCTAGCCAACAATTTCCCTAGGGTTAACTTAAAGATAAAAAACAAGTTTAAATAGGCTTGCCTATTTTTCTCCACTACCCTTATTTCTGTTAATTCCCATTTGACATTGATTCGTTTACACACTCCTGCCCATAGTACATATAGTAGTTGACAAAGCCAAGGTGTTGGGATTGTTTGGGCTCTGGGAAGGTGAGTGATAAAGCTGTTTCACTCTTTTTTTCCTTAACTTTTCACTTGCAAGTGACTAGTTGGCCTATGTTCCTTTGCCTCGTTTGAAGGTTTAGAGTTAGGTGGTCAAAGTGACCACTGGGTCTTCTCTGAGTCTGACCCAAAGGTCTGAGAATACCTTACTTTTGAAATTGATGATATTCTTGGTTCACTGGGTACGCTGAAACATCCACATTGTTTGATTTTTTAAAAATTGTGTTGTGGCTCTTGAGTTTCCAAGCTCTATATTATTTTGTTCTTCTGCTTAGCCATGTGAAATAGAACATTATGTTTGATAAAGGATTATTTTGAGCATTTCTATCTCTTTTACCCACTACTTTGCAAAGTCTGGCCTGTGTCAGATCTAATTCAACACGATGGTATTAGCTTATTTTTAAATAAATTCTCCTTTCTCCTCCATTGGTGTATTTTCATGAAATGGACTTTTTAAAGTAAATTGAGCATTCATAGATTTGGAAGATGGGTCAGCAGTAATCCAGACAGCAGCTTCAAGATTATTTTGAGGCTTTTTGTTGGATTAGAATTTTAGAGCTGCTTAGGTATACCTCTCTTTTAAGGTAGTATCCTCTTTCTTTTGTGAGAGAAGTGACCCCACTTAAAACTTGTTTGTGTAAAATCTGCTTTAATTGATGTAGTCCTAATACTAGGTTTGACTGGTTTTATTATATGGATGGCCATACGTGTGGAGTATTGGTAGGAGAAGTTAGCAACTATGGATTTAATTTGAATCATTATGCTTGATGGGAAAATTTTCACGTGTAATTTTGTTGTTATTATTTAAACTATTTTTTCAAGGTACTTAATAAAATCTGTAACCATGTGTGATACTTATAGTGATTGCTTAAAAAATCAGGACAATAATTTTAGCACACAACTCGATTTATATTTAGAATCAGTCAGTCTGCAGTTACCCAACAAATATGAGCTAGCTACTTTATGGAGAGGAACGATAGAAATTGGATACTTTCTATAATCAGCTTAATTTACATGAAACCAAATGGGGGCATTTTCATTTAGCTTTAGGTTTGATCACATGCAAAATGATAATATTTAGTTACTTAGCATGTCTCAATCTAGAATATTAAATATTGTTTCTTCAGTTCAACAATGTAAAAAATCAAGTAAGGGAGAGAAAAAAAACAGGTGTAATTTGCATGCACAATCGTAGTAGGATTAAAATTTGATCTACAGCTGCCCCTTTAGCTACTAATTTTGAAAATAGATGCTAGTATTTACTATTATATGTAAACAAAAGGATGATTTTTATTCATTTAATGGATAGTTTTAATGATTTTACTTCTTTTTTTTTTTTAAAAGATTTTATTTATTTATTTGACAGAGACAGCCAGCGCGAGAGGGAACACAAGCAGGGGGAGTGGGAGAGGAAGAAGCAGACTCCTAGTGGAGGAGCCTGATGTGGGGCTCCATCCCAGAACGCTGGGATCACGCCCTGAGCTGAAGGCAGACGCTTAATGACTGTGCCACCCAGGCGCCCCTAATGATTTTACTTCTTTTAGGATATTTGAGGAAAAAACAACTTGTCAAATTCATTGACTATTTATTCATTCATTCATTCATTTATTTATTTAATTTATTTATATTTTTTAGTAGGCTCCACACTGGGTGTGGAGCCCAATGCAGGGCTTGAACTCATGACACTGAGATCAAGACTTGAGTTGAGATCAAGAGTCGGAAGCTTAACCAACTAAGCTGCTCAGGTGCCCCCATTGAATACTCTTTAAAATCTCTGACATGTACATTTAGTCTACATCAGTGTCTCCCTTGGTCAGCACACACATTTCAACCCATTATTTTTGGAAAATCGAAGCAAGTTATTTCTGCAACTTGCTACAAAAATTAAAGGAAAGTAGACATCTTAAATATTAAGGAAAGTTTGAAAGGGGGGTGATCAGTGCTTCTTAAAATCAAGTGGGCTCTTTGTATGTGGAAAAGCATTTTCACTTGTCAAAAATCAGTGCCAAATGAGTATTTCAGGAAGAAAGAAAAGTTTACTGTTCCATATGTGAGGGGGCTGTCATTTCAGAATAGGAGGCATTTTCTCTTTTAAAAATTTATCTTGGGCATAGAATATGTAATAGCTATTTTCATCCTTAACTAAGGAATTAAAAGTTAAATGTGTTCCTCATTGGTTATAGTATAGCATATTTACTTCAATAACATGCTTGAGAATGTATCTGTGAATTTTGTTTTTAGAACCCATAAGGAACCAGAATAAATATGAATATGAAGTAAGGTTCCTAAAGTGTAGCTTCTTCTTCTTCTTCTTTTTTTTTTTTTTTTAAAGATTTTATTTATTTGTCAGAGAGAGAGAGAGAGTACAAGCAGAGGAAGCAGGGGGAGTGGCAGACAGAGAAGCAGGCTCCGCGCGGAGCAAGGAGTCTCCATGTGGGACTGGATCCTAGGACCCTGCGATCATGACCTAGGCCAAAGGCAGATGCTTAACTGACTGAGCCACCCAGGCATCCCTAAAATGTAGCTTCTACTGAGAATAAAATTAAGCAAATATACTTAGCAATATCTATGAATATGTATATTTAGATCTCCAATTACCTAATGGTCCAGTAGTTTTCCTGTCTTTGATAGAACTGAACATATTATGATATTATGAAAGTGATTATCATGCTTTCTAGAAGAAAAAAGTAATAACTTTTTCAGAGTAGTATGAAAATATTGTGATTTATGTATTTATTTGGGTGATTTCTGACATTTTGTAGGCATTCCACAAATGCAACTTTTTCTTCCACTTAATATTTAGTATTAGTTTTATATAATTTCTTATTGTGATAAAAAACACATGACATAAAATTTACCATGTTAACCATTTTTAAGTACAGTTGATAGTGTTAAATATATTTACATTGTTGTGAAATAGATCTTCAGAACTTTCTCATCTTACAAATCTGAAATTCTTTACTCATTAAACAACTTTCCTTTCCCCCTCCCCAAACCCCTGGTAACCACCATTTTATTTTCTGTTTCTATGAATTTTACTACTTTAGATACTTCATACAAATGAAATCATATAGTATTTGTCTTTTTGTGATTGATTTATTTCACTGAATGTAATGTCCTAAAGGTTCATCCATTTTGTAGTATATGTGAGGATCACCTTCTGTTTTAAAGCTTAATGTTCCATTGTATATGTAGACCACATTTTGTTTATCCATTCATCTGTCAGTGGGCATTTGGGGTTGCTTTCACCTCTTTGCTACTGAAAATAGTGCTGCTATGAACATAGGTGTGTAAATATCTCTCTGAGATCCTTCTTTCAATTCTTTTAGATGTATATCCAGAAGTGAGATTACTGGATCACATGGTAGTTCTATTTTTAATTTTTTGAGAAACTTTCATACCGTTTTCTATAGTGGTTGCACTATTTTACATTCCCAACAGTGTGTAAGTGTTCTAATTTTGCCACACCCTCATCAACACCGGTTATTGATTGATTGATTGATCTGTTGTAGTCATCCTAAGGGGTATGAGGTGATATCTCATTGTGGTTTTGATTTGCATTTCTCTGATGATTAGTGCTATTGAGCATCTTTTCATGTGCCTGTTGGCTGTTTGTATATCATCTTTGGAGAAATGTCTACTTAGGTTCTTGGCCTATTTTAAAAATCTGGTTGTTGGATTTTTTTTGTTTTTGAGTTGTTGGAGTTCTTTGTATATTCTGGATATTAACCTCTTATCAGATATATGATATTCTCCTGCTCCATAGGTTGCCTTTGCACTCTACTGATTGTGTCCTTTGATGTACCAAAAAAAAAATTGTTTAATATAGTCCCATTTTTCTATTTTTGCTTTTGTTGTCTATGTAACATTGGTTACTTTTGGCATTTTAAAAACGTATTGACAGAATTGTTTCAAGTTGCTGTTTATTAATTCTTTCCCACTTTATTCTTTAAAGTCCATATGATTATTTTTGAGACTATGTAATTATGATGACTAGTATAATTATTTAACAAATTAAACTGAATTTTGAAAGAAATTTTTTTTGGGGGGAGTCACTTTTTAAAATGTCCAGTGTAGGAATTTACTTGCTATAATTTACCCATATGTTAATAGGAATTGTGTTAAACCTATACATAGGGGCGCCTGGGTGGCACAGTGGTTAAGCATCTGCCTTCGGCTCAGGGCGTGATCCTGGCATTATGGGATGGAGCCCCACATCAGGCTCCTCCGCTGGGAGCCTGCTTCTTCCTCTCCCACTCCCCCTGCTTGTGTTCCCTCTCTCGCTGGCTGTCTCTATCTCTGTCAAATAAATAAATAAAATCTTAAAAAAAAAAACCTATACATAAATTTAGGGAGAATTGACATCTTTACTATGTTCATTTTTACAGTCTGTAAACATGGAATGTCTTCAGGATTTAGGTCTTCCTTGATTTCTTTTATTAGCAATTTATAATTTTCATTATACAGATATTACCCGTGTTTTGTTAGAATTTTTTTTTTTAAAGATTTTACCTATTTGTTTGTCAGAGAGAGAGAGAGCAAGCGAGCACAAATAGGGAGAGAGGCAGGCAGAGGGAGAAGCAGGCTCCCTGCTGAGCAAGGAGCCTGATGTGAGACTCAATTCCAGGCACCTGGGATCAGGACCTGAACTAAAGGCAGATGCTTAGCTGTCTGAGCCACCTAAGCGTCCCTTTGTTAGAATTACACCTAATTATTTCATTTTGTTTGGAGCAACTGTAAATGACATTCATTTTAAATGTTTCCTTTTTTTTTTTTTTTTTTTTTTTGGTCAATATATAGAAATGCAGTTGGTTTTTGTATATTGATCTTGTATCCTGAAACCTTACTGAAGTCATATTTTGGATCTAGGACTGTCAATTCTTTGAGAATTTTTTTTTTCTTTATCATCTGCAGACCAAGACACTTTCTTTTTTTCCAGTCTGTTAAAATTAAAATGAATCTTTAATTGTTTTTCTTGCCTTATTGCAAGTGCTAGAAATTCTAGTATTGTGCCAAATAAGAATGGTGAGAGTGGACATCTTTGCCTTGTTCCTGATCTTAAAGGAAAATTATTCAGTCTTTTACTGTTAAGTATGATGTTGGCTGTAGGTTTTTTGTAGATGTTCTTTATTAG
Organism: Ursus americanus; assembly: GCF_024610735.1. Classification (NCBI taxonomy): domain Eukaryota; kingdom Metazoa; phylum Chordata; class Mammalia; order Carnivora; family Ursidae; genus Ursus; species Ursus americanus. The sequence goes on along the minus strand of NC_142138.1, from coordinate 36,739,559 downwards.
GTTGAGAAGATTCCCCTTCTGCTTCTAGTGTACTGAGACTTTTTATCCTGAATGGAGGTTGAATTACATCAAAATTCTTTTTTTTGCATTAATTGATGTGGACATAATGATTTTTTCCTTAACCTCTTGATATGTTGAGTTACATTGATTAATTTTTGAATATTGAATGAACCTTGCACACATGAATAAATCCTTTTTGGTTATATAAACACATCACATACACACACACATATTGTTGCGTTCAATTTGCTAAAATTTTGTTAAAGATTTTTGCATTTAACTTCATGAAGGATATTGGTTTGTAGTTTCCTTTCTGTTGTGCTTTCTTATTTGGTTCTGGTTGTTAGAATACTACCAGCCTCATGTGGTACTAAGAAATTACAATTTGTTGAATTTGGATGTTGTGTCAAATTCAAATGTCCATAATTACCTGAGCAGGCTATTAAAATACCTTTTTTCCAACTACATAACTCTGTGCGGCCAATTTTTTTTTTCATGTCCTTCCAACAAAAACAACTTCTCAAAATAAATGCAGAAGCAGATATGAGAATCTGTGCTCTATGAAGCAAGATGTTAAAGAGATTTTAAAAAGTACAAAGCACCACTCATTTTTTTTTTGGAAAAAATTACAGTTATTTAAAAATAAGATGTTTTTGTTAATACATAATGGTTTTCAACATTTATCAATTTTAGTTTCTAGTAGGGTAAATATTAATAGTTATAACCTACAAAAACTAAAAGTCAACAAAATTTAAAGAGTGTAGAGTTCCAACATCAAAAAAATTTGAGAATCACTACTAAGACAACCAAGACAAGAAGAAAAGTGAAACCAAAGTCATGGGCATGTGCATTTCACACTGGCATTGGTTTTACCAAGTTGTTCCATGTGCTTGTTTTCCTTTTTCTCCACTAATACTTTTATTTCACTAAAGATGCTTTTTCGTCCACGCTGACTCAGTGATATGTACTCCTTTCCCCTAGGATAAATATGATAAAAAGACCAATAGAAGAACCTTACAATACAATCTTTATGAAATGAAATCCCTCAAAATTATCCCCATTCTAACTTTAATAAAGCCACATACAGATATATAACCATATTTTAAGTTAAAAGTTATAATAAATAGAATTACAATATTAATTCAGTGATTGCTTATGCAAGGAAGAAGTAATTTAAAATGTTTTGTTAAGAATTGACTCAAAGATAGTATAGGAAATATTTGAATTACTGTCCTTTGATTTTGATGATTATAAATAACTTTTCTTTTTTACTTTTCCCCAGTACTTTATTGAGTATAACATAGATTGTATAATGTACAACTTGGTGAGTTTTTATAAGATTTTGGTAAATAGCATTTGAAGTTATATAGTTTGTAATCGAACAGATAAGATGAGATTTTTGAATCTGAGAGTATTAGTGAAGAAAAAAAACAAGATGAAATGAGCTAAGAGAAACATTAGCTCACAAAATCCATTTTGAAATCCTATATGTGTATTAGAGCAGGGCACACACTTAATTTTGAGTTTTCTAACTTCTAGGCAGAGAGGAAAACGTGAAAAATTTAATGATTGAACAGCTCATCCATGAGAAAAAACAGTTGCCTAAGAGGAACAAAGTTGTTCCTGTCTAAAATCTAGAATGAAATTTCTCCTATAGTTTCTTTAAAAGTGGATTCAGTATAGTTTAATACAATTTTCTCAATACCCTTACACCAAAAGTCAGCAGGATTCATTGGGCTATTTTTTCTAATGTCCTTCATCTAGGCCCATGGTGTGGCTCTGTGTCGCTGGGGGAAATAACCTCTAGAGATCTGATTATTTGCTTCTCTAACATGAGAATAACATCTACCTTGTGATGTAGATAAAGATCGTATGTGCTCAATAAATAATTATTCTTTTCTTTAAGGCTGTTCTGTTAGGGTGTCTGTGAGCAGCCATGTGCTGTGGCTCAGCTACGTATCTCTCGGATAACCTGGCTTCATGCAGGAATGGACCTTATAGTGTCTCAAAGAAGGAAAGTTCTGCATATCTTTTAGGAGTTCCTTCATGCATATTATTTTGAGGGGCAATTCATTTGAGGCTTTATTCCCTCAAATGACTGTTTTCAGTCAAGTAAAGACTCCCATGATTTGAGAGTCTGCTGGGCTCAGTGACAGGAGTTTACTAAGTATCTGTTCCCTAAGTAGAAGGCTGTTGCAGCTCTGCACTAAAGTAGATGAAAGGAATGACCCTAGACTAGTTTTGAAACTTCCTCCAAAGTCAGTTTTGCACCACAGAAGAGTGGGTGATGGAAGTCCCAAACTTATGACTGGAATGTGGCTGCAAATGCTTATTTCAGATGGCACAGCCTTCTGTACACATAAAAGACGTGGAACCACTACTTCCACTTCTCTTACAGAGAAACGTAATGTTTTTTTTCTTCAGACCAAAATATTTTTTCTAGAGTGTTTTTTTAAACCATCAGTCAAGTCTCTATAGAGGGAGGCTGAAAACCAAATTGTTGGGGTTTGGTGAATTCTCACTTAGTAAAAGTTGAATTAGGCCCTAGACTTTTTAACAGAGCAGTAAAATCAGTTTGTAGTAATTTTGCAAGCATTCCAAAAGGTTACTTTTCTTTCTTAGTAGTCTTTTGAAGTCAACTATCAAAACAATGTAATCGGTGTTTGATTTTTAAAATCTTTTAAGTCTTCATTAGAATTTTCTTTCAGTAGTAATCCCTCGAGAATGCCTTAAGCAAGTCCTACAGTCTGTATCCATTTTGCACATCATTAAAAGCCTTCTGGGGCTACCCAGGAGGACTAACTTAGATTCACTGTGGTTGTCTGCAGGCTTTTGAGGCTAGAGCACACTCTCTCCTCTCTGCTTCAGTGGAAAGGCCCAGATCTTTCTTGTCCAAACAAATTTAGTAGGAAAGTCGTGGTCTTAGGTTCAGAGTCAATTAGGTACTTTTAATATGTGTTGAACTAATGAATGAATTTGGATCAAGTTTATATCCTAGCCCCCATAACTGTTTTGAAATTATAAGCAACTAATTTAATAATAGCATAGCCAAATGTCTTTCATATGAGAAATTTCCAATTTCATCACTGCCAGATTAGAATGTCCAGGTTTAAATAAAGGCTCATTTATTTATAATATATACATAATATAATATAATTCTATTAATTATGTAATTATTAGTTATTAATAATTAATATATAGTATTATATGTTATAATAAAATAAATTTTAGTTCTCATTTACTTCTCCTTCGGCAAATATGGAAACACCTCTTGCTTTATTGGAATGTTTTCTGGTATACTTTTGATTTAAACTGATCCTTAAAAAATAAGTTATAAAATGAAGTACAGAAGTTAATTATAAAAATATTGAAAGACTGAAGATTAGATTTATGCCACCTATTTATTAATCTTGCTTTCATGGTTGGATTTGTAGTTTCTTGTAGGAAAGCTAGATGAATGTTTGATTTTTGGCAAAGCATTTCTTCTCTATGATATATAAAATCTCCAGTATGTCATTTTAAAGAGTGACTAAGGGGAGCAATCTTTTCTTTTTCTCTTCTCTTTTCTTCTCTTCTCTTTTCTTCTCTTCTCTTCTCTTCTCTTCTCTTCTCTTCTCTTCTCTCTTCTCCTTTCCTTTCCTTCCTTTCCTTTCCTTTCCTTTCCTTTCCTTTCCTTTCCTTTCCTTTCCTTTCCTTTCTTTTCCTTCCCTTCCCTTCCCTTTTCCTCTTTCTTTTTTCTTTCTTTCTTTCTTTCTTTCTTTCTTTCTTTCTTTCTTTCTTTCTTTCTTTCTTTCTTCCTTCCTTCCTTCCTTCCTTCCTTCCTTCCTTCCTTCCTTCCTTCCTTCCTTTCTATAATTTATCTGTCTCATTTGAGTTTTGAATGTGGTTCTGGTTTAGGGTCCCTTATTAGGTTGCATCCTTTCATTTGTGGGTTCTTCTGAGGAGCCAGCTAAATGGACTGGGAAGCTGAGTCAGGAGCTGCTTTGGTTCATATACCCCCTGGGCACATTTGTAACTCAATCTCCTTTTATGACTGGTGTCTGCATCATTTCTTATCCTGATGGCCTGCTTAAGCAGTTGCCTTGGATTCCATAGTAGATGAAGGGTTATTCTTTTAACTCTATGATGTTTAGTAGATGAGATGGTTGGTAGATGAGATAAATGTTACATAAAATCTAATGCACTAAAATGAAGAAAATAAGAAATTCATTGTTTTGTTATAGGCTACCTAGAGGGAGTTATATTTAAAGTACGAACTTAAATATTTAGTGTAGTATAGGTGAAATAGTCACATAACTCTTATTAATGGAATTTAATGAATAAAGAAAACATTGTTGTATCCTAAAAACATACCTAAGTTGTCCGATCTTGGGACCGCAGTATGGCTTTGGAAATTATTAATTGTACCTTCCCCCACCTCTCTTTTTGGCCCCAAAGTACCACATTTGAGTTAAGATTCAAATGTAACAAGCTCTAAGTTATGTCTACTTATAGTCTTCCTGTCTGTGCTCCAAGAGGAAATACTTGGCTTATGACCAATTTTTTACCCTCTTTGGGCATCATCAGAGCTGTGGATGCTGCAGCCTGTTTCTTCCCGAGATGAATCAGCGATGCTATCTGCCGGTCAGCTCCAGCCATGGCTGGCTGTTGATTCTAATATTTGGGCCCATAATGTTATGTGAAGCTACATAATGTAGAAGATCGTAGAGCTATTTAATTTGGGCCAAAAATTTGAAACAAAGAAATGGTATGTGGTTTTCTTTTTCACATTTTAAGATTGCATAAATTTATAACTATAAAATTTGAAGGTTAACTTTGCAGAAAGACTGGCAGAATTTTTCACATGGATTACTGAAATAGATTTTTATGGAGCATGCTCTCTGGGATTCTTCCAATTTTAATTTTCATTTCTATCCTATTATAACTTTAAATAACTTTCTTCTAATGCTAAATAAATTTTAGTTCTAGTTAATTTAAATTTGTCTGTTGTTTCCATAGCTACTTGGTACTTACTACATATAATGAATGATATCTGTTAAAAGTCTTAATTCTTCAGATTCCTGTGACAATATTTGACTTTTGGCTGGTTAGGAATATGATATTAAACTCATGTTTGTATATTTATATACATATATTTATATATGTGTATATATAATATTTACTTTTAAAATACCTTCTTGAATGATTAACTAGTCCCAATATTTCAATAAAGTCAAGAAATGGGAAAGACTTAAAATGCCTTTATTTAGATGAATATAGATGATAAAAACTTTGATGGAGTTAAGAAGATTGAGAGAGAGTAAATGTTTTTTTGTTTCCTGTGCATTTGCATTTTAGTAAAAATATTTTTTTTCCTGTTATCATTCATAAAATGGAAACAAATCACAACTTATTTAGCATATTTTATTTGGTAAGTGTTCAATAAATCTATTTTAATTTAATTTAATAGCAAGTATAGAAATAGTAATTGAAGAAGGTGATTTAATATTAAAATAGGTAAGAGGGTAGGCTGTTATAAACAATGTAAGCTAATACAATAAAACTAATTTCAAAGTCTGTCTTCTTTCTTCTTTGATGTAGGCTTTGGCAGAGAAGAGTATCATCTAGACTAGGTGTGGATAAGCCAGATATTAAAGTAACTCTAGTGCTAATTTGTGATTATTCAGAAAGATAGAAGATGTGATTCATTCTTAATTTATATTTTGTATCATCAAAATTTCATGAATAAAATAATAGAGAGCTGCTGTCCCTAATTGTAAAAAAAAAAAAAAATTAAGCTACACTGTGTATCAGACTCTATGTTTTGTTCATATTTCTGAGAATGAAAGACACTGCCCTTTTAAATACTTTAAAAATATGCTACAGTGTGGTAGATGTTGTTAACAGTGGTGATGCACCAAAGAACAGTTAATTATGTCTAGGAGACAGAAGGAAAGGAGGGGACAACTAAGCTGTGGTTTGAATGCTGGGTAGCAAAGGAAGACATTCTTGGATTAAAGAAAAACATAACTGTACACAAATCAGAAGACAAATAACAGGGGTACCTGGCTGGCTCAGTCATGGAGCATGTGGCTTTTGATCTAGGGCTTATGAGTTTGAGCCCTGCATTGTGTGTAGAGATGACTTAAAAAATAAAATGAAAATATTTTCAGAATTGTCTTTTTATCATATGATTTTATCCCTACCTAGAATGGCTTTCAGACATATTTGGCTACAACTCATGGTGAGAAATACGATTTACCACTTGCCATGGTATACACACACACACACACAGAAATAAAAGTTTCGAGACTTAGTACTTACAGTTAATACTTTTTCTATTAACATGCAATGCAGTCTGACACTGTTACATTTTTATCTATTCTATTATTTAATTTAAAAATGCTATTGAATCTCACTGAATTGATTTCATGGCCTTCTGTGGGTCAAGGTTTGTTTTTGAAAGCAAAACAAACACAAAAACCTGTACCAGAGCTCAGAATTCATAAGGAGTCCCCTTTAATACCACTGTGTAGATTTGCAAAGCAACTAGTTGATTTTTTTCTCAGCAGAGTTTGAAGATTATAAGAAACAGACTGATGGCTTTGGGATATTTACAGTTTGGAAGGCAACATGGTATAGTGCAAAGGTTTTGAAAGTTGAACAGATCTAGGTCTTTGGCAAGTTACTGTATCTCTCTGAGTCTCACTTTTCTGTTTTGTAAAATGGAATTAATAATACACTTTCTGAGGACTAAGTGAAATAACATATCTATTTAAACAGCAGTTCTCAAACTTGGCTGTACATTTAAATCACATGGGAGCTTTAACAAATTTCTGTGCCCAGGCTGCATCCCAAACCAATTAAATCGGAATGTTTGGGGCTGGGACCCATCCATCAGTATTTGTTTTTTCCTTTTGAAACCTAATCCTTCCTGAGTAGCAGCTCTCAATATGCCTCTCCCTCCATGTGTTGGTAGCCACCATTCCACTTTGTGTTTCTGCTTGTTTAGCTTTTTTATATACCTCGTAAAGATGGTACCATGCAATATTTGTCCTTCAGTGACTGGTTTATTTCACCTAACATAATGTCCTCAGAGTTCATTTGTATTGTCATATATGGCAAGATTTCTTTCTTTTTTAAAGCTATATTCCATCTGTGTGTGTACACCACATTCTTTTATCCACTCATCCACTGATGGACCTTTAGGTTGTTTCCACATCTTGGCTTTTGTGACTCATGCTGCAGTGAACCTGGGAGTGCAAATATCTCTTTGTTGTAACCCTGATTTATTATTAACTTTGATTTAAATTATTTTAGATAAATCCTCAGAAGTGGGACTGCTGGATAATGGGGTAGTTCTCTTTTTAATTTTTTGAGGAATCTCCATAGTGTTTTTCACAGTGGTTGTACCATTTTATATACTCAAAAACATCATGCAAAAATTCCAACTTTTCTTCATCCTCACCAACATTGGCTATCTTTTGTTTTGTTTTTGTTTTTTTTGTTTTTTTTTATGTTTGTTTTTGATAATAGCTATTCTGATAGGTGTGAGGTGATATCGCTTTGTGGCTTTCATTTGCATTTCTCTGATAATTAGCGATGTTGAGCATCTTTTCATATACCTTTTGGCCATTTGTATGTCTTCCTTGGAGAAATGTCTATTGAAGTTCTTTGCTTTCTTGCTTATTTATTTATATTTAAATTTTAGTTAGTGTATATAGAGTGCAATATTGGTTTCTGGAGTAGAATTCAGTGATTCATCACTTACAACATCCAATACTCATCACAACAAGTGCCCTTTTTAGTACCCATCACCCATCTAGTTGATTCCCCACCCATGTCCCTCCATCAACCCTCATTTTGTTCTCTATTGTTAGGAGTTTATTAAGGTTTATTTCCCTTTCCTTTATTTTTCTTTCCCCCTTCCCATATGTTCATCTGTTTTCTTTTTAAAATTCCACATATGAGTGAGACCATATGGTATTTGTCTTTCTCCAACTGACTTATTTCAGTTGGTATGATACACTCTAGCTCCATATTGACCTTTCTCTGACTGGCTTACTTCACTTAGCATAATACACTCTAGCTCCATCCATGTCATTGCAAATGGCAAGATTTCATTTTTTTGATGGCTGAGTAATATTCCATTGTATATAGATACACATTTGTCAGTCTATGGACATTTGGGCTCTCTCCATAGTTTGCCTACTGTTGATAATGCTGCTATAAACATCAGGGTACTCCTTCAAATCTGTATTTTTGTATCCTTTGGATAAGTACTTAGTAGCGTAATTGCTGGGTCATAGGGTAGTTCTATTTTCAACTTTTTGAGGAACCTCCATACTGTTTTCCAGACTGGCTGCATGAGTTTGCATTCCTACCAATAGTACAAGAGGATTCCCCTTTCTCCACATCCTCGCCAGCACCTGTTGTTTCTTGTGTTGTTGATTTTTCCTTTGCCCATTTTTATTTTATTTTTTTTTAATTTTTAAAGATTTTATTTATTTTAGAGAGAAGTAGAGAAAGTGCAAGTGGGGGGAGGGGTAGAGGGAAAAGGAGAGAATCTCAAGCAGACTCCATGCTGAGCACAGAGCCCAACACAGGGCTTGAGCTCAGGACCCTGAGATCATGACATGAACCAAATTCAAGATTTGGACGCTTAACTGACTGAGCCACCCAAGCCCCACCTTTGTTCATTTTTAAATTGGTTTGTTTTTTGCTATTGAGTTGAAGGAGTTTCTTATACATTTCGATATTAACCCCTTTTAGATATATGTTTTGCAAATATTTTCTCTCATTCTGTAGGTTGTCTTTTCACTTTTTATTGTTTCATTTGCTGTGCAGAAGCTTTTTAGTTTGATGTAGTCCCACTTCTCTATCTTTGCTTTTGTTGCCTGTGCTTTTGGTGTTATATTCAAGAAATTATTGCCAAGACCACTGTCATGAAGCATTTCCCTCTGTTTTCTTTTAGGAATTTTACAGTTTCAGGTCTTATATTTAAGTCTTTAATCCATTTGGAGTTGATTTTTAATGTATTATGTAAGATCAGGGATCCAATTTCATTCTTTTGCATGCGGATATCCAGTTTTTCCAACACCATTTGTTGAAGAGACTATCCTTTCCCATCGTTTATTCTTGGAATCCTTGTTGGAGATAAGTTTACTGTATTTACATGGCTTTATTTCTGGATTTTCTATTGTTCCATTGTCTATCTTTATGCCAGTATGTCTATCTTTATGCCAATATCATACTGTTTTAACTACTATAACTTTGTAATATATTTTGAAATCAGGAAGTGTGATACCTTCAGCTTTGTTCTTAAAAAATTTTTTTTGGAGTCTTTTATAATTTCATATGCATTTTAGGATTGTTTTTCTTATTTCTGTAAAAAGTGCATTTGGGATTTTGATAGGGATTACACTGAAAATCATTTTGGAAAGTGTGGACATTTTAACAGTATTAATTCTTCCATTCTGTAAACATGGGATGTCTTTCCATTTATTTGTGTCTTCTTTAATTTCTTTCATCCGTGTTTTATAGTTTTCAGTCTTTTACATCCTCAGTTCAGTTTATTCCTAAGTGTTTTACAGGCACTGATATTTTGTAAAGCCCCTCTGGTGCAGTCTATGTTGAAATGCCTAACTGTACAGGCTGTAGTGCAATGTGTGCAACATGGTAGGCGTTTGGATCATGTCTGGTTCCCTTGGTTAATAATATCAACAATTATGATTATAAATAACTAACTTTTTTTGTGGTGCTTACTGTGTTTTAGGCAATGTGCTAAAACATTTCATATCATGTAGAAAACACGTGCTTTGTTTTTGTTATTGTTCTGTCAAATAATAGAATACCATATGGCTGACATAAAAAGGGAGAGCACTTGCTTATTAGAGAGGAAATGGCTACTTTCATCATCGGGAGCTCAGTTACCCAGGTAATTATTTCAGTGAATTACGGAGTTCACTTTCATTGAACTGCCTCAGTAGTATAGATTGAATACTTTGAAGTCATTTTAAATTACAGTTTAAACTTTACACAATGACTTGCAGGACAGGTATAACAGATTAATTTGTTACAGATCAATACCTCAAATATGTAACAATCCTAATTTTAGCAGAAGTATATTGATATTATGTAGTAGATGGTATCTGGTATATATTTTCTAGGTGTGCAAAGAAGTGAGTGTTAACCTACAAATGCTTCTGCCATGTTTTCATTAATTTGACACCAAAATCTGTTAGGCTTAATATCATGATGACAAGAACATTTTTCATGTTTGCAACAAGGTCTATATTTTCCATTGTATGAAGTAGATATATTTAGGAATTTGCTGGTATGCTTCTTGCTATTGTTATTTGTTCTGATTTTGGTCTTAGAGAGCTTATTTATTATATTTACTTTGCAATATAATTTTCTATAGTAACTGCTTTAAAAAGAACATCTAAATTACTGATTTATTTCAGATATATAATTTATTTATTTTCTTTGCATTTAAATAAAAATTTACTCATTCTTATTATCATCTTAGTTTGCTTCTTTGTTTTCAATAACAGCTTCTATAATGGTGACCGAGAAAGTGTTTCTCAAAAGATGTATTTGTAAAACCAAAAAAAAAAAAAAAAAGGAAGCTTTCTGTTTTCATGGATGTATGTGTTTTTTACATTTAGCACATATTCAAATAACAACAAACCATTTCTTCTGCCCAGTGCATAGACTTGTAAATTGCTACATCAACTTTGCTTAGATGAAACGCATGCTTATCTTATTTTTTCCTTTGTGCATTTTCTTTCACCCTATTAATTATTAAATCATTTGTAGGGTGCCTGTAGCCTTAAATTTGAATGAGTTAACAGATGTAAAGTTCTTAGAGTAGCGCCTGGTGCTTATTAAGCATTTAGTACATGTTGTTCATTGTCCAGTGCCAGTGACTTACAAAAATCCACAATGCAAAAGTGTACTATGGTAGAGTCAGATATTTGCAAAGGAAATTAAAGAACTTAAGTTTTGTGACTAAGAATAAAAGTTGCTATTCCTGCTTGTCAGTGCACTTGAAAATGAAATGCGTGGTAAACCAGCAGGCATCATATATTCAAAGTTGAAATTAGATATTTAATGTTGAAATGTCTGATTCCAGGAGGGGAAATTAGCTTTTTGAGGCTTTACAGATAATTTAGTTTAAAAAGCTTTGCTGTTAAGAATATTAAGAAAATTGAAGAATTATAAGTCTAAAGAAGTGCTTAATCCTTTACATTGTTAGCCTTTGTAGACACAAGATAAAATTCACTCAAAAGCAATAGAACAGTTTGGAGGTAAAATATTAGTAGAGAATAGAAGAGCATTTTCTGAATGTAGGTTTTGAATGAAGGATTGTTTCTAGGGCATTCGAATATGATGAAACCCAAGCTAGGAACAATTGATTTGGATTGGATTTTAAATTTGCGAGAAGTATCTAAACCGTTGAGTTGAGTTGAGTTTTATGAAGACTGACGTGTTGTCAGTGTGATTATCTGCCCTGTCGTCTTACTCTGCTGCCATCATTCTCAAATTATCTCCTTTGACATTGTGGAACTAGAAGAATCTCTTGTGATTGAAAATTGAAATATAGAATATGTCACACAGATAGGTTTTTAGGACAGCATTGTCAGAGGCCATGTGATTTACTTAGGATTAATGACTAAGCATATTGTGTAGAGGCTAATGAAATCATACTTTCCTATGTGACTGAAAAGGCTGGCTTGATTTTGCTAGGACTCCCTTCCACCTTCTTCCTTTCACTTTCCTTCCTTACTCTTTTTCTTTCTTCTTCCTTCCTTCTCCTTATGAAAAATTAACTGCATCCTTTGAAAAATATAAATATGGTATGATATACATTTTCCCCCCATTCCCTTTTACTATGAGTTTGAGATATGTTAAAATGATCCTAGTAAAAACTAAGCCATGGCATTGTTGGTCATTACCATACAACTGTGTGTGGTTTAAGATGCTGTCTAAAATGAAGATAGTGCTCATGCAGAATTTACTGTGGAGGTCAGTCGTGATGGGAGAGATTTGGAGAATCTGAATGTGGATCACAGTATAGGGATAAATTTGGGGCCTGGTGCAAGGAGGTAGAGGGATCAAGCTTTTAAAAAGCAATGAACTTGGTATTGGATCTGTGTTCTAGCTGTAGTACCTTGTATGGCCTTAGGCAAGTTAACTAACTTCTTAAATATGAGTTTGTTCATTTGTCACATGAAAAAATAAATAGTCCTATTAAACTGGTCTTATAGTGCTGTGAAGGGCAAAGAGATTAAGAGGATGAATGCCTGAGTAAAACTGTTCTTTGCACATAAATGGAAGGATATGAGTCTTACCGCTTACAGCAATGTAATCTCATCTATTCATATGTAAATGAGGGTGATAATAGTACTAGTCTCAAAGTGTTTTTGTAAGTATTGTATGAGATAATCTACATAAAGCATTTAACATAGTGCTTGGCACAGAACAAGTATTCATTCATTCTTTCATTCATTCACTTATTCAACAAATATTTACTGAGTGTTTACCATGTCCCAGGTACTCTTCTGGTTCTTGGAATACACCTGTGAGCAAAATCAAAGTCCCTGTTCTTCGCAAGTTTTTAGGTCAATGAGATAGAATTAATTAAAAATAAATGTATAATTGCTCCAATAAGTACTATGAAGGAAAGGTACCTGATACTGTGAGAATAATGTCAGGGAAGGTGGGCTCTTAACTAGGCAAAGGCCAGGGACAGATGGGGGTGGATTCTGGTCAGAAAGAATAGCATGGATAAAGTCTATGTAGTGGGTCTGTGCAGTGGGTGGTTATGACACAGAGAAAGACAGAGAAAGTGGCTGAGAATCAGGCTGAAAAATAGGCAGGCTAATAGACACTTATATCTGTTAGGGGTTCCATCAGGGAAGCAGAATCACTATGAGTGATATGGAATAAGACATTTATGATAGGGATAAGAAGTTTATAGAGGGCTTGTATCTTGTATCTGGTGGTGGGTCAGCAGGGTTAGCAATCAGAAGGAACAACTGAGGTAACTAGATCCCACTAGGATAAATTGGAAACCATAGAACAAACTAAAGCCTATACCTGACTCTTGCCCCCTCCAGTCTTGACAATGGGGGTGACCTCCAGAAAGAGCTGGTGTTCTTTGCCAAGAGCTTCATGTGAGCCTGGTCCAGGGAAGCTGAATGTGCCAGGATTCAGAAACCTGAAATTCTGGCAAGGAGCTGGAGTAGCTGCAGGCTCAGATGCTTCCTATGTCAACAAGGGGAGCAGACAGATCAACGTCAACGTGTATAAGCAAACAGTGCGTGGTGATTTATACTGACCTTCAGAGCACAATGCCTATTGCTTTACTTGTGCCTTCATAAAATGGCATGCAGATTTCTTTTTGGCTAACTAACCTGGAACTAATTTCTAGGAAATATTGTTAGTTTAGCTAAATTGACTAGCACCAAGGGCTTTTTGGGAAAGGTCTTTTTTGGCCATGAGTGGGCTTTTGAATTTTATCAGATGAGCATTGAAAAGCTATCAAAGGAGTTTAAGCCAGCTTGGGGTAGTGAGGGGAAGGGAAATGGAAGAGTAACATGACATGGTTTGTGATTAGATTTGCATTTTTTAAAATTGAAGTGTAGTTGACACATTCTTATATGTGTCAGGTATGCAACATAGTGATTTGACAACTTTATATATATGCTATACTCACAAGTGTAGCTACCATGTCACCATACAGTGCTATTATGTTACTACTGATTGTGTTCCTTATGCTATATCTTTCATCCCTGTGACTTACTCATTTGTAACTGGAAGCCTGTATCTCCCACTCCCCTTCACCCATTTTTTACCCACCTCCACCCCCTCCCCTCTGGTAACCACCAGTTTGTTCTCTGTATTTATGGGTCTGTTTTACTTTGTTCATTTGTTTTGTTTTTTAGATTCCACATATAAGTGAAATCATATGGTTTTTGTCTTTCTCTGTCTGACTTATTTCACTTTGCATACTAGCCTCTAGGCTCATCCATATTGTTGCAAATGGGAGATCTCATTCTTTCTTATGGCTGAGTAATATTCCATTGTGTGTGTATAATTTTTGGAATCTGTACTGTAGAAAGTGGATTTCAGGGGACTAAGAGTGGATATCAGTAGCTCTATTAGGAACCTAGTGCAGTGGTCCAAGTGAGAAATTGATGGTGGCTAGGACTAGATGTGGAGGTTAAGGGGATGGTAACAAGTAGATGGATTCCAGAGATACTCAGAAGATAAAGAAAACAGGACTTAAGGATGGAATTACTAGGGGTTGAGGGAGAGGAAGGTGCCAAGATTATGAGTTTGGTTTGGATATTTTGAGTTTGTGGTGGCATTGAGAATATCCAGGTGGAGGTGTTCAGTAAACAGTATGATATTAACATTAGTCAATGCTGTAGTCATAGATGCATCAGTAGTAGTTGTTGATGTTATTATAGTTGACTTATTTTCTGGGAACTTGACACCATTTCTGATTTTTTATGGGTACTCAGTATACTGCTCATTTCCTAGCATAGAATAGGACTAATTAAAAAAAAAATAGTTATTTTAGAGAGGGGAGGTGGAGAGGCAGAGGGAGACAGAGTCTTAAGCAGACTCTCCGCTGAGCTCAGAACCCAATGCAGGGTTTCATCTGACGACCCTGGGATCATGACCTGAGCTAAAACCAAGAGTCAGATGCTTAACTGACTGTGCCACCTGGGCGCCCCAGGACTAGTTTTTTATATCCCACCTTTGCTCTTTCACTACATGTTGGCATAATCACACATTTTCTACTCTCTTCCGAGGGGTAACCTCTCTACTTCTATTAATTCTATCTCTTCTTGACTCCTAGAGGATACTCGTTGAGGGGTCAGTAAACTTTGATGTGTGTGGTCAGGTGGTTTCTATTACAACTATCCAATCCTGCCTTTTTAAGCAAAAGCAGCCTTAGACAATAAAGAAATGGGTGTGTCTGTGTTCCACTAAAACTTTATTTATAAAATAAGCAGCGGACTGGATTTGGTGTGTGCTCTGTCGTTGGACCCTTGTACCTAGCCCATTAGGCATTTCGTTTCTCTTGTGTTTTTAATTATTTTTAACATACTGGCTCTCAAACATATTTTTTTTCTCTATCATATCCCTCCCCACCAAAACAAAAAGCAAAAAATCAAGAAAACCCAAATCTTTCCTTTAGATCTTCTTTCCATTAAACTACATGCCATCTTTTTTTTTTTTTTTCCGTTATTTTTTCTAGGTCATCTCTTCCTCCTATCTAGTAAACTGGTAGTAATCTGTCTTTTTCTGTTGCTGTCCACAAAATAATCACAACCTCCACTTTCCTAATAAATGACAACTTCTCGGTCTTTTTCTTTTTGAATTTTTCTTCTGTAGTACTCATATGGTTGCCCAAACTGTACCTTTTTGGAAATTTTGTTCTCCCTTGAATTCTGTGACCCTGCAGACTCCTCCTACTTCTGATGGTTATATATTACTACCTTTTAAAAAATTGAGGTCACACACACAAATATAGGTAACTATAAACTGCACAAATCTTAAGGTACAGCTTGATGGATTTTTAAGTATGTATACATTTATGTAAATATCACCTAGGTCAAGATATAGAACATTCCAGTATCGCAGAATGTTCGCTCATGACTGTTCTCAGTCAGTGAACCCTGATCCTGCCTAGAGGTGACCTTTGTTCTGACGCCTATCACTTTAGATTGAATTTTTCCCATTCTTTTTTTTCCTTTTACTTCTAGTGTAGTTAACATACAGTATTGTGTTAGTTGCAGGTGTACAGTATAGTGATTTCAACAATTCTATACATCACCCAGTACTCATCATGACAAGGGCATTCCTTAATCCCCATCACCTGTTTCACCCATCCCCCTACCCCACTCCCCTCTGGTAACCATCAGTTTGCTCTCTATAGTTCAGACTCTGTTTCTTGGCTTATCTCTTTCTCTCTCTCTCTTTTTTTTTTCCTTTGCTTATTTATTCTATTTCTTAAATTCCACTTATAAGTGAACTCATCTGTTATTTGTCTTTCTCTGACTGACTTATTTCACCTAGCATAATACTCTGTAGCTCCATCCATGTCATTGCAAATGGCAAGATTTCTTTCTTTTTTTATGGCTGAATAATATTCCAGTGTGTGTGTGTGTGTGTGTGTGTGTGTGTGTGTGTGTATACACACACCACATTTTCTTTATCCATTCATCTATTGATGGATACTTGGGCTCTTTTCATAGCTTGGCTATTGTAAACATTGCTGCAACAAACAGGGGTGCATGTATCCCTTTGTATCAGTGTTTTTGTGTTTTTTGGGTAAATAACCAGTAGCACAATTACTGTATTGTAGGGTAGTCCTATTTTTAACTTTTTTGGGAAACTTCCATACTATTTTCCACATTGGCTACAGCAGTTTGCATTCCCACCAACAGTGCAGAAGCATTCCTTTTTCTCCACATCCTCACTGACACTTGTTTCTTGTGTATTTTATTTTAGCTATTCTAACAGGTGCGAGGTAGTATTTCACTGTAGTTTTGATTTGCGTTTCCCTGATGATGAGCGATACTGAACATCTTTTCATGTGTCTTTTTTGGGTGTCTTCTTTGGAGAAATGTCTGTATTGTCTTCTGCCCATTTTTAAATTGGATTATTTGTTTTTCGGGTGTTGATTTGTATAGGTTCTTTATATATTTTGTATACTAACCCTTTATTGGATATGCCATTTGCAGTATCTTCTCCCATTCAGTAGGCTGCCTTTTAGTTTTGTTGATTGCTTCCTTTGCTTTGCAGAAGCTTTTTATTTTGATGTAATCTCAGTAGTTTATTTTTGCTTTTATTTCCCTTGCCTCAGGCGGCATATTTAGAAAAATTTGCTATGTCTGATGTCAAAGAAATCACTGCCTGTGCTCTCTTCTAGGATTTTTATGGTTTCAGCTTACATTTAGATTTTTAATCCATTTTGAATTTATTTTTGTATATAGTGTAAGAAAGTGGTCCAGTTTGTTTTTTCTGTTCTTGAACCTCATCTAAATGAAATCATATAGAATATTTGGACACACTCTGTTGTACACAGCTTTCTTCACTCATCAGTATGCTGTTAGCAATTCATGTTGTGAATAGCTGTAGTCATTCTTTTGTATTGTTGTGTAGTTCCATCATGTCAATATACCACATTTTATGTATTCATTTTATGTTTTGTTGATATTTGGGTGTTTCTGGTTTGGGGTATTATTACTAAAGCTGATATTAACATTCTTGTCTAGGTCTTTTTGTAGACATATGCCCTTATTGGGATTGTTCACATTTTGAGATAGAAAATGACACTAAGTAGGAAATGTGAGAGAAAAGCTTTGGCAATAGGATCTGGGGTTCTAAGGAGAGTTAGGAACTGGAGGTTCAACTGGTCTAAATCCCTTCTTTCCATCTCTTCTTTTGTCCTTCACTTACCTTCTAATTTTAGGATGTCTAGGACTGTTGATGGGTTTTTACAGGGCGGTGGGAGTAGAATGGGAAGTTTATTACTGGAGATGGCAGAGGCCTCAAAACCTTAACAGCAGGGAGAACCAAGGATTATGGGCCAAGAACTAGAAGACAAGACTGAGTGGGCTGTAAAACTGCAGGGTCCAGAAGATGCATCCAGGGATGGGATACAGAGCCGAGAGTCCAGCAAACTCCAGGGAATGCACTAGAGCTGACAGACAATTAAGGTTCTAGCAGTGGGCCACTGAGGGGTATCCTGTGGATGTGAGCAACACTTGACCATTCTCTATCAACTGCATCAAAGTTACACACACACACACAAACCCAATCTAAGTAAACACAGAAATCTGCTATGCAAATACAACAAATAAACAATATAAACTATAGTATATTTGCTATGCAGTATCAAATATTCTAGCACTACCCACCTAAACCAGATTGTCATTCTTAAATCCTCCATATGGAAACTGGATACCAGACCTTGCTAAGAAGCAGTGCTAATATTTTAACTTGTTTTTACATGATAGCCAGGCCATGGTGGATGGTCTAATGGTTGAACTTAAAGGCCACGTGTGGAGTGAATCCAACAGGTAAAGGATGATTGAAGTCTTGGTCACAAATATTATAATTTAGGGATAGTTGTTTGAGTTGATGCCCTCAGTGCCTTGCCCATATCCCTGGGACCTTACCACCTCATTACCCTCTTCCTACTTCCAGTTGCCTTCCAATGTCTGCATTTCTTTCCCTAGGGCTTAAGAGGACTTTTCCAGAAGCCGTGGGACTAGGGACCCCTTGCCTGTGCAGGCCTCCTTCCCCCAACTCTCACTTTCACTCCCCCAAAGGGCTGGAAGTGCCATGAAATTAATAGCCACTGGAACCCTACAGCAGCCCTCAACCAGTGATCGACCCCTGTTTGGGTTAACTCTGAAGCAATTGTATTTTACCCTGGTCTCTGAGTTCCCTAGGGAATTAAGCTCCAGCTGGCCACAGTGTAGCTGGCTTTGTAGCTTACCCTTTATTGTCTGCCTTCTCTTCTCTATCTCACTTCCCTGCTCCCCATCCGTGTATCATTCATGTCCCCAAATAAACTACTTGTACTTGAATCCTCATTTTAGGGTTTGTTTCTGGAGAATTCAAACTAAGATCTTTTGAATAATATACACAAGTAAAAGGCAGGCAAGGGAAGAAGAACTGCAGGTTATTGTTATTATTGTTACTGTTATTTTTGATTAGCAATTATTTTAATTTCCGACTGCTACCTCGAGTTTCTATGTAAACATGCTGTTGACAATCTCAAACCTGACATGGCCAAACTGAAATAGTACTTAAAAAACAGTTGCTCCCACTTTGATTAAGAAAAAAAGATTTCTAGGATTTTACTTTCTTTTCATTCATCTCTAAAAGGAAACATTTTTAAATGAATTCTGTATGTACTGTGTGTTCCTAATTTTTCTGATTTGGGGTGTGAATAGCACTTCAAGCAAATATAACTGGTATTGTAACTTCACTGCTAACTATTTTTACTTGATGATCTGAATCTTGGCTTGAATTCCTGGAATCTGGGATCACTTAGTTTACCTTTTGATTTACTCTAGAAGTGTTAACCTCAGAGGTAGTTTAGTAAATATTCCAAGTACCAAAATAATTGCAAAATGTAATTCACACTCATAATGCTTGTGTACTATTTAGGAATCAGTCTCCTTTGGAATTAGCCAATTTTGTATATTTATATTAAGAAGTTTTTATTAATAGGTATAGAAAAATTCATCCTGACATATGATTCCTAATTGATGATTTCCATATCTTTGCTTTAATATATTCTGAACTTTCACAAAACAAATGGAATGTGACATATAAAGCAGATAGATGATAAATATAATATCCCAGCTGAGGTATATTTGTTTAGGTTTAGTAAATTAAAATGGATCTTCTACAATGTTATCACTCATTCATTCATGATAAAGTAAATGAAATTATTTAATTTATTGCAGATCATTTGTATTCTTTCTCAAATAGCTATATGCCTCCCACATGAGTAAAAATTCTTCATAGCCAGTTTTAATGATCATACAATAGCCCATTGTTTGGCTAGATCATAATTTACTAAGTTTCTCCATTAGATACATTTAGGTTGTTTTCAGTTATAGCTGTAAATAATGTCATGATGTACATCCCTGTTCACTATATGCCTCAACATTTTGGGTGATTTTATTAGGATAGATTCCAAAAAGTAGAATTATCAAGTCAAGAGCTTAAACACATTATGTATTTTAGATTTTTGCTGTATTTTTAATTCCTTCCTAGAATATTTTCTTTAGTGAGTGAAAAAAATTGTAAGCTACCTTAAAATGCATAAATTAATAACATTGTTTAGTTTGGTTTCAGTTGTTGGGATTTTAATTTATTGTGTTTGGTGTTCTAATGTTAATAGTACTAAAGTCAATGGATTGTTCTTAAAGTGATAATTTATGTACACAAAAGCAATATGTTTTATTTTATTTATATAAGATAGTACTTATAAATAACTTTTCAGATTTATTGATGTAGCATTGATTGGAGTCAGTATTGTCTAGCGAGTAAACTGAAATTTAACCATTATCTGTCATGACCAGCTTGTTTTAGTGTATTTGCATCCTCTCTAGAAACCTAAGTATTTTATTTACCAGATTACTTTATTACTTCATGGTCATTTTTCTAAAAGTAAACCTGAGTAAAGTAATGTAACCAGGAAACTAGCATTGAATATCATCAAATGGATGAATTTGATAAATTTCTAAGAATATAGATGGAAGTGGAGGGTGATGGTGTTTGGGGATGGCTCCAAGCTCAAATGCTGCTTCCTTGGCTCTTACCCCAAGTTCAGTAGTTCTTGTTGAATAAAGCTTTCTTGTATGCTTTTGTTCATTTTCCAGGGTCCTGAAAAGAGTTTTGACAATTTTGTGCAGTTTTATCATTGTTTTGGAAGAGAAGAATTGCTGAACTCTTCACTCCACTATTTGGGAAGTTCTGCATTCTGGGTCCAATTTTATTTATTTATTTATTTATTTATTTATTTATTTATTTATTTATTATAATTTTTATTATGTTATGTTAGTCTCTGGGTCCAATTTTAATTGGAATGTTGGAAGTTATATTTTGAGTAAGGCCTGAGTAGAAAACCTTTCTAGATCATGAATGACCTAAAGTATCCTTTTTTTTGTGGCCAAAGATTCTAGAATTTTAAAGCTAGAGGGATCTTAATTTCATTTTCTCTTTCTTTGGATTAATAATTGGAAATGTTAGTTATGACACAGATTGTTGGTGTCAGAATTGGGTTTGGAAATGGATCACTCACAAGGCAGTCACTGCTT
Organism: Ursus americanus; assembly: GCF_024610735.1. NCBI lineage: Eukaryota > Metazoa > Chordata > Mammalia > Carnivora > Ursidae > Ursus > Ursus americanus. Next base: position 36,718,713 of record NC_142138.1, on the reverse strand, counting down.
CCTCTTTCACTGTGTCGGGGCAGGTACTGACGTCCTTTCTCTGCAGGCTCAACTCTTTGCCCCTGAGCTAATCCTGCCCTGTACCTGAAGAGTACCTGAAGATTCTCTGCCCTGCTGCTAAGTGAGGTTTTGTATTAGTTGTGCTGCCTTGAACTACAAGCTCAAGGATGGGGTTTAGCAATCTTATTTAAGCTCTCCAGGAGATTCTGATGCACATTTAGTTTTGAGAACTGCTGGCATAGAGTAAAGGCCCACAATGTCTTTGAAGTTGTCATTAGTTCTACACACTAGAAATTCTGATAGCCAAAACACTGCTATTTTTCATCACAGTTAAGATCACATTCATTGTAAGACACATTGTTCCTTTATTTACTTGGGGAAAAAAAAGCCTCTGCAATTTCAATTATGGAGCATCTCTTTCTTAGTGTAATTGTATACATGTTAGAAGAGCCTTTTGGAAGGTAATTTTAAAACTGTCATTACTTTATGCATACAAAAAAGGAAAATGTAAGTACAATAAATTGATCAAAGCATTCCTTAAACTTCTTCCAATTCAAAGACAGATACTTGAATCTCTTCTTCATTCACTGTGCATGCTTTTCCAGACAACATCATCCTCTGTGTCATGAAGAGTTGGTGTTGCAACATTTCTTAAAAGAGTGTTCCGTTATTATTATATATCCCTGTTTTTCTCTCAGCCCCTGTCATGGATTCTGCAAATTTTGATGTGTATGCACTGGCATATGATAACTATTCAGGACTGCCACCTGCCTGACAGTGATTATAAGGTTCATCACAATTTTAGTTGTTTTTAAATGTTAAAAAACAAAACAATATGGCTTAGAATTAAAGAAATATTGTGGTAATTATGGAGTAGTCTATATTATCTACTCATTTCCTCACTTCTATTCTAGAGATAAATCCCGTAGCTTGTTCTTTATACAATTGTACCATTCATTCTTTTTATTATAATCTACCATTTTTAGTTTAGGCCTTGGTTATATTTAGGCTGGTATATATTTTTCTCCAGAAACGTCTTGCCTTAAAGAGTATTTTAAAATAGATTTTTAGTCTCATGAAATTTAGCTGACCCCATGGAATAATGAATATATTAGAGTTCCCTAGAGAAATAGAACCAATGATACACACACACACACACACACACACACACACACACACGAAGAGAGGTAGGAAGGGATGGAAGTGGGAGGGGGGAGAGAGAGGGAGGGAAAGAGAGAGAGAATGAATATGAATTGGGTTATGTGATTGTGGAGGTTGACAAGTCAAAAATCTGGAGGATAGGTTGTCAAGCTGGGGACCCAGAGAAGAGTTGATGTTGCAACTCAAGTCCAAAGATAGTCTGAGGCTGAATTTCCTCTTTTCTTGGGGGACCTCAGTGTGCTTTCTCTTAAGGTCTTCAACTGATTGGATGAGGCCCACCCACATAGTGAAGATGTGAAGTGCTGTGGAGAATGCAGCATATATACACTGCAGAGAAGCTTATATTATAGTTGTTTAAAGGAGACATTCAAGTGAACGTTTAATCAAATAACAGCAGAAAGCAATAATGTAGGAAGAGACAATATTTAAAATTGCAGAAAAAGACGGTTATCATATGGTTTCACTCATATATGGAACATAAGCAATAGCATGGAGAACCATAGGGGAAGGGAGTGAAATCTGAAGGGGGAGAAATCAGAGAGGGAAACGAACCATGAGAGACTATGGACCCCAGGAAACAGACTGGGGGTTTCAAAGGGGACAGGGTAACATGGTGATGGGTATTAAGGAGGGCACGTGTTGCGATGAGCACTGGGTGTTATACGTAACAAATGAATCATTGAACACTACATCAAAAACCAATGATGTGCTATGCAGTGGCTAACTGACCATAATTTAAAAAAATAAAGTTGCATACCAAGTATATATTGTTATTGTAAGATTTATCTTTTTCCTATTCTGAAGAAAGCAAACCTGTTTTCTTCAGTAGATTGAATGGGAAAATATAAATGAAACTTTTTAAAAATAGGCTGTTGGTGAAAAGTCCAGCAATGTAACAGCCATCAAAGCCAGTTCAAGACAGAAGTAGATGATAATTCTGCAGTACGTTGATTAAAATTGTTCTAAAGAATGCACATTTTTTTTCCTAGTGAGGCTTGTATATATGGATAACTTTGAATACTAGGTAAGATTTAAAAATAGTAAACCAAATCTTATGAGGCACAGCTGAAAATCAGCTTGTTGATTTAGTATAATATTTAACATAACACTGAGGTACGTGTTATAGATATATGGTTATGTACATAATTTTATATAGATATTTTGGGTCTAATTTCATTCTTGAGTGTATTTATGTTGATATAGTTGTATATCATGTATGTTTTGGATGAAATTCTTTTCTTTTGGGTAGTTTGGGATTTACTAAGTATCTTTGCTAAAAGAAAATGTATATAGTGAAGGCTGGGTGCATTTTTTTTTCCCTCACAAAAACACCTAATAAAATGGTTAGCATTAAAAAGTGTTTATTGCCTTAATTAGAAATGTAATGAAATAATGAAGGGATAAGTAAACTTTTAAACAGATTCGTGATAATACCTTTATAGTATTTACTTACTCCACATAAAAAGGAAAGGTAGAGGCCGAGAAAGAACAATTAGAAAATAAATTCGTACTATTTGAGAGTATAGCATCTGTAGATATTATATTACTGCTCTCTGGTTAACTTCAGGCACCGCTTCTATGCTGTGTTCATTATTGTTCATTAGAATAAAGGACAAAAATAGTTCTTTCCTTTGCATTTCCATAAAAGTACTAGTTTCACAACAAAGATTATGGTGGCGGATGGTGTTTTTAAATGCCTGGAATGACTTTTGGGAAATATTCTTATTTTAAAATAGGCTAAACTTATTGAAATATAGTTAAGTTTAATTAATTTTCTTAATAATAGTGGGCCTGTTAGATAAAGGCTGTTAGTATTTTATTTCTTTACAAAGATTGATCTTATAAATTCACTTTGCACCTAGAAACAAAATAGCTGTATTATTCTTTCCTTCCTTAAGATCTGATAGTTATACACATCTTAGTTTAGCTGACGGAGGCATGCAGAGCATTATATGAGCTTAGCCTGTACATTTTCTTTTTTCTGTATGGATTTTCTAAACTTTGCATGGCTCTCAGATCATGGCATAATTTTACTGGTATTTAATTTAATTTACATGGATTTGAAAACTGACAAATTTACCTGATTCTAGAAGTTAATACAATTGAAAATTTCTTATTTTAAGTTCAAAACCTCCTAACAAATAGTATCCCTCTGATATGGTAGCTCAGCAGTTTAGCTCCGATGTTTCAGGCTCTGTGTTTGAGATTGAAGAATATGTAAACTAAAAGACATTTTTAAAGCTGCTGCCTGGGAGCCAGTTGTCTCATGGAGGAAACATACAATGAAGCCTCCTTTTTTTTTTTTTAATTATTGTTCAGTTAGCCAGCATATAGTACATCATAAGTTTTTGTTGTAGTGTTCAAAGATTCATTAATTGTGAGTAACACCCAATGCTCCTTTTATTTCATTTGAGTTGTGGCGTTTAATGCAAGGACATTTTGAGGTAATTCTTTTATTTAAAAAACAAAATTAAAAGTGGAACCTAACTTCATTATTATTTGTATTGGTTAGGAAACTGGTTTAAGCAAAAAAGAATTTTTTTTTTAGTTTCTCTTGCTGAAAAGTTCAGGAATGTTATCTATCTTTCTCTCCGCCTTCTTTATGCAACTTCATCCTTAGGTTCTGTGTAGGCGTGAGATGGGGACCGGCAATGCAGGTGGGTACCCTCTCAGATTCAAATCCAACTCAAAAGAGAACCTGTATTCTTTAAGAATCTGAAAATGAATTCTGAGCTTGACTCTTGGTGGTCTTAGTTGGACCTATGTTCATCTCTGAACCAATTCCGTGGCCAGGGAGTGGGATTCCACAGTTATTTTAGATCTAAGTCATTTGCCCAGCGTTGGAGCCAGGATCGGCACCAACCCCATTTAAGCACATGGATCGAGGGGGAATAGTGCTTTACCAGGGATATCCAGGTTACAGTACACAGAAAATAGGGAAGTGTAGGCTGTGGCAAAAATGATAAGTGTCCAAAGGCATTGTGCTCATGACTTTGCATTTAGGCTGGTATATCTTTTTCAGAAACCAAAACCATAATTTCTATTGGAATAGCATGCCCTTTACAAGGTGCATTTAGATGGTGGTAACAGAAACTTAAAATAATGATGACAAGATGGAGGATTATTCTCTCTGGATGTAGGCAGTCCAAGATTGATGTAGCATTTCCATGATAATACCAATGTCTCTTTTGAATTGCTGCAGGTCATGCAATTGCATTTACATTCCAGGCTGGAAAGGGGAGAACAAGTAAATGAGTGTCCACCAATTTTCTACCTTCCTGCTCAACAACTTCCACTTATATCTCATTAACTAGGATTTGGTCACATGGCTATATATACATGTAAGGAAGTCTGAAAAATGTGGTTATTCATACTGGCACAATGCCACCCTTAACAACCCAGTAAGTATTTTGTCAGTACGGAAGAACTAGTGAATGGCTATTAGGCAGATAGCTAGTGGTCTTTCGACATGTGTTAACTTATTAACTGATATGGATGACATAGGACGCTTATTTAACAAGCCAATGAATTTTATATACTTAAGATTTAAAACTCATTTTAGAAGTAGGTAGAAATATAAATAATAAAGCTAATCATACCCTAAAATTGGTAACGAGGTGTACATTGAATTGGTATCAAATAAGAAGGTCAAAAGAAGAGTTAAAGATGGTTCTGACTGGGGTGCCTGTGTGGCTTAGTCAGTTAAGTGTTTACCTTCGGCTCAGGTCATGATCTCAGGGCCCCTGGACTGAGCCCCAGTCGTGCTCCCTGCTTAGTGGGCAGTCTGCTGCTCCCTCTCTCTCTGCCACTCCCCTCCACTCGTTCTCTCTCTCTGTCTCTCTCTCTCTAATAAAAAAATAAAAAATCTTAAAAAAAAAGATGATTCTGATTTATCTGTCTCTTGGATGTTTGGCTATAATGACGTCCTCTGCCAAGATAAGGAACTTAAGAGGAAGTGTCAGGTTTTCAGGGGAAGTTAAAGAGTTAAGTTTTGGACATTTAAAACTATAAATGTTGGTATCAGATGACATTCGGGTGATGTCATTTCTTCACCAGCTAAGCAGCTGCACATTTTGGTGTCTATTGTGCATTTTCTGGCAGAGAACAGAGAACTGGATATTTTAGAAATTTTCCACTTCTCTTCATCCCTCTCTTTCACCTTGTGATCTAGGTTCCTGAAAGTTAGAGAGAGCTGGGTCCACAGGACCACAGTTCCAACTATGTAGCTTAGAACAAGAGAAGTCTTGGTGTAGTCAAGCATAGGTTGGGTGTTTTGAGGGTGTGAGGTTCAACTGTCTTAGATTCGGTACTGTTCTTTGCAGGGTGAGGGAATGAGAGGAGGCAAATGGATTCACAAAAGTGAGTGATATATGCAAAAATTAACTGATAGCATCACATGTTAGTCCTAAGGAGCAAGTGAGACTTTTTTTAGGCTACTGGAGAATTAAATAGAACTGCAGTGTTATATTCTAAAGGAAATGTACCCATAGAGGCTTTTGACTCTGTTTAAGCATTTGATGGCTACATTATGAAATCACCTTGTCTTTTGTCCCTTTATTAACTGAATTATAGATGTTATCTTTTTGAACTTTATTTAGTTTAACCTTTACTGAATGAGCTTTTTGCCCTTTTCATTATTCTAAGTACTGAAGATACTATTAATAAGGAAAAATGCCTTCGAGATATGCTATATTATTACCTATTTATCAGTTTCTGTTTTTCATGTCATACTAGGCTAAATTTCAAAGATAAGACATTCCACAGAGTTTAGTGGACATTTTGTATGGATGCTGTAATTTAACCAAAAACATTGAACAAATTCTAAGCAGGCGAAGGCAATTTGGAAAACAAGCAGTACGTTAGTGGGAGCTACTGTTGCTCAAAGTTAATATTTATTGTAACTAGAATGAATAAGTAGTTCTTCTGTTTATTCTTATATAATGTCACACTTGGCCTCTTTCAGGTTTTTAGAAGTGGTTGATCAAATGGTTTTTTTCAGGTCTAAAATACTACAGATCTAGCTTTAGGGAATATACCCAGTCTGAGGAAGGGATACAAAAGTTTCTATGTTCAGGGAGTAAGTAGCTTCTCTGAAAACCTTTTTAATTTGTACACACAATGAGTGGTGCCAATGTATTATTGTTAGGACTGTTGTTTGGGTGATGTCATTTGTTCACCAGTCAGGCAGCTGGGCATTTTGCAAATCTATTGTAATTTCTTGGCAGAGAGCACAGAAATGGGAGCAGTTAGCTTTGGAATGGACCTTTCTGTGTTTAATTAAAACTATTTTATATATAAGAGTAGAGGTTTTCCTTATCTACAATCACTAATTCTGTTGTGTTATTTTCCATTTTTTTCTTTTTCTGCAAATATAAAACTGAAATCATCTTACCCCTCAAAATGACTCTTCTTTCTGCAGACATTCTCTTGATGAATGATGCCATCTTCTACCCAGTTCCTCTAAACCAGAAATCTGCAAGTCATCTGATACTACTTTTCCTTTATTGATCACCAACTTCTGTTCCTATTCTGTAGTAGTAGTATTCTTTTGCCCTGTGTCTACTGCTTCTATCTGTGATTACGCTTGTACATCTCTCTTCTGGACTTTTGTAACACCCTCTTAGGACCCTGTCTCCATGCTTGCCCCTGTGCCATCCAGTGCCCGTGATTACTGTCAGCGTAATCTATTAAAAAGAAAGCTGGATTTTGTTACTCCTCCTTAAATCCTTCAGTGACTCCACATTACTTGTGAGTCAGGATCAGACCTAAGTTTCCAACAGTGTGACTTAGAACACAGTACTTCCAAGGAAACATACGATGGTTCAAACAAAAGAATCTTGGCTATTTTATTTTTACTTATTATTTCAGAAGGCTAAATCATGATATAGGTGTATTCATTCTTTACATTAGGAATAACATCTTTGGTGCTCTTTTTCTGTAAAATAGGACTGGCTATTGCATCCCCCCCTCCTCTCAAGAGCTGTCAGAGTTGGAGTTTATCATCCCCATGTCATTCTTTACACTTTTATTTCATATGTTTTAATTCCTAGGTGATTTCTCTCTCTCTCTCTCTCTCTCTCTCTCAGTGTATACCATATGCTATTATTTTATGTAATTTTAAACTTTATATTAATAATATACTGCTGTTCGTATTCCTCAGCTTTTTTTTTCATCTGCATTATTCGTGCGATTCATCATGTAGTTCTGGTTCATTTATTTTTACTTGTGCATAGTACTTTCACTGTATGTGTGCACCAACAGTATACACAATGTTGTCGTCCATCTGCAACCCTTCTCCCCCCACCACTTTTCATTTCTGAAAAGGTCAGGTTACTCTGCTCCTGGCTCAGTGGTTCAGAGAAGAGGGTATATTATTAATCTTTGTGGTTACTGTTAATCCTCCTCACATGTTTGATGATTTTTGGTAGATTATCTTTAAAACGAATATCTTGGTTGGTCAGCATTGGTAGCTGGCCTGGGCTCAAATAAGGAATGTAAACTGTTTCTCTAGATTAACAAAACCTCACCTCACTCAGCAGGGCTGTCTCCAGTAGTAAATGAGGTCCTTTGTCGCAAATATCTTCCTTTCCAGCTGCTCAGAGTCCTGCTTGGCAAACGCTTTCTTCTGCATTTCTTGCTTGGCCAGGTGCTTTCTAAGTCATCCACGTGGTTCTAGAAAGACCAATGGGGAGGGAATGGAACCCGGCAGACTCCCCAGTAGTGTCCTCCACTTTCCTGGAGTTTGCTGGTGCTACCAGCTGTTGGCCTGCTAGTCCAGTGGTTCTCAAACTTTAGCCCACATCTGCTTGTCAGTTGTTGGGCCTGACCGCCAGAATCTGATTTAAAATTCTGGGGTTGAGCCCAAGAATATGCATTTCTAATAAGTTTGCAGGTGATGCTGACACTGCTGTTTCTGGACCGTATTTTGAGAATCACTGCTCTAGGCCAACATTTCCTAATCTTTATTTTGTTTTAATTTTTGACTCAGGGGGTCCTTTAACATTAATATGTAATTTCACATCACTTATATGAATTTTAAAATCATTTTATAATTTTGTAATTTTCACATGTGTAAAGACTTTAAGCTAAAAAAAATTATGTCAACCTAGTATTAACCATTGTGGTCATCTAGAGCCTTCCCAGCATACCTGGGAACTTGTTAGAAATGTAGACTCCCAGGCCCCACCCCAGAACTGATGAATCAGACTCTGAGCTTCCAGTCCTGATAATATCAAATAAGAAACACTTCAGATTTTAATGTATAAACATTGGCATATGTTTCACTTACTTTCATCTTCTTACTTGTATTTAAGAAAAAGCACTGTCTCTTTGAAAATAAAAATATCAAATTTGGTTTGGGGACCAAGTGCTGAAATTTAATGATGTTACAGCACAACAATAGGCAAAGTTGCATTCATGACCTGATGTCTGGAAATATTACCTTTTTTCACACACAAAAAAGTAACTGCCTCATTTTGATAATTTTCATGAAGTGATAGATTTCTCACCACAACTTGCAATAACCTCTCTCCAATAATACACCATGTGTGTGGAGAGTGTTTTTTCCCCAAAGTAAAAGCTTAATCGGATATAATTTTTGCTATATTTATTATTTTTCAATTATTTTGAGGTAATAGTAGAAACATCTTTCATCAGATAATTACAGTTTAGAAATGCAGAGAGGATTATTTTGAGGCAGATTTGCAGAATTATCATTTAAAAATTTTCTTATACCTTGTGTTTCAATGTCATTGTTCATTATATCTCTTTTCTTTAGACAACTATCTACATGGATAATAATAACAGGGCACATTTTGGGGTTGTGAAGATCAGAGTTTTATATGTAAAAACCTAGAAGAGTGCCTGGGCACATAGTATGTTTTACATTGTGACTACCTCAACGTCATCCTTCTCCTTTTCTTCCTTTTGTTCTTGCTTTTCCTCATCAGTGTTATTACAGTCCATAGCAGCTAACGATAGAGAAGTTTAATTATCCATTGTGTAAAATCAAGGGGCAGACTGGGCTCATACAAGTCTCAGCACTTTTTTTTTTTTTTTTTCAAGTCAAAGGAGAATACTATAAAGTGGAGCTATGGAGAACTAGAAATAGTGTCCAGGGTTAGATGGCAAGGTTCAAATAGGGAGTAATTAATTGGTTGGAATCTGTGATGGGTCATGGTTGTTAGTGTTACTTACTGGCTTTCATTCTTTTATGAAGTGGGGGTAGGAGCAAAGGGAGAGGGAGAGAGAGAATCTTTTTTTTTTTCATAATAATATTTTTATTATATTATGTTATTCACCATACAGTACATCCCTGGTTTTGATGTAAAGTTTGATGGGAGAGAGAGAATCTTAAGCAGACTCTGCACCCAGCGAGGAGCTTGACACTGGGGCTCAGTCTCACAACCCTGAGATCAGGAGCTGAGCCAAAATCAAGAGTCAGACACTTAACCAACTGAACCACCTATTGGTCATTGTTTGGAATATACCAATATTCCTATTGGTATGATTGAACTTCCTAATTCTTGTTGGCAGGGGTCTTGTGACTTATTTAGGCCATTGACTTGTGAGTATAAATTTTGTGTGTCATTAGTTGCCTATACAAGATCCTGCAAGATTCTTTCCCTCTGGCACAATGACTGGTTTTAGGATGATGGGTGCTCTAACAGCTTGGGTTCCTGTGTGACTGTGAAATGCAGAATACCCCTGTCAGTCTTTGGTTGATATGTAGCATGATTAAGAAATAGACCTTAGTTATTTTAAGCTCCTGAGATTTGGGGGATGTTTATTATTGCCGTGAAATGTAGCCTGTCCTAATACAGATTCTTCTTGATGGGTTTTGAGAACCGGAAAGTCATACAATCAGATAGCAGGTATGGAGGGGGGATGGGAGTAATTTAGATGCCAAAAACTATGATGTTAGGAGACAAGAACCAAAGACAGTCATCAGCAGTATGTGAAAATCTAATGTCAGTACTGGGGACACAAAGTGGAGGGAGGGGTTGGGATCTCCCTGCCCCTCCCCTCTCCCTGTCCATCAGAAGAATGATACACTATCAAAAATATATAAAACTAGTTATATACACTGTGAAACATGTTTGTTCTCCTTGTCAGTGTGAAAATAGTAATTTATAAATCAAAGTAGAAAATAAATACCTAGGAACACCAGGATTTAGGAAAAAGAACCATATTGGAGGGCTTTAAGAGTGTTTTAGTACCACAGAAATGATGTTTCCCCGTTCCCTCCCCATCACACATGTTCACATCCTCACATGTGCTCATGCACATATGTACAGATATAAACCAGATTTTTATCAACTGCACTTGTGACAAGTCATTACCCTCCTTGAAACATCACCTTCCCAATGAGGACTATCTGGATTCAGTATTTAAAATTGCAGCCCTTCTCCTTCCTTTCCCCCCACACTCCTGATCTAACCAGTTGTGCTCCCTCCCTCCATAGTACTTAGCATTTTCTGTGGTTTACTTAACGTGTTTGCTGTTATTGTTTGTCTCCCCGCACTAGAATGCAAGCACCACAAAGAAAGAAAATTATTGTCTGTTTCGTTCACTGAGAGCAGACAGTGATACATAAGACTATTTGTTGAATTGTAGTACCTTCATGAGGGAAAAAACAGGAAGACTGGATATGGATAGCTGCCTTGGTGTTCTAAGCAGAGAGATTAAATCTGATGCAACTTTGTGATCTCAACTGCATTTTAAACCACAGCTTGATTCTCTTGCTCTCATTCCCTAGCTTTTAAAATAGCTCCAGTCAAGCAGAATTAAGCTTCTTTGTGAAATCTTCAATATGTCATATTTAAAGACTGAATTTTGAAGGTAGCATACAAAGTGGGAAGTGTCATGGAATTTAGAGACAAGCCACTTCATTGTCACCTATTTGGTGTGACTTTGGGCAAGTTACTTAGCCATGAAGTCTAAATTTTCCTAGATGTAAAATTAGAATAAAACATTCTGGGGCATTCATGGGGTGGGCCAAATACACACCAAGTTAGGTGAAAATGCTTAGTACACAGTAGGTACTGGTTTATACCTATTTCTTTCTCCTTCCCTCTCCTCATCATAAAAGCAGCTTTTATTAAATTTTTATTTAATGTTATCTTATGTATTTTCAACTTAACACTAATTTTGGTTTCCATTGACTTTAATGAAAGTTGTTTTAGTATTCTATGGTAAGCTAAAATGTCACCAATATGTATGCAGAACCATTCTATATAGCATTCACCGGGGCATGGATTTCTGGGGATTGTTGGCAAGGTCTGAGTTTCTCTTGTGTAATTTACACAAAAGATATGTTGTGTTCATCTTGTTTCAAAAATACCACCAATGCTATTTTCATTGGTTGACATTTTAGACTGTAAGGCTGGGAAAAATCAATTTCTTCCTTTTGCACATTAAGAAATTAAGTCATCTGTCTGGTAAGTGACCGAGTAAAGGATAAGAATTCAAATTGACCTCTTGTCCAGCTGTTTCTATCATATACTTTCATCTAAATGAAATACAACGTTTGGGGCACCCGGGTGTCAGCCGGTTGAGTGTCCAACTCTTGATTTCAGCTCAGGTCATGATCTCAGTGTCATGAGATTGAGTGTGGGGCTCCGTGCTCAGTGGGGAAGTCTGCTTCTCTCCTTCTCCCTCTGCTCCCCCACCCCAGCTCATATGCACACATACACTCTCTCTCTCAAATAAATAAATATATCTTTAAGGAAAATAAATGAAATACAAAGTTTGATGGGTTTTGTTATTAACATGGTAAGTTGTAACAAACTTTTATCACATATATTTTACTTTTTAAGTAGGTAATCCATGCACAGGAGACTAAAGGTTGTACATAAAAGTCAGCCTCTGTTAGCTCTGCGCCCAGCCACAACAGGCCACCACACTCAATGCACGTATTCCATATATTCTTCTGTCATATTGCCCTTTGTAAATTTCTGTGTACTTTGCTTTTCTTGCTTAAAAATGTGAAAGTAATCTTTGTAAATGATATGTATTTGCTTCTCAGAGCTGCATGACCACCTCTGGTTACTCCCAGCTGGCATGTACCAGTGCTTATTCAGCATAATGTCAGGCAATATCCTAAGCTCTGGGAGCAGAGGAGTGAACAAGATAGAAGAAAACCACTTGTCTTCACAGTTTACCTTCCTAGTTCGTGGTTGGTGATATGATAGGGGTAAAAATAATGGCTTCTGTGATAGACCTGAAGAGGGAGAAATGAATTTCTTCAAACATAATCAGAGGAAGCTTTAAGGGAAAAGTGGAAATTTTTCTGGGTTTTAAGTGATGGGTCAGAATTCAATGGGAAGAACTGGGAAGAAAGAGCACCCCAACACATATGTATTGGAATGACAGGTTTGGGTTTAGTCTTACGTATCTATTGTTTTGCATGGTAGCACTTGAGCTTCTACATTTAGGGTTCCCATTTGCTTGACATTTTGGGAAATTGATTCTTTTTGGGGAAATGGCTTCTTTATTTGCAAAATAAAGTTGCTTATTTGTCTTAGAAATCAATTTCTGCTAATCTTCTAATTTTTTCCCCCCAATTTGTTTACTTGAAGTAGAAATCAGGATTTTAATGGATGATTTTTACCTAAATATTTGGACTTTTTAAATATAGGTTCCAAAGTTTTTTTCTTTGTTTTACTTTTTTCTCATGTGTGTATGTTAAAACTATTATTTGATTCAGTGTCACTGTGTGCTTAGAGCAGAGGTTGTCAATCTTGGCTGCATGATATAGTCATGTGGAAAGCTTAAACATGCTAATACTTGGGCCCCACCGGGGTCTATGGTGTGGCCTGGGTTCCAGGATTTTCAGAAGTTCCTCAGATGGTTCTGCTTTGCAGCCAAGCTTAAGGTATTTCGGAGGTAACTGAAACATGCTGCGTGCTTCTCAAAAGTAGGTAACCATAGCTCGTTTGAGTGGTGTGATCAGTCTGTCATCTCATGTCTCTTGCTAAGAATAAAGTGAAATGGGGGCGCCTGGGTAGCACAGTCGTTAAGCGTCTGCCTTTGGTTCAGGGCGTGATCCCGGCATTCCGGGATCGAGTCCCACATCGGGCTCCTCCGCTGGGAGCCTGCTTCTTCCTCTCCCACTCCCCCTGCTTGTGTTCCCTCTCTCACTGGCTGTCTCTCTCTGTCAAATAAATAAAATAAAATCTTAAAAAAAAAAAAAAAGAATTGGGGCGCCTGGGTGGCACAGCGGTTAAGCGTCTGCCTCCGGCTCAGGGTGTGATCCCGGCGTTACGGGATCGAGCCCCACGTCAGGCTCCTCCGCTATGAGCCTGCTTCTTCCTCTCCCACTCCCCCTGCTTGTGTTCCCTCTCTCGCTGGCTGTCTCTATCTCTGTCAAATAAATAAATAAATAAAATCTTTAAAAAAAAAAAAAAGAATAAAGTGAAATGATAAGAATTGAGATAGTAGAATGGAAGTTCTTGAAGTTTATTAAAGCACTCTTATCGTTATTCACCAAAACGTAAGTGCAATTAAATAAGGCATATATATGGATAGACTAAATTTAAGGCCTTCAAATCCTGTGTGGTGGGGGAAGAGATTAACAGTTATTGTTTTGAGCTTTATACTAATCAGAGTAGTTTGGCTCATTATTTAAGTCAGAAATTAACAAATCTGTTTTTAGAGCCTGTAACAATGACTCACTTATTGTCAGTATAGTTAGGCAGACATTGTCTCACACTCTTGTTGACTTTGTCACCTACTTTCAATGTAATACGTACTCTGTTACCATAAGAGGATCTTTGTTTACTCCAGTAACAAGATGTTGGACAAGGACTTGTAAACCCAAATAGTTACCTCCCTGAGGTATCAGAGAGCTTCCAGAAAGAAATCACACTGAACTTTAGACCATTCCCTTATTTTATTCTGAAAAGTAATCCAGTCTATTTCCAGCTTGCAACTGGGAGCTGAGATCGGGCTAGGGATGTTTACTGTGATTTCTCTGTTTGGTTTGAAGTATTGTGATTTCCCACAATATGCCCATATCTTGCAGCTTGTACTACAATTGGGTTGCTTTTTTTTTTTTTTTTACATCTATATAGCATATTAGCACAGTGTCTGAAAATAGTGGGGCTTTGTTAATAGTATAGACAATTTGACAGAATGGGGTTCAAAATCTAGTTAGGTTTTCTATTTATAAATTGTTACCTTGATTTCTTTAACTTATTTAGCCTTAATTTCCATATCTGGAAAATTGCAGAAATGATATCTAAATTCCAGGTTTGTTAATGAGGTAAGATATTTTAGATTCTTAAGAGTGCCTGCCCACAGTTGGTCTGTAATAAATAATAGTTTCCTAGCTTTCAGATTGAATTATTCTAGATAATTATTCTAGTAAAAATGGTACCTGAAACAAACTAAGTTCTAAATTTTCTTCAATAATGAATCTTATTATTAATAATGACTATTGGATGTGATGTATATAAGAGTCCATTTTATGTAGCTGAATTTCTGATAAAACTAATAACTCCTGATAAAGGTGTTGATACCATACCTTTGTTTATCGTGGTAAGTTTTATAATTTTTCATTGTATTTAGAGATGTTTTACAAGAACTCAAAGATTTTTACATTATGAAGGGATACATTATGAAGGGAGAAATTAGAAAATTGATAGTCTAGACTGGGCAGTATAGTATAGTCAGGGCATGAATAGCTAGGTATCATACATACACAGTGAAAACACAGGTTTAATATAGGCCATGCTGAGGTGTAGCCAAATCAAATTAGTTCATTAAAAAATGTTTATTGCATTCCTCTGAGTGCCCAAAAAAGCTCATTGTAATAACGACTCCTCTCGTTTTCTGCCTTTCAGAATTGTTTTCATTTTTTAAGGCCCAATTCAAATGTGGTCTACTTTATGAAGTCGTCACCTTCCTCCCCGCCAACCACTGCCCCCCTCCTTAACGAGAAGTCCCTTTTCTCTGTGTTCTGTTGGTATGTGATCTCTGTCCTGGCACGTACTTCACTGTTGCGTATGAAAAGTAATGCTGCACCTTGGTTTCAGACATTGGGTTGAAGGTTGTGTGGAGTCCTAGTTAAGGGCACCAACTTTGACATCAGGGAGATGTTAATTTTAATTTGTCACTTTTTCTGTAAAGATTTGCCCTTTCTGAGATCAGTTTACTTAACAGTAAGACAGGAATAAAAGGTTCTACCTCATGGTTTTGTTGAAAGATTAAGTGGCTTAAGTGGCTACGGTAGGAAGTGTTCAATAGATGGTAGTGAATATGGCTATTGTTATTGTTCGTGTATGGCATGTTATTTATTGTGTGTAAATATGATATGTGACTTAAATATGATATGTGACTTAAATAAAACCTCCTCTTCTAGACTATGCACTTTTTAGGGCAGGGAACTATCACTTGGCATTTTGCATAAGGTTTAATAAATTAACAACTATTTGTTGATTGAATACATTAACTTTCACCTTCACTGGACTTTTAAAAAGAAGTGAAACATTTCCTAAAAGTTGTCTTCTAAATGACTTTGTTTTAAAATCCCTGCAGGTGCTTTCTCATCCCGTAACTTCAGTGTCCTGAAATCCGAGGATTCCACCAAGATAATATGATAGGAACTTCCAGTGATTTGGAGCCACATCCTACTTAGACTAATGCAAGCCTTCCAGATTTCCTGAGAGCGTGGTACGACAGCACACAGTGTAATAGGCACAGGAAATAATGCCATCTTTGCCTCAAGAAAGAGGTAAGCAGGTTGATGTAATCATATTATTATTGGTCATCACTGAGAATTTTTTCCTTTTTTTTTTTGATTTTATTTATTTGACAGAGAGAGAGACAGCCAGTGAGAGAGGGAACACAAGCAGGGGGAGTGGGAGAGGAAGAAGCAGGCTCATAGCAGAGCAGGGAGCCTGATGTGGGGCTCGATCCCAGGACCCTGGGATCACGCCCTGAGCCGAAGGCAGACGCTTAACAACTGAGCCACCCAGGCGCCCCTGAGAATTTTTTCTGAGAATTAAAAATTGACTCTTAAAGAGCCAGAATTTATAGTTTTACCTTTTCTTTTCTTTTCTTTCTTTTTTTTTTTTTTTTTTTTTTTTTGGTGGTGGTGGTAGGGCATCTGTCTTCTCTACTATGAAATTTTTGTTATTTTAGTGATATTTGATTGGTTTCCATTTCTTTTAAAGTTATTCAGGGACCCTCTCCCTTGGATCTGAATACAGAGTTGCCTTATCAAAGCACAATGAAAAGGAAGGTCAGAAAGAAGAAAAAGAAGGGAACCATTACAGCAAATGTTGCTGGGACAAAGTTTGAAATTGGTAGGTCTCCTCAGAAGCATGAGATTTTCATCACTGTTGGAAAGACTGGTTTGATGTTGAAAACAATGTAGAAATTCAGAGAGATAACTTTTGTGTAATTGATTTTTAAATGCCTTCTATAAAATGTTCTTTTTTATGGGATATTTAACATGTTAATAAACAAAAAGAACATCAGTGTAAACTAAAAGCTTTAGCTATTAATGGGATGGTATTATATATTGATTAATACCTAGTTTTTAAATCAAGTATGAAGTAAACATTAAACAGATTAAAATGTTGGATGTAAAATTTAAAAAGTACAAAATTTGAGATTTTTATTAAACAATGACTGACTTCAAGAGTAGAGTAAAAACACGTTTTTCTCTGTGTTTTAAAAAAATTGTTTTGATGATGCTGTTGCTTTTTACTAATGAAATTCCAGTTCTTATGTATAAGCAGTATCTGTGGTATAGAGAATAGTTAAGAATGATTGTTTTAAATTAAGATACACTTGCCCAACATTGCAGAACTCTTAACAAATACCAGAAGTACTCAACTAATCTTCCTCTTAGCCATTTTGCATTAAGAGAGTTAAGGAAAATCATAGTATGTTAATTATTCTTACCCTATTCATCTTTGAGAGTCTCATTTCCATTTACAGTAATTCACCAAAGTTCTTGAGCAATCAGTGGAATGCTTCATTGGAATTGAGTTGCCCTGATACCCTGTTCCAGCAAGTGGTCCTCAGAGGCGGGGACTTGAAACAAGTTAGCATGGGAGGGAGAGATGTGGAAGAGTCGGGGTTTATTTGCAGCATGTTTTCTAGAAACAAGAGTAAGGTGACCATTTTTAAAGTGATTGATGGGTGGTGTTAACTTATCCTCTTGCTTACTTTTAAGGTTCTGGTGGGGTTCATAGGGAACCTTGATCTACAGGAGAGTGTGTCAGTTCACTTCACTCTCACTTTCCCAGGAAGTTTTCCCAGGGCTGAAGTTGCCTTAGTATTCTATATACTGATTCCTGCCTCCTTGCTGAGCCCAAGCCTCGGTGTTTAACAGAATTCCTGGCTCAGTCCTTGGGTCAGGGACTGTTGGGAGAATACAGAGCTAAGTACAGGGAAGGAAAAGAGAGAATTGGCCATGTATCAAGGAGAAAGTGCTACCTCACTTTTTCCTTATGTGAGCTAGTGATATGCAACAGCTTACTTCTTATAATTTAATTACTGCTTTTTGACAATTTGAATTATATAATGGAAATACACTTAAGCCGTAGTCATCACACCTGTGTTTTTGCCCTGGTGTTGCCTCTTTCCTCATGTACAATACTTTGCTATAGTTTTCATAGTAATATTATTATAACCACTGACCAAACATTTCCACATGCATTACCTCATTTAATCTTCCAAATAACCCTGTAAAATAGGCTGCATTACTCCCTTCCTCCCTTTTTCCTGCCTTTCCTCACTCTACTAGTGAATTTGAAGTGGCTAATAGCCATAAGAAAATAAACATGGAAAAATAAAGATAGTAAAATAAGATGAATCTTGTGGCTGGTAAGGATACAAAATACATACCATGAGACCCTCTGTGGTTAGAAATGGACATGGGTTTCACTCAGAGCTTCCTAGCAACCAAAGCAAATATTAAAACATAATCAGTTATAGAACATAGTGCCCAGAAGATAAAATCATACTGGTTATTCAAAGAACATAAGACTTCTGTATTCCTGAATCTTGATTATAGTTCCTAAGAAGACATGTTGCAGAATAATGAAGTGCGTTCTCTCAGTAGTTCTGTAATTATTACATTATGAAATTCCACATTAATTTTTATATATCTCTTATAGAAAAGTTGAAGAAACAAGTCCAGTGGGAGTTAGCAAGTTATCCAAGTTCACACAGATGGCAAAAGTGGAACTTGAACCTGAATTCATTTGTTTCAAATTCAGTTTTCCTTTTTCTAGATCATATTGCCTAAATAAAATGTGAATTGAAATTTAAAATGAGAAACACAAATATATCTTCTGTATCTAAAATTCAGAGAGTTGCATGGATTCCTGTTTTTATAACTCCGGAACATCCTCTGAAAAGTTCTGTGGGTCAAGGCAAAAGATCATAGGACAAAGTGTGAGGAACGTATTTTTGGTAATTTTTATTAAATGGGGACAAGGAAGATCAGAGAAGGGGGTATGTAAGCATGCAAAGGGAAACTTGAGGAAATGGTTCATATGGTTATCTCTGTTTTACCAATAGGGCTTTTGGTTTGGTAGAAATTCAGTATGGAGGCAATTATTTCACCCCCTTTTTAAAAGAGAGGTCCTAACAGATCAGCATTTAAAGGTGTGGAGTTAGTCTTTAGCTGTCACCAACTTTCTATTTGGAACTGTCTCGTTAAAGGGATTTCTTTTCTGTGCAGCAGAGGATGGTATCCTTAAAAGATTCCAGTTGATTTCTAAAATTTCATTTCAAAGAAGAATTTGATTAAATAGCTTACCTGAGAAAAGTGACATTTTAAGACCTGGCATTGTATTTTTCTTTGAAGTTCAACTTTGTCAGCTCTCCAAGCTTGGAATTTCATAATAAAAGAGATTTATATATGACTGACCTTACAGATTTGGTTTTGTGAATCTAAGGAAAGAATGGATCTTTTCCACTGTTGTTATGTAACCTGAATGTTCCCAGCCTCACGGGTGCATGTGTACATTCATAACCACATTTTAGTAGCTCGTTATACTCCCTCCTTCTGTAACTGCCACCAGTTCCATTTCTCTTTTTAAGTTCTTCTCAGTTATTTCTGAGCAGCCCCAGCCAGTGTCTCTCCTGTACTCAGGAACAGGTCTGCTCTCAAGCTGCTATTCTGGCCTCATTATTTTTTTCTGCTAAGAGTAAGTTAAAGCAGTCTCCCAGTCTGTGTGGCTATGGCCCTTGTCCTTCCTCTGAGCCCTAGGTGGCAAGACAGGTCACGAAGCCTCATGTCACCAAAGCTGCATGGTGGTCTGGGGCAGACAAGAGAACAGCCCTTCCCCCAACTCTTGCTTTTTTTTTTTTTTTTTTTTTTTAAAGATTTTATTTATTTATTTATTTGACAGAGAGAGACAGCCAGCAGAGAGGGAACACAAGCAGGGGGAGTGGGAGAGGAAGAAGCAGGCTCATAACGGAGGAGCCTGATGTGGGGCTCGATCCCATAACGCCGGGATGACGCCCTGAGCCGAAGGCAGACACTTAACCGCTGTGCCACCCCGGCGCCCCACCCAACTCTTGCTTTGAACATTGTCACCTGAACCTTCAGAACAGCCCCAAGTTTTCCCAAGCCTCTCATGGAAAAGGGCAACTTCAGCTCAGCATTCCTCCCCCGCCCCAGCATCATCCACCTCCAATTACTGTTCTCTTCTTTTATGTCTGTGTTCTAGGAACCACTGGATAAAATGTCCTTTCTTTCTCCTCAGCCAAAAAGCAATCAAGAGTCTCTAGGACTTGAGACTGACAGGTGTCTGCTCATCAGTTTTATAATTTGCCACATAAATTCAGACAATTGATCCCCTTTTATCATTTCTCCTCATACATAGGGTATACAGTAAAAGGAAAACATTTAAAAATAAAACACTGAAGTGCTGGTATATAGTTACACTTTTCAGTTAAGACTTTGAATTCTGTTGGAACCCAAAATTTATCCTAAATATTTTGTTTCTTTATTCTAAACTTGAAATTCATTGGAAGAAAAATGTTACTATGTTAATTGTGATATCCAAATCAGAGAGGAGCATATAAATAGTTTGTACTGATAATCAAGATTTCCTCTGAGCATACATTTTTTCAATAGGATTAAAGGGTTAGGAACAGGTAGGAGGGCCAGTTTCCAGATCTCTACTGTGACCTCTGCTTCATTATTTCATATCCTGAGTCAACACAGCTGACTTGTTTTTTTTTTTTTTTAAGATTTTATTTATTTATTCAACAGAGATAGAGACAGCCAGCGAGAGAGGGAACACAAGCAGGGGGAGTGGGAGAGGAAGAAGCAGGCTCATAGCAGAAGAGCCTGATGTGGGGCTCGATTCCATCACGCCGGGATCACGCCCTGAGCCGAAGGCAGACGCTTAACTGCTGTGCCACCCGGGGGCGCCTCAGCTGACTTGGTTTTAATTGCTAAAAATAATTTGAACTGGGGAGGTGGAAAGTATAGGATAGGTCTAATGATCAGGAACTATTTTTACCTTTTCCCTTTTAGCCCAAGGTCACAAAAAAAGCCCTGAAGTACATTTTCCTGAGTAGAGGTGTTGTCTCAGCTGTGTGTCTGTTTTCACTGTGCCGTGAGTAATCACTGAACTCTTTAGCAGCGTGCGTACCTGCTAAATCTCAGAGGGTTGAAACCAAGAATTTTGAGTTCTCGGTTACTGGGAGTCTAATTTGGCCCTAGATAAATTGTCGTAACTAAAAATAGGAATAGGCTATCACTAATGGATATTTTGCAGATGAAATACTATGAGATAAAATTTACATATATCAGAAACGTTTCCACAACGAATATGTTTCAGTAGTATTTTGATTTTCATTTAACTTATCATTTACTTGCAGTTCGTTTAGTAATAGATGAAATGGGATTTATGAAAACTCCAGATGAGGATGAAACAAGTAACCTTATATGGTGTGATTCTGCGGTTCAGCAGGAGAAGATTGCAGAGCTGCAAAATTACCAGGTGGGAATTAATTGTGACCGATTACTGGTTTTAGGAGAGTTATGTGAATTCCATTATAATTTTATTTAGATAGGGTTCTTAATGTGTGGATGTATTAAATTTCAGTTCTAACTTACCTAAATAGCCTATTTTGTTGCTGTCCAGTTGTACTGACTCTTTGCATAAAAGAATTCCTTCCAATCTAACTTTTAACCTCTTTCCATCTTTAAGGAAGAATTAATAGGAGAAAACTCTTCCTACACTTTGCATTATGCTTAAAGACAAGTGACATGGAATAGATTGCACAGAGAGATCAGGAAGTGGAAATAACTTGTAATGTCTGCTATGTGTAATCTGGCTTCATTCTTTTATTTTTAGAATGTCAAACATATTAAAAATAGACATCAAACTAAAAAGCCAAATACACACAATTTTTGACAATCGACATTTTGTACAGTTTGTCAGAATGGAGTGTAATACAAAATGGATTATAGGAAATAAGGCCATTCTCGCCAATATTTCTACAATGCTTATCTGCATGAATATAGTAACTTTAGAATATTAGAAATAATTTGGACATTGAATTACCAGTTATTCAACACAGAAAATTGTAACTTTAATATCTGTGTAAACACTGTTTTCTGATTTCTTAAAAAATCTGCAATTTTATTCTTGCTTATTGCAGATTCTTTACTTCTATAAAGTCATTATAGTTCATTTCATTTTAAATGTTTTACATTAGTAGTCAGTTTTTTGAAAACATTAAACTCAGAGATGGATGTAACTCTCTTGTAATATAAATGAATATATTCATGAAGTCCATGAGAATATTAACGTTTACCTTTTTATTTTGCAGAGGATCAACCATTTTCCAGGAATGGGAGAGATCTGTAGAAAGGATTTCTTAGCAAGAAATATGACCAAGTAATCTTCATTTTCTTGTAATAGAGAAGACCTTTTCGAAGTTTGTTTTGAATATTATAGTGCATCTTTCGCCAGGTTACATTGATTTGAAATGATATTTTGATGGAAGAGATAGAATTTTAGAGCTAACAGGTCTTAGAAATTTCCTGATTCTTCCTTCATTTTGCAGAGAAGGTAACTGAGAATCAGAGAAATGAGTATCTTGCACAAGTCAAGTAAACAGTCAGTAGCAAAGCTGGAGCAGAATCCTGGTCTCCAGAATCTCAGGCTTCTTTTTACTGCAGTTTAGCAACATAACACACTGAGTGTGTATGTGTGTGTTCATATCTGGTTATTGAGCGTCCGTTTGTTAGTGAACATCTAATGTGTGCCAGGCACTATAGTAGGTACATTTATGCACACACACACACGCACACACATAGACACATGTGTACGTCCCTACCGAGGGATATACATGTATATATATTTACCTCTGAGACCACTATTTGGAGTAACAGTCTGCTTTTATGGGAAAAACTGTTCACAGGTTCTCAGATGTTATACCAAATAAACTGCAGAATTTTTATGCAAGTTATGTTTCTGTGGATTAGGTTTTTTTTTAAATTTAAGAAGTTGAGTAATAATTTGAGAAAATTTTTAAAAAAGAAAACTCAAACAGAGAAAGGTTAGTAAACTTGGTGTGTAACTAAATATTTATATGCATCATGTGAAAGTTTATACACTCACTCACTCAACAAATATTTTTTGTGTGTCTACTGTAGACTAGAGACTGCTAACAAGTAAACAAGATGAGTAAGGCCTAGTTCCTGCCTAGAACTCGAATTTTAGTAAGGGAGAAAGAGTGATACATATAATACAGTTTCATGGTACCCCATTAGGGGAGAGTCAGTGTATGGCAGTGACGGGGCCTGGATGGTTTTCTGGAGAATTCAAATGCACAATGGATATTGAAAAGTGTGTAGGAGTTCACCCTTTGAGAAGAAGGCAAGGATACTGTAGGCAAAGACAACAGTGGGAGAAACTATGTGCAGACTTAAACCAACATGATATGTTTGGGGGAACTTCAAAGCAGTTTCTGGGGTTTTATAGGGTGTCAGGAGGCTCAGTGTGAGATGCCGCTGCAGCCAAATGCAAAGGTCAGGCTGCATAGCCATGTTACTGTTTTATTCGATCATTTAATCATTGATTCTTTAATCTCTTTAACTATTCAGCAAATATTTCTGTTTATCCTGAGAGAAATAAGAACTTTTTTAATGGGTTTAAGCAGAGAAATGGTATGTTTTAGATACTCTTGATAGGTCTGTAAATAATGGATTCAAAGAAGGTAGGAAGGAAGGAGGAAGCCCTGAAGGAGGTGATTGTCAACATCTGATAAACCAAAGGAGAGATAGTGGGAATGGGGAAGGGAAAATACACCTGGAAAATAGGGGTGAGATAGAATTGACAGGACTGGAAAGCTGCCGCCCTGTGAGAATCAAAGGGGAGGAGGAGAGCAGCGTCCAAGATGACTGCTACGTTTCTGGTTTAGGAGATCGTGTAGGTGGGGCGATTATAGGAAGAACAGACTTCGGAGGAAAGCAAATTCCCTCTGAAAAGTTTTGGACATGTGTTCATTGAAGTCATTTACTTTCATCTAACACATATTTATTAAATATGCTGGGCAGCGTGCTGACCTTAGGGCACATGAGGTAATCAAAGTCAGACTTGTGGCTTTTACAACTTTGGGTTGCAACTGTGATAAGTGCGGTGAAGTAGAGGTACATAGTTGTGAATCAGTGCACGGTGAAGGACTTCTAGCTGAGGGACGCATTGGAGAGTTCCCGGAGGATATGCTGTGGGAGCCTAAACAGGAATGCTGAGTAGGAGTTTATTGGTGAAAGTGGTAGAGAACAGCTTTTTGGGCAGGAAGAATAGTATGGTCTGAGGTCACATGGTGGCAGAAAGCAGGAATAGTCAGGATACTGAATTAAGGCCGAGTGTAGCTAGAGTGCAGAGACATTGATGGGGATGGGAGAGAGTAGCTGAAGGGTGATGGGTAAGAGTATAGTCCTTATCCTAAATTCCACAGGAGAGGAGGGGTTGGGTGGAGTTGGTAAAATGACCAGATTTGCATTTTGAAAATATCATTCTGCCTGCTCTGCAGAGAACAGAAGTCTGTATGTTGGGAGAGGCAAGAGGGTTAAATGTAGACCCATCAGAAGCTATTACAAATAGGCAATTTCTCATTTTTATAGAATCCTTGGAATCTTTCTTAAGGAAAAAAGAACCTTCTATTAAATGGAAAGTTATGCCCTATTTATATAAAAATAGAATTAACGAAATTACATGTTTAATATCATTTAGTAAATCCATGACAGTTATGAGCAGAAATAATTCCATATTTCCAAATTCCTAAGTAAGACCGCATGTCTATTTTGAAGCTATTCATTTTTACATCAAATGATTTGTGCTAGATTGCTAAATGGAATAAAGTATTTCTCTTGAATATATGTGTGCTTGGATTTTTTCCAAATATATATGTTAAAGAATGGTATCATTCATAAATACTCTACACGGTTGGTTTAAAATATATTATTTTAATTAAAACTTTAAATTGATCTAATTTCATATCATTGTTAAAATATAATAAATACATTTAAAGGTATGGGACACAAAAACAAGGGTATTAGCACTGTTACTGTATTTCCTTTAGCTTTGTTTTTTTGTTTTTAAAGATTTTATTTATTTATTTGACAGAGAGAGACAGCAAGGGAGGCCACACAAGCAAGGGGAGTGGGAGAGGGGGAAGTAGGCTTCCTGCTGAGCAGGGAGCCCAATGTGGGGCTCGATCCCAGGACCCTGGGATCATGACCTGAGGCGAAGGCAGACGCTTAATGGCTGAGCCACCCAGGCACCCCTCCTTTAGCTTTGTGTATATGTGTGTATGTGTGTTTTCCAAACCAGTCAATGTTAGCCTATTTTGTATTGAGATTATTTAGTTTATTGGCTTAATCTGGATTTGACGGATGGAGTTGGTAATTATTTCCCTTCTCGTGGTGGAAATATAACTTTCTTACAGGGACTTCTTGAAAGAGCACTTGAAATATGATAACCATAGGAACCTACAGTTGTGGAAGCCAAGTGGCTTATAATATTTCACACTCTAGTTTTAGAATGTAGGCCCTACCTCTGTGTATCCCATGTACTATGGTTCCATTTTAGATTTTACCAGTCTCATCTGGGGACAATATCTCCTTATCTGTAAAAGACTTGCATACGTTTATTAAAAGGACCTTTTTTTTTTTAAATAATCAGATTTTCTTTAATAGATAATATTTTAAAATATTTCTTCTAATTTCTTCATTTTTATTGGGAATCAGTATGTACAAAATGGTTACTATTTGGGATTAATCAAAAGTAAACATTTTATACCTAGTTTTATCCTTAAGTTATGTATCAAGTAGGCTTAATTAGTAGCAAATATAAAAATATCAGGACATACAATGTAGCCATAAAACCACATGTATAGGCATATGTAGTTCATGTTAAAACAAAACAAAACAAAATTTCTAGTATACACAGAGGCTTCACATGATTTTCTCAGAAAAGTAGTTAAACTTCAAAAACAATGAAGTAAAAGTGATCAGAACTGCTCCTTATGGGTGCCTCAGAGGGCTCAAAATTATCTTTAAAGAAGCACCATGAATGGCACCTGGAGGTGAACCATTTCCTGCTACCCACTCCATCATCCCAGAGGCAGAGTTAATGACTATTTCCACATGTTACCTTGCTATGTATGTTTTTATTGCACTATCACGTTGTATTTAATAGCCTATATGTAAATTCCTTAGGGTAGAGACCATACTAATTTATCTTAATATCCCTAGTGCCTAGCATATAGTATATACTCGAATGATCTATCAATATCTGAATTAGTACATAGGACAGAGAATCTTTTTTTATTTTATTTTATTTTATTTTTTTATGTTTTTTTTTAAATTATATTATGTTAGTCACCATACAGTACATCCCTGGTTTTTGATGTAAAGTTTGATGATTCATTAGTTGCGTATAACACCCAGTGCACCATGCAATACGTGCCCTCCTTACTACCCATCACCAGCCTATCCCATTCCCCCACCCCTCTCCCCTCTGAAGCCCTCAGTTTGTTTCTCAGAGTCCATAGTCAGGACAGAGAATCTTGTTTGTTTTTTTTCACTGATGTAGTCCCAGTGTCCAGAATAATGCCTAGCATATAGTAAGTGCTTTATAGACGTTTGTTGAATGAATCAATAAATAAAGAAATGGCGGGAATTTAAATCCTTGTAGTAAATGTCAGTAGCACAGAGAAAGAAAATTTAGAAAAGTTTGAATAGAAATTACTTTTCATGTTATTTCTAATTTACAGAATGATCAAGTCCCGACCTCTGGATTATACCTTTGTTCCTCGAACGTGGATCTTCCCTGCTGAATATACGCAATTCCAGAACTACATGAAAGAATTGAAGAAAAAAAGAAAGCAGAAAACTTTTATAGTAAAACCAGCTAATGGTGCAATGGGTCATGGGTAGGTATTTTTCACCCAGAACATATAAAAGTTTAAAAACAACTGGGGGGAAAGAATAAATATGAGCATTTACTCATAGTTGAATATGAAAAAAATAATAAAATGGTCTCTATTGCTTTTTTGAAACTAAATATTTATTGAGCCATTTCACCCTATCCCACAGGCTTGGGTCATTCAATTTATAAATTAAATCAGTTGAAAGACTTTAATAGGAGACAACAAAATAGAGAAAAAAAAGGTGTTTTCTGATTTTTTCTTAAACATAAGATTTGCATTTATAATAATTTTAGAGTTAGCTTGGAGGCTAAAATTTGGTTGATATGGTAGAGCTAAATTGACTTGGAGAAAAAAAATGGTAATGTAGTTACTCTTTCAATAGCTAGAAATTTAAAGCAAAGTAAGTATCCTCTTTGCTTTAGAAGTAGGTTTTTTTCTTCATGGAGCCATGGTGATTGAATTGAGAATGAGTAAAACAAATTTTAAGCTAAAGTACCACGAACTGGATGTGTTAGCTGAACATAGATTATACAATTTAATAATCTTGTGTCCTTTTGCTTTCTAATGTTCATTTTCTGCAGTGTACTTTTTCAGAGAAAATGTGGGTGTGGCTGCTTTTATTTTTTTATTTTTGAAGATTTTATTTATTTGTCAGAGAGAGGGAGAGGGAGAGAAAGAGAGCACACAAGCAGGGAGAGTGGCAGGCAGAGGGAGAAGCAGGCTCCCTGCTGAGCAAGGAGCCTGATGAGGGAATTGATCTCAGGACCTTCGGACCTGAGCTGAAGGCAGACACTTAACCAACTGAGCCACCCAGGTGTCCCGAGGCTGCTTTTAATAAAAACACATATGTTATTTTAATCTTTTGATTTATCGTTTTATCATTACATATTGTCCTTGTGTCTTATAAGAGTTTTTCTCTTAAAGTCTGTTTTGTCTGATACTAGTATAACCACACCAGTTCTCTTTTGGTTACTTCTGGTGTGGGCTAGCTTTTCTATTTATTCACTTTCAGCTTATTTGAATCTTTGAATCTAAAGTGAATCTCTTGTAGACAGTGTATGATTGTATAAAAAACAAAAAGTGTGTGAATGTATTAAAAAACCATGTTTTTTTTATAAGACAAACCAAAGGCTTGTCTTAGTTGGAGAGTTAATCCATTTGTAATTATTGATAATGAAAGACTTCAGCCATTTTGCTCTTTGTTTTGTATGTTTTTTTTTTTTTTTTTAAGATTTTATTTATTTATTTGACAGAGATAGAGACAGCCAGCGAGAGAGGGAACACAAGCAGGGGGAGTGGGGGAGGAAGAAGCAGGCTCATAGCAGAGGAGCCTGATGTGGGGCTCGATCCCATAAAGGCCAGGATCACGCCCTGAGCTGAAGGCAGGCGGCCAACCCCTGTGCCACCCAGGCGCCCCTGTTTTGTATGTTTTAATATAGTTTTCATTCCTCAATTCCTCCTTTTCTACTCTCTTGTATATTAAATATTTTCTTGTGTGCCATTTTAATTTTCTTGTCATTTCTTTTACTATATATTTGTGAGTTTTTTAAAAAAATTATTATTTTTATTATTTTTTTAGGAATAGAATT
The DNA here is from genome assembly GCF_024610735.1 of Ursus americanus. Classification (NCBI taxonomy): domain Eukaryota; kingdom Metazoa; phylum Chordata; class Mammalia; order Carnivora; family Ursidae; genus Ursus; species Ursus americanus. The sequence continues at coordinate 36,690,538 of NC_142138.1, read as the reverse complement.
ACTTACATAGAACACCCAGTGCTCATCATAACAAGTGCCATCCTTAATATCCATCACCCATTTAGCTCATTCCCCACCCACCTCCCTCCATCAATCCTCAGTTTGTCCTCTGTTGTTGAGTCTCAAGAGTCTCTTATGGTTTGCCTCCCCCTCTCTCCTTCTGTTTTTTTTTTTCCCCTTCCCACACGTTCATCTGTTTTGTTTCCTAAATTCCTCATGTGAGCGAAATCATATGGTATTTGTCTATCCCTGACTGACTTATTTCACTTAGCATAATACACTCTAGCTCCAACCACGTTGTTGCAAATGGCAAGTTTTCATTCTTTTTGATGGTTGAGTAATATTCCATTGCATCTATATACACCCCACATCTTCTTTATCCATTTATCAATCGATGGACACTTGGGCCCTTTCCATAGTTTGCTACTGTTGATAATGCTGCTATAAACATCAGGGTGCATGTACCCCTTTGAATCTCTATTGGAGTTTTTTTTTTTTTAATGGTTTCTCCAGGATTATAATTAACACCTCAATTTATAACAATCTTGTTTAGATTAATATCAACTTAGTTTCAACAAAAACAAAAACAAAAAAACCCTCACTTTGTTTTTATATTGCTCTGTCTCTCTTTATGTTATTGTTGTTACAAATTACTTTTTCATACATTTTGTCCATCAACATAGATTTATAATTATTGTTTAATGCAGTTGTATTTTAAATAATATAGGAAAAAAGATTAGTTACAAATCTAAACTATATTAATAGTGACTTTCATATCTACTAAATGTAGTCACCTTTACCAGGTGTTTTTTATTTCTTTGTCTGGATTTGAGTTACTGTGTAGTGTCCTTTCATTTCAGTCAGAAAAATTATCTTTATCATTTCTTATAGACCAACTATACTGGCAACAAACTATAAGTTTTTATCTGGGAATATCTTCATTTCTCCTTCAATTTTGAATACTTTTGCCAGATATAGAATTATTGTTTAACAGGTTTTTATTTTTTTTCTCTTTCTGTCAACACTTCGAATATATCATCTCCCTGCCTTTGTTCTCCATTGTTTCTGATGAGAAATCAGCTATTTATCTTATTGAGAATCCATAGGGTGTGAAAAGTAGCTTTAGTCTTGCTTTCAAGATTCTGTCTTGACTTTTGACAGTTATAGTATGTCTCAGTGTGGATCTCTTTGAATTTATCCTACTTGGAGTTCATTGAGTTCTTTGGATGTATAGTTAATGTTTTTCATCAAATTGGGAAGTTTTCAGCTATTAATTCTTTCTGTCCCTTTCTCTATCACCTCTCCTTTTGAGATTCCAGTTATGTGTATGTTGGTATTTTTGATGGTATCCCACAGGACCCTAAAGCTCTGTTCATTTTTCTTCATTCTTTTTTCTTTCTGTTCCTCAAGCTAGTCACTCTCAATTGACCTACCTTCAAGTTCATTAATTTTTTTTTCTGACCTCCTAAATCTTCTGTTTAGCCTCTCTAATGAATTTTTTGTTTTAGTTATTGTATTTTTTAACCTCACAATTTCAGTTTGGGTCCCTCCACTCTTCTTTAAAAAAAAATAATAACTTCTATCTCTATTGATATTCTCTATTTGGTGAGATATCATTCTTATGGTTTCCTTCAGTTCTCTCCATATTGAACAGATTTAAAACTCTTTGAACGGATTTAAAACAGTTGATCTGAATAATTGATTGTCTAGTAAGCCCAATGTCTGTCTTTCTACTAATTGGTAACTTTCCTGTGTAGGGGCCATACTTTCTTTTTTCTTTGCATGACTCATATATATATATATATATATATATATATATATATATATATATATATATATATATATATATATATATATATATATTTTTTTTTTTTGGTTGAAAACCAGACATTTTGAATGTTATAATGTAGCAACTCTGGAAATCAGATTCCCCCCCACCCCCCCAAGGTTTTTTGTTGCTGCTTGTTATGGTTGGTCTTTATTTGTTTAGTGATCTTTCTTAAATAATTTTGTGAAGTCTGTATTTTTTGTTGTGTGTGGCACTGAAGTTCCTGTTTGATGGGTCAGTGCTCAGCTCGTAAGTGGACAAAGATGTCCTCCAACACTTGCAACCAACAAAACAAAACAAAACAAACCAAGAAAACCTCCCCCCAACCCAAACTCCCGGTCCTTGTAGATGGGGTGTATGTGTATGTTGGAACATTCCTTCAACCCTCAACTAGGCATTTTAAAATTTTGCCTTAGTCTTCATTTCCTGCTTGTGCAGAGCCTGATGGTTAGCCAGAGGTAAGAGCTTAGGGTCTTTCAAGTCTTTCCTGAGCCTGCACTGAGCCTTGGGCGTGCCCATGGCATTCTAGATTCCCAGAAATATGTCTGAGCTTTTCAAAGCTTTTATTCCCCAAAGATTTTCATACTTCAGTTTTTCTTTCCAATATTTTTAGTTAGTGTATTGTTTTCTCCAACCTTTATTGGTTGTCATAGGCAGCAGGAGCTAATGCATTTGTCTTTAAATGTTTTCAGCAATGCCTTCCTTCCCTTCCCCGACTCCCCCAGTGGCTGTCTCAACACTAGGAGAGTTCCTAATTAGGCAAGATAAGATCAGTCGTCGAGTTCCTTCAGGGAGCCACCAGGCAGCTAAAACAACTATAACAACAACAATAAAACTACCATAAGAGTATGATCTATTCTCCTCCCTCCAGAACCAGTACTTGTACTGGGAACATGGGCTGTTGTTCAAGGCCATTGATGGATGAGTTGAGGTTGGGGGATGGGACCAGAGTAAGTTAAAATGCCACAAAGCTCTTTTATATAGATTTGGCTTTTTTTTTTTTTTTTAATTAAGTGTTTCCTGGTTGTTACAGCTTTTGTTCAGTTTCCAGGTTTCCAAAAAAGTTGATTCTGACACTTTTTTGGCTGTTTATTGCTTTTGTGGAAGGGTAGATTTTGGAGTTCCCTCCTCTACCATTTTCTTCTTGAGTATTATCTGTAACTTTGTGAACATCTTCACCCCATATCAAAGTATTCTTTTAATCTTTTTTTTTTTTTTAACTTAGGATTTCTTTGATAAGAAATGGTGACAAACTTCCATCTCAGGATCATTTAATTGTTCAAGAATACATTGAAAAGCCTTTCCTAATGGAAGGTTACAAGTTTGATTTACGAATTTATATTCTGGTAACATCATGTGATCCACTGAAAATATTTCTCTACCATGATGGACTTGTGCGAATGGGAACAGAGAAATACATTCCACCTAATGAGTCCAATTTGGTAAGTGATACCAGACAGAATTTATGGTTTTATTCATTTGTTCAATTTGTACTTTATAAAGCATGCACTGTGTATAAAGCTTATATGAATCAAAGTACTCCTTCTCAGGTTTTTATAGTCAGGAATTGTGTACATAAACAAGACTGCTTCCAATTTGTAGACAGCTTTGTGAAAATTAGAAGAAGAAAAGAAGTTGTCTTTTCTAGCAGGCTAATTAGGAGACGGCACTCCCTTAGGTTGCTGTGAGCACAATGTTGGATTTCGGAGCACATGTGTATGTAGTGGCCTTGTATAGAAATGACAAATACACATGTACATACAGTGGCCCTATATAGAAATGGATATCAAAGCACATGTGTGTATGCTGTGGCCCTGGATAGAAATGATTTATTTAGAAATACAAATAAAAATAATATCTCATTGAGAAGTACAGACACAGTGTCATGGAGTTGAGTATAGGGATAGTTTGTGTTTAGCTTCTCTTGGAGGAGGTGGTATTTGAGCAAGCTTTATTTAAAAGGTATGGTTTAACATGTAGGATGTGGGAGAGAGTATATGAAACAGAGAAAGTGAGAGTTATCAGAAAGTAGAGTTATTAATTTCTCACTTTGCACAGAAGAAAAGATGGTAAATTTATATTGACCAAATGTAAAGTAGAGACATAAACTGGTAGTTTCAGTGTGCATATTAAAATCTATTAAATGGAGCTTTCTGTAGATATTTTTCCATTAAGATTTCCTTTGTGCAGCCATAACTCACTGATGAAAGTCATAACTGTAGTTTACGGTTTATGAAGGTCAAACTGTAATTTATTATCATAATTTATCCTGAAAGTCACAAACTTTAATTTATTGTCCATACTTAAAAGTTTAGTTAACCTCTACCCTATTTTTGGGCCTACTAATTATAGTAAAAATTATAATTAATTATTATTTCCATTTTGTCAAAAGCCTAGTTATTGTCCTCCTCCAGTGTTATACACATAATTAACTGGACTAAAAGTGGTCATATTTTAAAAATTACATAATGACTGATCATAAATACTGCTATGTTCAATTAATGAAAAATGTTGTAAACCTGGCAAAGGAAGAATAAGGGAACTGTCAAAATTTTCACTGGAAAGGAAGATAAAGGAAAGAATCATCTCTTTAAAGGTCATAAGGTGTGACTATATCCAATCACCAAGTAATATTTGAACTCTGCTGCATTCTAGGCAGTGTGCTAGTTTTGGAAAAACAGTGACCGAGACAGATACAGTGCTTGACCTCTCAAAAGCAAGTCTAGTGGGGAGGCAGAAAATAAGATAAGCATTATAATACCTGATGGTAAGTGTAATGGTCTAAGACACTGAGGGTGCGACGGCGGTGCGTAGCAGGGGCATCTGACCCAGCTGGAGGGAAAGTTTAGAGAGGGCGTTTGTAAAGTGAAATACGAATAATGAAAGGTTAGCCAGGTTGGGAGCAGGGCCGGATGGGGTGGAAGTCCATGGAGAAAAATGGTCCAGAGGTATGATGTGTGTGGAGAAAGCACTCATATTCAATATGGCTAAATACAGACTATGAAGGGGTAGGTGTTCAGAGAGGAGGATGAAGAGCCTAGAGGACAGATCTTTCAGGGCTTTTTAGGCCACATCTAGGATTTTGGAATTTAAGAAGAAGGGAAGCATTGAAAGATTTTAAAGAAGGAAAGAAGGAATGAGATTTTTGTCTTGAGAAGGTCACCTGGTCTATAGTATGGGGAATGTGAGAGATGAATGTAGATGTAGATGTATGGGAGAGGTGAGGGTAAGGGAGAAGCTGTTTTCTAGTCTAACCACGTGTGACAGGAAAGATGGCCTTATCTGAAGTAGTAGCAGTAGGACTAGACTAATAATGAAAACAGATTTATGGTATATTTATGATAACATGGATAACATCGATATACTGACAGGTTGGATTTATAGAAGGAGGAAAAGTGAGAGAGAAATTAAGGATAAAACTCAAGAATTTTGGCATGGGCAGTTGGGTGGATGGTGTATTATTCACCGTGATAGGAAACATAGGGGGTTATTAAAGGTCTTGCAGGAAGCTGATGTGTTTGGTTTGACATGCCTGTGCGGCCTCAGATGGATCTATGCTATAAGCATTTGGATTTATAGCATAGGTCTGGAGTTCAGATGAGAGAACCAAGCTAAAGGCCTATTTTGAGACTTGTCAGCTCTTAGATTATAATTAAAATAATTGGTGTGGATAAGAATGGGTTATACTACATTGTAAGGCAGATAGTCATGTTTTGAGAGAAAAGAGTAAGGGAAGACATAGGAAAGGGTAAGACTTGTAAGCTCATTTAGGTGATAAAGTGATTTATTTTAATAAATTATATGTATGTGATTTGCTTTAATACACTGGATTAGGAAATCATAAGGAAGGTTTGGGAGTCAGGAGATGTTACCTCTAGGTCTCACTTTGCCAAGTGCTTTTGAATCACGTAATCTTGTGGCTTTGGTTCACATGTACAAAGAATGATCTTCTATATAAGTGTCAGTGTTCCTTTATATCTCTAAAATTTAAAAGTTCATCTTTTTCAAGTTCACAATAAATTCCTAGATTAAGATATGAAAAAGTAAAAAAAAAAAAAAGAAATACAAAATTTTATCTAAAGTGAGCACAATTATGTAAAAGGTAAGCTTAAGAAAAAAAGGCTGGAAAAAGTGAAATGCTCTCACTGGTTGTTTTCGGATGGTATACTGTTGTGTATTTGTTTCTTTCTTCCTATTTGCAATTTTTAAAATAGCATGTATTTTGTGAAGAGCTGTGTGTTTATAAGAATTAAATATTTGTAAACTACATATAAGGAGATCATCAGACAGAGAATTTTAGGCATTGAAATATGATAACCATTTATTTTTTGCTACCAGTGTAGCAGTCGGCCAGTTCTTGAAAAGTTTTATATATCCCAATTCATTGTATTGAGCCTATATGCAAAAAAATAGGGTGGAGAATAGTTATATCCTTTTCATTCCTTGCAGGTTGCTGTTTGGTTTAGAGCTGTCTTCACTGCTTATGGCCAATGTCCAACTGGCACTGACCTGCTTAGAAGGGGATTTTTGTTGAGGTAGATGTGAAACTGGAATTTCCAATCCTACTTACAAAGATCCTGTTTTAAGAAAAATGCACAGTTCCATTTTTTACTCACTTTTTCACTAGGATAGCTAGTTTTTATTACTGCTATTATTATTTATTTTAAGAAAATCTTGCCAAATGGAGAGCCCCTCAAAAAAATTATTTTCCAACTTTTTTAAAATTGAAAAATTACTTCTATTTTGAAAAGTAGGAAATGCTATAGTTTGATTAATTTCCTTTTTTCTTCAGAGCAAGCACTTACAATTAGATAAACAGAAGATTTATGCTCTTTCTTTTAAATTTAAGGCTTTTTCTAAGTTTCATTAGGGTGGGGACTGTATCTATCTTGTTATCTATGTATCCACAGTGCCCAGTACCAGTTCCTGCAGATATTAAGTAGGTTCTCCTTAAATATTGTTTAATAAATGAAAAATAAATTCGTAATTAGTGATGGGCACATGGGTTAGTAAACAACATGTAGCTCAAATGATCAGTTCTGCACATTTGCTTCAGAGATTTTATTCTGTAGACCCAAGTAACTACAGTGAAAATAAATTATGATACAAATATACTTGTTTATTAACAAACCTAAATAATAATCATGTGCATGAGTATATATTCATTGTGATGCAACATTGCTCTCTAAAGTAATTTCTGGGAATAGGATCATGAGAGTGGGATATAGACTTGAATGTTTATGCTAGATTGATAAGGATCCATTAGATGTGTATTAGTTGACGATTATGAGACGTTTAAAATTTTGTATTCTTTTTCAAGTTTATTTGAGGATAACAGTATCAACAAATGTAAGAGTGTAAAGAGACTAAGGCATAACAGCTCCAATAAGGAGTACTGTAAATTTGCTGTTCATCATTTAGACTCTGTACAGCAGTGTGTGGTGCTTCTGTCTGCTGATTCGAAGTGTGCTCTGCCTTGTGAATGAGTTCAAGTGGCCTCCCAGTCTGTATGGAAGGCAGAGGTTGTGTTTTGTAGTCCTGCCTTTTGGTTTATGCAACTTAAGATTTCATTTTTTATTTTTCTTTGAAAAAACATAGACTGCTATCTCAGAAAATTCTCTTCCCAAAACAAATTTGGGTGAGAACTGTCACTAAAAACATTAAAAACAAATTAACAAAAATGAGCAGTGTTTTTCTTGCTTACCAGTGTGTAATTTCACATTTTCATGTAATTATTTTATGTATTATTATTATTTTAATACTTTTTATGGTAGCTATATTTTGAATAATATATAAAGTAACTTTGTAGATGACTACATTTATAAACCTTTTATTGGAAATGTGCCATTCTATTTAATTTGAAAATTATCTAACTCATCATGAAATTGTCGATCTGTGTATTTTAAACTTTAAAATTGTCTTTCATCTTTGGTTGCTGTATGTTCTGTGAAACCTCACAGGTCTAGAGTCGCATAGGTGATAACAACTTTGGTTCTTACTTGTTACAGACCCAGTTATACATGCATCTAACAAACTACTCTGTGAACAAACACAATGAGCGTTTTGAAAGGGACGAGACTGAAAACAAAGGCAGCAAACGTTCCATCAAGTGGTTTACAGAATTCCTACAAGCAAATCAACATGATGTTGCTAAGTTTTGGAGTGATATTTCAGTAAGATTATACCATTTTCACAATTATAACTGCCTTTCTTCAGATTAATTTAAAGGAACATCAGCATTTTAAATAAAGAACAGATTACATTAGATTGGGCAGATAAACTATTTTCATGAAGGAAGTGGGAATTGTGACAGACCTTGATAAGCAGTATTTTTACTGCTAGGGATGGGAGAGAGGGAGTTCTAAGTGCAAACAAAAGCAAAAGTAGGCATAGATGTATGAAAATACTGGTAAGTGGCCCAGGTTGGCACTTATGGTGTTTTTGGGAATTTTGTGGGGACTTATGGCTGAAAAGATATGTGGAGGCAAAATTTTAGGTCTGAAAATCAAGGTTTAACTTGGTAGGCAGTAAAGACTCATTCCTTGCAGATATTAAGGGAGGAGACTAATAAGGCCAAAGACTATGAATTTAAAAGATAAATCTGAAAATGGATGTAGGATGGGTTAGAGTACAGACCAAGAGTAGGTAGAGGAAGGCACCTAGAGGTAGTTTAACTGAAGAATGGCCTGATATGAACCTCAGTAGAAGAGGTGACAGTGAGGTCACCATTGACGTTAACTGATGTCCAAAATCAGGAAGAAGTATTCAGACATTCCTCTGCAGTTTTAAGGAGGAATTGTAGGGAGAATGGGTGTGGCTTTATCTGAAAATAGAGTAGAAAGAAATTTATTTTGAGAAGATCTAGAGTTTAGTTTTATAGGTGAGAGAAAGGAGTTCTATTCATTCATTTCATTCAGTCATTAAGTAAACACTCAATGAACCCATAATATACACTTGTTTCTGGCTGATAATCTGAAGATTTATAAGATACAGTGCCAGTCCTCAAAAAACGTTGAGTTTGGTAGGAAAGACCCACACAGAAGTTGTTAATAAAATGTAATTTAACACATACAACAGAGCCATGCACTGGATTCTGTGAGAATGTAGAGGAAGACCACATATGGTAGCTTTCTATGGGTGGGGATTGGAGGAGGGCTTCCTGGAGGCATTGACACCTGAACTAAATTGTTAAAAGGTCATGAAGTTATGATAATGAGTTCTTCTAGAGTTTTATTGAACTTAAAATGTTTCCTCAGGTAGAAAGATCAAGCAGGCAGTTAAAAGGGTACATTTGGGGTGTGATTTAGGCTATCTTCCTGATAGCCTAAATACATCCAAACGAGAAATTTGATTACGATCATGCTGTGTTTATTTATCTACTTATTTATTCTACCAGTGCCAATTTTGCAGAAATTAAAAAAAATATTTTAATAACGATAGTTTATTATTATAGCAGTTTAGATGCATCAAAGGAGTGAAATTTGTTATTTTGGGACAGTAGCTCATTGGTGGAAGATCATTCATGACGATACCTGGATAATTTGATAAATGGGTCATTTGATGAATAGCTCAGTGAGAACAAGAAAGTTTTATATGCCTGTGGTATTCCTTTTTCTTTACCAAATTCTTCACTTCCATGTGGGTTTTCACTTCTTCGGAGAGGTCTTTGTGGAAAGGTGGAACTTCCTGGATTGCCTTGTTGAAGAATGTGTAGAGAGAATCAATCAGAGAGAAAAACTGGCTTCAAGTGGTACCTCCCTACATAATTGAATTAGGAGAAGGTATAGAAGTAAGACTAATGTTAATAAGAGGGTGTGGAAATGAACCTTTCTGCTAGAGCCTAAAATATAATTTTCATATATAACTTGAATATGGCCAGTATGCGCCTATTAAGCTCTGAAGCATTTATGATCCCTTCTATAAACGGGTACATTTTGAATCACTCTTGCCTGCAATACTTAGAATGTATAATAACAAAATAAAAATAAGCAATTAGTAGATAATAAGTTATCAACTTTTCCAAGTACATATTTTATAGTCATATTTACTTTTATTAAGAATTACATATAAAGATATCTGTTTAAGATGAGTTAATGAAATAATATATTATAAAAACAGGAAGAGGTAGAGAAGGTAGCCAATCAGTAAATTTTTATCTTAATGTCATAGTTTACAAGTTTCATGAATTTAACTTGGGACTTGTTTTCCAATGACCTCTTTTTTGGAGGGTTATTTCTCTAAAAAGTAACTGTTTATGAAAACTAACATACAGTACTACCCCCTGTATAGCACAGAGATGTGTAATTTTGTGCAGGTCAAGAATGAATCTGGAAAATCAAGCCACAAAGATTACGATGATTGTAATCACTCATAAAACCATCCTTACTGAATGTTTTTTTATATACTTTAGGTACAAATCTGCAAATCAGACTTCAAAGCAGTGACACTGTGTTGGAAATTCTCAAAAGCATTAGTGGAGTTTGATTCGTGTTTGGTTATGTCTCTCCTGATTTTCACATATACCTACGGTCTTGTCTTTCCTTACAATTGTGTTTTATGTAGAAAAACACACAGATTTGTCATTCAGGGTTTATTAATATTCACCCTCCCCACCCTGCCTGAGTTGTTTCATGCAGACACTTGCTACCTAAGGTTTTGACTTTTTTCCCCCTATTCTCCACTGGCTTCACTAATATATCCGAAAATTTATATGGAGTGGGTTTTTTTTTTTTTTTGGTCTTTTATCTTTATATACTTTAGTGTTACCATCAGTTTTTTATTTTGATTAAAATTTTGTGAGAACAGCCTCTCATGGCATGTCTAATACTTACTCCACATATGATCTGGGTTGGAATTCTGAGTAACAGCAAGGCTAATTTCTGTCTCCCATTTTTTTCTCCCATCTAGTGAATATTGCCCCCACCAGGTAGAGGAATGTTTGTTTCTGACCGGACATAGGAGGTGGAGTTCTGGAGGAATGATAGAAGAACTATAACAATAGTAGTTGTTAAGTTAACACTTATTGAAGGTTTGCTCTGTTCTAGGCAATATGCCAAGAGTTTTACTTGGAGTCTTATTTTGTCCTTACATCAGTCTTTTGCAGTAGGTATTATTACTATTTCCCCTTTACCTTTGGGGAAAGTGAGACTCTCAAAGTTGAAGCAGCATAACTGAGGCTATACATCTAGCAAGTAGCAAAGCTAGGAATAACCCCAGAAAGCCTGATGTTAGAGCCACGTTCTTAACTGCCATGCTATATTGCCTATACCTGGAGAGAGGGACTTGAAACGACAATATATTCTAAGCAAAAAACCCCTGCAAGGCAGCTTTTCCACAATCCGTAGCTTGTTCTTAAACTTCAGTAAACCAGCCTTTTGTTTTATGAGCATTAGTAACTCACCCTGTTAGTCTTATGTGTCCTCCCAGAAAGTGTTGATAGCTCTTTCTGTAATCGGCACATCTCTCATCTCAGGTAAACCTTAGGAACTGCAAGATCACCACCACACAAAGAAGCCCACCTCTCCTAGATTCTGTCCCACCCTTTCAACTTGTCTAAGTGGAGGTTCTATGTTGGTTGTGAAGTAGTTTATTCTCTTTGGAATTTTTCTTCCCTGCCACTCCTAAACCCTTCCGTATGGTTTCTGAGACGCTAGCGTATGATACTACCCTTATTTATTTAGCAGTTAGAAGCCACGTGTTTCAACTCTTGTTTTACTTATTCACAAATATTTTTGAGCATCTCCTAAATGGCAGGCACTAGTGTAGGCACAAGGACACGGCTCTCACAAGACAGGGAAGAGATCAGCTGATCCTACGCCACGCGATGTGGTTCATAAGGGATGGGGGCGGCTCCTTTTGACTCCAGTGTTGGGGGAGGCCTCTCTGAATATCCAGGCCGGGCATGGGAATATTGGGAAGAGTGTTCCAGCAAGAGGGAACAGTTCTTGCCAGCGGCCCTAAGCAGGCAAGCGTGGCCGAGTGTAACGAGCAGGGCGGGAGTGGCATGCTGTGGAATTAGCGGTGGCATCAGAGCAGCAGCAGGGCCACACGCCACAGAGCTTTGGGACCTTGGCCAGCGTGCTGTTTGTAAGCCCAGGCCTTATTTCCATACATGTAAACAAGATACAGAAAAGTAAGGCATTTTCACCGCCCCCCTTTTTTGATCACTGTATGTGCAGGAGTTGGTTGTAAAGACTCTGATTGTAGCGGAACCTCATGTCCTGCATGCATACCGAATGTGCAGACCCGGTCAACCGCCAGGAAGTGAAAGTGTCTGTTTCGAAGTCTTGGGATTTGATATTTTATTGGACCGAAAACTAAAGCCGTGGCTTCTGGAGGTAAGGCATTTCTTTTAATAAGAAAGAGAAGTTACTACTGTTCTTGTGCATGAAAACAAATGTTTTTTAAATGTGTACTTGGCACAGTTGGCTCGTTAACTGAGCAGAAAGAGGCCTGAATGGAGCATGTGGGAGGAACAAGAACAAAAATTCAGAGAATAGAACAGTTCCAGGAATGGACCAATAGGTGTTTGATATTACTTTTCCCAAAGTAAAATCCAGTGAATTTCTCGGCCAGGAATTTTGAGTATATGTGTGGATCTGCTTTTACTGATTTGTTATCTACTTTCTCCACTATTTCCCCAGCCTCACGGCCTCTACCACTTCATGACTTCTGGATGTTGTCTTTCCTCTGTGTGGGTGCCTGGGCTTCAGGACCACAGCCTCCTTGTCTTCACTGGGTTCCCATTCAAACTCTTCAAGAAGAGAGAGGCTCTGATTGGTCCATTAATCAGTATTCAGTACCTCATAACCCAGCTGGCCTGGATTCTCCCTTAAGGCCATGTAATATGCCTGGGGCTCCCCTCAGGTCCAGCCTGTTAACTGTGTGCCTTTGGGTTTGCTGCCAGTCCCTGGTATGGTCAGAGTCATCATTATTTTTCTTTCATTATAAAATATCACTTAATATTAAGAAAAGATGAAATGATATAAGGGAAAAATAAAAATAGTCACTGTTTAAGATTTTTGTACCTTTTCTTCCAGTCATATTTATATTATATCCAGAGGAAAACTTAGAAGTCATGTGGTCCAATACTATCCCATTCAGCAGTTCCTTCTCAGACCCCTGACCTGGAGTCATAGAGCGCATGGGCACAGAACACTGTGTGTAGGAAACATTATCAGGAAAATAGCACATACCTAAACACCAGTATTGATTAGATTAGTTACATTTTGGAACATATTGCTATAGAGGGTGCTGTCGACAAGTACCTTTCATTTTAAGCTGATCATCTCTTTTATTAATGATTTTGAAGTTGGAAGTTCCATCCGTAACTTGAAAAAGCGAATTGAATGAGTGATAGATAATCAAGACATTCAAAGTATATTTTTAGAAAAGAATACTTTTCCACATGGAGGGCTCATGGCTTGTGTGTGTGTGTGTGTTCAATCTCTTATGTGCCAGGAATGTATATTTCCAATCAAAAATAGATGTTAGATGTTCAAATTTTGCTCTTGCCTGGGTCCTAGAAATAAGATAAATGTGAGGAATGTTGCTTATCTTTTTGCTTCCTTCATTACATGTATATGAAATATTTAACTCATCTTACTAGGGCCTGACACTTTCTTCCTTAGGTTTCTTACTTTATCTGCCATTATCCTTTCTGCTCTTAACTGTATTTTTTTTCCTGCTCCTGCGGTTTGTCTTTTATCCTTGATGGGGTAGGGAAGAAGTGAAGGCACATGCATGGGGTAGAACTGAGAGGATAGCAGGGAATAATGACTATAGACAATTAGTGAGCTTGGTAAATCAGAATTGACTGAATGATTGAATTCTGTATTTTTTTAAAGGCTCGAAACACCATTGTTTGCATTAATGTTTCTTCATACTTTGTTTTCTTCTTCATCATATCCAGATCAATAACCATTAAAAAACTTGACAATAATCAACAGCTAAATAGCATTATTTATATTAACATATTTTCATTTTCGATTCATTTCTTCCTCATTTGCAAATCAGTCAGAACCATTACAAAAACTTTACAGTAACCAACAGCTATGGATAATGAATATTTGTTATATTAAAACAATTGAAAGAATCTTATTTAGATCTTGCTTCTTTGTGTTTTCTCCCAGCTGCAATTGTAGTGGTTCTAACATATGTTGTTAAAAACCTTTTGGCACCATCAAGTGGAATAAGATAGAAGGTGCATCTGAGAATATGATAACTTTTAGTTAACTGGAATAATTGCAGGTAATGATCCATAGTGGCAAAATTGCAGAAATTTTCAAGCACAGAAATATTTTTCGGGAAGAATATGGAAATTGGGTAGGATATGAGTATACTGCTAATACTTTAATTACCCTTGAATCAATTTCAACAAGTCATTGTGTCAGGGAGTGGAGATCCAAGAAGGCAGAATACTTACCCTGGTCTAGTAGGGACTCAGATATGTGTCTTATGATAATAGTTACAAGTATAAGTAGGACCAGGGTACCAGCACAAACAGTAGAGTGTTTAATCTGTGTACATGTGTGTATTTGGCAGTTAAAAAAATCTTTGTGGAGGAAGGAACACCAGAGCAGAGTGTTAATGCTGTGGAAGGTGCAGTGGGGACTGGGGGTCGGGAAAGATGGGGGTAGGTAGGGTGGGGAGAAGTTACTGGGCCAAGGGAACAGCACTAATTTGGGAGCCTAGAATCTATTATGGATGCTTTGATATGTACATGAAATGATTGTGCTTGTTTTGATAGTAAAACCATGATTTGGTTGGTTAATAAATATCATTTATTAATTTAATTTGCTTTCTGAGAGTTATCATTTTTGCATGCATTTACAAGCTACTGAACTTTAAGACTCTAACATCTGCTGAGCTTTGTTTGTTCTAGAATTGGGGTGGGAAATGAGAATCAGAGAAGCCATCAACATCACAGGGTAGATTTAAATAATATATTTATTTATTTATTTATTTATTTATTTATTTATTTATTTATTTATTTATTTATGAGAGAGAGGCAGTGGGGACGGGCAAGGGTGGAAGGAGTGAGAGTCTCTCGATGTTGGGCTTGATCTCACAACCCTGAGATCACAGCCTGAGCCAAAAGCCGAGAGTTGAACACTTAACCAATTGTGCCACCTGGTGCCCCAGAGTAGAATTTTGACTGAATAAAACCTTAATTTTCAGAGTTTCCTCTGTCTTTAGTTTTTACTTTACCTTTCTCATAAAACTTTTGAAAAATCCAAAATGTGAATTGAAAAAAGTTTTTTTTCCACCTTTTCACATATTAGTTTATCTTGTGTTGGGTACATTTCTCCATAGACCAGTTTCTTTTTTATGGTAGTAGAGGGGATATTCTGACATAGGTAAGAGAGAGTCTGAGGTTACTTCCATCCTGGAGGATGAATATGTCTGGTAGAATTCCGGATGGCAATTTTGGAATGGAACACCTAAGGAATTCTAAAAAGACAGATAACATTTCCGTGAACCACTTAAGTCATTGGTTCCTAAATATCTGGTTCATTTTATAATCCTGTCCCATGTAGCAGCAGAACTATTGTCAATTGTATTACAAATTGCAGAGATTTGAATCAGTATGGAATGGTTAAAATTTTTTCATATAAAATACATTACCGTACCCTTTCTTCGCACTTGTAAGAGGAAATACTGAGTTTTGAAGTAGCAGATTAAGAAACCCCCTTTCTTAAGTTTTCCTGGAATAAATGGATGTTCTTGCAGTTACCAAGCTGTTCCCTTCTCCTTGAGACCACATCACATAGGCAGAAATATGTCCATCACCTTCTAAATCAGAGATCAGCAAAGGCATAATATAGCTTGGCACATCTCTGTAAATGGAATACCATGCACCAAAATGATGACATGAAAGATTTTCATGTTATATTGTTAAGAGAAAAACTTGGATTATAGGATAATATTATTAGTATAGGTATGTATTTGGAAGATAAAATAAATATTATAAATATGTATGCATAGCAAATATTTGTCATTTATCAAATGGTTAGCAATACACCATTTATCAAATGGATAACAGTATACTGGGTAATGGGATTGCAGGTGATCTTTTTGTTGTCTGTTTAGTGTCTATGTACATGCTTCTACTTATTTATATTTCTTACAGCTGCCAGTTGTGAAATGCATACTGTCAGTTATTGTGTCTCTTGTGGAGTGGAATTGTATAAGGCCACCCTCTTCTATGACTAGTGGCATCCGATTTTTTTTGAGATAGGCTGTGAGGTTAGGTAGTGGTCATGAAGCAAAGCTGTAGTTTTGAACTCAGCAGTGTTCTAGCCAACTGAATTAATTAACTTTCTTAAACACTTGCTATTCCAGTTACATTTTCATAGCAACAAAGACAAAAACAAAAACTACAGCTCTTGAGGTGGTAGTATATTGTGTAATAGATTTCAGGGTATTTACAGTTACTCTTACTTCTTATTTTTCATGTAAATGATATCCTGGAAATGGTTTTGGAAAGAAGAACACCCACAAATGTCTCATTTATTCCCATGAGTCCTTATACAGTTAGAGAAGCTCATAGCGGTTAGTCTGCAGCTACCTTTAATGGTATCTTCTGAGTTATATAGTCAGTGTCTTTGGAAATGAAAATTGATGATTTATTGTTTGATCTAGGTAGAAAGAAAATCATTTATTTTTCAGACAGCAATGGATAAATTCATCCAGAAGATCTGAAGCAGTGAAAAGAGGGCACTGACAGTTTCTATATGCTAAATAAATGCATTTAATTATTATTGTATTGGTAACATGCATATTATTTTTGTTAATCATTATTGTACTTGTTAATACTGGTCTTTTAACCTTTTTGTCAGGATGAGTCACTTTTAACTTCCCCAAACTTAAAACCTAGAGTGGGTTGGAAAGGGTGGAGAGGAGAGAGAGGGCACAAATGCTTACCCAAGATCCTGAGCTAAGGCAGCAGGGGGAAGTGGGCGGTGACAGCAAATTCCTTGCAACTCCTTGACTTAGGGTGGTGGGCAAGGAAGTTGTGGCAGTGGTAACTGGGCCATCTACCATGTAGAGCTTTGAGATTTATTGTAGAGTTTTTCTGTTGGTTGGGGATCTTGCATTAGTTTAACAAATATGTGTTGAATATTTATTAACCTACCAACATTTGGCTATTCTCATTGTTTTCTTTGTAAATTTCAGATTAATCGCGCTCCAAGCTTTGGAACTGATCAGAAAATAGACTATGATGTAAAAAGGGGAGTGCTGCTAAATGCACTAAAGCTACTAAACATCAGGTAAAGTATTTCCTCCATCATTTGGAAGGTTTTCACCACCTTTGGCATAGAACAATTACTTGTATGTGGAATTGGCTTGTAATTTTCTCGTATTTTATATTTTGAATTTCTTGATTCCATTCTTCAAACCCATTTAGTGTTTTCTTTTAAAATATCTTTTCCTCTCTACAAGCTGCTTTTCCTTCTCTCCATATCATGCTCTGAATCTGCAGTAAATATGGTTAAATTACAGTGTTTGTATAATTATTCAATATAGAATGTAATGTTGAATTGGAGAATACCTGAGGAAAATCTCTAGATTGTCTTCCTCACCTTACAAGAAGGAACTAAAGCAGAGTTCATTCAGGAAATTAAAAAAGTAACAACCCTCAAACACATGGATTTCCTACCTTTCTGTTCAGAGGTCTTCCCACTGTGTCATGCTGCCTGGGTAAACAGAAGAAAGAGGCAGTTGTTAAGGCAAGGTTAACCTTCCCATTGAAAAGTATAGACAGGAATTCCTTTTTTTTTTTTTTTTTTTTTTTGTTAAAGCTGGATAATAGTCCATTGTATGTATATACCACATTTTCTTTATCATCCATCTGCTGATGAACATTTAGTTTGCTTCTGTGTCTTGGCTATTGTGAATAATGCTGTAATGAGCATGGGAGTGCGGGTATATTTTTGCATCCTGATTTCAACTCCTTTGGATGTATACTCAGAAGGGGGATTGCTGCACCAACAGAATATTATTAGGCTGGTGGCGGTGTACATGATCATGGATCTCAAATATTTGAAATGCTATTTTGTAGAAAAGCTTTTGGTTCATTATGAAAGAAATTTGTTAGAAGTTTAATTGAACTGCTTAATGAGGTAGTGAGTTGTCTGCCATTATAAGTGTTCAAACAGTGTTTAGGGTGTTGGATTAAAGGACCTCTGAGGTCATTTAAGCCCAGGGATTTTATGATTTCAATTGATTCTAGTCAATTTAAAGAATTGATAATAAAGGGAGTCATTTAAAGAACTCTAAAAGAGTTGTGGGATGCTTCCAGGCAATTTATTTATTTTAAATGTTTCCAAGCATTTAGCAGTTGCCTGCTTGAGAAGTAGCTTTATATGGAAAGCATTATTAAAAGAAGAGATTGATACATAAATTTGTTTTTTTCCCCTATTTTTTTGATAGATAAATTTGTTAAGAAATTTTCATATGGCCCCTTCTTTTGTTTGATCAAAGAATGATTTGCCTCAATTTAACTTACATTTCAATTATCCTAAAAGAAATGAATAGAAGAGATATAGAAAGTGAAATTTTTGTTTATTTAGCTTACACGAGTACATCAAATATTTTAGATTATTCAAACAGTATACCTATACATTCTTTTTTTTTGCATTTACTATTATTATATAAGTAGGCCTTATGTTTTTTGTTTTTGTTTTTTGCATGTCTTTGCCAACCAATTCAGGATATAATCTATGGGTGTTTTTTGTCTTCTTAAAAGTGAGATATACATACTTCAAATAGTGAGAAATTTCTAGACTTAAAAATAAGGGAAAGTTGGAATTCATTTTTCTTATTTTTCTTAGTGTTGTTCCACTAAGAGAATTTAATACAATTCTTAGCATTTCAAGCATATGCTAATGAAGTTGACATTATAGATGCGCCTTTTCTCTCCATCCAGATGGAATGCTCCATGGGCATATATGTGTTAGACTTGTCTTTCAAGTCTGCACAATTCTTAATACAACGTTTTACTTATAGTATGGCTTCATATATACCCCAAAGTTCATTTTGTAAGCATATACTTTTAATCTGAAGAAAATCCAAAAGAATATAGATTGCTCAGAGTATTCCATCACAACCCCTGGGAATACAGAACCTCCAGTTTACTATATGGAGACCCATATTTGATGGATGATTAGATGAATATGATGTATATTCATATACATATATATACATATGTATTCAAATACATACACATACATACATATATATACATATATATTCATATATATATATTCACACTTCTCATACTCTTGGTTATTAACACATTGATTCATATCCCCACTGTGTCTCCTCTTCTGCTAATTCTTGTCACAGGGATAAGATCAGGGCTTATTTGAATGACTGTGTTTTATATTTATATTTATATTTCAGGACCAGTGATAAAAGGAGAAACTTGGCCAAACAAAAGGCTGAAGCTCAAAGGAGGCTTTATGGTCAAAATTCAATAAAAAGGCTCTTACCAGGTTCCTCAGACTGGGAACAGCAGAGACATCAGTTAGAGAGGCGGAAAGAAGAGTTGGTATGAAAATTTTAACAATATACCCACAGTTTGAATTGCATAATTCACTGGTCAGATTTTATTTGTAAAATTTCTTCATTTGTAGAAAGAGAGACTCGCTCAATTACGAAAGCAGATTTTAAAAGAGGAACATGAAAATCGGCATATGGGGAATTATAGGTAACTGCTTCCATTTTCTTAGAGATTGAAGAAGTAAAGCGTCAAAACAACTATTCCACATTTTCAACCTTTTAGACTTATTTTGAGCACTGTTTGTTTCATTCCTGCTAGCCAGCTTCATGGGTGGTTGTATGAGATCTTTTAAATCTGATGCTACCCTGTGACCTTATTTACTCATACTGTAGTATTTTGAGAAAGTCAGGTTTTAGGTCTCCTAGTTTTCTTTCTGTCAGTTCGGAGTGGTTGCTCTAACACCATCAACAACAACTCTGAGAACACACTCTTCTCATTCTACATCTCTCCTCTCCTCTTCTTCGGATGAGCACATTCCACCACCCCAAAAGAGATTCTCAGGATTAATGCCCACATTCTTGTACATGTCAGTAACCACACTGTGACTGCACACTTCCAGATTATCCCTCACACCTGCTCTCTCCCATGAAGAGCTGTATTTCTTCAATATGCCCAATTGCAATTCTTCTCCAACCACCACACCACAACCAAACCCTTATACACTATGCTTTCTGAAGCCTCATTTTTTAATAACCTTTCTCTAGATAACTTTAATTTGTGTAGGTAACTAATGAAAATTTGTGTGAATTTCTTACAACTGCATTCATCTTTATTTCTAGCACCTAGTAAAGTAACTGGCAGAGAGTAGGTGGTCAAGGAATATCTATGTAATTGAACTTAACTCTTGCACTACAAGAGCT
The DNA here is from genome assembly GCF_024610735.1 of Ursus americanus. Taxonomy (NCBI): domain Eukaryota; kingdom Metazoa; phylum Chordata; class Mammalia; order Carnivora; family Ursidae; genus Ursus; species Ursus americanus. The sequence goes on along the minus strand of NC_142138.1, from coordinate 36,670,284 downwards.
TCTTTTAAACAAGTTGGTTTATCTGATTTATTGTAGACGAATTTATCCTCCTGAAGATAAAACTCTGCTTGAAAAGTATGAGAATTTGTTGGCTGTTGCCTTTCAGACCTTCCTTTCAGGGAGAGCAGCTTCATTCCAGCGAGAGCTGAATAATCCTTTGAAACGGATGAAGGTAAAGGAACGAATGTTTATAAAGAGAAAAATGAATGAGGCCAAATAATGTCTTTAAAAACAACCCACCTTAGTCCCACATATAAAAACATTAGTTTTAAGATGCACTTTCCTTCTATTTTAACAGTTGGTAGCATTTCATAACCAACCGAGTAATTTCATAAATAAGATGTCTTAACGGGACAAATTATGCAGTAGAGAATGTTGGCATTATGTTGTAATATCAATCTATTGTGATAAAGATGTCTTCTTACAGAGGTGTGTATATGTAACTGAATAAAAAAAATCCATTGAATTAACCTAGTGTTTTGCGATGCTCTCGTTATTTGGATTGTAAGTAACATTATACAATACTTTTTCATCTAATATACTGCATAGATCTGGCATTTGAGAATTAAAACACACACACACACACACACACACACTCTCTTTATCAAAATGTCTATCAGTTATCTTTTGTAGCATAATAAACCATTTATTTGCTCATATTCTGTAATCTTGGCTGGGCTCAGCTGAGTAGTTCTTCAGCTTGGCTTGCTTGGAGTGAATCATAGTTGCATTTATTTGGAAGCTCAACTGGGGCTGGAAATCCAGGAAGGCTTCACTCACATGTCTGGTGCCTCAGTTAAGATAGCTGGACTATCTGGGGAGCTGGCTCGATGTCTTTTTCTCTTTACATGATTTCTTAGCAAGGTAGCCAGATCTTAAAACATGGTAACTTGGAGTTTCAAAAGAAAGCATTTCAAGAGGACAAACCCAGTGTGTAAGTGCTAATCAAGCCTCTGCTTGCATTGTGCTTGCTAAAGTCTCATTAGACAAATAAGCTTATGTGGACTCATTAAAATGTACTTTATGTTACTGGACGTTTCACTACAGTGATAACCTCCCATCTCTTGGATACCCTGTTATATTGAGTGATTCAAAAATGATAAAGTTTCTTATAGATAGATTTTGCTATGGTCTTTTCACTCAAATTCTGCAACAAAATATAGAGCCACTTTTGAGCTGGTTACACCTAACAGACAGAAGCAGAAGGAATACTGTATACCTCAATGTTCTTTTCCTCCAAAAGTCTTTCTTTTGACATACACAAATGTTTCCACCAGTAGAATTATATTCTGTGGCCCTTTTGCTTTTCTTGATCAAGACAGTAGGAGACCTTTGTTCATTTTCTGTCACCTGTTTTGTACTGTTATTTGTCTCTCCTGTGGATACAGCATCTGTTTCATGTTCTTATTACTCTGCTCTCCTAACCCCACTTTTTCTGCTAGAAAACCTAGGAATTTTGGAGCCAGATAGACCTACATTCAAATTTCAGCTCCCCAATGTGTTAATTATGTAACCTTAAACTAAACTATTTGATCAATAGTTTGCTCATCACTAATATTGTAGTATTAAAACTATACTGGACAGGTTGGTGGTTAAATTAAAATTGAGGTTAATTAAAATGGTCTGTTTAAAGTTCTTGTCACATAATAGGCTTCAAATCTTAATTCCTGTCTTTCTTGTCTTCTTCAAAATCTAGTTTAGATGTCACCACTTTGCCTGCCCTATTCTGTTGGTTCGTGAGCCTCTTATACAAATATCACACTATCTTCAGTACTGTTACTTTTGGCTTTTCTAGGTCCTTTATGCTTCCATATACATTTTAGAATCGACTTGATTTTAAATTTTGATTGATTTTTGTATTGCAAACTAGCTGCTGGGATTTTAATTGGGACTGTGAGGAATCTATATTAACAGTAATATTAACAATACTGAGGAATTAACAGTACTGCGTCTTCTGATTCATTAATATGGCATATCTGTCCATCTCCATCAACTCTCCAAGTTGAGTCTTCAGTTACTCAACTGTGTTTATAGTTCTTGGTGTATAGTTTCTGCACATCTTTAAATTTTTTCTTAAGTATTTGATGTTTTTGCGACTATTGCCAGTAATATAATTTTTAAAATTTTTCATTTTTAAATTTGTTTTCAAGATGTAAACATCTGATTTTTTTGTATATTGCCCTTGTATCTAGCAATTTTTACATATTATATTTTTATTAACTGCCATCCTAAGTTAATTTCTGTTTTTTATTTGGTTATTTAGAAGTTTCTTGCTTGATTTCCATACATTAAAAATTTCTCGCTTTATTTTTGTTAAAAATTTCTAGTTTATTTCATTGGTATTAGAAAATATTCTGATTTCAGTATTTTAAAATGAATTGATACTTGTTTTAACTCAATAGAGTACTTATTTTTGTGAATGTTCCAAGTGTATGTGAAAATAATGTGCTGCTACAGGTGTTGCTTATAGAGTTTTATGCATGTCATAAGTAAATTTGGCGATTACTGTTGTTCAATTATTCTATATCCTTTTTAATTTTTTTGGCCTACTAGTTCTAGCAATTACTGAGAGAGATTGTTAAAACTTCCAACTATGATTGTGGATTTAATTCTGTCAATTTTTGTTTCATACACTTTGAAGTTATGAAGATGTCTTTCTAAACTTTTCTAAGGAAAAGTTTACCTTTCCCTTCGATAATATCCCACGTCATAAAGTTTACTTCGTGTGACTAATGTAGCCAACTAGTTTCTTTCTTATGGTTACTGTTTAAATGACGTATCTTTCCATCTATTTATCAACTTATCTCTGTTCTTATATTTAAAATATGTCTGGTATTTACCATGTAGTTGGGTCATATTTGCTTTAAAATTCAGTCTGACAGTATCTGTCTCAATCATTTCACACATTTACTGGTAGAGGTGGGTTTATGTCTACCCTCTTGCTCTTTGTTCTCTAGTCTATCTGTTCATTATTTTTTTGTTGCTCCCTTTATTCTTATGGAAAAATCAATTATTTTTTTGTTATACTATTTTATCATCTCTTTTTGGCTTTTAGTTATATTGTAGCATAATCTTTTTAAAAAGAAATTACAATATACATCCTTAAATTATAATAACCAACCTTGAATAAGAACCATAACAGTTGAGTTTCATTTAGTGTCTCCCTCTGACTTTGTGCTGTTAACATATATTTTACTTTGACTTTTGTTGCAAACCTCAGAATACATTGTTAGTATTGTCTAAGCAATCAGTGGTCTTCAATAGTTTTCTAACTGACCTTCCTGTTTGCTCACATATATACCCTTTCTTGTGTCCTTCATCCTGTTACGCAGATTCACGCTTCTAACAAGGGTTATCCTTCTTCAGTTTGAGGAAACTTTCTTTATGCTTCATATTCCTTGTAGCATAAGTGTGGTGTTGATTAACTTTCTCTCTGTCTCTCTTGTTTTTTGGTCAGAAGTTGTCTTTCATTTTGTCTTCTTTTTTACGTGGAGCTTAACTGGGCATAGAATTCTATCTTGGCAGGTTTTTATAGATGTCACTTATTTGTCTTCTGGTTCCTGTTGTTTCTATTCAGAATTCAACCATTATTATTTTTGTCTTCTTTCTGAGTGTATTATGTCTTTTTCCCTGGCTGCTTTTTTCCCCCAGCATTTTGACTTTGATGTGTTTATGTGTGGCTTTCTTTGTATTAATACTGCTTATAATTTTCTCAATTTTTTGAAGCTCTGGGTTAATGTATTTCATTGGTTTTGGAAAATTTGCCTCCATTATTTCTACAGATATTGCTCCTGCATTTTTTTGTTTTTGTCTTTCTATGGGACTCTAAGTACATATATATTAGGTCATTGGACAACATCCCATGTATCTTTGATACTCTGTTTTGTTTTTCCTTTCTTTGTCTTTCTGTGTGCTTCAGTTTGGATAATTTCCACTGACATATCTTTGCTGTGCCCAGTCTGCCATGAGCATATCCAATCACTTCTTAATTTTTGATTATATTTTTCAACTCAAGAATGTCCATTTGGTTTTTTAAGCCTCATTTCTCTGTTGAAATTCTGCATCTTCCACTCATTTTGTTCATTTTTCACCAATTTTCTTTAACATGTATATAGTAGTCATTTTAAAAATCCTTGTTTGTTAATTTTAACATCTGGATCATTTAAAAATGATCTTTAAAATGTTTTTTTCCTTTTTATCATGGGTCAAATTTTCCTGTTATTTTGGATATCCTACTATTTTTATTTGTTTGACAGTGTCTATAAAAGAATCATAAAAATTGAACTGATATTATTTTTTCCAAAAAAAGGTATATCTTTCTTCTTTCAGGGTGCTAAGGTAAGGGACTAATCACTTTGAGCCAAAGAAAAGTTGAACAAAAGCAAAAATCAACAAGTGGAACAACATCAAACTTAAAAGCTTCTGCACAACAAAAGAAATAATCAACAACATGAAAAGGCAACCTGCAGAATAGGAGAAAATATATATGATAAGGGGTTAATATCCAAAATATTTAAAGAACTCATGCAACTGTATACCAACAACAACCACCAAAAAAATGGGCAGAGGAGCTAAATGGACATTTTTTTTTTTTCCCGAAGAAGACATCCAAATGTCCAACAGGTACATGAGAAAATGCTCAGCATCACTAATCGTCAGCGAAATACAAATCAAAACCACAATGAAGTACCATCTCACACCTGTTAGAATGGCTATCATTAAGAAGACAAGAAATAGCAAGTGTTGGTGAGGATGTGGAGAAAAGGGAACCCTTGTTTACTGTTGGTGGGACTATAAATTGGTTCAGCCACTATGGAAAGCAATCTGGAGGTTCCTCAAAAAGTTAAAAATAGATCTAACATATGATCCAGCAATTCCACTTCTGGGTTATGCCCAAAGGAAATGAAAACAGAATATCAAAGTGATACATTCACTCCCATGTTTATTGCAGCATTATCCACAGTAGCCAGGATTTGGAAACAATGTAAGTGACTGTCAGTGGGTGAATGGGTAAAGATGATGTGGCATATATGTACAATGGAATATTTTCAGCCATGAGGAAGAAGGAAGTCCTGTCATTGTGACAACGTTGATGGACCTTGAGAACATTATGCAATACTATAGGATTTCACTTATATGTGGAATTCAAAAAAGCCAAACTCATAAAAACAGTGAAATGGTGGTTACCAGAGTTCAAGCGTGGGGGAATAAGAGAGAGATTGTTTAAGGATACAATCTTGCAACTAGTAGAAAATAAGTCCTAGAGATCTAATGCACAGTATCGTGACTATAGACAATATTGTATTCTAATCATCAAACTTGCTAAGAGAACAGATATTTATTATTCCAGCCACAGAAAAGAAATGATAGTCATGTGATGTGATGGAGAAGCTCACTATTACTACAATGACAATCATATTAAATTTATAAATGTATCTTTACACACGTTATATGTCAAATTTATTTCTATTAAAAAAAAAAAAAAGAAAAGTTGAACTTGGTCCAGTCTGGCTTGTAGTAGTTTTAGTTTCCCAACTTGTTTCAAGGGTCTCAAGGATGAAATTTATTCAGTCTTTGTTATGGACCTCATTTTCTATTGGTATCTAAAAACTGTAAGACTGCAGAGGAGTACTACTGGCTTTCACATGCCTCTATCTTCCTACTCCACTACATACTCACTAAAATTGCTGTCAGACAGACCCAGCAGGTGAAGAGCACAAGCTCTGTTGGACGGTTCTAGATGTTACACTAGCCCACATGACCATTGAAAACTCTATGAGATTCTCTTTATCCCAGCCTGTTACGGATGTGGTCTCTGCCCACCTGTGTTCAGACTTGACAAATGATCCCAAAGTAGAAAACGGCTACTCATCTCTGCTTACTTGGAACTTTCCGCACTCTGGTATTTAGTTTATTTTACACTACTTTTTATCCACAGCTTTCTGATGTCTTAAAAAATATGATTGTTTAGTTTATCTGTCTTTTTCTAGCTGCTATAATGAAAGTATTACCTATTATGATCTTTCTCCTAAGCAGAAACAGAACTCTTTGAGTTTCTTTTTAACTGTCTTGTGCTGCTGTCACAGGAATTCATTGTAGGGTTATTGTTTAATCAAAATATTATAGCAAAACTATTTTGGTATTTTAATAGCTAAGCTTTATTGGATTGGGATGAAGAGTAACTTATTTTACAAATTTCCATTGCACAGTGGGATTTCTAGTTTCTTCAAAAACCTTTTTATAAGAGACACTGAAATATATCATAAATATGTAAATGGAGATGTAATATTTTTATAGGTTGAATAAATAGCTCAAAGAAGCCATTGATTATACCTCTTTCAGTGTAACTATTATACTCCTATTGCTCTGGTTTGCTCAGAATCTGTTTCAGTATATGTTTTTATAACTTTTCCCCTTGACTTCACAATGACTCTAGAAGAGCAAGTATTACTCCCATAGAATGAAAATCTTTCATAAAGTTCTAAAAATACTCTTGCACAATAGTTAAAATTTTGGAAGAGTTACCTTATATTATGCCCATTTACCAAATACTAACATTAGATTGTTCTAAAGGGAGCTATTAGGCCAATTGTCAATTTGCTTCTGAAGTTGTAATATTATTTTGCACTAATTAATATAGAAATGATTGATGAAATTGTGCTCTGGAAAACTAGAGTGAACTTTTGGAAATTTTAAAATGTTCAATAGGCTAATTTATTGAAGTATTGTACTCTAAGATTTTAATAGTGTACTAGAACATAAGGATACATTTGTTTATGATATTAATGCATAATAAATTTCAGCTATGTATTATTTATATGCCAGATTTTAGTGAAGGTTTCTTCAAGAGATTTTTCCATGACTCTTTCTCTCTCGTTTGATCTGAGCAATCTTCATCAAATAGTGCTAGGACTCCTTGTTGCACACTATTTTATGGAGATTAATGACCTTGGAAAAATTCTAGAGTCCATTAGTGATCACAATTTTAATATTTTTTTAAGGAAGAAGATATTTTGGACCTTTTGGAACAATGTGAAATTGACGATGAAAAATTGATGGGCAAAACTGCCAAGCCTCGAGGACCAAAGGTGCAGTACCTCTACATTCTTTATTATCAAAGTAGCTGCTACTAAGTACAGTTGATTTTACCTTTATAGTTCTTACTGTAAGAATGATGCCACTTTCAAAGAACTGTATGGACTGTGTGTCTGGTGCATAGAGTTAGCGAGCTATATTCAGTAGAAGTTTTGTTTTGTTAGTTTCCCTCATTTTTTATATTTTTTAAAGGTTTTATTTATCTCTTTGACAGAGAGAGAGAGCACAAGTAGGTAGAGTGGCAGGCAGAGGGAGAGGGAGAAGCAGGCTCCTTGCTGAGCAGAGAGGCAGAGAGCCTGATGTGGGGCTCAGTCCCAGGACCCTGGGATCACGACTTGAGCCAAAGGCAGATGCTTAACTGACTGAGCCCACCCAGGTGCTCCAAGTTTCCCTCATTTTTTAATTCTTTCCCTAATGCTAGTGAAAACTCTATCAGTTAGGGCCGAGAGGGACTTAAAACTAGTACCCTTATTCTGTACTCAGTATTACATTTTTCTCATATCTCTAGACTTAAAATTATCAGAGATGTGTAGCATTATAGGTAAGGCAAATCATGACTCTGGAAATCCTCATGGAGCCCCACTTATTGTTGACCCAGTAACACTGAAATTGTGTTAGTTAAAATAGGCATGGTTTCTAGGAATAAACAGAAAGCCGTCATCCAAGCAAAAATGGACTGGTGTTTGCTTTACCTTCATCCTCTTTAGTGATGATCTACCCGCTCCTTTTGTATATGTTGAAGTCCTTGCTAGTAGAGTAGGAAAGTGTTGAATTTGTAAAATCTTGGAGACTTTTTTATTCACTTGTTATCGTTATTGTTGTTGTTTTAGTTTACATTTCAGCAATACAGAGCTATCGCTATTTCCTTACACACATCATCATGCTCTGTCATGCTTTTTTCCATGCCTCTGGAATGCCTTCCTATTTAAAAAAAAAAAATCCATTCATTGATTGATTACAGATCCCCTCCTAATCCAGCTGAACCATTGCTGCCTTTGTGAAATCTTCCCTCCCTCCCCTAGTTAGACTGAGATCTTCCTTCTTCTGCTGCTGCAAATAACACTTTAAAAACAGTCGTGACAATTGTGTGCATGTTTGCTTTAGAATGAACTTGTAAGTACTTTGAGGGTAGGAAGCATGTTGTCATCTCTAGCACCTTGCACATTGTTTGGCACTTAGAAGGTTATCCAAAGCCATTAGTTAAATGTGTCCACAAGGACCTCATTGGCTAGTGGAACACAGATGGGTGAACCAAGGTCCAGGGTGTATTGTGGCAAGTGCTGTAATAAAGGGCGTGGAAAGTGCTACAACAGCATAGAGAAGAAAGGGATTGGTAACCTGTGGATGGTTTCATAAAGGAAGTGACATTGGAATTGGGTCTTAAAAAACGAGTAGTGCTCTGAACATTTAGGAGCAGGGGAAGGATATTCAGGGTAGAGGGAATATTAAGGCAAGGACATGGAGGTGTGACTTTGCATAGAGTATTGGAGAAAAAAGAAAGAATTTGGTATCACTCAAATGGAAGATTCCTGGGGAGTAAAATAGTACAAGATGAACCTGGTGAAAGATATGTATCTGGTGGAGATCAGAGACCTTGGATGTCAGGCACCCTTCTTCTGAAATATGTGCTTTATACTGAAGAATTATGGACAATGCTGTTGATAATGCTTCTAATATATTTTAGAGTATCTGTAAAAGTGAAAGAGTATCTGTAAAAGTGAAAAAAATCTGAAAAAGCTTTGTGTATTAATTATTGCAATTCAGCAAACCAGTTGTGAGACAACTTAGGGGCACAATATTTATGGAAGAATGGCAAATTCAAAGGCCCTGAGACAGCCATCTATCATACTTTGCTTCACTAAACAAGGCTTATCATCCAAATAAAATATAAGCTCCTGGAAGACAGAATTCACATTGTATATTTTTTTCAACCCCTCTTATTCTAGGCAAGTAGTAGAAACTAGCTGTTTGTTGAAATGAAATGAATTGGCTAGTTTCTGTAGGTATTAATGCTGGTAGTATTTCAAAGTGGTTGAAAGCTGCATAATCAGTCTGAAGTAAAAGCATTTTATAACCTTTTTTTTTTAAGATTTTATTTATTTATTTGACAGAGAGAGAGACAGCCAGCAAGAGAGGGAACACAGGCAGGGGGGGGTGGGAGAGGAAGAAGCAGACTCCCAGCAGAGGGGCCTGATGTGGGGCTCGATCCCAGGACTCTGGGATCACTCCCTGAGCCGAAGGTAGATGCTTGACAACTGAGCCACTCAGGCGCCCCAGCATTTTGTAACTTTTAACTTTATGTACACTGAGGGTCTGGGGTGAGCCAAACTTCAAAGCAACCTTTTATTTTAGAGGGATGATATCACATGGTAAGCATTAATTTCCAGTGCGTTTATGGTAGAAGAAATTGAAGATAGTGAAGGTTAAATGAAACTTGTACGAGGAGAAATAGTAATTTTTCACTTATTTGAGAAACTAAGAAATATTAATTAGCTATACCACAAAGTATTAGCTATGAGCATTGTTCTTTTTTTTTCAGCTGAGTGATAGGGACATAAATATTTGTTTTACTAATCTTTATACTATTTATATTTTTTTTATGTATGGCCCAGTTCATAATAAAATTGGACATAAAAATAAGTAGTATGGTTTGTATCCTAACTCAATGCGAATTTGCAAATTCCATTTTGTAGTTAAGGTACTGTTTGAAGTTCACACTGCTGTCACTTCTTATTAATTATTGCTTGAACAGTGTGTTGGTCAAAAAGTCCCAAATGCATATATGACACAAAGGTTCAGCTATCTATTTTCCCTAGTGATTCTTTTTAGGATCAAATAACTCATTATGCAGTCGAGTTCTTTAAGAAACCTGAAAGCTGTTTGCCTACATGAAAGAGGACACTACCAGCAAGCCTGGTTGTGCCACTGTTTCTTTGGGTCTGCGAGACTTCTGAAGAAACATGCTTCCTTTAGAATTCATATTCCCCAAGACTATCAAAACGTTCCATGATTGTGTACTAGTCAGTGTTTTTATGCATATCTCTTTGAACATTGTTAGTGCTCAGTAAATATTAGACTATCAAAAGGAAAACATACGTTCAAATACAAGTTGGTACCTTAGTGCATTAAATTATGTTTCCTGCTTTGGTTATTTTTCACCCTTTGCAAAGGTGGTAACTTTAAGAGGATCATGCTTTGGCTCACTATGTCTTCCATGCACTTCATGAAATGCTATTTCTCTCTCTATCTTTCATCCTACACCGATACACGAGAAGATACACCTTATTTCAGTGAAGTCCCATGGTAGCCAAGGGTTTCATGATGGTGTATGCTAGCATCAAAGCATTTTTGTTTAACAGAGAACAAGCATCTAGTATGTAGTCAGGGGAACCTTTCCCAGCAGGAGTAAGAGGCATATGGTTTTTATAATAAATAGTCTCTTAAAATGACTAAGTCATAAAATGTCTTGTTCTTGGTTGTGTGTGTTCTTTCTGAAGTGAAGCTGTCCTACTTCCCTTATCTTTTATCCCCTCTGCTGGCATCCTTGGAAACACATTGATTGGGAGGTTTAGAGTCAAGTAATGCTAATGGAAATATTGGAACATAACAGCAGGGCATTTTGAATCATTACAGATTTACCTATCCTCCAAAAATTCCTGCCATACTGATTTTTACATGATACCACTTTTTTTATGTAGCATGGGCAATGAAAAGCAATGTTGCTTCATTATGGCCAGACCTATATGTCAGATTTAGAAATCCTATGAGAAGAGGCACGAGCTGTTTAGAACCAATTTGGAAATGAACTAAAAATTTATATTTGTAAAAATATCCACAGCAAATTAGACACGTGAAGAATACCTTGCTTTGTGTTGCACATTATCTGAGTGGATAGGCTCATAGGCTCTGTTTTCATGATGTGGCTTTACTATACTTACAGTAATTTATCTTATTTTATTTACAGTGGGTTTTTTGTTTGTTTATTTATTTATTTATTTATTTGAGAGAAAAACATGCAGGGGGAGGGGCAGAGGGAGAAGCAGGCTCCCCCTGAGTAGGAAGCTGACACAGGGCTTGATCCCAGGACCCTGGGATCATGACCTGAGTGGAAGGCAGACGCTTAACCGACTGAGCCACCCAGGCACCCCTTTACTTGCAGTGGTTTAATCGGCTGCTGCTTTCTTACTCTTTCTGCCTTTCTTCCCCTCTGCCCTTCTCTTTTCTCTTACAAGCAACACACACACACACACACACTCACACACACACACATATTTGCTGAGTGACTCTGAACATCAATGATACAACAAAAGTACATCTCTGAGTTTTGATGAGTAATGAATAATCTCTCTGTATGGAATGAAGAAAAGCTGATATGTTTCTGATTTTTATATTTTCATTTTCATCTCAAATATTTTATTTTGTTATTCTCTGTGGATACTCTCTGGTCATTTCTTCAGATCACACAGAAATAGCATTTTTCTCATCACGACTGAACTATATGTCATTTAAGAAGGAACATTTTGCCAAAACAGAATCATCAGTGAATAGCGTGTTAGGCTAACAGCGGCACGGTAGCAGTCATGCTTTGAGAGGGTTTCAGGCTTTGGTGAAAAGCAGCAAGCATAAGCAGGAAATTAAAAATAGTAACTAGTCATGCTAGTAATTTATTAGCAGTGTTTTGAGTTCTCACAGAAGAACACATTTCCCTCTCATTTAGCCTCTGTCCTCCATGCCTGAGAGCTCTGAGGTAATGAAAAGACAGAAATACTACAGCAGTGACAGCAGTTATGACAGCAGCAGCAGCGCTTCGGAATCTGAGGACAATGAGAAAGAAGAGTACCAAAATAAGAACAGAGAAAAGCAAGTTATGTATAACCTTAAACAGTCCAACAACTACAAATTAATTCAACAATCCAGTAAGTTAATTTCTTCTAATTTCGTTATGTGAAGAATTATGGAACGGAAAGTACTTAACTCAATAAAAGACCTTGGGCCAAATGAACCCTTGTTGTGTGTGAGGGGACCTGGACTCCATCCTACTTCCTTCCCTAACCTGACCTGGGCACACCACACAGTCCCTTCCAGGGGCTGCAGATGGAAAGCAAACAGGTTGAATGAAGGATCTCTGAGAGCCCTTTCTTCCCTATTTCATAGTTTTTGTTAAGTCCTGGATTATTGCTTGGATTTTATGAAATGGGCCTCATGGCTGCTGATCTGCTGGCTTCACTCTCTTTTAAGAGAGTTATGTTCCCTCATTCCATACCCCCCTCCCCGCTTTCCCTCCCTTTCAGTCACCAACTTTCTTTTATATGCTCACCTCTTTTTTAAAAATATGTGTATCTCTTGAGGCATTTGACTTGAACATCTCTGTGAGCCATGCAATTGTGAAATCGTTGAAGTTTTGTTCCCTCCTGTGTTCACCAGGGCTAAGCTCTTCAGTGAGGGCTTTTGGGATACAGCAAGTATTCTGGACAGCAACCAACCAGCTGCTCTGTTGGTTTTCTATCCGCCTTCTTCTTTTCTCTTTCTTCCTTTATTTCTTTTTACATTTTCTCTCTCCTCCATTCTGTCATTCCTTCTTTGATTTCAGATGTGTCCACGATTCTTCTTTCATCCCCGAATGTCCAGTGTGGTATTGCTGTTTTCTCAGGCTTATTTGGATCTCCCTTCCCCATGCGCCTCCAAGGCAGGGCTTTCCTTAACTCCCATCGTCCCAGGGCTCCACGAAAGGGACCAGTTCAGTCATGCAGTAAACACAGCTGTGAGCCTTCATTGATCTCCAGCAATGGTTTGTTTAATGTTAGTTCCTGGTAATGAGTGTGTTTTAAACCTGGCCTTTCATACCTAGGGCAAAATGCCGTGAGGAATACAGCACAAACAGATGAAGTTTTTAAATTATCTTTCTCTTACCAAATTATCATGAAGATTTTTGATGGTCTTTCTTTTCCTCTTCCTTTACTTTCTTTTACTGGATTATTTTATGAAGATACATGCTAATGTTCCTGTCTTTGAGAGTTTATGTGTTTGGAGGGGAAATAATGTATTATGTTCCCTTTCATTTAATTACTCATTTAAAATCTTTATTGAGCACCTGTTCTAGAGTTTGCAAGCTATTTTATCAATTACTTCCTTTTTTTTCTTAAAGATGCCTTAAGTACTTTCAGTGTGTCTCTGAAAGGATGGCTCTGTTTCTCTTTGGGAAGCTGACATTGTCCTGTCCAGATCTCATCAGTTGTTTAAGCGCTCATTTAAGATGTGCACCCCTAAGAGCGCGAGCCGACAGAGGACCAGGGCAGGGTTGTGAAAATGTTGCTGAGATTTCTATAGCTCTGAGATTGTTCTTTGTCCTCAGACCAAAAATAAATTGAAATCAGAAAAATAGTGTATTAAAATGATTTTAAGTGTGAATTCACATTTTATGGCTAGCTTAATTCAGTTATATATCTTTTTCCTTATAGTTATATTTTATTTTTATAATCATTAGGAATTACCACAAAGGTTTCAATTTGTTTTATATTCTCTCTTTAATATTACAGTAAGGAATACCATAGCCACATACCCTCCTGGAGTTTTCTCTCCAAAGTGATGCTAGTGATGGAGGACAAAATCCAGATTATGTGTAACATTTTCTGGCATAGAGAACTAACTCAGGAAATTTACACTTGCTGTAGTTTCAAAGATATATTTTGGGTTGATATAAGGTGTTCATATACAAAACTATATGAAATATTTTTCTCACATAACTTGTGTATGCAAGTTACAACCTTTTTTTTGTTAATCTACCTAAATATTATTGGCGTATCTAGTGATTTAATTATTCTGTCTGAATTTCCAGTGTATGCAAGGGAAAAATGGGAATCTGGTGATTCAAGAGAAAGGATATTTTCCTTCTGCTCCTGTGATCAGGTTATACATGTCCAAATAATCACCTGAAGCCCTCAAAGAGAGTAGAACCAAGGTGTAGGTAGTAGCACGTGCTTTTGTGTATTTTCCTAGTAGAAGATTGACCTCACACAGCCCTTTTTTAGAAGCATAGACCTTTAAAAAAAATTGGATGCAAATTTTAGGTTCAGAAGAAAGTTAATAATTGAAACAAATGGAAATTTTTTTTTTAAAAAAAACATCTTTTATAGCTTTAATGAGTATATTTTTTATACTCACCAGAACCAAATGGTATTAGGCTTCTCATTGACTCAAAATGTCCTATAGAGATACATCCCTAAATATAAGGTTTATGTCCATTGCCTTTATAAAGGTTTAAATTTTTTTCAACAGCGAATGAAGAGAAATATTTGGGTATTCAACCTGGCTTCATGTGAGTTTTATTAAATTATTAAATAAATGAAGATTGAAGTATTTCCCAAGCAGAGAGAGAATATAGAACAGAGGGTATATATAAAATGTGAACTAGAAGGATGTAACTGTTGATAATATTGAGTGATATTCTATTTCCCTGTGTCAGGAATCAAGATTTACCTGGAACAGTTGGTTCTCTTTTTTAAATGGTCTCAATATTCATTGAGGAAGATATTCTGAGATTTTCCCTGGTTTGTTCTGATAACAACCCTCTCGATCCAGACATTTTTTTCTTGACTTTAAATCTTCTACTATGGGAATTTAAATCTAGCTTTTTCTTAATTCTTCTCTCCTGTGAATAAGAAGACTACCTGTCTATTACTACTCTTGTAATAACCAATTACATATTTAAACTCCATCAGGATACTCTTTATGTTTTTCTTCTGCTTGCTATTTTTTTTTTTCTTAGGTGCCCTAAATCCAATAACATCCGTTCATTCTGGCCACTCTCTAGACTCCTGTCCATCCCGTCCTATGATTCTGGTTCTTTTATGTCATGTTTCAAGAATGGAACTATTTAAAAAAGTGTTCTCATGGTAGCCATTCTTAATACATGATAGGGGTGCTGCAGCAAGTTTACTGTTTAAATTGAAGAATTAATTTCAAACTCATATTCTCATGATGATGTCTATGCTTTTACATTTATTGCTGTTTTGCTACCATGTGGTCTAATTGTTAGTTTAAATAAACCCGATGCAGTGGGAAGCTTCTACTAACTCTGCTACTGTCTTATCCTTCTTCTCCATTATCATAGGCTCCATTAGGCGTTCAGTCAGTTGCCCCCGGTCCATCTCTTCTCAATCACCTTCCAGCGCGGACAACCGCCCCTTTTCTGCTCAACAAATGATACCAGCATCCCGGCCAACTTCAGGGTCTCGGTCCCATTCTTTAAACCGTGCCTCCTCCTACATGAGGCATCTGCCTCACGCTAATGATGCCAGCTCTCCTAACTCTCAGTTGGTAAGTCATCTCTTTTGCTCCTCTGAAATTCCAAGAAGAACTATACTCAGGATTTAGGTGGCAAAGGGATCTGCTGGGAAGAGGACAGACTGAACCCCAGATCCTTTCTATAATTCAGCTCATGGTCTTCTGGAATTTGGATTATTCATCTATCTTAACCTATAACTTAAAAAGCAGACCACTATATCATAGAACTTGAGGATGGACCCTGAGAATAACATTTTATTTTCCATTTGCTGATGGTGTAGGATAATTTTGCTGAATTTCATCTGAGTAAATGTTTCATTTTGCAGTGTATTGTGCAGTACAGCTGTAAATTTGGGGGACTTTGTTGGATGGTTAATTTTCCTTAATGGGACTATTGATTAATAGGTTAAAAAAACAAACCATTGATAAATGATTCTTAGAGCACTGAAGTATAAACATTGTTAATAATGTTTTCTTTATATCTAAATTAACATGTAGCATTCTCTCCTTAGCATGAATCCCAGAGATTCGTGTTGAAGAAGTCAGCAAATTTATTTTACAACCAGGCTTACTTGTAGATGCTCAAATAGATATCTCCATGTACCTACACATAGGCCAGGGATTTACTTGTTTATTTAATGTGGATCATGTTCCCAAAGAGAAGAGTTTAGAAAATATAAATGAATGAATTTCACTTAGTAACAATCAATAAATAATTATTTTTTTCTAACCAAAAATAGTCTAAGGTATATGTAAGTCTTTTTTAACCACTTATATTTTTATTTTAGTATTTTGAGCTAAATAAACTGTAACTGTGGGAGTGTGAAAGACACTCTTAGGAAATCACTTCCATTTAATCCTAAGACTAAATGTAAAAGAAATTATTTTCTTTTTCATTGTTATTTTTTTGTAATTAAAAGTGCATCATTTTTACCTAGAAATATCTTTCAGATTATAGTGGCACAATGAAATAAGACCCCCTCCAAATATCTGTATTCTTTCAAATTTAAGAGTGAGTCTTTGCGGCAACTGAGAACAAAGGAACAAGAAGATGATCTAACAAGTCAGACCTTATTTGTCCTCAAGGACATGAAGATCCGGTTTCCAGGAAAATCAGATGCAGAATCATTACTTCTGGTAGAAGATGTGAGTATTTAATGTATACGAAATTTCAAGGAGCTCGCAAGTTTATTCTTCTTAAACTATTAAAATTTATTTCCTGATGGCATTATTCTCAATGACATGGTAAACTTAATTGATGTTCTTTTCAACCTCCACAAGCTTTAGAAAATACAGGGGTTATTTTAATTATTATGATTCATGAGCAGTGAGATCACGTTATCAGTAATGCAAAATATCTTTTAGTGTCTAGTCCTATTTTAATGATGCAATTGCTTCAAGTGAGAATAATTACTGTTAAATAATTACTGTTCTTAATGATGAAAGAAATACCAAAGTTAAGCCTCCTTCTGTAAAGGTTTAGAAGGATCTAACATGTAATGAGTTGTAATGAAAAAATAGGGCCCTGGGTATAAAATGTCAAGGATATTTGAATGTGACACCTTGAATGGTTTTTGTCAAATTGTGAAATGGCTTATGTTGGGTGTGTTTTTCTTGTTATAAACACATTTGCACCACCCAGTGGAACATTCTAAAATGACACAGTCCTAAAAATTCACATTAAAGTCAGTGACTTACTCCTATGCTAGAAAGAAGGTCCAAGTTATTCAGATATTTCTGGTGAAAGATCATTCCTTCAAAGATTGATTTCATTTAAACGTCTGTTTCAAATTGACATTCCTAGGTAATCCCTCAGTAACAGAAGATTGTTTTCTGGTTTCCCTGTTTTGTTTAGTTTTGTTTGGGGTTTTGGTTTTTGGTTTTTGGTTGTGGTGTGTGTTTTTTGTTTTTTTGTTTTGGTTTGGTTTGTTTTTGTTCTTGCTGTTGTTGTTCCAGAGGAGAAGGCACCATCTAGTGGCCATTTGTAGGATAAGAACCAGAATGATGCGCTTGGCTTTTTTCGCATTTTAGCCTTTGGACCTGTCTGAAGAAACTGTCTGGGGACAAAACAAAACAAAACAAAACAAAACAAAACAAAAAAACCCAACAAATCATAATAAAAATTTAACTTTCTTAATTTAAAAAATTAATAATGGCAATTTCTATTTTATAATCAGAACATAGTTATAACCAAAATCTCCAAATATTACACATTATTTTGTTATATGTGTATTTTAAAAAGTGAAAATGGTATCTTACTTAAAAATGAGCTGATATTTGTTACATCAAGGAAAAGAGAAAAATGAACATTAGTTGTAAAGCATTATGTAGATGTGTTTTTATTTACATATTATCTTATTCAGTCAAGTTCTTTTCTAGGTAAAGACAAAAATTTTGTATCAGTTTACGTTTATTTCTTAGAGATATTAGTTATATACCAATCTTTTGAATCAGGTAGAAGAAAAATTAGATAATCAGAGAGTAGAACTAATATTTGTGGCTGATGTGATTGTTTTATAAAGAATATATATTGGCTTATATAATTAATTAAATATAATGGATAATTATATAAGACATTAGGTTGTTTACTATATGTTTACTATATGCAGCAGGTATTTTAATTTGTTTGCTACAGTATATATTACTAGAATATATATTCAGAAATTTTGCAGATTTGTACCAATAAAAACCCAATAAAAACAAAACAAAGGGATAATAGAATCCTAATTATGTCTTCTAATGTATTGTTCAATATTCTGTTACTATGTAGGGTGATGTGGTAAATATAGCCTTGGAATTAAAATGGAAAGTCTGTGTTTTGGGCTTCTTCCCAAATCCTATGTACCTGAAGACATTTGACTTGAATTTATTAGAGACTGTGTGCTTTTTATAGCAAGAAGAGAAAACTTTGGATTCTGATGGTTTCTTTACTTTAACTTAGAAATTTTTGCACACGTCTTTATGAAAGTAGACATTCTTTGCAAGTAATATTACAGTGTTTCTGTTTCACAAATTAATTAATAAAATTGGTTTCAACCCATTCATTTACTCTTTGTTACTTTTGAGGAAAATTTTAGATTAAATTTCTTAATGTTTCTCCCCCAAAACAGATCATTGATAACTGGAAGTATCATAAAACAAAAGTGGCTTCATATTGGCTCATAAAATTGGACTCTGTAAAACAACGGAAAGTGAGTAATGCCAAAAAATAGGTTTGCCCTTTGGGGTTATGTATTAAGGTCATTAAACCATATTCATAATCAAACTATGTTCATGTTCATTTGTTTACTCGTTTCTTCACCAAATATTTATTACACAACTACTCTGTTCAGGTACTGTTCTAGGTTCTGAGGATAAAAAAATGAATTTAAGAAAAGCCCCATTGGGGTGCCTGGGTGGCTCAGTCATTAAGCGTCTGCCTTCAGCTCAGGGCGTGATCCCGGAGTTCTGGGATCGAGCCCCACATCAGGCTCTTCTGCTATGAGCCTGCTTCTTTCTCTCCCACTCCCCCTGCTTGTGTTCCCTCTCTCGCTGGCTGTCTCTCTCTCTGTCAAATAATAAATAAAATCTTAAAAAAAAAAAAAAAGAAAAAAGAAAAGCCCCGTCATCTCATAGAGCTTATATTTTAGTTAAGGTGTTTGGTAATAAGAAATATGTAATAGAATGTAGGGTAGTTTTAAGTACCATGAAGAAAAATAAATGAGGGTGAAAAATAGCAAGAAGGTAACCTTAGAGCAGAGACCTAAATGAAATAGTGCTGTGCAGATACCCTGACGTACAAGTCAGCTTGATGTGTGCACCTCATCTCATTCCCTTTCATATGGGATAGTTGGTCTGTGCCAGTCAAGAGTGAAGTGGTAGTGAGCACTGAAGTGGGATATGTGGGCAGTGGCCAGATCACAGCTTCAAAGTTGTATAGACACTGTGGGTTTTATTCCAAGTGATGAGAAGTCGCTGGAAAATTTTAAGCAGGAGTTATATAGTCTGGTTTATAATTTAAAAGGATCATGAGAGCTTAGAGAATAGAACTGGGAGAGAGGGAATGTAGCAGAATAGAAGTAGAGACCAACTAGCAGGTTTTTAGAGTGATGGACGCAAGAGCTAATGGTTGCTTAGCTAGAGTGGTAACTGAATGGGCGGATGCTGGGGAAGAGCAGGGGTTTCCTGCTGTTATTGCTGTTGTTTCGTTTTACTTTGATTTTGGTTTTGGACATGCTGATATATTGATTAGACATCTAATTGAAGGTATTGAGTATGTAGTTGAATATATGAGTTTTTGAGTTCAGAGCTAAGGTTGTGTGTGAAGATACAAAATTTAAGAGTCAACCAGGATATTTAAACTGGCGGGACTGGATGAGATTACCTCCAGAGTGAGTGTGGTCAGAAAAGAGAAGAGTTTCAAGAATGGAGCCCTGAGCCACTTCTACATATAGAAACCAGAGAGAGGGTGTGTGTGTGTGTGTGTGTGTGTGTGTGTGTGTGTGTGTGTGTGTGTGTTGGGGAATGCGGTTAATTTAAGAGGAACTGAGAAGGAGCAGCCAGTGAGGCATGAAAAACCATGAGAACTGGGTGTCCCTGAAGCCAAGATAGGAAATTATTTTAAGGGCAGAGTGATCAGCTGAGTCGGATGTGGCTGATAGGGGCTGACTGATGAGCAGGAAGACCTGACCGCTATTTTTGGGAATGTGGAAGTTAGTAGTTACCTGATCATAACAATTCAGGGGAGTGGTAGGGAGTAAAACTTGAGTGGAGTTAATTTCAAGGGATGAAAGGCACAGAGGAAAAAACACAGCTAGCACAGGCACTTTTTCAAGGAGTTTTGTGTAGAGAGGAAAGGGAAAATATGGTAGCTGGAGAGCAACGTGGGTTAATGACAAGGTTTTGTTTTGTTTTTTAAAGATGAAGATATTTGCAGTTGTTTGTGTAATGGTGAAAATGATCTAGAAGACAGGAAAGGCACAGGAAAAAGAGGTGATAGAAAATCCTTGTGTAAGTAAGCTGGGAAGGTTTGTCCTAACCAGGAGCATTTGTTCTAATAGGAGGGAAGGCAGAGTCTGGCATCATGGAGGGAAGATGTAAAGGTTTTCTTCTGATGGGGAGGGGCTTTTAGGGACTGGAGGAGACAGTAAAAGGTGTGTGATAGTTACCTCGGACAGTCGGAGAGGGGAGTGGCCAGCAAGCCTGAGCAGCCCCTCACGTGCATTGCAACATCATTTTGGGGGAGGCATACTATTTTAGTAGCTTTAATGAAGTTGTGTTCCTTCAGGAATGCAAGCTATCATTTCCTCTTCTAAGATTTATTGCTAATAAGCTGAAAGTTGACACTGATCAAATGATGACTTTTAAATTATATACTTTCATCTGAGTGAACTGAACTCACAATTTTGCATTAACACATTCCACAAATAATTATTGGTGTTCTGTCATGTGCCGGATACCGGACTGCCGTCGAGGAGGGTACAGCAAAGCTGGTACAGAGATAGACTGAAAACACATTATAAGCCCTGAATACATCTTTGCCAAGTCACTGACTGTGGCCTTGATTGATTAAAATAAGGACTTCTTATTAGAATTGGAACCTAGATTTCCTCAAGTCCGTGTACGTTTTGTAATCTAGAAGATGGAAGACTATAGGTAAATTGCTAATTAAAATGAAATAGTCCAGAAGCAGATTAAAGTATTTATAGGACATTAATACATGATAAATGTGACATTTTAAAGCAGTGGAGAAAAGATAATTTTACCCGCAAATGATACTAAAGCAATTGGTTCCCTATTTATAAGAAAATTAAGTTGGAGCCTTATCTCTCACCATATGCAAAAATAAATTCCAGATAGATTATAGCTTTATATGTAAAAAAAGAAAATATTAAAAGTTTAGAAGAAAAGATATGTTTGTAATCTTAGAAAGGGGGAACCACTTCTTAAGAAAGACCTCAAACCCAGAAGACTTAAAATATTGACAGATTTGATTAAGTGAAAACTTTAAAACAAATTAAAAAGCAGAAGCTGTGAGGAGAATGGGGGGAGGGATATTGAGGAAGATAGATATTTGCAGCACATAAAACACCAGCAGTAACACCAGCAAACCAAAACCACCTACAAATCAACTAGCAAAAGACAAATTCTCCTATAAATATTAATAAATAAAATGGCAAAGTACATAAAAAGGCCATGAAAAGACAATTTATGGATCTTCGAATAGCCAATTAGCATGTAAATAGATCCTTGGCCTCACTAATGATGAAGGAAAAACAAGTAAAAACCATCATATTAGCAAAAATTAATAAGACAGATAATATCAGTGATGGAAATAGTATGGATAAAAGAGCCTTTGCTATACTATTAGAGGGAGAATACATTGGTATAACTCTTTAGAACGGTAATTTGCAGTATCTATTAAGATTACAAATGTTCATAAACTTATGACTCTGCAAAACTACTTACAGCATTCTGTCCTACAGAATGATTTTCTGAGTGTATGAAAGATTGACATACATGAGCATTCACTGCTGTGGTATTTGTGAAAGCAAAACATTGGAAGCAGCCTAAATGTCTTATCAATAGATTTATGGTCAGATGAACTATAGTGCCTCTACACTATTCAGTTGCATTAACTTGAATATTATGCTGGAATCATAGATCTTAACCTGAGAGGTAGCACAGGATTATGACTTACAACATATGATACAAACATACGTTAGTAAAATTAGCCAAACTTTACTAATCGTGAGTGAGGGATACAATCAGTAAGCCATCACCAGGAGGCCATGAGGCCATCAGCTCTCAGGTGTTCCTTTTCAAATGTCCAGAGGCATTCTGGGTTCAGAGTGATAAGTGCCAACTATGTCTGGGTCACCTTAGTACAGAGGGAGCCTTCCAGATTGGGGTGACCTTTATTTTCCTTCTCCATTAGTCACCCATGTAGTGTTTGTGACTAACTTCCATTCTCTAGCCAGCTGAAATAAAGAGGTTGATTGACTACGAATGTTGTCTGATAGAACTCTCCGCAAAGATGGCAATATTCTTTATTTGTGATGTCCAACACAGTGGTCGCTAGACACATGTGGGCATTGAGTGAGCATTTGAAATGTGGCTGGTGTGACTGAGGAACTAAACTTTTAGTTTTGATTAATTTAAATTTAAATAGCCAAATGTCTCTAGTGGCTACTGTAGTTGACAGTGTGGTGCTAAGCGGACCAGGGGTAGCCTTCTAAATATGTTCTTAGGTAAGAACTTTCTCATTTATTGTCACGCTGGAAAATTTCATTAGAGGGTTTGCAAGAGTGTCCAGTAAGGTCATCATTGCCATGGACATCTTGAAGAAGCAATGCCTCTGTCAACTGTTTCCATTCTATATACCAGCCAGAAATTATATCAAGATAGTAAATTAAACATGTCATCTTGTACAATAATATGTATTGTCCAATTTTAAATGACTTATTTGTACTATTTTATTAAAAAGCTATTTTATTACTACTTATTAAAATACTATTTTATTAAAAAATTAAAAATTAAAATGACTTATGTGTATGTACTATTTAAAAAAATTTAAAAAATTTTTTTACAAACTCAGTACCAAGTTGTTAAGATGATGTTTTTCTAGAGGGTAGGTAGACTTACTGAGCCAGGGGAATGAAAATGGTGACACTTGGTGTTGTTTTTCTTCTTCTTTTTGTATATTTCTCTCTCTATTTTTTTAAGTTAAAGTAATCTTTTTAAAAATGGCAGAATGACAGGGAGGCACAGGCATTCCGGTGAAGCCTGTCTGGACTCCAACACTCCCCCCCCTGCCATCCAATCAGATGCTAACTTTCCTTGTTCTGACCTCATGGCACTTTGTACTCAGTTGTACTTACAATCTGCCTTGAAAGGTTTTTGTACTAATTTTTTCCCACTTCTCTAAAAGCCAGAGGCTTGTCTTATTTTGTAGTCACCTGTTGGAGGATTTCTATAAACGTTTATTAAGTTGATTCAATTCTGTACTCTTTTATGAACTCTGTCAATGGCAGGCTAGCTTCTTTCTGCTTCTGTTTTTCTTCGCTAGTGATGTATGTTTGACAACAAATTAAGCACTGTCATTCTGTTTTTTTACATGTGGTTTGAGAAGGTCTGATAAACATTGTACGGGATGTTCAGATGATATACGTGCATAGTAATATTTGTGAATTGGAAGAAATGTTTTAGGATTGTTATGCTCAATTTGGTTTATAAATTTTGGGTAAAATTCAACAATTGCTTATAAATTTACTTGCAAGTACTTTTGCCAGTCTCTATTTCTCCTCTACTGATTTACTCTAAGAATATTTGGAGTGAGTTATGCTTGTGTAATCCTTTCCTCTACATCGCCATGTTTATCCTACACTGTTAGGTTATAGGAGTGGAAGCACCAGTGTGAGGGGGCTTGGTGTTTAGTGCAACTTATATACCTTTTCTTTGAGCCCTTTTGTTGCTTCTTCCATTTTGGCATAAACCAAAAGTACTGTATATTATTTGTCCTTGTAAAAGGTAGTAAGACATCCTATCTTCAATAGAAATCTTGTTAAAGTCCCATAGTTTAGATTACCCAAGCAATTATAGTAAAACTTCTAGATAGGTAATTTAATAGTTCTATTTTTGGCAGAAAAATTTGTAGCTTGAATTTTGATTCTCTAATCAGTAAGGGGTGCTCTTAACTAGGGCAAGTTTATCTTGCCGCGTTGCCCACTTTCACAGAGGCCCTGAAAGGTGGCTCAGGAATGGTAGGCTGGGCTATGATGAGAAAGGGAAAGCCCAGAATTTACACACTTGCAACGTATATGTGGCAATTTTCTTGCTGTGGTTATGATCACTGAGTTTCCTTTTCTTTCCTCAACCATTTTGTTCTTTAAGACCCTTTTCCAAAGCAGACTCTAATTTCTCAGATGGTAGAAGGTGGGATGCTCCTAAGAAAAGAAACAGAGGCAGCTTTCAGCAGCGTTCATTGTGTGATGGCATTCCTCCCCTCACTTAAGCAAGGGTCATTGAAGAGCTCTCACCCATGAGTAATTATTTGAATAATAAGGAAATGAATTTCTGGAAAACTTTTCCTTTTTGTAAAATTAACCCTGCCAAGTTTATAGGTTCTTTCACCCATGCTCACAAAAAGAAGCATAACAAATACACACATCATGAATGCAAATCATCAGGTCAGCCAGTAATAGAAGTCTTGAGCTCTGACATAAGCAAAGAGTTTTTAATTGGGACTTTTTTTTTTCTTACATTTTGTTCATTTAATCAGTATGATTAGAATGAATTAAGTGAAATACTTAAAATTTAGCCCAGATAGGATAAGTATAGAGATACATTGTGAAAATAATCTTTGAGACTAAGTTAAATATGTTTGTCTGATTTCTATATATTATATATAGATACATATATTTCTTCTCTACCTCTTCCCAATCTTGTTTATTTCAGAAGAAATCAGGGGTAAAGTGGGATCAGAGAATGGCTGCAATATTTTTTTCTTGCAACATGAGAGCAATATAATAATGACGTGAAAAGGGCATTGAAAATTTTTTTTAAAAGCTATGTATGTTTGTATGTTAATATTGAATAGCAGAAAGAGGTACTAGACTTGTAGTCACATGGATTTAGGTTCACTACTGCCTCTGCCTTTTACTTGGGGCAGGTAACTTCTTAGAACTTTGAGATTTGTAACATTAAGTATTAGAGGGTTCTTGTGAAGAAGTAGCACATCATATGGGAGGGTGCTCTGGCCCTGGAAGGTATGAAATGCAGGCTGATTTCTTTCCTACTAAGGATAGGTAAAGTTGAATTTATAAATTAGGCACAGTAAGAGATTAGCAACAATAGCTAAATAATGAAATAGAACAATTCTAATAATATATGGTAATAAAAGTTATGAAAATGTGGTCTCTCCCTCTCTCAAAATATCATATTGTACTGTACTCACCCTTCTTCTTGTGATGATGTGAGATGATTAAATGGCCACATGCTGAGATGAAGTGAAGTGAATGTTACGGCGTTAGGTGACTGTTGATCTTCTGACAGTAGGTCCGAAGGAGGATCGTCTACTTCTGGACGGTGGTTGACCTCGGGTAACCAAAACCGTAGAAAGTGAATCCACAGGGAAGGGGAGGCTACTGTACTAAGAATTCTTCATATGTAGAATTATTTTATGTAGAATATGTAGAAATGAGGTATAAAAAATTGTCTGTTGGGTTGTAATGTATTAGCCATTTATTTGACTGTTTGAAACCTGTGCTGTTGGTTATTATAAAGCCAAAAACTGCATCCAAGAGAACAAAAAGAAACCTAGAATGTGGCTCAGCTGTAGTATGTAGAATTAGATATTATAAAAAGTTACCCATTTAGAAGGCCAGGGACTTAACTAATTTACATTTAGATGTGGATTAATCAGATCTGTCCTTCTTTTGGCTGGGATGATAGTCATCATTGAAAGGCTGTGTCAGTTCAGTCTCCTGGGGAGCAGACATAAGATAGAATTAGAAGTGAAAGAGATTTATAAGAGGAAACACCCAAGAAATATGAGAGAGAGAGTTCAAGTAGATAGGAAGAGCCTTCAGACTGCAATTTGGGTCAGCGGTGAATGGAGGGCAGGAGGGTTGGGGAGGAAGAATCTCAGACTAGTGAAGTTCTGAGAGAGCTTCGTAGGGCTGATGGGGAGCCAGAACAGAGGGATCATGTGAGGTGGAAGTAACCCCTCTCTGGTATCCTGTCCATGCTCAATCCTTTGGTTGGGAGTGGAGGAGAGCATAAGCTTGAATGTTGCAGTGGATCCTGAATGGGGAGGCTGTCAGTTAACTGCACTCTTGAAAGTAGGGTGAATCAAATGGCATGCCACAAAGGCTGTGTGTGATACGATTTAACTTGACAAACATTTAGTGGTTGCCATTTTGTACAAGAACTATGCTAAGCACATTGGAGATTTTGGGAGTTGTTCATTCATTCAGTTACTTGTTCATTCTAACATGCGTTCAACAATATTAATTGGTGGACTACCATGTACCAAGCACTATTCTAGGTGCGGAATGCCTAAATCTCATTGAAATCTCTTAACTCCATTTATAGACCATTGTTGAAATATGTATCTCCCTTTTTCTGTTCCAGGAGCAAAGCTTTTGCTGGTTGCTCATTAAAATGTTATAAAACTCTAAGATTAGAACCCACACACACAAACTCTTTCATGTGCCTCATTTCGAATTTTCCTTAATGTATGTAAACTTTAAAGGTCAAGGATGAGGGAATTAAATACTGAAAAGAATCCTCACCAGGTGAACATGGAAACAGATAATCTTATTTAATATCATGTTGTGGTAACTCCACACTTGCATAATTTAGCTTTCTGCCAAGAATGCAGCTGCTTTATATAATTTATGAGGAATATATGTGAAGTATGAAAATATTGCAGTGTTGGTAGACTGTGAAGAATGCCATATTTGCTGAAAAGCTTATTCTCTGATATGATATCTAGGCATAAACTAAGATTGGAGGATGAAGAGAAATACATAGTGATATTAAGCTTATACTGTATTTGCATTTATTTGGGGGTTCTAAGAGATCCTTGTTGATCAAGTGTTTCTTCTCTCAATAGCAATTGCTTTTTAATACCTACTGTAGCTGCTTCTGCATGCGTTTTGTTGTTATTATTTTCCGTCTCTTTCTCATTTGGGCTGACAGAGACGCTCTTACAGAGCTGTTCGCTTTGCATCAGCAAAAATGCCTTTACCCTGTAGCCATGGCTGCTGCATGCACCATTAGTACAGCATGTAGTGATGTTAATGTTATTTCTAAACCTCCCTCACCTCATGCCATTATTTTAATTTAGAACCAAATGTTCAGCCATACGGAGCAGTTTGTCATTCAACATCTGTATGTTCTTGCAAAATATGACTTTGTGTACTTTATGCCTTCAAATGTGCTCTATTTCACATGGAAAAGATAAATCTTTTCATTTTATTAATGTTTTCATTGACTCAACCTCCCATTTATTTTTTCCTCTTGGAGAGCTTAATGTTGGATCAGGGTGCTTTTAAAAGTCACAGTGTCAGGAAACGGACACCTGTATTCTATAACTTAGCCTCACTTGAGTCCACAGATAAACACAAAGGGCACCTTGCTGACCATTTGTTTTTATGTTTCACAAATTAGTCATCTTCCATCCATTTTGTTCTAACCCCAAAGCACCCAGATATCCAAAATAGCATTACAAATGAACTAGCATTAATTTACCTCTTTCTGGTCTGATTTCTTGCCGGTCTGCTCTCGGCCTTACTAAAATTATTCAGTGGGTGCTTTGCTAAAGGTGCAGTCAGTGTCTCCCCATCTGTATAGCCTTCTAAGCAGATAAGACCCTTTGCCCTGGCCCTGATGGAGGGGGTGCCTGGGCAGTTTTTTTTGTCTGTACACAGTGACTGCATCCATTTTCCCAGGTATTACTTGACTAGAGGAGAATCTGAATCCAAGAAGTGACAATTTGATTGTTTTCTAGGGTTTGTTGTTGACGCCGGGGTAGATGGAAGTAATTGTGAGGCGGTGTTGGTAGTACTGAGCAGCAGTGATCTGTCTGCATAGCTGTCCATTTACCGGCTTGTAATCTTGGCGAAGTTACTAACCTGCCCCATGCCTTAGCTTTCTCATCCATAAAATGAGATCCAAAAATGTCCTCAAAACCAAAAAATTTTCATAATCATTAGGCAGCACAACCTAACTTACCTGAATTCATTTGGTGACAGTGACCTGACAGGAAGTTACGTGTTAGTTTTGTCTTGTCTCTTGGTTTGCATATTCACATATTTTCCTGCAGAAATAGTAATGTGTATGATTATGGAATCTAGCCTCAAGATCTTTTGAAAAGGAACTGTGGACCAATTTGTATCTACCTTATGTTTTTGTTCTGAGGACTAAATGAATTGCTCTATGTAAAAGTGTTTAGGACAGTCCCTGGTCCACAGTGAGGTCCATAGAAAGCCCTCAATAAGTGTTAGCTCTGATTTTTACCTTGTCTGCATAGGTTTCACTTTGCTGCAAGGAACAGTTTCACTAAGATGAACACCTGCTGACCCTTGGGGACATTATAAGTTTTTTACCAAGATGGGCATAATGCCTCTCTTTATGTGAATAACAGTCTATGTTAATTAAACAGGAAATTAAAATAAAGCAAGCTAATTATTAATAGGGAAAAATGGGGGATGAAGAGATCATAGGTCAGTGGCAGGTAAAGGTCTCCCTGTATAGGTTCGCCAGGTGAATAGATCGGGGAAGACTGTCCCAAGCAGAGGAAGGAGTGTATGTGAATGCTCGTAGGGGAGATGAGGGAGTCAGGTTCTTGTACCCTTGGTTTGCATGCCCTCATGCCCTCCAAATTATAGGTCTCTCTAACCCATTCCTTTCCCCAGGACCAGGGAGCTTGTTTCCTTCAAAATTGAACGCAAAGAGAAGCAAAGGAAAATGTATGTTCCCTGTGAGCTGCTCAGGAAAAGAAGGGGCAAGTTACTGGGTTGCCTAGACCATGCTAGTCTCATGATTCTCAGAAGTCACTCAGGCAGAGATGTTTGTGTTGCAAGAGGCCTAGAATATTTTATTCATCTCTCCATGTTGGAGGAAACATCAGGAGTAGAGCAGAAGTATTCTGCACCCCTAACTCCCTGGCCGCTTTCAGAAGTTCTCTTTGTCATGTGTGGACTAGAATATTAGACCATCATGGTTTTAAAATTCCCACTAAACTAAGAATAAAACATGTACAGAGTAGTGGCCAAGAGAGTCTCCAATAAGCAATGTTGCCCTTCTCTTTGGTTCTTATGCATCGTATGCATTCTACCATAAAATGTATTCAAAAAGAAATAATCTTAAATGCTGTAAAGTTGAATAATTATTTAATAATAGAATATGAAAGGGGCGCCTGTGTTGCTCAGTCATTTGAGCAGTGGACTCTTGATTGTGGCTCAGGTCATGATCCCAGGGTCATGAGATGGAGCCCTGCGTGAGGCTCTGCACTCAGGAGGGAGTCAGCTTTTCTCTTTCTCCTTCTACCCTTCTCCTCTCTCAAAATAAATTATAAATCTTTAAAAAATAATAGAATATGAAGTTAATGTTAACATGGCTACTTTGTACATTTTTTCCTTCATTATTAGGCTTTTGGCCTGTTATTACATAGAAAGTAGAAAGGAAAATTGAGAAGAGAAATGACTTAAATGTATCATTTACTGCTAGTGTGGATTCTTCTACCACATCTGTCATGAGTACTGTCATGAGTACTGCTTTCTACATTAAAACAATATAGAGTTAAACTAATAGATTAAATGAAAATTGTAAAAAATAAAAGGTACACATTCATGCCTAATAGACATCAGTATTATTGTAAATAATTCATACTAAAGTTAAAAAAATCCTTCTTACTATTAAGCATTTGTTATCTGTAGTAACAAGCCTTCCAGGACATTTTTTTCCCAAGCAAGTTTATTACACATTGCATTCTCTCTCCTTATTCTCCGCCCCCTCATCTGACATGCCCCTGACCCACCGTGGGGATTGCAGTACTGTTCCCACTTCATGGTGAAGGAAGTGGGAACAGGAAGGGAAGGCCTGAGGCTGCTCACACCATTCCTCATGTGAGAAGCTGGAGTTGACATTCTTCTCTAAATAAAATGATACTTTGAAAATTTTTTACTGAGTTGATTTTAAACAGATGTTTATTTTACATTTGCCTTATCAGAAATAACTAGTATCACTTTTTAAAATATGGCTGTTTTATTTTTTTTAAGAGTTTATTTATTTATTTGAGAGAGAGAGAGATAGAGAGCACAAGCAGGGGGGAGGGGAAGAAGGAGAAGCAGGCTCCTTGCTGAGCAGGGAGCCCCACGTGGGGCTCTATCCCAGGACCCTGGGATCATGACCTGAGCTGAAGGCAGTTGCTTAACCAACTGAGCCACCCAGGTGCCCCTAAAAATATGGCTGTTTTAAAGAGAGACAAATTAAATTCTTTTATCTGCTTCCAATTCTCTATACATTTGTGCCAATTGAGAGAAATCTTTCTTCTGTCAGCCTTTATTTTCCACGCTTCTTTCTCTCCTCACGACTCACTCACTCATTTATGGGCAGTTCCTTCAATTAGATACATAAAATAAGAAGCAAAAACCTAGGGTGCCTGGCTGGCTTAGTTGGTAGAGCATGCAACTCTCAGTGTTGTGAGTTCGAGGCCCACATTGGATGTAGAGATTACTTAAGAAAAAAAAAACTAAAAAAAAAAAAAGTAAAAATCGACTTTGGTGAACTGAAATATGAATAACTATATTTGTTGGTGCTTACTTTTTTTTTTAAAGAGTTTTCATTGGAAATACCTGCATTGCATAAATATTTAAATACATGTGAATTGGACAAAGTCACTTTTTGGTTTACAATTTTTTTATTATTATTTTTTAATTTTTTTAAAGATTTTTTTATTTATTTATTTGACAGAGAGAGACAGTGAGAGAGGGAACGCAAGCAAGGAGAGTGTGAGAGGGAGACGCAGGCTTCCTGCTGAGCAGGGAGCCTGATGCGGGGCTCAATCCCAGGACCCTGAGATCATGACCTGAGCTGAAGGCAGACGCTTAACGGCTGAGCCACCCAGCCGCCACTAAATTTTATTTTAGAACCTCTAGGATATCAGTTGTTCAGAATTAGATTAATCATAGTCCTTATTTCATGATACTCTCTCATTATTGCTAAGTCGTTGGCCGGCTTTTATTTAGTGTTTTTAAGTTAATTTTACCATTTGTGACCCCCAATGTCGAAAACAAAAGCTGTGTTCCTGGCAATGCCCTATTATTACCTAAGCAAATGACTCTCCTCCATCCCCCTGGACATCCTCCCCAGGTCTCAGGTAGCCATTTTCTTAAATTCAGGATTCACTAGTTCCTTTCTTTCTTTATAAATTCTTATTATGTCTGTGTTTATCCCCATATGTATTTTAAATGTAGTTGTTTTTATGTCTATTAAGAGGGTTTCATGCTATATATAACCTCAGGTTTGCATTTTTAAAAATTTACTATTAGATTGCTAGGATGCTCTGTGTTTTGTGCATTGTCCTGTTTCATTCGTTTTGATTACCGTGTAGTAGTTCAAGGGACTGAGTGTACCGGTTTATTTTTCACTCTCCCATTGAAGGACAAGGGTTGTTCCCAGGTGTTTGCAATGGTGAACAGCGGTTAGAACATTCTTGTACATGACTCTTGTTTTTAACCCCTGAGAGAGTTTCTCTTAGGAATAATATTGCTGGGTTATAGGGTATATGAATTTTTAGCTTTAAGAGATAATGCCAAGCTATTTTTGAGTGACTGCAACCAGTTGGTACTCCCACCAATAATGTCTAAGAGACCCTGCAGAACCTTAGCTCTCCAGCACTTAGTATTGTCAGACTTTTAATTTTCGTCAGTTAAATGGTCATGAAGTGATACCTTATTATAGTTTTAATATTTATTTCTTTTATATGTTGGGCAAATTTATTTCCTCTTTTGTGAAATTCCAGTTCATGTATTTTTGTCTGTTTTCCCCCCTAAGTTGTTAATATTTGAGTTAATCATTTGTTAGGCATTCATTATGTATTTTGTTATTAATCATTTGTTCGAGGTATATGTTTTAAATATATTTTCCCAGTTTGTAACTTGATCTTTTCTTTTCCTTAAGGTATCTTTTGGTGTCCAGAAGTTCTTAATTTTAATATAATCAATCTATTAATATTTTATGGTCCATACCTTTTTTAAAGTAATCTTTTTTTTAACCTAAGGACTAAAAGATATTCTCTAATACTTTTCACTGAGGTATTTAATGGTTTATTTTTTAAGCTTAAGGCCCTAATTCCCCTAGAGTTGATTTTTGTTAATTGAGTGAGTGAGGATTCAATTTCTTTTCTTAATAAAACTTACTATTTTTCAGTCTCCATTTATTGATTTAATTTAGATTTAACTTTAATTTAAATTTTAAACTTAATCTCTTCTTACTCCAATGATCTGGCTTGCCACCTATGTCATACACTAGAGTTTCATAAATGCATGGCCCTATTTCTGGGATTTTTACTCTGTGTTGTTGTTCAGCGAATGAGTGTGTATAGGTGTGTGTATGTATTTATCTTTTAATTATATATATTCATCTTTGAATTTTAGACACACTTATACACTTAGATTTTGAAATAACTTCGGTTTCTCCACTAGGTTTTGGACATAGTAAAAACAAGTATTCGTACAATTCTTCCACGTATCTGGAAGGTACCTGATGTTGAGGAAGTAAGTTTATATCGGATTTTCAACCGGGTTTTTAATCGCTTACTCTGGAGTCATGGCCAAGGACTGTGGAACTGTTTCTGTGATTCAGGGTAAGTTCTAAGTTAGCTTTTATTATTGTTACTTTTAACATTTTACTATTTAGTTATATAGGAAGCCCAGTAAAATGGTTGAATTTCTATAATGATCTGTTAAAATATGGATTTTTTTACTGCATATAGTTCTTCTGTATTTGGCTATAATTTATAGCAGTTAAGCTGATTCAGATGAGCTAATGAATATGAACACAACACCTAATTTGAATTTAGTGGAAAGAGGTACTCTTTCATTTAATTTAATTTTATTTAAATTCAATTAATTAACATATAATGTATTATTATTTTCAGAGGTAGAGTTCAGTGATTCATCAGTTGCATGTAACGCACAGTACTCATTATATCAAGTACCCTCCTTAATTTCCATCACTCAGTTACGGCATCCCCTCCAGCAACCCTGTTTGTTTCCTATACTGAAGAGTCTCTTATGGTTTGTCTCCCTCTCTGATTTCATCTTATTCTATTTTTCCCTCCCTTTCCCTATGATCCTCTGTTTTGTTTCTTAAATTCCACATGTGAGTGAAATCATATGATAATTGTCTTTCTCTGATTGACTTATTCTGCTTAGCATAATACCCTCTAGTTCCATCCATGTCATTGCAAATGGCAAGATTTCCATTTTTTATGGCTGCGTAATATTCCATTGTGTGTGCATGTATGTGTGTTTGTGTGTGTATATATATACACAATATATATACAATTCCTTTGTCCAAGCATCTGTTTCATCATTTGATGGACATCTGGGCTCTTTCCATAGTTTGGCTATTGTGGACATTGCTGCTATAAACATTGGGGTGCAGGTGCCCTTTCGGATCGCTACTTTTGTATCTTTTGGGCAAATCTCTAGTAGTGCAATTGCTGGATTGTAGGGTAGCTCTATTTTTAATTTTTTGAGAAACCACCATACTGTTTTTCAGAGCAGCTGTACCAGCTTGCATTCCTGCCAGCAGTATAAAAGGGTTCCCCTTTCTCCACATCCTCACTAACATTTTTTGTTTCCTGACTTGTTCATTTTAGCCATTCTGACTGGTGTGAGGTGGCATCTCATTGTAGTTTTGATCTGTACTTCTCTGATGCCAAGTGATATTGAGCATTTCTTCATGTGTCTGTTGGCCATCTATATGTCTGACATCTTTGGAGAAATGTCTGTTCATGTCTTCTGCCCATTTATTGACTAGATTATTTGTTCTTTGGGTGTTGAGTTTGATGAGTTCCTTATAGATTTTGGATACTAGCCCTTTATCTGATAAGACATTTACACATATCTTCTCCCATTCTCTCAGTTGTCTTTTGGTTTTGTTGGCTGTTTCCTTTGCTGTGCAAAAGGTTTTTATCTTGATGAAGTCCCAATAGTTCATTTTTGCTTTTGTTTCCCTTGCCTTTGGAGCTGTGTCTAGTAAGAAGTTGCTGTGGTCAAGGTTATAAAGGTTGCTCAATTTCTTCCATAAGTGTTCTATAGCTTTCGGAGTACAGATCGTTGACCTCTTTGGTTAGGTTTATTTCTGGGTATCTTATGGTGTTTGGTGCAATTGTAAATGGGATCAATTCCTTAATTTCTCTTTCTTCTAGCTCATTGTTAGTGTGTAGGAATGCAACTGATTTCTGTGCATTGATTTGATATCCTGCGACTTTGCTGAATTCTTGTGTGAGTTCTAGCAATTTTGGGGTTGGAGTCTTTTGGGTTTTCCACATAGAGTATCATGTCATCTGTGAAGAGTGAGAGTTTGACTTCTTTGCCCATTTGGATGCCTTTTATTTTTTTTTTGTTGTCTGATTGCTGAAGCTAGGACTTCTAACACTATGTTGAACAACAGTGGTGAAAGTAGACATACGTTGTGTTCCTGACCTTTGGGGAATGGTTCTCTATTTTCCCCATTGAGAATGATATTCACTGTGGGCTTTTCATATATGGCTTTTATGATTGAGGTATGTTCCCTCTATCCCTACACTGTGGAGAGTTTTAATCAAGAAAGAGTGCTGTATTTTGTCAAATGCTTTTTCTGCATCTATTGAGAGGATCATAAGGTTCTTGTCCTTTCTTTTACTAATGTAGTATATCACATTGATTGATTTGTGGATGTTGAACCACCCTTGCAGCCCAGGAATAAATCCCACTTGGCTGTGGTGAATAATCCTTTTAATGTACTGTTGGATCCTATTGACTAGTATCTTGGTGAGAATTTTGGCATCCATGTTCATCAAGGATATTGGTCTGTAATTCTTTTTGGTGGGGTCTTTGTCTGGTTTGGGGATCAAAGTAATGCTGGCCACACAGAATAAGTTTGGGAGTTTCCTTCCATTTCTATTTTTTGAAATAGCTTCAGAAAAATAGATATTGATTCTTTAATTGTTTGGTAGAATCCCCTGGGAAGCCATGTGGCTCTGATGCCAATAGCTTCAGAAAAATAGATATTGATTCTTTAATTGTTTGGTAGAATTCCCCTGGGAAGCCATGTGGCTCTTGTTTGCTGAGAGATTTTTGATTACTGCTTCAATTTCCTTGATGGTTATGGGTGTTTTCAGGTTTTCTTTTCTTCTTGGTTTAGTTTTGGTAGTTTATATGTTTCTAGGAATGCATCCTTTTCTTCCAGATTGCCTAATTAGTTGGTATATAGTTGATCATAATATATTCATAGAATTGTTTGTATTTCTTCGGCATTAGTTGTGATCTCTCCTCTTTCACTCATGATTTTATTAATTTGGGTCCTTTCTCTTTTCTTTTTGATAAGTCTGGCTAGGGGTTTATCAATCTTATTAATTCTTTCAAAGAACTGACTCCTAGTTTCGTTGATACTGTTCTTTTGGTTTCTATTTCATTGATTTCTGCTCTAATCTTTCTCCTGCTGGGTTTAGCCTTTATTTGCTGTTTTGGTTTTTTTTTTCTTTTCTAGCTCCTTTAGGTGTAAGGTTAGCTTGTGTATTTGAGACTTTTCTTGTTTCTTGAGAAAGGCCTGTTTTCTGTATATTTCCCTCCTAGGACCACCTTTGGTGCATCCCAAAGGTTCTGAACTTTTGTGTTTTCATTTTCATTTGCTTCCATGAATTTTTAAAATTTTTCTTTAATTTCCTGGTTGACCCATTTATTCTTTAGTAGGATGCTCTTTAACCTCCATGTATTTGTGTTACTTCCAAATTTTCTCTTGTGATTGAGTTCAAGTTTTAAAGCATCGTGGTCTGAGACTATGCAGGGAATAATCCCAATCTTTTGGTACCAGTTGAGACCCAGTTTGTGAGCCAGTATGTGATCTATTCTAGGGAATGTTCCATGTGTACTTGAGAAGAATGCGTATTCTGTTGCTTTATGATGGAATATTCTGATTATATCTGTGAAGTCCATCTGGTCTAATGTGTCATTCAAAGCCCTTGTTTGCTTGTTGATATTCTGCTTAGATGATCCGTCCATTGCTTTGAGTGGGGTATTAAAGTCCCCTACTATTACTGTATTATCATCAATGTGTTTCCTTAATTTTGTTATTAGTTGGTTTATATAATTAGCTGCTCCCAAGTCAGGAGTATAAATATTTATAATTGTTAGATCTTCTTGTTGGATAGACCCTTTAATCATGATATAATGTCCTCTTCATTCCTTATTACAGTCTTTGGCTTAAAATCTAATTTGTCTGATATAAGGATTGCTACCCCAGCTTTCTTTTGATGTCCATTAGCATGATAAATGATTCTCCATCCCCTCACTTTCAATCTGGAGGTATCTTTGGTTCTCTTGTAGACAGCATATCGATGGGTCTTTTTTTTTAATCCAATCTGGTATCCTGTGTTTTTCAATTGGAGCTTTTAGTCCATTTCCATTCAGAGGAATTATTGAAAGATATAAATTTGGTGCCATTGTATTACCTGTAAAGTTTCTGTTTCT
This sequence comes from Ursus americanus, assembly GCF_024610735.1. NCBI lineage: Eukaryota > Metazoa > Chordata > Mammalia > Carnivora > Ursidae > Ursus > Ursus americanus. The sequence goes on along the minus strand of NC_142138.1, from coordinate 36,633,679 downwards.
GTAGATTGTCTCTGTTCCTTTCTGGTCTTTGTTACTTTTGGGATCTCTCTTCGCTCAAAGGATCCCCTTTAATATTTCTTGCAGGCCTGGTTTACTGATCACAAATTCTTTTATTTTCCATTTGTCCTGGAAGCTCTTTATCTCTCCTTCCATTTTGAATGACAGCCTTGCTGGATAAAGTATTCTTTGCTGCATATTTTTCTTGTTTAGTGCTTTGAATAAATCATACCTCTCCTTTCTGGCCTGCCAGGTCTCTGTGAACAGGTTTGCTGCCAGCCTTATGCTTCTACCCTTGTAGGTTAAGCACCTTTTGTCTTGAGCTGCTTTCAGGATTTTCTCTTTATCTCTGAAATTTTCAGTCTTCACTATTATATGTTGGGGTGTTGACCTATTTTTATTGATTTTGATGGGGGTTGTCTGTGCTTTCTGGACTTGAATGCTTGTTTCCTTCCCTAGATTAGGGAAATTCTCAGCTATAATTTGTTCAAATAAACCTGCCCCTCCTTTCCTTATCTTCTGGCACCCCTATTATTTGAATATTATTGCACTTTATGGTATCACTGATTTCTAAGTCTCCCCTCATGATCCAGTAGTTGTTTTCCTCTCTTTTTCTCAGCTTCGTTACTTTCCACCGTTTTGTCTTCTGAATCACTGACCCTCTCTTCTGCCTCATTTACACAGCAGTTAGAACCTCCATTTTTTACTGCATCTCAGTAATAGCATTTTTAATTTTGGTCCAATTAGATTTTAGTTCTTTTATTTCTGTAGTAAGGGATTCTCTAATGTCTTTTATGCTTTTTTCAAGACCAGATAGAATCTTTATAATCGTTTTGAATTCTAGTTCCACCATCTTACTTATATCCGTATTGATTAAATCTTTGGCAAAGCACTACCTCTGGTTCTTTCTTGTGCTGTGAATTTCTTCTTCTAGTCATTTTGTCCAGAAAAGAAAGGAGGAAAGAAAAAAAAAAGAAGAAAAAAAAAGAAAAAAACAAGGAAATAGAAACAAACTCCAGCAAAACAGCAACAATAATATCAACAATAACAACAACAATATCTTCAGGGAGTGATTGTGATGTATGCTGTGTACACTCTGCTGTTGTGTTTTGGCTGCTTTTTCCCCCTGGTCCTTCCTCTACATAGTTCCTCCTTGCTTGTAGTGGGGAGTGTTTGTTCCTTTAACTAGGTATGCTTTAATTTGTTTGTGAAGTTGAGCCAGAAAGTGATGTTTTGCAGCTTTCTTTAATCAGTAGACTTGGCAGATGTGGGGGTTTGTCTTGGTCTTCTGAGGGAGAGGCCTGCTGTGCTGGTTCACAAGCTGGCTTGCTCCCTAAAGATGCTCCTGCCAGGTCAGAGGGGTGGGGTTTTGTGTAGGGGACTCCAGCCTCCACTAGAGGCGCTGTGTTTCTCTCCAGAGCTTGTGCTCGTGCGTGGGAGGAGGGAGGGTTGGTGCAGGAGGTAGAATACGGTGTCACCTCATCCTCTTGTCCCTGTGGAGCAGAACTCCCGGCAGCTTCTGCTCAGCTGGCCCTCTTACAGAAGTGAGCAATCTCCTGTGACCTGGGCCCCCGTCAGTTCCCTGCCCTAACCTGCTTATTCCCTGGGTCGTTGGCTCACCCAGAGCCACAGATCTCCTGTATTTTATCTCTGGCCAGTGGCTGGGATTCAAAACTCCCAAGTTTTAAAGGGCCTAGTAATGTGTGCGCCTGCTTGGTGGGGAGGCTCGGGTGTGCCCAGCACCGACCCGTTCCTGAAAAGCCATCGCACAGTGGGCACTCAGAGGCTAGAGTTTATTGTAATGCTCAGTGAAAAGCTGGAGCCAGGTTATCAGCCATCTGCACTTGACTCAGTCCCCTATTCCCCTTTGTCCCGGAAAAGCCATTGCAGAGGCTTCGATCTATTGTGGCAGACAGCAAAAAGCTGCGGCCACGTTATCCACGATCTGCCCCAGTCTGCACTCCGCTCCGTCAGTCCCGGCAAAAGGGTCATTTGGCGCGCGCACAGAGGTTTAAGCCTATTGTGGTTCACACCAAAAAGTTAAGAGGTTTTCTGCCCTCTATGAGCCCCTCCGGCGCCTCCGCTGAGCTCCACTCAACGCTCCCCAGCTGGCCCTTTGTCTCTGGAGAGGACACATAAGCTCTTCCAAATGCCCTCCAGGAAGGGGAGCAATCTCTCCCTGAGCAACCCGGGGACCCACTCGCCATGACTTACTGTGAGGTTACAAACCGCTGCAATCATTCCAGCTTTCTCCCTCTTCCTGACTTTGCTCCTCCAACCCGGCTTCCTCCTCTTCTGGCTGAGCGGCTTCCCAATCCCCCAGCACAGGGCTCCGAAACTGGCCTCTGCCAGATTCTCTGGCTCCAACTCTGCAGGTTGTTTCCATACTCGTCTGATCCTCTTCCTAGTAGTTCAAAATAGTTGAAGGTTAATCTAGTTGTATTCAAAGGACAAAGCAAGTTCAGGGTCCCCCTACTACTCCCCGAATTTGGAATTCTCTCCCCCACCTCCGTGCCGAGGTAGTCTTAATGAAAAATCTCAATTACAAGTCAATATCTTTAAGGTTCTTCTGCTCTTGCCTTCATGTAACAGACTTCCAAAATATGGCTACGCTTCTGCTCCTCTCCACACTTTCAGTCCTGCCAAAGCTGTTGTGACTCATTGTCACTTTAGCCTTAAGATATCTAAAACCAAACATTCTGCACCTCCTTTTCCTTCAGAAACCGCTTCCTTTCTGGTCTTCCCTTAATCCCATTGTTATTCTCCCAGTCCTGCAGCTTTGATCATCTCAGGCACGTCTGCACCTTTCTTCTCCTTCCCAGTCTTTATTCAGTCCTTTGCTAAATCCTCTTAGTTTTTCTGTCACAGTCTCAGTGCGGCTACGTTAGATTCTTTTTCATTGTTCTTAGCAATTATCCAGTACTTACTACTGTGTTAAATACTTTTGGAGAGACAGAGTTCATTTAGACACAGATCCTGCCCTCAAGACTCTTAAAAATGATAATAGCTACAGCTATACTACGTACTATGTGCCAGGCATTATTCTAAGCACTTTAGGTATATTGAGTGATTTAATCCGCATAACAGCACTTTGGAGCAAGTTCTATGATTTATCTCCATTTTGTAGATAAGGAGACTGAGGCCCAGATAGCCACTAAGATCCTGGTGCAACTGGGATTTGGACTCAGGGAGCCTCACCCCAGAGTTTATGGTGTGAACCAATAAATTCTGTTGCTTCTAGTAGGTGAAATACAATATACATAAAAGTAATGATTATGAAAGAGACCTAGATAAAGTATTATAGGATTTCAGATGAGAGGAATCTTTTGGTAAAAGGACTAGGTAAAATTAATAGATTTCTAGACATTTTTGTCTCTAGTTTTTTTGTTTTCCATATCTATTCTACTGTTAGGGTCATTTCCTAAAATCTGTAGTGATTTCCCTCATTTATCATTAAAGTCTAGACTTCTTATCTAGAGAGACACCACTATCTAACATGCTGGTTTTTTCTTATTTCTCTAATCTTCTCTCTCATTATTCTTTTACTTAAAGTTTGTTCCAGAAAAACAAACTCAATATTTTTCAAATATTTTAAAAATGTTTTCTTTCCTTCCTCTGAGCTTTTGATGTCATTGAGTATCTGACTGGGCTGCTTTCTACAACCGCATCCCTCCAATCCTTTTTGCATTATTTAAATCCAGTGTAAAGACCCAGAATATATCCCCCTTTTTGGTAAAATCTTAGACTATCACATGAAATGATCTCCAAATGTCCTCCATTTAAATATTCTAGTCATCTAGTACCGATTCATTCATACCATTTTCAGACTTATTCTCACTACTATCAGTAGCCGTTTAAAAACAGGAAGAATTTATAAGGTGCTCTGGGTTGTAGTAAAATCTGAGAGTAATATTGGCTATAAATTATTTTCTACAGAGACTTAAGTGGAACATTTGAACTATATTCTGTGGCCCATTAGTTGATGGTTCTCTGAAGAAGTTCTCTCAATCTAGACTCATAATTGGAATTTTGTTTCTGTTTGTTGATCCATTGGTTGTGATGTGGAAATGTTGGGGTTTGGAGTTAACGACCAAGAAAGAATTATTGAGATGTGTTTGATGCATGAAAATGGTTTTATTAAAGCACGGGGACAGGGCCCATGGACAGGAAGGCTGCCCTGGTATTGTGAGGAGCAATTAATTATATTCTGTGGAGTTGGGAGAGGTAAAGATCAGGGAAGCTTCCAAAAGGATTTTCATATACTAAAGAAGACTCACAGGATCCTGGAGGCCTAGCTATTGTCAAGCTAAGGTTGTTTTTCCCTCTAGCAAAGCATTAGCATTAAGACAGTTGGGAGTTCCTGGAGGAACGTCATACTCTACTTGCCTCAAGTATTTGTCAGTGGGCTGCTGGTTATAAGGAAATTTCATTTAATCTACACTTCTTTCTACCTTTGTTCTCCACATCAGTTAGAATTCTGTCTGTTCTTCAGCATGTCAGATAGTCTGCTACTGAAATTGGTGCTGGCAGTTTTGAGTCCCTGAGATAATCTCCAACTGCAGACCCTAACGATTCCCATAAAGTGGTTCTTCTTTGCCTCTGGGACTCCTCTTCCCTGATCTATTTTGGTAATATATTCTAATTGATTCAGAATCTTTTTCTCTTGTTTCTTGGACAATATTCCCTTTAAATTTCTCTGGTGGTATCTATTACTACTAGTATTGATAATGAGAGTTAATCGCATTTGACTAACTAAATGCCTGATACTATCTTACATATTAAATATTCTTATAATTGCCGCTTTATTATTTTGAATAAATTATTATTATTATTCTCATTGTACAGATGAGGAAATTAAAGCATGAAGAGAACCTGTAATTTGCTCAAGTTCTTAGAGTAACTAGGTGAGCCAGGTTGTCTGAGTCAACAGCCCAAGCTCTTAACTGTGTGTTTTACTGACTCTCCTCAGAGCAGCATTCCCAGTGGTTGACAGGCTTGCTTGATGTAAGTCCCATAGCCTTAGCCAAATCCCCAGCCCCATTGCACCTGGGCAAATAGAACAGGAGTAGCTTTGAGTCCAATTTGACCTCCACTCTCCATCCATTTCTCTAAAACCTTGGTGGTCTGTAGAGATGAGTTTAACACTGGATTTTATTTTGTAGCCTTACAAATGGGTTTCTTAAGCTTCCTTAATTTAATTAAGTCACATAGTGTTGTGTGTGTTTGATTCCCAGTTTGGAGCCAGAATAGTTCTATTAATCCTTTGAGTTATGTCTAGTCAATGAATACTCCTTTAACCTTTGGCCTAACTGCCTAGTAGTCAAGGTAAAAACCTACTCTTAACTCACTTCTAAAGGAATGATTTTAATAAAAGCACAACTGTCTTTCACAGTTATGTGTAAATCTTGGAAAAATATAATCCAAATAACTCTGGGCCACCTAGATTCTTGCTTCTGCCTGTCAACACCCCAATAACAAAACAAAATAAATAAACCACTCCCTGTCCACATCCAGAAACATCAAAGAATATTGTAGATCTTTGTGGTAGGTTTCCCTAGAGTTGGCCCAGGGGTTTTACTGAAGCATCAAATAGAACACACCCTTATCCCTCTTTCTCGTTCTTTCAGGCTGCTGAAGCCCATGCTCAGTGACCTTTGTTACCACATGGAACCTTTTCTTGTTATCACATGATGCTCCTAATTCTGAATGTGTTCTCTGCAGGAGAATGGCTCTTGAAATTTTCATGAATAAAACTATCCGCCATCTTTTACTAGGATATAGGAAGTTTAGGTGCTATGGCATTAAAACTCGGGCCTGAGAGCTCAGGAAATGTGGCTAAAGGATGTAACATTTCAGCTGAGACTTGTAGGAAGAGGAAGAATAATTTTCCAGGTAAAACAAAGAGGAGGCGGCAGGGGCTAAATGGGAGAAGAAATGCATTGTTTGGGAAAGTCCTCTTTCCACTCAAAACAATGATATGTAAGCCCCAAAGAAGAGAATCTGTTTGGACCCTTTAGCCAAAGGCATCTTCCAGTAGAAGTTTGTCATGGAAAAGCTTTTCTTTTATAATCTTTGGGCAAGAAGAAATGGTAAGGAATATTCTAAGCAGCCCACTTCTAGACTTACTCTCCTACTTAAAAATGTATGCATCATACAAGGTGAAAATGATCTGAATCTTACTGTTCTCATATCACTTTCAATTGAATATGTCATTGTTAGTACTTTTCAGCTCATTGTTGCTGTTTATCCAGTTGGTATAGTCCAATTTTTGTTTTGTTTTGCTTTGTTTTGTTTTTACTTTCCTTTCTCCTTTCTGCTACTTAACTTCGGTCCACTCAGGCATCGATTCGGACTTCTACCAGAGACGGAGAAAGAAATGCATCAGTTTTACTTTTTAGATAACTGCTTTATTAAATGTTTTGATGAGAAAGTTGGTGAAAAATATTGGATTGCTGGATAATGCGAGGCTTTTCAAGTTTCTGGATTTCATTAATGACAACTGCCCTTTGTTGCCAGAGGTATTTAGTATTCTGTATCTTATTGTTATTTTACTAAAAAGTGTCATTTAAAGTTGTTTCCTGTTCTACATCTCTGAGGATTAGGGAGTACCAAACAGAACTTTTTAACCACTTAATTTTTCTTTTTGAATTCTGTTTTTTTGGAATTTAGATTCAGAAAGAAGGCAGATAAAACCTTGAGTTCTTTGATAAAGGCACTGGTATTGTAAATTATTTCCACATCCTTTCACCTTCTTAAAAATTTCTGTGTTAGTATTGAAAATTGAGATACTGTAGTGTTACAGGGGCATAGCACATTTACTCACTTATGCCGGGCGGTGGATAGGAGGTGAGGGACATAGTTCTAATATACTCAGTTTGAAGGGTAGATTTCCTTTGTGCAGAAAAAGTTAACCTGGTACCAAATGAAGCAAATCCTGTTCATTTTCTTTTTTTTTAAATGCGGAGTTGTGGTGTGCTGACGCTTAAATATGAATTAATAGAGTAGAATGTGGTCTTTGGCTAGGGGTGGTGAACACACACACCAAAAATTGGTAAAGGACTTCGATCCATATGTTTATTTTAAATATTTAAAGAAGAATGAGAGAATGAGAAGCCAAAGCTGGTCAAATTATAACTTACGTAGTATTTAGAATGTTACATCAAATTAGAGTGTGACTGAAGAAGCTCTTTTATCTTTCTTCCATTCTATTTGTTCTTTTCTTACCTCTATACTCCAAATAAGGAAAAGAAAAATTAACCATGATGTGTGTAACTTGATAGTGGATCTAATCAAATGGCTCCAAAGGATCAAAATAAAAATATATCCCAATTGAGAGGAGAGGATGTAGCAGTGCTCAGAATTTCAGTGGAGAAGAAAGTGTTAAGCAGGTAGTCATAACACAGGATGTTTTCCTGTGTGTATTTGTATTTATATGAAATTTATATTTCTCTGGGCCTAAACATATAGGGCTTTGAAATTAGGACATACTAATTGTAAACACATTCCCTAATTAATTGGTATTCTCCAGTATTTTCCTTGATCAAATTAAGTTGGTTATACACACACACACATATAGGTTTATATGGATATATGCAAGCACATATGTATTATAGCCAGTTTTTCTTACATTTAGTATTAAAATTTATTTTAGAGCTATTTTTACTAGCATATTAACTGTTTCTTGAATGAAAATAACTTTTTTAAAATAATAAAAACAGTATTATGTTTAGTCCTGAACATCTCAGAATATGGAAGAAAATTTATTCCTTTCAGTCTACTGATTTGAATCTTACTCCTTTTGAGAAAACCTGTCATTCACAGATGACATGCTATCTTTTTAAGACCATGTTTCTCCTGAAAAAATAAACAGTACCCTTTCTACCAAAAAATACCTTTCTGAGTTTCTAAAACATTTTTAAAAATTCCAAAGATATCAAATATCCACAGAAGATTGAAAATGGAGTCTTCGAATTTCCCATTGGGAAGTACATTTCTTCAGAAAAATATTTTCCTTAATATTTTTTTCTTTCTGAAAATCTACTCTTTTCTTTCTCTAAGGGTTAAGTGAATCAGTTTATGTAAAATGAGACTTGAACCATTACAAGCCTCAAATGAAACTTTCGCCTTGAGACTTGAAAAGCTTCATTTACACTAAGGAAATAAGTTTCCTCTCTCTCTGTCTCTCTTTCTCTCTTTCTGGTGGTGGAGGGTGGTGAGGTGTTTCCTGATTTGGATCATTATGGTAAATTTAGGAATTATAAGTACACTTATATGTATTTGTTTACCTGTGTGCTCAACACACACACACACACACACACACACACACACACACACACAACGTTTACCAAGAAAGTGTGTACTACTACCTGGTTTAGTATAAGCTGAGTGCACTTAAGGAGGAAGGACACTACCTTTGTGATTATAGTCAGCAGTACTCACTGAGATAACATGACTTCTAGAATACAGAACCTGTGCCCTAGGAATATCGTGGACTTAATTACGTCTCCAAGTGTTTTGAGAGGAGTGGTCATAATCAAGGGATTCGCTTAAATTCTCCTAATACAGAGAGACCACAAATGAAATCAAAGCAAATTTTAAATTCTTTTGTGGGGTCATTATTAATGTAAAGGTAAAGACAGCTTTCTAGGAAAGCTAAAGTTTTAGAATATCTAACGTTTGAGAAATAAGCTCAATATTTTACATATACCTTAATATAGAGTAACTCATTTTTTTAGGAGGTATTGGGAAACCACCCTGATAGCTACCCACAGTTAGCATCAGTAAAGTCTTTAAAGACAAATAGTATGTGAATTCTGTGTTGTGTTTCTCAATATAAGGATTAATTTTCAAATATATGTTTGTTTTGTACCTTTCAACCATCTGCAGTCACTTCAAATGTCTGAGTCCATTTCTACTTTTCCTTATTGGTTGGTTGCTAGGTAAGTGATAAGGCCGGTTGTCATTTTTAACAGCCACACGAGGTCATGTCTGTTTCCATGCCAACAGATCCTCTTGGGAGAGTATTTTCAGTAAAAGCCCGGAGGTGGTGACCCCTTTGCAGCTCCAGTGTTGCCAGCGCCTGGTCGAACTTTGTAAACAGTGCCTGCTAGTGGTTTACAAATATGCAACTGACTCAAGAGGATCACTCTCAGGCATTGGTACTGATTGGGGTAATTCCAGGTATTTGTTTACATTTCTATACCTTGTGAGTTTTATATAAAGTAATGCCACAGTACAGTTTGAAATTGAAAGTCTCTTTTTATTTATATAGCTAGAGAAAAAGCTAAAGACCGAAAATTCATACATGCTGTTATCTACAAAAGACTTTTAACTTGCACCATCTTTACCTTTAAAGGATCAAACAAGGACAGCAACCACAAACCTTAAGGTGACAGAAATAATCTACTTGGAAATGAGATTATTTGGTTTATATAATTTTGCTTTCAAATGCCGAGTAAAAGCATCCAAAAATGGTCATAAACTTGACTTTTTTCACCAATAGGGAAATTTCAAATTTATCTTTCAGCCTGATAAGTTGAGAAGATGCCTTTAGTTTAATCTTACTCCCTTCATCATGACAAGCATCTATGGGAGGTGAATTTTGTTAAGTTTCATTTAAAAATTGTGTTTTTATAAATACTGTCCAGTTAAAATAGGTAGTTTTTCAAATCATGAAAAATAATATTTTTAAGCTGCAAAAATACACAGATTGAAAAAATAGTATGTTTTGGCATTTCTCTATGCAACCATAGTGCCCATTAGAATTAAAGATGAACATGTGATTTTATTTTTAGTATGTATAAGTTGCAGTACTACTCTGGATAGAAGAGAATAAACGGTGACTTTGAAAAACTAGGTGATAGTCAAATGATGATAGCATTCAACCAACAGTTGAATATGCAGTGAGGAAAAAGAACCACCATAGCTGGGATTGTCTTTTGAAACACCCAGAAATTGATCTGTTTATTAAAGAGATCATAGGAAGTATATAATAAGGCTAACTTTTTACAAAACTGACCTGCAACAGCAAAATGACTTGGAGTATATTTCACAAAAAGTGTTGAAAGATGTATTTTTAATCTGTTTGTCTTGGATTCTGACATTATATTATTGTGGTACCTCTAATGTATTTTAACTCTCCCCCTGCAAATAGAAGCTGAGTGATCACAACAATGATAGAGGTAAAGCTAGCCATTAATATTTGAAATATGTAAATATCAAAGCAATATTCTACAGTTTAATGATTTGACTGAAGCAAATTATTGAAATAAAACTTACTTTCATTAATATTTTTGTATGATTTAAAAGAATGATGATCGTCATTAAGACATTACAACATATAAACGAAGTGGCTTCGCTTTAAGGAGTGATACTCTGGGAGCATGATCAGGAAAATCTTAAGTTCCAGTCTAGGAAGGATGGTTTTAAACTCTTTAGTGTGACTCTTGCAATTATAGATTTTATAATACATTTTCTATTGAGGGCTCTCGTAACTTTAGTAGGCAGGCAAAATAGAATGAGGTCACTCTGGAGGAAGAAGTTACACCTTACAATTGTGTCAGGTCTTTTTATTTTCTTCCCCATCTGGTGGTCAGAAGAGATATTCCTACTCTGGAATCTTGAGTTCTGGACTTCTGATAAATACTCAGTATAGCCCCAGTATGATGATTATAAGCATTCCGGGGGGAGAGGGGTTAGTAAAACACACCCTTTATTCCTGCGCAAGTTCAGAACCATTTGAGAGAGAGAAATGTAGGAATCAGACAGATGATCATCTGAATATAGCTTCATTACTGAGTAAAGCTACACTGAGGGAAAATGGTGTAGATTTGAGTCAAGTGAGTTCTCTAAAATTGAATTATAGAATTAAATGTACAGATCCAGTCATGGGCAGAGCAAGATCAACCCAAACCTTCCACTAACACTACCCCATAAAATCTAGTTCTATTAGTATTGGCTAGTGAGCAATTAAGAATGCATCCTTTCTACAGATAGGCTGATCCAACAAGAGAAAGGGACATAGCCAAGCATACCTGGTTCCTTCTTTTAAACCTGAAAATCAGATAACTCACTCTGGTAAAAGGCCAGAAATTTGGTGGAAATTCTACTTGGAAACACAAAGAGGAGAGAGAAATAAACATGTCCTCCTAATATCTAGCTATTAAAACCCAAGTCAATGTCACATTAATTTAAAAACATGTGAAAATTGGCCATATCTTCTTTTCCTTATCAATTAGGAACCTATAGCTTTTTACTTTACATGTAGAAGTCACTTAATTTGGTATTTATTAATACATAAATTTCACTTATGAAGTATACCTAATAAAGTATAAATTAATATTTATAAATTAATATATATGCCTAATATAAATAATATATGAGGTATGCCTAAATACTTCATGAGGAGATATATATATATTTAGGTAATTTATCTGTAAAATTAAAAGAGAAAAAAAATAGTGATAACATCAGTCAGGTTTATGGACCACATTTATCTTGACCAAAGATCTGCATGATCTTTCTAAAGAGACTTTAAAGTGTACATGCCACCCATTCCATGGAACAGAGTAGCTTTGAATCTTGAAGTCTTAGAAAAATAATAATAGGCACACCAGGTGGAAAGCCATTTCTCAGAGGTAGACTCATAATTAGGCAAATAGACTGATATATAAACCCAGATGGGTTGAGATACACAAATATCTCCATGTTACTAGAGTTCTTGGGACCAGCTCAATACTTTAACTACACTTATTTGGGAAGCTTTGGGATCTCCAAATACTTTGTATCATCAACATCTCTGTGTTTCTGTATTTCATGTACTCAACTTCCATATAAGCTCATTTCATAATGGGTTTCATGGTTGAAAACATTTTTAAAAACCACTGAGTTCAAACTTCTGCCTTTGGTAATAGAGCACTAGACTTTTGGACAAATCCTCCCTTTAATGACAACTAGGAAAGTTAGACAAAATACCAAAACCTTTGCTTGAAGACAGTGGAGAGTTAATCAGGTACTTAGTGAGCGCTTGTTAGTACTGACTAATACTTTTGATAGATTCATGGACCTAAGGGAAAAGGTAGTTCAAGACCTGCCAAAGATGGGGATGTTGGTGAACACTCTAGATTCCTAGGAGTAACAGTGTTCTCAATGTTTTGCAAGGCAAAAGTTAGCAGAATTACAAGGAAAAACAGACAAATCTACAAACTGTAGATGAAGATATATATATATATATATATATATATATATATATATATATATATATATATTAAAGATATAGAACATTTCAACAATAAAGTTAACACACCTAACCATCATATATAGAAGTGAATCAAAGGATCTCAGAATATAAAACACCAAGCACACTGGGAACTTCTACAAAAGTCAATCAGATAGTACAATAATAAAACATATTTCAACAAATTTCAGAAGACTTAAGTCGTACAGAGGGTTTTTTTTCCTGACCCCATGCCATTAAGTTAGAAAACAAAAGCAAAAAATATAATTGGAATATCCATATTTGGAAGGATAAAAAATATACTTTTAATTACCTCATGAATCAAAGAAATCATAATGGATGTAACAAAATATTTTGAACTGGATGATAACACAAATATTACAAACAAAAAATTGTAGTATGTAGACAAATCATTGCTATAGGCATATTTATAGACTTACATGAACATATTAGGCAAGAGGAAAGGCAAAAATTAAATGACATCAGCAACCATTTTGAAAAGTGACAAAATGACATTAAAATAAACCCAAAGAATGTACAGAAAGGAAATAAAAATGACAGCAGAAATTAATAATATAATGTAACAAACAGAATAAAGAAGATCAACATGGCCAAAAATATGTTTTTGAAAAGATTAATAAAATTGATAAACAACTGGTGTGACTGATCAAGAATATGAAAGAAAATAGTTAACATCAAGAACAAAGAGACATCACTACAGATCCTACAAACATTGAAAATTTTATAAGAAAATATGAACAATTTCATGCTGATAAACTTGGTGATTTAGATTAAGTTAACAAATTCCTGGAAGAACATATATTTCCAAAAATGACAAAACTTCTTGTTAAAAAGTCCTATAAATAAGAGACTAATTAGTCTTAACTATTGAAGAAATTGAATCAGTAATTAAAAACCCTCTCACAAAGATAATTCCAGATTCACAGGTCTTCACTATTCAATTCTATTAAACCTATCCAGAGAAAAGAAAAGGAGGGGACATTCTCCACCTTGTTTAATGAAGCCCCCATACCTTTGGTACTAAAACCTAACCAAGACATTATGTTAAAGGATAGTGAAAGTTCAGTGTTACTCCTGAACACAGAAGCAAAAGTCTTAAATGAAATATCAGCAAAATGAACCCAGGAACTTCAAATTGAATAATGTATTATGACCACTTCTGTTTAGTGCATCAATTTAAGGGTGCGATAACATTAAAAAGTGATCAATGGGATTTTAATAGAATAAAAGATCATTTCAAAAGATATAGATAAATCACTTGTTAGAATTCAGTATACATGTTTTTAAAAAATGTTTAACAAGCTGGAAACAAAAGGGAAATTCCTTAATCTAATAAAGAATAACTACACAAAACCTACAACAAACATACCTAATGATGAAATGTTGAAGGCTTTCCTTCTGAGATGAGGAACAAGACATGATTGCTTGTTACTACTACTTCTATTTAACATTGTAGCAAAGGTCCTAGTTGGTTCAATGAGGCATGCAAAAGAAAAGGCACTAAACTGAAACTCTTTACCAATGGATATGATTGTGTTCTTAGAAATCTAAATAAATCTAGATAAATTATTAAGTAAATTTAACAAGTTTAATGAAATAAGGTCAAGATAAGAAAATCAATTGTTTTTTTTCCTATATCAACAGCAAACAGCTAGAATATGAAATTTTAGGTATGATATCATTTTCAGTAGCATCAAAGAATAGTTAATACTTAGTAATAAATGTAACAAAAATGTGCAAGACTTTTATGTAGGAAAATGTAAAAAATGGGAAGATATACCTTATTCATCATTGGATCAGTATCATCAAATGTCAGCTCTTAAATAGTTCTGAACATCTCTAAATTCAATGTAATCATAATATAAATCTGAACAAATTTTGGGGGGAAGGCACAGTCTTTGACCAAAGCTTGTTCTAATATTTATACAGAAAAGCAAAGGGCCAAGAATAGATAAGACACTCTTGAAATAGAAAAATAAAATGGTAGGATTTATTAACTGTTGTGTACTGAGACTTATAATACGTTAAAGTAATTTAAGATGGTGTAATATTGTCAAAAGGATAGACAGACCAATGAAACCATTCAGAAAAGTCATGTAAGTAGACCCAGGTGTATATAGAGAGTTAGTTTATGAGAAAAAGAGGTACATTTGATTTATGACAAATGGGAAAAAGAAATTTGTTTTAAAAAATGGTGCTGAGACAATTGGGTTTCTAAATAATAATAATAAAAAAAGGAAACTTGAGTTTACCTACACCATACGCAAAATCGTCTCCAATGAATTGACTGCACAGATGTGAAAGGCAAAACTAAAGATTACAGAAGATAATGCAGGGGAATATTTTCATGACTTTGAGGTATGCAAAGATTATTAAAAAATAGGACCAAAAATGCAGATCATAAATGAAAAGATGAATTTTACTACATTAAAAATAGAATATTTATTCATTCGAAGACCCTGTTAAGAGGGTGAAAAAGCAAGCCAGTGAATGGAAGAAAGTATTTGCCACCCATATAACCTACATAAGATTCTTAGGTTGTATAAGAACTCCTACAAAAAAACTGAGCATTCTATAAAAAAATGGGGAAGATATTGGAAAAATGGGAGGGTGCTGTAATAGAGGACTCGGGGGTGCTAGGAATATTCATTTATTTAACCTGGGTAGCAGCTACACACGTAATCATTTTATAATATTCATTAAGCTGGACATTTATATTTTATGCACTTTCAAATGTGTACTATACAATTGAGTTAAATAGTGGTACCATTATGGCCCTACGCTATGATAGCTTGAAACATCTATTTCAGAACAGGGATGGTCTTCCCTCCTGAGGCTGATGTTCATAACACATAAATAATATTTCACCCTTGTGCACTATTTCATTGGCTCTATGCCCTGTGAGCCAGGCATGGCAGAAACTACCGGACTCTCTTCACAGATGAGAAAACTGAAAACCGAGGACCAAAGAGGTTAAATGACTTCTCCAAATCCACATTGCTAGCTATGGCAGAGATGGGACTTGAAACTAGAGCTTCCCCCAACCTGTAGCCCAAATCAAAGTTAAAGGGAAAATCCACACTCACTAGGATGGCTTTATCCTCCAAATGTGAAATAAGTGTCAGTGAGGATATTGAGAAGTTGGAATCCTCATGCTCGGCACTCACTATCTCAGAATGTGGGATGATGTGGCTGCTATGGAAAAGTTTGGTAGTTCCTCAAAAAGTTAAAGATAGAATTGCCATGTGTCCCAGCAGTTTCACTCCTGCTGTAGACCCAGAAGAATTGAAAACAAGGACTCAAAGAGATGCTTGCACAACAGTGTTTATAGCAACATTATTCACTATAGCCCAAAGGTGGAAACAACTCAGGTGTCCACCAACAGATGAATGGATAAACGCAAGGTGATATAGACATACAATGAAATAGTATTCAGTCTGTATAAGAGGAAAAAATTCTGACACATGCTACAACATGGATGAACCTTGAAATCATGCTAATTAAATAAGCCAGACACAAAAGGACAAAATATGTTATATGATTCCACTATATATGAGGTATCTAGAGTAGACAAATTCATAGAGACAGAAAGTAGAATAGAGCTTACCAGGGAATGGGGAGGAGGAAATGGGGATTTAGTGTTCAGTGGGCAAAGAGTTTCTGTTTGGGATGAAAACGTTCTGAACCAGATTGTGGTGATGGTTACACAGCATTGTGAATGTACTTAATGCCCTGATTTGTACACTTAAAAATAATAAAACTAGTAAGTTTCATGGTATATATATTATACCACAGTAGAAAAAAATTTAAAACATAGGATAAATATTATGATGAACTTTATTTACCTTTGTTCCCCAAACCAGGAAGCTGAGTTTATTTTGGGGGTCTCAGGGGTACTGATCTTACCCCAGGAAAATCTCAGAAGGTGGGTGTAGCTTAAGTTTTCAAGGCTAATTCCCTACCGGTCTTGAAATGCTCATGTTATAGAGATCCTCCATGGTCAGGAAGAAGTTGGTACATGACAGACCAATTCTACATCAAGTAGGACTTGGACAAAGGCATGTTTTATGTCTATGTGATGGACATGTGAGGTGGTGTACACCTAGTGTCAGTGATGAGGAGTGAGGGTAGTCTGGGGTAGTTCTCCTTGGTACCTACAAGTTAACTATTTTGTACATCGAGAGTAAGATAGAATAAAGGTAAAGCTGTAAACTTTTCACAGTTTTTGGTGCTTTAACACACTCTTTAGATACATAGTCTATAAGTGTACTTCTCAGAGATACTCTTCTGGCTAAAAACAATCAAATTGTATTATTTAATTTCATTGCAAAGAACATTTCAAGCATAATCTTTGATGTTCAACTAGTGTGGGATGTCCCAAGAGATATTAATGGAGATATTAAGGCAAATAATCTGTTGTTTCCCTGTAAAGCTTTAAAATAGCCCACAGCACTTGCTTTAGGGAAACAAAGTTTCTTCCAATGTGATTTCATATGCTTTTTTTAGTTCATACTGAACTTTTTCTTCACCAAAGTTTCATTTTATAGCCTTTTCTGCTTCTTTTAAAAAGTTTAGTTTGTGGAGGTACAATCTTCTTCTACTTTCTAGGTTATTTTATACTTTGTAGTTTTGAAAAAAATGAATATAATCATCATATCCATTAGTTTTAAAACTGAGATTCATACAGAGAAATGACAAAATAGTACAGTTACTAGGAGCACTGATTCTGGAGTTGGCGCACATGGGTCTGAGGCCGAGCTCTGCCATTTACTAGCTGTGTAACTGTGGGCAAGACATTTGAGCCCTGTATGCTCCAGTGTGCACATCTATAACATGAAGCACACAGTCATATCTACTGTATGGAACTGTTATGAGAATAAATGAGCTAGTATTTATAAAGCAATTAGAATAGTGCTGAGCACATAGAAAACACTAAGTATTACATAGTGTTAAATAAAATAGTATAGGTTAGCTGTAACCCTGGATTTTGTGCTTGTATTTTTCCTCTGTGGACTGGAGATCTTTAACTCAAAAGGATATGTGAATGTTATTGTAATGTCAGTAGTAACTATTGCTTGGAAGTTCTTCAAAAGGAAGTTGGTAGAAGTTATTGTGTACTCTGATAATTATCAATATAATCAGAATGCATTTTCAATAGAAGGTAGAATAACTCTCAACTAATAAAAAGCAGTGGGTTTTGATCAAACACCTTATTTTCTTTCACACCTTTGTCTTAGATAGGAAGGGAGCCTTTTCATGACAGAAGATATCAGATTAATCATCATGACTCCACTAGCTCTTGACATAATAATTAATCCATATAAATTACCCTAGTGATATTAAGAAAATAATTTATATAATCTGTGATGTGAGAAATCAATTGTTTCATTATTCATCACCCATTGTGCAATTTTGATTTAATTTGGTTTGTTGTGTATTATTTTACTGCTCTATTAACTTAATGATTTGAGCAATTATTTATAGTTTGTGCTACTAGGTAATAGATTTAGAAGATATTATTAGATCATTCATGATAAAATGATGTTTATGGATGTTATGGAGAATTCTTCCATTTTAATCTGAATGCCATATGCAACTTGATCATACTGAGTTCATATTCTTCTATAAAATTTATATAACACAACTATAAATGTAACTTTCCATTGGCATGGAGGTATAGTAGCTATCAACATTATTTAATGTAGAATAGGTAGCTAATAGTACTCTTGGCCTTTGATTTCTTTGCGTGTCTATGGAAGTATGATACTGTTGCTGGAAGATTCTAATGTAAAGTGGAAAAAATAAATGAGTTGATGCTCTACCATTGTTTATTTTTTCAAAAATGTCAAATCTCCTTCTATTGCTGCCTCTGGTTTTGGAAATTCCTCATATATGTCTTTGTCCTGACTTTATAGCATGTCCTTCTCGTCATTACCAAGATTTATACTTTTAATAGTAATGTTTATTTACATTTGCTCATGTGGATTTCCTTGTGGATTTCCATTTTTCTCTAGATATATAGATTGGAGTGGCCTAATGCTAATCAAAGTTTTTCCAGAGAGAAACAAATTATACAGGTGCACGTTCTTATTTACAATTTCTTATTCTCAAATCTCTGAAAACTAAAAAGAAAGGAAGAGTAACCTTTTTATTGGCAAATATGACCTGACCTGAATTGGCATGAAGTTATTAATTATTTTCATCCTATCTATTGTGAGTATTCATATGTTTCACTACAGAAATATTAATGGTTTGATTTCAGGATGCTGCGTCAAGGCCCCGATGGAGATATTATATTATATATGGTATATACAGTATATCATTCTAAAATCTGGAAAATTCATGTATTCTGAAATACATTTGGCTTCAAGGATTGCATGTAACCTGTGATCATGATTGTTTCTGGTGTTCTGTTATAAGAACCATGTGGTCTATGAATATAAATTTTATAATTATGACTTTTAGCCTTTAACTTTTTCTCTTAGATTACCTATAGTCATAATATATTGATGAAATATTATTAAATTATAATTAATGGTTCCAACATCCTTGAAACAAACAATTATTGGTAATGTGGCCAGCCAAATTCTCATATCACATGTTTTTAAGAAATATTTGACTGGTTTCACATATTATTTATAGAGATTAATGATGAATTTCAAATTAACATGAGCCATGGAAATAGTTTCCTAGCATGTGAGTATAATGGCTCTTTATGGGATGTCTTGGGATACTAAGATCATAGTTGCATCTGTATTCAGCTCTTTAGGTGAGGCTTTTATGACCATCTTCCACCTTCCCACCTCAGTCTGGGAGAGAACATTTTTCAACGTAGGATGCATTGTTACAGTATTGCTTCTCGTGTAGCATATATAAATTATTAACCACAGAACACTTTAGTGAGAGATGTTAATATTAACTTGTTTGTAAAGTATAATTTTTTAACTGTCATTTGTAGGTATTTATTACCAGGAAGTACACAATTCTTCATGAGAACACCAGCCTACACCTTGAAATACAGTTCACCTGGAATGACTCGCTCCAATGTTTTGTTTACATCCCGATATGGCCATTTGTGAAACAGAAAGGAAGATTGCCATGGATTATGCATAATAGCAATTCATTTTTTTCCCTTCAATTTAAACATGCAAAGAAAGTGACCATTAAGTGCTGTTTTATGTATATATGACATATATGTGTGAAAATATATACACGTGCACTCAAATAACACATATATATTTATTATAATATATGAAAGAAGAATTAGCAGAAAACTGGATATAAGACTTAACCTTTCTGGAAATGTAATAAACCATGTTAAATTGTTTACACAAATATGTGAATGTCTAGAATTTGCTAGGTTTATAATTAATACCTTCCTACTAGAAATGTTATTTTTGCTGCAGAGTATATAAAACAGAATTGATCTTGAAGATCCCATTTCAATGTTAAATTATTTTCTAGATAACACTTCTTTTGACTTGAAAAAGCATTAATAGTATAATACCTTATTAATTCTCTTATATATAGTAGCCATTTCAAATGAAAAACAAAGCGAGAAGCCTGGTGTTGCTTGATGATAGGATTAAATGTGAAACGGGTTTATCATTACTATAGCACAGTGCAGAGTACTATAAAAATCTCAACCTGATTTTCCCAATATTTTTATTCCTCTGTGTGGAAATTTAGCTACTTGTGATAATGTACATTTTCAGTAAGGCTTTAGTAAGATCATACAGTGACCTAAAATGGAAGACAATCCAGTGAGTTAAAAGTAAACAAAACGTGAACTAGCTTTTATTTTCTACTTTTCATTGGGAGTCACATAAAGGAACAGAACATGATGGTAATAATAAAATCTTTCCATCTGATTTTCATATTTCATACCACTCACTTTTATTTGAAAGTATATCTCCAATGGGTACATATGGTCAAATACAATTTCTTCTGTTCTTCAGAAGTAGAAGAGTTGACATTTCAAACTCATTTTGGTGTGATAGGATAATGTCTCACACTTATTTGGTAAGTCTCTTAATGTTGAGACCAACTTACATTGTAAAGTCTAATATAGAGTTTCACACTGCAGCATCGAAAATAATCTAATTATTGCAAATAGAAGATTCTGATTACTAGATATTATTAGTCATGGATGTACCCTCGAGAATTTTCTAAAATCAAAATAGAGGATGAAGTTTTCTTTGTGTCTGAAGTTATTATGCATACATTTCATAGCAATTTACTTCCTTTTCTTGCTTATAGTTTCAAAAACAATGAGTGAGCTTTCAGCTTTCTATAAAAATATAAACAGCACTATCATTGACATGGAAATCCTTAGAAATTACAATATTCATCTTTCAGCAGTTTGTTTAAACTTCTCCCAACAGTCTTATTTTCTCATAGATGCTAATTATAGGCAAAATTTAGGAATGTTTTACCTTTTATTATCCTAGAAACTACTTCCAATAAATCAAGAAATGGCCTCAAAGCAGGAGAACCAAGAGAAGCAAACTGTCCTAGTTTAATTTGCAAAAAAGGATAATTGGCAACCTAAAGTTGTAAGTTAGATATATTTTGCTTTTAAAGCCACATTCTGAGGCTGTGATAGGCTAAAACATGTCTTCCCTTAAATTATCACTACTTGATTCTTTATGACTACTTAACATCCGTATTCCAATAGATACTTTTCCTTGCTAAATGCATCCCAAAGAAGAATTTGTTACTGTCTTTGGGGAAAAAGAGGATAAGGATGTCAGGATAAAGGAAATTACAGTGTAACTCTGAGTGTTTGTGACTCCATTTTGTGAATTCTCAAATATATTACAGATTTCTTAGAATAAATAATGCAAAAATTGGAATATTACAAGATTATTGTAAGAGTGATAAGCAAGTAGGTCTTTTCATGAAGTATTTTAAATAATTTTTCTTTTAAGTTCATGATCTATCCATGAATGATACATAATTTCAAGTGTCTGGTATTTGATATCTATCCAGTTTGTTGGTCACTCACTTGTATTAATTTAAATCAAAATGGTTATTTAGTATGCTAGAGTGGGTGCTTTGGGACTTCTGTCTTTAGTGATAAAAGAGTGAAATTTTCATTTAAAACAAAAAAGAAGAATGTTCAACATGGGGATGAACCCTCTCCCCCTAGAAAACACACACACACGCACACACACACACACACACACACACACTCTTGAAGAACCTTTGAAAAATAAGTTAAAATGTGTGAAACTACCCAACTAATTAATGAACAAATTTCATTTCTCTAGCTACTTACATCTGGCTTTTTTTGAGCACTAGAATTTTCTTGCTCACATTTGCATATTTATACTGATCTAGTTTGATGTGATAAAGTTGTGAATAAAAGCCATGTGCTCATTATTTATATATATTACCTGGTGTGCTGTAGACTATGGTTGCTATAGTGCTTATTCCCTAATGAGAAACTAAGAAGAGAAGATTCAGTAGTAAACCATGAAAGTCTCTTGAGGCCATAGAAATGTTTTAGAGGTATAAAATATTCCTTAGTTTTTATTATAATTTTTTTATTTGTAAGGTGAAAACATATCAATATAAGTGATAGTACGGGTCTGATTCTCTCTTCCAGAAGAGAAAGTAACTTTACTTGAAAAACTTCAGAAGTTATTCAATATTACCAGGAATTTTAATAGGGAATTTGGTTTACTTAAGATTAAAGTGTATTTTTATTCTGTTATAAAAAAAAACCCATATCCCTACTCATTCTGTAAATCTAAGATTGGAATGCTTTCCAGAACTGTATATGATTGCAGTGATTTCCAGAATTATATAAAAAGCAACCTTTGTTTTAAATCTCATCTATGAACATGGTATGAGATGGCAGATTTGTTTTCACTTTAATTATCCAGCATTGTAATTAGTTACCATTTATGTAATCTGTTGAAGGAACTGTTGTGATTCATATTATGTTTATTTTTACTAGCAACAAATTTTATTTTACTAGCATTTCATTTACCTTGCATGTATAAAAACGAAGTTATAACAGGATCAAATATGGAAATAACCTCTGCCAGATGCAAAGATTTATACAGATTTTTTCATATGTCTAAATTAGGTCTGAATACACAAAAATAGCCTACTAATTCCTCCTCCCTAAAACTAAAATGAACCAAACTCAGACAAGCAAACAAACAAAACCCCCCCGCAACTTTCTTTTAAGGAATATTTACAGACAACTGGATGATAGAGGCTTCTAGACATCAAGGACTCCATTCTAATTCTCTTTTTAATTTGGAAAACATATGAGTGTAGAATTTTGTTATCTAACTTGAAATTTCACATTTTAATATAAATTAATCCAAATGCTTTCATCTTTAGCATGTCAAAGCCATTCTATGTAAAAATTCTTTTTAAATCTAAACATACACATATTTGGCCTTTTCAAATGTACCAAAAAATTGATAGTTGCATAAACTCTATTATTTCTAGGTTTCTGCAAAGCACTGATTCATTCTTAAATGTGTTTTCTTTAAAAAATAATAGCAATTACCTCGAGAAGAGTGACAGAAAATACCTTCCTTTTCTGTTCTGTAATGCTAATTTACATTTTGAGTCTTAGGTTACCTGGTTCTAAGGGTTAAGCAATAAAAAGTGTAACTTCAGTTAGTTGTGTTGCTGTAATCTAATGATTTTGAAAATTGGCTTTGCTCTTTAAATTGAGAAATTTATGTTTTCAAGTTCTGAATTAGTTATCTAAATATTTTGGGTTAATACTATTTACAAATAAATAAAAAATTTGGAAATATATTCATGATCAAAATTTTATTCCTTACACTGCTTTTTCTTTCTTCCTTTTTTCCTTCCTTCACATCCTCCTCCTCTTCTTCACTTTAACCTTTGAAGTTTTGACCTTTGATCAACAAAGTCCAGAAAGGATAAATCCTGCCTTTTAAATGTTGGTTTTTCCTTGCGTTTTATGGTGGTGTATTTTTACCTCAACAACAATAAAACTTAGATAAAATGTGTTATTAGATCAAGTTCAGTGTGTCTGCTGAGACTTTTAGGAACCAAGTTTCTATGCCTAAAAACATTAATTGTCTAGACTATTTGAACCAAGATACATGGCTACAAATAACAGTCTAACAACCCAAAAGTCGTATATGAAAACTTACTGCACTCTTTGAGATTGCTGCCCTTCTCTTGGTGATTTTTTGCCTTGTCATAAGTGGGTATATGGTATATTAAAGAAAAACTATTCAGGTACCATATTTTGTATTAACTGGGCTGTATTGTCTCAGAAGGGCTACATAAAACTTTTATTTTATCCCCACCACTAACTTGAAAACTATTGGTAAAGTCATTGCTCAATAGACTAATATTTTTTAAATTAATAAGAAGACTTACCTTGCAAAGTAATCAGATAATGCTGATATTTTTCTTTCAAAGTTTAACAATGGCAGTTCTTGGTCCTGAGCTGGTTGGTTCGTATAATTACTACTGTACATGCTACAATATCAACTCTTTATAGATTTGTTGAAGATTCTGGGTTTCAAGATTAGCTTGAAAGCAATACATTTGCTACCATGAATCATGACTCAAATTATCCCCATGTGTTTACTACCTGTATATGAATGCAAATGTTGTTATAGAAAATATGCTTGAAATGTCAACACAATGTGCAATTAATATTGCATTGTCATGCTTCAGCATGTGATATCTGTATGGTGAAGTTATTTCAATTACTATAATAAAAAATGTTTAACATAAGAAAGCAACAACATGTCATCAAATGGTTATTTCTGTCTTACACACACACACACACACAGACACACAGACACACACACACATACTTTTTAGTAGTAGAGGAGATTGGTTCTAATTAAGCTTTCAGGTGATGAAATATGTTTTCACAGTAATTTTCTTCTGCTGTGCAGACAGCAATAGCACTATGGGGATAACTTTCACTGCTATTAAAGTCAGGTTGAGTAAACAAAATTGGTGTCAATTTTTCTCCTAGTTAGCTGAAAGGCAGACCTTTTTAAAATTTAGAAATGACACTTTTATCTCTCTCTAGATTCACTGACTATAACAACAGTATTACTAATCTGAATAGAATTATGTCAGTATCTTAGTTATGACTTTCATTTTTCATAGAAATTTATAGTTTTATCATTGTTAAACATCATACTATGCCTCAGTAAGAAGCATATCCTAGTCTCATTGCTGTTCATACCATTGTTTTTTAAGATGTTTCTATAGAAAGAAGTGAAAATATTCTTCCTTTAAAGAAAGGAAGTACTTTGGTTAAAAGTCTTTTCATGCGGTAGTAACATTAATGCCATGTATGACTTAGTTTTTGGAATTCACAACCACATAGTATGAATATTGACTTTTAAAAATATGTATTTTTAAAATTTGCCATTATTTTTATAAGGTTAAAGTATTCTATGAATGCTTTGAAAGTTAATTTTTTGACTTTTTTTCAGTGACAGATAAAGATGAAATCAATGTGGGTAGTTTGGTATCTCCCTATTTTATAAAATAATTTGTAAGATATATATGTGTGTGTGTATATAAATAATTCGTAAGATGTGTGTGTATACACACACACATATACACATATGTATATATTTCATTCAATTAAATGACTGGAAATCTTTTTTACATAAATAAATCATCCTGAAATAATTTCAAGTGTAGAAAACTTCATATAGTGCCTTAAAACAAAATTAACACTTAGCTCTTTTGCAGAGAGGAAGATAATAATAATTTTAAATTAATTTGGAGAAAGTTAGCTCCTAATGATTATTCACGTATGTCTAGAACATGGTGGCAGCAATGCCCAGGCCCATGATCAGGTAGATTTGTAAAGCATTAGATGTAAAAATTGGGATGTGTTTCTCTTCTTTCAGGACCTCTCTGAGTCTTTAGTATCTCAAGATCTGGAGAGAGTCTTCAGCAAGAGACTAGAATGTACATCAGTTTCTTAACTAATTTCACTATGGTACCTTTAATTGAAATTCATCTCCCAGGACTAGTCTTCTATTGACCAAACTTGGGAAAACACAAACTGAACCAATTCATTTATTAATAAAGTAATCAAGGTATTTAATCATTTATCAAATATGCACTGGTGGTATAATTATGAATACTGACAAATATAGTGCAGGAATTTACTTGCACTTGTCAGTCGAGAATTTGGACATTTCCAGAGGAATATTTGAACCAGGGTTTCAAGAGGGCTGGTTTGACCTAGGAATAATGGTCCTAGATAAGTTGCCTTAATGGTAAAAATGAGCTCTATTTGACATTTGCAACATAATGGTGATATGCAAAATGACCTAAAATGCTTTCGAATGTGGTGAGAATGGGGTCCAAGCTCTATGAAAATGTATTAATGATTTATTGGGTCTAACATGATAAAAGTTTGTCTTTAATGAGAATTTATTGTCACCCGCCAGCAGATAAAAGTTTTGTATAACACATAGTATATCTAGAAGCACTTACCATTTGAAAGTATCTTCTTAGACAAACAAAAGGGCCTGTTGGCTTACAACAAATTTCCTTCAAAGCTGGAATTTATTAGAAGTTTGTTGTATTATTTATGAGAGAGAAAATTTATTGAGACAATTTTCCCCCCATGTTTAGGTTTTCCTTAAGCAATATGTTAGACCCTTTGGAAGCTTTAAGAAGTTTCATCTCGCTCAGTCCTGTTTTGTCCCACGTGAGATACTACCCAGTTAATCTCCCTCTTAAAAATGTAGCACATATATGACTATTCAGTGTATCTACAGAGTTATATACTGAATGGTACTATGATGGCTTAACCTGAACTATTGTATATAGTTATCAAAAATGTTGAAATTTTGACTTAGAAGGTAGTGTCTTGACTGTTGTACAGAAATGACACCATTTTTATATATAACAAGCCAGCCTTCAATATTTGATATAGTAACAAAAACATACAGTAAGAAAGAGAAAATTCCAAATCTTGTCCGAAGAACAGGTGGAAACAGACACAAGCCCTTTAAGTACAAAAATTGACACTGTTGTGACAAAAACTTGCAAAGATAATTCAAAACTGCATAAATTTAGCCAAGCTCTGTTCTATTATAGATATGCTGTTGCTAGTGTTAGAATAAATAACTCTAAAAAGGTCAAGGAACATAATAAAATTCATTTTTAAGCCTGCAGTATTCTGTTAGCGGTAAAAATATATCTGTGTATTTGTAATATATCTGATTTAGGGAAAAATATATGACTTCGCGTATATGAAAAATCGAGAGTATGTAAACCTTAATACAATCTAAGAAAATACCATTCAGCATATCACTTCATTTTCATTAAAATGATGAAAATGTGAATTCAGAAAATCACTTAGTCCTTAGGCTAAAAATAGGTAGATCATCAAAACCTAATATCATTTTAGCTCAAATTGGTATTTATTCAGTAAATGTTCTACATCGTAATGTGAAAAGCACAAAGGAAAACTCAAATTTGGGGAAGAAACTGAAGGGATTTTTAAAATAAGCAACTTCAGCTAATTCCATTATGTTTTTGATTCATCTCAAACTGAAGCAATAGACTTGTCATAAAACATTTAGTACAAATAACGAATAAGTAGATTCCTCAGAAATTAGCTTAATTTTGTGTTTTAGCCTCAGGCTCTCAGCCAAAGATTACTTATAATTTACTTTTGAATTCATTTTTTCTGACCATTTCTAAGTTTCTCCATTTCATCTCATTCGGTTCCACTTTCCCCATGTGAAACATTGCATATAGCTCATTTTAAGAATAATAATCATTGCCCATTTTGGTGGTTTTAACTAAAATACTGAGTTCTTATCATTAGTGTATGGAAAGAGTAAAGGCAGATCCCATTTCTGCATTATTATTAACACTTTTGGTTTGAGATATAGATATAGATATATATATATATATTTTTTAAACCAGTTTGGCTCACAGTCCTAGTCTCCTATTTCTCTGGGCATCAGGTACATGTTTATAATGTCTCTAAAGTTCTGTGCTGCTCAGAATCTCTTGAGATCCTATGTCCTGGAAAACCATGAGAAGCCCACTTCTAGACCTGAAATATTCTAATATTGATCTCGCTTCTCCCTGTACGTGCTAGAAATTTCCACAGCAAAGTTTCCAGAGCTGACCTAGGTAATTAATATTTAAATGGGGATTACAGATTTCTAAAAGACTCCATAGCATCATTAACACCTCGCCAAGTAACCCTAAGGCTTTGGGGAAATGAAATGAAGCTCCTCACAAGGACTGGAGTCTCTACTATTCTCCGTAGTCGATGATGTGTAAACTACTTTGTTACTTACTTCTCTTATGTAGTAGAAAATACAGTGGAATAGGAAGCAGATGATGTGAGTTCCAGCCCTGGTTCTGCTGTGACCTACCTGCGTGGGAGAGTCTTCATTTCCTAAAAATAATAGCAACTTTGTCTATTTGTTGTGAGGAAACAAAACAAAACTTTGTTTTGTTGTGAGGAAAATAGCAAGCACTAGTTTTTGTAGCAAAATATTGCAATTTCCCCATTGTATATAAAAAATGTCTCACCAATGATCCGAAGACTCTACTTTGTGATTCTAAATCTGGTGGGGTCTCATTGGGCCTCAGGTTCTACAAGGATGGGACTAAGGAAACTTGTTACCAGGTGGTAATCATCTTCATTCAATAAAAACCTTTTGTAGACCCACGAAATTCACTCTCAGAATCACAAAGTAAGCTATTTACACAGCCTAGAATGTTAGATCAAACAAAACCAAAACCCCTAGATTTTGTTATTCCCAGTAAACTAAGATGCTAATGAAAAGAGTGAGCTCTGATGCCAGATGACCTGGGTGTCAATGACTCTGGGCCTCAGTTTCTTCATGGTAGAGCAGGGGTTTCTCCATAGTGTTGAAGGGAATTAATTGGGATATTTTATGTAGAGTTGTGAGCCTGGCATGGGCCTCCCAATAAATATTTGTTGTTGTTATTTTTATTTTCACATGACTTTCTCTACTGTCTCCCGAGAAACATAATTCTGTTGATATATTTTAGGATTAAGAGCCCCTAAAGCCAGTCTGGTATTCTGGACCATGCTCCAGGTTCTCCCATCACCCATTTTCTAGCCTTGCTCTCCACCTTGTTCTTCCTCTTACAGCATGTCAGTTTGGGACAAGGGGACAATGTAGTTGTTCAATTCCTAAAAAGTTCCTCTAACTATTGGATCTCTGTGTAAACACTGAGTTGAAGGGTGAATTGAACAATCTGTAAAGAAGAGTCGTATTTGTTCTTAGGACATTGTAATTATAAGCATTATAGAATTACCACACACACCACACACCTTCTTCTGAAATAAGAAGGTATAGAGAAAAATCATAATAAATGAAAGATTTTTATTGACTCCTCCTGGTTTTGTTCAACAGGGAGTGATGAGTGTTAACACCACAAACAACAACAGGCCTCCTACCTGCCAGACACCACTGAACTGAGCTCTGGGATATGAAGAGCTCATGTTCTGGGTGGGAAGATACATAATCACTCCCTACATTGAATATTAATGCAATGGAGATATGAGGGGGCCGTGGGAGTATAGCAGAAATTATGAGTATGCTGTATAGGAGACCTGGAGCCAGTGTCACAAAAGAGCATTTGAGCTGGGTCTTATTATGTGAGCAGGATTTCAACATATGGGATTAAAAAGGGGGGCGGTGCCAAACACAGGGGACATCAGAGGTGAGAAGGCCTGACTCACTCAGGGAACAGAGAAACTCAGCATGCCTAAACATGGGTTGGGGTGTTGAAGGAAGGAGAGGCAGGTTGGGGCCAAATCACAAAATCCTTAGATTCCACTCTTAGCAGTTTGAATTTTACCCTTTACACAGTGGAATCAATTACCATTTTTTAATATCAAGTAATGAACAGTTGGGGTCCGCATGTTATGGTGTTGCCTATGTTGGCCTTGTGGAGAGGGAGGAAGACGGGCCTTGCGGGCAGGAAAGTAGGACACTGTGACTGGAGTGCAGGCAGGTTAGGACAAGGGCCCGACCTTAGGTGGGATGGCCATAATCCAGATTTAAGAGACATTTCTGAGGAATAATCCTTAAGAATTTTTGATCTATTTTGTATGAGGAATGAAGAAGAACAATCAAGGAATTATCTAAACATGTTTTCATTGTTGTGAAAAAATTTATTTCGTGTAAAAAATGATTGTGTGTTTAATATGCAGGCTAAAGTTGTTCCTTTCAAGCCTGCTTACCTTGGCTATGGCATGTAATTTCATTTTGACAAACATGTATCGAGTATCAACTCTGTGTCAGGGACTATGCTAAATACCAGAGAAACAAATTATTATTAATAAGATAACATCCTCACTTTCCAGGAGCTCAAATTCTAGTACAGGAAAAAATCACCTAAACAAATCATTATAATGAAATGTAATAATGATAAATAGCAGAGTTATATGTAAAGAATTGTATAACACATTCCACTGCTGTTAGCACCGAGCACCTCTAGTAATATGAGGGCCTAGCTCTGGCTCCCAGGTGGAATGGCCCTTCCAGGCATCGGTATAATGACTAATACAGAAAGCAGAATGGATGTTGAATATTATAGGCTATCGAGAGGCAAGAAACAACTCAAGATGAACTTTCTCTTCAGAAAGGACTCCTGGACTTTCTACAGTTTTATCTTTAACCCAAACGATGAAAGGTATGTAGTGGAGCACCTAAGAGGCAGGATTCAGGAGACGAAGTGCAGGATTTGAATCTCAGCCCCACCGCTTCCTACTGGTCTGCTCTTGAGTAAGTTCCTTTCACCCTGTTTCTCATTTTCCTTACCTGTAGAATGGGGATAACAGTGATAGTAACCATAGGGTGGTTATGAAGATTGATTTGTGCATTTCTGAAGACATCAATGAGATGAAGTCTTTTTTTCATTTTCTCTGATGAACAGCCTGTAAAATAACTGTACCAGAAGTCAGGATTTTATTTTATTAAATAAGAAGATTACTGATTTGGTGCAGTTTTTAAAAAAATTATCATTCTATTACATGGTTTCACAATAGATCCCGATGATATGTTGTATTTAGAACTGATTCTCATATATCTTCCATTTAATGACTCGTAACATTGAAAATTGCACTCCCATTGACTGTTCTTTGCAGTATGATAGCTCTTTCTTTCTATGTTACTGATACGATGATCTTCCTGTCCTTCTGTCAATAATATTAGAAACAATCTTACATCACTAAATATATTTCCATTCAGAGGTTTTAATGATAAAGAGACAAGTCTTGCTGCTTTAACGATTAGATCTTCTCTAACATCTTTTCATCTAAAATTTGTTATTGGTTTTCATCATGAAGAAATACATGGAAAGATTAATTTAAATGGCACTATTGTTGCCCTCGATGTCTGGTACTGTTTATCAATAGCTCAGCTGTGCTGTCACTGTTAGTGACATTGTTGGAGCCACTTAACTGAACTATCGCTCAATTAGTCTCTTTCCATTATTTATATGTAATCATTAATTAATTAATATTATATTCTTTTCAATAAAATAAAAACCTTGAGGTATAACATCTTCAAGTGGGTCCCGGGGGCAGACAGAACTGGCATAATAATCAGTCAAACCTCGCCTTGGTCTTGCCCCCCACACAGTGAGCTGGGCCTCATACAGACTCAGGCTGCGAGGCCGTGCGTGATGAGCTCATTTCCGGTGCCTCTGACATATGGGAGCTGCACGAGACTCTGGTACCTTAGGAGTTCTGATTTCCTGTCTTACAGAGAGGACACCCTGCTCTGAGGTTTAAACAGCTTAACAATGGTTTCTTGAATTTATTTCTCTAAATGTACGAGTAAGCCTTCCAAGGGAGAGCAATATTGAAAAGTCTGAGTCTTACTTCCCAAAGGTGAGTGTAACCCAGGGAGCACACCAAGGGCTTGGCTTATGGAACATCATTTTCAAGACTTCGTCAAACAAACTTTGGCTTGTATCTTTTATGCCTTCGTTTATGCCATTGAACTTCCATTTTATTCAGTCTCATATTAAAAATACAAAAGCATACAAGACACTCTCTCACTTTGGTTGAGTGTGGCATTTTGATAAGTTAAAAATTTCCCAAAGGTTACCCAGCTCTGTTTGACCATTGTAGACATCTGTTTAAAAATATGATTGGAGTGCTTCTCTGAAAAGACTCTTGATTTGGAGGAAGGAACATGATGGAATAGTCTTGTAAATAGTTTCTATTCTGACAACAAAGTGCCATATATCGTTGGATTTCTAAGTGGATTAAGGAGGGGAAAAGATGCCCTTTTGTTTCAAGATACTACACTAAACTTGGTAGTATCTTCGCTTATACAATGGGTAACATGTAATGACTTCTGAGAGGTCCTTTATTCAGTATTCACATTCATTGCAATTAGGAAAATTTCCTAATTCGATATCAATTGTCATTGATCAAAGGCCAAGGTTTTCCTGGCATGCTCTTTCACATTTTGGAATTTCTAGTGGAGTGCTGGTAAATGTTTAACTGTGAGACCCCCCCCCAAACACACACACACACACACACACACACACACACACACACACTCTCACACACACACACAAACAAAACTCTAATTTCTAGTGTTTGCCAATTTCTGTAGTGTAAACACTCCCGCCGCGACAGATGTCAACTATCAACACTGTCACTAACCAGGTAACTGGGAAGTATGAGCACCGTCAGCTCTCGCAAGGAGGTACCTGTTGGCTCCAGTAAACCACTGGTTCTGATTCTAAAATTGGTCATCACCCAAGTGTTTTTTAAACATTTGAACCTTCTGCCACTACTTGTGTCTATCCACTAAATTTTCTTTTCAAATGGACTGTGGTTTGTTGCCGCAAACACGTTCAATCAGTCGAGCACTTACAAGACCGCGATTATTTGTACCTTCTTCCAGGGACCCCAGTTTCAAGGCTCACGGAGCATTTCTCACGTAGTTAGTACCCTCCGAGTCGTTCTCTTTGCTACTTTATTACAAAACGAAACTTCCTGTGAGTCCGTAAATGAAAACGTTTGAGTGTGTGCTCTAACTGGCTTTTAATTCATGTCAATTTAGAAACTTAGAATTATTTAAAGAGTTCTAGCTGTTCGAAGGTTAGCAATTAGCACTTTAATTTGTGCAAATGGCACTGAAAAATGCTGTATCAAAACAGACTGTTTCTCTTAGCAAGAAAACCTTTAAAAAAAAGTTTAAAAATCAGTGGTAATCAATTGGAACAGTACTACTTTTTCACCAAGAGAGAGCAACATAAGCACACTTTACAAAAATACATTTCCATGGTCATTTTACACCGTGAGTGGTGGCAGCGTGTCTGTGCTTTATTTAGGAACCTATCACTTTACCGGCCTCTGAACTCGTGGACAAGGTGCAGTGATTAGTTAGGAAAATGGCAGCTGATGATGCATTCTGTAAGGATCATGCTTTTATTTTCAGGTGTTTTTTTTATGCACAATGTGTTTCAGCTTAATGATTTCGCTCATCATCCATGTGTATGAGTTTCTGAATATTGGCACTGTTTTTCCTGTCAGAAATGGTTTTCAACAGGATCTATTTTCTCCAACTGGTATAATGAAGTTAAGTAAAACTGCAAGAGTTTTAAATGTATGAGTGGTGGATTTTTAATTTTCTTATTGTTTTAACAAAATCAAGGCGCAGAGTATCTAACTTTAAGAAAACTGGTATGTCTGGAAATTGTCTTTCGGAAGACGTTAGCACTATGAAGTATACTCACTGCTCTCGGTATAAACAACTAACATTTGACCATAAAACAGAAATGTGAAGATTTCACCAATAAAGTATGTACTTTCAAAGAATTCATTATGATTAACTTCAAAATTTTTGCTAGATTTGTGGCTTAAAATCTTACCTTAAATATTTTAGGGACACTATTTCCTCTCCAAGTTTTCATACTTCCGTAAAACATGGTGTCTTTGGGTTGCAGTAACTAAATATTAAACTTATATTGCTTCCATATAACAGCAGGAGTACCTGCAAAACATATCAGTTAAAACTCGATAAGGCCATACCTTAAAAATGCCAGGGACAAATGATTTATTATACTTATTAAATTCATGTTTTATGGATCTTTAGATACTTGTCAACCTCTGGGGGGTCATTTACCAGGGTGAGGGCAGAAAAAGGAAAAAAAAAAACCCAAGGTCATGGTGACAAATAAATGTATTAATTCTGTGCTTTTAGGAAAGTTGTTTTCATGTGATTTTAAATTCAGGAAACTTTTAAAAAATTAAAATGCATCTAAGGCATTTATTTTTTAAGAGTTTATTTTTAGAAGTCTTTATAGGAAGAGGCTTGTGGATTTAAAAATTCCGTGTAAATATTTGCATGGTTTCTGTAGCTTGCTCCCAGGAATATTGACAGGCAGAAGTTAGGAATGTTAATGCCACAAGGAGGCGTTGCCCTGTGTCTTTGTACCATTGAGGTCTGGTATTGCTCTTGTCCTTTCATACTTAGTTTTTAAGAAACAGTAATTATATCTAAGACCCTGGGTCTAATTCCATAGTCGACATAGTTATCTCAGAATATAATGCATTTTATGTGAATATAATGCATTTCAGTGAGCCATCTACTTTTTTAAAGCATCCCTAGATCAGATATATATATATATATATACACACACACACACAAGCAATATACACATATATATGATAGCAGCAAGATAACTATATAACTTAAAAAGTCACAATTTTATATTTTATACACATTTAAAAATATTTTACTTAAGAGTTCCTTTACACAGAACTCTCCCCTAAAGAATTTTAACTATAAATTAGATGAATGAAATCGTGACTTACAGACTTTAAAAAGCCATCAATGGATCAAGCAAGCAAACAGGTATATACTGAGCACACACTATGTTTCAGGCACTCTTGTAAGAACTAGATATCCAGTGGTAAAATACCTCTGCCAGTGAAAGAACATTCCACTCAAAGGGCCTGGAATAGAATAGGATGGTGTGTTGAAGGGACAGAGAAAGACCACTGGCGGGCCTGTCATGTGTCCGGGAGGATGGTACAGATGAGGATAGAGTGGAAGAGGCTACTCGCACACGGCTTCCTAAGCCATGGTATGGACTCGGATTTTAAGCTCAGTGGGAAGCCGCCGGAAGTTTTAAGCAGAGGAGTGATGTGCTGCTATGCCTTTTAAGAAAGGTGATTCCCACTCCTGTGCGGAGAACAGACTGGAGTGTGGCACGTGACTGTAAGAAGGTCAGTTGGGAGGTTGCTAACATCGTTGTAAGGGGTGACGGTAGTTTTAATGAGGGCGGGAGAGCGAAGGCGAAGAAAACGAGCGATTCGGAGTATACTTGGGAAGAGGAGCAGGTGGAGCCTGCTCATGTTGGGAGTCAGTAAAGGAAAGCATCAGGATGTTTTCATACTTTTTTGGCTTGAACATCGGAGTGTATGATGGTGGGGAGGGCGAGGGAATACGGAATTCAGTTCGCGGGCTGCTCAATGTGATATTCGAGTGGAGGCGCTGAGAAGATGCTTGTGTATAAAAACAGCTGCTATTATCGTCTCTGTTTTCGATGAGAGAAGTGAGGTGTAGGGAGGTTAAGCCGCTAGCCCCAGGTCACCAGCTTAGTTTCGTCAGTGGAGCTGAGATCCGAATCCAGGGATTCGGAGTCTACACTTTTGGCCGCTCCCCTGTCACTTGGGCACGTGGGGTTGGAGATACAGCGGTGATACTGGAATGAGCTCACTTTGGAAGAGAAGTCAGACGGAGAGTAGAAAGGCACACAGCCATGCCTGTGTTCTCTCCCTTAGAGGTGGTGAAGGAGAGAAGAACCACCGGGGTCCAAGGAAACCAGGGGTATGTTGGGTCATAGGAGCCGGGAGCAGAGCTTAGTTCGAGGAGATGAAAGTGCCGCACACGTGGAGTCGGGCGAGGAGAGAGGCGCTTGGTCAGCGTGGGGCTGTTTGTGACCATCGCAAGGACAGGTTCAGCCGCGCGATGGGGAAGGAAGCCGGTTGAAGGGGGGCTGAACACGCTGTGGGGAGCACGGCGCGGGCACGGCGTTCGGAGGGCGTCTCGTGCTCTTCTCTACGTGTAACGTGGACAGCGAATCGCATTCTGTTCTGACGCAATAGTGTGGCGAGCACGGACTCGAGTCCGAGAGACCGGAGCATTCGTTCTCAATCTAATGCTATTATTCCGCCATCTGAAGCCTTTTACATGACCTCTCCGAGCCTCCTTCTTATCTGTAACATTTGTTTCACGCAATTCTTGGAAGAAGCGGTTTACCTCCTTGCTTTTCCTTTCGTAAATTGCTTTTCCGTTTACCTGAAATCTGCTGAAATCTCTACCTGCCCCTCACATCCTCATTAGTAACTGCCCCGGTCCTTTATGTTGAGGCTGGTAGGTCTTTCCAAAGTTGCATTAAAACTTTTTTGTGATGATTCGTATCCTATTCCCCCTATTAAATTGTGTGCCAATTAATTAAAGCAAGATTCCTGGCTTTGCGTTTTGTATCTCCAAACACCTGTCAGATTGTGTGGCACAGAGTATGCATTCCAGAAATCTCCACCGCATTGCATTCCTTCAGTCCCGCTGTGTGAGTTGAGCGGGAAGCCAGCCCGGACCAGGGTGGGGAGAAGGAGAGCGCGGGCAATGGTGGAGCTCAGGGAGGCTCGAGGTAGCCTTGCGAGCGGAGCCATCCACTTCCACTTTAAACTCCAAATGCAGACAGGTGACACGACCCAGAGAGAAGGCAGCTGTCAGAACAAAGGATGGAAGGTCCCCACAGAGAGAACTCAGACCTGTGTGTGGCCTCAGAGAAACGGGGAGGTGCAGACGGCAGTTCACAAGCAGATTGGAGGTGAAATTTCCAGGACAGACCAGCTGTGATGTAGTCACTCAGTACTTTGAGCTAAAGCTAAGGCTAAGGCTTAATAATAAAGAGTCCCCAACAAGAATGAATGAAGTGAATAGTTGGATTCTACAATGTTGCAGTTTCAGAAACTAGGGGGCAATTAATATACTTGTAAAACTTGATTTCCTTTTGTACCAGAGAGTTAATTATATAGGGACATGAAGTAAAGTAAAATGGTGATTAAACCGGGTCTGTTCATATGTTTTTCTCTAGGTATTACAGAATTTTCATTTTTGCTCATAATCCATCCATTTCCTGATTTCTTTTTAAGGGTATCTCTTATTGCTCTCAAATTAAATTGCTTTATCCTGGCTCACCTACTATGAAGATAAAAGAAATCTGGTCAAAACCTAATGAAACTCATAGACTAGGACTTTTGCTATCAGACAAGATGTAGGAATGAGAAAGGAATGTAATTATCCCTCTATTATTTATGGGTTTTTATTATTACCATTGTATTTCATAGGGACCTGGTTTGGGATAAAATCTAAACATAAAGTTAGACACATACACACACACACACACACACACACACACACACACACACACACACCTCGATCTGTCAGCTCAGAAGATAGGGAATGTGTTTTTCTGTCAAGTTCTACTGACGTGTAGAGGGAGAAAATCATATAAGGGCTACATAAGTAATAAAGAAAAAAATGAAAGTGTAAAAATTAAAATTTAAGATCAGGGAAACACAAAAATCTAACAAATCTAACAAATAAAATGCACCTTCATTTAACTCATCCAGGAAGACAGAATCAATACGAGGAAGTCTGAGGTGGAGGGAGGCAGAGAACCAGAAAAAGAAATAGACCTCAGACATTCATATGGAGAGCCACAAAGAGAGGTAGGGAGAATCAGATTTCCCCTCAAACGCAGTGACGTAAGCATGAATGCAAAGTTTCACATGCACACTTCATTTATCTAGATAAATTGAATAGAAAAAAAGAAGCGAATGCCATATACATACACCAAATAAAAGAGATTATGACTCCCTAAAGGCAAGGGTTGTTTTCCACTTATCTTTGTGTTCTTAATTTCTAGCACACCAAAGTGGGTTCTTGGTAAGTGCTTGTTAAAATGCTGAAAAAACAGAAAAACAATTTTATCGAGTACGATCTCATCTTAGAGCCTACAAAGTACCTTGCAACCATGGTCATGAATAGACTCTGTAAACTGTAGTCACTCCCCCAAGGACTGGAAGAAATTAACTGGATGGTGAAGGTTTTCCACCTACACTTCAGCCTGTTGATGTGGAAAGTGATGGAAGGTAGGAGTCGTGACTTGGAATTATTAAGGTCAACACTGATAGGTTCTGAAATGGTCAATACAAATTCATTTCAAAAGACCTTCTGGGAAATTTCTCTAAGGCTGAATGGCATACATACTTGTGATTATTTAGAGAAATGTGGAATGATGCAGTATCAGTGTTCTCTAGAACTTGGTAAATTTTAGGTGTTTAATTTGGAAAATGGAGTATTACCAAATTCAGTATATAGTGTCTCTAAATGCCTATGTTGATTTGACTTTGGAATTCCTCACAGACATACCACTTCTACATAACCTCCTTCTTCTTGGTTTTCTTTTGATGAAGCAAGAAACCTATTTCATGTAGCTTATAGCTTCTAGAAAAGAATGAAGTATTCTTGTTATACTGTTCTTAATATAGGAGACAAGGGAGAAATTGGTTTGAAGCCTAGCTCCCCAGGAAAGCCCATTTTCCTGCATGTTCAGGTGGTGAAAGTGGTTATGATAGCTGATGTGAATAACTTGTAGTACCAGGATGGAAACTTATCTTGCCTTATTCTGCCTTTTCCAGATTGACAGGTTTTATTTTTGTTGTTGTTATGCTTTTCTGCTAGGTAAGCCATGGTTTATTGTTTTAAGGTGTGTTTAGACCTTATCCTAAGAGAAACAACATATAACCGTGGTGTTTTGGCACGGGAGGTGCTGCCAGGGGTATTGGGTGAAAGTAATCACTCAGTACAATCCATGTGTAGAAGCTGGGGGCTGGGGGCCTCTCTTTCTACCGGGATACTATCACTTGAAGACTCCGGGGCACTGTGTTGGAACTTTGAAGTGTCCTTTGAAGGGCCAGTGGGAGGATGTGGATTATCTACAACGGATGACTCAGTAAGGGGCTGTGCATATAGGCCCGATCACCAGGTGACACAGTGCGGTACAGAGTAAGTTCCCGGATGGTAAGGAGAGAACTGCTGACGGAATTTCTCAGCATGAGTGATGTGCAGTGGTCCATTGGCTGCTCTTAGAATAGACATAGGACAATGAGAGGCTTCTCTATGCCCCTCTGGCTTTCGACTTGGCAAAGGCTGAGTAGTTTCTGGGTGCACTGTGTCTCTCCTCCAGGCTCAGGCCCCCATCCTGGGCCTCGCTGGCTCTCTCCCACCCGTCACCTCTTCCAGCCTTCTCAATCCTTATCTCCTCTAGTGTGCCATAACCCAGCTCTTTGTTTGGTCTTTCTAATTAGTGTTTATGGCATAAACTTTATGTCCTGAGCTTCTTCAATGCTTTTCCTTCTTATTCTTCGCCCAATTCCCCAAAGTTTTGAGTTAAAAAAAAGAATTCTTTTTTTTTTTTTCAAAATAGCCTGGTTCTTGCAAGGAAAAGCTTGCAAGAACCTTCACACTTTTGTCTCTGCTATCAGTTTCACAAATCTGCTTTAAAATTTAAAAACTGAGCATTGACTGTTTCTTTTCTCTCACTTTTCGTTCCTGTTATAACAAGACTGATTTCCCAGAGACAAAGAAGGCTATTCATTATTGAGTGATGGGTTCATCAGCATTTTGTGGGGCTTAAGGAACCACCTGTGCAGGGAGGGGGGCAGCATTAAGACAAGCCTCTGCTCGCATCATCTGGTGTCACACAAATACGTATTTTCTGCAGAGCAAGTGCTCAGAGTCACCGGGCTCCAGCTGCTTTGAGGCGGCTTGCACGTGTGTGTGTGTATGTGTGTGTGTGTGTGTGTGTGTGTGTGAGAGAGAGAGAGAGAGAGAGAGAGATAAGAAGTTAGGTGGAGAGGACCCCATCGGTGCATTAGGAGCTTGTAGTACCTACAAACAGACCCTGCAGAAAAGATAACATGAACATACAGATGGTATATAAGTAAGAATAGTCAACACCGAACCATAATCAGCACCGCCTAAGTGAAAATGTTTTGTTCCTTTCTCTACAAACTCCTTGCTTTGCTCGGACTCTAGCAAAGCCAGAAGTTGTGTGGAGGAGACAAAGGAGAGGAAAGAGACGGTGCCCACCTTCTCTTCAACAGGAGCCTGGTGTCAGATTGGGCCTGAGCTTGTGTTGGGGGAGGGGAGAAGCTTTGAATGAGATGTGAGATTAAAGTCTTAAATTTAACAGAGCCTTCTACTACCTGGAAGTGAGTCATAATTACTGACATGAGACTGATTTTTTTGTTGTTGCTGAAAATGGCCGGAAAGCTATTGGAGCTGCCCGAAATGTCATTAAGGTATGGGAAAGGGGAATCTGACATGTTGAAAGGCAGTGGTAGGAGGAAAATACAGCTGCTTCCTGTTTGTACTCACTACGTTCAGCCCTTTTCAATAAACTGGTTACACATCTATTGATTCTTATGTAGTCCTACAGTGACTAATAGCAGCCCACACTGCATCTCAATAGCACGAGAGCTTAAAGACGGAGAATCGTAGGCAGAGCATGGAAGGGTTCTGATTTTCCAGCCTAGGGAGAGGGATGAAGGAGTTGATCTGTGTGTTTCTGCGTCTGTTCCTGGAACCCAGAACTCTCTCCTCTGCCTGAAGCCCCAGGCTGAATTTGTCAACATTCTCCTTTTAACCTCTTTCTCATCCTATGTTTTCTGATTTCTATTGACAAGATCATCGTCACCATCACGTAAGCTTGACTTTGCCTTTGACATGTCATTTAGCTTTACCACTCACGTTTAACAGGCAACGAACCTACCTAGTAGCCCTTCCTTATCTGTGGTTTTGCTTTTCCTGGTTTCAGTTAGCTGCCATCCTGAAGCAGATGGTCCTCTTTCTGAAGGATCACCTGAAGGCCAGTAGTAGCCTAACGCTACGTCACAATGCCCACGTCATTCACCTTGCTTCTCACTTCCTCGCGTAGGCATTTTATCATCTCACATCATCTCTAGAAGGGTGAGTACCTTACAATACAACATTTTGAGAGAGAGAGACCACATTCACGTAACTTTTATTACAGTATATTGTTATCAATGCTCTATTTTAGTATTTGTAATTGCTGTTAATCTCTTACTGTGCATAATTTATAAATTTAACTTTATCATAGACATGCAGCTGTAGGAGGAAATGCAGTATATATATTGGTACTATCTGTGGTTTCAGGCATTCACTGGGGGTCTTGGAATGTATCCCCCATGGATAAGGGAGGACTACTATAAATCTCTCAGCAACAGCCCTCAAAACACTCCTCTGCAAAATGGTTCTCACTGAACCATTGATTAATTTATTCACAAATGTAGAGGGTTTGATGGAAGTGATAAAGCTCACAGCTGGACAAGACATGCTTCTTGTTTTCTGGGCCCTTGTGGTTTAGAGAGCAATGGGCTGGACACCGTTCTGATGCAGTGTGATGGGTGTGCTAGTAGAGATATGGTCAAGGTGCTAGGAAGTTTGGTGAAGGGAATAGCTAACTGCTTAACAGAATGGAGATAACTTGTTAAGGGGGACGTTTGAACTGGTCCTTTAAAGATAAAATACAGTTAAGCGAAAAGAAAGGAGGGGAAAATATCAGCCAGCCAGAAGCCACCAAGCAGAGCGGGACCATGTGCAAAGGCAGGAAGACAAGGAAAACTGCAAGTAGTTCTTACAGCTGGCAGTAGGGAGTGGGGTGCAAGATGACAGGAGATGGGGCTGCAGAGAGACACTTGCACATGATTTTAACCTAGACATTTTAGATGATTTCTTTAGAATAAATTCCAGAAGCAAAAGGCTGAATGTCATCAGGATTTTTGCTGGAAAGGAAGGGGAGCACAGAGCATTCCAACAGAGGCTGAATGGGCTTTCTGGAACATCGGGAGTGTGTGTGTTGTGTGCGCACATCTGTGCTGGGAGCAGATAAAGCAGGAAAGGTAGGTTGGGCCAACTTTCGACTAACCTAGTACACCATATCCTTCTTAACAGGCAAGGTGGAGCCATGCATGGTTTTGAAGTGGGTCGATAAGGAGCCTACATCCATTTTAGAAACATGATCCCAGCAATACTGAGAAGTGAGGCAGCAGGCTCTTGCACTCCTCCAGTGATAGGTAACAAAGGCCTGCAGTAGGGCTGTGGGAGTGGGTATGAATTGAGACAGCTGAATGGGAGACAACTGAAAGTAGCCAAGGCTTCACTATCCACTGGTTGAGTTTCCAAATGACATACGGATAATTATAGTTACATAGATTCAAACGCTGTTTGTCAGACCACCTCAGGGGGAATCTCCTTGATGATTAACCAAACCTGTGAATCATAGCATTAACTGGTCTGGCTTTGCCTTCTCTCTTATTTTCTTTCACATGTACCTGTGATCCAGCCTAACCATTTAGGCTGGAGTAGTAACTGTGAACTACTCCCAACTACCATTCGTGCTCCCCTGCCAAGTACCTTCTTTGTCCCTTTCCCTGGGTTACCACCTTCTTCTGGAATGATCTGTTTCCTCCTTTCCTGCAGGCCCAATGCCTTCACAAGCTTGGGGGACCCCCTCAACTGAAATCTGTCACATAAAGCTCTCCAATATCTCTCCCCCCTCCTCACAGGACCCTGCCTTGCCTCCCCCAGCGAAGGAGACGGTAATCCTGCCCAACACCAGGCTTTTCCTCAAACTCAGAATAATTTACCTATCACTTACCATCACCTTCTACCTTGTATAACGTTCTATATGGATAGATATCTCTTCTATCAGGCTGTAGACTCCTTAGGAAAGGAATTATGTCTGGCATATAGTAGGTCCTCAGCAGGTCAGATGTTAAGTGAATATCAGTTATCTTTATCAACTCATCACTACAGAACGGTATGAGTTTTTTCCTTCTCAATGGGGGAAGACACCGGAACTTTAAAAGATACAAAGCATGGTCTTTTAATTAAGTCTTCATGTTTGATCAGGATATGTGTACAATTTTGCACAATTGAGGAATATATTTTCTGACATTAAGGTCTAAATATATGAGTGTTATTAGTTCCTTTATTTTAAGTGGGGATTAATTCTCTTTCAGAGGAAAACTATAATCCTTTCATGTTACAATTCACAAAAGTGAGTCCCATAATTCTGTTCTAAATGGGAGGGAAAACCCCAGAAAAATAAATGTTATCAGGTAACTGCATCCCTGTTATTGTGACGTGTGAGAGCTCTCCAGGGAGCCCAGAGTGGATAGCTTCACTGTTTTCCAGCAGACATCTTTATTTTTTCCCCTGTATACTAAGTTGCTTGCTTAGGGTTTTCTAGAATGCTAAATTATCTCTAGCAAATTATAAGCAACATGGATGAATGGACATGTAGTATTTCATTTTTGCCTCACTGTGCTTTAGCTTTGGGATCTCCAGTTTTGTAAATGATAGCTACGATACATCACTCCATCTTTACACGCGCTCATGCTTGAACGCGTCCTGCTTCTCCTCCCACATGGAACGGTGTCAATCATGATGT
The DNA here is from genome assembly GCF_024610735.1 of Ursus americanus. Classification (NCBI taxonomy): domain Eukaryota; kingdom Metazoa; phylum Chordata; class Mammalia; order Carnivora; family Ursidae; genus Ursus; species Ursus americanus. Next base: position 36,590,847 of record NC_142138.1, on the reverse strand, counting down.
ACAACTGTTGTTAAGATACAACTTGTGTCTACAGAAAATAACCCATAAGTATTTGTTATGGAATAATGTATACGATTGGAGGAAAACACAAGAGAATTAATCTTGGCTTTAAAAAAAAACCCAGCAAACAAATGAAAATTCCGAAAATCTTTGGTGTATTTTTAGATAGAAGGCTAGAGTAAGTATTCGCTTTTCTCCAGGCACCATGTTCCCTTCATAGCTCCTGCTACTCCCTGGGGGACTGAGGTGTTTGCCATCATCTTCCAGTACCTCAGTTTCTTCATTTGTAAATAAGACTTAGAGTTGACGGCATTTTGTAAGGAACAACAAGTAAAAATGCCTTGAAAGAGCTTTGCGAGTCTACAGTACTCTGTAAATGCTTAATGATAATAATATACAGTAGGGCATCTTCCCTTGAAAACAGCAGGAGTGTTTCCTTACATAATGACCTGACAGATGGGTTATGGTATCTAATCCCCTTAAACCCCCAAAGCTCTTTGATAGTGGATGTTGTAAAAGGCCAGATTAGAGCACATGCTGCTCTTTTATTGAGCCCTTTCTTTCAGTATCTATGCCATATTCAATTGCTTCCTTCTCTAAGTACCCGTTACGTGTTAACCTACTACCTGCAGGAACAATTAGAAGCAAAAATAGAGACTAAAGGACAGTGCACTCCAGTAGGAAAAATTAGTTAATGCTTGTTGTCCCCAATATTAAAAATCCACTTTGGCCTTTACATGTGGCTTTTATCGAAGGTTCCTGCCCTCCTAATTTCTGACTATTAATCTCAAGCTGTGGGTATTTGTCGATGTTGAGCGTACGTTTTGTGTGTGTGTGTGTGTGTGTGTGTGTGCGTGTGTGCGTGAGAGAGAGAGAGAGAAAGAGAGAGAGGGAGAGTCCTGCATGTGGTGAGAATGGAGTGTTGATATTAATTCTAAACCAGTGAGGCTTGCAGAAATCACAGGCAGTTAAGGATATGTGCAGCATTTGTGGAAGAGTCGGAGCTTGTAATCTGTTCAGAATGAGAAAAGCGTGATTAGCAGTTGTTCTCCCGCAACCTTAATTCCGCTCTTGAACCTGAATTGGACCAAGAAGTTTTTTACATTTCCCCTTTCTGCTGTGCTTGTCTTTTGAGAATAGCTATTGAGATGATCAGTTTCCAAAACCTTTGTCATCATCCATTAACCCAAATTCATCGTCTTCCTTTAGTTAACAGAGTTCGCTTTCTTTGCATGCTGGAAGAAAGATACGTTGTTGTGAAATCTCACCCATGGTGTGTATTGTTGTGAAATCTCACTCATGGTGTGTAATCTGTGTCATCACAGATGAGAAAAAGGAAAAGCAACAGGAATTTGTTTGATAACTGAATATAACTGCAATAAGCATTTTAAGTGCATGATCTCTTTTAATTTGGGAAGTTTAAAGAAACCATGATGGTTGTTCAAAGCCCCTTCTGAAAAGCCCCTCCGCGCATACACTGGATCCTCCCCCATGTCGCCTTCTCAGAAACATCACTTCCACATTTGTGTCCTCTTCCCCTGCATCTTCATGTACTCCCTCTTTTCCAAATCACGGCACAAAAATTCTGGAATATCACCCAACTTTATAAAAACCACCTTATCTTTTTAAAAACTATTTTATGTATTTATTTGAGAGAGAGAGCGCACACACACAGGTGGGGGGATGGGCAGAGGGAGAGGGACCAGCAGACTTCCTGCTGAGTGGGGAACCTGACAGAGGGTTCAATCCCAGGACCCCGAGATCATGAGCTGAGCCGAAGTCAGATGCTTATCCGACTGAGCCACCCAGGCATCCCCAAAAAACCACCTTATCTTGATTCCACATTTCCTTCATGTGTCATTTTTCTGAGTCTCTTTAGAGCAGAACTTCCCCAAAGAGTTCTCCCTACTTCTCATCTGCACTCTTTTCCTATTCTCTCTCTCTCATTCACTCTCTCTGCTTCTCTTTCCTTTCTAGCTCTGTCCCTCATTGAGATGAATCTGAATGTCCCCATCCCCATAGGCAACCAGTGTTCTGATTTTTCATGCCTAGATTTGTTCTGCCTCTTTCTGAATTTTGTATAAATGGAATAATAAAGTATGTGTTTAGGTTTTTTGCCCAACATAATGTTTTTGAGATTCATCCGGTTGTTGCTTGTATCAATAACCCATTCTTTTTGTTATTGCTCAATAGTAACCCATTGTATGGCTACGCCATGGTTGTAATATTTTGTTTGTTTATACTCTATCCTTTTGTTGATGGATATTTGCGTTGTTTCTGTTTTTTGGCTATTATAAATAAGACAACTAGGAACATTCTTTTACAAATACTTTTGTTGGCATATGTTTTTATTTCCCTTGGGTAAATATCTAGGAGAGGAACTGCTAGGTAATTGGGTAGATATTTGTTTAACTGTAGAAGAAACTGCTAATTTTGAAAGTGGTTGTAGGGTTTTTATACTCATGCCAGAAGTGTATGAGAGTTCCAGTTGCTGCACATTCTCACGAATGTATGATGTTGTCAGTATTTTAATGTTGGCCAGTCTAGTGTGTGTGAAGTAGTAGGACATTTTGGTTTACATTTGCACTTCCCTGACGAGCACCTTTCATGTGCTTATTGGCCATTTGCATATCTCTTTTTGTAAATTGTTCAACTCTTTTGCCCATTTTTTAAAATGGGGCTGGTTTTCTTTTTATTATTGATTGTAGTAGCTTCCTTTATATTCTGTTTACAAATCTTTTGTTAGATGTATGTATGGCAGTAATTTTTGCAGTCCCTTGCCTGCCCTTGTATTTGCTGAAGTGGTACATATTTTTAAGAACAAGTCTTTAATATCGATGCTGCCCTACTTTATCGACATTTTCTTTATGACCAGTGTTGCTTTTTGTGTCCAATTTTTGTGTCCAACCTTTACGTACTGCAAGGTGATGATTTCTTTTTTTTATATTTTCTTCTCCAAGTTTTATGGATTTAGCTTTTACAGTTAGGTCTATAATCTATCAGAAATTTGTCGGGGCGCCTGGGTAGCGCAGTCGTTAAAGCGTCTGCCTTCGGCTCAGGACGTGATCCCGGCATTTCGGGATCGAGTCCCACATCGGGCTCCTCCGCTGTGAGCCTGCTTCTTCCTCTCCCACTTCCCCTGCTTGTGTTCCCTCTCTCGCTGGCTGTCTCTCTGTCAAATAAATAAATAAAATCTTAAAAAAAAAAAGAAAAAGAAATTTGTATACTGAGTGAAATACAGGCTGAAGTTTATTAATTTTTCCATAAGTATGCCCTATTGTTTCAGTACCATTTATTGAAAAGATTTTTTTTCTCCCCATTGAATCATCTTTGTAATTTGGTAAAAAATCTCTTGATCATATATATACATATATATATATATCTTCACAAATCTTTTTCATAGATTTTTTTGGTCTATCTTTACACTAATACATGCATATTACCTAATTACTGTAACTTCATAATTAAGTCTTAAAATCCAGCTTTATTTTGCCTTCTTTCTTTTTTGATGTTGTTTGCGTTTTAAGTCCCTTTATATTAAAACAGAAATTTGAGGATATGTATGTCAATTTTAATAAAATTCTTCTGGTGTTTTGATTGGGATTACACTGAGTCTATACTCAATTTAAGTAAAAGTAACATCTTAACATTAGTGAGTCTTCTACTGTATAAACATGGTTTATTCATCTGTTGAGGATTTCTTTAATATTTCTCAGAATAATTTGAATTTCCAGTATATATGTCTCACTTGGTTTTTATTAAATGTACAGCTAAGCATTATGAATTTTGGTGCCTTTTAAATGGAAAACCCTTACTTTCTAATCTTTTGCTAAAAGCTCTTACTTTCCAATTTTTTACTACTAGGTTATGGACATATAATTGTGTTTATTATCTTATATCCTAATTTCATAGGGTATACTCTTCATCCTTTACATTTCTGCCTGAGATGACAGCCCTTGAGAGTATTTCCTTTCCTACATAATATGGCTCCTCAATTTCTGGCGTTTAATTCACTTGTGGTTCTTTCTATCCTCAGTATTTTAATTGGTTTTATAATACTGTGATTTTATAGTTCATCTGATTTACCTTGTTTTGGTTTGCAGAGTGAGAGTGATGGTCTCTTGCAACTTTCTATATCTAACCTAGCAGTAGAATGGCCCTAATCTAGTTTTCAGTTCTGTAGGATCTGGAGTGAGAGCTCCTCTTACTGATTTGTTTTTCTGTCTTGATTTCTTGTTTAGTCCACTAGAACTTTATCAATTATTTTAGTTTTTCAAACAGCCATCTTTTGATTTTGTTAACTTTCTCTGTTTTTTGTTTTCTGTTTTATTGATTTCCGCTCTGATATTTATTGTTTCCTTCCCTCTACTTGCTTTGGTTTTCATTTGCACTTTCTTTTCTAGCTTTGTAAGATAGAAGTTTAGATCACTATTTTTACACCTTTTTTTCTTTCTAACATACGTATTGGAGCCTATAAATTTCCCTATAGGCACTGCTTTAGTTGCATTATACAGATTTTGTTCTGTTGTATTTTTGTTGTCATTCAATGAAATATTTAATTAAAATCTATTTTAACCAAACTAAAACTGATTAATTTATTTTTGGCTCATGAATTATTTAAGAATATTTTGGCATTTTGTAGATCTTTTTCTGTTAATGATTTCTGATTTACTTCTACTGTGCTCAGATAACATATTCTATAAAATTTTAGTCTGCAGTTATTAACTTTTTTTTTTTTGTAAATGTCAATTAGGTCAGCTTTGTTATTCAAATCTTCATTATCCTGACAGGTATTTTTGTTTAGTTATTCCATCAGTTCCTAAGAGAGGGATGTTAAAAGAACCAACAGTGATCATGGATTTGTCTATTTTTCCTTTTAGTTTGGTTAATTTTTGTCTCATTTATTTTGAACTTCATTAAGCTTGTTCTATGTGCACTGAAGGACAAGATCAATAGAGTAAAAAAGCAACCAGTGGAATGGGAGAAAATATCTGCACTTCACATACCGGATAAGGGATTACCATCCAGAATATATAAGGACCACCCACAGCTCAATAACAAACCCAACAACCCAACTGAAAAATGGACAACAAAGTTGAATAAAAACATTTCTCCATAGAAGACACAGATGGTCAATAAGCACATGAAAAATGCTCAATACCCCCAACCTTTAGAGAAATGTAAATCAAAACCACAATGAGATACTCCTTCATACCCATTAAGGACAGTTGTTACAAAAGAGAAGAAGGAAAGGAGGAAGGGAGGAAAGAAGAAGGAAGGAGAGAAGGAGGGAAGGAGGGAAGAAAGGAAGGAAGGAAGGAAGGAAAGAAGGAAAAATAAGTGTGGATGAGGAGATATTGGAACCCCTGTGCACAGCTGGTAGAAATGTAAAGTGGTGTAGCCACTGTGGAAAACAGAATGGCTATTTCTCAAAGAATTAAACAGCATTACTACATGATCCAGCATTTCCACTTCCGAGTATATAGCTAAAAGAATTGACAGCAGGTAATTGAACAGATATTTGTACACCTATGTTCTTAGCAGTGTTATTTATAATAGCCAAAAAGTGGAAGTAACCCAAATGTCTATTGACAGATTAACAGATAAACAAAATGTGGTGTATACATACAATGGAATGGTATTCAGCTTTAAAAAGAAATGAGATTTTGACACATGCTACAAAATGAATGAAATCTGAAGATATTTTCCTAAGTGAAATAAGCAAGACATAAAGGAAAAATATTGAATGATTCCACTTATATGAGGTATCTAGAGTAGTCAACATCATAGGGACAGAAAGTAAAATGGTGGTTACTGCGGTGTGGGGTAGTGGCAGGGGGAAATTAGAAGTTATTGTTTAATGTGCATAAATTTTCAGTTTGGGGAGATGAAAAAGTTCTGGAGATGAATGATGGTCCTGTTTGTATAACAATGTGAATATATTTAATGCCACTGAACTGTATGTCTTAAAGTGGTTAAATAGTAAACTTTATGTTATATACATTTTATCATAATAAAAATGATTGTTATGTCTTTCTGATGAATATACCCTTTTAATATTATAAAATGTCCTTCTTTATACTGATAATGTTTCTAGTCTTAAAGTCTCTTTTCTGACATTATTATTGCCATACTAGGTTTCTTATGGTTAGTGATTATATGATATATTTTTGCCATCCTGTTACTTTCAATCTTACTGAATCATTATATTTAAAGATTCTTATACACAGCTGTTTCTTACAGATAGCATATAGTTGAGTCTTGCTTCTAAACCAGAATGACAATTCTGATTTTTAATTGGTTTAGACCATATGTATTTAATGTAATTATTGATATGGTTGGATTACATCTTCCATCTTGCTATTTGTTTTCTATTTGTTCCATCTGTTTACTTTTCTTTTAATTTTTTTCTGTATTCCTTTTCTATTTTTCAGTATTCCACTTTATTTTACTCACCTCCCCACTTTGCTCACTCTACTTTATCCACTGCAGTGAGCAAACCAAACAGTCCCACCTCAAGGCTTTATTTTATTTTATCTGCCTATTGAATTTTAACCCCAGAAATCCTTATAACTCATTCCTTCACTTCCACTCTGCTCAAATGTGACCTTGAGAGGCCTTCCTTCATCACCCTTATTTGTTATCTCTTGCATGGCCTTATTTTTCATTATAGCACTTTTCACCATCTGATGTTATATTTATACTGGTTTGCTGATTTTTTTCTCCTCAGACTAGAATGTAGGCTCCAAAGGACAGAACTTGGTCCTTGTTTTGTTCACAAATGTATCATCAGCTTAGAAGACAATCTGGCAAACCGAAGGCTCCCAGAAATATTTTTTGGAACAAATGAATTAAAAGGACATAGATAAATTATTGAAATAAGGATATTTAATCACAACTAAAAGTGAACTCAACCTATACTAATAATATCAACTAGATTAAAACACAAAATTTATTTAATTGTTAGTGACTGATGGCATAATATTGAAAGCAAAGGAAAAAAAACATTCCAGAAACCTTTAATTGTTTTTGCTTGTTGTTTGTGAAGGAAACTAATCTTGAAACTAAATCTGACAGAACTGAAATTATACAGGAAAAATAGAGCCAAGGAGACAAAGAAGTTTTAAGAAAAGCAAGATATTCTACATGATGCTGGGTCTCCTAGCACAGAAGGTATATTCCAAATGCCATTATTCCCATGACAAGGGAACATATTAGGAACCCAGAGATTTGGTGGATGGGAGTTAAGGAAACTAAGCAAAATACATAGAAACTGGGGCGCCTGGGTGTACCAGTCAGTTAAGCATCTGCCTTCTGCTCAGGTCATGATCCCAGTGTCCTGGAATCGAGCCCCACATCAGGCTCCCTGCTCAGCGGGGAGTCTTCTTCTCCTTCTCTCTCTGCCACTCTTCCTGCTCATTCTCTCTCTCACTCTCTCTCTCAAATAAATAAAATCTTTAAAAAATTATGTAAGAACTTACAGAAGAGCTACTCCTTTTTTTATTCTAAGTTTATGTTAATTCCAGTATAGTTAACATACAGTGTTATATTAGTTTGAGGTGTACAATATAGTGACTCAACAATTCTATGAATTACTCAACACTCACCAACATAAATATACCATTTAATCCCCATCGGCTATTTCATTCTTTCCCCCCCACTGACCTCCCCTCTGGTAACTATCAGTTTGTTCTCATAGTTAAGAGTCTGGTTCTTGGTTTGTCTCCCTCTCTCTCTCTCTCTCTTTTTGCTTTGCTCATTTGTTTCTTAAATTCCACATATGAGTGAAATCATATGATTGTCTTTCTTTGACTGACATATTTCACTTAATCTTATAGTCTCTAGCTCCATCTGAGTTGTTGCAAATGGCAAGATTTCATTATTTTTTGTGGCTAAATAATACCCCATTGTACATATTATACCACGTCTTCTTTCTATCCACCTATGGATGGACACTTGGGCTGCTTCCATAATTTGGCATCGTAAATATTGCTGCAATAAACATAGAGGTCCATGTTTCCCTTTGAAGTAGTGTTTTTGTATTTTTAAAAATTATTATTATTATTTTTTTTGGTAAATATCCAGTAGTACAGTTACTGAATCATGGGGTAGTTCTCTTTTTACTTTTTGAAGAACCAAGTCCCTTTGATTTGGAGGACAAAATGACTAGTATGGATGAAGATACTGACAAGCTGAAGGGATAAGCAGAATCTAAGAAGACAAGTTGTTATTGGAGGTAACTGTCATGCATGTGGGTCCAAATAAAAAGTCAACAAACTACAATGGTACAGAATTAGGGAAAGAGAGAGGGAACTGCCTTGGCAACAACTTCTGTTAAAAAAAAAATGATTTGGAGATCTTAGTCAATGGACCATGTGTGATATGAACACCCATTAGCTAATGTGATCTTTATTTGCAAAAATGGGTACATTGTCTGAATGGATCAAACATCTAAATCTAATAGAATGACTTGAAGAGCATCAGAGAAAGACAACCTGGAAGATAAAGGGACTTAAATCTTGGCATGAGGGGTAAGGTTAGAAAAGCTGGAAATCACAGGCCTCAAGATAGTTTAAAAGTGAGGAAGGCCATCATAGGACAAATTAGTTGCCTTCATGCATCTGAAAGTTGTTGGGGAGAAGGGAAGAATCATTATTCATTTTACTCCAAGAATTAAAATTTGTACCAATGAATATAAATCTACAGTTAAGTACATTTTGAGCGAATAGAAGGAAGAACTTTCTAATACTCGGAATAGTCTGAAGGTGGAATGGGATGTATCAGAGTGACCTAGAGAGGATGCATAAATATATAGATTCCTAAGCCCTCTTGAGAATTCCTGCTGGGACTGGGAGTCTGAGTTGTACTGTTTTTGAACTTCTTTGGTAATTTTGATATACAAACAAGTTTGGAAACTACCAGGTCAAACAATATTTTTCAGATATGATATGAAATAGGATACCAATAATTGATGGGGAGGTTGAGCTGGCATTAGACTGGATTATTTATAAAGCCTCTTCATTCCCAAACTCATAAAGTGACATTCGTCTTTGTGAATTCACAGGCCCTGGCCCTTACCCTTGCAGTCTTAAGAATTTAAATTGATCTTTGTCTCACATGTCTTGAATCATGTTAGAAAAACTCAAGTTGGTCAAAAAATGAGGAGAAAACCCAGACTTGGAGAAAATATTTGCAGAAGACCTGTCTGATAAAGGACTGTTATCCAAAATATATAAAGATCTCTTGAAACTCAACAATTAGAAAGCAAGCAACTGGATTTAAAAAATGGACCAAAGACTGTAACAGAAACTTCACCAAAAAGATATTCAACTTTTTAATAAGTATATGAAAAGATGCTCCGCATCTTATGTCATCAAGGAAATGCAAATTAAAATGAGATCCCACTATACACCTATTAGAATGGTATAAATCTGGAGAACTGACAACACCAAATGCTGGAGGGGATGTAGAGCAACAAGAATTCTCATTCATTGCTGATGAGAATACAAAATGCAACAGTCATTTTAGAACAGTTTGGGGTTAATTACAAAACTAAACATACTATATGATTCAGTAATTGCTTTCCTTGGTATTCACCCATAGAACTTGAAAACTTATGCCCACACAAAAACCTGTCCACACGGATGTTTATAGCAGCTTTATTAATAATTGCCAAATCTTGGAAGCAACAAGATATCCTTCGGTAGATGAATGGATAAATAAACTGGTATATCCAGATAATGGAATACTATTCAGGGATAAAAAGAAATGAGATATCAAGCCATGGAAAGACATGGAGGAAACTTAAATGCATAGTACCAATTGAGCACTGGGTACTGTATGTAAGTGATGAATCATTAAATTTTATATCTGAAACTAACATAACATGGTATGTTAACTAACTGGAATTTAAATAAAAACAACAAAGAAGAAGTCAATCTGAAAGAATGTATACTGTATTATTCCAACTATGTGACGACTTTCTGGAAAAGATAAAACCATGGAGGTAGTAAAAAGATCAGTGGTTTCCAGGCTTGGGGCGGGAAGAGGGATGAATCTGGGGAGCACAGAGGATTTTTAGGGCAGTGAAGCAACTCTGTGTGATACCGTAATGATGGATACATGTTGTTATACGTTTGTCCACACCAGAAGATGTAGAACACCAAGAGTGAACTTTAATGTAAATATGAAGTTTGGGTGATTACGATGTGTCAGTGCAGTAGCTTCATCAGTTGTAACAAATGCATCACTCTAATGAGTGATGCTGATAATGCAGGAGGCTATTTATATTTGGGGGTAGGAGGTATATGGGAAATCTCTGTACCTTCTTCTCAATTTTTTTGTGAACCTAAAACCTCACTAAAAATACGCCAATGCCAGGGCATCTGGGTGGCTCAGTCGGTTAAGCATCTGACTCTTGATTTCAGTTCAGGTCACGATCTCAGAGTTGTAGGATCGAGCCCCGAGCCAGGATCTGCGCTGAGCAGTGAGTCTGCTTGAGATTCTTTCCCTTTGCCCCTCCCCCCACTTGTGTGCGTGCTCTCTCTCTGCCTTTCTAAATAGATGGTAGATAGATAGATAGATAGATAGATAGATAGATAGATAAAATCTTAAAAAAAAAAACCCAATGTCTCTAAAAACCTGAGAAGAAAATTAAAAGCTGGCTACCCTATACAAAGTTTATTAAATCTATGTGTCATTATTTAGTGATATTTCTAGACACAATACTAAAATTCACCAGTATTGTTGATTTGCTGTATTGGACATGATAAAATGAATAAATATAATTACACAGTCTTTAGGGTCAAGCTGGGTCAGGTTAATGTTTTTCTCTTGCAGAGGTATTTGCCTGGGAAGCCAGAGATGCTAGATCTAGTTTCACTAATGATTTTTTTCCACTACCTAATTGTCCTGTAATTGGCCTCTTGTTTATTAGAGGATGTACAGTATGAGATAGTGTTGAGTTGAGAATATTTGTATAAGAACTATCATACTTATTGAATCTGAGCTCTCCCCACATGACTAGAGAATAAATTCTCAATTTTACCAAAACAATGAGAGTTAGAATATGAAGAATCAATTTACAAATGATTACTCCCTTGGATATAGAGGATCTAGCTGTAAGTTTAGGCTAACATCCAAATAACATCTACTTGAGATGCTATGTTTTCAGTAACAAATACTCAGACACACAAACCCATAGATACCGATTTAATCGGATAAGAGATTCACGATTAAGAGGACAAAGTATGAGATACTAGTGACAGTATGACGAATAAGAAGTCAAATGGTAAAGTTCAGTTCAAGACAGAACTGAGAGTCTTATCTTCACCCCTTATTTACTAGTTGTGTGATCTTGGGCAAGCTGCTTAATCCTTGAGTTCCACTTTCATTGTCCATAGAATGGGGATAAAAAATAATATTGCTGTCATATTTTGTCTCAACAGAATGACAGCGACATTACCTTAGCAGAGATTTGAGACTGGTCTTTTGCGTAGCGGCGCTTCTGCTGCCTCACTTGATGTCTCTCAACTAAGGTGTCTGCTGCATGTAACAGGATGTCAACTGAACTCTGCGCTTCAGGTATGCCCGAAATCCCCTAAAAGAATGGTGGCCCCCCATTCTAAATGCAGCCGCCCCAAATCCTTGCAGAACCTACTTAAAAAATGGCCAAACCAGCTCTGCTATCATCCTCTCCGTTTTATAAAGGAGTCAAGAAGAGTAATCAGAGGGGGTGCCTCGGTGGCTCAGTCGTTAAGCGTCTGTCTGCCTTTGGCTCAGGGCGTGATCCCGGAGTCCTGGGATCAAACCCATCAGGCTCCTTCCCTGAGAGCCTGCTTCTTCCTCTCCCACTCCCCCTGCTTGTGTTCCCTCTCTCACTGGCTGTCTCTCTCTGTCAAATAAATAAAATATTAAAAAAAAGAAAGAAAGAAAGAAAGAAAGAAAGAAAGAAAGAAAGAAAGAAAGAAAGAAAGAGAGAAAGAAAGAAAGAAGAGTAATCAGAGAATTTGTTTGCTAAGTGGGCATTACATTCATGGAACGTCTGCCTTCTCCACCCACTGAATCAAGCGAGGGGAGATCTAAGAGAACCTCTTAAATGTGTAAGGGGGACTTTAATAATAATAAAAAAAGGGTGACTGGCTTCTTTTCTATAGATGGAAACCTGCCTATAAAGTGGATTTGCTGATTTGAATAAAGGGTAAAGGAGCTGGTAAGCAATGGAAATGAAATACTGTCAGGAAGAGAGGGAATGGAAATATTGCCCACTGTCACACTACTGTTTGTCCTAGTAGGGATCTGTGAGTTTCTTTTGGACCTTTAGGACTCTCTCTGTAGGAGCTAGCTGGGCTTGTACCATCTGGCCAGGATGCTGACCAAAGGCCAGATGAAGAGACACCACCTGCAAGGAGGTGCAGATAAAGAGAGGACACTGGAAGAAATCAGGTCAGAGAGTATGTCCCCTATAAGAAGTATGCAACAGGACAGAGCCCTTTAGGGTTCAGATTGCTCCGTATACCATTTATACCTGCTTTCTATGGGATTCCTATCTGTACCCCCAACAGAATCACCATAATGGTGGAAAACAATAATCTTTGGCTTAGCACCCACCAGTGAAATCACTGGAACCCTACTTCCCCCAGATCCTTCTGATCGATGAAAGAAGTATCCTGTGGTCTCTTATCAAGTCTTTTGATACAGCTGACACCTCCATGTCTCACCTTGTTGTTTCTGCTCTGATGCTCAACAATGGCTGTGACGCTTCCAGGAATCTGTGGTATTCTCTCCTGGTATTTTCAAGTAGCTTAGTTCCAGCTGTTTGGTCCTGCTCCGGTGGTCTCCGCATGGAAGGGGGAAAACACTCTTATTCTCTCTCTTGCTTTGTTCATTTCTCATCTCTGACGGCTTGCCTCTTCCAAGTGATTCAGTATTATAAGCATTTTCCTTTGAAGATAATGAGTATCACCAAAACGAGAGATATTCAAAGTCATTCTTCCCCTGTGACCACCCATATCGCCCCCCACCCCAATCATGTCCCTTGGTCAAGTGCTGGACTTCCACTTTCTCTTCTTAGGATAGCTTCTTTCCCCCATTGGACCACCAGCATCATCTTCTTCACCCCTTCACAGTGTCTATCCAGGAGCACTGCTTGTGCCTGTGGGAAGCCTCACTCTGAGACAGTGCAGGAATCTTAGCCTTGGTAGTCATGTGTCAGCCTCAGTATCTCTAAGGTTTTCCCGACTCCTTGAGTCTTCTTGCAAATAATACCTGGCTGGCCTTCCTTACCAGCCTCTGGGACAAACAAAGCCCACTGGATTTTTATAGTAGTATATATTCAGTTGAAAACTTGGTTTTGGAAACCCTTTATAGAGCAAACAGTTTTTTCAGGTGATGCTAACAGGGGAAAAGATCTGAAGAAGAGGGCGTGTGTTCATGGCATTTCAGAAAAATTCCCTCCGTTTATTTTCTCTGATGAATCATAACTTCATAATCCAGCATTACTGTGTGGGCAATCTTAGGGCTTTGCCTTCAGAAACGCCAGTAGCTGCGGTGATTGCTAACAACCATACACGTTTGGTTGCAATATAATGAATAGTTACAGAGTTTAATAAAAGGGAAAGGGCCAAGCAAAAATTGGTGACAAGAACAGGGAAACGGAGCATTTAACAGGATTTGTTTTCAAGCTGTTATTTGGGAGATTTAAATAAATCCTCTTAAGTGCTCCAATTTTTGAGCCCTAAGTGTGCCTTAGTTAGTTTTAAGATTTTTTTTTTTTTTAACTTGGTACACGGGAGTCTTAGGAAAGAGCATCCCAGCTGCTGGGTGTGATGAAGTCTTCTCTCAGGTTCATGAAAGGTTATGCTTCCACACTAATTATACTACTTAAAAAGCTGTCTCCAGTTCTTGGGGCTTTTAAAGACAATGACAGTATTTTCAGGATTCAACCATTTTGAGATCAAAGTCCACATCCTGGGTCAGGCTAATTTGAGCAGATATTTCAGTGCTTAACAATCATAGATGCACTCCTCAACTATAAATTTCCGTTTCCTGTCATAGAAACCCCAAGAGTATATCTGTCAAAAATGGAATATTTAGATTAATTGGGGCTTTGCTAGCATCTGGCCCAGGAGGACCTCGTCACCCCAGGTAGGTTTTGGACTGTCCTTTGGAAGACCTCCAAGCATGGAGGTTCTAAAACCTTCTTTGGTTATTCTCATCCTTTAACTGTCCTGTGCATTCGAGGGCTTCCTTTCCTAATTTAATTTTCTCCCTTCTAATGAAGATCAAGGACAGCTGGTCCATATCTGTACACAATTCCTTTATTCATGATAAAAAATGATTAAAAAATGAAATCCTGATTTCTTTATTTGAAATATTCCTTAATTAATGAAAAAAATGAAATCCCAGTTTCTTATTAAGTTCAGTAAAAATTGCTACTTACTGAAGCCATAGGGAACACATTGTTTTGAAAAATGTCATTTGCCACTAAATCAAGTTTTAAGACTCATTGTAATAAATATTTATTGAGCAGAGCAGTTTTCTTACAAGAAGACTGTCTTTATGGAAATTTAGGTAATTGGATGTGAACCATGGGGTGGTTTTCAGAAGCCTTATTTTCCAGGGAGTCCTCAGAGACCTTAGATGACACTGTCCCCTACAATCATCCCCAAGTTCCCAAATTTACTCAACAACATACAAGGTATGACCCTGGTCATTTTATTAGTGCTTTTAACTGGTCAAGGCTGATCTGTGAGAATTAATTTAAGTAACAGTGAAGTACTGAAACACAAAATTAAGAGAACAACCTAATTGTGTCTAACATTCCTAACCTGTCACACATTTTAATAATTTTGTAGTTTTGGATAAAGTATTTAAAAGTCAACTTTTGCTTTACAGTAAGTAGATGTTCACAGCTGTGCCAACTGGCTTTCCTCATATTTCTCAATTTATGACCATTCAATGAGAATAATGTTATTTTATATCTAGAGACATTTTAATAAAAGCCTTCAGCATTTATGTCCTTTCTTCAAATGTTTAACAGATGACAGTGTATCACTCTTGATTCTTAAAGAGACAACTTGCTTTAAGCAGTATGAAAAACACAACTTAATGTAAAACACTAAAGTGTATTTCTTGGCCAGAGGCTGAAGACAGAAAAAGATTGCAACCATGTAAATGGGGGATTCGTGTCCTTTTACAGAAATTTCCTACATTCAACGATGCAAGTGAAAGCAGCAATATAAATTATTGAGTGGTTCTTATGTGTTGATCATGGTGCTAAGCTCTTTACAATATTTCATGACCCTAAGAGATAGTTATTACGTTCTCTACTTATGGCTCTACTAAATAACTGAACTTCCAGAGGATTAGTGATTTGTCCAAGGTCATTCATTTAGTAAGTGGCTGAGCTAAGATTTGAACCCAAGGTATCTGACTCCAAAGTCATACTTTTAAGCCATCTGATGGCACTTCATTTTCCACTAGAGAAATATATCAGTTATTCACTCTTTCAGGTCTTTAAAGGTTTTCCATTTTAAAACCACAAAGTCATATGTAAGCAGTTTAAAAGGATGTTGAGCTCAGCCATCCTGAATGTCAAGAGCTTGTCTTTCCTGGGAGATTTAGTCTGGTCACCAGTGTTTCAGAGACACATATTAGTGGCAGCAATTATATTTCTCCATTAGCAGAATTCAGAGAACAATACCTTATTCTAAAGCTGATTTTTTCTTTTTTTAATTGCTTGGATGGGGATTGACTTTTCCACTTATTAAAAAAAAAGCTAAGCCTTTCCCTAATTTATGTGGAATTGCCCACACCCAGTCTATTTTGTGTTGACCTTTGCTCATTAATTGCGTTTCTCTTATCCCAGAAGGACTGCTCCTTGATTAAACAACTCGAACGGGCATGATGACAGAAGAGCATCTTAACTCCAGTCTGCTAGAAGATGACTTATAGATGGGGATGCTTCAAATATACTGCCTATCAAAGGATTTTGACCATTTCTCTTTCATTTTTTATTAGATTTTTTTGTTCCTAATAAGTACTCAAGCCCTAGGATTCATATCAACTGTAACTTAAGGCTAGAACCATCTTCAGCTTATCGTATCTATGGTTTGCTAGCCAGAAAGTTCTCTGGCTCTTCCTAAATAATGCAATCCAAACAAAAATAGATCAGTGAGAAGTTACTTTATAATATCCATTAGTCCCATTACTAGAGATTCTCTATATTGGAAACCACCCTCATTATTTATAAAATTTGAGAATTTCAAAGTCCAGTAGGTTGTACGATCAGGCTTACCTATAATTTCAATTAGTATTGAATTTTTAAAATTAAGACCCTGTAGTTTTCCTAAATTTTGAAGTTCAACTTACAAATATAGTTGTTGTTAAAAGTATAAAATTTTTAGTAACTAAGAATCATAACTTTAAGGAATTGATTATGTGTCTGATCGACTTAACAAACTAATTTCTCTTTAAACAATCAGTCTCATTTACAAGCATGGGCATTTTAAACTGCAGCTGTAAATGTAATATATTCAGTTTTCTTTTTAAGCACTTTAGGTACTTGACCAGACAAGACAAGTTTATATCTCTAATGAGCAAAACTGTCTTCCAGTGTAGTAAATTATTAAATATATAAATATAGTAAATCTAGTGCTCTTAAGCTTTCTTATTCTGTTTACAAACTTAGTCAAAAATCTTACACCTTCAACTTGCATCACAAGTCAATTACATATTTTAAATTGGAATCACAAGGCTCATCTGTCAGAATCTCTATCACTTCAATTCTAAATCATTACAAACACTTTAAATACTGAATATACACAGATTGTCCCAATGATTAAAAACCTATTCTTGAACTTGACACAGAAGTATTAATACTTCATCATCTGTATAATTAATACTAAACCATCCTGGATTTGGAAAGACACTCATGAAGGGAATAGTTTTTTCATCTCAGATGTGGAATCTGAGGCTTTGCATGTTCAGGGTTATTCTTTTTATCTCAAATATGGACACCTGGAGCCCTTTTTAGTAGTTGCTATGAAAGCGAAGACTTCAAGTTACATCCTTTAGATGAGGTTCGTGTAGCAACTCCTATCTTCTGGGTTCAAGATACGTTTTCATCTAATTGCTTCAGCTAATTTGGTTAGGTGCCAGTCTCTGCCCCCAACCAGGATATAATGAACTGCCAACAGTCTGCTTTTTATTTTCTAAATTTCCTGATTAAATTCTGCTTCTTTTTCATATTCTCTTTGCCTCTCTGGGCCATAGCACTTACAGATATTTTAATGACATCTAATTGTATTCTGTGTATTTCTCATCCCTGTCTGATTCTCCATATAACTACAAACACATACTAATGACAGATACATGTTTGGGGGAAATATATTACCAATTGGAAACTAATTTTAGCAAATTCTTGATCGAAGATAAGTGACAAGGATCACAGAAGACTGCTTTATTCTTTCTGGGTCTTGATTAATAAATTAGTTTTTCTTTCCAATTAGTTTGTGGGTCACACTTTAAAAATAGGTATCTTCCAAGAGGCTTTTTCAGATATACAAAAAAGCACAAGCAACAAAAAAAGTAGATAAATTGGATTTCATCAAAATTAAAAACTTTTGTTCATCAAAGGACACTATCAAGAAAGTGAAAATACAACCTGCAGAGTGGAAGAAAATATTTATAAATCATATATAATAAGGGCTTAGTACCCAGAATACATAAAGACCTCTTACAACCCCACAACAAAAAGACAAAAACCCAATTAAGAATGGGTATAAGACTTGAATAGATATTTCTCCAAAGATGATACACAAATGTCCAACAAGCACATGAGAAGAGGCCCAACATCATTAACATTAGAGAAATGTAAATCAAAACCACAATGAGTTACCACTTCCTACCCACTAGGATGGCTGTAATAAAAAAAAATACAGAAAATGACACGTTGATGAGGATGTGGAGAAATTGAACAGTGGCACGTTGCTAATGGGAATAGAAAATGGTGCAGTCACTGTGGAGAACAGTTTGGCAGTTCTCAAAAAATTAAATATAGAATTACCATATGACCTAGAAATTCCACTCCTAGGTATATACCTAAAAGAACTGAAAACAGATATTTTAAAAAACCCAACTTATACATGAATGTTCACTGCAGCACTATTCACAATATCCAAAAGATGGAAACAACTCAAAAGTCCATTTACTAATGAATAGATAAACAAACATGGTAAATCCATACAATGGAGCTTTATTCACTCATTAAAAGGATCCAGGCTACCACATGGATAAACCTTGAAAACATTATGCCAACCAAAAGAAGCCAGGCACGAGGTGACGTATGGCATGATTCTATTAATATGAAATATCCCGAATGGATAAATCCATAGGGACAGAAAACAGGGGACTGGTTTTCAAGGGCTCAGAGGCAGTAGGGGATGGAGAGTGACTGCTATTTAAGTTATAAGATGTTCTTTGGAGCTATGAAAATGTTTTGGAAGTAGGTTGCACAACATTTTGAATATATCAAATGCCATCGAATTATACGTATTAAAATGATTAATTCTATGTTATGTGCACTTTACCTCAATTTAAAAAATTATAAAAATAAAAAAGGCCTTTTCAACAAAGTCCCATTTTTCCTCTCCACTAAGGATGATATTAAGAATCAGATTATTACTTGCACTCTTTCTCATAACTTTTCTCATAAAATTTCTGGTGAAATTTTGCCACAAATATGGAGGCTCTCTCATCTGTGTAAGGGGTGAACAGAAACAACTGCTCCCAGCTTTACAGGAGTAAACTGACCTAACTTATTCTTGTAAGTGAAATGATTGATAGTGATGACATCAATTATGACTGTTCTTTCTCATTTGGGCTGCCAAAATTTACTAAGCACCAAGATACATAATTACTCAGGACTGAGATTAATAACATTTTCAAAATATTTCATATGTGACCCTCTCACACTTTTTTGTTTGTTTTATGATCTGTAAATTATCTTTTGCAAACGAAATGGCTCAATTCTTATGGAATCATGCCTTAGAAACACTTATATTCAAAACTCAAAACACGTTGAATCCTCAGCACAAGCTTATTAGATACTAAGTATTATCATCCCCTCTTTATAAGGAGGAGAACGAGGGACAAAGAGATCAAGTGAATTGGTCAATATACTTAGCTCTCGCATTCAAACCCAGCCTTGTTTCAAAGTCTGGGTTTTAAACTATTCAGAATCACTTATCAAACCTATCATGTTCTAGGTGAAGGAAGATATAGCAAGAGTAGTTTGTACTCACCAAACATATGCTTCTCTATATTTTCCTGCCTGTTCTGCAGTTGAGTTGAGATCACATGACTAATTCTGGTCTATTCACTTGGAGTAGAAACGATATGTGTCACTTCTAATCTAAAGCAGTTGAGAGCAAGGGAGAGTTCTCCACGCTCTTTCTTGCCCATCTGCAAGGCTGGAAAGGAAGAACTCTGAGATGTTGGAGATGAAGGTGAAAGCAGCCTGGAGGATCCCTGAGTCACTGTTAAAGGAAAGTTGTCTCTCTCCCCTATCCCTAAAAAGGCTACTAGGCCCACATCAGACTTTGACACGAGTGAGAAATAAACCTTTAATATGGTAAGCCATGAGTTAGTTACCAAAGCATATCCTAGTCTCTTCCAACTAGCACAAGATTGTCATCGAAAAATGACATAAAGCTTTGACCCATGGGGCGGGATTTTCCTAAGGGCCTCCCAGCGTCTCCTTAGTGATTGTTATGGGTTGAATTGTGTCTCCGTCCCCAAAGCGTGTGTTGAAGTTCAAACCCCAAGTACCTCAGAATGTGGCCTTTTTTGCAAATCGGGTCATAACAGATGTAACTAGTTAAGATGAAGTCATTACTGTGGGCTTTAATCTAATATAACTGGTATCATTATAAAAAGGAGAAATTTGGACACAGAGGCCCTCACACAGGAAGAATGCCAGGTAAAGGCAGAGAGGAGAGGCCTGGAACCGAAGCTACCCTCGTCCTTACCACTGTCGGAAGGCCCCCTGCCCATAGATTGGTCTCAGTCTTCGAGCCTCCAGAACGGTGAGACAATACGTTTCTGTAGTTTTAAGCCACCGGGCTGGGGCTCTATGGTGCGGCCGCCCTAGCAATGGAAGCTAGTGACCCCCGCACGCCATGTCCACGCGGGCTGCCCGGCGCGGCGCGCTCAGAGCCCGGCCGACCGCCCAGAGCGTGGGCACTGCGCATGGGCAGCTTTCCTTCCCCGCTAGTCCATTAAGAACTACCCTGAGCCTGTTAAGAATCCTTGGGGACGCTGGATAAAACCGCTCAAATGAAGTAATAATTCCTCTGTTTTAAAACAAAATCCCTTTCTAAACAAACATGGAAGGGATTACAGGGTAAAAAAAGATGTTCAAACAGTGATAGGAAGTGTGTTATAAACACATGGTATGGACAGAACTTGAGGGCAAGCAAGACCATGTGAAGGTCTGAAATTGAAATTTTTCACTAATAAATTCTTCACCCTGTGACAAAGGGGAGCCTCGAATGGGAGAGCTCACTAGCCCCTGGGAGTTTGTTCAGACACTGATAGCAAACGCAATCTTCCCGGGCCAGCCAGAGGTCCGGCCCAAAATGGAATCCTTTTTTTTTTT
Organism: Ursus americanus; assembly: GCF_024610735.1. Lineage (NCBI taxonomy): Eukaryota > Metazoa > Chordata > Mammalia > Carnivora > Ursidae > Ursus > Ursus americanus. The sequence continues at coordinate 36,570,188 of NC_142138.1, read as the reverse complement.
TTTTTTTTTCCCCTTTCTGCCTGTGGATTCTAGCTACTCCCCTGAGTGTCTGAGCTACTCTCTCTGCATCGTAAGTGAGATACCTGGGGCTGGTAGGAAAGAAGGACGCCTTGCTCATCTTGGCAGCCTGAGCTTGCGAAAGGAACAAGCTTCTAATTCCAGTCTTACAAAGGAAATATTCGGGTGCAAACAGCATCCTTGTAGCAAATTCATACGTTACAGGAAAGGCCCTGCCGTGGAGATCTGGACCTAAAAATTGCATGAAGACCATTCTTTCTTTGAGCACAAACTAAGAAGATGGTTAACAGATCACCCCCAGGTAACCCCAAGCGCTACGCCTTGGATCTGAACCGAGCCAGCCAGTGTGCAATTTACAATCTTCGTGCTTTCCCCTCACATACCCCGAGTAGAAGCATATTAACCACTATGAAACATGGTTGGCCCTGCTGTTTATTTAGTAGATGGTTTTTGTTCCCTCAACAGAGGGTTTGGGAAAGTGGCTTGGCTTTGCCTGTCTACCCCTCAGGTTCCCTGGTTCTGACTCTCTTCAAATGCCCTCCAGCGAGGTTTGCTTAGTGAAAGTTGTAAGGAGGTAAGCTATGGATTGCCAGGGAATATATACACACCAATAACCCGTGCTAGGCAGGGACTCGCAGGAGCATAATGAGTTATAATTGTGAATGAGGGGAAGGGAAATCGTTTAAACAGGACTTCAGTTTCCGCTCCGGATAGTACGAGACTGCTATGCCTGTTTTCCCACCGTGCGCTTCCTTGTGCTGAAGGAGGAAAATCTGAAAAATGGAAAGAAACAGTGGCCTCTGTGGCAGCACACCAGGTCTCTGAGCTCAGGATTTATGTGCCAAAATAGAGGTCCTCTAGTCAATCAGCAACCATTTAAGGAGCACATCTGTTCAATTCAGTTCAGTTATGTGTTGAGCTCTCATTTTGTGCAGTCATGATAGGGGCTGTAGAGATGTAAACGTGAAGCAAATAGAATCTTGACCTCCAGAAGTTCATAAAGACGAAGATATGGACACGCAGGTAACTGAGGCAAGGCCTATTGCAATGAGTATCCTAACCTAATCCAATTTCATTAAGCAAATATTCATTCATTTTCTACAAGGAGCATGGAGAGACAGGAAAAGTAAAATTCAGGATGACTTCACGGAGGAGGTAGTGTTTTCACAGGGCCTGAAGGGTCGGTCTTTGGCTGACCCAGTGAGCGTTCCCAGGTGGAAAGGGCGTGCAGAGACTAAGCAGGAAGTGTATTATAAATACACTTGGAGTATTTATTTATTTATTTATTTTTAAAGATTTTCTTTATTTATTTGACAGAGATAGAGACAGCCAGGCAGCCAGAGAGGGAACACAAGCAGGGGGAGTGGGAGAGGAAGAAGCAGGCTCCCAGCGGAGCAGGGAGCCTGACGCGGGGCTTGATCCCAGGACCCTGGGATCACACCCTGAGCCGAAGGCAGATGCTTAATGACTGAGCCACCCAGACGCCCCTACACTTGGAGTATTTCAGCGCAGGACCTTGGAGGAGTGATGAGGTGGGGAGGATGGAACCCAGGATGAATGGGCAGGAGGGTTGTGAGGAAGGTGGCTGGGGATGGGACATATCTCAGAGGAGATTTCGAAGATTGATACCTGTAGATCTCTACTTTGAAATAGTAGCCTGCCATTTATATAATTTGAGGGGCCTTTTTAAAGAAAAGGAACAGAAAATTGTGGACGTAAACTTACATACGTAAATTAGAAATTATTTAGAATAAGAAAGATACTCACCAAATTATTGGAGCCTTGAAGATTCAGGTCTCCATCCTCTGAGGTTTTTTTTGGGGGGGCGTTTTTTTGTTTGTTTGTTTTTTAGGTGAGTTACCAGCAATGCCTCCATCAAAATGCTCATGACTGCAACCCTCACCCCCCACACACTAGGACACAATAACTCCCAGCGTGTCCGAGACTCCCAGGAACCTGTTCTAGCAGTGGGCCCGAAGGAGTCAACCTCTTTAGCTTCACAGTAAATCCACTGGTGCAGAAGTCTCACATTTTGCTGGTTTCTTACCCGTAAAAAGTTTGAACATGAACGCTGACTTTGACAAAGGCCACAGTGTGCCATGATCAGTCTCCGCCAGGGGAGGCGCTTGCCCCTGTGTCTCGGGTGGGGGGGCGGGGGGATATTGACGATTAGCAGCACCTTCCCCTCAGCCTGAAATATGGGGTTTAAGAGGGAAGCAACAGTTCTCTCGAAGAAGGGAAGTGGTGGATGTTTGCACTACCCAAATAGTATTTAAGGTCTAGACAACCAAGGTCAGGTTGGAACGAAGAGACTGGAAAAGGGAAAGTCTTCAGGTAGGAGCCTGGTTAAACAGGTCTGAAAGGATAATGTCACTGATGAAGCTCTTGACCATGGGAAAAGCCACAAAGGACCAGAAGGGATTAAGAACGCTTGGCCTTCCCAGCATTCACCACCATTTGCATATCTGTAATGGCTCAGCAAAGAGCTGAATGTCAGCCGCTCTTTCAGTACACATCGGGCTGTCTGGAGTTTTATTTCATAGCTCTTCAGTAACCTCAAAGTGAGCCCTGGATGCTAGCCGTGACTTGTTTCCAACTCTATAAATGTGTGCCCACTCACCAATTCTCAGGGTAGAACTTCTTTCCTTTTTCTCTCCCTTTCAGTGGGGTCAACACACGTGGCGTCCCTGCACATCGAGGTGGCAGAAAACTAGTTCCTTGATTCCTCAAAACGATCTCCTAGGACAATCTTGTTCTCTCTTTGCAATAGTCACATAATTATTTTTTGAATACCATTCTCTGGCCCCCCTGGTAAGTAACAGTCAGGTCAGCTTCCATATGTAATGGCTCCCACCCAGGCCATAAAGCTTTGATATACTTAAACTAGTCTTTCACCAAAAGTTAGCAGTAAATAACTGCCCTATAAAGCTTTCTAAGAGGCAAAAGAACACCCGCTCTGTTGCTATAATTATGACTTCTCTCTTCGTGATGACCCTTGAGGAATGTAGTTAAAAAGCAGAGACACCACCTTTCTGTTTTTCTCTTCTGTGTGTTTTGCACAGTAAATTGCCAGCTCTGTGTCTGACGTGCGGGTCAAACACCGCTGTGCCTCTTACCTGTAACTCTTGAGAATGCAGCCAAGCACATACCCTTTAATTCCAACATAATCAAGAATGTACTTCCCACAAACTACATTTCGTCTTTCTCCTCCCCTCTCACGGGGCTGTGGGTATCTGGAGTAGTTTCGAGTTGTTTGAGAATGTGCTTGCATCAACAAAACCGACAGTGTATCTCTGCACCCAGGGTAAAGACAGAGAAATGGGAATTCCAGCGAAGTCAACAGGGAGCCTACCTGTGGCAGAATTGTCCTGCAGGCCTGTGACACTGTTACTCAGAGTACTAGGCACCACGTCATAACAGGAGAGGCCCCGATCGTAAAAGTGGCAGGCCAAGTGACGAGGATTCTAGCATCATTTTGGGTGGCTCAGAACCTTCCCGGCTGAAGGAAATGGAGCTTTTCTCATTACTTGAGGCCCAGTTTGGCAATATCAGTAGAGCAATTGTGCCCCTGAATGGCATTGAGTGGGGCAAGTTCCTTCCTCAGGGGAATTTAGAAAAAGGAAGAATCGATCCTGCTCGGAGTCGTCAGGCACTCAGAGATTGTTGAGATGCTAATTAATTCACACATCTGCAGCCATCAGTTCAGTTTTATTCAACCAATACTTACTGAGTCTTTTATCCTCTGTACCAGAGACCAACATTATGAGCTGAATAAAAAGCTGAATAAAGTATGGTCTTACTCCCCTCTGAGGGCAGATTCTGTGGGAAGAGGAAGAACTGCCCACAGATTATGTGAACGCAGTGTGGCCAGCTCAGTGAGGGCCCTGTGCGTGACACAGGGTAACGTGGGGTCAGGGGTGCCTGCCCCAGTCTACAGGGGGTTGGGGAAGGCCTCAGGGGAGAAGGGGCTGCTGGAACTGGATCTTTGAAAGGGAGTTGGGTTTAGGGAAACAATGAAGGCAAAGACTGGGAGGCATGAAACAGCGTGGAGTCCCAAGCAGCCTGAATTGCTAACGGTTAGAGAGTGAGATGAAGAGTGGAGCAGGGATGTCTGCCTTCGGCTCAGGTCAGGATCCTGGGGTGTTGAGATCGAGTCCTACATCAGGCTCCTTGCTCAACAGGGAGCCTGCTTCTCCTTCGCCTGCTGTTCCCCCTGCTCATGCTCTGTCTTTCTGTCTCTCTCTCTGACAAATAAATAAAATCTTTTTAAAAAAAGAAGAACGAAGCAGAGGAAGGTGGACAAGGGAGCAGAGACACATGGTTGCCACACTACAGAGGTGAAGCGGTCCGCCATAGGTGCTGGTTGGGGGTGGGGGATTCAAACTGAGGTGAGTGACTAGTATGGTTTAGTTTGCATTTAGCAGCTTGGGTGGAACGGATTTGAGAAGAAGGACTGAGGGAGAGGATGAGCGACACTGCTGTAGTCCAGGAGAGAGCTGATGAGGACGTGGGGAAGGACAGCAGGAGAGGACAGAGGGAGTGGGCGGACACAGGAAGCTCAGGGGAGAGTCCAGGCTGGAGATGGAGACATGGGACTCATTCCCACCCCACGCAGGCTGGGGTTAAGGCCGATTAAGCACACACACAGAGTATGTGCAGTAGGAAGAACGAGAAGCTAAGCTCAGTCCGTTGGGGGATACAGTGTCTCTTAGTGGACAGAGGAAGAGAATGCCAATGAAGGAGACTGGGTGAGAAGACGAATGAGAATCAGCAAAGCGTGGTGTGACAGAAGCCAGGTAAGCAGAGTTGGCGATGTTGTCACGATGACACTGACTCTTCACATCTGGCATGGTCCTACTAAAGCTGGGAGAAATTTAGTAATTCGACAAATATTCACCAAGTACCAGTTATGTGTCATGCACGTGGTAGTTGACAGTATTTTTAACTTCTAACTTAGTCCTAAGATCGACTTGCAAATGACCAGCGAAATAAAAGCTACCAAATCGGTGTGTTGGATTCCACTCGGTCAAGTATTTCTCTGCTCTTTTGTTTTGGCCCCATTGTTGTTTTGCCTTTATTTCCACCTCCAATTTTTTTTTAAACAATTTTTTTACACAGTGCAAAAAAAGGCAGAGCCTTCCATCCGAGCATGGCATTCAGGAGGGAGACTGCAGAAATGTTGACTGCTTGCAGCATAAATGCAGTAGAATGAGAAAAGCATTTGTTTTCTCCATTCCTCAAAGTGAGCAGGCTGGACTGTGTGTGAAGAGACGTGAGTGTTCCTCACTGTTTGACGCAAAGATGGCCCTTCATCAGAGAGCTCGCCTCTCTGTGTGTGTGTCCAGTTCCCCTAACGGTCAGCATAAATGTGTCCTATTCTTTCCACATCGTCATGTGCACACCTACGCTTCATACCTGCTGAGTACCTGATGTGAGGCACTGAGACCCACCGTACTTAGGCCAGTGTCAGACTAGTGAATTTTGCTTCTGGTAATCGTCTCCTAATATGGCAGGAAAGAACTAAGCTATATATAGGCAGTTAAGGATGTTTGATTATTTCAGCAGTTGATTTTTATCCCTTGGCGTGTTCAAGCTGCACCTTAGAGTCAAAGAATCATCACAGGTGTGTTGATCAATGAGACCAGTCCTTCTCTAGTCAACAGACTTTTGTGACCAACTTGTTAGGCCCACACCGGGAGCTGGGGTAACAAAGATGGATTGGCTTTACTTACGGCCTTTGAATTATTCATCGTCCAGTAAGATAATTTATATATGTCAGAGTTCTTTGTCAACTTTTAAGTTCCTTCCCTTTACCACCTGGCCCTTTCCATCTCATACATCCCAATGTGCAGATAAAAGCAAGAGACAAGATGGCGCACGTGAAAACACAGCATCTGTTGGAGGCAGTTGCTGGTCTCTGCTATGGCATCCTTGTTTTGGGGACTGATTTCAGCTTCCTTCAGACTTCTTTTTCTTGCACAGCTCCTGGCTCTGTTCTCTGAGTTGGCGGGCCCCAAACTGTCACGGATGAGACATTCTCAGCTTCCGTCATGGCCTCACAGGACCCTCCACTGGGAGAAGTGAGTGGGAAGATTCATATTCCTGTACAAACATTAACATCAGTAATCGTACATCAAATGCCAATATCACCGCATTTGAGCACTTGTACTTTCATGATGACCAATATCTTATTAATTAGTAAAAGACTTGTTTAATGTAATTTTCTCAGCAATATGCCCCGTTCTCCTTCTAGCTAAGTGTTTATGTATATGGATTTGTTTTTATGGTAAAAAATCTTATAATTACATTCTTTTCATACTCTCAAAATACCATTTGGCTTAAAGAACTGATGTTTTCTCTGGTAACTTCCACATGGCATCTGCTCAAACTACCCTTCAAATTACTGCATTAATTTGCTAAATGTTTATCTCTTTGCACTTGCCTTGTGGAAACCGATCTTTTACTAGTTCCCTTTCCCCTAAATCAGCAAAACCTCAGCCTGTTCCATCTGGCATTATCATTGTTTTCCACTTGGCAATATGGTGTAGTGGTTATGAGCATGAGCATTAGAGTCCATGAGGTCTGTGTTTGAGTCCTAGTTCTAGAACCTTCTAGATATGCGCTCATGAACGATTTACTTCAACAACTCCTTTGCTAGTCTTTCTATACGTATAACAGTAAACTAATATTCACCATCTTATACGGTTATTGTAACGTGAGGGCAGTGTCTGGTCCAGAATAAATGTTCAATAAAATCTTTTTTTCCTGGTTATTGTTATAATTTGCTTGGCCTAGCGATAAGCCCACAGGCATTGAAACCAGATGCACTTGTTGGAACTCTGTCACTGGGCAAGCTGGCTGCCTTTTTGAATCTCAGTTTCCTCCTCTGTTTAATAGAAATAGCAATACCCTACCATGATGACATGCTTTTACAAAAATTAATTGAGATAAAATATATAAAAAATAAATCTGGTGTCTGGCATGCTAAAGTGATAAATATGGCTTCTCAAATCTTGTCACAGATTTCTGCCATGACTCAACCCCCACAACCAAAGCATCCCTTCTTGTCATCAATCCCTACAATCTACATAGTAGTACCAAAGAAGGTGTTAGTACATGTAAAAAATATGGTCTCCTTAACGGTGTTATATGCTGTTTACTAATCATGGATCCCTTTTCTAGTTACTTCTCCCTAGGTACATGTATAAATGTTTAAATAGAGAATACTTTATTTCTTAGTACCCTAGAGATCTCGTACTACCTCAGTTGCTTACGTTAGAGCCCTGCTGGACATGAGCCAACTCACACTCGCATCCGTTCACTCCCTCGGCAATATGTGTTGTACATCTGCTGTGTCTTAGGCTGTGCTCTAGGGGTTTGGAATAATCAATAAACCAAACGAACATTTTTTCTTTTCTTTTTTTTTTTAAGATTTTATTTATTCATTTGAGAGAGACAGAGAGAGAGCACGCACAGGAGCAGGGAGGGGCAGAGGGAGAGGGAGAGACAATCTGCAGCAAACTCCACACTGAGCACAGGGATGGACACCGGGCTGGATCCCACAAACTCGAGATCATGACCTGAGCTGAAACCAGGATTCGGATGCTTAACTGACTGAGCCGCCTTGGTGCTCCCAAATATGTCTTTCTTCATGAAATTTATATTCCAGGGAGGGAAGACAGACCAAAAAAACCCCACAAAAAACAAAAACCCAAAACAATAAGCAATTCTAAATGTGAGTAATATAGAATGTTAGCACTTATGTTGATAAGTTTAATGAAAAAAAAAAAAAGAGTAAGGCAGATTAAGGGGATCGGGAGTCTGAGGTGAAGTTGCAATTTTATTATTTTTTTAGTTTATTTTATTTTTTTTAAAGATTTTATTTATTTATTTGACAGAGATAGAGACAGCCAGCGAGAGAGGGAACACAAGCAGGGGGAGTGGGAGAGGAAGAAGCAGGCTCATAGCGGAGGAGCCTGATGTGGGGCTCGATCCCATAACGCCGGGATCACGCCCTGAGCCGAAGGCAGACGCTTAACCACTGTGCCACCCAGGCGCCCCTGAAGTTGCAATTTTAAATAGGGTGGTTAGAAGTGACCTCATTGAGAAGATGACATTTAGGCCAACATTTGAGATAAAGGTTACTCAGAAGCAATTTGAAGAGTGTACTATACTTTTTCTGAATAAAACCTCAGTACTTTTTTTTTTTTTAAGATTTTATTTATTTATTTTTGAGAGAGAGAGAGAGAGAGCAAACGGTGAGAGGGAGAGAAGCACACTCTGTGCTGAGTGCAGAGCCCAACTTGGGCTTCATCCTATGACCCTGAGATCATGACCTGAGCCGAAATCAAGAGTTAGACGCTTAATGGACGGAGCCACCCAGGGCCCAAAACCTCAGTACTTCTGACTTGATTGCTTTACCCTTCCATCCACCCTGCTCTGCCTTTGCCTAACCTGGGTGTCACTGTAGCACCCTTGCCTCCTTCTGGTCTCCTTATCCCCAGCCCGGGTTCTCTATAATTGGCAGCCTCACACTGCCATAGTGATATTCCACAAATAATATTTGCCACAAATAATATTCCAAAACTATAGATTGAACTGTGTAACCTTCCTCTGAAAGGATCCAGTGGCTCTCTCTCTCTCTCTGGGGCCATACTTCATCTACTCTGGCTTCCTGCTCTTTACACCTCTTTGCCTTTGCCATTACTCGCATCGGAAATACTTTTTCCTACCTTTCATGCTTATTAGAAATTGTACTCATCTTTCAAGTCCCAGCTATAATGCTGTCTTGCTTATAGAGCCTTCTTATGTCTTCCAAATGAAGTCTGTTGTTCCATGCATTTCTCCATTTCTTATGCCCTGAATGCTATATGGTTGGTGGGTTAGACGGCCACCTTCTCTTGAAACTGTCCATTTTACAGAAGATGGTTCTTACTTATTGTGGGATCTGAGACGATCTCAGTGTAGCGCACTGCTTGGTCCACTGGAGACAAACCTGCTTTCTTGAATTAATCAAATTGGGCAAGCCATCTACCAATTTTGATCCCCAGTTTCCTCACCTTACGATGGGTTAATAACACATTTACATGAGGAATAAATAAGGATTAAATGAGATGACATGAGATAAGACCTCGTTATTTGAATGCTTCTGTGGTGGTCGGCATATAGCCTGCCTCCAGTAAATATTCTATGAATCTGGTTTTGTTTTCTAGATTGTCTTTTAGTAATAACAGGGTTCTATCACCTATCTTTGTACTTCTTTTCATTGCATAATGGTGTCAAAATAGTCACCATTCTTTCTTTCTTGATTTTTAGAGGAAAGCACTCCTTTAGTTTTTTGTTTCTAGATGGCTTTCATATGTTCCCTCTCTTTTGAAATTAATAGCTTTCATTTTTTTAAAGCAGTTTTAGGTTCACAGAAGAACTGCATGGAAAGTACAGAGTTCCCATATACTGCCGACATGCACGACCTCTCCCACTCTCAACATCGTCACCGGAGTAGTATATTTGTTATAGTCGATGAATCTACACTGACGCACCATTATCACCCAAAGTCCACGGTTGACATTAGGGTTCACTCTTGGTGTTGTACATTCTGTGGAATTTGGCCAAATGTATTATAACATCATACAGAAGAGTTTCCCTGCCTAAAACCCCTCTGCACTCTGCCTGATCATGGCGCCTTCTTCCTTAACCCCTGGCAACCACTGATTGATCCTTTTACTGTCTCCTTTGCTTTACCTTTTCCAGAATGTCATATAATTGGAATTGTACAGTATGCAGACTTTTTAGATTGGTTTCTTTCATTTAGCAGTGTGCATTTAAGATTCCTCCATATCTTTTCATGGCTTGATAACTCATTTTTTTTTAGCACGATCAGTTTTAATATAATACATTTCTAAAAAATACTGTCTTGACCCAGTTTTGAAGCCATGGCGAGAGAGACAGTTCTCTTCCCCTTATTGAGCAGTTGATTAAATCCACATCCCTAGTCTTCTCACTTATTAGTCTCTCACAGTCTGGACCAGTTACCAGACAACCATGGACAGCCCCTATGTCCTAGAGCCAGCTGAAATTATTCAAAATAGTAGTATGTATTAAAGCAATAGGTTAAAGGATATTGACTACTAAACCACTATTGCCACTTACCAGATGTTACTCAACCAACCAACCAACCAATCAAATATTTATTAGGCACCTAATATTTTTCTAGACTCTATAGGAAATAACAAGGAAGTAAAAGGATGATCACTGCTTCCAAGGTATTTATAGCCTATTTTGAGAGATAATTTAAATAAAAATGTAGTGCTGGCTTTGTGGTAGTGACTATAAGTGTAAGAGAAATCAGGCAACAGGAGTTCATATGGATTACAGTCACTGAGAAAAGAGTCATGGTTGGATGGCATGAGGAATAAAAAAGAAAAAGGGTAAGGCTTCAGGTAGAGCACCTGTTTGTTAAGTACCTCAAGCATTGTAAACACAGTATTTATTACATTTATTATTACATGGCTGGCTCCTCAAGATGGCAAAGCAAGGAGCACCTACAAAATAGTTGATTTGAAAGATCCAAAATACCCCAATCCCTGTATAAAAATATCATTCCCTCTGCTATAGACTGAATATCTGTGTTCTCCCCAAATCCATATGTTGAAATCCTAACTCCCATTGTGATGGTATTAGGAAGTTTGGCCTTTGTGAGGTGATTAGACCATGAGAATTGAACCCTCAAGAGTGAAACTGGTGTCCTTATCAAAGAGACTCCAGAGAGCATCTGGAGCATCTGACTCTTGATTTCCACTCAGGTCATAATCTCAGAGTCATGAGATCAAGTCCTGCATCGGGCTCCCTTTGGCTCAATGCTGGGTGTGGAGCCTGCTTAAGATTCTCTCTCTCCCTCTCCCTCTGCCCCACCACTCCACTCCCTCTTTCTACAAAAGAAAAGAGAGAAAGAGAGAGAGACAACTGGTAAGCTCAGTCCTCCCTAAAGACTTTGTGGAGAATTGTTCAGGAGGGAAAGCAAAGGGGCAAAATGAAGAAAAAGAATAAGAAACCTTCCTCCCCCTTCTTCTCCGCATGACCAGTTCCCATACTCAGCTCCAGTCTCACACTACCCCATGGTCTCCAGAATCAAGAGTCGGATGGTTAGACTCCTTCTACCACGTGAGGACATAGCACGAGGACAGCCATCTATGAACCAGGAAGGGGACTCTTAGCAGAAACTGACTCTGCTGCACCTTGATCTTGAATTTTCAAGCCGCCACAATTGTGAGAAATAAGTTTCTGCTGTTTAAGAGCCACCCAGTTTATGGTATTTTTGTGATAGCAGCCCAAATGGACTCATGGACTAAGACACCTGTCATCCATCTACTCCTACCAAACCAAACTATTTCTTTCATTTGGCTCTAGAAAACATTTAATCTTTAAGAGATATTACTTAAAAGAAAAATGTTTCTAAGGAGTCAATAGATTGTTATAACTTAGGTGTTCATCTATTCTTTTATGTAAATATTTAATTTATTTATTCAACAAGTATATATCATGTCCCTATGCTATGTCAAGTATTATGCTGCATCATGGGTATAAAAATGAGTAGGCTATAACCCCTGCCTCACGTAGGTCAGAGTCAGTGAGAAGGACAGATATGTGTATGAATGATCACCATACAACGGGATACATGCCATTTTACACATAAGAAAGGAGTGATCAGATAAGTAAATACATTCAGTATAATGTGAAGCAGATCTACCACTGCTGGAGAAGGGAATTCTACGCATGGGATTGGGAAAATGAGATTGAACAATATAGTGTTGTATTAGAATTGAGGGTTTTAGTGTGAACTCATGATTTTCAATATGTGGAGAGAGATTCAGGAACAACTATAAGAGTATGCATTTGTTTGTTGGTTTTGGTTTTGGTTTTGGTGTGTGTATATATACTTCCCAGTCCTGTACTCCGAGGGTCAAAACCTGTAGCAACGAACACACCAAACACCCAGATCTTTGGCTGATTCGGTAGCCAGACAATGAAAGAACAAGATGAGTCTGCAATCTTGTCGTCTTGGAAGCAATGAGTTCAAAGAATGATGAGAACATGCCAAAAGGACGTAGGATCCAGCTTGATGGGGCTCCTGCTGGCTGATCCTGGAACAACGTGAGCTTCAAAACGAGTAACACTGGTAACAGATTATATGTAACCTTTTGAATAAACCAGGAGTCTGTGAACTCATGCTGATATACATAACTGAATAAAGACATTGAAAGTTGGATGAGGAATGGGACAACTTTGTAGGTTGACTCATTCCTCACAAAATATTAATTACAAAAGGAAGAAAAAGCACTTTTCAGTGGAGAAGCCTGGCAGAAACCACTTGAATTAAGTAATCAATGCTAACATCATCAGGAAGAGGAAAAGCCCAAATCATGCGCAGCCTGACTATATACGATGAGACACGTGGTATCATTTCTTTGATATTCTGGCCCGAGGTGTAAAAACCTGACTCTTACCAGACAAAGATAATGGGAGTCCATTCTACAAAACTGCCCTGGAATTTTCAAAAGCGTCAAGGTCACCGAAGTCAAGAAAACACGGAGGAAATGTTCCCTGTTGAAGAAGGCTCTAATAACTACATGGATTTCGTGATTCTGATTGGACTCTCCGGCTGTAAAGGTTGTTTTCGGGAAACTGAGGAGATTTGAATGGGATCTGTGGATTAGATGGTAGTAATGTATCAGTGTTGATTTCCTGATTTTGATGATTGTATCTGATAATATAAGAGAAATATATTGAGAGTTTCAAAATAATATAGAAGACTTATCTGTGTTTATAGGACGTATAAACTCTGGTACTTAGGGATTCAGGATATCATGTTAGCAACTTATTCTCCAGTGGTTTAGGGAAAACAGTTATTTGTACTCTATGTACAACTTTTCTGAGTTTGAGATTACTTTTTAAAAAAAAGTTGGGAGAGAGAAGCCCCCATGGAGAGGCCTACACATGTTATCAGCTATCATGCTAGTGGGGGCTTCTTGGATAGACCATTGAGAACACAGCTCTGGAAAATACAGCACCAGGGGGATTTTCCCACCATGGCTCCAAGTGCAGAGTGGGGGCAGGGGTTCTAGGGCTGCGGAGTCCAGCCCTGGCTTTGCAATTCAACGTGCGATGTCTTTAGAGAAAACACCTACTTCCTCTGGATGGCTCTTTCCTCATCTGTAAAATGAGAGGTTGACGTAGCTCCCTTTCACTCTCAACTTCAACACTGATTCCAGTTTTTCACGTATTATAGCTCACCACCAGCTCTGTGGTGGTCTTTGTTCCACAGCTCTCCGTTCTCTGTATCGAGCTACCCCAGGGAGGGCTCTGACTAATGTGGGGCTGCCTGATTTGGCAGTTTGGTCACCTTGGCCTGATTTAATTCTCCTCAGGCAGGAGGATTAGTGTCTCTGACACGTAGAACTCCAGGAAGGGAGCACACCCTGGTGTAATAGCACGGTGATGGCCTTCGAGATAAATCCGTACTCTCTTCTGGCGTGAATAATTTCAGCAGCGTGACTCGAGGCTCAATTGGGTACTGGCCACAGAGAACATTTCCTTGGAGGGCCTCCAAATATTAATTCTGGAGATGCTGGTGGAGCCAGAAGGTGACGAGCCAGACGGGCAACACTGGTCCACGAAGGGATTCTCATCTCCCCACACTCAGGCCGGTCTGAGTTTCGGAACTCACGAGGAAGCTTTAGCAACCTCTGTCCATGCACTTGCCAACCACACATAAAACTCAGTCATTCCAGTTGACAGTTTGCCAAAGGAAATTAATATGCCGTAGTGTGCTGAGAATGCTCTCTACTTATAATAATAACCAGACTTCAGAGAATGAGAACAAGATGCAAGACTACCGAAAAATAAAGGGCAATAAACGGTATGTCATATTTTTTCATATAGTGTACATTTCCAAATTCCAAAGGCAGTAGATTTTATATACAATTTAACGGGGGGTCTTTCTGGTGAGTATTTGTTATTAAGAATTAGTGATGTGTCAGGGGGACTTGGTTGCTTCAGAATGAACACCAGCAGGATTTAGAAATTTCTTTGCCAAACTACCCCAGTGCCTGGCACAAAACTGGTGCTCAATAAACATTCGTTGAATGAAGGCAGAAAAGAAAATATTAACCAGGGATGACGGTATTCATGGACGTGGGCTCAGGCTGCTGACTATGTTCTACAAACATTTTGCAATTTAGGTTCTCTGTAGAATTCCAAAGCAGATAGAAATTTAATAAGAATTAGTTAAAACTAACAATGCATGTTTCCTGCATGAAAGGGAGAGCTTGATGTGAGAGAACTTCCTTCATTAGCTGGAATTCTGTTTCCCTTTTTAGTTCTTGGGCTCCAGGTAAAAGAGTTTTAGGGGTATTTCCTCCTCCACACCCACGCCTGTCATCCAGCAGGTGAGGGCACCGTAAACTAAATGATACTTCTGTATGTGTGCACTGAGATTTCTCGAGTGCAGCTCAGTCCTGCCGCAGGGATGATGGCTTGTTTATAAAGCTTGGGTAATGAATAGCCCAAGATTTATTTTTACATTTATTTAGGACAATCTTCTCACTGTCACTGTGCCAATGCCATCAGTATAACTAGACGTTGCATGAAAAAAGCACAAGCTTTGGGGAAAAAGGCAAAAGCCTGAGCTTAAATGTCTGCTCTGTCATTCACCAAGTGCATGACCTTGGCCTGGCTGCTGAGTAAATCTGAGCCTCGTTTTCCTCACAGGGTCGCTGTGCCAGTTAAACAAGAGCACATTTGGGCAGCCTGGCACCTAGTAGGCCTGCAGTGTTAATTTCCTCCAAGTTAATTTCCTGTGGGCCCACTTTGCTTCCCATCACCTTGGCTTTCTTGTTTCCTGCCTGTCCTTCCCTGTGCCCTGTTCTCCTGGCCCTAACCTGAGGCGGATCAGTAACCACCCGCTCGGGCCACAGGGGGACCATTCCTGTGTTACCCCAGCAGTGTCTCCTTGGCCATCTCCTAGGGGAGGTAAGAGTTTGTGATTCCTGGAGGTGCTCTAGGTAGCCTTATGCCAGAACAGAAGTCTGTTACTTTGTACCATTATGACTCCAATAGAAATGTACACTTTCTGGGGGACGCCTTGGTGGCTTAGTCGGTTAAGCATCTGCCTTCGCCTCAGGTCATGATCTTGGTCCTGGGACAGAGCCCTGGGGGGGGCTCCCTGCTCCTCGGGGAGGCTGCTTCTCCCTCTACCACTGCCCACCCCTCTGGCTTGCACGCATGAGCGCTCTCTCTCAAATAAATAAATAATAGTAAAAGGAAACATGTATACTTTTTAAGCTCACTTTTGTGATTTGAGTTCACATGCCTGCTCAATTCATATACCGCCACCATCAGATTTTCCCTCCGGGGCAGGTTTGAATTGCCTTGGCTCAGTTCCTGTGTGTGCTGAGGGTGGCGACACCAGCCATCAGTGCAGTTGACATTCGGTACCACGGCCACCTCCAAACCACTAAGTGGCTGTCACCTCTCATTAGTGTCATTAGATATTACGGTCTGTGTAGTTATTGATTATGATGTTTTGCTGAAGTATAGTTGGCACACAGCGTTGCATTGTTTCCGGTGTGCCACACAGTGAGTGGACGCGTCCGTACATTATGCTGTGCTTACCGCAAGTTATTATGGTCTGTTTTGAAACGGCAGCCAGAGTGGAGTGATTCTTTAAAATTTGTCAGGTAATAAGTATCCTCCTGCTCAGTGTCATAGGGGCTTCCCATCTTCCCTGGAATGAAAGTCAGGGCCTTACGTCTCATGGCTTAGGGGGCCCTAAGGGACCTGGCTCTGCCTACCCTGCAACCTCATCTCCTCATTTCCTCCCTTATTCACTGTGTTCCACCCCCATGGGCCTCATTCCTGTTTCCCCACCACATGGAAGTCACGGTCCCACCTTAAGACTTTCCCTCCCCTTGCTTCCCAGGCCTGGGTGCCCATCCCCCCACATAGACAGTCATTCCAGTCTCTGCTTGAATATCCCCTCTTCAGTGAGGACTTCCCCCGACTACCCTGTCTATATTAGGGCCAGTTAATTAGCACTACCCCTTTCTGTTCCTTAATCGGCTTACCTTGCGTATGCATACAAACATACATTTGGTACTTGTTCAAACCTTGTCTTTCCCTCTGGAATGTGGGATCCCTAGAGTGTAGGGATTTTATTTCCTTCACTGCACCATCTCCAGAGCCTAGAATGGTGTCAGGCCTAGAGAATGCCCTCAGTAAATGTTTGGTGATTGAATGAAGAGATAGATTCATTCAGGATTAGCCCTGATATGCTCTGTGGTTTGGTTAGAGATGGACTGTGGAAACGCTTTAGCTCTAAAGACATCAAGACACTATGTCTCCATAATAAGGACAAGAACAACAGCAATGTAATAGTTTCAATTTATTGAGCCTTATGATGCCTTGCTCAGTAGGAATCTACAAGTTGTTTGTGATCATTCATGAGCTTATAATTTTATCACTTTGGTCTATGGAAAAATATGCAATAGTTTATTATAAAGTTGTTACAAAGAAAATGTGCAGTCTTTAAACTACTGTACTAAGATAGTGCATCATGGAAATGATGCTCTCGTTTGCTGAAATACACAGAACGTTGTGCCACACAAGGTCCTCCTACGATTTTAGTTCTTTCCCTAACCCATGCCCCAGCAGTCCGCCCTGATACCTCCCTCCCCCCATCTCCTGCTGAACAAATCTACACAAAGCATCTGGGAGCATATGTTTGGGTTCCAAAACTTGAGTGCTCGGATGAGACGGGTCTGGTTCAAATGTATATGGCCTTGAATAGGTTACTTAGTCTCTCTGCCTCAGCTTTCTTATGCCTTGAAAGGGGAGAAAAATAATACCAATGTCAGGTATGTACAACGTGATGAGCACATGAAATAATATATAATGTGATTAGCATAAAGTCATCCCTCAACAATGAGTGGCACAACCTTTTTGTGTGGTTAACATTTTTTTTTTAAAAAGGGAGACCTAAGTATTTGAGATTAAGAAGGTCAGTTCTTGTTCTCCCCTCCCCGCAAAGTTCTTTTCTAACATGAGACGAAGAAATGATTTTCTTTGGGAAATATATTTAAAATCACACCAGTCTGTAGAAATTCATACAGACTTGCCAATGCACAAATGTAAGATGGTGGCAGATCTCTGCTCTGAAAGATGCCTTTTAACTCTAAGGGACACTTGTCCTCACAGCTTTGACTATGGCCCCCACATGACCCTAGCACCTCAGGTCTCAACTCTGGGGGATAGTGAGTGACTCTTCAGAATTTGTTGTTGTAAGCCATTCTTCCTGATTTTTCTCCCTTGTTTGTTTTGTCTTTGCTTTTGTTTTTATTTTTAGCACAATTTGCACCAATTGCCCATAGGAAACCTTTTTTTCCCCTCTGAGAGGTGTGGGGGAAGCAGTTCCAGGAGCAGGCCTAAGGAATGGCTGGTTTGCTGGGGTCTGTGGTCAATGGGAGAGCTCACTGGGAATGGATTCAGCCTGGGGGCCTTTTGTGTCACTCAGAGGGAGATACTAACAATTCCTGCTCTTCTCTTAACCACAAGTGAAAGCGTGCATTACTCACCTCACCGAGGTACTGGGCCAATTACCTTAGTATTCTCTCTATTTAGCATCGGTTTTATTTGGAGGAAGAAATATATATTATTTCAAATGGTTAAACACACACACACCCACACGCGCACGCGCGCACACCCGCATGCATATCTGAGGCTAAAGAAGATGCCGAGAGAATAAAAAAGTAAGATAATGCAAGGAGATATCCCTGAAATGACCTTGAGTCAACTTTTTGAGGCAAAATTGCTCCATAACAAAACTTCGTCTCTCCAGGGGAAATTTTATAGTCATATAGGACATGTTAGTGCCGAGGTCCACAGGAGCCCAGGTGTATATGTGTGTGTGGGTGCAGGGGCACCAGGATAAAGGGAGGACAAGGAGCAGATATTACTTCAACAGAAATCATTTCCTATTTCTTGCATATCCTCCCACTCACAATAAAATACATGTCTCCAAATTACACGTCAGCTGTTTTCAGTGCCTGAGACCAAATGCCTAGGCTGTGATTTTTTTTTTTCCCCCAGCAGGAAACTAGGCAATGAGTCATAAAACATTAATACTGCCTTAAAATAGCTTAGGGTAGGGTGATCCCAAGATGAACTCGAGTTGAGCACCAGAGGGAAGGAAGCTGCACCTCCAGGAGAAATTTCATTAAAGAGGACTCGCCCCTTTCCACAGAGGGTTCTGGGTCTGGCTTCTTCACGCTGGGCGGGCTGTGTCATGCTGAGCGGGAATCCTGGCAGCTTCACACGGCTGCGGAGCGCTCCCCTTCTCAGAAACAGAAATAACTGTAGACGGGAGGCAGCCTCTTTTTCTAAACAATGGGATTCCCACACATCGGCGGGGCCTGTCGTAAGGTGTTTTTAAGTTTCTACCAAGCTTAACCTTCACCAAATTGAGGACTTGACTAATCTGGACACGTGATAATGTAGGCGCAGCCAGGCTGACATACAGAGGGGCGGTTACGTGCACAGGTCTGGGAGCTAGACAGATCTAGGTTAGAGTTCTGGCTTTGCCTTTTATTAGTTGTGTTCTTGGACAACTTCTTCACCCTCAGTTTGTTTTCTCTTCTGTAAAACTGGGATGTTGACAACTATACAGTAGTTTTGAGGATTACATGAGGCAATGAATGCACAATTGTCCATGATTAAAAAGTAAAGTCATACTCCCTTTCAGAAATTAACCCTTGGCCCTTATCTTAGTGATTATAAGAAGGCCAGTTTTTTATTAGATTCCCTTTCCCCAAGTTATTTCTGGGAACACCAGAAAAAATACAAGTCCTGCAAATTAATCCTGGTAGTTATTATTTCTCTAAAAGATGTTTCTTCCAGATATCCCCTATAACCCCCTGGCCATTGCATACCTCACTTTTCTGGACTTGAATCAGTTAGAATGAAGCCACAGCTAGCCCATATAGTGCTTTTGTGTGGGTCAGCAAAAGGTGTTCCCTCTAGATAGGGTCATGGTTCCTTGGAGAAGACTAGTCGTTCGGATGAGTTAGAAAATGGTGTCCTCTTTATCCAAATGCACTCAGCTCCATCTTAGGATTCATGGTTTGGTGAAGGAGTAGAGGCTGGATTTCAGGCCCCATCCTTCATATACCCTAGACACTTTTGTGCCAATACAATCATGACCAATAGGGCAATTCCTTGTTACATGTAATGGAAAATCCCAAAGTAATACTGGCTTAAACAAAATAATAGTTTTTTTCCTGCTCATGCAAATGAAGTAAGCCTTCTAGGACTGATTTGACCACTTGATAGTGTCATGAGAGCACTAGGTTCCTGTTTTTCTGTTCCACTATCCTCAGTATATGGCTTCCATCATCAGGGTCATCAGATGGCGCATGATAACTATGGAGCTCACACTATTTTATCCAAGTCCTAAGTAGTAGGAAGGAGAGGGTATGAATTGGGCATGTCCCTGTGCTTATAAGGATCATTTTGTATAAATCTTACTGACCAAAAAATAATCATATGACACATGTGTCTGAAAAGGAAACAGAAATGTTATCTTTTTAGATGGGTACATGGTTATATGGTGATTCCATTATTGAGGAGGAGGGGAAAATGGATATTGGAGGTAGGCAACTAGTAATTTCCCAGAAGGTCTTTCTTGCTCCCAGTTCTACTTTGCTCTAAACATGGACCCAGTCACTCCCTTACCATTACCCCACCTCCCCACTCAAAACCACTGAGTCTTATTTGATGAAGTCTAATTGAATACAAAGAAGAATAAAAAGATAATACTACAGAGAGCTGAAGGAGGTTAAAGTGACCCATTAAGTGGGTTCTAGAGTCAGATTCCTTGTGTCCAAACACTGGCTGTATAATAATTCTTAGTAGGAAACATTCAGTAGCTTTTTCCAAAACTTTCTGGGATTCTGGTTTTCCAATCTGCAAAAAAATAGGGTTGATATGAATTAGCATTCTAAGGGGTATAAGAGCAGACAGGCTATGATATGCTTCTGGCTGTTAGTTTCTCATAGATATCATTTATAGGAATATTATATATCCTTCCATTCTGCAGTGATATTTATGAAGTCCTTCCTAATGTCAAAAGACCAACCAACTCTTACTGCCCGCTGATCTTTACCCTTGGTTTGCTCCATTGTGTCCTTGACCAGCTGGAAAATTTGCATTTGAACAATTGAGTATAATTCTCATTCTTTGTGGCAAATCGAACAGTTCATTTGCTTACCTTTGTCAGCTATTATGAGTCAAAACTATTTGCCAAAAATAAATGGCAGGAAGAGAAACAACAGAAGAGCAAAGATTACACTCTCTTTGAGAGTGTCTGTGGCATCCAACCCCCTTGTTCCTTGAGACCCCCAGCTCTCATGTATTATCCGTATGGCAGTATGTGGACTATAGTGGATGGCCAATTAAATGCTTATCTCCTAAATTTTTTTATTTTGAGGAAAATATTTTAGAGACATCAAATATGAGTCAGTATTGTGGCCAATAACATTAAATGGGTTAGAAGTATAATTAAAAATCACATTAATTGATTCAGAGAAAGTCCTCAATAAATGTTCAGTGAAGACGTAAAAATAATGATATACACTACTGTTAATGGTAATTACTTTTGGAGTTTATAGTCTCTGACTCTCATTTGAAGGTCTTTGCTTTGCTCCCCACTGGCTTCCATGCAGGAGAGGTACCACTCATCATGAGACTGTCTAGAGATCACAGTGCTTTTCACTTCAGACCCCCACTTGTGCCAGCCTAGGCATGAGATTTGTGGGGGTCCTCCCCTTCTTCTGTCCAAGGCCATATTGTTTCCCACCTGACAGTGGAAACTTTTATTCCCTTCAGGGAAGCTCCTAACTCCACCCAGAGATATGGTTTGAACTCTATTGTCCTGACAGGAGAATCAAAATGTTGAGAGTATATTGTTCAAAAAGTAGGCTTTTTCTAACTTAAGCAATGTTATGTGTGGGCTCTAAAATCTAGTCTAAATCTATGTTTTGGCCGCTCATTTCTCAACATCTGCCAAGATATAGCATAGTTAAAGCTCAGTCTGGTTTATATTGTAGAAATAAACAAGATACTCACTATCTTAGTTTCATCATCATTAAAATTTATGGCGATGTTCAGTTCTTTTCTCCCAAAAAACTATGGATAGGAACTTGCTTTGCATTATTAATAGCATATTTTTCTGGTAATAATTTCAACCTCCTACTCCCAAAAGGACGTCCCAAAGGTCTCTATCTGGAGAACAGAAAACTGTAAACCACTCCCAAATTGTACTTCTATTGCTTAAAAAGAAAAGTTCCTCTGTTACTGGAGACCTCACTACATACATACAGATCACGCAGTGGTCAACATATGATAAGCACTAAAATAGTAGCTGTTGTTCCTACCTGCTTTCTTTCTAAAAAAACGAAAACAAAAACACCCCCCCCCCAAAAAAACCTTTTCATGGCTTTGAATAAAGGGCTGATGTACAATAAGGTTACAGTATTGTAAAATCAACATAATGTAAAAGAAGAGACCTACGTTAATTGCAAAAGACAGTACATTACTGTGAGTTTCCTTGTAGCCAGAACAAAGAAAGGAAATGTCAAGCATTATAACTCAGAGATGTCTAAGCACCCTTACTCTTCATGGGAGCAATTTTATCCTGGAAGTGCCTTCTAAAAGATATCTTTCCAATGGAATCTTCTATAAATGGCACTGAGAGGCATAATAGTGTCCTTGAATACAGATTTACAAAATTTATACTAACAGGTTTCAGATGGTATTTCTTGTAAGAGCTGAGAAAAGCTAAAGGCACAGGGCTTTCATGGAACTTAAGATAATTCTAAGGGCAGCTAGGCTGATGTAGAGGTTGGCCTGGACTAATGGATAGACACAAGAATGCCTCAGGGAGTAGATAGATGTAAGCCTTGTGCTTCAAGCTTGCTCCCCCAAATCATCCTTCCTCTCAGAATATGGTGGCCATTTGAGGATGGATGAAATCTCTGTCATGTGTATCATTTTCAGAGGGTGTGATAAAGACCAAAGGAGTAATTGATAGAGTTGAATTTGACTTTTGGAGATATCTTTTTAAAACAAGTTTGCTGAGTACATTGAAATACAAAGATAATGTTTATAATGAAATGCAAGTTTATCTTTTCAAGTTTTTTTTATTGTAAAAATACAATAAATACAATAGAAAATTGGTTAATAAAGAAAAACTTACTGACACTCTTATACCACAATATGATTACTGTGGTGATTTTAAAAATATATCCATAAATTCTTTGATAATCCTCCTTTCAAAAGATATAAGCTAATTCTTCCCCTTAAGTGAGGGCTGGACTTAGTGACTTGATTCTAACACAATGTGGTGGTGGTGATAATGTGGGGCTTCCGAACCTTGGTCATAGGAAGTGTGTGGCTTCCTCCTTGATCTTGAACCATTTACTCTGGGGGGAGACAGTTGCCATTTTGAAAGGACACTCAGGGAGCCCTATGGAGAGGCCCACTTGGTGAGGAATTGACACTCCCTGTCAATAGACAACAAGGAACTGAGGCTGCCTACCACCAGCCATGTGATTGAATCTTCTTGGAAGCAGATCCTTGAATCTCAGTCAAGCTCTCAGATGGCTACAGTGCTAGCTGCCAGTTTGACTGTGACCTCATGAACCATTGCGTGATTTGTACTTTAACTCTGTTTATTAGTGTTTTTTTTATGCACAGAAGTTTTTAATTTTCATAAAGTCCAGTTTGTTTATTTTTTCTTTTGTTACTTTTGTCTTTGGTAATTTCCAAAAAAATCATTGCCATTTCCAATTTCATGAAGACTTACCCGGTATTTTTTCCTAAGAATTTTATAAGTTTCAGCTCTTATGTTTAGGGCATGGCCCATTTTGAGTTACTTTTTGTGTATGGTGTAATGAAAGGGTCTAACTTCATTCTTTTGCATGTGGATAGCCAGTTTTTCCAGCACCATTTGTTGAAAAGACTGTCTTTTCACCATCCAATGGCTGTGGCACCCTTGTTGAACATCATTTTTTTAAAGATTTTATTTACTTATTTGAGAGAGAGAGAACGTGCATGGGTGAGTGGGGGGAGGGGCAGAGGGAAAGAATCTCAAATGGACTTCCCATGGAGACTGTCATGTGGGTCTGTCTCACAATCCTGAGATCATGACCTGAGCCAAAATCAAGGGTCAGATACTTAACTGACTGAGCCACCCAGGTGCCCCTGAATGTCATTTGACCATATATGTGAGGATGCATTTCTGGACTGTTCTATTCCTTTGGTCTGCATGTGTGTCTTTGTGCTAGGACCATTCTATTTTGATTACTGTAGCTTTATAATGGGTTTTGAAATCAGGAAGTGTGAATTTTCTAGCTTTTTCCCTCCTAGGATGATGAGATACCATATGAATTTTAGGATGAATTTTTCTATTTCTACATAAAACATCATTGGGATTTTGATAAGGATTACATTGTGTCTGGAGATTGCTTTGGGTAGCCTCAACATCTTTGGGTAGCCTCAACATCTTAACAATGTTAAGTCTCCCCATCCATGAACATGGGATATCTTTCCATTTAATTGTCTTCTTTAATTTCTTTCAGAAATGTTTTATATTTGTCATTGTACAAGTCTTTCACCCCCTTGGTTAAGTTAATTCTTAAGTATTATTCTTTTTGACTCTATTGTAAACAAAATTGTTTTCTTAATTTCATTTTCTAGATTGTTCATTGTTAATGTATAAAAATGCAACTGATTTTTTTTTAAAGATTTTATTTATTTATTTGACAGGGAGAGAGACAGCCAGCGAGAGAGGGAACACAAGTAGGGGGAGTGGGAGAGGAAGAAGCAGGCTCCCAGCAGAGGAGCCTGGGGGCTCAATCCTAGGACTCTGGGATCACGCCCTGAGCCAAAGCCAGATGCTTAACGACTGCACCACCCAGGCACCCCAAAAATGCAACTGATTTTTGTGTCAACTATGTATCCTGCTTCTTTGCTAAATTTGTCAATTAGTTCTAACAGGGTTTTTTGTGTGGAATCTTTAATTTTCTATATATGAGATCAGTCATCTGTGAAGAGAATCATTTTACGTCATCTTTTCCAATTTAGATGCCTTTTACTTCTTTTTCTTGCCTAATTGCTCTGGCTAGGACTTCCAGTGCTATGTTGAATGGAAGTGCTGAAAGTAGACATCTTGCTTTGTTCCCAATCTTAGGAGAAGCTTCTAGTCTTACACCACTGGGTATATTTGCTGGTTTTTTTTTTTTTCTTCTATATATTGCTTTTATTATATTGAGGTAGTTTCCTTCTCTTACTGGTTTTCTGAATGCTTTTCTCATGAAAGTGTGTTGAATTTTTCTATCAATTGAGATGATCATATGGGTTTTTTTTCCCTTCATTTTGTTAATGTGGTGTTTTATATTGATCAATTTGCCAATGTTGAACAATCGTTGCAATCCAGGAATAAATTCCACTTGCTCTTGGTGTATAATCCCTTTACTATGCTCCTGAATTCAGTTTGCTAATATTTTGTTGAGCATTTTTGCACCAGTGTTCATAAGAGATATTGATCTATAGTTTTCTTTTCTTGTAGTATCTTTGTCTGCCTTTGGTATTAGGGTAATGCTGGTCTCATAAAATGAATTATGGAGTGGCCCCTCCTCTTCAATTTTTTGAAAAAAACTGAGAAGGCCTGGTATTAGTTCTTTTTAAAATTGTTGGTAGAATTCACCAGTGAAGTCATCAGCTCCAGGGCTTTTTGTTGTTATCATTGGGAAATTTTTGACTACTGGTTAAATCTCTCTACTAGCTAGAAGTCTATTCAGATTTTCTATTTGTTTTGTGGTTGAGTCTTGGTAGGTTTTGTGTTTCCAGGAACTTATCCATTTCATCTAGGTTATTCAATTTATTGGTATATAGTTGCTCATTGCACTCTCTTATCATCCTTCCTGTTTCTGTAAAATCAGCAGAAATGCTCACACTTCCATTTTTGATTTTAATAATTTGAATATTCTTTTTTTCTTAGCTCACCTAACTGAAGTTTTGTCAATTTTGTTGATCTTTTTGAAGAACCTACTTTTGGTTTTGTTGATTTTCTCTATTAGTTTTCTTTTTAATTTGTCTCTGGTCTAATGTTTATAATTTCCTTCCTTCCACTAGCTTTAGGTTTAGTTTGGTCTTCTTTTTCTAATTCCTTAAGTTGTAAAGTTAAGTTATTGATTTGAGAGCTTTCTTGTCTTTTTTGTGTCTCTTCTTGCATCTTTGCAGTAGTGGTGTGGCATTCAGTCTGAGTGTGGACAGCTTCCAGTAGGGAAGCTTAGAGATCTCATGTATGAATTTCAATTGAGTTTTGCTCCATCAAAACTCACAAGTGTGCCAAGGTCGAAACAGCAGGGATGGTGGTCCCAGACACCTGGGAATCAAGACACCTGAGTTCAAGTTTTGGTGCTGCTGCTTCCTAGCTGTGTGACCTTGAGTAAGGTCAAGGTTCATTTTCCTCAGTTATAAATTTATGGGATAATACTCTTTACCTTATAAGGGGTGTAGTGAGGATGCAATAAAATAGCTTTTGTCACAGTACGAAGTAAAGATATAAGGATAGTTATTATTTCTAGAACTATGAACTTCCTAAAGGTAGGAAACTCCTTTTTTCTCCTTTTAGTGAATGAGTTCCATAGAAGCTATGTTTGTGCTTAAATTACATGTGGGGACCATGTATCTCTACCATCTAGCACATAATGGACACCCAGCAAATGTCCATTGAATGGAATAACTAATGACTTTACTTTGAATGGTGACTTGTGTGACCTTTGCCAAGTCATTCACCATCTGGATTTCTCAGCTCTGCCCCAACAGGCTCCAGGCCAGAAATCCCTTCAGGGGTCAGTTCTTTTCACAGCCAGAGCCAACCACAGCACTAATGTTGGCCATCATCACAGAGAGGCCCCAGGACTTCACTGGATGCTATCCCACTGGGAGAACTGAGAAGATGTAGGAAAAAAACAAGCAAAAGGAGGAGTGTCAGCTTGTCTCTGCATTTCTTCATCTGATTCTTTTCATCTTTTTTGCTTCCCTAAAACACACACACACACACACACACACACACACACACACCCGTCTGCTCTCTTCTGTGCAGAAAGACACACATGACCTCCCAAGTATCACTCTAGGGCTGGAATCCAAAGTCTTCTCTTATCTGAAATTCACTGTGCACTTGCCACTTGGCAGAACCTGCTAACAGCTCGGTGAGTGCTTTTATAGCCAGCACACACACACAATTGTCACACCACTAATAAAGTTTTCCTTATTGTTGTAACTGTTGGCACAGGCAAAAGTCTGGGGAGATTGACTGCCTGTAAAGCTTCATTATGCTGCAAGAATATTTTTGATAGAATTTCAACAGCTCCTGCCTGACTTCACTGTGCAGTTTTTTAAAATCACCCCCTCCCCCATTGGTCCTCAAACTCACAAAAGCATTCAGGTCAGTTGTTGAATATCTGAATCTTTCCGAGTAATTAGCAGGTAGAATTACCCTGTAGCGGGCATGTTTACTTATAATCTGTAGGCAGGGACCTCGGTGGGGGCAGTTGTCATCTTCAGTGATCTCGCAACCACGTCTAATTTCAAGTGTCAACAGAGTTTCTTTCTGTCTTTTGTTCTCACTCCCAGGTTGTGAGTTTCAAATTCAGGCTCAAAGTAAGACAGATATTTGGAACATGCGAATTTCAAAGAAAAATTTTCCCCAGAAACCCAAAATATGTAAAAGCATTTAGGCATCATCCCTCTATCCGCATGACTTGGCTACGTTATATCAACTTACATATTCAAGCCAGATACATAGTGCCTGATAAATGCAAGAGAAACATTCAGCCATTTACCAAGCAGAAAAGTTACACTTTGACAACTGGGTTGGGGGCAGGGAGTGGTGCCGATGAGGGTCTTTTAATGCTCACTAACACTTGCCTAGTAATCTCAGTGGCTGCTACCACCGCTAGGTTTCTTGTTTTTAACTCGTATTCGTTCTCTCTTAATTCCTTACTAAACTGCTTTCCAGTTCAAGAAAGATTTGCCAAAGCAACAGAGCCTATATCGCATACAGAACATACTGACATTTACTGAGCCCCGGCTCAGGAACACATTTTTCCATTAGCAGAGTCTGGTCTTGGCTCACTTAAACATTTTGTGACTGCTCTTGGGACCAGTCTTGGGGCAAGCTGCTGTGAGGTCCAGCTGACTGCTTCATTGTCATAAATGCCTTCCCTCTTTGAAGTCCCCTTGACTGGAGAAAATCATTCCATGTTTCATATTTAAAGACAGGATCCCGTTTTCTTCTTTTCCTTCTTTCTTTTCTTTTTTTTCCTTCTGACTCATGTACAGAACCAAGATGTTGGGTTCCAGAAGCCCATATGCTAATTCACAGATGGCTTTTAGGAATGATTTTTTTTTTTTTTTTTTTTTTTTGTCATTTGAGTCATTTAGGTAATGTGCTTTATTTTCCAATACAGGGTTTAAAAAAACCCCAAAACATTCTAAACAGACATCAGTGTCATATGGTGCCTAACGATTTCTTCAGGTACTGCAATCAATGTGATGCAGTAATGTTTGTCAGTGAGACACAGATTTTACTATGAGGTTTTTCTAGGACTTGCTTTCTTAAAGATTTCATTTAAAGTTGAATTTGAAAATGCTGCTGATACAACAGCTGGTATTCGGCATTCGATTTGAATTTATATCTAATCAAGATAAATAGATTTTCTTCCTAGGTAAAGGCAAAACTAGTATGGGGGAGAAAATAGAGTGATGTACTTGTAAGCAACACATGCCATTAAAAATTGTAAACTTTAGGTAGCATCGCTTTTTTATCGGGGACGAAGTACAAGAGCGTGCAGAGAAAAGTGTTTTCACGTGGCTCGTCATAGGCATTCAATATCTATTTGGCTCTTACAGGTCATCATACAAAGGACCAAACTCGAGGGGGGAAAACACCACTGGCAACTTACCTCTATAACATGTAGATGATTAAAAACCCTATCTCCCCACCCACCCCACCCCCTTTACTAAGCAGCCGTCAGCAAATACAAGGTGATCCCTGTAATGTTTGGTATAAAGAACAGAAGAAGTGTTAGAAGCCTCAGTATGATATAAGTAAGCTTCATTGCCTAAGTCCCACTCTGATGGGGATTTCTGATAAATTCTGAGGCAACATGACAGATGTGTCATGATGTCTAATCCCTATAAACACCCAGAGCTCTTGGAAAGTGGATGTTTTAAAAGAGCAAATTGGAAAACCCGCTGTTTTTGTCCTGAGCTTTTTCCTTCAGTGTCCACGCTGACCCCACATCCCTCCTTCTGCCAAGTGGTAGGAGATAGGCAACATGTGAATCCAGGCAATAGGAAAACAGGAGCTAGGTGGAATTTCCCTGCCGCTGAAACAATAAAAACATAAAGGCGTGAACTCACCCAAGCTTGCCTTTCCCCGACTGAAACCCCACAGCTCTACCATTTTAGGAAGAAGGCCTCCTTCCACGGAACTGTGCCCTGCCAGCATGCCTGCCTACCGGAGGCAAGGAAATGCGTTCTGGATTGGAGTCGGGGAGGGCCGGAGAGTAAAAGTGGGGATATTCTCATCGTGCAAGAACTAAGAGCTGCCCCCTCAAGATCCTCCCAGGCCTGCTCCATGTTTCTGAGCTCTGGCCCACATTTCTGGATTGTATAAACGCGATCTCAGAGCGCAGCGCGGCGCCGGATTCCGCGGAGGCCAGGAGGCTCTCACAGAGCACCGCGACACCCTTGGGATCGCGCGCAGTTGTGAGGTCTGCTTCTCAGACGTTTGGACAACTGCCACGGGGAAGGGAGGGAGGAAACCGGGCCAGTTTGCATTCTGTTACAGACCAGTCTTTTGGATGACAGAATTCTTTCCAATCAAAATGCCATGGATTACTCCCTGCTGTGAGCTAATAGGGTGCTAATTAGCATATTTCATTTATTTACTTAACTGGGACAGAAGCCATTGGGCACGTGGCCCACTTAGAATGGTTTCCCGGGGGAAGCCACGAACTGCTGTAAGTGCTACCTCCATGCTTTAAGGACACCCGTGGACAGAAGCACAATGCCACCCTTCCCGCCCCCCTTGTCATTCTGTCCTTCGGGGCCCCCTCCCACCAAATGCACACACACACAGCACAGGTTGCGGCTTGAGTCTAATCTGGTCTGACTCACTAAGAATCTGAAACAAGAACTAAAATCTCACGACCGTTTCCAAAAGTTCATCTCAATGGATGCTTTTTGGCAACCACGTGGATCTTGACTCTGCTGCAACCATAAGGCCTCTGGAGCATTAGCGGAAGCTGAGGTCTCTCCTGATCTCTGGATCATTCTCTCCGCCGGAGAGCTAAACTCACAGCGAGTGAGGATGGCTGTTGGAGGCCAGGGCCCTCTCTGGACTATTACTT
Source organism: Ursus americanus (assembly GCF_024610735.1). Classification (NCBI taxonomy): domain Eukaryota; kingdom Metazoa; phylum Chordata; class Mammalia; order Carnivora; family Ursidae; genus Ursus; species Ursus americanus. The sequence goes on along the minus strand of NC_142138.1, from coordinate 36,540,636 downwards.
GGACTATTACCTGTTTGCTATGTTTTCCTCCTTCTTTAGGAAGGACTCCCTTTAGGGTTCTCATGTGGCCATGGAGTACTTTCACATTCCATGTCTGCCAGTCTCGCTAATGGGATATTTTCAGTTTATTCAGGGACAAGCCATGAACGATGTGCAATGAAAACACAGCAGCCCAAACCCACTCAGCAGAGAGATGGATCCCAATCTCACACAGTAGGAGTATTTCTCAGTAACTTGGTGGAAATAAGTACGCGTGAAACACATATGTGGAAAGGTCCTGTGGTGTTTCTGCACAAACATTTATTGACCAAGGACCCAGTTAATAGCACTATGACCTGCCCTAGTGTCCACGCCTAAAAATCTTGGAGTCATCATGAATGACTCCTCTTTCCCTAATCAGTCGCTGAGTCTTGTCATTTCTACTTCCTGACTGCTTCTCAGCCACGTCTTCTCTTCTGCGTGTCCACTGTCACTGCCTCACTCAGGTTTAGGTCACCTGTCCCCTAGACCCTTGCTACTCAAAACATGCTCCATGGACTGGAGCAGCAACCTCACCTGGCGTTTGCTGGAAACTGAGAATGCAGTGACACCCCCGGACCAGGAAAACACCCGAGTTTGCATTTTAACAAGCCTCCTAGGTGATCTGTGTGCACATTACAATTTAAGGATCACTGAGCTCAACCACTAGGGGCCGCCCGAGAGCGTGCTTCCGCCATCCGCTTCCTTCTGCCAACATCCTCCCACGCCTTTCTTTATGGTATGTAGATCTGATTATGTCACTCTTCTGCTTCAAAGTTTTCCATACCTCACATCTGTGTCAGGTTTTCTGTACACTCTCATGGTGGAAAATGTTTCTAGTTCATTCTAGATAACCCCAGTCACTTCATGTTTTTCTTAGTCATTTCACACTGAAACTTGTTGGTTGTGATTTTGCCAGTCTTTACTGTTCACCTCACTTTTCCTGGCATCACCATTCCGAGGCAATGACATAGCTGGATGGCATCATCTGGAAGTTAATCGGCCGTTCAGTGGCGTCTGTCCGTGCTGGAGCGGGTCTTCAGGCATGATCATTGCCCACGCTGGTGCTCACCGAGCAGCCAGATGCCCGTGTTTCTATACTGTCCCCGATTTTATGGTCTTTACTGCTTTCTCTTGTGGTACTTCTCTGTGACAACCAGGGAGTCATTTTTGGGCCAGCTGGCTTTCTCTCTTTTTCAATTAATTTATGAACCTATCTTGTGGGATTGGAAAGACTTCAGTGCTTTTTTTTTTTTTTTTTGTAGTTGAGAGAGATGCAGTGAGGCTGCCCAGATCTTCTGTAATCTAGACGCTTCTACAGCTGTCTCTATTATCCTCTAGCATTTGTGCCCGGGCACCTGAGGCTTTTTTATCTGGTTTTCAGCTCTTCTTCTCACTTCTTCTGCCACCCAAAGTTTAACAGTGTGCCTACTGGCATGCTTACCGACTGGAATAGCAGATTTCTCCAGACGGTCAGTCTTTACAGAACACATTCTTCACCTTTCACCTACATTGTGTATGGCTCACAATCAATCAATCAATCAATCAATCAATAATAATGATATTCTACCATATACTTACAAAATGCTTTGTGGTTGACGAAGCTCTTTAAGATTCCCCACCCCCTCCTCAACTCATTCAGTTCACGTAGGAGCCCTGTGAGGTAGGTAAGGTAGCTATCCCAGGATGTCATCCCCAGATGGAGAAACCTTATTTCAGAGATGTGAAATAACTTTTTGGGAATCATCTGATGCCTCAAAAGTAGAGGGGAAAATAACCTTGAGGACTTCTGACTCTGGACCTACCAATATTTCTGGCAATATACCACATAGAAAACTAATTTCTAGTTCTCCCACTCAGCTCACAAGGTCTTTATGCCGATCGCTTAGAATCTCTGCATCCCTGCCTATCACATGGCAAAATGCTTATGAGAATGATACTCGCTGCCAGGTAATTACGATGTGCTGTGAGCCCCCTGGGAGAGAGAAAAACTGTAGGTAGCATTTGCATTTCTCAATTTCTCATATTTTGTCCAGAAATTTCCTCTCACTTTATTTTTACACATTTTATTTCACCTCTTAGATATTAGGCAACCTGTCGGGAGAGGACTCTTTCCATGCTTTCTTTTATATCTTCCTAGTAATTAGTGCAATATGGGGTAGACAGTTGGTACCTAATGAATGCATATCAAATTAATAAATAAAGAGAATCCTGCTCCTGTATTTGCTGAACCATATGAAAGGCTCTATAGCTCTGTGAAGTTTGTGATATGTCTTGTTGCTTTATTCAAAAGTGTCTTAATTTTAATATCACAAGCTGTTTCTTAATTTAAACCACTGGCACCCAACTTCACAGTTCTAGCTGTATCTTGCCAGAGGGTAACATCAAGTGGTCTTGCTGAGGGCAGCATCCCTCCAACTGAAATGGCTGAAAAGTTTCACGTATTTATTACTTGTGTATATATTATTTCCTTATTTATTATATGCAGCAATTTATTATGCTCTCATTCAGGAGCTGCTTAGTTCCGTTGTTAACACATAACTTAATTAATCAATGAATTTACTTACTCCCTCACTGACTTACTTCAGTCTTTCCCAGAGTGCTCCTTCTGGAAATCTTCCCTAATTTCTCAAGACCCGATTTGAACTTTCCATCTCCATAAAGCTTAAGACCTTTTTCATTGGTCTCAAAAAATGTGGTTCTCTATTTTAAAGAAAAATTACTATATTCTAGCATTTATAAACCTTTACTATTTTTCTGACCAGGTTTGTGTGCTTTTAAGATCAGAAACGGTATGTTGCTTCTTTTCATGGCCTACAAAATGCCCTACATAATTGTCTGGTAACTATTTGGTAACTATTTGAATTTGGTTACCTGAAACAATAAGATATTCTAGTTTTATTTTTGAACATGAGAAACAGATTATTTCTTGCCGGAAATATGGTAACTATCAATTAATATTTTAACCTTTTAGCCTACTTCTCCTTCTAAGATTTCATCCAAGTAACTGAGCTCTCCAAAAACATCAGTGAATATGTTATTTGCAAGAAAATTATAGGAAGAAGGGAAAGAAGAGTCTCTGATTTTTTTTTTTCCTTAGTGCCAGTCTCTTCTGGGCTTAAGTGATAGAATTTATGACTTACTCAAAGTTGTTGTTCACATATTAATACAATTATTTATATACCTTTCATTAATGTGTCAATGTCTGATTTTCATTCTGCTCCTCTGAGAGTCTACCTACTTTCTAGAAAAAGAGTCATGGATCTTATGAACTTGTAAGGGATAGCCTGACTGAAGCCCCAAATCAAAAAAATGTTCCCTATAGAGAGAAAGCTACCTTTTAAACTAGACACTCTCAGTTATGAAATACATAACCCTAGTGAGTATACTTAAAAATTAGATTGGGACTACACTTTCAGTGTTAAAGAACACATTGAAAACAGGTGAAACTATCTTCTATATGTTATAGAAATAAGATAAGACATGTTTAGGGCAAACAAGAGGCAAAATATTATAGCTGTTGAGAATACTGAACTAGCTTGAAGGTATAAATGGGCTGGGGTTTTCCTGATTTACTCAGAGTTAACATCTGATGAAAAAAGGTATGATGGAGTTAGAGTCATATTCCTACATCTAGCAATCTGGCCTACATGCTTTCCAGAAATCAAGTATTTAAGCTGGCCAAGATATCTCAGTGTATCTTGGTGTTATAGACTGAATGCTTGTGTCCTCCCAAATGTATATGTCGAACCCTCCTCTCTCCCTACCCCCCCCACCCGCGCGCACACAGTATGTGATGGTATTTGGAGGTGGGCCCTTTGAGAGGTAATTAGGATTAGATAAAATCATGAGGGTGGAGCCTCCCTGATTGGAATTAGTGCCCTTAGAACAATCAGGAAAGTTTGCATCCCTCTCTCTCGCTGTGTGAGGATACCATGAGAAGTCAGCAGTCTGTGACCCACAAGAAGGCTCTCACTAGAACTTGGCCATGCTGGCCTCCTGATCTCAGACTTCCAGCCTCTAGACTATGAGACATAAATTTCTACCGTCTATGAACCGGCCAATCTATAGCACTTTGCTGTAGCAGCCTGAACGGACTAAGGCACTAGCGCTTCCTCTCCAAGTACTCCCATTGTTAAGTAGAATATGGTAAGCAGAATATGAGGGGGGTGGTCAGGGAAAAAAGAAATTGTACTTGGAAGACCAAAAGCATTAGTGAAAAACCACATATATCCCTCCTCAGCTTCTTTCTGGGGCTTAGTGGTACGTATGGGTTTAGAGAAAAGCTAGACCATCTCCCATGAAACATCCTCTCCAAGAACTCCTGTTAAAGGATGATCCGATTCCTCGGCTTCCCCAAGGATTTCCTAAGGGTCGTTCTAAGGACATGTTACTTCCTACTGTCTGTAATATGAGGAAAGGGAGGGGTCATATGGCTACCAGCTATAGTAGCTGTTAAAGGGAGTGGTGTGGTTTGAGGAGTGTGGTGAGTTCTATAAGCCAAGGGTGTGGCTGGGTTTGCTGTCTACAGGAAGTGGGCAGTGGAGTCATTCTTCAAGGATCCAATCTATAATAACTGTTAGTCTTAGGATGGGTACATTAAAACTTGGACAATTTTAAACAGCCTTCTTACGAGCTTCCAGACCTTCTAGGAGCTGCAGTTGAATTTTCTGTGGCACGGCAGGCCACAGAAGCGAGCATCCTCCCCAGTAAGCAAGGGTGGCAGTAGCAGGTGGGTGGAGATGATATTTCTCTCGTAAGCTTGTTTTCAATGTAGGGCTTTTATCCACTATTTTGAGGTACCTGATACTTATGAAATGAAAAAGGAAAATGCTTAAAAAATGATGGATGCTCCCCCATCAGCTGCTTCATCTGGAGGCCCATCTTATCCTCAGGCATCAATAGTTGGGGGCATGACTCAGCACACACACACACACACACACACACGTGCACACACACACACATATACACACACTGCATACGCTGCATTTAAACTGGGAACTTGGTATCAGAATGACTAAAGAGTTAAGGGGTCAAGTCACTTAAAGTGAATAAATAAGATCTGTTTTAAACAAGGCTGTATATTGTGCATCAGCCATTTCACCAAACTTCTGGTTTTGCTGTCGCTGTTTCCCTAACTTCCAATGGTGGCTTTCGCCTAAGGCTGCCGACTCAAAGGGGATTTGAACAGCTCCTGAGGCACTATGCCTTTTCTTCCGCATCCAGCAGGACGTGAAAACGTCTCTCCTTTCGCAGAAGCCTTAGAAGCCGTCTCCTGTTGTCCCATTGGTCCAGACTGGGTTATGTGCCCATCGTTGAGCCAATCACGATAGCCTGAGATCACTGATAAGATTAGGTTAATCGGGGCCTTTTAAAATATTTAAACCACCAATTATTTTTGTTATTTTAAAATAAAATATATATTGATACTTAAATGTACTCTTCACTTTTAGAATAGTTGAATTAGTCTGAAAAGAAATCTTTGTTTTCTATTAATTCTATAAAATATCAGGTAAAGCATAAAAAAAACAATTCGATCAAATTATTTTGTAAAAAATATATTGTAGACGAAGTTGGTTGAGACTACATTCCCTGAGGATTTTGAAAAACACTTTATCTTCAAATAGATGCCTGGTCCGCCAGATATGACCTATGTGAAATCCCGCTTTGATACAGGAGGATAAAACCGTTAAAGTCTCAGAGATCCTTCCTTCTCTACAATACAAGGAAAATACACAAGAAATATTCTGTATTCTTCCTACCACAAAACAAATGGCGAAGCCACACACTTGAAACATAATGTCTTCATCTTACAGGCCGCTATAACAAAATACTACAGACTCGTAGCTGGTCGACGATAGACGTTTATTTCTCACTGCTGTGGGAAATCTAAGATCGAGGCACCGACACGATCAGGTTCTGCTGAAGGCCTCCACCCGGTTCATAGCCAAAGCCTTCTCGCTGGGTCCTCACATGGTGGAGGAGCTAGGGTTCTCTCCGGAGCCTCTATTATAAAGCACCAATCCCATTCTTGAAGGCTCCCCTTGTATGACCTGAGCACTTCCCAAATCTTCTACTTCTCATCATCCTGGGAGTTAGGATTTTGACACATGAATTTTGAGGATACATATTCAGACCATAATAATGCATAGCTTTTCTTTTATTAGATGACTTGATTCTATTGTCTAAGATAGTAGATAAAAGCAGGAGACAGGAATCCAGGTGAACTGACTTCTGATCTCTGCTCTGTTAAGCACTTGCTGGGTTACTTTGGTTAAATCATGTCACCACTCTTAGCCTGTTTCAGTAGCTGTAAAATGTAGATAATAATACTTCTTTTTTTTTTCCTACCTCATCATGTTGCCATGAGGATCGAATACAATAGTCTAAAAGTGCTCTGAAAACTGTAAAGGGCTTTTGGAATAAGATATTCTTATTACCATCACTAGTAATTGACTTGTAAGTTTACCCCAAATAAATTTATAGTGTTGGTCAAGTTATTTAACATCTTTTACTATCATTTTCTCCTTATCCAGACTGGTCTCTAATAGCTCTTCCCCTCAGCTTTGGGGACTTTTAATTCTAATTTTTTTTCCCTGGTAGCTATTGAATAATGCTTGCCCACTGGACAGAATTAAGGGGGCACGGCTGGTTTACAATAGCCAGCTTGGGCCAGTAATGCTGAAGGTCAACTATGGCCACATCCCTGCTGCAGTTTCCTGGAATTTTAATGATGGTAATTACAACCAATGTAGAGTATTTGTTTGGTGGCCCAAGTTGATTTATTTTTCACATGCAGCCTTGGGTGTACCTAAGTTTATAGGTTAGTGTGTGGACATACTTACTGAGGAAGAATGTACACAACTCAGAGAACTGATGAGCAAACCAAGGACACTTAATTTAGTGGCAGTGTCAGGCACAGAACTCACATGTCTTGATATTTATGGGGTAGGATTTGCAGTTATTATATTTTTAGTTTTAAAGAAATAACTGAATTAGTGAGAACATGGCCTCCAAAGCTAATGTGGAAGGGTTGCCTTTGTTGGTAGGAGGTTTTGAACCATTTAGATGGACAGGAAAATGAAAACACACACACACACACGCACAAACAGCTCAGAGATTTAGGACCTTGAAAACATGAACTATTAGGTTGGAGAATGAAAGAAATGCCACATGAGAATCTTGCCTATGCGGTCACAGGCTGCTAGACAGAGCTCTTATGTGTTGATGTTTTTGACTGTAAGTATGGATTCCTTTGTTAGAGATGATGATGATGGTAGCTACCCCCTCACAATACCAGCAAACATTCGTTACTTGCTTGTTTTCTGCGGGGCCCTAATCGAAGTGCTTTACATGCATTCTCTCCGTTGATTCCAAATATAATTTCATGTGATGGGTACCATTATGATCTTCTCTTTGCGCACGAGGAAAATAAGGCACAGGATGGTTAATTAACTTGCTCAAGAACACACAGCAAAGTAATGGGCAGAGCTGGGATTCAAACCCAGATGACACTGAAAGCACATTTACCCAGATGGACTATCATTTAATGCCACCACCACCAATAGGAACAACTAAATCTACTGATGTTTTTACAATTCTAGGCATGTCATTTGTTAACTCATTTGATCCTCATTACAACCCTGTGCAGTAGGTACTTTCACCATTACCGGTAATCTTATAGATGTGAAAACTACTGGCCAGAGGGTGAGCTCCAGAGTCTGTGCTGTTAGCTGTCAGACTATAACAAAATAATACAAAACAGTGATGGAAGACAACTTAAAAATAATAGCAACAAGTACTTGTTGAGAGAGTTTTACAAGCCAGCTACAAAATGCTTTGTAAGTGTTATATGATATTAGGTGTGAATAGTTCCTTTTTTTTTTTTTTTTTTTTTTTGCAAGTAGGCTCCACACCCATCATGGGTCTCAAACTCATGACCGTTGAGTCTTTGAGTTGAGACCAAGAGTCAGATGCTCAACTGACTAAGCCACCCAGACACCCCAGGTGTGAATAGTTTTTAATCTCCATTTACACAGGATAAAATTGTGACTAAAATGATTTAAGAAATTTGCCCATAATCTCATAATTTTGAAACCTGGGAATCAAGATTTTGGAGACTGACCCCGAAGCCCACAGTCCAAACCGTCACTAAAAATCAAATTAAATTACCTAGTGCAGCATTTTGAAAGCATGTGGAATAGGTTCTCCCACTATTTTGCTTGCAAAGTGAGTATGAATTGGATAAGGCCTTGGTCTTTGTGATGAGAAACTTGGTGGGAGCCATGAGTGATAATAATGATAGAGCCAGTCACTTTATGACTAGGAGCGGTCTCAGGTATCCTAGCCAAAGGGCCTTCGTGTGATCAACCTCATCCTCGCTCTCCCGTTGAACTTCTATTTACTTCTGATGTTTTCTACCATTTGAATGCCCTGGATTTTTCATTTCAAGGAAACTAATTTCTTGGCGGGTGTTTTTCCATTTAGTCTGGAGGAGTAAGTCTAATTGTTTTTTCTTCTGAGTTTTAAGAACAAAAATATTTTCTGATTGTGCATCAAGTGTGAATATACAGGTTTGATAAAACTTTTGTTAACTAACCAGCTGGCAGAAATAGGGCTACATGGCTAAGGGTGTGTGTCTATCTACTGTCCTCTCAGTTTCACAGTACAGTAGTGTCTTCTAAATAGTGGGCTTTCAATATACGCTTGCTGATTTGGAATTTAAAATTTGTAATTGGCATATAATTAACATACAATGAAATGCACACATCTCAGTTATGCATTTGATGAGTTCTGACAATTCTTTCTAACCTGTAAGCTCTGCTCCCACCAAAAACAGAACATTTTCACCACCCTGGAAGTTTGCTCATGTTTCTTCCTCAAGTCCCACCTCATGTTTGAATTCAACCACTTCCTACTTCCATTGCCAATTATGAGAATTCAGACCAACAAAAACATGCAGAGTATTTCTGCATCGGGATTGTTTTCCTCGTCTTAATGCTTTTGAAATTCATTTGTGTTGTTGCTTGAATTTGTACTTCACTATTTTATTACTGAGTAGCATTCCATTCTAGGAATGTAATACAATTTGTTTATCCATGGTTTTACTGATGGATAGTAAACAGCTGTTCCCAGGTTTTGGCCTATTGACAGTCTGGGACAATTGTTTGTGTGGATAATTTTTATTTTCTTGTTGCAAGAACCTAGGATGGAATTCCAGGGTTGTAGTGTGAATGTATATTTAACTTTACAGGAAATTGCCACATGGTTCTTCAGAGTGGTTGTGCCATTTTACGTGTCCACCACTGTGAGAGTTCCAGTTGCTCCACATCCTCACCCATATTTGTCATTTTCAATATTATAAATTTTCTTCATTATGGTGAGTGTGTATCGTATTGTGGATTCAATTTGCATTTTCCTGATATTAAACACTGAACGGTGCTTTTGACTGTTTGTTTATATTCTTTTGTAAAGTGTCCCAGTCTTTTGCTCTTTTAAAATTTAGTTGTCTTTTTAAAAAATATATATATATATTTTTTTATTTGAGAGAGAGACAGAGATAGTGAAAGAGCACATGAGCAGGGAGGAGAGGGAAAAGCAGGCTCCCCACTGAGCAAGGAGGCCAACACGGGGCTTGATCCCAGGACCCTGGGATTGTGACCTGAGCCAAAGGCAGATGCTTAACTGACTGAGCCACCCAGGTGCCCAAATTTAATCGTCTTTTTATTCTTGATTTGTAGGACTTGTTTATGTATTCTTTATATATGCATATATTTACATGGCCTTTCAAATATACATACATGTTTTAAATATTTTTTCCCAGTTTGTGGTTTGCCTATTCATTTCCTTAACGGTGTCTTTCAATAAGCAGAAAAATGTCATTTTGATGAAGTCTAATTCATCAAATTTCTCTTTTATGGTTACTGCTTTTTATTTCCTGTCCAAGATACCTTTGCCTTGCTCAAGTTTGCAAACACATGCTCTTGTGTCCACGTTTTCTTTTAGAAGCTTCATGGCTCTGGGTTTTTTTGTTCGGTTTAGAATTAACTTTAGTGTGTGGAGTGAAATCGGGACTCAGGTTTGTTACTGGTTTTTCACATAGCTATCTGGTTGTTCTAGCACTATTTGTTAGAAAGATTTCTTCTCCCCATTAACTTGGTACTGCGGTGAAAAATCGATTGACCTTCTATAAGAGGGTTTATTTCTTGACTGAGTTTTCCATTGATTTGATATCCTATGCTAGTAGCACAGTGTCTTGATTATTGTGGGTCATAGTAATTCTTGGAATCAGGTAATACAGGTCCTCCAGCTTATTCTTCTCTAAAGATATATTTTGCTATTCTAGGTCTATCATATCCCATCTAAGGTTTAGAATTACCTTGTCAATGCTTCAGAAGGCTTGCTGGAATTTTGATAGGGATTGCATTGGGTGAACATGGAAAGAATGGACATGGAAACACTATTGAGTCTTCCTATCCATGAATATGATATATCTCTCCATCTATGTACATCTTTATTAACTTTTCTCAGCTGTGTTTTCTAGTATTTGGTATAGTGCTTTTGCACATTTTCATTAAATTTTTTCCTGGTTATTTGATATTTTTTGGTAGTATTGTATATTGCATTTTTTTAATTTCATGCTCCAATTGTTCATTGCTAGTATATAGAAATGAAATTGATTTTTATATATTGACCTTGTGTTCTGTAACCTTACTAAATTCACTTATCAGTTGTCATTTTTTCTGGATTCCATGGGGTTTTATATGTACACAATCATATTGTCTGTGACTAAGTCCAGTTTTACTATTTTTTTCAATAGTTATGTCTTTTATGTATTTGTCTTCCTTTGTTGCACTAGTTAGAGTTTCTAATGTAATGTTAAAAAGAAGTAGTGAGAACAGTCATATTTGCCTTGTCTTTAATCTTAACCATTAAATAATGACGTTAGCTACAGGGTTTCTTACATACCTGTATCAGGGTGAGGAAATTCCCTTTTATTCTTTTTATCATAGATCGGCATTGCCAATTTTTTTTCCTGCTTCTATGTAGATGATCTAAATAGCTCCCCCCCCATTTCTTCTGCTGTGAATTACATTGATTGATTTTCAAATGTTGACCCAAACTTCCATTCCTGGAATAAACCCATTTGGTTATGGTGTGTTTTCTCTTTTATATATTTCTGGATTTAATCTGCTTATATTTTGTTAAAGATTTTTATATCCATCTTCAGGTAACGTATTTGTACTTTTCTTCTCTTGTAAAAACTTCGTCAGATCTTGATTTCAAGGTTATGCTGACCTCATAAAATCCTCTTCTGTAGGCTGAAATAAGTTTTTGTAGGATTAGTATTATTTCTTTTTTGGTTGTTTGAAGGATTCACTACTGAAGTCTTCTGGGTTTGAAATTTTGAAGTGAGAACATTATTTCACATTCAATAAAAAATGATTGTATTTGTTTATTGCCGGGATGGCCTTCTAAGAGATGGAACAGGACATCTCGGGCATATCTCTGCTTCCCTGCCTGTGCTGCCTCCAAGGAGAACTTTAACACCCCCTACATCCCCCAAGTACCCTGACTCCAACTGACCCCCATCCCCCTCATGAATTGTTTTCATCCCCCTCCATACTGGAGAGATCACCCTGTAGCCTGAGGAAATGGATTGATCAGACTAAGAAAGGACAGTTTTCACTGTTAGAAGAGGGACAAGTGAGGGGCACCTGAGTGGCTCAGTCAGTTAAAAGTCTGACTCTTGGTTTTGGCTCAGGTTGTGATCTCAGGGTTGTGGGATCAAGCCCCATGTCGGGCTCTGCTCTCAGTGAAGAGTCTGCTTGAGACTCTCTGTCCCTTTCCCCCCGTCCCTCCCACTCATTCTCTCTCTCTCTCTGAAATAAATAAATCTTTTAAAATAAATAAATAAATAAATAAATAAATAAATAAATAAATCAAACAAACAGGGGCAGGTGGGAAAAGGTGGCAGGTGTGAGGAAGCTAGGGGCATTGTCCTCATCAAGGCCTGTCCTTCAGGTATAACTAACTACCATGAACTTAGCAGCTTAAAAAATAAAATATTTATTACCTCACACTTTCTGTGAGCCAGGAAGGCAGGCATGGCTTATCTGAGTTCTCTCCCTCAGAGTCTCTCACAAGGGTGCAACTGAGGTGTTGGACAGGACTGAGGTCTGATCTGTGGCTCAACTGAGAAGGATCTGCCTCCAAGCTTACCTGGGTATTGATGGGATTTAGTTCCTTTCAGGAAATAAGGGACTCAATTCCTTGCTGGCTGTTGGTTGGAGGCTCCTCTCAGTTTCTTGTCGTGTGAGCCTCTCTCCGCAGCAATTTCACTAAGCCGGCAAAGGAGAGTGTCTGTAGGGAGTCCGCTAGCACAATAGGAGTCACAGTCTTAGGTAACGTGATCGTGGAAGTGACATCCCCTCTTCTCTGCCTTACATTATTATTAGAAGCAAGTCATAGGTCCCACCCACTCCAGAGGGAAGGGAATTACACAAGGGCATGAATACTAGGAGGTAGGGATAATTGTTAGGTAATTGTTAGAATCTACTACATATGGGGCCATTTCGGATTTTCCATTTATTCTTATATCAGTTTTGTTAAGTTGTGTTTTTCAAGGAATTTTTCATTTCATCTCAGTTGTCAAATTTATTGGCACAGGGTTATTCATAGTATCTTCTCATCTTTTTAAATATTTGTCAAGTGATATCCTATTTTTATTCTTGATATTAACTATTTGCATTTTCTCTCATTTCTTTTCTTGGTCAGTCTTATGAAGGGTTTAACAATTTTCTAAATCCTTTCAAGGAACTAACTTTTGACTTTGTTGATTTTTCTCTATGTTTTATCTGTTTTCTAGGTCACTGATTTCCTAACTTACTGTATTGTTTTCTCTATTTACGTTCATTTTTGTTTTTGTTTTTCTGTTTTTTTTTCTATTTACTTTTGGTTTAATATGATCTTTGTCTAGCTTCTTTAAGCAGAAGCTTGGATCACTGATTTTTAACTACTTTTTATTTTTTAATGGATAAAAATTTCAGAACAATGTGACTGCGTGACTATGTTCCTAGGGCTCCTGGCGGGGCTTTGGAAAGGACCTATGATTAAAAGGCTGAAGCTTCCTTAGGCTCGTAATAACCCACTCTTCTTATCACTGACTTTCATTTATTTTGAGAGGCACATCCCCCCCCCCCCCCCAGCGTTTTAACATCTCTGGAAATGGACTATGTGTTATAAGCTGAGGCATCTTGTAATTGCTGTCAGCGAGGCCGAAGTCACGGCACGGTCATTGTTGCCTATGTGTGCACGACCTTGGGGAGGGCTGGCTGTTCACACTGTCATCATTTCCACGGAGCTGTATGCAGTTTTGGTGCCTACTTTGAGTTTCAGCGGTAAACACTATAAAAATGATTACATTATGATTCAGCGCTGAAACCAGAAGATAGCATATGTTCAGAAAAACAAGAAAAGCCAGTAAAATGTAGTGTGAGTGAAACAAATGTTGTAGGAGGACTGCTCATAATTTGGATGTTTTCCTGTAAAGCAACAACCAATTCATTTCACTGTGTTTTCCTTTTTATGTATGCATAATAGTAATATTGGAAAAAGCTCTAACTCCTAACTAAAACAAAAATATTAAGTGATAAGAAGGCAGTGAGTCATAGTTTAATTGGTAGGATTTTCTTTTGTCTGAGGTGTCCTACAGTCGACAGTGACTCCAATTGATGAAATATTAGGTAGCTCATTTAATTCCCACAGAAATTCCCATGAAGTGACCAACTATTATTATCCATTTTTAGAGGTGAGTAAATTGAAGCACGGGGCGTTAACTTGTTCAAGGTCACCCATAGTAGGTGGCAGCTCTGGGATTAGAGCGTCGGAGTGTAGGGCTGAGGTCTATGCTCTTCATCACGCATTATATTGCCCTGGTACATGAGCAAAAGGGAGGAGCAGATTCTCTTTTAAGATTCTCATTAATTAAAAATATTAGATTTTCCAGACAACTATGGCCTTGTCCCTCTCCTGTTGAGAGCTCTTCATTAGTTCACCACCACCCATGGATAAAACCTAAACTTCTGAAAATTCAAAGCCTTCCCTGATCTGGCCTCAGCCAACTCTTGCCTGACTCGTACTGTCTAGGCACACAGAACTACTGCTTCATGTGTCCATAGCCAGGGCACTTTTCGTCCTAGCCTAATATTTAATTGATCTTCCTTTCACTCTTAAAAGCCTCTGGCTAGTTTTTGCTTATCTGAAAATTTTCATGTTAACCCCTTTGTGCAAAAAATTGTTGACCCAGGAGGCCTAACAGCTCTCATTTGAAAGGCCTGGTGACAAGGTTGTCCCTGCCTGGCATCTGGAAATGTGGATTTCAGGAGGGTTCCTACCACTCCTGGAGCTGTAACTATGCAAATAATATGGTTTATGCTGAACACCTGTTTTCTTTCTGGGAGTCTGGAATGTTTGTACGTTCTATATAAAGGATGCCTCCGTGACTATCCCAAAATCCTGGGTTCTCTGTCTTCAACAAGCTTCCCTGGTTGGCAACTTTTCACACGTCTTGTCACAACTCTGCTGGGAGAATGAAGTGGATCCCGTGTGACTCTGTTGGGAGAAGAGTCTTGGAAGTTTATGTGTGGTTTCCCCTGGACCGTCATGCACATTTTCCCCTTGACAATTTCTCTTTGTATCCTTTCACTGTAGGAAATCATAGCTGTGAGTATATGCTCAGTCCATATGTCCTGGAGAACCATAAAACCTGAGGATAGCATTAGGGACCCCAATACAACCCCTCTGCTTGAAATCCCTTCCTATGCCCTTCCCCCTCCCTCTTTACCTGGATAATCTTTTCCAGGAAGTGCCTCTGAAGCTCCCCCACACCTTCCTGCTGTATTTGATATTCTTCCTTGGGACTACTATAGTATCCTGTGGCTGTGTCTATTATTATACTTATCATATCATTTCATAACTATAGGGACATTGTCTCATAGTCCTTTGGGGTTCTTGAGAACACAAACTGTGTTATATTCATCTTTATATCTGCACACCTGTCACACAGTGGTGGTCGATTAATATTTATTGAATAAATGAACGCTGTGGCCAATCTGGGATGTCTTCTGATTGCAGGTAGCATCCATGATAAAAATAATTGAGACAGAAGTGTAGAACGGGCTTTGAGGATATTTTTTTTTCTTTTTGCACATCCCTGCCTACAGTTACTTATTAAATTGTTTCCTCACTCAATAGACAACTTAGAAAACACTTACTCTGTCTTTTATGTTAGAGGGGGTTTAGGGTATTTAAAAAGAAAGAAAAAATAAGTCTGAGTTGATGTTAAGAAAATTAGGAGAATTCAATGTAGGCCTCGGCTTTGTCACTCTGCAAAATGGTGCTAAGTGTACCTGTTCTAAATCCACAGTCAAGACAAGAAAGAAAGTCCTGGGATGATGCTTTGAGAGAAGGTACAAGGCAATTCCAAGTATTTATCAGTAACTCGTGATTCATTATTTCCAAAGAAAATACATCTATCTTCCTTCGTGGATTACTCATTGGCTGGAAACTTATACTCTTGTTCTGGGACAATTCATTTCTTGATACCTTCATAAAGATGGCATTTAGATTTATTTTTTTCCTCCATTCATTGTTTGCTAATGCCTTACTTTGCCCTCCCACAGATATATAATCACCTTGCTATTTTTAATACTGCTTTTCTGACAAAGCCACGTCTAAGCGTTAACAGATACATTTTCATATCTTGGAAGTTGCCCCAATGATTCACTCTGCTATGAACTGAATATATTATACATTTTTTGATTGTTCTTACTCTTAAAAAGGATATTGGGTTTCCTGAGATGTGATTTTTCCAGTTAAAATTAGAACTAGGAAAAGATTTGGGGGTTGGGGGCCTTGTGTAGGTGGGAGTGGAGGTGGTTGGTAACTCTGGATAGAAATAGTGTCAGCTAAACTCAGCCAGCATTGTAATTACAGCTTGTATTTTCCATTCACAATATGGATGAATATGTGGAAACGCCTGGTGTGGAATTTACCAGTTTCTGCATCGTTCGGTTTGTTAGGACTTGAACTGATCGCAGTCTGTTCAAAACACCCCTTTCATGTACTCACCCCGGATGTTAATGACCGTTATCCCATCAAGGAGAAAATAGCGCTTGGGACCCTGCTTTTGGCCACGTGAGGCTCATGAACTTAAAGCCCTCTAGATAAGCTCTTCGTCCTTCTCTTCATTTTGGCTTCGACACCAGTGTTGCCTAAATCATATACAATTTGAAAAATGATGACATACGATGCATGGGAATATTATAGATTATTGTTTTAATACAAGCAAAAGCAGATATTTCATATAGTAAGTCCAAGTTGCAGCTGGATAATTCAGACCTAAACTTGTAGAAACTCCGGAGAAAATGTTTGAAAAAACATTATTCGAATTTTGGTGTTGCTCGAGCCTTATTTAATTTTTACCAAGATAAAAAATTTATGTCTAAGTCAAGTCTATCATCGATACGACACAGGAAAAAATCCACAGAGGTTAAATAATACAATTGCAGGTGGCAAAGAATCGGCAGCCTCACTCCCAAATGTTCTTGCCCTGGTGCTCTGTCCTTCTCCCTGTCTCGCTGGAATATACCGTAGAGTCTGTAAATGCTCTGTTTTCTAATCAGAGGCTTTTTCACCTCTTTAAAAATACGAAGTCAGCAGACTTTGGGTGATGCTTTGATTTTAAATTTTAACATCGTTTAGGGTTTTCATTTTTTTGCTGGATCCATGCACCGGCCCAATTTTAGTCTTGTGATTCTACTTACAGTTATTGAAAGATGCCTAAGTGGTATAGGCTTAGTGTAATCCTTCTCAGAGATATTTCTTCTGATAGAGTTTTCACTGCTTACCTTTGTACTCTTTTCTAAATCCTATCTTCAAGATGTTTCCTTTATAAAAGAAATAACTTCCTAAAATTCTGATATGGCAACAATAAATTACAGTTTTACATCAGAATGAGAATGGAGCCAGACTTACAAATGGAATGGTGAAGGGAATACAGCATAATAGCCGAGTGATGCCATCAGTCTGCTTCCTTACTTCTACTGTTTCTTTTCACGTTGTTATTGCTCAGCTCGGTCAAGAAGCAGGAACAAAGCCCTATTGTATTAGCATAGTTTCTCTCCTGCAGGAAAACAGCTAAACGTTCAACATCTTAATGCGAAAATAACTATTGGAAGAACAAAAGAATCAAAATGAGAATCTCTAACTCATCCTCCAAGAAATATTTTAGCAATGAAGTTTCAGCTGCATTATTAGTAGGAAGCCGAATTCTTTCTGGCCCTCAACACTGGTCTGCGAATTAGAAGAGATAAAGACTGTTCTAATTATTATTGCCCCCACCTCCCCGCCCCAAGATTTCGCATCCCCGCCTTTACATTTCTGATTTCTTCTCCGAATTCCAGCCCTCTGAGGCAGGCAGACTGTGGGCACTGACAGCTCTGGGAAACTGAGCAGCGTCTGAACGCACAATGATTGATCCTTGCTCTAATTGAGATGGCTTGGAATGAAAAGTTGCTGTATGCGAAAGATGACTTATTTTCAAACAACAACCCAAATAGTCATATTTTCAAGAACATTCAGGCTTGGTAATCATCATTTTTCTACGATGGCAATATATTCGTAAGTGTTGAAAAAAAAGACAGCATTGGCAACAGACTAATTGAAATGTAAAGATATGCGTCTGTTATTAGGGTAGTCAAGTTATTATTTTTCACCGCTTGTTTTATTAACATACATCTTAGGTTACATGTTGCTTTAATCTTTTTTATTAAGACTAGCTGAAAGGTCCTGTCATGATTCGTCGTCTCGATGCCTCAGGTTCCATGTTTTGTTCTGAATTTTCTATGCCAACTTATTTTGACATGAAAGTGAAATATTGTTGTTTGGGTAGATGTGCGAATGGGTCTAGGGTGGGTGTTTTATATAAAAACAATCACAGAAAATCAGTTGTGTGAGCAAATTCTATCTTCAGGCAAAATAACACTTTTGCTGCAAATGCTATCCCACTGCAAATGTTCTCTGATCATCGCTTTCTCTGGGCTAATGTGATCCTTTCTCATCGCTTCCCCTCCCTGCCATGCCCCCCAACTCCAATAAAACTGGAACTACTATGGTGCAAATGGAGAAATGCATATACTCCTCCTTTCCAGAGGCACTTTTATCGAGAAGGGAATACACCACAAACTGTTTTACCACTTCGACACGGCTTCTGTAAAGAAGAAAGAGGAACTTCTCGGTCTGCAGCTGATCCGTGCTTAAGCAGTTCACTGGGGCATCATGGTTATAAATGCGATAGAGGATCCCAGGAGTCTTGAATGATTTTATACTATTTTTCATAAATAAGTAAAAATGCATCAGAAGGCATTCCTCCTTCCCAAGGAATGCACAATTAAAGAAAGAGGCGAAAAAAATGAGACCTAGAGTATGGACTCTGCTTTCAGCCCTGGGAAGGCAGATGCATTTGCTTTTCGATGTTGTTGTTGTTGTTTGCTTTCGCTTCCCTCTGTCCTCTGATTGAGTAATGACAATAGTTCAGGAGGAAAGCGTACAGAAAGAAAATAATGCCCCAGAGCACATCAGTGGTAGAAGTAATTAGTTCATTGTTAACATCAGGGTGCTGTTAACAAGCACACAGGCCCCACTCTCTGGCCAAGCTGCCACATACTTTGATAGTCAACTCCAAAATAAAAATTATTTTGTGCAGAAGGAAGGAGAGTGGGGATTATAAGCTTGGAAAAGACTAAATTTGGGGGTTGGGGATATCTTTCAAAAGCATAATCGGAAGCCACAAATGCAGCCTCGCCTCCCAGATCTGGTCATTATGCCTCACATGTGTATTCAGAGCATGCCTGCGTATGAGAAACACAGAGACGCCGAGAGAAGGAGAGGCAGCGAGAGCACGCCAGCGAGCGCGGGAGACGGAGCAAAAACCGTTATTATACACAGCACCTGGGGAACACAAGCTCTAATTGGAGAATCAATAACTGAAACCCCATTTTAAATATTCTGCTCTATTAATTCCTTAGGTTAATAAAAACTGCCCGCATGATGATATTTTGGGATATGATATTCAGAGTTGGATTACTTTTGACAAGAGCGTAAGGAATCTATTCAAAGCTGATTTTCCCCCCTTTTGTTCACTGAGGACCTGCAGAATCTAAGATAAAAATGGCAGTTGTCCTGAGGGCACCCTGAGGCATGTCATTAAAATCGGAATTTGATCCTCTTTTCATGGTTACTTGGGACAATCAAGCACAGGAAACCTGAAAACTCATCAGTTTTCCAAAATATGACATGCCCTTGACTTTGTCAGTATTGCTGTCATATAGCAGCCCTGGCTATTTCAAAACCCCTTTAGATGTCACTCTGTCTTCAAGAATGCGCGCTGCAGGTCTTGGGCGAGAGAAGTGCTTCCTCTTGGCGCCTTTGACCAGTGGAAGCCCTTGCTTCCCTGCTTCCCATCAAAGACAAGTTCCATCTCAGTCTTCCAGGAACAGGCCAGGAAAAAGCTTGTGTTTTTAAAGAAACGAAGCAAATTACAAATCGTAATTAATGTCAATCCGAGAAGTGTTTTCAATCTACCAGTTCAAGCATTCCAGGTAGTGCAGGGCTTTGGTTTTTAAAGCTGCTTTGTGTGGTAGATTACGGGACCACAGAGAATCTTGGAGATAATTCATTGCCATATAAAATTACGTGGCTTATTGTCCACTTTGTTTTGTTCCTTTGCTCTGTTTTTTTATTTTAATTTTTACCGATTAGGCTTTTTTCATTTTCTTGTTTGAATTATGCCAAGTTGGGGACTCCACAAAACTTTCACGAGGCACTCTCCAGGCACCAGAATTTTCTTTTAGCTAAAGAATTCTTTTTTTTTTAAACTAACAAATTCTTAAACAGGTCTGTGAACCAAGGCCGCTTCCCACCTTCCACCCTAACACTTGCTTTTCCTGGATGAAAAGTGAAGAGAGACCCCATCTCTGAGCCATAGCTATTGCCTTGACCCGAGAGACATTTGAATATTGCCAGCCCTGAGAACAGCATTTCACACGGAAAGGCCAAAACTCTAACCCCAGGGCAAACAGAAGGCTTTTCCAAGTGGGGAGCATATGGGTTAGCTGTTTTGCCCCTTGCCTTAAGAATGAACTTTGCTCTCTATGAAAGCGAAAATAAAAAAAGAGATTTGGCTACTGAGGTTTACCTGCCCGCTAAAGCCAGCCGCGTTGTGATAGACGTTGCCCGTTGCGAGTACTGTCAGCTCAAGACCATACCGGGAACAGCCCCGTGACGAACTCTACTAGACCACACGGTAGCACAGAATGAAGGGAGTTCAGCATTGCTGGCAAGTCCAGGAAATTCTTGTCGTGCTTGGGTCTTACACTTGGGATACCCCGCTGCTTAGGTAGAATTTTACTTGATGGAATTTTGATTGGTTAAAGCTAGTGGAGCAACAGAAAATTTCTTTATGAGTTTCACTCTTTGTTGCCGTGAGTCTACTACCCATCATATAAAAACATTCACCTTTGGCAGACGTGCTTAGGAAGAACCATTTCCACAAATCATCTCATTGCACACGGCTAGCTTTTCAGAACTTTTTGTTAGGCTACAGTTGCAGTTCTCAAGCTAAATAACGTGTACAAAGAAGAAGAACTCTGAGTGAGCAAGGTCTCGGTGCAAATCTTTGATATTGTGTCTTGTTATTTACCGGTTCATGTAAGCTAATCTCCTTGTCTTTTACTTGGCTTTGTTCTATGGCTTTGCATATGTTTTCCCTCCCACCTGGGTTGCCTTTTCTTTTCTCTTCGCCTCTACATGCTCTGCTCTCAAAAACCAGCTCTAACATCAGCTCCTGCTAAGAGCTTTTCCTGATGTGTTTGACTTGACAAGCATCTCTCAGGTGTGCTTCTCGTTTTGTCATTGGTGTGATAGTATAGCTCACAGTTTATTATTGTGGAAACTTGAATATATTTTAAATTAACGAACGTGCCCCAAACCTAAAAGGAACATCCTGTTATAACACCTTTTATTGCCCATGTTAACATTATCGAGGAAGGAACTGCATAGACCACTTAGCCCTTCTGGGCGTGTTTCTTGATAAACTCTTTGCTCAGGTGTGCCATTGGACATAAGCAATCAAGGTCGCCATCTTCTTTTCTGCTACATTCTGTAGGGTGCACAGTATGGTGCCTAGCACAACTCAAAAAATTCTTTGAGCTCCTCAAAGTAGTACTGAGCACTAACTACATATAAAGCGCCTGCGATAACATGATAATGATGACATGCTGCTCTCTGGTGGTCACTTAGATACTAGACTGGCAAACTATATAGCCCCAAATCTGGCCTGCCATCTATTATTTATTTATTTATTTAATTTTTTATTTTATTTTATTTTTTATTTTTATTTTTTTTTAAGATTTTTATTTATTCATTTGACAGAGAGAGAGACAGCCAGTGAGAGAGGGAACACAAGCAGGAGGAGTGGGAGAGGAAGAAGCAGGCTCCCAGCGGAAGAGCCTGACGTGGGGCTTGATCCCAGAACTCCAGGATCACGCCCTGAGCCGAAGGCAGACGCTTAACGACTGAGCCACCCAGGCGCCCCTGCCATGTATTTTTTAAAATAAATTTTTATCGGCACCCGGCTCAGCCCATTCACTTGTCTACATATTGTCTGGCTGATTTTGTGCTCCAATGGCTGAGTTGAATAGTTTTAACAGAGACCATATGGCCCACAAAGCTAAAATATTTATTATCTGGCCATTTACAGAAAAAGTTTGTTGACTCCTGACCTAACTCTTTGCATTGACTACAGTAAGAAGACAATTACTGGCTTAAAGTATAATAAAGACTAATGTAAGAATCAGCCCAAATGACCTATTAAAAGATAGATTACACAAATGTACAGTCTTTGGTAACTTTAAAAGGCAGCTGCTTTCTATAAATAAATATTTAGGAACTTGTATTTTCAATGGGGAAAAAAAAAAAACCCCAGAACAAAACCCCAAGGCCTAGAGATGTGGGGTTATAACTCCTCAACTCTACTTAGAATGAGCACTGCTCGTGTAACTGCTTGTGAGGCAATCATTTCACGTATTTATTCAGCAAGTACTTGTTGAGGACTTGCTTTGTTCCAAGGAATGCATGGTAGGCCAAGGGAGAAGGAGATACTTTACTCCCTGTTTCTGCACAAGAAAACCGAGTATCTGCAACACATGGCAGAGCCAGGACTGGAACCAAACCTCCTGACCTTGCATTGAGCGTGCTCAAGTCTCTGGTCATGCCCGTGAGAGACGCAGATTGGAAAAATATTATGCAGATTCATGACAAACATCACTTTTCTCTCCAGTGGTAAATTTATTGGTTGGTGGTACCATGTCTGTTTTTCTTCATCAATATCCATTTGTGAGCTCATCGAAGGGGCAGTCCAAGTGCGAGCCTGGGATTGACATCAACTAGCCGTTCGACTACAGTTTCTCTGAACTTCAATTTCCTCAGCTGTGCGATGGGGGTAAATCATCTCTAACTTGTAGGTGATGGAAGGGAATGGGGTTCACTGAAACTACAAAGCCCGTCCCGAGCAGTAGTACGTACGTATTTGGATGTGGATTCACAAACACACTAACAAATATTCGTGGAGTGCCTGCTGTATGTAATCCCGCCTGGTACTCCCACTTTCCAGCTCGTGACCTGCTTGCTTTCCTCCTAATTTGCTTAATATTTTTCATCGTTGTGAAAAATCAGGAGCACCAAGATTGGCCTAACGGAGTTGTCGTGAGAATTGTGAGATGCGGGAAGGCATCCAGCAGGGCGCCTACGCTGTGCAAGGGGCTCGAGAGATGTAAGCATCCTTTCTTCTGTCTGTATCCTCTTGGCTGTTAAGGTGCTATTACCGCAGTATTAGAAGGCAAATCAAGTTGTAAAAACACAGCGGGAAGAGAATGACTGCATTTCTTACTCTGCCCAGATCCACGGTGAAAATGGTCCTGCTTTCCAAGGTGACGGCGTCGGTGAACGTGGCAGGAAACTCCACCTGATGAAAACCCATTAGCGCATCCCTTCCAAAAATCTTCTTTCTTTGCCTTGGTTTGAAATTTGAAGACAGAAGAAAATCCCTCTTATCGCCTTAGTCGCCAGGAGTGATTGGACAAATTACGCATAAAAATAATATAGGAGGGTCAGGTAATTACTCTAGCAACTTGGGGGAACTATCTCGTTATTGAAAGAAATACTCCCTTTATCCCTTAATTCTGCAGCCTAAACTTCTTCAGTGCCAGTCTGCTTTAAAATCCTGTGACACCTATGCTGGCTGTCGTCGCATGATGTCAGAGAAGGTGTTGAACACTTCACGAATTCAGGGGTGTGTTTCTAGTGATGAGAAGTGCTGTCTTGTGTTAACAGTGTCAGTAAGAGAGAGACTCGAAGGCACAAAAGCCTATGTTTATGTAGGTGCTCTCACGTGTCGGGTGCGACACTTATTGCTTTTGATGAAGATGTATGATTGAGTTACTGGATATGACATTTGTTGAGAGACGGAAGATTACCATGGGTGAAGCGCAGCGGAGTAAAGAATGAGGTGGTGGATGGAGTGTGAATGAAAAGTTACATGCATTGATGTCTTGTTTATTTGATTTAGGAGTTTGAGATAGAATTAATCTATTTCAGTTTTTAGCATGTGAGGAGAACTGTCGTAAAGATATGCTTTCCCAGACGTAACCAAAATATATCAAAATAGGCTTGGGAAGGTAGCTTTAACTCGGCTTTAGTCGCACAGAAGTGCGTGCCGGGGGGCAGGGGTGAGAGCCGGGGACTCTGTTCTTAGAAGAACCTAAACTGCTTTCACGTGGATTAATCTACTTCTATTCACAACTCTCCAGTGCAGCAGGGAAAGCCAGGGTTGGTTTTTTTTTTTTTTTTTTTTCATGAAGTTTAAATGTTTTCAATGAAAACCCATTTTATCTGTTATTTTTCTGGAATGGTGTGAATGCAAACCAAAACTCATCATCTCTGAACACAGAAATTAAAGAATGAAATGGGCTATAAACTGAAGCTGAACAATCTAATTTCACTGTTGCAGTTAATATGGGTGAGAAAACCCTCAAAACCATGGACATTTAAAGGGCAGAAAATAAATGCAATGTTTGAGGTTGAATTCTCTAAATAGCACCTGGATTTTGGCAGCTGAAAACGACGCTAGAATTCACAATGAAGAACCGAAATTCTCTCTGAACGAACCATGCTCTGAATGTACACGCGTTCTTTCTCAGACTGTTCGCTGATTCTGCTTTGCTGAAGGGTAAGCTGGGCATATTACTGCCTCCATTTTACAGATGGAGAAGAAGAAGAATGAAGCTCTAAACTGTCCCAATTTACAGAGTGAGTCAGCGGCAGGGTCAGAAGTAGGAACTTAGAACCCCTTACTCCTAGACCGCAGCTCTCCTCACGGAACCAAGTTGCCTCTCTGTGGGCCATTCTAAATGTATTCGTTTATCTGCATCTGCAAAATGGAACACAAGTGGCCCCAAATAAGTGCTCTTCCACTGGCCTGGCTGGCTTCCCACTCCTGACTGCTCTGGAGGAGACCTTGAGCCTCTTTTCTGGTTTCTTCTAGCAGGACTGTCTGCTGCAAAATGAGACTCTCCCCTACCGTGAAGCCTATATGCTTCCTTTTGTTTTGGACTGTATTGTAAAATGACTAAATATTTCTTGCTAAATTAAAAAATTTTTTTGAAAAGTGGAATCTGTTTTTTCAATTATGTGTGTCTTCATTTCAGAAAATTTTGAAAGTAGAGAAAAGTAGAAGCAAAACAAAATTTCGTAGTTCCCTAGGAAATAACTCCCATTAAGGACAAAATAAAAACATCCTGATTTTCATTTTTAATGAATTCAGATGCTTTCACTTCTTGGTTTAAAATGGGAAGCTTTTACTGCATATATCCGTGTGCGGATATGCGTGCGTCTGTCTTTATAGGTACATACACATATACGCATATGCAGAATCAAAGGAAAACTTTACTTTTTCCTATGGTTACTATTACTTTTTCTCAATTTTTCCATCCATTTATAGTGAAGAGAGAATGGTGTTGCTAAAAATGCCAGAAGAATGATGGTAAGTCAGGCAGTGAACTTCCCTGTTGAATTCCAGGGCACAGAAACCAGCCCTAATAAAAACTCCATTTTTCCTTCTCCCCCACACAAGGTAATTTAAAATTGCATTCATTTTAGGATTTCTGTTGAAACACACAGAACCAAAGGCCTGAAACTGTCTATCAGAACAGCCTGGAATTTAGCAATGCCAGCCTTGCTCAAATGACTGCCTGACTCACGGGGACCCCTGATCAAGAGATGTGCCAGGGGCATGGACGGAATCTGATATTAAGGCAGCCTATTGATTCTTTAGATTACCTCCTTGGGAAAATAATTATCATTTAATCTTTAGATGGGTGGATTTTCGTATTTTCAAGTCTACTTTTTTTTTTTTGTCAACAAGAGAAATATTAGTTTTGATCCTCAAAGTTCTTGTCTCTGATTTTAAAGGGATATTGCTTTAGTTCTCCGTCCTTTATGGTATCAATAAGCTGGTGGAAATGGTGGCGAATAAATCCCATAGAAAGTAGTTAGAGAAGATCAAACATAACCTTCACTGCAGACATAGAGGTGCCTATTCTTTTTTACTCAAAAAAAGATCCTGACTTGGAGATGCCCTCTTCTTTCAGAGAGCCAACCTATTCTTCTCTTCTTTCGCTAATATTTACACGAAAGTAAACTGTCTTTTATGGTCCGCTATAATGGAATGCGAACTTTGATAAGGAGGGGGCAGGTTTAAATCACAGACCAAACTGCTTTATTAAGTATATTCTTAACCAAGTGTCATTAGAAAAGCATAAATAATGCCATATGTTTGGTCACTGGAGAGAGAATATTAATAAATTATTAACTTTTAATAAATGAGACTGCTAAGAATTGTAACGTAATTTAATCTTGCTGCAGTGCGTTCAGCTGTATTGTGTGACGACATCAGCCTCAACTTCAGCGTGGGGGGGGCTGTTTCATTTTTCAGTGCCATGAGCAGAGATTCAAAGATCTTTAAGAAAGATTACTCTTTGAAGTATATCTCATTTACCTTCCTTTAAACACATAAAACATGAATTTTTCGCTTAACTTGTTTGTGCCTTTGAAACTTCTGAATGCCTACATTTTATCTGCAATATTCTATTATTATTATTCCAGCTTGAGTTTTCCTGACAGAAATAACTTAGTACCTTGGCTAGAAACGTTATCATGAGGAACTTTATGCTAACGTGGCAATTGGGTAATGAGGGGTTTGTAAACCGAGTCAGAGCGTGTAATTCTCCTCATAGGTTGCTCTCTATCTAGATTTTATGACTTTAAGTACTTCATGAGCAGTAAATAATAAATTCAATTTACCGGATAGAAGTTTTGTCACTTAGAAATACTCACTTGGAATATATATTTCTTAATTGGCATCAATGGCACATTTCCCAGGAAGCATAACAAAATGGATCATTTAGTAGATGCCCAATCTCTCCATCCATCTATCTATCAGTGCGGCACATGATGTTTTGACTTTAATATGGTAATTATCTCAGGCTGACTTCAGAGCAGGAAGCTGCCTCCCACACAGCAGTGCTTAATTACTTTAGACTTCAGCTTGCCAAGTGAAAAATTGACTGTTTTTTTGCACATTGCATGGAATTGAAATGATTTCATTGTCATTTCGGTTGAAATACAGCCTGACATCAGCATAGAATCATGGGAAAGATAATGCAAAATTTCTCTGAAATTCTAAAATGGTCTGAAAGCTGCCTTATTTTTTTATGAAGCTGCATTTCATTTTCAGAATGTTAATGAAGATCCACTTCATCTTGAGAGAAGCAAACTTTCAGGAATTCATTTCTGTGAATAATTCCAGTGGCAACTCAATAAAGGGTAACGTTCCTAGGCAGCCACAACTGAATGTGCACTTTGACAATTAGGGGGCAGAAGAGCAACTGGAATCGGTGTTGACATGATCAGTAGTAAAAATTGTTAGCTTGGCCATGCAACTAATAAAACAAAAGCAGTGGTAACCGCCTTACCCAGAGAATTTGAGAAAGTGCACCTTTCTGCATATTCTGCATAGAACTTTTAATGTGCTGTTGTGTGACCAACACTACACATCGGTACAGTAAAGCGGCGAAATGAATGCAGGCTATGTTGGGGCTGAAATTTATTAGAATTTCTTTTTTTCTTCAGATTTCAGCTGTCAATCACATGCTACTAATTGAATAATTTTCAGGATACCAAAGGCAGATTTCATGAATAAAATGTCCACAAAAATGTTGGATAGAGGGAGAAAGTAAAATTATGAGGGAAGGCGCTGGTATAATGGAGCAAATCATACCCAAGCTTTTACTTTGGCCAGAAGCGCTCGGCAAGTAGCACTGACACCTTTGCCATGTAAACCGCAGGGGAAAGTAATTAAATTTAACAGAAGCTGCCCTTGATTTAAAGCCACAGGGGAAGTAATTAAATTTAATAGAAGCCACTACTTCTAAACAAAGATATATGGTATTTCTATCACCAAACGTTACCTTATTTTTTTCAAATGTGCCTATAGCTTCTGGTAGCCTGCTTGTAGACACCAGTTCCAGAACGCCGAACGGACAATATAGGATTGAATATTAGGAGCCATATTGGTCAATAATCTAATGTGAGTGCTTCGGAGTTGCAATTCGAGAAACGGCATGGTGTTGCCCTCTGCAGCCTGCTCAAAACCAATATCTGGCCTTATGATGGAGACAAGATATTTTGGGAAAAATGTCGGCTTGCAATTTTTGGGGTCAGCTTTGATGCATTTTGCGTATCTGCTTAAACTCTCCCCCAGCCTCCGCCCCCGGGGCTGCCACTATCCTGTTGAGCTGATTCCACGTCCTGGCTTTGGAAGAAACAAAGTTCTCCTTTCCTGTGACGTGTGCTTTGGTCATCAGTGTTCTCCAGACCAGGCCCCAGCGGCCCGGATCTTTTCTTTCACCTTGGCCCAGCCCGGCCCCGTACAGGATGCTCATGGAAAATGGTGAGCCTTCTCACCAAGCTTTCTACCTGGGCTCTGGCAACCTCAGGGAAAGGGTACCTTTTAAAATTTTGTGCAAGGATCCCCTGCTTCTCAAGTCATGCAGCTTCTGCGCTTTATCCTAAACTGACAAGGCCCATAAGGGACAGCACAGCCTGGGCTAACCTTGTGTTCCTTTCAGGTTTGTGTTAAAAGACACCAACTATTCATATATATATTGTATTTATATATATATATATATATATAGTATATATATATAGTATTTATATATATATATTGTATTTATATATATTATATATTTAATATATATTTAACATATATTTTAATATATAATGTATTTATATATTGTATTTATATATATTATATATTATATAATGTATATTAAATATATTATATATATTTATAAATACATAATATATATATATATATTTTCCACTGTTTTTACCTAATCAGCTAGGAAGGAGTAGTATTGATGGAGGGTGAGAGAATTCCTTTCCCTTCCTAAATTTAAGATTAAGAAAACCAGAGATATCCTGCTTACTTAGAGCCTATGGATGAAGAAGCCATGGAATGGGTGTGATCTATAGGAGAGGCCTTAATGAAAACTAATTGTTAAGACAGTTTCAAACATAATACAATGTAATTTACAGAGACAGAGTGATGACGAGCTGGACTCTTTGCCTAGACTCTTAAGTTTGAATTTGGCACTGTCCCTCTAGCTGCATGACATTGGCAAGTCACTTTCTTGCATCTTGGTTTTATTATCTTTCATGTGGGGACAGTAACGTATCTGCCGTCCAGGACTGTGGAAAGGATCAAATAGGCTCCATGTATGTAAATTGCCTAGAACAGCGCCTGACACACAATAAACACGGTCTAAATGTTGACTCTTATTACATACAATATATGTGGGCGTTCATTACCATTGATAGTAACAGTCCCACATCATACCCAGCATCATAAAGGAATATCCCCCATGGTTTTATTTGAATTCCATGCTCCAAACTACATTGTAAACACGGATCCTTGTATATTATGTTTTAAGAGGACTCTTTCTGTAGCCGCAGGCCCTATTGCCCAGATAGAAGAGTGATGGTGGTCTAGCTGGGAGGTTGGGGTGGGGAAATGGGGGGTGGAGGTATTGAGCGGATGTAATAGAAGATAAGGTTATCTAGGAGGTGCGGTGGTGTGAGATGTAGGTCAGTGTATCTTGCTAAGTCACAAACAAAAGCCCAAATAGTGCCTCCCTTGCAGTTGTGGATTATGCCAGTTTCCCTGGTTAGCCTAGAACCAGCACCACATGAGGGAAATCAGTCACTCTTCCTTCCAGGACTGAATGCATAGTCACAACACATTTGTCAACCATATATTTTCCCGTCATGGAGCTGCTGGGTGGAAAACCACTGAAAAAGAATTTTTCTTTGTCAGATAAACTTTTCACATTAGAAGAATGTAGTGAAGGCTTCTGAAATAAATCTAGTGGCACTGGGGAGTTTACAAATACTAGCATATTAATATACAGCTAAAATAATAATAAAAAACACCATGCTGCTAAAGATGTTTAGTATTATCAGCTCACTGCAGGAGTTTATTAGAAACTCCTGCTTTCTTTTATTAAAATTTCAATTGGCTTGGTGAATGAGATCCTATGTTAGTGTCATAAAGTGAGAAGCCAGAAGGAGAGGATATTGGCATTTAAGTGCAGATTTCATTTTAAAAACACTTTACATTATAAAAGAAGATTGCATATTGTAAATATTACATATAATGGTAGTGGTGTTAAAAGAAGTGTTAGTAATTTTTAAAAATTCATCAAATTGTCTTTGTTTATGATGATATCTGGCAGATTTTATATTTCTGTAGTAAAGCAAAGTTTTAAATTTATCCCAAGATGTTTTTAGTTATATGAACCAAACATGGTTTTAAAAAAGTTTTCGTGAAATGATGCATAAGTGTAATTTAATGGCAATCCTCTTTGGCAGTAGCACATGACAATTGCTTAATTTTATAATTAGCTGATGATTTTCCCTCTGCATTTTGGAAGCTTTTGTTAAACTAACTTGGTTGATCTGGGCAGCCGGATAGATTGCAAGCCCTCATCTATGGTGGAATGTTGGGCTGGCAATGTCGTCGTAAATGATACGGAGCGCTTACTGAAGGAAGCCCATGATTTGCTTTCCTGGAGTGAACTGGTCGCCGCTCCTTTACCTGGGGAAAAACTGGTGGTGAGGACAGCGGCAGGCAGAGTCTGAGGTGCCACAGCTGGGGATTCAAGATGAAAAACTCGCTTCCTCGTCTCAACATCTGCAGTCTTCATGGAAGTGGGAAGTTTGCAGCTGCAGCCCTTTCATGACAAGTTCGGTAAATTTTACACATGGTTGCTCGGTTCGAAAATATTTTCCAGATTTAACATGTTTACAGCATTGACATTTGAAGCTGAAGCCCCTTCCTTCTTGATCAGAGCGCAGAGTACTCACAGACTGCGTTCTAACTTTATGGGGTTGGAAATCTGGGAATGGGTCATTTACAATTTTCAAACAAATCAAAATGCACTTTGATCTCTAGTCCAAGTTTCTTTAAATGCAATGAGTAATAATAAATTAGCCCAACTTAGCTATTTTCCCCTTAAAGATGGTCATTTTTTAATGTAATTATTTTATTGCATTCTAAAATCCAACCAACATATTTAATCCATTTTATTCAAAGTATATATTTTCTGAGAAGGAACATTAACTCAGCAAATTAAGTAGAGGAGAGGCTCTGTGTGCATGTGTGTGTATGTTTTTAAATTTTCAGCTACATGTTCTGGGAGAATATGTATTAATAATAAAGGCAACATTTATCTTTACACATATTTTCTAATTGGAATCTCTCACTTTATTTACAAATCTTTAGGTGCACTGTAGGTTGTCAAAGCAATACATGGGATATTCAGCAATATGATACATTCAGAACAAAGAGAATGTTCTCTTGAATTTCCCAGTGTTTAAGTTCCCTACTTCCAAATTTTTTTAGCGGATTAATTTTACATTAACAACATCAGTTGTGTTTAACATTGACTTTGATCTTGCAACTGAATAAGATGAGAAGTTATATTGATACAATCTTTTTTTTTTAATTTAGAATCATACACATTCAGTTGACTGTCACAATGCTCCTATGTTGCTAACAGGCACGAGAAAGGCATTCATATAATGTAATACATTTTATCATGCTCATCTCCACAAATGTAAACTCTGTTGCTTTAAACTGGATTTACTGGTGTTCGGATATATAACCCTAAGAATTTTCTTTAACACTAGTTACATTGTTGAATACAATATTTCTCTTTCATGACTGAAGGTAAACGATGGCACATGCCACATGAAAAACCCTTTCATAGAATAAACTTTAGGTTATGATATTTCAAATGCAAAATGAAAGCCACCTCTATCCCTCCAACAAAACAAATAAAAACCAAATGCCTTGCCACTGTGAAAAAATGCATTAGGCAGGTATCGATACTGCTCTTATAATTTGGAAGGGACGAGGGTGGTTCTTTCTCTTTGTGTGTGCTAAGTTTATATCTCCCCCCACTCCCGAGATATAGATATTTGCTTTGAGTCGTTTTTAACACAGTTCGGAGATGACTTATATGAGCAGTCAAATCGTTTGTATTGATTTTGAAATTCATATTTGTAGAAAGATATTTTAACAAGTTTTTTGAGAGAAGACAGTACTTCAAAATCAAATGCATTTGGGAGTAATTGCAGAGTCAAACATCTTAATTTTAACTAGGAGAAAGACAAGAACAAATGAAAAAATATGACGATCCATAATGAAAAGCAGTAAAATAATCTAAGTGAATCATTTTATTAAAACGGCTGTTTCCTTATAAATAAGGAACCATAAAAAATACAATTGGTATATTCTGCTACAAAAAGCCTCACTATAGGCAGCCAACTACTAAAATTTTATATGAAAAAAAAAATGCTCCCCTAAGGAAAATGTGCATATCTGTTGTTGCTTTTTAACAAAGATTGAGATGCTTATAAGGAACTTAGCAAAATCTTCTAAAAATAAAACCGATTTCCCCGTCCCTCACCCCCTCCACTGCACACACTGTGTATGCGAGGGTTTTCTCTTTTTTTCCTATTCATGCTGAATTGTCTGATTCCAATTTAAATTGCCAGTCAGTGTTTCGCAGCTTTGCACAGCACTTTCTAATCTTTTCCTCTTGGGCATCTCTATTTGAAATGAAGCTTTACTGGCTCTCCTATATCCGAAACAAACAAGTGTACCTACTTGACGGTTTAATCGTAACTGGCTAAGCTAAAAAAAAATGAGCAGTAAGTTCAGGAAAAAGCACGGGACATCACCAGCCGACAAACAAAACCCTCAGCAGAGATGCAAATGATATTTTATCATTTGAAACAGCTGCCGTGTAGCCTCAGACACTTACTCTTTCTTTACGGATTTTTCCTGAATAACTTCATGAAGGTGTGGTACATCCTTTCATGCTTTCCCTGGTGACCAAAGCTCTCCTGCCGTTTACCTTGCTCCAGGTGATGGGCAGGACCCACAGCCGTGCAGCGTTACAGAGACTGTATAGTTGTTTAGTTGCTAATTGATTCTCAAAGGAAGCAGAGTGCCGCTGTCACTATACTGCGACCTTAAAAATTCTTCAATTTAAGCATGCGTGTATTCGTGAAATTAAAACTGCTAGCTATTCTGATCGTTGGACTGCAAAAAGCCTTTATAGAGGAGGTTACAATAAATTTTGCTTTTATTAGCCAAAAAAAGGAAATCGGTGCCAGTTCTCAAGACTGAGATGCTTTTCTACTTTAAAAAAAAATTTTTTTTTTAACTCTGGTTTTAACTGTTGAAGAACTTGATGTATGTCATGATACAAATTTAATCTGGATGCTTTTAACCCGTGGTTCAAGAGGACTCATGCCCTGCAGTCAGGCTCTCACAGGGCAGTGCAATAAATACTTGTTTTAAAAATGGTTTCATCTGTCTTGAGTATTTACTAGGTGATCCTGTTGTTAGTGTCTGTGTTGTAATGAATGCTGTGATATAATGGAAACTTTCACGAATAAAGCGTCCTTACTTTAAAAAACCGAGCGCGGTGTCGATTTTTTTACAGGTACATTATTTCTGCAAATGGGTTTATCAGCAGTACAACAACATTACAAGACAAGCTAAGCCATAAAAAGGATTAAGTGGCGCTGTATAATACTGATTAAGTAACAGAGCGATACAGGCGAGCGGTGAGTAACTGGCGCTGCCAAGTCTTCTGAAACAACACAGTCATAAAAGTTTACTTTCCTTGCAGACCCAACTCTTTCCTCTGGGACCTTCTCTAATTGTTCAAACATAAGCTATTCTCCAGTCACTAAATTCTGCCTACGTTCAAAACAGTCATCAACAACAAACACCCTTTTTGGGGTCTTCCCGCTTTAATAATGCTTCCGTCTGCGGTGGTCACTCACCCCTGGGGCGTGATTCTTAACCTCTTCAGTCTCCTTACCTGTAAGACGGAGGCTAACAAGACTACCTTAAAAAGTCATTGTGAGGATCAAAGAGACAATGCCGAAAAGTCCTGACTACAGTACCCAGCACATTTTAAGCACTGAAAATATTAACTGTTATTAAGGGAAATAATTGCAAGTCATTTTCCCCACTGATGAATACGTTATGAGCAAGAGACCTGCTTTTGTTTTTTACATCTACGGAGATGGGCTTCATGATTTGTTATTATTACAATTTGAAACAGTGGCAGGTACCCTGAGAATGCTTTCTAAGGCTGCGCCCTGAAATTTAAGATTGGCGCAAAAGCAGATTTCAGATACACACACACACTTAAAATGCTTTTTATAAATGACTTGGAGTATTTGCCCAAATACCTCTTTAATGTGAAGAATATTCCCAAACCGAGGTTGACTCACTGAAGATTCTTTACCTGTCAGCTGCTTACAAGAAAGGTTCAGCCGGTTCAATTTTCACGTGAGAAATTAGTTTCAGGAGATAATTTCATCCATATCACTTGAAATGCTTTTCATATGGGCTATGGAGTGTTATAAATTCTAATTTAATATAAGGCAAAGGAAAAAAAAGGGGGCAAAAAAAGAAGTCTGTGGGTTTCACACAAGGAACCCATTCCACATTGTTTTCACTAGTTTTTCCAAGACCCCGAGGGAATCCAACAATAGGTTATTTCAAGTGCAATTAGAATCATAATGCAGAAGCAAGTAAATGAAGACAGATGCTGATATTGCAAAACTAGTCTGCTTTCCTTATATTTGGACACAATTCATCAGATGCTTTAGGGAGTAACAATGTCTCCTCTTCTGTGCATCACAATTATTTTCAGAAAATAGGGAAAAAAACACCTACCTATGAGTGCAACTCCAAAATCTCACCCCAAACAGGGTTATTCCACAACATGATGAATGTAGATGATGTCATTTCACCCAAACTTGGAACCCTAGATTTTAAGTGTTTAAACTTAATTTTGCATGTCACCTTTCCGGGCTGTGCTGCAAACAGGTGTGAGCGGGAGTGGGGTGCTGTGGGAAGGAGCCCGGGACAACACGGGTAATAGGCTGAGGAGCACTGAGCAAACCCTTTGTTATTAGACATCAGTGTGCTGTTAGCGGCGGAGCGAAGCTGCTTGGCTTTGGGAGGGCTTCTCTGCTGGGGCTGGGACTAAAGAAGGAGGAACCACAGTGGGAGGGGACGTGGGCTGGGGAGGGGGGCAGGGTGTCTGAGTGGTACGGGTTCCTGCCGTGGAAGCAAGCTGGTGGCAGGCAGGCAGCACAGGGAGGCAAGCGGAGCACGAGTGTCCCTGAGCATTTCCTGGAAAACTACTCTCCAGTTTTCTGTCAAAACAGAGAATAGCTGTGGAGGGACCGACCCCAGAGGACCTCTTCAGCCAAAGACACTCTGACTTTGGGAGGTATATTTTATTTTTATTTATTATCACAACACAGACTATAAATTTAAGAACCTATTCGAGTAATTTCCCCGAGGAAGAAAGCTGACCCCATCCCCATCGCAGCCCTCCTCTCCAAGTGCTAAGTGTGCCACAAAGCATTTGGAATGCTTTCGTAAAAGTTCCAGATCATTCGGCCACTCCCACTGCAGCAAGTCCCGCAGTCTGCTAATACTCAGGCTTATTTATGAGGGCCGGCGAGCAGCGGGCAGGCCTGGCAGCAGCTGTGAGGCCTGCCCCCCACCCCAGGAGACCGGGTGGGTGGAGGTGGAGCGGGAGATAATGACCATTTGGAGACAACCTATTTAAGCCACTGTTTGTTCTATAATAAAAATGACTCGGTGCCTCTGAGCATGAACTCTCAAAGGGAGGGTGTCGCAGGAGGCGGTTGGAGACGTTCTAACCAAATGAACCAACAGAAGCTTGGGGCTTTGTTGTGAGGAGGCCAGCTTTGTGGCGGGCCTCCCTCCCTTCCTCGGGCTTCGTCTGCTCTGGAAGCACCAGCCTGGCCCCTGAGGGACTCCGTGGACGAGCCAGCTGTAACAGAGGACAAGGGGTCAAGGACTGGGAAGGGCTGGGCAGAGCTCGGGAGCTTCAAGGAGGGACCGACCAGAACAGAGTTGCATGAGCCACCTTCCAAAACACACAGGGCCGTGCCCCACTGTCTCCTTTCTGGCATGCACGTGTATTCGCAAAAGCAGGAGCAAGATAAGATTCACACCGTACCCTAAGGGTCGAGAGTCTGAGCTGTGGCAACTGTCAGAATCCGTGACTTCCAGAGCCCGGCCCGAGAGAGGAGTCTCCCAGGCCTCCGGAGAGGAGAAGCAGAGCCGCCCAGCTGAACTCGGCCCCCAGGGAGCCTCCCACTGGCTGCACCAGAGACGCCCACCTTCTCTGAGATTCCACAGGCATCGGGATGTGTCTGGATGCTGCAGGGGAACGTCAGCCTCACAAACCCGGATCCTCGCCCCACAACCCCCCTCCCCGGCCCCCAACCTGGAATGATTTTTAATGTATGCTGTTAGCTTACTTCAGGGAAAAGGGTGAGTCTAGGAGCAAGAGGAGGGCAAGGAGAGTCCGGCACATTTAAGCAATAAAAGTGAGGTCAGACAAAACGGTAGAGTCGCAAAGCTTTCCTACAGGCAGAGTTTCCGTGCAGGTTTTTAGACCAAGCAAAAGACAAACAGCCAGGCCCCAGTGGGGTCACGGGAATCGCAGGAAGCGCGGCCCTGGAGGCTGAGCCGGCCTGTGGGGGAGCCACGTTCTCCAGCGGGTCTGGGGCTGCAGATGGGGGCTGCCCAGCAGCCCCTGCATCTCCGCGCGGAAGGCTGGTGACCACAGGACCCAGACTCCGTAGCCCAGCTCCCTGAAGCCGATTCCTGGCTCGGAGAATCTCCCTGCCTTAGAGACAGGGAGTCTTCTGCAGGTCTCCCCTGCAGGCTGCTTGGCTCGCTTTGTGTTACCTCCCGGCATTCGTGTGCGCCCTGCTTGCATCTAATGTATATTTATTCTCGAGGACCAGGAGCCTCGCGGGGCCCTGGAGTTTGAGGGAGGGAATGGCACAGCGGTACTGGGGAAGATTCATTATCTGCACCTTTCTAGGTTATTTGACGTGGGAGATTTTGAGCAGTTTATGTGGTGAGGAGGAGGCAAAGAGACGATGTGCAAACCTCTTACGATATGCGAAAACGTGCAGCCGACACAGAATTGCCATTTATGAAATAATCAATGTGATGCCAGATTTTTCTAAAGAGCACTAGGGAAAATAAATACTCAAGATACGGGCCAAAGTCCAAGGGCCAGC
This sequence comes from Ursus americanus, assembly GCF_024610735.1. NCBI lineage: Eukaryota > Metazoa > Chordata > Mammalia > Carnivora > Ursidae > Ursus > Ursus americanus. The sequence continues at coordinate 36,503,715 of NC_142138.1, read as the reverse complement.
ACTGAGTCCTGCCCGTGGCTCCAGCCACCTCCTAGGGGCTCCGTTCCTCTCCATGAGATTTAGCGCTCTTCACCGCGACGTGACCAGGCAGGGACACTAATACGACTCCTTTGAATATGAAAAATAGAAAGAAACCCCTTTTTAATCTTTGTTTTTATGGCTGCAAACATGATTACATAGAGGAAAATCAATCCCAATGGAACACAATAGATAATACAAAGTAATTGATTGGCCTTTATCATTTTCCGTTATGATATTAAAATAACACCATAATATCAAGCGGCAGCCACTGATACATAAAGGAAAAGAGGAGCTGATTACGTCTAAGGGTAATCAGGTCAGGGAAGTGTGAAGGTAAGATAAATAAGGTAAATACAAAAATGGAAAAAGGCTTAAAGAAGCAAAAGGGAGTTGGTGGCAAAGAGTCTACATAATAGAAGGGAGATCTGATGTGGGGGATATCATTAAGCGGGAAGCCACGAGAGACAGTCGATTGCGGCTGTGTGATTGCAGTACGTCTCGGTTGGTGTCCCAAGCCATAGGGGCCAAAGCTGAGTGACTTTAACTTCTCAGGAAGTGCAATAATCCTTTCAGAATACAATGCCTGCAGCCTGCCTGCTATCGGTCTATGAAATTTAGAAAATGAAATAGGGGAAGCATTTAGCTCTTGGTGTTTCCCAGGCTCTGAAGCCACCAGCATGGCATCGCAAGCAGCCACTGAGAAAACCTCCATTTGCAGCCAACTTTCCAAACTGCCAGAGACCAGTGCCTCTTTGTTAAAACCCCAAATGCCATGGTTTGGTCCTAATGGCAAGCAGTGGAAATAGAGCCGTTGAGAAACATCGCATCAATAGGATGCCTTGGTACATTATTCTGTGTTCTTGCCTGTTTCACCTTCCCCTATATATTTATTCTCTCCGCATATATTCATACTGACTCACGCAAGCAGCAATGTTATTAATCATACCATCTTACATAAAAATAGGACTGAATTCTAATTCCCAGCAACATTTTTCTTCCTTGAAAATACTTGCATGTGTGTGTGTGTGTATATATATACATATATATATATGTATATATACACAATATATATATATGTATATATACACACACACTTTGTGTCTGATCAATAAATACATTTAAGAGCTAGTTCATTAAAAATATGCAAGAGCTTTGTTTTGGTCCCTGTGTCACTACATGACATGCTTCTAATTTAGCTTTCTTAACACAATGCCACACATGTGTTAAGCAACCTTCACAAATAAGCCTGTGGTGGCTGGAAGTCAGTTTTTCACATTCACGCTTAAAACACAGTATAAAAATGTCGTGCCCTCCAGAGTGATCCAGCCCTTTGGATAAGCAGTAATCAGGAATATGGCTTAAGGTGGTAGAATAAATCACCGTATGGACTGTGAGTATTAGCAAACTGGTTAGCTGTGATACCCTCAAGAGATGTGGGAAGTGTTGTTTACTCAGCAGAAGGACTCCAGATATTGTAGAATTTGTTCTTAACTTTCCTAAATCCTGGGGAGTTGAACTCATTTGTTCATTCATTCACTTATTCATCCCCTAATTGAATGCCTGTTACGGGTCTAGAACTGAACTTGGTGCTGAGGTGGCAGAGATGGTCACAAGGGGACACAGGCAATTAGGGAACATTGCTACATTTAAACAAATATATGAAAATGTCCTAGTAGATAAGACACAGGTGCTATGAAATACAGAGGAAATGGAAAATCAGGGAAAGGATTCACAGGTAGATATGAACAGAAAGGTAATTTCTAGACAGAAAAGATGAGGAAGGGCATTTTAGGCAGCATGACCTTCATATAAATGGTCCAAAAGACACAAAGGGTAATAATGTGTTGGGGAAAATAGGAATGGCCCGAATGGTATGTTGAGTGCTTGGGATGGAGTGGTGGGAGACTGACAGTTTCCCCCATACAAAACAGAAAGGCTGTAGACATGTTTAGGCAGAGACTGATGGGATTGCTCTAGGGTGATGGTGCTTTGATATAGGGTAAAGAATAGGTAGGATTGGGGACAAGAGAGACCATCACACCATATAGTAAAACACTGTCCTGGGTGAAGCCTAACTGAACTAGCTGTGCTAAGTGTTCTCATCAAAACAGTCACACCATGTACATCAAATGTTCTCGGCAACAAGTGGCAGAAAACTGGATAGCATCTCATCTATGAGAAGTTGAGAAGGTCAGTGTTCCAGCTCCATTTCTCAGCCATATGTCCTTGGGTTGGTGGCAAGATGGCCACAGAAGATCTAGCAGACTCATCTAAATGTACAATGTCCAGAGGAAGGGCCAACTCTTTTTTTTTTTTCTAATATCTCTTTCTTGGGAATGAGGGATCCTTTCCCAGAAATTTCCATCAGGCCTCCCTTCAGTTTCATCGGCCAAACTAAGTCAAATGCCTATTCCTAATCCAATTACTGATGAGGTTTTATAACAGACTTTGGAGAGTCAACTACTATTCATGTCCTGCTTTCCTTTAAACATCTTCCCTTTTGATCTGCTCTCTCCCCTACTGAAATAACTTCTAGGTGGCTTTGTAGTAAGCATGGGATGATCCCATGTCACCCTGTGTACACATACTGCTTCATTTCTTTATCAAAATCAAACTAATCTGGTTATTCCCCATCCATGAGGACTGTGAAATGTTGTCTATCAGTTATTGTTCATGATTTCCTTTCCTTCCTTCATTCTGATGGATCGGAATCCTGCTATGTACACAGATCCAGAAGATGCAGGGACGTCCTGGTCCTCAAGCCAGGGTGCTTCCCTCTGGTGCTCCCAGCCCAACGCTGTGAAGTCTTCTCAGATGTGGTTTAAGGTTCCCACATTCTCTCAAAACCTGCAAATCTCATCTTATACTGAGGGCCTGCAGAACCAAGTCTACCTGGTACCGGGGGTTAACTTCTTCAGACAAATTCAGTGTAATTGTCTCAGTTGGTATGCCGATTCCGTTAGTGATTGTCTGCTGGGATCCGTCTCTACCTGGCAAATTCCCCCCAAATCTTGAGGACCCAAACAGCTGGCACCTTAGCTGGGGAGACAGGAGGTGTGCTGGGGGAAATGCATTTCATTTCTTCCTGATAAGCCTAGAGCCAGCCAACTAAGACACAATTACTCAGTTGTCCAATCTACAGCAGTAAGAATTCATAAAATGTCCTGAAAGAATGCATCAGTGTATTGAAGGAGTAAACACAGCTATCTTGGGCCAGCTTGAGTCTTAACTGGTCTCTTAGAGGTAGTGTGATTATGGGGGTTCTCTAATTCTGCATATCCAATTGGTTCCTTCTTCCATTACCTTTGCTCTTCACCCCCCCCCCCCGGAAAAATCAAAACAAAAACCAATTTCCTGAGTTTACTGATTCGAGGTACTTATTAGCAGGGAATGATCTGATTGATAATTCACACGAAGCATGAACAACTGACAATCCTGATTAAAGTGATATTCTTACCAGGGCTATTTAAAATTTAAAAGAACTATCTTCTACCTCAGATGAATCGACCTCTAATGGTAGATTTCAGGCAACATGGAGGAACATAATTATTGGAAGACTTGCAGGTGTGACCTCTTAAATTCACACTGTTCGAATAGCACCTTTTACAAACCTCTATGTAGAATATTGTATTTTAATAGTCTGCTGAAAGGGCTTTCTTTCCCCACAAAACAGTGACTCCCTTGAGGGCAAGACAAGGCCTCAGCCCCTAGCACAGTTCCTATCACAGAGCAGCTTGTTTTTGATGGTTGCTTAAAGCACCTTTTTACAATTCATCTGTTACATGTGCTCTGGGGAAATCAAAAAGAAAACGAAGAGATCACTTTCTTGTTTTTCATCCATTAAATGATTCGTATTTTCCCAATCTTTCACTGCATGTATATTCTGTAAATCTCCATTGTCCAGTTTGGAACCGTTTTAACTTCCTCACAGGTCCTTCAAAATGCAGAATTCCCATCAAGGCTTAGTGTTTTCTATCTGGATGCTTAAGTGACCAGTTGCGAAATTCCCACAGTTGCAATATTCATGCATTGGGTTTGTGTGCCTGAGGACTTAACTTGCTTCTTAGCGCCTTTGGATGCCCATGCATGTTCATAAAGATCTTTCCCAGGTGAGATTTCTCTGAATTTTCTGTTGTTTTTCTAGAGACTTAAGATTTTCTATTTCACCATGACCTTGGGTTTGGGTTTAACTTATGAGGGGTTCACTCCCTGTGAGCTGGAGTAAGATTGTAAGTATATGTAGGTTCTAGGGAACATTCTCACTCATTCTTTAGCAGAGTTGACACTCTTATAAGGTGAACCAGCCATAAGGCCACATACACTCACTCTCCTGGCTTAGCTCAAAAATGCTTGATGCTTGATTATTTCATGTTATGACAGATCATTATGTTGTCTGTTCACCATCTTTTTCTTTCACCAGTTGTCCCTTCCAACCTGGTGAAGATGTTTGTGGCAAGCTGTTGCCTCCTCTGCCATGATGGTGGGCATGTGACTCAATCGGGGCTAATCAGGTTACTCCCCTCTGCTCTTGTGATTGGTCCACAGGTGGGCATATGACCCAGACTTAGCCAATCAGAGTCATCCTCACAAATTCTGCTGAATTTGTTAGGAAAGAGACCCTTCTCTTTGCGATAAGCTATGAAGATGACAGATGCTTTGAGTTAATTTGCTGGGGACAATTTTTGTCACTGGGTACAAAGAACTTACCATGTGCAAAGAGCAATTAGAACCAAGAGATGGATGGATGAAAGGAGGGAGAGAAAGAGAAGGATCACCGATGACAATGTCTGGGGACCTGACTCTAAGCCATCTTTGAAAATTTGAAAAATTCTCTCTTTTTCTGTTTAAGCTAATTTGAATTAGATTTCTATAAATTATATCAAAAAGACTCCAAATAAGCAAACAAACATGTTTTCTTTTCATCTGTAGAAGTACAAATGATATAAGCTTTATAAGATAGAGGTGCATGTATTTTGAACAAATTAAGAATGGCATGTGGTTTGTGCTATAAAATGTACATGGCATTACTTCACCGTAAGAGCAACTTCTATAGCCCACATTTAGATGATGTTAATTCAGGATCAAATGACTTCTACAGAATTCAACTAAATAACTAGTGGTTAATAACTCATTTCACATGCAATTGAGAAAAATTGGGAAAGTAAGCAAACTGTGGTTCAGAACTAAAAATAAGATTATACACAGCACAAAATTAAGGGGGAGAGAGAGAGAGAGAGAGAACATGACAGCAGCAGAAATCATGAATCCAATTATACAGAAAGCAAAGCAGGTGTTTCCTCATGTATGAACAGGCATAGGTGGCTTTAAAAACATCCCTGTTCTTCAGGGCGGGTACCACTTCCTCTGAGAGACCCTCCTTCATGGCACCTAGTCCTTACCCCTTGGCCAGCAGTTACCATGCCAAACTAGAATTGCGGGATTACTTCCTGTTCCCCCAACTTGAAGATAAGCAGTTTGAGAGCAAGGACTGTCTTGTTCATCGCTATATCTGTCTTATCTAGCTTAATGCTCAACATCTGCTCCATTCACAAGGCATCTTGAACACAGGGACATGTCTGTTGATAATATCACAGGGTTGACTGTGCGGAGGACCAGTGTTCCAGGAGCGTTGTCCTCTGGGGTCGGCTATTGGTTTTTCTTTATCATTCACCATCCTCTTTATGTTGACTCCTACGCTATGATACTTATTATTTTTACTATATAAGTGACTCAGCCCGAGTCCAAGGATCAAAAGAAACACAATCATGCAGCAGAAACTAGGTGAAGATTTATCTGACCGTGGCTTCTCTTCTCCCTAGATACATGTTGAACTGTTGTTGATAGACTTGGTTTTCAGGTCGGAGAGAAAGAGTGTTCTAAACGTGACAAGAATGGCCTGTTAGTTACTACAGCTTAATTTCACTTAGTCCTCCTAATCTTCCTGTATTTTTATTTCCATTATAGAGATGATCAAATAAGACTGAAAACAACTTCTCCTAAAATAGAAAGCTCACAGTGAGTCAGGGTTTGAAATTAGTTCTAACTTCCCAAATCATGGCTTTTTGTATCGAAGAGTAACTTTAATCCCAGGATTTTTCAAGTGAAGTTTAGAATAAATTAATGTATTTAGAATTATATATCTTTGACCAAAAAAAAAAAATCAGTGCTTGAATCAATAACATTTAATTCAATTATACTTCATTTCTCAATTATCAGCCATAGAAAGGTTATGAGGAAAGCAGATTACCTGCAAATTTAATGTGGATAAAACTCGTAAATAATATATGAATAACTGAAAGCTGCCAACACACTGCACTCTCAGCTGTAAAAAAGAGAGTGGTTGTAAGTGAGGTGTGATGATTACCATGTTAGGTCAACTTACTCCTCCAGAGTTTATGGCAAATAATTATCTACCAGATGGAATTTCCCCTAAGAAATTTCATTTACTTGACTTCCTCTTTACTTACCTTCTTTCATCATAAGGTTGAGTCTATTTTAAAATAACTTCTGGGATACGAATTGGGAGAGAAACATAGACTTACTTTATTCCAGAGGGAAAACAAAAGATTGTCTAAACATTGGCTTAATCCATAGAATGGAGTAGAAGCACTATGTCTATTCTCCGTGAGGAAGTCTGAAAGAGCAGAATAAATATTGTGTGGAAAATCCAGAAGGGACCTCTGTCATAGGGTCTAAATTATGAGGTGTTTTCAGGAAACATGCATTTTATCCCAGGTCAAGGCCAGCTGGGGTTGGAAAGGCAGTCTCCAATGATTTGACATTTCCCTGATACCTCCTGGAGGAAATACTCAGGTTCCTACAGGGGAGTGTGTTTTGGGCTGACAGCTCATGTCTATTTTCAAAGCACCATTACCTATGGCAGGTGATGAAATACTCTGTAAGTTCTGACATGGGGAAGGTTGGAATAATTCAAAAGGGTCTTGCCCTCATAGGCTGTGATTACTGCATTCCCTCTGAGACTTTACAGACCCCTACCTCATGTGTCTACGTACTCACACAGACATAGGGAACCATTCACACCCACAAGCATGCACACACACGTGCTTTACACACACAGACACTGCTAATTTCTTAACTCTGCCCCTTTAAAATAAGTCAATTTTGGTGCTTTGTAATGAGGTAACATTGTAAAAATATTAAACTACATATTTTAATTTCCCTTTAAATTTTGTTCCCTTGAAGTCTTCCACCTCCAAGGCTGAGCATGAATCAGGATCCCTGCGAATGTGTGGATTAGGGAATGTACCACCCAGAACAAAAAAAAATCAAAACTATGATTGCTAAGGATAGAATGTGTACACCTTCCCACCCCCAGTTCCATTGTTGAAACCCAAATCCTTAATGTGGTGGTATTTGGAGAAGAGAAGAGGTCTTTGAGAGGTAGTTAGGTCATATGGGTGGAATCTTGATGACGGAATTAGTGCCTTATAAGAAGAATCATGAGAGAGCTTGCTGCTTCTTTCTCTCTCTCTGCCATATGGAGACACAATGAGAAGATGGCTGAAGAGAGGCTCTTCACCAGGAACCAGATCAGCCACCACCATGATCTTGACTTCCCAGCGTTCAGAGCTGTGCGAAATAAATATTTGTTGTTTTAGCCACCCAGTCAATGGTAATTTGTTATGGCAGCCTGAGCTGACTTAGTCAATGATGAGGGGGATGTTCTGGTCAAGGAGGAAGAGTAAATAGATTGTGCCTTCTGTCCTATGGGATGGTGGAAGGAGAACAGGCAAGAGTAAGAAGAAAAGAATGGTAAAACCTGTTCTGAGTGACTGATCTGGATCTAGGAGGTCCCCAAATGTAGGTCACAGTCCTTAATGTAGCTTCAAGTTTGGCTAGTGAGACCCAATTTTGGAATCAGTCATCAAGGAAAATTCTCCAAGAATTTTGCTGCTTACAGCTGTTCATTTCAAAGATGAACATAATAGGACGTCCAGCTGCAACACACTCAAAGGCTAGGTTAGCCTAACATGGACATCTGCCATGCAACCAAGGGCCTCTCCATCCCCAAATCATGGGTGCTGTAACTCATCCTCTATATGCAAACAGCATTTGATGAAAGAAGAGGGGAAACGAAGGAGCAGTTTCGTTAGGGAGTGAACTTGGAATCCACTGAAAAATTATCCCAAAGAAACTATGGAACCCAGAGGAGCTGAAACATCTTTAACAGGCAAATTTAAAGTCAAAGCCTATTGCTTCCCACCCTTCACCCCCATCAGCTACCCAGCAGGGTGAGAGCTTGTGAGAAAGATTCTATCACTTGTAGAAAATAAAGAAGCTTCTTTTTCTTTGCACATCTGCTATGTTAATTGTGACCCTTCCAACATAAGTAATACTTCCAGCATAGTTTTTGAATCCCTGCTAGGACAAATGTCATTTTCTGGGTCTGTCGTTCTCTGGGCCCAGGAAAAGCATCATCAAGCAAAACTTATCAATGCACCCTGGGTCTTGCTCCTTTAGCTTCAACGGCCTTGCAAGTTTGGTTGGTACTTGTTCAGAAAATGAAAAATGCTTTTCGGCCTACGTTCCCCTGCACAGATAAAGATCCTAATTGTGCCATTACAAGCTGGTACATAAATCTGTGTCAAGTTTCTCATAATATTATATCTGCAAATGAGATCTTGAAGGTATTGTTCTCCCTTTCACCTAATGACAGAACAGAACGCTTCATTGGAAGATGGTAAAGAAGGATGATTGAGTTCAATTCAGCCTGAGCATCTGAGTTTGCATATTGTAGGGGAAATGGACTCGGCAAACAGACCAGCGTTTTCAAACACACCACCAAGACCGGCCGAAACATCTGGAAAAATCTCTTTGAGATTGAAAACATGTGATGCACAGCGAAGGCAACAAGTCCATGTTTTTACAGTTTCTTGATTGCAGTGGGGAAGCTGAGTTGCCAGCAATCCACGGATGATGCTAAATTGGTCCTTGTTAATACCTGGTATTATTTGCCAAGCTGTAGGGGAGGGGAGAGACTCTGAACAATGAGAAAATAAGATGTTAAATACATAATATACACTCCTTACAGATTTAAGGGAGTCAAAAAGAGTAATCAAAACATCTGAAATAATTGGATTAGGAGTTAGTAGATTTTGCCCAAATCTCACCTTTATTGTGGGCTTTTTTTTCCCCCTCCTAGAAGGATATTTACTAGAATTAATAAGAAGGCCTTCTATGTATTAGCATCTTTATTCCAAGTAGCTCAGAGCCTCCACAGACATTCTTTTATTATTTCTTACAACATCTTCTGCGAGATTTTTGGCAAGAGGATAGGTATTATCCTTGTTAAATCTGGTGCGGGAAAAGCAACCGTTTTCGAATGTAATTTACAAAAAGCACCTCTTAGGCTGAAATCTAAATTGCTGTTAAGGAATTGTCTCTTGGGGATGTTTTTCTCCCCTTTCCTCTTTAATTTAAAGTATGAGACTGTCATTTCTGTCATTAGTTATCGCAGTAACTTTTCCCTCTTCAGACCAAGGTCAAAAGTCCCCCGCTGTTAGTCTATCCATGAAAGTGCTCGAACATACACAGCGGCATGTCATGCATATTTATGCTGCAGAAGTATTAGAGTAAACATAAGAGGGATGAATTATTAAGGGCAAAGTAAGACTGATGAAATGCTGTTAGTTTAGATATTTGACTGATTTGTACATTATGAGCTGACATGAAGCAGTTGAAGGCAAAGGAAACAAACTTGGTCTTCCTGCTAAGCCAGCTCCTTAAGAATGATAAATCTTAGGGATTGAGAATGGAACAAAATCTATCTATCATCTATCTATCTATCTATCATCTATCTATCTATCTATCTATCATCTATCTGTCCTCTATCTCTCTGCATATATGTGTGTTTATATAGTTACGTATTAGTGAATTATTTCAAGAACGGCACAAAAACTTCTTCTCCATATTAATCAGGGTTCCTCAGGTCATGTGGATTCTGGAGTTCCCGTTGGCCCCTCGTTCTCCTGTAGATCTTTAGTTGCATTGGACTTTTTTAAAATGAAGAGTTAGTATTTACTTCTAAGGCCACTCATACTTAATTATCAGAACCCCTGTCTGGAATGAAGGTCCATTTCCAGATCTTTGGCTCTGATGTGAATGGGAAAATGTGAGGCAATTTCCAGGTGGCTTGTTGGAGACAATTCTTCCACGTTCAACAGCTCCAGCTGGCGCTTAAGGGCCATCATGTGTGACAAAGCCTAAAGTCAACTCTATTGGAGACTAAGATCTGGTAAACGAGCCTCAGTCCAGTCCTTCTTGTCCCTGCTACGCTGGTTCTGCCTGTTTCTGTTGGGACTCTTCTCTGATCGCTTCAGGTCAGCTGGACAGAGGCTGCTGATAGTTCTGGTTCACTGTGGCAGCTCGTTCGAATTGGTGTGAAGGGCGGCAAAGCTGAAAAGACATATTGCGAGAGACGGTTTTTCCTCATTCTCTTTGTAGGTGTTTTGTTAACTAGGTGCTGAAATGAAATGGTGGGCTGGGGAAATGTGGGGGTGAGGATGGGTAGATGAGAGGATCCAGTTAAAAGGCAGGGTTCTGAATTTTACGCTCAGAAAGAGAAGGCCAGGTTCTAATTCCCCAGGCTGCTAGAGTCCTGTTTGTGATGCTATCTCTTGGTTCTTTCTCTCTGCAATTCGAAGAGGTTGTAAGCTATCAAAAAAAAAAAAAAAAAATCACAAACTAAAACACACCACCATAAGTCATGACATGGAAAGGGCTTTACTCTTTAGTTTTGCATAAAAGGAATCAGAATCCTTTAAAAAAAATATATTGATGTTATTGTCCTCCAAAGACAGCCAAGAGGTCCTTCCACCATACTCTTTAGGAAAATGACAACAGCAACCAACAGCTTCTTGCTTGATGTGTTTTGACTCTTCAAATTAGTTTTCACACTGACAGACTCGAGGCATCCAGGGCAGGAGAACCATGTCCCCCTCAAATAGCCACCGCTCACAAAGTTGCATTTAAATAGAAGATTGTCACATTGTCCAGGTAGTGCTTATCATTTAAAAAATAATTATTTCTTCCCTATTGCTTATAATAACTACTTTAAAGCTCCAAAGTGAAATCTATTTCCTCACCTCAATTTTCTCTCCTCCGTCAGGTTTGCAGACTCTGTGGGGCTTCCGGCTACTGCTGTGCTGCTGGCACAGATCTTTTCTTTCCGGGGCGGGGGTGGGGGGGCCTGAAACGTTTCCATTGGGGAAAAATATCACACCTCTTACCAGACAACCATGTTTTCTCTTCTTTCTTCTGATTCGCGTTATTTTGTGTTATTCAACAGTCTTGCGCTGGCTTAACAGTCATTTCCATATTCATTCATATATTTATACACTTGAATGTTGATCTGTGCGTTCGCGGTGCATGTTGATGCCTGTCACGTGCCGGGCCGTCGCGACGTGTCTGACATGAAGCAGGGACTGTAGCAGACGCCACACTTACCTTCATGGAGCTTTAGGCCCATTAGCTTCCATTAAATTGGGGAGAAAATTATACCCACAATTTATTGTGTGGTTGATGTTCTCATTTCCATATAAAATGATAAGAATATTTTTTGCCAAAGAAGATAGCTGTGATAAGGAGCTTACCTCTGGATTCACTAATCTTGACAATAATCTACTAATTGCTTTGTTCAGTTCTCCCACGGTGTAATGGGCTTTTAGAGATCGTAGAGCAATTCTGAAAGGTGGGGAGAAAAAGAAGTCATGGTATATTTAGATTGTCGGAAGTTATGTGGAAGACCAGGAATTAATATACTATATTGATTTCTCGGTCAGCTCACCTGATTAATGAAGAGGATTTCCATCGCTTCATTATGTATCTTAAACTTGGATCAGGCCTTGGTGATTTTTAAGCGTGGGGGAAAAGTGAAGTTTTGTTAACTGTAATCTACAAGGCACAGTTACGGATCCCCGTATGCCCGACCTCCTCAAACACTTTCCAACTGCGTGCGTCAAGTCAGGGCCACGCAGGGTGGTGGCGGCCTTTGCTTTCCACGGGTGAGATCTGGTGAGCGTGATTAGATTTTGGTCTGTGGTTTTCCTGCATGCAAATTTTCTCTTGGACTCTGAACTATGGGCCAGAGGAAGGTTCCCCTGCCAAGAGAGTGAAGGGCAAAAGGAGACAAATGCTTTTTTGACCTCTCACTTTAAAGCCGCTCACCCCTGTTTTATTGCTCTTTCAACAGCGCATCAAAGCAGGAAACTTTAAAGTCTCAGTGAAGCAGGAGGATACAGCTTTCCAGGGACGAGGGTAGCTTTAATTAAAACTGGGTTGTATTGGGGAATGTTTTGCTTTGTATTTGAACCAAAAAGAAGTGGAGGAGACAGGAAAGAAGAGCAGTTGATTATCTCCCTAATGGCAGAAAAAGATCAATTAATTTACAATGAGAGGCAAGAAAAAGAACCGCACGTACAGATTTACAAAATGTTCATTATCTGCGGATTTCGGGTACGAACCACCATCGGCCTCAGATCCAAGGCAGAGATCTGACAGTTCCAACCCTGAATTCAGGGGCCAGTTGATAAATTAAAAATCATTCTAAAATTTAATATTAAAATTGATAATTGCTCTGTGGGAAATAGATTTTTCTGAACTTATACCCTTTTCCTGCAGTGCTGAGCAAATGCAAGGCGATAAACTGTCCATTTGTCACAATGATAGATAGACAAATCCTACTTCTACCCTTGTTCCACAGTACTCATACATTTCAATTAAGGAGAGTAAGTGCTACCATTTGTAACATGGGCTCATATTGTCTTATATAGCTTTTTAGGCCTTAGAGAATTCTCTTTAGGAATAGGAAAAAGTCCTCCAACATACCCGTACAGCTACTGGAGTGTCCTGCCCGTCTCATCAAGGGACATGGTGAGGGGGCTAGTGAAGAAGCTTGGTGATCAGACATCGTCCAGGGAGAGAAGAGGATGAGGAACCTGATACATACTGAGGCTGATCAATGGAGGATGGGGGATTCTGATTAAACTGACTTAGTAGGATTCTTGCAAAATTGGAGAATGCAGAAATGAACACAGAAGCCCAAAAGTTAGGGTCTAAAGGACAAGAGAGTTCAGAGGAGCCTGACTAACCTTTGCTCAAGGAGAGACTCTTTGTCAAGAGAGCTAGCGTAGGTGGGGTGTATTTCCCATTCCATCGATGTTAGGCTTGGTCATATGACTTGCCTGAAGCCATTGGATTATTAGAGGATATGACACTAGCAAAGGCCTTCAGTATGCTCGTGAGGTTGGGCTTGACCACTTGGGCTCCTCGGCTAATCCTGAGGAGAGCAAGTTCTATGCAGTTGTTGCTTCTTCACCGTGGGCCCCAGGATGAGGCACATGGAGCAGACAGGCACCTGACCGGAGGCTTGTAGCCAGTCCCAGCGGACCGAGTCTGAGGCAGAGCTCCCCCAGACAACCCGCAGACCTGTGAGTGAGAGGAGGGAGTGCTTGCTGTTGAAAGTCAGTAAGTTTGGAGGGTCGTTTATTACGCAGCATTAATTACAGCCATAGTTGCCTAATATATCATTCCTCAAGGAGAACCTCCTATGGCCTCAAGACTATGACGCATTGCAAACATTTATCACAACTGTAATGAATCTATATCTTGTTTACCACTCTGTCTTAGCACATGGCATACGTAAGTTCTTAGTAAGTGTGTGCTGGAGAATAAATGAAGGCTTTTCCAGGTCAAGTTTCTCTCTATTTCACATCACCCCCAACTGCCTTGCCTCATAGATAACGCTGTTAGTAAGCCATCTTGAAAGATGTGACTTTGTTTTCAGTTGTGTCTCTCCTCAAGTATTTACGAACTTGAACAGGAGATAATATGGATTAATAAGTACTGTCAGAAAGAAGTGTTTGGAGAGCATGGAGTTTGGGAACTGGACTCAGACTGACAACAAGGTCATTAGGGGATGGGGAATGTAGGATGTCCCAGTGGACCCCGGGGAGGAAATATTTGAACCATTTTAGAGATGTCGATGCCAAATTTTGAAGCTAATAGTAATAGTTAGGCATTTGCATTAAGCTCTTCACATTAAGTGTCTCATTTGAAACAAGTATTCTGATTATTCTTATTTTATGAACATGGGAAGTAAGGTTTAGAGACATCAGGTAACTTGCCTGAGTTCACCGAGCTGGTAAGTGGTGGAGACGGGTTTATATAAAGGGCTGCTTGTCCCCAGTATCAACTTACAAAACCAACCGATGTAGTTATTGATCCTGGACCACTGGACCCAACCTACTGTTGTCCTTGGTCCTTGATTTTATTCCTCTTATTTGGTTCATTATCTCTTATCTTCCTCCCTCTTTTCTTCAAATACATTCATTCATAACTATAGTTATGGTGGGAGGAGAAGTGCTCTTCCTCCATGCCATAGAGAGAAGAGAATATGCAGGAAGGGGGCCACTAATTAGCTGGTCCCAGCCCTTCACTAGGGAGCATGGTTTCTTTATTTTTAAGGCTTCAAGGCAGGGACCAGGCTGGGCAAAGAACAATGAGTAAGTCATGGAGGTGCTGCATTTAATGATACATTCACTAATGAAATGGCACTCCATGGGTTCACTTATTAGTAACTTAGCTCAAAGAGCCATGTCCTACTGTCAGCTTGCCATTGACAACTCAGTGTGACCTCAGAATTGTCAACTCCACCTGAAAAAGAGCAAATGTTGCAGAAAGTACAGAAGCAGCAGCAGAATTTGGAGTGGAAAGATTAGCAACAACGGGGAAAGCTCTTGAATCTCTGTGTTTCTAGTTTGCTGTGAAATTATGCCAGAAGTGTAGCTATTTGAAGAACAGGCCAACCTTGCAGTATTTGGGTTTGCATCTGATTTGTAAACAATAGGATGACTTGATTGAATGTTTTTAGAGGCTGGATGACAGTGTTGGCCCTGGAGGAGTGACTAGCACAACTCCATTCTCAACTAATTATATAGTGTGGCTCTTCCTTATGCTTTCCAGAGCATTGGGGTTTTTAACTTTATGTTCAGAAAATGATTTATGGGGAAAATACTTTGGTAGGGACCTTGCTTAATGACTGGGGAACCGTGAATGATACACGGATGTGAAATTTTGTGATACTTCCCCTTTCTATAACCCCATTTATTCAAATAACTCAATGCCCCTCATGTCGATTATTGAATTAAACCTTTTAATACTCGTCTACTAAATGGGAAGCATGTATTTATTTACTCTTTATTTTACAGCGGGGCGGATGGGGCCGCGATGATCTGAGCTGTCTTTCTAGGGGGATGAACCAGATCTCACATTCATGTTTTGCATCCCCCGTGAAAGGCTACTCCTTTAATGGGACACTCATACATGAAAGGTCCATTTTTAAGCCTCTATACATCCTCATTAACAATTCACGATCCCTATGCATTTGGTCCTTTCTTTGGGCAAAGCTAAATGATCATAGTTTCATTTTGTTTGTTTCCGAGCTGTGATATAAAACTAAAGATGAAGGTGAAATGAATTCCTGGGAATATTATTGCATGAAATCTAATGGTTTTCATTCTCACTGGTGATTCATCAGGTTTCTTAGTGAGGCCATCATGGAAAGGACAGAGCGTTGGAGGTTTCCTCAGCAGCGTGAGTGATAGAAACTTCCAGGTGTCGTGCACATGGCGGACACCCATTGAGGCCGATCCCTTTCCCGCGTTGTCCTCTTAGAGTTCCTCTTCACAGCTTTGCAGGTCCTGTGCCGCTGGCTTCTCACCTTGACTCCTGTGACTTCAGGGTCATCAGCTCCTTTGTCGCAGCCTCTAAAACAGCTCCGTTCACCCCCAGTCTCCGCATCCTCCCTGTCATCGGCTATCTAGTCACGAAGCCCAGCAGTAATGAAAATGGGTTTCATTAAACAGGAATCCTACTTATTTTCTCAAACCACTATGCTAATAATCTCCCTTCTCAATATAAAGGCTTAAACACATACCAATATAACTAGTTTTTTTTTTCCCAGCTATTTTTTTCTAAAGAAGATTATTTCCTGGGGATAAAAATATCTCTATTCAAAATCCAGGACTTTGTTGTTAAAAATGAAGATCTAAAGTATATAGAACTCCTTTTTTTTTTTTTTTGGTCCAGAAGCGAATGGAGTTTGAAACTTCCACCTTTTAGTCATTCGGTTTTGAAAATGACCACAAAAGAGATAGGAAGAGCTAAAACATTTCCTCACTAAAGCATGAATTTTGCAGGCCCTTATAAATAAATCAAGATGAATATTAGAATACAGATTTAGTTTATAGGCATATGAATATGGATAATAGAAATATAATTTTCTTCCTGGAACAACTGAAACATGTATCAGGACAGACATGTATCATATTGAAGGAATAGCAAGTCAGGATTACTCTGCTGGGCATTGTGTCTTTTTTAAAGAAAGCCACCCACACAAGACAGTGTCATCCTTTTCTGTTGACAGGCTGCTGGTGCACATACCATCTTGATTGGGGTGGAAGTTCTTTGGCCTCTACACCCTCTATCTAATGCCTGTGGTTTCTAGTTGAGTATATAACTTCCTATTTATCTGGAGGCCTGGTTTGAAATCGTCCTCCTTGGTAGTTATCCTGACATTCTGTACCGCGGTCTCAATCTCCCCTTTTTTTTCCCTTTCCCCTGTCATGAAGTTTGTGATCATCAGCAAGAAGTCAGTTTTGACTCTTTCACTCTCTGGAGCTTTTAGAGCTCTTTGCAAATACCAGGAGCACGACCCTGGAAATTTCTTTTCCCCCAGAAACGGAAAAAGCTCCACTTGTCAATCAGTCATCCTGAGCATAAATTCTTACAAAGGAACTCAGAGTGGCCCCTGTCTAAATCCATCAGGATGGAGGGGAGGCGGGGGAGAGGGGGTCAAGTTACTAAATAACTGTGATCAGCTTTAAAGTCTAGCTTCAGGGTTATTGCTTACATTGTCGTTCGAACATAGCATAGATGCACAAAAATATGAAAGAATACCAACTCCTTTGTTACAGGACAGGTCTAAGGAGCAAGGTATTCTGATTAATGGAAATTCTGGTTAATTGAATGTTAACCTACTTATGGACAGAGCTGACCTAGGGCAGGGGTTTGGCTGAGGATCACAGGAGGTTGAAGGTCTCTTTTTGGGTATGCATAACTTGACAAGTCACTCCATACCTCTTTGTATCTTTCTTCGTACTTGTTTTGTTTTATAGTGAGTTGTCCATATATTTCTCTCACCCAGGTTATAAGCAATTTTGGAGTAGAAGTGTTTTTTCCCCATATTTGTAAAACCTGTAAAATATTTCACATTATAGACATTCATTAAATATTTGCTGAGTTATATTGATTTTTTCCCTCTCTAATATGCATTTAGAAATATTGCTCTACCAATGACAAATGCCCACTACGTACGTCAATGCCTTCAGTAGAAGAAAAGGCCCAGAAAACATGAAGCTAGTGTAGACTTTGATGACTTCTATAAAATTCAAAAGCAAAACTTTTCCTTAAAATTTCACATTCATAAAATAATGCCTGAAACCTGATAGCTACACACACTGTCTCACACATGCACACAATCTGTTTGAAATATATTCTACCAGAAATGGAAAAAGATAAAAGCAGATCATAGAACAATGAAGGTCTTAGCAAATGCTGGACACAGGATTTAAAGAGACTAAATGTGATTCAATGACAAATACTTATTCAACACCTCTTAGCTGTACAGTGCTGTACTAGGTACTCCGAGGGTACGAAAATGAGGAAGGCAAACATCGGCCTCGACTTGGTTTCACACACTATTCTAGGTCCATAAGTAAAGGGGGAATAACAAAAGATATTCCCGCTCCTTGCCCTCAGAGCTAGACAGGAGAGCCCAACAATTAGCAATTAACATAGTAAGCAGGTATATAGTGGCCGGAAGGGGATACATACAATAGACAAAGGAGAAGCCAATCACAAGTGAGACGGCAGGGCAACCAGGTAAGCAGGGAGATCTGAGTTGGTTTCTTCCGGAAGGTAATATTTGAGTGAGGACTTAAAAGAGAATTTAGCCAAGCAGATATTTGGGGAAGAGCATTCCAGACAAAGGGAATGGTCAGTGCCAAGGGTGAGAGCACGCTTGGCAGGTTGAGGGGCAGGAAGCTGGTCAGGGTGGCTGGACAGCAGCAGGTGGTGGAAGCAGGAGATGTTCTCAGGGTCGGGTGGTATAGAGTCTCCCAGGCCCTTGCATGTGAAAACTGAGTCAAATGGAGATCCACCGCAGGCTCGTTAGCAGAGAAGCAATGTGAGCGGATGCACATTTCAGAAGGCTCACGCTAGCAGTCATGCTGAGGACAGGCTGTAGAGGGGCTAGAAGCAGGGAGACATAGTCAGAGGCTGCTGTATGATCCAGGGGCAACATGAATATGTCTGGTTCGTTGTCTGCTTCCCCCGTCCAACTGCAAGCTCTCTTAGCAAAGACACATCATGTCCCAGGTATCTTTTCCAACACAGGTTTTCCCACAAAGTAGGTGCTTAACACATATATTTTGAATGAATGGATATAACTTCAGTGTACCAAAGAAAATCACTGAAATCCCTGCAAAAGCTTAGGATATAGTGCCCTAGGCCTGCAGAGGAGAGCAAAATCATCTGTCACTCAGAAGGTTTGTAGTGGAGGAAACATTTCAGTAAGACCAGTGGTGATGGCAGTAGTTGGAGTGTTGTGGAAAAGTAAGAATCAGACTGGGGAGAGACCAAATGACACTCGGAGAAGTAGGAGAACTCGGATTTATTTTATGCTGGTGGACCCAGATGAGCTCGTGCTCCAAATTCAGGGCCCCGGGCAACGGGGTTACAGGGCTTTTATAGGGGACTGCAGGCAGTCAGGCTCCAAGGGCTATGCTGACTGCTGGCAGGTGGGTTTAAACTGGAGGTGGGGGGCTGCTTTAGGTGGGAACAGTAGTGCAGGGAGCCTGTGGTGGAAGCCTGTTTACAGACGCAGAAACGGCTGGTTATCTCTTGCTTCCGGTAGGGATTCTGGTTATCTCTAGCTTATTGTTAATAACTTTTCCATCTTCTGGGGCCTCCTGGCCTGGGCCTGCTCTGGTCAATTTCCCTCTTCAGTAGTAAGAATAGTAGCAGGTAGCGTTTATTGAGAACACACCACATCCCAGGCTGTGTGCTAAGGCTTTGCACGCATCAGCACCTGTGAAGACCAGAGAAGGGAATCCCCCGCACAGGACATGCAAAGTTCAGGGTTTGAATAGGTGGCCGGCTAATTATTTTGCTTTGTTGAAAACCTCACGCAGAATACATACTGGGAAATAAAGCTGGAAAGTTAGGTTGAGGCTAGATTGTGGAAGACCTGAAATTGACACATTCTGCAGGTGTTTTGGATATTACTCAAGTTATTGAGGTTTATTTGTTTATTCAGCAGGGGAGTGATAGGTTTAAAGCTGAGCTTGGGAATGATTAATATAACTCCTAGATTACCTCTGGATCATTTAGCTAGAGAATAAAACTAGATGAGCAGTTGTCGCTAAGGTCAAAATTACAGCTTTATCATTTGGAAGCACTGATGTGGAAAACAGAAAAATGACACACCCTGATATTTGTACGAGCCCGTGCAGTTTGCTGAGCCCTTGCCTATGCGTTATCCCGCTTGATCGTCACAGCAGCTCTGCTAGGTGGCATTGTTATCACATTTTATAAATTCAGATGATTTATGCAACAGCGATCGGTGCTCAGTCTGGCCTGTAGTAGATACTCAAGAAACGTAAGCTGAAGTGGGAAAATAAGGAAGTACAGGCTTAGAAAGCCTGAGCGTATTGCCAAAGGTCATAGAGCTGAAAATAAACGACAGAGCCAAAACTTCAAGCCACTTTGTCTGAGTCTACTCTTTGCTCACACCCTAACTGCTTCTCTGCCACCCACCAGAGAGCCTCAGGAGTTCTTGGAAAATGACAGGTAAGGAATCTAGCATAATATACCTAGTTAGCTAACGTTACACAAATCCCAATACGGAGAATATTATTTAGTATTTAATATAAAATTTTATTTTAAGGGTTTCAGACATATACATATACATTTATGTTATATATATGCTTTTGTATGTTATATTTTTATATGTTCGTATATTTTCATGTACTTACGAATGTGTGTGTATATGTATAGGGGTATATATATGTGTGTGTGTGTGTGTATGTAAAATATTAGTTTGCTAACTGGATTAAGAAGTTGTGGTCCATATATACAATGGAATGTTACTCAGCCATCAGAAAGAATGAGTTCTCAACATTTGCTGCAACATGGACGGCACTGGAGGAGATAATGCTAAGTGAAATAAGTCAAGCAGAGAAAGACAATTATCATATGATTTCTCTCATCTATGGAACATAAGAACTAGGAAGATCGGTAGGGGAAGAAAGGGATAAAGAAAGGGGGGGTAATCAGAAGGGGGAATGAAGCATGAGAGACTATGGACTCTGAGAAATAAACTGAGGGCGGCTTCAGGGGGGAGGGGAGTGGGGGAATGGGATAGACTGGTGATGGGTAGTAAGGAGGGCACGTATTGCATGGTGCACTGGGTGTTATACACAACTAATGAATCATCGAGCCTTACATCAAAAACCAGGGATGTACTGTATGGTGACTAACATAATATAATAAAGAAACATTAAAATAAAAAAAATTATTAGTTTGCTAGTATAACATAACAAAAAACTGTAGAGTAGACTGGGTAGCTTAAACAACAGACGTTTATTTTCTCACCGTTCTGGAAGCTAGAGGTCCCAGACTGAGGCGTGGGCAGGTTTAATTTCTACCGAGGCCTCTCTCTTTAGTCTGCAGGCAGCTGTCTTTTCTCTGGGTCCTCGCGTGGTCTTTGTGTGTTTGCTTTCTTTGTGTCTCTTCGCATGTCCAAGTTCTGTCTTCTTACAGAGAAAACCAGTTAAATTGGATTTGGACCAGTCCTAAGGATCTCATTTTGACTTAATTACCTCTTTAAAGGCCCTGTCTCCAAATACAGTCACATTCTGAAGTACTGGAGGTTAGCACTCCAACACATGAATTAGGAGGGACTATAATTCAGGCCATGTCATATTTATTATTATTGATTTATTTATTATTGATTTATTGTTTGCTCACAAGGCTTTTAGAAGTAGTGGTGTCTCTGATCTTCTTTTTTGAATTTCTAAAATGTGTTATTCGTTCATTAAATATTTCCTGGGGAAAATTAAAGCCCTTGGCACAATGACATGGGCACAGTGTGGTTTATCAGTGGACATGGTGTGGGCTTTGGACCCCCGTAACCTTGGTTTTTATTCCAATTCCACTGCCTTTTTTTACCTGCGTGGCCGTGGGCTAGTTACATAACCTTAGTTTCTTCATCCGTAAATTGTGGGTAAGAGGGCTTTCTTAGCAGGTTTGGATGAAGATTAAAAATAATTTATGTAAACACGTCTAGCACAGGGCCTGCCTGGAGCATCGGAGTTCAGTCAGCGAATGTTAGCTCCCTTGTCCGTCGCCGCCCTGAGGGAGCTCCCAGGGCCGTGCTCCCTCAGACACAGGGAGACAGGCACACGGATAATTCCACTGGAACCTGATACATGCCACGAGGGTTATAGACAACAGAAGACTGAGTATGCTTGAATGTTTCCGGTATTAGCTTAACCAGGATATTTCTGTAGTAAATACAATAGGCACCTAGTTTACAATTCTGTTGAACTGTAACTAGCCAAGCTAAAAAAATTTTTTTAATAAAAAAAAAGTTACGTTATATCCAAACTATCAGGGTAAAGAAAAATCTAGTAATTGTAAGCCCAGTTTATCCCACTGCACCAGGCAGCCTCGAAAACTTCCCTCAGGGATCCCCACGTCTTGGCGTGCTCAGCCCTGTGTAATTCCTGCCTCTTTCGACCGTGGGCAGAACGCAGTGATTCCCCCCTAATGAACATAACATGGAGAAAGGGGTGGGATGGGACCTCTGAGGTGGAAGCACGAAAAGACTGTGGCTTTCGTCCTGACTACACCCTGGGGTGTCTCTCCTCCTCACTCTCGTCTCCCTCTCTCCGTTCTCTGTCTCTTTCTGTCATCGCCAGTTACCCTGTAGGGAGGACACCCAGGCAGCCTGTGGAGACGCCCACACCAGTGAGCTGATGTGGAAGCTGGTCTTCTTCACCCCGCCGGCAGCCGCACCAGCAGGATGGGAAGCAGCTTGGCCATTGCCAGTTGAATCTTGGCAGGACTGCGGCCCTAGGCCTCGGCCGGCTGGCGCCTTGAGCCGGAGGCACTCACGCCACACCCGGGTTCTCCACCCTCAAGGACTCTGCGATCCAAAATGGTGGCTGATAGAAGCTGCTAGGTTTGGGGCTACTTTGCCACACAGCAATGGGTAAGTACTACCCCCAACTTGGAACACTTGCATATTTTTCTATTTGCACTTCATCCAAGTGGAATAGTTTCACAATATAATGGAAGTCTATGTTTGATTTCTTTACTAAGGTCTTTGCACTCAGGTATCACACATATATACCTGTTTATATGTTATAAAAATATACCATTAAAAACAGAAGAGGAAATCTAATCAAAGGAAGAGTTTATATAGTTTTCTTTTTACTTAGTAGAATCATTGGGTAAATTATTATTAGACTTCATAGAAGAAAAAATAAGCAAAGATATTTTATTTTTACTCACTAGTAAAAGAGTCAGGCATGGGGGCACCCGGGTGGCACGGTCGGTTAAACGTCCGACTCTTGGCTTTGGCTCAGGTCATGACCTCAGGGTTGTAAGATCTCAGGTTGCGCTCAGTGCAGAGTCTGCTTGAGATTTTCTCTCTCCCTCTGCCCCTCTCCCCCTCACTCCTTGTCTCTCAAATAAAGAAATAAATCTAAGAAAAAAACAAGTCAGGCATGGCATTGTTAAAAAACGCTTTGAGTACCACATAAATAAATCACAACACAATTTGGCATCAGGGCTCTCAAGTGGGATCCGTGCACGGTACTCTGCTCAGATTAAAAAGGTGCTGGAAGAAAGCATAGCAGTGGGATCTCAAGAAAGGAAGGGGCCGTATAACTGAAAGCCGACATATTTAATATTTACTCTACTAGATAAAAATGCAAACAGTTCATCATCCACCTTTGAAAAGATAGGTGCAAAATACATAATAGCATCTACAAGTTGTGTTTATTGGGCACTTTCATGTCTGTTCTTCATTTCTTTTCTATTTGTTCTATGTTGTCTCATAGTTAAGTTATGAAAAAAAGTCAGATTAAATGTTTTTTTGCCCCATTTTACAGATGAAAAATAGAGCTATGATTCCATCACGTTGGGGATGTAGATTGACTAAACCATCTTTCATTTCAACAGTCTGAAATTTTTAGTTCATATGTCATAAGACAGTTGTCTATGTATCCATCTCTCCATCTATCTATCGCCTATTCACCCACTTGCCCCTCTCTCCTCTGTACTTCTCTAAAGGTCAGCTATCTGACAATTGCAACTTCTGAAAGACGATCACGGGCCTGAAGATAGGCAAAATGTTCTCAGCATTGGCTAAAATATCTGCCAAAGACACAAGCACTAAACCCTAGGCTCTGAAATGGTAATACTTAATTTAAGAGTTTTCCAGACTTTCTATGCAGCACCCGTGGGCACTTATTTTAAACACAGTGCTAACAAGTTTGGTTTTGCTCATTTGTTTGTTTCTAAGACCAGAGCAAACTGAGTGAGGAGACCGAGAAATGGGAGTGAGAAAGCCTGGCACTGGGACAGAATTATGTGACAGCAAGGAGGGATAAAGAAGAAATTAAAAAGCAACCGTAAAATCAGAAAAGCAGTTTGGGACATTTTTAAACTTATGATAAACATCGTGACTCGTTTCAAAGTGCTCCGTAATAATAAATACTCGTCATTATCAAACCCCCAACCGTTCACATGTCACATGGTCAAAGAGACAAACTCACCATCGCTGGTATATTTTGAGCATTGACTTTGTAGCAAAAACCATGCTAGGTGTTTTACATACATTATCTCTAATCCTCTCAACCCTCAAGGTTTTGGAGATAGAAAAATGAGACTTCCAGAGTTTAAGCCATTTCCTTAAGGTCACTCAGACAAGTGCTAGTAAGTGAGCCAGGATTCAAACTTAGATTTCTCTGATTGAAAACCCTCCATGATTCTACCCAACCTGAAAGATGCCAATCAAAAATGGTTAGATTAAAAGATTAAAAAGAAATTGTCTTAGTGGAAACTGAATCAGTCCTGTCCTAGCCGTAATTCCCTCAAAGTATCACAAAAGTGAAAGGTTAATTTTTGTATACTTTTTGGTGGGGAGAGGAGTATAGTTTCTACTCCACAGGAACAGGGTATTTTTTAAAAAATTAAACTTGTATAGCAGCAGAACAGGCTGCTTTGTGGGGTAGTGGGTTTCTCATCTCTGAGAATATTGTAGCCATCACTAACATTTTCTAGGGATGCTGAAGTTGTTATTTCTACACAGCGAAGGAAACAGATCGCTAAAGACCTGCCTCATTCTTAAGAATCGTGTCTCAAAAATCCTATTTCATCCTAACATGCAGTATTTCTAACAATTCATAAATGGGGAAGAAAGATTTGCTGCTAGACGAATTACCATTCTTGAAAGCACAAAAATAGTGAGTTCAACCCTCTTGGCAGCTGCATTTAGCTAACCGATTCTTCGTGTCTTTAATTCTTTGGTGTCAAATGGATCACTGCATGTTCCATGCTTAATTACCGAATCTTCATCATCCCCAAATACTTCTGTGCTTAATATTTATTAAAACCCTTTTTTCAGCGAGACAAACCTCATCTACCATCTGAAATCTAATTTTCTTGACGTTTTGTAGATAGTCGTTCTGAACTAATAATATACAGTGCTGTTTGAAATCATCATTCCTTATGTTATACTATAAAATTAATTTTTCCCTTTGATTTTTAATACATTTCTCTTGTTCTATTCAAAGAATGGTAGGGTGCCCTCTTCGTGATAATTTTGACCAGTCATTTTATTTATTTATTTATTTTTTTAAAGATTTTATTTATTTATGTGACAGAGAGACAGCCAGCGAGAGAGGGAACACAGCAAGGGGAGTGGGAGAAGAAGAAGCAGGCTCCCAGCAGAGCAGGGAGCCCAATGTGGGACTCGATCCCGGAACTCCGGGATCACGCCCTGAGCCGAAGGCAGACGCTTAACGACTGCGCTACCCAGGCGCCCCCTTGACCAGTCCTTTTAAATTGCTCTTCAAAACAGACTGAGTCGTGTTTACATGAGCATTTTTATTAAATTTCCCATGATGTTACTTATGATGAAAAAATAACTACTGTGGCGAAAAAATAAAAAAGAAAAAGAAAAAAAAAGCCAAAGGAATATATAATCAAACCTTTTATATCTTACTCAGA
The DNA here is from genome assembly GCF_024610735.1 of Ursus americanus. Lineage (NCBI taxonomy): Eukaryota > Metazoa > Chordata > Mammalia > Carnivora > Ursidae > Ursus > Ursus americanus. Next base: position 36,478,314 of record NC_142138.1, on the reverse strand, counting down.
ATAGATGCAATGAACCTCAATCAGCTTATGTAAGTAAAGATAAATATTTGTAAGATGAGTTTCATTGATTAGTACATTTGGCCATTCACTGCAGGTTTGGCTTCTCTATTAGGATCTGTAGCAGAGCGTGCGGGAGCCTCCATATTCTCAGGAGCACACAAAAATGGTTGGTTTTTTTTTAAGATTTTTATTTATTTATTCGACAGAGATAGACAGCCAGCGAGAGAGGGAACACAAGCAGGGGGAGTGGGAGAGGAAGAAGCAGGCGCATAGCGGAGGAGCCTGATGTGGGGCTCGATCCCAGAACGCCGGGATCACGCCCTGAGCCAAGGCAGACGCTTAACGACTGCGCCACCCAGGCGCCCCCACAAAAATGTTTTAGTTTAAAGTCAGAAGAAAAAAAAATGAACTTTTAGGAAAAAGGAAATGTTTTAATAGATAATATATTCATCTTTATACCAACATGATTATAAAATCGAATTAAAAAAAAAAACTTTAAAAGTGGAAAAGGTGGCCCAAGAAGGCAAAAGAGCCCAGGGCCCATGCAAGATGTGATGTGGTCCAGATTCGCTCATTCAGACAGGATTTACTGAGCTCCCTGCTGCTTGTCAGGGACTGCACTAGAGCTGATGTACGTGTGGGATGGGGAGAAATATGCGATATATGTATGGGGCGGTAGATTGGATAAAATGAAGAGGACCCAGCTTTTGTCCTCAAGGAGCATGTGAATTCCTAATGAGAGAAAAAGTATGGGGATTGCTCTCTCTCTCTCCCTCTGCTCACCCCCACACTGAAGCTGGTACTCTCGCTCTCAAAAAAAGAAAAAAAAAGTGGGTGACTTGATCATCACAATCAGTGTGGGAAGTGGTGTTATAGAGACAAAGTGCAAGGAGGCACTGAGAGGGCAGTAGCCAGCTCTGCCTGGTGGGCGTGGTGGAGGGCAGGGTTCACACAGCACATGGTAGTTACATCGAGTCTTAAGAAATGAGATGGATTAATAAAGGGGAATGAGGGGACTATGTTCCTGGCAAATGGATGGATATGCAAAGGCCTTGGAGCATTAGAGACCCTGGTATTTTCCAGAAACTGCAGATAGTACATGCTGCCTGCACACAGTATATGCAGGTACCCGGGGGGTTGTAAAAAAGGTAGGCTGGGTGCCAGACTGGCCCTGCCAATGAGATTACATTGCATTTTATAGTATTGGGTCTATGTTTCTTAATCTTGGCAATAAATACTTTTACCATTTAGCTCCCATTGGCAGTACCACCCCCTGAGATGCTTTACCAAAAAGCTCTAATGCCAACCATCCAAGTGGACTTGCTTTCCTACTTCGGCTCCTTGGTACCTGTTCTCACTCTAACTGTAATGTACGCTGTCCATCTCTGACGTCACGCACTTCCTCCCGGAAGCCCCCTCCACCCCAGGCAGCACACTTACCCGGTCAACACAGTTCAACACGGAGAAGGACCTTTGAGATTATCGAGTCATTCACCTTCCTTTTGCCGATAAAACTGAGGCCCAGAAAAATCAAGCAACTTGTGCCCATTCCCACAGGAAGAAAAATGGAATGAAATTCATCTGACTTTGGGTGGTACCAATTTCTGTAGCAACTATCTTCACAATACATTTGGTGATTAGTCATGTGCCATCTTGACAAAGCTGGTGTCATCTTTACCGATTTCGTTTTACCATTTGATTTGTTTATACCTTGTCATATTTCTCCAAGTAAATATCATTCCCCTGTGGGCTGAAACTGCCTCTTCTAGTGATTTCCCACAGGACATAAAGCAGTAAGTCCTTAAATAGTTAATAATCTGATTTATGTTTCTCATCATCATGAAATGATTTGCCTATATTGTAGAGATTATTTAATCTATGGCAAGAAAGAAAAAAAAACCCAGCACCTGTCTTACTTTGGTTTTCTAGGAGCAGAGCCTGTGACATAGTTCCTGTGTCCTTGATTTAGTGAGTGTGCGCTTCAGAAAAAAAACCTGCAAGAGGGTGAGAATAGAGACCGGGAAAGAGCAAGGCCGGCCTCGGCCGCTTGATCTACAGGAAGGAGGGCGTTCTGCAGCATTAATCACTCCACAGGCATTGTCCAGCAAGGGGTCAGACAAGCCTTTCCCACCCCCTTGCTCAAAGTGAGTCATTGTGGGCAGCCCCCGGGGGGCTGGGCCAAGAGGCTTATGTGAGTGTAATTTCCTTGGAGAAGGGGCTCTTGTCTGCTAAGGACCATTCTCGAAGTTGGGAGGTGGGGCTTTGTGAATCACTGTGCACAGTAACCACTGCAGCCTGGGAGTGGTGGACCTACTCCATAAAGGGAATCTGGCAGAGCGCCAATACCACCCAGCACCTCTCTCACCTGGGACAAAAACTCCCAACGAACAAAATCAACCTAAGAAAACAAAACAAAGAGCCCATATGATAGAACCAAAGAACTGATCTTCTCCATCTAAGGTCTGGCTTCTTCTGGTTAGATCATAAATTTTCTCAAGTTATTCCCACGCAGCTTTACCTGCCTTGATGTCCATATTGACCCTTAGTCTCACAAAAACAGATTTAATGTACAAACAAATTATTCAATTCTTCTAATGGAGTGGCTTGCTATCTCAGAGGAATGCAATCACCGCTGGGGAAAAAAAATGCCATAGATCATCAGAAATGAGATCATTGCCATGGTTTTGAAGAATAGATACTGCAGTTTTTATATCCTGTCCCCGGATAGCCCCAGTAACTGAGGAAAGTGCCAAGCCCCAAAATAAATCCTCTCCACACTCCCCAGAAAAAACACCAAATAATTTGCCATACAGAGAACAGCAACAAAAAACATAAAAACAAACAAAAAAAGCAAACAAAACCAAAACAATAAAAAAAAAAACCAACTAAGGCCCATATAAATGAAGATTTTTCTTAAAGATCTCATCTGGCACAAAAATGTCTATTGGGTACAGAGGCACAGCTCTGAAATCAAAACACAATCTGCCCAGCAGTGTGGGATCTGGCTGTGTGTGGCAATTCCTACAGACACCCTCCCTTTGAACCTGGAAAGTGATTTTCCTAGTGCTAATCTTAGTTTGAGCCTGGCAATTCGGATTCCATCAGGTCTCTGCTACTGCAAATGGCCTCCGCGTTCTCATTCCCATCTTTCTCTAAAAAGGACGTCTGTGCTTTACTCAAGCCCTGGGCACCTCCGTTTACTCTGGTAAATCTGCGTTGCCTCCAATGGAGTGCGTGGCTCTGCATCTGACTTGGGGATTTTAGAAACCAAAGGGGGCTTTGTGCTTCCAAAAGCTTCGCCTGGTGACGCCAAGCAGCTAGGAAACCGCCTGGATCCATGATGCAGTTTCTTTCTTTATGGTCATCATCTTTACCTGTTGCTCCTGGGTTCATTTGTTATCTTTGTTGTTTGTTTCTTTTTTTTAAAGATTTTTTATTTTTATTTATTAGAGACAGCCAGCGAGAGAGGGAACACAAGCAGGGGGAGTGGGAGAGGAAGAAGCAGGCTCACAGCGGCGGAGCCTGATGTGGGGCTCGATCCCATAACACCGGGATCACGCCCTGAGCTGAAGGCAGACGCTTAACCGCTGTGCCACCCAGGCGCCCCTGTTATCTTTGTTCTTTTGTATACCTCTCACACTGTGAGACTGAGAATAATTCAGCATTCTGTTGGAAAGCTAGAGGGAGGGGTTCTCACAGATTTACTTGAGCACCCGAAAGCTTAGCTGGGATCCCAGCCCCTCTGCTCTTTCCTTTATCAGCCCCCAAGCAGACCAGATGCCAGGCAAACCCCGTGGCTTTGCACACAAGGTTATGAAGATAAATTTGGAGAAAATAATTACTACTAGTAATTTCTAAGAAAACTAGGGTCAAAACTACCATAATGTCTACTTTTCTTTGGCATTTATACTGGCTACATTTTATTCAAAATAATAAAAAGTATTTCATTTATTATATAATAAATATTGATTTATATATAATATATTAAATATTATATTTAAACAAACTCTTAATGCATTTGGCATAAAACGAAAAACCAGTTCACAAAGGAACATTCAAAAATGTTTCTCTGAGAATCCATTTTATCATGCAACCTCCACAATCACAATTCTTTAACCCTCAGATTGTGTTAGAACTCATGAGAAGTTACATAAGTAGTCAAAATGTATAGCAGACCCTGAAAACTTTCCTAGCATTCACTTGGCTTTGCACAATTTTTAAACTGAAAAAAAAAAGAATCATTTAAAGTGGGTGAATTTTTCCATGACCTATTACCAGTAATACATTATTCCCAATAACAAATTCATTTTTACCAATAATAATCATAAATATTACCAATCATATTACCAAAATACATGCGCTTTAACTAAGAGGTTGTGGAGGACAGAAAGGTCTTGGGTGACCCCAACCCCGGAGGGTGGAGAACAGGAACAATATAAATGGGAGTTTGGGAAAGCAAACTATTTTGGTAGGAAGGTAATACTGATTTTGTATATGGTGTATTTGAGGTGACATGGGACATTCAACTGGAGACTCCATTCGAAACTTTGAAGAGCTGATGGGAAATAAGACGTGATGAAAAATCTGGGAGTCATTACCATATTCTGTCCCTGTGGATCTCTCATAAACGTCACGGATTTACTTGTTCCCATTCACCTGTATTTAAGAGAAAGAATGTGCTGGGAATCCAGAGGTTGCATGGGAGATGCCAAGTGAAGACAGGCCTGTCTGGACCATTGACTGACAGCCCCATCAGTACATCCTTGAGGGCCAGGGATCGCAGCTGAGCGACTCCTGCAAACCCCACTCTATATGCTAATGTTTTTAATGGGTTTGTCCTGATGAGAATTCAGAAGTTAGAAATTGGCCAATTTTCATTCCCATTCAACTGATAAGGGGTGGTCAGTGAGATGCTTTAAGCCCCAGGAGATTATGGGTTTTGGCTTTGCTGCCCACATGTCTAAAGGAGGCCACAATTTCTGATAATTTCTTCTCCTGGAGAAAGGGAATGGGGAAACTGTTAGTCTGGACCTAATTCTGAACCACAAGGGGGAATTGGTTGATGAAGTGGAAGTGATTGAAACTGAGGGGGGAAAGTGTCCATGGCGTGTCATCCTAAAGCGACAACCACGAGCGAGGAGGGTTGGCCTTGGCGGATGTGTTCCCTCGATCTCAGGAGACTGGCATCTTTAAGGGAGAAGAGAACACACAGGCCTCATTCCACAGCAGAATTTTGAAAGGGAAGGAACTTTAAGAGAACTGGAAGACATTCAAGAACTGGGATCTAACTATCACTTTCTATTTCTTCCCTCAGCTTTATTGAGGTGTAATTGGCAAATAAAACTGTAAGCTATTTAAAGTGGACAGTGTGATGATTTGATACACACATACATTGTGCAAGAGGTTCCCCCATCAGGTTAATTAACACATCGGTCACCTCACATATTTACCTTTCTGCCCTCTTTTTTCGATGAGAACATTTAAATTCCATTCTCTTAGCAAATTTCAATTATGCAGCACAATACTATCGACTGTAGTCACCACGTTAGACTCTCAGACCTTATTCATCTTATTGAAAGTTTATACCAGCTTCTCCCTGATTCCCCCACCATCCAGACCTCCGGCAACTACTTTGCTACTCTGTTCCTATGCATTCAACTTCTGTTGTTTTCGATTCCACATACAAGTGATACCATGCGGTATTTGTCTTTCTTGGTCTGGCTTATTTCACTTAGCAAAATGCCCTCCAGATTCATCCATGTTGTCATAAATGACAGGTAATAAAAAAGAAGAAATGACAGGTAATATTTCATTATGTATGTTTACACACACACACATATATAAATATATGTTTATATCTCACATTCTCTTTATCCGTTCATCTGTCGACTGCTGCTTGGGTTCTTTCCATACCTTGGCCATTGTGGATAAAAACTATGCAGTTTCAAAAGATCTCAGAGTATAAAAAAAGGAAGACTTTATTAATCAGAGAACAGAAAATTTCCGAGAAGCCCAAATCTTCTTGTAACAGCTTTTAATAAAAGAGGCATAATTTATCCAAATAAATGAAACTTCGGTTCTCAGGACACTAAGGTTTGTTTAGTTAGATGGAGCCTTCTGAATTATTTATTCTACTCCTGTGATTTCACTTGAGGAAGACTGAGCCCAGCATGGCTCCAGGAGTGGTTTAGGTCAGTTTCTCAGTGACACACCATGACTACAATCCAATTTTTGTAATTCTTAGTCTAGGCCTCTCTCTACCGCATGTGGGCTTCCAAATGCTGGCCTGAGAATTTTAAGGAATCCAAAAGCTTTGCTGGAGTGGAAGGGCCCCTGGTGAGCAGTGCTCCTGTCAGCTCCCATTCCCCGCCTTGGCAAGTCCTGCTTTCTACGGAACAGTTTCCTCTCCTTTCTGTATTATAAATATGCGACAAGTTTTGATTTATTTTTTAAAGGCAGTTCTTCTAAAATCTCTGAAAACCTGTACCACCCCAGGTCATTTCACTGGTTATGATTACAAAAATGAAGTATTGAGCCGGATTCTGTGTGTTCGAACAGTGATTAAGAGGGAGGCTCAAATAAATGTATGTTTAAAAAATAAAGTACAAACATTATTCTAAAGAAAGCTAGGGCATGTAAGCAAAGAGGACAGAGGTAGCTGGGTCTATAAGAGGCTCCAAGAAGCCTGGAGCTGGGAATTGACTGGAGTTTCTAAAAATGGCAGTGACAATGCGTTTCTTAAAATTATATTTGGAAGATGATGACCAAGGACCACAGCTTTGCTAAAATTTGTTTTGTTTTGTTTTGACTCGATTCTGATCACTGGAGTTAATCTCCCTGGAATCTCTACCACATGTCTAGACATCTAATTATAATCACAAATTAAAAATATTTTTAAAATATTTAACCACAATTTACCCTAAATGTCATGGCTTATAATTTGGCAGTCATTTAGGCAAACCCTTTTGAAAAATAAGATTCAGCTTTCCATATCCATGGTCAAGCATCTGGCTAGAAAACGGATGAAGCTCGGCACTTTCCTCGGGTGTTCCGGTTTCTCTCCTTCTCCTTCCTCTGCCCTCCCCGGTGTATGTTGTGTGCGGGCTAACGGAGCTCGTGACCGCCCTTCAGATCTGGGGCTGCTGCCCCTGGTTCATGGCGAGCCGAAGCCTGTTTGATTTTTCTTCGAGTCCTGCTGCAGAGAATTTTTCCAGGCACTTCGTGGCCAGCCAGCCTCTTGTTTTCTGCTGAATCTGCTGTGTGCAGAGGTCGGATCGTGTCAAGTCCTCGTGTTACCTGGCTGCCTCCAAACCCCTTGCTCAGCACCTCCTGAACCTGCTCGTGTTTATTGAGAAAATAATTTAGGTTCCACCAAAGAGAAGAGATTGTTTTCTGTGACATTGGCCCGAGGAATCTTCATGGAGATGATGGTTGGATTCCTGCCTCAGAAAGAAGAGTTGCGTGGGCCTCTGGGGCATCTGCAGCTGGGCCTCTGAGCCAGGCTGCTCCCTGTCATTTTCCCCAAGATCGTCATTCTGCGCTTTGCTCTGACGGGGTGCCTAATGTAGTCGGAGGCTCGCCTCGCGTGAAACGAGGGCTGCGGCGTCCGTGGAGGCAGGTGCGCTTTTCAGCGTTTGTGTATGTTGCTCCCCTGGCTCTGACTCTGCCTGTGACCTCATTCCTTTGACTCCCAGTTTTCTCCTCTGAAATGTTTAATTCATGCAGCTCATGACCCTAACCTGATCTACTCTCTGCAGCCTCGTCACCCAACGCTCTGGCCACACCGAATTAACAACTGATCACTAAACCTACCAGACCTTGATGTAATTGTGCATCCTTGAGTGCTTTTCCTCCCCCCAAATACCCTGCACCCTGCTCTGCCGGGCAGACTCTGAGACTGCTGCCGGGAGCCTGTCCAGATGTCTCTCCCTTTGTGGAGCCCTTCTGAGTCCCTCAGGCAGCACCCTTCCCCATTTGGATCTGCCACGATGTTGGACACATTTCTTCCATTTGTTTATTCAGTCACTGATTCAGTGGGTTTTATTGATCACCTACTGTGTGCCGACCACTCTAAGGCACTGGGAACGGAATGGCGAATAAGGCAGATGTGGTCTCCAAGAGCAATGACTGTCAAAGGCACGGATGATTTTGAAAGTATCAACAATTACGTTAGTGTGAAGAAGTATATTGCATAGGGGAACATGTGTCAGAGGGGCCATGTGATTTGGAGCTTTGAGAAGCCTCCTTTAGGAACGAACGTTTAAGCTGAGAGTTGAAGCCTCGGTGTAGGCAGAACAGTGTATGCACCCAGGAACCTTCTTACGTGGTCCCTGACAGTCACTCCATTAAAGCTCGTGCAACAAATGGAGGACGGCGTGTGTTGCACAACCAGAGAGGCAGTGTGAGGACTTCCTTAGAGTTTAATTTCTACCAACTCATTTTAACAGTGTAAGGGCTCTCTCATATTGAGATAAGCTGTAGGTGTGTTCATGTGTATATATGCCTATTCAGAAAGAATTTAATTAATATACAAACATGCATACCACATGACCTTGAAAACTGTTTGCCGCGTGTTAGGCTAGTTGAAAGGACCTACCACCCATGGAAACTGGGTTCTTTAGCAGACTGCTAAATCCATATCCTCATTCCGCACCGAAGGACTGACCCTCTCCCAGCTTCTGGGAAATGTGTTCACAGAAGGCCTCAGGGGTCAGCCCTCTCTGTGCAGTGTCCTTGGCTGAAGAGAGCAGTCTCACTTGAGGTCACCCCCCTCCTTAGCATCCCACAATTGGTCTATGATGGGAAGCAGGAGTATAAAGGCCCAGCCCCCTCATCCCAACTAAGTTTAACTCTGAAGGAACCACCTGAGGGCCGGAGCTCCTCATTTAGTTGGGTGACTGCCTCGTTTCCGCTTCTGCCCAATCTGGCTTCCTTCTCCTCTGTCACAGGTGATGTTCCAACAGCATTCCCTAATAAACTTCTTGGACACTAGTCTCTCTCTCAAAGGCAGCTTCCAGAGAAACTGGCAGCTGGCTCGGGGGGCCCAATAAATAGCATCTTTCTTGCCTACATGAATTCTGAGCATATCCCAAAATAAGACAAAAGAATAAAAGAGATTGGAAACCGAAATACCATTGTTGTTACTGATGATACTGATGTTGAAAACGTGACGTATAAACATGGGCTGTGCTGCCTCATCCTGAATTATAGATTTAGACCCATTTATGCCCCTAACTGCACAAGGCTGGGCGAGACGGAGCCCGCGGAGACGGAGACTGCTCCGTAAATGCACAGCGAGGAGGGGCACTGAGAGGGAAACGAGGGCAGGACGATGCCCGCTCAGGTCCTGCCCCTTGCTCGCCCTTGGAGAGGAGTGAGAGGTGCAGAAAGGGACCACAGTGGTTACCCTAGTGGCATTCCCTCCCTGTGAGAGGAACACCGGGAGGGCACCAGCTCCCCAGCCCTCTCCTCCCATAGCACAACCAGAGAACCACGCTCCCGGTTTCAGGAGCAGGAGAGGCCAGAGTTCTCGGGTGCCTGGGAGGCCCTCACACAGGGCAGCAGATGTGCTTTTGACATTTGCCTCTGTTGTTGTTCAAAAGAAATGGTGGAATGACCTATTGTACTCTTAGGAATGGAAAGCACAAAACCAAAGAGAATTTTCAATGCCCAAGTCCAAGAGCCCAGGATGAATTCCTTTGCTACTTGCTCTGAGCTGGACTGCTCCGGTGTCTATTTTGATAGGAGCTATTTTCAGTGGAGGAGAAGTGACGTTCACGATCACATATGCACACAAGTAAAAAAAAAAAATGCTTATTTTCAATACACAGTGGAAATATATATGGGAGAAGAGAAAGAAATAAGAAAGACTAGCTTCTATTTTTTTCTCCAAATTTCAATTTAATATAAAAGTAATAATATTAAAGGAAATTTTAGGAGAAAACAATTGTGTTTTGCTAAAGTTTTATCACTGTGACATGTTTTGCATTTTCATCATGTCTTGTCCATAAATATTATATGTATTTTTGCACACAGGCAATTTGGAACATTTTCCGTTTTGCTACTTGGTCTTTTTAATGATCACTTTTAATGCCACATTAGTATTCCATCTTGTGAATTTACTCTAATTTATTTAACTATTCCCTTCCTACTGGATATTTAAAGTGTTTCTAAATTTTGCAATGATAAATACCTCTGCTTTTAAAATTAGCAGACACAAATATAATGCAACAAGTAATTTTAAAATCTACTCACTTCCATTATATTACAAATGCACAAGCCATAAATACATCTGAAATCTTTGAATAATGAAGTTTCGAGCTCTACTTTGAAAGAGGGGAGAGGCCTGGTGGCACCTGCTTCTCCTCACACTTAGATCCCTCTATTTCATGCTTGTTGAGAATGTGGACTCCTTCCTGGCAGTGACCATATTGTGAAGCTTTTTATCTGGAAGGCTTGGTGGAGTGTCATCTGCATAGCAGGCATTCAAGAAATGTTGCTACCTAACATAATTTAATAATAATAATAATAATAATAATAATAATAATAATAATAAAGAATATTGGGAGTGGGGAGCAATGACAGACAAATCTAGATGGTTCTGGAGGCAAATTTTCTTCCTTGTTAGGTAGCTTAGCAGAGAGCTGCCCCGACTTAATTAGAGAAAAGACATTTGGTTGTTGGTGGTCCTGCCAGGCAAAGCTGTTCCCAGGGACCTCAGAATAAAGACCTTGACCCTCGGTCCATACACTTCTTGGTAATGTTTCTGAGCCTGGAGATCCTTCCCTACCTTTCTTAGAGATCTTACTTAGAGAAGCTAGGCTTTTTTTAGCTCTTCCTGGGCTAACCTGTAAAAATGTACCACGGTGTGGGCCAAAGCTTGTTCTATCTTGCTGTGCTCCTGGGAGCAAGTCCAGCCTGCTGGCTGAGGCAGGCTCTGTTTCACTGAAACCTTGTTGTTTTCATACAAACACATTTATGGACTAGACATGGACTCAGGGGACTGTGGGCACTCTACTACTTATCTGCTTCTAAGTGTTTTCCAAATAAACCCCATATATTATCTGTGCGCTGTGTGGCATTGAAGACCCCCTTACATAACAGGGAGAGAGAAATAGTCATAGAAGATAAATAGTTGAGCTTTCGAGATAGGTTCAGACAAGAATCAGAACCAGAGACAAAAAAGAAAAACCAACAAAATCACTGAAAGGAGAAAGATAATCCTATAAAGACACTAAAATTAGTGAGAGTTAAAGTTACACCAATAGGTAGCAAGACTTGGGGTGTGGTATTTGTGCAAAGGTGGACAAACAGACCAATAAAATGGAATAGAGAATGCGGAAACATACCCACACAACATACGGTCTCCTGCTCTCCAACCAAGCGGCCATTGCAGTTTCGTAGAGAAAGGATGGACATGTCGGTAAAAGGTGAAATGGGATATCAGTATGGAAAAATAATCTATGTGAGATGAATAGAAAGATAAAGCAATGAAGTTCCTAAAAACACAGGAGAAGCTCATGACCTTGGGATAGGCTCTCATTTCTTAAAGAGGACGCAAAAACTCACTAGCCATAAAAACGAAAGATTCATGCATTGAACTTCAATAAAATTTAAGACTTCTTTTAATCAAAAATACCACTAAGAAAGTGAGAATGCAAGCCACAAAGAGAAGAAATTGACAATACGTACACTCAGCTAGAAATTGTATCCATGATACTTTACAAATTCCTACAAAATCAGTTTGAAAACGGGACAGACGAGCCAACAAAGGGTTGGACAGAAAAAAATTAAATAGGCACTTCACAAATGAGAATATCAGAAAGGTCAACAGGGCTCTAAAACCTTGTGGAAAACCATCTGGAAAATGCAAATCAAAACTACAGTGAGATGCCACCACATGCCATGATCGGTACAGTTAAACAGACTGATGATACCAGGTGTTGACAAGGATGTGGTGTAACTGGAACATTCATTTTTTAATGGGAATCTAAATTAGTACAACCACTTAGGAAAATTGCCTGGCAATATATTTTGAGACTAAAGCTACAACCATGTCATGACTCAATAATTCCAGTCTTCATTAAATGCCCGAAGACTCTACTGGGTTATAGAGGCCATGTGCTGTCGTGCCCTGCACTGCTCACGGCAGCTCTATCGGCCTCAGATCACCGTCCTCACCACCATCAAAACAAAAAACAACCCCAAGTCCGTCGATGATTGAACGGACAAACCGCAGTATATTCATACACTATAATCCTACATAGCAATCAGAATACGCACGATTGCTGCGTGCAACACCAGGAATAAGTAACACAGACACAACATCGAGCGAAAAAAGCCAGAGAGAAAAGAGTATGTGCTGTATATCATCTATCTGAAGTTTGAGAACAGGCAAGACCAACTTACGGTAACAAATCAGAATGGTGATTATCTCTGGGGGTGGAATGTTGACGGTGAAAGGGCATGAGGGAGACTTCGGTGATGCGGGAAGGGTTCCATATGTTCACCTTGGTGATGATTATTAATGTATAAGTGAAATTTATTGCCCTATTACTTAAGATTTGTCTATTTACTCTATCTATGTTATACCCCAACAACAATAACAAAAGTTGTAGGTTTTTCTTTATCTCCTATTACAAATGTTTACTAATGTGGAACACCAAGATGAAAATCGCCTGCCTTGTTCTGATCCCCACCTAAAGGTGTCACCGCAGTACATGGCAGCCCCCTGGGTGCTCAGGTGAAGGAGCATGTGACTCAGGGACGTTACCTTGTGGCTTAGTCAGACACTTGATTGTGCCGATGACGGAGTACTAACCAGAGCAGATCACTCTTACCGGCTGGAGTCCCAACAAATCCAGAGGGTGGAGTGTTACTGGGTACGTAATTTTAGTTAACGTCTGACTCTTACCTCTTCTCCCCCTGTCGTTAGGACTGCGCTGTCTGCTTACCTTTGCCAGATTACTGCTGCCTCCAACTCCAGCCCCAGGTTCACAAATTCAACCGACAGCTCGACTGACAGATTCCTCAGTGAATTTCGCGCATCGTCTTCTTCCAGCCCCCATGTACAGTACTCGTGTTCTATTCTCTTCTCTTAACATTGTTTAACCATCTGTTAACCCAGCCTTCTGCCCAAGGGGGCTTGCGGGGCGGAATGATTTGAAGTTTCTGCCGAAGTGCTTTACAGTTGGGGATAGTCCATTAATTGTTGATTTTGTTTGTATTCAGCATTCTGCTTCTATCTGTGGTTTTAATTGATGTGAACGTGCCCAGGGGCTTGCGCTGGACCCAGCTGTATAAATCAAATAAATAAATAAATAAATAAATAAATAAACAAACAAATAAAAAAATGAAGTAAATCTCTCCTGGAATAAATAGATCACACAGCTTTCTCAATCCTTTTTTTTTTTTCCCCCAACAGTGCTTGTAAATGTGCCCCGGGGCTTCTATGTGAGAAATGTATCCAAAGTTTAAAGACAAAAATAACAAGCATCCACAGCGAAAGATGCAATCGTATAACCGTCTACACCCATTCATCGTAGCGTGGACGCTATGGGGAGATTTGGAACGTTTCCTTTATACCCCGTTTCGTTCACCCCTTTATTTCAGATTGTCCTGAGACTGCCATTTCCCCTGATAGTTTCTTTCGCAGGTAAAACAAAAGCAAAACAAAATGAACAGGCAAAAAGGTAAAGGAAACAAAACCTCGGTGGAGTAGTCCCACCCACAGGACAATGGCAAATTCGGAAGAACTGATTTTTTTCTCTACCAGGAGAATGACTAAAATTGCCGTTCCAATGCAGCTACTGAGTGGACACAGAGCCGAGTGTGAGCAAATACGAGGAAACAGAGGCTTTCCACGTGCTTTGGGGCTTCTGCCCTTGCGTGAACAACACACCCAGCTAGCGGCTGCCCCCTGCACTTGAATCCCAGGATGAGAGGTGAGGTGAGGCCCACAGAACCTTACTGACCCTCAGACCTCTGGCTGAGAAATAAAGGTTTGCTGTTGTGAGCCACAGATTTATAGGTGTGTTTGCAGCAAAAGCCACCTGAAACAGAGACCACGGCTTCCGGAAATTTCCAGAGATGAGTCATGAAGCCTCAGAATAAGTAGTTTTGCTTATGGCATCTGATATCCGCTGTCCCACCCTGGCGTTGGTCACGCTTTGTTTCCAGAGGAAAGTTCTGACTGTTAGAATCCTCTTTACGTTAATGGCTGTATGTTGGCGAGGCAGTTTCGTGCAAAGAATCTGGGCTTTGAAGTCAGACAACGTGACTTTGAAGAGTTGGCTATGAGACCGTGGGTGCTGAACCCCAATTTCCTGATGTGGTAGAGTAGAAACACCACTACCCCCTTCCCAGGGGTCCGTGAGATGGTCTATATGCCTGATGCATAGTGAGAACTCAAGACACGGCTCTTGCTCCTCTTCCCTTGGACCTCATAATCTAATCCGTCTTCCACAGAGTGAACATTCGAATATTTGGACACCCTTATGCAGCCACTGTTTCTGTACAATTGGTTCTTTGTGTCTTCGTTTAAGTTTATCCAGATTAAATCTGTTCTGGCCACGTGTGGCTCACCAGGTCAGCCGGCGACTAGCTTTTCAGATCCTAGTTCTGTCACCTCATGTACTCCCTGCAACTCTTGGCTTTGCATCAACCACAAATTTGATCAGTATGTTGTCCATTTCCTCATCTTAATTGTTAATAAATATACTGCAGGTGTTTCATTAGACAGGATCTTAGAGTCCTTTGGAGTTGTAAGCTCACGTGCATTCACACAACACTCAAATGTTCAAAGAAAATGTAGTTTCTTTATTTTCAATAACTGATCTAATCTTCCTTATGAGCTTCTCATCCCAGTGTGTTGCAGGTAAAAATAGCTTTATTTTAAACTTTCTCAGTTTTTTTGAGTGGAAGTGGTCTTGTTTTGAACTCAGTCTGGAGGCTGTGAATGCTCAGACTTTCAGATTTGCTCTCCCCCTGGCCCTTCATTCGGATGGCACATGGGTAGCTTATGTGGCCTCGTAGAATTGGGTTAAAGGGCATGGACCCTCCAAACCTCATGCTGGTCCTTGGGCTGGTCTCTCCGATGGTGGTAGTTGGGGGTGCCCTGGTGGCTGTCCGCTGAGGTGTGGGAGTTCCGTCCCCACCCTGTTGTTGTCCACACTGAAGTTAGGGACTGATGTGACTCAGTGTCCTTTCTCCTGCATAGTTAAGACTCCCAGAGAGCTTGGTCATCTCCCTTGTCAGGTTGGACCCACTTTGTTCCACTCTGGCTCTGCGTACTCTCTAAGGTCTGGCTCTGACTCCCACTGGGTCTTAACTTCAGAGGCCCAGTCTGTATCCTGTGCCCACAGGGTCACTATGTCCCTGTTGCTCAATACCCAGCCAGATTTTCGGCTAAGTTCTATATCCCTTATCAGAGAAATTAGAGAACCTTTCATTAACAGCATGGACGCTGGAGCCAACCTGAGTGGATTTGATGTCCAACTCTGCCATTACCAGCTTAGCGACCTAAGAAAAGCTACGTACTCCATTTTCTCCCCTGTCAAATGGGGTTGTTAATAATAACCTACCTTCTGGATGAAGGTTCCAGGAGTTACTACATGAAAAGCACTTAGAATTGTGCTTGGTAAGCACAGGGTACGTGCTTGGTAAGTATTAGCTAGTAGAAAATGAGGAAATAGGATGTGGCAAGTTATTTAACCTCTCTATGCCTGAAGTGTTCCCATATGTGAAACAAAGATCATAATAACTCCCTCATAGCTTTCTGTGAAAATTAAATGACTTAATATGTAAAGAAATTAGAACACAGTTTGGCACAAAATAAGCCTTATTTTTGTTATTTTGTTGTTGTTGTCAGGCCACGGAATAGCCCAGGGCAACTCACTTCACTCTCCCACTCAGCCTCACTGTCTGTCCACCCGTGCTGCAGCTGGCCAGTCCCTGAGAACAGGACAAAACCCCTTGTCTGCACGGATTCAGCTTTCCCCCCAATCTCCCAGGTGTCACTGCCCTCCCAGACATCAGCCTGTAGTCGTGTCTCTCCCAGGCCACTTCCACTCTCTGCTTCCTGTTTCCCTTTCCACCGACCAGATGGGACAAGCTCTCCTCTTCATTCTTTTTCTGGAAGGCACCTCCCTTATGTAATACTCTATCGTCAAGTCGCTCATGTCTGTCTCTGTTTGTTAATTAAAACTTAATAAAATTAGGATTCCTCTCTCTCTATAAATTCGATTCTCAAGTCTGTTTCCAGCCTACTGACTCAAAACGGAAGCCAGCTTTAAAATGATGACCCTCAAGTGGATAAATATCATTCATTCAGTGAGGGGAATTCACAAGACAATGGGATAACTGGAAGATGAAAATATATGTGAAAGTATTTTTAAAATATCCTGGTATCTGTATTCAGACAACTATAGAATACTCATGAAAGAAGTTGAGGAAGTCACAAAGAAATGGAAAAATCTTCCATGCTCATGGATTGGAAGAACAAATATTGTGAAAATGTCTGTGCTACTTAGAGCAACGTACACACTCAATGCAATCCCTATCAAAATAGCATCAGCTTTTTTCACAGAAATGGAACAAATAATCCTAAAATTTGTATGGAACCAGAAAAGACCCCAAATAGCCAGAGGAACATTGAAAAAGAAAACCAGAGCAGGTGGGATCACAATTCTGGACTTCAAGCTCTATTACAAAGCTGCAGTGGACATTGGGGAGGCTGTGTGTTGTGGTGAGCGCTGTGTATTGTGTAAGACTGAGGAATCACAGACCTGTAGCCCTGAATAAATAATACATTATATGTTAAAAAAAAAATCCCGGTATGACTGACAATGATGTCATTTAAAGATCCTGACATCTTCTTTCTAGATGCTGCTGTTCACCACTTGGGAAATGTGCCCTAGAATGGCTGACCAAGGAGAGGGACGAGGCTTACAGTTACAGGGCGTCTGGAAATCAGGATTTATTTACTGCAATAAAGAAATGGAAAATAATATTGGGTACCTAGTTGGTGTCAGGCACTATACTTGGGGGTTTATATATATTCAGTAATTCAAGATCATGCACTGAGTCTCCTATGTGTCCCATGTGAGTTATAAAGTAGTAGGGACGTAGTGGTGAGAAAGATATGTTCCCATAGAACTAATAATAGCTCTATGTGGTTATGATTGTCTTTATTTACAGAATGAAGGGATGAAGTGAAGTTAATTGACTTGGTTAATTCCATGGAGTTGGTCTGACTGCCAGGTCCATGCTCTTTCCACAAGGTGTAGCAGTAGGCTTGACTATTGTACCAGGTTGACACAGACTCCAGAGACTTATGTTCTGGAACCTATGGAAGGGTTGACTAAGAATTAAAAAAAAAAATACTCTGAAATTCAATGCAAAATTATGCTTCTGAGATATATATGCCTTTTTTTTTTTTTTCTGGAGAGAGGGTCTATAGCTTTCATCAGATTCTCATGAAAGCTCTGTCAATGCAGAGCTGTTTTTCCCTTGTGTGTGTGTGGATAACTTCCCCTTGGCCTTACCAGTGCTCTAAATAGGTATTTTCGCAGGCCCACTGGAAAGCACAGTTCCAAACGAGGTTGCTGGACAATAATGGAGAAACACAGGTGGGGAGACAGTGGCTTCAGAAACTGATGTTCAGATGAAGCACTGAGTCTTTCTTACCGTTAGACTCTCCCCAGCAGGAGGGCAGGGCGGCCGCTTGTCTTCCACACGCCACCTGCTTGAATGCTGCCCTTGGTGCTCATTGTAGCCTGGTCCCCCTCCATAAACAACGGCCGATGTGTGTGTTAATTTGCAGCGATGATGAAAAGAACAATAGTCTGATTCACTTTATGTCCTATTCAGGCTGGCTCTGGCCTACATCCCAGCAATTTTACGATGCACATGGAGGAGACTCATCGGAAAAAAAGAAAGAGGGCATGTCTGGGGCAAACGACCAGGCGCAACTGGCTGCGTGTTCTTCTCACGTTGCCAAGACTGGCCTACTCAGCATCGGAAAGCGATTGCCCACGCTCTCCTAAATAGTCTTCTGTCTGTGGCCTGGGCATCAGGGGTACGCAGGAAGTGGTGGGAACAGTCATTTCTACTCTGAGGTGGGGCAGCCATGTCTGTAAACTTCTGGTGGAAAGAGAACAGCAGAGTCAATTATATACCCCCGGGTGCCCTGGAGGGTACCCTAGAGTGACTTGCTTATTATTATTGCTATACTTTGTATCTCCCTATTTCTTCCTTCCCCAGCAGGCTGAATATCCGTGGACCAGCCTCATACCTTGCCAACTGACTGTAACACTGTCTATAATATTTTTTAATCCAAAATATTGTATGCCTTGAGTGCTGAATATATTAGTCTGGATGGATAACTTTTAAAAACAATTTTATTGTAGTCTTCTCTAAGCACCTCTAAATATAGAGGACAGCAACAACAAAACCTTCATCTCTTTTATTCCTGGAAATATGATTTAACCAAGCCAATGTTTATTGTAGCATAAGACCCAGAAACAATTAGAGATGTCACATATATTTGCATTTTTGATGACATTTGCAATGTAAATGATAGAATAATGGAAGACTTTGGGAGAGACATTTGTTCCCCTCTGTGCCCCGTGTACATCTTCCCACAGAGGACACTGATTTAAGGAAAGCAGCTCCAAAAACAGAATAGATAATAGAGGTGAGAGTGTTATTTTAATTTTAGATTTATGCTTTTCTCTTTTATTGGATGAGGTAGAAAGGCATAGAATAAATGTCACCAAACTGACAGGTGTTAAATGCTCTTAACGTGTGTGTGTGTGTGTGTGTGTGTGTGTGTGTGTGTGTGTTTGTCTGAGCACGTGTCAGTAGTGGAGGGGGGTGTCTTTAGAGGTACGTGCAGGTCTCAGGGTGTCTATGGCTGTTTTGTGTGTGTCTTTGGATGCATATCTGTGGCCGTGCAGGTGGTAAGGGGATGGCTCTTGGGGGCATCTGGGAGAATTTTTTTCTGGGACACCTGTGTGCATTTATGGTGGTGGCATTTTATGAATATGTGTTTCTTTTCTATGGGTGCATGAGTGAGTGTTTATTGGGAATGAAAATTTAAAATCAGAATCTCTTATAACTACGTGGAGCTTTGCAGGTCATTGAATGTAACAACCCATGTAGAAATCTCTTGTCTGTTGGGCAGATAAAAGATTAAGCCGGAATAAATGACCAAAAGCTCAGCACTAGTCAGTGAACCGGTATTTGATAAGCACCAACTGTATACCAGGCACAATTCTTGACAAGGCGGATGCAATGATGAATGTAGTCCCAGTCTTCAGGAAAGTTTATAATCTAGAGAAGAAGACAGTCATTCAACAAAAAAATCAATTATTTCATTATGTGTCTAAAGTGCCACGGAGGAAAAGTACAATATTCGAAGGAAGCACGTACAGGAGACCCAGCTGGCATGGGATTAGGAAAGCCTTATAAAAGGCCGTGACATTTACGCTGAGAACTCTCCAGTCACCCTGCATGGCAGTGTTGTTCAACGCCTTCTCACAGCCCCCGTGGGAGTGGTGACCAATGCCGCTGTAGCCCTGCCCCTAACAGTGGCAATTAACGCCACCCCCTTCCGGCTCCCCTCAGCATGGTCGCAGTGTTCCATGCGAAGTCCTCCGTCACCTTCTGCCCTACACACCCGCTTATCTTTCTTATTTCGGTCATCTGAGGGAAGAGCTTCTGCGTCTTCGGGGTAGGCTGATGGCCAAAGCAAATGACACGCTAAAAATGCACAACAGAAGTTGATCTCTTGTTTATGCAACAATAGGCATTCCCGCTTTGGTGCTCTCCTGAATTGCTCTCCTCTCAGCAGGGATGCGGGCTTGGGCTCCTTCCATCTTTTGCTTCTGCTCTCAGAATTCTCCACTTTACTTCTAGGCAGAAGACAAGGACAGAGACTGGAGCATGCCTGCGGGAGGTTCGGTGGGGTGAGCCTTGAAGGGGAGCACATCCCCGCGGCTCAGGGCTCCTCGGCCAGAATTCGTCACGCGCCCTATCCAACTTCAGGGAAGCCTGCAAATAGAGTCGAGCTGCCTGCATAGAAGGAAGAGAGTTTGGGTGAATACTTGGCGGTCTGCCCCACACTGTGGCTGTCTCTGTGAGATGCCCCAGGGAGACTGTAGCAGCCCCATCAGTCCGAGATGGAGAGCCAGGTGTCCATTCTTTAGCAAGGGAAGTGGATGACACAGGAAATCACAGATAGATAAGATGACTTTCGATGCACTAGGAGCTGAACTAATTGCTATGACAGTACAGATGTTATCTTATCTTTCAGAGGACTTTTATTCTGTTCCGTACCTTGTAGACATTAAAATCTTTGGAGGGGAAAACATAATCATTTGTGTTTCGAAATTGTGATACATCTGAGAATGTACTGGGAGAAAAATCCACTACAGATAAAGTTTCTGTACTAATATTCGCTAGTTATATTATAAATCCTATGACCAATGCATGACCTACCCATTTCTCCTCTCTCTCTCTCTCTCTTTTTCCTCTCTTTATCAGGATTATTGACATACACACAAATCATTCCTCCATGTTTCTGGTTTAAAAGTATTTCAAAGCAATACTGAAATGTGGATAGATAGCCATGACCCTCAGAAGGAAGATGCCTTGTTCTAATAAGCAACAGAATTTCCAGGCGCTCAACTCTTAGGTGGCAGGGTATTGATTGTTTAACATGGTAATGTCACTACTAAGAGAGAAGATGAATTCCTCCCAGATCACCTGGAAAACAGCATTCATTCTGCAAGTATCAGTTCACTGTCTTTGTCAAACCTCCTTTGATCCATTTGGACCAAGTTTGAGCATTCTGTCCTTTGCGCCCACATTGTTTCTGGAACATGAGGGATTGTAATATTTACATCGGTATTCATAGTCAGCATAGGAGTTCTCTGATAACAGGGAAAGTGTTCTTATTCCCCATTTAATATTTCAAATTCCTCCTTTGAGGAATGACGCCCCTTTCAGATGGGGCTCAGGAAATATTTGATGAATAAAAAAGTGAGCTGACGAAGGCAACAGAGTGGTTTACGTGTAGCTTTAATTAGAGAAAAAAAAAGGGCACCTCAAACGTTCAGCCCTGCACCTGCCCTTTCCAGGCTCCCTCGTTCCTTTGAGCGCCAGAACTGAGACTGGAGGACCCTTCGGTTTCCCAAGCCAGCAACTAGACCTGCATCGCTGGACTGCCTCTCCTGTGCAAACAAACACGCTTACAGGGGCTCTGTGGCCGCTCACATGGCCCCGCCGCCTGGCAAACCATGTTCAAGAGGCTTGGCTTCACTAGGGACAATGCAACGGCAAAGAAGAATGCAGGGAGTGTGGTGTCTTGTCAGAAGATTTTGCTTTCAAGACAGTGAGTGAGGTCTTGCCAGATTTGCATGACTTGTGCCATGAAAATAGTAACCCCCAGCATAGAATTATGGTGAGAATGAATCTGTTTAAAAGTTTAGCATAAAACTTGGCATAAAGCACTCATTCAGTCAATGCTGGCCATTCTTCCTCTGATGCTGTCACCACGGCTTGCTTTATTATTTTAACACAGGCGTTATGCCAACATCTTTCCAATCCAGCACACTGCGATTCTGGAGAATGGGGAGAGGGAAGTCAGGTGCCTCCATCATGTGAAATCAGGTTTCGTGAGCATTGGTTATTGACCACAATGGCGTTCATTATCTACTGCCATGAAGTCCTCCCAATAACGGGAGGAAACAATGTCAGCTTTCTGATAGCCATCGGTTGGACCTCACATGCTGAAACAAGAAGTTGGCCATTCAAAATCCCACAAAGTGGTTGTCCCTGGGTAGTCTGTGATTGCGTTGAAATACAGAAACTCTAGCTAGACCCAAAGTTAATAAAATTGTGTGACACATAAAGCTCTATGATGGATGGCAACCAATAGTCCAATACTGTTTTATTCTCTCTAATATACTGTTTCTCTGCAAAGGCCAAGAAATTAAAGAACAGTTTTCTTCTCCCCTTCCAGCCTGTGCAGGGTAATTATGTATTATTAATAATGCAGCAGCACAAATGATATTAAATGAACTACATTTGTTAATGCAGATCTTATCTAACTGCTTTTTCCATCAGTGGACTGTTTCTCATCAGGGGGCACTAATTAGCTGTAATATGTAGAAAGATGGGACAGAAATCCAATCAGATAAATGGGATCTATTTGGAGAGATCCAGGAAGGAGGAAGAAAGGCATATTCATGATTCTGCGAGAATTACTACAAGTGGAAAGGATGAAACTTCTGCTGTTTCAACTTCATTTACATTTTGTGGCCACAGAACTTAAAATGCAGTACCACTGGATTCCCCGTGCTGTGAAGGCCTGCAAATAATTTTATTTATCATGACTGTAACGGTGTTGTCTTTTGCAGTAATAAAAGTGCATATGGCTCTATAAAAATCCAGAATGCTTTACATGGCCCTTGCAAACATTAAACCTAATGTATTAGGCTAAAAACTGATATTCTCCAGCTTTCCTTGACTAATGTGGGCTTACAGGAAACACTCGGGCTCTAAAGTTTTTTCTTAGAGAAGGATCACCTGAAGCCCTCAAATGATATATTCTTGATAAATCCCAGGCTACCTATAAACCCACCTGTCACATTCTCACCCTTCATCAATCTCCTGGGCAAGTCCCCATGTTGAAGGGTTGAGAAGTCAGATCCTTTTCAGATCTCGCATCAGCTCGGTTGGGTGGACAGGTGGCCCATGTCCTATATTAGTGCAGCACAGTTCATCCCGTCTGCTCACCTGAGCCAGGTCCACTGTGCCTGGGCCCCAGTGGTGATGCATTTACAAATGAAGCGCCTTACCAGCCTGACAACATATTTATCACTGCTCCTGGGGGATTGTGGTCTCTTTGGGCCACCTTGAGAGAGCTGGTGGGGACTCAGGGAGGGACACGTATTCTCACTGTGAAAACAGATGTAAATATGAATTACTTCATGCCTGCTAGCTCAATTCCTCAAATGTAGAGAGAGTCTTGCCTACTCAAGCTTGCTAAGGGGCAGGCTGATCACTGAAGGTAAGTTTTAGATGAAGCCCCCCCCCCCAACTGTTTTGCCCGCCCTTTCAGAGCCAATGATAACTTTTGGCTCCTTTCTAAATCCTAACCCAGGAGGCACCCCAATATTTGACTTCCATATCTTAGAAAAATATATTTTTGGGAACTGCTGTCTCATTCCAGAAGCATCCTGATCCAAACCACAGTGCATACCCTCGATGTCTGAGGCTCCGGGGATAGCGGTAATACACTGAAACCTCTGAGTATCCGATCTGGCTTTATGAATCCGTAACAGTATCAGTTGAAAACATTTATTTTTTTCAGTTCTCCGTGGCTCTGCAAAATGGCATGGCAACGTTTGAAAAAAATCAGGGCTCATGCTTTCACTGCCTTTAAAACGTGACATCATCATTAGCTGGAACAGAACTGGGACGGCCACAAAAGATTTTACTAGACGAGATTCCACTGATCATTGGAAACGAATGAAATGTGACCTGGTCAGATAGAATAAGACCTGATGCCTCAGCAATCTGCAAATATTCACCACCTTTTTAGCAAAGTAATCATGAAAATTCAGGAGACATCATTATAATATAAAATCATCCCAGCATCAAGGGAAATATATTTGTATACCTCATGACAAAAGTTGAGTGGGAGCTCAGGAGTACTATTTACATTTATATATACTTATGTCATGTAATTAAAGCCAACAGATAAACACATCAATATGTTAAAACAGATGTAAAAATATATAGATAGACATATTGCACCGAAACCTTGATATTGCATCCAAATGAAATCCTGTATTCCAAATATGCCCCGTAGGAGTTTTGCTCAAGGCTATGCTTAGGTATACTCGAAAATTCCCGATAGCGAGTCACCGGGGAAAACATGTTCTTTTACAGATAATTGCTACTGGCAGCCAGAGACCTAGAGAATTTGATGTGCAGTAATGTGACCTGACTATGTATTAAACTTTTTTGAAGGACATGTGTAAAGTAATTTTTATGTCTCTCACACACCTTGGGGTTTTTTTTCTTCCCCACTTGCTAGCACATTTTTAAACAACTTCCCTATTTTTAATATATCTGTTAGATTTTGTCCTAATAGTTTTCAACCATAAAAGATGTTGGTATTGTTTTCTTCTTTAAAAAAAGAAAGCAATCTGGAGAAAGTTAAAAATCCCATCTGAGTTGTAGAGAATATGTAAACAAAGCAAAGTTATTTTATTGGTAATGAACTTCAGGAAAAAGGTGAGAAATAATAGTTGCTTGTTCACAGACAAGAGAAATTAGAGATTAACTGATTTCTGTAAGGTTGGGAGGCATCTCTGCTGCTATTTAAGGCAATAATCACTAGCTTTTCATTAAATCTAGGGACGTTTAGGAGATGGCTCCTGAGGTATTTTAAAAAGATACTGCTTCCGAAGCTATAATTAATAACTCGAAAAAATTATAAATTGGCAAGTACACATATGTGCAATGATACAATTCAATGAACAAATATCATCGCCGCTAATTACTTTGGTGCTATTTTGCATGTGTGTTATTATGCTGTCCTCATTTTATCGTTCGATATTAACATGTAAGCCTTAATTAAGCATAACGTCAGAAGGTTCCAGGAATATTGCTCAAGATTTCACAAGGTAGTTCAGAGGCTTGTTTGGAAAGAATCCTTGGATCAACCAGGGAGTGTTATCTGTAAATAATGTGCTTTTGTGTTGAGAGTTACATGAATTATTACGAGCTGACACTGGAAATTAGCTTTTAAGAACAAAAATCCAGAGGGGAGAAAAATGAACTCAAACCAGCATGTAGTGCAAAAATCAGGTGTGGGGACAGGCTGCAAAAGCTGGGAATGTCACATCAGTTCTTTTATGACAGGCGGCGGCTCATAGATTTACATGCTTGTATTATGGTGCCAGGAAGATGAAGATCCAAAATGACAACTTATCAGGAAAATGATATATTTCTAGTTTCCATTAAGATCATTAAAAGCCACATTCCTTCTTCAGATATGCAAATGGATTTTCTATAGAAATCCATGAACAAGAGTAAGATTTGGCCTATGTTCTCTAAAGAGCTGCAAATATATATATATATATATGTATAAAATTCTAGTTGATAGATTATCTAGGCCACATCTTTTTACCATTTTTCTCTTGCATTTTACTTTTTTCAGGGTCAGTTCGTACTAATGCAAAGGAAAACAGGGTGAAACTAAGGTGAATAATTTTGTCACATAGTAAGTTGTGGTAAAGGACGTGGTGGGATAAAATCAAGGGGAAAGCAGAATTTAGTCCCTCAAATTTCAGGTGGCCTTCAAAGCGTAGCCGAGAAAACCAGGATGCAGTTGTCATCATGAATCATCCATATCACCTCAGCGAAACAGTGTGGTGCAGGGTTAAAAGTCCACCTTTGCAGCCAGAATGTTCGTGTCGATCTCAACTCCCTACTCCCACGATTGTTAGCTGTGTGACCTAGGACAATTTGCTCAACCTCTCTATGCCTCAGTTTCCTTATCTGTACCATAAGCATAAATACTGTCTCTGCTTCATGGAATTCTTGTTATATGAGATCTTAAATGCCAAGTATTTACTGGTAGCCAGTACATAGTAGGTGCTATATAAATGCTTACTATTCTTATTTTTCAGATCCTGAAAAATGTCCTTTGGGTCCTCACAAATTGGTGCTTTGTGCCCAGGGTTCCATCCTCAGCAATGAAGCAACCATGTTCCTTTTGGTTAAACTTCGTTAGAAAAAAAATCATTCTCAGAAAACACATAAAACATGATGGAAACAGAATCTATACCATGCCTCTTTTTTCTCTTTAATGCTTAAAACTTGGTCTATTAAAATTCTCTAAAGAGAGGAAGATCAAGTTTGCCAGTTTTTGTTCATTAGGAGTATATTCTCCTTGAGGGCAGGGAGTATATAATTTTATAAGTTCTTACACAAACCGGGAGCACCTCATAAATGTTAAACTGATCTCAAAACAGATTGAGTTTATGGACAGAATGGTAGTATTTAAAGGAAAAACCAGTACGTAAAAATGGAAAGCAGCCTTTTTAAAAGAGGTTAACTGACTTCATTATAGATGTATCCAAATTTTACAAAAATCCTACTTCTAGTGACCCAACCATGTCAAATCTCTTGAAAAGAAACTGAAGAACATATTCCTCAATTTGGGTTTTAACATTGCTTTTCAGAGGGGAAGAAAAACAAAAATCTCAAGTGTCATGTTTTTTAAATAAATAAATGCAATTTATTTGAGAGAGAAAGAGAGAGAGGAAAGAGGCAGAGGGGGAGGAAGAGGAAGAGGGAGAGAATCCCAAGCAGACTCCATGCTGAGCACAGAGCCTGGCACAGGCCTGGATCCCGGGACCCTGAGATCATGACCTGAGCCAAAACCCAGCGTCCAACGCTAACCAACAGCCACCCAGGTGCCCCTAAACTGTCATTTCTTATCCAAGTTCTAGAACGGCAATGTCCAGTAGAAATATCATATAAGCCATGTCATTTTAAATTTTCTATTAGCTGTATTGAAAAAAGTCAAAAGAAACTGGCAAAATTAATTTTAAGTAACATATTTTATTTAACCCAATATGTCCGAAATGTTTTCATTTCACATGCAATCAGTGCAGGAAATTATCCACAAGCTATTCCACAGCCATCCTTTTCCATACTACGTCGTGGCGGTCTGGTGTGCATTTGACAATTACAGCCCCTCTTGACCTGCATTGGCCGCATTTCAAGTGCTCTTACCTTCATGAGGTGAGTGGCTACCAGACTGCACGGCCCGGTTCTAGAACAAAGGATGTGGGAACTGTACTTTAGAAAGGCAGCAAGATGGCATTCGTTGGCCTTGGTAAGAGCTGTGTTTCGAGTCCCTACTTAAAAAGAAATGTTAGTAGGGCCTTTGGCTTTTGGTGTCATTGGTGTTGGACACATCACCATGTCTGCTTGTTAATTTTTCTTTTAAGTGTGTGCAGAGTACTCGCGTGCCTTTCTGATGTCTTGTAGCGAGGTCTGTTCTTATAGAACAAATGGAAATCGGCTTTGGAATTCAAATGCCTGAAGAAAACTCTCTCGACAGCTGCTGGGGCAGACTCAAGCACGCACAAGGTGAAAGAAAGCCACCTGCAATTTTTTTTTAATACTGGAGGTGGAATACGGAGACGGAGGGTTGCCTTCTCATAGTGCCAGATGAGACAAACAGGTGGCACAAGGAAAGAACAAATAAAGGAGGAAGGGAAGAGCAGCAGGTTAAGGCCTCAGGCAGAGCAAATACAAGCTTCAGCTGCTGCAGGTTCAAGCCTGCGGCAGGGTAATAGAGCTGACTGCGGCAGAAAGAAAATCAGACTGTCAACAGTGCAGTTCATCCGTGAATGTAGATCGGTAGAATAGGGTCGAAGGAACGCCACCCTCTTAGCATCAGTGTGCAGCTTCACTGCCCACAAAAACCACCCCAGCTCAGCAAGAAGCTCAAGAGCCCTCCGTTATTAATCAGATGACACCTACACCTGTGATGCTGTGATGGGGACCATGAAAGCTTCCTATTCTTTACATTTTTCTTTTCTAACTTGGCACACCAGAGGGATACAGGCAGCCGACCCCCAAAGCAAGCAAATACACCGTAACTGGAAAAATACGAAGAGAAATAAGAATGTTTCTAAAAATATTCCTCTGCGAGGGGGCCTACATATAAATGAGGAAAAACCAATAACCTCTCTCTACCATACAAATAAATCATCAGAGAGCCACCCCAATGCCTTCTGAAATGAAGCCCAACACTAAGAGAAATAAATCCCTAAAAAATAGAAAATATGTGCAAAACTGATCATAGACCAGGGAGAAAAGCACCTTTTTCTTTTCCTTCCAGTAGTTACTTCCTTCACATCCACACACACTCAGGGGATACAGGAACAGAAACTGCAGAGAACCAGCGAGAAAGCACCAGTGGGAGGCTGCGAGGCCTTGCCTTCCCTCGGGAAACCCAACAACGTGGAGTTAACACTGACGTGCTTTTGAATTGCCCTCACCAAATTTCATGGAGACACTGTTCTTCAAAAGGCCCCAAGATAGAGTATGCTTGGCATAAAACTTAGAGAAATCACCTGATCTCCCAGTAAAGAAAGAGTAGTATCGGGTTTTGAAATGAGTCCAAATATCCTGCATGGAATTAGTTATGTTCTCATGGCTATTTCTTTCTCAAAACCCCCTGCCCAAACCGCCCCCCAACACAAATGAAAAAAAGAAAGAAAAAAAAAAAAAGGAAGGAAAAAGAAAAAACAAAGAAAAAGAAAAGAAGGAGGGGGGAGAAAATCCGCCCACCTGCTAACTCGTTGACTTCCCGATTCCACTCCACTTCTTTCCTCTGAGTCCTTCCCTTGTATAAGAATGACCTCTGACTCTAAAGTCTTCACAGGGCCTTGTAGGAGACGAGGCCCCTTTATCTGCAGGAATCCGGTGAGGAGTGGTTCCGCCCCCGCTCAGAGGCCAATGAGAGGAGAATGGAGAAAAGCAGCAGAAGCCTTGGCTGCCCCTCGGATGAGAGGGGCCAATATACTGCGGACACCTAGCTGCTCCGCTCAGCCAGCCTGCTTTGCTCCCTAGGTCTCCTGATGTAGAGCGATGAGAGTGCCTCTCCCACCGTTTCCCTGGAACCCCAATATTTTACAGTCCGCTCATAGCTTTAGGATCAAGCTTTCTTATACATAAGAAAACTGAGGCTCAAGGGAAGTGCAGGGACTGCTCAACACTGCTCGTTTCCAGGGTCTGGAGCACAGGACCCCTGTGCTTCCCATCGCCCCTTCAGAGTACATAGTGTCTAAGCAAGGTGTCTGCGCAAAACACTCAGCTGTGGGTAGAAGTGGGGAGTCATGCCAAATGAGAAGGAAGGGAGATTAGGTGAAAGCTAGCCAGACCCTATATAGATAGAATAATGATCTGGGCATGCCCTTAATCTTAGGAACCTGGGAATTGTTCTCCTACTTTGCAAGGAGATTTGCAAATACGATTAAGGTTAAGGGCCTTGAGATGAGATGATCCTGGATTATGTGGGTGGGCTGAATCTAACCCACGGAAATCCTTACAGAGAACCTTTTCAGGCTGCTCAGAACCAGAGAAATGGTGGCATAAGAGAGAGTTTTGACTCTGCTGGCTTTGAAGATGGAAGAAGGGAACAGTCTCTAGAAGATGGAAAAGACCAGGAGACACACCCTCCCCTTAAGCCTCCAGAAGAGAACACAACCTGCTCACACCTTGGTTTTAGCCCAGAGGAACCCGGGCCAGATTTTTCCACCCTATATGGCTATAAGATAATTAATTCGTATTATTCAAAGCACCAAATTTGTAATAATTTGTTACGGCAGCAATAGAAAACTCATCCAGCCAGACCTTCTCATATCAAATACCTTTTCCACTCAGCGATTCTAACTTTTGACACTGTCAGACCAGTGCTGGTGAAGGAGATCCTGGGGTGGGTGAAGGGGTGGAGAGTGGCAGGGGTGGAGCGGCCAGGAGGGAGGAGCCTGGGAATTTTGGAGGGTAGTAAGAGCCAGCAAACCTAGTAACTGCAGGATAAACCTACTGCCCTCAGGACTGGGAGAACAGAGGGAAAGCACTGGAAGTTACCAGAAACAAGAAGCTCAGCAGAAGGCCCATGGAGCTGGGACTCAGACCTTGGAGGATGGGGGCTGCTTCCTCAAAGGGGCACGATGGGCTGGTCCTGGGTGTTCTGGTGAGAGAACTGGAGCCTGGGAGGGCTGCCGCTGTTGGGGGGGTTGGGTGGTAAGAGCCCTGCTGGGGTGGTCCTGACAGGAGCAGCGCGCACACAGAGGAAGCCAGTCCCCCCTCCCGCCCCTTCTCTGCAGCCTCTCTGATACTGTTCAGGCTGCCACAGTAAAACCCACCACAGACTGGGTGGGTCACACCACAGACATTCATTTTCTCACAGTCCTGGAGGCCGGGAGGACAAGATCACGGTGTAGGCAGATTTGGATTTTTCCTTGGTCTGTCTCCTCAGCTTGCAGGCAGCTCCCTTCTCACTGGTTCCTGAGAGGACCTTTCCTCTGTGTGCATCTCTGGGGTCTCTCTGTGTGTTCAAATTTCCTCCTTTTATGAGGGCACCAGTCAGATTGGATTGGGGCGCATTCTAAAAGGCCTCATTCTAACTTAATTACCTCTTTAAAGGCCCTATCTCCAAATACAGTCATATTCTGAGATATTGGGCATTAAGACTTCAACATACACATTTGGAGGGGGACAGAATAGTCACTTTCTAGAAACTTCTGTTGGTGAAACTTAGCAGGGTGCCCGATGACAAATGTAGTTTCCAGAGTCCCAGCATCACAAAAGCAGAGTTCTAAACAGGTGGGATTTGGAGGTGAGCAACTGGCCAAAGAAAGGGCCAACCATGGAAAGAACAGCTTTGGGAAAACCTGCCCTTGGGTAGTGAGGTGGCGAAGTAGCCATGTAGACCCAAGCGCTATCTGTGTGTATCTGGTGAGTCATGTGACATGTGTGACTGTGGGGAACAGCTACCTGTTTCTATCCTACCCCTTGCCCCGTGCAGGCCCAGCTTTGAGAGGCAAGGGTGGGTAGGAGCCCCTGTCTCTTAACTCTGGTTCTTTGTGGGGCCAGATGGTGATTGTTGAGGAAGAGTTCGAAGGGTCATGGTCAGGAAAGTGGGCCATCAAAGCAAGGAGTCAGCATCTGAAGCTGGCCCAGCAGCATGTCAGCAGATGGGAGAGAGTAGTCTCCTCAAGGACCCAGACGGATGTGGATGTTGCAGTCACTGTCAAGGTAACTTCCATGGGAGTCAGAACAGGCCAGCCAGAGGAGGGCTGGTAGGCCCTTTGGGGTTAAATACAGTGGACAGAGATAGAATAAGCGAGAGATGGGCACCAAAATCTATGTGGTCCACTTTGCTCACTGCTTCCTAATGGGGCCCCAAATGAGACAGGAAGATGATCCTTTCTTTTCTTTTTTTTTTTTTTTAAGATTTATTTATTTATTTGACAGAGAGAGTACAAGCAAGGGGAGCAGCAGGCAGAGGGAGAAGCAGGCTCCCCACTGAGCAGGGAGTCCGACATGGGGCTCAATCCCAGGACCTGGGATCATGACCTGAGCCAAAGGCAGACGCTTAATGACTGAGCCATCCAGGTGCCCCCCTTTTCTTTTCTTATCCTTTTTTTCCTTTATTTTTCCTTCCTTGTTTTCATTTTTTTCTTTCTTTCTTGTCCTTCCTCCCTCTCTTTCTTTCTTTCTTTCTTTCTTTCTTTCTTTCTTTCTTTCTTTCTTTCTTTTCTTTCTAGAAGGGAATCTAGAAGAGTAAAGAAAATCTAAGGTAAGTGTTAGCCCCTGAAAAAGCCTTGAGTGGCCCTAGGCTTTAGAATCCCCCGGAAAATAAATGACAGGTATCAGTCTACGGCACGAGAGCACTTTCCCCAAGGTCATCACTGCTGCTTCTGTGTACAGTCTTCACAAATGACCTAGAGGGTGTAGGTAATATTAGGTATACAATTTTAGAGTAAGCTTATTTTTAAAAGAGAAAGAGAAGGATGGGGTACCAACTTTGGTTCCATAGGATGAGCCTCTCATTCTACAAAATAAATGACCTCTTGCAGGCCAAGAAATAAATGCTGAAATTTTTATTCATGTAGTCAACGAACATTTCCTGAGCAACTACTATGTGCCAGCTATGGTGCAGGCAGCTTCTCTCTTCTCTACTGTGCACTTAAAGAGCGGTTACTCTGATGACATAAAGCTAAAAACAATAGCAGCTAACATTTCTTGAGACTATGCTGTGTGCATATGTGCCATCTAGTTACCATACATTACCTCATTTCATCCTCAGAGTAACCCATGAAGACAGGTATATTTCCCACCCTTTTCTCTCTGGCGCTCAGTTTAATCTAATTGCTCAAAGTCACAGAGCAGTTAAATATCAGAGTTAGAATCCAAAGTAGGCTTGTGCAATTCCCAAGTCCATGTTCTCGGGTCAACTCGTTTTCTTCCTATGGTGGTTTCCTGGGCAGTGGGCCCCACGGTTTTTCAAGATAGTAATTACTACATTTGAACACCATATTTACGTGCAAACTAAGGATGGCCAAGAATGGTCCACAAGAAAATTGCTAGATGTAGGCTGCCAAATGCAAAATACATCCTAAAGAACACATTTTTCTGGGGATGGGGTAGAGTTCAGGGAGGGAGGAAGGGCAGGAGGGAGAAATTCCAGAAGGTTAGGAAGAAATGTTTAGCAGTGATGGCTATGTTCATTATCATGATTGTGGTGATGATCTCATAGGTCTATTCACATGTCAAAACTTATCAATTGTATATTTGAAATATGTGAAGATTATTGTACCGCAAAAAAGATTGTAAAAAAAGATAACGGCTATGTAACAGTTGGCTATTGCTGCCTAACATATCACCCCCAAATTCAGTGGCTGGAAACAACAATCATTATTTTGATAGCTTATGTGACTGTGAGTTGTGGCTAGAGTTTGGCTGATCGGAGCTGGGATCAGCCGGGGCAGCTCTGCGCCGTCAGCCTCCTTGCACCAATGGGCCAGCTGGGCCTAGACTTCTCACGGTCACGGTGGAGGTACAAAAGGGCAAGCAGAAACACGGGAGGGTTTTTAAGGCCTTGGCTTGGACCTGGCATCGTGTTACTTTCACCTACATGACAGTTGTCGAAACCAAATCCTACGGCTGAGCTCAAAGTCGGAGGTGGGGAAATGTTCTTCCCACAGTGAGGCCAAGCAAGGGAGGAGATGTAGGAAGGGGTCAGGAACTGGGGCCAATCATTCAATCTATCACAAAACTTCAGAAACTTGCAGAGGTGGCTTGAAGAGCCTGATTCTGCAGAATCGGGAGATGGTAATCTGCTTTTTATACGTCGGTGTTTGAGGACGTCTCTGGCCTCCAGGAAACAAGATCCAGAAATATCGACCGAATAGGAGACTGTTCATACTAGGGCATGTCTCTCCAAAGGAGTCACTGATATTCTCAGAAAAGTGACGGCTTCCCCTGAGAGCCCAGCCATCACGCAGGGGCAGAACCACACGCAGGGGCAGAACACAAGTCCATTTGGGGAAAGAGCGCTAAAGTGTTATTGTCTCGGAAATGTGATGAGTAAAATGCATTATCAAAGGTAATTAAAACAACATGAAGGAACCAACTTCCCTTGGTTAATTTATTCCAAGCAAAGAGAAAATCTCAGAACTAAATTTAGTGTTGGAGCCTTTTAAGTCAGCTTGCCTTTCTTCAACTGAAGCTAATTTGTATAGTTTGGATTGTCCTGAAAGTTCTCATTGTCATCAGTGACTTAAAAATACTGCTACTGGGCAAAAGAAATCAATGATCTTTACATTGCAGGCTGAGTAATTACATAATAATGATTTGCATTAATGAAAAGACAAGTTGGTCCAGATCCAGATGTGCCAGTGACCACAGTTCCCTGCAACGTCTGAGCAGAATGCTGAGGTCGGAGAAATTTCAGCGTCAGTTGTGAGACAAAATGACTGGTTAAAAAGTCTCTCCTAATCAACATCACTTAATAGCTCTTTAATGACTGACTCATCATTTTTCTCCAAGTAAAAGTAAATTTAAATTTCAAAATAAAGCAAATTTTACTTATATCTTTGGCACAGAAGCAGATGTTTCCCTGACATGTGCACACAAGCTGTTGACTGTGACCTTGCAGGATAAAGCAGTTTTGAAAATTAGCTTTTGTCTCCCAATCTGGGGAAAACAATGCTGCAGTGAAGATTTAATAAAAAGTCATAGCTTCTCACAGCGGCTTATTTCAGCAAAGTAAACTATTAATTAAAATAACAAATGTCAGCTGTTTTGGAGGCTGACAGTTAACACAACGCAGCATTTGCTTACCTTGACGTACAGGATGTATAGGACACTGGAAGGATCCATAATTCATCCTAGCTATGGCTCTCTCATGCCCTAATATAGTGATAACAGCGTGATAAATTAGCTCCCGTTCAGCAGTTTCCTTAGCAAAAGCATGTGGGGACTTGGGGAAAACCCACCTAGAGAGGGCCTTTTGGCAGGCTGGAGGAATGCACACTGAACAGCTTGAGTGAAAGTTTCATGGCATTCCTGGAAAACTCGGGTACCAAGAAAAACAGGTGGGGAAAATGTAAAACTAGGTGAGAGAGCAAAAGCAGTGCATTACAATCTGTTTTCGGCCACAGAGGGGGAAAACATTATTAAGTAGAGGAAGGACTCGATCACCCCCAGGAGCCCAGGTGAAAGAGGTTAGGGGGAAAAAGAGAGGGTGGGATTTCAGACAGAGGAGAGATCGGGGAGTGAGGGAAGGAAGGGAAATTGACAAACATCGTCCACCATCTCTGATGTCAACAGCTTAAGAGGTTTGGGGGCAGGTGAGGCAGGAGTACAACACGTGGGGAGGTTGGTTCTAAGCTGTTTCCTAATATGATTAGATGGGGGAATAATAAATACAAAAAACTGCTCTGACTCTATGAGGCACACTGGTGGGGAAGTCGGTTGTAGGGCATTTCTATTCCTACAGCCCCGTAATACATGTATTATAAAATTAGAGAGAAGAAAAGCCCTTTTAGTTAGGGCACCCCATAAAGATGTGGATGGGAAGGCTGAAGAGGTGAGAAGTGGAAACAGAAAGGTGACCTGGAGGAAATGCCTGGGCAGAGCAGATTAGCGGGGCTGTGGGGGTGGTGTGGGCATGGTGGGTGGCGTGGAGGGAAAAGCACTTGACTATTCAGGTAGGTGCACTTAGGGAAATGCAAATCGCTTCAAGTACAAATAGTTCTGCTACTTCTCTCTGTGTTGCAGAAAACAGAACAAAAGCACATATCCCGCGATTCAGGTATCCATGCTTCTCTTTAAAGGAAAAGAAAAAGAAAATTACTATACAGGAACGAATTAAATTAGGAGCTGCCTGCAAGAGATACCTGCTATTTTCTCTTTTGCAAAACCCATGATGGGCCAATGAGGGTTTCATTTTCTCCCCCATTTCTGGGTCTGTTTTAATATGTTGTTACAGTGGAAACATCTACATTTTACAACTCACTTATTATCATTTCTACTGGAGTCAAAACTTAGTGCATTGTTAAGCATGATCCAGTTCACTGGTCCAAAATGAACCAATAACAATTAGAGTCCAGAGCAACCCTTGTGCATCGTTCCTGTTCCTCATTATTCTCTCTGTCCTCATTGGCTCGGGGACTTTAGCTAAGGTATGGGTTGTAGAAGAAAGGTATTTGGCATTCATAAGAATGAAGAACATCAGAGGCATATAAACAAGTCTTTTGGTCACGGACGTGAGCTTCAATCAAGCTAAAAGCCTACCCCAAATTAATGACAGAAATCAACATGCAAGGCAGAAAGGAGGGTGAGCCAGTTTGGATGAAATCCTATCTGACCCTTTGTGAAAAATACAAAGCAAGCAGAATCTTTTCAAATGATCCAAGACAGTCAACCCAGATATTTCTTGTTGGCAGCCAGAATTTCTTCGGTCCTGGGTAATGCCGTCTTGCTTAAGTATGATAGAGCCGGCCCTGAGTGCTCTCTCACAGGAGGCCTTCTCCAGACACCAAGCACGTGTAGGCTCCGCAGAGCTACCTGCTAGCCTTGGGTCCCCCAAGCAGTGAAATCAACTTTGCACCCAGTGTGAATCTGGTATGGGCTTCACGCTCCTCTCCAAAAGGACCCTTTCGGTTCCTATCTCATGTAAGAAACCCCTTCACTGCAAAGCTCTCATTTCTCACTTTCCTATTGCTAACACACCGTGGAAGTTTTAAGGTGAGTTGGGTCTGGACGGTGTTGTTACAAACTCCCTGAGCACCAGAGAGCATCTGCATTCCCATTCAAATCTACTGAAAGCAGCCTAAATCAAGGGTGGCTGGTATTGGATGATTTCTGCTTTCTCCCTTTCTTTTCCCCTGCAAATGCTTCTGCAACACTAAGTTATCCCATTTGATGGGCAATTTGCTTCTGTGCTGTGCTGCCATTAGCACTTGTCTCCGAAGCGCTGCTTCTCCCTCAAGGGGCTTTTCCACCAGAGTTCAAATCTATGGCAAAGTGCTGGCTGCAACCCCAAGTTTAATGCTTGTGTAAGATATGCAAGGAGAAAAAAAAAGTTGGAATACCATTGAAAAACTAGGACATGCATCTTTGTGTTGCATTTATTTAGGGAGGAAAACTGAGTTCTGTCACTGCTGCAGTTTGCGGATGCTTTACCTCTATGTAATCGCTGAGGAATTAATGTGATTTAATAGCCACAACAATAAATACAGCCTTGACAAGGTGATTATCCCATAAGACGAAAATCATGATATAACATTAATCACTACCAGCCCTAAGTACATCTCCGAAAGGGGTATATATTTCTACATTCACTGCTAGATGTTGAACTAATTTTGGAATTAGAAGCTGTATGAAATGCAAAAGCTATTTTTCTAAGTGAAAAATTACAGAATATGTATGACGATCACTCAGAATATATATTGCTCATAAAATGAGTAGAAGGAAATGAGTAGGTGGGAGTAGTCAAACTTTTAAAGCTAGCTCAAGTTCAAATCTCTGCTCCTTAGGGCATACCAGTCTCCACGCCAAACCGACCCAGCTCGGCTGAGGCCCCTGACGGTCCTGTTTCTGTCTGTGGACCATCAGCCCATCTGAGAGACCCTCCTTGCAGGGGTCTAGCCCTCTCAGCCTGTGCCGCTTAAGCAAGTCAATGGCTTCCTTTGCTTGGGAGAGCTCAGCCTGGTGCAACGGCCGCTTAGAGTCTTCTGCGGCTGGAGATGGGTCACAGAAGAGGGTATATTGATCAGGAGCAATCAGGCTTATTAGCTCTTCTGGGGTCGTTTCCCCAGGGATCCAGGCACTTTTTGATTTTTGAAGGTCAGTGTTAGTGACTCTCTGAGCTGTCCTCTCACTGAGATAATCCCAGTTGAGCTGGCTTTTCTGGAAGCCTGGTTCTGTGGAAGCCCTCCCTCCAGGGAATCCGGTGGAAACTTACTTGGAGGCGAACTGCCCCTCAGCCCTGTCAGTCCTGTTCAGACACATGGAACCCTCCTACGCCTGGCTGCCACCGCTCCGCCTCTGGGGGCTGGAGAACACTGGTGCGTGCCCGACCCCTCCCAGCCTCGGGAGCAGCTCTCGCGTCCTGGAGAGGGCCCTAAAAAAACTATTGAAAGCCTTACTATGTGAAGTGCCTTCGCTGAGAGCTGAGTTTCCCACTGCCAGATAAGTACCGCCTTAACTACATTTTGGTGAAGTAGCCGAGTGGCGCTCCGTAGTTGATTATGCTAATCCTTTAGGGATATTCGAGAAAATATCTGCAGATTCTTCCTATAGGAGAGTAATCAAGATTTGATTCAGGTATCAGCCACCCGACAGGCTTTCTAACTGACATGTTCTCAGTGTGCCACATGTTGTATTTTCACTTTTCAATATTGTACATTTTTTCCCTTTTGCGCCCCCCTCCCGCAGTGCACACAAAGATTTCCTTAGTCACAAAGGATTAAATAATTCACCTATGAAGAATCCTTTTAAAGCATCAGTGCCTGTCTTGAAAATTGCTTCCCCTCCTTGCCTTTTTTTTCCTTGCAGAACAAAGAAAAGTGTTAATCTTTTGATAATTGACTCTATTTTTACTGGAATTTCTCTTGTGATTATTTAATACATCTCCAGTCAATTTCAAACAGTATCTGTTTTCAGCATCCATCTCTAACCAGAGACAAGTTGTCCAAGCAGGGTGCTGGGGAGGGCTGGTTTGGCAGAAACAAAACCCTAGCACAATAATGAATGCAGCCCGAGCATACTGTTTGAAAATGAAATTGGCATTACTTATTTAGACAAAGAGACAAATGCACTTGTAGCTCCATTTACCGCGCAGAGCTCTTACGGAGCCTGTCTGCAAAGGGACAGAGAACTTCCTACTCCGATAGGCTTATCAGTAGGGATTTTATTTGTGTTTTCCTGTAAATGCAGGAGAGCCTAGCTATTGATGACTTTAATTCTACGGGCACCGGTGGTTTGTAGTCAGCCTGAGAAATAACATTAGGCGAGCTGATCGAATGGGCCCCGAAAGGTTTAGCAATGCTTTGGATGGACTGGGGTACAATGTGACTACAGGCTTGCTCGCTCATTCTGGAACCTCTTCCTTTTTGCACCGCCCCCTCCCCAGGACCCCTGCCATTCTTTACACAAATGCGGAAAATTCAACAGATGTACATGACTTCCTTCATTATTTAGGCTAATGCTGCACTATCAATTCTCTCTGTGCTGTCGAGGTTGTGAAAATCTGTATTATCACATGGGTTAAATGGAAAAATATTTATTTAATGTTTTTGTTTACTCTTCCTCCTGCTCCTGACCCTGGGAAACACACAGGGACAGGAGAGGCCGCAGCCGGGGCTCTGTCTGGCTCCTTCCTGGGTTAATCACATTTCACACATCCCCATTTCTGGCAGATGCAGCCCCTGACCTCCCCTTTGTCCCTCTCTGGATGAAAGTGTGAGGCTCCGTAATTTCCCTCAGGCACAGGAACAGTTTGCTTTCCTGCTGGAGGTGAAACTGACTCCCTGAGAAGGCACAGCTGGGGCTTTTATCTACCCTTCAGCCGGTACCCAGCGGCTGATCTCTTTCACTTTGCATGAAAATAAGGCTGAGGTTGGAGCTGCTTAATTTGGCTCTTCACAAAGTCGGGGGCAGGGGTGGGGGTGCCATGAACCTGGGGGGCTTGGTTCACAGTGTAGGAATTAGTCTGGGAATGGAGCCCGCTCCTTGGGAAGGAGGCGGCAATGCTCCCGACAGGGGCCGCGCTGTCCCGCTGGAGCAACAGCCGCAAATGAAACGTGCTTTGCAGGAGTGAAAGTGTTGGCACAGCTGTGAGAACTGCAGGAACTGCCTTAAGGGTAGGAGGTGGAAGGGACAGGTCTGTGACAGGAACTTGCAGAGCACCACCGATCAGGAGCTCACTTACAAGGGCACCGCTCACCCCGGACAGCTCAGTGATTTATCTGAGAGGCATTTCTCTCCCTTCTTCCTTCCCACTGTTTTAAACACTCGGTAGGCTGGCTGACCCTTGCTCTCCATGGGTTGGCCTGCTGTGAAGTCAGTAGCCGTTCTCTGTGGGACTGAAGTCAGCAGATCCATTAGGTTGACTAATGGTGATGGAAGGATCTGTGGCCATTGGGTTAGGGTGACATTTATATTTGGACACCCTATTATTACTGGCAGGCCCCTGGGTTGCTTGCAAAATGTTCTGGGAGCTGGGGCTGTGGAACACCTCCCTGGGAGGGTGGCAGGGGTGAGAGGCGAACCATGACAGGGAATGAGCCCAAGTGGCAGCATCGCGTTGGAGCCGGTGCCGAGTGGCAGCCGCCTGCAGGCGCCTGGCAGTGGAAGGCCATGTCCTAAGGTGTTCTGCCGACATCCACCAGAGCAGCTGGCGCCTGGTGGAAGGCAGATGGTGTTGGATCCCCCAAGTGTCGCTGTCTAGCAAGATGCCATGTCCACTGATTAAAAATAATTAAACATTCCTTCCTCCAGTGAAGGAGAATGGCACGCACGCCAGGCAGGGAGGTTGACAATGGCATTACGCAGCAAGACATGGCAGCAGCAGTGAGCGCCCAGGGTAGCAGGTGCGCCTGGCTTGGAGAAGGTGGAGTGGGAGTGGGGCGCCTGGTTTAGCAGTGACAGCAGGAAGAGTTTAGTGAGAATGCATATGCATGAGGGATGCATGAACGGGATCATATTGGATGACTTTCTCCTGCTCAGCTAGTTTATGGAGAACATTTTCTAATTTCTGAATGGAAATAACAAATTTACTGTTCATGACCTAATCAATATGCACTGATCACCTGGTATGTGTCTCTGGGCCAGGTGCTACGGACAGGACGTACTAACAGATGACAGTGTCCATATCCTCATTATCCTTACTTTAATTGAATTTACTCACTTGTTTCTCCATATATGTTTTTTCTTCTGCAGTAAGAGAGGTCTGGAAAGTTTGACAAAAGTGTCAATGATTCAGTTGTATTCTTGTGAATGAGAGAGTTTTGAAAATCTGCCCAGGCTCACAAATATCCCTATCCTGCCACCTTCCCACACCACATCTCATCCCCAAGCGGCCCCTCTCCCTTCCGCAGGTAGGTTCCGAAATGTTCTCAGGAATCTACTGAAAAGGCAGATCAGTTTACTGTGCATTTGTCAATTATTTTGAATTTATAAATGGCTGACTTGTTTTCCCAAGTTTCTAAGACATAGGAAAGATTTCAATTTGGACCGAAGGAATTTGATTTCAAGGCAACGGACCCGTTCTAAGTTTCTGTTAGCTCTGAAAGGAAGTTTCCTCTTCCTCTTACCTGTATTTGAAGTGATCAGTATTTATTTGATAAATACCTGTCGTATGAGCACTACATGCCACCCCAGTGTGGGGAGGGGGGCTTGCAAGAACAACGTAGTATGTATATGGATACAAGAGTAAATTCTCGTCAAACCAACATCACTCAGCCACGGGTGAGTTTGAGGAGTTTGGGATCGACGAGTGATCACAGTATGTCAGTGTTACTTAGGGAAGTGAGGTATAAGCTGGCTCCTGAAATGTGGGGTTGAACACATATTTGTGGTAAAGAACAGGAGAGTTTCCCAAGAAAGATTTCAGCAAAGGCAGAAAGAAATGAATGAGTGAACCAGAAGTTCGACTTGGCTAATGGAGGGAGCCCCCATTTGTTAAAGGAGACCAGGGAGAGAGTACTTCCTTGAATATGACCCAAATAAGGACAACTATCGACCCAATAAGGCATTCTTACAGGGTTCTCTAAAGAATGAGGGAGAGATGCTGGAATGTTGGAATCTCAGAATTCCCTTGAGGTGGACCCTTTGGCTCTTTCAGCTCCCATTTTCAACAGTTTCCTAGCATGATTCGTACTTCACAGTTACATTTCTCCAAGTCCTTTGTAGCTAAGTTCATGC
The DNA here is from genome assembly GCF_024610735.1 of Ursus americanus. Lineage (NCBI taxonomy): Eukaryota > Metazoa > Chordata > Mammalia > Carnivora > Ursidae > Ursus > Ursus americanus. The sequence goes on along the minus strand of NC_142138.1, from coordinate 36,437,277 downwards.
ATGCTCTAACTAGTGCCAAATAGATATCCTTTTGTGGGACTTAGAAGTGGAGATGAGCTCTATGAGGCAGCAGGTGCCGGAGGGGAGACCCAATGACCAGGTAAACCCAGTGACAGGGGCGTCTGGTCCTCTAGGGAAGCCAGGGTCGAATTTCTAGAGTGGTTCAGCAGCAGGTGCCAAGCAGCAGGGTTGGCAGCAGCGGTGTTTCTCTAGAACTGTCCTTAGTGATTAGATATTTTTCTAAGCTGCCCTGTTCCTGGTGGTAAATCTTCCAAGCCTGGATTTCTGGTTTTATTTGAGATTTTATAAGCTACCTGATACCTTTTAACTAAAACTTTTTCTTAAACCTTAAATTAGGTAGTTTTTGCCCACAAATAAGAAGACTGATTATTATAGTTTCCTTTTGCGTGTCCCTTCTACATGGTTCTAGCTACATGAAGAAATGTTAAGGTCCATGTAATTGACCCATATGACACAACACCCCAGCCCACCTTGGACACAATTGATTGGATCAGAGGAGGGCACCTCACCCAAAGGGGGAGTCGATTGGTTGACCAGTAGCTGAAGAGGTGGCCTTAAAAGAGACATTTGCCAAATGGGGCCAATAATTACAAACTGGACCAAGCTGATCCTCTTTACCAAGAGTTTGAACTGCAAATATGCAAAAAGTCAGTTGACAGACAGGAAAGAAACTATAAAAGACTTACAGAAAAGAATGTAGCCATGCGTAACAAGAAACTGAAAGCACATAGAGAACATAGTGGTTTCTGCTTAGCAGTAGCAAGATTAGTAAAATAATGTCAAACATGATGCCTGCTATACCTAAGCTTCCCTTCTAGATGACTCTACCTCATCCATATCCTCCTGCTTCAGGAAGCAGGGCCAGTCCATTCTTTGTTCAGAGACAGCCATGAAACTGGACCGGGGTGGGGCTGCGGCATCTGCAGGCTAGCAGGGGGTTTATGGGATCACTGGTTTGAAGTCATATTAGCCAAACCAACCAGACCAGTGTATTTTGGGTTGTGCTGGCAAGACAGTAAAGAGAGGAGAACAGAACAGACACGAAGGAAAAGCAGAGATACATGAGGAGAGAGAGAAAATGAGTGAAGCTGATTCCTAAGCAGCCTCTCTCTGGCGTGGCTTTTCCATCCCAGTCCATGGACGTGTCTGGGGTAGACAGTCCCCTTCCTGGCCCTTTGCTGAAAGGGGGTGGAAGGGAGCCTGCTTTTCCAGCCTGACGGGATTTCTGAGCACATGACCACACCCAGAATGAGGCCCATTTGCAGGAGGGCACTGGATCCAGAGTAACTGCCCAGCCTCCGGACTCTCCTGGCTCAGCAAGACCAGCTCTATTATGCTTTCTGACAATCTGCTGGTTTAGCTTTCTATGTGTTTTTTTTTTTTTTTTTGGTTTCTTTTTCTTTCTTTCTTCTTTCTTTCTTTCTTTCTTTCTTTCTTTCTTTCTTTCTTTCTTTCCTCTTTCTTTCTTTCTTTCTTTCTTTCTTTCTTTCTTTCTTTCTTTCTTTCTTTCTTTCTTTCTTTCATTCTTTCAGACCCGGCCACCCAGCTGAGATTCTCGCCCTGTTATCATGAAAATACCTGAGGTTCCGCTCCCTCCTCACCTGCAGCACTTAAGATACCTTGAGAGTCTATTTTTTGCATCCTAATGAGCCCCGATAACACAGTACATTCAACTAAAAAAAAAAAAAAATAGACCATTGTTCTTCTGCCTTGGTCTCTTAGAGATTTCCGAAGTGGGAAAAGAACAAAGGCGGACATCCTTGACTCCGATGTAAGAAAACCTGAAACGATTTGATTTTAATTCTTTTGCATTTAAATGCAGGTGAATAACTTTTGAAAACAGATTGTTGCCCAACTGATATGTGGGCCAGCACTCGAGTCACCCTTTAAATGTAGTGCTTGATTACCACACCTCCTGAATAAGAGTCCCAACTAACATTATCATCAATAGAAGCCACACGAGCAGGTCTCCACACTAGAGTAGTAATATACCCCTAAATTAAACTATTTTGGCTTCTTTGAAAGTCAAACCGTTTTTAGAAAGTGCTTTCTGAAGCCTCATTATTATTATGACTGGTACTAATTTATACATATATAATGCATTCTGCCTTATTGTATTCTGAAAATTACATTTCAGAATAATTTTACCCACCTGGAGAGAAGCACAACAGCTATTCCATAGCACTCGGCAATGTCTCTGGCCTGGCAATGAACAGAGGAAATGGCTGTAAATATGCCATTTACAACAGAGAGGTGGAACGTCCTTTCAAAAGAGAGTTTGGCTTTGATAGGTAGTTCCAGCCCTCTGGGAGGATTATATTTCTTATCCCCACCTGTCATTCATCCTGGGCTAGTTGGGTGCAGAAAAACACCCATCAGTGATTGGAGAACCACCGATCTACAACACTGATTTTCAAATTTTGGTTTCCATCCTAAATCACTGGGGAAGATCCTACCCACACTTACTGAATCACGCAATTCTGATGCATACTAAAGTTGGCAAACCACAGATTTACGCAGAAAGAATTTGGTTCTTTCTGCCTCAACGCTTCTGCACCCCTCTCTCCCCAGTATCTTGCTCCAGTCCTGGCAATAGCTACCGTTATGTATCCTGGATAAAATGCAACAATGTTAATTGGAGTGATAATATATCAAACTAATCAGTCATCATGAGAATGTTCTCAGCAGAGTGCAGAACCCTGAAAGAATGGACAGAGGATGGGTAAATGTCGCAGATAGTAAGAGAATTCTAATGCTCTGTGCTCCCGACGTCATCGGGTCCATAACACGTCCTGCAATCACTGTTTTCCACAATCAAACACTGAGTCATGGCTCTTGTTCTCCTTGCAAAAATAGAAAAAAATACTTGTTATTTATTAAGGGTTTACGCCATATTGGTATTATCTCATTCCATTCTTACCATAACCTCATGAGGCATATCTAATTACTTTCAGGACCCAGATGAGAAGTCTGAATTTCAGAGAAAGTGAAGACTTGTCTGAGGACCTCTAACTGGTGAATGCCTTATTGAAGATTAGACTTCAGGCCTCTAGACCAAGGCTGTTCTCTCGACTTCATAGTATCTTGCATCTGGCCAATAGTATAAACAGAGAAGAAATCTGGGTTCAAATTTTTGAAGAGCTGCCATGCCGTGGAAGCAGATCTGGGCTGTGTTGCTACAGAGAATAGAATATGGCTCAGTAGGCAGAAGTCAAGAGAGACATATTTCACCTTTATCTATTGTAATTAATATCAGTTAAAGAGCTAATGATTGCTATTTCTTGAACACTTTGTGTTTAGCATGGAATTTTCAATTAGTGCACTCATCTGATAGTCACAACAACAGGTGACACGGTACTATTATTAGCCTGATTCTGTAGTCAGGGAACTGAGTCTCAGAGAAATTAAAGAAATCCTAGAACCCACACTGCTGGCTATCGTGGTGAAATCAGACGTGATATGAAAGAGAAAAGGGGCTTGATCCAAAATCCTCAGATTATTCAGGACATGAAGTCAGCGTTACCACCAAAGCCCTCATCCCTGATCGCTAAGTTATAACTTTCTAACCAGAAGGCTGTCAAATAATGGGTTGAACGACTCTGTGAAATCATCAGCTTCCTGTCAGTCACTGGAAAAGCTTGAGTGAGGATGAATGACCATTAGCCACTCTGGCTTCCTTCCTTGCTGACCTCCCGAATGTTGGCGACTGGACCCAGAGTGGGGTGTTTTCCTCAAAAATTTGAAATTCACACCGAGAGTGAGCTAATCTCTCTAAAACGTGTAAGTTTGGTTGCCATGGGTCCTTTCTTCCAATGACCGTATCAGCGAAGTATTCCTGTAGTAGATTTTTCTTTTTTAAATTCAGCTAGCTCAAAGGATTACTGTTTGAATCAGTCCACAGGAGTACGGATCTCATGAAAGACAGAACTTCAAACTAAATAGAAGCATGGTAGACCTTGCCAGTGCCCAGATCAGAGTGGTGGCCGGCTCAGCGTATGTTAGTGCTACGTGCTATTCTGGCTACAATTTCTGCTACCCTAAACACTGGGGTTAATCCTTGTGATAAAACCCTCCTGACCTTGGTGATCCGTCCAATACACGCGTGCAGGTTGAGCAGTCTTTCACCAAGAATTGTAAATAGCACTCCTGGCTTAGGCTGAAAGATTATAATTCCAGAGTTGCTTCCAACCATATTCTCTGCCATGTGGAGCAAGTCTGTCCACACTGAGCTGCAATCCCAGAGGAGCAGAAGTGAAAGCTGGCTGGAGATGGATGGAGGGTGAGAGAGGAACAGACAGGGCAGGGGAAAGAAGCTGAGAACACAGACTCCACTGGAGGAAAAGACTTCCCAGCCAGAGAGGAATCGGCCACTGTGTTCTGGTGGCTCCTGGATCTCCTGGATGCCCTCCCCACTTTCTGACCTGACACCAGTTCTCAGGGCCTTCTCCCCAGGCCATCAAGTCATTTTTATTTATTTATTTTTATTTTTATTTTTTAAAGATTTTATTTATTTGACAGAGATAGAGACAGCCAGCGAGAGAGGGAATACAAGCACGGGGAGTGGGAGAGGAAGAAGCAGGCTCACAGCGGAAGAGCCTGATGTGGGGCTCGATCCCGTAACACCGGGATCACGCCCTGAGCCAAAGGCAAACGCTTAACCGCTGTGCCACCCAGGCGCCTTTTTTTTTTTTTTTAAAGATTTTCATCAAGTCATTTTTACACCACACTCTTGTGCCTTGATTATCATGCCACTCTCACAAATAAAAATCTTCCTTTTGCTTCCGGTTCCCCAGCATACTGAGCAAGGAGGTTCTGTTGCTTCATTAGTAACCTGGAGCTTTGTGACCTGGTGGAGTTTTACCTCCATTCACGTTCACGCCGGGACACACAGTATCGTTCTGTGCACTGAGGAACAGGGAGCAGGAAACTTCACGGTGGGGATCTGAGGGGCATAGAACCCATACCTGCCCTCCTCTCTCAACATGTGTCTCTATCATCTTGCCCCAGATGCTTCCAACCCGTTCACTCAGGGCTTTCCGAACTTTTCCGACAGTACACCTAACAGTATGGGGAATGAGTGACTCTCAGTGGCTGCCTAAGGTAAGATGTTTTCCAAAACCCAGTGTTCGGTTTAAAACATTCTTACGAATTTTCTCTTATGTAAAATATCTGCATGTGCTTTATTATGACAAAATTGTTCTTTTCTGCTATTTTTGAGTCAAACGTATCTGTCAACATCTATGTCATGTTTATTTTGTGATCAGTGTACCCCTGATAGGTCAAAGGTTAACTTGGAGATAGCATGGCTACTGTTTAAGATACCGTATGTCACCGAATTGAATATTCTGTTAAAATGCTAAGTTTCTGGAGGAGATGCAATAGTAAGCCCTTAACACCTTGGCCTAAGCCTACTTTTATTTTTCTAAGGTAATTTTTGTATTTGCCAAAATACTACATACATATCACTAAAAATAATAAATACTAAGAAAATCCCTAGTCCTTCTTTGCCATGGGTTTTTCCTGGACAGTCCTGTTGATTCTACTAAGTAAAGCCCTCTTGGAATTATTTCCCTTTAAATAGGGTAGCTACACATTCTGGACAGTCCTGAATTATGTTTTATCCCTGTGTAAATGATTATCATTATTTCACTCCAGAGTATCCTGATTTGGACGTAAAATGACATGGTCACTGTACCTCCCTAGGGGCTGCCACTCTGTGTCTTTATTTTCTAGCAATCACCTCTGTGTTTAAATTTATGGTTATGCCCTTGTTTCTTGATTCTGCATCTAATTTAGACATTTCCCACTGACTTGCTGCTCTCATGATTAAGTATTTTGCTCACATATACCCCCATCTCTTCTCCTTACTCCCTCTGAATAAATACATTGCTCTTTAGTTCCTCTGTTCATTACCTTTGTAACTCTATTTCTTGTTCCATTAATTAGAGATCATTTCTCTTGAGTTTCTAGTTTATATGATAAAGATATTAGCACCTCAACTGCTTTCTTTACCTGTCTTCTCTCTTTCACCCAAGTCCGCACTTCGACCTTTACATCGTCAAAATTGAGAGCATTGATATTCTGTACTACGACCAAAAATTAATCCCGTGTTTAATCAATAGGATGACCCTAAATGTTGAAGGTCAGTTGGTAGCATTTATGCTATTATGTTCATGTATTTATTCACTACTAAATAATAAAGCAATGTGCTATCACTTCAGGCTTTTTTCATATAACTTTTTGTCCCTTTTAGAATTTCCTCTTATATTCTCTGCCTTCTTTTGAATTTACTTCTAAATTCTTTCTTTCTTTCTTTCTTTCTTTCTTTCTTTCTTTCTTTCTTTCTTTCTTTCTTTCTTTCTTTTTCTCCTTCTTCTTCTTCTTTTCTTCTTCTTCTTTCCTTCCTTCCTTCCTTCCTTCCTTCCTTCCTTCCTTCCTTCCTTCCTTCCTTCCTTCCTTCCTTCCTTTCAAGATTTATTTATTTGAGAGAGAGAGAGAGTCAGAACACATGTGTGAGTAAGGGGAGGGGCAGAGGGACAGAATCTCAAAAGACTCCCCACCGAGTGTGGAGCCTGATGAGGGGCTCGGTTCCATGACTCTGAGATCATGACCTGAGCTGAAACCAAGAGTCGGCCCCTTAACCAACAGAGCCACCCATGTACCCCCTAAATTCTTTCAGAGTCTCCAATGCACTATCTATTCTCTGAAATCATCCCTTTCCTCTAAGTTCTCCCTTCTGGAATCATCCATCCCCCTGCTCTAGTCTGAATTTAGTGCTCACCAGATCTGCTATAAAGTCATCATCCTGAGACTTGCCTTCCTAGCTCTTCTGGCTCCTATGCACCATTCCTTGGATTCCACGTCTCCCTCCTTCTTGGTTTACTCTCTTGTTGTAGTGGAGATTATGATGGCCACACAAACATTTATTTCATCCACCCTGAGAGGGATTGCCCTCAAACCCAGTTTCAGAGGTTGGCCTTAATTCGTTTAAACCAATCATGATAATCCCATCCTTCTTGGCCACAATGATAGTTTCAAGAGGCGCAGGCGAATCTCCAGGGTTCTGGAATGTTCTGCCTAATAAGGGTCTCTTTGGCCACCAGAGAGTCTAACAGTGTGATTTATAATTCATGATGGGGACTTTGAGTCATGTGGTATCAATTCCCACCTCTGAAGGGACTAGAAATCAGCCTGACCTCTGGAAGGGCTGGAGAATAAAGGGCAAGCATGTAGGCAGTATGTGGTTGAGTCCCAATAAAATCTCTGGACATCAAAGGCTTGGATGAGCTTCTCTGATTGGCAGTACTCTGTGTCACACATCATAGCCAGAAGGAATTAACCTTCTCCATAACTCCACAGGGAAGCATGACTGCAAGCTCTACATTCGGTTCTCCCCTGGACTCTGCTCTATGCCTCTCCTCCCCTTGTCTGGTCTTAATCGATATCCTTTCCTTGTTTTAAACATAATAAATGGTACCCGTGAGTATCACAGCTTTCACTGAATTTTGTGAGTATTTCTAGTGAATTATGGAAACTGAGGGATTTTGAGAATCCCCCAAATTTGCACTTGGTATCAGAAGTGAGGGCAGTCTGAGGAACTGACTGACGTCACAGTGGCTAAACTGCAGGTGGTATTAGAGGCGAGGGCAGTCCTGGAGACCATCCCCCCAGTTCTCTCCAAGTTCTAACCTAATCATGCTATGCATTTCCCTGGACTTTAAGGTGGCCTAATCAGTGTAAAGCTTATGCTTTTAGTCCAACGTTTGAAGCAAGTCACATTCCCTCTTCCCCTAGATATTACCGAAGTATCATGTAGCCACCAAAGTTTACTGCAGGCATTTTATAGCCCTGAGAGAAGCCAACCTCAGGATAAAACCAGTGAGGGCAGACTGAAAAACCACAGGGCGGCACAGCCAGAACTCTGAATGAATCGCATGCATCTCAAGTCTCCTCTGCTTCCAATCTTTTCAGTTATATAAAGTATTGAATCAGCTCTATTACTTTATATCAGTTTGTCTTGGGTTTTCTGCTATCACTGAAAGCATCCTAACAAATCACTAATTTGATTCATCTACATCCTGAAATAATTTCCTAAGAAAGAGTACAAATGGAATGAACTTTTTTTTTGTCTTGGAATATTTTTTACTTATTCAACAAAGACTTATATAGAGAGCTTACTTTGTGCCATGCTTTTTTACAGTGCTTTTTAAAAAATTAATTCATTTTAGCAACACTGAACTAGGGGGTGACTATGATCTCCTTTTGACAGTGAAGGAAACTGAGGCACAGAGAGGTTAAGTTATTTTCCCAAAAGCACACAGTTATTCATAGGAATCAAATTTGAACACAGCAGCTGGTTCCAGAGTCACTGCTTATTTTGTCACCCTTCGGAGCTGCTGCTCAATGGCTAACATGTCTTTACTCTTTGCTTTTGCTCTAAATGCAACGTTACTGATGAAAAGTCTGATGTCAGTCTCGTTGTTGTTCCTTTACCAATGTTACTCCTCTCCTCCAATCTCTACTCCTTTCCTATGGGTTGCTTTTAGGATATTCTCTTTATTGTCGATGTTCTGAAATTCCACAATAAATTGCCTAAGTATGGGTCCTTTTTCATTCACTTCGGTCCTTATTTACAAAGTCCTTTGAATTGGAAGATTCATATCCCTCTTCAATTGTGGAAAATTATTTTTGTTCTTCTCATTGAAAATGTTTTGCCCTCACTGTCTCTCACATCTCCCGAATTCTCATTAGTCACATATTGAATCTACCATGACTCTTACATCTCTTACCTTTTGTCATGTTGTCTCTTGTTTCTTTCATTTATTTTAATCCCAGAAATACTCTGAGAACACATTTCATCTGAGTGAGGGGTATGGAAAATAGAAGTGAGCAAATAAAGAATCTGACTACAGTAAGAGGTAATTAGATAAGGAAAACAAAGCACAATACTTGGGGTCACTTGTATTTTTGTTTTATCAGCTGTGAGGTTTCCTATACCTTATCCATTGCTGTGTGGAATATTTTACTTTGACAATCATAGTTCAGTTTCCAAAAGTTCCTTTTTGTTCTTTTTCAAAGATACCTACTTTCGTTTTATAGATGTAATGATTTCTTGAATATCATGATGTCAAATCTCTAAGGATAACAATTAAGATATCGTGAAACTTCTTTTTTAATTCCCAAATTATCTCCACTTACTCTGTTCTTCTCCCTTCTTATTTTTCTTTTCATGGTACTTCTCTTTCATATTTCTGACTTTTCTCAAATGTCTTGACTTTTTTATTTTTAAAAATGAGGCTGCAGAGAGTCTGCCTGGGATTTTCAACTGGCAGGCCATAGTATAAAGTAAGCATGAATGCTGGGATGCCCAAGACTTTTTATCTGGGACAATGGGACTTATGCCATACACCTTGTCTTTTCAAATAATGTGTTCAATTTACTGTAAGAATATCCCTTCAGTTTTATGATGACTGAGATATAATCTTGTGGCTTTGAGTCATCCTGTGTACACAGGTGAGGAAGGGACATCAGAGGTGGTTCTGTTCCAAATTAACCCCATTCTCTACCTCTCTTTTCCCTCCTACCCTCAATTGTAATGACTACGTTTGCACATCAGGCCTCATAAGGATTCTGCTAGGCAGGTGGGCTGTCTCTTTGCTGTGCCTCTGACATCAAGGAACCACAGCTTCTTCCACTCTGTTTCAAGGTTTCTAGCTTCTAGACCATTTGAAAAATCTCTCATCTTTTTATGGTCTCCCACTTTTGTTATTTTTTCCTTGGCCATACGTGTATTGGGACTTTAGAAGTGACAGGATAAAAATATATATGTTCAGCTTATCACCAAATTCTCATAAATATTTTTAGAAGGTGGTATTCCAAGGGTGGGTTTTATGAGTACAGGAATATGAGGGAATAGTCCTGGGAGAGGAGCTTTTGATGAAAAAAAAAAGGATAGAAAGATCAGAAGAAAGACTTCGTAGGAGGGAGAAGCTGGTTTTAAGGGGTTTTATGGTTCTCAAGGAGCCAACTGTTTTGCACTGAACTGTGTCCCTCCCAGTTTGTATGTTGAGGATCTAACTCCCAGTGTGACTGTATCTTGAGGCAGGGGCTTTAGGAGGTAATTAAGGTTAAAGAGGCTATCGGGGTGGGGAGGTGTCATAATCTGAAAGGAGTCTAGCTGAAGAAGAAGAAGAAGGGGTGGGGGAGGAGGAGGAGGAGGAAGAAGAATTGGAAGGACTCTTCCTCCACCATGTACAGATGCAGTGAGAAGGTAGCTATCTGCAAGCCAAGAAGTGAGCCCTCACCAGGGACCCGATCAGCCAGCACCTTGATCTTGGACTCCCATCCTCCAGAACCACAACAAAATAGATTTCTGTTGCTTAAGCCACCAGACTCTGAAATTTTGTTATGGTAGCCTGAGTTGATGAATATATCAATGATAGTACAAAGTTCTGAGGAGAAGGCACAAGAAAAGTTGTTGACATGTTTATTGAGGTTCAGGTATCTTAATGAGAGCACTGAATTTGAGCCAGGAGACCTGCTGAACAAAGTTCTGGCTCTGCTATTAACCCAAGTGACTTGGGCAATCACGTAACCCACTCGGCCACAATTTTCTAATCTATAGAGTGAAGTTAATAATTCTTATCCCCTGAGCCCTGGTGTGAGTATTAAATGTTATATTTTACCATAATCATTTATTGTACCAAATTATTTATTCACAGTTGATTTCCTCGACTGATCCATAACAGTTTTGGCATTTGAATCTGTGAGCTAGAAAGGACAGACAAGTATTAATGAGCATGGCCAGCATGGTGTTTAGCACTCAGTAGGTGCTCACTAAATTCAAATGTAAAGTCTGTGTGTAACTGGGTGGTCATAAAAATCTGTGGCTTTATGATGGTGATTTTCCCCTAGGAAGGCTCATGGAGATCATGGAAGCAACCATTCTTTGGAAGACTTGAAATCCCTTTCACTGTTCTGCCTTTGGCCAGTCCGAGACAGCACCCCTGGCGTTACCACTGCTAAGTGTCTTAGTACAGCCTTCTACATTCCTGGGAACTCTGATCTCTATCTAATATTTAACATTTTTAATCAGAGTGATCTAGTTAACATTTATGTCCTCCTTTCTAGACTGAGATCTTCTCAAGGGTGTGGACTTATCTGAATTATTTTTATTCCCAGCATGTAGTCCCATGGCCCATTAAACAGTAGGCACTCAACATGTATTTGTTTCACTGGGAATTCTTATCTGAAAGACATCAGGACTTTGACTTTCAGCAGCTTGTTCTTTAGAACTGTTTGAGGTCCCTCCATGCTCATCCATCTTCCTGCATATGTCTAGGACAATGGGCCTCATTTCTAGTTGCATTGACTTGAATGAGATCAGACTGTGTGACTCTAGGGCCATGTTACTGCCATTTTCAACTTGATATTTGATGTGAATTATGGCACAGTGGGGGATTCTGTTGAGACTATTGAAGAAGCTGTATGTGTCATGTGTGGCAGCATCTGGTCCCATTGCCATAGACCACATTGAACACAACTGCAATGTGACTGACCTTTAATCTGAGTCTGGAGATGAAAGCTATGTTGACACTACGCTTTGTCAGCTATTCTCCCAAAGAACATCCTGGCCTATGGATACTATTTCCTACTTTGAATATAACACATAATCTGTCATTGTTCTCTCAAGGAAGCGAGAGCAGAAAGAATATTCAGGTCTCTATTTCTAACAGCAATATTGGCATTTTTTAGTGGTAAGTGGGACCTGATGTTAGTTTCTTAGATAACTAGAGCATGGCACTTTATAGAGTCTGCAAGCTGGTTTAGAATTGACTAGTTTGTCTCTGGTGTTTATGATTTCAGAACATTGCAGGAAACTGTAATAAACAAACTCTTTCGTTTGTATTCCTTTGTTCATCAAACATTAATAAGGACCCTCTCTGTCAGGTAAATGTGAGCTTCTGACCTTCTGAAACTTACCTTTCAGCTGACTTAAGAGGTGAGCTCATCTTTTAGCTGATGATGTTCTCAAGCTACTAAGCTGAAAAAAAAAATAGTATAACATGTGGCTACTTTAACATTAGCTCTCAGGTTGTTTTCTGAGTAGTAATACTAATATATTGTGTTGATGCATATTTGCATAAGTATATGTATGCACATATATGCATGTATATATTGCTAATACTAATATCTCAAGAAGTGGATGGTGTTTTTTTGGATTAATAAAGTACTTAAGCACTTTTTTTTTTTTTTTAACTAACCTGATCTTCAGTAACTCTGAGAAGCATTCGGGAGCCTTGTCATTTCCACATCACTAAATAGGTTTCAGAGTAGATAATAAATTGCCCAAGTGTATAGCACCAGTAAGTGGCAGAGCTGGGCGAAGTTGATGATTAAGGTGGTTTTCGTTTGACTTGGGGCCTTTGCCCTCAAGCAGGTGATGGTTTAGATGTTATTTAAGACATGCATGCCCACACTAGTCAGTCGAACACCGCTTGGCCGTGTGTCATTACATGCCCATTATAAAATAAACGCAGCATGTACAGAGACCAGGCAGAGTGGTACTGGCTGGAACAACTGAAGAGCTTCACGCAGACATGGTAGATCTTGAAGAAAACATAGACTCAGGGGTGAAGAAATAAAATGGCTTAACTATTGAGAATAGAAAGGCGTGAATATCAGGCTGAGAACTATGGAGCTTTATTCTGTAATTAGCAGTGATAGAGTAAAGGTATTTGAATAGATAAGAAGCTCGTCACAATAAATAGCTTCTCTGTGACAATTTGTAGGAAGGATTAGAGTAAGAAGATTGTGGAGATTTTGAGTTTTGTTGTATTGGAGAGTAGTGACAATGCTGTGCTGTCCAGTTCTTAATCTTTTCTATCTTCCTTTGATCCACAACGGGGACCATTCGGGGCCTGCTCTGTCTGCTGCGCCCTGTGGCGCTCTGGTGAAAGGCTGTGTTTTGGGTCTCCGCCCTTTGAGTGTATTCATTCCTGGTCAGTGAACCAGAGTAAGCCTGTGTCTGCCTGAAATATGACTGTGCCATGGACTTCGCCTGTAAATAGCAAGACAGCTCAAGTCGCAGCGTCTTGAGGAGCTGCTCTAAGCGTGCAGGCTAATTTACTAGCTGATAGATCCCTAACCTATCACTACTGACAAACCTGACAAGTACACAAGCTTGAACATATTTTTGGTAGGTCTTATTAAAATGAATCCTAGCAGGATCTTTTAAAAATTTAATATTGTAGGATTTCCCCAGTATTACTTCAGTCAGCTTAATTTTCTTTTTTCTTCTTAAAGATAACAATCCGATATTCTCAAACACTGGGGGCATTTGTGTTGCACTTATCTGCTGAAGAACAATGTGAGCATATATCTAAGTAATCCCCGTCAGTTCTTCTTGGAAGCCTTAGTCGGCAGAGATCATTTGTACCGTATGGAGATGTGTTAAGGAGAGGGGCCCTCAAGTAAACAATTACGGTATCCCAATCTGGGGTGATGAGTGTTGAACTTGACCCGTGTAGGGCCTGTTAGTTTACATGGGGAGGGACAGTGGTAACAGAGGACCACTGACAGGTGTGCCATGGGTAACAGTGCTATCAGATTGGATTTTAGAAATCGCTCCAGGTTGTGCGGATGAGGAAATAGAGAGGGGTAATAGGGAAGGGGTCCTGGAAGCAGGAGACCAGTTAGGGACAGTATTTGTTAAGGTTCTCCAGAGAGACAGAACCAATAGTGTGTGTGTGTGTGTGTGTGTGTGTGTGTGTGTGTGTGTGTGTGTATGTACTTGTGGGTGCATGTATGCAGGTGAGACTGGCAAACCAGAGACCCGGGGAAGAGTTGAGGTGGCAGATGAGTCCAAAGGCAGCTTGGAGACAGAATTCCTTCTTTGGAGGACTAAGAGTCTTTTTTCTCTGAAGGCCTTCAATGGATTGGTCTACTCATATTAATGGAGGTTAATCTGCTTAATCAAAGCATATTGACATAAATATTAACCTCATCTAAAAAAATACCTTCTCAGCAACATCCAGACTGATGGTCAACCAAACAACTGGGTACCATAGCCTAGCTACATTGACACAAAGAATTAACCACCAGAAGAGCCAGTGACATTTTATCCTCTGGGTGGGAGAAGAATCATACCAGAATTTAATTAGGTGAACTTGTTGAGCAATTGGATAAAAGTTATGCAAGAGCAGTCTGAGCATCTGGGGAATGGATCCCTAAAACAGAAAATTTCCTGCCAATTTATCCACAGAGATGATCCAGCCTCCCGTGCTCCTTCCTCAGTGCTCTTATTCTGTCCATTTATTGGGCAACAGTGTGCTAGGCACTCTGCTGGGAACTGGAGGCACAGGTTGATGGAACACATTGCTTACCTTAAAGGGTGCTGCAGTCCATTCATAGCACTTCATTGCAGCTTTGCAGACCAGACTAAGAGCCACTTCACACATTTAGCCATTCTTCATGCCACTCAGGCTTTTCCTGGAAATGAGGGCAAGCATGCATGGTAAAACAAGAACAGCAACAGCAACGAAACCACACAAGCAAACCGAAAGCCACTCAACCTTGTTTCTGCTGCGTCCAGTACCTTTCTCTATTTCCGGTGAGGGTGGATCCTGCTTTGCTTTGCTCTTAGCAAGGGGATCACAGACTCATTAGTCCTGCAGAGAAGACGTAGGGTGGGGTCTGACCCACTTATGCCTCCTCGTTCCTGATGAAAAAACAGGCTTACTCACTGAAACAGGGGTTATGATGTAGGGTTCTATGCATTTTCTGTAAAAATGGAACCTCCACAGATTCTTTTGCCCTGGTCCCTAAAAGGCTTGCAGAAGTTGCAATCAGAGTGACAAGAAAAGGAGCTAAGAAAGAAAAAAAAAAAAAAAAAGGCTTCTTTGGGGAAAGATATGCTTTAAAACGTTTAGTATAATGTTATATGGGATTCCACATCTGGTTTTTCCACATTTATCATACCAATAAAACATGCACCTGTTAGTTTTTCATCACAAGCCCTATCTCTCATCTGTCTTGTTTGACCTTGTCACAAGGCATTTCCCTTTTAGCACTCGCTTGGATTTTTGTACCGAGTAGAAGTTGGAAGTGATTGCAAAGGAAGGCAATTTCTTTTGACATCTAGTGTATGACCCATTTATCTCCTTATGGAGTATAGGGAAAGTATTAGAAGGGAGCACTAGAGAATAAGAGATATTTGTACTAATATATAGGACTCCAATTTCCTCTTAGGTCTGTCTTAGTGATCTTGGCCAAAAAAATATGGTGTAATTGTGTGGACATTTGAATCTGGAGATTTGGTATGCCTTATGGGCAGAGTAAGAGGCAAACTGTTTTCTAGATTCCTAGGTATAGGCCTTTTTAAATTCTATTTTTCATTTTGATTATGGAAAATTTCAAACATATAGTAGAGAGAAGAGTATAAAGTATCTCATGTACCCATCATCTAGTTTCAACGGTCATCAACAAAGGGATAAACTTATTTCATTTATACCCTTTATCTTCCCCCAACCCCCTTTGGAGTATTTTGAAGCAAATCTTAAATATGTCATTTTATCTGAAAATACACACACACACACACACACACACACACACACATATATATACACAGACATATATATATGTCCCTAAAAGATAAGTACTTTTTATACCAAAACTAAAATACCACCATCACACCTAAAACACAATTCCTTAGCATCATTAAATATCTAGTCAATACTCAAATTTCCTTGATTGCATCATTTGTTCAAATCAGAATCCAAACAAGGTCCAGATACTGTATACAGTTCATATTCCTTAAGTGTCTTTAAATCTAACCCTTAATTTTTTTTTATCACCTTTTAATTTACATGTTGAAGGAACTGGGTCATTTGTCATGTAGAGCTACTCATACTCTTGATGTGCTGATTGAATCCTACGATGTCACGGAACATATTTCTCTGTCTCCCTACCAACCCCCAAATTGTATTTCCTATAAAGTACAATCTGGAGTCTTGATAAGATTTGGGTTGGAGTTTATGACAGGAATACCTCATAGGTGGTATGGGGAATGATCTACCGGAATCACATCAGGAAGCTTGTACTATCTCCCTGCCCCTCTTTGGGTGACGTTAAGATTGATTGACGGGTTTAGGTATTGTCAGGCTAGTCCATTATTATCAAATTTCCCTCGTAACAATGGTCAATGGCCACTGCCTAGTCCTAGATACATTTTTATTAGATATTGCGAAGTAGTTACATACTATGTCTATCATTCCTTCCTTGGTCAGTGGCAGACTCTTTAGTTGATTCCAAAGTCTTTCTGATGTGACCAGATTTTTTAAAACAAAAATTAAGAGTGAAATGTTTGTAAAGGATGGAAGCATATTCAACACTGTCACACTGAAAGGGAAATTCAAAAGCATCGATAGTTTCTTAAAGCAGTGGTTTGACTTGCCAGGATTTCTGGGAAAATTCTAATAGTTGAATGTTTAATTCCACAAATAAAACAAAAGACAAAAAGTGGGAAATATGATGCCCCCTGGTAAGGGGAAAACTTGAAAAATAGTTCTAAGGCAAAATGCCAAGGAACGCAGCTACTGAATTAAAAAATTAGCAACTCAAAACGTCTAACTGGTAATTCAATTCAAGGTGTTATGCCAAATTAGAAAGATGAACATAAAACTGTTTTTACTGTTTTTTCTTTTGATCCAACACAGTTTGTGTCTGGCTAACTCTAAAACAAAGACACATTTTTATTTTGATTTTAAAAAATTAAAGGCTGAAATGCATGTATTTAGATGGTGATATCATATTTAGATACGATATAAAAGTAAGCATGACATACATGGCTTACTTTTTGCCTTTCTAAGTGATTTCAGTAATTGTGGCTTATAGACATGCAATACATCAGAGTGATTTCCCAAGGTTTATTCTCCTTTGTAAATTTTCCTTTCAATATGGCAGCTTTTGCTAAAATGGAACTTATCTGAATGTTCTTCTTCTTACCTGCAATTTGTCAGATGTGGAACAGCATTTTAGGTTGCTATTTAACACGTTAGGCACTGGTGGTCACATCTGTAGTGTTAAACTTGACTTGTTCAGTCTAACATTGTGTAAGCTGAGGAGAGAGAGGGAAAGACAGAAAAGCTGTTTGATAACTTTGAAGCTCCATTCATGTTACATATCCATTTAATCTCCTCATATTTGGGTGGTTAGGTGTACATATGAATAACTTTTTATAAATACTACTAGATTTCCACTCTTGTTGGATATTTTCACCAAGACTAAGTGTTGAAGTCATCATAGAACCATATTTGGTAAATATTGTTATAGTCATTTTGGAGACAAGGAAATTGAGACTAGGAGCATGATCTGTGCAAGTTCAAATAGCTAACAAGGAACAGAGCCAGAATTTGAACCCACACATCTGTCCAACTCATAGGCTGGCTTTTTCCCCTATGTCATCTGCCTGCTAGCCATGTCCAAAAAGGGGGTGACAAGCGAACTAGATCAGTTTTCAGAAAATGTGCTCTATTAATCATTTCGTATGGATTTTATACTCACTGGATGTCACCATAAGCTTTTTTCCTTTGTGAAGAATACACTGTCTAGGAGACAGGGTCTGCCAAGAAGGTGCACACTGCCCGAATTGTGTCCTCATTGGAAATATTACAGAATGTAGACTTACATAAAATAGGGGTAACTTGGTACGGTGTTAGGTGAAATGGAATTCTGTAAGCTCTGGCTCAAGCAAAACGTCAATACATTAAGAGCCAGGAATCACCAAGGAGCAATGTGCTTGGAAACTCAATACAGTAATAAGTAACTCAGTATTGTGTCCGTGAAACATCCCTTATTGTCCACCAAAAAATGTTAATGCACTGCTCCTTGGTGTCAGTCCTGCGTCTTAAAATATCACATAAGAGATATCAGTGAGAGAATTTTTTCTTCCTTGAAATTTGCCACATAGCCTAGATCAAGGCAAAAACTCTATGGGACTATCTAACAATCCTGGATACTTTTGTTGTAAAATTGAAATTACACTGAGTTCATTCAGGACATGCATTTTTGTGTGAGGCTTATAATCACACCTATAATTAAAAATTAAAAGAATAAACAAGAATGAAATCTTGCCATTTGTGACAACATGAATGGACCTTGAAGGCATTTGCTAAGTGAAGTAAGTCAGATGAAGAAAGACAAATACTGTATCATCTTACTTACATGTGAAATCGAAAACAAACAAACAAATTTAAAGATACAGAGAATAGATTGGTGGTTGCCAGAGGTGGGAGTTGGGGAGTGAGTGAAATAGGTGTAGGGAGCAAAAAGGTACAAACTTCCAGTTACAAAATAACTAAGTCATAGGGAAGTATGTACAACATGGAGACTGTAGTTAATATGACTGTTTTGCGTATTTGAAAGTTGGTAAGAGAGTAAATCGCAAAACAAGTAAAAAAACATCTGTGACTATGTATGGTGGTGAATGCTAACTGGATGTACTGTGGCGATCATTTTATAATATATACAAATGTCAAATCATTACGTTGTATACCTGAAACTAATATAATATGTCAATGATACTCCAATAAAAAATAAACAAAACAGACTGGTTCTCCCTATACAGAATACTTTGTCTCTATTATTAAGTCAGCATATATGTGGTGATTATGAACATAGCCAATGATAATAGACCCTTCGTGGTTCATAGTTTTGTACAGCCAGGCACCAGCTTACCTTAATCAAGACTCCTGATGATACTATGTGTTTAGGATTGCCTACGGTATGCTAGGTTCCCGCTAGGCTGTGGGCAAACAGTGAGGGATAAGACAAACTGCTTCCTGGCCTTGGGTCACATATTATAGCTGAAGACAGCCGTATGAACAATCGTTTATAGTATTGTATCATAAGTGTTTTGACACTTTCGGAAACATGTAACAGTCATCCAATGTAGCTTGGGGCAGGGGTGAAAAGGGGGTTCTGAGAAAGCTTGTAGGAAAGAGTGACACAAGTTATGAGAGAAGGAAATTTGGTGTTGGTCAGATGAGAGAGTGCAGTTAGGAGGTGCAGGTGGGGGAGGCACGCATGTACCAGAGAAAGTGAGTAGCATCTGGGAAAGCCTAGAGGCCGGTGAGAGCGTGGGGACTGTCAGCAAGGTGGGAAGGAGGGCGAGGGGAAATATGTAGGGCTGGCCTAGGAATGGTAAGTGAAGAGATAATCAAGAAAAGCCTCATAGGCCATGCTCAGATGACTGGACTGACCGTAAGGACAAGTGAAGGGAAGTGAGGAAGAAGGCGAGGTGGCCCAGTTAGTGTTTTAGAAGGACCATCTGGCTGCTGGGGTGAAATGGAGGGGAGGAGGTAGAACCACCTGGGAGGCTTCGCAGCAATCCAGGTGAGAAGTGATGGTGGCCTCACCTGGAGGACAGACAGTGTTGAAGATAATGGGCAGAAATGGGCAGGTTTGGTAGTCCACAGGACATGGTACTTATTTGGCTAGGGTTGTGAGAGAGAGTTCAGGGTGATGCCTGGTTTCTGACTCGGGTGACTAACTGAGGCAGTGCCCCTAGAGATAACAGGATGAGGAACTGGTTTGCAGGGGCAGGTGATGAGTTCACTTCTGGACATGTTAGGTTTGAAGTACCAGCAAATCAATCCTTTTCATTTTCTAGTGTTTTCTGAAAAATGAGCTGCAGTGTCCCTGTGAAATACCTGGAAGAGACAAACTCCCTAGGAGCAATGGCGTTCGCAAGTCCTAAAAAGCTGACTTTCTGATGCTACTCTTTTACACTGACCACAGATACATATGTGAGTCCTCAGCATTCATGAAAAATGCATTCAAATCATCCCTTTGATAATTCTACGTGGTTAAGAATTATAAAAATAGAAAAGCTAGGGTGGCAGTGACCGCTAAGGAATCACTTCTCCAGTAACTGCACCCCCTCGGCCCTTCTCTTCTTTTCCAGGGAAGATCAAGGGTTTGATTGGGGAAGACGTGGAGCTGCACGCAGGTGACTGTGACTCGCTCCCTGGGACAGGGGCGGCTGTGGGGGCTCCCTGAAGACACTGACTGTGGGTTTATTGATTTTTTAAAAATAGTTTTATTAAGATTTCATGCACATGCTATACAATTCACACATTTATTTATTTATTTTTTACACATGTATTTATTTTTATTAAGCCTTTTGTTTTAATTCCAGCAGAGTTAACATGCAGTGTTACATTAGTTTCAGGTGTACAGTATAGAGATGCGGTGACTCCGCGCATCTCTCGGTGCTCAGCATGGCAAGTGTGCTCTTGATCCCCATCGCCTACGTAACCCACCCCCCCACCTCCCCTCTAGTGACCACCAGTGTGTTCTCTATGGTTAAGAGTCTGTTTCTTGGGGTGGCTGGCTGGCTCAGTCTGCTAATCATCTGCCTTTGGTTCACGTCATGATCCTGGGGTCCTAGGATTGAGCCCTGAGTCGGGCTCCCTGCTCAGCGGGGAATCTGCTTCTCCCTCTCCCTCTCCCTCTGTGCGTGCTCTCTCTCTCTCAAATAAATAAATAAAATCTTTAAAAAAAAGAATCTGTTTCTTGGTTTGTCTCTCTCTCTCTTTTTCCCTCCTTTGCTCATTTGTTTTGTTTCTTGAACTCCACATATGAGTGAAATCATAGAGTATTTTTCTCTGACTGATTTTACTTAGCATTAGACTTTCTAGCTCCATTCTTGTTGCAAATGGCACGATTTCATTCTTTTTTTATGGCTAAATAATATTCATATACATATGAATATTTATATAATTATGAATATTATTTATATATGAATACACACACACACACCACATCTTTATCCATTCATCAGTCAATGGACACTTGGGCTGCTTCCATAATTTGGCTATAAACATTGGGGTGCGTGTATCCCTTTGAATTAGTATTTTTGTAGTCTTTGCGTAAACATTTGCTGGGTCATCAAGTAGTTCTATTTTTAACTTTTTGAGGAACCTCCATACCGTTCTCCAGAGTGGCTGCACCAGTTTGCATTCCCACCAATAGGGGAAGAGGCTTCCCTTTTCTCCACGTCCTTGTCAACACTTGTTGTCAATTCACACATTTAAAGTGTGCAATTCAATGGTTTTTATTATAGTAATAAGCATGTGCAACAATTACTGCAGTCACTTTTAGAACATTTGCATGACTTCAAGAACAAATCCCTTATTCTTTAACTATCATCTCTTTATTCCCAATCTCCTCTAGTTTTAGGCAATTATTTATTTTCTGTCTCTGCAGATTCCCCTGCTCTGGAATTCAAATGGATGGAGTCTCACGTCATGAGCTCTTTTGTGACCAGCCTCTCACTGAGCGTAATGTTTTCAAAGTTCATCTATGCTGTAGCATGTATCGGTACTTTATTTCTTTTTTGATGGCTAAATAATATTCCGTTGTACCACATTTTGTTTATCTATTTGTTTGCTGATAGGCATTTGAGTTGTTTCCACCATTTGGCTATTATGAACTGTGCTGTTATAAACATTTGTGTATATAGTTACTGGTTTTTATTCGTCTGTGTGCCTCTAGGCTTAGCATATGGAAGAATGAACTTTTCTGCCACTGATGTCAGCTCAGAGATCATCCCTAGAGGCAGCTGTGGTCTGTGGCTCTCAGGCAGCCTTCAGATCCTAGGCACAATTGTGAAGCAGGAATATTTATTCTTGTTTTTCAATTCCTTGACGTATGTGTCCTTTTCTTGCCTCCCTTCCTGTTTCCTTTAGTACCCTATAAGTCGGAGGGAGTCTTGGTTGCTTTTAAGAACTTCTCTATAGGCTGCCCAAACGTCTGCCACTCCAGCCTGCTCTAATCCACACTGCCGTTCTTTAAGCGTGGCTGAATGGATGATAAATCCACATGCAGGTGTGAATGAGGCCTCAGACACAAAAATTCTTTTGCCTTTTCACAGAGGGGCATTGGCCCAAACAAATCTCTTATTGTAAGTGGAGAGCTTTCTTTAAAATTTGAGTTTGGGGAGTTTCTAAGTTCTCTAGACTGCATCCAGAAGCTCCCTTACCCTGTATCTCTCAAACCCCCTTCTTCCTGATCCTTGGTAAGTCTGAGACTTAAGCCATGAGGCATTACTTGGCATGAGCGCCTAAGTAAATTTTATTAAAAAAGTAAATACTCAAAAGTCATAGATCATGAATCTGGGAATGCAACCAAAGTTTTTTATTATTTCAAATAATTAATAAAATGAAAATTGGACAATAATGAACCATGTGTTTGTGTGCATGCCATTATGAAAGTTATGATCTCCGTGCCTTGGAGAATGTCCTTTTTACTGAGGTGTCCATCAGCTTTGCCTGAATGTGAAGGAAGATTTAGCAGGATTCCTGAAACCGTAATTGGTGTATCAGCTGTATCCAGAATCGCTCTGAGTGTCAATTTTAGGGGCCGCATTCCAGCAACTAAAGCAAAATCTCCTGGGGGTTGCCACCCAAGGATCTGTCCTTTGAGCAAGTTCCTCAGATGATTCTTCTGCACGTCTTCAAAAATATCAGGGCTTCGATTATACACACGCTAGTAAGTAGTGGTTACCATACTATTTTCCACCTCAACTTTGGAGAGTAAAAGGAGGTACTACTAATCACTATGCAGAGAACGGAAGAGTAAACCAGGGCCACCCTGGCAAACTAGAACACAAAGTCACCTTGCAAATACATAAATGCCACCCTGTCCAAGTGAGAACTTATTCTGCTGTCTGATTCTACCTTTCCAACTCACCAGAGCCACAAAGCTTATCTCATGAGTCCGTGCCTACAAGCTTCCTACTTTTGCTGATTGCATGTCCCCTACACGCACTCAACTTCACTGCGGTAGTAAACAGTACTATTCCCTGGTCCCTGGGCCTCCTCTCTTTTTGACATAGGCAAGGCTGAACGTTCTGTCTGCCTTGGGTTTACGCGCAGTCAGGATCCGGAATGGAAGGAGTATTGAGTCACCATGGGAAATCCAGTGAAGTTCCCTACACCCGTAGTGCCGAAGAACTAGGGATATGAGGAACATCTTTTCAGTTCCACCAAACCTGCTCTAGTACTGAACCTTATTTAGTGCTCAGTGTCCAGTCTACTGCCATTAAGGGTCCAGTAGGACTCAGATGTAGTTCTGAATTTGTTTTCATAGAGGCCAATTGTGGTATCCAGTAGTACGTACAGTGTCAGAATTGTACCTGTTTTCCCCCAAGTGCCTCCCTCTCCCTCCATCTGTATAGTTTACAGAGAACTTTCAGATACTTTATTATTTGGTATTTGTATTAGTTCCCATGGCTTCTGTGACAAATTGCCATAAACTGGCTTAACAACAACTGAAGTAAGTTCTGTCACTGTTCTGGAGACCAGAAGTCTGACATCAGTATCACTGGGTGGACGTTAAGGTGTCAGCAGGGCACACTCCCTCTGAAGGCTGTAGGGGAGAATCTGTTCCTTGCTTCTCCCAGCGTCTGGTGGCTTCCAGCACTTCTTATGGTGCATCACTCTAGTCTGAGGCCAGCATCTTCAAATCCCTCTGTCCCACTCTTCTCTGTGTGTCTAATCTGTCTCTGCTTTACTCTTAGGAGGATATGTGTGATTGCATTCAGGTTCCCCTGACCCCCCACAGAAAATCTGGGATAATCTCCCCATCTCAAGATCTTTCCTTTAATCACATCTTCATAGACACTTTCTCTAAATAAGATAATATTTGCAGGTTCACAGGATCAGGACCTGATATCTTTTGGGCCATGATCAGCTCACGACCACAATCGGCAAATCTTTAGTGGGTGGTGAGAGCAGGCTTGCATTCTCATCTTCACTTCACAGTCAAGGTTGAGGTGGAGGTTCAGAGAATTTAAGTGACTTACACATGAGTCTGTCTAATGGCAGACAAGGACGTTGAAATAATGTGCAATTCCCTTTAAGCTGTGCTGATTCCCCCAGGGGCTCCAGAGGATACATGGCATGCAGTCCATCTCCTTGCCTCCCTGTGCACTACTGGACAATGTGCTTCAGAAGTCTAGCACAAAAAGACAACTCTTGGGGCTGACTCCATGATGGAAATCTTAGTCTGTGTAGGACTTTCCCGGCATCATTAGGAACCAGAAAATGCCTGGTATGGAAATCGAGGTCCAGCTGTGCCATTAGTGAGTCGTGTGAGCTTGGGAAAATTTCTATGACTTTCTGCTTTTCAGATTCCTAGTATTAAAGACAGGGGATTGTGTTGGGAGATAATATTTTAAAATATAGATAGCACCGAACACCCACCATGTACTTAGAATCTCCATGCTGGACTAAGAACTTGGCTTAAATCATTTCATACACTCCTCACAAACAACCTGATGAGAGAGGCATAATTATTAAGTACATTTTACTGAAAAGGCTTAGAAAGATTGGACAATTTGACCAAAGCCACACTGTAAGCCAGTGTTGGACCCAAATGTGATCTACCTGTCTGACTCCAAAGTCTTCTGACCTTCTGCCCACTCATTCTCACCATATTCCCCATCCGTAGGACTGTGATACCATGATGCTGGCATGGCACAGGGGTCTGGGCCATATAATGGCCACGTACATAATATAACTCACTTGTCTCTGATATTTTCTGAGGAGCTAGCTCATGGCTGGCAGCCAGATACAGGAGAGTCCTTTATTCAGGATATTGTGTGAGAGAGATGTGGTTCTGAGCAAAGCTGGGAATTTCCAGGGAAAAGTCCCTCATGGGAATGTCACAGGAAGTAGAACTCTGTGGAACAGAGGCAAATAATCGTCTACTTTTATAGGTTAAACAGCTTGTACTCAATAAGCATTTGTGTCTGTTTTGGTCTATAAGACCTAGGTGATTTGTCTCTGTGACTTTTGAGGCAGCTTTGTAGAACCATTGCATAGCAGGGCTGGGAGAAGCCCTGGGGGCAAGATAGTCTCACCTCCCCATTTTGTATTTGAAGGAATGGAAGCATAATTAAAGCAAATTCATTTATCCAGCAAACGTTTCATGAGAACTTGTGTTTCAGATATAGTGCTAAACACAGAATACAGAAATGAAACAATGAGATCACTGTTCTAGAATCTCTGTGCTTAGTGGGTGAGGCAAGCTCATGAACATACATTTTCAGTAAATATGGTAAACACTGCAATTGTGCTGAGAATTCTAGGGGATCCTGAGGGAGTCAGCAGAGACTGATGTTTGAGCTAGAAGAAGAAAAGTAGGAAAAGACAAACCAGGCAAGGGAAACAGGATCCCAGAGGGGTCAAGTGTGTTCAGAACAGTAGGAAGTTCGTGATGGTCGGAACCTGAGGTGATGTGAGAGGGGGTCCCAGGGGCTGGCGTGAGACTTGCCCAAAGTCAGATAACTTCTGGTCTGTTGAGATTGAAGCATTTCAGTCTATACCCGCAAGTCGGTTTTAATGACATTTTCCTTTCACTGGGTCTATTTTGTGCACCTTGGTCTTACTAGGCTAGACTTGGCATCCTTCGCCAGGGACACGGGATCATTTTCACATGCTGCTGAACTTCTTAGGGCACCCCCCAGGTCTGCTGACCACATGGAATAGTTTTGTGATGTGTGGGAATCAGCTCAGGCTCTTGTACCTTATTTTGTTTCTGTTTCTAGCCTGCAGCAAAGTCAGAGCCCCTGCCCAGCATGGAGGCCTCAAGTTACAGCGTGATCCTGAGAGTACCTGGTACATCTGTGTGTGCACATAGTTGAAAATGTCTTCTGAATACAGTCATTGTTTTTTAAACACTGAAGAATAATAATTGAGAATTCAGATTTGCAACTGTTTTGTCTCCGAGAGAAAAGAGAAGAAGGATGTACTGTTCCTTCTGCTGATTTCAAGATTAATCCACTACCGTTTTTATCCAGCTTCCAGGTTTTCCTTTAGAATTCACTGACCACAAGTTGGTTTCCCCATCCCCATGGTGCCTATGTATATTTGATGTACTTTTACTGGCTGGCTGAACAGTATGATGGAAATGAAGGTGAAGATCCACTGTTACTAGTGGTCCCATGGCATTCCTTTGTCCCTTAAAATTGGTGGATCCTGCCAAATTTCTTTCCATTAATTATAATAACAATAATAACAAAAGCTTCTTTGGGGGTCTCCTCTCTGCCTTTATACTGCAGTTCTTTCTCTCCTATATTCCCCTTAGGATATTTTCCACTTAATGAGATGCAGTGATACATATTCTTCCTTGCTGTTTCTCTTCTGGCTGAATGTGATTTTTTGTACCTACAAAGGCCCCACAGTTTGAATCCTGAGTGCCAAAAAAAGATTCCTTAAAGAAGAAGGAAAGCAAATACTGAGGCTGAAACTGTGAACTCTGGAGAACTATTATTTTTTTTCCTTTAGCATGTATTGATGGCCTACTATATCTTATGCTCGATTTTGAGGGCCTAAAGATAAATCAGCCTATGTCCACAAAGAAGGGAGTTGCATGCAGAAGGCTAATGAGTAAAGCCCCAGACACACAGAAAGGATGGGCATCCCCAAAGGGCTGTGGCAGCAGCAGGGGCGGGGTGGGGGGAGAGGGGGAGGACCCCAGAGCCTGAGTGGAGGGTGGGAGAACAAAGGGAATCCATTTTCAGAGAGATGTTGAGTTACTTCTTAAAGAATAGAATTGAATAAATATGGGGTGGAGAATTAGGAAGAAGTTGGAGGAGAGAAAATGGAGCAGACAGGAGAGGCGGCACAAAGGCTGGTGGAACAGAAGTGAACATCACTACCAAGAACTGGAGGTCAGAGATTAGGTGGCATGCAAGAGCGCGTGCAAAAGGTTGTGTTAAGGAGAGGATAAAGGTTTTGACTAGTATTACTGAGAGCCTACTAGATGGCCTTTCGTACACTGTCATCTCACAAATGGTTGGCTGAGTACCTGTGGTAGACACTACTATATCTAGAGAAGAACGTTCTGGGCTGAGGACACAAAGTCACTTTGGAAGTCCTACCACCACCTAGTAGGTGAAGGAGCTGGGATTCGATTTCACTCCTCTGGCCTTCGGGCCACACACGTCACAGCTGCCTCACGCACATTTGCAGAAGGCCTTGTCAGGCATCCTTTTCCAAAAGGAAGGCCCAGCAGTGCAATATGAATAAACCACCACATTCGCTAGAACTTTGAGGAAACTTTTGTGATGTGTGTGGTTATAGGTAAGAAGTTGAGGAAGTAACAAAAAAGTGGCTCTTGAAAGGGGGGTGCTGGATGAGTGAAAAAGAGAAACCAAGGATGAAGGAGGTTAAGGAAAGGAAGAAAGTAATTAGAGTTCAGTGAGCTAAAGATACAATTTAAAGACTTTACAGGAAGGAGCCAAGGTGGGAATGGAAGAGATTAGATTGCAGGGTTTCTATGGGCTGGTGAAAGCTTTAGGGTAAATCAAAGGACTGTTACCAATTCAATAGAATTTTATATTATTTTAGGAAATCGAGTAACAGTCCATTAGCTGCAAAGCCCAGGATCAAGAAGACAGCTAAAAGACAGGGAAAGTTCTGGAAGTCTCATATATCTAAGAGCTTTGGCCCGGAAATATGTTGATGATATAAGGGTCTCAGAGATCATCTCCTATGACTTCTTGACTTTGCAGTTGAGGAAACTGAGGCCAGAGAAATGGTGTTATTCTACATGTGATTGAGCCCACCTCTAAGCAGAGACTTGATGATAAGCTTCAAACACTCAATTCAGGGCTCTTTGCAAGAATGTGAATTTCAGGCCAGGGCTTGGGCTTCCAAAAGTCATTAGAGCACCAACCCTCTCTACTCACAGACCAAACACAGAACGTGGGGTACAGAATCGGGGACCTGAATTGCAATAAACGTTGGGAAGATATACAGAAGTGTGACCCAGAAAAGCAAGCACTAGCAGGAAACAACATCACCACAGAAGATTGGGATATGAAAAAAGGTCAAGTGGTGGTAAGGATGAGGGTGGAGAAACACAGAGGTAAGAAAAAGGGCTAGACTACTGTTAGCAGACGCATCAGAGACTCTTTAGCTTTACAGAGAATAAGTCCTCACTTATACTTCGTTAAAACATTTTTTAAAAATAATAAAATGTGGACCTTTTTTTACAGGATAAGGCAGCATGGGTTAGCAGGGAGGTGGTGGGCTTTGACCTGTCAATCCTGACTTGAGCACCTGACTCTGACGCTGTGTCAGTGTTCAGTCAAGAAAACATGAACCACCGAGTTATTCTGACAGAGATAATTTACTTTAGGAAAGCTGTTAAATACTATGGAAAGATGGAAATGCCTAAAAAGGAACACTGAGGACACACCCAGCAGCAGGAGGGAGCTATAGTCCTTGGGCTGCGGGAACAAAGTGAATGGGTGGGTGGGCGCAAGGAAGTGGGGGGAGGGGGACATTAGAACTTAGATGCTTGAGGGAGGGGCCCTCACAGAGACATCTGAGAAGGTGTCTGCTCAGCTAGTACTGGGGCTGGTGCCCTGCAAAGCTGCAACTGAGGCCATAGAGGAGGCTGTACCACCTTCATGGTTCTGATACTGGGAATGGGGTTAGAATGACACTGACTTTAAGCGTGGAGGGGAAAAAATACACACATATCAGAACCAATTACTGCTACTGGGAGCAACAGCTGCCAGGGTGAGGAAGGATTGCCGGAAGGTTCCGATAGGAACAGTAAGAGAGGGGAGGGAGTGTGGACCTTAGTCCTTCTCCAGTTGACTCATTCTTAAGTCCTCTAATGGCAGACCTTAACAAAGAGCAATATGAACTGGAAAAATATGGTTTGCAGAGTCTCAGTCCCAAATCTGATAAAGCAGAGTATAGAAAGGTGGGTTTGGTACCAAAAGGCTGTAGCTTAAAACTAACAAGCCCCTCAGAACTCCCCATCTGCTTATATCTCTGATCCTAGAAACTAATCAATCTTCCGTGATGCTATAATCCCTTCTGGTTCTGACCCCTTATCCCTCATTCCCTTTATGGAAAAATTCCTCAGAATGGTTGTTTGGCTTCAGTGTCTCCACCCCTCACTTCTTATTTTCTCTTGAGACTTTTCCAATTGGGCTCCCATCTGTCATGCTCCCTGGGAACCAACCTGTTTTCCATTCCAGAAGGCTCTTCTTCCTCTGGTTGCGATTCTCAGTTTCACCAGTGGGATGGTTTTAGGGGGACATTCTTCTAAAAACTCATTGCTGTCTAAAGAAAAGCTGTAGAGGTCAGAAGTTCAAAAAAAAGGTAAGACCTGACCAGAAAAGCTCATGGAGGAAAAAATAAAAGATAAACCCACCCACTTCTTATTTCACACCACATTTTTAGATTGGCAAAAAGTAAAGATGTCATGTAGATAGAGAATGTTCCGAATTACTCAGAATATTATCTTGAGGAGAATGTTAATGCTAGCTCTGGCTGTTCAAATGGCTCGTTTTTGGAGGCTGATTAGGGGTTCAGGGAAGTGAAGAAAAATCTGACCTTTTTAGAGGCAAACTATTAATGATGAAACTTGTCCTTCATTCTGCTCCTTTCTTTGACAACATCACCGTCTCCTCACTCTCCAATTAATCAATGCAGTTGAGGCTGCAGAGAAATCTGAATAGCTATTCTGTTTTCACAAATAACTGTTGTTAGGGATAAATCCTACAGTTTCAATCTCTGGTCCAGAAAAATCCCACCAGATCTGAGCAGCACTGAAGCTGCTTTTCATCCACAAACGACATTAATCTGAGTTCTGTATTCATGGGGAAAACACACAGGCACCGTGGAACCAGAAGTACAGATATTTTCTTGCAAGTAAATAGTTTGAATATAAGCTTTGAGAGGCTGGAGAAGAGTCCTTTGGAAGAAGCCTTACAAACATCTTTTCTACAAGAACAGTCCTCACCCACCTGCACCCCCCTGAAATCCTCCTGTAAACCTTCTCTTTCAACTCTTCTTCCTGAATCGTTGATTTAATACTCTAGCTCAGATATCTGTCCCAAATCTTGGAAAGCATGTCTTGGTCTTCATCATCTGTAGGAAATGAGGTTTAATGTAATAGCTAGGATACTATTGTGAACATGGAAGCATTATTCAGCCATAAAAAAGAGAAAATCTTGCTATTTGAAACAACACGGATGGACCTTGAAGGCATTACGCTAAATGAAATAAGTCAGACAGAGAAAGACAAATACTGTATGGTCCCAATTGTGTGTTGAATCTAAACAAGAGCAAAAACAAAAGAAAAAAAACCACCCCTCCCCCAAACAAAACAAAGAACCAAACTCAAATACAGAGAACAGAGAGATGGTTGCAAGGGGCAGGGGTTAGAGGTGGGCAAAACGGGTGAAGTTGGTCAAAGGTGCAAACTTCCAGTTACAAAATAAATCAATCCCAGGGGCCTAATACTCAGCATTGCTACTATAGTTAATAATACTGTATTGTATATTTGAAAGTTGCTAAAAGAGTGGATCTTAAATATTCTCATCACAAGAAAAAAATGTGTGACTATGTGTGGCGAAGGATGTTAACTAGAATCGTCCTGGTGATCATTTCATGATATATGGAAATATTGAATCATTATGTTGTACACCTGAAACTAATATAATGTTATATGTCAATTATAGTTCAATAAAAATAAATAATGTTATGAAAGAAACTGGATGATTGGAAGCACTTGGTAAATGCTTGTTTATCTTAGCTATAAAGCTGTACCCTAGTTTTTGTATCCACAGATAAATTTTAGGACTCTGTGTATTGTCTTTGCTCCCAAAAAATCTTCAGGAAGGCTATTGGGCTTTGCATGACAGCCTCAGCTGACCGTCTGAGGACAGCCTGGCCAGCTCTGCATTTCCCGGGAGTTGTAGCCTCTTTAGGGAGCAATGCTGTCAGCCTCAGGGCAACACCCGGCCCTTTCTGGTTTTATTCAAGTACTAGGTAAGCTACCAAAGGGCTCTCCACACTGTAATGAACATTCAGACTCCTAAACTGGCCCACGATTGCTTCAGAAAATGAGAGCAGCAACAGAGGTTCTGAGGTCCTCATGGAGGTAAGTGACTGTGGTAAGATGCAAAGTTGAACACGAGACAGTATAACAGAATAAGAAAATGCATTTATTTCTTCCTATGGCATAGACACATAGACTTTTAAAAACAGGGCTAACTTCTAGCTTGTGAACCATAATCAGAGCCATGCCAACCAGTTACCATTAAGAAATATATAGCAACCAGCTTTATGTGCCCCAGATTAAAAAGCACCTTAAATAATATGTAAGATTCATCTATTTTATCTTTTAATAATTCTGTGTCACAAACACTTCTATTGTACTGTGCAGGCAACCAATACTTCCAATCTTTCAACATTTAGAGGATAAATTATTTTATTGATGTTTTAATTACCACCACCCTCATTTGGGTAGATGGCAATGTAATGTTTATAAGACTTTTTTTTTTTAATAAGACTCTTGAAAAAACAGTCTGGAATTGACTGCAGTTATTTTGAAAGCCCTCTCGGGCAATATTCTTTAATTGCGTTGCACAGATATTTTAATCTTGCCATTTTTGTTCAAGGACCAGCAACGGCTCCCTATTGATCCTTATATTCGATACAAGGGTCTTCACCTACTGCCGACCACTCAGCCCATCTTTCAAATCTAAGTTTCATTATAACTCAACATTAACACTCTGATTTGTCAAGTTAACGTCCTTCTTACTTCCTTAAAAACCAATTACAAAATTAAAGAGTTTCTTCAGAAAGAACATCTGATTGACTCACTCCCTTATTTTCAGATAGAGACAGGTGAGATTGGCTGACTCAAACGGCTAGTTACTACAGAAGGGGACTTGGGCCCAGGTCACCTTACCCTACACTTAGTTATCATTCTCCCTGACTGTGCGACCTCCTGACTCTCATTTTCGCCTTTGTGCTCCTGATCAAGAATGACACTGCCCCAAATGCCATCTACTTTCCTTTTAGATGTATGTCTTTCCATTGTTCCAGAACACTGCTTCAAAACTCAGATCTTCTAGAACCCCTGCCCTTTAACCCCAGGTAGTTCTCACATAGCTTTATCTCATGTCAGAATCTCCCCCCATATCCTCCCAGCCTCTTCTGCAAACACTTCATTCATGTCAAACTAATACAACTTTGGGTTATTCTACTTCCTAATGTTATTATACGATTTTTGGTTCTCTAATCATGAACTCCTTGATAGAGCCTTCCCCATTCTTACCTTCTATCCTGGCGCCAAACACAGGGGCTCTTCACACAGACAGAGTTCGACATCTGTTGACAGTAAAGCAGAAGGGCAGGGGGCAATTTGCCTCATCTTTTCTATATCCTATTGCTTTTAGAACATATAGAATTCTCTCTCTATTGATGCAGTGCCTGTTCAAAGCTGTCCATACTAGGTCAAATGTATTATGTCAATTCTTCTTAGCCTTGTAGCAGTGACATGGTTGAAAGGTATATTGTGAATAAGTTATCACTAATAATAGTTTTAGCACTGACATTTGGAAATGATTTATGTATTTCTTTAAACACAGAAAATTCAGTTACCTCTATAATATTACCCTTACCACTTATATTCTTTTTTTGAAAAAAAAAAAAGAGATTATATTTATTTACTTGAGAGAGAGAAAGAAAGAGAGAGAGAACATAAGCCAGGGGAGTGGTGGTACAGAGGGAGAGGGAGAGGGAGAAGGAGGCTTCCCGCTGAGCAGAGAGCCGGACATGGGGCTCAATCCAGGCCAAGACCTGAGCCGAAGGCAGCTTACTGCCTGAGCCACCCCGGTGCCCCATCACTTACATTCTTGAAAGTTTTAGAAAGGGGTGGAGTTATAGCTTGAGATTAGCTACCTTTTTTAAAGGTAACCTGGCATAGCTCTGCTTTGATCTACCATACATTAATTTCTAGTCCAGTTGATTTACCATATTTCTCCATTCTTGGGAACATATAGTTGGTCAAGAATAGTGGAGGTGCTGAGATTCTGCCCTGTTTGCAAGCTACCAAGTTAACCTGCCAGTTTCATGGATGCCAGCAGAAGACATGAGATCCCCGAGGCACAAAGAACAGTTGATTGCTTACAGCAATAGCAGTAGCTGACGTATTAGCATTTTACCAGTTCCCAAGCCCCATAGTATGACGTCAGAAAGGTTTAGTGACCCCTGTATATGTAGTGTGTTGTATTACAGAACATTGACTTTAGGGAATCCTAAGGCTTTATAATGGGCTGCATTGATCCATTGAGAACAAACCTACCCAACCATTGCCCTCAAGGGAGACATTGTCAGTATAACATCCTCAGTGAAGAGATAGTCCAAACATAAGGCCATCAATACCTCTGCTCCTGAGATATGAAGAAAATGGAGAGAACCATGGAGAATTGTCTCCCAACTAAGCTCGCTGAGACCTTTGTTCCAAATACATGGCTCTTGTTCATGGATCAGAGCCATGGAAATGACTATGGTAGGCAAAAAAGGCCACATGGAAGGTGTTATGGCCAAGGAAAGGACTCTGGCTAAATCTTTGCAAGTGAAGGGAAGGAGGTAAGTGATACCTCGCTTAGTTAAAGAGGCAAAAGAAAGTCAAATATGAATGAGTTGCTGCGTATAAAGGCTTATTTCACCATTCAAATGAACAGGACCATGGTCCATGGAGAGTAAGCATTAGTACTGAAAAGGAATTGTAGACTAACCCAGCTGGAGAATAAAAAGAACTTTGAGGAAAAATGAGGAAATGCAGATGGTGAAGTAGGGGTTAGGGGGAAGAGACAGAGCAAGGATGGTTGACAGAGCAAATGAAAAACTCATTACTTTTAGTTTTGCTTCCATCTCTCTCAAGGAGAATGATGCTTGCAGTAGAATTAATGATATCAGGGGTCGGCAAACTATGGTCTGTAGGCCACATCCTTCCTGCCCCCTATTTTTCTAAATAAAGTTTTATTATAACACAGCCACCCCCACACTTTTTTTTTTTAATATTGTTTATGGCTGCTTTTGTATTACAAGGGCAGAATTGAGTGGTTGCTAGAGACCAAATGGCCTCAAAGCCTGAAATGTTTATTATCTGTCTTATTACAGTAAAATTTGGAACCTTTGACTAGATGAAATTACTCAGATGGATTTGAATCCTAAATGGTTTGTACAGACTCTATGGCAAAAACCAATAACTGACCCCCAATATCTATTCTTTTCTCTTTTGGGCACACAGCCAGCCCATTTTCCCAGATTTTCTTGTTGGCAAGTGAGGCCATGCAATTGATCTCTCTCCGATGAAATGTGAGCACAAGTGGTGAGCCACTGTTTAGACTGGTTTATAAAACCTCTACACATAACCGCTCCTTTATTCTCCCTCTTTTGGCTTCCTGGGACTTTAATAGTCAGCATGACCCGACGAGCCACAATCTTCATTGGGTCCCCACAATCTTCAGCCTGGGTCCCTAAGCTTCACTGCCATCCCAAACACTCTCCTGGGACTATTAATTGAAAAAGAAATCATCTTCTTATTGACTATGCTGTTGTTGGCTATGTTGTTGTATGCTGTTGAAATGTCGATATATATTAGTTATAGGCATAGATCATTTGATATATTACCGCGACCTACCCTAACCCTAATTGAGAGAGTGTCTAGCCAAAATCCATTCTCAGTGCGCCTGTGGGAATGTTTTTTCCTAACGTTTAATCTGACTAAGGGGCAGGGATATTTGTCTTTGTTGTTATCCTGCAGCATCCAAACAGCCTTCCTACTTTAAGGGAAAATCCCCAAAGAGATGGAATAAAGGGCCCTGTCTCAGTCTACGGATGCCAATGTGGGGCAGATATTTCTTTTCCCCCATCTCTGGCAGCTAGCACAGGTCTGTGACTGCAGCTTGACCAATCAGATAACGCTACCACTTTGAATTTTGAGCATGTGGTACAAAGATGCGAGGGTTCTCAGAGGTTTTTCATGGCACTGATGGTGTCAAGAATCTTACTGTGTGGCAGTGAATGGTCAATGGTGATGAGTAGTGTGCACCAGCAGTGTCTTTCCTTCTTCTGGAATGTTCTTTTCCTAACGTTTAATCTGACTGTGGGGCACGTTTTCCATAATAAATCCCTCATCATAAAACACAAAATGGTTCTGCTTCTAACATCTAACACAGAGCCTTCTGTGACCAAGGTTCTGACACTCCAGCATCATCTCGTGAAGTTCTGTGTTTCAAACTAAAGTTCACTCTGGAATACTCTAGCCTCTGCATATCTTATGTACTTTCACACCTCTGTGCTTTTTGCTCACTCTGTTTTTCCCCTCAAAATGCACTCCTCTTGCACTCCTTTGTGTAGTTAATTTCTGTTCATGCCTCAGGTTTAGGCCCAGGTGTTATCTCCTCTAAGAGTATCTGGCTATCACCATAAACCAGGTTAAGTGTCCCTCCCCCATTGCCCTCTTCATGATGTTCCTTATACATTGTTTTGAACCCCCCCCCATTTCCCCTCTCTGGACTATATGTTTCTTAGAGCCAGAAACTATGTCACATTTGTTTTTATATCCTTAGTGTCTGTACAGAGCCTACACAAAATAGGCTTCAAAAATGCTTGTTAAAGTGAACAGAACCGACTGTTCTAAGTTATCTTGGTATCCTCAGAAAACCTACACAATGTGAGACACCATGTATAATAAGAACAAGCAAATGGAGGCGAATACAGTTGTAATTTTTGAAGGAGAAAAAGGTAGATGGTCCCAAACTATAGATAACTGGGTGGTAAAGGGGGCTTTTAGAATGGGTTGGTACAGTGTTAGATTTTATGCTGCAGTAGATAAAGAAACAGGAATCACTAGTAACCAGCACAGGGTCCCCAAGAAAATATTTGTTGGTTCACAGTCATTTACGGAACATATGCTTTGGGCCAGGCACTGTATTAGACATCGAGCATACATACAAAGGGTGGCTGATTTCAGGTATCATGGGACAGCCATACCCAAACAGCCTCTGAATAGGTACAGTAAGAGCTGCCCTCCTGACTTAAAGAAAACCTACCCTAGAGCTGGTTATTAATAGATCAGTGTTTACCTAAAGATATATTTAAAGTAACATGCATTGATATTTTTCCTTGTTTTATCTTTATCTACCTTTTTGTTAGTGATATATACTAGTTAGTGATAATGGAGAGCTAGTTATACGGGTGGCTGAATCAAAGTTGGGAGAGATGGTAAATAGGGTCTACAACTCTTCTGTGGTTGCAATAATAAAAATAAAATTCAATAAGATGGATGTAAAGTTTTGTACATGAGCCTTAAGGCCTAATGTTACCAGGTAGAAGTTACAGCAAGACCCATTCCAACAGGAAGGAACTTTTTAATAATCAGAGCCATTGTCCAGAAAAGAGAGTTTCCTGGGAGATAATGTGCTAGAAACCTCACTGGAGCCTTCAAGCAAGGGCTGGAAACACTGTGGATGCAGTGAGATCTCACCGTTGTATTGTTTCACCACCCGGCCCCAGCCACATGAAGAAATCTGATTCGTCTGTTGTTGGGTCAAATGATGTTCCCTACAGCTGTTGCGAATCTTGCTCCCTGGCTAAAATAACAGGGCATATTTTACAGGAGCTATTAATACGGGCTCTAAGTGTGTCGTGAGGCAGAAGGCCAACAGCTGGATGGGAACGGCAGGTTCTGGGCCAGCTGAAACTCTGCTTTCAAGTTTTGCATGTTGTGCACGCACACACACATAAACACACACACATGTGCACACACGCACACACACAACTAGCTTGGGAATGTTAAACAGCTCCAGATTTATTTTTTAATATGAACTAAAATGTGCAGTGTGGCCTAGAGGTTTGGCAGACCCAGGCGAGCCTGCTCCTTCCGCCACAGGCTGGAGGCATCTGGCCCAGGCCTAAGAGCTGCTGGTGCTCTGTGGAGATGAAGGGCGTGGGAAGGCATGCCCTGCTCCCCAGCCAGGCGACCCAGCAGAGGAACCACAAAGCAACTCAGGCTGTCACAGCTCTTGGGTGATTACCTAGTCCAATTGCCACCACACAACAACGAGGTCTTTCTTCTTCAGAGAATCAATGTCCCTCAGTGAATTATTAGAAAAATGAAGATTCTACCAAGAGTCTACTTAAAACACAAACGTTTGTGCCATCCCTCAGCCATCATGTCCCTGTCTTATAAAAGTCACAGATTTACTCAAATCATGACCCAAAGGAAAGGGCAGCAGAATGGTAACACTCCGCTTTGTAGCTTCTGGGATGTCGTCTTAGGGAAACAAGCAATATTTTAGGCAGGACTGCTGTTCCCACGCTCTCAGTTTAAAATGATTAATAAGAGGATGTGGAAGGCAGGAGAAAGAGGTGTCGTTTTTGTCTCTGCTATTGTTCTGTGGTTGTCTCTGTGATGTTAGCAAAGACACTTAATCAGTCGGAGCCTCTGTTTATCAGCTAGCCCGAGACAGGCCATGGGACTTATTTTGTCAATGGGCCTTGCTGTCTTTCAGCATCCTCCATTCCAGAGAGGAGCCAAGCAACTACTTGGCTCTTAGAACAACGTCTGCGAGCTAACTAAAAGCTTGCAGCTTTTTATCCATAGCCACATTTTCTATCTCGCCCACATTTTTGAAGATTGAGCTGAGTGAAATGTTTGCACTTGCTGAAAGTCTGAACTCAAACAAGGCATCAGGATTTTCTTACTGGGACCAGAGACTGTCAAGCTAATTTGATAGGGTGTATTTCAAAAATCAAAATACATCTGAACAGGTATTTTTAAGTCTTCATTGAAGACTTTTCTCATCTTTCTTCAACGGTCTTGATCCAATTAAACAAAAACAAAAACAAAACTCCACCTGGCTCCTACCCTGTCAAAACCAGACTTATTATTATCCTAACATCGTACAGTACTTGCCAGTTGTTCTTTGGTTTTCAAGCTGTTCAGCATCTGAGCACAAAAATTTATTGTTCACCCCAAATAACCTCTTTATGTTTTGAAGACTCAAAAGCAACATAATTAGCTTATACACTTTTACTCTTCACTTAATTGTGTATCAATTTTTGTCATTTTCAAAATAATGTCACAGTAAATCTGAAATGATATTATCAGGAGTTTGTTATTTGGGATCCCATGCTATATTTCAGTAATTATGCAAATTAATGAAGTCAGACAATCTTATTTAGAAGCAATTCACATGATAAATGGAAAATAAAACACAAGAACATAGTTAAACTCAATTCTCATTTTTACAAGCTGTGTCTTATCATATTACTGGACTGAAACACAGGCTTTCATTGTGAAATGCTGTATCTGTAACAAGTAAGATCATTATTAAAATTAAGCATTAAAGAGTATATTCTTTGCTCTTTCTTTATGCAGCTTGAGAGTATAATGTGTTCTTCAAATTGCTACCATATTGTTTCAGAAACGCTTATCAATGTGAAGTGTCATTCAATTTCATGGAGTCCTCTGTTCCCATTCTCTCAATTGTAAACCAAACAAGAAAACAGATGCGTGATTGCAGCTCTTTTGAGTATTAACTTTCAAAAAAGATGTGCCTTACTGCCAAATTCCAAATATTCTTGTTTTGTTTTAGATAACTCTCACTCCAGATAGCTGCTTTCTATGACTAGGAGAAGCAGTAGTCAAAGCGGTACCATGCAAACTTGTTTTCAGAACTCTCAGACATCTCTTGCCTTTGGAGGTGTATGCTTCTCCTTTGTGCCTCCATTTTGGGGAGCTCCACACTGTCTCCACACTGTCTCTTCCACCTATTATAACCGGTGCCTAGGAAAGAAGCTAACATCACTTATTCCCTAGTGTGGTTCCATACCCATGACTCCAGTGGTACTTGCACTTCCCATGTAGAGAATTAGAAACCCTATGTTAGAAGGGATCCTAGCAGCCCGATATGTCCATGTGTCTTTTTCTCTTGTCACTTCAAAGACAGAAAGTTTACTCTTTTTCTGCCATTGTTCATGAGCGTTTTCTTTCTTTGTTGGGATGTTCTTGCTTTTGGTGAGCCAAAATCTGCTTCTCTATATTTTTTAATCACTAACCTTAATTTGCCCTCTAAGGTAACACAGAACAAATCTAACTACCTTTTCCACTTGACAGCTTTTCAAATATCTGAGGAGAGGAACCACATCTTTCCTTTGCCTTCTTTTAGTCAAGTTAATCATTCCCGGTTCTTTCATTTGTTCCTCATTTGACATGGTTTTCAGATACTGCCAAGCATTTCCCCTCTCCACCGCCCATCTTGATTGCCAACTGTGAATAAACTCTAGCTTCCCAATGCTATAAAATATGGTATCCAAGACTGAGCACAACACTCCAAAGTTCCGAAATTGACATTAGGGACAACACATGACCTCCAATTTGGTATCTACGCTTCCCTTAATGAAGTCGGCTAGATACTCCAGCTTCCCTTCAGTTAACATTTTTTAGATCTACTATGCATCAGACATGGCACTGGAGAGACAATAATGAACAAGAAGGACCCTTGAAGAACCCATAATAGAGACAGGCCCATGGATAAGGTACAGGAGCGAGAGGTTAACAGCGATTGACTCTGTGGGCTTAGCAGAGGAAGTAGCACTAAGCAGATATTTGATGGCTGCCAAGCCAGATCGTTCCTTCTCATAGATTCTCAAATGTAACAGTGCATTTTTTCTGGCAGCTGTCAAATAACAGCCTGTTCATTTTTAAAGGAATTTCAGAGCTTCCTTTTCAGTGATTCTGGGAACTTCAACTCCACCTTCTCTGTGATGAGACCAGCACAGCCAGTGCACCTGGAATTCTCAAGGCAAGACACAGATCTGCTAGTAGGTATCATTTTGTTACTTAAAAGGTCTAGAACTTATGCTTGAAATGGTATTTTTGGCTGGTACCAGCATTCTGTTAGGGACCTTAGTCTTATTTTTCCAAAAGGTGAGAGCAAAGATCCACAAATTCAACCATATTATTAAGAGATACACACTTCCAGATGCCACTTTGGAAAAAGGTACACATGAATTTATAGCAAAGATTTGTCACCAAATTCTGGCCTGGTTTCTTACCCCAGGAATTAGATGGCTGTTAATAATTCTCTGCTCTTTTATCTAAGGCTGAAAGCAGAGATAAATAGTGTCAAAAACCAAACTTTGCAAACTGAATAAAACAAAGCAGAAAGATGAGTTTAGTGGAAAGCTTTTGACCTGCAAGCCAGGAAACTCAAAAGCTACAGGAGCAATGAGTGAGTTGTTTTCAGACTAAGGGATTTTTATGGGATAAATGCAGAAGTTATTTGGTTTTTCCAGCTAATTGGTTGCCTAGTGGTCTTCTTTCTTATTTGAATCAGAGCAGCTAAATACGTGAACAAGGCTGTCTAGAGATGGTGTGAATGGATTTGGCATTTAGAGCCTGGCTGGTGTCTTCTGCTAATTTCTGAGAAGAGTCATTAATTCCTGTAAGGTTACATTAAGTTTCCTTTAGGTTCCTCTGTCGACCATCACCATTTTGTCCCTGATATAAGTGATTCCACTTTAGGTTGGTTCTACAACAGACAATCCTGACCTATCTCTATTGTGGGCCCTTCGTGGAAAACAGAATCCATTCCATACACATCTTATCATCTCACTGGTATTGATTTGCCATTAAGTCTCTAGCCCCTGACAGTGGTTCATTTTGTTCTCAGCCTATTTCATTGCTGCTTCCTGCTAAGGGCTTAGGGTGGGTGCCAAGGGAGGGTTGATGAGTGAGGCAGTGAAGGGAGAGTAGGGGCTGGAAAGGTAGGAAGTTGGACAGTAGACTTAAAATTTCCTTGAGAGTAAATACTGTATATAAAAACATTTCTGGGGATTGAAGCCCAATTTTTTTTGGCAGGAAGCAGAAAAAATTTGCTTATTCTGCTTGACAAGGTCTAGCCTATGTGAGGCACCATGAGAAAAACCACAGGTTGGCCAACTTTCCCACCTACAGTTTCCTTTCCTTTCTGTGTGTACTACTGCTGATAAAATGTAGATGACCATATGGATCAAACACAGGGGGATAAACAAAAACACTCAAGGAAATGCTTTATTTATGTTGCCATTTACCTCTGTAATCATGGGCATAGATCTTTCCTTACATAAGGTTGAAATACAATTTCATCTTCTGTTGTTAATCTCTGAGAGATTGGAGTTTTATGTCTCTGAGCTTTAATTCTTTGGCTTCAGAAGTGACCTTGACAGTGCCAAGTTCTTATTATGAAAATGGCTTAAATTTGTGCAACACTTTACAGTTTAATAAAAACACCGTACAGGATAATCTTTACACATCATCCTACTTTGAGTTAAACAGAAAGCTGTTCTCTCTATTGTACAGGAGGGGAAACTGAGGCTCAGAGGGACTCAGAGTTGCTTTAAGGTCACCGGTGGTAAGTTATGGAATTGTTGGTATATGCAAGACTTTGCATTCTGGCTCCAGAGCTTTCTCTACTGAACGACACTGCCTCTAGTTGCAGTAGTGGCTATAGTTTATAAGGCCCCAGTGCATGTCTTATTACAAATGATCCTCACAAAGTCCCTCTAAGGGGGGGACTGAAAACTAGTCTTCTATAATCTCTAAGGGAGATTATACAAGCATTATAAGGCATATTGTTTCCTTTGCTCAACCGATAAACAGGCTAAAGTAGAAAGAATCATGCTTAATTAAAAGTCAAAGAAACCTTTTGGTATCCATAGTATTTTATTTGGCTTTCAGAGCTCTAAGGCTTTTGCACACCAACCTTCATACGGCACACCTACTCTTCAGGGAAGTTCTTGTTATTGAGTGGATTGAGCAACTGTGGCTATTGTCAGCTTTGATGAAAAGGAAGAGAAGCTACTCAATAAGAGCTGACCCTCTGTGGTCTCCGGGTATGACTCCCGGATGAGTGTTGGCTGGCAAAGTGTAAGGTCACATTGTTAATCTTTCTTTTCTTCATCTTTCATGTCTACAGTCTACACTCCTCTATTTCTTTTCTCTTTTTTTAAGATTTTATTTATTTGTCAGAGAGAGAGAGAGAGCACAAGCAGGGGGAGCAGCAGGCAGAGGCAGAGGGAGAAGCAGACTCCCAGTAGAGCAAAGAGCCCCGTGCGGGACTCGATTCCAGAACACCGGGAGGCGAAGGCAGACACTTAACTGACTGAGCCACCCAAGTATCCTAACGCTCTTCTATTTCTAATAACACTTAAACTCAGGCACTACCAGCAGCTGATGACTTGTCTACACTTTGAGACAGTCACTTATCATCAGACCACTCTGGCTACCCCTGCATTTTTCCTGCTCTGCCGGCTGCCCCCAACTGGATAAAGCCCTTCATAGATTAGGTTCACGGGCATGTCACCTGTGCAGTTGTACGGGACATCATCCTTAGGAAGTTCCCATGCTTGGCTGAATGCTCCCCTGTCACCAGCTTGAAATTCTTACTAACTTTGAACAAGGGGCCCTGCATTTTCATTCTTTCCTGGGCCCCACAAATTATACACTGGCCCTGGCTCCCCCACTAAACTCACCGCAACCTTCAGAGGTTCACATTCTTGTTCCTTTCATTTAGTTCAGAGATGTAGACTTCTAGCTAAGAGACCAGAACTAGTCTTCGGCTAAATTTTATCTGAAGCTGAAAACATTTTCTAAATTACAAGGACTTTTGGCCATATTTTCTTTCTTATAAGAAAACAGAGTTACAGAGCTATCTTTAAAGAAGTTCTTACAGTAAAACTCGGTTCCTGTTTTATAAGAACAGGGTCTATTAAGTAGATGTTCTATTTGATAGAGACAGAGAGAGACAGAGACAGAGACACAGAGAGAGAGAAAAGAGAGAGAGAGAGAGATAGACAGGGAGAGAGGAATCACTTGCAGAGAGTCAAAAGTAAGTTTCCTACTCCT
This sequence comes from Ursus americanus, assembly GCF_024610735.1. Taxonomy (NCBI): domain Eukaryota; kingdom Metazoa; phylum Chordata; class Mammalia; order Carnivora; family Ursidae; genus Ursus; species Ursus americanus. Next base: position 36,394,473 of record NC_142138.1, on the reverse strand, counting down.
GTGCTTAGGGACTAAAAAGCCCAGAAAACAGGAAGCTAATATAACATTGTATGTTCACTATACTGGAATTAAAACTTTAAAAAAAAGAAAGAAAGAAAAAACAATTGAAATTTTTATGCATGCCCATGTTTTTGTGTTTTTTTTTTTTTGTTTTTAAAGCAAAAGCTGAGGACTAAAAAACTAAACTCGAACTACATTAGAAGGAAATACTTAAAAAGTTGACTAATGGAAGAGTCCATGACTTTCTTTGTTTCCTCTTTAGAGAATTACCCAAACTCTGAAATTATTAAGAGCATATTTTTGTATAATCCTTATTTTTTTTCTTGTCAGTTGTTCCTAGTTAATTATCAAGTTCTCCAACCCAAATTTACTTAACGACTATATGGGCATGTTTTATGATTCCAGACTATCTTATCACTACAGGAATTTGACTATAGAATTAGTTTAAAAACCTTAAACACAGTGCATGGTTATCTAGGTTCTATATTCATCTTTTGACTTGGAATTTACATATTCCTTATCTTTGTAGGGCACAAAGAGAGGCATTAGAGTGAAAAAAAAGAAAAGAAAAGGCACGATCCCTCTCTCGTGAAATGTACAGGGTAGTTGGGGAGACATGCACCCATAACTACCGGGCAACGTGGGGACAGGTAGGCGGAAGTGCAGCTACCTCGCAGTAACAGGCCCTCAAGGGTGTGAGTCACCGAGTCTGGAATGAGACCAGAGGAGGCGCTTGAGCAGCACAACTAGTAAACAAGGGAGACATGACTTTCATCTCTTCTCAAAGTTATGAAATAGAAAAATATGACACACTTAAATCTGATCAAAACGGACTTTTCCTTTCACTAGAGGTTTAGGGAGGTCTGATAAGCACTGGTTTGTACGATACTTCCGGGAGAGCGATGGAGGGTAGCAGAGCTTATTAGCTCTCTCCTTGGATCCCTGACAAATATTAGTAACTAGCATGACTTAGAGCCATGATTTCCTTACGTGTAAATGGGTCTAAGAAGAGTATTTATCTCATGTAGAGTTGCTGTGAGGATTAAGGGAATTCACATGCTTAGCAGAATGAAAGCGTAGTCAATATTAACATTATTATTATCTTGACAGTTTCAAAGAAGTGTTCACACTTAGAGGGATTTTCTTCGTAAGCAATCAAGCCATACAGATTTTTTTTTCTCTTCATTCGTCTTTTAAAGCTGAGTGTCCAGAAGGCAAATTAGAGGACATTTTCTTAATCGGTGGCATTGATTTTCACTTACTCAACATATCATTGCTCATTTGTATTGAAAATAATAGTAAATGCTAAAGAAAAAAAAAACCTGTCAACCATTGACTTGGTTACAGAAAGTCTTAGAAAGAGGGCCAATAATTAAGGAGGCTCTGGGCTTCACTGGGGTGGTGAACGGGGCCATGAAAAGGGCATTTTCCATGGTTCGCTCAAGAGTGGAAGGCATGGACGTCAGAGCCTAGGAACACTCTGCACTTTCCAGCCCTGTGACCTTAGGCAAGTCATTAAGCAGCTCTGAGCCTCAGTTACAGATCTTGAAATGAAAAATGCAATTTACACACATACACACACACACACACACACACACACAAAAGAGAGGAGAAAGAAAGAAAGAAAGAAAGAAAGAAAGAAAGAAAGAAAGAAAGAAGAAAGCTGCTTCTGCTTTTTCCACGGCATTATGCTGAGCTTTAAATGGAAAGATGAGTGTAAAAGTAGTGTATAATTTGCCATTCAAATTTTAATTCTTATTTCTTTCTTTGATCAAAATGAAACCTGTATGTGAATAGTAGAATTATGTTTACCTTTTTCTACGCTAAGTGTTTGATTCTTCCCCCTGCTTATTTCTTGGTCAGCGATAATCCAGGTCAGGGTTAAACAGAAGGAAAGCTACCAAACTCATTCTATGAGACCAATATTACCTCGATCCCCAAACCAGGCAAAGACCCCCTCAAAAAGGAGAATTACAGACCGATTTCCCTAATGAATATGGACGCCAAAATCCTTAACAAGATACTTGCTAATAGAATCCAACAGTACATTAAAAGGATTATCCATCATGATCAAGTGGGATTCATACCTGGGATGCAAGCGTGGTTCAATATTCGCAAATCAATCAGCGTGATACATCATATCAACAAGAAAAGACTCAGGAACCATATGATCCTCTCAATTGATGCCGAAAAAGCATTTGACAAAATACAGCATCCTTTCCTGATTAAAACCCTTCAGAGTGTAGGAATAGAGGGTACATTTCTCAATCTCATAAAAGCCATCTATGAAAAGCCTACTGCAAATATTATTCTCAATGGGGAAAAGCTGGAAGCCTTTCCCTTAAGATCAGGAACTCGACAAGGATGCCCACTCTCGCCACTATTATTCAACATAGTACTAGAAGTCCTTGCAACAGCAATCAGACGACAAAAAGGGATCAAAGGTATTCAAATCGGCAAAGAAGAAGTCAAAATGTCTCTCTTCGCAGATGACATGATACTCTATATGGAAAACCCAAAAGAAGCCACTCCCAAACTATTAGAAGTTATAGAGCAGGGGCGCCTGGGTGGCGCAGCGGTTAAGCGTCTGCCTTCGGCTCAGGGCGTGATCCCGGCGTTCCGGGATCGAGCCCCACGTCAGGCTCCTCTGCTGTGAGCCTGCTTCTTCCTCTCCCACTCCCCCTGCTTGTGTTCCCTCTCTCGCTGGCTGTCTCTGTCTCTGTTGAATAAACAAATAAAATCTTTAAAAAAAAAAAAAAGAAGTTATAGAGCAATTCAGTAACGTGGCGGGATACAAAATCAATGCTCAGAAATCAGTTGCATTTCTATACACGAATAATGAGACCGAAGAAAAAGAAATTAGGGAATCCATCCCATTTACAATAGCACCAAAAACCATACGTTACCTTGGAATTAACTTAACCAGAGACGTAAAGGACCTATATTCTAGAAACTATAAATCACTCTTGAAAGACATTGAGGAAGACATAAAAAGATGGAAAGATATTCCATGCTCATGGATCGGAAGAATTAACATAGTTAAAATGTCCATGCTACCCAGAGCAATCTACACTTTCAATGCTATCCCGATCAAAATACCGAGGACATTTTTCAAAGAACTGGAACAAATAGTCCTTAAATTTGTATGGAACCAGAAAAGGCCCCGAATCTCCAAGGAACTATTGAAAAGGAAAAACAAAGCAGGGGGCATCACAATGCCGGATTTCGAGCTGTACTACAAAGCTGTGATCACAAAGACAGCATGGCACTGGCACAAAAACAGACACATAGACCGATGGAACAGAATAGAGAACCCAGAAATGGACCCTCGGCTCTTTGGGCAACTAATATTTGATAAAGCAGGAAAAAACATCTGGTGGGAAAAAGACAGTCTCTTCAATAAATGGTGCTGGGAAAATTGGACAGCTACATGCAAAAGAATGAAACTTGACCAGTCTCTCACACTATACACAAAAATAAACTCCAAATGGATGAAAGACCTCGATGTGAGACAGGAATCCATCAAAATTCTAGAGGAGAACATAGGCAGAAACCTCTATGACATCGGCCAAAGCAACCTTTTTCATGATACATCCCCAAAAGCAAGAGAAATAAAAGATAAAATGAATTTATGGGACTTCATCAAGATTAAAAGTTTCTGCACAGCCAAGGAAACAGTCAGAAAAACTAAGAGGCATCCCATGGAATGGGAGAATATATTTGCAAATGACACTACAGATAAAGGACTGGTATCCAAATCTACAAAGAACTTCTCAAACTCAATACACGAGAAACAAATAAACAAATTAAAAAATGGGCAGAAGATATGAACAGACACTTTTCCAATGAAGACATACAAATGGCTAACAGACACATGAAAAAATGTTCAAAATCATTAGCCATCAAGGAAATTCAAATCAAAACCACACTGAGATACCACTTTATGCCAGTTAGAATGGCAAAAATAGACAAGGCAAGAAACAACAATTGTTGGAGAGGATGTGGAGAAAGGGGATCCCTCCTACATTGTTGGTGGGAATGCAAGTTGGTACAGCCACTCTAGAAAACAGTGTGGAGGTCCCTTAAAAAGTTAAAAATTGAGCTACCCTATGATCCAGCCATTGTACTACTGGGTGTTTACCCCAAAGATACAGACGTAGTAAAGAGAAGGGCCATATGCACCCCAATGTTCATAGCAGCATTGTCCACAATAGCTAAATTGTGGAAGGAGCCGAGATGCCCTTCAACAGATGACTGGATTAAGAGGTTGTGGTCCATATATACAATGGAATATTACTCAGCTATCAGAAAGAACGAGTTCTCAACATTTGCTGCAACATGGGCGGCACTGGAGGAGATAATGCTAAGTGAAATAAGTCAAGCAGAGAAAGACAACTATCATATGATTTCTCTCATCTATGGAACGTAAGAACTAGGATGATCAGTAGGGGAAGAAAGGGATAAAGAAAGGGGGGGGTAGTCAGAAGGGGGAATGAAACATGAGAGACTATGGACTATGAGAAACAAACTGAGGGCCTCAGAGGGGAGGGGGGTGGGGGATTGGGATAGACCAGTGATGGGTAGTAAGGAGGGCACGTATTGCATGGTGCACTGGGTGTTATACGCAACTAATGAATCATCGAGTCTTACATCGGAAACGGGGATGTACTATATGGTGACTAACATAATATAATAAAAAAATCATTAAAAAAAAAAAAAGAATCACCTCAGGGGCTTTGAAGAAATGCAAATGTGTGGGCCCTGCCCCTAGGTCTTCTGACTTCCCACTTCTAAGTCCAGCTCAGTCACTGGCAGTTACAGGACAGGAGAAGGGATAAAAGATGTATTTGCAAACTATTGATGAAAGAGGCAGAGTTGGAAAATGGCTGAAATTTTTAACTAAAGAGGAATGAACAACCCATTCTGCTTAATTTTCTAAAGCACTGTTTTAGAAGCATGACTTATGAATGAAAGCAGGTTAGCGGAGGACCTTCCATCATTAGAATGTCGCTTTGGCTTATCTAGTTTCACTTTTCATAGCTGTACTGAGAAAAGTCCTCCTATTTTCCATGTACTTAATTTCCATAGGTGAATTCAAGGAATGCTCTATTATCTACTTGTGGTGCATTGAAATCTTTTCCAATTTCTTATTATCTGTTTTTTGTTTTGACTTAGAATCTCTTGATCTTCCTCTCCACTGACAAGAACTTTTGTCTTCTGAGATGTCTGCATGAAACTTTATTAATCCCCCTTGGGCAAAATTCTTTTGCATGCTCCACATTTTCCCTTCCGTGCACTCTGCCCTCTTCTCCCCACCTGCTCTGCAGAGTGGAGACCATGAAATTTCCTCTGGGCCTAGGGGTGGGCCAAGGGCAAATAGAGATGTAATAAAGGAGAGTTTTGTAAGCCCCAGTTCTGGCTTTGGTCATCATCTTCCTTTATGAGAAATCCAGAGGTCGTTTCCTAGGAAGGGATGGGGTCTCCTCAGGGTATAGACCCTTGGAAAGTGAGTAGTCAGCAATTTATTTCTGGATTTGGATGCCCAGGAAACCTGGGCAGCCTGCTTTGACCAAAACGATTTGTCATCTAGCGTAAAGGGCATTTTTTACGGCCCTTGGTTCCCTGTTCTAAGAGAATGGCTATAACTTTCAGGAATATCTGGTTCATGGTCAAAGGCAGGTCAATTTTGACTTATTAGGAGAACAAGGAACTTGAAGTAAAAAAAACAAACTGCCTTTAGAAGGGAAAAGTGTTGCTTCTAGCCATAAAAGTAGTCCATGCTCATTGTAAAGGGTTCGGGAAATGAAAGAAGGTATACAGAAGTAAAATCAGCTGCATATTCACCAGCAAGAGAGATCAGGATTTGCCGCGTTTTAGAATCCATTTTCCCTATGCATGTAGAATATTTTACAAAATTAGAAAATATAAATATGAAGTTTGTACACTATTTTCTACTTAACATGATCTTACTAGCATTTTCCATATCAATAACTATTGGCTAAAATTTGCACTTTTTTTCCCTTAAGTAATCTCTATACCCAACACGGAGCTGGAACGCACAAGCCTGAGATGAAGATTGCATGCTCTACCAGCTGAGCCAGCCAGGTGCCCCTAAAATTTTCACTTTTAATGACTGTATAATATTCCACTGTATGTATGCTCTTATTTCTAATAATTTTTAATAATAAAAGCCCTTGTTTTCGAATATTTTGTGGTGTTTTGATTTAGTATAAGTGAAGTATAAAATATATCTCTCTACACAAACTTTTTATGGGTTTCTCATTTTTTTTAAAGAGATATATTCTATAAAAGGAGACTCTTGCAAAGAAGGATTATGGATTCTTGGTACATGTTTCCAGACTGCATTGGGGAAAGGCTATTCTTGCCTACACTTGACCAGTGGCATACAGAGCATGTGTTTCAACTTACCTTTGCTGAGCAAAGCACATCTTACTCCAAACCACATTTCTGGCTCATTTCCCTAAAATGGGTTATAGAACACTGAGCATAAACTACTGTGTTTCACTCAATCTAAGACTCCAGGCAGTTGTGAGATGCACCATTATATAATATTGCACTGAGAAAGAAGAAAAGTCACTGGTTAAATTAGGATGCATCATCAATTGTAAGAAATACCCCAATCGCGGAAATGTTAAAGTGTGAAAAAATGTACAACTCAGAATGAAAGAAATATGCATTTCCTTTTATTTTTTTTGAGAGCATTTCTTTGGACCTTTTGCAAGTGGGTTGAGATGGATGTGACATCTAATGCAGGGACAATAGCTGTCTTTGTCTGATGCCCTGACATAGCCTCTCTGCCTTCTCTCCATCACTTCCCCACCCCCAACTCCTCTCCAAGATTATCCCCCCCATACCTATCATCACAGTTCCTCTGATGACCCATCTGAGCTTTCTATTCTTTTCATTATGCTTCAGAATCATCTGGCTGAAGTTAATGGAGTCATCTAGGGACAGTGGTGGGGAGTAGAGGTAGAGTTTACATATTGAGTTCTCTCGAAATTTTAACTGATCTCTTAACATATTGGTATTACCCGCTTATTTTGTATGACCACCCATGCTAACCAGTTCTTTCTTTTTTAGGTCAATTCCTACCATTCTAAAAATTTACTCCCAAATTTTGTAACCATTCTTCCCTATTTACAAAGGGAAAGAAATGCACACATACACATATAATTTATAACATCTTCCCTCCTCTCTCTGAAGTATGTGTGTGACATACATATATATATATTATATATGTATACACCATATATGTACATATGTGTACATATAAAGTATTCTATATGTACATATGTGTACATATAAAGTACTTCTATAAAGTATATATATTTTCAACTTATAAATATTTATTTATACTATACACTTTATACTTCTTGGAAGAAAGAGGACACTCATATATATGTCCATATTGAGAAATGCATATCCGTACTTATTAATCTACATATTTCATAGAAAAATATGATGTATATATTTATAGTCAGTGCCACAGAAGAGACTTTAGCTATATCCTTTTATTTTGTTTTGTAAGTGCGTCAATATCTAATACTCTTCTTTCCCCCACCAGAGTTCTGAACCGGTTGAGATAAACAAAAGAACAGGTAGATGAAGATCAGAATATCATTCTATTTCTGATAAAGGATGAGCTGGAGAATGCAGTATAGACATGAGGTACAATGAGTTTACTACTAAACACAGCCCAGAACTCAGCCTTCAGCACAGGCGACACTGGACCACTATACCCCTCCCTCTCCCCCAAGAGAAGCAGCTATTTTAATTCCAAGGTTTACTGCATGGTAATGAGCAGATGAGAATATGTGCCTTTCCAGGGTCAGTCAATTCCTAAAAATAGTGAGGGGGAAGGGAGCTGGCCATGCCTGGTTTCTCTGCATACCTCATCCATTAGCCATGTCACTCTACCACCATGAGGGGTGGTGCAGGGGACCAAGAGCATTGGAGAAAAAAAAACAAAACAAAAACCCTTCTCTTGGAAATCTGATCAGTGGAAAAGAGATTTCTCCTCCATCACTGGCTTTTATTTTACAGAGGACAAAACTGAGGCCAAGAAAATTTCATCCTCTTTGTCAGAATCATGTAGCCAGTTAATAGCAGAATCAGTCTTATACTTTTCTTCTTCTGGCTCCTACTTTGGTGTTCTTCAGAGGAAAGGGAACTGACAGGCTAATACATAAAAAAAATAAAACCTACTCATTCATTCACCTAATATTTATCAAAGACCCAGTGTGTGCCAGCCACTGCCTGGTCTCTGGAATTAGTGCTGAACAATACAGAAAAAGCATCTGCTTTCTTGAAATTTACCTCCTAATTGGGGAGACAGATAATAAACAATCAGCTGAAAGTAGGCTACATGCTACAAAGACAAGCACAACAGAGTAAGGGTGACAGAGGCTACTCTTTGAACAGAGAGCATCCTGGGAAGGCCTCCATGAGCAAGTGAGAGTTGAAGAGAGGAACCAGCTATAGGATTTCTGCAGGAAATGCATTCAGGCTGAGGGTATGGCTGATATCTTAAAGGCCCACTGAGTTCCAGTGTGCTTGGTTTTGAATGTATATTCTTGCTAATTTAAAGAGAGGAGAAAGGACAGAGAGGAGAAAGGATAGAGTGTGGTACCTTGAATCAAAGCTAGATGTTTTGGACCCCACATGGAAGATGACTACTTTCCCCTATTACTAAGGCTAATCTTGCCAGCAATTATCAGCAGATTAAACTCCTGGGTGAAACATCCCTAGAAGACCTTGCAAACTCTCCCTTTTAATTCTCAGCTGAGCAGTATTATTCTAGGTTATTCATCTGGAAGAATGGCTTGGAATGATTTTTATTGTCCTTTGGTTCTCCCACGCTAATAATAATGCAGCACCCTCTCCAAGTAAGGAATGCCATACACATTAGAGGTGAGAGTCTCTCAAAATCCTGAAGACTGTTGAATTGCTTGTTCGCTGTCATCCCTTATTAGTGAAGGTGTTGCAGTCCCGACTCGTATCCTGTTGGGCATTTGGTATGTTTCTAGTGAATGCTTATATTACATTGATTTTGAATCACCAATGGCATCAAGTGGGTAAACAACACAGCTTTAGAAGAAATCCTCTGAGCTTTTGGATATTAAGATATTCTTAACTTCTCTATTTTTGTTGCAGCCAAGTCTCCGGTAAGTTCCAAAGGATTGTATAGCCTAGCACATCATTAGGCTCGGGATCCATGAAACTTATGTTTCAAACTAGTTACTACCGTCACTACAGTGTGACATGATAGGGACCCACAGTGGTGTGAGATGTCAGGGTAACTGCACATTAAGAGCCAATCCATTCAGTTCACCTGGAAGAAAAGTCATTGGGCAAGAAGTGGGAGGGTAGAAATGGCCTGGAACATTAACTCGCTCAGCATGGTGCTGAGCTAGTGTCTGCCAGGGGGGCTACATAATTAAGGTACATGGACTCTCCTAACTATGGGAGGGGAGGAGAGGTAATGGGGACTTGAACAGATCTGGAAAAAGCCGAGCTGTGTGTGTGCATTAGTGTCTTTAAAAAGCACAGGTGAGGGAAATGCCTCTCAGAAGTAAGGAAAGAGAATTGAGGTGGTTAATCACATTTCTCTCTACGTTCCATCTCTCTGTGAAAAGCCAGGATAGAAAAGATGGGGAGATAAAAGTGCGCTGTGAATTAACAGCACAGGAAGAGCCATGGGTGCAGGATGAGTGTGCCCTGCCCACCGTTGGATCCTCCCCTCCCCCAACGTTCTCTAACACAGTGCCCGGCTGCAATAGGGGCTTGGTTCTTATTTGTTGAAAGATTTAATAAACGAGTGAACAAATGAATGAGTGTGGTACCTTGAATCAAAGCCCAGTGTGCTTTTCAGGGCCCACCTGATAAATCGGTCTTTATGTAAAAATGAATTGTATAAAGAGAGGCTATTTAAGTGTACTCCAAAGTCACATTGTATCTGACAGGATGACTTTGAATGTACTCATCTCAGGCTTTTGGAAAGTTTAGAGAGGACTGTGACCATGAGGCAGAAGGCTAAATAGGAACCTGTGCCTAGACTTAATATAAAACAGAAATATTTATATGAAGCCTTTCATTGTAAGGTTTGTCATATCACTCAATTTACTATGGGCAAAATTTTACTATTTACATACAGATTTCATTTCTGCCATCTTTAGCGGGAACTTCAGAGGTGCCTCAAAGACCGATGTAGGTTACATATGATCCTTGAGACAATGAAGGTCTTATCCTCAGTTTCTCTCTGCCCAGCATATTACTTAATTGTGTTCAATTATCTGAATATTTGTACATTTATTCACATCTATCCATCCGGCCTTCATCTTCTTATCTATCTACATACATCCATCTGTCCCTCTACCCATTTCTCAACTTCTCCATTTATGCATCTAATCATGCATCTATCCATACTTTCATCCATCCATCCATCTATCCATCCATCCATCCATCCATCCATCCATCCATCCATCTGTCCGTCCATCTGTCCATCCATCCAATTCATACTTTATAAGCACATGCTATGTGCCAGGTCATGTGTATTGGGAATAGACATAACAAAGACATGGTCCTCTGTCCTAGTAGCTCATTGTCATTTTTGTTATGAGTTACATCTTGGGCTGACACAGCATGTGGTTTAAAGTTCTATTGCATTTTGGGGCACCTGGGTGGCACAGCGGTTAAGCGTCTGCCTTCGGCTCAGGGCGTGATCCCGGCGTTCTGGGATCGAGTCCATCAGGCTCCTCCGCTATGAGCCTGCTTCTTCCTCTCCCACTCCCCCTGCTTGTGTTCCCTCTCTCGGTGGCTGTCTCTATCTCTGTCGAATAAATAAATAAAATCTTAAAAAAAAATAAAGTTCTATTGCATTTTAATGTTGGTATACTTGTCCATTTGCACAACTACAAAATTAGCTTTCAGAGACCATGATTTGTTCCAATTTCCTGATTATATTGATGAGAAATCTGTGTATCAGGGAGGGTATGCAGTTTGCCTAAAGTTGTCCCAATGGTTGATGGCAGAATAGAAACTAAGACTTAGGTGTTCTCTGAGGCAACCCAGGGTTCTTTCTATCACCTCCTGTGCATCCCCCTGCTTGTGCTCTCAGGTAGTGTACGTCTGGAACTAAAGCTGAAGTGGGTACTCACTTCCTGAACAGAATGTAGATTCTATGGATAGTCTGCAGTCCTGGGTCTAGCTATTATTCAGGAAGACCCTGGAAGCCTTGGGAACCTGGACACTGAAGGGTCTTCAAAAAGCCAGAAAGAGATCAGTGCTACTGCATCTTTTAATTTCTCAAAGAATATTTAGGATGTGTCGTTAGAGGCCTCCAAGCCCGCACAAAACACTGCATTTACAGATGACACCCACTTCAGTAAGAGCCTAAGGGGGGGCTCATTAGCAGACAATTAGTTATTCAACTTGTTAACCATTAATTCCTCGTATGCCTCTGGTTTGCCTAGTGAAACAAAGAGGGGGAAATAAAGCAAACTCAAGTTACTAGGACTTGTCAGCAGGCCTCCTTTTTCTCTATAGGCCTAAATATTGCTTTGGTATGTCTTTCATTACCCTGGGGGCTCATGGAGGAGGAGGGCTCCTAAAGAGTAGAGCAATGTTTCCTCTAATTTTTTTTAAAGTTATGAATGGATGGTCTTTTGCATACAAGTAACATGGTAGTCTCAAGCTCCCACCATAGAGGACAAGGGCCAGATGTCTTGGATGCTGAAGTTTTTAAGGCAGTAGACATTTGGCACATGGGGCTGTGGGTGCCCACTGACATATCATATTGTTGGAGAAAAGAGGAAACTGTTGTGAGGATTTGGCAAAGGAAATATGGGGCAGAGAAAGGGAACAGGGAGCACAGCTTCTAGATTCTCAGCATCAAGGAATTTTTGGGCTGGAGAAGGAAAGGAGAGCATGCAGGAAAAAAAAGAGGCACAAAGCCAGTAGACCAGACATGCTGCGGTCTGCAATGGAAAGCTGCAGAGCCATGTCTGAAGAGCCATGCCAGCTCTTCTGAAGCATGGCGCAGGGTGGGGCTAATAGGAGCCAGGCAAGGTGTTAGGGCTTGGCCTACATGCCACAGGTTTGGGGCAAGGCTTCCGAATCAGCAGTTCCCTGCCATCCACAATATGGACAAATAGTCAGGGAGGGTTGGGTGGAGAAAGACCACCAACTTGCAGGGCCAGGACATTCCCAGACATGCTCTTGGATCTCAAGCAGCAAGGTGATCTGTAGGGTGAAGATGTGCTGGTCAGAAATGTCCTATGTACTAGGTGGTAGGGACAACGTAAGCCTGGGTTTCTTAGTCTTATGAAAGAAGCCGACAGTTTGGGGATGGAAAGATGTTGATATCTAAAGAGAAGGAGAACCAAGAAATGAAGGAATGGGGGCAGCCCTGGTGATATCAGTAGGAGCCTTTACCTAAAGTCAACCGTGCCCTTAGATTCAGTGGTAATGAGCCAATTCATGCTGTCCTTCTGCTTATGTGACTTCAGTGACCCTGTAGCATCTGCCACAGAAGGTGTCCTGAGCTAGCTAGTTCTGGTTCCGGGTTAGGGCTCACCTTAAGCTAAATTTTAAGAAATAATTGTTGTCATTCTCTGAGCAACTCACACCAGGAGTCCAAGACATACTCACAACTCCTCTCGGTGGAGACCCTTCCTATGTTATAAATAGGAACACCCAGTCTCAGAAAGGTGGAGTCTCTTGCCCAAGGCTAGGAACCTGGTGAGGTTGTAAAGCTGCTTCCACAGACTCTGAAGTTCAGGTGTTTTTCCTCTCTGCCGTGTTGCCAGCCGTCCCCCACCCCCACCCCTGCCTCGGTGAGGAGAATCCCCAAGATCTTCCTGATGACTCCCTAAGGCTTCCAATCCACTTTCCTGCCAACAGCACTGTAAGCTTTATTTCTCTCCTTTTCTCTATACCCGTCAACACATAGAGGTCTCAGAATAGGACCCTTGCTCATGACTGGGGATGGCTAACTAATTATCTGTGCATAGCAGGCTAATGAGCAAGACACACATTATATATATCTATATATCTATACCTATTATATCTAGCTATAATAGAAGCTGCTGTTGTATATATAGAAGCTCTCTCTGTATAGAAGCTGCCGCTCAGTAAACGTGCATGATAAAACTCAGCGGGAGTACACATTTCCTCTTGGAAGGCATTGCTAATGCAGGCGAGGCCAATCGGGTTTGGAGAGGAGCCCCCTTTCCTCCCCTCTCTCCCTCCCAGCCTCATCTCAGGTAGCTGCGCCGTGCCCTGCATGCCTGTCTGCCAGCCTGCCAGGTGGGTCTTCCCTGTTAGTGCCAGCCTGCTGCTTTATGTGGCACTGTGTGACTGATTTGATGACCTGTGACCCGACTGTCCATCTGGCCACTCAAGAGTTTGCCCGGCTGTTTACCTTTTTCTGCTGTGACTGAATTTCCATTGTTTCTCTCAGCATCTGACTTGCAAACCACTCTGCTCTGTCTGTTAACTGGATGAAAAGAGAAAGTGACCTCCTGCTGCCAGTTCCGCCCTGTGCCCTCCCCGTCTTCGATCAGAAAGCACCTGAGCCTCGGAGGCTTCTGCCTTCTCCTGAATTTGCCATTGCCACCACAGCCGCCACCCCGGCTTGCCATGTGCGCGGTGCTCTGTGAAAGGAGAGACGTTTCATTTTGTACTTGGCAGGCGCTGAACTCAACTGGACAGTGAGACCCAGGAAATATGACACCATCTGCTTCCTGCCATGTTCTGGCTCCGGCACTTGATGTCAGAGCATCAGCTGTTACCTGAGTGTGCCGGGTCCGGCGAAGTGAGCCATTCAGGAAATGCCTTTGCTGACACTTTCCTCAATGGCGCAATTTACACCAGCCAGCCTGCGCTGCCGAGCAATTTTTCCTTCTTGTGTCCCAAAGTAAAAATGTCTTTCTGCTTTCTAAGTTTTCCGAGGGAAAAAATAACCATATATATATATATGCATAAATATATAGGTAGATCATAGAAAATGTTAGCTTATTTAGCCATCTTTCTGTATACGTGGGCTTTTTCTGCTACAATGGAAGCTTTCTTAGCTTGGTCCCTGGCCGCCTTGAACTGTATTGAGTGTTGTGCGCTCTGGTTGCCTCCCCATTCCAGGTGGGAGCGATGTCCTTAACTAGTGGTTAACTGAGGATTAGGTACTCCAAAAGGAGGATTAAGCCAACAACTGTGTCATGGAAAATAGGAAAGACTGGTTGGGCCTCCTCCATGCTGGGAGTGCCTAAGCCAGTTGGCAGCATTCGGGGCCATAGGAAGGAACAGGAGCTGTTTCCCTCTTGCCATGGCCCCTGCAAATCTCAAATTTCCCTGAACCTCTGACCTGCCGTTCTCTAGTTCTGGAAGCTGCCAGGCAGGTGGCATGGGCGATGCATTCAAGGCTGAATTCTTTCCTGACTCAGTGGTTGTAATCCCTTTGTGGACAGACAAATCAAGCCACCTGTGCGGAGTATTAAAAATGAAACAAAACGCAAAAAACAACACTGCCGATCTGTTAATGAATTTTCAGACTCAGAGTATGCCATCTGGAACAGACACAATGGCTTCTGGAATCTGTGTTGCTTCTTTCCTCTGTCTTATGATTTTGACATGGTTTGGGTTAAGTCATTTCTATTTTGATGTTCAAAGAGTGATATTACACAAAATCTGAATCTTAATTGAAAATGTGTGCTTTTCTCGTTTAAGTTGGTTGGCTTCTTGACTAATTATGGCATTGCAAAGTTTTCCTGGTGGGGTTCCTGAGAAAATTCTTTTTGGTCACCAGATTGTTTCCTAAATTAGCTGAAGCTTCTAAGTCCAAGGTCATAAAGAAGATGAAATAATTTGTCACACTATTGTATAAGATGTTAGAGCAAATGCTTTGTTTAAACTGTAAGAGAGGCACTGGTTTTAGCAAAAGACTGAGAGATCGGGTGGGCTTCTCACGCACGTATGCACAGGCCATGACAGCCGGACTACCATGAATTTCATAAGAGCCATGGCTATACTCAGCCAGCCCTACAACAGACACAGCCCTACAACAGACACAACCCACAGGGCTTTCTTCTGGGATGACTGATGAAATGCACCTGTGCATACATACATGCTTGCATGGGCATGCTTGCATAGGCATGCGTGCACACACATGCACACACACACACACACACACACACACACACGCCACTGTTGTTACACCTGCTAGAACCTATGGACAGAATTGCTGTCCTCCCTTTGATCAGATGTCAGTCCAGAGCCCCCTCCCACCCACCCTCTTCTGCCAGGCTGAATTCTCCTCTGTGTGGAGTGGTGAAAACTATAACCTGTACTCTGGTCCTAGAGGTAGCATTAAAATTCGTTCACGTTTTCAACTTAGAGGGTTTTATGATTATGTGGCTTCTATCATCACATAGACTATGGTTTGTTTAATTACTAATTTCTGGTGAGCCACGTCCTATTGTTTAAGATTACTGTTTAATACATCTCCCCTGTTGTGTAAGTATCTGTTATAAATGTATAGGAATATCGATGTGAACAACATGGTAGTTCTTCATTCTTCTCATTCTCCCTCCTTCTTGATTGATGTAGGGTTATGGGATAGCCCATTCAGCCCTTTAAAGGATCAAGAAGTCTGACTGTGCACTCCGGTAAATAAGTCCTGGCTAGGATGTGGGTCTGGTGAGCAGTTGGCAAGCTGAAAAGAAGGCTCTACAGGCGTGACCTGGTGCAGCAGTGGTCACTTTGTTGGCACTGAATGATAACAACCTTGGGCATCTTAGAGAATGCCGTGTTTTCGGCAAAGAGCCCACCACACACAGAGAGCAAAGGATTAGAAGTCCCGTAATGGAGATCCATTAAATGTTGTAGTGTTAGTAATAATTAAGCAGGGCTTTATGTTAGCGCCAGCAGGCTAGTCAAGTGAATAGTTCTTTTCAGGGTTTGCTCTTTCTCTCCAAAGGTAAAGGATTTAGATGGATTTATGACATTGGCTGAAATGAATCAGGGGATGAATGATTATAGGATTTGGATGTGGTTAAGCCAAGATTAATGCCACTGATTCCTGGGAATGAAGGAGATGACTGTCACCCAAGTAAGTGAACTTGCAGTTCAAGAAGTTTAGGCTTCTAGCCAGCAGTTCAAATTCTCGGGGGACATACACACGCACAGACTATCTCAACCCAAACCTGGCATTCCCGTGTCACGCTGTGAAGGATGGTAAGCAAACAACAGTAATGACAGAGGGCTCGAGATGTGGTGAATAAAATACTCAACGTGAGTAAACTGCTGCTTACTAGCATTCCCAGGTCACCAGGGTACCATTTAGGCTGGGGCCTTAACGAGGTCATTTACCTTTACCTACACCAGAACCATTACCTTAATTGCTACTCAGCCTTCATGAAAGTGTTTATGGGTAAACAGTTTTCACCAAGGGAGTTATTAACTAGCCCCTGGATTACCATAGGATCAGGAATCATAAAAATAGTAGCAATTGTAGTCATCATAACCTATGTTGTGTAAGTATCTGTTATAAATGTCTTAAATTTTCACCACCACCACCCAGAGCAGCTTTAGGGTGAAGCACAGCCCAAGAAACAGAGGCTGGTTATTAAAACACAGGGATGGATGAGAGGGGCCTCCTTATTCATCAAGTCTGGAAAGCATAACCGAACAAAAGAGCTGCCATACCTTAACCTATTATCTCTATTGTCTCATGCTTGTGCTGAGGAGCTAGTGTAGACATGTGAATTATCCTCACCGTAATAGAGGAAGGAAGTGCGCTAAGTAAATATATTTACACGCACACCGAAGGTCAAGGTGGAGCCAGAGTTTTGCAAATAGTGTCAGTTCCATCACCATTGGCTCATTCGATGGCTACATGACACCCCAATAAGTTGAAAACAGATATTTCAATCCATGCCCAAGACATTTAACTAAATTAAATAGATTCGGGGGCTCTGGAGACCTAGCTATTCCATTTGGTGGACTATTTCTCTAGTCCCTTGCCATGTGTCTACCTCATAGTAGATTTGCTGTAGGCTGAGAAATACCTAGACTGAATTCTTGGTTGAGTCAACCTGGAAATGCCTCCCACATCAGTCCTTGGGTGTCCTAAGCTGATGTTCCATCCGTATGGTCTCATAAAGTCCTTCCTGCTTCTGGACTATTGTGATATGCCTCTTCTCTCTCCACTGTTGTCTGCATTACCTACAAAATAAAACTCAACCTGAAAGAGTTTCATTCCATGCACTCTGTCTTTGGACCCTTACCTTCTTCACTAGCTGTCTCTTACAATTTCTCTACCCATGTGGCACTCTGGATCATTTATGTCCCACTTGTTATGCCTGCCCTGCCAGCAGAAAGCAAGATGATGTCGTTACCGTATTTCTCAAATTGATCAAACAAAAGACTATCTTTAAATGAAACAAATGATCATAGATTTCCATACTGACATGTTAAGTACAAATAAAAAAGTAGGTACGGGCTTCTGCAAGGACCCGATAGACTGAGTATGATTCTTTTTTTTTTTTTTTTTGGTCAGTAGAGAACAAGATGGTTCTTCTTCCAAAGGGGGTCCTTTGAAATATTTGTGGAAAACAATCCTAGATTCTTCAAGCCTTTTCCTCATCAGGGTAACATTTCATGTTTCTTCAGCTGTTCCTTACAGGAAATAGTTTCAAATTCCCTTCCATTCAGCTTACTTCTCAGATGAAATCCAGTTGTTTAATGCCTTTCTTAAAGCATCAGCAGTACGACACACAGATACATCATTCCCTTGATCTGGATCCCACACTTCTAGACTTGTCATCTCAAATTGTTAAAAGACTTTTTTGCAGCCACATCCTATACGATTAACTCATGTTGATCTTGCTGTCAAATAAAAAGCCTGTATCTTTTAAAACACATGCATGCCTATTATGAAACCATCCCTCCTTCATTCTGTATTTATGCAGCTGGTCTACTGAGCATAAATGAAGGCCTTCACGTTTATCCCTGTTAAAATCCACCTTGTTAGTAAGTCCAACATTCTAGCTTCTCCGAGTCTTTGATGATCCTCATTCAGTATTTCACTCTCCAAACTAGTTCTCTCAGATGAAAATTGATCTACATACCATTTTCATACCTGATAAAATGCTGCTGTCACAGTCTTATATTTGAATCAAAAGAGACCTGTCTCAGCCTCGGTTATGAGCTGAAAACTCAACACCTACAAGAATGAAGAGGTAGGTAATAGCGGTCAACCAGAGTGTATTAAGGTGTTTCAGTTCACACTGATGAAAAATACGAATAACAGTAACAGTATGCTGACCAACAATACCGAGTGAACCTTGACAAGTGGTGGGTAGAAGCCGCTGTGTTGCCATGTGGATCACACTCCGGTGGTGTTTAAAGTGTGTTTAAACTAAAGCTAAATAGCTCCTGCTGTTCCTGACAACTCAAGCCGCAATGATGTGCAGTATATTTTTCATCTTAAGATGTTGCTCATAATGCAAACTAATTAAAAAAGGGTGCAACAAAATCATGGACCGATTCTTCTCTCACACAAGGACACTTACCTTGCTCCTACCCTCATGAAATTCTGCCTAGCAACAAGGAGATCACAAGGAAGAACCCCCCCTGGAGACTACAGCCAATAAGTCCTACGCTGCTAGTGGTAAATGCAGCCCAGAGAAGGAGCAGAGCAATTTGCTTGTGTATCACTGATTAGGTGAGTGTCCAGACAACGTGAACAGAGGGGTGATTTCTCAGGAAAACAATAACTGACCCACTCTGTTGTTGTTGTTTTTAATTCTCTTATCACACACACACACACACACACACACACACACACACACACACTGAATAAAAGAATGAATGAATGAAAGAGGAAAGGGCCTATCCCAAGTAATCTGGGATAAATTCATTGCTGTTTTCCCAGGTAATAAAGATGGCTATCTTTGTCCAGAACAGATGCTATGAGATCATGTCTCCAAGAGATGAACTGAGAATGAATTCACTTAAATTATGGTGCTCGCGGAGAGGATTTTAGCTGAACATTTGTTCATATGATTTATAGCACCCTCCATCCGGTGGAGTCAATGCGAAAAAATGAAACTTAATTACAGCATACAGACAGCAGTTTGCTTAAAAGAGAGCTAAAAGTTTGTGGGGAGTTTTTTGTTTTTTGTTTTTTTTTAATGAGACAGGAAACTTATCCTAAAAGAAAAAAGAAGAAAGCTTTATAAAAAACATTTGCAACTTATCAGAAGTGTGGGTCTGGCCCTCAGTGTTGGGGGAGGGGAGGGTGCTGGCTGTGATTCCTCTTGGCCTCTAAGCAAATTACCCCCTACCCCAGGTCCCTACCCAATTCCTACTCCAATGCTAGCCTCTCCAGGATTCCCTTTTATTTTAGCCCAGGCTTTCCCTTTAGGGAAGAGAGTAGTATTATTGTCCTTTCTCCTTGGCAACTCAAGTCTGGAATTTTAAGTTTATAGTCTAAGAACTGTTCCGGTGTTTATATGGCTCAGAGGGTATTATTATCAAATCCAATTAAAAACATTCCTTCTGCTAATAAAAAAGTCAGCACCTTCCCATTAAACTAGGACCCACCCTTAAGTTAATTAATGGCTGTTAGCACCTTATTTGCTTTCAAGGGTCTCTTGGGGACGGGCTTCTTGAGGCAAAGCAGAGTGTAGTCCGTAGGTCAGTGGCTTAGTTTGAGGCACACGCCTGACCCCCAACTTATTTTCCATCTGTAGCTGAGTCTCTTAAACTCTTTATATCTTGAGATCTCCTCCTGAGATCCTATCCAGAGAGGCCAGGTTAATGGTATTTATTTGGCAAAGTTTTTTAAGATCTACAGATGAACCTGTCTGGTGAATAATACTAATGCTTATGATACTCATTGAATGATAATTGGCCCTCTTTGGACCATTTAGGATTCAAATGCCTCCACCCAAATCATTTCGTGAACAGCAGCCAGCCTCTGAGGGTTAGATTTAGCTTTTTCACTTAAATTTGCAAATTGGCACTGGTTTCATCGAGAAAGAACACATAACGATGAAATGATGCTACCTAACATTTGGATAGCGTTTTGTATTTTCAGCATGCTTTCAGGTAATACATTATGTAACTCACAAGCAAACAGCATTTTATCTTTTTCAGGTATGCGAAGACAGCAGGATTCCTGAATTCTCAAAAACTAATCATGAGCACCTCTGAGACCAACTGTTGGGTCTATTTTCAATAGATTTTGCAGTTAAAAAAGTGATCGATGATTCCATTTCCTCTCCAAGAGTCAAGTGAATTTATCAGCTTCTGAGTCCTGCTTTCACCTAAAATAAGGTGCTGGTCTGGGCACTCGAGCTCAGATTCCGGAGGCGCCCATCCAATTCATCCTCTTTTCCTTATTACTCACCAACCAGTTCTTTCTCAGCCGTTGCTGCTCCGGTAGCTTTAATGGAGGGCATCAGCACCGAAGAGCAACTCTACAAATGCGAGTGTCTTCCCTGTGCACAGGAGAGAGGAACTTCGATCACCGAAGCCTCACCTACAGTCAATATATCTAACAAATTCCATTTCCTGCATGGCATTTGCCAGTATTTATCTTGTGTGTGGGCTCCCACGGAGGATCGTCATAAAGGATTGTTCTGTTATAACCCAGAGTCATATTTATCCATCTAAATAATGAAGAGGCTTCACTCCCTTTCTCTTTTGTTTCCTACTGCTTAGATAAGAAGTCCATAATCAGAATGCTTAATATGCAGGTTGCCATCGGGGTTATGTTGCTTTTTGTTTTTGGGTTTTTTTTTTTTTTGCCTAGAAAGGGGCCCTCTCTCTACTTTCTTTCCTTAAAAAAAAGTCCCTCTCTCCTCCCATCCAACCATCTTCCTCCCTCCTTTCCTTCCCCTTTCCCTCTGTCCCTCCCTTCCTCTCTTCTTTCTTCTTTCTTACATATAAATAGCCAGCTTTCTCTATGTCGAATTGTCTTCCTTTAGAGATTAAAATATATAATAATAAAATGCCATTTATATAAATCACTTGACAGGTAAACTGTGCTTTGTCTGACAATGTTTTAAATTAACAGTAACCTAAATAGCATAGAAGACTCTCCATAGGGAAGTTGCTTTCTTCTCCTTCATTTTTTAATCCTCCAATTGCAAGCCCTTCATTTTTACATTTCCATGTTAAAGACAGGACACTAAAAGTGCATTACCTTAATAATCAATAACTCAGTGGGAGGTCCTAATGGGGAGAATTCACTGGAAGCTACATTCCAGTTGAAGTAGCAAAGGACCACCATAGGCCTGCAGGCTATAATTAGACAACCATAAAACTAGGAGGTAAAGGGTGGCAGACTACATTAGCAGTAAAATGCTAAGTTGCAAGTAATAAGTCTCGAATCTTTCATGTCTACTCGAGTGTCACTTATACTTGAACAAGGAAAATGTTATGTTAAAGAACAAATTTACATTTAGGATCCCTAAAGCTTAAGGACTGCTGAAGGTTAGTGTGGCAATGAGAAAACAAATGAATACAAATCTGCATACTTCACAATTTTCACTCAGTGCTCCCTTCCCTCTCCCGTTCTCTTCCATCCACCCGTTTTCCATCCCCCTCCAGGGTCTGAGAAACATCACAGAATTTAAACACAGGAAACCAATATAAAAACCCTCTCATGCAAAGAAACAGTGTGGCTGACTTTACATTGTTTCTATTCATGGCTCGCTAGTTTTACATTTTCTGATCAGTGACTGCCACTGAGACCAGGATACCAGTTTCTTCAGGAGCATCAGTGGACTGTCTGAAGGCCTTGCATTATTGATTTTCTGCTCATAGATTCCAGTTGCTCTGTCAATCATGGACCAGAAATACAAGATGGCAGTCAATAAGCAAAAGGAGTGAGCTCCCATGAAGACGACAAAATAATTCAAAAGATCTGATGGAAGCAGAAAATGCCAAAATCCTCAGGAGAAAAGAAATCAGATAAGCCCTTCTGGAAAGTCCACAGGGCCCCCAAAGACACATTATCTTCGAAGAGGAATACATTCTTGCCAAGTGAGTCTGGAATTTGTTCACGAAATTAATTCATTAATGCAAACACTTAATGAGTGTCCATTAGGCAACATTATGGGCATGGATGTCACAATGAGGAATAGTGTTCTCCTGCCATTGGATAGAAGTGTATAGGGTAAACATGAAGTTGCAAGAACATGTGCTGAGTACTGTAGGAGGGGTAAGTACAAAGGGCTTTGTGACTACAGAGGAAGGAGATGTGGCAGCCTGGGCAAGTCAGGAAAGATCCCTGGAGTGACAGCTGAGTTGCATCTTGAAGAACATTTAGGAGTTCTACACATAAAGGGAGCAGAACACCTCGGGTTGAGGACTTACCATGTAGCGATCATCTTACACTTGCTCACTTTAATTCATACGGATTAAACCGGCATATGAGTTACCAAAAGAGGCATTCTTTAGACTAGAGCTATGAACTAACACTCTGCTATGTTGGTTTTCGACTGTTTAATGATTTTTCCTCTCATCTTCTATGAGCTGTAATCCCACAGTGTCTAACTTACGCTTTGTGCAAAGAAGCTCCTCAATAAATATTTGTTAATGGATTGATCGGGGAAAGGAAGGCTAAGCATGAACTGAAGGAGGGAAGCAAAATATCTTTAAGGAGTTATTAAATGTCTTTAGGATCCTTTAATGTGACTAAAAATATTAAAATTATTAAATGATGAAAAGACAACTATGAAAACTCACAAGTAAAGTATCCACTACAAGTTCAATGTTTGGGTAATGGGATTTTCAGTTTGATGGGATTTTCTGGTTAAAGAAAAGCTATCTTAAATCTTTTAAAGTTGTATTTGTTCACGTTACTACTGTTCCTACTAGATAGGGTTTTAAGGGTTCTTTCCATTGTTTCCTGACTAATCAAACCCCACAGCTCTGTTTCCTCTCCCACCGGTCAGTCTCACTCATTGGCTCTAGCCACAGTGGCCCTTCTAAAAGCTGCCAAGTGTCTTCCCACCTCAGGACCTACTGATATGTTATTCTTTTTCCTGAAACATGTTTCTTCCCCCGTGAGGCATGAGAGATTTATGGGTCCTGGGGGAAGGCTGGGGCTCAGTCTCGCTGAGCTTGGCCTGCAGCACTAACCTCCAGGAAGTTGCCACTAACCCTTACAGCTGCCTCTATAGCCCTGGAGCAAATGATGTGCAGGAGCTCACCTCAAAGCCACTGCAAACCACGGATCTTTGCAACTGCCACTGGAGAACATTACCTTCTCTTCTTCCTTTCTGCCTTCCACTCATTGTCTAACTCTGAACTGGGACTGCTGCAAGAAGAGGGTTCTGGGAAATGTAGTTCCCCGTTCTTCTGCTATGCAGTGAGATTGCAGCAGAAGAGGGGGTGGTTAGGTTGAGTTGACTACAGATCATCTAGCACCCTGGCCAACTTCTACACATCCTTCATTTTCCCAGACTCTTTCCTGACCCCTAGACAAGATTGTGCTCCACTGTCATAGTATTTTTCTTAAGAACACTTAGTACAATTGTAATATTATGGTTATATGTATAATTATGGATTAAGTATTTCTCGTAGCCACTAGAAGCACTAATTCTTTGTGTTTACCTAAATATCGTCTCATCCTCTGTAACCTATGAGGCTCTTAATAAATACTTACTGAAGGAACAAATGAAGTACCTCAAATTTTTTTTCAATGATTTATACTCTTGTAGTGCCTGAAAGTCATCCTTTTGGAATGTTGTACAGAGGTGTGGTTTTGATATAGATGTAACAAGTTGGAATGGATTGACTTAAATCAATGATTGAAGGATACACTTGGAAACTGTTTTAAAGGTTAATAGCAGGGAGGACAATTTGGCATTCTCTATCAAAAGTTTTTAAAATATGTCTATCCTTTGACCTAGAAATTCTAAGAATGTATTCTAATGACATTTTAAGCTGTGAAAGAGGTTGATGTATAAAGATTATTCATTGCATTATTCATTCCTGCTTCTGGAAAGAGTTGTCTTTACTCTGTGTTTATACTTCCACACCTCCCACTCACTTCTTAACCACTATTGTATGGCTTTAGTGCCCATAAACCCACCGAGAAAGTCTGCCTGATGCCAGTAATGACTGCCTTCTCATCAATAACTCAATGGATATTTGTAGTTTGCATCTTACTTGACTTCTTAGAGCATTTGACCTGTGCACAGTTTTCTCCCTTTTAAACATCCTATCTCTCTGGCTTCTAGTACTTGATTATTCTTCTGCCTCTCTGGCCACCCTTTCTTAAGCTCTTTTGTGAGCCCTTCTTCCACTGCTTTGTGGTTTTGCTCTGGGTTCTTGTCCCTTTCTGCTCTCTCTGGGCAAATTCATTCTTTCCTATTATTTCAATTACCTTTCATAAGCAGAAAAATCTCAACTCTATCTCTAGCCTGAAAGGATTTCAATACATGCAATTGGCTACTGGATATCTCAATTCAGCATGTTAAGCTCAACTTCCTTAAAACTGAATATGTCATCATTCCCAGCAAATGTGCTTCATTCAATTACTTATTCAGCCAAAAGTGTGAGTGTGTGTGTGTGTCTGTGCGTATGTTATGGAAATGGAGATGAAGAATCTTTTTACTTACTTTCAGGTAGGCAAGCGGACCGGCAGCAGGGCGTAAGTAGAACATGACTACTTTTTTCAATCTAGTTCTATTTACTTCACAGTTAGGAAATTCATTCCAGATTTTGGCAATACAGTTACCATCAAGTCCTGATCGAGAGTGTTTTGGGTTTTAGACTCTCCCTCTTTTTAAGATATTTTAGATAAGACAAAAAGGGCATGGTACCATTTCAAACCAGAACCCATAAGCATCACCTTTAATGGTTGCATAATTCCATCTATCAGAATTTATTTAGCCATTCTCCTATTCCTACATCCTAATAAACAGTGAGTTTAGAAATATTCTAGTAAATTGAGGGCCCAGGTTGTTTAGGCTGCAGTGAGTGTAGGCTTCACTATATACTAATGTTCCTGAGTCTGAAAATCTTTAAAGTTTGATTTGAAAAAGGAATTCCTAGCAGGAGTATATTCACCAGCATTTCTGTGTTTCTTTAAAAGAGATTTGCTTCCATATTCTGAAATAATCTGTCAGAAATAAAATAAAACACCATCTTTAAGAGATTGAGGGATTACTGTGTGCTCTATGCAAGAAGGGCTTCATATTTTACATAATTATGGGAGTGTTTGGCTCTGCCTTTGTTGAAGATTAAAGATGGATAGTTTTCAAGACATTTTTGCCTTATCGACCTTTCATAAATCAGTTCAAATACAAATAAATCCCTGCAAGCTTTAAGAGAGGAGGAAGATGGCAGCTTACTTTCCAGAGGAATATGACTTTAGTTTGATTCATCTGAATAGTAAGTGAAGTTTTAGGGTGATTTTTAGTATGTTCAGATAGCTGTACATTCGTCCCATGGCTCGTCTTCATGCAGACTGAGAAAACACCAACATGCATGCATAAGATTTAAAGTGACACTAAGCTCTTGCTTGCCCCCACTACCTCTCCGTAATGGCCACATTTGCTCCTCAGCAAACATTTACTGGCTTGCTATAGTAACTTAATCGAGTAGCATGTAAATAATAAAAGTTTACTCTGTCACCCAGGCTAGCCACTTGTTATAAAGGACATAGAAGTACAAAATATGGACCCTTCGTCAAGAAGAAAATATGTTATTGAGAAGAGGAACTATGTGTTTGAAACAAGTGGAATATAACTTAAATACACTGGCGATCTTAAGCCTGAGGAAGGAAAGACTTAAGTGGTAGGGGGCAGGAGGGCTGCAGTGGTGGCTGCGTGCAATGAGTGATTCAAGATGTTCCGCTGAATACCAGAGGGTGGGACTGGAAAAGGATGGGAGTTGGAGCAAGTCATCTCGGAAATTTAAGTCAGAACTGACCTGACAGCAGAGTGGCCTGTGTTGAGAGAGAATGAGTTTGCTGTTTCTAAAGTCATCAGGTAGATGCTGGATAAGCGCTGACTGATGCTGTTACAGAAGGGGTCCAAGAGGGAGACAGGAAGCTGGACGGGGACCCCTAAGATCCACTGTGACTCTAAGAGTCTAGAGGCATTGCTTACAAGCAGAGATGACAGAACTTTCTAGCATTTAGATAGTATATTATACAAATAATGCAGAACTGAGACATTGTTTTAATAGACTTGAGTGAAGCATTTCTTCTCTAGAAGTAACAGGTTGAGAACTTGTCAGTATATGCATTTTCCTGGGATATTATCCCCAGGCTTCATCATATTCTCAAAGTTTCTACCATCCCAAACACATTCTGACCACAGCAAGAAAGCACCCTGGTTAGAAGCATTTACGCTCACCCCTCACTGTGTTTCAGTGAGTGAGACTTCAGGGGTGAGGTAGCTGTCTGTAGTCTAACAGGAAACAAGATCCAAGAGACAAAACCAGGAGAGTTAAACACTGATAGTAGGAAAGAAGAACAGAAGGGACCTAGGGAGAATAGGAGTGTCAGGGGGTGGGGGCGTGGTAGAGGGGGTATGACTCTTTTTTGCATTGGCTCAAACTGAAACCCTTTTCCTTTCTCGGGCAGCTCCCTTTCCATTTTCACAAACTGTACCACCACCCTGTCAGCGTTCTCCAAAGAAATAGAATAAAAAAGATATGTCCGTTTTTATATGTGTATATATATATACACATATACACACATGTGTATATACATATATAAGCATGTCTGTGTGTGTGTGTGTATATATATATATATCCTTGAATAAGTTAATGTCTTAAAATATGTAAGAAATTTATTTTAAGGAATTGGCTCATGTGATTTTGGGGACTGGCAAGTATACTAAATGCGTAGGTCAAGCTGGCATGCTGGAAACCTGGAAGGACTTGATATTACGGTCTTATTATTTTTTTTAAATTTTTTTTTATTATGTTCAGTTAGCCACTGTCGAGTATATCATTAGTTTTTGATGTAGTGTTCGATGATTCATCAGTTACATATAACACCTAGTGCTCATCACAGCACGTGCCCTCCTTAATACCTATCACCCTGTTATGTCTTAAGGCAGAATTTCATCTCCTCCGGGAAACCTCCGTTTTTGTTCGGATCTTCAACTGATCGGATGAGGCCCACACATATTATCGAGGCTGAGGCTAATCTCCTTAAAGTCAACTGATTGTAGGTGTTAAACACACCTACAAGTACTGTCACAGCAACACTGAGATGAGTGTTCGATTCAATACCCAGGCACTGCGGCCAAGCTAAGGGGACACAAGACGTTAACCATCACAACCGCTATGCTAGTATCTTCCAGGCCAAAAAACTGAAAGTGATCATTCTTTCTCGTGAAATTTCATCGTGCTTTTATCTTAGAAAGGAACACAAGGAAAATCAGTTTTTAATGGAAGTGGAATGAGGTGACAGACCAGGAAAACATGCAGAGCCTCCGTCACAGCTGTGTCTAGGGCCTGCTCTGGTAAACGGGGTTAGCAGCTGCGGAGCCATTTGCGCTTCTTTCCGAGTGGTAGCAATAGATTTGTTCTTATTCATCTTATTGTGTCTTTGTGAGATGGATGGCTTGGATGATGCATAAAACCTCTGGGTGAGTGATGTAATCCCACTCTAACCCACTAAGCTGTCTGGGGAAATAGCAGGTATCAGCAAAACCCCATTCATTGTGTGCCTTTAATGTGTCCCATCAATATCACAATAATAGTTGCAGCAGTCAGGTGTTGCTGCATATCCTACAATTGCAAAATCACTTCTTTTTGCTGGCGTGTGTCTGAACTTGCCTGAGTTTGGCTGTTGGTCCTGGGTTTACTTTGCATCTGCTCTGTGACTACTGGGCCGTCTGAGACATGTCCATCGCATAGTCAGAGCAGAAGAGCAATGCAGGAAAGTGGAGCCATGGGATGTCTGTGACATACTGTCACCTCTACCCACATTTCATTGACAAAAAAAGCCACATCAGTGGGGTGGGGAAGCAGATTCTGTCTCTAGTGGGAAAAACTGCAAAGTTACATGGCAAACATCACAGATACAGGGAGAGGTGAAAAGTTGGGCCAATAATTCAGTTGATTAAATTTATGATAGTGTATTAGTTTTCTATGGTTGCTTTAACAGATTACCACAAACAGTGGCTTAAAACAATGGATATGTATTCTGTCACATTTCTCCAGGACGGAAGTCTGCAATTAGTTCTGGGCTGAAATCGAGATGCTCCAGGGCTGTGCTCCCTCTGGGGACTCTAGTTGAGAACCCATTCCTTGTCTTTCTCAGGTTTTGGTGGCTGCTGGTACGCTTTGAGTTGTGGCAGCTTTGTTCCAGTCTCTGCCTCCAGGGTCACGTGGGCTCTTCCTTTCTGTGTACGTGAAGTCTCCTCCCTCTCTCCTTACGGACACATGCGATTGCATTTAGGTCTTATTTGGATGAGTTAGAGGCATCTCTCTGTCTCAAGATCCTTACCTTAATCATATCATTTACATATAAGTAACACTCAAGTTTTCAGGAACTAAGTTCTGCAGTCTTTGGGTGATATTTTTCAGCCTATCAGGGAGAGGAACAGCATCCATAGAAGGCTCACCATATAGAAGATACTACTCTAAGGTTTTACATATGCTAACTCATTTCATTCTCAAAACAATCTTTGATGTAGTTTTAGTTATTGTCCCCACTTTCTAGATGAGGAAAATAAAGGCAAAGAGAAGAAAACAATAACTTGCCCAAGTAGGAGAGCTAGGATTTGAGCCTTCTGGCTCTGGAGTCTCTCTTAATCACTACACTCAACTGCTTTTCAACTTCACCTCCAAATCCATAGAAACATAGATGGGAACCATAGTCTCTAACACTGGGACTTTTAGTGCTGGACTTTCAATATCATTAAGTGGATTGGTTTCTCAGACTGGGAAATATGGAATGAGCTTCTGAGAAGTTCAGAGAGTGACAAAAAAGAATGCCTTGGATGTTGTCAGCAATTGTTCCAGAACTATGGGACTGGGAGCAATAACCATATTCCTGGGTGATATTCCAGTGGCCAAGTTCTCAGCAGAGCTTCTCAGTTCAGAACATTTCTGCTTTGTAAATGCTTTTGTTTCTTCTTTTCAAAATTACTAAGATTGTGATTAATGCTTGACAGAGGCTGTACTCTCACTTCCTGCAGAAAGCTAAATCCAAGGAGTCTTAAGATGCACAATTTCAGGGGAAACAAAATTGAGGGAGGATGATGGTTAGGTAATTTTGAACCAGTCATTCAACGGAATGGTGTCCTTCCTAAACACGCAGGCATTTCTCAGGACTAAACTGCTGAGTTTTCTTAGCTTCGCTTCTGATCTACTCTCCACAAGGGAGGCACTCGCTGCATGTATCAGGAGGTTTACTATCTCGGTTTAAATACTTACAAAATCTAATTTATTATATTATGAAGAATCCTCACATTGCACAAGGAAGGGTGAATCCAACCAGCTGGGGTGTGAGCCAAATGTCCCCAGAGATTTTTCTACTGGTTGTGCTTTACCAGGACCTTCGGCCCTTCGCTCTCTATAGCCCACATGTTTTTGAAAGTCATTAATTGGCACATAGCTTAATCATTTGTCCCCAGTCAATCAAAAATATTTTATATATAGGTGAGATATTTATTTCCAAGTGGTTTTGTTGGCTCTTTAGGCATGTGAAAGATTTTTCTACTACACATTAAAAGCCACTATTATTTTCTCCAGAGTAAATACATTTAGATCCATGAGCTTTAAATAGATTCCAAGCTTATCAAAACTGTATCTTTAAGTCTGCCAAAATGCCTGAACAGTAAAAAACACATTCTCACTTAGGCTTCTTGAAGTCAAGACAAAAACCAGTTTCTAAGGTATAAACAGTAAACTCAGAGCAAGACCTTCTTCTTCAAATTTTCAGTTTCTATCACTTTGTAGAAAACTACCATTTGGATGAATCTTAAGGAGAAGAAGGAAGATCAAGGCTAATAATTAAGTATCTGCCATAAATGGGATTGGCAAAAATTAAACATGGTGCACGAATCAGGGAAGTACAAGGAGTTTTATAGCTATCTTTTCTCTGAATATTACTGCAGGCACAGAGGAAAAAGACCTAAAATATTGGGAGGTTTAGGATGTTTGTGTGCAGTGGGAGGTCTGTTTAGGAGTTTCAGGAGACGCATGAACCCTCGAGATGACAGTAACACATCAACACGAAGCTTGTTCCCATGGCTGATGTTAGCACTCACTCTCCTCCCTGGCTGGAATGATCTCATGTCCGGCAGTCACATGGCCCTTCCCCTACTGCAATCAGATCACCACCCAAAGCTCTCTCCTCAAAGAATCCTCTGAGGAGTTGGCAATCCTATCAAAAGGAGCAAACCCCGCCATTCCACCCTTGTCTCTGTTTATTTTTTCTCCTTGATTTTATTACTGCTTCAGTTTATTATATGTTCATTTGTTGTTAGCTTGGTTATTTTCTGTCTCTACCCCAACCTACACACACATGTGGAAGAGTGCCAGGCTCAGAGTGGGTGCCCAGTACCTATCTGTTGTTCCTGGTTCTTGTCGAGCCCCTATCCCATACTTCAGTTACACACTCTATTTATTTGTTTTTAATTGAGTGCTTAGGCACACTTCGGAATTCAGAAAAATCCATTTGAAATATTTCCACAAAATCAAAAACAAAGAACCAAAGGGCATAAGATGTGAGAGGTCTTTTTATGGATCATGAAAATGAAGCTCCAAGAGGAAAAATGAGTAGTTCAAGGTCACATAGCTGTCAAAAATTGGGACGTTCTGAGGTTTTATCCTACTGGCAAGCTAGCAAAGTTAGCCTTCCGTACTGTCATGGACGCTGGCAGAGACATGACACTCCTGGGTTGGAAACAAAGGACTTTATTCTCATGGCCTAGCAAACTTCATGGACATTATATTTGCATTATTTCTCCTTGTTCTCTCTGCCTACTCAGCAGCCTCATGGGAATGATATGGAGATTACCCAAGTGGTTACTATACGTACACACAGTGGGTTTGTGTCATAGCTGAGGAACCCTGAGCTTAAGGATTTGTATATCTTATACTAAGCAGTAAGCAAAGCTGATCTTTGTTCCAGAAGATTCAGCATCTCTATCCTTCAGTGTTGTATAACATACTTGAAAAGATAAAGAAAGGTCATATTACTGCTCATATGACATGAATAAATGCTAGAGATCTCTGGGGAATTGTCTCCCAACATAGGCTGGTTAGTGAGAACAACTGGGAGCCATGTTTTAACTTTTAACTTAATTTTTGCTTTATTAAATTACATAAAACCTGTATGGCCCTTAGTACAACGTCTGGCACATAGAAATACTCAATGAAAGTTAACTATTCTCATTTCTCATACTGTCTTTTCATCTTCGGGTTAATATATAAAGTCTCTGCTTTATTTCTGATTATGTGTACCATAGATATTGGGATAGGCTTGACTTGGTGAAAGCGTGCACTAGAAAAAAAAATCAGCCATAATCTCATCAACATTGAACTCTATTCTGAACACATTGATACAGGAAGCCAGCTACAAGAAATCATTAAATGAATATAGATACATCAGGACTGTTTTATACCTTGTAAACATAAGAAACACATGGAATGTTAGAGTGGAGACCTTACAGATCCACCACCCCCAACTTGCCCTCTTTCTCCACATTTGACCATTTACTAGTGAGGAAACAAGCTGAAGGGCTGGATGGCTTGTTCATAGTCATATTGAGTTAATAGCAGAGTGGGGAATGTAAAAGTCTTGATATAATAGTATGCCAGTAACAATAACCTGAGTCTAATCTTCTCATACTGCTTTTTAAAAGGGCATTCGTAGTATGACCGGTTTGAGTTAATTGCCTCTTTAAGTACTTATTCAGGAGAGTGAGGGGCTGCCTGGACTTGAAGGTGATGAACTTGGGATAGATTGCAAGAGAAGCCAGGGGCTGTAGTGAAGTTAAGAGTACAGATTAAACGCTGTGAAAAATCTTCACAGCATCAATTAATCAGTACTTATCTGTTGAGTAGGAGATGTAAACTCCAGTCAGATGTGGGTGTGAATTCCTACTTTATTTAACCCCTTAGGTTATTTAACATTGCTTTGCCTCAGATCCTTCATCATATACAGTCTGAAGATGATAACTGTATCTTTCTTATAGGATTAAGTGATAAAGACATGCATAGTATTTAGCATAGTACAAATATAGCAAGCACTCAATAGTATTAGGCTAGCTTATATATTAGGTACCCTAGATTTTATAAATCATTTGGACTGGGTACTATCCATTGCACCTTCTAGATTCTTTCATCAGCCTTCTCCACCCTGCTTTGTACACTTGGAGAAAGAGCCACGTGTGCCACCTCAATAAACAACCTTGCGTTCAGTTGATGGGGAGCCCTGGCAGGGGATCGGAGAGAGTAAGTTCCTACTGTGAGCTCACTGGAAGTCCACCAAGAACCTTAACTTCTGTCAGACTGCCCTCTCCATGTTGCCCTCAGTACTTCGGGGTTCTGACAACTGCCCTCACCTCCTTGCCTGTCACCTACTAATACTAGCCATGGGTACCGCACTGTCTCTTGTGGTATCCTAATTTCTTGCTCCTACTTTCATAAAGAGTACCTTTGTTCAATGTTTCTCAAATTATCCTAATCTGAATGTGCCCTTTAATTCCTGCTGATTCATCATCTCTCCATTTGATCTTTACAATGACTCCATGAGTTAAGTATTATTTCCATTTAACGTACGAAAGTACTAAGGCTCAGGCAAGTTAAGCTAATTTCCCAAAGTCAGCTGACCATTAATTGACAACGTCAAGACCAGAATCTGTTTTTCCTGGCTCCAAGGTCCATGGTCATTCTAATACGCCATGTTGATGGGCATCTGCATCATGCCCTCGATCATATTCCTCAAGGGTAGGCCCAGGGTTTATTAATCTTAGTGTGCATTCCCACTTCGTTCCAAGCACACAGCATATACTCAAAACATACTTTTAAAATTTCTATCACATATAATCTTAAATTTAAAGGTTATTTTTGGGGAGGTGTATACTACTTAATCTATATTACATTTCACATAATTTGAACATAGTGTTTTATTATACGATAATAATGTTATTACTTACTGACTGCCAAAAAATAGCACACAGTTGATGAAGGAATGCTGTTGATGGGTGGTAGGGGAAAGAGGAGGATGACTTCACAGTAAACCTGGGGAGTTGTTCTGGTTGAATTCTTTAGCCTTTTTTCTGGATCTCACTCTGAAATGTAAAGAGCTCTGGGACTCTGGCCTCAGATGAAAGAGGTGGATTTTTGTTTTGAGAGAAGCTGACGGAGGTGGGTGTGTTTTTCTGTGTTTGAATTTAGTTCTTTTCCTGCATTATAGAATCTAATTTCCTACAGAAAAGTTTAGCATCTGTTTTGTGATTTGATGAATGGCTGTGAGCTGTTAATTTAATTGCTTCCTAGTAAGACACTAATGACCTTTTTTGTTCCACTAAATACTAGTGTGTTTAGTTATAAATTAACCATAACTAAACACTTGGAGCTCCGATACTTACAATTCATACCACTCAGGTTTAGGTTGTAGCAAGTAGAGTTAGAGATACAGATGGCCTGTGGGTTTTGCTTCCAAAATCTGTAGTAGCTAAGAAGGCCATTGACTTTCTCATAACAGCAAATTTAGGGAAACTCCCTGTAATATGAGCAGACAAAGGAGAAGAAAGAAAGAAACATCCCAACACATTTCTAAGTCTAAGAAATCCCATTGGATGTTTTCAGACTAGGAGTTGGAGCCTGGAATTTGGATCTTTCCAGTCCCAGTGACCTGAGAATTACTTGTTCTCTGGGTGGCCGCAAGCAAGGGATAGGGGTAGGGGAAGTTAAGCTAAAAGCTAACTCTCATATTTACTTATTGATCACCAGGTTTCAAATGTTCTTTTCAGAGTGAGGACATCTTTATATATTTCCTGGGAATAAATATTAATTTGGCACTTCTCCAGGTCTTCTGTCATGGCCACTGAGTGTTGATTTGATTGGTAATTGAAATTAGGGCACTGCAGCTCCCACTGGACTTGAATCAGCTTCCTCTTGGAATACTGCCAAGTAAGATCTTTTCCTGAAGGGCCCCAACTAAACAGGGAGGCCACAGAAGTTTCCAGTCTGCCTCTAGCAACTGGAGTAATGCAATTGCTCAGGACGTCTGTATCATCGAGAGATTTATTTCCTGCCTTCTTTGAAATAGCACTTTCTCACCAACTAGGAATTCTCTCAAAGCTCCAAGATAAATATTTTTGGAAACCTAATGATATTTGATTTTCTCAAAACTGAGACAAAGATAAGGTGCATGTTCAGGAAGGAAACAGTCAGGAATCTCTGTCTCCACTCCTAGCTGAGGCATATTTAGTTTCCAAAATGGAGCAGTTGAAAGAAATTCAGAATGAACTGTAGCTTGAGTGAAAGGGCTTCACTGCTCCTCCATCTCCAAGATGGAGGGGGTGCTGCTGCATTGAACGTGGACTGCCCAGAGAGGGAGGTGATGTTACGACAAAGGTGGTTTGAGAAACCAAGGGACACTTCCACCAGAAGGAACAAGAATTCTTTAAAATTCAAGATGTGTATGGTGATGTGAAGAGAATGAAGTTATAAGTGGCTAGTGCCTAAGCCATATTTTGTAATCTTTTTTTCCCCTTAATCAACCCTTCATCCAAACTAAAAACATTCTATTCAGCATTTCAATTATCATATTACGTTTTAGGTAAACTGATACCTTATTACTGAGATAAATTTGAAGCCTATAAGGATTGATATTGTTAAACTTTAGGCTCCCTACCTCCTCACCTATTAGAAAAGAATACATAATGACATTTTGAAGGAGTGATTTAAATTTTTCATTTTTCTGGAAAGACGTGTTTCTAAGCTTAGAATTTACTCATAGTTCTTCGTGTTAAGCACAGCCGTGAGGTCCATATTAAGGATGGCTTTTAATGTCTCTCAAGGTGAAACTCTACATTGAACATGTGAATCACCATCAGATCCAACAGCAAGTATTGTTAGTTCAAGCATCAGAATTGATCTAGAATTAAACTGCTTCTCACCACCCTGCTGCTACCATTCTGGTCTGAACCACCATGACCTCTTACAATCACTTCCTGGCTGGGCTCCCCGATTCCAACTCTGATTCCCTTTAGTCTCTTCTCAACTCAGATCTGTTTTATCAAAATATATAGATTACCTTCTTGCTCAAAATCTTTCAAGAGCTTCCCACATCACTCAGAGCAAAGCCAAAGTCTTATGCTGGCTTTCAAGGTCCTATATGATCTGCTTCCTCCCCCTACCCGGTTCTCTCTCTTCCATCTCTTACCAGGATCCATCCAGCTACTCTGGTCTCCTTGCTATTCATCAACTGTGACAGGAAAGTCTTAGCCTTAGCTATTTCCTTTCAGAAACTTTGCAAGTTGCTCTTTCTATCTCATTTCTTTCAACTCTTTACTCAAATGTCACTTTCTTAACATGGTATTTTGTTACTATTTGATTTAAAATTGAAGCCCTTCCCATAACTGCTTTGCCTGATTTAAATTTTTCATAAGATTGCCACTTATAGAAACAAACAAACAAGGAAACAAACATTTCTTGTTTATTGTCTGCCTTTCCCAGTGAGAAGATAAGTTCTATGAGGGTATGCCTAGAACACTATGAGGGGGTTCATAGTAGGCATTCAAAAATATTTTTGAATGAGTGAGTAAGACACTTTATTTTTACTCTTTGCAATCCTGCTAAAGATTCTGACTCCAATCCCACTTCTTATCACCAACCCAATTCCAATGGGTATGTGGGGGGGGGGGTTCCACATCAATAGGCAATCTTCAACACCAGCTGGGAGTCCTATAATTCAACTCAGTTCTGACACTATCTACCAAAAGATAGCGTGAGATTCTACAGGGTAAGGACTCAGTCCCACAAGACTGTCCCACGCCATCCACACCAGATGAAAGAGATATATAGGGAAAGGGTGCAGAGCCTTCCATTCCTTTTCCAGGGCATGCCACTCTTCTTAAACCTCCATGTGTTCACCAACCCAGAAGCTCTCTAAACCCTCCTTTTGGATTTTTTATGGAGGCTTCATCACATAGGCATGATTGATTAAATCATTGGCCCTTGGTGATTGATTCAAACTCTAGATCCCTTCCCTTCTCTGGAGGTCATGTGGGTGAAACTGAAAGTTCAAATCTTTAATCACATGGGTGGTTTTCTTGGCAACCAGCCTCCATCCTTAGATACTTTCCAAAAGTCACCTAGTTAACACAACAAAAGACACTTTTATCTTTCTTATCACTTAGAAAATTCCTAGTTTTAGGAACTCTGTGCCAGACACAGGGTTGAAGATTAAATATGTATCTCTTATTATAAATTACAATAAGGCACCACTAAAGTGTTCTCAAGGTCCAGTCTAAAGAGGAAGACAAAAATACAGGGTATATGGGATATGTACTAATAGCACACCAGAGCAATTCTCCAATAACAAACACCCCCACCTACTCAACACATACTAAGGTCGAGCAATACCATGGGTTTTGACAATACCACTTTTTCCTGAATATAACTAGATTCTTGAGCATCTTGTCATCTTATTTCTTATCCCAGCAAACTGTGACATTTCAGGACAAACCCAAATCCAGTTCCAGGTCTTTAAAGAATAATCTAGATATTTTACTGAACATGTCTTAGAAACACTGAAGAATATAACATTTCATATTACAACAAAACCTCCTAAAAAGTACTGCTTAACTAACTTCTTTCTCCAAGATTCCACTCTATGGCTTTGCACATACTTTCTTGTCTCTTTTTCTCTTCTTTTATGGTTCGCAGCAACTTCTTAAGATAATTTGGAGCTCTGGCTGGTACCTAGATCTAATCCCTCTGGCCAGATTCTGATATTAATCAGGTCATTATTCTCTAATATTCTCTAATATTTCTTCATTCATACATATACAGGATAGTCTCCTGATTAAAACTTATTATCTTCCTTTTGCCCAGAGTATATAGTACAAATTTTTATAACAGTCTTGACACCACTAAACTTACCAAATTTCTCTCTAACAAGACTCCTCCCAATTTAAGCTCCAGTCATACTGGATTGCATGCAGTTCTGCAAATATGGCAGCTCCTTTCATATCTGTGAGCCTTTGTTCAGCTTTCAGTTCCTTCCCTCCATAATACCTCACTTTTCATCCATCTGATGGATTTAACTAGAAAAGCACCTCGCCTATGAATTTTGTTGTTGTTGTTGCCATCTTTCACAGGTAGAATTGGTCATACTGTCCTAGCTCTTCCTCAAATACACAAAGCCTACTGCTGCCTGAAGACATTTGCATGTTCTATTCCCTCTGCCTGGGATACATTTTGCTCACGTAGCCACATGGTTTACTCTTATAATTTCTTCAGATCTCTGCTAAATATTATTTTACTAGGAAATTGTTTTTCAATGGATCTGTAAAGAAGAGCTAAGCCTACCTTGCTCCTTACTTTGGTAATACCCATTCTCCTACCATGCCTTATTTTTTCTCCAAAAGCACTCATTTCTATATGGTATATATGCATTTATTTATTTCTTCCTTCTCTTCCACCACTAAAATGTAAGCTCTATAAGGGCAGATTTTTAAAATGTTTACTTCACTGTTGTTTTCCCATAATCCAGTACACAATGCTAGGTACAGATGCACAATAAATATTTGTTGAATTAATTGATGAATGAATGTTTAATTGTCTCTCTTACTATCTGGTCTATAGACTCCATGAGGAAAGTTACTAGGTGCATTTTATTCACAATTTATACTACAAAATGTTTATTTAATGACTGTATAGATAAATAAATGTATTTTATCTTGAGCACTTAGATAAGCTCATCACATTGAATGCATTTATATGCCTATATGAGGAGAGACTCTTCTTGGCAGAGGGAACATCAAATTCAAAGACCAATGGTACCTGTACACTTGACATATTCTAGGAACAGCAGAATCAGGGTGGATGGAGAAAATTAAGAATAGTAGGAGCTGAGCTCTAATTGGGGTATATCACTTAGAACATTGTAGGGCATTTGAAAAAGTTTAACTTTTTTAAAAATAGGAAGACACTGGACGATTTTGAACACAAGAGTTACATAATGTGGCTTAAAATTTTAAAGGATCTTTTTGCCTATTATATTAGAATAGCGGACAAGAAGATTGCAAGTGGAAGAAGGGAGATCAATTACAAGACTGTTGAAATAATCTTTGAGAGATCATGGTGGTTTGTACCAGTCATTATTTGGTAGCCATAGAGATGGTGAACAACGGTTAGATTCTGGATATGTTTTAATGTCAAATCCAATAATAATTTCTGATGGATTGGATGTGGAAGCAAAAGAAAAAAAATATGTTAATATTCTGACTTGTGAACTTCCACTTCTGAATAAGGTGGAATAAGAGACCAAGTTTATAATCCCATGTGAAACAACCAAAGGAAAAAATGTGAAATATATGAAACAACAGTTTTCAAGACACTGGATATATCAGGCAATGAAGGACGGTGATCTGTGAGAGAAGGAAGACATCAGGTGATCCCAATTGTTGCCCAAGGTTTGTGCCTTACTTTTTAGTCTGTGGTACATGGAGGGAGAACTGAGGATGATCCTAGAAAACTTATTCAGCTGAGATGGAACTGGGAATCTGCGGGGACCAAGGTGGCTAGAGTTTGCAGGACAGAGTAATGCAGAAGAGAGAATAGAGCGAGAAGGAGAGAGAGAGAGAGAGAGATCTGGGGAATTGCAGAGGGATCCTCTTGATTACTCACCAGAAAATTGATCAGCACGTGTATGCATGCATGTGAAGAAACTACCTGAGGTTGGGGAAAGAATGTTCCAAACGATCAGAGGCAATAGTACCCAGTATTCACAAAAGGCTAAGAGCAGCCAGCATGAAAAATGTCATAATTCATGGGGCTTTGGATAGAGCCCAAAAGTCTTGCCTCAGTATTTGGGAATAATTAGCGTTCAATTAAATGCTACTCTGGTCTCACTTAACAAATCTTAAAAGCAAGACCTAAAGGTATTAAACTCTTTCAAGTAAATTAACTGCATTATAGAATAAGGCTTAAGAATATTTATATAAATACAAAAACAAAATAAAATTACATTTCTGACATTAATCAAAGATTACCAAACATGAAAGAAGTGGAGAAGTATGACCTTTAATGAAGACAAATCTCAATCAATCAAAACTCACACAAAACTGACACAGATGTTAGAATGGCAGACAAGGACATTAAAGCACCTATTATACTTGCATCCCATTTGTTCAAAAAGTTAAATAGAAACATGGAAAATATGAAATGGACCTAAATCTAATGTCAAGAGAAAAAAACTACAATGTCTGATCTAGAGATGAAAAATATACTGTATAATATTAATAGCAGATCATACCAACTTTCCCAACCTTTCTTATCAACATTCTCAAGGAACATTTTGGATTTTTTCCCCTAATTATTTCCATCTCTTATGAAATTTATAACTACATACATACATACTGTAAAAGATGTTTTTGCCTCCCAAGAACTATATTTTGCTTCTTGGGGAGACAGTCCCTCCACTGAAAATGCAGGGATTCAATATTGCAAATGGAAAGATGAATGAAATTAAAGACATAGAAGCAGAAACTATCCAAAATGAAATACACAGAAAAATAGAGTTTTTTAAAAAATGCAAAGAGCATCAGTGAGCTACGGGACAACTTCAAGTGACATAGTGTATATATAATTGAAGTCCTCAAAAGACATGAGGAAAGAGGGAGACAGAAAAAAATGTTCGAAGAAATCATGCTGAAATTTTCCACATTTAATGAAAATTGTAAACTCAAAGATCAAAGAAGCTTCTTAAACCCCAAGTAAAAGATACATGAAGAAAACTACACGAAGACATCGTGATCAAATTGCTCAAAACAGAAGATAAAACAGACCTTTCTAGCAGCTGCAGGGAGGAGGCATGTTAAAAACAGAGGGGCAAAGATAAAGATGACAGCAGATTTCGCACTGGAACAATGCAACAAGAAGGCAGTGGAGCAGTATTTAAAGAACACTGAAAGAAAAAAAATATCCATGAATTTAAGTTAATACATCCAGTGAAAATATCTTTTTAAAAAAGAAAGTAAAATAAAAATTGTTTTCTGATATATAACAACTGAAAAGTCTCTTCAACAAATGGTATTGGGAAAATTAGATATCCGCCATGAAAGAATAGAGTTCAACTCTACTGTATTAGTTTGCTAGTGCTATCATAATAAAATATCATAGACTGGGTGGCTCAGATGATAGAAATGTTTTTCCCATTGTTCTGGTGGCTAGAAGCCCAAGATTAGGTGTTGGCAGGTTTGTTTTCTCCTGAGGCCTTTCCCATTAGTTTGTGATGGCAGTATTTTCACCGTGTCCTTCCACAGCCTTTTCTCTGTGCTTGTGCACCCTGGTGTCTCTTCTTTTTCATAAGAGCATCAGTCTTACTGGATTAGGGCCCCACCCTTATGACTTCACTTAACTTCAATTACTGCCCTAAAAGCCATATCTCCAAATACAGTCACATTGGGGGTCATGACTTCAATACATGAATTTTGGGGGGAAAAGTCAGCATATAACACTTACTTTTAACCATATGCAAAAATTAACATAATAATAAATTTAAAAAATTTTAAAAAGTACTAACAACCAAAATATAAGGCCTAAAACTACAAAACTTCTAGAAGAAAACATAAAGGAAAAACTTCATGATACTGGATTTGGCAAAAATTTCTTGGATATGGTAACTAAACTATGGACACTAAAGGCAAAAATAGACAAATGGGACACATCAAACTTAAAAACTTTCGTGCACCAAAGAAAATAATCAGTAGAGTAAAAAGGCAACTTATGGGTTGGGAGAAAATTTTTGCAAACCCTATGTCTGATAAGGGGTTAATATCCAGAATTTATAAAGAACTCTTACAATTCAACAACAACAAAAATCAAGTAACTTTATTTAGAAGTGGGCAAAGGACTTGACTAGGTATTTTTCCAAAAAAGATATATAAATGATTAACAAGGGAATGAAAAGACACTTAACATCACTAATCGTTAGAGAAATGCAAATCAAAACCACAACGAGATATAACATCACATCCATTAGGACGGTCATTATAAAAATGAAAAATAGCAAGTGTTGGGGAGGATGTGGAGAAACTGGAACCCTTTCATGCTGTTGGTGGAATGCAAAATGGTGCAGTCACTGTGATAAACAATATGAGAGTTTCTCAAAAAATTAAAAATAAAGCTACCAAAAGATCTAACAATCCCATTTCTGGGTATATATCTAAAGAACTGAAATCAGGAACCCAAAGAGATATTACATACCTATGGTCTTGGTAGCATTATTTACAATAGCCAAGAGGGAGAAACAACTGAATGCTCATTCATGGATAGACGAATTTTTAAAAATATGGTATATAAACACAATGGAATATTATTCAGCTTTAAAAAAGAAAAAAAAATCCTGTCATATCTTACCACATGGATGAACCACATTATGTTAAATGAAATAAGCCTGTCACAAAAAAGAAAAGTATTAGCCTTTCACTTATATGAGGTCCCTAAAGTAGTTAAACTCATAGAAGCTGATAGAACAGTGGTTGCCAGGGGATGAGGAGATGCCATTCAACCAGTATAGAGTTTCAGTTCTGCAAGATGAAAAAGTTCTGGAGATCTGCTGCACAATAACATAAATACATTTAACAGCACTGAACTATGAACTTAAGGTGGTAAAAAA
Source organism: Ursus americanus (assembly GCF_024610735.1). NCBI lineage: Eukaryota > Metazoa > Chordata > Mammalia > Carnivora > Ursidae > Ursus > Ursus americanus. The sequence continues at coordinate 36,352,607 of NC_142138.1, read as the reverse complement.
CAAACAAACAAATAAAAACCGGAAAGAATTCTTTGTCAGCAGACTCACACTATAAAAAATGTTGAGGAACTCCTTCAAGCAGAAGGAAAATTGACAACAGGTGGAAATATGGATTGACACAAAGGAGTTAAAAACCACCAAAATGGTAACTATATAAATAAATATATGGCATCTGTTCATTATTTAAGTATTTTAAAAGATCATTGTTTTTTCCTAAAGAAAATCAGCATTTTAATGAAAAACAAGAGATAAACTATAATTATTTTCAAATATAGTATATGATATACTATATGATTTTCATGTTATAAGCAGTTTATGTTTCAAAGAAAATTCAAAAAATAAAAGGAATGTCACCCATTATTTCGTCATTGATCTAGTAAGAATGTTACCATGTTAACACTGATATAAGAACGTTACAACTTTTTCCCTTTCCGTTGTTCTTCTGTACATAGTTTTGTGTTATAATTTTTATGTTTAATTTAATTTAATTTTTTTTTAGTTTTTAGAGCTTATGAATATATTTCCTTTAAATTGATTTTATCATGGTAAGAATGTTAACATGAAATCTACCCTCTTAACAAATTTTTAAGTACAGAATACAGTATTGCTAACTACAGGCACAACCTTGTATAACAGATCTCTAGAACTTATTCATTTTGCATAACTGAAACTTTATGCCAATTGAATAGTAACTCTTCATGGTCAAAAAGAGAAGAAATCAAAATAGAAATTAGAAACTATTTAAACTAGGTGAACATAAAAGCACAGAATGTCAGAATTTGTGGAATGCCACTAGAAGAGTACTTGGAGAGAGAAATTGATAGCACTAAATACATTAGAAAATAAAAGTGGTTTCAAATCCATTATCTCAGTTTCCACCTTCAGAACTAGAAAAAAGAAAAAAATAAATACATCAAAAGTAAGCAGAAGAAAGAAAATAATTATCAGAGTAAAAAAAACAAAAATTAGAAAACAAAAACATTCACTGAAACCAAAAGTTATTCTTAGAGAAAAATCAATAAAACTGAAACCTTTTCCCAAATTAATACAGAAAAAAAGAGTAGTCTCAAATTATAATATCATGAATGAGATAGGTGACATCATTAAAGATTCTATAGCTATTAAAATTAGTATAAAGAAACATAATGACTAATTTTATAAACACCACAATTGAGAAGAAAGTGACAAAATTCTTAAAAGACACAACCTATCAAAGCTTATTCAGTAAGAATGAGATGATCTAAATACCTCTATAACAATTTAAAAATTGAATTTATAGTTAAAAACATTTCCACAAGTAAAAGTCCAAAGAGATAAGGCTTTAGAAGTGTGCTACCCAAAATTGTTAGAAATTTGAAGAAGAGACGATATTCTAAATTATTCTATTAATTAATTAATCTATTCTATTAAAAAAAACCCAAAGCAGATAAAGACATCATAAAAAGGAAAACTAAAAACGAATATCTTTTATAAACATAGATGCTAAAATTCTGAACAAGATTTAAGCAAATTCCAATAATAAAGGATAATACATCATGACTAAGGAGATTTATCTGAAGCATGCAACACCGATTTAACAATAGAAAATCAATTAATGCAGCTCACCACATTAGCAAGCTGAGAAAGAGAAAAACATACAATCATCTAAGTAGATGCATCTGACAAAAGCATTTGACAAAAATCCAACATCAATTCCTGATAAAAATTCTCAACAAACTAGGAATAGAAGGGAACTTCCATAAACTGATTAAGAAACATTTACCAAAAACCTATAGGTTACATCATACTTAATGGTTGAAGATTAAATGTTTTCCCTTAAGATCAGGAACAAGACAAGAATGGCTGCAATCACTATGCCCATTTAATATTGTGCCAGAGGTTTTGGCCAGTGATTTAAGGCAAGAAAGAACAATAAAAACAGTCATATTGAAAGAGAAGAAGCAAAACTGACTTACTTCAAAGACAATGTAATCATCTATGTAGAAAATAAAATGAAATCTTCAAAAAACCTGCTTGAATTGAGAACCAAGTTTAACAAGGTTATAAGATATAAGATCAATATACAAAATTAATTTTGCTTCTATATAGTAGCAATAAGTAATCAGAAATTAAAATTTTAAAATATATCATTCATAATGGCACCAAAAGTAGGCAACCCTTAGTGATAAATCTGACAAAAATATACAAAACCTATACTCTGAAAACTGCAAACATTGCTGAGAGAAATTTCTAAAGACTTAATGAAATAGATACATGCCTTCTTCACAAGTTTGAAGATTCAATAATGTTAAGATGTTAATTGTCCAAAATTTGATTTATAAATTCAATATGATTTATTTATTTATACATTTTTAAATTCAAAGTGATTTAAATAAAAATCTCAGAAGGCTATTTTGTAGAAATCGATAAGCTTATTTTATAATTCATAAGGAAATGCAAAGGACCTAGAATAGCCAAAACATGAGCAAAGTTGGAAACAAGAACAAAGTTGGAAGACTAACACTACCTGATATCAAGATTTACTATAAAGCTATATTAGTCAAAGTACCATGGTATCAGTATAAATATAATGAAATGGATCAGAATAGAGAATCCAGAAATAGACTCTCAAATATATAGATGACTGATTTTTGACAAAAGTACAAAATCAATTCAATGGAAAAAAGTCTTTTCAACTAAAGCTGTGTGGACAATTGAATAGCCATATATCATTGAAAGGAAAGGAAAGGAAAGGAAAAGAAAAGAAAGGAAAGGAAAGGAAAGGAAAGGAAAGGAAAGGAAAGGAAAGGAAGAAAGAAAGAAAGAAAGAAAGAAAGAAAGAAAGAAAGAAAGAAAAAAGAAAGAGAAAGAAAGAAAGAAAGAAAGAAAGAAAGAAAGAAAGAAAGAAAAGAAAAGAAAAACTTTCATCCATACCTTAAATACCTTGTACTATATACAGATATTAACTCAAAATGGATAAATGGGTCATGAACCTAAATGTGTAATCTAAAACTTAGGAGACAATCTCTGACCTTAGATTAGGAAAAGAAATTCTTAGATATGGGATCAAAGGCATGATTCATAAAAGAACAAATTAATAAATTGGACTTCAACATTAAAAACTTCTGCCCTTCAAAAGAAATTATTAATAAAATGGAAAGGCAAGCCACATACTGGAGGAAAATGCTTGCAATTCATGTATCTGATGAAAGGGTTATATCCAGAATATATAAAGAAAGCTCAAAACTCAATAATAAAAAATAATCAAACAACTGCATTTAAAAATAGTCAAGACATTTGAAGAGACTCCACCAAAAAAAAGATGCATGAATGGAAAATTAGCATTTGAAAAGATATTCAACATCATCGTTCAACAGGGAATTGCAAATTAAATTCACGATGAGATACCACTACACACTTCTTAGAATGACCAAAATCAAAAAGAATAATTATACCAAGTGTTGTTGAGAATGTAGGGCAACTGGAACCCTCATACATTCCTGGTGGGAACGTAAAAAGGCACAATCGCTTTGAAAAACAGTTTGGCAGTCTCTTAGAAATTTAAACATATACCTACCTTGTGGCTTCTTTGAAATTTATATCAGTTATATTTGCCTTAGTCCAAAATGTAGCTGGGGTCCATCTTTTAGTTTGGTTGGAAAAATGAACACCAGAGGTCGTATCAACCCCAGGCACAGCCAGACCAGCTGATGAATAGGCTCCACGGATAGGAATGCTAGCGGACCATTCAAAGGAAACCGTAGGACAAGTAGTTAATAAGCACCACCCTAGAGATAAAGTCACCAGCTGTACCTAATGAATTCTCTAACATAAAGAACAGAGATATTTTTTTCAGAATCCAAGTCTCCTGAGATGGACAAAACCTCCAGCAGACTGGATGAAGTGGCACCAACAGCTGCCAGCATGGCCTCAGGGGTCTCCGATCAATGGCGCCCTTCTTCTCAGGAGGCCCTGCCCCAAATTTTGCCCTTAAAAACCCTCACTTGTAAGCCATCAAAGAGTTTGGGACTTTTGAGTATTAGCTCTCCTTTCTCCTGGGTGGCTCCTCACCAACAAATCACGTGTCTTCACTCAGTGTCAGTTTTATTGGCTTATGGATAGACGGTCCTTTGGTTCAGTGACAAAAACAAGAAGTAACTCAAATGTCCATTAATAGTGAAGGGATAGACAAATTTGTGTATATGCATACAATGGAATACTACTCAGAAAAATGAACTAGTGATAATGAATCTCAAATTAATTGTGCGGATTAAAAGAAAACAGAAGAAAAAGTACATACTGTATGTCTGAGATGGAGAAGCCTACGGAAAAGGACAGCTTTAGAAGAACATCAAGAGTTCAGTTTTGTATAAGTTCTATTTGAGAATTCGTGAGACATCGACGTGAGATCCAAACAGACAGGAGAAAATGTAAGTGTGACGTTAAAGGGTGAGGTGTGGTCTGAAGATAAAATGCAGGAGTTATTGACCAAACAAATAATATTTAAAGCCTTGGTAGGCACTCAATAGGTATTTGTGATTGCCTTAGGAACCTCATTCCTGAATCCTCCAACATTTACTGACCATCTACTGTAATTTACCAGGCATAATTGAGGAGTGATACATAATGTCTATATTATATAACATATACGGTTATATAAGTGATTTGTGCATCATACTTTTTTTTTTCAGGAAGTATAGCTTTTTTTCTCCCTCCCTCCCTTCCTTCCTTCCTTCCTTCCTTCCTTCCTTCCTTCCTTCCTTCCTTCCTTCCTTCCTTCCTTCCTTCCTTCCTTTTCTTAATGTGGCTTTGTTTTGGATGTCTACTAAAGCTCCCTAGGATTGTGCTTGCTAAAGGAGCTGAGGGTCTATCAAAGAGCTTTCTTTCTAAGTGGAGTTTGAAAGCTAGTGCTTAAAAGTCCATGGTAATGACCTAGTAATTGTTTTAATGGATTTTCAATGAAGTGTGAAGTTCTCTGCTGACTTCTCAACAAAGTGTAAAGAATGGTAATGTGAGAGAGTTATTCTCATGCCTGTGAATTTGTCTCTATCTGTTTACAGAATCAAGAAACATCACCAAATACAGCTTTGGTTACTTTATCAATACAAATCTGCTTTGGGAGAGTGAGCATTCAAGCAGCCTTTTTCGGTTTGCTTTAGAAGGTGGAATGGGGTGAAGCAGTTGCCTTCAGAATCACCTTCATCCCTTTTGAGCAAAGAAAAAACTTCAGCATCTGATAGATTTGAAAACAGGGGTTCTAAAGAGGCTGGCTGGGATTTCTGGCAGCTCTCATGCTCAAGACTTTACCTTGCCTTTCACCTGGAAAGGAACAGATCCTTCTCTAGACTTTCTCACTTCTCATTTTTAATACATTTTGTCTAGAGGATCAAAAGTTCCAAGTGTGGAGTCCAATCCCTATGAAAGAAATTCTCTGTGTAATTGACATTTGTGCTTTCATTTAGTTTTACTACTGTGTTAAGCTATTTTGGGGTAAGCCTTTACACTAGTCCAGAAATGATTCAGGACAAGAAAACTTTCCTCACAATGCTGAAGATGTAGAGAATGATACTTTTGTGTATTGTGAAATGTTTTCTTCTGCCTTTGTTTGGTAGCATCTAATAGATTTACTTGGAGGGCACGGAATGGTCAAATGTTGTTTCTTGTTTGAATCTCTAAGGCTTGGAGTCTATGCCCTCTATGTCAGCTCTTTAGTAGAAATGCTGCTAAGAGTACACAGAGGCCACTGACAATGTTACTCTACGGTGAAATTCAGCCCAGGGCAAGGTAGTCGTGCCTTAGGCCCTCGTCAATAAGTTTTAAGGGGTTATTATGAATGAATCGGTGTCATAGATCTGAACTACATTGAGTTTCTTAGCGTTGCAGCGAATTAACAGAGTGTGACTGCCTTAGGTTGAGTTTCTTGGAAACAGACCCTGAGAAGAGATTTGTATACAACAGGTTTACACTTAGGAACAGCACAAATCAGAAATTGAGGAGAGTAGGAATGGGTGGGGGGAGAAACGTGAGATGAGGTACACTTGCAATAGCTTAGCCCAGCCTGTGGGAAGCCTTGGATCTGGAGCCGCCCTGCAGAGTTTTTCCAAATTGAGGCAAGATCACAGAACTTTGTACTTTCCCATTAATCAATCATTAGATTGATTAATCTCACTGGGGAGAGAGCTTAACTTGGGCAGGGTGCTCCCTTTGGCAGAGGGCAATTCTTGGATTTGGACGCAGGAATTAGCCATCAATAGGCAATGCATCCAGAGGCTGGGGGAATGAGTGCCTCAGTCCTGAAGGCGAGATCTGGGGTCAGGAACCACAGCATTGTTTGCACAATTAATAATGTAGGACAAGACTAGATCAGCTATATTTTTGACAACAGCACAGTTTCATTTTGCTTTGAAATCATGTCAGCTATTTGCACTAATAATAACAAAAATAAATTATTGAGAGCATACTTTGCACTATTCACTTCCACTTACTGTAATTTTTTTTCTTTTAATCCTTATAGCAACCCTTGAAAATAGAAATCATATTAACATTTTTCTTAAAAAGTATTTTTTCAAGGAGATGAATTGCTCAATGTCATATAGTTAGTATTTGATTCACATCACATGTTCTTTCCTTCAAGTTATACTGTTGTCTCTGTACAGCCATATTGGACTTTTGTGTCTTAAATTGATCTCACTTTTTCTTGCATCTTGGGATTTGTATGGTGTCGATCATTCTACCTGGGATGCCTTGCCTTGTTTGTCTGTGCACCACTCATCTTTCAAGGCTCATTGTAAAGATCATTTCCCCCATGAAGGCTTCCTGGACTTCCTCATAAACAGTTATGCTCTCTTCATCTGTGATCTCAGAACACTTTGTACATAGCACCCAATAGGGGATTAATACATGTTCATGAAATGAAGGCATGAGTTCATATTTTCAGTCATGTTGCTTTACTTGGAAGGTTGCATGATGCATTTCTTCTAAGCCTCATGGAAAAACTTTTGACTTTCTATGAAGGCTCTGTGCTGATAAACTGGTCAGGATCTGGAAGATGTCTTCCATCAAACCAAGTACCGACTTAAAGTAAGGATATATACTACAAAGTGCCTTTTTGCTCCAACTGGCTTCATTTTTGTCTGTCCTTTGTAGGGACTGTCAGGGAGGGTGCAGTGTAGACACAGTCACAGAGTGAGTACTGCCTGCTTGGCTGATCTCGTGTTTAGTCCAACACAAGTTCTGTGTGTTCCTGGCACTTTCTTATGTATGTCCTAGCTATGTTTCACCAAATTGACTTCTTCCAAAGACAAAGCTCTTTCTAAACTGTAAATTACATATCTATTCATGCCTTGCATTGCATTGCTATTCACTCTAGTAGAAGGGTGGTTCCAAGTAAGTGGATCTATTAGAACAATTAAATACAGATCTCATGAGTGACAATTTACAACTCAGGAGTGGCTTAAGTATGGGAAGGGAGACGCCGCTCTCATATGCCTTATTGCATTTCTTACCACTGACCTTACAAAACAAATGGAACTAAATCATTGTTAAGGCTGAACCTTAAACAGTTCTTCTAGTCGTTTCTCTCCCTTTTAGGTGCCCACACTCATAAATACACTGTCCCTTAAATATTAATCCAGCTTTGTTATTAATCAAAAACGTTCTCTGTTCTATTCTTACTTACATTCGCCTTTTGTGAGGCATAATATCAAAAGCACCAAAAGACTACATAATTTATATCTACATCTTCTTTTTTTCTCTTTCAACCCCCCATTTTTAAGGACAAGTGATACTTTTGTGAATCCTTGGAGACTGTCTATCATTAAATCATTCCCCCAGGTCAGTTTTCCCTTCATCAGTCAATAATACAATAAATCAGTATTCCGAAGATCTGTAGAAGATGTTGAAGATATCTCTCAGAAATCCAAAAATTAGACTATTTTTCCAAAAGTTTAAAATTACAGTTCTTTAGCCCTTTAAAGCATCAAATCCTCACTTTCAAAATATTGTCCCAATTTTCCTCTTGCTGAATTTTGTTTTAGAATCCAAGTTGTCTTTATTTTTCTGTTTGTTTTAGCCGTTAACCCTACCTTACCTGATCCCCAGCATTTGTTTATGCTTCGTGTCTTTTTATTCATTGCCTGCAAATGTTTGGTAAATGTACTCACATTCTTTTATTCAAGAAATGTTTATTCAGGACCACTCTCATGCCTAATATGTGGGAAACGATAGGACTTTTAGAGGATCTTATCGGCCTGCCTACACTCACGAGGCTCTGCTCTGTCTTAAGTGTTCTGCCACAAGTCAGGGATCGAAAGCAGAATGTGGCATAGAAACTACTTGTGAACTGGTGAAAATAAGCATGGAAGCAGGTGAGCGCTCAGATAGTTGAGGGCATAGGGTGGTAGGGAGACACAGAGAGTTGGAGTATCTAACCATACCTGCTGAGGGTCAGTGGGCTTTTCCTGGAGGATGTGCTATCTAAGCTAAATCTTGAAGGAAAAATGGATTTCTTCAAGTGAAGAAGGAATGGAAAAATATAGCATGCAGAGAAAACAGCAGTAAGTACAAGTATGGTGACTTCAGATACAGTGTAGTTGGAATTACAAATAATTCAATATTGCCAGAGTGAACAGGAGAAGGCATAAATTAGGGTTGGGTTGGGTGGGCAGAAGGCAGCTCATAGAAAACTTTCTGACATGCTAAGTGGCTTGGTTTTTGTTCTCAGGCAATAGGGAGCTGCTGAAAGACTTTTAGCGGAGGAGGAAATATATTTGAATTCCAGGTCACTTTCTGGGGTGTGAGGAGAACACATTCGGGGGGAGTGAGTTCCAGGGCAGGGAAACCAGTCTGGAAGTGGCTGCAGCTACTCGAACAAGGTGTGAGAACGGATGAGATTTGAGTGGTGGTAGTAGAGATGGAAAGAAAGAGACCAATTTGAGAAATCTTTAGGAAATACTCTTGCTTGTGGAATGTGAGTGGATTGGCCGTCCTGTCATCCATCCATGAGTGGGTGGGGGTACAGCCTCTTCGGCGGTTCTGGGAGTGAGGAAGGCACCGTCCTTTCCTGAAATGATGCCCACTGCCTCTGTGCACTGTCAATACATTAGGCGTGTGATCCCTCGGGGGTGATGCTCGTGAGGCACCAAATTTCCCACAGCGGGTCCAATGCGTTACTCAGAAGTTTCCCTTTTTCCTCTTGAATATCTGAAGCTTAATCCCAGTGAGGAGAGCTGTCATTTTCTTCCCAGACAGGAAGCTGAACTGTCCTTTCGAATACCCCGGGGCTTTCTGAACTCACAAACCTTTCATTATAAGTACTTGTCTAACTTCCAGGGAAGTTACACAGAGTTCTCACCACGCACTACGCTTAAGATGCAGTTCACATGTCTATAGTTCTACCCTTGGTGCATGGGCCCCTCAAAGTAAGCTGCCTTCACAGAGGTCAAAGGAATTGTTCTTTGAATTTGGGAGGTGGGTCTCAGAAGGGGGGGGGTTGTCTATGCCTAAGACTGCTGGTAGATACACTATAGAAACTTAGAAATTTATAGAAACTTAATATAGCTGCCAGAAGAAAAAAACTGCCAGACATTTAAAAAATTAATTCATTTATGAGTTAAAATATTTATTAAGGATCTACTCTATGGCCTGGTGTTATATTGGGTACTGACTGATTTACTCTTTCTCTTGGATTAGATAGTTGGCAGGTCAGGGCTAGGACATGGGTCATGTGAGACTGGTGGCTAGGAGTGGATAACTACCCAGGATAGCCCTACGCAGGAATAACAGGTTGGGGGATCTAAACCAGAGTCTTGGAGCAGAAGCCAAAGGTCAGGGGCCAATAGGTCCACATGCAAGTGTGAACTCCAAGGGGGAAGAAAAAAGATGGAGAGGTGAGACAGAGCTAAGAGGTGGGACCAGACAGGGATGGCTGCAAGGGGCAGCAGGTTAAGAATGAGAACAGAGGGTCTGGGGACATTGCTGTAAGCATGGGTGGCAGGGAGAAGCTCATTGTATGGGAGGTAAGGTGCTTCCTCCTGGCTTAAAAAGCAGTTTGTGGCAGCCATGACTTTAGAGGTATAAGAGAAGGGCTCTTAAAAAATTACTGTCTGCTTGTGGCAGATAAGACTAAAACAAATGGAAACAAGCAGGGGCAGACAGCGAAGAGCATTCAATCGCGTGTGCTATTGTGTGATGTAGGAGCCTTGAGGAAAAGTTCCATGTGGGCCAAACTGTAGGAGTTTGGTGCACGAAGGGCAAGTTAAGTTGGACAATTTCCTTGTTCCAAAACCTTATTGTTTTCAAAGCCTAAATCACCATATCTCCCCTGACTCCACAATATCCACACTTCCGGTGTCAACCTCTGCCTGGGACATTATGCTTCAATCCTCTGCTCAGGAGTGACTTCCTTTATGAAAGCCCACTTGGATGTCATTAAATCAGTATCAGATGCCCTCCTTAGAGCTTGTAGCCATCTCCTCCTGGCCGATAAGTAATTTGAATAATTGCCTCTGATTGGTCATGGGGTCCACAAAAGATTAATTATTTCCTGTTGATCTCCCTAGATGTCCAGTCTACAGATGACGGGCAATACTTCCCTCTATTAACTATTCCCCCCACCATCCTCCTTCCTACTCTCACAGTTTAAGAAATGTCATCTTTCATTTCTCTTGAATCTGCCCCTTTGCTCTAGGCACGCCTGTCCATCGCCCATCCCTGGCACAAGTTGTATTACTTCCAAACCATCTTTGCTTGATTTTCCCTTTGGTACTTCCCTTTTTTCCTTCCTCCTTCTTTCTCCTACCATCATCTTCTTCTTCTCCATTTCTTGTTCATCCATTTCTCTCATCAAATAGTTGTAAGTGCCTACTTTGTGCCAGAGACTGTGTTACATTCTGGAGGTGTGAGAGGGGCTGGGAGAACACTTCCTGTTCTCCAGATGGTCACAGTCTGGCTTATTTGTGTTTTCTCTCTATTTGAATTTAAAAAATATTAAACATGGACACCCACATTTACTTCATGGTTTTGCAATGCACTTTCAAACTTTGTTTCTTGTGTAATTTGATCTTTCTTACAAAGTTTAAATGAAATTGATGATTTATTGTTAAAGGTAATTGCTCTCATGAAGTTCAACAATGGTGGAGATGAACATTGGAGCTCAACGTGGACCAGACATACAAGATTTTGCTCAAAGAAATTATATCATGACAGTGTCATTACCATGTAGAACTGCCTCTTGTTCTAACCTCTGTAATTCCATACAATTTAAATCAACCCTATTAAACTAACATTTACTCATAACTGGCAACATTGTAGGCACTTGGGATTCCAGGAAGAATAATGCTCACACCTTGACCTCTAGCAAACTGAAGTAGTCTTTTTTCCCCCTCCCTCTATGACATTTTCTGTCCTATTTCTTTCTGGTCCCAAAGGGATGTGGGGAAGACATCAATTATCTCTTCTTTTTTACAGAGAAATTGGTTGACATGTTTTTCTCTTTTGTCAACAGAATCCTTTCAGTCTTAAGCATGTTCTTTCTCTGGCATCCGGTACATTTGATCACCTTGTAGCTGTCCCAGCTCCCCACAGAGAAACAGGAGAGGGACCACAAAAGCCATTTTATTTGTTTCAACTCAGCTGTGTTCTTAGAGCTCACCTTCCAGTTGGACAAACATTATAACAAACTGAAAAGCAAAGAAAGTAAACGTCTGAACAGGTTTCTCAGAAGAACACCACACTCTTGAAAGCTAGCTGATTTGCTCTACCTCTTGATTCTCTGCATGATGGAAACAAGTGCCTAATTGATGTAGCATTGACATGATTTCCTCTCAAAATGTACAGAATGACACTTTCATTCTTCTGAACCCTAGTTCCACCTCAGGGGGGACTTGACACTGAGATGTTTGCTCTACTACAAAACTTCTAGTCAGAGATCAAAGAAGCAGCAGCAGGTACAGGGGCGTGCCCAGGGTTATGAAAATGAATCTGTGGATGCCACAAGAAGGGGAACATGGATCCAGCAGTTCTCTTAGCTTGTGATAGTAAGGGAAACTTGGTGTTCTGTGCTAGAAATGAGAGCAAGAGGGAAAAAGAGCTTAGGGAAGTACAAAAAGTGAGGAGATGAGCTGTTTTCATCTAAGTCTCAGAAAACTCACATATTTTATATATATTCTGGCAACAATACAGACATGCAAAAGTGTTTTTGTTTTTTTTTTAAACTCCCCAGATATTTTGACTATAATGATCTGTTTCAAGATCTTTCCCGGCCATGAAATGATGAAGTGGTGGAGTGAGGGGCCTGGAGCAAGGCACAGTACTATTGAGAGTCTAGGAAGTTTTTATTAAGTGAATCATAAATACAAGGGAGAAAATTATAATAGTTACTATAAGCTCATTTTAATTAAAGTGAAACTTGTGTTTTTTCCTAATGTGGGACTGCATTCTGAATCCATCACTACAGGGTCTGGATAAATTCCAACAACTTAAGCACTAAGCCATCACAGGAGCAAATGTGCATTGGTAATGTTACAAACGGGAGCAATGATGGGCTGGATGAATTTTCCTGCTTAGCCATGGAAATGCTGTGACCACAGCTGAGCTTTTTAAGCTCTTTTATCCTTATTTCTTTTTCCATCTGCAAAGTGGAAAGGGATGTTGCAGGTGTCTTGTGGGCAATGCCTAAATAGTAAAAATCTTCAAGGAGAGGGACTTAAGAGTAATGATGTAAGTTTATGTTTTCTCCCATGGTTTCCTCTCTGGTCAGTCCTCCATCTTCACCAACTTTCCTGAGCTGACTCTGGGGCTCCTGCTTCCCCTTGCATAAGCCTTAGCACCATGGGGCCTGCTTGGATGGAATGGGCCTGTGACAAATATGGACATTAGAAGCATTTGAAAGAACACACTGGAAATACATTATCTACCATTTACACCTACGGTAGGTAGAATAATGCCCTCTCACCCCCCGAGACATTCACATCTAATTTCTGGGACCTGTGAATCTGGCCATCTTACATGGTAAAGGGGACTTTGCAGATGTAGTTAAGGATCTTGAGATAGGAGATTATCCTAGATTATCTGGGAAGGCTGAATCTAATTACAACAGTACTTCTAAGTAACAGAGGAGTAGGTAGGAGAGTGGGTATCAGAGTCAGAGGGAGACTTGAAGATTCTGTATTGCTGGCTTTGAACACGGAAGAAGGAGCTACAAACCAAAGAATGCAAGTGACCTATGGAAACTGGAAAAGGCAAGGAATGGCTTCTTCCCCAAGGCCTCCAGAAGGAACCACCCTGCCAACACCTTGATTTTACCCCAGTGAAACCCATTTCAGACTTCTGAGATCTCAAACTATAAGATTATAATGAATTCGTGTGGTTTTAGGCTACTAACTATGTGGCAATTTGTTACAGCACCAACAGGAAACCAGCACACACCCCAAACTGATGATTTCATCATTTGATAATGGACACTGGAGTGAAAAAATTCTCCACCAGCCTTCTCCTTTAAAGGTAGTCTACTACTAACTGCAGGAGGAAAGAGCTGGTGAGAATGGACTGAACTTTATAGCCTTACCCAAGTGCCTAGGGTATGGACCTAATTTGGCTTAATTTTATTCATCTCTACTGGGGCTACAATGGGAATTAGAGATAGGGTTGACAGTTGTGAAATACAACGTGATAGGCTCCTGTTACTGTGCCCTTGATTTTCTGATAAGGTTATTATGTCAGGGCTTTGGGAATGTAGAATGAAGCTCCTTCTGTAAATGTGCATAGACTCCACCTCCCCCGCCTTCCGCCCACCAAAGTTAAACTAGGCCCTTGCTATTCTTGTCAGCAAGTCACACAGATTATGTGGATCTCATAAACACTCAATCTTAGGAACTATTATATAAAAATGGTCACATTATATAACTTTTTAATGCTTTAATAAGTTTTTTGTATTGTTATCATGATTTATATTATGATTCATTTGTTCCATTCATTCAGTCACATATTCAACAATTATGTGCTAATTACAATTCTTTGATGCACATTTTCTTCAGAAAAATAAATAACAAACTCACAGCAAGGGCAAATCTATACTGGTACCCCCCAGAAAGAATCCAACAAATCTAACATTGTTACCAAACACACTGGAAGTTTATTTAATGTCATCCACAAGACCTAATTCTCCTCCTCTTCCTCCTCCCCCTCCTCCTCCTCCTCCTCCTCCTCCTCCTCCTCCTCCTCCTTCTTCTTTATTTTAGAGAGAGAGAGAGAAGGAGGGAGGGGAAGAGGGAGAGGGAGAATCCTAAACAGGCTCCACACCCAGCACAGGGCTTGATCTCACAACCCTGAGATCATGATTTGAGCCTAAGTCAAGAGTTAGATGCTTAACCGACTGAGCCACACAGGCGCCCAAGACCTAATCTCATCAAAAGAACCCACTGAAGGTGGGGCAGGGGGAGGGCAGAACTGAAGGTTTGGATTTGGGCGATTTAATAGAGTCACATGGGTTCACCCTTCACTCACTCTCTGAATGTAGAAAGAGGTACATTTAGATCACACAAAGGGAAATATCTTATGTTGTCTAAATGCCAGCAGACTTAGAGTCAGAGACAGCAAATTTGAGCAGAATTCTCCCAGGCCTGGAAAATACCATGACTGTTGATGACAATTGCAGGGAACAGAGGAGATGCCACGGGGTATCTGGAGATAAGGTGCTCACTTTGCTGCCGAGACTGGCATTGCTGGCTGACCCAACCCTGTGTGTGAGGCCGTGGTTATGAGGTATGTATGGACCATAGGCACTGATGTCCCCATGAAGGAAAACAAAATGAAGAATTATCCAGAGGTCTGACTCTACAGGAATTCTATGGTTCCCCAACCTCTTTAAAAAAAGATTATTTTCAGAATCTATTCGTTTCACTGCTGGATATCAGGGAGCAAGATCTAAGGGCTGTTTGTCAACTCTCAGGCAGAGAAATCACTAATTCATTTCTTTCTGGGGTCAGGGAAGCTGGTCTCCTTTTATCAAAAGCAAGTTACTACACAGAGAAAGCATTGTCATTATAAGGAGGTAAGGAATTAAGCAGCGTTGAATTTGCAAGCTGCTCATTTGCTTCTGTTCTTTAATTGATTTTTGAGCTGGAGCTTGCTTGCTTTCTGCCTAGAAGTTTAGAACTAGCTTCCTATATGATCATAGAAAGTCATTAAGTAACTTTCATTTGTAACGAAAACACACATTTAACATATGCACACTCACACACACCTCTATTTTCACGGGTCACATTTGCCTTGAAGGGTGAATCTAAACTCAGTCCATGTACTGAATATATGCTGTGTGCCAGGGACCATGATGGATGCGGGGGAAGAAGAAAGACATGGTTCATGCCTTCATGAGCCAACAATCTCTTGAGTAAGAAAAGAACTTGGAATAAGAGATCATTCATTTATTTAATGATTCACTCAACAAATATGTATTGGGGACCTGTTACAGACAGAATTGTGTCCTTCCCAAATTCATATGTTGAAGCTCCAACTTCTAACGTGAGAGTATGTGGAGACAGAGACTCTAGGGAGGTAATTCATATTAAATGAGGTCATAAGAGTGAGGCCCTCATTCAATAGAACTGGTGTCCCTGTAAGAAGAGGGAGAGACAGACACCAGAGAGCTCCCTATCTCCGTGCATATATAAAGAAAAGACTCTGAGGACACAGTGAGAAGCAAGGAAGAAAATCTTCACCAGAAACCAACACTGACAGCAACTGAATCTTGGATTTCTAGCTTCCAGAGCTATGAGAAAATAAATTTCTGTTGCTTAAGCCCCCCACCCTATGGTATTCTGCTGTGGCAGCCTGAGTACACTGCTACAGGACCTCACGTGCCAGGCAGTAGGTTAGATGTTAAGAGTACAGCACGGAAATGACATGCACAGCTCTTGTCCTCAGGGGATTTCTTTCCAGTGGAAGAAGGTTAAGTGTAATGAATGCTATCAGAACAGAAATAGAGTTACCTGGGGAGAATTCAAAGGAAGGCATCTGACTTATTTAGGAGTCAGGAAAAGTCTGCAAGAAGTGATTTTCTTGATCTCAAGAGTAAGTTCAAAGATGGTTGAAGATGGGTTTAGGGAAGTGCCATCTAGGCAGTGGGGACAATGTGTGTGAGAACCTAGTGGCAGGAGATGCCGTGACTAGTCTGAGATCCTGGAATGAGGCCAGCATGGAAAGCTTAGCCGGCCATGGAGAGAGATAGTCATGGGTCAGATCACACAGTCCTGAGGCCACACTCTGAAATGTGTACTTGATTCTAAAAGCTTAAGAAGGATTCTAAACAAGAGAAAGGAAATAAGCTGAAGTATTATGGGGGAACCCTAGGGGTGGGTAAGCAAGTCAGGAAAAATAAGGCCCTGAGATCCTAATGATTATGATAGCCTGGAGCATTGCTTCTCAAGGCTGGATGGCGTGTGTGGAAAAGGTGATTTTGTGGAGAAGCAGTCATTTTTATACATCTAGAAGGATCAATCCCTTAGGCATATTTTGTAATTGTTATTTCTATAGCCTGCCAGGAAGAGAGTGCCTAAATTATTTTAAAGAAGGGTACTTCAGGTGTTTGTGGTTTTAAGGCCATCAAATGCCACATCAACCTTACCAAAACAGACTATTCAAAATATAATGTGTCGAAAGACATGTATAACTGAATCATTCACTTAGAAATGTCTTTCTTTACTTGTCGGCTACAGGAATGGTTGGAACTGATAAACGGTCTGCTAGAGAATTTGGTTTGTTGGAGGTAGGTGCTAGCAATTATACTCCTCTGACAGGGTTCAGGCCCACACCTCAGAGAAAGCTTCACCGACAACCGAAAGTGTTGATGGGAAGATGATCAATTATGGCGAAGCCTGGGTGTTACTGCCGAGTAGTCACACACTCAGCGTGCATGTCACTCTCCACTCCAGAGAGGAGCTGAAAGGAAGTTAGAAAAGGCTGGGGTTTAGAATTATAGCTATACGAAAAGGTGAGTGTGGGAAGAACAAGGGGAAACACACATTAGGATGCCAGACACTTGGTCGAGTTTGGGCAATAAGTTCCTCATTCCCCCCATATTGCTAAGCCATCCCAAGCTAAGCACATGAAACACTCTTCTTAATGCCCTGTGAGTTCCACAAGAGTGACTTTCTGGAATCGAATCAGACGTTTCTATGATTTCCTTGACTTATTTTTCTTTTTCTTGTGGATTCCGTTCCCTCAGTTGCTACTTTGCCTTGTTTCATCCACCACATAGCACATCAGAGCGGATTTCATACGATTCCTGTAAGACTTGAAAATCCTGAACTTGCAGAGTCATAGCGTTTCCCTCAGTTGTTGATATTATGCTTGCTTATTTCTTTTTCTCTCTCCGGAATGCCCAGCTGGGCTTGGACCGAATTCTCTTCTCTGATCTCCAGCGTGGCGTTTTCTATACATGCATTCCACCAGCGGGCCCTCCCTGGTGATCAGTGGGAACTCTGCCGGGAGAATAAGTGCAGAGCAAGTTCTCCAGGGCTACCAGAAAGGCAGGAGACAAGTTTGCCCTTTGACTGTAGAGAACAGTAAATTACCATGAATAATTTTAGCTCCATCTGTAATGTTTGGCACACTAACATGGAGGATGGCTAGAAAACCTAGTGTCTTGGAAGCTGCATATTCTTTAAATGCAAAACGGAGGAGATTGCTAAATAAAGAGAAAAATGTTAGAAGAATTGTTTCAAGGTGAATTTGTCATTTATCAGCATAATATTTAGACAACCTCTCTGTCTTTCATTCCTTTCTCTCACTGACCTAGTTTTAATTATGCCATGTGAAAAATGTACTTGGTCTTTACAGCCATAAATTAAGTTGCTTCTTGTAACTGCTTCTAAATTTCGGGGGTAAGAGAGTTGTGCCGGTCTTTGATCATGTACTGCAAAAAATGTCAAAAAGACCGCAAGAAAAATAAGCAAGGTGAAAACCTGCCAAACAAAGGTTCAGTTTTAACAAGTTTTATTTTTTTTTATTTTTTATTTTGTTAGTTCGTGCTTTTTCAGTTACATATTGATTAGGTAGTTAAAATTGAATTAAGATTAACATAAAACTCTTAGAACCCTTCTACTGGGTTTCAACATTTCCTTTTGGTTTTCTACACCTATATGAGCAAAAAATTGTTGAGTTTATTCAAGTTGCTTTTAATCAATTCCCAAGCTGACACTCCAGAACTATGGGTCATTGGAACTTTGATTCCGGAAGGAGCCTTGTTTTATTTGTGTACTTGTGAATGACAGCATTTTGCTCTTTCTTTAATGGTGGCTTACATTTTCTTGGCTCCCTACACTTTCAGGAGACCCCCGTCTCCCTGCCAACATTCCTTAAGGCCTTTGTTTTGAGCATGCATAAAACATTTTCTTTGAAGCAAAGTTCTTCCTTAGCCAAACCAAACTGGCTTGGTATTACAAAAGAGGCTGGGCTTCCAAACCACCAAGAATGGGAATTATAATTGGCTTTCTTTCCCAAGCCAAGAAGCTAGTAGTCTAGCTAATCTTAAACATAAGTGTCTCATATTGACCTCCTAGGGTGTGCAAAGCACTGAAACTTTAGCTTTACATACTTTATCTCCTTTACCCTCACAATAATTCTAGAAGGTGGGAGGTGGGCACCATGTATGTATATTTTACAGTTAAGGAAACTGAGCACCAGAGATGCTCATATATAGATGTGATGTAGATGAGATTTGTACCAAGCTTGGCAACCTGTGATCTTCCTGCCCTGCCCCTGACTTCCTGCCCGCCCCCTCCCCCCGGGGACATCCAAGGGAACTCTCCTTGAGTCTGTGCTGACTGGCAGTGGGGGAGAGACAGAAGGGGAGTCCTGTTTGGGACAGTGGGAGATAAACTTGTGCTCAGATTCGGGCTGATGTTGGAATGTCTGTACCTCAGGTTTTTTATCTGTAAAGTGGGACTAATAATAGCATCCACTCATAGCGCTGTTGTTAGGACTGAATGGCTCAGAGAAAATTGTAAGCAACTCTTATTTTCTTCCTCTGCCTCCCTTCCTTCCTTTTTTCTTTCCAACATCATGCATTTACTGAGCCATACTTATTCATTACTTTAGATACGGAATTAGCAGATATGAATATAAAGGAGTCCTTGAAACTCAAAGATCTTAAACTCTTAAGTTTGGTGGGGACAACAAATGATGAAACAACGGGACACACACTATTATAAAAACATGAGTGATGAACAAATGGCAGAATAGATTTTTCCCAGATGGAGAAACAGAAGAGGAGGATATTTGGAGTGGAAAAAATAGCATATGCAGAAATATGTGGTAAGCAGCTTGATGTGGTGAAGGTGTGAAAAGTATGGTCAGAACTGATGGAAGGTGAGGCAGAAAGGTAAAATGTAGGCAGTGAAAGGCCTCCATGCCTAATGCGGGATAATTATTCTATGTCGATAGCAGAAATGTGTAATCCTTCCTACGCGTAAGTCATTGTTCTGTCATTTACTAGTATTAACTCACTTAATTTTCATAATGAAGTAGATCCTGTCATTACCCCATTTTACAGATAGAGAAACCAAAGTGCCGTTCAAAACATGACTCAGTCTCTTCACTGTTAGTTTGGCAGAACTAGGATTTGAACCCACACAGTTTGGCTCTGGAGCCGCCTTCTTTTTTTTTTTTTTTTAAATATTTTATTTATTTATTTGAGAGTGAGAGAGAGCATGAAGGCGGGGAGAGGCAGAGGGAGAGAGAGAGGGACAAGCAGACCCCCCGCTGAGCAGCAAGCCCTCCGTGGAACTCGATCCCTGGACCCTGAGATCATGACCTGAGCTGAAGTCAGATGTGTAACCCACTGAGCCACCCAGCGGCCGCTGGAATCCTCATTTTAACCATCTTGCTCAGCTGCTTTGCAAGTGTGAATCTAATGCTGACACAGGGGGAATTTATACCCTAATCTTAGGCAGACCTGGTATGTGATTTTTTTTTTTTTTTGAACTTTATAGGAAGATTGTTTTGGTGGCATAGCAGAGTGAATTGGAGCAGAGAGACTAAAAG
The DNA here is from genome assembly GCF_024610735.1 of Ursus americanus. NCBI lineage: Eukaryota > Metazoa > Chordata > Mammalia > Carnivora > Ursidae > Ursus > Ursus americanus. The sequence continues at coordinate 36,332,588 of NC_142138.1, read as the reverse complement.
CAGACAGACTAGTTAGGAGGGTAAAATAACCCAGGAGGAAAAAGATAAGGGCCAGGCCTGTCATGTTGGGTAACAAATTTGAGGGTCAGTCTGGTGGGCTGATTGTGGGGAGGTGAGGAGGGGAAGGAGGAGAGTGAAGGTAAATGTCCCTTTGGTTTCCAACTTGTGTGTTTGAAAAAATGGTAGAATCATTAATGTTTAAGAATCAGCCATGTGGAAAGGGGGGATTAAGTAAGAAAAAGCAAATTCTTCTAAATCCAGGAAATATAAAATGCATCATTAGATAAGAGTAATTATATGGTTTTTCAGTATGCCAGTCTGAGGCACCCAAACACGCACAGAGTTGATAGGAAAGAATGAACGAGAATGTATACTTAACACAAAATGGAAAACAAAGGTCAATAGAAAAATAGAGAAACTTGTTTGGAAATATTTCTCTCTTAGCATGAAAATGAAACCATTTGTGGCATTTCAACGTAGCAAGGAGGGGAGGGCGGCCAACAGGGTGGCCACGGGGTGGGAGGGTTGGCCAGGTAGAAGCAGGGCTGAGAAGCTGTGAAACCATCACCGGCCAGCAGCATGGCCTCCTTACCCGTAGTTATTACCCTGTAGGACCAGTGAGGAGGAGAAGAAAAATACCGAATGAAACCACCACAAAAGCTGCTTTTGTTGGTCTTCTTAGTCCCTGTTCTCCCCTCCTTCCTGAATCCTATTATCCTTCTCTCTCCAACTGCGCAAGAGTATTTTCTCCAGTTAAAACTCACATTGGGGCTGATGCCTTAATTGTTACATTACGAGGTGGGAGAACCTTACAAGGGATGCCTCTTAAACTTGGGGCAGAGAGGAATCAGGACTATCAGAGAATGGTACACACTAACCCAAGAGCAGCTCTTGGCACGGGAGGAGTCCCCCCAAAGTTCACAGCTTTTTGCCTTTCTACTTAGCATGTCCACAAAGCTGTCTCAGGCAATCGTATTGATAAAGCCTTGAAACTTTGCAGACCATTTGGACTACAGATTGGACTACAGTTGCAAAGAAGTAGATTAACTGTGTCTGAATGCAAAACCAATCAACTCAGAACGACAATTTCATATGGGTAAGCCCATTACAACTTTGTTTGACTTCTTTCATCTCTTCTGAGTATATAGGATGTCATTAATGTTACCAGCTGCATGGCTTTCTGTGAATACCAACAGTGGAGGAAAAAACCCACCCTCCACAGCCATTGGCTCTCCTCTTTTCCACTCAGATAGCTATTGTACTGCCAAGGCAAATGTGAAACAGGCTCCCACAATAACAGCAATTTCCCAAATGCCCTGTTAATTTTCAGTAAACCAAAATAAAATGTGTTATTATTTATTAAGAATATGCACTACATACGGTTTCCAGATGATAAGTATTTCAGTAAAGTACCACACTGAGAACAATTTGAGTTGGCTTGCAAGCTGTAACCTTAGAGTAATGGGTATAGCCCAGGGTCAGAATTGTCACTTTTATTGGGTTAATTCAATGTTCATGGTTTACAGACTATGATATAGGACCAGTGAAAAGTTTTTCCATCCCCAGTATCAGCTGCATTATACATACAATTTTACGTAAAAAAGTAGCATCCCGTATATCATTATTTATTCATAATGACATTCACTGAACAACTGCATGGCACGGATGATAGTGTAGTCTGGGGTATAGGATATGGAGCGCACATTCCAAGCACTGGGTCTGAGACAACTGCTTCAATTATGTTAACTTTAGAAGCACAAAGTCGAAAAATATAATTTCCCAGATGCCGGACAGCATGTCATTATTTTACAATTAGAATACAAAAATGTGAAGGATCCCAGGTTTAGGGAATGATATGGGTTCCCTTAAGGATAGTTTACTACATTAGAAACCTTTTCTATTACATGGGCCCCTGAGTCTCCACTCCACCTGGTTTATGGGGAGCCCTGATCCAACGTCTGGTTTCTGGAACCTTCCACATTCTGAGGAGAGGATGACTACACCCAGCCAGGACTCTGGTGGTCCTGGCCCATGCCAGACTCTTAAGACACTTGTGTGTCTCAGCTTCATTTCTTCTCTGTGCTTCCAGGATCTCACAGCTGGGACTATGATTTCCTGACCGAATGTTGCCTGGGCTGGGGAGGACTTGGACTTAGCCCCCTCTTCCAGCTCTCCCTGCTGGCCTTGCTGCTAGATGTTTGCTCAGGCCAGACCTAGGTCTGGCGCCCTGTGAAGAAGTCTGGGCTGTGTCACCACCTCCTGTCCTGAGGTCAAACCCTCCTTGTTCTCACGGCTACAGGCCATTAATTAGAATTCCATTTTGGTTCTGGCTATTTGCCTTGAAGGAAAGGAACTTATACTGCTTTTTAAAAATTATACATGAAATACATATTCATTTAGGAAAATCATAAAATCCTCTCCAAAATTACACCAGCTCCCACTGCCTAGTGATAATCACCATTAACATTTTGAGGCTTATTCCTCAAGATTTTTCTCCACACATACATACAAAAACTTACTTGTCTTACAAAAATGAGATTTTATATGCATATGTGCATTTTTTTCTTCTCTTGCATAAACAGTTCAATATGAAAAATGTACCCTGCAACATTATTTTTAATGGCTGCTTAGTATTCTACTTTACTTTAAATAAATTTTAAAAATCCAAAATGCAAGAAGAATATATCATTACACATCCTTTGCTTTTATTACCTCATCTGTTTTTGTCCATTTCCTTTGTCTGAATGAAGGCTTATGGTGGGTCTCTGTGACCCCAAAGGGGGATCACTGTCTTCACAACGAAATGAATAGAAGAACCACTCCTGGTACTTATTTGAACTTGATTTCTCTAGGACCTAACCACAGGTATTTTCATTCAGTGATTTTGGAGTGGGGTTCTGGAGTTTTAAGTGTCCCTGAAATCATTGTGTCTCTGTGTTCACGCCACACTGTAAGCAACACTGCCCGAGAGGAGCTGCACTCCCCGGCACGTCTCCTTCACTGCACCCCCCCCCCCAACCTCCACCCCATAGCCCTCTGACCTGAGCCCTGCTCCCCACAGTGCCTGGATAGCTCCTTCTCATCTCCATGGCTTCGTTCTCAATTTACCCACACAGCAAGCTTTTCCTGGATGGATCAGGCAGTTATACCCTCCCTCCTGTGTGTGCGCTTGATACCCATACACGCCTCTGCTTTTATACCTGCCGTCTCTCTCACTAGACTTCGAGCTTCCTGAGGGTCACAACCGTGTCTCTGCCGGGTATGTGCCCAAGACAGGCCTACATCCCACAAGGCACAGCTGCCTCAGGGATGGTTGTTGCATGAAAAGAGGAAAGAAAGGAAGAAGGAAAGGAGGGAGGGAGGGAGGAAGAAGGGAAGAAGAACTATTTTATTGTGAGGAATCAGGAAAAGCTTCTTTTAGGGGCTACCATTTGAGCTGAACCTGAAAAATAGGGGCCATTTGATGAGCCATAGCTCCTTATGTTATAGCAGCTCTCTGAAACCTCCCAACAGCTCCTTACAACAGCACATTTTACCATGTCCTGAGTTACTCCCGAGTGCAGGGAGATCAAGTATCTTGTTCAAGGCCACCGTGCTTAAAAAGCAAAGGAGTTGAACCCATATGGTCTATGCGACCAGAGAGTGGAGTTAGGAGAGAAGGTCCTCTCAGGTGCCTGGAGCACGAGTGAAGACAGAGAGTGAGAATGGCTTGTGTCCTGGGGTAATGCTATCACAGAGTAACTCGGTGATATAGGTTATCACTGATAACTCAGTTTAACCAGAAAGTTGGGTAGACAGGTATATAAAAGTATATGGGATTTGGGGCTGGGAAGGAGTTCGGAGCTGAAATATTGAGTTTATTTTACCAGACTTTGGGGAGTCATTACATTTTTTAAAGATCTGTTTGTTTATTTATTTGAGGGGGCTGAGGAGCAGAGGGAGAGTAGCTTAAACAGACTCCCTGCTGAGTGTGGAGCCTGATGCCGGGCTCCATCCCATGACCCATGAGATCACGATCCGAGCCAAAACCAAGAGTTGGAAGCTTAACTGACTGAGCCACGCAGGCACCCCATCATTATTTTGAATAAGAAAGTGTGTGTTCAGAGCTTGAGGCAGTGTGCTCATTAGATTTAAAGGGAAATACACAGAAAGGGTATGGGGAGATCAATTAGGAGCTCATTGCAAAAGCCCAAGTGAGAAGTGTAAGGGCCTAATGTAGGGCAGGGGCAGTGCGAGTGACTGAGATATTTTAGACCGAGAACACGAAGAGTTTAGCTACCTACCTACACGAATGAGGTTGGAAGAATCAGCCAAAGTTAATAGTAGGTTTCCAGTCTGTGAAATGTGCATGCCTTGAACAGAAGTGGGGTGCAGAACTGCTGTGGGGGTTCTGTGCGGGAGAGGGCAGGGTGAGAAACTACATTTTGGACACGGTGAATTTGAGGTGTCACAGGAATTGCTGCAGACAGATCCACAGCAGGAGTGGGGCAAGAGTCCATCAGAAGAACAAGCGCTATGAGACAAATGCAGAAAATGCCAGCTTCTCCTGACCTTGACCAGAAGAAGGTAGATTGGGAGGAGCGAAGGGGAACCAATGTCACTTGGGAACAAAGGAGTCCTTTAAGACAAGCAGTGGAAGCAAGGTGAAGGAAGAGGTGAAAGACAGATAGAGGTGATTTAATGAAACCTTGCCCTTGGGTGCATCCATGGGAGGAAACAGAACAAGTATCCCCTAGATATGAGGCTCATAGATTTTTTTTTTTGCATTATTAGAAGTTTTTTACTTTTAATAAAGATAAAGACCCTAAATTAGAGAATTTATTCAAGGAATTTATTCAAGGAATAACTTTCCGAAAGTAGAATGTCAGGTATCTAACAAGCTAGTGGGGAACGTCGTTGGGAGACCAGGGATCTTATTAGCACACATAATAATAGTTAACATTTATGGAACTTGTGTTAAGTGAGTTAACTCATTTAATTCTGACAAAATATCCCTATGAGGTACATATGATCATTCACACCATTTTAGAGTGGAGGAAAGAGAGGCACAGAGAGGTTAAATAATTTGTCTGAAGTCACACAGCTAGTAAATGCACGCCTGGAATTTAATCTATACAGCCCGCCTCACTGCCCACCGCCTTCCGTCCTACACTGCTGTTCTTCTCATCTGAGAAGCACAGTCTAGGGGTGCCTGGGTGGCACAGCGGTTAAGCGTCTGCCTTCGGCTCAGGGCGTGATCCCGGCGTTGTGGGATCGAGCCCCACATCAGGCTCTTCTGCTATGAGCCTGCTTCTTCCTCTCCCACTCCCCCTGCTTGTGTTCCCTCTCTCGCTGGCTGACCCTGTCTCTGTCAAATAAATAAATAAATAATCTTAAAAAAAAAAAAAAAAAAAGAAAAGCACAGTCTTTCCTACTCATCTAGAGTGAGCACAAACCCAGAGCATGTATCACTCAGGACAGATACTTTCTTATCTCCCAGGAGCTTTTTACTTTTCAGCGGCGCAGATGGGTGGGGCGTTGGTGGAGAGAGGCCTGGCATCTCTGCTCGTGTCACTGCTTGCTATTCCCTGGGAGGCATCTGCAGGGATGTGCTAGACGGGATAGATGTGTTCTCATTTTCTTTGCTCTGGTGCAAAGGACATGAGAGGTGAGCAGGCAAGTGCTCTGTGACCGTTCTTCTAGGACATCATTGGGAGTCACTGCATCCCCATACCCACTACTCCCCCCTTCTGCTTATCCACCAAGGTAGTGAGACGGAATAGGACCATGAGAATCCAACTGAAAAACCAAATGTGCGGATTTAATTCTAGCCTCAATCCTACATAAGTATCTTTGTGTGTGTGTGTGTGTGTGTGCGCGCGCACACGTGTGCACACAACATGTGTTGGCTTTGCCTCTGAGTGGTATGATAATACAGAAAGAATGGGTACACGATTCATCCAAAATATTTTACACTTGATGCGTAGCTCGCAGGAGTGACGCTTATTTTACACGAACACTGATAATCTCTTATCTGCATGTGGAATATATATATTGAAAGAACCATTGTTCCCTTGACCTGTGCCTCAGTAAAAGGAAAGAACCCGCCGCTTCAATGAGTAATTGAAACTGATGTATCAATGTACAACTGGAAGCCAACTTACACTTTCCTGACATCCTCCACTTCAAGAAAACAGCCCTCTGACACAAGACTAAAACATTTCACAGTGGTAAAATCTACGGACACCCCCTACAGGTAACTGACGGGTCACATGATCACTAGATAAAAGGACCAGGAAATCCCCTGTAGCTGCTGGAGGAGGTGGTGGGGACGCTTTCATCTCTCCCTCGTCCGAGCCTACTTTGTTGGAGCTGAGCATGCTCTCACCTGCCTGCCCCCGGAACACAATCGCGTTCCGGAGGCTCCACTTTCATGCTGCCAGGTGGCTTCTCTCTTCTTCAGCATGTACTTGGTGATCTTCTTGAAATTAAACAGTGACCTCTCACTTATCTTCAGGTCTAACTCGGGGCTGGCTGTGATCCTGCCCCAAAGCTTGTCTCCTGATTCATGTAACCAACAATCAGGGGCTCATCAATAGTGAGAAGGAGGCCTTTGCTCTTCTGTACTTGTCATCAAAGCCAAAGGAACTCACTTTCCTCAGGGCAACATCTGGCTAGAATTTATATGGCGGGCATGGAAATATTATTTTCTAGATATTATGATTTCTTTGCTTTGGCATTTCTGAAAATGGCACGCTGCCATCATCAGAAACTAACCATGTCATTTTCTTCATGTCAACAAGCTTCTTGCCAGTAATGATTTCCTGTCATTCCTTCCCTGTTAATGAAGGGGCGGCTGCTCCCGTGGCAGCGGACTTCAGGGGAAAAAAAAAGTCAATCGATCTGGGCAGCTCCTGGGGTAGGGAGATCCTATGCTGGAGGAAATGACATCTTTAGGATTCATTGCTACTCTGACAACTATAGTATGTCCTCATGCCTTCTGCTGCCTTACCTACAGCTCCTTCTGTAAGCACCCACAACCAGTTTGCTCCCCAACCATGAATGAAATGCAGTTTGGCTCAGTTGCAATTCTCATTGTCCTTCCCCTCTTTTCCTTGCCCTTATTGGCTTTCTCCTTCCCAATGCTCTCTCCGCCTTTGCTTTCTAGGTTACTGGATTTCTTGAGCCTTTTGATTTTTCTCTTTAGTTTGTCTTTGTTTCTTCTCTGCCTCTTCATGTACCTTCAGCCTCCTACATGGGCTGTATAGACCTTCAAACATTCTGTCCTTGGGACCTCTCCTTTCTACTCACACTGAGAGGTGATATTTATTTATTTTTAATTAGGCTCTACACATGTAACCCAACATGGGGCTTGAACTCATGATGGTGAGATCGAAACCTGAGGTGAGATGAAGAGTCGGACGTTTAACCAACTGAGCCACCCAGTCGCCCCATACTCATGGCTTCGAATATCAACTTAGTGATACTCAACCCTTAACAGTGGCTGTGAAAAATATTAGTTATACAAGCACATAGTTTAAGGAATAAAGCATTTCTACAAGTCTTGATAAAGTTAGTTCCCTGAAGGAAATCCTTCATATCCTGTCATTTTCTACTTGTGGCATCCATATTCAATTCTTTTAACTGATTTTTTTGGGGCACTTATCTCTAAATCTTTAAAAGTGATGCTTATATGGCTATTTCTTTCATTCTGTTTTTAAGGTCTTAGCTATTGACTTCCAACAAAGATCTGGAAGGTTTGGCTTCCTTTCACAAGTACCACATCAAACCCATACACTTTTCTTTTCTCCCCAGTCTTCCAAAGTTGTCATTTTGTAATTTGGAATAAATGAATATTCAGTTTATATTTGCCCGTGAAAGTTCTACTTACAGTGGAGATATATAATACCTTATGATTATTTTGAGAGGCAACATGTAGCGGATAATTAGGAGAACAGCTTCTAGAGTCCAGTTGCCTGGAACTAAATTCCAGAAATGGTACTTACTGTCAGGGTGAGCTTGGGTATGCTCCTTATTATCTCCATGTCTCAATTTCTTCAAGCGTAGAATGAGGGAATCATAGTACCTACAACATTGGATTTTTGTGATGATTAATAGTGAATCAGTTAATAAATAAAAAGATAGAACAATTCATGTGATATAATAAGCACTGAAGTGTTAAGAATTTTTGTTTTTATGATTGTTATCTTTCCTTATGCAACTTGTCATTTTTCTTGGGATTAATAACAATGATAATAACAACTATAATAATTTCTATTCTTTTTTAAAAAGATTATTTATTTATTTGATAGAGAGGAGAGCATGAGTGGGGTGGGGGAGGGAGAGGGAGAAGCAGACTCCCTGATGAGCAGGGAGCCTGACATGAGGCTTGATCCCAAAACCCTGAGATCATGACCTAAGCCAAAGGCAGACGCTTAACCAACTGAGCCACCCAGGTACCCCAACAATTTCTATTCTTATTTGCATAGTTTTCCATGTACATATGGCTAATTTATCCTTTTCTCTCCTCAGTAAATCTCTTCTCAATTATATGCAAATGCTTTTGGTGATATATTAATTCCATTTTTATGAAGTTTTTCCCGGAGTCTTTGTGTCTGCACTAGTCCATGCCGGACAATGTTTGGGCTGCTGCAGAGTTATTCTCTCTCTCTTGGTCTTCACCATCACCCCAAGGAGTCCATTCCCTTCTCTCTTGCTTTTGAACGGCTGTTCCCTAGGTCATCTTTTTTCCCTTCTTACTTGATTTATCTCTTCATGTTAGCAGAATGCATCTTCTTGAGAAAAGATGAAAGTAAAAAAAAATTTTTTTTTTGCAATTCTGCACATAGAAAAATTTCTCTATTCTAACTTCACATCAAATGGCTAGCTATGGAGTTCTAGGTTGAAATTGTGTCCTCCCAGAATTTGGAAGGCATTATGTCATCGTCTTTAGCTTCCATGTTGTTGTTGAAAAGTTCTATGCTGTAATATTGATCCTTTGTATGTATACAGTTCTCTTTCTCTGGAAACTTTTAGAACCTTGTTACTCTCCAGTGTTCTGGAGTTTCACGATGTACTCTCATGCAGATCTGTGTCCATCCATTATGCTGAGCATTTGACGGACCTTCAGTTTGGGAAATTCTCTTGAATTATTTCCCTGATGATTTCTTCTCTGTTTTCTCATTTTTAGTTGTTGTTGTTTGTTTTTTTGTGTTGTTGTTTGTTTGATTTTGTTTTGAATGGAATCATTTGATGTGGTTGTCTTCTCAGTTTACACCTTTCCTTTCTTACTATTTATCTTTTTGTCTGTTTGCTGAACACTCTGCAAGAATTAATTAAATTTTATTCCAATGCATCTACTTTTTAAATTTCTTCTATTTTATTTTTAATTTATAAGATTTTTTGGTTTCTGAATATCTCCTTTTCCCACTAAAGTGCCTTGTTTTTATTTCACTGATGCAATGTGTCTTTTTTTCATTTTTTGCCAATTTTAATTTTAAAAGTTTTTCTACCACTATATCGTCAGTTCTGTCCAAGTCTTTTAAGTTTTCACTTGGTTTCACATCCATCTTTTCTTTTGGCGGCCTTCTTCAAAGGTCTGGTGAACCTTGGATGTTGGCTTTTATTTAGGAGGGAGACACTGAGAATCCCATAGGAAAGTCTATGTCTTAGATGGGGATACTAGCCCAAAGAAATTCCATTTTACCTAGTCAGAGTACATCCTGTCTTCTGTAGGGTGGGGTAGGACTAGCTACCTACTTAGTAGGGGAGGATTTCTGAAAATCTGTTTCTTAAAGGGGCTTGATTTTAGCTCCCCCTTCTACAGTCACAGGAATCTGGTACCAAGAATTCCTGAGTCTTTTGAGACTTCTGTGGTGGAGAGCAGGCTGTTCCTCAGCCTTTCCTTGGCTTAGGTTTTAGTTTTCTTGGGCCTGTCAATTGCTACTTATCCATCTGTTTTGTGACTTACAATGTTTTGCTGCTTTTTCTTTAATTTGGATTTCTGCCTTAAAAAAATACCATTACTATCATTTTAGTGGGACTTCAGGGGGGCGCAGAGGGTAATGTGTAAAGTCTTATTAATGAAGACAGATTTTCAACAAATGAACAGATATAAGTATATCACTATAAATTATAAGAAGAACTGTAAAGAAATATAGTAAGATGATTTGAGAGAACGGTAAAGAGGGACCTAATTTGGATTGGTACTTCATGGCAGGCTCTCTGAGAAGGTAATGTTTAAGCCAAGTCCTGAAGACAAGTGGGAGTTAGTCAGAGGAAGAGTATAGTGAAAATCATTACATGCAAATGAGTAGCCTTGAGGTGATAGAATAGTCAGGATTCTAGGCCACACATGACAGAAGCCTAAGCTTAAGCTAAAAAATAAAAAAAATAAAAATAAAAATAAAATAAAGTAAAATAAAATAAAATAAAATAAAATAAAATAAAATAAAATAAAATAAAATAAAGGGAATTGATTAGTACACATAACTGGGAAGTCTAAGATGTGGAGCTAGCGAGGCTTGGTTAGATCCAGGGATTTATAGGAGGCCTCAGGTCCTTGTCTCTCTACCTCATTCTTGTCTCTGGCCTCATTCTCAGAGAGACTTTCTCCATTTCTCTTAGCAATCACAAGGCTACATCATCCTCATGGCTCCTGACCCAGAGAAAAAGAGGAAAGTTTTTCTCACTTTTCTTTTTTTTCTAACTAGCATCCATATATGATGTCTCACATCGCTTGGAATAATCACAAGAAAGGAGTTCTGTGTTTGACCAGACATGGGCCCAGTTCTACAGGCAGAAAATAACTTGATTCATTCAAAATACTGAGATATTAATTATCTAAATAACTGTTAAAGATAAAATTATAGAGATTTAAAGCATGGTCTTATGAGTGATGTTAAGCCTTTGGCATTTATACTAAGTGAAATCATTGATGGATTGTAATCAAGGAGTAACGTAAGTGCTATTACTATTAATTCGATCCATTCTTTAAACCACATTCCCTTTCCGATCCCCTTACCTGTCTCAGAAGCACTACCAGTTTCCTACTGCCTTGGCTTTACATTTTACAGTTATCATTGAAATCTCTCAAGTTTATCACTCACATAAAATTAGTCACTAAGCCCAAGAGGCTTCCCGCTCCTGAGGTCTCTTGGATTTATCCTTGCACCTGCTTCATGTACATTGTCATACTGTTTCAGGCTCTTATCAAATTGGACTTGGTTTTTGTGATAGTCTCCTAACTGGCTTCTCTTCATTTTGTCCCTGGTTCTAAGTCATCACACATGGCACCATCAGATTGTTCTTTCGAAAATACCACTATCTTCATGTCACTCCTCTGCCCAGGGGCCTATGAGGCTTCCCTATCATTTAATGAATCAAGCCGAAATACCTCAGCACGGCATCCACAGCCTTCCATCATCTGGCCCTGCTGTGCCTACATAGCCTTATCTTCCAGTTACCCCTCTACCACAATAAGGCTACTTAGGGCCCTGACTCTCCAGCTCCTCACCTCCAGAGGTGGGGGAAAGATAGACTGTTATCACTCACTTTGCAGCCAGAAGAGGACAGAAGTGGGGTGAGGTGCAGGAGCAAGGAGATTGTAAAGGGCCACAGCTACATTAGATAAAGAAGTGCTATGCATGTGAGTGTGACTACCTTGAACTTGGCGGTGTCACCGGAGCAGCATGGGTAGATGCAGAGCCAAGGAGAAATCTCAAAGTGTGTGTTCTCAAGGTGATGCTTTGGCTGGACAGAGGATGTTTGCTCAGGCAAGTCTTTCCAGATTGTAATACCCGCTCCCTCTGACAAAATGTGTGGATTTCTGGGAACTTGCCCAGACTTTTTAGGGTCAATTGGTGCTGCAGAGCAATGATGGATTATCCAGGGAGGTGTGAATAGTGTCGGGAAACGTGACCAATCCTGGTGGGAACTCATTATTTATTTTTGCTCAAGTAGCTTTTTGCTGTGGGTTTGGCATAGTGTTTGGAATTTACACAAGTAAAGTGCTATTACAATGGGAAGGGGATCTGGCAACTTAAAAAAAAAAAAACAACAACCAAAGTTTGCAGAGAAATTGTGTAAAAGTTTATATCTGAATCCTAAGAAGAAACAATCAACAAAAAAGTTTAAAAAGTCATCATGACCTGGGATTAATTTGGTTAACTGCTTACTACAGTTATCAATTACTAGGTGACATGGGTAGACATGATCACTTCAAATTTTATAATAACTTCTATAAGAATTGAACTGAAGTATAAAAGAGTTATCCTAGATTTTGAGGAGTGGAGGGATTTTACTCATCAAGAGGACATTTAAAGGGAACATGATACAAGGCCACAGCAATCCTGTGGTAAGAAGAATAGTGGTTCCAAAGATGTCCACACCCTGATCTCTGTAACCTACGAATATGGTGGCTTGCATGGCAAAAAGAACTTTAGAGATGTGATTGAAACTACAGCGCTTAAGATGGGGAGATTAGTCTGTATTATCCAGGTGGGCTCAATCTAGTCACGTGAGTCTTTAAAATCAGAGAACCATTTCTAGCTGGGGTTGGTCAGCAGGTACTGTGATTAGAACAAGGGTTAGAGAACAAGGGTTAGAGAAAGGCAACTTGCTGGCTGTGAAGATGGAGGAGGGACTCAAGAACCAAGAAGTGTGGGAGGCCTCTGCAAGATGAAGAAAGCAAGGGGACAGATTCTCCCCTAGAGTCTCCAGAAAGAAACACAGCCCTGCCAACACCTTGGTTTTAGCCCAGTGAGATCTGTGTTGGACTTCTGACCTACAAAACTGTAAGAGAATACGTTTATGTTGTTTAAAACCACTAAGTTTGTCATAATTTATGATGGCAGCCTTGGAAAACTAAGGCAAATTATTTAGTAAATGTGTTTTGAAAGAATGAAATTAGTCTAAGGCATTTGTGAGAAGATCATATAAACAGGCTTCTTTTGTCTGGGCTGGTACTTAAATATGCTTGTTATTAGTGATTCAGTTTTAAACTAACTCACTGAACACTTACTCTGTAGTAGACACTTTTCTTCTTGTACTAAATTCTCACAATCAATGATATCATTACTATTAGTGGATGACATAATCTTTCCAAAGTCATACACTTAGTAAGTGAAGAAGTTGAGTTTTGAATCTGGGAAGCTGTAGAACTTATTGTTGAGTTACTACGATGGTGGTTCCCACACTTAGCTGCATATTAAAATCACCTGGGGAATTTTTATAAATCCCAATGTCCAGAACATGTCAATTAAATCTGAATGTTCAAGTTTGGAGCCAGGCAACAGTACTTTTTAAAGATCTCTTGTGATTCCAACATGTAGTGACAGTTGGGAGTCACTGCATTTGGTGTACTCTCTCTCAAGCTACAATATAACTTCCTTCTTCCATCTCACAGAAAAAAAATTAAAACTCAGTTTAAAATTACAATTTAGATTAAGTCTAACTCTAAATTGGTGGCTTTATCATTGTTAGTATGCCCACTGTCATTAGTTGGATAAAAGGGCAGTTGTTAGTTAATCCAAAGACAACAGTGGCATTGATTTTGCATGTAGACACAATCTGGATTGTCAGTCAAAATCATGGAAGGCCAGGAGTGGGGAAACCTTTCCCAAAATCAGACAGAGGAGAGAGAAACAAAGATCTTTATCTGGTATCTACAGCCAGAGCGAATGAAGAGCTGCCAGATGAGATCGGCAATCAAATTGCCTGTCTGGACATTTGTCACCACTTTTGTTAAAAGTCTGTGCCTTTATGTGTCTTCAGCATCCGTCGGAAGCAGCTCTGCTCTCCCACTAAGATTGGCACCATGCCTGAGAGCGTCCCCTACGTTGCCGTCACTGCCTTCCTGGCGCCACGCTGGATAGCTCCTCCGGGGTCGCCAGTGTCATCAGCCGTGTAGCGTCCCCCTTCTGGTCAGGAAACAGACTGTAAATCGGGGCACTGAGGGAAGTTTGGCTACAATCATCTGGCTGTCATGGTGGCACATGACCGTTCCTCCCTTTAAATGGCATTTCCATAAGGTGCAGCACCCGGACGTCCCCTTGGTCAGGACAGGCCCGCTCTGTTTCTTAATCTGCCGCAAAACTTCTTGACTTTCTCAATTAGTTTTGCAAACAGAAATCGGTTCGGCAGTTTTCAACTGGAAACAGGTGTTGACGGTGGTGACCAAATCTTCGATTCAGGTTCCCTCTCCCCTTTGCCAGTCTTTCCACGGGAGTAATGAGCAGGCCTGTGTTGGACGGAGCAGATGCACATCTCCACGTGGGCCAGAGCTTTTGCTTCAAATCACACAGATGACAGTCATAAATTAAAATGCACTTCTGTCTCACTGGTAGTAATTGCAGACCCCAGTACATCATCTTCCTGTATCTGCTAAGCCATGAACTTGCTTCAGCCAGGATTACTTCAGGATTCCTAATTGAATATAAGGCAGTCTTTTTGGTTTGAGTTTTCCCAACTGGCTATATGCTTTTTGTAATTTCACTAGAGTGTTGCCAACACTCTACTCCAATGTGGGCTATGTAGATGTGGAAGTAAAACAGCAAATCAAAAGAAGGAAAGAAGCAACTTCATAAATTTTGCATGATGAGCATTGCTGGTTTTTTTCTTGGATTTACTCCTCTTAGTAAATATTACAAGTTATAATTTGATTTTATCTTTATTGATCCTTATTTACTTTCTGGGTATTTATTTATTTATTTATTTATTATTTATTTTTTTAAATTTATTTATTCAACAGAGATAGAGACAGCCAGCGAGAGAGAGAACACAAGCAGGGGGAGTGGGAGAGGAAGAAGCAGGCTCATAGCAGAGGAGCCTGATGGGGGGCTCGATCCCATAACGCCGGGATCACGCCCTGAGCGGAAGGCAGACGCTTAACCGCTGTGCCACCCAGGCGCCCCTACTTTCTGGGTTTTTAAAATTGGTCAAGAAAGAAGTTTGGAGTTAAGAGAAATTACTCCTAAAGAGATTACAGCCTAGATGGAATAGAGACCTTATTGTTTATTTAGTGGATTCATATAGTATAAATAGGCAGACGTACCAGTCAAGAAGTAATCTTGGGGCAACTGCATAAAATGCTATTTTCTCACCACACAACACTGTCCTGGAATAAGGACTGCAGCCTTCTTTGAGTTTTAAAGATGGCTGAAACCGTCTTTAAAAATCACTGAGAATTGAAATATTTCATAAGTCATAAATTCTTTAATACAAAATAAATACTTAAACTAGGGAAACCAGGACTGTTTTCTGAGAATTCCCTTCTACATTTTCCTTGTGGTTAATTTCAAATTTCCATTTTCTCAAAACTGATTTATATTTTACACAGTTGCTAAGTGCTATTGCATACTTTGCAATTTTCAAGGAGTTATATGGATCTTCTCTTCCTTGAAGATAACTTTGCCTATAGACAGCCACGCACACACAAATACAAATTTATCAGCCAATATCAGTAAATGACTAAAGCCCCGAGGAAACTACTGAAAATTAAACTTGGTTATAGTACAATGGTATCTGCAATGTATTGGCTACTTATCCATGTTTATAAATAGGACACAAAGAGCTTAATTTTATCATAATTGAAGAGCAATTTTGAGAAAGTCATGTAATTTAATGGTTTAACTGTCTTTTATTGCTGTATGTAAATGGACTAAATAACAGCAGTAAATGTTGAACACATCTAATGCACTACAATTTCTTTGGAACACAATTTTAATTTCAAATTATGTTTAACGCTTTTGTACATATCACAGGTCTCTTTTTTAAAGCTTATCACATGGGATTGATTTATTTGAGGAAACTGGCATTTGGGAAAAATAGAGAAGTACGGTGGGTCATTTGGAAATCTGACCAGATATGTTTTAAAAAGCGAGTCATTTATTTTTAAATAATCTTTTCCTTCCATTGCTTTGAACCTGACTGGTATCTTCCTGTGCTATATATTTAGATCTCTGAATAAGACAACTTTTTCCAATTGCATTGTGTTACTTGGCCTCAAGCATTTCCTTTTTCTTTTGTATAGTTGGGCCTACAGGGAGATGTTGATGCATAAGACACAAAGTATGTATAGGTTAGGCCATTTTTTCCCTTCAAAACGATTCACTAACTGGCATTCTTTGAGTCTGTTCTTGGTGTTGGCTTTAGGACCAACCTATCTTCCTGTATGAAATAATGTTCAGTGAAGGGAGGGAGAAAATGCTGTTCTCTTTGTGTCCCATCTGATTTCAGAATGTTCCAATTAAGGTATAGACATGAAGGTCAGATAAACAGGTTAAAAAGTAAAAAGTTCTTTTGGGAGGCAGAGTTAGAAGGCTCTGATGAGATTTTAAGATAGGAGTACTAGAAATAAGCCAGGCTGTCTAACCTGCGTTTTCATGAATCGCCATCAATGATGGAGAAACATTACTCTAAAGCAGACTCATTCATGAAATTTATAAATCTTAGAAGGAGAGTACTCAAAGTATATGGTACACACAACAATATACTTCGAACTCATGAAATTTTATTTTTTAAGAAGTTCAGTTTTGTGCTCACAGGAGGACTACAGACAAAATTGAGAAAACATGGAACAAGCATGCTTTTAGGTTAAAAAAATCTACAAATCTACCAAAATAAAATTATTAAAATTCTACCATAATAAAATTATTAAAATTTTCCAGCACATAATTATTAATGCTCCAAGGAAAAGTCTTGTTTTTCCTTCAACTTTCACTTTCTCAGGGTGAAGTTTTCTCTTACCCTCCAACAACTTCTCCCCCAGGTTGGATGGTTAAATGAATAGATCCCATTCATTTATTTGTGAATTCATCCTAACGGTGTGCCAGACTTGATGGATTTAATGGTAGACCAAACAGCAATAGAACTCAAAGGCTTATGAGAAGGACAAAGAGTAAACAAATACTTATATAATTATAATAAATTCCTAAATGGAGACTGGAAGGCTGGAGTAAGAAAGGGACTTCCTTCTTTCTTTTGTTTCCTGGTTCCTGTCAAGATGAACCCAGGTCCTTGAGGTTGGCTGCAGCAGTCAGTAACCAAATGGCTCCAATTTGCCATTTTTCCAACATTCACAGAACAAGCTTCATCTTCTCCTACCAGTGGCTCTCCTCAGAGGACTGCATCCCAGCTCTTTTGCCCTCTCTGCTAAACTTCTGAGTTTTAATAATTCTAATCTCTTCCCTTCTTTCCCCAGCCCTGGTTGTGCCAGTTGCTTCCTGTAATTTTGACTTCTGTGAGGCCTTGGTGTTCCCATTTGCCTGATTTTCAGTTCCCCCATACCCAATTAACAATCTTTGTATCAAATTCTCTCTGTTAAAATAATTTGTATGAGATCTGACCGAAATTTATCTCATACAGTTATCAAAACTCTAACATTCATCACATGTACATCTTTTTTTTTTCCCCTAAAGACGTATGTTGGATATGTTGGTAACATATTCACATGTCCAGGATATCTGGAATGGTATTCAATTAAAGAAAAAAAAGTCTAATGAATAAGCCAGACACTATGGCAGGCTTTGGGAGATTAATACTGAATTTATGAGTCAGTGGAACAGATGGTAATATAAACAATTGGCTATGGAACAACTCAAGAATTGTAGGTATGAAAGGTGTTTCTAAGGCCATGCCAGCCTGATGGTAAAGACAACTTAACTGACAATGGAAAACACATTACTCTTAACCTTGCTTTCCTTACAAACTTTATCTATTAACTTAGATCCCCTTTCTGGCTTCAGGTTGGTGAAGTCTAAAAACAAATATTAAATCCTAACCAAAAAACAGGAGTAGTATTGTAAATAGGAAATGAAACAGGTAAGTGAACCTGATACATTTAAAGAGCATTAGGACAGCCACCTAAATGAATGTTGGAGATTCATAGTGACTTTGTTATGCCTTGGTGTTCGGGCATTTTGGAATAGTTGACAACCACTTTGTCCACCCCAATACTGCTGGTCTGCGTCGATGCCCCAGTTTTGCTGCAGCATTGTACTCTTTAGCATTAACGACTGGGCCTCTACTCTGTATTTCCCCTTCCAATTTCAGAGTTTTGAGTTCAGTGCTAGTTTCTGGTCCCTTATAGTCAGTCTTACTTGGTCATAACTAATTGGATAAGCTCTCTGATACCATCTTCATAGGAATATACAGTATCACATTATGCTTAATTCATAGTAAAACATCAGTTGGTGATAAGTGCTATAAAATAAAGCAGAATAAGAGTGCACTATTTTTAATAGAATGCTTGGTCAAGTTCTGATTGATAAGGGGTCAGGTGGGCAGAGACTTAAATTAGATGCACAGGCAAGCCACAAAGATCAAGTGAAAGAATATTCCAGGTAGGCGCACTTGTGTGGCTCAGTTGTTAAGTGTCTGCTTTTGGCTCAGGGCCTGATCCCAGGGTTCTGGAATAGAGCCCCGCATTGGGCTCCCTGCTCCGCTGGGAGCCTGCTTCTTCCTCTCCCACTCCCCCTGCTTGTGTTCCTTCTCTCGCTGGCTGTCTCTCTCTGTCAAATGAATAAATAAAATCTTAAAAAAAAAAAAAGAGTATTCCAGGTAGATGGAATAGCAAATGCAAAGGCCTAAAGTAGACACAGTTTTGGCCTATCTGAGAAAGTACAAGCTGAAGTGGAGTTGAAGTGGAATGAGTGAGGGATCAGTGATAGGAGATACTAAAAAGGTAGGCAGAGGGAGGTGACACAGGCTACTGCGGGTTGTCATAAGAACTTTGGATACTCTGGTCAGTGTCGTAAAAAGCCACTGGTGAGTTTTGAGCAGGAAAGTAATGTGATCTACATATTTTTTTAGAGGACAACTCTGATTTCTATGTGGAGAATGAACTGTTGATCCCTTAAGACCAGGTAGAATGTCATTGTCATGGCATTCCCGACAGGGATAATGACAGTTTGCAGTAAGGTGGTTCACAAAGCTGTTGAGAAGTGGTTGGACCTGAGATACATTTGATGGGTCAGCTGGCTGACTTTGTCAATGGTTTATATGTGAGGGCCAGGAACAGCTGAACAATTGATTGAACAATGTGCCGATTACTGAGATGAAGAAACCTGTTAGGGGAACAGAATATCTACGTGTATTGTGTCGGGGAACCATATGTTGTGTTTGAGATGCTTATCTGATATTCAAGTGAAAATGTCATCAGGCTGTTAGATATTGGAGTTGAATGAGCAGTGGGGAGTTTGGACTAGAGATATAAACGTAGATACCATTAGGTTGCCATTCACAGATTATCTAGGAGATCAGTGTAGAGAGGGAGGAAAGGGGACAAAGATGGACTCCGGGGTCACTAACATTTAGAAGCCAGGAGGAGGAGGAGGGATCAGCAATGGAGACTAAAAGGAGGGTTAAGAGAGCAGTTATTATTTTTTTTAATGGTACATAAATGTATGCATAATTTTATGCTGATGAAAATGATTTGGAAAAGAAGGGAAATTGATGATGCAGAAGAAATAAGTAAAAATGATAAGAACAAAGTCCCTGAATAGGCAGGTGGGTATAAAATGTGGTGCACGTACG
Organism: Ursus americanus; assembly: GCF_024610735.1. Taxonomy (NCBI): domain Eukaryota; kingdom Metazoa; phylum Chordata; class Mammalia; order Carnivora; family Ursidae; genus Ursus; species Ursus americanus. Next base: position 36,313,076 of record NC_142138.1, on the reverse strand, counting down.
TAGGGGCTTGCCCTGGAAGGTCCTGGACACTGATCCATTGTAAGGTGATGGAGAGAAGGACGTACAAGTACAGATGTAAGGAGGTCAGGAGATTTAGTGATGGGAGGAGAGGTCCTAGGACGAAGATGATAAAACCACCCAAAACAGGCAAGTGTTCCTATTTTTTGTTACTGGGGGGTGGCAGTCAAGGGTGCGTAGTTCCAAATGAGCACATGCCACATAGCATCAGAAAAACTGATATTTCTCCCATGAAGGAAGATTTCCTCACAGTTTATCCATACAGTTGGGAAGAGTTACATGTCCCCTGCCTTAGAAGAGGCATCATCCCCTTGCAGATATGTTGGGTGGGCCAGTGTGAGACAGGCATGGGAGCCGGTGGCACAGTGACTGCAGGGACAGTGAGTGTCATCTGCCCTGGGCGCAGCAACGACAGAAAACTTAAAAACAATAAGACTCACTTGGTTTTCATTATAACCATGTGCGGGCAATTCTAGACGTCAGTAACAAAATACTTCTCTCTCTTAAAAAAAATTCTTTTGGGTTAAGTTCTAAACAATTGTAAGGGTGACTTTCAATAATATATATGTAAGCTTCAAATTAGCACATTTTTATTGCTTGTCCTTTAATAAACATTGTTTTCGACGTGGAAGTTCGTTTGGAAATCTCCCAGTGACACAGTCTGTTTTCCTACATAGGACTCAGAGCTGCTTGTTTGGAGAAGTTTGTGGAGGATTCGGAATGTTCAGGAATGATTCTGTGTCTTCAATTCCTAGGGCACTACACATTCCTGTGTTTTAAACTGTGGATTTGGAGTAAATATTGATACACAGAGGGATAGAACTTGAATGATTTCAATTCCATCAGCCTATGCAACCCTTTGGATTTTTAAATCTGTGTTGAAAACGTGAAACGTGAGCTGCAAAGTTTTTCATTGGGAGGCAAATTTTAGTTCATATATGAAATATTTCATTGTGATTGAATAATACCTTTAAAATTCAATTTAACTCAGGCTCCTGGGTGGCTCAGTTGGTTAAGCGTTTGTCTTCGCCCCAGGTCATGATCTCCGGGTACTGGGATGGAGCCCTGCGTCTGGCTCTCTGCTCAGTGGGGAGTCTGCTTCTCCCTCTCCTCTCAGCTTGTGCTCTCTCTCACTGTCTCTGTCACTATCTCTGTCTCTCTCTCTCTCAAATAAATAAATAAATAAATCTAAAATTCAATTCAACTCTTTAAACTTGTTTTAAAACTAAAGAACAATAAAAAAAAAAACCAATGTTACATCTGTGGTACACTTTAGTACTTACCTAAATTGTATTTTTTACAGATGTTTCAGTTTTATTAAAATCTACTCATTAGTTACTGGACAATTGCATCCATAATTTGTATATACAATTTTTGATAAAACTTTCTGTCTACAATTCTTTTCTGAGCATTATTATTAGTTTCATTTCTTGATTATTCCTGAAAACAATTTTGTCATAGAAAAGAGGGGATGTTAAAAAAAAAAAAAAAAGATCTGCTCTGGGTGTCCTATATGCTAGATTTGCCACTAAGCAGTGCATTTCCTTTAGTAGAATAGAGATGTATGTTTTTGTCATTATATGTGGTGTGTTCCCATGGAAGATTTAGAATCAGGTTGCTCAAGCACTTCAAATTTTGGTGGAGAGAGCAGAATACTTGTATTTGGAAAACTAGGTGCTGGAGATTCACCAGCAGCATTGCTGTTTTAGTTTGTTACAGGGCATATTATAGTGAGTTTTATGTCTAGCACACTCTCAAAGGCCAAATGCTAAAACAGAGAGAGAATCTTTGGAATCATGCAGATCTGTGCTTGATTCTAAGCCCCATCTCTTCCAAGCTGGGTCATTTTGAACAACTGAATTTCCTCAGTTTCCTTTCCTATCAACATGTAAATAAAATAGATCCATCTCAGAGGACTGTGAAAATGGGATATTCTGTAAGGGGAAGCACTTAGCTGATGCTCAGTCCATAGGACATGCCTGGGAAATATTTTCTTTTCCTTTACTTCTTTTAAACACTCCATTCAGTTATGACCTCATTCTTTGCACAAATTTTCATTAGCTGGACACTTTCCTTGTATTTTGTGCTGATTTTTAAGCCCTAAGGAGGTTTTAAGTACATTTGCTAATAAGTTGTGGTATGTGGCATCAGTTTCTTAATGCCTTGGTTAAAGTTTCCACAAATTATTTATTGACTGACTTAGAGATACAATAAACGGGAAGCATTGATTTTTACTGTATTAAACATGCATATAGCTGTCAAGTATAAATGGAATCTTTCAGCCTCAAGATTGGAGGCCTGGGGAAGGCATGGGGAATGCAGGGTGCAGGGGTGGGTGGTAAGTGGGGATTAAACAAAAGTCGATCCATTGTAACAATTTTATATCACTCTCATCCTAGGGAAGATTTGTATTGGTGGCCCTGAAGCAGAAAGCTCTGTATCCCATTACCAGCCAATGAGTCATTCAGTCTCCCACAGATCCAAATAAAGTTTTACAGAATACCCTATGGCATGCCTTTCAAAATATATGAATGCCATAAAATATATCATTTATTTTACCATATGAACTGACTCTGTCCCTTTTTCACCATTTGGGATAGCAATCTCACCATGTGTTTTTGGCTCTTAGGTTATCATCAGATATATTGGAGTTCTCTGAGTTTTTCCATTCTTAGTCCCCATGGTATTTTCAGGAGTTTTATAACTTGGTTGTAAAAATTCACTCTAAACTGAAACTTGGCAAACAATATATTAATCTGGGAAGTTAATTTCTTTTATAAAGTCCAGAATCTGTTTAGCCCCTCTTTTGAGTTTTCAGAGACCTTGGAAAAATAAAGTGAGCAATTAAAGATTTTTGTATCTTAAAAAAAAATGTAATGGCATTTTTTCCAAAATCCCCTCAACCCTATTTTTACAGGTGAACAGCTTATATTATGGACTGAGTTCTGATATATTTTGAATCAGATTTTTTTTTGGGGGGGGGCATAGTGAAATAGAGTAATTAAAAAAGGAAATAGGCTGAGCCTACCCTTTACGTCACTGGAATAATAAAATATATTTAGAGACTGGAAGCTTTCTGAATTTATGAAAAGGTGTAAGATGTTAATATCATTGGATGCGCACGAACCTACAAATAAATCAGTAAGAAGCATCACTTAAAATACACGGCGTGCCCTCAGTCTTGTAAGAATTACCAAACGGTGCTGAAATTTCTGTTTGAAGTCGATTTATTGGACTTTGGGAGTGACATTGCCACTCGGCAGTGCCAGCAAGTGTGAATTAGACTTGCACATCCTCCTGGCACCAGTGATGCTGTTTCCACGTCCTTCCTTTCCGCAGGATAAAACTCTGGGATCAACTGTCCCAACAAGCTGATAGGCTAGATGGAACCTGCACTCACCACCTCCTCACCACAAAGACTGGCGCAGGGACAAAAGAAGCTTAACGAAGACAAAGGACGAAACAAAGGAGCATTTAAAATGAGGCCTTACTGGCTTTCAAATACCTCCAGGTGTATTTTACTGAGACTATGTGAATGAGAATTCAACTATAGTCTCTAGAATTAGACAGAACTGATGGCTACTGCTAGTCTTGGGGGCAGAAGGGAAGCTCCTTATCTTTGCAAGTTTCACTTTGCTTATTCCTTAAAGTAGAAACAGTAACAGTGCACACTTCTTTGGGCTCTAGTAAGGCTTAAAATAGGCAAATATACATAATACAATAGCAGAATGATTAGGAGGCAGTAATTAATACTAGTTTTTGTTACTGTTAAAACTGTTCAATTTTTTGGTTGATTTTATGAAGTACATTTCATTATTATTGCCCTTACCATTTTACAGATGAGAAATATTCAGGTTCAAAGTGGGTTTTGTGCAAGATCTCAGCTGGTAAATGTGCTTTGCTTGGTCTCAAATCTAGGTTTCCTGACAATAAACCTAGTACCTATTTGAAGGAAACTTTCTTACTCAAAAAGTCAGATAAGTAATTGTTTCATAGAGAACGTAAATGTTTTTTTATATTGATATTAATATACTGATGTGCAGGTATCAATGTGTTTACTGAGTAGAGTTTCAGTAGAGTTTCTGCCTTCGGCTCAGGTCATGATCTCAGGGTCCTGGGATTGAGCCCCATGTTGGGCTCTCTGCTCAACTGGGGAGTCTGCTTCTCCCTCTTGCTCTCCCCCACCCCTCAAATAATAAATAAAGTCTTTAAAAAAAAAAAAGAATGAAGCTGGGTTCATCAGATTAGTGGTAGATGCAGTGGGACATAGTAGTATGTCCAGATCCCCCTTCAAGACTGATGACACATTCTGGAAGAGTCTTGTACCTCTCCTTGGCAACGGAGGATTCCTCTCCCCGCAATGATTCTTAGATAAAAAGAGCTGCTTTGCCCAACGTTTCCCCCCCTTCCTGGGAGTTCCTCTGTCCAATGACTGGTTGATGTTGGGTCTTAAAGGCCTGGCCCTTTGCCTCTAGTTTGAGATAATGTTGATATGCTATCCAGCTTCAGAGCTCCTGCAGGACTGGCTGAGGCCCCTGGTGCAAAAGCAATAGAGTTCAGCTTCTCCCTCTGCCCAGCCCATCCTACTTCCCTCACTTCCTTACAAGTGATGTTCCACTGAGTGCTCCCAATAAACCTCCTACTGCAGATCTGCATCTGAGGGTCTGTTTCCTGGGAATCCCAACCTAAGGCTGTAGCCATGCACAAAAGAGCTAAGAGGCTTATCAGACAGCCTGAGGAGAATGAGCAGCTTTACCCTGACAGAGAAAGTGAGAGAGGAGGAGTCAGAGAAAAGGCAATGTGAATGAATGAATTTGAGTAGGGGCTGTGGAGTGCCATACAGAGAGGCAGAAGAAAAAACAGACCAAATAAGATGGGTTAGAGAAGCTGAGCGTGTATCACCATAATATTTTGTCATGTGATGGTCAGAGTTCAGTATGACACTGGGCTAAGTTTTTATAAAATAATATATTCCTTGGGTGGCAGCTTGATAAACCCAGAATTGGAGGTCAGGCAGCTATAGGCCTGGACTTTGGGAATGGTCACACAAGTGGCTTTTCAGTGATGCCCCGATAGGCAGTGTGACCCCTGTATGAGGTGCGGCAATTAGTGAAACTCCCCTCTGTAGCAGCAAGGGCCAGATGGTGCTCACACCACAGTGATGGGCTGATATACCAGGCACAGCATGGGGTCAACCTTCATACCAAATAGGGCAGAGTCAGGAGGCAATTAGAAGGGTGCCAGAAAGGAAGAGTAAGGGAAGGGTCCCAGCCTCAGACTAAATGAGGTAAGGGACTAAAAAAGGAGCTTAGGCACATGGCAGGGATCCAGGTGCAGAAACTGGATCATAATCAGGTCCATTGTCTGACAAATTCAGCAAGAATGGCTGGATTCTGAGTCTGTGAGAGCTAGACTAGAGTGATTTTAATTCAGTCTATATGCTGACATCTCCTAAATCTCTATGTTTAGCTCCAATAACTTTCTTTTTAACCTCTAGACTCATGTCTACACTGGACATTTTCATGTGAATGCTTTGTCAGAAATTCATATTAAACATGTACAAAACACATTTTTTTAAAAAAGATTTTATTTATTTAACAGAGAGAGACAGCCAGCGAGAGAGGGAACACAAGCAGGGGGAGTGGGAGAGGAAGAAGCAGGCTCCTAGCAGAGAAGCCTGATGTGGGGCTCGAACCCAGAACGCTGGGATCACACCCTGAGCTGAAGGCAGACACTTAACAACTGTGCCACCCAGGTGCCCCAAAACACATTTTCTTGTCCAAGCTTTACCATCCAATTCCTACCCTTGGTTAATTGCATTACTATCTTCTGGTTACACTATTTGTTCCTGTCAACATTATATAAATTGAACATAGTCAGCCTCATGAAAAAGGTCTGGATGAGGAAATTTTGGATTCTAGTGTAGGACTTAAAAGCAGAAGGAGATATGGATGTTCCTAGTTTGCCTCCAGTCCATCCCTAAGCTTTCCTGCTTTAGTTTCCAGCCAATAACCATGAGCCATTGTCACCACAGTCTCCACATCAATGCAGAGTGTGTGTTTCTGCCTCTTAGTATCTGGACTTGACCCTCAAACCCTCGAGACCATAGTAGGTGAGGCCTCTGTGTCTTCAGTCCTCTGTTTTCTTAAGTTCTGTGAATTAGTTTTACTTTGACATATTTGATCACACAAACTAAGGGGAAAGTGCTGGAGGAAAAATGTGTTGCATTTTATTGAACCTCAAACTACTCAAAAATCATTTGATGATCTCTTTGAATAGGGCAATGTTTAACTCAGTGGAGTTAAAGATAATGTAAGTAGTGGATCACTTGGCAATTGTTTCCTTAGCTTTTGTAGTGGATGAGAGGCACCATTTATCAGTGTTTCCCAATTGATTAAGTTGAAGGGCAGTGTTGATGGCAGGGAGACTCCTTAGCCTGTCACTCTGCCAGGAAGAACGTTGAGCACAAGAAAAGCCAGAGTTCCCACTGGGCTAAACTTGAGAAGTGGCTCACGGTTATCTTTTATTTATTCATTTATTTGCTAAATACCTATCAACTCTGTGCCTTTGGTGACTCTAGTCTTCCTATTTTTAATCTTTTCTCCCACATCTTCTCAAGTACTCACTGTTCTTATGTTTCTTTTTTCTCTACTGCCAACAAAATCTTCTCTCAGTTTTTTTTTTCACACACACTAACTTTGTAAGCAACTAAGATGTGATCTTTCTGTGGCAACATTGCAATTAACTTTGCAATCCAAAATCTTAAGGTACAAAATGAATTATGTGTCAATCATTGTGAGCTCAGGACATCTGGGCCTTCCTAGTCCCCCTGAAATCATATTACTTAACTGATCTATACAGTAGGCTGGCCTTAGGCCCTCATGTCCAAAGAAAAAGGCAAAGCAGAAATGGAGTACTATAGAATGAAATATGTTGGATGAGACCAGCAAAGAAATTCTCACTAAGCAGGTGGCTGTGTAGAGTAGAGTAGCATGATTCGGGGTTTGACAGAGCAGACCTTGGGGCTCAGGTGTGAAACTGGTTGTGGAGGCCAGCTATGACCTTCAGCAAACTGTAAGCCTTAATTTCTTAGTTGCACAATGAGAGTAATAACAGTACATGGCTTAGAGTTGTGAGGCTATATGATATACTCTACGCACAGCACTTAAAGGACAGGGCTGCAATACCATTACTCAAACATTCGTGAGGATGAAGAGAGGGAAAAAGGAAAAAAAAATGAAGAAAGAATAGAAGTAAGAAGAGAAAGGGAAGGGGAAGAACTTACATGTGATTGGTCCTTGAGATAATTCTATTTATGTTTCTAAAGCAAGATTGGTTACCATGTACACTTCCTTGTTTGGGCTGTTTAGCACTGCTCAGTATCGCTACTTCTCTCCAGCCCAGACTGGCATATCCTGGAGTGGCAGCAATGACCATATACTGCCTCCAAGATTCCATTCTCATCCCTGACTTTGCCTTGAAGCAAGGAAGGGACCCTTGTAATTCCTTTTGTTTCCTATCTTTTCTTTTTCTCCAAATTTTATGGAGGTTTGGCTAGCAAGACCTGAAACAAAAACTGGGTTCTTTAACTTCTTCTTGAACATAATCGTTCTCCCATTCTTTTATTTAACAATTATGTATTGAAAATCCATATGTAACAGGCACTAAGGGCTAAAGATTCAGTAGTTAACATTAACATGTAAGCCTGCTAGTAGAGCTTAAAATCCAAAGGTTCACATGAAAAAGATATTTAATATTATTAGTCATTAGGGAAATGCAAGTTAAATATAATGACTGACCACTATATACCTACTAGAATGGTAAAAAATAATAAATCACCATCATCATCACTGAAAATGCAAAGTGCCGGAGCAACTGGAACACTTGGTGAGAATGCAAAATAGTTTGCCATTTTGGAAAACAGCATAGCAATTTCTTTTGAAGTTACAAACATATATTTACATATGACCCATCACGTCCAATCCTAGTTTAAAAGCCCCCAGTACACCTGCATCCTGGTCACATGCTTTCAGGTAGTTTCTTTCCACATTGTACGAGAGTTAGTTTGTGTGACCAATGGCATGTGGCAGAACTGATGGCATGTGACTTCTAAGATTAGGTAATAAAAGACTATGACTTCTGTCTTGGTCTTTGTCTCTTTAATCACTCTTTGTAGGACATCATCTGCCACAGAGATGTCCATGAGGACACCTAGGCAGTCTATGAAGAAGCCCACCTGATGATGAACTAAGTATATGACTAATAACCAGCAAGGACCTTCCAACATTCACACATTAGCTTCGGAAGTGCGTCCTCCTCCAGTCTAGCTGTCAGACGACTACAGCCATACTGAGAGCTTGACTGCATTCTCAGAAGACGGCCTGAGCCAGGACCACTCAACTAAACCTCTCCTGGATTCCTTACCTATAGAAACTGTGAAGCACAACTTCATGAAGTATTGCCAAAATGTTACTCCAAAGGAACACTTTAAAAATCGTTTAAAATCGCCTTGAAATGCCATGACAGTGGACACAGCTGCTTCAGAAGCCCTGTCAGTCCTCACACAGCATTTTACCTATATCAGAGTCAGAAAAAACCAAACGGGATCACAGCTCACACTTCCTTGCAGAGATGATCAGGATCTTGCTATCCATCCTTGTACCTCAGTCATTGCCATGTGACTTCTCTGGTCACCCATCATTAGCAAAATCCACCCTTATCCTGCCCTGATCTAATCACCTTGGTCTCTCCTCCTTCCTAAACCCTACTACTCTGACCTGTGGGGCATCTGTTCTTTGTTCAACCTGTCCTATCCTCAAATTTTTCCTAGAACTAGCTTTCCTTGATTACTCAGCTCTAACTGAAGCTTGGCTCTCTCTTGAGGCTACTACTTTCCTGTAGCCTTCTTGGGACAAGTCTGGTTTTATCTCTCATGCTCTCATAACTCTGGGGCAGTGAGGTTGGTGTTGTTCTTACTCACTATTGCTGTTTTCAGACCATTATGACCTCTCTTTCTTCTTTCCTTCCTCCCCCTCCCTCTCTCTTTCTCTCCCCCTCTCCCTGTCTGTCTGTCTCTCACTTTCTCACCTGCATGCATACACATGTTGCTCCACTTAGGTGTATGGCATGTATAACATCCTCTTCCCAGACTCACTGCTTGCATCTACTGACCCCTAGTCACTTCATTTGTCAAAAGCCTTAGTTCCTGGCTCAGAATAATTTCCTCTTCTCTAGATTCTGTGATTATTTTTGGTGACTTGAGCATCCATTTAGATAAACTGCCTAATACCCTTTGTTCTTTGATCTGCTCACATGTGGTCTCGCCTCATCTACCCAGAGCCACACTTGAAAGTATTCCACTTTTGAAATGATGATTTCAAAACACCCCACTCTCTGATGAACTTTTTATTTTCCCCATCATGTATTCAACTTCTCACAAGGTTGTATTCTGTGACAGCATTGAGACTTCCAATCCATCGTCATCTATCCTTTTCTTTCTATCCACTAGCCTCCCCCTTGCTCTACTTCCCTTGTGGTCTGCCCAGTTTCCATAGTCCATCATCATGGTTGCTCACTGAAAATGCCCTCAGAACACTTGACATCTTCTTCTTCTGTCATTCCGCTGATAAAACTCCAACGCTGGATGAATTCTCCTATGAGTTGCCTCAATGCCAATATGTGAGAAGGTTAAATTTGCTGGAAAAAATATTACAACTGAGTGGAATATTTTCAGTTTAAATTTATAATTTAATTTTCTGTCAACATTTAACAACTATTTATTCAGCACCTGTTTTATTTATGCCACCTATTATTTTAGATATCGGAGAACAAAAAGGAGCACCAAATGTAAGATCCTGCCATCATGGATCTTGCACGGTAGTCATTGTTCTCTTTCTTCATTTCCAACATCCTCCTTGAATCATTGCAATTGGACTTTTTACTCCCTAATTTCTCTGGTCAGCAAGTCTCATGTTGTTAAATCCAGAGGACATTTCTTCGGCCTCAATATTGTTACCATGAGGACAGTGTTTTTCCAGCTCCCATTCTCCTCCTGCTGTTGCTGCTGCTGCTTCTGTTGTTCACATTCTTCTGCCTCTCCTTTCACCCTACAGGCTATGCCATCTCAGTCTTCCTGGTGATTTCTGCCTTATCTGGTACCATCCTCTCTATCTGCACTCTCTCAGTAGATGACCTTGTTTATTTCTCTGCATTTAAATGCCATCTCTATAGTGATGACTTCTAAATTTATGTCTTTAGCCAGGACTGTTCTCCTGATATCCAGATTCTCATATGCTACTTAACGTATCTGGTTGGGTCGTTCACAGATATCTCACACTTGACATGTCAAAACAGAACCTCTTCCTCTCTAAAATCTGTGCTTTCTTTCTTTGCCAGTCATTCCTGCCTTAGAAGATTGTACTATAGTTCACTTATGCAAGCCAGAAAACCATACCCATAATTCTGTAGCTATGGCTCTGTCTGGTCCCCCACCTATCCCACTCCCCTTTCTCTTTAAAGTCCAACCATCCTACATTTTTTCCGCTTCCTCAAACTCACAAATTCTTTCTGACTCAGGGACTTTTGCGTATGCCATTTCTTCTATTTGGAGTATTCTTTCTTCTACTCAGAAATGGCCATTGAATGCCCAAGGAGAAGATAGATTTCAGATTTAAAATGCTCCACAAGGCCTACATATTCCTTTTTATCTCAAGTACTGTGAGTGTATGTATTTGCATTTATTGATTCTTATGCCATATGTGAATGATTTTTATGGTGACTGTTGTCTCCTTCTAACCCTTGGTTGTGGTTACATGTGGACTGAACATACCCATTTGGACCCATGTTGGACGAACATCTAGTTAGATCTCCTCTAGTAAGTGGAAACAAGTTAAGTTTTTAGCAGTGTTTATAGTCTCCTCACTTAGTACAGGCATAAGTTGGAGATCCCAAAATGATGGAGGTTAGTTTTTAATACCATGGAATTAATATTAAACAAAGCTGATGAATAAAAAGAGTGACATCTCTAGAATAGTTAAAATCTTTAAAATGCTTTTCCCAAGGACTCTGTATCCCATATTGTATTCTTCCTGCATGGAACATCATTGGTTTTTGACAATGCTGCTCTGTAATAACGTGCAGTGCAACAATAAATTTCTTTGTGTGACTAAAAGCTGCCTGAAAGGCTTTGTAGTCATTCAACCCATCATTCTTCATAAACTTCCGCATTGCAATTCCATTTGTTTCTTGGTTATTTTGTACAGTTTCCCTTTAGTGAATGTCTGTCGACTTCTTTGCATCTGGATCCAATTAGAGACCACTCTTTATGTGAATCTAATTATCTGTCCCAACATGTGCTCAGCAGAGACACACTTATTAATAAAAGTTTGAAGGTGGCTTTCCATGTTCAAATTACTTTGTACTTTTATTAGGCAATCCTCAATAACTTGAATTCCAGCCCTAATCCTGACTCTGGCTTTTAGACATTGAGAAAACTGGGGCACCAGCAAGAAGAGTAAATTTGTTCTTATAAATGGGCCAGATCCAGTACAATCAAACAGGGCTGACTTGATTCCTCTGTGATATAATTTCAGGGGTACAAGGGAGGATCTTTGTTCAAAAATGTTCTTTGCCTTGATGGTTTAATCAGTTTTTGCTGCTTTACCACTACCTCTCCCCCAAAACCAAAAAGGGGGTAGATTTAAGCTTATATGTTGCTGTGGGTTTTTGCTAAATTTTGACTGCCACATTTCTATCTTCTTTCTTTTTGCTAACAAAACTCACATTTCCTTTTGGAGAATCACTCCTTTTACCATCCTGGGCAAGGTAAGGGTGGAGGTCCATACTCACCTCCAGGGGTGGCACATGGGACTTAAGTCTGCCCACTTAAGATTTCTTGTGTTTGTCTAGTGATTGGTTTAGTAATGAGGACACATTCTGCACTGTTCTAGTGAGAAAAAGTAAAGTCTTGAGTCTTGGGGAACAGCTACCAGAAAACAACATTGAACTTGAGAAGACATATGCTAAGATACTGGAACCACTCCCCACCCCCCCACCCCCTACCCCCTGTACATGATCAGTGCTATCAGAGAATGCAACCAACACAGAGGAAGCAAAGCTGCAAGAAGAAGAAAGAGAGAAACCATGTCTTGGTGCCACTATTTGAACTCCTGGATTGATCCAAACCTAATGTACCACTATCATTTTAACTTTTAAAATATGTGAATCAAAATATTCCCCTTATGTTTAAGAAGGTTTAGTTTAGGTTACTGTTGATTGCAACTGAAGGACTCTTAATTGACACATGGATTATTCACATTCTAATTTTCATTGTTAGGTTTTTTTTTTTTTTAATTAAGATTTGACACTGGGGAATTGAAGGAAAGAGCAAGATAGTATGGATGTATAAGCAAAAGTGGAAATAAATCTAGTGACAGGATAAAGGGAGTGAATGGAAACCCCTGAGATTCAGATTTAAAACTTAAAGTCTAAGGCTATATTATAGGCTGAACTGTGTCCTCCCAAATTCATATGTTAAAGCCCTAACCCTCAGTATCTCAGAATGTGACTTTATTTGAAGATAGGACATTTAAAGAGGTAATTAATTTAAAATAAGTCCATTAGGGTAGACCCTAATCCAATCTGACTAGTGTTCTTATAAGAGAAGGAAATTTGGACATATAAAGAGACTCCAGGGGTACGCATGAACAAAGAAAAGACCATGTGAGGACAAAGCAAAGAGGTGGTCATCTACGAGCCACGGAGAAAAATCTCAGAAACCAAACCTGCTGACACTTTGAACTTGGACTTCCAGACTTCCGAATGTTGTTTAAGTACCCAGTCTCTGGTATTTTGTCATGGCAGCCCTAGCAAACGAATACAGGATACATCTCATATTTACTGTTTACTTCAGAAGTGGACTTTAAATTCAAGAGTAAATGCAATTTTGGGGGTTGGGGGGTTGCCAATTACTTAAAAAGGTGCATCTATTATGTGAAAGAATATGGAGTAATTATGGTAGAGTGGGCATTCCCAAATATAAGACAAAATTCTGGAATACATAACATTTACAGTCATTTGGGACTTAAGCCATTTACACATGAAACAAAACAAAACAAAATAGACACAAATCAAGAAATGGTAAATGAATAATACAAACATGGGTATTCTTTCAATGTTCAGGAAGTGGAGAGGATCACTTCAAACTGGAAAGGCTAGAAAAATCTTTGCTAGAGAGGTGTCATTTGAATTGGGTCTCAATCAGAAGAGGTTTTAGTTAAGAGCTAAGAGAAGACATTCTAGGCAAGGAAAATTTCACTAAAATAAGAAAGTCCAAAAGATGTTTGGGGAATAGGAATAAACCAGTGAGGCTTGAACAGAGGGTTCTATAGAGAGTCATAGAAAAATAAGCCTAGGAAAGGAGCGTAGAGGCAGAATATACAGAATTTGTCAGATAAATTAATTTGGATTTTTTTCTTGAAGGCAAAAAATGGGAAGCCATTGATGGTTTTGCAGCAAGGAAGTGTTGATAAAAGGTCTGTTTGTCGAAGACTTCTCTTTTGGCATCCCAGAGGAGGGTGTTCGAAGGAATTCAAGGTGAGAGACTAGAGGCAGGGGATAAGCAGTATTGACTGTGGTCTACCTAGGAGAATGGTCTACCTTAACTCTCACCTAGACATATGTGCCCAAGTGTAACTTTTAGATTGATTTGCCTCAGGCAATGTGAACAGCATATTAACCCTTTCTAAACATATTCTAGATTCTCTTTTAAATGCTAAGTAAGTCCTTGTTCAGCTAACTTGTACATGAGACTTTGCAAATCCTAATAATAATATACTTTCTTGAAATAAGATCTTTATATTCTTCTGTTACTAATTCCCCCTGGTGCCCTTGCATAAAATGCATGAAATCTCCTCATTATTGCTTAAATGCCCTTGCCGATATAAAACTATTTATTTCATTGTGGGAATTTCCTTCAAACACCTGTTCTTCTTTTTTTTTAATCTACAAATTCTCTTTAGTTCAAGGTTATCCTTCCTTTTTTTTCTTTTCTTTTTTTCCTACTTTCTTTTCTTTCTTTCTTTTTTTTTTTTTTTTTTGGAAACAAGTATTCAGCCCACTGAAACAGTTTTCTCAGAGTCCACTGAGGAATGTACTGATCTGCTTTCTCTTTCCAGATGTGATTTAATTGTTTAACATAAAGACATATGCTGAGATTTAGGAAGAACTCCCTCCAGAACTCAGTATTATCATTATGTGCCAATTTAAAACCATCAATGATCAACCAGAGATCTTTTCTGCCCTTCAATTAAAATATACTAGATGGGCAGGATACGGTAAACCAGATGCAATAATTAAGAGAATAGTTTAACTGTTCATATTGCACATTGCTGTTTGCTACAGCATGACCATTAAACAAAAAGTAAAGCCAAGAAGGGTTGTAGGGCCTCATAAAAATTCCATTTGGCTTGGAAATACAGTACCATTTTACATTAATGTTAAACACTCCAAGAGATAATTACACAGTCATGAGTCAATTGTGTCAAATAATTAAATACAGGAAATGGATCAATGAAAAAAAGTCCCCCTCCTTGACTTCAACATTTTCTAAACAAATTAAAGAAAAAAAATATTCACAACCTGTATAAAAGAAGTCTTTTTGGAAGCCTGATCCCTTGGGAACTGCAGGTGGCAACAGGGAAAAGATATTAATTAGTATTACATTCCACATACACCAGAAACCATTTCTTTTGGCAGCTCCAAGATTTTGCAACAAGATCAATTATCTAGGAAAAGTAATTATTTGGCAAATTCATTAAGTGATATCAAAGGATTGCAAGCATTTATTAAATTGTATGGTGAGATAAGTTATTACTTTCTATTTAGGTGATTATGGTAAATTATTCCATGAAAATCTAATGGAAGACTTTCTGATTATACAGTATATAACAGTATAATTCTCCAGCTAATTATTTCTGAAGATAATCATATTGCCAAATATTCCATTTTTGAGTATTTATCTTGAAAATATTCATTACTTCACTTTGAAAATTTTCTTCTCTTACCCCTCCATTTCTTTCTTCCTCTGCAGAATAAAGATGTCTTTTTGCTATCTAGTTTGTTAATGACAAACTACTCTGTTTTGGAGTGGATGCATAGAAGTTTAAACACATTTGTGATATTCCTCTTACGAGGGACAGAGGTATCTAACTTCTCTTTGATAGCAGGTAGTTAAGCCCATTAAAATCTCTTTTCTTTGGGGTTTTTAAAGGTCCCTGAAATGAGAGTAGCTCAGAATTCCCTTGTCTCCAATTAAGTTGTTGAGGAAAAAGGTAACCAGGGTTCTCCTAAGAGCCTGATGTTCAGGGCAAGAACTAGCTGTTAACTTAATGAACCAATCAAAGGAATTTATAAAAAGGTGGCAGGCATGGGGGAACAAGAAAAGCAACTGAAAAGGGAATTAATCAGTTACTTGAAAATCAAAAAAGTGAATTAAATCAAATCTACTGAACTTCTAAGAAGTGATAATTTCATTTGAGTTGAATCTGACCTTAGTTTTTGAGGATTTTATAATAAAGAATTATGTACTCAGCTTCTGCTGGCTTTCTACCAGGGAGTTAAATCCCAAACCTTAAGGGTTAGAAAAGTCCTTTTCACCTCAATTATGTGTGATTCATACATTAATATTTGTACTGTCTGTTGACTTCCATTGTTTTCTTTTATAGAAAGAACATTTTAATCTAGATCAGCAACTCAACCATGTTAATGAGCCACTTGGAAGAGAGCCCAGAATCATGTAGGATGAAGAGGCACTCCTATTAGGAACTTTCCCAGTTAGGGTAATAGGCAGTATGATCCAGTGATGAGTTATACATAATGCACAGTCCCATTCTTACAATACAATTCCACAGAAACCAACAGGACCATATTCAGAGAGTGTGGATTTTCCTAATGCATTGTGAAAGCTTCTGGCAAAGATTATAAATTTATAGCATGGCACCATAGCTGGGGTCAGTTGCTATTAAGTATTATCATGAAAAGACCATCTTGTTGGAGGATAAAACAAGATTCCCTTCTATTCTCTAGTTCAGTTTATTGTCCTTCATCGTAGACATATGGTTACCCAGTCATCCTTCCATAATAATTCTGCTAGGCCTTATGGCCAGAATGGGGCTGACACCCTCAGCCCATTCTCCAGGGGTGGGCACATGACGCAAGTCAGGCCAATCAGAATCCTGCTAGGGCTTCTCTGAGCTCTTAGTAACACAGACTCACTATTTTTCAGTGAACTTGAGCTGTAAGAATGCTGTGGCCATCTTGTTGCTACATAAAGAGAGCCGTTTGGGGAAAGGAGTCCAATAGAATGAAGCAAGCAAAAAGGAGAGGAACCGGAAACAAGAGCCTGATGACACTGAACTCTAGAATCATGTTTGAATCCAGCTCATCATTTCAACTTTCTAGTGTTTTGAGCTAATGATTTTCCTTCTTTGGTTAGGTTTTTGTCATATGCATCCTAAAGGATTCTAAAACAATTTTTCAAACAAGGAACATTAATAATAGTGTTTGAGACAGGGTTATCTGTTTCTAGCTTTAAAGGACAAAACATGACTTCAGACTGCTTCCAAGGTTTCCAGTGAGTGCTAAATGCTAGTAGGGTGACAGATTCAGATTGTAGATCATTCTAGAATATGTGTCTCCTATAGCTGCCTGAGAAAATCCCCAGAGATTCTGGTTAAGTATACCCGGAGTAGGGCCAGCTCAGCTCATTTCTAATGAGCTCCCCAGATCTAGACAATGGTACTGATAAATGATAGACTGAGAAAGAAGAATTATATCATAGGATTGTATTTACTATAAAGGAGGGACTGTGTGAACAGTTCAAAGACCCTTTAAAACACAGGATGATGATAATTAATGCCATGGTAGAGGGTTTTTCTGAATTATCTCCCCACTGTTTCATTAGAATAATAGTGTATAGAGTTTGAAATGAGTTTAGAATCTTTTCATCCTAACTTCTATGTGGTGCATTAATTTACCCCATTATATCCCTATTAAGATATCATTTAGCTTTTGCTTGAACACCTCTATCAATATTTATTATCTCCAAAAATATCTCACTCCATTTGGGAAAGATTTTATTAGAAAGTTTGCCCTCATACCGAACAGATTTTTATTGCTGGTTAACTTTAACCTATTATACTAACTTAATGAGTTACAGAATAAGTCAACTTTCTCTTTCATATGATACATGTTTAAGTATTTGAGGACATCTAACAGGGCCTGACAGCTTTCTTTCCTTTTGGGTATTTTTTTTTAGTTCTTTCAACCATGACACTTACGCCGTAGCTTTCCCAAATGTTTTTATCCTGGTTGCTATTTTCTGAATGTCCTTCAATTTATTAATTCTTCTCCAGAAGTATGCTTAGAAACAAATAGTACTCTTGAGATGCAGTCTTAAAGCAGAGAAAGAAATTCTAATATCTTCCCTGATTCTGGACATTAGACTTCAATTTATGCAGTTTAAAATAACTTACTAACATGTTTCGGCAGCTTCATGACAGACTTAATTTGTTTTGAATTTGTACTTAACTAAGGCTAATGGCTGAAGCACTGTTGGATCCTTCACTCTGGTTGTCCCTTTGAGAAATTTTTGATACAATTAGGCTTACTAGGCTTGTCAGGATCTCCCTAAATAGCACAGTATATTACTAGACACCATCTGAAGTTTTGTAAGTCACTGATCACGAAAAGAGTGGCCGTATAATTTATCATCCAAATTGCAGTCCGTTTTCAGTGTGTTAAGAGTAATTATTAATAATTACTCTGGTGTAAATAGGAATTGACCCAGCCAAACTGGGATTATGGTTCCCCTAACTGTAGGGGAATTAGAACTCATATTTACACATGCTTTAATTTAAAGGAGAATGATCAAACTTAGCAGTTTGAAACTTTTGTTAACGACTACTAAAAATCTCAATAGTATGACTTTATTTACTTGACCATGATTTTAGTAGAACTGTTTTAGAATTTTTTCAATTATTCTCCTTTACTATGGGTGAGTTTAAAGGATGCTTTCTTTGACCCAGATTTCCAGGTTGGCTAACCTTCTTTCCTTCAGAGCAATATACGCTCTAAGCCAGAATCTCCAGTTTCCAGCAAGCTTTTCCAGACATCCCTTTTCCTCCCCTTGGTGCCCCCCCCCCCCCCCCGTTATCTCATGGAGTGTTGTTTCCTCCCCTGTGAAATAGTCTGGCCAGTTGAGGTCACTTGGCAAACATTTAATTAGCAATCATCAGCTGAATGCTGTGTGTCTGGGCTCCACCCATGGTCTCCAAGCTAAAGATGTGAAGAATTCCAAATCCTCCTAAAATCCCCTTTGGGTGTAACAAGGAAGAGCCTGTAGGCTGAAAGCCAACTTGTCCTTACCTCAACTCAATGCTCATCATCCACTTGGGAACAGGCAGTTTTAAAACAAAACAAACAAAAAGCACAATCCAACTCTCTCCAAATAAACTTTGTAAAGTATCAGATTAAAAAAAAAAACCTTTTGTGCTTTTCTTTGCTTATTACCCTTCCTCTCTGGATGCTGCATATGGGTTGTTTCCTGCCTTGTAGTCAGAGCCAGACTTTAGGCTTGTGTGAAACTTCAGAGGTTGAAAAGAGCATGCTTTTGGGTGGAGTTGAGGGTTAGGAAGGGAAATGGAGAGTAGGGGTGGCTTTGAAGTCAGATTCCTGTTTTCCCTACTCTGCTTGGTGTTTTGCAGCAGTGTCTTACTGATTGTAAATATCTTCTGAAAACTTGTTTATAAGAAGTAAGCTAGATTTGTGGGTCACTTTCAAATTAGAATTCATAAAAATGTTACATAAAATGTAATTTATTCCACACCATGGAAGGGAATATCCTGTTTCTGTTTCTCTTCTTTGGCACTCCAAAGACATCAAGGAAAACACATGATCTACAGGATCTTCTCAAACCCTATTTCTAAGACTATGGAGATGCATACCAGAAAAGACTAAAATTTGAACATTAATTCTTTTATTTGAAAAACCATAGACTTCCTATTGAAGAATCTGATTAACAGGAAGATAAGCTCAAAATATTTACTTGTTGTTTGATTTATTTTAAGTGCACCAAATACTTAAGAGCTCCTAAAGTCATGTATAAAGTACAAGTGATGCAGTAAAACTCAGCCAGAAGTCTGTCCTGCATGAAGCCAGACCCAAGAGATTTAATCTTATCTACATTTCTCCCAAAGTGAACACACTGGAACTAAATCTGGGTTTTCAGGAAGTCATAAAAAAAAAAAAAAAAAAAAAAAAAGCAAAAATCATAGCAATACAGTCTGCATGGTAACACTGGCTCTCTGGCTCCAATCCCAGGTCATGTTTTCCTAAATGCCCAGTTATCAGGATGGCTCTTGCTATATCTGTTATATCATCCCCATACACCTCCTTTGATACAAGCAAGGCCAAATGTCTTCCACTGCCAACATAGGTGATGCTATTATTCCATCATTGACAAAGCTATTCCTGAGAGATGTATTTTACAGTAGAAACTAAATGGATTTTTTAGATTCTAAACACAGACTGTCTTTGATGGTTAAAAAATAGCCAAGAAATGTCCCATATCTCACCTGAGAAAGCTATTGTCTTAGTAGGTCACACAGAGCCTCAAGTTCAAAACATTAATGGGATGGGGTGAGCAGAGAGTTAGTATGCTAACTCCCCATATTCAACTCCCCAGACCTATACACATACAAGGGGAATATGCGTAGACTTGAAAAATGCTGGCTACTTTTGGACAGATACTATGAAGCACTTCATGACTCAACTAGATTTTAAGGAGTCCGTACCTCATGGATAATAATGCGTTTTCTCAGTTAGACCACTTGAGCCCTCTGAGTGATGAATTTAAACATAGGTGAGTTTTCAAATACATTTTAGTTTCTCAATTTTGGCAGTTTTCTTCATTTCTTTATTACTATTCAGTGATCGTAAAAGTAGAGTTGGTATAGAAAAACTTTACCATTCCAGAATATAGAAGACTGAATAATTAACAGAAAAACACAAAACACATTTTCAGCTCTTTTGCTTTTTTTTTTTTAAACTTTTAGGAAGCTCATCTGCTCATTTATTAATTTTCTAAAGAAAAGAACATGGGATTTAGTATATAGTGCATGTATTTGCAAATAAAAAATAGAGCAATTTTATCTATTCAGAATTGTGATTATTAGCTATGATAGTGGATATGAAGGTATTTTGCAAACATTAAGCAATACATTGTTAACATCTATTATTTCATTCATCAAATACTTGTTAAATATATATTATATTACAGGCCTAGTATTCAATGCTGCCTATAAAAATATGAGCAACGCACAGTTTCGCCATAAAGAAGCTTACATCCTATTGAAGGAGATGTGTTCCATCATCCTCATTGTCATCATTGTTATTGACTCTATGCTCACTGGGAATCAGGCTTAGTTCCAGCCCAAAGAAAGAGTGATGAAGAAACCAAAGTCCCTGCCCTCTTTGTATTTAGAAATAAAATAAATAAGTAAATAATTATACATTATTAGATATACATTACTGGATAGTGATAAAAATTATGAAGAAAATAATGCAGGATAAGGGTATAAAGTAATTCATGAATATTTTCAAAGAGAAGGGCTCTTTAAAGAGGTAATACGTGAGTCACAACAAGAATGATTTTGAAGAAGATACCATGCAAAGATCTGGGATCAGTAAAATGGCCTCTGAGGTAAGAGGGAAACCAAAGAGTGTGCTGAATTGGAAACTATGAGAAGAAAGGAGAGGGCAACTCTTAAATGGTACTGACAGGCTGATTAAAATTAGGAGTGAGAATTGAGCTCTACCTGAGTAAAATGGAGATCATTGGTGGCCTTGTATGCGTGGTTAGGACACATTTCTGGGGAAAACCTTGATTGGAGTAAGTTAAAGATAGGTTGGATGTAAGGAGGCAGAGCCACCAAATGTAGACACAATTCTAGAAATCGTGCTCAAAATAACGGAAGTAGAGAAACAGTACGTTACCTACTGAGGGACATAGAATCAATCTAAAGATTTTGAAGATTCTAGTCAGTAGTTCTTAAACTTTTTGGTTTTAGAATGTCTTTAAATATAATAATTTGTATTATATAGTTATTAATATGTACTGTATTAGAATTTCAAATGTAGAAACATTTAACATATTTATTAATTCAAAAATAACAATAAGCTGTCACATGTTAACATAATAACACACTTTTAATGAAAAATGTATTTTCCAAGGCAAAAAAAAATTAGGTAAGTTTTTACACAATTTTCCAAATCCATTTAATGTTTGGCATAATAGAAAAAAGATGGATTCTCCTATCTGCCTCTCCATTCAATTTATTGTAATATATTCCTTTGGTTAAGTATATGAAGAAAATCAGGTCTCATACAGATATGCATTTTAATAGGCTTTTCTGATCGTTGTGAATATACCATATAGCCTATCCTTAGAGACTGAGAGTGAAAAATGCAAATAATGTCTTTGTATCTTTATGAAAATAATTTTGACCTCATGGACACCTGGGGTTGGGACTCTCAGAAGAGTACCACACTTAGAGAACCACCAAATGTATTTTATATCCAACGACACCTGAGTTTGTTTTGTATGAAATATTGTTAGGGTAACAAAAAGTGAAAACAACAGTAGCAGACAGCTTATGCAAAGCTGTAATTCCTTTTCTTACAAAAGCAGACTAACTATGTTGTTATATAGAGTCTCAGAGGGTACATCGGCTATGAGATTTGCTGTCTGGCAGTCTCCCCAGGTGCTAACTAAAAATGCTATAACTTAGGTGGTGACTGTTCTCCACCCCCTACTCCCAGGTTTATTAGGATAAAATGACAAATACAGATTATATATATTTAAGGCATACAACTTGAAGTTTTGATATACCTATACATTGTGAAATGCTCACCACGATCAAACTAGTCACCAGATTCATCACCTCACATAGTTACCTTTTTGTGTGTGTGGTAAAAATACTTAAGACCCATCTTCTTAGTAAATTCAAGTATACAATAGAATATTGTTCACTACAGTCACTATAGGTGATAGCTGTTCTTAAAAGAGTATTTCTGATGACTAGTGCTTTCCTATGATTAGTAATATATTTTAGAAATTGTTATTTGTCCTTTTCTTTCAGCTATGAATTATTTTGGGGTGATAGATGGATATGTGTTAAAATGCATTAATTTTAATGTGTTTCTTTATTTTTCATGTCATAAAATTAGAGATGGAAGAGACCTCATGAGTTGTGCAGTCCATCACCCTGGCATAATATCATGGTTCTTTCTAGAAAGGCTTTGTCTGGCTCAGTTTTAAATGGGAAAGGCAATTACATTGCTATTAGTTCCCTTGGGAGACTATTCCATTTACTGATAGATCTCCATTTTGAAATGTTGCCCAACATCAAACCCATGTTGGCTGAATACTATTAATCCTAGAGTGGATAAAACCCATGTGGTACTCCCTAATGGAGAACTTCACCCATGTTACTCACGTGGTACATGTTCTTCTAGCATGCAAGCAACCTGTGGTCTATGAACTGTGCAACTCAACTGGTTATTGACTGTACACTGGCTTGTAAATGCTCTCCTGTCGAATCATCTGATAGAGAATTTATTATATAGTTTTAAGATTTCTGCAAGGGCACTCATTAAAAGGTCATTGGAAATTATCATATACAGAAAATGGGTGAAAGGGCGATCTTATTTGGTAAGAAAACTTTCACACACCAAACGAATGAAGTGTTACTAGTGATTCAACATATCAATCAAACAATAGACACAAGTGATTTTTTTTTTTAGAGTCACCCTAGAAAAATGACTGTCATCTGAAATCTCAGGTATTTGTAGTAATGATGATCAAATAATTTCATAAACTTTTAAAAGATGAAATATATATTTCTATTTCTATACCAGAAAGTCAAGATGTAAATAAATCTCCAGGGGCATGTTTTTAAAGAGCATAAGATTTTTTTTTTCAGCCTTGGGGATATTTGTATGGCTTATTTAAACATTATTTTCTGAAAGCATAAAGTTTGAATTCCCGATTTCTTCATGCTTAGCTGATTGGATGATGGTTTGGGAGAGATTATGCTGTCTCCTTTCTCTTGCATTTAAAAATTTATTTCCATTTACTCTTATAAATCCAGATTATTCTGTCTTCACTTTGAAAGCAATTTCAACAGATCTCTTGATGTAGTCCAGTAAACATTCTCATGTAAAATGATCTTTAAGTTATTCCTTAAGAGGCAGAATCCTCCCTCCCTCTCCCCTTAATGACATAACTTTATGATTTGTTCAAGTTAAGAAGAGGAAAAAGCAACAAACCAGAAATGGAATTATGCTTATTTTATTATTCCAGTGCTTAGCACTTGGACAGAATGTGGTTGTTTTTTATTAATATAGAACTTTTCCTTCCCACTCCCCACATGGTTTCAGTTGGATTTTGTTGCTGTTTTGTCTTTAAAAGAGACTGTTTGGATGAGTCAGTGAAGTAATAACGAAAAATAAGAGGTTGGAAGTTCCCTCTCAGCCCTCCCAGGCATCATGAAGCAAGGCAAGTGCTCCACATGATGTTTTAGAAAGAAATCCAGCTCTTGAGATCTCTGGTAAATGCACAAGAATAAAAAACAAGCAAACAAACAAAAAAAAAAGCTAAAGGCCTTTCAGTGGCTGCTAAGAGGATCTTTATTCAATCTGGAAAGGCAAATAACTTATTATACTTTTAGAAATAGTGCTTTATCACCTTTCAGATTTGTTTCATAAAATATATGGCAAAGCCAATGCCAATACCCATTGACTCCACTATATACGTACAAACATTTATGTTCTCAGGAAGTAAATTAACAGAAATTGAAGGTGAGGTTACTAAACTCTTAGAGGATATTCAGATTCTCTTTGCTATTTCAAATAGTTTTCAACTCTTGGACATATCCTTAGCTCTACAAATTCATTTAGAAAAAAGAAATATGGAAAAAATAATTTTAACTGTAACTTTAAATTGGTGTGTGTGTGTTGATGTGCACGACACGCGTTTGTGCCTATATGCTAACTGTTGTTAGTTTCCAAACATGAATGACAAAATAATTTCCCTTTGCAAATACAAAATGGGTGGTCTCCACCGATGGCTCAACATAGAAAAATTACTAATCATTTCAGACTAAAGGCCTATAGGTAACGTTAAGTGTCTTAGGTCTATGCTATAGAAATTCCACATTTCACTCACCTGAGATTTCTCACCAATTTACACAATATTATGGAAAGTCATTATGCCAAATGTGAGACTTTAGAAAGCAGTCATTCTCTTATGGACTCTGGAAATACCAAGAGAAAACCAAAAGCTCTTCAGTGGAGCTAAAAGGGGCTGCATGTCACATACCTAACATTGCTCATTTGTTTGTTCATTCTCTTATTCATCAAATATTCACTTTTTATATACAAGGTGCTGTGCTTAGATACTGGAGGAGGAAGGGTAAATATGAATTGTGATTTTTCTCTTGTTGCCCAATTATACATAAAACTCATGTAGTTCCTACCTCCCATAGTCCTTGAATATGCCAAAAACTATAAAGAAATGAGTAAGAATGAGAACCAATTTAAGGTGGTGGTAATTCAAAGGCCACTGGTACAATTTGAAAGTATCTTTTTCAATACAGTGATGAGGTGACAGACTGAAGGAGTTTAAATTGAGAATGAGTTAAAATAAAACTGAGGCTGGGGTATAGTAATAGAGCACAGAGACTTTTTGAAATAAAAGTAAGAGAATATTTCAAAACAGAAACTATGACAAGGTTAAGGGAAATGCTTTTCCTCCCTACTAAATGAATGAGACTTGATATGTGTTCAGCTAAAGAGAGGAAAATAAAAATAATAGTGGAGAAAAATATCTGGAAGATGCTGTTGCTGGGGATGGTAGAAATGACATATATACTGTGAGATAATCTGAGTACACATAATTCCTGGAACAAGTGAGATGAAATGAATGCCAATGTTCCCCACACCTGGGGGGGGCTCCTCTGTGAGCATGGCACCATCAATAGGTAGATACCCCATGGAGATGGGGATCTGCAAAGCCCTTACCACCATGAGAAGGCCAACTATTTATCTCTTGCTTTGTATGAGTATCTCTGTGAATTTCAGAATAGGTTACTGGTTATCCTGTAGCCTGACTATGGGGCTTGGTTTCCAGATACTATACCAACTAGCAAGTTACTTAAATTCTCTATGCTTTGGGGACACTGCATGTAAAATGGGGATATTAGTAACAATCTTCATAAGTTGCTGTGATGATGATTAGACCCATTAATATACATAACTGTATTAATATACATTAATATATGTAAAGCACATAGAAAAGCTCCTGGCACATAGTAAGTGTTTTATTACTACTATGGAAGATTACACCTTCTAATTGTGTCATTGGTGTCTTTCCAACAACCATATCCCCAGTAGGTGTATTCAAATGATTTGCAAACACTCTATGGCATTTATATTCCTGAGAAGGTGGCTTTCAGAAAAATTCTGGTATAGTCCACTGTACCATTCTAAAATAATAGTTTGTTAAATGGGGCTCATAATATAGTTAAATAATTCATGTACTTCAACAGTTAGTACATGAATTCCCTTTTCACCAAAAGGCTCTAGTTTCCCTAAGGTAGGTAATTCAACTTTTATCATGGAATTCATTTTTTATCACTAAAGTCATCCCCATGATTATGTAAAAATGTTTTAAAATCTCCTCTTTAAAAGAACTCCTTTTGACACATTCCCCTCTAGCTACCATCTGTTTCTTTCTTTTCTTTATAGAAACTCCTTAAAAGAATTATTTATTACTCATTGTCTTGGATTCATCTCCTTTTGTTCTCTCATGAACTGGATGCAACAAGACTTGGGCCCCTACTATCCACTGAAACTATTCTGAATTTTTGAGATTACCTAAGAGCTTCATGTAGCGTGACCCACTGGTGAATCTCACCTTCGCCTTACTTGACCTATTGGCACCATGAGCATTAGCAGGGGCTTCCTCCCTCCTTCTGAATCAGTCTTCTCGCCTTAGCTTCCATCACCTCAGAAGCTGTTGGTTTTCCTCCTCTTTTTCAAACTTCTTCTCAGTCTCCTTTGTTAATTCCTTCTCTTTATCCCAATATTTAAAGACCTAGCTGCCCCAGGGGACAATGCCCAGAACTCTTCCCTAGTTGCAATCATTTCATTGTAAACTCATCTGGCCTCATGTCTTTAAGTACTGTTTATACCCTCATGATTCTGAAATTTACCTTCTAGACGCAGACATCTCCTTTGAACTTCAGACTTACTTCTCTAGCTGCCACCCAACTTTTTTTTCAATTGATTTTCTAATAGCAATCTCAACCAAACATGCCCCAAACCAAACTCCTGATCTTCCTTGCAAAAGTGGTTCTCCCACTGTGTTTTCTATTAAGTTCATTGCAACTCCACATTTTTGGGTTCTCAGGCCCAAAACTTTACATTCATCCTTGAATCTCATTAATTCCCTCTCATACTGTCATCTAATCCATCAACAAATCCAGTTTCTTTACCTTCAAAATATATCAGCATCATACCATTTCTCATCACTTCCACTACTGCTGCTCTGGTCCATGTCATCACCCTTTCTCTGGATTATTGCATCAGTTCCTAACTGCTCTCCTGGATGACACGCTTGCCTCCTGTGCTATTCTCTACTAGAGGTACTGTTGCTCTTCCTCTTATTGGTGTTTAATCCCCCTCAAAGTCCTTAATCAAAATCCTCAGCCAATAATTTGTCCAGGCTCAAAACATTGCATGGTATTTAATAAATGGCAAAACAGAAGATCCAATGATATAACTCTTTCTCCTCTTCTGTTCTTATGCCATGTCACTTCACTTCAAGAGAGATACTTCATGGCTGTTACAAACTCAGCCTTTGGGACTGATGATGGGGTGAGAGTGAAAGGGAAAGGCACATAAGAGAAGCTGAGATAGGTTTAGGCAATAGGATGATACAAGTAAGTATTAATGATAAAATACCCTGTGCTCATGTTCTCAAGACACAGCCTAAAACAAGGTAATTGCTGCCTAAAGACCATGTAGGCATGTTTCTTTCATGCTCTCTTACACAGTCTTGGTAGTTAACACACTAGCCCTTGAAAAGATCATCTGTTAAATGTAATCATTGTTTTTAGGGATAATCAAATAGTATTAAGTTTATACCAACACATTTGATTTATAAATATCTTTTCAAATAAGAATTTTCAAGCCCTTTTCTGTAGTGATAGGAGAAAGGCAGGAGACAGATGGCTGAGAACACACAAACTGAAGTAGGGCTGTTGAGGGCACGGAAGCTCGAAGCAGAAATAGACTATTTGTTAACATCCTATAAGAGTGCTGGGAAATGATTGTGATTGTTTTCCGTAAATATAGGAGACCCTTTCTCCCATTTATCTTCTTAAAATAATTTTGTACCAATCATTTTCTCCTTCAGTCTGGCATACTCTAAGCTTACACTAGGAGTAATTTAACTGAGATTGTAAAAAATTGTTGCTGGGTTGCTGTGTCTGAAAATTTATATAATGTTCCTGATGGTAAAAACTTTGTCCAAGAACTTTGTTTTACTTTTAAGACTTGTTCATTTTTGAGAGAGAGAGAGAGAGAGAGAGCTTGAAGGTGAGGGAGTGGGATGGGGTGGGGAGGGACAGAGGCGGGGTGGGGGGAAAAGGGAGAGAGAGAATCTCAAGCAGACTCCCTGCTGAGCACAAAGCCCAATGGGGACTAGCTCTCATGATACTGAGACCTTGACCTGAGCTGAAACCAAGAGTTGGATGCTTAACTGACTGAAGCACCCAGGTGCCCCTTGTCTAAGGATTTTAAGTAACAAAGGAGCATTTTTACTGGGCACACACTCCATGCCAAACACAAGGCTAGAAGATTTGAGAACATTTTCTCATTCTGTCCTGGCTCAGGGCATGTTTGTACGTGCCACCAGTCCTTCTAAATTTCTTTTAGTCATCCATCCCTCCAGCATTCTTGCAGGGACTTCAGAACTTTCTACTCTGCCCAGACTTCTGACCTTTGCATCTTTCCTCACTCTTGCGAAATGACTTTGCCTTCTACAGTTGTTCCAAAACAACAATATTAAGATATGCTTAGATGGTCTTCTACCCTAAAATAATAAATGGACACATAAATAATCCAAACCCTATCTCTCATCTGTATCTCTTTATTCCCCTTCAGAACTGAACTTGCCTACTCATAGTTTCCATTTTTTCACCTTTCTTCTTGTGGCCACAACTCTGTTTTCCCCAACGTCTCCCTTCTTTGACCTCCTAATTGCTAAGTCCAGTGGTTCTTTGTTCTTGCCTCCCTTGACTTCTCAGCGTCACTTTCCCCTTTCTTCTTGAGGCATTCCCTTGCATTGAATTCCACAACTATATGTTCTCCTGATTTTCCTATAAACATCCTTTCTCATTCTCCTTTGTGTAACTTTTTTTCTCTGCCCAGTTTGATGCTGCATTGATATTTCTTGGGGTTCTGGCCTAGATCTTCTCCTTTCACTATATGTATTCCCTGGCAATCTCACTTGGACAACTGAGTTTAGAATATCAATTCTTTTTCTTTCTCCTTTTGTTACTGTAAAAGTTGATGTTCAGGGAACATGACTCTTCTATACATTTTGTGAATATTTCTAGATGCTTTCTTTGTAGTGGGCAGAATTAATATTTCCTTCTGATTATAAGAACAAAAGTAGCATTTTCTTGGATGAGTTCCAGTTTGGAGGACTCTACTCAATTCTTCAAGATCACTTTCCTTTAGCTATTATTTTAGTTTCACAATTCACATCTCCTTTCATGGGGCAGTTTAGTATCAATGATTTCACCCTCTACCTCCTTCTTGCGCTCTGTGTAGATTACAGCAAAGAGAGTGTTTCCAGCCACAGATTTGCCAAACAACATGGTAGACAACTTGTCTTGATGGATTTACAGAAGCATGAGCAGAGATTCTCTTTAGGGAGGATGTATTCAGATGTTTAACACAATAAAAATGAGGACCCCGTGTGGTCAGAACAGATGGGACGCATTATGTGAACAGTGGCTCTGTAGTTTGAAATGAGTTGTGACTTAACCTATAGGCACAAATACATAAACTTGGTCTAAATCTTCAAAGATGAATGAATTTCTTGATAAGATGTTACATACTGATAACAGCTTGTAATAGTAATACTAAATTAGTAAATTTTATTGGTGACCCTCAGTATATGAAGAGTTTTAATAGGCAGGCCACTCAGTATAGAACTCATTCATCTGATTGAGTTCTCCTTTTGCAAAACTTTGTCACAAGGAGCACCTCGATATGCATTAAAAAGCTATTGAAATAGAAATAAATGATCTTGTGAGCACATCATAAACACATAGGTCATGTCTTCCGTATACAGGCTTACATTTTTCACACATTACCATATGTTCTTCACACATTGTATACCTCTTATTCAGAATCTTGGCCACCACTCAATTCTGCTCACACCTGCCTTAAACTACACGAATGTGTTTTTTATTTTTATGTACAGTGTATTATTTAGGCAACCAACATCCCCTCTTTCAAAGAGATTTACTCACTTGGGGGAGGCCTACCTTCCATTCACTGTGCATACATAACTCAAATGAAAGCTGAGGTGGGTTATGTTTTCATGTCTTGGGAAGAATAAACTTCTTAAATGCTTTACAAGGCTTTTATTTTGGCACTGGGACAGGACCACCTTGTGTTCTCCAACTCTCTAAAATATGAAATTGTCGACTCATTTCGGTTTCAGAAGGCAATTTTTTTTAACAGCCAAGAGAGGTAATCTCAGCATTGTGATGTGCTACAGTCACAGTAAATTCAAGGTAATGAGCATGTTTGAAATGGAGGCCACCAGTAACAAGAAGATCCTTAAATTAGGAGAAAAATGTCTAGTTCAGAGCCAAAAGCTGTGGTGTTGTTAGGAGCCAATAACATCTATTGTTTCAAAAAAATATATTCAAAATGATAACGTGTGAGGCAAGGAGCTGAGTTTTGTAAAAGAGGAAGTTTAAAGTGCTTCTCTTGTGCAGCAAGTGAACCTTAGATGAAAAGGCCCACTGGGGTGGAGAGAAAGGTAAGTTTTCCACATGGCTGTGCATTTTTTAATAAATAAACTAAGATCATTTATTCTTCCTGTGTCCCAATAGCCACCTCTCTGCCATCCTGCAGTTCAATTTACAGAGCCTCTGTGACATGTTATTTTTATCTTCATAGTGCAAACATATAGTAGCACAAGGCGGCAACAGAAATGCAAAATCACAGCTTTTCTAGTCCAGATCCTTAGAGTTAAAACGTGTCTGGGGCTTGCTTTTGTTAAAGCCACACTGTACTTTTTGGGCAGCAGCATTATTGCATCAGAGCCAGACGTGGTTGCAGTCTTCTGACTTCTTAGATGGCCCGCCCATTGGAGCCAAATAATTCCTCCCCTCTGAAGCCACCTTTTCCATTGCTGTCACATTTGTCTGCACCAAGACAGTAGGGCGAGTCTCATGTTAGAAGGTAAATTAACTTTCTCTTATTTTACACCTGCAAGGAGGCTAAATGGGTTCTGGTCCTTCATTATTTTGACTTTGTTATAAGCTGAATTTATAAGTCATCAGCATAACTATACATTTGGTCAAATAGATCAATAGAGCAGTGGGACAAAAAGCAAAAATAAAAAAAAATTACCATGCAATCCATTATTTTCAAAAATCAGAAGAGCCAAATCTCAACATCCAGTAATCCTGTGTCAACAGGCCCACTGAGTCTTCAACTTTCACCTGAAATCTGCCTCCCTAAAGAGAAAGGGGTCATATAACATTCATACACGCCAGCCAAGTATAGCTCCATATCACTCAGAGAGCCCTGTGTGGACTGTGTCATTTACATCCATCTTGCACAGATATATCAATAGTTTTTTTCACTGCACAAATATCACCACAGCTCCAACCAAATTAACCTTGCAGATGACACTGTCTCCGGCTATGAAGCCTAGATCTTACAGACTGCAGGAGGTACCCATGGAAAATGAGGAGAAATTAGTTTATTTTACTTACTGCAGATTGAAACATACTTTTTTTTTTTTAATGACATAAGTGTGTGTGCTAGGATTCCTGGCTACATGAACATTAAATTCCTTTATAATTATGCTTTTTATGTAATCATGCTGGGGCACAGCTCAAAATATTTGGATTCATACATGATGTACAAAGGGGAGTTTCTACACAAAGAAATACTCTAATTATATATGATGCCTGTCTCAGCTAGGTGGCATGAAAGGCAGTGGGAAGAAGCTATTGCTTGCTTTCTCAGGATTTATTGTACCCATTGGTCTATTTCATCATGAAACTTCTTTGTGCCCAGGCCATTAGGGTAAAGAAAAAAATACATATTTCAAAGTGTGTGCCAGCCAGTTGAAAGGGCATCCTCTACCAGATAAATCCTAGATCGAAACCATCAGGCAAACTCTTATCCATGCTCGGCTCACAGAACTGTGCTTTGTAGATCGGCAGAAGGGTGTCTGTTCCTCCAAAATGACCTTTCGCTCAATGCCCAGGCCTATAAGGACAGATTCTGACTACCAAGTTCCCATCTAGCGCTTGGCTTTGTCATTTTGTCCTCCTCCTTTTGACTTTTTCTCCAGATTCAACAAGGTACTTTCAAGTAAGACTTGCCCCTGCAAGGATTCAGTGACACCTTTTTGCTACTCTTATATCTTTCCTTGGCCATATTCTGAAATACCCTTTTGATGTAAGAACCGAGTCCTTGCCCATTCCTATATCTGTTTTTTGTCTGGTACTTCAATTAGGTAACAAATATTTACTAAATACCTATTATATACCAGGTATCAACTACTAAGAGTACAATGATGATTTTTATTTGCATTTCCTTGATGATGAGTGATGTTGAATATCTCTCTTTTTTTTTTTAAGATTTTATTTATTTGAGAGAGCAAGAGTGAGTGAGAAAGCACCGTGGTGGGGAAGGGGCAGAAGGGGAGGGAGAAGCAGACTCCTCCTCACTGAACAGGGAACCCAACTTGGGACTTGCCAGGACTCTGAAATCATGATCTGAGCCAAAGCCAGACGCTTAACCAACTGAGCCACGCAGGCACCCTGAGTCTCTCTTCATGTGTCTGTTGGCCATCTGTATGTCTCTTTTGGAAAAATGCCTATTCAGGTCCTCTGCCTGTTTTTTAATTATTTGATTTTTTGGTGTTGAGTTGTATGAATTCTTTATATATTTTGGATTTTAACCACTTATTGGACATTAGGATGCACATTTAATATTTTAAATTCTATGGGTTTGCACAAATGTATAATGGTACATATCAATCATTATAATATCACACAGAGTATTTTTACTACTTTAAAAATACTCCATGTTCTGCCTATTCATCTCTCCCCACACTGGCCCCTGATAATTATTGATCTCTTATTGTCTCCATAGTTTTGCCTTTTTAGGAATGTCATATTGTTGCAATCATATAATCCATAGTTTTTTCAGGTTAGCTTTTTTCACTTAGTAATGTACATTTAAGTTTCCTCCATGTCTTTTCATGGCTTGATAGCTCATTTCTTTTTAGCTTGAATTATATTCCATTGTCTGAATGTACTAAAGGTTATTTACCTATTTACCTACTAAGAGACATCTTGGTTCCTTCCAAGTTTTGGCAATTATGAATAGAGCTGCTGTAAATATTCGTGTCCAGGTTTTTGTGTTGATGTAAATTTTCAACTCCTTTGGTAAGTACCAAGGAGCATGACTGCTGGATTGTATGGTAAGAGTATGTTTAGTTTTATAATAATCCATCAATCACTCATGTGATTAGATTGAACCCACCTGGAAAATCCAGAGTTATCTCCCCATCTCAAAGTCTATAAACTTGATCACATCTGTAGAATCCCTTTTGCCATTCACAGGTTTCTAGGAATAGAGCCTGGATGTAATGGGGGCTATTATTCGCCTACCTATGTTTACTTCCCTGTCTCAGTTTCTTTATCTGTGCAATGCGATTAATAGCTCTCATTTGTGTTGTTGGGAAGATCCATTCATTTGTAGTGGATCTGTAGTGAGTATCCACTGACAAGGTACACACATACTCTGCATACTTAAAAGTAATATACAAATATGAGATATGAATGAAATTGTTACTAAATAATACATTTATCTGACTTTCTTATTTCACCTTGGATCCTTCAGCAGAGGAAGACCCAACTCTAAATAAATATTTGTTGGGTTACAGCATGAATAATTATTACTATTAGTATCTTTTATCAGGGCAGATCCCATATTTTAAGAAACAATATAATGTTATAAATGCACAGTGTGGTGTAGGTCCTTCAAAGGGGCCTGTGCAAATGAAGAGTCCTGATATCTGAAATTGAAACTTCATTATCTTTCTCCCAAATCCATCTCTACCTCTTATTTTTTCTGTTTTGTTTTGTTTGTTTTCCTTTTTACTTTTCCACAGTGCCTCCTTGACTTGCTCCTAGACTTCATTCCTAGGTTTTTAGTTTGTTTGTTTGTTGGCGCTGCCTATCCCCGCTTAAAACCCCATTTCACTGATTTCTTACTGTTTCTGGCTCATTGTGACAATAACAAGGTAAGAAACAAATGCACAATTAATGTATTTACATTTATTTACATTTATTTACATATATTTATTGAATGCCCTTAACATGCCCTGAATTAGACTCAGAGCTGTGGACACTATGATGACGCCATATGTCATATTTCACAAGTTGCCTGGTTCTAACTGAGCAAAAGGTGAAAGAGGGTCCCAGGCAGGGGATTTACCTAAAGTAACCTGAGGAAAACTAGCTGGAACAGAATTAGCACCACTATAAGAGGATATGTCTCAAACCCCAACCAGCAGAAGAATAAGCAAAAAGGGAGTCGTATATTTAAAAGTCTGAGAATATATTTAAAGGCAAGAGAGGTCTTGTACATGTAAGGAGAGGGCACAGAAGCCAATGTCAGAATTCAAGTGCTGAAGCCCCTAGGACACAAGGTGAATCTAGGCCACATGGCGTGTAGGTGTGGTGCCTAAAAAGAACTTCATAGGGCAACATGCCAATTCTAAAGTTGCTCTTTATCAATTCACCTTGAAATCTTAATTTGGCATCAAAATCTCTTTCCAGAGATTTTTTTTTCATCAATCTTTTTTTCTCATGTCAAGACAAACTTAGGTTATTAATCTCTCATAGACATTGTGATGTTTGACATATATTATATTACTGGAATAAATGGAATTATTAATAGAAATTCCAGGGAACTTGAAGGCTCTTGGGAAACATTTAAAATCAAGGAGACAGGAATATTTTATTTTCTGGAAAGCCTTTTAATAAAGTCACAGGGAGTACACACCATATAACCCTGGCTATCTCCAATACCACACATTTTGTGTTTACTATATGTTGGCACACAATATACATTTGTTTGTTAAATAATTGTGTGGGGTATTACATACTTGAGGCATTTTCATATATTTTATATTGTTTTTTTCCTATAAAAACTCTGAAAGTTAAGAAGGTGGCATTTCTTATTTTGCTTAGAGTTTGTTCTTGCCATCATTGATTTATTCTCTAAACTCCTGATACTATCTATTTTGTTCCAAAAGCTGTGCTATGATCTGAGGATGCGAAGACAAATAGATCACAATCTCTGCCTTTTAAAACTTTCTAGCCTAGTGGGGGGGAAAGACTATCAAATAGAAGAATGTTACATGTCTGGTGAAACAGACCATAGAGAAGGACAGGCTGCCTGCCTAAAGAGTCAGGGGAAAACTTCCCAAAGGCTGACATTTTAAAAGCTGTGCCCTATAAGGTGAGTGGGAATTTCCATGCAGATAGAACTAGTGGGAGAATGTAATTATTTAATCAGGGTGAATGGGAAATGGGGCTGGGGAGCAACCATGTGTAAGGGCATATAGATAGGGGTTTTCAAATAGTGCAGGTGTTTGGAAGAACAGGAGAGGGTGGCTATTATCAGGTGATAAAGTCATAAAGCTTAAGGCCTTGCAGTAATTGACAGATCTTTCAACATTGGGTTTAAATCTTTTCTCTTCTGCCACTGGACTGCCTCCTAACTAGTTTGTTTGGGATCACACCTCTAAGCCTCAGGGTCTGCCATATTGTGGGCATTCAAGTACTACTGTAGAAGAATAAACAGCTGAGGGGATGAACACCACACTGCTTCTGAACTTATCTGAAGTATCTTTTTTACTTTTGAGCTGTGGACAGACCTATTCCATTTCTCTCTTACTCTTTCTTATTATGTCCTCTCTTTCCCACTCTCTTACAAGCTCTCTTTCTTACACACACACACACACACACACACACACACACACACACACACACACACAGAGTTACCCAACCGTGTCCATTCTCATTGATAAATTCTTTATACTTCTCAAGTGTAAGTGTCTTCAGGAACTTGGAAGCTTGTTAGTCAACAATTTTATGTCAGCTCTGGATATGTGGATGGAAGAACAAGTGTTAAAGAAAATCCTAAATTACAACTTTGAACAACTTCTAAATACCGTTATAAATTGAAATACCCTGTATTTCAATAATGATCTCTTCTCTGATTCTTCTCAACTAAAGTAGAAGTGCTGAGGAAGAAACATAATATCTCCTCTTTGATTTCCTTTCCTCAGAGCTATTTTTTCACCTGGCAAAAGCAAGAAAAGGAAGAAATATCTACAGATAGAGGTCATAATAGTCCTATTGACCACACTGACTTTGATTAAAAGCTGGACATTTTCTACATATTAAAGAATATGTGAAATAACACATCCTTTGAAATTTTTCTGGCTGTGAATCATTTAATATGATACTTAATTGTTCAGGTGTTTTTCAGTAAGTCACTTTAGTTACCATGAGAAACAACCGATGTTTACAATCTATATACCCTTTGCATAGCTCCAAACATCTGAGCACATTTTTTTGAATGCAGATTTGAACAAGTTTTACCCTTCTTTTCTCCTTTTGCTCTACTTTATTCACTCTACTTTTTGATCTGACTTCTCCACATAGCGTCCCTTTCTTTAGATCTTGTTCAGCCTTCCTGCAGTCATACTTACTGTCTTATATTCCATTAACTCATAGGTTTCTCTCTGTGGAGTGATGGAATTCAGTCTGTAAACCAAACCGTGTTATAGAGTAACAGCATATGAACATGTTAGCTATCCATCCGAAAACCCAGAGTCATGGCTATCACAGTGGGAATTTTATGTCCTACTTGGCCAGGGAAGAGTACATTTTCTGTGTATCTACAGAGAAAGTGTTCTTTCTCTCCAGCTAATGCCTACATGAATAGAGGAGACATTGACTATGGCCTCAAGTTTTAGGGACACACAGAGATGCGTAGGCTGCTTTCAGATTGCAAAGCATGGAATTAAATGTTCTCTTTTGCATCCTGATGAGTGCAAATTTCTTTTCCTTACTCTGAAAGACACATTAGATTTTAGAAAATATCTGTGACCCTGAGATACTGCCATATTTCTAATGACATTTTAGCTTATACAGACCATTTGAAAAGACTCCTTTGCAATGATCTTTCCAGCTGCTTCAGCTTCAGAAAAAAATAGATGAATCACTTTACTAACAAGGGTATTTTCTTAACAGCATGGATTGAGTGGATAGGGTGGAGGGAGGTGGCAATGAAAAAGAAACTTGATTGCTTCTGTTTGAAGTAACTATCTGATTAAAACAACAGCAACAATAACAACACCAACAAAGAGGAAAATACACTCTACCACCAAAAAAAACCCACAACAATTTTCGCTTTGGATGGACCATTTCCTTTGAAATGAAAAGTAAAAATGAAGCAGTTAAACCATGGGTGTCCCTAGCACAAGATGTATCCAACCTATAACTTCTGATTACTCAGAAATTCACAGAAAGTAAATCCAGATAGGATTAAGAAAGCCCCTAGGGACTAACAAGTGAGAGAATATTTATTTGTTTGTACCAAATAGTTGACTGAATAATGAATAACTATTAGCTTAAATTGCAATAAACACAGTTATTTAACAGAGATCTAACAGTTTACATTTTTCTTTTTTTCTCCCAAGCAGCCTCTGAACAGCATCTTCAGAATACCTCACAACGAGGATGACTATGACCCCTATGTCTAAATAGCAGCATTGTTTTCAGCAATTTTCTGATTCTTCTTTTTGTTCTCTAAGATGATGCTTGTTAGGATATGAGAATAGACCCTCAGAAAAACATTTTCCTTATTTGGACAAGAGCAAAGGTTTGCTTTATCTAGACATATTCACCTTTTACAGGAAAGCGACATTTTTAGAAATAGAAGACCAGGTTCTAATGCAGAATCAGGCTTTCCAGTCACTGTTATCTTCACCCTCCCCTCCACCCATATCTTTCAGCAGTGAATATATTAATATTAAAGTTTATCAAGTTATATCAATTGATACATTTAAATATTTATTTGTTTGTTTATGTAGGATATCCCATTAGAGGATAAAATTGTAGCCAGAAAACCACCTTCAAATTTTAGGGAGCAGTTCTCCTTTAAGAGGTGGTAGGGAATGGACAAGGTCTTCTGGAATCATTGAAATTTTTTATATATACAAGAGAAGGAGCCAGGCAAGGAGGCCTATTTTGCAAAGAAAATGGAGTATAGAAAGGATATTTGTGCACAAAGATTTAGGATATTAGCTTTATGTGGAGTAAGGAGGCAGAGCTTGTAGCCCCAGTGTGATGAAGGGGTTATAATTATATTTTGTGTTTCTAGGTACATCGAGGATAATAGTTTGCAATATTAATCTAGAATCTTTTTCTCTCTGAATCACTCCTTTTTCCTTCCATCCAATTTAGGGAAAGGTGCAAAAAGGCAGAAAGTAAAAATAGGTTGCTAATCTGCTGGGTTTTTTGTTCATCTGTTTGTTTCTCAAAAGCCCCAGAGAGGAGAGAAAATTGGCAGGTCGGACAAACTATCTTGGTCGGAAGGAGCAGCTAGAGCTGACTCAGCCACTTAAGACTGGGGAGATGTGTCTTAGCCTGGATAGAGAAAGAAGATAACACGTATAAGCCCTGTGTGGGAGGGACCAAGGCCTCGGCCATCAATAGTAAGGATCAGCAGTAGTAAAATCTCGGAGAGGAAATAACTGCGTGTGGTATCTGAGAAGACAGGATCTATGCATAAGCTTAGAGAAGAGTTCTAAGTCCCAGTGTGACTGCAAGCTCGAGTGAGCCAGCAAGCCAGAAGGCATGACGTAGATTGGGGCTCAGAGCATCTGAGTGGCTATCTGTGTGGACAAATGCTTGAAGATCAGGGAGGTCCCACCCCAGAATTCCAGGGCACTCTCAGAGACCCACAAGAAGACAGAAAATTATTACCACTGAGTTTAAGTTTCCTACTACCTCTATGGGAAACGTGGGTCTTAAGATAAAAACTGAGTTTTATAAAGTATGGAATTGTGTATTTCTTGCTCAGTTGAATTTGTGGGATGAGCTTCACACATGTTAATAGGGTTAAAAAGGACAAGCACTCTAACACTGGAATAATGAAACAGGCAGTCGGCTTGAAAGGGGGAAAAAGGAAAGGAAAAAGATCATTATCTGTATTGGGTGGCAGGTAGGAACCTGAACCATTTTGTCCTGGTGCTCTGGGGCCAGCACACCCTGAACTATGCAGGAGACCGAAAAAATTGGGTACTAATTGCTTCAATCAATACAGGAAGCCCAAATGTAGTCCTGAGGGCACAAGATCAGTGTACTTCTTTGAAAGTCAGCTGGGTAACACTTAGACCAGTGAAACAATCACAGCAGGAGACCAGTATTGACTGGTGGACTGTGTGGGGCCACTTTCCATTGTCCACCTTGCTGCAGCAGGATGCAAAGGAAGTGGTTGTTTGAGAGACTGTGGGTGTGTAAGTCTGTAATACTCTCTTTTTAGTGCATATAAACTGCCACAATTATGAATAATCCAGGGGAGTGAGGAACACTGAGATATAGAAACTACTTGCTTATAAGGCAAGTAATACCTGAGCTATAGATGGGAATATAGACATGTTTATATCTGCACTCAAATTTTGTGGAGCAATTCATATAGGAGTAATCCATACAAAGTGGTTGTCTTTCGATAAATCTGTTCCACATTGCAATGCTAATCCTGAGTGTCAGAGGATTTATTTGGGTTAATTGGTATTTAATTATTTCATGTAGCAGATACAAATTCAGTTCATGTCAAGGTTGTGTGCTTTGTTGAGCCAAGTAGAAGACTGGGTTAAGAGTATGAAGTTGGAGTCTAGGCTCCAACTTTTAGGAATCAGATAATGTTGGGTATGATCTGTCTGATTATAAAACAAGAAAAAGTCTAAGCAGAGGGAAAACTGGGAATAAAGTGGAGACAGTATTTCATAGCCACTTTTTAAAAAAGGTTTTATGTTTTTAGAGCAGTTTTAAATTCACAATAAAAGAGAGGAATGTACAGAAATTTCCCATACACCCTCTGCTTTTATACATTCGTAGCCTTCCCCGTTGTCAACATCACTCATCAAATGGTACATTTATTACCAAGGCTAAACCTCTACTGACACATCATAGATTACATTAGAGTTCACTTTTGGTGGTGTACATTCTGCACTTTTGGACAAATGTATAATGACATGTATCCACCATTATAATATCATAGAGAGTATTTGCCCTAAAAAATTCTCTGTGCTCTGCCTATTCACCCACCCTTCCCCATCCCCATAACCCCTGATCTTTTTTTAATTGTGTCCATAGTTTTGCCTTTTCCAGGATGTCATATAGTTGAAATCATACAGTATTTAGACACTCCAGACTGGCTTCTTTCACATAGTAATATGTATTTAAGGTTCACATGTCTTTTCATGGCTTGATGACTCACTTCTTCTTGGTACTCAATGGTACCCCATTGTCTGGATGTACCACAGTTTATTTATCCATTCACCTACTAAAGGACATATTGGTTGCTTCCAAGTTTTGGCAATGATGAATAAAGTTACTATAAACATTTGTGTGCAAGTTTTTGTGTGGACGTAAATTTTTAACTCCTTTGGACAAATAAAGAGTGTGATTGCTGTGAGTATGTTTATTTTTGTAAAAAAAAAATGCCAAACTATCTTCCAAAATAGCTGTACCATTTTTCATTCAGACCAGCAATATATGAGAGTTCCTGTTGTTCCACATCCTTGTTACCATTTGGTGCTGTTAGTGGTCTAGATTTTGGCCATTCTAATATGTATGTGGTAGAATCTCACTTGTTTTAATTTGTATTTCCCTGATGACCTATGAAGTAGATCATCTTTCATTTGCTGATTTGACATTTCTGTATATTTTTTTGATGAGATCCCCCTTGGTAGTGGTGGCTATTTCTTTTTATACTTTTTTGGATTAGATCTGTTAATATTTTTTTGAGCATTGTTGCCTCTATATTCATGAGAGATATTGGTCTACAGTTTTGTTTTCTTGTAATGCCTTTGTCTTATTTTGGTATTTTGGTACTGCTGGCCTCACAGAATGAGTTAAGAAGTATTTCCTCTGCTTCAATCCTATAAAAGAGATTGTAGAGAACTGAAATTGTTTCCTCCTTGTTTGGTAGAATTCATCAGTGAACCTATCTGGGCCTGGTGCTTTCTGTTTTGGAAAGTTATTCATTTCTGATTCAATTTCTTTTATATAAGTTCATTCAGATCATCTATTTTTTCTTATGGGAGTTTTGGTAAATTGTGTCTTTCAAGGAATTGGTCCATTTCGTCTAAGTTATCAAATGTGTGGGCCTTGAGTTGTTCACAGTATTCCTTTACTATCCTTCCAATGTCTGTGGAGTTTGTAGTGATGCCCATGCTTTCATTTTTGATACTAGTAATTTGTGTCCTCCCTTTGTCTTAGTTAGCTTGGCTAGATACTTACTGATGTAATTGATCTTTTCAAAGAACTAAGGTTTGATTTTATTGATTTTCTCTATTTCCTGTTTTTCAATTTTATTGATTTCTGCTCTGATTATTATTTCTTTTCTTCTGCTTACTTTGGATTTAATTTGCTCTTCTTTTTCTAGTGGTAACTTAGATTATTGATTTTAGATTTTCTTCTTTTCTAATACATACATTCAATACTATAAATTTCTCTGTAAGTACCACTTTTGCTGTATACCACAAATTTTGATAAATTACATTTTCATTTTCATATACTTCAAAATATTTAAAAATTTCTCCTGAGATTTTTTCTTTGACACATGTATTATATTTAGAAGTATGTTGTTTTATTTCTATGTGTTTTAGGATTTTCCAGTTATCTTTCTATTACTGATTTCTGGTTTAATTCCATTGTGGTTTGAGAACATTGTATAATTTCTGTTCTTTTAAATTTAAAATGTATTTATGGCCCAAAATGTGGTCTATTTTGATGAATGTTTCATGTGAGCTTGAGAAAAATGTGTACTCTATTGTTGTTAGAGGTAGTAATTCATAGATGTCAATTATATCCAGTTGATCAATGCTGTTGTTGAGTTCCACTATATTCTTACTGATTTTCTTCCTGCTGGATCTGTCCATTTCTAAGAGAGGGGTATTGAAGTCCCCAACTATGATAATGGGTTCATCTATTCTTCCTTCCCATTCTATCAGGTTTTGCCTCATATAGTTTGATACTGTGTTATTAAGGGCTCCTATGTTAAGAATAGTTACATTTTCTTGGAAAATTGACCCCTTGTCATTATGTAATGGCCCTCATTATCCCAGATAATTTTCCTTAATTTGAAATCTGCTCTGTCTGAAATTAATATAGCTACTCCTGCTTTCGTTGTTTAGTGTTAGCATGGTATATTTTTCTCCATCCATTTCCTATTAATTGATATGTGTTTTTATATTTAAAGTGGATTTCTTGTAGACAGCATACAGTTGGGTCTTATTTTTTGATCCATCCTGATAATCTCTTTTTGTTGGTGCATTAGATCATTGATGTTCAGAGTATTTATTGATATATTTGGATTAATATCTACCATATTTGCTACTGTTTTCTATTTCTTGCCCTTATTCTTTGTTCCTGTTTTTGTCTTCCACTCTTTTCCTGCTGTTTGTGGTTTTAATCGAGCAATTTATTATTCTCTTTTCACTCCTTTCTTAGCATATTAGCTATACCTCGTTTTAGAAAGCAAATACTGCCGAGTTTACAGTGAAATGGGCTGGAGAAGAATTATACTAGGGAAAATAAATGAATTAAAAGTAATATTTTGGTAACACGAAACCCAAATTTGTGTACTCATAGAGAATTTGCAGAGACTGTATGACTTGGTAATTAACTGGATATGAAGTTCAGAGTGGGAGGGTATGCAGTCACTGAAGCCAACATTTTTGTTCTTGACAAACAGATAGATGATGAAGCATTCAACAAAGATAGGTAATAACGGTAGAAGAATATTCTGACTTTATGGTGTGTGTTGAAGATTCAGATGGCAACATCTAATTTTGCAATTTAACAAACACCTGTTGAATTTACTTTGAACCAGGCAATGGCGAGGTCCTAGATCTGAGAAGTCAGAGCCTCTGCCCTTACATAGCTAAACTATGTAGTGGAAAGATTATAAATGTGATACAGATTGAGAAGACTAATTATATGTGGGTGCTAGATTAAACCGTAGGAATTGATTTCTTTATCTAGTAGAAAGAGTATTTTGTCATTTCTTTAAGATAATGTCTCTAACTTGGTGGAATTTCTTTCCATAGGCAAATAGTGTTTTGGATTCAGAAAGAATGGATTGCAATATTGTGACTCTGAAAGCTTCATGCTGATATATATATTTTTTCACACTGATATTTTTAAAAAGGGGGAAAAGAAGAGGTGAATAGTCAAAAGAATTATAATGTCCCTGTTTAGGATGATGTAGAATAGTAAAACTCACAGGGCACTGTGACTTGCTATGTATTAATGGATTCTTCCCTGCTAATGTTGGTAGAACTTCAATGGCAGAGAAAATAAAAAGAAATATATTTCTTCTCTTGATGTTATTTGCCTTAGTTTGTAAATAGTAATATTTATTTGGCTTCCTGGAGAAAAAACAATGGGTGAATTGTGTTCTGAAACTCAAGGGAAAACACTAAAAATATGTCCCATGCATTGCCTAATTTGTGTGTGTGTATGGGCAATATTTTAATACAATTTAGATATCAGTAATCTTTTTTCTTTTTTTCTTTAAAGGGAGGCATCATAGCGTTCTGCCATGATAACGTACCAAACTTTCCTCAGCTTTCTGTATAATTCTTGCAAGCCTTTATTTGTATAATAGAACTAATACTGTTTTTGAATCACTTAATCATCTTTTTGAATGCCTGAGCTTTTGTGTACTGATTTATAATAATTCAAGAGATATGGAACACTGCCGATG
Source organism: Ursus americanus (assembly GCF_024610735.1). Classification (NCBI taxonomy): domain Eukaryota; kingdom Metazoa; phylum Chordata; class Mammalia; order Carnivora; family Ursidae; genus Ursus; species Ursus americanus. The sequence goes on along the minus strand of NC_142138.1, from coordinate 36,269,591 downwards.
TGAATTACATAATCTTATAGCTTCTACCATCATGGTGATTTTTTTAAATTATTGGGCTATAATTTATCTTAAATTATTAATTCCTAATATTACATATACTTATAAATTTCACTCAAAACCAAATTATCTCTCAGTATATTTACACAGCTGTCACAATTTAATGTATATCACTTCTCCCTGATTTACAATTTTTTGTTATTTCTGCAATCAATTAATACATAAGTATTTATAGAGCTTCTATTTAGAGTAACACATCTTTAGGCTTAAAGTTCAGGCCTGCTGGGGGGTTATTCCCATGGGAATGAAAACTCTGATTTAGCCATACTTTCAATAAATCTTCTAGCAGTTTGTCGGTTCCTTGCCGTTGGTGAGCAGGCACAGCTATAATGAAGTCCCCAAACAGTTTACACTGGCAAAGGAACACTTTTCAAAGAACCCAATGGGGCCTTACACTTGGCAGCTGGGAATCTTGTAGGACTTAAGATCCTGGAAGCTTTATTCCTTCTCTGTGTTGCTCCCTCCTCTGTGAGGATAAAAATCTCAACCTCACCCACATTAAAGAGATTTGTATCTTTTATGGATAGTGGTGCCTTTCTGAGAATAACATCCTCATTACCTATGTGGCAACAACACATGACCCACTTTTTGCTAAAACTCTATGTAAAAGCACTGATATGGAGTGCTGTGGAAGGCACTGAGCCATGGAATTCTCAAAAACCAGGAGCATAACAGGATTGCAGGGCTTCTCAAACTTTTGGTATCAAGACATCTTTGCAATTAAAAAAAAAAGTCACTGAAGATCTCCAAGACCTCTTTTCCTCTTTTTTCTTTTTCTGCATGTGTATCATAGCTATCTATACTTACTGCATTGAAAGAAAAGCTGGGAACTTTTTGAAATTTTATTCATTAATATATTTAAATAATAATAATAAGGTCCTTACAAGTTAAGTGTAATGCCCTAGAAGCCAAAAGAAGTGTATCAAGAAGGAATGGGCATCATAAGATTGAGCAACCTAGAGGATGTGAACTTAATAGTAATAGTTTAGGTCAAATAATGGGAGTTAAAGCCTGATTACAGCAGGATTATATGAGAAACTGGATAGATTGAGTACAAGCTACCCTTTCCAGTGTTTGTTTGTTTGTTTGTTTGTTTTGGAAAGACTGGAAGAAATAGAATGATAGCTTGTAGGAAGAGTGAGTCTGAGTATGATTTTGGTATAGTTTTCGCTTTTTAAGATAGGAGAATTCATAGCATGCTTATGTGCTGATGCAGGGGAAATACATGGGCTGATGCCTTTGAGTGGCAACAGGGCTTGGAATCTAGTATACACATGGAGGACTGGATCTAGAAAGAATGCGGAAAATGCATCTTTCAAAACAGTCAGAAGGGCAGGGTATGTACACGTGCCAATAGGTGGAGGAGATTCGGGGGGGTCCATCAGGGACCCAGTGGGGGTCTGAGCAAATTCTTTTTGAATTGCTTCACCTCTCTCAGTGAAGGAGGAAGAAAGACGAGCTAAGAATGATGATGGACAAGCAGGTATTGGAGGTTTAAAAAAAAAAGTAGGTGCAGAAGAGTCACTTAAGAGAGTAATAGACTGGGAATGGACTAGAACAGGTATTCTAAAGGTAGTTCCCCAGACCAACAGAAACAGCAGCAGCAGTACCTGGGAACTTGTTAAAAATACAAATTCTCAGGGCTTACTTCAACCCTATTGAATAAAGAACTCTGGAGGTGACCCAGCAAATCCTTCAGGGGTTCTGATGCACACTGAAGTTTGTGAGTCACTGGATGGAAAGTTACTGTATGCATTTGGGGTCACCCCAACTTTGAATGTCGAACATAGCAAAGTGAGACCAGTCAATTAGTGTATTGAAGGTTTTTCTCCAACCAAAGTCATATATTTTTTTATGGGATAAGCGAATAGTTGGATTTACAGGTTGTGGTCAATGGTTTATAAAAGATTAAATGATGGGCCTGTAAAAAATTACAGTAATAAAGATTGTTATGGGCTGGGTTGTATTCTCCCCTGCCATTTGCATGTCAAGGGTCCTAACTCCCAGTACCTCAGAATATGACTGTATTTGGACACAGGTTCTTTAAAGAAGTAATTAAGGTTAAATGAGGTCACTAGAGTGAGCCCTAATTCAATATGACTGGTGTCCTTAGGTGGAGTGGAGATTGGGACATAGAGAAGCATGAAAGAAAGAGCAGGTGAAAACAGAGATTATATGGCCATCTATTAGCCAAGGAAAGAGGCCTCAGAAGAAACCAACCCTGCCAACACCTTGATCTTGGACTTCCAGCCTCCAGAACTTTGAGACAATAAATTTTTGTTGTTTAAACCACCCAGTATGTGGTACTTTATTACGACTGTCCTATTAAATGAATATAAAGATACCAGAAAAAGTTTTTATTTTCTAAACACTTAAGATACAAAGGTCTAGCTTCACTTAGTAGATCGGTACCTTGGCCAACTGACTTACTCTATGTGTCTTTATTCCTTTCCATAAAGGGGGATGATAGTAGCATCCACCTCATAGGTCTAGTGTGAGATTAAATGAGATAATTCATGTAAAGCCTTAGCTCGGGCCCTAACCCAGGAAGTTCTTGGAAATGTTAGCATGGACAAAATGGCATCACCTCAAAAAAGCATGTGTGCTTGGCCAGGGCAGCTCTCCCTTGTGAATCCACAGTTACAACTCACACTGCAGAGTCTCTGGGGGAATCAGGCTCTGTGGCTGTCGATTGGAGGTGTCTGTTCCCGAACCTTGTGGCACTGCCCTTTTATTCTTCTCTGGGATCGATTTCTGAAGCAGTCCTAAAGGCCACAAAGCAGGGTTGGGACTCCTGGATTGATTTTCTATGTTGACACAGCAGGCCAGACCCTGTCTGGTTTATAAACTGATTCTATATTATTTCCAGGTCTCTTATGAAACTGAGCCAGGAAAATCATTCCTGCAAAACAGTTGGATTTTCTCTTGTGCAGTTTTGTTTGGGGGTCTGTGGAGGCAGCAGAGGGGCACAGGGAGGTGACTGAGAGCAATTCCTTTTCTGTTCCCAGTTTTGCATTTAGCCATTTCAAAATGTCATCACACTGAGAAAATGCTGTTTAATTGGCACTATGACAGCTTCTTATATAAGACCCAGTCTAGGCTCAGGGTGCTACTTACTGTGATTATCACTTCCAAGTGTGATGTTTTGTTGTATTTTTCCTCCACAAGCAGTGATTTGCTGGTAATGGATTTCTGTAAGCCAAATTATATCCCCCCTCTAAGGATGATTTCAACTGTGTATCTACAAACACCCTTTCCAGAAAGGGCTAATTATTATTGACAGGGATGATAGAGAGACAGATTCTCTCTGTTCTGGGCAATTAAATAACCTCTTATCCCAGTTTACTTTGCACAGATCTGTTGTTGAACCAGCATCCCGGATTTGTGCTTAAACTACAATAAAAAATAATGTGGGAAGTCTCAGTTTGTGCAAAGACCAGTGCTCCTGTAATTTTAAAGCCTTTTTAAATTTCTGCAAGTGTGCCATTTGTGGATTCCACAGCCTGATCTGAGGGTCACTCAATATAAAGTAAGCAACCCAAGTGCCATATTTGTCCATTAAGGCAGAGAAACAAACTGGTGGCTTATGGCTGAACCAGTCTTACATATTTAAGAACTTGGCTCACTTACTAGAGTTTTAGTGTTTTTCTTTTAGTTGTGTAAGACTTTGATTTCATATGAATCTCAATCCAATATGTTTTATCTTATATTTGTTCAAATTTTTTTCCCATGGTAGTCCTGGACTTTTTATTTATGGTATTTTCTGTGGTGAGTAGTATAATGTTGCTATACCCACAAATCTATTTACATTTTCCTTTTTGAAGTAAGGTGAACACTTACATTGTTTAACCCTCCCCCCCGATAGCTCAATAATTATTTCCATACCTTCCTATTTCCCCCTGATTTGAAATATGTAGTACTTTCTTATTTATGCCAAGTAATCGATATCAGATATCTGCCTAATTCCATGATTTGTGGGCTTATTCTTTTATCATTACCATTCTGAGACCGGAACCTTAGAGTATATTTTCATATATGGCAAGGATATTCCTCGTCTATTACTCTACTTTACCAAAACATTTTATTTATCCTCATCTGCTTATCATTTCAAATAAAATTTTAACATTGTAATTATATACACAAAGCATACTTTTAATTATAAAAACATATTAAATGTGGAATGACTTTAGATAAAAAGTAAAAAGCCCCCTAGATTTTTTAATCCCACACTAGAATCAAACATTTAATTCCATGAGTGTACTTCTGGATCTTTTCTAATCATTTGCACATATGTGTTTTCAAAATAGTTTGTTTTTACATGAAGTATAATAACATACATACATACTTTTTCAGTACATACCTGTGGGGCATCCACATGCAGTAAGTACTGGGATACATCAGTGACCAAGACAAGCAGACTCACTGGCCTTGTGAAGCTTACATCCTAGGGCAGGAAAACACACAATTAGCAATAACATATAATTAAAATCATTTAACATCTTAGACTATGGTAAATGTGAAACAGCAAAGCACAGTAAAGGAGGTAAGAACTTCTTGTGTGTGTAGTGAAGAGTGCTGTAGTTTTAAATAAGATGGTCAAGCAGCTCCACTGAGAGAGTAACATTTGAGTAAGACTTGTAGGAGGCATTCCAAAACTTGGGTTTAACACTTAACATATCTTGAAGGCTTTTCTTGTCAGCACACAAAGATCCCTTCATTCTTTCAATTGCCCCTTAATATCCTATAGCACTTTACTGCTTCTTTCTGGAAATAACTTAAGTATAGAAGATTTTAAATAACACAATTAACATTTATTTACTAGACACAGAAGTATGTAACACAAATTAAGAATATACATTATGTTCTAACAGTATTGAAATATCTATGAATAATTTACCATGCATTAGGCATTAATCAACATCTCAACAAATTAAAAACAACAATAAACAAAAAATTAAAAATGGGTATCATTCAGGCTATATCTTTAAACCCAATGCAATAAAGTAAAAAAAATGAACGAAATAATAGCCAACTAAATATACTCACACAGAAATTAAAAAAAAATACATAACTGTTACAATTCTTTATTGATGCATAACTGTTATAATTCCTTATTTGCTTTTAAGACCAATTTTTGATCCTCAAAATTGATATTAGAAACTCTTTGTTTTTTAAGATTTTATTTACTTATTTGAGAGAGAGAGCGTATGTGCACAAGTGTGTGGGAAAGGGACAGGGTAGAAGCAGACTCCCTGCTGAGCAGGCAGCCGGATGTGGGGCTGCATCCCAGGACCTAAGATCATGACTTGAGCCTAAGGCGGACTTAGCCAACTGAGCCACCCAGGGGCCCTGATATTAGAAACTCTTTTAAAATCAGTGAGCATACTTTTCATAATTCCTATGACATACAGTCAAAGCAATATTTAGAGTTAATTTTAGAAACCCCAAAACACTTATTTGAGAAGAACATAGTTTAAAATAAAGTACTATATACAAAATCTATAAACAGAATAAACAAAATGTAAGTAAAATAGAAGAACTTTTAGAGAAAAATAATAATATTCAAAATATATATGGTAATTTGAAAAGACCCATCCCAACTTATTTTGCAAGTTACTTGAGGGAAAGAGGATAAAGGGATATAATTACAAACGAGGAGAAAATTTTTTTTTCAATGAAAAAGAATGGCATATGTACATGTAAAGTAACACGTATATTTTTAAAATGTAGAATCCAGATAAAGTGTGTAGTTTCTACAAAAATATAAATTACTAAAACTGAGTCAAGAAGAGCAGCTAATCTTGATAGAGCAATTACAATAAAATAAGCAAAATATAGTCAAAGATATTCCTTTAAAAAAGGATGTTAAAAAACTTCTAGTTTTAATATAGCTAATTATAGTCACATTTCCACTTATTCTCTCAAATATGGGAAAGTAACCAGAAAAATAAGACATAAAAATGCAAATTCATTTTGTTGTTGCTGTTGTTGAAACAAGCAAACTACTAAATTCCTGAACAACAAAGTAGGAGGAATGGCTGCCCAAATCAGTAAACTTGAAACAAGAGTGGAGAAAGATGCAGAAAAAGGACATCTGTGACTTCAGAGCTCAGAAAATATTGGTAAAACATACCTTTCTATCCTAACTGATGTACTCTACTGCAAAAGTGACAGTTTTTTTTTCTTTATAACAACAGGACCTGGGCCTATGGACTGCCAGTGGGGACTTCCATGGAACTGGTTCTGGGGGGAAGGAGAAGAGAAAAGCTACATTGAGAATTTTCACGGACAAGCTGCATTGTAGGTAGCAGGGTGTCGAAGTAGAGGATATAAGGAAACTCTACATTGTGAGCAGCTCTGCAGAACTGATTTGGGAGGACTGGGGAGACATAAGGCTGAAAGACATATAATTCTGTCTTTCTAGGCTAGAACATGACTCTGTCCTCTCTCTACATATTCTGAAAAGAGTTGGTCCTAGATTTTTAGTCAAAAGGAAAAATATGAGTTCTAGAAAAAAAACAGCTATTGCAGTATTTATACAAAGATACTATTTTAAAAAGAAAAGAAAGAAGAGAAGATAAAAAAAACAAATGGGAGATATGAGATATGTAACACTCTTTGGAAAACAAAACTTTTTCATAAAATGGCAGAAATTCTCACTCAATAAGTCATACGAGATTGAAATATTTTGTTTTCATAAAACAAAAGCACAAAGAAAATATACAAGAGTTCAGGAAGCCATAGAAAAACTACAGAAAGAAATATGAGCTGGCAGAGTTCAGAAAAGAAATAGAAGATTATAAATAATCACAACAAACAGGGTGAAATGGAAGCAGCACAAACATGTACACAAAAATTAGACACTACTGAAATCACAATAAATAATACTAAAGAATACAGATTATGTGAGTGATACAAAGCAAGCAAGCAAAATGAGAGTGAGCAAGAATTTAAAAGGGTTAGAGAGAAAATTATAAATAAAATAAACAATCATAGCCCCACAAAACAAGCGAAAACACGAAACTGAAAACGCATTTAAAAACACTTTTCAAGAAAAGTTCCTGAAACAAGAGAAAATGTAGAGTTGCATTTTTATTTATTTATTAATTTTTTAAAAGACTTTATTTATTTATTTGACAGAGGGAGGCAGACAGAGAGAGAGAACAAGCAGGGGGAATGGCAAGCAGAGGCGGAGGGAGAAGCAGGCTCCTGCTGACCAAGGAGCCCAATGCTGGGCTTGATCCCAGGACCTGGGATCATGACCTGGGCCAAAGGCAGCTGATTAACCAACTGAGCCACCCAGGTGCCCCGAAAGTTACATTTTTAGAGGACATATTAGATCCCGGAAAAGATCAGCACAGAATAGACACCACAGCACATTTTATAATAGTTACGAGACTTGAAAGATAATGACAGACTCCTCAACCAGGAAAAAAATTAGAGTCCTCTAGAAGAAAACACCAGGGCAGCCTCATTAGCTCCACAGTAACACAAAATGCTAGAGTCAGTTGAAACGATGAGTATAACCTCTAAAGAAAAGAGAATGTGGGCACCTGGTGGCTCAGTCGGTTAAGCATCTGCCTTTGGCTCAGGTCTTGATCCTGATCAGGGTCTTGGGATTGAGCCCCACATTGACTTAAAGTAATTCTCCCTCTGCCGCTCTCCCTGCTTGTGCACTCTCTCTCTCTCTCGTCAAATAATTAAAATTAAATCTTTAAGAAAAAAAGAGATAAAAGAAAAGAGAATGTGATCCCTAAATTTTCCACCCAGAAAAACTGTCATAAAAGGCAATTTAAAAACTTTTGCCTATCACAGTGGCAAAGATCAACAAGTTTGATAACACAGTATACATTGGCAAGAGTAGGAACACAGAGGTTCTTATGCATAGCAGGTGGGGCAATCCAATGGTATAATTTCTAAGGAGAGCAACATGACAAAATCTGCTAAAATGATGCATAGTACTCTGAATCAGCAACTTCACTTGATTTTTTCCTTCAGACATAATTGCACAAAAGTACAAGGAGGTACATACAAGAATTTTCATGTAATATTTTGTTTATAGAAAATGATTGGCAGGAAACTAAATAATCACCACTAGAAGAGTGTTTACATGCATTGTTACATACCAAAAAGAATACTTTGGACAAGGTAAACACATTTCCATTGTAGAAGGCCAGATGGCAACATTTTTGGTCAAGGAATGGACCTTTCTGTTTTCTGGTTGTACAGTCAGACTCTTTAAAGCTCCTGATAATTGGGAAGAAAACTACCGTAAGCATCTCTGTCCACTTTATTTTAAATGCCTTCGCTAAGCCACGATGCCTTTCCCTAGGTACCCCCATATTCTATCTTTTGACCCATCAAAGCTCTATCTTGAGAAAGATTATGATAAATTCATTCTCTTTAAAGCATATATGTTCCATAAGCTTACTTTGTGATTTTTCTTGGGATTATTTGCTGTTTGAGAGAAGACAATATTTAAGCCAACAGAAGAAATACATAATTGCAGTTTCCATGTCAGCCTGCCTGTTGATGGGGTTTGTAGGTGGTGGTGGAAATGTAACCCTCTTCATGGTTTCCCAAATATTATACTCTGCTTGCTTGTAATCCTGGCCTTGCCCAGAAAATACACATTTGCATTCATTGGGAGAGAGAGTTTTTTTCTTTTTGAAGTTCTGTGAGGTTGTTCATCCTCTCCCTTGGGCATTTGTGTACAGAGTTTGTTTATTTGTTTGTTTTATGCCCCCTCTGCCACATTAGTGTGCCATACTGCATTCAACAAATGGCGAGGGAATTCAATACAAGATTTTTTCCAAATTCAGTATTTTATGTGCAAATCATGTATAAGCATTCTCCTGAACATTATGAAGAACTTTGGAGATTTTGCCTGAGCTCTTTCCACAGCTTAAGATTTACTGGTTCCCTTCCCACCACATTCTCTAAAATTTCCTCTTTTACTTTGTACATGCCTGTTTTTCCCTAAAAGACCAGCTAATTTTGTGCCTTCTCCACAAAGCCTGTATTACCTCTCCAAGCAGGAATCTCTCTTCTCTGAACTCATAACCCTTACTGAATGGGTCTATAGTGTGATAATCTAGCAATAGCTAGCTTATGTGTCATCTCTGTTTCTTTCTCTCTCTCCCTCTCTCTCTCTCTCTGGTGTGGCTGGTAAATATTTCTGGATTAATATTTTATGAATATGCTTCTTTGATTACAATATGTTGCATTCAGGAATATTTTTTCATTGAACTAAGTGATGTCTCTTCCACACACGAATCTTGTAAGCACTATTGGCACAATATTATATCAACACATTTAATTCTTTTAAAAAATAGACAATTAACATAATTTAGTGCTTGCTAGCAGGAAGCAAAACTGTCCCATCATTCTCATACTGGGAAATTACTACCATTGTGAGAGTTGATCAAGTTTTTCAAGATGGCGTAAAATGGGGAAATCTTACTTATGTTTCCTTGCCAGGGAGGCAGGCATTCCTGATTCCCAGAATAGAGTCCGCTCCATTCCTGTCATTGGTTGGGTGGTCCCCTCCCTCCTGACTGTTGTCTTTAGCAGCAGATTGGTTTTATTCACGGACTAAAATCTGGAAAGCATGTTCAGAAACCTACTTTATAAAGAGTGGATAGAATAGACCATATGTTTTGTTCTTAGTGTTATAATTTTCTCTTTTTTCTCCCTCATGTCAGATGTCTTTCCCCTGTGGTTTTGCTGGCAAGCACAGTGGCTATTCCATTTTCCTGTTTTTGTTTTTTCACCAACAACCAGACCACATTTCCAGTGACACCTGCTAGAGTGCCATTCATTGGTTATGCATTTGAAGTTTACTATTTTGTGTGGTAACTTGCCAACTAGATTCTGAGCACTTCCATGAAGCTAATATATCTTTGTATCCCCCTTCAACCTTGCCCAAACTTACAGAACTTACTACAGAGCTGTTACTTGACAACCAGTGCCTATATTATCAAGAGATGACATGTAGTCCATGTTTTCAGGGAAGGGTAGGCAGAATGGCTCCAAGTGTTTTGCTAAAGGTAACATGTAAGTTCTTGTTCTTCTCTAATGGTCCACCTTCCCACACAAGCTGTTAAAGTGATGTTGACAAATGTCATAGCTGGTGGCTGGTCAACTTATGGTGAATAAACACAAGCATTCTGAGGAGAAAATACACCAGGAGGTGGTCCAGATTCTTCTCCCCTCTGGGCTCAGATCTTTTACAGAATGGGGTAGAGTTGTTATTTTATTTAACCTATACTGGAAAGGTAATTAACATTTTAAAACTATTTTTACAATGTCTCAAACACCTACTGATCTAGAACCCCCATCCCTTTTATAAATCAAATCTGCTAGTAAATCATTTTCTCTTGACATAACAAACATGGTGATTTCCAAAGTTCATATTAGCCATACTTTATCAGACAGGATCTATGCCTTAAAGACTTAAGTAGATCTATATTTGTTAAAAGCAAATACACAGAAACAGCATTTTTTTTGGAAAATTTAGGAAAAAATTGTAAACCATGATTTCATTTTATAGATCAACAGGTCATGCATAGTAAACCAATAACTACTTTCTTTTTGTTTTTGCCTTTTTTTTTCTGTTAAGATGATTTTATACAAAACTCAGTTCATCTCTCTAATTCCCAGGGAAAGTGGAAATCTCATTGGATTTGAAATTTATGGATGATTTTTTGTCAGTTCATGGAAAATTTGGTAAAATAAGATTAAAATAAGATACACAGGAGTGAATTCTGTGCAGTCCTGAAGCTTGTATAATACTACATATATACAGCTCTTATTCTCAGAGGATAGCTTAGAACTGTAAGATAGTGAGACCTACAAACCTCTTTTTAAAAGAATACTGTACCCACCTTTCAACTGTATCCTCCTGGAGGAAGATTATTTATTAAAATAATTGTAAAGTTGACAATTTTTCCCCAAGAAAGTTAGAAAAGTTTCCTTTGTGTCTTATTCATAGAAGAGGCAGTCTGAGAAAAAGGTCTCTGTTGACCTAGATTCACTGTTTTCCTGTATGCCAATAATTCAAAGAACCCAAATTTATGCATATGACACCATCTCATCATAAATAACAATATTCCTGCATATATAGTATAGTACTCTTCAAGATGTGCAAATCATTTCACACACATTTTCTCATTAATCCTCCCATGTTATTATCCCCAAATTTTAAGGATGTGGAAACTGAGATGGAGAGAAGTGGAGTTACTTACCCAAAAATATGTTATATGCTAAGTAAAGTGCTTGGGAATGAATTTCCAGAGTGCTCTTTGTACTAGATGGCAGTTCTATCCTTCCCCATAGCATTATTGAGATGTCTTCCTGCATAAAGTACCACATGCTTTAAATAACTGAGGATATATTTTTAAGCCAATTAAACACCTATCTAATTTATTTACAGTAGCCACGATGTCTCATTTGGGGATCAATACCTCACCAATATTGAGCCATGAAACATAAATTCTTTTGGTTAAAAGCAAGCTGTTTCCCTTATCGATTTATGGAACTTGGCTGTTAGCATCATGGCCCTGCCATCCTTCCCATTGGAATGCGCTTTGATAATTTATTTTGCCAAGGGCAAGATTTATACACAGGAACCATTTTTGTTCCAATAATGAATGTATTACTTTCCCTCAAAGGTACAGTGAAAAATTACTATGAAGTCATTACTCAGGCTCAGCTGATGGGGCTGGGGATGAAGAAATAGATCTTTTAAGGTTTTTTTCTTTTCCCTTCTTTCTCTATCTTGAAACCCTCATTCTTCCAGAGGTGCGAGTGATATACCTGCAAGGCATTCTGAGGAGAAGCCTCATTCCATCTTCCGAAGAAATACCTTACTTAACCTCCATTTGACCCTCCTCCCATTTGGAGTGAATGGAAGGTTAAAAAGTATACTTCCTGGACTCCTTTGCAGCTAGGTTCTGTCACTTAGATTCACTTGAATGAGATTCAGAAGCCAGAGTAAGGCAGGGGCCATTTTCTTGCAGATGTAGTGGCTGACAGGTAAATTCTGACAGTTGTGAGGGATCAACATGACATAGTCATCAGTGCTACTGAAGTGAGGAGGCTATGGTGGCTACAGTGAAAAGAATGGCAGCAGCTACTGTGTGTCATTTGGGTTTTGTGTATAGTAGTATGGCCTGAAAACTGGAAGTTCAAGAGCAGTCCATGGACACCCATTCCTTTAGTCCTTCTAAAGATTTTGTAAGCATATACTTTCCTCCATGAAATCACTTTCTGCTTGATATACTCTCTGGTTTTGGAAACTGAAACTACAGTTGTTCTCCTGTTTATTTTAAGTGCTGAGAAACAGGTAATATTGGGTTGGGTCATTGTAGAGTGAAAGATCAGGCTTATTTGGGTTCAAATCCTGGTTTAGACGATTAGTAACTCTGAAACTTTGGTTCCATTTTTTCATCTTAAAAATGAATCTGTGGATATGCCCTTGGATAAAACTGTTGTCAATAAGAATGTCTTCAGAGACCCTGTTCTTAAATGCAAGGCCTGATGAGAGGCCAAGGTCAAGTTCAAAGAGAGGTAAAAGACCAGCAAGAACAAATGATTCTTCCAGAAGCTGTGGTTTTAGATCTGGTTTTTTTTCAGTCATTAAAAATACCAAAAACAAAAAACAAAACAAAACAAAACAAAAAAAGAATCTAAGAAAACCAACTTTATAAGAGTTTTGTGAATATTAGAAGTAATAATGTGTATAAAGTACTGAATCAATCAGGTTAATTTGGTTTTATAATAATTTAATTTATAAATTATTAGTAATTTAATTAAGTAATGTTTTTTATTTAAAAACCCTTTTACTAAAACTGGCTTAAATAATAAGGACATTTAACATCACAAATAATTGAAAGTTAACATGCAGGATGAACCCTAGGAATTATATGTTATGTGACTCAATAATATCAAAATGGTTCAGTGATGTAAATAGGCCAATGGTCATTTTTTAAAATAAAATTTTATTGAACCACAGTCATGCCACTCTAGTGACTTCTGCACTACATTGGCCAAGCTGAATAACTGCCATGGGAACCATGGGCCATCGAGTCAGCAAAACTAAAGTCTTTACTATTTGACCCTTTGCAGAAAGTTCTTTGACTCTTAATATAAACAGTGACACTGTTTTCCTCAGCAGTAATTTCATCCCAAGAATGGACCTCTTCTTGCCCACAAGATGGCTGCCAACAGTAGTGAGAAGAAAGGGAGGGAGGGAGAGAAGGAGAGAGAGAGATTGAGAAAGAAAAACCCCCTCCTTCAGGCATAGCACATTCTGTCCCTTCAGTTGAATTGGACTAAATTATATGACTGTTACTCCTGGACCAGTAACTGTTGTTAGGAGACATGGTGGGCATGAATTCATTTAAATTAAACAGAATGCTACTTGGAGTTAGTGATGGTCTGCTTATCTGAAAAATTTGCAGGCCTATAAGGAAGAGGAAATGTTTGTTCAGCAACACACATTTACAAGTACTTAACAAAATGCCTGAAAATATGATAGGTACTCATTATTTGTTTATCCCTTTGCCCAGCAATGCTGGTGCATGCTTGGGTAGAGTAAAACGTGCACTCAGCTAGGAGTTGGGAGACATGGCATTTCATATTGACTCAAGATAAGACTAGCTTGTGGCCTTGGGGGAAAAATCTTTCAGCTTTAATTTCTTCATTGGTATATAAAGGGCTGTGGATTAAGGAGCATTCTGGGTATTAAATGAAAGTATTCATTAAAGGATGTATATTTGTGTAAAGCATTAGAGTTTTCAAATTGATTTCCATATATATTAGCAGGAAGTTTGTTAGAGTAATAGAAGAGAGAATATCCCCAAGTTGTAAGACTAGAGTAGAGTGTAGAGTAGAGTGCATGTTTACTTTTTGATAGATGCACATCCTTGGTGGGGCTTAATGTGAAGGAGACATGGGAAATGAACACTCCTCCAGAACAACTCATTCATTCATACAACACATATCATTCAATGTCTACTAGACTGAGCTAGAGAAGGAGCACTGATCTCATAAAGTCTACATTCAAATGAGAGATGGAAAAGAGTCAGTAACCACATTAGCGCACACACACACACACACACACACACACACACACACACACACATACACACAATTCCAGATAGTGACAATGTGCTATGAAAATGAGAATGCAGTGAGTATGATAAAAAATGACTGTGGGTGTTACAATATGTCGGGGCGGGGGGGTCAAGGTAGACTTCAGTGAGAGGATTTTTTCCTCTGTTAAGGTGTGAATATGTAAATCCAGAGGAAAAGCTTCCCTTCCCTTTTTATATATTTTACCTCATTTTTAGATTCTATTTATATGGCTATAATTTTCAATTTCTCCCCTAAAAAATTTTCTCTGTTAAGAAGTTCTTGTAAGTCTTCCCTCAGGAAAACCTTCTGTGTTGGAAGAAGGAAGTTTGGGGAAGGGAAAATTTTTAAATAATTTTGACTTATTTTAGAATTATAGAGCTATGTTTTCTGAGGTTGAAAAATTCTTCTTCAGTCATTAGAAAAGTTAAGATCATGTTTTCTAACTTTGGAAACATATTTTAGGCAATAGGAACTGAAGTAACCAGAGACCTATAGCAATTTCTTAATATGCCAGTCAAATTTCATGAAAAGGCAGAGAGACAACACCCCAGATTCATCCACCTGTAGGTAACATAATTTCTTAAGCTTCAGAGTAAGGGAACAAAGTTCTTCAAGAGGTAGAAGTATCTTGCTTCGATCTAAACTGAAAATGGTTTCCTCATTCGGGGTGGGGTTGCAACACTTCTTGTTATTTCCACCTCTCCCCACCAACAGGAGTTGATGATGTTACTGCTAAATTAAACCTTTTTGAGTATAGCAAGTGTCTCTGTTACATTTAATGATCCCTAATTCATGCTTCCTATTCTTTTTCCCTAAAATCTTGTTTCTGCTTTTGAATGTGTTTTTCAAAGCAGCTTATAGCATTTAGACAATATATTGTTAATGTGACACTTGCCAAAAAAAAAAAATTGTGTTAATCTGAGAAATACAAAGCAGTGTTGGCAAGGATAATCCTACCTCGAGGCAAAATTGACCCAGTTAATGTTTGCAATGATTGGTTTGGAAGGATTTCATAAAAGTCAGTTTGTCTTATCTGTGGCTGAATATACATGGTGAAGAAGCAAATGATTAATTCAATTAATTTGGTGACTCCTTCTCCTGCCCCAGAAAAAAAGTCAACCTGTTTTGTATTACCACTCCCATGACAAAATTTTGAAACTATTATTTAATTCCTATTGTGCAAATTACTAAGTCAGTTTGAAGTCATAAAAGCCAAAAAAAATTGAAGATTAAAATACAAAAGATCAAATTGTTTGGGAAACCACATACATACATACTTATATATAAATAATATAAATAAACAATAAGATATCTTGCATGCTTGCAATACACCAGACTCCACCACTATGCAAAGAATCATTCTTGTAGATAAGCTCTTTAGAGATTCTAAATCCAAACCCTAAATAGTGCCCTCTTCCCTTGATGACACGAACAATCTCCATATCGGCCTGAGGAAAGGACAAAGAGATGTAGGTAGATACACCCGTAGAGAATGATCATAACCCTGTTTTAGACATCAAAAAACTGAGGTTTAAAGGGTTTCTAAGTAACTCCCCCACAGTCACATAGTTCATAAATGCAGTTTCAAACTCAGGTTTCATAATACCAAGCTCCCTCTATTACAGCGGGACACCTGTGCTGATACGCTTTTGCATCTCCTGTTATGTCTAGGACACACAAAACCTTCATAGTTATTTGCTGATTGAATGAAATAATTGCAATACACATGAAAATTCAATGAAATCATTAAATTATCCTTCCAGTTAAAAATCCTTAATTATCTTCACTCTCAGAGAGTTACAATCTAGATTGGATTTGACTAACTTTTTTTTTTTTTAAGGGCCAAATAGTAAATATTTTAGGCTTTGCAGCCCATACGGTTTCTGTCATAACTCCCTGTCCTTCTAGTACAAAAACCACCACAGATGATAGCAAATGAATGGGCATGGTTATGTTCTAATAAAGCTTTATTTGCAAAAACAGGGCTGGCCTGCACATGTAATTTATGACGATTGGTCTAGGTATTAAAACTCTTCTGCTTTCTATTAGTAATGAGTACTTTCTCCCCAGTATGATTCCTGTGACTTCCAACACTCACTTCCTGTATCCAGGTAGGCAGTGCTTATTTGGGTTTGAACTGTGCTTATATGCCCTGGTATTTGTGACTGTCTCTCTCATGGCCTGCTAACTGACATTATGGGCAGTGATTCCAAATTACTAACTACGAAGGACTGAAGTTTGCTCTTAAGACCATTTACTTTGTGTTGTTCTTTTTAACAAAGTGTAGAATAGGATAAGTCCTTCCCTTCATTTTAAAACAATGACCTTTTATTAAAATTTTAATTTTCCAAGCAGGTCTGATTGACTCATTCCTTAACAGTTCCTTCATCAGAATCCCCTCTGGTACATCCAGCATCCAAGATAGGATGACTTTTATTACTGCTCTTTTATATTTCTCCATATGACTCCTGGAATGCAGTAACTGGCTAAGTATCACCCAGGCAACCAGTTCACTTAAATCACCTTCTCTCTTGTCCTAAGCTTGTTCTCAGAAGAAAAGATGTACACCCAAAATCCTTATTTGAAACTTTTAGACAGGAAGCCAAACATTTGGGGAGTCACTTTGGACTCTTTGGACACCTTGAAACACAATCAAGGATAAGAAAACACTAAGAATAGGAGTGAGAAAGGAAGGTAATGTATTGGTTGGGATACCTGGTATCTGGCAGCATTTTTACAGCCACAAAGTATCTTTAATGTGTTATTTGATTTGTCCCATTCAGCTTTCTGAATTTGAAACCCTGCAATATTATGAAAACATGTAGGTTCAGAGAGAAAAAATGAGATGCCAGTGTGTTTGGTAAATGGTGGGGCTACAACTCCTTTGATATCAAAATCCATGTTGCTGTCTACATTTTCCCACAGGAAAATTTTATCCAGAATTTTCATATTAAACCAGAAACCATCACAAAGTCTATTACTAAAATTATATACATAATATATAATGTGTACGTATTAGTCCTAACTATAGTGTATTTCTCAATATTTTTTGAACAAATCTACTTATATATAATGGTCATGCATAGTCTTCTATATATAGAAAAATGATTTTCATTCTAATTCTGGGCACAAATGTGCTCTGTTCTATTAGTGATAGTGACCCCTTTCCTAGTGACATTGGAACTGAATCTCCACAGGGCAGTGAATTGAATGGGTTACGTGATATAAACATGGCAACACATAAGGAAAGAACCTCTATACTTTTAAGTCATAGAAAACACCTTTTAAATACTCTTTGGATCAATGATAGCAAATAAATGGGATTCATGTTACATTTTTTCTTTCCCTGTTCATGGCCATTATTACACCTGATAGTTGCCATGGACAGAGAGGATGTTGCAATAAGAGTGCAATTTATTTGCTGTTATGGATATTAATACTAGAGGATCAGCCATTTACGAAGTGTGTTGACAGCACTGTCATTCATCACAGAAGTGACCTCAAAATCCTTAACACAGCACTCTGGGGCTCCAAAACCAATCAGTAGAGGTTTGCATCACAGTTGAAACCTGCTTGCCAACCCCGTTGTAGATACCAAAGGTCAATTGTCTCATTATTGGGATGGGTTCTGGAAGTGATTCATTCTTGCAAACACTTGATGAATGTGAGTTTGGGCCTATCTCTATGGTGAAAAATTTTGTTACATAGAGAGGGCATTCAATTTATATTAACTATGAGTTATACCAGGAGCTATACTTAATTCATTTGGACTTCAGTTGGTCATTTGCTTTTTATATTTCGCTCAGTCTTTTTGACCAGACCGAAATAAACACATCAACAATGAACTTCAGTTTAATTTATTATGCTGGATAAGGCATCTAGAGATAAAGGGGGAGTGAAATTTTTCCATTAATCTAATTAATGGTTCTTTCAAATTATTCCCTTATTGTTTGCAACTGGTTTAATTTCATAAGCAGTATTTCTGTGAAAATGTATTTCTACATTTACTTTAGAATTACAAGGCATTTCTCAGAGATATTTTCTGTTTGTTACTTGTTTCATGTTTGGAGTTCAATTTTTGTTTTTGCTTTCAGATCTGTTCTGTTTTGATATAGTCACTAGAGAGAACTTGAACACGGAGGGTAGCCTGGCAAAAACATGAAGTATCTTGATACTGAAGTCAAAGAGTTTAAAAACTATATTTGAGATTTATGATTTCATAGTTATATAATAAGCCCCCAACCTGGAAATTAGTTTTTTCTAAAAGTATCCTTGAGAATTAGTGGTTTGACTATTATAGTTAGATTTTTATACTAACTTCCAAAGTATAATTAATACTTAATATAGCTTAGGGATTTATATGTAATGAGGAAAAAGGCAATAGTATGGCTACTCCAACTGGATGAACTAGTGTTTTATTTATTTTGAGTATGTATAGCTTAATAATAAGCTTGTTTACTTAAAAGAGAAGGAAGATTTAGTTGGGATGTTTTATAGAAATTCTGAAATAGAATTCAGAATATATTTTGAATATTTGAACATGAAGATATTCTTTTTTAAATTATATATAATTACCTTTGAGAACATGGCTTTCTTTTTATTTGCATTATTCTTGTATTTTCTGCTGAAATTCGGGCCATTTCTGGAATCTATAGAAGAAACAGAAAAACGGAATAGAAATTTAGTCAGGTAAGTGGGGAAGAGTTGAAAGGGATAAGGAAATAGGAAAGATGGTTAAATATAGATGTGGGTTTGTCTCAGGTCAAATCAACAAAGTTTTAAGTGATGGAAGTCAGAGAAGAAAGCAGAACATCTGTGCCTAATACCCTTAATTGGGAGGAAAGGGAAGGCTGAGAGAAAGATAGGGTTACTGTTCACAGTACAGTTATGGTTGATATCATTGGCTTATTAGGATGAGCTGCTACATGTCCCCAGTGAGTGATGAAGATGGCATAGAGGACACAGCCACTTTGGAAGACAGTTTGGCAGTTTCTCACAAAATTAAACATGCTCTTACCATATGATCAACAATCACACTCTTTGGTATTGACCTGAAGGAGTTGAAACTTACGTCCACACAGAAACATACACATAGATGTTTACAGCAGCCTTATTCATAACTGCCTAAACTTGGAAGTAACCAAGGTATTCTTCAGTAGGTTAATGGCTAAATAAACTGTGGTATATTCACACAAAGAAATATTATTGAGTGCTAAGAGGAAATGAGCTACTAAGCCATGAAAAGACATGGAAGAAACTGAAGTGCATGTTTCTAAGTGAAAGAAGCCAATCTGGAAAGGCTACGTACTATATAATTCCAACTATAGGACATTCTTTAAATGACAAAACTATGGAGATCTTATGGTTAAACAACAACTACAAAAAACCCCTATGATCTTATGGTGAAAAGATCAGTGGTTGCCAGGGCTTGAGGGCTGGCTGGGGAGAAAGGATCAACAGGAAGAGTACAGAGGATTTTTAGGACAGTGAAAATACTCTGAATGATATAATGATGGATACATGTCATTATACATTTCCCAAACCCATGGAACATACACCACCAAGAGTGAGCCCTAATAATAACTATGGACTTTGGGTGATTATGATGTGTCATGTAGTTTCAACAGTCGTAACCAGTGTACCACTCTGATGCATTCTGTCGACAATGAGAAAGGCTATGCACCTCTGGTGGCAGTGGTATATGGGGAAATCTCTGTACCTTCCTCCCAACTCTGCTATCAGCCTTAAATTGCTCTAAAAAAATCTTAATAAAAAATTTAAAGATGGTAGAGAGAGTACGGGAAATGATCCATTATTAGTTGTTCACAGCTAAGGAATATTGAGCTACATTTCATAACTGTGAACTAAGCTTCTGTACTTAAAAACAACAACAAAACAAATAGATCAGTCTGTACTTTTATGCCTTTATGAGTGAGTTGGGAAATGGATCACTTCATTCCTTGTAGGACCTTCAACAAGTAGTTTGCTGGCACAGAGAAAAATTGAACCCACAACACACTTCCAGGTTAGGTTGATTTACTGCAATGTCCTCTGTGTTGGTATCTTCTTAAAAAAAAATTGTTTCTCAACCACAGTTTTCTTGGTGATGACCATCACTGTTCAAAAGCTTTCATCTTTTCTTCCAGATTGAAAATCTGTTTTTTGTTCATAAATTTGTTGTCCTTGGTCCATTGCAAACTTACTGAGGTATCCCTGAGTTGTCCCCATGTTTTTTTTAAGAAGGACTAACAATTGTACAACATAAGTGACTGCATCTTTCTTTTTTTAAAGTTTTTTTAAAAAATTTATTTAAGAGAGAGAGAGAGGGCAAGAGAGAGTATGAGGGGTGGGGGGTGGGTAGGGGCAGAGGGAGAGGGAGAAGCAGACTCTCAGCTGAGCAGGGAACCAGACCTGGGGCTCGATCTCAGGACCCTGAGATCATGACCTGAGCCAAAGGCAGATGCTTAACTGTCTGAGCCACCCAGGCGCCCCATGACTGCATCTTTCACATGTGATTAATAGAAAAACCTTCCTTGAAATATTAGAGTCCTACATACATCACCATATTAGGATCATTCTCCATAGACTTTTATTGCCACTAATGAGCTATTTATATATAATCTCATTAATTCAGGCAAATGTGTTATTAAACTGCTATTGAATATATTCATTTTCTTTCATACACTCCATGTTTCTTGCAAAAACATGGAGAGAGAGAGAGATGATTTAAGTGCAAAAGATTTTTAAGAAGGCATTGCCAATTTTTTAAGTTAACTTTATAAAGAATCTATACCTGTGGTCTGGGCACTCTTTTTATAATCATGTCCTTATTAGATGAAAAACAAAAGTGGCTAAAGTGTTTTGTTTATGTCTTAAGCTTATTTAAACATCTTAAGCTTATTTTTTGGCTCTGAAGGCCTTACAGCAAAACAGTCTTGACATGCAGAACACACCTTCCATATTATATTTTATTTAAAGAATTTCAGAATAGTCAAGAACACCAAGATCTTGAGATAGATTATTTCTTCCACATTTTCTGGGCAGAGGCTTCCTTTAAAAAAAAAAAAAAAAGACAGATACAGCTATAACAAAATAAAAGAGAGACTATGCCTTTTTATCTCAACTAAAAATTGCTAAGTTAAGGATATGATTGTATTTTCAGTATATTGTCAATAAATGTTCTAAAATGGTGTGGTAAAGGGAAAATTTTCCTAGAAATAGGTTGAAGACATAGAAATTATAATTATGTATTTGTTAATTAAATAAATATTATTGGATACAAGTAGACCCTTGGTGTGCAAACTGTAATATGGATTGAGTTAATTATCAAGTCCTGAGTTAGTAGTGCTGAAGAGATACTGGTGTTTCCAGAATTTCTGTGGAGAGGCAAAAGAATATGTGTGCAGACTATGTATGCCTGATGCTTATATCAGGACAAGTGATAGAATTCTCCGTGAATAACATTCAGATGGGAGTGTGTTAGAGAGGGGAGATGATAGGATACTTGGGAGCAGAAGCCAGTCCCAGATGCTGAAGCTTGTACAGCAGTTGGGTAGGGCCACCAGTGTGATGAGGATTCATGTATTTTTTTCACCTTCCTTCTGCAGGGCCCATTCTGGGAGCTACAGAACAGAATATGAGCTTGACAGCACCCACAGGGACTCAGTATTTGCTTGAAGACGTCTAAGATTCTCCTCCTTCTTATTTAGCAAATTAATGGAAAGAATTAACACATATTTCAAAAATACCTAGTAGAGTTTGGTTTAATAGCTCTTAAAAAATACTGATTTTTTTCCTTAGTGAACAAGATAATGTGCTCATTGTCCTTCTTATTCCATGCTGTAATTACTAACCCAAAGAACCTGTCATCCTGGGAATAATAATTTTAAAGTTCCATGACCCAAATCTTATGTAGATGGACTACCCTAGACATCAGCATAATGCCCTGAAGCCAGCAAATCTTCTCTTTGGCAATATGAATGCCACTGCGCAAGGAAAGAAAGCCTTTGGAATACGGAACCAACTACATCGCGTGATTTGAAAGATGCTAGAATGTTTCCCTTATTTCTCTTAAATCCTTTCCCCATCAGGTAATGGAGTTAAAAATTCTATTATTAAATATAAATACTTTTGATTTAAAACTTTGTTTTATATTTAAATTCTCTCTTGATCTGGAGAAGAAATAATATTTTTATTAGTTATATAATTATTATTGGTAGAAATAATAATGATGATAAAACACATTAGAATCACTTATTGTTTTTATATGTCAGTTACTGGGTCCAGGTTTCCATATGGAAAGTGAAGACACTTAAGTCTTCATAAAAGTAACTATAAAGAATGCTCAGATGGGGGAAGTGTTCTTCTTATTCTCATTGCATAATTGGCAATATTACAGAATAGAGTTAATCCCCTTAGTCCAGGCCTTAGTCTAGTGATTGAAGGCAGAACATTTAGTCCCAGAGGGCTTTCTCTTGATCACTGTATAGCTTGTTTATTACTGCATGTAATCATTTTTACATTGCTAAAGATAACGTTCTCTGAGAGTATAAAAGGCTGAGAATGGAAGCATGTTCTTGCATTGGCTCATGCAGTTTTCTCCACCTTTGCTTTCTCTGTATATTGAAATTCTTTATAGTCATCCTTCCAGATCAGTTCAAATGCTATGGGCTCTGAGAAGTTTGCCTCAGCATCTTCCATCCATTCCCATCCCATTTGTTGGAATTATTCCTTCCACTTTGTCCTAAGAGCTTGTTATCTCTGCCTAAATTTAGTATATCACATTAGGTTTATTTGATCCTGTCTGTCCCATCCCTGAGATTGCATATTTGCTCAGGAGTATGAACAGTTGTTTGTTATCCTTGAACCCCCAGACCTCAGCTCTCTTATCCATTGTATGTACACAATGAACAACTGTTGCAGATTTCAATTTATTCCACAATACTAGGTGTAGGAAAGACAATGTTTCTTCATTTCCTTTGAGTCACACCCACCTATAATGGAAAATCAGTTGGGAATGTGGGGGAGAAAGGA
The DNA here is from genome assembly GCF_024610735.1 of Ursus americanus. NCBI lineage: Eukaryota > Metazoa > Chordata > Mammalia > Carnivora > Ursidae > Ursus > Ursus americanus. The sequence continues at coordinate 36,246,362 of NC_142138.1, read as the reverse complement.
ACACAGAAAAGGAAGCTGGCAACAAGTGTACTACATTCTGATTACTTCACATTTTTGTTAAAGGACAGACCAGAAGGGAAAAAAAATCCTGTTAGTCTTGTTCCAGGAAGCAAATGACATACCGAAGAGATTAAATGACCAGATATGGAGACAACTTAGGCAGGAGACAGGCTCTCTAACCCTAGTGCTCTCTTGTTCTAAGAGTTTGGAGAGCAAATACCTGACATATAATAAGAAATTTTAGATGTAATAGCCCTTGGTGTATTCTCACTGCGCAGATAACTACAGACAAAGTTCTTAGGGTTCTTTTTTTTTTTTTTTTTTTTTTTTTTTGCCTATTTCCTTATGTCTAATGTCCTCACAGAGATTTTAGTACTATTTTAGATTTTTAGGCAAATTTTTGGGAATACTATAGGTAGCTGACGCACGATATTTATCAATAAGTAGTTCTTAATTCCTTTTTTCCTTTTTCTCTTGTCCCAAATGAATGATTCTCAAGAATTATTCTGAACAGATACCAAACCAGTTATCTTAGCAAAAATTTGCCCTTTTTTAATAACAACATTTTACACTGTACTAGATTTAGACAAAGGTTGACTTTGTTAGTTTTTGTTTGTTTCTTTGTCTTATTTGCAGTTGGTTGGTTTGTTGGCTGGTTTTTAAATAACAGCTGAACTAATTGTATTCTAGGGGGAGAAAAATGTTTCTGTAACACTGTTTCTATAGCCAACAAATACAAATACCAGTGTAACTTGACTATATTACATTCTGAAATACGGACCCATCACCCATAACATGCTTCTACTCATGAAATCACAATATCTAGCTTTCTTTCAGCAAAAAATTCAATCTGATTTTTAGCAACATTCTTCTAAGCTCTAAACAATAAGGTTCAAGGACAATCCATTAAGTGAAGACACAATGCAATATGGTAATTTTCTTTAACAAATAATGGCAAAAATAAAAAGAGAAAATATGAAACTTTATCAGGTTTATGAAAGATTGTTTGCAAATTGTTGAAGTCTTTGTAAACTTGTTTTTTTGGTGGGCAGTTGTGGGCCTTACATTTGTGAAATTTAAGTAAAGATAAAACAATTGGTGTTTGGTACATCATAAATGTTTGAACAGGGTAGTCACGGATTTCCTCACTAAATCTCAGAATATTCGAAAGTTTATATAATTTTATGGATTCCTACCGTGTTCTTAATGGAAACAAATGAGGATTGAGGTACATACCTGGCCTTTTGAAGTTAATATGATTAATTCTGCCCTCCCACAAAACTTTCCAGAATGTCTCTGTCAAAGTTAAAAATGTATAGAGTAGCCTATTTGCCTCTGAAAAAAAAACCCCAAAAAACAAAAAAGACAAATCACTTCATCTTAATGGAGATGAAAATTAAAAACACAATGATTTTTTTCAAATTGATCTCTTACATGTATAATTCACAATTTTAAGGCGGGGGGGGGTTCAAAATTTGAATCATAGCAGATGTTTAATGGAGACTTGTTGAATAAATAAATTAGTGAATAAATGGAAAAACTAAAGGAACTTTAGAGATAGGAAAGCAAGATAACCCTGTGGTACCATGTAATATTCTATTGATGAATAACCGGTGATGACAGCACCAATTTAACCATTCACAGTTACCATTTTAGGACAAACCAGTACAAAAGTGCAAATGAGGTAATGTAAGTTGGATGAAAAACTGATGCTTTATGGCCATTTGCTTTCACTATATTTATTAATTTGCTTTATCACTTTATCTACAATTACATTCCTTTTTTTGCTTACTTTATTTACTATCACCTTCCTTTATGATTTTTTGCTCTGCCTCCAGGCTGTTTCTTTGGACTTCAAGTGAAGCCCACTGTGGCATGGCCAATCCACTGGCTATCACGGCTGGTTGGAAAGTCTATAGGATATTCGACCTCGGATCTCGTGGTTGCATATGGTATACATATGCATAAGGTCTGCTTAATTATGAAGTAATTCCAAAGTACCAGTTGGACCATTTCCCCTGAAAGGAAACTTGAAATAAATGTCAAAAAAGTCATCACTTACTGAATGCAAATTCCATGAGTTCATCTCTGTGTATGTTATTCTTCCTTAAGGAATAAAATTCAAAAGACAAACTCATCTGAGATGCAGAGAGCTTTAAAGGTCTCCCTTAGCTTTATTTTTAGTTTACTCAGGCCCCATGTCTTTTGGGTTCATTCCCAGGTTTCCTGTGCTACATTTTGCTTTGCAGTATTACCATCATTCAATTCAGACTGGGGCATGAGGTCTATGTTTACAAAGCACTAATGCCTTCATTTGGGCTCCTACTCTTTCTTTCTGACCTTCATACCTGCTGTTACAGAAAGAGCCCTGCTCTTTAAACAACAGAGTCCTAGACAAACATCCATCTCCCCTCAGAAGTGTTTCTTCACAGGCCAGACAGCAAAGAAGACATTAAATATCAGATCCAAGGTTGCTTTTTCAGAAAAAGTATAAAGCCAGAATCTCGAATCTATAGTCTATTCCTAATCTTAAACAAACAGGGTTACCTTTTGAGAGGCTAGTGTTTCCAAAAAAATTTGGTTAAGAAGCAATAGCACCTATGAATAGAAAACAGACTAATCAACAAGTAAATGTTGAATTTTTCATAGGCTCTAGGTGGTCATTATTATAATGGACATTAAAAGACAAATACATCTATCATCCCATTAAAATCAATGTTATTATCCAAATGGATTCACAAACATTAAATACATCTTCCCATAAAACATAAATAAAGTGCTCTGGTTCTGACCTTTTTGAAGGTCTGTGTGAAGCAGAAGAAATGTTCGTTAATGTTACTGGCCCACATCCAGATCTGAGCCAAGAGAAGTTGGCTTATTTATAAACAAAAGTCCCAATAACTTGCTTTTGCAGGATCACGAATTCCTACCATGAATCATTCTGTATTGTCTGATACATTTTCTAAATTTAGGATGCAATTCATTATCTAAATCCTTGCATGTTTTAAGACTTCTGCCCTTTGTTCTTCAATGTGTAAAAATAAAATAAAAAGTCCCTAAATCTACAGCACAATGTAACAGGATAAAAAGCTCTTTGTTTTAGAAAATTACATGTCAGTACTGTGTAATCTACGGCACCAATTAACCAACAATGATAATTATAAGTTTTTAAAAGCTAGCAAATTTGTTGCTATATCTTGGAGATGATGTTGATTTTTTTTCATATTCTTTTGAGATTTTTCCCCTTACTTCATTTCATAAGGCCCTCTTTTTAAGAGTACAAAGCTATTTATAACAATAGATGTTTTAGGAATTGGCAAACTGTGAATTCCTAGATGGAATGGCATAATAGCCCCTCAAGGAGGGAATGGACTTTATTCTTGGTGAGTTCCAAATACACAAAAATAAAGGGCTTGCCAGTTGCCAGTGGGAAGTGAACATAATTATGACTTCACAGCTGCTTCTCCTAAAGAAAAAGGCGAGAGAGAGAAAAAAAGGAAGAGTCATGCTTTTTTTTTTTTTGTACTGCATCTAAAAAGAATATGCACAGAGGGAATATATTTATGCCAGATATAAGAAGCCATCATCAAAGTAATACTGTACTACCAAATTCATGCCAAGAAATTCAGAGATAAGAGATATGCAATACTCTAGTACTCTCGTAATTAGAGTACTCTAGTACTCTAGTAATTAGAGCAAAGTATGGAAAATCGAGGTCCCCAAATACGTTCCCACTAGCTTATTTTCCCTGACAGAGTGGAGTGGTCTTTCAGCAAAATTGTCATCATCTGCTTTCCTCATTTGACTTTTGCAAAGTGGCCTGTTAAGAGTTCAAAACTTGATGTGTGGTCTTAAGGAAGGACATTTGGAAAGTTTTACTTGGGACCTTGGAAATTAAATTTTATGAGTGCTATAAGATAGTCAAGGTTACTATTCATACCTGCCACGACTGATCTATTGTTTAATCTAGAACAGTTGTTGGCAGCTTTTTCTATAAATGGTTGGATTGTAAATATTTTAGACCTTGCAGGCCATATAGCCTCTGTCCCAGCTACTCAACTCTGCTGTTGTAGCATGAAAGCAGCCACAAACATATGCAAATGAATAAGTGAGGAGGTTGTATTCCAGTAAAACTTTGTTCACAAAAACAGGCAGCAGTTAGATTTGGTCACCGGGCCATAATTTGCAGACCCCTGAGCTAGATGCCCTCAACAGTGTTATTCATTTAATGCCATTAGGGCTTTTAAGAATCATTTGTAAGTGTGAGTAATTTCCTTGACATTTTTTGTCAGTTAGTCATGGAGAGATGGGCACCAGTAAAGAGCAGTTCTTTATCAAAAACACTGCAGAGATACTTTGGTGATTTGCTTACAAAATCATTGTATCAAACGACTGCATACAGGGACTTGTCCTGAAACCAAAACTCTAAATATTTTCTATGTTCATTGGTGTCTAGCAGATGTAACAAATAAAAAGAACAGATGAACAGTTAGCCTGATTTCAGTATAGATATTTGGGGGCAGGGAAAAAGGAGGTGCTGGCTGAACTGGAGTTAATTGGGAATCTTCCTGAGAACGCCCCGTGGAAAAATAATCTCTTTAATCTGCCTCCTACATTCATAGGCTATCTCAGTCTCCTGAAGAAATGTCAAATTATTTGAGTGATAACTATAAGTGAGTCCAGTGAGATGTCTTTTCCTGATTCTTCAAGTAATCTGCTATTGACCTCTATATGCCACTTAACTTGCATTTGATCTATTTCCCAATTTATAAAATAAAGGAGAATAAAGAGATGTCTGTAGAGTGGTTTGAAAGCCTGAGTGAAAGGTTCTCTAAAACAGAGAGCTGAGCTTTGAGCTGAGCTTCAAAGAGTCAGGAGGACACTTTGGTTATTGAGAATACATTCTAAATCATGTAAGTGGCCACAATGGTAATCTTGTGAATGTCATATTACTCAGCAGTATTCCAGAGGGTCAAAATAGATAAGGATGACATAAAAGTTTAATATTCAAGTTAAACCTTTTAATTAAAATAGATATGAGAAAATATATAGCAGGAATGAGTTTTGAATCGAAAGTTGTTATTTTGTGATGTCAGCATAGACATAACTCACCTAGATATTTTTCAAAAGTTCTTTCATATATAATTGAGACTTCAGCTTTTTTAAAATTGTGTTTTACTTACTTTTTTTCTTACTCTGTTTTCCTTCATATTCTCCTCTATTTTTGGGAGACCCTACCTTGAACATTTTTAGTAATCCTGATAATGCTATGAAGTTAATATCATAGAAGTAGCAGAAGGTAGTGGAACTGTGAGAACTCGGTATCATAATATGGATCTGTATCATTTGCTTTCTTCAACCTTTCGTTTCTCCACAAGTAAGAGATAATAAGAAGCTTACAAGAGTTCTTTTAGGGGGCTAAACAAGGTATTGAATGAGAAAGTACTTAAGGTTACAGGGGTTTAGTAGTCAGACTTGAGTTTGAGTTTGAGGGAAGGGTGGTGATTAAGTGGGGTACGCAGACTTAGTCACTTTCTCCTACAGGAAAAAGAGGAGGAACAAATAATTGCAGTTCTCCTAACAAAGGAAGTGTTGGCATTGGGGCAGAACAATTTTCACTGTGTCTTAATGTTCTCATTACAAGATATTTGACATCCTTTACCTTCATTCCAAACTGCCAAGAGTGCTCTGCTGGTCAGGTCATGGTGAAGACAAAGGAATGACTTTTATTTTCTAAAAGGTGGATACCAAATCTGGACGATAATATAAAGCATCTGTGAATCCAAAGAACACTGGATTATTTTGGCATTAAAAACATTTACAGATACGCTTGTGAATATATCAGCATACTTGGACCCTTCTCTTTAATGACCATGGAGGGTTCTTCTTAGAAGTAGGGCAGAGGTGAAAATGGAAAATTTCATAAATTAAAACAAGTACTCAAAAATAACTATAACGATTGAAAGGATACAAACACACCCTCACCCACCCAAGATGGCTCAGTAATGTAGAGCCATGGCAAAATGGTCATAGGTGTCACCTCAGTGACTCAAAGGTAGCATGGCTCAGGGCAGGTGGGCAGTCAGAGCTGGTGACAGACCATCAGAGTTGGTAGACCCTCATATGTTGGTTGACTTTAGATAACTTTCTGTACAAATGAGGGATGCAGAGGAAGCTGTAAGGGAGCAACAAAAGGAAATTCCTCTGCTCTATGCTTAGAAAAGTATGTTGTTATGAAGGAAAAGAAAGGAGGAGGGAATTAGATTTAGAACATTATTTAATCATATGATACAACTGTTGGAGAAGTACTGATTTTTTGTTCCCATTTAATTGATGGCAAAAATAAGAAAGTGAGGAAAGGTAGTTTTGGTGTTCATCACTAATTCAGGGTGGACATAAGGGAAGCTTAGACTAAATAATTTATGACTAAATTTTTCTTTCCCCTGATTATTTGGATTCTACTATGAATAAGCTGAGAATTGCTTCTGAGAGTTGATTCAGGCTGCCTTCAAACAGAAATGATCAGTCTGGTGAAAAGTGGTCTAGCTAATAGCACCCATTCGTTGGGGTCTTCATATGTCCAGTTATTGTCCAAAGAATTTTATATACTTAGTTCTAGTCTTCACGATATACCCATAAGACTGGTATAATCATTGTCTCCATTTTCATTTTTTTTTTTTTAAAGATTGTATTTATTTATTTGACAGAGATAGAGACAGCCAGCGAGAGAGGGAACACAAGCAGGGGGAGTGGGAGAGGAAGAAGCAGGCTCCCAGCGGAGGAGCCCGATGTGGGACTCGATCCCCGAATGCCGGGATCACGCCCTGAGCCGAAGGCAGGCGCTTAACCGCTGTGCCACCCAGGCGCCCCATTGTCTCCATTTTCAGATAAGAGATTGGACTTGGAAAGTCAAATATCCTCCTTGAGATCACATAGTCAGTAAGAGAAAGAACCTGGAATCACAGCCAGAGCTACCTGACAAGGAGCTCGTACCCTATCTGGTGGGAGCGCTGAGGTAGGAGAGAGGAATGGCAAGTCTAGTGAAAGCAGAGGAGTGATTCCAAATGGTTCTAAGAGGGCCCACACTACTTTCTTGGGATCTGGGACGCAGAGGACTAGAGAAGCCCACAGTTCCTAGATTGTATAGATGCCCAGATTCACTGCTTATCTAATATTTAGTTTGCTTAAAACCCTGCATTACCCCTAAAGGGAATTTGAATCTATACCACCCACAATGAGACAAAGTAAATCAGCAGATGAGAGGATTATCTGCATGGCCCTTTAAGGAAACTCCCCCATCCCTACTCTTCTCTTACTCTATCTGAAGGAAGAGACTTTTAAAGGAAGAACTCAAAGTATACAGGGTGGTCATGAATTTTCCCTTGACTCACAGGTAAAAGAAATTTGACTCCTAGTCACCAGGAAACAGGAAGTCTCCCCCATGGTCTTTTGATCTTTTGTTGCTCTGAGGAGACCCACATATCATTGCTTTGCCACTTCAGGCCATTAAACCCATTTGCTCCTTTATATATCTGCTAAACATAGACACTGAAATGAAGAAATACAGCCTAAATAAGGACACCAATAACAGCTTGCAGGAAGTATTAAAAACAATTCTGCAGAAGGTTAGGAGCCATGCTCTTTTCACTGTGCACTTTAAAGATTCTCTCTTTGATCAGCCACAAGGTCACTTCACTACAGGTACAAAATTGGAAATGTTGAGGACTGTTTGATACTGAATTTTCACAGTGAATCAGTTAGAGGTTATTAAGCAAAGAATGTTCAAGTCATAATATACTGAGAATGCAGTGTATATATACTGAGAAGGCAGAAACTCACGTGTGTCTCCTCTGTCTCTTGGTTCTGTGGGCTGTGCCTGAGCTGCTACAGAAAAGCCGAGACCTCGGAAGTCTGCCTCACAGACCAGGACTACAGACACAGAAACTTCCTCTCCAAATCGGATGATGGTGGGCCCTGACACATTGTCAAATTACTCATCAATCAAGGCTTTGGGGAGGCAGTAAGGCATAGTAGTTAAGCTCAAGGGTTTTGGAGACAAACAGAGCTAGATTTGATTCCTGATACTGCACGTGACTATTGAAGAACCACTTTATGTCTGTAAGATAACAGTACTATTTTGGAATTCATATTAGTTCTCCCTACATAGGATTGCTATGAGAACTAAATACTTTATGCAATGTCTGGCCCATAGTGAGTGCTTCATTCATGGAGGTCATCGTTATGGAGCAGCTTATTATGTACATATTACTGTTTGGAGTGTTGGAACAAATAAGAAAGGAAAAAAGCATCTGGTTTGCCCTCAGAATGCATACAGTCTAGATGAATTCACAAGAAAAGTGCATTTGCAGAAAAATTAAATAATATTAAGTAGTATACAAACACAATGTTAATTGTGTAGCATGAATGATGTGTTTTATCCATTTATTTATTCATAAAACACAAAATGAGTGCTTCCTATGTGGAAGCACTGTGCTAAACACAGAGATGGGTAATGGAGCTTAATCTTCATAGTTACCCCTATTTTTGCTATGGAGTAACTGAGACTTGGAGATAAAAAGGAGCACACTCAATGTCTCACGAATTGTAAATTGCAAGGCTGATATTTTAACCGTGGCCGGCGTGACTCCAAAGTTTATGATCTTGTAGAGCTGTTGTTAAGAGCACGCAGGTTAGAATTAGAGCAATGGCTTCACATCTGGACTTAGCTACTCATTAGTTCTGTGATGTTGGGCAAGTTACTTCTCTGAACTAGAGTTTCCTCATCGGAAAAGTGAACTTAAGATGTTACTATTTACTTCTTACATTGTTTTCTGTTTGTTTGTTTTTGAGGATTAAAGGAGTTAATACATTTAAAAACTTATCTTAGTATCTGGCACATTGCAAACACATATAAGCTCTATTATTATTTAAATAGTGAGAAATAGTGAGCATTATTATTATTTCTATCTTAACTGAATTATAACATGTATATAGAACATTATTTGGTCTATTGAAAGCACTCTATGCTATTATTATTATTATTATTATTACACAATAGGTTACACTACAATTGAATAGTGTGCCTGCCTTCAGTCAAAACTGTCATTTCCTAACCCTAAACCTCCATACTCCCTTACTCTGTTAAGTGGTATAACAATACCCCTTATAACACTATTTGAAAAAATTGATGTCTTTGTTGACTTTGATAATCACAGAAATTCTAGGATTAGAATGGGCCTAGTTTTAATTTCTAAATCATGATTTTTTTTAATGAGAATTAACGTGTGATTACACATAAATGATTCTAGCATATAATACATCCTCAATAAATGTTGGTTATCGTTAGTATGACGAGTTCATCTACTTTCTTTTAATACATCACAATCAGTGAGTTCTATCACTTTTCTTTTTAAATACTTTTCATATCATTCCTTTTTACAAATCTCCTCCTTACAAATCTCTGGGCTCTAGGTGTCCCCACAGGTACAGTCCATGCTGTCTACCAATGTTGCTGCCTTCAACACTTCAGTTAGACTAACACCACCACAGGTGGTTTCCTATTTCCCACCATGGCAGACACTCTGCCTGATGGCCAAGGTCTTTAATGCAGCTCAATTTTGTCTGACCATTTTACTTCTCATAGAGCCCCCATCCTATTCAAAGTACTCTCCTCATTATCTTCCTGTCCTATGCTGACTTTGCACTGCATTCATTGCTTTTTCATTCCTACCTCTGAGGTCTCTGTTTCACTTTCTGCTGACCAAATCTGCCCATCCTTCAAGGCCAAGATCATGTACTACTTGTCACTTGAAGCATGCCTTGACTATATCTTTCCTTGTCAATCTTTCCCTTTTCTGAAACCCTACAGCCTGACTCTTTCCTAACACAGTCCATGATGCAGGGTAACATTTTAAAGAGGTTAGTTTAAACACACAGCGTCTTGACTCCTATTATCTGGAGTCAGATCATTTCCACCTCATCCTAGTAATGGGATCTTAGGCCTCAGTTTCTTCATCTATAACGTGGACATAAAAAGACGACCTGTCTCATTGAATTATTTGTGCTTAAATAACATAAGCCATGCAAAATACTTAGCATAGAAGCTGATGTTTGATAATTATTCAATCATGTTATGATGTGGTTGTTATATTAAGGACTCACCACATGTCTGAATGAATTAATTATTCTTTTTATTTCCATTCCACGTTATAATGTCCATGTTTAGATACAATATTCAGACAGGACAAGAAATTCAATAGTGTGAAGAGGATTTATATTTATATTTATTGTTAGAGTGTTGTTAGAGTAATAGTATGCACAGTCAGAAGGTCTAAATTCTTTCTTCATCTTATTTTGGGTTTCTCATCACTCTCCCACTGATCCTTATTGCTGCTCACCCCTTACTCAATCATTGGAGAAAGGAAGAGGGTGATGGAAGACTTTAGGTCACTTCAGATAAAATGCTCAAGGACAAACCCATTTTGAGTATAGAGAATGCTTTGGGAGAACTCATTTAAGTTGAAGTCATTTTCCCTTTAGAAAGCATAGAGAGGTCAGTGGTTTAGAATCCAGAAGAACAAGAGATAGGAAAGGTGCTCTCCCTGCTCATGGAAGCAAGGGCTATCTTGCAAGGCCTTCTAATGTAGTCAGAGTTTCAAAGAGGTTATCAGCCCTTTCTCCCTAACTACCTGCTATGTTTTCTTCTAGAGGTACTTCTGCTCTTCTCTGATTTTTTTTTACTTAAAAAATTATTTTTCCCACCATTCTCTTTTCTCTTCTCTCGTCTTCTATTTATTTCTTTTTCTCTTTAATGGTCTGGCTTTGTTGTTGGTCCCAGTGTACCCTTCTAAGGACACTTAGCAGAGTGGTTGTCTCGGGCTTGGGTTTTCTCCATCTTCTGACCAGTAATAGAAGGAAGGACAAAGGCTGTCTCCCCAAGTAACAACATCTCTTTACTGAAGCATTGCTCTGCTGTCTTGGGCCTTTTCCTTCTGATTCACTGGGCTTGCACTTGGGCAACTTTTCTATTTCTCTTCTGTTACTTCCCAGTTTCCAGAATGAGTAAATTAGACATATTGTTTCTGGTTTCTCACTTCTAATAAATCATTTAACACACTTTACTAAAATTTGGGGGATATATGGGAAGATGGAAAAATCAAACCAATGTCAATCTTCATTCATATCTAGGTCCCTTGCTCTAGCATGGTGGCCAGAGCCCCAGTCCTGCACTTCCAAACCATCTCCAAGATTAGCCAAACTGCCAGAGCTACTGGAGCTAGACTAGCTGGTGGAGGAACTGGTCCTACTTTCTTAACAGTCACCTCCCTATTGGGACCCGGAAGCAGTTATGAAGGGCTGTGGAAAGGGGCCCATCAAAATTTAAGGGTGTACTCATTCTATGATTCTACCATCCTGTGCCTACTTCTCACTGCTTCCTTAGGCCTGCAGCAAGCCTAAGAATCCTGGCCCACCGCACATCTCCTTCTTTCCACATTTATTGCCTCCATCTTAATTTAAGTCTTCACTATTTCTTGACTGAAGTTTTCCAACACTTGTATTCGTTTCCTAGGGCTGCTGTAAAAAGAGTACCACAAGCTAGGTGGCTTAAAACAACAGAAATTTATCTTTTCATAGTTTTGGAGGCTAAAAGTCAGAAATCACAGTGTTAGCGGGCCATGTTTCCTCTAAAGGCTGTAGGAAGAATCTATTCCATGCCTTTTTCTTAGCTTCTGGTGTTGGTGGCAATCCTTGGCTTTCCTTGGCTTGCAGCTACATAACTTCAATCTCTGCCTCTGTGTTCACCTGGTGCCCTCATGTCTCTTTCTTTTCTTCTTACAAGAACAATGGTCATCTTGGATTAGGGCTTACTCTAAAGACCCCATCTTAATTTAATTACATCTGCAAAGACCCTATTTCCAAATAAGGTTATATTCACAGGTACTGAGGTTAGGACTTCAACATTTTTTTTGGGGGGGACATAATTCAACCCATAATAATCGATACCTTAATGTATCTCCCTGTCACCAGTGTTTCCTTCCTCTAATCCATCCTCCTTCTACCATCTAGTTAGCATTCTAAAACACGCATCAGATCATTCACACTTGAAATAATAAAAAAAAATTGTCCATTCTCCACTTCTTTCAGATAAAATCTTCAGAATTGCATTTCAGGCCCTTCTCATTTTAGATTCCATGTTTCTTGCCAGCATGTTCTTTCATTCTCTCTATCATAGACCCCATGGGCCTACCAGTATGACTGTTAAAATATTTGAGCCCTTTTGTATTTTCTAACTTTTGCTCACCCAAGCCCTATTCCCTCCTTAAAATGAATCAATCCATTCTAGGTTTATTTATAACCCTTTGTTTATGTTGCTATTATAGGATTTGTCACGTTGTTCCATTATCTTATTCACCCTGAATTTCTCACTGCCTGGTACCTATTATCTATAAATAAATGATGCTGAATAAACCATTTCAGAGAGGAGTAAACTATTTGGTAATTAATGTTGCAATTTTTTTTATTCTTACACTCTTCTTGAGTTCCAGAAACTTGAGTGTAATTTGTCAATATAAATATCTCATTCAGATATTTTTAGCATGTAGATAAGGAGACAGGTTTTGAAACCAACTTGCTTCAATTAGAAGTTATGTGATTTTGAGTCCTTTACTTAATCTCCCTGTCCTTCAATTTCTTCATCTGTTAAATGACAATGAGTCCCTCATTTATAGAGTTGTGAAGATAAAATTTAAAAAATCCTTAGAGTAGTGACTGATACAAATTAAATGGTTAATTTTCATTGGCTATCAATTTTTTAACTACTATTACTGTTATTCTTATTAGTTGTCCCTTGTGGAATGAGAATTATATGATGTGTGGCTCTGAGGTTTATTTACTAAACCTCTTTTTCCCACCAGAGATCAGAACTGAAGGTACATATAGTGACCAGACAGGCAAAAGTTAAACTTCGAGTTTCATTTCTGATAAAATTGTTGAAGAACATAGTTTAGGTGTTTGGCAATAATGAACCTCCTAATACTCCAGCCCAGAACTGAGCCTTTCCACCCAATCTCAGGCACAACTGAGAACATGGAGCTCTCTGAAGACATCTAGTGCCAAAAGAAGAGAGCCATGTATGCCTAATTCCTTCCAAATGCTCCAGTCAGATAATATCACTTCCTCTGCCCCCTTGTGCTCTTCTCTTCCACTTTCTCAACAAGTGAGTGAGAGTGAAGAGAGGCCCAGGGAGCTCTTCCACCTGGAAGTAAGAGGGAAAAGGGAGGAAACCCCCCCCCCAACATATAGAAGACCTCCTCATTTCATATGTTTTATATATATTATCTCTGATCTTTAAAATGAGTCTGTGACATAGACATAATTATTACCCTCATGCAAAAGATGAAGACTCTGTGGCCCTGAAAAGTTAATTAACTTACTTGATATAACCTAACAGCAGGTGGAAAAGGATAAATTGAATCCAAAGTCCTCTGTGATGGTATGTCACCTCCTCTCCCTGACACAAATAATAGTAAGTTATATCCATATAGATGAAGGAATTTTATTTTTTTTAATTTTTTAACTTTGGACCTTTATAATGACAACAAAAAGTATTGCTTAAAAAAATTGTCCCTATACTTTATATAGTGTATTCGTAGGTACATGGAGATACATACAAAGATATACAGTGGCCCACAGGGAATAACCAATGTGATTGATCTTTTTGGCCTGCATCTCAGCATAATTAAATTGGAAAAATTGTGGCCCTTTGTGGCTGAGAGAAATGTTTTTCTCTGAATCTTCTTTCATCATTCTGCTTCATATTATTTATTGGTCCTTACCTGTGCTTCCTAATATTCTCTACTCAATGGCAGTTCCTACTGGATCATTTCCTTGCAGAAAAATCTCTGACTGGGTCATTTGCTCAGTTTTCACTTAAGAACAATGTATACATATTGTGTTTCTATTCTTAGTTTGTCCTCTTCCAGCTTCTGATTATTTTTGGGTCTATTAGCTACCATTATCCCCAAAATAATTTTGGACTCACCCTAACCCATACTTCTGCAACTCCCATGTCTTCTTCCATTTTCTCTCACGGCTAAAGTATAAATGACATGGAAATTAATGATTTATCTGCCTTTGGCACGCTATATCTCTTGTGCCTAAGCAAAGTGCCTGGCCTAAACTGTTTATCAATACAGATGTATTGAATGAGGTAAGATGATGGTGGTGGTGATGGTGATATTATTCGTTAGCTTTTTGATAGGATCAAAATAGCTTCCAGTTTGAAAAAAAATCTTATTGTTAGGGCTCTTAATATAATTGTCATTTGTATCACATGATCCAATATTCTTTCAACTCTAGTAACTCAGAATTTTTCTCTTTAACTATTTTTCTACTTAATTTTCTATGATACATTTTATATCATTATCCTCAATTACAACTGACAATATAATATATCATTGTTTCTCTCCAACTACCCAAAAAAGTAAAATATTGAGTTTATTTTACATTCCAAGTGAGCCCTGTGAGACAGAACTACATCATGGTGGCCTTGAAGTACGGTTTTGGGTTTTGGGATGATAGCTGCAACTTGTTCCTGTAACAATGCTGTTGGGTAGTTGTTCTTACTAGCAAGAGCTACTCACGTTACATTGTCTCGGTAAGGCACTATACAAATACCAATAGAACAACAGTCTTGAGATGTGTTCTTATGCGACGATGACTGCTAATTTTTATTCATGGTTCCATTCAAGTGCCTGCTATAGAGTGCATTCTCAACAAATGGTAAATCTACATCATAATAATAATTCTGAAAACAACTGCATAACAATAATTATAGATGATGATGGCCCTGCTCCTAAGTAGGCACATATGCTCTGAGGCTCTGAATACAATTTACAAATCATACGGATGGAATCTTGGGGAAATTTTTGCATAATCATGTGTGTAGTACTAAAGATTAGATTCTGAAGGGAAAAAGCAGTATTCACATTGGGAATAGATGCAGCCTAATTTCATCAGCTTTTAACATGGGGCTCATTTTGGTTTCCCCAAAGAAAGAAGAGGCAGTGACTGAAAATTTGGTCTTACAGTCTCTTTCTTTTTCTTTCTCCTTTGATGTACATTAGTTCCCATGGAAACTACATTGGGATGGCTTGAGAGTGACATCTACAAATGTAGTGTAAGGTCATTTTTATCTAATGCTTTGAAATTTAAACCATGATTTGTGATGTACAGTGAGCCCTCCTTAACATATTCTGAAGGACTATGAAAAGACAATATTCTGAATGCAGAAACAAGACACATGACTGCATTATGCCAGTTCTCCGAAAGTTCAACATTGTTCTGTGCGGAAACAGAGAGAGCCTCAATTCCCCAGTTTGCCTTCAGGAGATCCTGGCAACGCAGCTGGCCTTCTTAACATGAAGGGGAGAGAAGCCCCTCTTTCTTCCTCCTTCCTTATTGCTAGTAGCCACTGAGGCCACCAGGGAAGAGACAAATAAGTGAGCAAGGTTTTAAATACTGCAATAAGTAACTGCACATGGACTATGATAAAGCAGCAGGGATTCTCCTTTTTCCAAGCAGTTTCTACCACAACCCCTGGCCTGCCCTTCTTAGTGCACCGATGTGATCTCCTTTATTAATTTGCCAGGGTTTCACCTATAAATTCCAGGTACATTTAGAGGGAGGTATATTTCTTAGGAGAGAAACGAGGGCCCTGGGATAAAAATGATTTGAGGTTTACTGGAATATGATCATCTCAAGCTTCTCAGGCACTCTTCAGAGAAGAAATGTCTAGATGCTGAGTCAGGAGGTCTGGATTCAAATCCTGACTCATTTCCTTTCTAGCTATATGCCTTGAGCAAGTAAAAACTTTTCTGAGCTTTAGTTTCATGATCTAAAGAATACAAAAGAAACAAAATTTAAATGGGTGAATATGTGCAGAGGAGATAATATCAAAGGAAGTACTTAGTATAAGTTACATGCTAGGAATTGCATAACTGACTTAGTTATCCCATAAAACTTTGTTTATACCTATTTTTTATCTCATTATAGTCCTTTATGCCATAAGTTGTGAAAATGTCCATCTCTTGTTTTGTGTCATAGTTAAATGTGGGTCAAATGGCTATCTCCATTTTATAATCACCATCTGAAATATGTAGCCCCCAAGGTCAACTTTTGTCAGTGAGAGAGAGGGCTCCTAGTTACCTCAACCCAGAATTGAGATATATCACCTCCACTCCGGCTACAATGATCCTAACCTAACTGCAAAGTTAGGCTGGGAGGCATCAGCAAGCATATCAATAATTAGTGCACACTAACTCTCTCCTCAACATTAAAAAGAAAATTTCAATAAATCTCATTGTTTAAAACTGATGATGAAAATTTAAAAAGAAAATCATACAGCAAGCACATTTCAAAAAATTGGCAAATGCTGTGTTCCTGATGACATTTTTGCATGATCTGCTGTTCCAACACTGCTAATTTTATCTACACGGAGAAAAAGAACAATACATTCTTCATTGATATAGTAAGTCACATTTCTTCAGGTCTCCTGCCCACAGACTTAAACTTTAAGAGGCATATAAATAAGCAACTTAGCATATGTGACCTCTGACCGTGAAGTGTTAAATTCCAGGAACTGTATTACTCCACCACTTTTATTCGTCTGTGGGAAATCACTTGATTTATGCCTGATCCCAGGATACAAGAAAAATGTGCAGGTATGCCAAACTAGAACGACTGGAACCTGTCAAATAAAAATTTTAGTTGCCCTTAAAATCTACAAATAAAAGTAACCTTTGATTAAAGATAACACGATTTATATCATATTTTATCATATTCAGACACAAAACATATCCAAATAATTGAATTTCAATATAGTACAATGCACCACAGCCTTTGGAGAGAAAGGTCCCTGTATGATGAAAAGGAAATTTTCTTATTTGGGAAGGAGTCAAAGCAGAAAGGAGGTTCTAGCCAGAAGAAGCTAAACCAGTATAGACAAAGTAGATTAACAGAAATATTCAGCCAAGCAAGGTCTGAAGCTTCTCAAGTTTGGCTTATTTACATTGACTATTCATTCTTATTTTATGGGCTTTAGAACTTCAGATGGGGGCCAGCTAAGATTATAAACCAAAGTGCCAAAAAACCCCACAAGACTTTTGGAAAGGAATGACCAGCTAAATTTTCAGATTCAAGAGGTTGGCATCATTCCAAAATGATTCTGAGCTCTTAGATATTTTAGTCAGGTCCACATTGATGCAGTGAGTCTCAAAAGCAACTGGAGAATTTCCATCTCATTAGCACTTCATTTATAGTGTACCTGTGTCAAGCCTAAGCCGTGGGGTTCTGGTCTGAGCTTAAACATGAGGAAAATAAAATCTGCTCTAGTACAAATCTGAGTACAGATTCTGTCATGTACAGTCATAGTTGAAGCATGCTCACATCACCTGTGAACTCCAACCACTTACTCTGAGTGTTCTTCAAAGGATGAAATATTTCTTCTAAAATTTTTATGCATTTATTATTTCTTTGACATTAAATGTCATATATTTGTATTCTGGTTCATTTTTCAAACTGGAAACTTTGAGATATAATTGACATATAACATTATATTAGTTTCAACTGTATAACATAATGATTCAGTATTTGTATATATTGTGAAATGATCACCACAATAAGTGAAGCTAACATCCATCACCACACATAGTTAAATTTTTTTCCTTGTGATGAAAACTTTGAAGATCTACTATCTTAGTAACTTTCAAACATAAGATACAGTATTATTAACTACATGTTGTACATTGTATCCCCAAGATTTATTTATTTTGTAACTGAAAGGTTGTACCTTTTGACCCCCTCATCCATTTCACCCACCCCAAGCCCCCTGCCTCTAGCAACTACCTACCTCTTCTCTGTATCTATGAGTTCGGAGGTTTTCTCTTGGGCAGGGGGTGCGGTTAGATTCCACATATAATGAGATCACACAGTAATTGTCTGTCTGACTTATTTCACTACTGTATTAACCTCAAGGTCTACCCATGTTGTTACATTGCAAATGGCAACATTTCCTTCTCTTTTTTTATGGCTGTATAATATTGCATTATGTAGATAGTTAATATAAATATGTGATATACGTGATACATATATACCCCATTGTCTTTATCCATTCATCCATCAGTGGACACTTAGGTTGCTTCCATGTATTGGCTATTGTAAATAATGCTGCTATGAGCATGGTGGTACAGATACCTTTTCAAGTCAGTGTTTTCATTTCCTTCAGATAAATACCCAGAAGTGAAATCAATGGATCATATGAAATTGATGGATCATTAAAAGTTCCACTTTTAATTTTTTGAGAAACTTCCATACTGTTTTCCATAGTGGCTGTACCAATTTATGTTCCCACCAACAGTGCACAAAGGTTCTCTTTTTCTCTATGTTCTTGCCAACACTTGTTATTTCTTGTTTTGTTTTTGTTAATAACCATTCTAACAGGTGTGAGATGGTATCTCATTGTGGGTTTAATTTGTATTTTCCTAATGATTAATGATGCTGAGCATCTTTCCATGTGCCTGTTGGCCATCTGTATATCTTCTTTGGAAAAATGTCTATTCAGATTCTCTGACCATTTTTCAATTAGGCTGTTTGGTTTTGGCTATTGAGTTATATGAATTATTATTTATATTTATTTATATTTATATACTTACATATTTTATATATTAGCTCCTAGTCAGATATAGGATTTGCAAATATTTTTTCTTATTTCATAGGTTGTTTTTTTTTTCATTTTGTTGATGGTTTCCATCGCTGCACAGAGCTTTTTAGTTTGATGTACAAACTGGATTTTTGATGGTCAAAGTTATTAAACAAAATCACTTGGGTTTTAGGTCATGGTACATCTTTTTAGAACATGTTCGACGTTACTCTGAAAACACCCTATACAACTTGGGGTTCAGAAAATGTCACCATGGAAACCTCAGCAGTAGTTAGACAGAGATTGTTCTTTATTCACCTTTGCACCCCAGTGCTTCATGCTGTACCTTTCAAGTCCTGATGCTCAATGTCTCAGAATGAGGAAATGAATGAATGAATGGGAATGAAATATTCTTGAATGCAACCACAGCTTATTCCAGATAGACTTTGTTCAACACTCCCCTGTGAATCAGAATAAGACCTCAATCAAGCTGCAGACTACATAAGATGGCACAGGTAAATTATCACCAGGGTTGTGGCAGGCTGCAGGGAGGCAGAGAGACCTGGACAGGTGCCAGGTGACTGTGCAGGTTATATAAGAAAGTGATTTTAGCCAATTGTTGGGTTAGAGTTCCTGTAGTTTCACATATACATAGTTTTGTAAGTTTCTAGTAACTTTCAGTTACTTGTGATTCCAGGAATGATCAGACATGCAAGGTAGCAGGCATTTACAAAGTCATTTGTATTAGGTTTGATATGCTATACATCAGATTTACATTTCTAGTTGTGACTTTCACTGGCCAAGTCTAATATCAGTTATTCTTAGTTTTTTGTTTGTTTGTTGTTTTGTTGTTGTTATTATTCTGTTTTATTAAAACTTAATTTGACTAAAGATTATTTGAGATTAAAAACATGAAAAATTCAAAGTTCAAAATATCTCTATACACACATACACATAGATGCACACCTACATAAAACATATTTATGTATGAGCACACATACATATACCCCTATAAAGCAATGCTCATATAATTCCATATTATCTATGATATATATATTTCATAGTATATATGGAAATGTATATGTGTGTACACATGTAAATATGGGATCCATATAATATGAAATTGTATGGATATTATTATGTAAGTATGTGTGTGTATATATACACATAAGCATATGCATATATATGCTATATATATGTATATCTTTTATACTGACATCATTGCTTTAGTCATCAAATATTAAATATTTATTGTATCTAGGCACTCTACTAGGCACTTAGAATACAAAAAGTGAATCTTTTCCATTCTTCAGGAAAATCACAATTTACTAGGGAATAAAAACTCACAAACCCATCAATGCAGATTAATAGCAATACAGGCAAATGCTTCCTAGAAGGCTTCAAGAAAAGAATGTTCCAAACATTCACCAGTTCTTTCCACTTATGACATGCAGGTCTTTATTCTTTTATCTAATCCATCCATCTTCCAAGTAATGAGTTTGTAGATACTTTTTACCTTGATAAAATCTCAAAATTGTTGCAAGTGTTGGTGGCAAAGTTTTGATTTATGCCTCTAAGAGCTAAAGCACCTTTTGCTTTTCCCAGCGTCACATGAAAATTTGTTGCTTGAACTTTGGAGAGGTTTCTTCCTTTTTGAATTTCTTCCCTTTTATCATGTTGCAGTTTGTGAAATGCAATGATTCATTAATGGTTTTCTTGTGGTTTTTCTATGTCATGACATTTATAAATATCTTAGCAACATTCAGAGTATATGAAACTCTGTATATACCTAAGAAGTACACACAAACATATGCATGTTCAGATGATAAAAAGTATAGCACAGCTGTCTGTATCATGATCCATGAGTGCAGGGATGGTTGGAAAATTTAATATATTCTGAACATTCTGTCTCAGGGTTTTCCATCTGCAAAATGGAACTAGCATTCCCTTCCCTTCTTATTATACAGGATTGCCATGAATTTCACATAAGATAATATGAGTAAGTGGTTTATGAGGTAAAATATACTATACAAATACATGTCTGGCCAAGATGTAAAGACCATCTGGCTGCATGTCAGATTTTCACAGGTTCCTAAACTACCAGAATGGCTTCTACAGGTGACTACAAGGAAGCTCAAGCATATATTTGATATTTATAGTTCTTTTCCAAATCACTTTTCCACCTTTTTCGAAAGCCCAAGTCTGTGCTCTTTCCTGACCTTCTTGTATGTGTTCTAGTTTCTATCTTTTGAATTTGATACTTTCTCTGGTAACAATATTTGTCCCTGCTAAGTAACATTTCAATAAGCAACACAATCTTGTCTCTCTATCACTTTTCCTGGGTTGATGCAGGATCCTCTCACCCAGAAGCTGCCCCCTTCTTTCAAGCCCAAGTTCCTGTGGTCACATGATATTTTTACTGGGTTTTCTCAAACATTTCTAAAACGGAGCCAATAGATCTGGGGAAGATGGTGGAGTAGGAAGATCCTAGGCTTACCTTGTGCCATGGATATAACTAGGTAACACCCACATTAGTATAAATAACCCAGAAAATGTCTCAAAGACTGGCAGAACAGACTCTCCATAGCTGAATGTAGAGGAGGCCATATCAAAGAGAGTAGCAAGGGCAGAGATGTGGTCAGGACCCAAACAGACCTGCGGGATTGTGGAGGAACATTGCAGGCACAGAGAAGGGAAAGAAGCAGACTCTGCATCAGGCACCTTAGGCATAGGGGCCTTGTCCTGGGAAGATGAATACCCATAATATTTGGCTTTGAAAACCAGAGGGGCTTAACTTCCTGAGTTCTTACAATCAGTGGGGCTTAACACATGGAACTTTACGTATCAGTGTGCTCAGCTCTTGGAGACTTAGAGAATGAGGGGAAACTTGAAGAGATAGAACAAACAGCCCCACTGAGATATAGCACAGAAGCAGCACTTTGAAAGATGCCCAGAGTATACTGGAGGGAGATTTGTTTGCTAATCTCACAGCCTGTCCTGGAGACAGGCAGGGATCTTTCAGAGACTTCTGTAAGAACAAAGGAGCTGGTGGGTGTCATTTCCCTTCCTGCCCCCATCAGCATAGATGCATGCAAACCTATGAGAATCAATGCAACATGAATATTCTCCACCTAGCTTGCTAACAGTGCACCCTACTCCTACATACTTCTGTGATCCATTCCCTCCAACTTGGCCTCCTCCCATAGTAGTCCTGTGCAAACCCTGCTAATGCTACAAGTCCTGCCCCTATGTTCTCTTGTTGACTTGCTCCCTCCAACACGCCCTCCATTGGAATCCATCCAAAGCTGCCCCACAAGCATGGCAGTCTGCCAGCAGCCCCAACAGGAGCCAGCAGCCCCAACAGGAGCCAGCACCACCCCAAAGTGACTCCTGCCCTGGGGAGAGGGGATGATAACCACATACACCAATCTGATTTTTGACCCCAGCAGTGGGCTGGGGGCAGATGTGGTCTGACTGCAGGGTCTGCCCACGAATGAAATCTTCTCAGGGGACAACACAGGGAAAACACCCTGCAGTTCAGTGGAACAGAGCTCTGTCAAACTCCTGAACTGACCCAACTCACACTGAAAGCAGCCCCAGTCTGGTCCACTAATATAGGGACCAAACTTTGCCCACAACAGGAAAAAAGAGACACTGCAGACAACCGGACTAAAAGTAAACATGGCTCAGCCACAATAGCAGGGCACATGCAACACACGTATGAGACACCTCTGAAGTGCCAGGTTCTGGTGAACAGGGGACTCTGTACTGCAGGGCACTACTGAACCTCTTCTTCATAAGTCCACTACTCTTAAGAGTAAGAAACAGAGCTGACTTTCTTAACATATAGAACCAGACAGAGTTAGAGAAAATGAGAAGGCAGAGGAATATGCTCTGAATGAAAGAATAAGACAAAAATCACAGCAAAATAGTTAAACTTAATAGAGATAAGTAATATGCCTAATAGAGAATTTAATGTAATGGTCATAAATACTCAATGGACTGAGAAAAGAGTGGAGGATACATTGAGACTCTCAAAAAAGAGATAGAAAACATAAAAAAACCCAAACAAACAGAGATGAAGAATTCAATAAGTGAAATTAAAAACACACTAGATGGACAGGACACCTGGGTGACTCAGTTGGTTAAGCATCTGCCTTCAGCTCAGGTCATGATCCTGGGGTCCTAGGATTGAGTCCCACATGAGGTTCTTTGCTCGGTGGGGAGCCTACTTCTCCCTCTGCCTGCCATTCCCCCTGCTTGTGCTCTCTTTCTCTCTGACAGAAAAATAAATAAAAATATTTTAAAAAATACACTAGATGGAATAAACGGTAGAATAGAGAAAGCAGAACAGATCAGCAACCTGGAGGAAAAATAATGGAAAGTAACTGAGCTGAATAAGAGAGGAAAAAATAATAATAAATGAAATTAGACTAAGGGAACTCAGTGACACCATCAAGCATGATAACATTCACATTATAGGGATCCCAGAAGGAGATCTTCTCCCAGAAGGAGAAGAGAGAAAAGGGGGCAACAAATTTATTTCAAGAAATAATAGCTGGAAATTTCCTGAATCTGGGAAGCAGAGAAATCCAGATCCAGGACACACAGAAGGCCTCCAACAAAATCAACCCAAGGAGGTCCACACTAAGACACATAGTAATTAAAATGGCAAAAAGTAGTGAGAGAATCTTAAAAGTAGCAAGAGAAAATAGATACATACAAGGGAAACCCCATAAGACTGTCTGATTTTTCAGCAGAAACTTTGCAGGCCAGAAGAGAGTGGCTTGATATATTCAAAGTATTGAAAGAAAGAAACCTGCAACCTAGAATACTCTATCCAGCAAAGCTATCAAAGCTATCATTCAGAATAGAACGAGAGATAAAGAGTTTCTCAGACAAACAAAAGCTAAAAGAATTCATCATGACTAAACCAGTCTTACAAGAAATGTTAAAAAAAAAAGGAGATAATTTGAGTGAAAAGGAAAGAACATACGTAGAAGAAAAGTAGGAAGCACAAAGCAGTGAAATTAAGTATATCTATAAAAATCAGTCAAGGTATTCACAACAGAAAAGGATATGATGTATGACACCATATACCCCAAATGTGGAGTGGGGGAAAGGAGTAAAAATTCAGTGCTCTTAGAATGAGTTCAAACTTAGGTGACCATCAACTTAATATATATGCATAGGGTATTCTATATAAACCTAATGGTAATCACAAATCAAAAACTGGTAATAGATACCCCCCAAAAAAAATTAAACAGAAAGGAATCCAAGCATATCATTAAAGAAAGTCAGCAAAAAATGAGAGAAGAGAAGAGAAGAAAGGAACAGAGAAGAACTACAAAAACCACCATAAAACAAGTAATAAAATGCCAATAATTACATACCTATCAATAATTATTTTGAATGTAAATGGACTAAACACTCCAACAAAAGACATAGGGTGATGGAAGGCATAAAAAGCAAGACCCAGATCTATAGACTGCTTAGAATAGACTCGTTTCAGACCTAAAGACACATGCAAATTGAAAGTGAAGGGATGGAAAACCATTTATCATGTAAATGGAAGTGAAAAGAAAGTCAGGGTAGCAATGCTTATATGGGTCAAAACAGACTTTAAAACAAAGATTTTAACAAGAGATAAAGAAGGACACTCTATAATCATAAAGGGAACAATCCAACAAGAAGATAAAACAATTGTAAGTATTTATGCACCCAACACGGGAACACCCAAATGCATAAAGCAGCTAATAACAAACATAAAGGAAGTAATCAATAGTAATACAATAATAGTAGAGAACTGAAAACACTCCGCTGACAGTAATAGATAGGTCATCCAAACAGAAAATCAACAAGAAAACAGTGGCTTTGAATGACACACTGGATCAGACAGATCTAACAGATATATCTAGAATATTCCATGCTAAACAGTGGGATACACATTCTTTTCAAGTGCACATGGAACATTCTCCAGGAAATACCACGTTAGACCACAAAACAAGTCTCAACAAATTCAAAAAGATTGAAGTCATACCATGCATCTTTTCTAATCACATTATGAAACTAGAAATCAACCACAAGAAAAAAAATCTGGAAAGAACACAAATACATGGAGGTTAAGTAACATGCTACTAAACAATGAATGGGCTAACCAAGAAATCAAAGAAGAAATTTAAAAAAAAAATACATGGAGGCAAATGAAAATGAAAACACAATGGTCCAAAATCTTTGGGATGCAGCAAAAGCTGTTCTAAGAGAGAAGTTTATCAATATAGGCCTACTTCAGAAAGCGAGGAAAACCTCAAATAAACAACCTAACCGTACACCTAAAGGAGTTAGGAAAAGAACAAACAAAACGAAAACCAGTTGAAGGAAGGAAATAGTAAAGATTACAACAGATAAACAAAATAGAAACTATAAAAAAATGCAATAGAACAGATCAATGAAACCAGGAGCTACTTCTTTGAAAAGATTAACAAAATTGATAAACCTTTATCTAGACTTATTTTTTTTAAGATTTTTATTTATTTATTTGACAGATATCTCTATCTGACAGCCAGCGAGAGAGAGAACACAAGCAGTGGGAGTGGGAGAAGCAGGCTCCCAGCGTAGGAGCCTGATGTGGGGCTCGATCCCAGAACGCCGGGATCACACCCTGAGCCGAAGGCAGACGCTTAACGACTGAGCCACCCAGCCGCCCCTAGACTTATTTTTAAAAAGAGAAAGAAGACTCAAATAAATAGAAATGAAGGAGGAGAAATATCAACCAACACCACAGAAATACAAAGGATTATAAGAGAATATTATGAGAAATTATATTTCAACAAGTTGGACAACTTAGAAGAAATGTGTAAATTCTTAGAAACATATAACCACCCAAAACTGAAGCAGAGGAAATGGAAAATTTGAACAGACTGGTTACCAGTAATGAACTTGAAGCAGTAATCAAAAAATCCTAACAAACAAAAGTCTAGGACCAGATGGCTTCACAGGCAAATTCGAATAGGAGAAAATATTTGCAAATGACATACCTGATAAGGAGTTAATATCCAAAATATATAAAGAACTTATATAACTCAACACTACACAAACAAATGATCCAGTTAAAAAATGAGCAGAAGACATGAACTTCTTTTCTCCAAAGAAGATAGACAGATGGCCAAGAGACATGTGAAAAGATGCTCAATATCACTAATCATTACGGAAATGCAAATCACAACTACAATGAGATAACACCTCACACCTGTCAGAAGGGTTAAAATAAAAAACACAAGAAACAACAGATGTTGGAGAGGATTAAGAGAAAAAGGAACCTTCCTGCACTCTTGGTATGAAAGCAAACTGGTGCAGCCACTGTGGAAACATATGGAAGTTCTTCAAAAAATTAAAAATAGAATTATCAGATGATCCAGTAATTCCACTACTGGGTATCTACCCAAAGAAAAGAAAAATGCTAATTCAAAACAACATATGTACCCCTATGTTTACTGTAGTATTATTTGCAATAAACAAAGTATGGAAGCAATCCAAGTGGTCATTGATAGATGAATGGATAAAGAAGCGATACACACACACACACACACACACACACACACACACACACACACACTGGAATATTACTGAGCCATAAAAAAGAAAGAAATCTTGCCATTTCCAACAGCATGGATGGATCTAGAGTTTATAATGCTAAGTGAAATAAGTCAGTCAGAGAAAGACAAGTACCACGTGATTTCACTCATGTGGAATTTAAGAAACAAAACAAATGAACAACAAAAAAACCAGACAAACCAAAAGAAGACTCTTAAATATAGAGAACAAACTGGTGGTTACCAGAGGGGAGGTAGTTGGAGGGAGGTGGGGGGTGAAACAAGTGATGGGGATTTAGAGTACACATAATGTGATGAGCCCTGAGTAATGTACAGAATTGCTGAACCACTATATTGTACAACTGAAACTAATATAACACTGTGTAATTAAACTGGAAATACAATCAATAAATACATAAGTAATAGGCAGCCAATAGTATTTATATTTTTAGAATTATCCAACCCTATTTAATAATGGCAGAAGTTCTAAGCATTTACTTTTCAAAATGGTTCAGGCCTCTGGAAAGGGCAGAGATTTTCTAGGAATAGTCACTTTAAAAAATAAAAAAAAATTACACTCTAGACTCACTTGGGGTAGGAACCTTAATGAGTCATCAGATAATTGTAGCATTGCTTCCAGTGCCCCACTGAAATAAAAAGGAAAATATCTGAGTCTGATTAGAATCATGTAGACAGGTAAAACATGGTCTTTTGGTTAAAAGATCTTCCAGGATGCATTTCGGCATTATGTTTAATATATTATTATTTCACAAAAACTTGATTGTGAGTTTTGGCCATGATAGTTAAGAGATCTGTGATATAGAACAGGTTGCTTGGCCTCCACAAATGTCAGTATTCTCATATAAAATGGTCCTGGTTGGCTACTTCTTTTCTTCAAATGTAGAAAGATATAAGAGAATGCCACCTTACCATTACATCAAGGGAAAAAAAATCTATGAAGTCATTATTCTTCCTAAAACCATTAGAGAGATGAGACTTCTAATCACATGAACTGACTCCTACAGGCTGAGAAACCCCTCCAAAAAGAGAGAAAGCAAACAAACTGTTTCCCCTTTAGAAGAGCACGGAAGAAAGAGGTGATTGCTGAGTACAGCAGGTAAGGAGGAAAGCTAAGTATGAGTTAGTACGACAGAGTAAAATCCCCAGAAGTTAGTTGCAGATGCAAGTGGAGTGTGTACATTCTCAAAAGTGTCCTTCACAGGCTCCCACTGGTGCTCACAGGAAATATTCAGGGAAGAGGAGGAAAACAGAGTGAACTGCCCTAAATGGTGCATCTTTATGTTTTTCACAAATGAAGTAAAAGTCACAGCTACCAATAAAAGGACAGGTGATCCCCTCATATCCCATCCTTCAAAAATATGAAATACTTAAGGATATAGCTAGCAATATATCTGCAAGATCTGTAAGCTAAAAATGACAAAATGTTGCTAAGAGAAATTTAAAAAGACCCAAATAAATAGCGCTATCTATTGTGTTCATGGTTCAGAAGACTCACTATTTAGATTTTCTCCAACTCACCTACCAGATTCAATGCAATCCCAATCAAAATCCCAAGGCTTTTTAGTAGAACTTGTCAAACTGATTTTAAATTTTATGTGGAAAAGTCAAGGGCCAAGAGTAGCCAAACAATTTTTTAAAAGTACAAAATTGGTAGACTCATGCTACCTGATTTCAAGGCTTTATTTACTAAAAGGGTGAATAAATTATACTTTAGTAAATCTGACTTTAAAAAGTGTACATAATGAAGCACTTACTTCAAAGGGTTGTTTCATGAATTAAATGAGGTGACGGTACCAATACAGGGGAAGTGCTCAATAAATGGTCACTGTTGTCACTGGCATTTGTTATTTGTTAGAGGGTCATAAATTGTAATTCCTAGTTCCCTTCTGTTCCCTCTCCCCTACCACAAAATGTTCTGGAATTGAAATAGGTCTTTTTATGTGTGACATTATAAGCTCTTTCTTTTCCTGGGTACTCTCTACAGATTTAAGCCATTACTATGTCTTGGATACGTATTCCGATGTATTAGCCTCAGAAGTGGGCATCCTTCATTTTACCTCATGAGTTCAACTGTGGATGCTTGGCTGGAAACATTGTTTTCATGATGAGATAAATATGGCAGCTCCCCAATTCCCTCTTGTTAACACGTAGGCACTTTGGGGGTTGAAGCAGGTTTACTATAAAGAAGCCTAAGTTTCAGATCCCCTCACTTGCACTGGTTTCTTTTAAGGTCCCTGGAAGAAGCCCTAGCAAAGTATTTACCTAATCATAGGTTGCTGTAAAATTTGTAAAAATAGAGTATTTTAACCACAATTGTGAAAACCCACCATGTCTTTCCAGTCTGCCCTGTTCTCTGTCATACTTGCCCTCATGTTGGGTGGGATTTCTTCTTCCCTCCCTCCCTTTCTCCTTCCTTCTCTCCTTTTCTTTCCTTTTTGCATTTTGCTGAGGGAAAGTTGAGTTGGAGGCACAGTTTGACATTTTTAGTCACTTCCAAGTATAAATAATTTATTGTTAATTTGAGTTTGAATGCCTTCCAGTAATACACCTGAGGTCCACTATGCTGACTTATCTATATTCTGATACAAAGGTACTGGAGGAAGATCATGTTGTGATATGGACATGAACTATAGAGCCCAGAAAAAAAAAACAGTTGGGGAGAAATAAAATTTAAAATATGTGGAGCTAGAAGCTAGTGTTTGAGAATTCTTCTGAACATCAGACATGAAAAATTGTGGGATGGGGGTTGGAATTAACTTTTTGTAGATAGCTAGTCTAAATGGAGCTTCTCTCCTATTAGAAACACACCTAAAGTGCATATAATTATATTCTCTGTATGTATATTTTATAGGATTTATGTAAAATAGAATTTATCAGATTTACTTCATTTGTAGGCACAAACCTAGAGCAGTATTACAAAGAATGGGTACATGCCTGGGTGCGAGCTTCACACTATGTCTGATCATACTGAATGTATCAGATACATCTTATCCTAATGAAACCTGTCAGTCTGCCCACCACCACCCCCTCTTCCCCCAAAAAATGTGCAAAATTGCTATAGATACATTAAGCAGCCTGAAAAAATAAGTGTCCCTGTGACAAAGCATCTGCATACATTCATCAATAAGTCAATTTGATTACATAGTTATCTAGCTTAATACAATACAGAAGACATTTAAAATGCATTTGAATTTCTCTTATGTATGTCATAATTTCAACTAATTTTATGTATTTTCAAAATTATTGGTCATATTATTAAGCAAAATAAAGAGTGAAGATAATGTATGTATACCATATTGCATGATGCAAGGCACATGGTACTTCATAAAAAGCAACTACTAATTAGTATGTCAATACTGTAAACTTGGCATATCAATAGATAGCAGCTGTTTATTCTTGATAGTGCTGCCTAGTTGATTATTAAAATTCCTTTGGGGAGTTTCCAGTGGAAGGTGGATGGAGTACACTGGCAATGGCCTTAGAGCAGCAGACATCTATTTTTTTTATATATATATTTTCCAAGTTATTTATCTTTTATTATGCTATGTTAGCACCATACAGTACATAATTAGTTTTTGATGTAGTGTTCCATGATTCATTGTTTGGCATAACACCCAGTGTTCCATGCAATACGTGCCCTCCTTAATACCCATCATCAGGCTAGCCCATCCCCCTACTCCCCTGCCCTCTGAAACCCTCAGTTTGTTTTCCAGAGTCCATAGTCTCTTGTGGTTCATTCCCCCTTCTGCTTACCCTCCCCTTCATTCTCCCCTTCCTTCTCCTACTGATCTCCCTGCTATTCCTTATGTTCCACAAATGAGTGAAACCATATGATAATTGTCTTTCTCTGCTTGACTTATTTCACTTAGCATAATCTCCTCCAGTCCCGTCCATGTTGCTGCAAATGTTGGGTAATCGTTCTTTTTGATGGCTGAGTAATATTCCATTGTATATATGGACCACACCTTCTTTTTCCATTCATCTGTTGAAGGGCATCTCGGCTCCTTCCACAGTTTAGCTATTGTGGACAATGCTGCTATGTACATTGGGGGGCATATGGCCCCTCCTTTCACTACGAGCAGACATCTATTTTTGTAGAAGACTTCTGCCTCCACAGGAGTACCCTTTCAGACTTGCCCTGCTCCCAGTGTAGTTCACAAACAATGCCTCATCTCTTACGGCTTTAGACCAGATCAATCTACTTGCTCTTGTCAAGTCCCTAAGACCATTTCCAAATGCTTCGATCTGCAAAAGCATTTCTTCTTAAGTATTTGGAATATAGGAGAAATGCCGGATGCTATTGTCATTGGTGGAAAGAAAAACAAGAAAAACAAGAGCAGAATCTCTCTCTTGTTTTCTTTTGCTGGCCAGATACTAGGTCAACAAATAAATGACACTTAATTGTGCATCCTTAGAACTCCAACTATTTTGGCACTGTAACATAACAGAATGGTTATGGAAGTAAATAGCTACTGGATAGGTTATAAAAAAGGATGAGAACTATTTTATATTCCATAACTCTTCAAATTCCTTGATAGCTTAAACCTGAAATATCTGAAGTGAGTATTCTCCAGCCTTCACATGTCCTCTTAGTAAATAATTCCAGCCTCGGGGCACCTGGGTGGCTCAGTTATTAAGCATCTGCCTTCTTCGGCTCAGGGCGTGATCCTGGGGTCCTGGGATCAAGCCCCACATCAGGCTCCTCCACTGGAAGCCTGCTTCTTCCTCTCCCGCTCCCCCTGCTTGTGTTCCCTCTCTCGCTGGCTGTCTCTCTCTGTGTCAAATAAATAAATAAAATCTCTAAAAAATAATAATAATTCCAGCCTCATTAAAGCCCACCAGTAATAAGAATGATGATGGAGACACTGAATTATCATTTATCTTTTTGTTTTGTGGCACTTTACATATAGTAATTCTGCTTTTGGCTCTATGCAGCCAGGTCTAAACTTAACAATGACTTAAACATTGGGGGGTTATTTTTCTTCGCAAGTTCGGAGATCGTCCAAGTCTCTCTAGTGGCTCCATGATGGCATTCGCGACTCAGGCTCCTATAAGCTTTCCACTCAACTCTCCTTATTTGTGGCTTTATTCTTAGAGCTACCTTAGAATTAAAAGATAGCTGTTTCACTTCCAGCATCACATTTCCTTTCTTGGCAAGAATAGAAAGAATAGTAAGGAGAAGTACAATGTGCAGGTCAGAACAGCCCCCTTCTGAAAATATCTTAAATAGCTTTCTTTTAAAGGTCTAGTCTCTGTTTCTATCTCATTGGCCACCACCGTGCTGGATATGGCATACTTGTCAGTCCCCTAGCTGCAAAGGAGGTTGGAAGGTGGAGGTCTGCGTATGTAGGTATGTATGGACACATGCATGCACACATTTTTAAGGAGAACACATTGCTGCCACAAACGGATTCTGATAGAAGGGGAGACTGGTACTTGAGTAGGAAACACATAGGGTCCATCATACATAGTAACCTTTATAAAAGTTCTAGGATGGGTGTTATATTTCCTGTCAAGAACAATAAAAGAAAAGTTAAACAATCTTTCAAATAAGTTGCAAAAATTAAGTTTGCACCTAAGAAGTCATATTGGAGGAGAACAATTACAAAGAGCTTATCATTGATATGCTTCAAAGACATAAGGAAGAATCATAAGAAACTTTCACAGGCTTAGAATTGTTTGTGCTTCACAATTTTCTTCAGCTTATGAGAGCTTTTCCGCTTCCATCCTTCTAGGCTTCTCTTGGTTGCTCTAACACTCCTGGGGGCTTTGTTTTTGTTTCCTCTGTTTTGAAATGTTTTATCTGGTGTTTATGCTGTCCAAATTCTTCTTTACCTTCAGGTTTCAGCTCAAATGCCATCTGCTCAGAAAAGCCTTCCATGAACTCCCCATCTGGGTGCCGACTATCCTTAAGTCACCATCATATTATCCTAGCGTTTCCTCCCCACGTAGCTTAGTTCAGTAGTCCGTGCCTTGTCTATGCGGGATACGGTCCAAGACCCTCAATGGCTGCCTGAAACCACAGATAGAACCGAACCCTGTATATTCTATGTTTATTTCTATGCACACATACCTATGATGAAGTTTAACTTCTAAGTTAGGCACGGTAAGAGATTAACAACAATAACTTATAAAAAATAGAACAATTATAATAATATATGGTAATAGAAGTTTGTGAATGTGGTCTCTCTCAAAATAGCTCGTACTGTACTCACTTCTCATGATGTGAAATGATAAAATGCTTTGCGATGAGATAAAGTGAGGTGAATGATGTAGGCATTGTGACGTAGTGTTAGGCTACTGTTGACCTTCTCACCACATGTCAAGGGGAGGATCACTACTTCCAGAACCTGATTGACTATGAGTAACTGAAACTGTGCAAAGCAAACTGCAAGTAAGACTATTGTACTATCCAGAATTATTGTTTATTTATTTACTTATCTCTGTATTTGTCTCCACCAGAATGTAAGTTCCTGGGAAGCACAGATTTTTGTATTTCTTTGTGTTCACTGACCTTTGCCTGGTATCAACTCCAATGCCTGATAAATGGTAGAGTCTGAAGACATGTTTGTTGAATCTGTGAACGAATATGTGAGTGGGAGTGGGCTTGTGGCAGTAGAGAGTGAGACACTAGGCTGACAGGCGTGTTTTTTCCAAGCTCTGGGTCAGTATCTGTGCTCCTGTAGAAGCATGTGTAGTGGTGAGTGGCTGGCTCTTGGCCCCAGGTAGACGGTTCTATTGAGCGCAGTAAAGGAAGAGAGTGAGTGTGAACTATTAACAGACCAAAGTCAAGCCATCAGATTCTTTTGGCATAAGAGTGGTCTGGTTCTTAATGGTGTTTACGTGGAATGGTGGGAAGAGAAAGCACAGAATGTGCTGTGTCTCTTTGAACTTTCGAGTGCTTATTGCATAGACATCCGGCATGTCTGGAAAGAAATGCACAGCTGAGCGAAAGGCACCAGTTCTTAAGACATGTGGGTGACATGAAGTATAGTTCTGAGAAAACCCTAATTCAACCCAGAAAGCTCAGGAATGAACCCTTCAGAAATATTTAATTCGATGGTTATGAAGCATTTACTTGAGTAACAACTCAAGTGTTTTCCCCTTGCATAAGAAAGGGAGCGACCTTTATATTCTTAAGCAACATTTTCTTGCCAAGCTAAGAACTGTGACCCAGCACATTGCATTTTGCCTACAGATGTTATAAGGAACAGCAGAAATCAGTGGCGCTTCCGAAACAATTTAAAAGGTTAAAATTTTGATTTAAGAACCAAGTTGGTAAACTGTGCTTTTGTCACTGATAAACATTTTATTATCCTCAGATTTGGGGCCCAAGTACTTGCTGAAAAACTGTCTCTTTGTTCTTAAATTATAAGAGATGATTTCAGTGATACCCTATCATATTATTATACTGTCTGCAGTGAGGTTTTTTAGAAGGCAAAACCACTTGCTATATTCTGTATGGAGACTTCCCTCTGGCTTGTGTTGACAGTAATCTCAAGGTAATCCTTTGAAATAAAAACCTATAAAAAATGCTGTGACAGGACAAAGAGATAACATGTGTGGCAGAGGAAATGAAACTAAAGTGTTTATTTTTCTGATAAAATAGGAGTGTCTCCTCTCTCCCAGTTGCAGCGTAGTGACTCAGTTCAGCGAACTATATAATCCTCTCTGGAGCTTAATTAGAAACCTTGTAAACTGAGCGCAAGAGGCCAGAATGTATGTTGGGTGAACACAGAAAAGGCTTTTTACAAAAACAGGAACTCCCCCTGAATCATCTTACAGTGGGATCTAATGACTTTGTAATTGAATTGCCCAGTGTGGGTTCAAGAGAGGGAAACTTCTGTTTCTACAGAAAGATGATGAGAAATGTGGACTTCACATGTTTATAACAAAGGCATTCTTCCTTCGCTCCCTAAATTTCAGAGGCATGGATCCAGATCTTCCTGGCAGCTGACTTGTGGGCTGTGAACTGAAGCCCTGCATTGGTTTCCCCGATGGTATCCTAAGGAGCTGAAAGAGTTAATGCCCAGCTTCTCTCAGAGTATAGAGACACCCTGGCCCAATAAAAAGAAAGATAATAGGCTATCAGGAAGGAATCTAAACTTGTTTTGTCCTTGAGTAATTGCAAGCAGTAGCCCCTCCTTTGGAGGGGGAGGGCACTCTCTTCAAGGGGGTCAGTAGATTTCCTATCTCTTGAAAAGACAGAATCCATTTTTCTGCCCTCAGATGGATCTCTTCTAAATATCTTTGTCCTTTAATTTTTCCATTCCCTTTTCCTTTCCTTTCCACTTCGCTCCTCCCGCCCACGCCTCCATTAGGCCCTGCTGCAGCATTTGACCTGTTTTATTCAGTCCTAATGTGAACTTTTACTGTTGTTACTGTTAGCTTATAAGTTTCCATTTTGGAGGTTATTAAGATTTAATGAAAGTTGGTCTCCATTTTGAATCCCAGCTTGATTTATTAAAAAAAAAAACCTGTTTTCTAGGACTGTATTTTTATTGAGCAAAACAGCCATATTCTTTGCCTTGGAGTTACCATCTACTGTACCTAAAGGTGTGGAAGGACTGAAACGACCGTCCTGTGATTTTAGAAGTTCTAAGTACCAGTGGTAGGAAATTATTCTCTAAAATTAAAATACATTTTACTATTCATATGACTCATATCCATTTATATATATACTAATGTATATTCAACTTCTATGACATGAATAATAGTATATAAATGGATGTATATTTCTAAGGGGCAGCTTGTGACCGTAAAGAATGCACATAAGGTTGACACCTACTCAATTCCTTCCATAAACTCATCTTTTCAACTTACTATGTCTCCCATTTTCTGAAATAGGTTGGAAGATGCTTACATTGCATCCAAATAAATGTCCTTAGAAAATATTTTTGTATTTTTTGAGCTCTTTACATCACCACATGATGGTGATGCAAGTATTTTTACATGTCTTCCAGTGCTGGTCTGGTGTTTTTGATTTTTGTTTTCTTTTTTCTTCATGCAACCGTGTAACTGTTAGGCCTGGGGAAGAGGAGAGAAAATTGATGCCCTCTTCTGATTGCAACATGCCATGTGACATTATGTACTCCACTCCCTTTTGCTAAAAAAACAAAAAAACAAAAACAAACAAAAAAACCCTTAAGTCCAATGATGATCTAAGGTGGATTTAAAAAGTTTTTCTATCCCATGGGGCACCTGGGTGGCTCAGTCAGTTAAGTGGCTGCCTTCAGCTCAGGTCATGATCCCAGGGTCCTGGGACTGAGCCCCACATGGGGCTCCCCACTCAGTGGAGAGCCTGCTTCTCCCTCTCCCTCTGCCTGCTGCTCTGTCTACTTGTGCTCTCTCTCTAGCTCTCTGTCAAATAAATAAATACAATCTTTAAAAAGAAAAACAAAAAGTTTTTCTATCCCAAATAAGCTGTTGTGGTTCTCCAAGTTGCTTCAGATGCCCTGCAAATCCTTATTTTGGCTGACATTCTTGCCTGGTGTAGTTATTCAATTAGCCATTTCCGTAGTGCATTTTATTTGTAAGCATACTATGCTAGAGATTAAGACATAATTCCTGCCCTTCATAAACTGAGGCAGAATGAAACAAGGACAAAAATGACTATACCACAAAGTAGAATATGACAGATATCATAAGAACAGGGCTAGTGAAGTAACATGTTCAAAGTGCCAGGCACAGAATTCCAAAGAATATATGCTCGGTAGATGCTGGTTCCTCTCTCCTCCCCATGATGATGACAAATGGCACATCTGGTTAGAAGAATAAGTAAAGCCCTTATGGACAAGATGCCATTTTGGTGAGAACAATGTGGGGAAATGTCTGTGGAACAGAAAGCAATTTAACTAGACTTGACAGCAATGTAAGTATAGGAAGGAAGTTGAAATGATTTTTGGAAAGGTGGGCTGTGGCCTAACGTGCATGACCTAGCATGTCAGGAGAAGACATTTTAACCTAGTTTGATCGATGTGAGGAAGCCACAGAGGGTTTCAAAGTAAAGAAAATCATACTGTGGCCTGTGTTTTAGAGAAATATTCTGAAAACTGTGTGAAGAATAAATCAGAGAAAAGGACAAAAAGATCATTTGGATTAATTATATAACAATAATAGTAATTATAATCTTTACCATTTGATTTAAAGCCTTTTGGGGGCCAGAATTTTTGCATACGCAATTTTCCATACTCTCAGCCATTTTAGAAGATAGAAAAATAGGTATCTCCATTTTTACTGGTAAAGAATTTGAAGCTCAGTGCCTTAATAAGGGCATAAGAGTTGATATACATATATATATATGTATATATATATACACTACTAAGCAGTGTATGCAATGTTTAAAGCCACAATTATCTGACTCCATCGTCCGTGATAGGAAGTAGGACCCACATTGTTCCTAATGAAATGTGACTTTGCCTAGGTCCCTCAGTTTGCGTAGGACTGACTCAGTCTCTCCATATGAGGAGGTGAATCAAACATTAAAATTCTACAATCAAACTTTAAAATTCTACAATCTATCTATACTCACACATCCAATGCTTATTATGGCCAGTATCCAAGGGAATCGGATAGAAAGCAGTATGAGATTTTATCAGAACTTATTTTCTAACTAACTGAGCAAACTCTTCAGGCTGAAGTGTAATGAGTTTTAACAAATTTTCATAGTACAATTTTTATAACTAAAATGACATGGGAAATTTACATTTATAAGCCATACAAATTCTGTAGGAATAAGATATATTTAACTATAATTTTATAAGAGGTACATTTAAAAAGATCCACTCAATGACATTTCACTTGCGGATATTCTAAAGTTAAAAAGGAAAAGTTTGTGGAAAAATATAAAGGCCCTAAGCCCTTATTACCTCAGTTCAACAAGGAATCAAGAGCAGAGTTCGTCAAAGAGATAATTGAAGACACCCTGGGAAGAGGGGACTGAGGTTTTCAAGTTTATCATAAATCATTCAATGCCTTTGGCAAAGCCTTGGTGGAAATTAGGAAACTGAATATTGTAATTTAAGGTTCCACTAAGGACTTCATTCTGATTCTGATGGGAATTTTTACCCAAGAAAGGACGGCAGAACTAAATCCCAAGAGCCAGATTCTATTGATCATGATAATGTTTTGCCTTTTGCAAAAAGGTGAGCTGCTGTTTTGAACTCAAATGAGAAGCGTTTTTAGAAGCACCCCATCTATTCCTTTTATACTGAGCAGGAGTAAACCAAGAAGACGATGTGAAATCTATTCCTCTTCTGGAAAAAGGATAAATCAGAGTACCTTTATTTGTATAGGACTGGACTTAGAAATCGTCTCTGAAATCTCTATCAAGTGTTTCTAAATAGTATAGGCGTGTGCATCAGTGATGGCTCAGTAGATCTAAACCCGTCTGAAAATCAGAGCAATTGGAAAATGTTTGTGTTCACTCACCTCCTGACAAAGGAAACAATAACTAACACAGTAGGAAGCTACAGCTATCTTCTGACACATTATGTTTCCAGCCCCAAAATGTCACCTGAAACCACTGAATGGAGATGAATGAAAACCAGCAGTGGTCGTGAAACATGCAAAAGGAGAAAAAGCCCCAGCTACAAAAAAGGCCAAGGTTCTTCAAAGCCCAACAAGCTGTTGACTCAGACCTCTGCAAAGTCGAAAGCGTATGTCCTCTGGTTAAGGCCGAGGGTCTTATAATTGACCAGGCAGGGAAACTTAAAATGTCTAATTTGAGGTTTAACTGCAACATGTGAATTCTTTGCAAGAAGCCCTCAGAGAGAAGAGCTACAGTAAACCTGAGAATGATTTTCCATTTCTCTATTATTTGAAAATGTGAAGAAAGACTCTGAAACATGTAACATTCAGAGGAAAAGGGACCCAGGAGCTTCCAGAATTCAAACTTATTCTGCCAGGGTTGATTCCACAAATTTTGCATGAAGTATCCTGTGACACTGACGAAAAAATCCTTTGCAACTTTGTAAGAGCTAAAGACAGCTGATAAGTGAAGATGAGTTATTAACTTTCTAGCAATATCCTTCTCAGAGCTTTCCCCGATCACTATTTTGGGAGTCAACATGAAATTTTTTAAAGCACAAACTGTTCTTATTGAGTGAAGCTAGAAATGCATGCTCATTTGAAACTGAAGGGGAAAATGAGAAAATGGGACGTATCCTTCATAACTTTAAAATTTTTTTTTGGCTATTTGAGCCCATAGCATAGTTTGGGACTTCGCTGAGCGAAATTACTGTGATCATACAAAGAAACATAATGGAGTTTTACGTATGTGCTGGACCTCAGAATTTCTCCATTCTCTCTAGTTTCCTATTTTTATTGACTGTTTGCTGTGAATTGGTCTAAATTAAAATCTGGTTATCTTTTGTATAGGTGCACAAGATAACATTAGTGTCTTTTGAGATCTGAGAACAACTGATCTTGCCACATTTATGTTATCAGTGTGGCCCTGGGTCAATATAAAGCACCAATTTTTGTAACTTTTCCTGTTTCAGAAAGGTGATTTAAATTATTGTTTAATTATTGTTTTTACTATTGTTTCAAATTATTATTTTCTTTTCAATAATAGTAACACACTCACAACCAGACCAATGTCACACTTTGAAAATTGTGTAGATAACCTCATTAACTGAGAAGACTACATTCAGTAAGATGACTGGTTTCAAAGGTGAGAAACTGCAAAAAGAGAAGGGAAGAGCTTCACATTAACTTTCCAGTTGGACTACCCATGCTGCTCAATTGAATAAACGAATTGCATTTTGACCGTAAAGAAAGTAGAAGAAAATAAAACAACTTTTAGGAAATTCTTATATTTGTGATAGGTCTATTTTAGGATAGACTCTTTATATTTATGCAAGAGTCCTTAGATATTTTTCTTACAACAACCTAAGATTTCATAAGATTTTTTTTCAACCCCATGGAATTTGGACACCGATGAAATATGAACAGAGACTAATATATGTGCATTTTAGCTAAAATGAAGCATTAACATTAGGCTAGGTAAATAGATTCCATAGGTTCTCATTGCCAATTTATAGTTCATAATTGGACCAAAAAAAATGGATCTTCTCTGATTTTTTTCAACACTTGGAGCTGTCAGAGCTCAGTAACTATTCCATGATTCATGATAAAGTGACTGCCTTCAAAAATGGAAGTATACTGACTTTGTTTTCCCAAGAACTTGAAATCCCTTTGGTAGGAAATTCAATATGATACATCATATGGTAAACTGAAATTCGTATGAAACATTACACATTTACAGCTTTCCCTTTAATTCTGCAAAACTTCATTTTAGTCCTGTAGTTATTATTTTCCACTATTTTAGCAGGAGTAGGCAAAATATATTGTTGGAGAAATATGCTGGAATAGTAAAGAGAACAAGGGTTGGGGCTATTAAGTTATATTAACAGCTTTCTCTAGCTTTATTTAAAAAAATTGATGCAATAAATGTCATTTTAAATATTTTATCATACATTTAATCTGGTAGAGTAGGGCTTTGACAATTTATTCTTGAACATAATGTTTCTTAATGAGGTTTTCATACATGAAATTCATTAGTATTTAGGACAAAGAAAAATAAGTGAATTTGTACTATATTGTCAAGTTTATGATTTGTTGGTACACTAAAGTAAATAAATATGGTGCATACACTAACAGATTAATTCTACATACATTATAAAAGTGAACTCAGTTTTCCTAATCTTATTTTTTGACATATGTGCTAATTATATATATGTCTAAAAAGTAATTGCTCACATTTTAATCATGTGAGGTACTAGTTTATAATGAATTTTAATCTCTTTGTTCTATGATTTTGAATGTTCCTGGATATCCAAAGATCTAAAG
This sequence comes from Ursus americanus, assembly GCF_024610735.1. Lineage (NCBI taxonomy): Eukaryota > Metazoa > Chordata > Mammalia > Carnivora > Ursidae > Ursus > Ursus americanus. Next base: position 36,206,201 of record NC_142138.1, on the reverse strand, counting down.
AGATTAATTGAACCATTCATTTATTCATTTATTCGTTCATATGAGTTGCTGGCCTAATGTGTGCCAGGTACTAATCTATGTTCTGGGAGTATGATGGTGAGAGGGCACAGGTCCTGCCCTCAACAGTGCGGCTGCCTCAGAGTATGATGGGAAGATATAATTTAAAGCTTAGCTAATGCCTAAATTCAGGGACTACACCTTCTAGGGTTGGAATGCCCTTCTTCTGGATGTATATGGTGCTATGATTGCCAAAGCCAGAAAACATGGGTCCAGGAACCAAGAAGTCCAAGATTGGTCCCTTCGTTATCATTCAGAATGGCCCAATTCTGGAGTTTGTGCTTCCCATGTCCATAATTTAGACTCTTCTTGATTAGGAGTTGGGTTGCCATGGATCAGGAGATCACTTAATTAGGGAGCATAGTAAGTGTTTCACAACCTTGAAGCTATAACTACTGCTTGGTCATTTTGGGCTTCTCATTTAAGCGGCCCCAAAAGAAGAAAAGAAAGTGATTACGTTGGTGGGGATAACTGAACCTGACAACCATGAACAGCTATGATTGCTGCTACATAATGGTGCCCTGGAAGAGTATATTTGCAATCCAGGGGCTTCGCTGGGGCTTTTCTTGTGATAATAGAAAGTTGACCATTGTAAAGACAACAGCTTAACCAGGGTAAAGTAATTAATGATTCTGACCACTTGGGGATGAAGGTCTGGGTTATCCCTCCAGACAAGTGAGTCTAAACCAAGTGGGATGACAAGTATGAATGGAGGAAACAGTGAATGGGGATGAGTGGAGAAAAAAGATGGTTAATATCAGTTATGGCCCAGGAACAAGTTGCAACAGCAGGGACTCTAGCTTTTTCTACTAACTTTTCTATATTGAGCTGATTGTAGAAACTACTGCTGGCCACTACCTTGAAGGTTCTCTGAAAGATGTGAGTCTAACATTTTTATTCCACCATTGATACAGCAACTAACTGATTGCAGGTATAAGCAGCCAGCACCCACTCCCAACTTTTGCTGGAGGGCTCTTTTGTGTGGAATACCTGCGGGACCAACTAACCAAACTCCATGGGGATGACCCTTGAACAATGGGGATAAGAGCATATGACTCAGTTAGACAATTCTGAAGTGTATTACACAAGGCTCCCCAGAGGATTCCTAATGATGCTGAGCCCTAATTATGCACACTGGTCAGCAACTTGATAACGCACTGTTACATCACTTTTCCTTTCTTTCCCATTTCACTCTTCTCATTTTCCTGCTTCTGCTTCTTGCTATTACTTCCAAAAATAAGTAACCTAAATACAAGGTCCTACCTCAGCTTTCTGGGGAGAGGTGGTGATATAAGAAAGATGGTGAGAATTGTTTTAAAGAAAAGTAAAGCAGGGAATGGGGTATTGGAGTCGAGAGAGAAAGAAAGAGAGAGATAGAGAAAGGGGAATTGGTGACATTTAAGGAGAGACCTGAGCAATAAATAAATAAATAAGCATGGGGATATTCCGCGGAACACTGAAGGCAGATGAACTATACGCACAAAAGTGCTTGGAAGTTTGTCTGACACATTTGAGGAGAAGCAGGTGCCTGGTGTGTCTGGAGCAGAATGAATGTAGAAGAGGGTAATAGGAAATCAGTAACAGGAAGTGGGCTGATGGAATAGAGGCTTTAGTGGCTCTGTCAGCATATTTAGTATCTCTAGGCTCTCATTTTAACTGGGGCTAATAGTGCTAACCTCCCATAGTCTTGAGAAAAATTCAAAAGAATGTAGTGACTAGAAAGACTAAGCTTGTTTTCTATCATCCATCCATCCATTCAACCATCTAATTTATCTGCATTTCACTTCTTAATTATTTCATTCTCTTCCATTTCCTCTTCTAGCGTAACACTCATTGATACATAGTCTACTTGGACTTTGGCCACATGGGCAATGATGGCAAGGCACTGGAGAGCTGAAAGCTTTCAGAGGATGGGATTCTCACACCTATGTATATGTCACATCACACCATTTCCCTCCTTTTTTCATCCTGTGTCTCCCTTCAGTCTCTAGAGCTCTGTCATCTGTTAGCCTAAACACACCATACTGCAAGGAAAACTTACATCCTGTTCACTTAGAGGGGCATACCCTTAATGATGTACTTTCTTTAAGAGAGCCTGTTGAACTTGTGGGGACCTTGACCCTGTCATGTATTATTAGTAGCAGGAAGGCTCTTACTTGGTTGAGTCTTGTTTTATGTTATCTTTTTCACTGGGGCAATGAAGAAAATGTGAGTCATCATTATTGGGGAAAAAAAAGAAAAAAGGTAAAGGTGAATAACTTGGGACTCATAAGAATATGTGTAAATTACTTGACATTCCTACAGCAACTGACTTCATAATCTGTTATGAAGCTACTTCCTGTTCCACGCTTTGGCTACTCACACATCTGTTTACTTTGTATCTAGTGACTTCATTCCTCCTCATACCGTGAATTTTATAGCTTATAGACTATATGAGATCCACTCAGTAATTTATTTTCCAGGTAATGTTTAATTTTATAGAGTTGTAAAAATTGTTATGATTGTGACTTGGAGAATATTCATACCTTGTCATCCTCTGCACTGTTTTTTCTGACACTTTTTACCGAGGCAGATTGGACCTCTCACTCCTTTCTTCAACAGGTATGCAAGTGTGGCCGACACATTGTCAGCTAGTGGGGCTATAACAACATAAAAACTTGAGCTTCTCTGGGATTCAGAGTCTTGGACCTGGGGTATTTGAAAAGTAGTTGTGACAAAGCAGGAGTATAGAAGTCAGAGGAGCTAATAACAGAGGGACTGGATGGGCATGGGCAGTTCTAGGAGCCTTCGTTGCACTATATTCCTCATTTATCCACTTATCCTGCCACTTAAAGTCTGCCACTGATAACTGGAGTAAGTTAGAGACTTAAGCTGAAACAAGAGGCAGTCTGCCAAAAGGCAGTGTGCTCATGGGAAACCTGGAGAAGAAGTTTAGCAATGGAAGAGCCCAGGAACCCCTTAAAGACAGGCTGCTTAGAGACTGGACTTGGGTTCTGAATCATGCAGTTGGGTTTAATCTAGAATTAAACTAACAGGCAAGTTACCAAATTGTTTTGTTCTACTTTCTCTTCCTACCTACTCCTATGTCCCCACTAAAACCCAAATCAGATGAAATATAAGCATTTTCTTAGATAAAATTGGCCTCCTATTTGGTGGTACATCAAGTTATAAAGGTACTGACACAACTTCACAATTGATGCACAAAATCATAGGCAGTAAATAAAGCCCAAATCACAAGATGTCTCTCATGGCCTAAATATTGCAGAGTTCAGACTCTCACAATGTCAGGAGTAGGATCTCTGAAGATGAGACCTTCAACATGAGAGAAACTAAACCCAGGACAAACAGAAAGTAAATGGATAGCAGGAAATTCTAAAATTGGAGAGTTTTTATAGTGTCAAATATTAAAAACTATACCTGACTGCCCCAAAGCAAGCTTACATGTATGTGCTTATATTTGATTGATGTTACATATACGTAACATTATAAAAAGATTAAGGGAATTTCAAAACAGATTTTTGGAATCTCAATAGAATTAGGATACACTTCCCGAATGTTCATGACACTATTCTAAAGAGGAGATTTCACTATCAGTTCTGTGCATGTTTTAATCAATGATTGTACAACTCAGATACTTTAGATTCCAAAGTAAAAATTTTTGTTTAAATACATTTAAATATATTCACTATGTTAAAATGCCATGCTATTTGGGAATGAATAAAAGATTTGTTTTTTAGAAATAAATACATACCTTTTATCATTTCTTTAGTGACTTTCTTCTTTTGGCTTCTAGGATGCTTCACTCTCCCAAATTCTTTCTTTCCCAACTGACCATTCTTTCTGAGACCCATCTGTTTCATTCTTCTTGTCGCCTTGAACTCTAAATAACGAGTGCCCAAGAACTTCATCCTTGGACTGCTCTCCCCTGCCTGCACTCCTGACCTCATAGTCTCAAGGATTAAGAGTTCTGTAGTGAGGATTTGCCTAACCTACAGACTCTTACTGACGACTAGCTTACTCAACCTCTCCTCCCGTAAAGCTAATGTCCAAACATCTGACCTACTTGCCCCCACTGAATGTGCTTCTCCCAGTTCTTCTCCATTTCATAAATGGCAACTCTATCCTTCCATTTGCTCAGGTTAACTTAGAAGCATCTTTGACTTTTTTCTCTCTCACATTTTTATCCAACTTGCCCACAAATCCTGTATACTCAAACTTCTAAATCTATCCACAGTCCAACTTCTTCATTCTACCTCTGCTGATGACATACACCTGTATCATCTCTTAGCTGGATTATTTTAAGAGCTTTTTAACTACCGGTCTTCACTTCCATTCTTATTCCCAATAGTCCTTTCTCAAGGTAGCCTGTGTGCTCCTAAGTCAGAAGGCAGATCATGTCACTCTTCCACTTACAATCTTTTGACGGTTTCCCACCTGACTCAGGGTAAAAGCCCCTCAATGGACCCCTCATCGCCCTCACCTCCACACACACATTCCCACTTCAACATCGTCTCTTTGACCTTATCAACTGCAGCTCCTCCTCCCTCAATCTTTCTGCCTTAACCACACTGACCTCTCCGCTGTTCTTCGGACTCTCCAGGGAGGCTCCTGTCTGGGTTTCTTTCATTTGCTTTTTCCTCCGTAGAACATTTTCTTCCAGCCACCAGCTGAGTGGCTTGCTTTCTCACTCCCTCAATACCCTTTGCTCACATGCCACCTTTTCAGAAAGGGTTTCTTCTCCCTGATCTCCCAGATCTCCACTTTTCTGCTATTTTTCTCCGTAACACTTATCAGCAGCCAACACACCACATACTGTACTGCTTCTCCCTACTACAATGTAAACTTTATTGTGGCAAATATTTGGTTAGCTTTTGTCACTGGTGTTTCTCCACATTGAACTATAATTTTAGAGAAAAGTTACTAATATGCACACACCAAGAAGCACGTATATTACACATAAGAACTGGATGGGGTGTATGGTATGGTGAGGACTGCATGTGGACTTGGCTTTGAAGCAAATCATAGGCAGTTAAGATTCATAAGATGACTTAAAGATCAAGACTTCTGCTTAAAGTCATTAAGGAGTTTAAAGGTATAATGCTTTAACGATCATGAAAAATGTCACAAAAAATGGCCTCTCTAAAAATATCATTGAAGTTTAAAATGTTTGCTACTTATGTTAACGTGATTACCAGCAGATTTCAATGTGTTAATAAGTCATCTAAAATACCCCCCAAAAGTGAAACAAACTTCCAGAGCCAAAACTGTCTTAAATAGAGTAGATAGCTGACTATCACAGAAGACGATCCACCGTATGAGACAATTTCTCACGACCATTAAAAATCTCTACAGGTCCTGGGGGACTCTAAATTGAAGCAGACCAGACATCATGGCATCCATGCAAAATTAGGTATGACAATTCATTAAAAGTATTATTTTGGGGGGGAGAACTGATGGTTCTCCTAAATTCAGGACTGCAAAATAAAAGAAAAAAAAAAAACACGATGAAATCCGAATATCATGTTTAGCTGGCTGACATCCTTTCTGGTTTTTTTTTTTTTTTTTTTTAATAAAAAAAGGATTTCCAGTGCCACAATACCATATTCATTGTCAAACATGAGAATGATGTGCATGCATAGGAAATAAGTAGACACGAGCATGGTATGTGCATCATTGTTCATGGGAAATTTGTGAAGTGTGCATATCTACAAACTCTCATAGCCCTGCACTTGGCATTCCTGGTAACAATAATCCTTGGACTTTGGGACAGTTTGTTTACAATTTAGGAATATAGTGTTTCATTTTTCCTGATGGGCCTTATTAGCAATGGCATCGTTTTATTGTGAACACAAACATTTCTCAATAAATTCACAGCTTGGTGCTTTGGCAAAGTGGAAATGCCATTTAAAGGACAGAGCCTGCAAATTGAAATATGAGGCAGAAAAACAGTGGTGAGGAAATTACTGAAAATCAAACTCATCCCATGACAAGTTTAACAGCATTATTGAACCAATCAAGACTGCGGTTTGGGGGTTGATTTCACCTGCTAATGAGCAAGCCACTCACAACTCCTAAGGTTTTGAGTTCAGATTTTGTATCTTTTACAAATTTAAACACGAAAGCAGATTGGACTGCTTTTCCCTGCCTCTCTCTGTGTCCTTAACTTAGGTGAAATCTTTCTTAGGCAGCCTGACTCTCCACTCCTAGATGAAGTCAAATTTCTGTGGAATGATAATTGCTCAGAATTGAACTATAGGCAGCTCTGTCCATACAGTGTATCATCAGACAAGTATTTCAAAGAGAATATTGAAACTTAGAGAAGCACAAATGATCTTGGCTATGGATGTCTTAGGATTTCAACTCCAATTAAAGGGAATAGGACCTGCTTAGAAATCGTCATCCCCACACGCCACAGCCTGAAGTTAGACCTGCATAATCACAGACACCCCTGTCAAGCTGGTGGAAGGCGCCCCTTAGAGCAGGAACGCACACGCGGCTCATGAGGCAGCACATGTGGGTGATTGTGGCTCAGGATCAGAAATTGCTTCAACTCGTTTGAAAGGAAAGAGCAACACACTTTAGAAAAAGCACACACAATCCCACGTGATCTTGATTCTTGGAAACACCTATTTTCTTAGTAAATGTAAAGCATGGCGGAGCGCATCGTGTGTTATTTATTCCTGCCCGGGCGTGGATGTCAGAGTGGAAGGGCTTTTTTGTGCTGGCATACAGGATTGGAATGAGACAAACAGAGCAACACAAATATTCCATTGTTTGCCTCTGTGGAGTGGCGGGGCTGCAGACAAAGGCGCTAGAATGCTGGAGAAGCACTTTTGTGGAAATGCTGGTGAGAAGCACCGAAGGCTCTCTTCCCCCTTCTTCCCAGCTCGCTTTCATATTTCTGGAGCTAAAACAAAAGAGAACTTTAAACGCGCACACATGAGATAGAAAGGTGACGTGCCAAGTCACAAACAAGCAGAGCATTCTTAGAACATTTACAAAAATGAGAACCTACTCGGAGCCCCCCTCATCACCATGCATACACCCTCAATTAAAACAATGCCCCTGATAGCAGGCAGTATAATCTGCATTTTATTTCACTCATGAGCAAAATAACAAGTTACTCAGGCCTGCGGCACTCACGAGTGATATGGGGCGTGTAATATCCTTTCCATTGAGTTTCCTATTATTAAGCTTGAAATAAGGAGTTCAGAATTAACTGTGACAATGATTTTATCTAGTGTTGGCATCACCATTAGCTTTTGCAGTTTACTGCTAATAAAACTTTAAATTTGCTATTACTTCTAATAACCTTCTTGCCACCTTAGCTGTAGAAATTAGACAAAGAACCCTGCTGACATGTGGCTAGTGACATTTTCTGGAAGTGTAGAAAACTCCGATGACAACAGTGACTGTTATTTACCAAAGTATAATAAAGCCAGGCCCTGCTGGCCTTCAGCAGCCTAATTTAAAGCACCTGTTCCTGGGGCTTGACAAGGCCTATAAAAGAACAAAGCATAAAATTTTGGTTTCTGTTATTGTTGTTCCAAGCATCAGAGTGCTCTTTCATGGCAATCCAATAGATTCTAAAGTAGAAAAAAAAAATACACTTGTGATCAGGCCTACGTGAGTGACAGGGAATATTAAAACGAGTCGTTGTCTGGTTAACTTGGAAGTAGTCACCTGAAGCACCGAAAAAATTTGCAGTGATAGACACATCTGTGGCTTGATCACTTTCCATCAAATCTCTAATCTCATTCAGCCCTTCCTCTGTGATATTAGGCATTACCCTTCCCCAATAATCAGGGTCACGAATGCTCTTGTGTTTCAGACTGTCAGCAGAATTAATATATATTTGGATGTTATGACTTTGGTCATAGGTCAGATCTTGCTGGCAGTGCCGTTCCAACAAAGTTCCCCTAAAGATATGAATGAGACAACGGACTTAAGCATTCAGAAAAAAATAGTAATAAGTCTTATAAAATATTTTTAAAGCATTTGCTTTTAATCACGGAGAAAAGAATTAGTTGTTCACCAGACTTTTCTTTGGGAATCTGTGTTAGCATTCCGTCAGTTACGGCTGGCATGGAAATTCCTTCCTTCACACATTTTCATCTCAGGGCGTGCTCTGCCCCTGGAGAGGTTACTGTTTACTCTCATCGGGCAGTGTGGCTAGTTGATGAGAAAGTCTGCATTCCTGAAAGCTGGGGAATCAAAGTGAAGCTTGTTGGCCACTGAAAAATGTGCCTTTTGCAGGGATTCCTTTCCTTTCTGTCTTCTTGGGTCAACTCTCTTCTCATTTTAAATATAATTGAATGTTATTAAGAAACATGAAGTCAAGAAGAAAAGTTTCTCCCCCAAGACACTCCAGGGGGGACGTTCTCTTTGCCACGTGAAGGCTCTGAGCAAGACCGGCTGTAAGTGGCAGTATAGCACCTAGCAAGCTCTTCAGATTTCCTGAACTGCGACTGAGTTGTTCATCATTGGAGGAAGAAGCTCAGACCATTCTCAGCCTTCACAACGTTGATAATGGCTGCAGTATATGGTGGTAGTTTCTTCCTCAAGTAACTTCAGGGTTAATCTTCTCCCCCTTGAGTACTACAATCACGTCCTGAGTGAATGTTAGGCACGCACCCATCAAGTTTTCCTCTATCAAGTCTTCCTCTTACTCATTTTCCTCTCTCGGTCCGACACTCAATGAAGATGGAGGTTCTGCTACTGCTTTTTCTGTGCTGGCCTTTTAAAAAGAGGGGATGCCAACACTAGGTCTAAGGAAGAGTCTTGAAACACTGGGGAGATGACTGGGGGGCAAGTTCTCAAGGAAGCACTTGGAACTGGACAAGACATGAAATGATATTCTCTTGTTATGACTTTCCTGGTGACCCAGGAAGTTTTCCTTATGGCTTTTGTTAAAGTTCCCAATTCCCTCTCAACTCCAGGAAATGCTATCTTGGTATTTGGAGCCAGGAAGGAATAGTATCTTTCCCTTACTGAGCCAGGACTTCATTCACTGTGAATGTGAACTATTCTTCTCACATCTGGGATTCATCTGTTCAACCACAAAATGTCGGTTAAGAAAGAAGGAATTTAGTAACGAAAGTGATATTGAGGGCCAGCCCATCTTAGCTGGCTGGGAATTTGGTTATAAGAGATAGAAAGTGACTGAGAACCAGGTGAAAAGCACTGGTGGCTCTACAGAGAGCTCCCATCCCTCAGGGCTCCCCCCTCAATTCTACTCCTTTTCCTTCTTATCTCAGAGCCCCGTCCCAAGTTTCCACCTTCATTCCAAGCCCCTGTCCCTGAAAATTCTATTTTGTTCTCTCATTTACAGACCTGAGAAGAGGGGGAAGAGGAAGGAAGAGGATATCCTGCTTCAGCACCCAGAGAAACTTGCTTCAGACATGCCCCATTTTAGGAATGATTGCAAGTTCCCAAAGTATCCTTGTTGGAAAGTTGTGTTTAGACTCAAGTCAGAGCCATTCGAAATTAAATTGTCACTAGATGTGACATTAGTCATATGAAATAATGCATCTCAGGTTTCCAAAATACTTCATTTCAATGGAGATTTGGAAAACACAACTGATTGATAAATTGCTTTTGCAAAACTCCTGGTTGTGCTAATTTCTATAGATTGCCTTGGATTTCATGATCTTTTGATAGTTGTGAGTAATTCATGTTTGTTCAATTCTTCTTTCTTATTATTCAATTGGGAAAAAGAAAAAAAAAAAACTTTTCCAAACTAGCTATCTGTCCCATAAAACAGTACTGAAATTGTATGTACTTGTTCCCAAATTGCTTTCTACTCCAGTAGCTACTATCCATTTGGACTATTCATTTTAGTTGCTGAACCACAAAAATAGGTCTCTTTTGTTATATACAAACAGCTTTCAATCTGCTAATTAGGGCTAATTAGAGGGCAATTGAACTTTACTCTCTCCGTGTCTTTCTCTTTAAACTGTGGGCTGATGGCATTTTGCAGACTAATAGAATGAGCAGCCTTCCTGAGCCTCATACTCTTCCTATTATGCTATGGCTACTATACATTTCCTCGTCAGTGTTGGTATAGAGAAACCCTAGGAGTGCAACTGTGCTTATTATACATGCTAAGGGAGACTAATTTAAGGTGACTGGATAGAGCTTGGCTGGTTCTAAAGAAAACCTTCAGCGTGGGGCGGGAGAGGGTGGCACGGCTAGGTAATCCCTCAGAGTTCACTTATTCTCTGTGTTATTTAAAGTTATTTTTCTCCCTAACAGTAAAGGCAGTAGACTTTTCCGTTACTCTGTTCCACATTAACTGACATGATTTCCTTTGTTCCTTTTATCAACCGTGTGGAGAGCACAGTTTCCTCTGTCCCATTTCTTTGAGAGACAGAGGCTTGGGGAGTTACCTGGAGAGGGAACACGGCACAGTAGAAAAAAGCACAGTCTCTGGAGCCAGACAGCCAGGCTTTAATTTTCTTTTGTATACTTTGGAATGTTACTGAAACACTTGGAGTTTTATCTTCCCTCATTTGGTTATAGAACAATAGTGTCCCAGAATTTGGTGGGACTCAGAGTCATGAGTTAAATTGAGTTGAGCTCAAGATTCATTTATTCACCAAACTCTCATTGACATTCTACTCCAATGTGCCCCTTATTTAAGCTGTTAGAAACACAAAGACAAACAGGATGCTGCCCATATCCTTGAGGGAGTTTTGATCCTGTGAAGATGGTGAAGGCAAGAGACAACCACAAGACATTGGGATAAGCACTGTGGTATGTATGGTAGCTAGAGGTGGGGGTCACCTGACTCTGGTTGTAGGAATTCAGGAAGGAATCCTGGAGAAAGTGAAGATTAAGCTGGGTGTTAAAAAGAGGGACACATTAATTAAGTCAAATGACAGGTGAGGTTAGGGCAACGATTCTCAGAAAGCAAATGAGTAATGGCAGATGGCCATAAAGAGAATTCAGGGAGTTATATAAGCCATGGATGAGAACCCAGGATTTGGGGGACTGACTAGAGAAGTAGTTGGTGGAGTAGGGTTTAGGATCATAATTAGGAAGGAGTCAGGATTTGAATATAGATTTTCTGATTTCAAATCTTATCCCTTCTCATCACAATCCCCTCCCAGCCCAGCATGTGTGTGCATACGCACATGTGAACATGCACGAGTGTGTGCATATGTGCATGTGTGTGTGTGTGGGTGTGTAGTCATATGTTTGGAATGAACACTTCACATATGTTTTTACCACTCAAGAGATAGTACTTTTCTTTACAGCTAACATGTGGATACACATTACAATCCTATTCTAATGGAACAGAAATGTCAACATACTTTGAAAGAAGCCTTTAGCTGTATTTTTACTTCCCGTTATCTGTACTTTAAAAAAAAAAAAAAAAGAACAATTCAAGCCATTAGAAGCTGTTTGTGAAATATTTCAGCTTTAAAAAGTTGTCTTTGATGAGAAAGAGTACAAGCAAAGAAAGAAAGCAAAGCAAACCTGGGCGGCATATAGCTATCATTTTATCTGAGGTGAGAACCAACCATCCTAACGGACTTAAGAACTGTAAATATTTCTCCAGTGATTGGCAATTTGTAGACAGAATTCTGCAAGTAGGCTACCTTTTGCACTTGAATAATTATAAATTTAGATTCATAGATGGATAATGGATAGGTCAGTAATTTATCTATATCAGGGAAGGGGCTGTTAACCTGTGTCCTTTGAAACACAACCAATATGTGTAACAAACGACCTGGATTCTGTATAAAATGTAAATTTTCTAGTCCAGAATGTTACTTTCCTAATGAGAATGGATAAGTGTGTATTTCAAGAGAGAGCCTGTGTTATTCTAATCTTCCAACCCAGGCCATTTGATTGCAGAAGATACAAGGAAAACACCTGAGAATGGAAAAAAAAAAATACATACACAAACAAAAATAATCTAGCCCATATCTAATACTTAAAGATTCAAGTATTTATAGTAAATGGGCTCCTTACAAGGGTGTGATTTAGAAAAAATACACTAGAGTTCATATGTGTTTTAATCTTGCTCTAGCAAACATATGACACTGATATGTCTCCCTTTATGGATATAATGAATTATTTAAAAATATAACATATGATTGAATGTCTAAAAAGAATCCATGTTTCCTGCTGTTTTCTTGTAAACTAGAAGAATATTTCCATAATCTGAATTAGAAAGTTTTTTCTTTTAAATGGGAGTGGTAAGGGGAGGTAAGGAAGAAGTTGGTCATTCCCATGGCTCCTGGAAACATTATCACAGTATTTGTACTCGCTGTCATGTTGTTTTTGCTAAGAAATAGAAGGCAGAGGTTAACAGATTCCCATCTCTTTTGTACCTCTTTGTTTAATTTTGTTTAACTTCTATTCCTCAATTTCTTAACAGTTTCTTCCATGCTTATATTCTCATTTCATACTCATAACTCCCAAAGCCAACTATCCTTCTAAACTTGGTCAGGATATGTCGTGTGTACAGTAAAAGGGTTGCATTTTCTAGTTCTACTGCAGCTCAAAAACTGCAATTATATTGCCAGCTCTGTAAACACAGAGCATATGTCTACAGTAAAATATGACTCTATGCCTTGCAGTGGGGTATTTTCCATCTGCCCCTCCAGATCATTCTCCAGGTTTCTTCCCTTACCCTATATTCCAGGAGGCTAATCTGAAGGCAGTGTGAAACAAAGTTTCTTTTCCTCTGGCTTCCGGTGGGGCTCAGCCAGTGGGAGGTCCTGGTTACAAAGTGGACAAGAGGAAGGAAACCCTGGGGCATTTGTTCCCTTAGCTCCGTCTGGCTGGTTCATGGGTTGATAGTGTCTGAGTGCCTCTTCCTTGGGCCACAGCTCCTGTCATGAGACCCTCCCATCAGACAAAGGCCCCACTCTACGCTAAACATACCTCTGTCGTTACTTCAGCCCTGGTGGTGGTTGGGAGGCTTAGGATGCCTGCTTTACCCTCCTCGGTTGGTTTCCCTTAATACCGCCCACTGTTTGAGTCTTCGTTAAAACTCTCTTTAATCTCTTCTTTTGAGTGCGCCATCTGTTTCTTGCCAGAACTCTCACTGATACAATTTCCCAAAGCCAAACATGAAGAAAACAGTGGGAAAAATATCAAATTTGGGCAGTGAATCAGCTGAAGTTTGTTTTCCTGCCTCTCCATACCCTGCATACAGCAAATACATGTGAATAGGAAGTACTTGATCTCTGAAGAAAAAAAAAAAGATTACTAGTTGAGGAATTTTAAGTTAGTCATATTATACCATGTTTAGCATTTGCTGTACATTAAAAACAGGCAAGTGGCATCAACTTGCACTGAACAGTAAATTGTTTTTCTTCTGTCCTAGACGGCCTTTTTTTTTTTCTAACATGCCAATGTTTTCACGCAAAGAGACATACAAAAGATGGAATAGCAGAAGTGAGCCCCAGATGACTTAAACTTCTCAATATTGATCATTTTAGAGGCTCTTCTCTCTCTTCTTCAGACTACTCTGATAATGGTAAAATCCTGCTCTCCGTCAATGGGCTCGTGCTTGGAAGACAAGATGCGTCGGGTAACGACTTGCCACTACCTCCATTAACGCAATCTGGGGGGCTTGTTTTGTTTCATTTGTGGCTCATTTCTTACTCCATGCTGCCGTGGTCTCCAGTGCTGCTTCCTACCATAAGTTAGAAATGAATTTTTTAAAATAAGCACTTGTACTTTGAACCATAAAACAAAATCTGAAGCTGAAATCAAAGGAAGAAGGTAAATTACTTTTAGTGCTCTGCAAAGAAACTTTCACTTGCCTATTTCCTGTTGTTTTGAAACTCTGAAAAATCAATACAGAAACATATCGTATTCTGAAGGCAGGTCAGCTGTGCGCTAGGTGTTTTTAACAGTTGGCTTTGAAGGGGATACTTATGCCCCCTTGACATGAATCTACAGTTCTTTACACTAAGTGTCCCCATGAAACTACATTTTTGCTCGGGCTATCCATCTCAATGGTTATTACTTTTTACTGTTGCAGGCTCCCATCTTCTATTATAGATTCACTGATAGATCAATATGACAGAGGCAAGATAAAAGTCAGTTAGCTGCACATGTCTATTATGAGCCTGAAAATTCAGACACACATTTCTCCCGACAAAAGCCAGGCACGTAACTGAGTTGTTACGTGTCTGGGTGGTTTTCTAGTCCTTTCTGTACAAACTCACATTTCTTGACATTTTTCTTAATTTTGAGGTCCTCATGGCCTGTCAGGGAATTAGGAATGAGTGGTTCCCTAGGGGAAAGAGTGATTTTAAAATACAATCTTCACTTTTGAAAGGAGAGAACAAAACACATTTGCTGCTACACTGAGGCAGTAAAAAGTAGTGCTGACATGCTCAGTTTCTAAACCACAGGCAAGTGGACTGTAAAACCAAGCAATGGTTCAAAGTCAAGGAAAGAATCTTTGTAGTCCTCTAGTGGGTAATGGGAATGACAAAACTGGCTTTGGGTTGGTTGGAAACCTTAGTTCCCTCTGGGGTTGATCACTTTGGCTATGAATCAGCAACCATTTTGAGAAAGAAGTAGAAATCTACTAAACACTTCAGCCACTGTCCACGCGATGGTCTACAATAGCCACGAGCATTGTAGGGAGAGAGTGCTTAAGCAACACCTCAGAGACAGAAAAAATGGGTAGCAAAAGAGGCTAAGATTCAATGGTTTCATATGTGAAGATTTTAGCTCTTATTGCAAGTACTCATGGTTAGATTCCTAAGAGAGATGAAAATTGAGAAGTCCACCAAAGGTCATTAGAAGTGCAACCAAAATTTAGACCTTTTAATTTAGACCTCTTAAGTGATAAATTATCTCATAAATGGATTTAATAAACATTTACTGAGTTCTTACTGTCTATCACTCACTGTGTTTCAGTATGCAGGGTGTTCAGGTTAGAAAGAGGCTGGTTTCCTGTCCTCAGGTGGCTTATGATTCAGATGCAGACAGACAGGTATAACAGGCAATTATGTGAAAAATACACACAGATAAGACAAGACATGACTTTCATAAGGACTTAATTGAAAATCAAGAATCCATACACATTTATGGATCCAAAGAACACATTACATTTATGGTGGAAGTAGCAGGAAGAAATGGGGAGAAGGGAATGAATGAATGAATGAATGTCAGTGAGAAAAGAAAGACATTGCACAGACTGGTAATAGTCTGCTATGGACTGAATTTGGAAAACAGAACAAAACAAAACTAGACATCATAGCACACATTGCTGCTAATAACTGGATGAGGAGAGGTACTTAGCCCAGATGGGTTTAGGAGAGACCTCCTGGCAGAAGCAGCACTCAAGGAGTTTCTGGAGGATGAGCGGGGATTATCAGGTGAACAGAGGTCAGTGAAGATATATTGTGTCTATATACACACTGATATATTTATCTATTTTTTGTTGTGGTAAAAAAATGCATACTATGAGATCTACCCTCTTGGCAAATTTTTAAGTGTATAGTTCAGGATTGTTAACTAGAAGCACAATGCTGAACAGTAGATCCCTAAGACTTTTTCATCTTATATGACTGAAACTTTATACTCATATAACAGCAACTCCCCATTTTGCCTCCCCCCCATAGGATATTTATCTATTTTCAATTTTAATTTCTTTCCCCTCCACTACCCACAAAGATAAGGGAGCACTTATTTCAAGGCACGCAGGGAGAACATGATGAGTAAGTAGTTTACCATGTCAAAAGGGAGGGCTGGCAAGATTTCATGAGATTGTCAGATCATAAAAGGCCCTACAAATTACTCTGAGAAAATTTTATTTTATCCGGAGTGAAAGGAAGCCAGTGAAATTTTTTGTTAAAGGGTATGAAATGGTAAGGATATCCCCTTCACAACTGTCACTCTGGGGACAATTGGGAGGGGGGGCACAAGAAGCATGTGAACCAGTCTGGAAGAAGTGCTGGTTGAGACAAAAATAATGAGGGCCGGAAGGAAGGTGTGGCCATGATGGGGGAGAGGAGAGGCAGTAGTACAGGATCCTAGATGAGAAAACATGTGAAGGTGGGGGCAGGACAGGTGACAGTGTTGTGGATTGTCCATTTACTCAGTTTCACAAGACAAAGCAAGTTAAACCTCAAACCTGCTGCTTGAAGAGAGGGAGTGAACACTAAATCAGGATCAGGTCTGAACATGCCCAGTTTGCCTACATTTTATACACTGAAGTTGGTCTCCATATGCAAACCCTAAAAACTTACAGGGGGTGTCCTTTCTTTTCCACAGATCAGTTTTAAGAGCAAGCAGAGCATGAGTGAGACACTCAGAAAAGAAGAAAAGGCAGAGCTGGAGCTCTGTGAAAATCAGTGTCTAGTACTGAATATCAAAAATTCTCTATTTTTTCATTTTTGAATTTGTGAAATGTAGTCAATAGCATAGTTCTAAAGAAACAATCCTAAGAGTTGCTTTTATTTTGGCTATATAGCTCTTTCAATCAATGAAAACAAATAAAGAATGACCAGGGTCCAGGAATTCGAGAGGGCTAGAATAAGAGGATAAGTAAGATAAAGATCAAACTATCCTTTGGTCAGAGATGGGGAAAGTTTTTTAAAACAGCTTTTCTGAGATATAATGTACATATACATAAAAATCACCCATTTGAAGTTCACAATCAGATAGGTTTTAGTATATTCATAGAATTGTACAAACATCACCATGATCTAATTTTATACTTTTATCACCCAAAAAGAAACCTTTCTACTCATTAGTAGTCACTCCCTATGACTCCCTGCTGCTACTCCAGTGCTGGGTAGATCATTACTTCATTCCCTTCTATTGCTGAATAATATTTCATTGTATGGCTACACCAAATTTTGTTTATTCATTCATCAACTGATAAACATTTGAATTGTTTCCACTTTTTGGCCATTTGAATAGTACTATCATGAGCATTTGTGTACAAGTTTTTGCATGGACCTAGGTTTTCATTACTCTTGAATGTATATCTAGGAGTGGAATTGCTATGACTAACATTTCAATGAACTGCAAAACTGTTTTCCAAAGAGGCTGCACCATTTTACATTCCTACTGACAATGCATGAGGGCTCCAGTTTCTCTACGTCCCAGCTAATGTTTGTTATTGTCTGTTTGATTATAGTTATTCTAGTGTGTGTAAAGTGGTAGCTCATTGTGGTATTGATTTGCATTTTCCTATGTTTGTATTTCAAATCCGTTGACTCAATCTCTTTTTCATTATTTATAGTGTATTTCTCTTGCATTTTTTTTAAAAAGATATATTTATTTATTTTGGGGGGGAGGGGCAGGGGGAGGGGGAGAGATTCTTGAAGCAGACTCCACGCTGAGCATGGAGCCTGACGTGGGGCTCAATCTCACGACTCTGAGATCATGACCTGAGCCAAAACCAAGGGCTGGACACCTAACCAACTGCACCATCCATGTGCCCCATCTCTTGCAGTTTTTTTTTTAATCTCGTAAAACTTTGTGAAAACTCACCAGTCATATATTAGTACAATAACTGCCTAATAAAAGTACAAAATTCATGAGCTTAAACTATTAAGCATCTATTAGTTTGTGAATCCATAATTTAGTCTGGGTTCAGCTAGGTGGTTCTGATCTGAGCTCATTCAGATGTTTGGGGGTTAGCTGATCACTGGCCGATCTAGGCTGGCCCCAACAGGACAGCTCCACTGTCCTCCATGTGTCTCCTGCCCTCCAGCAAGTGCTATCAGCCATGCTGTTCCCAGACAGTGGCCAATACAAATGCTTTCCATGCCTCCTTTGCTTCTGGTACAACTGCTTACACCTCATTGGCCAAGCAAGTTGCATGGCTAAACTCAGAACCAGAGGGCAAGGATATATGCTCATTTCTTAACGGAAAGAACTACAAAGTCTCATGGCAAAGGACACGGATACCATGTTGGGGGAGCATCTAGGCCACCTGTGGTATCAGTCTACCCCACATAGTATACTATCTCTCAGAAGAGAGATGGATTAAATTCGTAGGTCAGCAGCTGGTGTTCACTGACCTACACCAGGGCCACATTTGTTCTTAGGTTTGCCTGTGTGAGTAACAGAATCATTAGCTACCATTTAGGGTTAAATATTCTCCCGGTAACAACAATCTATTTTTAGAAAATAGGAAAGATATTTATGTGTCAAATGAATTTTCTATTGTTTAAAAACATCTCCAGTGCCATAATGAGAACTCAGGACAAACCTAGATCAAATAAATAGCAGCAGGTACTCTGAAATATTCTGGGAAGTGTGTAAGCCTAGGATATATGGCATTATTTAAGAATTTATAAATGTCATATCATTTGTTTTAAGAAAAGCTAATAGAATGCCTTGCAGACATTTCAGGTCCCCCCAGAAATGCTTCTGTAATCTATTTCTATAGGATCGGCAAACGTGGAAGCAGACGTATTATGGGTCAATACCAGTGAAAGGACTCTCTGCACAGATATAGGATTCACAGTCCATTAAGCTTCAGGTCTGCCCTGATGTGGATTCCTCTGATGTATTACTATTATATCCTATTTTTGTTGACTCAGTTACTATGTCAGCAAAACCAAACATTTTGGCTTGTGGCCCAGCCTCGAGCTGTCTATGAAGGGTATGTTTTTGCCTCTACCACCATGACAGTAATGAGCAACTGGCATTAGTTTGATTTGCATAATTGTGTGCTTCCAATGTAGACTCCGTGTCAGTAGGAAACAACCTATTGTGATGATACCCACAGCATATTATCTGTTTTGTGCTATCAGCATTTATTTATGTAAATTCCATCATTACAAGGGGTCATTTTCCAACCTTCTACGACGAAATCACATTCTCTGCCAATAAGCAGGAAGAAAATATTATAGCAGAAGAGCTGGGCATATTTTGTCATTCACAGCTGTTGGTCAAGGAGTCGGAAAGGGCATTATTGGTGGTTGCTTGTTTGTTTGTTTGTTTTAGCTAGTTTATTTTAAGGACTGACAGATACAGTGATGATCTGAAAGTCTGTCTCTGACCATTTAAAACTAACTCCATCAAGCAGACACATTCTCTTTTTCTCTCACACATACATATATATATATACACCACAAAGAGTGTCCAACTCATCTAAGATTTTCTTTAAGAAATTTATGGTCGAAAAAAATATTTCGTGTTCCCTAGATGATGAGTCAAATGTTTTCTTTGATAAGAAGCAGAACTCTGTAATTTATTCATGCAAGAGATAAAATGATAGAATAACTAACTACGATATCCCACTTGTGAAAGTACCTGAAAGAATGGGAAGGAACCATGTGGAACCGAGATTTTGCATACTAAACCTCACAACTATGTTCACAAAAAAATAGCCAAGGTCAATTGTGCATTTTGCCATTAGAGGTAGATGAGCATTCTAAGTGTCAAAGTAACTGGAGTTGTAATTTATACATTTCTCTGATAGTTTCGCTAGTTAAGCACAAAAAGATGTCAGCATCTAACTCTACTTAAGGAATGACGATGCAGAAAAAAAGAGGGAAAAGAGTAAGGAAGCCCAGCACTCAAGCATTTTAAATTTAGTTCAGACCTGTCAAAACGAATCCTAACTAAAAGGAGGGTAATTAGAATATTGCTTTATTGTGAGCTCATAGTTTCCAGCCTGGTCTGTATCACGCTTCAGGCTGGTCAGAGATGAGAAGGAAGAGGGAAAACAATAAAAATGAAAAAATCAACCAGAAATCGAATCTCATACTTCAGCAACCTTACATTTAACAGTTATCCTTACAGAGGCTCTTAATGGGAGCCCAGCTGATCATTTAGCCCAAAATGAACTCAGAAATGATCTTTTAAGGAATGCAACAGGAAAACCACATTTGGTAAAGTCTGTAAAGGAGAATACATGGGATTTCCCAAGAAATCTTTCTAAGCCTAAATGTTAAACTTAAAGGGGGGGAGGGGACAGAAAAAAAATCCCACCAACCCCATCTTCTTAGTATGATAATTCTTTCAAAAAGTATCCTGTTAAGTGTGTGTGTGTGTGTGTGTGTGCGTGTGTGTGTATGTGTGTGTGTTTGTGTGTGTTTTCACTTAACTTTTTCCACTTTGGGAGGTAAGAGGGCATTTATTCACGAGTGTATAATACTCAGTCACATGGACTATTCTTTCCTCCTATCTAAGCATTTAGAGCTTCAACTCATAACTAAGATGTTTCTCATGATTTTCTCCCCATTCTCTCCATTTTAATTTTCCTTCTCAATAACATTTTCTTTATTTTGTATTGTATTGATGAAATGCCTCCAAATAAAATACACAGAATCTCCTGCCACTCTGACTTCTACTTTGACCACCTGTGGCCAATGAAACTGAACGAGGAATCAGTGATCAAATGACAGCTGCTTGATGTACTGTATAAAACATGTGATTAAGAGTGATTAGACAGGATTTCACTCCCAGTCATTTGCACTATTTATGTAACATGTGTCAGCCTTTTACCATGTCGGCTCCTCAGCGTCCCCAATTGTAAAATGCAAGGGAGAGCTCTAAGGGTCCTTTTAATGTGATCTTTGAAATGACACCAGGATTTATGTTATCATGTGCTCAATTGCTTGCACTGGGGATAGAACTAGGAATGGAAAAGTGAGGTCTCTTGATGTTATTTCTTGTGTGGACAAGTTCCGAAGGGAGAGGAAAGGTACTCAAAGAAACATCAAGCCAGGCAAGCAGAACACACATTCTCATAGGAATACCTCCTCAAAAAGAGTTTAAATAAGCAACCGAGTAGAAAGGCAAAGCCGGTTGTGGAAGAAAAGCTGGGAGAAGCAAAGGTCTGGCCACTGCTTCATCTACAGTGGGGCAGTTACACCACACACATGTCAAAGGGAGAAAACAGCCTTTCTGAAGAGCCCACCATGTACCAGAGAAGTGGAAGTTGAAAGGCAATGTGGAATGTTACCTAAAAGCCACAGGGGCAGAATAGCAGCACTGGGAAAAGCAATGCCAATCCCAAAATGGGGCCAAATCCCAAAAGGATGTAGTTTAAGGAACCAAACCGAGGGAGACCCATGTGGGGGCAGTTGAGCCACAAGGACTGAAGTAAATGACAGTAGCATTTAGAAAAAAGTTAATATATTTGACCGCAGGGACTGACAGAGGCATCTGGAAACAATGAAAAAGAGAATTTATTTTTCTCTAGAAGTTTTCTTTGAAAATAACCCTCCAGTGGAACAAAAACCATAATAATATCCTTAACATTTCACTTTTTGTGTTTTAAAAATTGATGTGAGAAACAAACACAAAATTCTGGTTTTGTTAATTAAGGGGAAGTATGATTTACAAAACAATCCCTTGTAGCCTTTCTGATTTCATGAGGTCTTACTCCACTTAGAAGAAGCCCAGGGCATAAGAAGAGAGCTTAATAAATACCTTTTCTCTATATTCCCTATAGCCATGCTTTACTCTGCTCACCCTCTTTTGGACATATGGAAACATAATGGGGAATGAATAGAAGACTCAATGATGTCTTTTCTTGGGTAATGACAATGGAAAAAAACCCATGCTGATCATTTATCATATGTAATGTACTCATATCAAAGATAACATAATCAGAGGAGAGTGGGTTACAAACTACCCAATTGACTCAGCAGGTATCACCAAAATATTTGCAGGTTGCTTGGTAACCCAATTAAAAGTCTCTATTTAAATCCCAGATCATTAGTGACTGAAAATCACTATCATTTGATGGCTCATCTCAGTCCAGTTCTTAGGGGAGATTTTCCTACATCAAAAAACCACCAACATATTTGGCACTAATTGGCTCCCTTGGTGGCAATCTCAGCCTATAGGCCAAGAATTGAGTGGACCTGGGAGGCTAAGCTATTTCCCCAGCCTGAGAGTTGGTGCTTCTCAGCACGGGCTGAAGGACATTGGTGGGTTAATACGAAAATTTTACATAGATATTACCTGTCTTTGGATTAATTGAAATGTTCTATATTTAAGGATATCATATTGGTGGCAAGTTCTTTTTTTAAATTAAGGCCCATTTAGGACTCTCTTATTAAAATATCTCCTCCTCCTCCCCCTCTTTTTTTTTTTTTTTCAGGTCCTCTCCCAAACTTACAATAATTAACAGGAAGAATATGAAACTTTATCATCTCAAAATTAGAAACCTGAATTACAGATATTGATGCTATCCAAAAGACAGACCCAGATTAAAAGGGAAATTGTTTCTTCACTAAAATTAATGGGTTGATGGCCTTGTTACTATGCTGGTTATGATAGGAGCTCTGCAGCGATAGATTTCCACAGTAGTCAAATAAATATATATGAGACTTGGCATTATTTGAGTACTTTTCTTTAGAAAATCAACCTGAAATTGATCTTTTTTAGATAATGAATTTTCCATAGATTATGGTATTGAAAGTTGTAGAAAAATTCCAAATTGGTGAAGAGACATACATATGGGGAACATATAATTGCAGAATCCTAGGTTTGCTACCAGTAATGACATTTTAACTGAATATGTATATTTGGACATTTGACTATGAAGAAAAGGATGATACAGAGTATTGTAAGATAAATTCATTACATTTATGGTACAATATTTGACACAGACACAAAAGATAATAACAGCTGTAGAACAATGTTATGAAAAATAAAATCCAATACAAAAGAACTAGACTAAGAGAAAAGCTGGGCTTCAGTCATTTTATTGCTATCTCTTTGGTTCTCATTTTTTTTTTTTTTTTTTTACCTGCAAAACTGGAAATAAGGACCTACAACACCTCTTTTTAGCTCAGGAATTGCGAGATTCCTTTAGAAAAGATTCCTTTGCAATTTTCTTTCTACTGACATCTACTTTTCGTGTACTGGGATATGAAGAGTCAGTTATATTTTGTCCTCAAGAATTTCAACAAAAATTCTAAAGGGACAAAACCTGCTGAATTTATTGGATTATAGCATTTTCTAAGATGAATCTCAGAGGATTCACTATCAGAAATATTTAACCAGATATATGGATAGTTTTAGTTTCATTTGGCCACAGTGCCACAATGAAGAAAAGTGGACTTGTTGAGTAGTATTGAAAGAAATGGTGGGGAAAACCTCTAACATTTTTATAACAATGAAACTTTCTCAACACAGCAGTCAAGACCACAAAGATGCTGTGTCTGAACTGATAAAGTGCACTAGCTTCCAACCACTTACAAATCAGAAAGATTGAGTTTTTTCCTGAATTATTTACAGATCACAAAACTTTCTTATTTTCCACCTTCATTGTTAATAATTTTTGTTGAACTTGGGACTAGCATTTTGCAATTTATTTTATGCAGGCAATCTTTCATTCAATTACTTGCAGCGAAGGCTTTGAGGAGGCAAGGTTCTAAGCACTATTCTCCAACTGATGTCTATGAGAATATATATAACCCATTTAAGTCCCATAGGCATTCAAATAGACTTCTTTCTTTTTCTATGGCTGCTGTGCATACGTTCAGCTCATAGGGTAAAGATGATCCAGTGCTAGGAAAGTACTTGAATGTGTCATGAAATCATGGAAGAGACTGCAGTGGTTGTGTCAAACCATCCTTGGTTCATGAATTCCCTATAAACACAGAAGTTCACCAAGTAAAGTTTGTAAAATTCTAGTCCCAGGAGTGTCTCAATTAAAAAAAAAAAAAGTCTAGTGTTCTGTTAATCTAGAGAATGTTGTATGCTACACCCTTCCGGTTAGAGAATCACAGACCATTATAAAGTCTTTGAGAAATCCTCAAGTGGGAGGCAAGCATTGTTAATTTGCTTAATCTAGAGTAATCTAGATTATTGGCTTAATCTACACAAATTTGATCATAAATCTATTTTTCTCTTTAATACCTATGTATTTGTATTCTAAGGTCTCTAATAAAACAGCCAGGCACCCTCTGTAGTAAGAACACTCAGAGATTTTCCAGAAAATTGTGCTTTTTTGGGGGGGGGGGATTCTTCCTTATACTGAATTCCTTGTTGCCTTCACCTATCCATTGTTACCATGCATTCTAAAGACACACAGTGAATATTGACCTCGTGGCAATATTCCAAAAATTTTAAATCAAGACAAGAATTAATTTTTTTCTCTATGACACATCTCCTGCACACTAAAAATCTTCAGTCCTTTAGACATTTCTTCATGTCACAGTTTCAAGACGATTCCCTTTCTCTGAATATGCCCCCAATTTACCACTACTCTTACAGGCAGCACTAACGAAGAACACAGTATCCCTAAGGGGGTAGAACAGAGTGGAATAGAGGGAAACTATCATCTCCCCTACGGAATAGTCAGTAATTTATCATATGGTCAGGATTACTTGCTCTGCTTTTGCGAAAGAAGACTTTAACAGATGTCCAGTGCAGTAGGCAGAATTCTAAGATCGCCCCAAGATTTCCTGCCTGCCTCTTGTTCATTCCCTAAACAGTCCCTGGGACTATGAATATGATGAGTTTTACCCCTATAATTATTACTATATGGTGCAACTGACCTTAAATTAGGGTGGGCCCAACATAATCACACCAGCCTTTTAAAAGCAGGGAGTTTTCTCTGCCTGCTCCCAGACCAGTAAGTCACAGATCCAATGTGGAAAAGGATTCAAAGAGCTGTTGCTGGCTTTCAGACAGAGGGGGCCACACAGCATGGCATGTACCTGATTTTCAGGAGAGAGAACAGCCGCTGGCTGATAGGCAGCAAGGAAACAGGAACCTTTGTCCTAAAACCACAGAAACGGAGTTTGGCCAAAAAATCTAAGTGACCTTGGTGGTGGATCCTTTCTCAGTGTTTTGAGATGAAAACTTAGGCTAACAACTTGATTTTGGCATTATAGGACCCTGAGCAGAGAAGAGAGTAACACCGCACCAGATTACTAACCTTCAGAACTCTAAGCAAATAAATGGGTATTTTTTAAGCCACTAAGCGTGTAGTAATTTGTTACACAACAATAAAACCCTAATAAATCCAGATGACCCAAACTCACCATCTTTGCCATATTTTGCTTTAATAAGTGTTTTGTGATATATGTCAGTTATGCATTTTCTGTTTTCTCTGGCTGCACAGCTTTAAATACCCTACATAAATATCACTTGCATGTCCCTTTTCTTTGTTTCCAGTAAAATGCTGCCAGCATGCAGACATTCTCTGATTCATTGATTTTCCGTACAAATTCATATTTTATAGACCTAAGGATCTATCTCACTTTTTTCTTTTTTACTTTCTTTGGACTTTTTCATTAAGATATGCCATTGCAACCCTAAATTCTAAGCATGAGACACATAATATAACTGATTATTTATGATAACTATATACATTTTTCTATTAACATTAGAAGTTTACTCTGTTGATTACCCAAACCCTAGTATTGATATTCTGATTGACCTCAAGTATTGATTATGACCTCTTTTCTCATTTGCTTTTTTCTTGAGAATTACCAGGCATCTTCTCTTTCTGACTCATGTTCTTTGTCCTTAATAACTGGTAGCAAAGATTTTTTCTATTTCTTCTCCTACATTTTATTTTTGCTTGTACAGCTCTGTACCACTCATTCTCTGACCAGCTATCTTAGTCCATCATCACTGTCTTTAGTCAAGA
Source organism: Ursus americanus (assembly GCF_024610735.1). NCBI lineage: Eukaryota > Metazoa > Chordata > Mammalia > Carnivora > Ursidae > Ursus > Ursus americanus. The sequence continues at coordinate 36,180,580 of NC_142138.1, read as the reverse complement.
TCTAAGACGCACCTATTATCTGTTCTATGGTACACTTTGGTATAGAAAGTTCTTTACTGCCCATAACCTCATTTCTCTTTCAAAATCCCAGCCTTAAAATGAATGAAAAAGTGGAGGTGTTATCTGGGGCCCCAAATCCTTCAGTATTATATCCCTGAAGTTATTTGTTAACCCTTTTCTGTTGGTTTTCCTTGCCCTGCATAAATAAGAAATTGTAGATACTAGACAGACAGCCTGGTAATTCTCAGAAGCCTACAATATTGCATAAACCTTCTTCAAGAAGTAGCAACTTTCCATGAACAAGTCACTAAAGTATTCCAGCCACATCCTCCTACTTTTGCTTCTAAAAACACTAGCCATTCCTTCTCGGTCTCCTTTGCTGGTTCCTTCTCTAATTAAATCTCTCTGCCCACGTTTCACTGTGAGTTCAGTTTGAGCACATTCATGTATGTGTTTGGCTGGCCAACAGTAATCTTAGTAAACAATGAAATATCCCCTTCTCTTTTGTACTTTTAATGGAAATTAAGGAGTTACGCCTTCAAAATATGATTCCAACAATCTGATTTTAATATGTCTGGTGATCTAGGCTATACCACCCAAAGATTAATATCTTCATTAGACTGAATATTTACAGCTCCCCATTCATATGTTAAACCCTAATATCTAATGTGAAGGTATTGGAGATGGGAACGTTGGGAGGTGATTAGGTGATGAGGGTGGAGCCCTCATGAATGGAATAGTGCCTTATAAAAAGACCCCAGAGAGTTCTCTTACCCTTTCCACCACATGAGGACACATCAAAACACAGCTGTCTATGAACTGGGAAGTCATCCCTCACCAGACACTGAATCCGATGAACCTTAATCTTGGACTTCCCAGCCTCCAGAAATGGATAAATGAATGTTTATTGTTTAAGCTACCAGTCTACGGAATTCTTGTTACAGCAGCCAGAATAAGCTAAGACTAATCTAGTGACATTTGCCTTAAATTGCCACATGGCTTCCAGATGGCAGGAATAGCAAGAGGTTTGTCTTATTCTCCAGATAACAAGATTCAAGGAAAGTTCTATCTTTGGCCTTATCCCAAAGAGTAATTGAGTTCAAGAATCTCAATTAACCCTTGATCTACTCCAATAGTGTCTATCTTCTGTTACTACTATTTAATTGTCTAGCTGCTTTAGATCTGAAAACTTGAGTAATTGGTGGGGGGGAGTATGGCATGTGCACATGCATATATGGGGTAGTTCTCTTTTTCTAAGTATTTTTCTATGCTTCCCTCTTTGTTCATTATGAAACTCATAACTATTATTTTGCTTTCTCATTACCCCATAAATGTAGCAAATACACTTGATTTTTGCTTTAGAAATTTCCCAGTTAATCAACTTCTCCCTAATTAGTTCAACATTTTCATTAATATTTACTTTCATTAATATCTATATTCTTCAACTTCAGTTCCAAACCACAAGATCTGAAAATATTTCTTTAACTGCACAAATTTGGCAACTCATCAGTATAAATTCTCTTCTACCCTCTCTTTTCAATGACAATAAGTAAAAATGATCTGAATGTGTTTATACTGCTTATACAGCATTTTGCCCTTTCCTACGTTCTCCTGAAGAGTAACACGTCATTTTCTGTTCTGTACTTTAATCTTATAGAAAAATGATAAATTAAATGTGAGCAGGCTCTAAAATCATTGAGAAGAGAATATACATTCCCACTATTATATTTATAATTATTATATGCATATTTTGCATTATTATATCCATAAAAATCTCTTAGAGAAAGTTCACATTGAAGACTGGCAAACCAATATTTTCATTCAGGATTGGAACAGATTATTATATCCTTAGTTGAGTTTCAAATGAAATGGCTGGCTTGAATTTAGGGGGCATGTTGTACTAAAAATAAGTGTTTTTAAACGATAGAATTGTGCTTCACTCAGTGATAGACAACGACTAAATGGAAAGCCAAATCACGTCTCCATCTCTTGTTAGAAAACTCATAATTCTTTAACTGGAATAGTGGCAAAAATCTTCTGCTGTTACAGAATTGTTTTTTTTTTTTTCTTTTCTTCTTGACTTGGTTACTCTCTCCTTTTATCAAAGATAGCTGAATTTACATACTTGAATTCTGTACATCAAGTGACTACACATGCACAAAATAATATATTGATATGATCATTATTTTTTAGTTGGCTAACCTTAAAATGATGAGACAAAATAAAATATGTTTTATTTTATTTACTTTCATGATACAGTTTAAGCTTTTTGTTTTATTTTGTTTTGTTTTGTGAGAAATGAGAACATGAAGAACAGGAAGACAAAAGAGAAATTAAAGGTTTTTTGAGCATTTATTCTATGCCAGTAATTCTACATGTTGTATGCCATTAAATGTTCAAAAATAATCTCAAAAATGCATTATTTTTCCCTTCCTGTGGATAAGAAAATAGACTCGGCAAAAGCATTCGTTGAAGGCCATATAGCTAGTAGGTGCAGATGCTTCTCTTCTCTCCCTGGAAGTAGACAGGTTCCAAACCCCAAGTTCACTCCAGAGAGTCACCCACCATCCTCCCTCCTAACTTTATTCCTATTTCAAGACAAATACTTTCAGGACAGTAGGTTGAGGTTTCCAAGGCCTTATTAACTCTCCCCATAGTCCAAGTACAGCCATTTTTATGCCATTTGTAAGAAACAGGAAATTTATTTCTTGTGGTTCTGATTCATGTATACTTTACTCAGAAAGAGGTCTAATGTTTTATCAAGAGCTTTTGAACTGCAGGCCAGATTACTTTTCAATTTTTTTCAAGTTACTGGAAGTCAAATGTTGATATAAACAAAATGGAAGCACCTCAGACTACTGGATTAAAAGCAAGACTTAAATCCCTACGTTTATGCCCATAATGATATGCTATAAATATAGCAAAGCATATTTTATTGTTTATACTTTTGATTGCCATAAGTGAACATTTTAAACATAAGTGCGTTTTTTTCCCCTTAGCACTTATCAGGTGTGTGTGGAGCTTCTATTTCGTCTTGACAATTCACTGGTAAAAATACCAGTATTTCTAGGAACTTTTTTTCTGTACAAGTCAGCATTGTATGTAGGCCCATGATTAAAGTCGTACTTGAATGCAAGATGCCAATGATTTCATGCAAAGTTAAAGATGTTCGCTTTAAAACTGTAAGAAGTCTGGTAGTTCAGAAACATTAAAAGTAAATTTCCCAATTCTCTTAAAAAATAGTTGAGACTGTGGAAGAAACAAAAAATAGTCTGGACTTTGGTGAACTGAGGAAATAAATCCCACTCTGTATAGATTGGCTTCCTAATGTCACAAGTCAATTTAGAAATTATGCACAAGATAAATCTCTTTCCTCTCATTGCACCAATGTATTTAGCTTAATCACGAGCATCAGTGGAGACAGAGATTGAAAAATAAATTGTTCACTGTCTCCAAGACAAACCCCAAATAGGAAACTTGATATTCTGCATAAACTCTATCTCTGCAATATGCTTTTGAAAAAGACATGGTATAATTATATGTAGCATTATGAGACTTTTGTGTTTATAAATATTTTCAAAAGCCTTTGAAATTGTTTGTAAATCCAAAGTTTATAAATGACTTATGAAATCCACAAATTTGCTAAATATGATTCTGTATTTTTGTATTATGCTCTGTGATTTTTCTTTCTATGTGGTGTAAGTCAAAGAAAATGATATACAATATGACTAGATGGGACTAAAATTTCCAAACAAAAGAAGCATCTGTTTTTCTAATTTAGTTTTTCAATTTATGTTGGTTTCACAATTGGTTACACTGCAAACAATGTGGTTCAAATGACAATGACATTGATTACAATTCTACTTTGCACTAAGAGCACTTTTTATCCACGATTGTCAACTCCTTTAACTAGCAATAACTAAGCCTTTCTGCACCTCCCTACCTTGGATATTGTTTTATCCAATCTGAAGCACATTGAACTGTAACTTTGCAGGAGGCTGACACAGTTTTCATGAAGCCAGAGATGGCTAGAATTTTAAAGAATGTGTTGCAACAGCTTATCTTTTGATGCGCATTTTAAAAGTTTTGAGCAAGCTACTTATGGCTGAGGTTTCTCCACTAGGCTCATCTTTCTAGTACTTTGAAATTATTTCTACTTAGTTCAGGGACCACTGGCCAGGTGAACTTTGTCTCATCATTAATTCCTATTTTCTTTCCGTTTCTGTGCAGTGTGTTCCTACTTCCTCTCTGAGCCAGTGGAAGAGGCTATATCATAAATGGGCAACAAGCCTTCCAAGTATCATCCCACCATACAGATCTTTGAGTCCTAGGATAGTTTCCACCAATTGCTTTAGTTCAAAATTTCGCTTTACAGATCATCTAAATATGTGTCTGCACATCAATTCTTAAAAAGCTTTTTACATCTATGCTGTATCCAAATAGACTGTGAGTCCTTCAAAACAGGAGAAATCTGCATTCCTTGTATCTCTGTGTCTTAGTCGTTTGTTCATTCAGCAAATACTTCTTGAGTAACTATTATGTTTAAATAGTATCCTCAGTGCTGGCACATAGGAGCAACTGAACATGATTTCCTGTTTAAGATATTTATTGTTTCAATAAGGTAAGAACTCCAAGGAAAACTCATTGGCAACTGAGTTGACTAGCGTACTCTACTGAAATATTTTCACACTGTAATTTGTATCTATAATATGAGAACATTTACATTGTGTAATTTCTACAGTTACAAGATCTTTAGGACTGATGACTACCATTTTGTACTTTTTCTGTTGAGTGGGAATTGTATTACTCTATGAACTAGAAATGGAAAACTCTGAATCATCTCCCAAGGGTTTTGTTTTTACTGTGATGCCTTTAATGATTTCATTAGTTTTTAGTTGTATATTAAAATACCACTTTTGTCTTATAAGTAAGATAAGCTTAATGGGCATTTTTTAAAATGACAAGAACAAGATGTTATAATAAGGTATTAAATGGAGATCATTTCTCAACACTGAAACCAGACCAGTTTTAACGTATGCTTTATCAAATGGTATTCTATACTATAGCAAGGAGAAATTGCCAATAAACTTAATACCTCAGTGAGAGAGCCAAAAATGGCTTATTACCTGATTTTTTTCATGCAATTTTTGACATCCCCAGATATATACATCTTACCTGAATGGCCTTACAAAAAAGTGGATAACTAACCCAATTCTAGAATCAAAAATAGTTGTGTATAAAACCCACTTTTGCCTCTCATGAATTGTATAGTTGTGGGAAATAATTTTGTCCCCTGAAAACTTAGTTTTGCTATCTAGGGAATGGAATGATAAAAAGTATATTCATGATTTAATGATGGATACTTAGAAAAGAGCTTAGCACAAAGCAACTACTCAAGAGATGTTAGCTAATGCTATTACAATAGGTGTCAAATAAATCAAATTTGTGCTAAATTTATTGGAACAGATCAATCAAGTCATATAAGATCACAGATGAATTAGGAAATCATTATTAACCGATTAAGAAGAAACCAATCCTTTTGGTGATTCTCAATCTGTCCTTATTATGCAAAGCCTCAGCCCAGTTTTATTGTACTGACTACAGCGTTGCTTAGTAACTATAAGAGACATTTAGTCATAGAGTCATCACACCACCACTAGCAGGTAGATAATATGGTATCCATTTTAAAAGTGAGGAAACTGAAGGTCAACATGCAAAAGTGAATTTTCAGGGTAAAACAACAATGAAAGGGCCAGTTCTGGGATCTAGGGGCATTAAATTCTACATATCTCATGCTTTCCAATAACCTGTAGTTCTAATTAGCATTATTTAAATACAATTAGTGGGTACCTGGGTGGCTCAGTCAGTTAAGCTTCTGCCTTCGGCTCAGGTCATGATTCCAGGGTCCTGGGATGGAGAGCTCTGCATCAGGCTCCCTGCTCAGCAGGAAGTCTGCTTCTCCCTCTGCCCCTCCCCCCACTTGTGTGCTCCCTCTCTCTCTCTCTCACTGTCTCTCTCCTCTCCCTCTCAAATAAATAAATAAAACTAAAAAACAGAAATACAATTAGCAATTAGATTTGACAAAAGAGTCAAATCACCATTGCTGATCTAATAATTATTGTCTATTACTTGCTAAATACTATGCAACAGTCCTTAATACATATTTTTATAACATAATCCTTCAGTCATTAGCTATACATATTGGGCATCAATTTTGCTGCTATGCTAGCTAGGAAGAATATTCTAAAGATGATATATTCCTAACTATGAAGAGCTTATAAGGGAAAGGCACAAATAATCATACTATCGTAGAATGTAATGTGTCATCACAATGGATTTTCATCCCATTATCCCCATATTATAGATAAAGAAACAGAGGCTTAGTGAGAAACATAACCAATCATAAGAGAATGATTAATATGAGGAACAGTCTGGATACAAACTCAAATCATTTTATGTTTATCCTTTTTAAGTTTTCAATATGCCATGCCCATATTCATTGCCAGCAATGGATTTCTGATGCTTAGAGATACAACCCTTTGTGTGGCTGCATCTTGATTGGTGTGGTTCTAGAGCTGTCTGGCTCCAATCTAAGGGAATGTTTTATAATACAGAATGAATATAAAATATGCCAGACACTGTTGCTTGCATACAAACCACCATTCCCCACCGTTCCCTTTATTAAAAAAAAAAAAATTGTTCAGGTATCTCACACTCATGCATTCCTGGATTCTCCTTAGCTCCAGATTATAAATCATGATTGGTCAAAGCACCAGGTCAAGCCCATCTCCCTTGATATTTTAGGCTAAGGTCCTATCATTCAGTTCTGGCAAATAGGTTAAGAAGAAATATCTGTTGGGAGCCATTTGGATAGAGTTCATTAAAGAGATAACACAGAAGGGAAAGACTCCATTTATACCCGTCTACATTTTGTAGCCATCTTGGGTCCATAAAAGACAAACCAATTCACTTAAGATGACAGATCATAAAGAGAAAAAAGTTAGGTCACTGATGATGTCAATATGCCACTGAATTATTCAACTCTCAAACCACTTTATCTCCAGACTTCTAATTATGTGAAATAATGATTTTACTTATTGCTTAAGTAACTTTGTATTGGATTTTCTGATTTTTTCAGAAAAGAATTGTTAAAAGGTATTTTTGTGGGATTCATCACATAGATCTTAATAAAAAAGTTCTCGTTTTCCTTGTTTGAATTTTTCTCATGTTCCCCCTCCCTCCTAATACGATATTTTAACGACATGTACAACTTACAATCATATTGGGGTGTCTAAGATGAAGTTTAAATTGTTTTATTGGGCCCAAATTTGGCTATCAAACCATGACTTGTTAATGAGGCTACAGTTACCAGGCAAATATGAGATCAAAGACACTTATGGATTGTTTGGCTTAAAGGACATCTTAATCCAGAAATATGTCTGCCTGTCTAACAGTACAGAGCAGGAGCAGGGCAATAAACCTAACTGCCATATATAAATTTGGATGGTAAATCAATCAAAAAATGATTCCCTTTTACTCAATTTTATTGCAGGAATAGAAGGCAAATGCAACTGGAAGGAAATAAAAACATTCAAGAGAAATAACAGAATATTTTGTTATGTATATGTGATAAGCTGTCTTGTTCTCATACTCAGTCAAGGTGTATACAAGTACAGAGGCCGTCGAAAATAAGTACCTATATGGTATCATTCTTTGTGTGTGGCTTTATGGTAGACAACATACCAAAAGAGGGATGCAGTATAGTCTTTGCCTACAGAGTAGCCAACACATGGAAATGGCAATTAGTGGACAAGTAACTGAATAGCTACAATGTACAGTCATAAGTGCTAAGTAGAGATGTGCCAGGCAGTACTTCCAGGAATGCCTAACTGTCTGAAAATTAATGGTAATGGATTACCAGTGGGTTAGAGAATAGTTCCACAGAGAGAGAAGCACTTGATTTGAATCTTAAAGAATGCACTCAAGGAACTGCAAATAGCTAGGGCAGCCAGAATGCATCTTCCATGTGGCAGTGTGGAAGGAAATTAAGGTGAAGAGGGAGGTAAGAGCCAGATTGTGAACAGGGTAAAATTCATGAGAAACTACATTAAGGTACTGAGGAATGGAATTAGCTAATCTGTAGGTTGTCTATTTAAATCATTAACTGTTATCATCCAAACTGGAATAATTTTTAGAGTGAAAGAGAGCATGATTAATAACTGTGATGGATAACAGGTATAAATGGGAACTTTTGGGGGGTAAGCTAGGGTGCATACCATGCTAGTTGAACTAGAATATATTCAAGAGCTTCTTATTTGATAGAATTAACAGTACAGAATGGCTGATCTGTTCTGGCAGTGGTGACTGAGGATAAAGAGCATATTCTCAGGCTTCTGATGTAGGCAAGACTAATGGTGATTACTTTCACTGAGGTAAGAAATATGGAAGAAGAAACAGGCTTTCAGGGAGGGAAAAGGAATTATATTTTGGACATGTTGAGTTTAAGGGGCTTGTAGGAAGTTTAAGTAGCCAAGTCTCTAGAAATCTGAAATGTGGATTAGGGAATCAACAGTTAGACATTCAGTACTAAGATAAAAACTGGGCAATCATTAAAGTAAGACAGGAGTTCAAGCTGTGGGGAGGGTAACTTTTGCCTTCTTTTCTCACTGTATACAGGAAGAGACGATAACCAAAAAAGAGAACTCTCGTGAATAACAACAACAAATGTGTCATATAAAAGAAAAGAATCCTATGGAAAAAAATGAAAAAAAAGGTAATCAAAGAGACAGGAAGAACCAAATTTTAGGATAGATACTGAATAGCCATCTTCGGTTTTGTCTATATGCCTGTGAAAACAAATAAAGGAAAAACTTCATTCAAAATGGAGTTGGGAAGTCCTCAAGGGAAAGCTCTCACGTACATACCACTAATCAAAGCTAACTACATACTCCAGGAGGAGGAAGGAAGATTTTCTCCTTTCCCAGTAACAAACCAGCCAATAAGAAATACCACAACTCAGTCAATCACGGGTCTCCACAACCCCAAATTCTCACAGTCCTCCAATGAACTTTCATTCCAAAGGGCTCCTTCCAACTTTCTCCTTTCCTCTACAAAAGAATGTGCCTCTCCTTTGTTCTCCAGAATTGCCTATGGTTTGTCATAGTTTGTATGTCCCAAGTTGCAATTCCTCTACTATTCCAGAACTCATTTTGCTCATAATGGACTATTTTATATTTAAGTTTGACAGTGCCTATCCCGTTTATCTGGTAACAGAGTTACCTTAACTATGAGAACCCTATCCTCTGCATTCCCTGTCTCCTCTCTCTTGCGCGCGCGCACACACACATGCACACACGCACACACGCGCACACACACACACACACTTCAGCACCACAATTGATCATTTGATGCCAATTATAGCCCATCTGTTCCAGGTAATTATGATTAATTCAGGGGTAGTCTTGTAACTTAAATCTATTTCTCCAAGGCATTTTGATCTTGACTTAATTGGCACATGGAAGCGTGGTAGTGAGAGGTGAATTATTCTAATACCAGAATTCAAAGGGGACTATCCATGAAATCCTAACTAAGATCTATGACTCAACCCTGATTCCTGTAATTCTTAAGTCCTGGTTATCCTGTCTTTCCTTAGATTCTATGAGTTAACTGCAACCTTACAGTAAGCTTGTTTTGTTGTTGTAGCTTGTTTTTTGTGTATTTGTTTTGGTTTAAGTTATCTATGAATGGTTTCTGTTTCTTGCCATCAAAGAACTCGAAAAATACTAAAATAGGTAACTGGAAGTGGAGTGTTACATTTAATCGTGTCTAACAAATTACTGGTTGAGTTGTACAGGACAATTAATTTTTCTCTCCAGAGATACTGGCTAACTTCTAAAAATAGCAACAAAGCATCTGCTTAATCTATTATTGGTTGCATTTTGTGAATTAGACTATGTGCTAATGAAGTTGAAGCTTTACAATACTCAATATCAAAAATGTCAGGATGTTGGAATGTACAGGCTTCTTAGTGTAGTCTTTAACACGGTTCTACAAGAAGAGGAAATATTTTATAGTCGGAGCTGGGTCATGTGGAAGCAGAAAAGTAAGACTATGTTAGTTTGCCTTAACAAGGTCATTTATGACTTTGGCTAGCAGTTTAAGGTGGTTGAAAATTTACTAATCATCCCCCCTTGTTGAATGGAAAAGCCAGAGTCTCTTCCTTCACTAAAATTAATGTGAATCTAAGTAGGGGCAAAGACACTTGGTGGTAGATAATAAATTTGGGAACAAAGAACTAAAGAAGATAACAAGAAGGGAGAAATTGACCACCTCATTTTCTACCACAGACTTCCTGCTGTGTGTCTTCTGCTTGATAAATAAAAATTATTACCACTAACATAAAAAAAGAAGGAAAGAAAGAAAAAGAAAGAAAGAAAGAAAGAAAGAAAGAAAGAAAGAAAGAAAGAAAGAAAGAAAGAAAAAGAAAGAAAGAGAAAACGAACAAGAAGCAAGAACTTCACTGGTGTATGGCCTGGTGGCAAATGAGAATATAAGAGTAAGAGTGCTTTCCAATTGCTGTCTATTGTTTAGTATTGGTATTTTTCTTGCCTGAGAGATTGAAGATAGTACTTAAGTTCATAGGTCTTGACTTATCAAAATCCTGAGTTTGGTTACTAACCCAGGAGTCACAAAAATACAAATAACCCAGAAGTTGTCTAAACTCGTAGAGAGGTTATACAGCCAAGGTATCCCCAAATCTGGCAAACTGAGGCTTATGTTTTTTCAATGCTTATACCATTTCCTGATTCCAAATCCCAACCAGAAATTGATCTGGAAAACAGAAAAGTCTCCAAAAGGAAAATAAATACGCTCCATTTCCCCTTTTTACGTGGCAACAGAGAGCAATGAATAAAGAGAAGTGTCTCATGGAGGGAGCAGGTCAGTTGGTCAAGGGGCTTATTCCTGTGCCAAGGCAGAGAAGCTTTGCAATCCTCGCCCTTCAGGGTGTGCTAGATGTCCTCATCCATTTACTCAACTACATCACAATCTCTTTTTCCATCTGCGTTGTTGTATGCTACCTTTCCTCTATACATCTCTTTTCCACTTTATGTCCAAGGCAATCCTATGCATACTTCAAATCCCAGCATAAGAAAGATTTTCCCAAAGCCCAACCCTCCTGATCCCAACCCCCAGTGTAGCTAGTGCATTGCTGTACTTCTGTAACTTTTTTTTCTGTATGGTTCTTTTCTCCATCATAAAACTATGTATTACTTTAGGTCAGAGTAAGTTGAATTTCCCTTTCTTTTTCCAAGGTTTAGTCCAATATCTGTCTTCAAAATTGCAAATTAAAATCTTATTAAATGCTTAACAAATGCTCTTTGAATGATAAAGAAATAGATCAGTATAGACTATTCACTCAAGAAGATTGGCTGTGAAAGAAATGAGTGTAGATTGAGGGCTCAATAATTAACTAATCAAGCATTAATTGTGAGCATTAATTAAGCTCTTGCCACACCCAGGTACTCTTTTACGGACTTCATATTTTATTAACTCATTGAACTTTCAAAATAATCCTTCTTCAAAGTATGTAAAGTTATTATCCCTAGTTTACTGATGAGGAAACTGAAAAATAGAGATATTAAATAACTTGCCCTAAAGTACATGATTAACAATGTCAGAGCAGAATTCAGTCCCAGGTAATCTGACTTCTTAACCCCCTGCTATTAACCACTATTTTATACTGCCTTTCTTGAATTTGAAAAAACTCAGTGCAAAGTCCACTTATTTTTAAAAATTTATCTAAGTGTTTGTGTACTGGACAGAAACAACTCAAACCAGCAGGGTTTTTTTTTTTTTTTTAATCCAACTAGTTTTTTGATGCTAGCTAGACAGCTTATTCGTAGTTCAGACAGCTTAAAACTTAACTTGTTCATTATATTCTATAAAACTAAAAGTGTCTTTTATATTTTATCTGACATTTAAGAAAATGCCAAAATAAAGCAGATTATAAGTCCAGCACATCCTACCATAAACACTGGTGTGAAGTAAGTGATTTTTGAATACGTCATAGGAATATTTCAGCAGCAACTACATAGAATTTTTGTGATTGTAACACTGAGGGTTCTTCAGAATTATGTAAACTTGGCTGTGTTAACTGGCTATTGGTTCTTTTGACTAAACTTCTGATTAAATAATACTAATGAATTACTGAATTCTATATCTGAAACTAATGATATTCTACATGTTGGCTAATTGAATTTAAATTAAAAAAATAAAAAATAAAACAGAATACTTAAATGTTCATACACTTTTAAAGTAAAAAAACTAATAAGCAGCAAATTAAATTTACTGTTTTGGTTAAACTAACAAATTAATTACTTTTATTTACTTTCTGACTTTATAATCCTACAAAATATGCCTTACTCTCAACATCATTTTGAACTAATCATTTCTGTGTGAAAAAAAGTCTTGAATGGTAAAAGAAATATAAATTTGCATTGTCAAAAACTATGATATAAACAAATCAAAACCACAGTTAGACACACCTCACACTGATCAGAATGGCTAAAATCAACAACTTAGGAAACGAGATATTGGCAAGGATGTGGAGAAAGGGGAACCCTCTTACACTGTCGGTGGGAATGAAAACTGGTGCAGCCACTCTGAAAAACAGTATGGAGGTTCCTCAAAAAGTTAAAAATAGAGCTACCCACACAGCAATTACCCTACTAGGTATTTATCCAAAGTATACAAAAAGAGTGATTCAAAGGGCCACATGCACCCCAATGTTTATAGCAGCAATGTCCACAATAGCCAAACTATGGAACGAGCCCAGATGTCCGTTGACAGATGATTGGATAAAGAAGATGTGATATATATATATATATGTATATATATATGATATGTATATAGGAATATTACTCAGCCATTAGAAAGAATGAAATCTTGCCATTTGCAATGACGTGGATAGAACTAGGGTGTATTATGCTAAGTGAAATAAGTCAGTCAAAGACAAATACCATATGATTTCACTCATATGTGGAATTTAAGAAATGAAACAGAGGAACATAGGGGAAGGGAAGGAAAAATAAAACAGGATAAAAACAGAAAAGGAGGCAAATCATAAGAGACTTAACTATAGGGAACAAACTGAGGGTTGCTGGAGGTGGGGGGGTGAGGATATGGGGTAATTAGGTGATGGACATTAAGGAGGGCACTTGATATAATGAGCACTGGGTGTTATATGCAATTAATGAATCACTAAATTCTACCTCTGAAATTAATAATACACTATAATAACTAACTTGAGTTTAAATAAAATAAAAAACCCCAAAACTATGATGTAAATGAGAATTGACATTTTGAGATATTTTCTTCCAATCTTTAATTTTTTAAGTTTAGGGTTACAGATACCTTGATAGAGGAATGTATTTAGATAGACACAGACATAGATGCAGTAAAATTATCTATTTTTAGACATCTTCATTTTTCACTTGAATTAGAAAATTTCCATATTATTAAAGACTTTCTAAAAAGCTATCAAATAGAACATTCTGTAATTAATTACACTATTCCTCTATTGCTGTTCATTCAGGTCATATTCAGATTTTATTTTTATAATCAGATAAATAATAAAAAACACTACACAAATCTTTGTTGACATTTCTGATTGTTACTTGGGGATTATTTTTATAAATAGAATTACTGGGTCAAAGAATAAAAGTTTTTTAGCTTTATTTTTATGTATTTTAAAATTGCTTTTCTGAAAGATTGTCCCAAATTGCTGTCTCACCAGAAGGGTGTGAGAATGTTATTTCGTACCCTTGTCTAATGGGAAAAAATGATTAAAAAAATGCTAATTTGGAGAGCAAAATTTTTATCATATTCATACTTTAATTTGTATATTTTTTGTGTTGAACTTTTTCATTTATTTATTGCCTATTTGCATATTTTCTGTAACATATCTTTTGTTCATGTAATTTATGGGGTTCTTCATGTTGACTTTTGTGTGCTCTTCAGGTAGTACGACTATTAACACTTTGTTCATTATTTTTGTGACCATTATTTTTATGACATTATTTTCATCTCATGTAGATATTTTGGGTTTCCTTTAGTTGTCCCATGCTAAATGTTTTGACTATTGCAATTATTAATGAGATAAAGTACCCGAGTTATGTCACTGAAGTTGTGCCAGCAATATATCAAACAGCTTAAACACTGGCAAATAACTGGACAGCTGACTGAATTTTTCATTTTCATTTTCTTAATAGTAATATCAGTGTCTAAGTCTCCATTGTAATATTTAGAAATAAGTGTTTAGAATGAGAAAACACTGATTTAAAATGAAAGGAATAGAGTGTGCTCTTTACTGATTTTGTATTGCAAACATTCTTCTTAGTAGAGATGAAAATAGGTTTGACCTTCAGTTTTCTGCTCTAATCATTGGCTTTATTCAAAGAAAATTTTAAGCAATTAAAATGCTATCAGTTGCAAGATTCAATATAAGCAAATCCTGTGGCTCTGATCTATTTGCTATTCATTTAACAGTGTGATTCTGCTCTCAGAGAGATTCATACTTGCCAGAACATTGTAAATCTCTCAGCTTCAGCCTATAGAAATTCTTTCCAGATATGTACAATATAGGTGTTTTTGACTTTTGGAGAGAATTAAGTTTCGTTGAATAAACTATTAAAATTATATTCTAAGCTGGGCAGTAATTTAATTAGCCTAATACTGAAAGAATTTAATGAAATAAATGACAAAGCCAAATATATTATAATCTAACTAAATATTACTTAACCTTTCCCAAGATTCATATTCATTGTTCTTAGATGTTGTTCTTATTTACACACTGTACCTATTATGTGATTGCACAATTATTAAGTTAAGTCTTTAATCTGGTCTAATTGAAGTGACACATATTTTTGACTAACTGCTTGTTTTCAGTGTATACAAAAGATATTTGAACCCAAAATCATAGGGTCCTTATCATCTCATCTTTCAGTTAAACTCATATTACAACAATCCTGTGTGGTTGTTTGGAGGAAAACATTGGGAAAGACTGTTGGTAGGCTTATGAAGACTGCCAAATACTTTTTCACTGGGATATTAATTTACTGTCTCCTAACTAAATGTAATATACTACAATATATGGGATACGAGCCACACAAAATAATATTTCATGTGCTAACAATACAAATAATATAATTTTAACATGTAGAATTTATAAATACATTGTAATTATGCACTTATCATAACACAATAAATTTCCTGCAATTATTTTTAGAACCAAATGAACATACTCTCTAAAGCAGAAGTGCTCAAGCATGTGCAATGCTGTGCCCATCGTACAGCTGGTCAACCAATAAAAGATGACATGGTGATGATATAAACGTTTTTGGAAAGTTTAGGGCTATGTTTGTTAATACTGGATGTTTCAGATGTGAAAATAATAAGCTTACGACCTCAAACCTGTTTTCCTGCTCCTCTAGCTAGTTGAGCAGATGCCCCCTCTGTCCTCACACCTCTGTGTGTCATATTCCCCAAGCTGCACACCTGAAGGAAGCAAATGACCTTTTCTTATTCAGTAGTATTTTTTTTC
The DNA here is from genome assembly GCF_024610735.1 of Ursus americanus. Taxonomy (NCBI): domain Eukaryota; kingdom Metazoa; phylum Chordata; class Mammalia; order Carnivora; family Ursidae; genus Ursus; species Ursus americanus. The sequence goes on along the minus strand of NC_142138.1, from coordinate 36,164,979 downwards.
CTCTAAGATGCATCTTCTCCATTCTAGTCACCATCACTAGTCTAGTTCAAGGTCTTTGTGGCTCTCCCTTAGGTTACTGAAGCAGCTTTCTAAATGGTGACTTTATTTCTAGTCTCATTTCTAATAGCTATCAGATTCATTTATTTAAAGCATAAATCCAGCCACTGCATCCCTCTAATTTAAGCTCATATGGAAAAAACTGGAACTTTCATATAATGCTGGGAGGAATGTAAAATGGTGTAGCTATTTTGGAAAAAAAAAAAAAAGGTTGGCAGTTTCTTAAAAGTCAAGTGTACTTTTACTGTATGACCAAAGAATTCTACCCCCAAGTATCTACCCAAGAGAAATGAAAGCATATGTTTGTGCAAAGACTTGGATGTGAATGCTTATGGCAGTATTATTCATAAAAACCAAGTAAACTCTTGTAGTATTGCTGGCAGTCCCTCAGACATTCTAGACTATTTCTTGAGTCTATGCTTTTGCTCATTCTCCTATACATGAAACACCATTCCCGCTTATGCCCCCCGCCCCCAACTCCTTTACCAAACATTCTTCTTACTCATCCTTTAAGCTTTAGCTCATGCCACATCTCCAAAGAAACTTATCTTGGTCTCTGTGTTGATCCCTCCAAACCCCTAACCACAGAATGAAGTGCTATCTCAATGCTCCCATAGTATCTCTAGATACCAAACAATACACATGTATACAGCTGTTTATGAATCTATCTCCCTCTTTAGATTCTGACTTTATCATTATTGTTACTTTTGGTATCTTCAGAACCTAGTACAGTGCTTGGCAAAAATAAATGCTCAAAATGTTTGTGAAATAATGAATTAATGTACGTACAACTGCTAGAGATACAGAATCCATGTTTATGGGGCATTCTCATCCAATCTGACATGAACTACTACTTCAACTTTATTTCTGGCAGCTGAATTCCAGGAGAGATGACATAATAACATCTACATGAGATCACAGGTTAAAATATTTCATTTGTGGACTCACATCAGTTCATGTTTTCCAAAATGTGAAATGGCAATCTTCTGACCAAATCCATCACTTGCACATAGGATGGATCAAGTGTATGCGTGTTGTGACTGGTGACTCGCAATAATGACAGATCACACTGCCTAACAGGCTGTCATTTCCTGACATGATTTACAGTTCACAGTAGAGACCACAAGAGAAGATGAACGGCCACTTGGGGACCACCTGCTACAGGTGAGGAATGCAATATCATTTTCAGCTGTTACGAAATCACCTCATCAGGAGGATTTGGAAGTTAGTCGATAGGCAGTGGGTAAACAAATACACCAGGCAAACTAAACACCACCAAATGACGGATTTCAGACGTGGGAGTTCAGGTAAAGCTAGAAGTTTCACACTGCTTCATTTAGTATTACTAGAACTATGTAGGGGATTGTGGCATTACTCAATTCTGCTGTACATCGAGATGAAGCCACAAAAATGAACACTATTTCCTAGGGCAGTAATACCAAGACAATATCATTCTATACAGTGTAAGTGATTTGTTTGTGTCAAGGCTCTAAGGATTATGATTGAAAACAAAATGCATAGCAAATGTTCTAATACAAACTGTAAGCAGAAACATGTTATTTATTCATAAGCCTACAAGAAAATATAATCAAATCTTTTAGAAAAGGGTAGAAAGAACAACATGTAACCTCATGAGTTTTTGGTGTGGACTCACAGATTGTTGAGTAAAATTCCATGCACCCCTGTAGGGCTATCTATTTCAGATTTGTGGAGAGGGCAGTGATGGTTTCCTAAAAGTGCACAGAATTTCCTAAAAATGCAAAGGGAATCTGGCTACACAGGCAACTAGAACTCCTACTGGTGGCAACACGGAAGTTTAATTGTTCTTGCTCTGGCTTTAATTTTAAAGTTTATAAAGAATACAGGAAGTAATTAAAGATGGCAGAGAAAAGACATTTCTGCCCTGCTCTTTGAAACCAACTTAAAACCAAAATGCAGAACAAAGAAGCAGAAATCAAAACTTGGAGGGCTGCCAAACTATTGTGAAATTTATATACAGGTGAAATGAGGAAAGCAGCAGGAGGTGCGTGTCTCCAAGTTGCAGGAAACAGGCAGAACTATCCAAAGGTAAGTTGCACTTTCTGAAAGGTCAAGTCAGTGACCTCCTCTTTGGAACAGCAAGGGCTCAGTGGCTTTGTTTGATGTTGAGCCATCACTAATTCTGTTGGGCAGAATAGAATGACCGAAAAGGTGAAGCTAAGTACAGTGCCTGCATATCATCTTTGCAGGGGGAAAAAAAAGGCAACCAGCCTGGGTGGTGGAAGGGGAAACATGGGTGGCAAGCAATCTTCCAGTTGATTATCTGGTACACAGAAGTAATATAAACTCCAGATCACTACTCAAAAGGTGGTGATATATTTTATCATGAGATAGGGAAAGCATATGCTAACCGAGACATAACCAAAACTCTAGGATGACCTTTTGTTGGGAAACATTTCAAGACAAGGGATCTGAGTTCTAGCTTTCTGAATATCCAATTCACTCCACTATTGTCCTTTCTAACATCATCCTCTAATGCATAGTTGGCCTGGGGACAGCAACACAGGTAAACAGAAAGAAAGCACATGAGAGATGCATAAAACATTATGAAAGAGGAAAAAAATGAAAAAAAAGGCAAAAACACATAAAAAATATTTTGTCATAAAAGACATACAGATTATGAGAAAACTCTTCCCTGAGAATTCAAAGATGACTCTAAAAATATAGTCTTCTGAAATATTTATAGTCAAGATAACTGCCAGAAAATCTACAAGCAGAGAATATGCCTTCCAAATTAAGGGCTAAAAAACTAAAAAGAGTAAAACATACACACACAAGAAACATAGATGTATAGCAAAAATAAATTAAAAAAAACAAACATTAAACCATCAAAAGTATAACATGAAATAAAATGTCAGAACTACTTGTTATACCAGTAAATATGAGTGGAATAATATCACCCATTAAAAGTAAAAGACCTTCAATTAGGATCAAAGAGCAACATAGGTGATATATATGATATTCATCTAAAATTAAAATAAGGACCGAATGTAAAATACAGGTTAAAAAATTCAAACTAAAAGCAAGTCAGGGTCATTTAATTAAAATTATATAAGGTCTAATTTTAAGAAAAGCACATTAAACTACCAAATGAAAGACATTTAATAATGAAAAGCCTGGAATCTACAATTAAGATTTGTTGTGAATCTTCATAAACTAAATAGCATAGCATCAAAATTCAAAATGCTAAAATTTCAGTAAATATAAGCAGTAGACAGAAATGCAATAATAGAAGGAGACTAATTAACCTCTCTCAGGCCTTGGCAGATATATTAAACAAATATTAAGTAATGTTTAGGGGAAATCAATAACATAGTTAAAGTAATTATTCTTGATAAACAACAAAATTTATACCTACAATTAGACTTTAGCCTTTTTAAAATTGCATTGAAAATTTATGTATTGATCATGTTTCAAGCCACAAAGAAAACCTCAACAAATTCCACCAAGTAGATATTATACATACCACATTCTTAAAATATTACCAGAAACCAATAACAAATATAGAAAACAAACCCTAAACCATGAATAGAAATTAAAATATACATTCAAACAACACTTAGGTAGAGATAAAAAATTATATTGTAGTATAAGTAGGAATATTAGTTATAAAACTTTATAACTATCAAATCTTATAAAATGGATGTAGTTCCGGTGCTCAAAGTACACTTTATCACACTAAATATTTGTGTTACTAAAGTAGTAAATAAATGAATTAAAATTTAATGTAAGTGAGATAAAGTCCAATGAAAGCATTAAATAAGCAGAAAGAATAAGTAAATGAAGGCATATAGGGTAAGACAATAAGCTGGCTATAGTAAACTAGTATTTACTATGGAAATATGATAAAATAATAGAACTAAGAACTAAGATGAAAATAGTAACAAAAATAGAGTTATCTGTCAGGTAAGTTAATTTTGGAAGAAAAAGAAAGAAAGTCAGATACTCAAAATACAAACTGAAAATGGATATATAATCACAAATACAGAATTATAAAATAGTAAGTTTCTATACTCTCTATAGACACTTTTTAAAACCTGAATAAAATAAAGGATATTCTGGGAAAACACAAATTACCAAATCTGATGCCAGAGGATTTAGAAATTCTAAAGAGGCTGATTATTCCCTGAAAGAGCACCAAACCAGACAGCCTCACAGGCAAATTCTATAAAAGCATTAAGGAGAAGGAAGAGGGCAGAGAGAGGGAAGGAGAGGAAAAGAGAGTGAGAGCAAGAGCAGCAAGGAGAGGGAGAGAAACGAAGACAAGCTTCTAAATTCTTTTCGTGAAACCACCATAATCTTGATCCCAAAACCTGGCAAACAGAGCACAAATAAAGACTAACAAATAGCATATATGAATAATGGCTCAAAATTCCTAAAAACTACACTGGCAAATAGAATCCAAAAGTACTTTAGAAGAATCATATATCATGTCCAAGAAATAGCTTTCCCCAGAAATACAAGGTTTCATGATGGAAAATGTTTACATCTAATCCAGGGTAAAAAAGGAAAATAAAAAAACCTGTTTACTTCTATAGATTCTAAAAACATATATTATAAAATTAACTTTCTAGTAAAAAAATTTTTAAGGGTGCCTGGCTGTCTCAGTCGGTTAAGCATCTGCCTTCGGCTCAGGTCATGATTCCAGGGTCCTGGGATCGAGCCCTGTGTCGGACTCCCTGCTCCGCGGGGAGCCTGCTTCTCCCTCTCCCTCTGCCTGCTGCTCCCCCTGCTTGTGTTCTCTTTCTCTCTCTGTCTAATAAATAAATAAAATATTTTTTAAAAATAAAAAAAGTTTTTAAAATAATCTATAATAAAATATTAGCTGATACATGGAAATTTCCTTAACACACATACACAAGCCAACATCATCATCCTTACTGATCAAACACTAAAAACTTTCTCATTTTATTATTTTTTTTAGAGAGGGAGTGGGGAGGGGCAAAGGAAGAGGGAGAGAATCTTAAGCAGGCTCCATACCCAGCATTGAGCTCTATGCAGGGCTCGATCTCAAAACCCTGAGATCATGACATAAGCCGAAATCAAGAGTCAGATGCTTAACTAACTGAGCCACACAGGTGCCCCCAAAATTTCTCATTAAATTCAAGACAAACACAAGACCAAATATGATACAGAATCTTGAAAAAAACAAGTTAATAAATATAAGTATTCAAATATTATTTGTTCATATAATGCAGCAAAAGTATTTGACAAAATTCAACACTCATTTATGATCAAAACTCTCAACAAGTTAGGAATAGAAGTGAACTACCTCAACTTGATAAAGAACATCCACAAAAACCTTACAACTAACATTATAATTAGTAGTGAAAGACTGAATGCTTTCTCTCTAAGATTAGAGGAATAAGGTAGGGATATCTATGCCTATCTTATCACTCTTATTCAAAATAGTATAGATGTTCTAGTCACTGAGCTAAGGCAAGATAAATAAATAAAAGGCATGCAGATGGGAAAGGAAAGAATAAAACTGTTCTTATTGCATGAATGTCATGTGGAAAATGATGAGGAATCTAAAAATTTTTTTTAAAATACTTCTAGAGCTAATGTGAATTCAGCAAGGTCTCAAGATACAAGATCAACACACAAAAATCTATTTCATTTTTATGTATTAATGAATATGTGAAAAGAAAAATTAAAAAGACTACTAGAAAATGAAATACTTCAGTATAAACTTAAAAATACATGTACAGGATCTGTATGCTGAAAAAAAATGCTGATGAAAGAAATTAGATAAGACGAAGAGAGATACACTGTGCCCAAGGAAGGTAAGGATGAACATATTAAAGATGTCATTTCTCCTCAAACTTATATACAGTTTCAACACAATTCCTATAAAAATCCTAGCAAAGTTTTGTAAATGTATACAAAATCATCCTAAAATTTCTATGAAAATGCGAAAGAACTAAAATAGCTGAAACCATTTCCAGAAAGAATATCACTGAAGAAATTAATTTTATTAAATAGCTACAATAATGATGTGATATTGGCAAAGGAATAGATAAATAGATCAGTAGAACAGATTAGATAACCAAGAATAAGTACCCACAAAAATGCCCAACTGATTTTTGGCAAAGGTGCAAAAGCAATTCAATAGAAGAAAGATAAGTTTTCAATGCAGCAATTGGACCTCTATAGGCAAAAACGGAACCTCAACCTAAACATCATCCTTTATACAAAAATTAACTTTAAATGGACCAACCTTAAATGTACAACATAAAACTAATAAAGCTTGTAAAAACAAATCATAGGAGAAAAATCTTCAACATCTATGGCTTGGCAAAGAGTTCTTAGACTGGACACCAAAAACATGATTTCATTAATAAAAGGAAAAAAATAGATAATTGGATTATCAAAATTAAAAGTGCTCTGTGAAAGACACTGTGAAGGCTATAAAAGCTATATATTAGAAGAAAATATTTGACAATCATATATTCAACAAAGGATTACCTGGAACATAAAATTACTATCAAAATAAAACAGTAAATACAAGACTAGTAATAACTGGAAAATGGTCTAAAGATACAAAGAGAATTTCACTTAAGAGGATGTAAAGATGACAATAAGCCCATGAAAAGATTTTCAAGATTGTTAGTGATTAGGGAGGTGAGAACTAAAACCACAGTGAGATGTCACTACACAGTTACTAGATTGCTAAAATAAAAATGTAACACCAGATCCTGACAGTTATGCCAAACAGCTGGATCACTCATACGTTGCTGATAGAAATGTAAACTGGTGGGGCACCTGGGTGGCACAGCGGTTAAGCGTCTGCCTTCGGCTCAGGGCGTGATCCCAGCGTTCTGGGTTCGAGCCCCACATCAGGCTCCTCCGCTATGAGCCTGCTTCTTCCTCTCCCACTCCCCCTGCTTGTGTTCCCTCTCTCGCTGGCTGTTTCTATCTCTGTCAAATAAATAAATAAATAAAATCTTTAAAAAAAAAAAAAAAGAAATGTAAACTGGTGCACCCACTCTAGAAAAGTGAATGGCAGTTTCTAGAAAACTAACTGTGTGCTTACCATCTCATATGACTCAGCAATTCGCTGAGCATTTGTGTCAGAGAAAGGGAGACTTCTGCTCATGCAGAAACCTGGACACAATTGCTCATACAAGCTTAATGTGTAATAGTCCCAAACTGGAAATGCTCTAAACATCCTTCAATAGGTGAAGGATTAAATAAACTCAAACATCCACACCATGGAATATTACTCAGCAATAGAAAAGAATGAACCATTGACACATACTTGGTAGGATCTCAAGGAAATTACACTGAGTGAAAAAAGCCAGTCTCAAAAGATTTTATGCTGTCATTCTACTTATAAAACATTCTTTTAATGGCAAAATTACAGAAATGGAGAACAGATTTGTGGTTGTCAGGAGTTAGGGAGGGGCAGAGGGACGAGGCAGCTGTGAATATAAAAGGGGGTGATCCTTGTGATGGAATTGTTCTGTATCTTGGCTGTAGTGGTGTGTTCACACAAATTTTATCACATGTAAAATGCTTAATTAAACACACACACAGGTGAATGTAAAACTGGTGAAATCTGAATAAGGTTGATGGATTATACCTATGTCAGTTTCCTACCTGTAATATTATTATACTCTAGCTATGTGAAATGTCATTAGTAAGTGAAATTAGATGATAAATGTATGGAATGTCTGTAATTATTTCATATAACTGAATATGCACCTACAATAATCTCAAAATAAAAGGTCTAAAAAATGAAACCATGGTTAAAAATTAAATTTGACAGAAAAATAACAAACTAAAAATATTGACAAGATATATGATAACGGGCTCATTGCTTCTAACATACTAACTTTGAGAGCAGTAGAAAATCAGGCCAAGATTATGAACAGATAATTCAGATAAAAAGGGAAACACAAATGTAGTGAAGAGAAGGGCCATATGCACCCCAATGTGCATAGCAGCATTGTCCACAATAGCTAAATTGTGGAAGGAGCTGAGATGCCCTTCTACAGATGACTGGATTAAGAAGATGTGGTCCATATATACAGTGGAATATTACTCAGCCATCAGAAAGAACGATTACCCAACATTTGCAGCAACATGGACGGGACTGGAGGAGATTATGCTAAGTGAAATAAGTCAAGCAGAGAAAGACAATTATCATATGGTTTCACTCATTTGTGGAACATAAGAAATAGGGAGATCAGTAGGAGAAGGAAGGGAAGAATGAAGGGGGGGTAAACAAAAGGGGGAATGAACCATGAGAGACTGTGGACTCTGGGAAACAAACTGAGGGCTTCAGAGGGGAGGGGGGTGGGGGACTGGGATAGGCCAATGATGGGTACTAAGGAGGGCACATATTGCATGGAGCACTGGGTGTTATACGCAAATAATGAATCATGGGACGTTACATCAAAAACTAAGGATATACTGTATGGTGACTAACATAACATAATAAAAAATTATTATAAAATAAAATAAAAAAGAATTTTGAAAAAAAGGGAAACAAAAAACTTGTAATATGTGAAAATATACTCATATTTTTTCATAATAAGACCAATACAATTGAAACTGTAATAAAATATCTTTTTGGAACGGTCAAAAGTTTTGATAATAAATGCCATTGGCAAGTGGTCTGAGGACATTTTAGGGTACTGTAGGTTACAATACAAAGGGATGCAATCACTTTGAAGGATATTTGGCAATATCAAAACTAAAAACTCACTTGCCATTTAATAGAAATTTCACTTCCATAAATTTGTACAGCAAGTATACTAATGCATGTATAAAGCCCATTATGTATAAGCACTGTATATAACAAGGAAGGACTGGAAACTGCATAAATGTACATTAAAGACCAGTGATTCAATACATTATGACACAATCACACAACAAAATATGCTATTAAGAAAAATGAGGTAGCTCTGTATATTCTGATATGGAATAATATTCCAATTACTGCGTTTAGAGAAAATCACAAGGCCATGATTGTATGTATAACATACATTGTATGTATGTATAACATATCCTCAATTGTATAAAATTAAAAGATACATATATATGGATATGTCTATATACAAACATATGTATGTGTATATATGCACTTGCATATACATGTGTTTCTGGAGAGTTCACAAGAATAAATAGTGGCTGGCTCTAGGAAGGCAGCAAAGGTCTTCATTTAGAGAGCTGCAGCCATTCTCTTTTAAGCCTGTTGTCTGGCTAGAAATAGTTAATATGTCTGTCTTCATTATTGATGTGTCCTCCAGAGTCTAACATTTGCTTAGTACATTGCAGTGGCTAAATAAACACTTGTCGAAATTGAACAGTATTTCTGTGTTACTCACCCTTAAGGAGTTAACTCTTAACTTGCAACAATTAATTACTTTTACGTGTAGCAAACTATATGCTTTTCACAAACCTTTTCTAACACGTGATCTTACTTGATCCACAAATGTTTTTCAGTTTATACAAAATATTTGTAAGTTTTACCTATGTGTATATTCCAATTATATCCTGCAATGCAGTCTTAGGTGCTAATAAAATTGCACACCTTTTATAAACTCTGTTTTCACGTTTTGTTGCTTTTTCTATTTGCTTTACAGTTTTTTCTTTGTAATTTCCTTTCTAGCCAGTTCTCTTTACACTTTTTTTTTTTTAAGATTTTATTTATTTATTTGACAGAGATAGAGACAGACAGCGAGAGAGGGAACACAAGCAGGGGGAGTGGGAGAGGAAGAAGCAGGCTCATAGCGGAGGAGCCTGATGTGGGGCTCGATCCCATAACGCTGGGATCACACCCTGAGCCGAAGGCAGACGCTTAACCACTGTGCCACCCAGGCGCCCCTCTTTACACTTTTTTTTAAAGATTTTTTAAAAAAATTTATTTGAGAGAGAGAGAGCATGCACAAGCAGGAGGGGGGTGGGGCAGAGGAAGAGGGAAAAGCAGACTCCCTGCTGAGCATGGGGCCCAGGGCTGGGCTGGATCCCAGGTTGGTACAGCCACTCTGGAAAACAGTGTGGCGGTCCCTTAAAAAGTTAAAAATTGAGCTACCCTATGATCCAGCCATTGCACTACTGGTGTTTACCTCAAAGATACAGACGTAGTGAAGAGAAGGCCATATGCACCCCAATGTGCATAGCAGCAATGTCCACAACAGCTAAATCGTGGAAGGAGCCGAGATGCCCTTCAACAGATGACTGGATTAAGAAGTCGTGGTCCATATATACAATGGAATATTACTCAGCTATCAGAAAGAACGAATTCTCAACATTTGCTGCAACATGGATGGCACTGGGGGAGATAATGCTAAGTGAAATAAGTCAAGCAGAGAAAGACAAATATCATATGATTTCTCTCATCTATGGAACATAAGAACTAGGATGATCGGTAGGGGAAGAAAGGGATAAAGAAAGGAGGGGTAATCAGAAGGGGGAATGAAGCATGAGAGACTATGGACTCTGAGAAACAAACTGAGGGCCTCAGAGGGGAGGAGGGTGGGGGAATGGGATAGACTGGTGATGGGTAGTAAGGAGGGCACGTATTGCATGGTGCACTGGGTGTTATACGCAACTAATGAATCATCGAACTTTACATCGGAAACCGGGGATGTACTGTATGGTGACTAACATAATATAATAAAAAATCATTAAATTAAAAAAATATATATTTGAGAGAGAGAGAGAGTATGTAAAAGCAGGAGGGGGGTGGGGCAGAGGAAGAGGGAAAAGCAGACTCCCTGCTGAGCACGGAGCCCAATGCTGGGCTGGATGCCAGGACTCTGGGATCATGACCTGGGCCAAAGGCAGATGTTAAACCAACTCAGCCACCCACACACTCCTCTTCTCTTTACTCTTATGCACGAATGGCCTACCACCTTCTGTATTAACACATTTAAAATATATTATTCTTTTTCTTTCTGCTTTGTTTTTGTTTACAAAACAAGTTATTTTTTTCTTTTAAGATACTGTAGCTTGTTCTCTCTGTGTCCTTCAAGCATTCCTTTGAAACCTATTTAAAAACTGTGTTGCAGTTTCTCTTCCTCACCCCACATCCACCCTCTTTCTATAGAGCAACAATTCCTTTTCCAGCCCAAGAATTATTGGCTCAGGCCAGCAGTTTGTCATAAAATATTCTACATGACATCCATGCTTTGTCCTAGCTCCTCTATTTCCTGCAGCCTCTTAAAGATCTTTTTTAATATCCTTACTCTCAAATCCATCAATTTCCGTGTTATAAGGAGAAAAGGCCTTTGCAATTATTCTATGTAATACTTTCCTGACTTCTTTTTTAAGGACCTCATCCTGTATTCCTCTTTCTGCTTCATTTAATCTATTCTTTTGGAAAGTTAGACTTTTCCGTTTAGCCCCATTTAATAGTTCTATTTACTCTTCTGTTTGCGTATTCTGGGCCTTTTACTTTTCTCCTAAATTATTTAAAAAGCAGGTACTCCACTCCTCAAAAATATGAGCATATTGTGTCCATTTCCGGATTTCCATCCCCCTGATTTTGATCAGTTGTTTATGGTGAATTAAGAACTTTGGACTTTTAGCTGTTTATTTTCTAACTTTGAAATGGTTCCATAAAAGGAAAAAAAAACCACAACAAAACCTAAAAGCTCTTTGATCATTTGCTCTTTTACACGTAATCTTGATCTGATTGTCCATTTTTATCTTTTAGGACCAGTGCTAATCCAGTCTTCCTGACCACTCTAGGAGGTTTCTATAAATTTCTCAGTCTTTCTTCTCTATTTGTGCTTTGGGTGTGCAAGAGTTTGTTTACAGTTCTCTCAGTTTGATTTCTATTTCTTTAGCAATTATGTCTGTTGAGGGGATCTCCAAAATTCCTACTTTTAGCTGTAGCAGTTAAGATATGTCTGGTTGCTTTATTGGCCATGATGCTGCATAACAAATGACCTTGAAATATAATAGTTTCTTAAAACAAGCATTTATTTTTCTCAGCCACGTGCTTATAGGTCAGTGGGTGCATTTCTGCTCTAGACTGAGTGTTGGCTGACCTTGGACCCAGCCTTTGGAATTGGCTCTGGGTCCGCTCCACATCTTCTCATTGTTCTTGAACCGACAGTTGCTGGTCATGTTCTTCTCCTGGTGAGGCACCAAAGGCCCATGCAAGTCTGTTTAGAGTCTCTGCTCACGTCCCCTCCCTCTCACTTTGCACTAGCCGAAGCAAGCAGAGGTATGCTCTGTTTCCTCTGCTACACTGCACAGCAGGGAGTGAAGAATTGAGAACAAGCATGCAATCTGCCACAGCTGTATACAGTCTGCTCCTTTGGATACCCTATGGGTATGCACCCCCTTCTTCCTCTCTAAGCAGAAAAACCCTGATGTCTCCCCTGCAGTCACTGCATTCTACTCAGAGTTCAATCTCTCTGGATGGTGTACAGTCTCCTCTAACAGATTTTGATTTGCCTCATGGTTCAGTTAACGTGATACTTTTATTAATGTAAAGATAAGAAGAGCCTCTCTGGGGCACAACAATCATCAGAAATTTTTGCTGAACAAAAATGCTGTAGGCTCCCTGCCCTGGCTGTGGAGTGAGCTCTTCAGTTTGTCCATCTGGTAGCCCCGGGTTTCGCTCTTCAGTAAGAACTCCCTTGTCCATTTTCCTTGTTGGTCCCTGGCTTTGCCCTCTGAAAGAGTTTTCCTTCTCCATTATCCTGTGGCCACATCTAAGGTGGACATTTAGGAGCACATTTTTCCTAAGGATCACACATCAGTTCCTGTTAGTAAGGTTTCAGAATCCAGTGGATTCTTTTTGGACAGTAAGTTACCCTCAAAACTGTGGTAGGCTTGCAGCATTCCTGGCTTTTCGGTGATTTTCAAGTGTGAGTAAACACAGTCAAAATTCTTGGATAAATGGAATTTTTAAGCTCGAGGACACTAGTCTTTTTATTTACAGACCTCTGTGCTCTGCCCATCTAAATAATTCTCAACTTGGTGTCTGCTGCACTGACGACATCTGAAATAATGTACTGTCTTTGCCAGCAGGCTAACCACTTTTGAATGGTGGGGCACCAGTCATATTTATTGCTAAGATGAGAATTTGCAGATAATTCTTTTAACTGCTTCAATTTAGGATATAAACAGTTGGCCTTTTCTACCCTGAAAGTTTTCAAATTATCAGTCTCTCAATCAGCTGAGGTTGCAGGTTATAGGCAAAGAGTTCCTTTAATCTTAGAGAGGAGGCAAATACTTTCTCTTTCAACTCTCAGACTGGCCAGCTGGCTCCACCTTAAATTCATCATTCTTTTAGGATTTTGCTGACAAACCATGCCAACATTTTGCACATGATTTGCCATTTTCCCTAATACCATATTATAGCCTTTGTGAGCATATGGCTGGCTTTCCAGTATGTGGCAGGTGATGATTTGACTAAATATTTTATTGACATATAATAATAGTCTTGAGATTTTCAGTTTTCATTATCTACATAATCAATTTTCACCTACCTAGTTCTGCCTCCAATCTAGTACCACATCTTAGCTTCTGTTACTTGAAGCACCTCATTTCTGGACACCGAATTAGTTGGACTAAGTGTTAAATCCACATCACCGAGATAATAAATACTATTGGAAATAAATAAATACTGTGGCTTAATTGAGATAGAAGTTTATTTCTCTCTCATGTAAAAGAGAATTTTGAAGATAAATCATCCAAGGCCAGCCTACTGGCATCAGGATGTTATCAGAAACAAGTCTATCTTTTTTCTACTTCTCCACTCTGAGCATAAGGCTTCCTTCTCTGAGGTCACGCCATAGTATAAAATAGCTATTGTACCTCTATTCATCACTTCTGTGATAGCAGAAGTGGTGGGGAAGGATAAAAGAGTATCTATCTTGAATCAGTGGGCTCTCTTTCTTTAAGCAGTCTTCCAGAAGGCCACTGCAAAATTCTAACCTTACATCTCACTGTCTAGGACTTAGACATATAATTTCATCTTGCTACAAGGGATGATGGGAAATGTAGTAATTTATTTGTTAACTGAACACAATTGGGATTTGGTTATTAAGGAAGAAGAGAATTATAGGTATTAGGAGTCTGCAATTAATAGTCTCTACCAGAGACTCTGCCTTGAGACTTTTAATTTGTTAAACACATGTTCAGTTAAGCTTTGACATCTTGAAAGGACAGAAAATATTTTCTCTTCTTTATCATCCTCATATCATAATTTAAGTCAACCCTATTATAACGGCAATTTACTCATCCTTCATATACATATGCCACATTTCCAACCTTTGTGGAAATTAATTTCTGTCATTATTCTAGCCTTATTTAAAAAGACAGAATATTTTACTTTATATAGTACAACAGTAATTCTTTTACATAGATCTTTTCAAACTGACTGGTCCATTTCCTTTTCTTTTAAGTACATTTCAGACTACTACTCTGTTTACCTAAATAGATTTGTTTTTTTCTAGTTAGAAATGATCTTAGTGATTATCTATTTAATTTGCTCATTTTGATGAAGACGCTGAGACCTAAAAAAAGTACCTTAGGCCACTCACATTACACAGGAGGAATTAATAGACAATCGTTATGCCTATATCCTTGGATTTGTTTGCAATTAAATATGTCCATATATTACTTTTTCTTTTCCCCAAATTTCCTTCTACCTTCCTTAGTATTTGAGTTAATGTCTATTTCCAACCATTCTTATTATATGCAGGAGATAAGTCATGACCCAAAATAATATTTCCTTTTCAAATTTCTCTTATGGATGAGGATGGAACATAGTATATTCATAAATCTGATATTTCCTCTCACTGAGGAAATCACACATACGATCATATATCTTCCACTTCAAATCTCATATATCTTTGAACATTTACATTTGTGTGATTGGCAACACTTCTCCTCTTATGATTTTTTTTTCCCTTTTGGCCAGTGTAAAGAGCCCTGAACCAAGTTCCTATCTATGTGAAAGTAAGTTCTCCTTTAGGTCCTTCTTCTAAAATGATTCCATTACCCACCCACCCCATTTGTTCTATTGGTTGATTAAGTTAACAATATTTACAGAGTAAGGTTTACCTTTACATGTAAGGTTCCAAGAAATCTATGACTTAAGCTGGAAGCATGCAACACAAATAACATGAAAGCCTATATTTTGCTTGATCCCAGGAAATATCCTTTCAACTCCCAGACCTCTTTCCCTACTGTGATTTTCTTCCTACCGCTTCTCTTTATCACCGGAGCACAGCATGTAGTAAGCAGCCATATGTGTGTTTTGCATTATGTTGAACCTCAGACTCTGCTATAGCAACATCCCTTTCTGCTTTCTTCTTTATCCTTCAACATCTCATTTGCTGCAGATAAACTACTGGTAGTGGTTGCGTGTCCGGGAGACTGGAAATTTGGGTTTGGTGCTCCACAGGGCGAATTCAGGACTTAGCATGTATGGGCACACTTCCGGGTTATGCTTTTGGTACTGTCGCTATTGCAGTGTTGTTTTCTTTTTTCATATTAAAATTCACTTGATCTTGCTCACACAATACTGTCATCTTTTTATCCATCTCTTGGAAGGTAGGCTTGACCTTGAGCAGCTACCCCTGCCATTTTCACTTTCCTAATTCTTTTTCCTTTCCAAACTCTACCCATTTCCCCCTTTCCCCAGATAGCTTCATTGAATTCCTTTCAAACTGCACTATTGCTTTCTGCAATATTGATAATCATAAATATTGAGCCTAACATAAAGACTAGCACTCAACAAATGAAAATCATTTTTCTTATCTTTATTAAACGATCTTCACCATAATTCTGTATGGTGGATTTGACTGGCCTGGGATGAACTAACCATAGCATAAGATATTGACATGGTAGTTAAATACTATCCTGCAATGATTACTACATTTGCAATAAGACACATCTGAGTTTAAGGCTTGGCTCTATCAATCACCATTATGTGAAACTGGGAAGTTACATGAACCCTTTGGAGCTCAGTTTCTTTGGGGTGTGAATTAGGGAATATAATACCTACCTCACTGGGATGGTGTAACATTAAATCATATCCCACTTGCCTGGTGCATGGCAGAAGTGCCAGAAAAGTCTGTCCTCTTTTATATGGAGCTTATTGGAAACTAAACCAGTGGCATTTATTGGATACTCCTCTTAGAGTTTTTATATGTATCTCCTTTTTTCTTTTCCATATCCATTTATAAGTCTTACTAACTATCTTTCATTGATATCCTTAAGAGTTTAAAAGTGGAAGAATGTTCTTTCTCATTTTTCAAAAAAGACATCAAGGAAGGAGAAAATAAGGTAACGGATTGAGTGAGAAAACAACTTTTAGCCTGC
Source organism: Ursus americanus (assembly GCF_024610735.1). Classification (NCBI taxonomy): domain Eukaryota; kingdom Metazoa; phylum Chordata; class Mammalia; order Carnivora; family Ursidae; genus Ursus; species Ursus americanus. The sequence goes on along the minus strand of NC_142138.1, from coordinate 36,148,584 downwards.
ATTCAACCTATTGCTGAATACACTTGTTTCCCTAAAAGTTGAGGTAAAATATGCTGCTTCCTGGTGGTAAGGAATTGATTTGATTTTGTTTTGAATAAACTTTGAGGGGAAAAAGCCATATTTCTTCAGCATTTTCTCATCTTATCTATATAAAATGGCAACTGATTTAGGTTAAAGCTATTTTGGAACCGGTCTTGTAAACTTAGCTCTAATAAACTAAATGTCAATGTGATAAAAAAAAAAAATCCTTACTAAAGAAAAAATATCTACTTCATTCCAATTCTGAAAAAAATATGCTTTGCTGCAGTTCTGAGAGGTTCTTTTCGGTATATTACTGGGGTCCATTCATTTACTTTTTGTTTAGCATAAGCTTCCAGGGAGAGTTTGGGCAAAGTAGCCACCGTTGTTCTTTCAGTAGATGGTGGCAATGAAGTGCAAGAACTATTAGAAGTTATAGAGCAATTCAGTAATGTGGCGGGATACAAAATCAATGCTCAGAAATCAGTTGCATTTCTATACACGAATAATGAGACTTAAGAAAGAGAAATTAGGGAATCCATCCCATTTACAATTGCACCAAAAACCATACGTTACCTTGGAATTAACTTAACCAGAGACGTAAAGGACCTTTATTCTAGAAACTATAAATCACTCTTGAAAGACATTGAGGAAGACATAAAAAGATGGAAAGATATTCCATGCTCATGGATCAGAATAATTAACATAGTTAAAATGTCCATGCTACCCAGAGCAATCTACACTTTCAATGCTATCCCGTTCAAAATACCGAGGACATTTTTCAAAGAACTGGAACAAATAGTCCTTAAATTTGTATGGAACCAGAAAAGGCCCCAAATCGCCAAGGAACTGTTGAAAAGGAAAAACAAAGCTGGGGGCATCACAATGCCGGATTTCGAGCTGTACTACAAAGCTGTGATCACAAAGACAGCATGGTACTGGCACAAAAACAGACACACAGACCAATGGAACAGAATAGAGAACCCAGAAATGGACCCTCAGCTCTTTGGGCAACTAATCTTTGATAAAGCAGGAAAAAACATCCGGTGGAAAAAAGACAGTCTCTTCAATAAATGGTGCTGGGAAAATTGGACAGCTACATGCAAAAGAATGAAACTTGACCAGTCTCTCACACTATACACAAAAATAAGTTCCAAATGGATGAAAGACCTCGATGTGAGATAGGAATCCATCAAAATTCTAGAGGAGAACATAGGCAGCAACCTCTATGACATCGGCCAAAGCAACCTTTTTCATGACACATCTCCAAAGGCAAGAGAAACAAAAGATAAAATGAACTTATGGGACTTCATCAAGATAAAAAGCTTCTGCACAGCCAAGGAAACAGTCAAAAAAACTAAGAGGCAGCCCACGGAATGGGAGAATATATTTGCAAATGACACTACAGATAAAAGACTGGTATCCAAGATCCACAAAGAACTTCTCAAACTCAATACATGAGAAACAAATAAACAAATAAAAAAAAATGGGCAGAAGATATGAACAGACACTTTTCCAATGAAGACATACAAATGGCTAACAGACACATGAAAAAATGTTCAAAATCATCAGCCATCAGGGAAATTCAAATCAAAACCACACTGAGATACCACCTTACGTCAGTTAGAATGGCAAAAATAGACAAGGCAAGAAACAACAATTGTTGAAGAGGATGTGGAGAAAGGGGATCCCTCCTACATTGTTGGTGGGAATGCAAGATGGTACAGCCACTCTGGAAAACAGTGTGGTGGTCCCTTAAAAAGTTAAAAATTGAGCTACCCTATGACCCAGCCATTGCACTACTGGGTGTTTACCCCAAAGATACAGATGTAGTGAAGAGAAGGGCCATATGCACCCCAATGTTCATAGCAGCATTGTCCACAATAGCTAAATCGTGAAAGGAGCCGAGATGCCTTTCAACAGATGACTGGATTAAGAAGTTCTGGTCCATATATACAATGGAATATTACTCAGCTATCAGAAAGAACGAATTCTCAACATTTGCTGCAACATGGATGGCACTGGAGGAGATAATGCTAAGTGAAATAAGTCAAGCAGAGAAAGACAAATATCATATGATTTCTCTCATCTATGGAACATAAGAAATAGGATGATTGGTAGGGGAAGAAAGGGATAAAGAAAGGGGGGGTAATCAGAAGGGGGAATGAAACATGAGAGACTATGGACTATGAGAAACAAACTGAGGGCCTCAGAGTGGAGGGGGGTGGGGGAATGGGATAGACCGGTGATGGGTAGTAAGGAGGGCATGTATTGCATGGTGCACTGGGTGTTATACGCAACTAATGACTCATCGAACTTTATATAGGAAACCGGGGATGTACTGTATGGTGAATAACATAATATAATAAAAAATCATTAAAAAAAAAGAAATATCTGCGTTCATTTCATTTACTGATGAGCCCTTTTCCTCCAATGATGCAGCCTGCTCAACTGCAAGGAAGAAGGGCTCCTGCTTGTCACACTCACAGGAGATGAGAATCGAGGATCTAAGTTTGACAAAGCGATGATGATGTGCTTATCGCAACAACAGGACATTTTACAGAGAATACTGCAACATCATTTAATTAAAGGTCAAAAAGGGCACTACTGGAACAGGATAGTAAGGATGTGTTTTAGTAGTAGCAACCTCTAGAGGGGAAAAAAAACACCTTTCTTTTTATTTTGCACTACTTCGGTTCCCTCTCCAGCCCTTCCACTGATATGCACAGCTGCTGACCTCCTCCCTAACTGCGACTGGCCTTCCTGTCCTCCATTGTGCACTCACTGTCCCCTTTCACCTTACCCAACTTCTCTTGGTCCCTGGAGTATTTCTCGTGCTCTGATTTGACTGGGGTTTTCACATGTTATTTCCTCCTCCTGAAGCCTTCCTCATTCTCTTTTTTTGCATGGATAACTCTTATTTATCATCAAAGTCTCAAATTAAATGCCTGAGAAAACTACTAGGCTGCCACACCTGCATTGGGTTAGGTGTTTTAGAGTATTCCCAACTCAGCTATTTTATAACCAGGACCTGCCACATCATTTACATGTCCCATGGCAAAATGAAAATGGAGGGTCCTTCCAGCATCAGGGAAATCGATCTCCCTGTCTACACACGTTGGACAAGTACCCCACAAACAATGAAATCTCCATCCTGGGATGTACTTGGTGCAGGGTGGATGTGAAGTACCCATCAAGTCACCTGCTAAACTTGCTATGGCTGTGCCAACCCGGGCACGGATTCATGCTGCTTACATGTACACATATGCCCTCCCCTCCCCAAAGATGCCTTGAGGTGTGCATCTGTCTCTGACTTTCTTTGTGCTCACCACAGGGGAAACCCCTGGATGTGATGGCAGAACACATGCTTTCATGGGCCACTGATACCTGTTCCCCCAGTGGTGATCAGGAGTGGTTGGGGTGCAAAAGGGAGGAAAGCTGGGAGCTAAGAACCCTCCTAATGAAGGGGGCAAGCAGTGAGAAGCCAGCCTGCATGAGCTGACACAAGCTCCATTGTTCCACTGGATTTTATTTATAAAACACGAATTCAAAAATAAAAGTATTTAAACACTTCAAGACAGCCACTTCAGAGTTTACACTTCAAGAGGTTGGCCCTTCTGAGCATACAGCCCAGTGTGACTGTTCTGGCTGTGTGCCTCTGAGGCTGGCTCTGTTTTTAACTGGTCACACTTTACTTTTATTGCCATTAAATTGTATCCCCTCCACTAGACATTTATAGTATGGTCCCAATGTATTTTGTAGGATTAATTTTTTACTACTTCTGCTTTATATGGAAGCACACTTGTCTTTCCAATTTCAGGTTAAATAACTGATGACCTTGTGAAAGATCATCTTGTGAAATCTCTTTAGACTCTACCATCAGTTTTGGAGGGCAATGTCTCTGTACTCTGCATATCAAGAGTCCTCTGTTCCGCCATGGCATTTGACAGGATAAATGGTCAATCAAGTTGAACTGTAGCCTCTTTTATTCCAGAAACTGAGTTTCCATTATTAGATATCAACATTTTTGATGCTGCTTAACATTGTTAAATTCAATTAATATTGAGTTTACTAGTTTAACATGCTATAGATTAAGGGTTTTTATGTACGAAGATCTATGTATGTTTCCTCAGGGAAACGAACAAACAAAAATGATTGATTGTGAACTTCTCTCTCCTTCCCTACACACATAGAGAAGTGCATAACCTAATGGGAGAGATAGAAAAGTAAATATAAAGTTAAATTTAATACTTTAAGTACTGTACTAGACACAAGAAAAAAGGTGTCTTGATAGTGTATTTATAGAGTTAGGAAAATCATAATGATGAGGAGACTAGGAACTGAAAACTCTTGAGTGTTTTGGAAAGAATTAGTTTCTAGAAAACAGAAAAGTCTATAGAGTAACTTGAAAGTCATTCAACTAAAGAAGAATTTTTTTCCTCAGTAGACATTTGTTTTAATGGGTCTTGAAATTCTGTGACAGATTTTTGGTCAAGTTGTTTCCCTTAAAAAGTACTGATTTTAAAAACTAGTAACTTAAAACTGCCACACACACACACACACACACACACACACACACACACACACGGTCCACAGAACATTCTCCTTCCCTTCTGAAAGTTTTACAATGCATTGTTATCATTAACTAGTCTTTCACAACTAAACGTAAATGGCCAATTGACACAAACAGTTCTGAGGCCATTTTTCCATCACTGAATAAAACCGGGGTGGCAGGTATTGGGCACAATATTCATTTAGCCTTCTGAGCTTTCTGGGAAGACTTGGTGACCTTGCCAGCTCCAGCTGCTTTTTTGTCCACTGCTTTGATGGTACCCACCGCAACCATCTGTCTCATGTCACAAACTTCAAAACAGCCCAGAGGAGGATAGTCAGAGAGCTCTCAACACACATAGATTTGCCAGGAACCATATCAATGATGGCAGTATCACCAGATTTCAAGAACTTGAGACTGTCTTCCAGCTTTTTTCCAGAATGACAATCTACGCCTTCAGCTCAGCAAACTTGCAAGCAATGTGCTCTGTGTGACCATCCAGCACAGGTGCATATCCAGCACTGATTTGGCCTAGACGGTTCAGGTTAATCACCTGAGCCATGAAGCCAGCTGCTTCCATGGGTGGGTCATTTTTGCGGTCATCAGTCACACTGCCACCATGAACATCTTTGACAGATACATTCTTGAAATTGAAGCCCACATTATCCCCAGGAAAAGCCTCACTCAAAGCTTTATGGTGCATTTCAACAGACTTTACTTCAGTTGTAATGCTGACTGGAGCAAAGGTGACCACCATGCCAGGTTGAAGAACACCAGTCTCCACTCGGCCCACAGGGACAGTACCAATACCACAAATTTTGTAGGCATCCTGGAGAGGCAGACAAAAGGGCTTTCCAGTTGGACAAGTTGGTAGCAGAATGCAATGCAGAACTTCAAGCAGTGTTGTTTCACTGGCATTCCCATCTTTAGGGGTGACTTTCCATCCCTTGAACCAAGGCATGTTAGCACTTGGCTCCAGCACGTTGTCACCATTCCAGCCAGAAATTGGTACACAAAAATGCTACTGTGTCGGGTTGTAGCCAATTTTCTTAATGTAGGTGCTGACTTCCTTAATGATTTCCTTGTATTTCTTTCGGCTGTAGGATGGCTCAGTGGAATCCATTTTGTTAACACCAACAATTAGTTGTTTTACACCCACTGTGGAAGCCAGAAGGGCTTGCTCACGGGTCTGCCCGTTCTTAGAGATAACTGCTTCAAATTCACCAACACCAGCAACAGCAATCAGGACAGCACAGCCAGTCTGAGATGTGCCGGTAATCATGTTTTTGATAGTCTCTGTGTCCTGGGACTTCAATGATAGTCACATAATACTTGCTGGTCTCAAATTTCCACAGGAAGATACTGATGGTGATACCGTGTTCGTGTTCAGCTTTCATGTTTATCCAAGACCCAGGCTGAAGGAGCCCCTTCCCAATTCAGCAGCCTACTTGAATGGGATCAAGTAGTTGAAGGCACTTTTCAAGTGCTATGAAATAGGAATTATTATTATTTATGTTGTTAATAAAAAATAATAATAGTCATATGCATTATTTTGGTATGTGTAGTCCTTGAAGATAGACAGAGTAATTATCTTCTTACACATAAGAGAAGTATCAGATTACATGTGACCTTCCCATAGAGACATAGCTGGTCAATGAGTGGCAGAACTGGGAGTCAAGACTTCTCCCGTAGAGCTAGGAATTAACTCCCCTGCAGCACACTGCCTTTATGATGAAGGAATCTGTGACATTTTATAGTTCCCAAAGTACTTTGGACTGAAGTCACTCAAGTAACAATAGACTCTGTTTAGACATCATTCTTTAAGTGATATGCTTATGTGATTTTTCACTCAAGGTACCAGGATAAAAATAACACATGTTGGCTAGATCTACCCTTTCTTTAGTAAATAGCACCTTTCTTTAATAAATGTTGATAGAACTCTTGTCAAATAGGAGCTTTTATAAGACAACCAAGAGATTACTCAAGATGAACTGAATACCCACTATGGAATACCACACACACACACACACACACACACACACACACACACACACACACATATATATATATATATGAAATTATAAATGATATGCCCAACAACTACTATTACTTTTAATGTTAATACCATCCCTCATTATTCTGGTGACTGACTGTATCATATTTCTATTCTTGTCCTTTTCATCCACTGTCTTTCTCTGCATGTTCTCTTATTTAAATGTTCTAGTTCTTGATCCCATGATGGGACACGATGAACCAATCAATTCTTTGTGACAAGTGAGATACACTCTCTACAGGATGTTTTCGGTAATGGTTCAGTGTTCAGTCACATAAATGCAGATGGGTTCTGCCTAAACTGTTCAAAACTTAGAAACTATTTTGATGTCTATTCCTAATTACTGTTACATAAATGTTTCAAGGAAGGAAATTTAGGAGATGTGACTATCTTTGTTCTCTATAAAAACCCAATATTCTGTGAAAATTTTCTGGGGCTTCAATGGCAGAAATTTTTATGGTTTTCCTTGCATTTAAGGGTAGAAAATGAGTATCTTCTAGTCTGAGTGCTACTTTGTACCCCCTCTGCTATTACTCAAATTTTCTTTCTTCTGTCTTTTCCCATTTTGCCATCAAAAGTTCCTCCCACATCCCCACCCATTTATAAAATTTAGGATTAAAAGCTACTTTGCTACAACAAAGTGTTTTCTCAACAGGAGCTTGTTGTTTAACTGTTTGAAGACCACCACACTTCACTTGCTCTTTGATACATTTAATCTCATAAATATACACCAGAAAAATTGAGAGAAAGTGGTTAGATTCAACCAATCCTTTGAAAAGATGCTGCCTTTGATTTTCTTTTCCTGTTAAAAGCTCACAATTCACTAGCTACGCAGTTTGTGAATATTTTTGTATTCTTTTTATCTGTCAAAATGTACAGTTTTAAAGGACTTATGAATTTTTTAATCACATGAGTTTCAATGCCAGCTCTCTGCACTGGTAATAGCATAAGAAGAAGGTCAGTCATGAGGCCTTAGCCCCACCAATAATTCAAATCTCAATAAACTGGAAAAATGCCCCTCCCTAGGAAGTCACAGCAGGATCCTCCATCTCTTTTATATCTGTTACATATTTTTGATATTAACATAATGGAATTTATAAATCCATTGAAAAGGAAATATACATGGACTTCCTAGCAGTAAATGTAGTCATTGCCTATGACTTTAGAACGGAAAAGAGGAAAATCCAAAATTTTTCTATTTTATATAACCTAGAAGGAGAGGAATAACAATGGCACCAATCCCAGGGCCCTTTCTCTTTTCTTCTTATCTAAAAGCATCTGGACTGGCAGAAAAAGGCCCACTTTCCTCTAGGCGGCAGTGCTGTGCAGGTGCCATGGTTTTCACTTTCATGCTCAGGGGCCATTACAAGTACTATCCACTTATATTCCATTACAATTGATTGAATATTATACATCAAAAAGTAGAGAGAAAATGTTTAAGATTTTATGAATGCAAGCGAAATGATTAGAGCTCACAAAAGCTTTGAATTTTGAAGCTTGGCTTCTATCTTGTCCTTACATAAGCGTCTTTGATCTTCTCTTCACCCAGCTTTTTAGATGACTTTTATGTGGTCTTATAATTGTTTTATTATTTTAGGAGAATTAGTCATGTAGACTTCTTTTTTAAATTTTTTCTATAGAGGTTATTTTTAAAAGAAAGTTTCCATTCCATTACAAGTCAGGGGATTTCTCAAACCAGATGGAATTAGTGTTTACTCTTCTGTGTGTTGTAAGGAATAAAAGATGGAAGAATTAGTTAGGTTCTAATCTTAGATCTTCCATAAAATAATGTCGTGACCAAATCATTCATCAGATCCACTTTAATTTTTCTCTTCCTACGATGGGCTACTTGTCACTTATTTTTCAGGATTAAAAGAGTCAATTTTGAAGAGACTTGAAAACTATTTTACAAATGTGAGGTATTACTAATGTAAAAATCCAAGTTCTAAGGTTAGGTTTATAATAAACATTCACTAATAAATAAGAAGAAACTGCACAAAGGACAGTCAGCCTCCCTTCAAATTGTATTGTTTTCCTATTAATAGCCACCCTTGATTGTGCCTTCATGTGCACTGGCAAGTTGCCAAGACTTTGCAAACTTTTCCTGTGGGGAACCCCTTAAGCGTAATCTCTCAGAATAGAGACAGGATTAGGAAACACCTGGAACTCTTGGTTTCTGCATGTGGGCCAACCATTGGAAAGTCTCCAAATAATGGAATTTTCACTATTCTTATGGTCCTACCACCACTGATTTACTATTTGCTCAATTGGAATAATGATTTTTGAGCACTTTCTCTGTGATAGACACTGTTCTAGACACTAGAGATACAGTGGCAAACAAGAGACCCTCTCCTTCTACTTCAAAAAGGAAGCAGACTCCAAGAGAAATTGTGGTGCAGCAAGTAGCAACTTTCCAGTAAGTCAGAGGTAGGCTCTATTTGTGATGCTGATAAATTTACCTTCGCCGCCTTTTTTGTTTCTTTCCAGGTGTACACCTGAGCAGGGGTTTTCATTCTATTCCTGCTTTTCATTTTTCCTGACTTGAGTAATGCAGTCAGTCCCTAACCATGGCACTCCTTGTCACATCCATGTTGATCTCTGCCATGTTCTGCCATTTGTCTCGTTTGAGCTTCTGATCAGTGTGTGTAAAGCAATTTTTCCTCAATTTTCCTATTTGCCATTAAAACAAATCTCATTTGAAGGCTCTGAGAAGTCCTACAGTAAAGAACTCTCTTTAACATCATTTAACAAAGAATTTTCCAAACTTATTTTGACCACAAATTGTGTTTCACCCCAACTCTCCCCTAATACTATCCTTTGGTGCTTATTATCTGAGTATCACATTCTAGGAACTGCTGCATTAAGCAATCTTCAAAACGCCTAATAACCTCTTTCCCATAATTCTCTCCCAAAGGCAAGGTCTTGATAAAAAGGTTGAAACAAGAACATTTTTTCCCTTAGCAATATGTTTCCAAATTAAATATATATGTATATACAGCAAATATATAGCTATTAGATGATTTTTAATTACTAAAAGATAAGAAATACAATGCATGTTTTAAAGATTAGCATATTATTCAAAATAAATTGATAACAGAATTAGATCAGCAATCACTGTTGTATTAGTAAATGTTGATGGTTTGAAAGAAAAAAAGGTAATTATATTAGGAAGGTGATAAAATGATAACAGCTATTGAATTATGTAGCTAGGTGAATCTAGTAATATTTCTAAAACTTTTGAAGGTATGACCTTGACATAAAACACCACTATTTAACACATAAACTAAGGCTGTTGTGGAACATTAAGACATGAGTTGAGGTCTGGAGTTCATGGGTTTATTCCATTTTTTCCCTTTTTTTTTTTAACTTTGTTGAGAAATAACTGACAAATATAATTGTATATATTTTATGTGTACAATGTGATGATTTGATATACATATACATTGTAGAATGATTACCAAGATCAAGCTAATCAGCATAATCACCTCCTCACAGAGTTCCCTCTCTCTAGCTCTCTCTTTTTGTGTGTGTTGACAGTGCTTAAGATACATTCTCAGCCACTTTTCAAGTGTACAATATCATGCTATTAACTATAGTCACCGTGCTCTACATTAGGTCTTCAGAATTTATTCTTATAACTGAAACTTACAGCTCCCCATTTGTCCCTCTCCCTAGCCCCTGGCAACCACCACTGTATTCTCTGTTTCTATGAAATCAGCATTTTGTTTGTTTGTTTTCTATGTTTTTCGTTTTGTTTTTAGATTCCACCACCACAGAGTGACAGCATATAGTATTTGTCTTTCTCTGGCTTATTTCACTTACATAATGCCCTTAAGATTCATCCATGTTGTCACAAATGGCTGGATTTCTTTCTTTCTCAGGGCTGAATAATACTCCAGTGTATATACACCACATTTTCTTTATTCATCTCTTAAAGGACATTTCTTTTTCATTCATCTGTTTTTTATTCTTATTTCATTCTTGCTTTAATTAAAAATCTTATAAAAATGTCCTGATTGGAATGCCAATTCAGTACATTTTCTTGACCGTATTGTGAATAGATTTTATTCAAGTCTTTTCTGGCATGTGGTTGCGTTATATAGCTGCTTGCAAGGATCTAAGGAATGATGAAGTCTTACCTCTCAGTTATAAATGAGGATGTCTTTTGTAAGGACTGGCATCTATGTCCTTGTTTACCCCTTCCTGTTCCTTAATTCTGCTGTTCTCCCAAGTTCTGCCATATTTTGGATCTTCTCTCTTTTCATTCTAGACTTTCTCTCTGGGGCGATCCAGCTTTCATGGCTTCATATGATATTTGTATGTATTTGACTCTGAAGAGATACATCTTTAAGCAAAATATTTCCCCTAAGCTCAAGGTCTAAATATATCCTTCCGTGGATGGCCCTTCCCTCTGCCACAATCTGCTCATTGACAACACATTGAAACTGAACCCTTCATCTTTTGTCTTAACCCACACTGTTACCAAGTAAATAATATAGACCATGCCTTATTTGCATTTCACTTCTATCTTTTGGAGACCTCTATCCTAGCATCTATAGTATTTTACTCTTTTTTGTTCAATGACAGTCTTCCCTTATTATATTCTAAACTTCTCAAGAGCAGCAATTAAACGTATGCTTTTATTCTCTTTTATTCTTATGTAAATATTTTATCCTCAGCATATAGCATAAGGTCTGGCACATAGAAAGTTCTTGATGTCTATTTGCATTGAGTGGATCCGTCCAAGGAGAGACAAAACCAGGTGATGGGCTCTAGGGAAAGTGTGGCACTGTGGTTTGGGGAGATACATTACCCCGAGAAGATAAATCTCTAACTGTGGGGTGAGTTCCAGGGGAAAAGATATAGGATCCCAGTTATACTATAAAAGTGGGTGAGAGTGAGGTTGACTTCCCATTCCTGAACCTAAGAGTCAGGCTGCTGTAGTCAGAGCCAGAAGGCTTTGCCTCTACTGCCTTGGCAACTAATAAGAGTGTGTTAATGTTATGTGCTGCATTTCTCTCTTCCAAACTGGAACTTCATGGAGGGCAGAACCCTCCCACAATCATTTTTGTGTCTGTGGTCCTTAGCTTAATGCCTAGAACACAGTAAACACTCAGCAAATACTGTTAGATAAATAAATGGTCTGTCTGAGTCTTATAATACATAACTTAGAAAAAGTAATAACTACTTTAGTGGTTATTTTAACAATTAAATGGGAAACTGTAAGTAAAACAACACTCACAATGATTGGATGGAAAGTACTATAAAAATATGTCACTCTCCTTAATGTTTACTACTCTAAGACCAGAATTGTTTCCAAGGTTTGGAAGGAAAAAAGGAAGAAAGAAATGATAACATGTTTTGCGGGCCTACCAAATGTCTGTGCTTTCACATATTTCAGAGACTCTTCTGTGAAGGAAGTAGGCCATTTTCCAAGTAAGAAAACGGATGCTTCATGAAATTAAGTGCCCAGCCCAAATCAAACAGTCAAAAGGAGCAGCGATGGGATTGAAAGCTACAGCTTCTGAGTCTGACTCATGAGCTCTTTGCACTGTAAGGAATAGGAATTAAATTTCCTCAGTAGCAGTGGGTAGGTGGGATCAGACATGGGGAATCATATAGGAAGTTAATGTTTGGCCTCATATAAGATAAACTGGTCATGTTAATTGTGCAGTTAATTGTACAGCCACAACCAAGCCTTTCAAAGAAACTAATATTAATTAATATTTAACCAATGTTCTCTTCACCAATCACAACTTGTCTTTAAATGTCTCTATATTCCCAAGAACCTCTCTGAGCTTTAAAAATACATCTTTCTAATATTAATCACTGGAAGAAAGGGGTGGTATTGTGAAGAAGCCGTGTCAATACGTAAAATCTCTTCTCTTGGGATCTATGCATAATGACTAGCATATTTTTCCCAATTTAAGGAGCATTTCCATTCTATTTCCTTGTATGGGAAGACTCCAGTTTTGTGGATAATGATAAATGGATCTTTAATCACTCCCATTCTTACTCCTGTCTTCTCTCCTCCATCTCAGACTTGCTCTCACGTCTTTTAAGTTTTTCTTCTTGACTTCATTTTTCTACATTAACAGATTTGGCAGAGCAGCTTGGAAAACCTCTGGGAGCAGAAAACCAACATATTTAAATGTTTACTGCAGCTGGGAAATTATAGTTACATCCACTCTAACAGATGACAGGGAAGCCATATTTAAATGTCTGAAGGGTAGCTTACAGGTATTTTAATGCATTGTCTTTCTTTATTTAGGTCCAAAAGACTCAAACCTTTCTAATATCCTAGGTAAATTTGCAGAATGGACTAGTCCTGTTAGTCTATAAAATAGAGTAATATTTGTTATTCTACAGTCTACATGCCCATACTGTCACATATGAGGTTTTCCTGAACAATTTCATGAATAATAATTTAGCCATGCATTATGTAGACCCAGGAAACAATCTCTTCCTTACTGGTTCTTGGAGGAGACTTAGGTTCTCATGTGGTAAAAACTGCTTCATATGTCTTTGGAATAATGAAATATAAGGATTTTTTTTCTCCTGATAATTAAAACCTTAAATGAAACATATATCATCCTCTTATAGGATTAAATTGATAATGAAAATATTAAATTTTCTAGAAATGCTTATTGTGGTATATGTTCTTTATTATTTTAATGTAGTTTGAAAATAAGAAGCGGTCTTGGGTATCATAAATGTAAAATTATATTAACTATGCAATCAATAAGAAATTACCAACAGACACAAAAATAGTATTGAATGTATGACATAATATAGACATAGTCTCCACTGTATTTAAAAAATGGAAGCAAGTATTCTTATTGCTGGCCTTAAAAAGAACACAACATATTATAAGCTCCATGAAAGCAAAATCAATTTTTCATTACCTCCTTCAGTTTTTAGTCCTACAATAACTTGCATTTGGGGTAGTACTTAAGACCCCCAGGTTCTAGAGCCCAAGTGTCAGATTAAAAACAGGCTCTTCCACTTAAGGTCATGATGGCCTTCAGCAAGTCACTTAAGATTCATGTGCCTTGGTTTCCTTGTCAGCTGTGGTGGGAGACTAATACCTACTTTGTATACACACTGAAGGAAGTAATACTCTAAGAGTGTTTACAGTAGTGCTCAGCACATGTTAAGACCTATATAAATGTTTGCTATTATTATTGGTGTTTCTATTGCTGTTATTAAAATTATCACTAGTATTACTGACGTAATGTCTTACAGTTAACGGATGAGGAGGAATAAATTAATGAATGTACACTAAACTACATTTTTTTTTCTTTTTGTCACAAAACAAACAAAAACTTCCACTGCAAGGTTGAGTGCATGTTAGCTGCCTGTCAGGCCTTAAACGAGAGAGCACACAAACACACATGCACATTGTGATGAGTTCTATGAAGGCAAAGAATAGGATAAAATGATAGAGACTAGAAGGGTGTGGGTGAGAAACTAATTTAGACGGGCTTGTCAAGAACAAGCCCTCTGGGGAATTGGCATTTAAGATGGCACCTGGAGGATGAGAAGAAGCCTGAAAGTGAAGAGTTGGGGGAGGAGCTTCCAGGTGGAGGAAACAGCATATAAGAAGAATGGCAAGCGAGTCTGCTGGGGTCAACCACAAGATAAGAATGAGGTCAGGAGGGTGGATCCCTCAGGAACTTGGAGGTGAGTTAAGAACACTGGATTTTATTAAAAGTGCAGTAGGAGACTTCTGACGGATTATGAGTCAGATAGTGACATCCTCAGGGTTTAAAATGTAAAAGCTCATTATAGATGCTTCCCAAATAACAGAATGGAGAGGGTAAGAATGGCAGAGACAATTTAGGAAACTATCGAGAGAAAATAGTGTATACACTAGAGCGGTAACAGCAAGCAACGGGGGAGAAAAAGTGAACATGTGATGGACATAGGAGGCAATAGTGACTTACTACTGAAGTTTTCATATAGGGATTGAAGGAAAATAAATTAAGAAGGACTCCTAAGTTTTTGAGAGTTCCCCCCAAATGAGAAAACTGCGTGAGTAAAGGATGTCGGGGTTGTTTGAGTTTGGTTTTATTCAAGTTAATACCACGTGGAGCTGTCAAGAAAGCAGTCTGGTAGAAAAGTCTGGTGCTCAAAAACAAGAATCTTAGCTATTTGGGGAGTTGTAAGCAAATAGATGGTATTTAAAGCTGTGATGCTGGATGAGCTCAGCTAGAGATGGGGTAACTAGAGAAGAGTTCAGTGAGGGAGGCGCTCTGGGCTCTGGGACACGAAGCTGGATGCAATGATGCTAACGAAAGAGAATGAGAAGGATTGGTCACTGGAGGGGGGCGGTTGGAATCCGGGAGAGTGAAGTCATGCAAGCCATGTGATATTTCACAAAAGACTGAATGCTCCTGAATGCCTTAAATGCTACTGAGAAATCTAGTAAGATGAGAATTGAAAAATACGCTTTAGATTTGTTATGTGGAGATCATTTGTGATTTCGGCAAAAACAGTTTTATTAGAATAGTGTGGGAAGATGCCTGACTGAATTGCTTCACGTTGACAAGTAAGAGAGAATTGGAGACATTGGTTGTAGACAACATTTGTATTTATGGAAATCAGTCTTCGTTGTTTTGGGGGGAAAATGTTTAATCGTAATGTGATTAAAATCATGCTGAAGAAAGCAGCACTTATTAAACTATACACTTCTCTGATAAGTGTTCTAAACCTTTTTTTTTTTTTTTTTCCCATCAGGGACCTCTTCTCTCCTGTTGTCTCACATTCTTCCTCTAACAAAAAAGATATATATCAGAATTGCCATATGG
This sequence comes from Ursus americanus, assembly GCF_024610735.1. NCBI lineage: Eukaryota > Metazoa > Chordata > Mammalia > Carnivora > Ursidae > Ursus > Ursus americanus. The sequence goes on along the minus strand of NC_142138.1, from coordinate 36,133,151 downwards.
TGAGAAGGAGCAGGCAGATAGAAAGATGTTTATAAAAACAAAATAAAACCCTGGAGAGACAATGTAAGCCAAAAGTAAAGGGGCAGATGGATAAGCTTACCCAGAAGAATTAGCCCTTAGCTTCTGCACAATCAATAAATGTTGACTGGCTATTGACAAGAAAGGGGACGGGAGAGCAAGAGAAGCACATTGGGGGGACAGGCATTTCTTCATAACAGCTGCTATTGCCACCACCAAGCAGCTGTTCAGGTCCACAGCTCACAACTTTTTGCTCTCCTTACAACTCTCCTCAGAGGCCCAAACTCACACCCTGATACTGCAGTCTTAGAAGAGATGTCATGTGTGATTTATAATGTATCGAGCCAGAAATTGTTAAATCACTGAGTAGGCCAGGGGAAAACTGTGTCTATGCAATTAGTGGATGGAGTTTACACTCCACTTTCTCTACACTCTGAGCTTTGGTGATCCTCAAAGCCAAGTGGTAATATGCAGTCAAATGGAGTTATAGCCTTGCCAGCGAGAAAGAGGAAGCCATATTTTAGAGATTCAGAAAGGGAAAATTCTCTCATTTTCTCAGTGGGATTACATTTAGAATGGTTAAGATGAGGTTAGGTTTAGATTATTGTACCCTAAATTCAGCCATTTGTGTCTATTGGGAGTACTGTTCTTGTAATATGCAGAGTCCGAGAGTGTCGTACTCGTGCGTTTCAATGCCCCAGATGAAGAAGCTCCTCTATTGCCTATTATGTGGTTCATATGATAATTTTTTTCCTCATCCACAAGAAGCTGAAATATCAAACACATCCCCTTTGTTTTAAAAATAAAAATGCTAATTTGTTAATTATTTAGGGATGTCCTAAATGGGGGGAAGAATATTTCCATCACTATAGAACATATATCTCAATATTGAATAACCAATCAACTGCATTAGTAACCAGATATCTGCTTGGTAAGTATGGATGTGGTGGGATGCTCATTTCTGGCTGTAGGCTATTCAATTCCACAATAGAATATACCTCTATAGACATAATAATGCCCACCCTCTGGATTCAGTTGTTGATTTTAACACCAGAGAAAAAATGACAACACTAAATATTTTGCTATTTTTTTTCATGCAATACTAAAATATTACTAGCAATATTGGTATTTTTGTGAAAAACAGGTTCACGATTTACACATTTAAATAAAATGAAAGTAACCATGTATTACATTTCCACACAAACATTTCACCACAGCAATCTAGTATTATTCGGTGGAAGAGAGGCAAGAGAGGATGGCAGGAGGTCAATGGCTTGTAGGAGATGACTAGGAAAAAGAGGCTGAGAGAGGTTGGCTGAGGATATCAGAGTGGGGAATAGATAATTAGAAAGTAGAGAAGGACAAGGATGAGAACATAGAAGAGAGAGTCAACAAAAGTGAACAAAACCGCTGATGAATATCTGAGACAATAGTATTACACATGCAAAAATACGATTTTTTTTAAAGATTTTATTTATTTATTTGACAGAGACAGCCAGCGAGAGAGAGGGAACACAAGCAGGGGGAGTTGGAGAGGAAGAAGCAGGCTCCCAGCAGAGGAGCCTGACGTGGGGCTCGATCCCATAACGCCGGGATCACGCCCTGAGCCGAAGGCAGACGCTTAACGACTGGCCACCCAGGCACCCCACCAGTTCGATTTTTAAAAGCAGCACAAAATATCAGAAGGTCACTATCACATTTAATAAAGAAGTCAGGAGAAATACTGTGAACATTTGCCTTTTGGTTTCCTTTCTTCAAGATTTATACAAGGCCACCCGTAAAACTCCTTTTTATTCACAGTCTATAATTACTAGGTTTCATCTTTACTTACTGCTTCTGACAAATAAAAACATATGTTAACGTGCTCTAGTCTAAATACTAGTGTTCAGCACTAATGATTTAATTACCATGGCATGCAATCTATGTACACATTTATTCTATTCATTTCCTGCATTAAGTAAATCTTCCATGACCCAGACTTATTTGGAAAGTGACAGTAAAATGCAAGAAACTAATCCAAAACATTGACTGTTTCATCTGGGAGAATCGGACCATGCAGAGAACAAAAGCTGAGAGAGATGGGATTAATTCACTCCTTGTATATTTATTGAACGCTATACTAAACATGAGGAAAAGGCACATAAATTTTGCCATCGAGGACCTTACCGATTACTAGGAGGTGGGGAGGAATGACTATAATAAACAATTAAATCAGGTGCGACTGATGTTAGGAAAAAGGTGAGATAAGGTGCTATGGGAGGGATTTTATTCCAGAGTAGAGGGTGAGAAGAAGGGAGAAGTGACAGAAATGGCAAAAGGAATGAGTCTTAAAACTGAAGTTTGGACAAGGTGGAGGTGCATTCATATTCTAGGCAGAGATCCGTGAACAGTGGCCTGAAGTTGAAGAGAACAAGACAGGTTCAGGGAGGTGAGATTAGTTGTTCACGTGACAAGGTCAGACATGGAATCTGTATCGGGGGAAACAGTGAGGGATGCATGAGAAGGAAAGCAAGAGTGAGACCATTAAAGGCCTGCTTTTGCTATTTGAACTTTAACTGAAAAACCACGCAGAATACTGGGAAAAAATTAAGACAGGAGGGACATTCACATATTTGCACTCTAGAAAGAAGTCTCTGGACAATATTAAGAACAGATCAGAGAAAGTGGTGTGCTGAAAGATGGTGTGTTCCAGGGTTGTTTAATGAAACATTAGAGGATGCATGTGTATTGATTAGATACTTGTGTACTGAGCAGGGTAATGGGTCGTGGGTGTTAAGCTAAAAGGACAAAGAAGAGAATAGAGTGACTGAATGATGAGAAGAGAATCAGGGATCCAATCCTGTATCCATGAGCTCAAAGAACAAATGTGGTAGAATAAGGGAGGAGATGGGTGTGTCATGGGGAAAGATGGCCTAGTTACGGGAAGAGTGAAGTAGGATCAAGGCGAGAAGGTAAAGGGAAAAACCTGTGAAAACTGAGAAAATGAGAGAATTTCTCTGCTTTAGAATAGGGAACTCAAAAGAACAGCACACTAAGAGCGGAGAGAGCTAAGATGGGAAGTTTAAAGAGAGGAAGCTCGGAATAGTATGGGTGTTATGTTTACGGATGAGGACCAATGGTTGGAAGAGTTTGATTCTAGCTATGACAAAAGATGCCAGGGATGTGAAGCATCCTGGGTTCTCTATTATCTCTTACATGGCTCACAGATGGTGAACAAGAGAGCTGGTTGCAACTCTGCTTTCTGTATTGCCAGTGCTGGTCTATTTACAGGTTTGTCCTTACAAAGTATACATATATAAAATTTAGTTTCAGGATTTATCATAATAAGGCAAACATATATCCTTTGAAAAAGATAAATGTGAAACTAGTGAAAAAATTTTACTCTAGTTTTCTAAATAGACATATTTTTTTTAAAAATGTAGCTTCTTCTTCCCAAAATCTGAACACTTTTAAGAGAACTAATTATACATTAAAGAAACTAAAAAGGAAAGAGTTTCCTTCAAATATTATATATATATCAAAATAGCTGACAGGCTTCTTGAAGGCTCTTATTTTAAATAGTACAATTGGTTTTATTAATTGAATTGCTTTATAAAAGTTTTTGGGAAAATGTTTTGTAGGCTTCCAGGTAAGGGTGAGGGTATGGGCTGAAATTCAATTTATAATGACAAACAGTACTGAAGTAGAGAAAAGCGGGCATCTATACTAGAAACTAGAGAAGGTTGCCTTCCTCATAGCGGACCCTTCAAGGAACATCTAAGTGTATGCAGGTGGGGACAACTGAATGACGGATCATCCTACTACAAACCAACTGCTTCACACTAGTTGATCCTGTCTGTATTTCCGGCATATTCGTCTTTTGTATTTACTTGACCAGAGATAATTTCCTTTTATTTTTTTAAAGATTTTATTTATTTATTTGTAAGAGAGGGAGAGAGAGAGCACAAGTAGGGGGAGTGGCAGGCAGAGAAGAGGGAGAAGCAGGCTTTCCGCTGAGCAAGGAGCCAGATGTGGGGCTTGATCCCAGGACGGGAGCCGAAGGCAGACACTTAACTGACTGAGCCACCCAGGTGTCCCAATTTCCTATACTTTTCAAATGAATTTGGCAGTTCTAATTTTTTTTTTTTTTTTTTTTTTTTTTTTAGTGAGCCACTTCAATCCACTGTTAGTTCATGTGGTTGGGATGGTGCTGACATATCTCTATTAAAAAGGATTGGATTTAGCTGTGAATGATGAAAACCCAAGATAACAGTTAAAACAAGGCTGAAATTTATTTTTTCATGCAAAGTAAGACTGGGAAAAAAAAAAAAAGAAAAAACAGGGGCGCCTGGGTGGCACAGCAGTTAAGCGTCTGCCTTCGGCTCAGGGCGTGATCCTGGCGTTATGGGATCAAGCCCCACATCAGGCTCCTCCGCTATGAGTCTGCCTCTTCCTCTCCCACTCCCCCTGCTTGTGTTCCCTCTCTCGCTGGCTGTCTCTTTCTCTGTCAAATAAATAAATAAAATCTTTAAAAAAAAAGAAAAAACAACAGGACTGGCAATGTGTCATTTAATGTTACAGCTCTAAGCTCCATCATTTTTGTTGATCTACCATCCTGTCCCATTAAGTTACTTTTCTGAAGGGGCATGTACCAGTTCTTACTTGCTGTTGATCAGAACGTAGCCACAGGCATACGTCTAGCTACAACAGAGGCTGGAAACTTAAGCCATGAGGCTAACTAAAATCCAAGGGTTGTCTTTATAAGGTAAGAAACGGATAATGGATTTTCAGTGAAACTAGCAATCTCTGCCATAGCACTCTTGGTTCTAGAGTGGGCAGTCTGAGAACTGTATCCCCTTGGCTGCTATGATTGGTTCAGAGATATGTTCATGTTCAAAGCCTATATACTACAAAGTGTGCCCATGATTTTAAGAGAAATAGTAAATAAACTAAGCCAAACAGATATGACTGAATTCTGGGAAACTCTCTTCTAAACTTGATGGTGGGTCAATGTAAGCCTGGAGCTGCTGGACACCACCATAAGAGAAAAGGCAAAAAAGAAAACTGATCCAACAGACGGAGAGATGCGGACTGACAACATCTAAGCCTGGAATAGAGCCATGCCTGAATTTTGACTAACTGAGATATTTCAATTAAGTGAGTCAATAACCTTTTGTTGGGTTTTTAATACACAGAATGAAAAGTTTAGTGACAAAAAGAGAAGGCTGGAGATAAGGGAAATACAAAGAGAATATACCACTTCTATTCTATTTTACCACCATGAATCATCTCCATTTAAAAACTCAATCTGAAAAAACAGACAAAAAACTGCACCTGGTCCAGGATGGTGCACTTCATTCACACCCACACACACACAAAGAATGAAAGATCAAACAAGCTCACATCCAGACACATTCTTGTAAAGTCTTAGAATATTGAGAAAAACTAAAGCATTCTAAAATTTTTCAGAAAGAAGAAAGAGATGCCTACAATGCCTACAGCATTGAAGGAATGTAACTTTCATCTTTGAACTCTAGAGTCACAAAAAATTGCAACCAAGTATGATAAAATTAAGATATTTACAGATGTTGAAGAGCCTAGAAATCTTACCATGATTTTCAATACATGATTATACTCAGTAGCTAGAAACTGAGATCAGAAATAACAGGTGCTCAAATGGAATATGTTTTTCTATCTGTCAAATGTATTTGTAGCCAGTATCCATATTTGTTAAGTACAATATATTATAACACGGCTAGTAGAGCAGTTCTATGATGTCAACGAGGACATAGATTCCCCTCCTTTTGTTGTGCTGTTTTTGGTGTATAGCTTCAATTGTCAGGATTGCCACATGTTTCAGATGATTGCTGGAGCTCCTCCCATCACTTAGAAGTAGGTGCACGTGTGTCTGTAGAGTGCTTACCAGCTATGTCGTCCATCTGAGGGGTGTTCTCTGAAGTTGCACCCAATGCCCCCTTAAATTATTAGAATTAACCTAGCTACGAGGTAGAATCTTTCATTTGTGCACTTTGCAGCCTGAAAAATAAATTGGGACTCTGCTCCTAAGTACGAAAAGGAGGATGGATGTTGAGGTCACTAGGTCCCACACCATCTTATGAGCAGCCACACCTCCCAAATCTCATTCTGTAAAGTTACCTGAGTTTGTACTCTCAATAAATGAACGAGTAGATTAAGAAAGAAAAAAAGACATAAGAACAAGGAAACAGAGAGCAATAAAGGGAAAAACCTCAGGATGACAGTGGTCTATCAGGTCTAAAAGTGGCTGTTTTAGAATGCAGTAGAAGGATGGTGGGCTCTATGGGAGTGGTCTCTGAAGGTAAAAGTCTTAAAAAGAATTGTATGATTAAGGGGACAGAACAAACTTGAGACAAGATTAAGCATGTTATTCAAGATAAAAGGAAAACAATGCAAAATTCCAGGAAAAAATTAAATTGCATATAAACAATTGATTTCAAGCAACTGTTGGAATGTAAGAGAATTCATCTTTGTCTTGATGCTCCTAATATTCTCTTCTAAGTGGCTCAGGAGTTATGGTATTGTTTACAGAAGAAAAGGAATGTAATCCTAGTGCTTATTCATAATAATATGATAATGTCTTAATGGTTTTCAGCTTAGGCAGCCCGTGGATAAATTGTCTAAGACTTGGTTGTAAACGCAGAACTTAGAATGTAAATACTAACAAAATTCCGGTATAAATGTAAAATAATAGCACACAGACAATGGGAAGTGAAAGGGCAGAGGAATTATGAAAGGGAATAGAGGAGCACTAATATTTAAAATACTAGATAAAATCTAAGAGCCAATAAAAGAATCACACACACCCACACATGCGTGCACGCATGCAAATGCTACTGATAGCACTGAGAAAGCAAGGAGGGGAGGTTAAAAGTTTACTAAGGAAAACTATTTTTAATTTTAGAAAATCAATACTCATTTGGAATATTTAAATTGAAACAGAAATAGAAGTATATTACTTAGTGTTTTGAAGGTAACAGAAAGTAAAACAGCTTGTTCCTGGGGAGTGGGACTAAGAGCTTGGACAGGTATGGGATGGGGAGGTACAGAAATTATGATAGGCTAACCTTATAATTTGATTTATTCACACATATCTTTATAAATATGACAAAAATAAAAGCAGCAATACCAGAAGGCTTCAATTTTCCTGGAAGTCTTACAAAGCACAAATCTCAGCAGAGAAGCAAAGGCTTATCACTGAGGTAACATGAGCTTCTCTCTTATGTGGTGTGTGACATGTAGGGAACTGGCTACAGATACAGCGTGAACCTACACCAGCCAAACAGACACTGGATACCAAAAACTGACCATTGGTGAAGTAGCTTTACTAAACACAGGAAATGAGCAGAGAAAATGTTCCCCTGCTGGGACTGTATTCAACTTGGACTCTCTCTTTTCAGGTTGTTGCATAACTTAATTGTTAATTGAATTTAGATCTACCAGTTTTGTTAGCATGTTCAAAAATTCTAAGTATAGCCAGGCATATAAATTAAGGGGGACAAGGATATTCTCTGTTTAGAGATGTATACATCCTAGATAAACATCATGTGGAACCAATGAAGAGATTCACAATATAAGAAAATAGATAATAGCAGTTATTATGAAGAAACATGACAATTTTAGAATAATTATGACATTCAACAGAATTAAATTGTACAAATTACTTGCTGAAATGTTAGGAAGAAAATAGGAACGGTTATATGGTATGCTAGTCAGGATAGGCAGGGTTTTGCTGCAGTAACAAACAATCTAAAATCTCAGTGACTTAAAGTAGGATGATTTTATTTTTTCATTTATTCCACAGATTTAACATAGGTTGAAAATGGGCTCTGTTCCAAGTTGTCATGAACAGCTCAATGAATTACCCTATGAGAAGACAATTGTGTTCACTACTCAGGCTAAGAAATGGAACATTCCCTGTGTCCTTAAAGACATTCCCATGCACTCTCCTCCTCAAAGGTAAGCACCATCCTAACTTCTAAACCTGTATCAGTTTTGGGTATTTTCAAACTTGATATAAATGAAACCACATAATGGAGGTTTTCTTATATGACTTTTTTCTCTTATCATTCTGTTGATGTTCCAACACGTTGCTTTATTATAATTGCAGCAGATTCAGATTCATTGTTGTATATAATTCTATCACGTGAATATACTAAAATTTTTATTTATCCTAGTGTTGATATACTCAATAGAATTGTTTCAAGTTGTTTGCTATTACAAATAATGATTCTTTAACATTCTCATACATATTTTTTGCTGCACACACATATTTCTGTTGGATGTGAAATTGTGAAATTTAGTACTACATTGTTATCTTTATTGGAGGCCATCTCTAGATGCCATATTTAAAATTGCAATCTTCCCCTTTTCTCTTAGAGCTCACATTCTCTTTACTCTCCTTTATTATCTTCACAGCACTCAATCCTCATCAAATAAACTATAATCACTTATTTTGTCTACTCATTTTTATTGCCTATAGTTTGCTTCTTGAAGTATAAGCTCCATTAGGGCCAAGATTTGTGTTTATTTTGTTAATGGCTGTTCTCCCAACATATAGAAGAGGTACTCAATAACCTTTGTTGAATGAATTAATTATTTTGTATCATTATGAGTTGGACTCCATATTGCATTATATATTTATTTCACATTTGTAATTTTTTTCTGTACACTGCCTGTTTGTAGCTCTTGATTCCTCTTTAAGATTTTATATATACATTTTGAGAATTTGAAAAATTTACTTTGTGTCTGCTGTACATGCTGAAAAATTGTTTTCCAGTCTGCTGTTGGTCTTTTGACTTCAATTAGGGTAATTTTTTAAATATATGTTTTTTATAATATAGTTGATGTTATTTATCTTTTTTTCTATAAATCTTCTAGATTTTATATCCAATTTAAAAAGGCCTTTCTTATTTCAGTAATATGAATAAATTCACAGTACTTTCTTTCCAGGTCTTTTATGCTTAGTTTAAATCTTTGCTCCATCAAAGTTTATTTTGTTTTGAGGAATGAGGTGAGGATCCAGCTTTACTTTTATCTTACATGATTTATAGAATTATCCCTGGCTTCCCCACTAATTTGAAATGCATCATTAATTTAAAGTTAAGCCAATCATGTTTGAATCTATTTACTTTCCTCCTACTCTGTTTCACTGTTTGGCCCAACTTATCTCTAGTGACATTATAAACACTCATTCATCTCTAGTGCTCAAGTTTCAAAACATTATTTTATATTTTTAATATATTTTAAAGTTGTACATCTATCCATCCCTATTATTAAAACTTTCTAATTTTCTTCATTGTTAAAAGATGTCCTAGCTATCTTCACATACTCATTTTACAAGATGAACTTAATATATTTTGTTTACTTTCATGTGGCATGCAAAATCAAATCCCAAACTAAAAACTACAAAGAAAGAAGCATGCAAACAACAATAAAATCCTCTTATTTGTTAATTAGGTTTGTGTTGAATCTATAGATTAGTTTAGTAAGAAGTGACATAACCAGTGGATTATATCTTCCTATCCAAAAACATATCTTTTTGGTTATTTAAATCTTCTTTAATGAGTCTTTATAGATTTTTAAAAGATTTTAAAATTTTGTCTAATGCAATAATTATAAAATTTATATCTAAGTATCCTACTGGGTTTCCTTGTTTCTTGAAACAATATACTTTTTGTAATATTCTGTTTTCTGACTGGTTATATGTGAACATAGGCAATCTAGGGATTTTTATATATAACTTTCTATTCCATCACCTTATTAAATTCTATTTCTCTAATAGGTTTATATCTAATTCTCAAAGCATATAGGCATTATTTTCTAGAACTATGATAATGAATTGATAATAGCAGAATTTTATTAATACAAAAGAGAAAAAACATGTATACAGAATTGATTTATAAATCTGAGATTTAAGAATATTGAAAAATTCAATGAACTTAAAAATACTGATCAAGTAGGTACATATTAGGGAGGCTTTCAAAAGAAAAATATAGAAAGGGAAAATCAGCAATATACACTAAGAGATTTAAAATATCACTAAATTGCTAAATATAATTCTTTAATGATTTTTTGCTTTAATTTTTAGGTCCTATGATCCATTCTGAATTAATTTTTGTGTATGGTCTGAGATAAGGGTCAAGGTTTTTGTTTTTTACCATTGGGATATTCATTCATTCTAACACTATATATTAAAAATACCATTTGTCCCTGGAGGGCCTGGGTGGCTCAGTTGGTTAAGTGTCTGACTTTGGTTCAGGCCCTGATCTCATGGTCCATCTCTTAAATGTAGAACTAATTTAGAGCTAAGTATCAAACCTTCTTTGTTTCTCATTCTGACCCAGCTCGTCTCTCACACTCTATTTCACATTCTATCTACAAACCATTTCCAAATACATAACTCTAGTCTAGTGTACTTCCTTAACCATGGGAGACATAACAAGTTCTCTAAGTGGCAACATGACATCAAAGTGGAGGGTCACATCACACTGAGACAAGGGGTAGATGTGGGACTATCTCCAAGGCGATCTTTGGGTTCAGTCTTTAACAACCAAAAATGCTCATCTGGACTTGTGTTAGTAAGTGTTTCACTTTACTTCCTATTACACAACAATGACAACCAACATTTACTGAGTGTTTACTATCTACCAGGCACTCTTCTATGAGCGTTACACATATTAATACATCTTTGTAATCCTCATGACAATTTTATCCTACGTTATTCCAATTTTACAGATTAGGAAATTTAGTCATTGGGAGATTAAATAAATTACTTAAGGTCACAGCTTGTAAGTGACTGCAATTACCTTGTAGTCTGACTTCCGGGCCCATACTACCAGCTACTGTGACAGAACTACGATTATATACAACACATCTTACGACAAAGGTGGCATTTCAAAACAAGATAAGGAAGAAAGAAAGAAAGAAAGAAAAGAAAGAAAGAAAAAGAAAGAAAGAGAGAAAGAGAGAAAGAAAATAAAAAGATAATTAGAATATTATTTGAAAAAATTAAGGTTTTTTTTCTTGACAGTATATGTCAAATGAACTAAAGACTCAGATATAAAATGCAAATCTTTAAAAGGTAGAGAACATACAAATGTCCTTCAAAATACTTTCAGTGGTGGAGAGGCATTCCTACATATGGATTTACAAGCTGAAAACAAAGATAATTCTAGCAGATTTGACTATGACCACTTATTTAAGAAAGTCCTATGCTACCAAATGCCACAAACAAATGAAAAGGCATAAAGCAGGGAGAAAGTAATTGTGGATTAACAAGAAAAATAAATGCTCAAATAGAAAAATAGTACATAACATGACAAATATTTCACAAGAGGGTATATTTTCATATCCCATGAGCATATGAAATCACCATATAAATAAAAAAATAAAACAACATGTTTTTTCTTTCAAATGGTAAATCTATTTTTTAATGAAAATTCCCAGGGTGGGTGTGGATGTCAGAAATTTTATAATCCTACACTGCTGAACTGGTGGGTGTATAATTGGTAAAACCTTACTGGGTAACAATTTTGTAATAGGTATTTTGCCTTTAAAATTGTTCATTTGTCTTGCAAACATTGCTACCTTTATCCTAGCATTTCTACACTAAGAAAGTTACTCTAATGGAATATTTGCATTTCTGTGTTTATTTTGTAAGGATATTTACTCAAGTTAACTATAGCAGTGAAATATTGGTAATAATCTAAATATCCCATATGGAAGGATTACCACAGTGGGCTGGAAAATTAATTTTGTTAATTTATCCTCAAATATATAACATTTCATTGCAGGGTTTAAGGTTGCTTTCAGAAGTAGAATCTCCACATTGTCAAGTCAAGGCTTGAATTGAGAACATAGATGAAAGAACATTCTGGGCTATGTCTGGAAATCCTATGGCTTTTGACATAATGTGATTTTACTATATCACATAACTTGAACTCTGTCACACACTAATTTAGTTTACCATATGCTGAGTAAAGTAAAGCTTCTTTATGTATTCCTTAACTGCTACAAAGAGGCAGCTTCCCTTGAGGAAACACCCACATCATCATCATCATCATCATCATCATCATCATCATCATCATCACAGGGGTGGTTTTCACTTTGCCAATTTGGTTAAGTCAGGATGTACAGTTCTCCAAACTCCCTTCTCTTATAGTTCTGGGTTACAGTTGGTCAAAAAGAGATATTTGCATGAGATTTGGAAAGGGGAAATGAAGCACTAGTCATTATCCTTTAAAGGTTGCTTTAGTCAGATGTCATGATGGACAAATGCAGAAATGGGTTCCTGTTTTTTCTTACTCTGCTCTATTCTATGTCCGGGTCTCTTTCCTGATTGATGACCATGTTGACCAAGAGCAGCTCTGGGCCTACCACTAAATGCTAATCTGTAGACCTACAGTGTTAAGACCTAGACAGATATGAGATAACTTCTCATAGACTTCACAAAGAAGTCTTCACAGTCTAAGATTGCCATATAAAATACATATAAAATACAGATAAACAATAAAATAAGATAAAACAGATAAAATAAGTTCAGATAAACAACAAATACTTTTTTTGTCTAAATATGTCCCCATACTTCAAGAGTTGATTATAGCAGTGACATATTGATAATAATCTAATATCCCATAATAGAGGATACTCCTGAATGGGTTGGAAAATTAATCTTGACACTTTATCCTCTACTGTAAGTACATATTTATCCTTAAAAAATATCTGTTGTTCACCTGAAATTCTAATTTAACTGGGAATCCTATTCTAACTTTTGTGGATTGACGTGGTTGGTTCTTAGACTAATTGATGAATCCCTTTCCTATCCTCCATCTCCTCTTCCAAACTTTAATTCCTCCAGCTCCTTGTACAACTGTGTAAGGTCTAATTCCTAAAAGAAATTGCCTTCCCAAAATATTCATAGGGACTCTGCTCCTTCGATTCCTAATTTTTTAATACTAGTAATGGTGATAATAAAAACAACAGCAAATGCTAAGGTTTATTAAAGCTTACTATATGCCAAATTCCATTAAACAATTTACAATAAATCTATATTATTTATTCTCATTTAAATTTAATGCATCTCAGAATTTGATTAATACATTGCACTTAAATACCAATTTCCATTGATCTCAGATAGCCTATGCTCCTCTCTTTCCCTTCTCTATTTTTCCTTAAAGGAAATGTGAAGTGAGTTAGTTACTTCAGACATCTGTGTCTGAGAAGAAAGGAAACTGAGGCACCGGGGATTTTAGAGAAATCCTCAAGGTCATATATTGAGTTAATGGAGCACTTGGGAGTAGAATTTGTCATCGCTGAGACTGTAAACTGTTGTCTTGACTGTTGTGCTGAGCAACACTATGTATCTTTAAAAGAAAAGGAAAAATAAATCTTGAAATTTCAGAGAATCAGTTTCCATTAAATTTCTATATCTTGCATGGAAACTTTTAACATTAATCAAAATGTCCAAATGTAACTCACTCCACAAGTTTTAACATTTATTTTTAATCCAAGAACCTTACACATCCCTTTGTTGTTCTTATAAAATCAGATTTTATATTCTTTATCAAATATGTTTAAGTTCAGTTTCTAAACATAAGCCTGGTTTTCACATAAGTGCCTCACATGACTTGAACAATGGGTTTTATATGTACCCAAAGAAGATATTTAAAGTAATCACTTGGAATTTCTTGCTTTATCAGAAGTTATTTCTTTGAGAGGGATTTTGATGAGAAAAGTTTGGGACAAAAATTAAAGAAAAAAAGAAAATTGGAAATATTCAGACAAGTGAAATGACTTTAATTGATATAAAGAAATTGATGTAAAGAAAATGAAAGAATAACACTTACCCTTAACAAGTCAAACCTGAAACAATCTCACGGAAAAAAGGCGATTTCAAAATAATTCTAAAGCTTGCTATAAAAATCTCTAAGCATAATAAAGGTACTTTTCATTTGTTCTATAATTGATCAAATATGGGATTTCCAACCACAGGTGTTCACTTTTCCCTCTTTTTTCTGATTTGGGGGATATTTGGCATAGGCACGTCCTTTTCTCCTACAGGTCAATTTCCCACATAACTCTCCATATGGTCCATGTATAGCAGAGTATTTGTTTTGTAGAAGAACTACTTATCTGCTAATACCCTACCTGATGTCCAGAATGGAAGACAGAGGAAGAAAGAAGATAACCTCGCCTAGACCAGGAGGGCTGATATCAAAGAGCTTGCTTTAGCTTCATGAATTATTGTTTAATTTCATAGCATTCATAAGCACATTCCTAAACTTAAATTAGGTATAATAATTTATAAAACTTCCAATTTCCATAGCTAGTCTACCTTATAAACTGTCCACAATATTCCAATGAAATAATCAAATACAACTGTACTGTGTAGTGACTTAGAGCAGTGTTTCTTGAACTATCTGTAATGAAAGGCTAGTTGTTATTCCTGATCCACTGCAAACCAATATTTTGTAAAACACAAAAAGCACAAATTACTATAAAAATAACCATGTACATGGATGTTGAGACAATATCAAATAGTTACAAAAGTTCTCAAACATTTATGCTCAGTTTCTGCACTTATTTTGTTAAGGACGTGCCCCAGCTGATGGACCATTTTTGAGTAAAATTGCTTTAAAGTATAATATAGTCTTTGGGACTCAGTTGCTTGGATTCAAATTCCATCTCTGCTATATTCCACTCACCTTGTAACCTTCCACTTACATTTTACTTTAAAGTAAAATGAAAAATAACACTGATACCTTCTTCAAAGGTTTGCCATGAAGATTTAATGAGATACTATATGTGAAACACTGGGAAGAATGTCTAGCACACACTACGGAGTCAATAAAGGTAAGTCATTATAACGACTACATGCACTTCTACAATATACAAAGTGCTTTCCCATCCATTTCATTTATTCCCATGAAACTTTTGTGGTGGTCGGCTAAAGAAGTTATGATTATCCTCTACTGCACATTTGAGAAAACCAAGGATCAAGTGTTTAAATGGTTCCTCAAGTGTTCAAATGGTTGTACAGCTGGTAAATGATAAAATCAGGAGTTATATTTAATGCTAGCTCTCCTTATTCTATCCTCCCCACCTCGCTCCTTCTTCAAGGCATGTCAAAAGCTACACCAAATAGTTTTCTTCATACAGAACAAAGTCTTCCCACTGGATTCGCAAGCCTCTTTTTTTTTTTTTTTTATGACACACCTTGACAAACCAACAGGATCATCCTAGCAATATCCTTGATTGCCTCTCATTGATTAGCCTCTCTCTTCCACAGGAAAGGCTTTTGTTGACCATGCACTTACATTTCTTTTTGGAGCTACTGAAGAGCAAGATGTATACAATTTATGCTTTTAGCACACAGTGCTATATATCTAGTATTAATGTGATGGGAGATATATTTTAGATGTTGGAAACACTGCTTGGAAAATAATTTCCAATCCAAAGATGAAAGATATGACCATTGCTTTTTGTGTGTCAGTGGATGGTCTGGCTTACCTTTTCTACTTGAACATATTCAGATGTTAGGAAGGTTTCTTTATTCAAGGTTTGGATGTTTTACTTCTTACAGGTCCAAAGAAATGTTTACTTCTTCCTGTGGTTAAATCATTCATATGAATTTTCAGAGTGTAAGGCACATAAGAAATTCATATGGGACATTAAACATTCTAGTAATTATGATATCTATTTGATTCAGAGACAAAGGAAGGAACCAAACTCAAGATACGTTAAGAGAATAAAATTTCCCTGTGTTAGTAAATTAAAAAGGCAGTTACAAAAATCAAATACTGCAGATGCATTTTCTCCAATAATGCCTTCAGGGAAACTTTCTTTCAGAAAAGAAAACTCTTCAATTATATAGCAGCACAAAATGAGCTTAGTGTAAACAAACCATTGTCCGCTACTCTAAATAAGGTAATGAACATCCCATTAGCTAATTTAAAATCCAAATGATAAAATGACTTTTTAAATTGTGTAGAACAAGAAACTTGGGTGAAGGTAAACTCAAAGCATTCAGAATTATGTCTAAGTGCTACACCTGTGTATATCAAACCTCTCTAGAAATTAGTCCCGAAGAATGAAACACTCTCTCTCTTCTGTCAAAAGTGTCAAGTAAATGAAGTAACTCAACCACACTTGTTTGGGAGCAGCCCTGTGCGCTCAAAATTCTGGGTTGAGGTCAGGAGTGCTATAGCAACCATGATGAAATATGAGATTCCATCGTGCCCTAGACTCTTGTTTACTGCACATAAAGGACTGCACTAGATAAATATAGAGAGTTCCAGGCATTGTACCATTAGTGGCCAAAAAGCAAATAACCTTTAGCTGGAAAGTAAAGCTGTCCCAGACCTAATAGACAGGGATTGAGAGCTGACTGCAGTGAGCATGGTAGAAACTTTATTTTATTACAGGTGAAGAAAGATTACCATCGTGGATACAACATCGCCTGCAATCTGCTTAAATATTCTCTTTGTTGTAATTCTCAATAGGTGAACCAAAATCTTGAAGCCAGAACAAAAGCATGGACATATATGAAAAATAAGGATCCTACTTAGAAATAAAAATCTATGATTAATTTGAGTTCCCTCAGAAGTAGACCCTGAGGCTAGGGTTTGAGAAGTAGGCTATTTGGCAAGTGATCTCAGAAAACATTGTTAGGAGAGTGGAGAAAGCAGGCAGGAAAGGGAAAGCACAAAGTAAAGGGTAAATTTTCAAACCAGTATCACTGGGGCAAACCAGAACTCTGGAGTCCCTATAGGACAAATTCTCCCAGAGTTAGCTCAGTCCAGGAGCCAAGGAGCTGTGCTACTTGTATACTGAATCTATCATCAGTTGGGGAGAGGAAGAGATGATAGTTTAACACTACCAAGCTGATGTGTTGGTACCTTAAGGCAATTGGGTGTCCAACAGAGCCTTTAAATAGTGAGGCCTCAGGGGTTATAGATGGGGCATTGGCTACAGCTTGTGAAGCCAGATTTCTTTTGTTTTTATAGCAATTGGTGCTATATCCTTAGGAATTTAAATACATATGTACACACACATTTGACTTAGGAATTATCTTCATTTGCTTTTAAATGTAGATGTGTGACCCACATTAAGGCAGAGAACTGAGACAAGATGATGCACAAGATCATAAAGTGGAAAGAATAAATGCTATGGAGTTAGACAGACCCAGATTCAGAGCCTAGCCTTACTAGCCAAGTGAATTTGGGCAAGTAATTTAATGTGCTTATCTTCTAAAGCAATTCCATTTTCTTTATTGGCAAAATGAGTCAATAATATGCATTTTGCAGAGTTGTGATAATATATTTCAAGCTCCTAGACTAATGCTTGTGATAGAGCAGTATGTCAATGAAGATTAGTTATGATCACTAACATCTCCATGAGGAATACCACCACCACCGTAATCAGTAACAGTATCACCAACATCGTCACTATCATCATCATCATCATCATCATTTTTTCTCGCTCAAAATGCTTGATGGTTTCTCTGCAAAAAAGAAATACACCTCTTTTGATGTAATGGGAAAAATCAGAACGATCTTCAGTCTTTAAAAATATGTGAGAAGAACTCAAGACTCCTCTGACATTTCATTTCAGAGGAGTTGCACTTAGCAATGGGTGTACAGCTGCTTATGCTAGAACACTTAGACAGGTAGTAATTAACAGGCACTAACAGCTTCAAGGGAAAAGAGTATGTAAATACTTATTTAGAAAATATTTAAAGTATTCATTACAGAGATTCTCCAAATTGCCACATATTTTATGGTAATCTATTTTCTAAAATGAATCAACAGGACTAAGCCATTCTGTTAAAATGTCATTTAGTAACACCTCCGTACAACTGGCTGCACCATCATATGGATCCAAATACAGATTAACACAGTAACTTCTTTTCCTCTCTTCTGAAAATTATAGCATTAAAGAGAACACTAGTGACTTGCATAAAGTAACTATACGAACTGGGTATCACTGAGTGAGTATTAGACTTCGTTAGAAGAATTTGGATAGTTTAGGTTCTCAAAGGCACCGTGACCTAAGTATATTAACTGACTGAGGATGTCACTACTTGACCCCTCAGTGATTCAGATGAGAATAACCCAGGAATTGTTCAACCTTAAAAAATCCAATGATCCTGATGATGATAACTAAAGATCTTCCCTTAATTGACCGTATCTAGCTCCATAATTTTAAACACCATCTTTGTGTTGATAATTCTAAATTTTTATCATTAGTTCAGGGATGTTAATCTACATGTCTCTCATCAATCTGCCTCCATCTCAATATCTTTATCATGATGACTAACAGGTATCTCAATATTATATAAATTAAAATAGTGGAGTTTACTTCACCTCCTCTATTAACCTAGGTGCTACTCCTCAAAGCAAATCTTTGGGAGTCATGTTTGATTTTCCTCTTTCCCTCCCCACCTCCCCATTTCTAATACATCAGCAAGTTCTAAAGCTTTGCCTCCAAATTATTTCCTGAGCCTGTCTACATATTGTTACTCCACTGCTCCTATCTATTCCAAACCACCATCTTCTGTTGTTTGAACTTCTTTAATTATCTACTTACTGGACTTCCTGCTCCAAACTATATAATATTTTATCAGCCAATGCAGAAAGGTATCTTTTCAAAAACTTGAATCAGATCCTATCACTTTTCTGCTTAAACCCTTCCAGTGGTTTCAGCTCATATGCCAAATAAAATTTAAAATGCTTACCAAAACATATACAGACCTACATGGCCCTTTGCCTCTTAGAAATCTTTTCTTCCTCCTACTACTCTCCTGCTTACTTTCCAGGCACAGTAGGTTCCTTTATCAGGGACATACCAAGTTTATTCCTTACTGTTGTCTTGCCTTTCTGGCCATGTAAAATATTCTTCTTCCAAATCTTTTTTTTTAAGATTTTATTTATTTATTTGAGAGAGAGAGAGAGACATTAGAGAGAGCATGAGCAGCAGGGAGGGGTAGAGGGAGAAGCAGACTCCCCACTGAGCAGGGAGCCTGATGCTGGCCTAGATCCCAGGACTCTGTGACATGACCTGAGCCAAAGGCAGATGCTTAACCTACTGAGCCACCCAGGTGCCCCTCCCGAATCTCTTTATGGCTAGCTCTTTATAATTCAGCCCTGAGCTCAAATGTAATCCTTTCGAGGAGCTTGTTTCAGCAACCCTATTTAATATCTCCCCTACATCCTCTTTAGTCACTCTATATATTATTCATTTTTTTCTTCATATCATTCACAATTCCTTGAAATGATCTTGTTTATTTATTAACTCCCTATTGTTTATGTCATGCACTAGAATATAAGATCCATGGGTGCAGCCAGTGACTGGAACTTCATGATGGTAAATGGAATTCTCTGGGTGGAATAATGTGCTCCTCTCAAGTTCTTCCTATGTAGTTGGGTAGTCTGCTTAAAGAGACTCTGACATGATGCCCAGAAGTGGTTATCTAGCCACTCTTGAGTTTTCCAAGGCTTGTTCTCTGGTATCAAATAAGCTATCTTCCTGAAGAGGAGTGGTGATAATTGAAGTTATAATACTTCACAACCACAGAACTGTTTTATTCCCATGGAGGGATGATTGATCTGACTATGACTGGAATGTGTCAGTCATGCTAATCAAATGCCCAATTAGGTGAGGCCTGGGACTTGGAGACACTGTTGACAGGCTTAGACTGGCCAGGGTTGTCTTATACAATGGAATGACTTTGAATGTTGGCTACCCAAGAGGATATTACACTCTGACCAGCCTCATATTTGGTACAGATTATTACCAAGTAGAAAAGTAGAACAATCATGTTCTACATATAGTAATGAGCAGGATGGTTATTTAAGATACCCTAATAAGAATCCTGGGACCTCTTCTCTTGGTCAGGTCAGAGTTCCCACAGTTTGATACAGTGGAAGGCTTGCAGGTGTTATTGTTTGAATTTTTTCTTCTTCTATTTACTGCTATATCCATCCTCCAGAGTCTACCGCAGCCATATCTGTGACTAGCATTGCAACTATTTTGGGTTGAAATTGTACAAGTTGCTGATATGTTAGTATGTGATCTATAAAGTCCCCTTTTGTGATCAGAGAGAATATATAAGCTGAGAATCAAAAGTTAGTTTGTCCAAAAATTCTTGCAAGCTGACCTCCTAAAAAATTCTAAAACTGGCCACAGTTGAATGCTTAAGGCAAACATTTTTGGTAGAGAACTGAGAGGGTAAATCAGATCACTCATTTACCAGGCTGTATAAGCTACAGCTACAAGGCTTAGACCCCAGCTCTCTGGTCACATTAGGTATATTAGCTATCTATTGTTGCATAACAAATTACTGAAGAACTTAGCAATTTAAAACAACAAATATTTATTATCTCACAGTTACTGTGAGTCAGATGTCCAGGAGTTATTAAGCTGGGTGGTTACAGTTCAGTGTCTTATGAGGATGTAATCAAGGAGAGGTACCAGGCAAGTAATTTTAATACTTGACGAAAGGAGGATTTATTTCTAAATTCACTTATGTGGCCTTTGTCAAGATTCAGAAAATCTGTTTCCAAAGTCACTCATTTCGGCTTCTCCACAGGGCTGTCCCATGACATGGCAGCTGGCTTCTTCTAGAGTGAGCAATCCAAGAAAGAGTGAGAGAGAGAACCAAAGATTGAAGTCACAGCCTTCTTATAAACTAATCTAGGAGGTGACATTCTATTGCATTTTGTTCTTTACAAGTAAACCAATAAGTCCAGCCTACACTCAAAGGGAAGAGAATTAAACAAAGGTTTGAACGCCGGAAAGTCGGAACCGAGATGGCCTTCAACAGATGAATGGATTAAGAAGTTGTGGTCCATATATACAATGGAATATTACTCAGCTATCAGAAAGAACGATTTCTCAACATTTGCTGCAACATGGACGGCACTGGAGGAGATAATGCTAAGTGAAATAAGTCAAGCAGAGAAAGACAATTATCATATGATTTCTCTCATCTATGGAACATAAGAACCAGGAAGATCAGTAGGGGAAGAAAGGGATAAAGAAAAGGGGGTAATCAGAAGGGGGAATGAAGCATGAGAGACTATGGACTCCGACAAACAAACTCAGG
Source organism: Ursus americanus (assembly GCF_024610735.1). NCBI lineage: Eukaryota > Metazoa > Chordata > Mammalia > Carnivora > Ursidae > Ursus > Ursus americanus. Next base: position 36,112,012 of record NC_142138.1, on the reverse strand, counting down.
GCTTCAGAGGGGAGGGGGGTGGGGGAATGGGATAGACTGGTGATGGGTAGTAAGGAGGGCACGTATTGCATGGTGCACTGGGTGTTATACGCAACTAATGAATCATCGAACTTTACATCAGAAACCAGGGATGTACTGTATGGTTACTAACATAATATAATAAAAAAACATTAAAAAAAAAAGAAATAAGGCAGCTTGATCTCCAAATTCTTTATAATTCTTGATAATAAAAATGCTATAATTTTAGTGAACAAATAAAAAAAAAGTCTAAATCATTAATGGCCATCTCAGAAGCTGTCTACAACACTTTAGAGGGGTAGGTGATCCCTATCCATAAACAGTGTGCATATAGAATAGGGTTGGTTTCCTTATCATCTTACTGCTGGATCCTTGCCGCTGGTAATGTCAGTGAGTGTTGATGTTTCCTTAATCACGCAACTTAGGAGTCCCTCTCCCAGTTTGATTTCTGACTCCATTAGATGCCTGTGTGCCATCCAAGAATGCAATGAGCAGTGAGGAATCTGAGCTTCTACTACTGCTTCTGTCTCCATGATTTTCTCCTTCACCTACCAGCAGCCCTATTAAGAGTGGCTTGCTGCTATTTAAGCAGATATGGCATGGATTCTTGTCCCATCATTTGCTTCTGTTGATGCATCACTTAGTTTTGTTGTCGTTGCGTTAGTATTATATATACTGCCGGTATTTCAAACCCAAATCTTCCCTAAATTGTGCGCACTTCCTTTTAGTAGATGAAGTCCTATTACGTTTTAATAGAATTTTAATAGGATTTTTAATAGAATTTAGTAGAATTTTAATAGGATTTATTGGATATGTTCTTTTTAAAAAAAAAATCTCTCCTGGAGATTTCTGTTGTGTTACACAGCAATTGAATTAGATTTTCCATTACCATCATGCTGGGGATTACTTTACCTATCATCCCACGATGGATTCTCTTTCTTGGATTACTTTTACCCTTTTTCTTGTATTTGGATGATGTTGTTTAAATTATTGGGTTCTGTTCTTTACCAGCTTCTTGAGAAATAGTATACAGAAGCAAAATTGTAAGACATTGGTATGCAATTCCAGATTGGAAATAGTTTTTTTCTCAGAATTTTACAGCCTTACTCCACTCTCTTTTAAGTGAAAAATATTACTCTTAAAAAGTCCATATTTTGTGTAAGTCATGTTTTTATATTGTTTTATCTCTCTTTGAAAGCTATTTGTCCTCAGTGCTTTGAAATTTCATAATGATCCAGGTTAATTCATCTGTGTCTTTTGGTTTTTTGGTAGGCTTTTTAAATCTGGAAGCTCTTATCCTTTACTTCCGTGAAATTTTCTTGACTTATTTTATTGGTGATTTCATTACCTCTACTTTCTTTTTTCCCACTTTATGGAATATACATTTTAATGCTATTGTCACCTCTCATATTCTCTTTGATTGGGCAATTAACACCTGAACACCATTTTCAGCAAAATGGAAAAAAAAATATTTGCTCTTGCTTTAGTGTGTTTATATATTGTAAGTGATGAGCAGAAATTAAACATCTGTATTTAATCAGTCATCTTTATCTGGGCATACTGAATTGTTTTTTTTACATTGATATACTGGCATCTCTATATGAATTTAACTAACATTTCATTAAAAACATTTAATATAATTATTGAGTTTATATCCACTGTCTTGCTATATTTTTTTCTCTGTGCCCTTTGATTTTTGTCCCCCCTTTTCTGCCTCCTATTAAGTTAATTGGGTATTTTTTTAGTTTTCCTTTTATTGTCCCACTTGATTTTTAGCTTCTTCTCTTTGCACCATTTTGTTACTGGATTACTCTAGATATTACAATGCACAGACTTAACATTCTCTTATGAATTAACATTATACTACCTCCTGTAAAAGTAAGAACTGTGGAGTATTACAGTTATATTAATATGTCCTCCTGTCTATTATGTTATTGTTATAGTAAATTTTACTTTAGATCTAAGATTAGTCCTACAAAAAGTGTCACTATTTTTTGTTTGAACTATGAAATTAACTTCCAAAGAATTTAATTTAAAAAAATGTCTTTTAAAAATCTTTTATTTTTACCCACATACTAATCATTAAATTACTTCTTAAAGATTTATATTTCTTTCTGCTATTATGTCCATTTAACTTGAGGGATCTCTAGTATTTCTTATAGTTTAAGTCCATAGGCAACACATTCTCTAGGTTTTTATTTTCTGCAAGTGAATTTATTTAACTTTCATCTCTTAAGGGTGATTTCCTTTTTCTATTTTCTTAGGTTAACTTTTTTTTTTTTTTCTTATAGCACTTAAAATACGATGCTTCCTCCTCTCTGGCCTCCACTGTTTGTGATGTGAAGTCATTCTTAATGTTGTTCCCTTGTAAGTAACGGGTCCCCACCTCCCCTCTCCAAAAATTAATTTTTTTTCTTTTTCTTTGGCATACATAAGTTTGACTCTGATATGCCTAGTTTTATTTGTCTGATTGTTTTGTTTTGTTTTTGTATTTGTCCTGCCTAGGGTTCTCTGAAATTCCTGGATCTGTGGATAAAAGAAATTATGCTTTCTGCCCTATTTTATCTCTATTCCTTTTCTAGAATTCTAATTACATTATATTAGATGGCTCAATTTTGTCTCATAAGTCATTAAGATTTTGCTCATTTGTTTTAATCTTTCTTCCCCCTGGTGATTCAACTCTACCCATTCTTTCTTCTGTTACACAGTATGCTGTTAATCTTATCTAACAAATTTCTGATTTCACATACTGTTTCTTTTTTTTTCCTTCAAATTTAGAGTTTCCATTTTGTTCTTTTGTTGAATTTCCATGTCTTTCTAAACTACACCATATTTTTGCTCATTATCTTTTCAATTTTCTAAATTTTTATAAAGGGTTATAAGTTTTGTTCTAACATGTAAATTAACAACTGGAGGCCTAGTTTGAAACTTTGTTAGAATGAGTCTACTTTGGTTTTCATTTTGTCCTTGGGTATGGACTTTTTGTGTAAATTGAAAGCACAAGATGTGTACTAAGTCCCTCCAAGTTGGCAGGACCTCAACTCTAAACAGAGTTTGGTAACTGGCAACTACTGAAATCTCCCCTCAGTTCTTTAAGTCTTCCAGGTGTTGCATTCTGCTAGTGTACCTGAAGTCTTGATTTATGCATGCTTAATATCATCCCAAGATCCGGGGGGAATTTGTACGCACATCTGTGGCTGCTCTTTTTTAAGCTTCATCTTTCTTAGGTGTTCCCCTCTCCATTTCCTACTATGGTAGGAGCTGTGAATTCAAATATATGATTTCCCAGCCAATAAAATTGCTGCTCTCTCCTTGAGTTCTATACCTTCGTGAGCCACAAACCTCGCAGTGTCCTGAGAGAAAATGTCAATATTGAGTGTGGATCTCACCCAGTGTGCTTCCTTTCTTTCAAGGGTGATACCTTCTCCAGGTTCTCTTACTTATATATAAAGACATTTATCATAAGAAATTGGCCAAATGATTATGGAGGCTGAGAAGTCCCAAGATTTGTGGTTGGCAAACTGGAGACCCAGAACGGCTGATGGAATAGTTCTAGGCTGAGCCCTGAGGCTCGAGAACCAGGAAAGGTGATAATGTAAGTGCCAGTCTGAATGCCAGTAAGCTCAGGGCCCAAGAACAGCAGTGGTTTCAGTGTAAGTCTGAAAGCCGGAAAAGACTGATGTCCCAGTTCAGTGCAGTCAGGCAGGAGGAATTCCCTCTGATTCAGCCTTTTTGTTCTATTAAGGTCTTCAATTAATTGGATGAGGCTAACTCACATTGGGCAGGGCAATCTACCTACTCAATCTATGGCTTCAAATGTTAATCTGATATAGAAACGCCTTCACAGATACACCCACAAAAATGTTTGACCAAATGTCTGGGCACCCTGTAACTGAGTCAAGTTAACACAGAAAGACAACCCTAAGTAGATTTGAGTTCAGTGAAAGAAGAAAATTTTCCAAGCACTTATTTCTTACTTAGGTTGCTTTCTCTCAGATATAACTTGTGCCACTCTTTGAAGGGCTCAGCATATTGTTATGTAGAAAATTATGGGTGGATTTTAGCATGGCAGGTATACACAACTGATAGACGGCATTCCTTAAAATGGGTCAAATTTAGGCTAAGGCTTAAAGAGAGTGGGCAAGCATTATGCTATTTATTTATATTTTGTAGTTAGGTATCATGAAAATGCAAATATTATTGACTTAAAAATTAGAAATAAAAGGGTATATCGGACTTCATTTATACCCTCCTCAAGGCTGTGGTAGTACATCTCTGTGACTCTCTTGGTTCTACCCTGCTTAGTGTGTCACCTTTGTTCTCAGGATAACTTATTTTATAGGATTATGACGGCTAAAGAAATTCCAGTCTCCATGGCCACCATCAGAAAGAGCAGAGTATTAGTGTCTCAGAATTATTCCATAAATTCTTTATAAATGTTCTAATTAAGTCATCCCTTACCTAATTTCTTAAATAATATAATACATGTAATGAGTTTGTTTTAGTGTCTGGTACATTATCAACAGATGTTATCAGTTGGCACCATTGTTTCTTTCCCTTCTGAGTAAAAAGGCATTTAGTGTGACTTCAGGTCACACTTCTTACCCAATGCTCCCAAAGCAGGGGAAAAATGTGGTGATCTTGATCATTCCTATCCTGTACCTGACATTTTAGTGTGAATAAAATTTGCCTATTTTCTCTGCCAGGAGTAATTTGTTGGGAATGGGACCAATTTATGATAACGATGGTGGTGATGACGATGATGACAGTCTCAGGTGGTGAGTGAATGATTTCTTACAAAGTGCTTTCTTACATGTGATCTTATGCAACCCTTACACCAATTATAATAAAATGATCTCTCTTGGAACCTGCCTATTTATGGAAATGCAAGGATTGCAATAGTACCTCTCAAATCAGAGGCAGGCAATTGCTTATTCTGCATGTCTATAAGAACTGCCCTTCTTGGGACTCCAGTGAACATTAGAATCCCAAAAGCTACTGCAACTGTCTGTGATTGTCTAAGAATCAGCTCACTCTCTGATTGGGTACTCAGGATTAAATTTTGTCCAACAATATGTGAATTTTCCTGCTCTCTATTTAACAATTCATTCCTGAATTATCTTCCAAATTTGAGGTGAATTACAATTCAATAATTTAGTCTGAAGTAGAAGCTAATATGAGCTCATATTTTTGGACATGCAAATAAAAAATAATGATGTTTATCTTAGTTAAATAAAGCACATTTATAGACACTATCTTACTTGATCAACACAATTCTGTCAGATAGGAAAGGCGGGCGGAATAACTATTTGTTAACTGCATAGTATGTGCTAGACTTAGACATTAAAAAAATACATATAAACAACTCTAACTCTCAGATAGTCTTAATGCCAAATGGTGACTTATTAATTATTGATCTCAACTTTAGAAAATAGGAATGTAAGGCTCAAAGAGGTTAAGTGACTTGCCCAATAGCATGCAGCTAAGAACAAGTGAAGCTAGAACTCTCTGGGTCTTCTGATTCAAGTCCTACGGATTTTGCATTATCACAATTGCTGCCTCTGACACTAATGCTGCACAGTAGAGATATATTTCCTCAGCTTTTTCTGTTGCTTGGCATTTTAAAATAGGCTCAGAGAATAATTTACTGTCTCCTTGTGTGTGTGTGTGTGTGTGTGTGTGTGTGTGTGTGTGTGTGGAAAGCCTTTCTCCATTTACATACCTTCTATTTGCAGATTCATAGTCTAGACGGCCAAGGCTGCAAGTATCCACTGGTGGGCCATTATGATGATGTTTGTTCTTTCTCACTAATATCATAAATGGGTGTAAGGTTTGATAGCTCTAAGTGACAGAAAAATATTTTTATAGGTATAGCAGGCACCCATGTCTTTGTAATTAAGCTTGCCTGAAATAAGACCAAATGCATCAACATATTTATGTCTTGGATTGTGCAGTTTCCTTTTGCTGTTATTTTATTAACATAAAGGGTGCCTTTAATTATGCAGAGCTACAATCTGCATTATTGATATTCTATAAACAGTAACTATACCCGACTCTAACGAAGCAAAAACAAAATGTGATCTCTTATTTTTTAAGATTCGTAGAAAGTCTGTGTTATGAAATAAAAGTAGTTGGAGGCATTAGTTTCCTTGAGTTGTTACTATGTATGGATATGGATGTAGTCATTTTCATTGTTGGGATTTCCCAACTCCATACATTTTGTTCAAATTTGCCTGAATTACAGTAACATTTAAAAAATGATGTCATCTGACTCCACTTGACACACTTTTATTTTTTAATTTATCTTATTCCATATAGCCTACAGAGACATTTCTGAGAATATCTCAAAGGAGTTGACGTCTACTTGGCATTTTATTTGGGAGTCTGAAATCTGTCAGTCAAGTTAAATTCTTAATGGATTTAAAGGAAGTAGCTACTTTCCAGGATCAAGTACATTAAATGCCTTTCTACTCAGATTCATATTGCTTTTATTGTTTGACCAGTTGATTTAGGTTTTGAGAGAGAGAGTGAGAAATATGGATGGAAGGAGGGAGGCAAGGAGGGAGGGAGGGAGGGAGGGAGGGAGGGAGGGAGGGAGGCAAAGAAAGAATAACTGCCCACTTGCAGTTGCATGATCTTAACCTTAATAGTCTATTTATATATCAGTCATATGGGATTTATTGCCATTAGAAAATATAATGGAAGATCATGAAAAAGGGAATCATAAAAATAATGATTATTGTCTTCCAAGCTTAAGGAAATTACAAGAATTGAAAAATCAAGAGGCTTTTCCTTGCTTCACTCTGCTATGTCTATGACACTTCCAGCCAAAAACCCTTTCCATACTAGGATCAACTGAAAAATTAAAAAAAATAGTTTGAACAAAATGACCTCCAATATTTTATAGCTCTGGTAGTGAAAGATATATATGCCATTGGAACCATCTTTATATTTTGTTCTTGGTTCAAAATTTTGCTACAAGTGTATTCATGAGCTTTTTTTAAATGGCATTGCCTCAAAAAACTGTGGTACTTAGGTGGTCTGGTCTTTTATTCATTCCCTCTCTCAATAAACACATAATAGGTCTTTTCTCTCTGGATAAAGAAGAGAATCAACAGTCATGGTCCCTGCATTTCTAAAGTTCATGGTCTTGGGTAGAAAGATATTATAGAGAAAGTCACAAAAACAATTTCAGATTTTGTGATTAGCAGACAAGAACTTTAAAATAACTATTAAAGGGATGCCTGAGTGGCTCATTAAGTTAAGCATCTGTCTCTGGCTCAGGTCATGATCCCAGGGTCCCAGGATCAGAGTCCCACATCAGGCTCCTTGCTCAGCAGGGAGTCTGCTGCTCCCCCTGCTTGTGTTCTCTCTCGCTCTGTCAAATAAATAAATAAATAAATAAATAAATAAATAAATAAATAAAATAACTATTAAAATATATTAAGCTATAGGTAAAGATATATATGATGGTTGAAGATGGGGACCGCATTGGTCAGAAACAATCAGAGAGACAGCTCAATTAAGATACAAGGCAAGGTTAAATGATAAGGCTCATTTCCTACAGACCAACTCCTGCAAGACAGGGAGAGATAGCTGTTTTGCATCATAAATAGAAACAAACACAGAGAGTCAAACAAAATGAGGAAACAGAAGAACATGTTCTGAATGAAGGAGCAAAATAAAACCCCAGGGAGAAAAACTTCATGAAACAGAGATAAGTGATTTACCTGGTAAAGAGTTCAAAGTAATGGTCATAAAGATGCTCGCTGAACTCAGGCAAGAAATGGATGAATCACCAAGAACTTCCACAGACACAGAAAGTATAAAAAAGTACCAAACAGAACTCACAGAGCTTAAGAATACAGTAACAGAACTGAACAATGCACTAAAGAGAACCAACAGCAATACTCCACTTACATCAATAGATAGATCATCAAGACAAAGAGGTCACTAAGGAGATATCAGCCTTTTTTTTTTTTTAAGATTTATTTATTTATTTGAGAGAGAGAGAAGGAAAAAGAGACAGAGAGAGAGCACGCGCGTGCATACACACAGAGGGAGAGGAAGAGGAAGAAGCAGACTCCCCCCTGAGCAGGGAGCCCAATGTGGGACTCCATCTCAGGACCCCAGGATCATGACCTGAGCTGAAGGCAGACGCTTAACCAACTGAGCCACCCCGGTGCCCCAGGAGACATTAAACAACATATTAGAACACAGGGACTTAACAGATATACAGAGAACATTCCATTTCAAAACACATTATCTCAAGTGCATACGGAACATTCTCCAGGATAGATCACAGGTTAGGACACACACAAAACAAACAAACAAACTAACAACACTTCAATAAATTTAAGACTGAAATCATCAAGCATCTTTTCTGACCACAGTGGTGTGAAACTAGAAATCAATTATAAAAGAAAACTGGAAAAAAAAACCCACAAATACGTGAAGATTAAACAATATGCTACTAAACAACTAATGGGTCAACAAAGAAATCAAAAAGGAAATAAAAAAATACCTTGAGACAAATAAAAGTGGAAACACAACATTCTAAAATCCACGTGATACAGCAAAGGCAGTTCTAAGAGGGAAGCTCATAATGACACAGGCTTACCTCAAGAACCAAGAAAAATCCCAAATAAACAATCTAACTTTACACCTAAAGGAACTAGAAATAAAGAAAAGAAAAAAAAAATGAAGTCTAAAGTTAGTAGAAGGAAGGAAATACTAAAGATCAGAACAGAAATAAATGAAATAAAGACAATAGAGAAGATTAATGAAACCAAGAGCAAATTCTTTGAAAAGATAAATAAAGTTGGCCAGTGCATTCTCTTGTGCATTCTCTGTATGCACAAGAGAAAGAGAGAGAGAGAGCCTAAATAAATAAGATCAGAAATGAAAGAGAAGTTACAACTGATACCACAAAGATACGAAGAATTATGAGACTTAATTGAATAATATTACACCAACAAATGGGACAACCTGGAAGAAATAGATAATTCCTAGAAACACAAACTTTCAAGACTGAATCATGAAGAAATAGAAAATCTGAATAGACCTATTATCAGAGATTGAATGAGACTGAATCAGTAAAAACAAAAACAAAAACAGAAAAAAAGCCAAACAAACCAAAACTTTCAACAAACAGAAATCCAGTACCAAGTAGTTTCACTGGTGAATTCTACCGAACATCCAGAGTTAATACCTATTCTCAAATTATTCCAAAAAAATTGATGAGTAGGAAATGCTTCCAAACTCATTTTATAAGGCCATCATTACCTTGATAGCAAAACCAAAGACACCACAAAAAAAGCAAATTACAGGCCAATATTCATGATGAACACAGACATAAAAATCAATAATATATTAGCAAACCAAATTAACAAAAAATTAAAAGGATCATACACCATGATCAAGTGAATTTTTTTCCAGGAACATAATGTTTCAACATTTGCAAGTCAATAATTATTCATCATATTAACAAAATGAAGGATACAAATTACATGATTGTTTCAATAGACGCAAAAAAAAAAGCATCTGGCAAAATTTAACACTCATTTATGATAAAAACTCTCAACAAAGTTGGTATAGAGGGAATGTACCTCAACATAATAAAGGTCATATATGACAAACCCACAGTTAATATTTTACTCAGCAATGAAAAGCTGAAAATTTTTCCTCTAAGATCAGGAACAAAACAAGGATGCTCTCACAACTTATATTCAGCATAGTATCAGAAGTCCTAGCCACAGCAAGCAGGAAAGCAAAAGAAACAAAAGGTATCCAAATTGGAAAGGAAAAAGTAAAACTATTACTATTTGCAGATGACGTAATACCATACATAAAAACTCCACCAAAAAAACCCTGTGAGAACTAATAAAGGAATTCAGTAAAGTTGCAAGATTCAAAATTAATATGCAGAAATCCTGCATTTGTATACAATAATAATGAACTGTCAGAAAGAGACATTAAGGAAAAATCCTATTCAGAATTGCATCAAAAAGAACAAAATACCACACTGGCCCCAGACATAACTTCTATCCCTGTCCCTGTTTTCTGTTTATCACTAACAGACTACCTTTTATGTGGGTTGTTTTGTTTTGTTTTGTTTTTTAGTGGGGTTTGGGCTTGGTCTGTTTTGTTCCCTCCAGGAATCAGGTCACTTATCCTGGTTTTATCTGCTAATTTCCTACAGGTTGGGAGCCCTGTGAGCCACAGGGCAGTAAATAGATTGATGAAGCCTGATGCACTTGGTTCCGTCTGTCCTGTAGCAGGAGTTTCTCAACTATGGAGCTGGAATACAAGGCTTCTTGAAAAAGAATGACCTTGTGCTTTCCTGAGAAAGAGTAATGAACAGTTCTGGTTGAATCAGTCTCACAAGGCTTTTGTGTAACTTGAGGACTGTCTAGAGGCCTGTTCCCATTTTGAAGAATCAAGGATTATTGCTAAACTTTGCAAAATTTATAACATGTATCCTTCTCATCTGGAGAAAGAAAATAAAAATCTTTAAAACAAAACAAAACACCTACAAATAAATTTAACCAAGGAGGTGAAAGACCTGTACTCTGAGAACTATAAAGTACTGATAAAAGAAACTAAAGAAAACACAAATAAATGTAAAGATACAGCATGCTCATGGATGGAAATAATTAATATTGTTAAAATGTCCATACTACCCAAAGCAATCTACAGATTGAATGAAATCCTTATCAAATACCTATGGTATTTTTCAAAGAACTAGAACAAAACTTCCTAAAATGTGTATGGAACCACAAAAGACCCTGAATAGCCAAAGCAGTCTTGAGAAAGGAGAATAAAAATGGAGGTCTGATTTTAAACTCTACCACAAATCTATAGGAATCAAAACAGTATGGTTCTGGCACAAAAACCAATATGTGAATCAATGGACAGAACAGAGAGCCCAGAAATAGCTCATGCATATATGGTTATTTAATCTATGAGGAAGCAGGCAAGAATATACAACGGGAAAAAGAAGCCTCTTCAATAAACGGTGGAGGGAAAACTGGACAGCGACATGCAAAAGAATGAAACTGGACCACTATCTTCCACCATACGTAAAAATTAACTATAAATGAATTAAAGACTTAAACTTAAGACCTGAAGCCATAAAACTCCTAGCAGAAAGCATAGGTGTAAGCTCCTTGACATCAGTTTTAGCAATATTTTTTTGAACTTGACCCCACATGCAAGGGTAAGAATTTTAACAATGAAGTACAAGGAGCATGAGCTATGCATTTAAATATATGTCAACTTTAATCTCAGTTATATGATTTGTAAGCAGGGTAACCCTGGACACGTTTTGTAACTTAAGCCTCAATTCCCTCAACTGCAAATGGGAATAATAGTACCAATCACAAAGCTTGACATGAAAAGCAAACTAGTTTCTTTATTCAAAAATAATGGATGCGGGCATTCAAGAACTGTTAGACTTTTCCCTCACCCCTACACCCCCCTACACACTGTTACAAATGGTCTCTGATTTACATTGGTTCAATTTATGATTTTTCAACTATACAATGGTGCAAAAGTGATATGCGTTCAGTAGAAACTGCACTTCAAATTTTTAATTTTGACCTTTTCCCAGGCTAGCGATATGAGGTGTGATACCCTCTTGTGATGATGGGCAGTGGTAGGGAGCCCCAGCTCCCGGTCAACCATGTGGTCAAAGGGTAAAACACCAACACTTACAACCATTCTGTACCTATACAATCATTCTGGTTTTCACTTTCAGTACAGTATTCAATAAATTACATGAGAGATTCTACACTTTATTTTAAAATAGGCTTTGTGTTAGATGATGTTGCCCAACTGTAAGCTATGAAAGTATACATTTTTTTAAGATTTTATTTATTTACTTGAGAGAGAAAGACAGGGAAAGCACAGTGGGAGAGTGAGGGAGAAGCAGACTTCTGCAGAGAGCCCAATGTGGGGCTCGATCCAAGGACCCTGAGATCATGTCCTGAGCCGAAGGCAGATGCTTAACCAACTGAGCCGCCCAAGTGCCCCTAGTGAAAGTATTCTGAGCACATTAAAGATAGGGTAGGCTAAGCTATGGTGTTCAGTAGGTTAGGTGTATTAAATGCATTTTCTACTTACAGTATTTCCGACTTATGATTTATCAGGTTTACCACAGTTTATCAGAACATAATCTGTTAACCAAGGAAGATGTGTATATAATTTAGACTATTCATCTATTCATGCTGGCATTTGAGACCACATAATCTAGTTCTATGTAAACTCATACAACTCATGTTATATCATTCCTGTATTAAGCCACTGTTCTAACTTCATTCAGTTTCAGATATCCCATCAATTTTTTGCTGACTCTTTGCATATGCTGTTGGTTCTACTAGGAAATATTCTTCCTTATCCTTACCACAAATAAACCCTTTAAATCCTTTAAAATCTGACTCAGTCTTAAGGATGTTTTTTCTTGTCTCAGATAAGCAAGTTTCATCCTTTCTCTATTCTTTCACATCTGAGACACTTCTAGAACATGCATTGTGCTGTAATCTAGTTTGATCTAAACACATAAATCGTGAGCTACATTGTAAGTTAGGAGAACAGTGACTGAGTTTTCATGTCTCTGAGTCTCAAATTTCCCTATGATCTTGACATATAGCATGTGCACAACAAATATTCTCTGAACACATCAATAAATGGACAAATAGTATTGGTGAGGCAAAGTGCAGTTGAAGGGATCAGCGGTGATTTCAGTCTGAAAGACCTAATTTCAAGGCTGAGACTTGCAAATTTCTAGCTGCATGAGGTCTTTTTCAAGTCACCTCATCTCTGTGTTTCAGTTTCCTCAACTGAAGGAAATAACATCTTCCTGCCTGAATTGTTAGAATTAAATGACACTAAATACATGGCAGTAGTCTGTAAACTTCAAAATAGTCTGTGCATTTACATTACATTACTTCTTTTACTAAGGATCAGTGAAAGAAATTTTTATTTGAATATTTTGTTAAAATGATTTTCCAAAGCAGGCAATGTCCATTTTGCAATATACCTTGAATGTATAACAAGTTTTACCTGTAGACTGCTCTTGGGAGAGTGGGTAAGTGGGCTGAGAACAGCCTTGAAAGGAGGATAATTTTTGAGATTTCTGTAAAACATCTTTAATGAAGTGAATAAAGATTTGGGGAGAAAAAAAGACAAAACAGAAGAAGGAATATTCATAAGATGAGGAAAACTGTTTTGTTTTCCTGGCAAAGACTTAGAGTGAACACTTGTTTACAAATATATTTTGTTTTTAATTATGTCCCCCCCCCACACTTTCTTATAGATTGTTTATATCTTATATTCTTAGGCAGGAAAAACCTCTAGTTATATATTCGTCCTTCCATTTCCCTAAGTCTCCAGGCCTCAATTCTCTCACCTCTAAAATGAGAGAAATAATATCATTCTCATAGCACTTTGTGTACATTAAATGAAATAATACATAAAATCGGCTAGCACATGATAAAGGCTGCAGCAAACATTTTGTTTTGTTATTTCAGAAAAAATATTTTTCAACACTCAATCTACTCATTAAGTGGGGTATTTCTCTGTATCAGGACTAAATGCAATCTCTCATTCTTAGTCATCTTTGTTGTTCTCACTGGGAGCAAGAAATAAAACTTACGAGAAAACAATTCCAAAGTCTCTCATATGCAGGAAAGCAAGTCTTTGAAGTTACCTCACGGGACTCCAGAGATCTGAAATGAAAGTGGAGATAAACAAAGGAAGCTCAAAAAGAATGAGAAACAGAAAGCTATGGACAATAGTGACAGACCATGGAAATCGGGGAAAAAGAGACAGAATTTATGATTGAAGCACACTGAATAATTCTGGTTTTGTTTTTGTCCCGAGGCTATAGATAGTTTGTCCTAAAGGAATAATGCATGATTTTCGTTGTTCAAATGGTTAAGAACGTTTGGGTGACCGAGGAATGGATTATTAGTTGAAGTAGTGACTTCATACCTTCCCAAGTGGGTTTAGGTGTGAAATGCTTTAATTAGAAGTAATCTGGTTACAGAAATGATTCAGTCTGATTTTTTTTTTTTGCAATAAAACAGCCCATTGGAAAAAAAAAAAGTCACTTTTTTTAATAATAATTTTTTATCATGTTATGTTAGTCACCATACAGTTTATCCTTAGTTTTTGAAAAAGTCACTTTTTAAAAATGTTTACTTTTTTAAGGCAGAAGCAATTACAAATGACCCAAAAACATACAATAAAAGATTTCACCTTACTAGCTATCAAAAAATACTAATTAAGATGATGTTTAACTGTTTTTTCACATGTCAGAATGACAAAAATTATAATAAATGACTATACATAATATTAGTGAAGAACAGGGAAGATGAGCACTTTTAAACACGGTTGTTGAGAGTATACATGGAGATCAAGGAAAGAAGCATCAAAATCTGGATGGAGTGAGGCAGAATTTGGCAATTGCTATCTAGGTATATTCTATTCTTTTTTAAGGAATCTATCTTAAGAAAATAAATTACATCATAACCACACAATAACATAAAAACAATATTGGATAAGAATATCTAATGAGTGGAGAAATGTTTATAATTCCATGTTTTAAAAATAGTTCTTCATTGTATGTAAAACTTTTATGTACATGTACTCATGTCAACATCGCTCTGGATATAGACAGAAATGAACCAGCTGATAAGAACCTATCTTTGAGTAGTGGGAATACCGTGATTTTCTTTCATTTTGCTTGCTCCCTTTCTCTGCCAAAGCTTCCTACTATGAAAATGAGTAACTTTTGCAGTCTTGAAAACACTGTGTTTTTCATAATGAAAGTATTTTTCTCTTTCAACCTAGTCTTTGCATCCTACTTCCAAATCAGCTTTTATTGTTTTTACTTTAACGTGTTTCATGTAGCTTATTTCTGTAGATTTCAAATCCCTATTCTACATCTGAAAACAGAGCTGCTGGTGACTTGGATGGCCTGAGAACATCCCAAGTAAATTTTTTTCATAAACTAAGAACCAAAGCCCATTTTTTAGCCATTCAAATAAGGAAGTGATTGTTCACTGGTTAAAAAAAAAAAAAAAAAAAACACTATCAATTTTTGCAGAAGTTGTTGGGTCGTGGAGCCTTTAATGGGGACCGTGGAAAGAAACACAAAAAAAGTAGGACAAGAGTCTGCAGTGTGTCAATGAAATGCCAAGGGATGCAAAGCGACAACATAATGAAATGTGACGTGTCTCTGCAATGACATGTCAAACTTGTACAATTCAAAGGCCGGGGTTTGTCTAAAACCTTGGCAAAAGCATGGTTCCAGTTAGTTGCATGTAAGGGACCTTCAACATTAAAAATAATGTTTATTAACAAAATGGTTTCACTATGGGAAAATCTTCCTGTGACATATCTTACCAGTGGAAAAGAATGGTTTGAATTGCAATTCTATAAATGAAGCCGATCCCCCTAAGGACTGCATTTCCAATAAGGAAGCTTCAAAGTACAAGAAGACACCATTATTTCTGTCTTTTCAGTGCCTATATTCAAATGTTCTTTCAGTCTGATAACTACCTCTGTTTACTGTCCTAGTTGTTATACTTGGAGGGCAAGAAATCCTGGAAGCTTTGCTTTTCTGATTATTTACCTTACATCGTGTTATTCTAAAATCAAACACTATTATGCCAATTTTAGTATTAGTCTTCAGGTTTTTGTTTGTTTGTTTTTGCTTTAACATTTGAAAAAAAATCCATGAGAGGTGATGCAATGCTTTCTTTTTCACTTATGCACATTACTGTTACAGCTTATTTTATAATTGCTTTCTAAGAAAATGCCAGGACTCTATCAAATGATAAATACACACTTTTTCCATTCTCCTTACTATCTATATCCATGGGAGTTTATTTCATTGTTTCCCAAAATATATGACTTTGTTGACACTGCTAAAGTTAGTGACTTTTTCATTCACTTTAGGTTTTCTACAGATATTTTATAATAGGGGCTCTGGATATTAGAGCAAATACTGCACATTTTCAAAAATCCATATGAGAATTGTCCGTGTTTAAGTTCCTGGAAACATCTTTTCCACTTTTTTTTCGTTTAATGTGGTCTTAAAAATATATGTAACAGACCACAAGGAACATGTTTCTTAAGAGTACCTACATTAAATACTCAGAAGTGAGTAGGTAATGCTATGCAGATGTTGTCATGGTAAATACTCATGATAACATACTTGAAAATGGCCAGAACTCAAGTTTCAATCTAGGCTAGTCAGACTTAAATTACTGGCTGTTATTTTTCAAAATGTTTTCCTTTATTTTAGTCTTAATGAATAAATGTTTTCAGATCTGATACAATAATGTTTGAATTCTGTTGAAACCACAATTTTGTGCTACTCCAAACCCACCACAAATGGTATGAAGACAGAACTAGGAGGTTGTGCTTCCCTACAGATCTCCCTTTAGTACGCTGACATGGTTTGGGTTATTTTTCTCACAGTTTCAAGTTGGTCTGCTAGAGAAATCTCATAAAAGTAGTCTGGAACTCTTTCCTAAAAGAGAAGGTCTTTTCTCTTTGAATGATTTTGGATCCAGTTATTTATAGGGAAAACAGAATGGAATACTAACTAAATGCAGAGTTGCATTTAATTCACGACAGACTTCCTTTTATACAGAAAAAAAACCATATATTTTTTTTAAATCACTGGACAGAAAAGCCACCAAGGTTCTATCACCCTGAATCTTTTATAGCTGAAATGGAATTACTAGACTCATGTTTGTGCTTCATTAATACCATCAATTGAAAGGCGATGAAAAATCTCATGATGTCTATTGCTTAAAAACTGACATTTTATGGTAGCTTAAAACTCATATTTGCAGCTATCAGCTAAAGGGCTCCTTGGGGATCTGAAATGAGCTAATACTCGTCCCAGAAGGCTAAAACTGGAAGTTCTTGTGGTCAGGCTCTAAGGTATCTGCTAGATGGAAGATCTCAAAGCTCCTGGATGCTTCTCCTAGATAGAGTAAACAGCCTTGCTCAAACTTCTTACAGACTTTGTTTCCTTGATTAAGCCTCATAATGGGCAAGGACCTCAGTTGTTTTGACTCTTATATAGGATTCATATGTCTTTATACATTTCAAGGCATATAGATTACTGATTTACTGCTTTGAATTGCTTGCTATTTTACACTGCCTATGAAGTGTAATATGGTATGATATATATTTCTTCTTAGTACCCGATATAGTGCTCAGCACATAGCAAGTACTCAGCAAACGTTTGCTATTGTCGATCGTGTTCTGTACCTTACTCTTACCTTCATTTCAGAGAGCAGTGTTAAAGTTGACACGCATTAACCTGCCTTATCTAAAATGAATGCTTTCTTTTGCCTTTAGTGATAGCATGCTGTTAACAGCATGCTCTGTTACCTAGTATAATATGTGAAGTTTAATCACCAAAAGTAAGTACTTCAGAATACACCTAGAGGAATGACCTGATTAATGGGGCTTATTCCCAAAGCAGAAGCTATGCCATCAACAAATTCTTAAAATGCAGAACATGAGTTTACATGAGCAACAAGCTTCAGAATACAAGTCCTCATTCTGTTATTCATTTTGTTCAATCACCTGTGAAAAGAACCTTAATCTGTGATTGTTTATGACAAAACATATTATAGTATGTTTATGTCCTTCAACTTCAGCATGTGTAGCAGTCAGTCATTTTGTCCTGGGCAATCAGTGCTTGTGAAAAAGCAACTGAAATATTTCCTTTCACATGAATGCAAAGGTCCTTCCAAAGAATCCCCTCTGGGAATGTGCACAATAATATCAGAACATGGGCTAGCTTGAAGTCACAAATGCTGACAGTTCCTGCCTTTGGGGACAATGAGACAGTGGAGACTTCCTGACAAATGCTGTACTTGACTTACTTCCCCCTTATCTGTTCACAGAACAAGTGTCACACAAGGGATTACAAAGCCAATGTCGATTTCCCTATTTAAATACTCTAGGTATTAGGCTGAGTTCCAAGATGGCAAGAACCAATCATCTACCACTGCTTCATGGCCTGTCAGGCCCAGAGCAGCTCAACCCTATAGTTGAAAGTGGTATATAACATCAAGCCATTGGTTTTCAGCAGAAAATAAAACTGATGTGTTTATAAAACAACCAGTAGGCAAGACTGCTGAATAGATGCAGGAAGAAGAAATTTCTACAGATATAACTTAGAAATAATTTTAGAATGCACTGTAGAAAGTTGCTTTGCTTGGTTTGGTTTTCTATAGGAAAACTAAAACAATCATAGTAAAGTAGAATGTATGACTCCACAGGCTCCTCTGAGCAGCCTGGTAGCCCAGACATCCAAAGGAGTCAATTCCATTCTCCCGGCCCATTGCTACTAAAAGTGGGCACTAGAAACTGCAGAAACATACATAAGGATGGGAAATTTGGTTGTTGACAGAAAGCCAGCAAATAGTACCATGGTTTCTTTCTGATGGCCTGAAATTTCACAGGTTTTTAAGTATTGCAGGGATAAAAACTTTTCTTTTTAATGAAACTCATCCATTCTGTAAAACGTACGTTGTACAAATTTCCCTGAGAAAAATTAGATGGAAGTATGGTAACTTACACTTCTTTCCCAAGTGTATTTGGAAATGCATCAGATTTAGAAACCAAGGAAATACTTACCATATGTTGGGCAGGAGGAGGGAGGGATGAAATGAAATTGGATGTTTTTCATATGTGAATCTAGTTTTGCTTGAGTTAGTGTAAAAAAACATGGAAAAGCCAGTACATTTGTCTATTTCATTTAAAATATCTTTTTATTTTACATAAACCTGCTCTTAAACTTGTACTGAGCAGTTGTATAAATTTTCACATTTTATGATATCAAACCAACACATATAAAAATTCCTCTATGGAAATGAACACCTGAAAAACAGTGCATATGGGCCTGGCCTTGCAATATGTGTTACTAATTAGAACCAAACAAATAATGGCTTCAGAATTTTTTTTTTTTAACACAGGTGTAATGCAAAATCAAAAGCACTCTAGGCAGAAGATTACTCTAATCACAAGATTGCTACATTTCTTTGATTTCTGTCCATGTGGGACCCCCTGCAGTGGTGAAGGTCTTGATAAAATGAATGCCCACATAGCTAATTCACAGAACCTTGGTGTGGAACTCCCTAATTCAAGAACCCCAAGGAAATACTGGCTTCCCTGGTGAAAAAGCCATAAAATGACTGTTTATTTAAATGAGTTAATCTCCAGCTATTTAAAAGTATCTATGGGATTCTCATTGTGAAGCCTGTGCCTTCTTCAAGGTATTGGCTCTTTCACAAAACAAAAATCCACTCGTTTTGAGTAGGTGCTTAATAGTTCCAGAGCATTACACTTTTAATTACCTTTATTTAAATAACAAGCAATTTTATTAAATAGTTAAAGGCACAGCTTCTCAAATGCTTTCCCATTTCTAAACCTTTTTTGATTCCAATGAATTGGCTTGAGACATGTAACTTGGATGAAAATATTTCAGTCTGTAAACTCCTTACTAATGGTTAAACACACTGCCCATTTGATGCCTAGCCTGACACTCAGATAAGACATTATCTGTCTTCATTACCACTAAACTCACCTATTTTATCAGATGAGTTGAGCTTCAGTAATTCAGACAATGATGAGATGAAGAGCAAAACAGCCCCCAGCAATTAAGAAGCATATTTAAAAGCACTTTAGACCAAATGTACCTCTTGTACGACTTTTTTTTTCTTCATTCTCTTTAGAGCATTTTCAAGACTCGGTCTATAATTGAAAGAAAATTTAATCCTGCATTAACCATATAATCATTTTGCAAACTAGGTTCTGGAACTCCTCTTTATTAAAGTGGGTAAGTCCAGAATTTGTGGATTAATGATTTCAGACCCTATTTAAAATCTTGTAGACTTAGCATACTTCACAAAGTCTCTATTTTCCTTATGATTAAATCACTGGAATACTAATTCTCTGCATTTAGCATCTTTCTTTTAAAAGCACAAAGTGTTGTAAGAACTCTAGCAAAAGAGAGTGAAAACTGTATTGCAACACAAAGTGAATATATTCCTATTTCCTATTCAGCAATCAGATAATATGGAAACAAATCCATAGCTATTAGGCAGGGTTCGTGACCATGAGATAAATCAAGGAAGCTCTCCTAAAGCTGCAAGGATAAGGGTGCAAGGAATTAAGTGGTTTGTTTAAGATAGTGTTTATTTGAGAAATAATGCCTACACAGTATTTTATTATTAATTAAAAGAATTGTTCTATATCTTATTGTATAAAAATGATTAAAAAAATAATAATAGTGGTAACACATTTGCATAGTTATTTACACTTTTAAAAGTTGTTTTACATGCTTTATATGTCATTAAAAATTTCTAGTAAGTTTCCAAAGTGTTATGTCAGTAGATGTTTTGCATATTTAGTGATAAATATCCAAGGAAAATTACTGTCTTAAAGAAAATTTTTAAAAAAACCATATTGGCTCATGAAACATACCGAAAAAAGAAACTGGCTTCAAGCATCTGAATTCAGGGATTCAAGATGAAGTGTTGCCAACCCCCCTCCCTGCCAACTCTCTTCCCCTCCACTATCTTCATTTTCAAAAAGGATCACTCCAAGCAGAGGCAAGATGACCACTGACAAACTGAAGTCAAATTTTTCTCCTTGCTCAGAGTCTCAGAAAAAGGGAGTTTTCTTGCTGGTTAGATTCAGCAAAAGTCTTAGCTTGACATTAGTTGGTTTAGCCTGCCTCAAATGTCTATTCCTGTACCAATTGCTGGTACCAATCCCTGATTGGCCAACCCATGTGTCTACCTTGACAGAATTCTGTCAACTTCTCTCAAACCACCTGAACTGAAACAAACAAAACAAACAAACAAACACCTGAACTAATGAGTTTACTGTGGGACACGTGATGACAGGTGTGGAGCAGAAGTTGGAAGGAGGCAGGCATCCTTCTTCAAAAAGGGAGTCCAGGGCAGACATGCATATATCCATTGCTTTTTACACTTTTCTTTTACAGATGAGGAAGCTGAGAGCAAAGGAGATTAGGTACCTTTATTTACGTTTTCAAACTCCTTAAAATAATTTAAAACTGTGAGTTACCTTACTGAAAGAACACCCACTTGTCTCATGTTACCAATGAGAAAACTAAGGCCTCCAAGGAGAAGTAGAGTTTGAAAGTTATAGAACCAAAACACAAGCTCAGATTTCTTGATGTCCACTTGTGTGCTCTTTTCATCACTCCAGACTGTTACTTATATTCCTCTTTTTTAGAATTAATAATCCACAACTGTATATGTACTGGTTCCATATTTGCCAAAATATTATTAGCAATCCTCTCTACTTTCACTGTGCTATATAGTTCTGTGCTTTATAAGGGATTATAGAACTAGCCCAAAAGTGTGAGATTGTTTGTCCTTGAGCTGATATTTTGAGTGTGAATTTTTTTTTTCATGATCAGTAGTTGAAGAGTAAGATCTTTAAGTGCTGAATAACATCTGTTCTTTTGAGACCTTTCATATTTAAAACAGAAGTGAATTATATTGGAAGAGAAACTGAAGCATTTTTTGCAGCAGAAATCATCTAATAGCAAGTATCTATTAACACTGTGAGATTTTTCAGGTCTTTCTCCTCTGGGCGGAGCACCAGCTCTGATATCCTGCATCTACCAGGAATCTGTCTATATCAAGAGGGTGCTTAACATCAGGGCTATATCCTCTCATGAGATTTAGAGCATAGTGCTTGTATGGACCTTTTCCTATAGTTCAGATCCAAAGATGCTTCTGATCCTAAAACCATTACTTTCTATCTCTCTTCAATCATAGATCATGGCCATACTCACGAAAAAAGATCCTGCTGCCTCAGAAACATTTTCTGCTTGCAAAGGGGCTGGGCAGAACCTAAATTCCATTCCCAATTGAGAGCTGTACTGATTCAGAAGGAAGCTTCCAGTCATATTTGGGGATATTATTTTGTTGATCTAAGCATCCTAAGAATATCTCCTTGATAAATAAGCCAAATTCATGATAAATTGGAAAAGAAAAGAACAACTTTTAACTTCTAATTTTTTTGCAGCTAGGAGTCTTTGTAGGAAAGGATCTGACTTTGTTGGGAAAATTCTTTGGTGTGTCTTTGGGAGCAGAGAGGTAAGAGGAGATAAGAGAAGAAATGTAGTGGTGTGTGCAGCCATTCATACAGGGGAAGATTCATATTCCTTTTCTGATATTCCCCAAATCATCTAGAAAACCAGCATTACAGAATGCTCTCGGATGTTATATGTGTGTATGTGGGCATGTATGCACACAGTGAGGTGGATGGGCTGTGATGGAAAATAGCATATGCAGAATCAAGAGGAAAAATATAAAGAAAAAAATGCTGAGGAGGTAAACTCCTTGAAAACCACAGAAAGTCTGAGGAGGGCAGAGGCTCCTCACAGGTGGGAGAGCTAGGATTCTTACCAGGTGTAGCCAGAGAAGATTTTATCTTTCCTACCTCATAATTCTTTGTCTAAAGGGACTATGTCTTTGGCCCACACAACTGCAATCTGAACATCTGCAACTCTCTATCCTAAAGGTCCAAGTTCTATTAGAAAGAAACTTTTGTAAAGCTCTTGAAACTGTTGGGCTATTTCTCACAGTGAGTAACAAAACCTGAAACAATGATGTTTGAAGAATAGGTCACTTACTAGCTCATATAAGAGGAAACCAGGTTCATGGGGTAGTGATGACTGATTCAGCAGCTCAGCAATCTTCCCACTGGCTTCATTCTGACTCATTTTTTCAAAGATTTAGGATGGATGCCGAAAGTAGTAGGCGCTACATGTTTCCTCATTGACAACCATGGGGGAGAGAAAAACCTTTCCAATTCACTCTGAAAAGAAAGAAAGAACTTTCCCAAGGGCCTTTCATGGACCTTACTGCATGGCTTATTGGCTACAAATGGTCACACATCCATTACTAGACCAATCTCTGCAAGTGAGTTGGTATTACACTAGGGCCTACCCACTCTGGATCTGGGGTCAATTCCCCCAAATACAATCAAGCTACTTGAGGGGATATTAATACAACCACACCGTCTCCAATACTGGATAATATATTAGATAACAGAGAAAACAGTGGTACCCATCGCTTTCTGCCCAAGAAATTTCCAAATAACTACAGGACAGGATTCAACTGCTATGACAAATATGGAAACCTAACCACAAACCTGATTGTTTTCTCAATTTCAAATATACTAAAGAATTCTACTCACAGTGAATAGGACTGAGAAAGTGATTCTGAAATATTGGGTTTTTTTAAAGATTGTATTTATTTATTTGAGAAAGAGAGAGACAGAGAGAGAGAGAACATGAGAGGGGGTAGGGTCAGAGGGAGAAACAGACTTCCCTCTGATCAGGGAGCCTGATGCAGGACTCGATCCTGGGACTCCAGGATCACGACCTGAGTCGAAGGCAGATGCTTAACTGACTGAGCCACCCAGGCACCCTGAAATATTATTAGAGGGAGACAAACCATGAGAGACTATGGACTCCAGGAAACAATCTGAGGGTTTCAGAGGGGAAGGGGTTGGGGGGTGAGGGTAACAGGATGATGGGTATTAAGGAGAGCACATGTGGTGATGAGCACTGGGTGTTATACACAGCTATTGAATCACTGAACACTACATCAAAAACTAATGATGAACTGAACATAATAAAAAAGAAAAAGAAAAAAAGAAATACTCTGTGAATTAGCAACTTTCTGAGTTCTATAAAGATATTTTTTAGTTATGTCAAATTGTTTAATTTCTTTGCACCTTAATAAAACAAATGGCTTTTCTGAATTGTTCACCTATAAAAATGACAGAGCTTAAACTTGAAACCTTGATATAAACAAGGAGATCAGGAATGTTCTTGTATATATCATATTTTCTTCAGAAAAATGGTCCACAATGTAAAAGGAAGTCAAGATGAACATTTTCCCTCTCACACATTTAGACTGCAATGCTTTTGCAAGAGACCTCATCAGGAAGGATTACGTAAATTTCTCTATTTCCACAGACCAAGGAGGGAATCTACTCAATGAAAGTGCTGGGTAATGGTTTGATCTCCAACAGAGAACACCTTCTCTGATGACCGTTGGCTGCACCCATGTGTTATGAGTTTGTTTATTTTTTAATTGCTCCACAGTTGTTCCAGAGTGTGAGAAGTCGAGTTCCATTGAGCTGGCACTTCTAGTTTTAATTTATGCATGAGTATGTACATTGTTTTTCTCCTGCAGTTCTCAAAGAATTTTATGGGCCATTACTGAGTGACTAAAATGGGTGCAGATTTTGCAAGCCTCTGCCAGAAGATGTTTATTACTGTCATCATTCTTAGGAAAATCATGTTCCAGCAGGTTCAGGCAGTGTGCAAAACGTGGCACATGTGTGAATTGGCCATTTCACACCGCTCTTACAATATTGTCAGTAATAATAAAACCAAGGGAAAGACCTTGGGGAGGGGGATAAGCTACACATTAATTTGGTCATGAAGCTTTGATATGTGATCTTTGTTAGACCCAGAGATGCAAAGTATAGCTTGTTTTGTAACCTTCTCACCAAGGGCTAAGGCAGTAGCTTTATTTTAAAGGTTCCCACTTCTGAGGTTCCTATCTCACGAAGTCTATGTCTAGAGTGTAATATCCTTGGAAGCTTCTGGATGGTTCTGCCTCTCTACTTGTTTTGTTAACTTTGAAACACAACTTTCATGTGGCATCTAACACTGTAGTGATAAGGGAAGCAAAATTCATTCAAGGTATTTCACATTATAGCGTATCGCCAGTTGTGAAAGCTTGCCACAAATTCTTTCGTGTTCACCTCTTCACCTGGAATCCTTACCTTTCGAGAGACATGTTTTACTTTCTTTTGGGATGGCTGTTTTGGGGGGTTGTGGACAGAACTCGGACATGAATTTGGGAAAAAAATTCAGCCAAATATTTCCAGAATCAATATTTCTGGCTACTATACTATATTGCCCCTATTTCTTCTTACGTTTAATGTTTCAGTGTCATTTCCTTTTTGATGTCTCAGAATGGTTCACATTATGAGGCCATTTTTATATATCTTCAGAAACACTTTCCATTTTTATATTCAATTATTATATATATTGTATTTATTGTAATAATTAAAAATGGGGAATACATATTTAATATTATCCCACAGAGTTTGAGCCTTATTTCAAAAGGTATAAATTTAAAATTCCAGATTTGTGCCATTCATATAAGCATGCAGCATATACTCTTAACCTCAGTACCAATACATATAAATTAATAAGCATGACTTGGATTGAAGTTCCTAAGGAGGCCATATAAATAGTACCTCTCCCCTCTCAAGTTCTACAAATCAAGAGGGGGGGGAAAGAGTGGTAGATAGGGCTTGAATATAACCTTCATTATTAATAAAAGCTAAGTTAAAGAAAAATCCTTAAAATGAGAGTCAAATGGACTTCCTAAGTTTTAAGTTGAGTTAAAGACTATCCATGCAGTCAAGCAGCTTAGACCAAGAGACCCCCTGCCTGCAACAATAGAGCTGCTCCTTGAGACATAAGAGGCAGCTTCTTCCTAAAACAAATCAAAACAACAACAACAAAACACACACACACACACACACACACACACACACACACAATAGTACAGAACTGATCAAACTCTTTCCAAATTCAGCAAGAAAATCAGTAGGGAAGCAGAGAGAGACCTGCAGGATTTCAGGATATGTCTTCCTCATTAAAACCAGGAGTGTTGCACTGATTCCACCCCCCCCTCCAAGAGTTTCACACAATCTTGGATGCATGCATCTGAAAACTACAGCCAGTCTTAGTCTTATCTTTGTTTCCCATAGAAGCTGTTGTCTTCATTTTTGTGTGTGTGCATTTTTAAAAACTCTATCAGGTATTGAAGTTAACGTAGGATTTCAAGTACCATGTTTTAGAGGAAATATTATACTGAAAATTACTCATCATTTATCTGAAATTCAAATTTAACTGGGTGTCACGTGTCATGTATTCTTACTGGGGAAAATTGGCAATTCTAATTTCAAGGGATTTTATTTTGGTTGAAAAATATTAGAATTCATCATTCTTTGCTATCATGATAAATTTTGACATGTTTTATCTCCAAGATTCACTGTTTTCCCCAGCTGTTTAAAAGCCAGGAATGTGGGACCTAAAACCATAAAGCTCCTAGAAGAAAACATAGGCAGTAAGCTCTTTGACATAGGTCTTAACAAATTTTTTTCTGGACCAGTCTCCTCAGCCAAGGGCAATGAAAGCTAAAATAAACAAATGGAATTACCTCAAACTAAAAAGTTTTTGTACAACAAAGGAAAATATCAACAGAACAGTCTAGTGAATGAGAAAAGATATTTACAAATCATACATCCAAAAAAAAAAAAAGATTAATATACAAAACATATAAAGGACTCACACTACTTAATATCTAAAAATCTGACTAAAAATTGGCCAAAGAATCTGAATGGACATTTTTCCAAAGAAGACATACAGATGGCCAACAGGCACATGAAAAGATGCTCAACATCACTAATCATCAGAGAAATGCAAATCAAAACCATAATGAGATGTCACCTCACACCTGTCACACTGGCTATTATCAAAAAGTTAAAAAATAAGAAATGTTGGTGAGGATGTGAAGAAAAGGGAAGCCTCAAGCATTGTTAGTGGGAATATAAATAGATGCATCCACTAAGGAAAACATAATGGAGTTCACTTAAAAAACTAAAAATAGAACTATCATACAGGCTATCAATTCCACTTCTGGCTATTTATTCAAAGAAAATAAAAAGACCAGCTCAAAGAGATATATACACCCCAGTGTTCATTGCAGAATTATTTAAAATAGCCAGGATATGGAAGCAACCTAAGTATTTATCAATAGATCAATAGATAAAGATGTAGTATACATATACAATGGAATATTACTCATCCATGAAAAAAATGAAATCTTGCCAGTTCTGACAACATAGACAGACCTTGAGAGTATAATGTTAAGTGAAAAAAGTCACACAGAGAAAGACAAAGATACCACATGACTTTACTTATATGTGGACTCTAAAACACAAAACAAATGAACAAGGAAAACCATTCACAGATACAGAAAATAATCATTCATTACCAGAGCACAGGAACTGGGGAGACAGTCAAAACAGGTGAAGGGGATCAAGAGCACAAAATTCCAGTTATAAAATAAATAAGTCATGAGGATATAATGTACAGCATATGGAATATCAATAATATTGTAATGACTTTGTATGGTGACAAAAGGTAACTAGACTTATAGGCATCATTTCATAAGTTGTAAAAATATCAAATCACTATGAAGTACACTTGAAACTCATAGGATATTGCATATCAATTTTACTTCACTTCTAAAAAGCCACAGATTTGAAGTTAGAGGTCAATATTATACCCTAAGATCAAGGGGTGATTCCTGATTGATCTAATTCTGTTGAGGAAACCCCATGTCACTTAACATAGTGCTTGATTCGCATACCTAAAGTTTGCTCCAATCAGCATATAGCATTCCTTGGTCTCCCAGGAGTTTTTCTGGATGGACATATGATCAATTTCAGGGGTCAGATTGATTAAAGATTCAAGAAGAATTATGCCATAAACATCTAGGAAAGAGGATATTTATATTTTTCAGAGAATTGATTGTAGCCAGCTTTGGTGTCTTTCCAGAAGATGTAATATAAAGGTGTGAAGCCTGGAATTGTTAGTCATTTTGACACCATGAAGGATATATGCATCCCCAGGTTTACTGCAGCATTATTACAACAACCAAGACATGGAAGCAATCTAAGTCCATTGATATATACATTATTTAGCCATGAAAAGAAGGAAATCTTGCCATTTGTAGTAACATGGATGGACCTTGATGGCATTATGCTTAAGTGAAATCAGAGAAAGACAAATACTATATGATCTCATTTATATGTGGAATCAAAAGAACAAAAACAAACCCCAAAACTGATTTCACAGATACAGAGAATAGATGGGTGGTTGCCAGAGGCAGGGAGTGGAGGTTGGGTGAAAGTGGGAAAGGAGGTCAAAAGGTACAAACTTTCAATTATAAAATAAATAAATCATGGGGATATAGTGCATAGCATGGTGACTATAGTTAATAATTATTGTGTATTTGAAATTTGCTGGAAGACTCAATCTTAAAATTTCTCATCACAAGAAAAAAATTTTCTTAAAATTTATGGTGATGGATGGATTTATTGTGGTGATCATAACACATACAAATATGGAATTACTACGTTGTATACCTGAAACTAACATAATGTTAATATCATTTATATCTCAGTAAAAAGTTTTAAAAATACAAGGCCTGATCAAGATTAGGAAACAGCAGGGGCGCCTGGGTGGCACGGCGGTTGTGCGTCTGCCTTCGGTTCGGGGCGTGGTCCCGGCGATCTGGGATCGAGCCCCACATCAGGCTCTTCCGCTATGAGCCTGCTTCTTCCTCTCCCACTCCCCCTGCTTGTGTTCCCTCTCTTGCTGGCTGTCTCTATCTCTGTCGAATAAATAAATAAAATCTTCAAAAAAAAAAAAAAAGATTAGGAAACAGCAGGGGCGCCTGGGTGGCACAGCGGTTAAGCGTCTGCCTTCGGCTCAGGGCGTGATCCCGGCGTTATGGGATCGAGCCCCACATCAGGCTCCTCTTCTGGGAGCCTGCTTCTTCCTCTCCCACTCCCTCTGCTTGTGTTCCCTCTCTCGCTGGCTATTTCTCTCTGTCAAATAAATAAATAAAATCTTTAAAAAAAAAAAAAAAAGAACTGATTTCAACCAATGATAATTATATGCAATCTCTTCCTGAAAATGGAAGGGACAATTCCAATTTATTTTATGGAGCAAGTACATGCTGATACTAAAATCAGACAAAGATATTAAAAGGAAACTACAGATGAGCATCCCTTATGAACACGGACACAAAAATCCTTAACAAAATATTAGCACACTGAATTTGGAAATATATAAGAGGATAATTATGTTGACTGATGTATGTATGTGTATGTATGTATGTATGAATGATGTATATATCAGGAATTAAACAGTTGATTTAATATTTAAAAAATAATCAGTGCTGAGGCCCCTGGGTGGCTCAGTTCGTTGAGCATCGGATTCTTGGTTTCAGCCCAGGTCATGACCTCACGGATCATGAGATCCAGCCCCACATTGGACTCTGCACTCAGCGGGGAGTCTGCTTGAAGATTCTCTCCTTCTGCCCCTCCCCTACTCGTGTGCTTGCTCACTCTCTCTCTCTCAAATGAATAAATAAATCTTTAAAAATATAAAAATCAATTTAAAAAATCAATGTATTTGAGCATATTAATAGAATGAAGAAGAAATTCAACATTCAAGTTAAAATTTATCAGCACATGAGGCTTAGAGAAGACTTTATTCAACCTGATAAAAGACATGTATGAAAAACCTGCAGTGAGCACCCTATATAATAATAAAAATCTGAATGCTTTCCCCAAAGACTGGAAACACGTCAGGATGACTGTTTTCCTCACTGGTATTCAACACTGTACCGGAGGTTCTACACAGTGCAAGAAGTGAAAAAAAAAAAAAATAAACAATATAAAGATTGGAAAATAATTAATAAAATTGTCCTTGTGAACAGATGACATGATTACATATATAAGATATTCTAAGGAATCAAGAGCAACAAAACTGCTATAAAAAACAGCGAGTTTAACAAAGTCATAGGATATAAAATCAAATTAAAAATCAAGTGTATTGGGGCGCCTGGGTGGCACAGCGGTTAAGCGTCTGCCTTCGGCTCAGGGCGTGATCCCGGCATTATGGGATCGAGCCCCATATCAGGCTCCTCCACTGGGAGCCTGCTTCTTCCTCTCCCACTCCCCCTGCCTGTGTTCCCTCTCTCGCTGGCTGTCTCTCTGTCGAATGAATAAATAAAATCTTTAAAAAAAAAAAAAAATCAAGTGTATTTCTATCCTAGAAAAGAACAGTTAGAAAATAAAATTTCAAATAAAACATACTATTTGTAATGGCATACAAAAACATGAAATATTTAGGGATAAATTTAACAAAATATGTTCAAGATATCCAGTGAATAATTCAAACATTGTTAGGACAAGTAAAAGGAACCTAGTTATGGAAGACTTATCATGGTTAAAACGTAAATTCTCCCCAAACTAGTCTATAGATTTCAATACCATCCCAATAAAATCCATCAGACTTTTTCTTCAACATTGACAAACTGATTCTAAAATTTGTATGAAAATGCAAAGAACTTATAATAGCCAGAACAGCTTTTCAAAAGTGGATTACATGCCCGATTTTAATACTTACTCAAAAGCTACAGTAATCAAGACAGTGTAGTATTGGTGTAAAGAGCAATGTATAGATCAATGGAACAGAATGGAGAGAGTAGAAATACACAAACATGCTCATAGTCAGTAGATCTTAAAAAAGTATGTGAAAAACTGAAATCATGAAAAGATAACATTTTCAACAAATAGATATCCCTATGGGGAAAAAAATGAACTATATACCTTACCTCATAATGTACACAAAAATGAACTCAAAACTTAAAATATTAAACTAAAATTTCCAGAAGATAATATAGGAGAAAAATCATTGTAATTTTATTTAGGCAAATGTTTCTAGGTAGAATGCAAAAAAAAATTAGATATATAGATAGATAGACAATCATTAAAAAAATGAAAAGGTGACTCGCAAACTAGGTGAACATATTTACTTTACATTTATCTGATAAAGGACTTTTATCCAACATATAAAAATCATTCTTCCAACTCAAGAAGAAAATTAGAAACCCAAATTAAAAAAAATGGGCAAACGATTCAAATATATATTTCACCAAAGAAGATACATGAATGACTAACAAACATAAGATGCCCAATGCCTCTAAGCCACAGGGAAATGAAAAGTAAAACCATGAGATATTGCTGTAACAGCCAGAATGGCTAAAATTTAAAACGTTGAAACTATAGTTGTTGACTAGGATATAAAGCAACTGGAAGTTTCATACACTACTGGTTAGGAATATAAAATTGAATAAACATTTTGGCAATCAATTTGGCAGTTTCTTACCAAAAAACTAAGCAATTCTAAGTATTTACCTACGAGGTATGAAATGCCTTGCACATAGGTTTTACTCTCAATAGGCAAAAACCTGTAACAACCCAAGTGAGTAGATAAGCATAGTATACCCATATAATGGAATATTTTTCAGCAAGTAAAAAAAGACAGTACTATGATACCCCAGCTACATGAACGAATAAACTAAAGAAATTGTGTGCTGTATGATTTCAAATACACAATATTCTAGATCAGGCAAAATAGGTCTATATTGACATCAAGCATTATCAGTGATGTGTGGAGTAAGCAGTAGGAAGACTGATCATAAAGGAGTACAAAAGAAGGGCTGAGTGATAGAACTGTTCTATATCTTGATTATGATGATGATTACACGGATATAGTTAAAGCTTATTTAACTATTACTCTAAATAAATTATACAAAAGTTATACCAAAAAAAAAGAAAAGAAAAAAAGAAATACATGATTAAAGAAGCCTATATAATTTTAAACCATACGAAAGAAAAAAAAAGAACAGTATGATTTGGGCTTAGTCCCTTTTTCTCTATATGTCTTCATTTTTGTCTATATTAAATGAAGAAGAGTTAAACTGAAAACTCTTTAAGACTCATCACATTACACATTTCTAAGGAAAATCTTAATTCCCCTATTTCTTTTTTCTTTCAGAGGAGAAAGCTTACTACAAAGGACAGAAGTTGGTCTTGGATCCAGGCAAACCAGGATAATACTGGGATCCTCACACTTATTAGCTGTCTGAGCAGGAATTCAACATCTCATGGTTACAGTCTTCATCTACAAAGTTAGGATAAAAATTTATACTTTATACACTCATTGTGAAAAACCAAGTGATTCAAAAATGTATGAATGTCTTTGACTCTCACTAGCTGCCTTTCACCGGAGAAAATTTCAAGATTCAAAACCAAAAATAAAGTTAAATAGAATTCTTCCAGAAATCAAATATTACCTTTATCAACTGAATCCTCTAAGGAGGACATTTGAGTTTCTATAAGAGATCCTGTCTTCTACTAACTGCCTTTGCAGATGCTCTGAGCACAGCACCTGTCATGCTGTTCAGGGTGAGAAGACAAGCATTAAGGAATGGCACAATAGTGGGAATAAGATAGGCCATCCTAGGGGAGCCTTCACTCTGCACTGGTTTCTCACGCTGAGTACCCTTAGACAGCTGAACTACATGAATCTTTTCTTATTCTCTGACTCAACTGGAAGACTCCCAAGTGAGCTATAAAAGTTATTTAGTGCACTTTCTTCGGTATCTCAAACGTATAGTTAAATTCAAGAAATTCACATTAAAAAAAAATCCTACTTTGACTTTGCTTGTGTTACTTTTCTTTTAAATTAAAAACAAACAAACAAAAATTCCTAGCCGCCAGTATCTACTGAAGCCCTGATATCCCAGATAGAATAATTCGGTGTCTTGAAAGCCTTATGAGAAGCAAAATATGACATTTTCATAAAAGTACATATTTTCTTTACGGGCAAAGACGTAAAGTTTTACCAGATCACAATGGGACAAAGAGTTTACATGAAACTTCAATGACATACCAAACCAGATGAGAAAAATGTAGATACCTCCAAACTCAACCACCACCTACGGCATAAAACATTTCATAACCTATGTATCAACCAGCCACTGCCAATGGGGTAGTTTAATCAACTCCTCTAGGGCCAATTTAAAAGGGTAAACATGAGCAAAGCTTTTATTAATGCTTCCCTTCATCACAAAAGCAATTTCCCACTGTCATTTGAGCTTTTTACGATGGCCCACTACCAGCAGAAGCCATTTCAGTTTACCTCTGACTGTGCACCAAGCAAAAAAGAAAACAAATCAAATAATTAAAATGGTCAAAAATATACCATTTCAAAATGGCTCAATCCTTTAAAACATTTATAAAAGTACCCCCCTCCTTTTATTTCTGAAGAGGGCAAATTGTGAAGGAGGAACAGAGCAAGAGCTTTTCCCTCTTCTCCATATGTGTCAGGGAATTCTAAATATTTTCTTTTCTAAGAATGTTAAAGGATCTTCTAGCATGGTTACTGAACCAGCTGTTGCCTATCTTCATCTTCCTGCTTCTAGGAAATATCTCTAGTTATAATCTTGTGTGCCAATGCTTTTGGGAATAGAATGCTTTCTGACTGATTAAAAAATTCATACTGGCTTCTCATGCTGAGAAGTGAAGATTATTCCCATTCAGGCATAAGAGGGCTCCGGCAGAAACAGGGTTAATTTTCTTTCCCCCTGAGCCAGTAGCTCCCACACCTGTCAACCATCAAGGTCAGGCTTGCCAGGAACCTGGGAGGGAATGGGCATGGGCGCAGCTGTAGCAAATTAGTGTATCCTGAGGAGGTCCAGCATAAAAGATGTGAACTCTTGCATATGTCTCTATGGGGTTTTGACTGATCTAAAAACTATGTTGCTATGGGGAATCAAGAGTGGTAGGAGCCTCAGAGACTTCTACCACAGCCTTCCCCTAATAACACATGATATGTAAAACTGTATGTGTGCCTGTGTTTGTGGGGTGTGTATGTGTGTGTGTGTCTATGTATTTTAAGGTTGGGATTATAGCAAGTAGCAACACTTATTTATAATTTTTTAAACAGTAAGAAATGATTTAGAAAAGGATACAGTAATGATTAAAATGGTCTTTTGGCTAGCTCCATCACTAAGTATGGAAAACACATAATTATTGATGAAACAATACTTAATGATTTTCATCAATGCTCTTTCTCAAGAGTACATAGGTATCACAATACAGTAATCATATGTGTGGATGTTTTAAAGAAAGTAACTAAAAAGGAATAATTTGGAAAAAAAAGGCACTTGGCCCAATTGTGACAATATCTTAGCATCTATAGATGCCAATTTCCTTGTAATTTGGAAGTCTAAATTCTGACTTGGTTTGTTTTCTTATTTTTTAAAGGTGAAAAATATTCGAAGAGCTATGTCATAATCGAGTCTCTTGTATTCTTGCATAGTTATAAGATGTTCTAGGCCTTTGAGCCCTGCCCATTTTCACCTTTGTGTGTAATATAAAAAGGGCAGAATTGTAGGAAGGATAGAAAGGTTATATGGTGAGAAAAACATAAAATGGAAGGGAACATAGATGCTTAAATAGTATGCTACATTCCTGCACTCATTCAATTTCTCCAGCGGA
Organism: Ursus americanus; assembly: GCF_024610735.1. NCBI lineage: Eukaryota > Metazoa > Chordata > Mammalia > Carnivora > Ursidae > Ursus > Ursus americanus. Next base: position 36,077,674 of record NC_142138.1, on the reverse strand, counting down.
ATGTGAAGTCAATATTTCAAGCAATAATAGAATAAAAACATTGCAGAATGCTGTGTGTTCTCTTTGCACTGAGCAGGAACCAAAAGAAAAGTGGGGGCAGAGGGATACATCTTAGTGATTCCACAAAGCCCGTGCATATTCTCAGTAGAGGAGCAAAAAAAGCAAATACATCTAATTGCTTATAAAAGTTAGGCCCATCAACTACAGCTTAATTACAGTCTACCGCTAAATCCTACATTAGTATAAAAAATTACAACCCTAAAGAATAAAATAAAATGACACTTTGGCTGAGCAAAAGTTCCAAAGTCCTACAGGGTCATGATTTAACGTTTCACACCCTTTAAGCATCATTAATAGCAAAGACAAAATGCAATTTCAAAAAAGATTGTCTCCCAGGGGTCTCTATTTAGAGGTGAAGTTTTTGAAAGGGAAGAGGGCAATTGATGGGATAAGTATTAGATTTGGCCCAGCACAGTCACTCAAACAGATTAAAAAACAACAACAACAACAAAAATCAAACCCAAAAACTATCTAAATTGTTAATCGACAATTTAGGAAACCTGCTGAGATAACTGATTTAGAGACTTCTCAATTTATCAAAATAGCCTAAGCACCTTAAAAAAGGAGTTGCTTTAATTACAGTGGGCTATTATTGAACATTGCAGAACCTATTTTGTAAGGACCTGTAGAGTTTGCAAAGTCCTGCTGAGCAGATACCACTCTGCAATGGAGAAGGGTGGCAGGTTCCTAACTGACTCAGCGAGACCAAACTGACACGCAGAATAGAAAGCTCATGCCCTTACTTTCTTCCCTTTCCATTGATACTGACCCATGTTGCCACCCCCAACTCTTCCTTCAACTTTTCTTGAAGGACGGAGGAAGTACTTAAGAAGAATGAGGTAACTTGTTTCTTCACCAAGACTGCCAACACATGCACACTGCAGCATTTTGTGACATGTGTGTTTTCAGTCACCTCAGGATTTTCACCTGAGGGGCAACTTATTTCATATGTGCTTGTGGAAAGGCAATGAAGATTTTATTATTATTGTATCAACTGAACCAGTTGAGTGCAATATAAACTATTGACATAAGTAAGTTCTACTTATACTGTTTCTTTCCGTTCATGGAATACCCCAATTTAGCAGTACAAAACCATGATTGAATGAAACAAATGAATCCCTGAATTGGAATTCTGATCTCAAAAATCATTAAATTCAATAAATTGTTCAAAGGTAAGAACTGATTTGATTGATTATTTATCATCTTTAGCCAATGGTAACCAAAAAAAACCAAGAAACAAAAACCAAAAACCTCAAATTGGTTAGCAGCCTTCTCTAGGACGTCCCTTGTCCCACTTGGTTGTTGTTCATCTTGCTGTTATCTATTCTTGATATTGTGGCTGATGAAAGTCATGTTTATGTCTCATTTTTTCTCTGCACAGTCAGTGCCGCGAGGGCCCTTTGCTTCTACAAACAGGCTCCACTACTCCGATGTGGCCCCTCCTCAGACTTTTCTGCCACAGCTGCTCTGCTGAATCTCAGCCATATGTTCCTTTGATCCCTTCCTTAAGAACTACCCTCCATAATGAATCAATGATTTCTCTGTTCTCCACTGAGAACACACAGTGTCTTTGAGACATTCACTCATTATGCACAGAATGTGTACAGGTAAGGGTGAGAGTACGATAGGGTGTAGTCTGTGGCCATTTGGCCATCACCACTCAGCTGAGTGTGTCCATGTTGGTGTGGGACATTCAGCCAAATGGCCTCCTCCTTAGATCCAAGAAATTGTGGGGCTCCTTTCTTTTCAGCAACCCTCACATACACATATACCTTCTGGGGTTCCTCTATTACTACCCAATCTTCATCTTGAGGTTTATCATCAGGTGAACTAGATTAGGGGTGGAATAGAGAACTAAAGACACAGCATCTGATCTTTTGCTCTTTTCTCCCTCTTTCTTACTCTAGACACTCTACAGACTCAGATGTCTCTCCATAATATCCCAAGATTCTTTCTATATAGTAAAATAAAAACCCAGGTCTCTACATTTTTTTAATGTAAAAAATATTGGAATTTTAAAATTCTTTTGTCTTTCATTTGAGCCTCGATTGCAAAACTACTGTTTTATTGGAACACCAAAGCTGTCATTTACCATACACTTGACATCTTTGTTCCAGATTATGTGACTCTCCCCTGGACCATGGAAATGCTTTAATGGCTGGGTAGTCAAGAAGGCTATAATTTAAAAGAAATACAAAATACATGATCTTATCTTTTTAAAATATTACACCCATTTTCTAGCTCAAAAATAATGTGAAATGAAATATAAAGATTCTGGCATACCACAAACCGAAGGAGAACCTTCATCTTAGCATAGAATTGCCTGGCACCAGGGCTCAACACACTGTGAGAAACCTCGTCTATACTTTCTACCTTACTCTCCATGTCTTTTTATGGCTTTTATATTTTCATCTCTTTTATCAGTTTTTTATTTTCTGTACCAGCTTTCTCTCTATTTCTAGTCTATAAAATGGAAAATATTGGATTCCTATTAAGCTCTCCAGTTTTTATATTCCCTTTTCAAGAATACAGCTTTAACTGGGACTGAAACACCATTGCCCCTTTCCCTTTCCAACAGAAAACTTTAATTGCTCTAGTTTGGATCATCAGCCCATCTTTTGGTCAAGGGAACAAAATGGTGTAAGTGTGGAATCATAATACCCTCTAGTTTCATCCACGTTGTTGCAAATGGCAAGATTTCATTTTTTGATGGTGCATAATATTCCATTATAGATAGATAGATAGATAGATAGATAGATAGATAGATAGATAGATATGTGTGATATATATCACATCTTATTTATCCATTCGTCTGTCAATGGACATCTGTGCTCTTTCTATTGTTTGGCTATTGTGGACATTGCTGCTATAAACATTGGGGTACAGGTGTCCCTTCGTATCACTACATTTGTATCTTTGGGGTAAGTACCCAGTAGTGCAATTGCTGGGTCATAGGGTAGCTCTACTTTCAACTTTTTGGGGAAACTCCATACTGTTTTCCAGAGTGGCTGCACCAGCTTGCATGCCTACCAACAGCGTAGGAGGGTTCCCCTTTCTTTGCATCCTCGCCAACATCTGTTGTTTCCTGACTTGTTAATTTTAGCCATTCTGACTAGTGTAAGGTGGTATCTCATTGTGATTTTGTTTGTATTTCCCTAACGCCAAGCGATGTTGAGCACTTTTTCATGTGTCTGCTGGTCATCTGGATGTCTGCTTTGGAGAAATATCTGTTCATGTCTTCTGTCCATTTCTTGATTGGATTATTTGTTCTTTGGGTGTTGAGTTTGATAAGTTCTTTATAGGTCTTGGATACTAGCTCTTTATTCTTAATTAGAATCTAATTTCATTTTGGATTGTGCACTAACATTCAAAAATGACCTTGAGAGTTTTTGTTATTGTTTTTATAAATATTATCTACCTTTGACAGATGCTGATATCAATATTCTGCTGATTTCAGGGTGACTGGGGTGGCTCAGTCATTAAGCGTCTGCCTTCGGCCCAGGGCATGATCCCAGGGTCCTGGGATCAAGCCCCGCATCAGGCTCCCTGCTCCACTGGGAGCCTGCTTCTTCCTCTCCCACTCCCCCTGCTTGTGTTCCCTCTCTCGTTGGCTGTCTCTCTCTCTGTCAAATAAATAAATAAAATCTTTAAAAAATATATTCTGCTGATTTCAAAAAGATGTTGCAAGCATTATATTCTTAGTTCTTTGCAATAACTTAAATAGAATTTAGATTTAAAAAATTTAAATAGAATTAGCAATACTGGTTGGCTTAAGTGTTAAAATAATTTGGACTTAATTCCTAGTGAAGGTTGTTCATGGCAATTCTGGGGTCTCCAGCATTTTTCCCAGTTGTGGTCCTAAATCCATCTGAAATGGAGGCAGCAAATTTCAAAGTTCTTGCTGGTGTGAATACAAACTGGTGGTGGTTGGAGTAAGTGATATTGGGGAAAGTGCACTGACAAGCCAGCTAATCCAGAACCACTTTGTAGATGAATATGATCCCACCACAGAGGATTCTTACTGAAAACAGGTGGTTATAGATGGTGAAACCTGTCTGTTGGACATACTGTGTACAGCTGGTCAAGAAGAGTACAATGCCATGAGAGATCAACACATGAGGACAGGTAAAGGCTTCCTCTGGGTATCTGCCATCAATAATAGCAAATCATTTGCAGTCATTAACTTCTCCAGGGGACAGATTAAGCAAGTAAAAGACGCAGGTGATGTACCTATGATGCTAGTAGGAAACAAGTGTGATTTGTCAACAAGGACAGTTGACAGAAAAAAAGCCCACGAACTGGCCAAGAGTTATGGGATTCTATTCACTGAAACCTCAGCCAAGACCAGAAGATTGTCGAAGATGCCTTTTACACACTGGTAAGAGATATTTTTTAAGTATCAAATGAAGAAACTCAACAGCAATAATGATGGGACTCAAGGTTGAATGAGGTTACCATGCATAGTGATGTAACAAATACTTTTAAAGTTAGAACATCAAAAAAGAGCCACTGTCTAGCTGTACCAACACCCTGGTCTTGAATTCCCTGGAGGAGAAGCAATACTGTTGTAATCTTCAGTCTCCCAAAGAAGCTCCTGCTACTTCAACTCTCAGTAGATCAGTACAGTATTCCCTATTTGAGAAGTTCTAGGAATAACTACCTTCTCACTTGGTTGTCTGACCAGAGCAATGAACCACTATTTTCCACCCTGGGTTCTCCCTCACTACACATGAATAAACTTCTGCCATCCCAAGTTTTTCACCTGAAAAGCAATTCATGCTTTGAAACAGGGAATATAACTGAAGACATGAAATTCTGTAGGAATTCTAAAGTAACAACTGCTGGTGACTTTTTGTTTTTGTTTTTTTTTAATGTTGAACATGGAACTATGTTGGGTTTTGGAGAAATGTCATAAATAATCAAGTTTTTGCTAGAAAATCACATACTTCATTTAGGTTGTCATATTCATTTATATAGAATTGAATAAATATTCTCATTTAAAAATATCTTCTATGTTTTTCATTTTTAAATTTGGTAAAAATCATAATAAACTAGAATAATACTACTTATTCATTTAAGGGAAGAGATATTAAGTACATTATAAGCAAACGCAATTCAAGAGTTGATGAAAGCATAATCTGTCATAGGATAAACAATTTGCTCCAATGAAGTCACATGGATTAATTGTTGAAGTTCAGTTTTTTTCATTTACTTGTTGTTGAAAATTACGTAATTTATTTAACTTCTCTGAGTCCCACATTTTAAAAATACTGAGGAAAGAATGCATGCCTTAAAATACCTTGTCAGGATCATTGAAATAATCAATATAATTGACTAGTAGAGCAATAACACAGAGTTAATGCTCAGCAAATTTTATTTTCATGTAAGATAGAGTTTACCACTAGACAGAGTTTATTTTAGAAATCAAGGATGATTCAATGTTTTGAGTTTAAATAAAATTAAATAAGGAAAATTAAGTGATCACCAAATGGATGATTACACTAATACCAATACCTCAACCTAACAAAAAATTTATAAATGATACAGAGAATATTGAATTTATTTTCCACAATATGTCGCTAAAAGACTAGTGATATAAAAATAAGTCACATATTTTAAATCATTAAATTCTAATTAGATATTAATTGGGTTAAATATTAATTAATTGTATCAATTAAATGAAATTATCTGATTAGATTAAATTAATTAAAACAAAACTTTAATTGATTAAATACATTTTTTTCTTTCACAATAATCTGTGTAAAGTGAAACATCCTTTTCTCTGAAGTTCGATCCTGAGTTAAATCAGAACCTCAGATTCCTATCTCCATGCAAGAAGAATTTTTCTAACTGCCATTTCCAACAGAAGGAAAAACCAAAAGTTCTACTGATCTATGTATCTATTTTTGTGCCAGTGTCATACTGTTTTCATTACTGTAGCTTTATAGTGTATCTTGAAATCTGGGATTGTGATACTTCCAGCTTTGTTCCTTTTTTTTTCTCTTGACTAGTATAGTAATCAAAACAGTATGATACTGGCCCAAAAATAGACATATAGGAAGGGTAGATGGCCCAGAAATAAATCCATACCTATATGGTCAATTAATTTACAACAAAGTAGGCAAGAATATAATGGGGGAAAAGACAGTCTTTTCAGTAAATGGTGTTGGAAAAACTGGACAGCTACATTCAAAAGAATGAAAGCTGGAACACTTTCTTATACCATACACAAAAATAAACTCAAAACGGATGAAACACTTAAATGTGAGATATGAAATCATAAAACTCCTAAAAGAAAATATAGTTAGTAATCTCTTGGAAATAGACCTCAGCAAGATATTTATGGAAATGTCTTCATAACAGAAAGGAAATGAAAGCAAAAATAAACTATTGGGACTATACCAAAATAAAAAGCATTTACACATCAAAGGAAAAACCATCAGGAGCACCTGAGTGGCTCAGCTGGTTAAGTGTCTGCCTTTGGCTCAGGTCATGGTCCTGGGATCCAGCCTGCATGGGGCTCCCTGCTTAGTGAGCAGCCTGCCCTCTCCCTCTGCTGCTCCCTCTGCTTATACTCTCTTTCTCCATCTCTCCATCTGTCAACTAACTAAATAAACAAATAACTAAATAATCTTTTTAACCACCAAGAAAACAAAAAGGCAACCCAATGAATGAGAGAAGATATTTGCAAATAATATATACAATAAAGGGTCAATATCCAAAATATTTAAAGAACTTATACAACTCAACACCAAAAAAAAAAAAAAAAAAAGAAGAAGAAGAAGAAGAATCTGATTAAATACTGGACAGAGGACAGGAATAGACATTTTTCCAAAGAAGACATATAGATGGCCAACAGACACACTAAATATCAGGGAAATGCAAAGCAAAACCACAGTGAGATATCACTTTCATCAGTAAGAATGGCTATTATCAAAAAGATAAGAAATAATAAGTCTTAGTGAGTATATGGAGAAAAAGGAACCCTCATGCACTGCTGATAGGAATTTAAATTGGTTCAATCATTGGGGAACCAGTGTGGAGTTTCCTCAAAAATTTAAAAATAGAAATACCATATGATCTAGTAATTCCACTGTTGGATATTTACCCAAAGAAAACAAAAACACTAATTCGAAAAGATATATTCACCTCTATGTTTATTGTAGCATTATTTACAATAGTCAAATTATGGAAGCAGCCTGTGTCCATTGATAGATGAATGAATAAAGAGGATGTAGGATAGATAGATAGATAGATAGATAGATAGATAGATAGATAGATAGAATATTACTGAACCATAAAAAAGAATGAAATCTTGCCATTTGCAGCCATATGGATGGACCTAGAAGGTATTATGCTAATTGAAATAAGTCAGACAGAGGTAGACTAAGGTCATATGATTTCATTAATATGTAGAATCTAAAAAACAAAACAAATGAACAAACAAACCAAAAAAAAAGAAAGAAGAAAGAAAAGAAAAGAAAAGAAAAGAAAAGAAAAGAAAAGAAAAGAAAAGACTCTTAAATACAAAGAATAAACTGGTAATTGCCAGAGGGGAGGTAGGTAGGGAGATGGGCAAAAAGATGAAGGGGATTAAGAGCTACAAACTTCTAGATATAAAAGAAAGAAGGCACGGGATGAAAAGTATAGCATAAGGAATATACTCAATAATATCTGTAATAACATTGAATGGGGACAAATGGAGACCATACTTATGGTAAGCATTGAGTAATGTATAGAGTTTTCAAATGAATATATTGTAACCCTGAAACTAATATAATATTGCATGCTAACTATTCTTCAATAAAAAAGTTTGCTCAGGGGCACCTAGGTGGCTCAGTCTGTTAAGCACCTGCCTTTGGCTCAGGTCATGATCCCTGGGTCCTGGGACTGAGCCCCACATCAGACTCCCTGCTAGGTGGGGAGCTTGCTTCTCCCTCTCCCTTTGCCTGCTGCTCTCGTGCTTGTGCTCTCTCTCTGTCAAATCAATAAAATATATTTTTTTAAAAACTCTCAAAAAAAAAAGTTTGCTCAGAATTGAAAGAGTCCTGTTAATTCTATTGATTCTCTCATGGTTGCATGTTATGGCTGCTAAAAATAGGAAATCTAGATTTGCAATGCAACCTCCAGTTTTTAAAAAATGCCCCAAGATAACCATCGTATGACCAAAAATCACCCAGCTCAAGCAGTGCAATCGTCTGATGCAAGATATAGACTGCAGTAGGACATGTGGTGGAAATCAAGGACCAAACGGCATTGCTTGTGAAACAGTAGTTTATCCTGTTTCATGTGCGGGAGTTTTGCATTTGCTGTAGTAACTGGGTCAGTGTGGGTGCCAACTTCATATGGTCACTTGGCAATTAGGAATATTTCATTATATCAGACACGTTTCAATGTTTATCTCTGAGGGCAGAAGTATGGATTTCAGAAGCTTGGTTCCCCAAAAGAACCCGGATTCATTAAATAATTTTACTCACACTTTCCCAGAGAATTTTTTGTGCTATGTATCATACATACCAACATATTTATGTGTGAGTAATGGGAGAAGCGGAATCACCATATATATATATAGAAATGCCATTACTGGCTGAGTCAAAATGACTTGTTGGTCATAAATTTCCATTCTGATGACCTAGCTAAAACAAATAAAGTATATTCCAATATGACTAGATGCCCCTAACGGCTAACATTTAAATAAAATTTCCCATCACTAGGGCATATATACATTCACTTACAGACACACACACACACACACACACACACACACACGTGCGCACACACATACACACACACACACAGTGATTTGTTTTAAATTACACCTTCTTATTGTACTGCAAGCTCCATGAGGACAATGATTTGCACATTGCTATAGTCCAATATCTATATTGTATATATTCAGGAAATTGTATGGATTCAGTAAATGTTTGTTAAATCAATAAATTAAATATGTATATGATATGTATATGATAATACAAAAAATAATTCATAGATATATTTTAAAGCAGCACTCACATAAAATTTTGTTGGCACAGACTTGGCCACTCATTGAAATATTACCTATGGTTGCCTCCTCATCGCAATAGCAGATTTGAGCAGTTGCAGCAGGGACAGTATGGCCCACAAAGCCTAATAAATCTACTATTAGGCCCTTTACAGACATTTGCTAACCCATTTCCCAGAAGCATAATCTTTAAATTTATATGAATAAACACAAATTAAATGAATATTGTTACTGAATACAATTTTGGAATTTCTGCCCAATACAATACTAGAAACAGATAAAAACAAACAATGGAAAGATGCAGAGTAAGATAAAATTATGAGAAGATATTACATTTATGTGAAAAACGAAAATTAATTATAAAATTATTACAATTAGAAAATGGTTTCTTGATAGTGGCCAAATTAATTAATTAATTTGAAATATATTTTTTGAGTGCATACTATTCACCAGAATTTGCACTTCGTAGAACAGATTTTTAAAAGATGCCTATACAGTATCACAATTTGTCTTTTTATCTTCTTTCCATAATCCTTTTTAGCCTAGACTATTACAACCGCTCTTCAAGTACCTCTGATGGTATCCTTTTCTGGAGCATACACATCTCAACTAATCGGGTCATTTCCCTGCTTTTTGGTGGTTACCCATTTTACTTGCATGAATCCCACCGTATTTACTGTGCTTTACAAAGTTCTTCACAATGTTGCCTCAGTCCAAGACCCCCTCAAGGTATATAGTCCAATGGTAGGGACCATGGGCTTTGAAGTCACCCAGTTTGTGTTCAAATCTTGATTCCACTTCTAACAAACTGAATGAATTTGAACAAGTTACTTATCCCTTCTCTGCCTTCATTTTTTCATCTATAAAATGGGAATAGTAATTATATCTATGTAATCAGTTGCTAAAAATTAACTAACTTATGTAAAGTGTAGACAAAAGTCCTTGAAAGGTAGTTAGCACTCAGTAAATTAGGCTGCGATTACCTGTGCAATTTCAAGTCTTCCAAATTCATATCCCCCACCCCAGGATTACTTTTGCAACACTAAACAAACTAAGGCTATGATCGTGATAGTTCTTTCCTTACATTGCTCCCTTTGACATCCCCACACCTGTCCTGCTGTGGCTTGACTATGTCCTACTTTGACTTCAGGTCTCTGTCCAGAATTATGAAGATCTGAGATTTAACTCTGTTTGTAGGTTAGCTAGTTAGCCAGCCCCAGTTTCATGGATGCTGGCAGAAGACATGAGATTCCTAGGTCAGGGACAAAGGACTTTATTACTCATGGTAATAGCAGAAAGAGTTTCAGTATTTGTTCTGGTTCTCTGAGCCCAATTTCCACAGGATGATGCAAAGAGGGTCAAGCAACACATGCAGCAGATCATCTTACTGGATAGTAACCCTGAGCTTAGAGAAGCTGACTTTTATAATAGTCAGAAAGCATGTCTGTCTTTGCTGTCAAGACAGACACTATATATTCCAAAACCATAAGCAAATCTGCCCTTTGCTCTGGAGTGAAACATTGTTATCTCTATTTTCCAAGGCTATTTACTATATAACATTAGTGAAAAGATTGTTGAGAACAAAGGCAGTCAGTGTTTCTGCTACCAGAGGTTTAGAAATGCAAGAGTGCTATGGGACAATGATATCTTAACAGTCTCCAGAGAATTCTTTTATTCTGTATTTCCTTAAGATAGGGTTATTGACCCATGTAAGCTCCTTGAAAACAAATTCCCTATATTTTTCACCAGTTATCCCAATTCCTAGTATAGTTCCTTGCACATAGTAGGCATTCAAAAATGTTTTTGAGCAAAATTCGAGAGTCTAGTGTAAATGACATTATTTTTATTCCTACTGTTACTACCATAACCAGTTGGAGAATAAAATTTAAAAATATATCTCATTCATATGAGCAACAACTTATAAATACTTCAGCATTGTGCATACTTCATGAAAAATGTGCACTAAGTATATATAGAAATCTACAAAATGACTTTAGTGAAATAAAGAAAGATTTTGGTATATAAAGCTACATGCATAAAGATGGAGCAGCACAGGCTTTGAATTGCAATGAGAAAACAGGGATTTTATTTGCATCTTTGCAACTTAAAAAGCTACATGCTCTCAGAGAAAAAGGGGAAGTCTTCATAACTTTTTATGCTTTTATTCAACAATAATTTACTGATGCCTTAAGTAGGTCCAGGTCCTTTTTCAATAGCGACTGTCTTTATTAACCAACCCCCATTATTAAGAGTGTCTCCTTAGAGCAAACCTATAATTGATACAATAAAAGCATTTTTCTTATTTCTAAGCTTAGTGACCATATAGGAAAAATGTTTGTGTCTTCTTAATAATACACATATTATTATGTATATATTATGCATAGTATGATATAAGCTATCATATATATTATATATACAAGTATGTATATATTATATGGATAGTATCTTACTCATATAATTAAATATCACTTTACTCTTATAAAGAAGGGGCAATTCACAATATAAAATTTGATATTTGTTTTCAAAGCTAACCAAAGCAGATAGTTAGAAAACTCAAAAATGGCATAAATTTGAATTATCTCAGTAAAGGCCAAAACTACACATAGCATTTTTCCTTCATTGTGTATAGAGACTCCTGGGGAAAAAAAGTGACTAATTAATTATTTTACACCACACAACTAAATGATAATGCTTGGTATTGGTGTAATAACCAGACCCCTGGACAAGACAGTCTCATTATCACTCCCAATAAAATAGCACTTCAGTATTCTGCAGGACTGCCATTACTGTCAAGGATCGTTGGGTGGTGTTTACAAATAGTTAACCAGCCTTCCTCACAGCTGTTCAAAATTGAGGGCTCATGAACACTTATGCAAGCAGAGTAAAATCTTATAAGCACAGATGAGCAGGAAGAGCAGTGGTACACCAAATGCATAACAAATAAGAATTTTAATTCATCTCATCATGAAAACAATAAGAGATGAAGAAAGAGAGGACAGAGGCCCTGGATGCCCAGAATTAGAGACTTAACTTGGATCAACAGTGCCTGTCAGACTTAATGAAGATTGTTTATAAACACAAATTTGGCATATTTTAGAGCTGAATGTAAGAAATAACTGCTCAAGTGCTATTCTAGTTGTGTGGCTGATGTTCGGGGATATTTTTAATTTAATCATTGCTTTGACAATGGGGAATCTAGGCCACAAGGCATTCAGATACTTGCATAATTAAAGTTTCTCTGGGATACTTCACATGCCATGTTTTAGAAGATGCTTAATACTCTCCTAAGACTTGGTTACTCAATTTATATTTGTTTGTGAAATATGCAGACCAAAATCCTTAGGTGGTAGTATTTTCCTACTTAATCCATTGTAAAAAGAACCACGTAGCAAAATCTCAATCATTATTTTGTGGTTTTTAAAACTAAGTCCAACCTCCTCACTTTAGAGGAAACTGAGACAAACAGAGATCAGTTAAAGTCTTTCCTGAAGATACAAACAAGGTAAGTGACAGCTCAGGTCTCCTGCACCTTAGTCTAGAGTTATTTCTACCATTCATCATTCTTTCAAAGTGAAGTTATTCTATAAGTGAGAATCTGGGGTGTAACACTCTAAGAAATCAAATTTATCAATAGATATAACATAAAGAATCCCAGTCTGCATATGCTGCTTCTGAAAAGCATGGACTTTGATATTTCATAATTTTCAGTTTCTTCTACTGTCATTGAATGGCAGTGGCACATTCATTTTGAGGCAGATTTAGCTAGATGAGATAGGACACTATAATTTCATCTAGATCTTTGTTTTCAGACCTGTGATTTAAAATTTAGTTTCCTCCTTTCCTAATAAGGAAATTCAGATTTGTTTCAAAATAAAAAATTCTATTTTTAAACGTCCTCTCGGTAAGTATATATTGATTAATGACTTCCAATGTAGTAACATAAAATAATAATTTGGGGAGTTTCAAAGAAATCTATATTCATTCAAATATTAGCTTTATTTTACAGATTTTTTTTTCAGTCATTGTACTTATTTTCTCTAATTCCCCTGATGGTAAAATGTTAAGAATAAGATATTTGTTGTAATTAATTTTATTTAATTTTCATTAGCCAGAAAATAATTCAATGAACCTCTCTCTGATCCTCAAGTAAGCCTTAAGGTACATGTAAACTATCTAATCATTTTCTAGTTTGCATTCTTTATAGTACATGCTGATATAAAGTTAACTCTAACCCCTTTAATACACTGAATTGGTGTAGTACCATCTTTAATACCCTACATATGGCCACTATCTTAATACCTTAAGAGTCTGAGTTCATGAAAATATGATTTGCCTTCATAATGCCTACAGAACAAAGTTGAAATTTGTAAGAAATCTTTTAAAAATGTTCATGGTTTTGCCTATTATAGTTCTTCCTATTCTCCAGCAAAAAGCATTCTGTTCCACACTGGTAAGTTGTTCTATTAACTCCTAACATTTAGATCATGCATTTCTTCAACAGATATTTATTGAAACAACATTGCTATAAACTATAGTAACAACTGAGTTATGTAAAATAACTTAGTAATCAGTTAAACAAATATAAAAATATTAATTATTAATGTAGTATGTTAAGTACAGTATACGCAAGTTATTTAATGGGCACTGTAGGAAATGCATGAATATGATATAATTACTACCTGAAATAACTGAAATAATTTTCATGTCCAGTGAAAACATTAACCACATTAGAACCATAAATAAATAAATATTTAAAAATGTAGTTAAATTAATAATTTTTATTATTTATTTTTCTAGTGGTACAGCCTTTCTACCCCCTGCTCCAATCTCTTGTTGCAGAGTTCCCAATCTATATAATGCTAACACTAATCAAAAGAAAATTGAAGTAGCTATATAATTCCAGACAATGCAAAGTTAGAACAAGGATTGCTGTAGCACTACATAATAAGAAGGAATTAATTCTCCAGAATGTAATAACAATCCTAAATGTATATGCACCTAACAATAGAGCATCAAAATATATGAGATAAAAAGAGAACTGCAAGAAGAAATTTAAAAAATCCACTAGTATACCTGGAGATTTCAATGTCTCTCAGTAATTGACAGGCAAACAAAAAATCAGTAAACAAGGAGACAGAAAATCAGCAAATTTGTAGATGACCAGAGCAGCACTATTAATCAACTGGATCTAACTGATATTTATAGAACAGTCCATCTAACAACAGCAAACTACATACTCTTCTGAAGCTCACATGAAACATTCACCCACATAGATTACATTCTGGGCCATAAAACACATCTTAACAAATTAAAAGGAATAGAAATCACATAAAATTTGTTTTCACACAACAGAATCAAATTAGAAATCAATAACAAAAAGATGGTTGGAAAACCCCAAATATTAACCCAATTCTCAATAATATATGGGTCAAGGAAAAACTCAAGAGAAATTTTATTTTTTTTTTAGAGATTTTATGTATTTATTTGACAGAGAGAGACAGCACAAGCAGGGAGAGCTGCAGGCAGATGGTGAGGAGAGGCAGATTCCATGCGGAGAGGGAGCCCAATGCAGGACTTGATCCCAAGACCCTGGGATCATGACCTGGGCCAAAGGCAGACGCTTAACCAACTGAGCCACCCAAGTGCCCCTCAAGAGAAATTTTATAAAAATATTTTGAACTAAGTGAGAAAATAATTATTTATAAAAATTTGTGGGATACAATATAAGCAGTGCTGAGAGGGAATTTTACATTAGATGCATACATTAGAAAAACTGAGGATCTAAAATCAATAACTGAAGCTTCCATCTTAGTAAAAAAAGAGAAATAAGTACACTGTATGCCTAAATCAAGTAGAAGAAAGAATAATAAAAATTAGAACAGAAATATATGAAATTGAAAAGAGGAAAACAATAGGGGAAATGAAACCAAAAGCTGAATATTTGAAAATACCAATAAAATTGATGAGCTCCCAGCTTGACTAACCAACAAAAAGAGTGAGAAGCAAAAATTACATACATAACAAACAAAAAGAAGTCATCATTACTGATTCTGTGGATATTAAATGTATAGTGAAGGAATACTATAAACAACTCTATGTTCACAAACTTGGTAAGTTAGGTGAAATAGACAAATTCCTTGAAAGACACAAAATATAAAATACACACAAGGAAATTAACCCTATGTCTATTAAAGCAATTTTATCAATAATTAATAATCTTCCAAAAGAGAAAGCACTAGGGCCAGAGGGTTTCACAGATGAATTCTACCACAAATTTAAGGAATAAACAATATTATTTTTTCACAATTTCTTCCAGAAAATAGAAGCTATACACTATCTTTCTGTACTTATCCTATGAGTTCAGCATTATTCTAATACCAAAACTAGATAGGGGCGCCTGGGTCACTCAGTCGTTAAGTGTCTGCCTTTGGCTCAGGGCATGATCCCAGCGTTCTGGGATCGAGCCCCACATCAGGCTCCTCTGCTGGGAGCCTGCTTCTTCCTCTCTCACTCCCCCTGCTTGTGTTCCCTCTCTCGTTGGCTGTCTCTCTCTCTCTCAAATAAATAAATAAAATCTTTAAAAAAAAATACCAGAACCAGATAAAAACAGTATGAGAAAACAAAACTACACAATATCTCATGAACACAGACATAACAATTTTCAACAAAATATTTGTAAATAGAAGCCAATAAACAACTGCACACCACAAGAAAATGGGATTCATTCCAGGTATGCAATTCTGGCCTAACATTCAAAAATTAGTCAATCGATAAAAAAAACACCAAAAAAAAAAAAAAAAAAACAGAAGAAAAATCCTATGTTCTATCAATTATCACAGAAAAAATTGTGAAAATCCAATACCCATTCATAATAAAAACTCTCAATAAAGTAGGAAGAAAGAGGATTTCTTCAGCTTGATAAAGAACATCTACAAGAAAACTAAAGCCAATATAATACGTAATAGTGAAAAACTGGACCTTTTTTTTGCCTAAGATTGGAAACATAGCAAGGATGCTTTCTCTCACTACTCCAACTCATCGTGATACTAGAAATCCCAGCTTGTGCAATGAAACAAAAACAGAAAGTGACAGGCAAGTAGATTCAATAAGAAAAACAAAAACAATCAACTGTCTTTATTTTCAGATAGCATGGTTGTCTATGCAGAAAATCCCCAAAAAAATCAGCAGATAAATGCCCGCAATTATAAAGCAAATATAAGATAACAGAATACAAGTTCATATACACAAGATACTTTCCTTCACATATAGCAGCAATGAACAATTAGGATTTGAAATCTTTTTAAAAAGCACCACTTGTAATAATACCCAAAATATGAAATCCTTAAGTGTAAGTGTAACAAAATATGGACAATATTTATATCCATAAATATATAAAACACCAATGATAGAAATTTTAAAATATGTAAATAGATGGAGAGATATTATACTTTCCTTAGATATTATGCTTTCCTATTATTTTTTCTAAGGAAGGTATAATACTAGATTTTATAGAGCTGGGACTACGAATGCATTGGAGAATGATCTAAACATCATCAGAGTAGATAATTCCTTGAAGAATAGTTTTTCCTTTACTGGGTGCTCTAGAAGAAAGGAAGGAAGGAAGGAAGGAAGGAAGGAAGGAAGGAAGGAAGGAAGGAAGGAAAGAAAGAAAGAAAGAAAGAAAGAAAGAAAGAAAGAAAGAAAGAAAGAGAGGGAGAGGAAAGAAAGAAAGAAAGAAAGAAAGAAAGAAAGAAAGAAAGAAAGAAAGAAAGAAAGAAAGAAAGAAAAAGAAAGGGAGGGAGGAAGGATGGAAGGGGAGGGAGGGAAAGAGGCAAGGAGGAAAGGAAGGAAGAAAGAAAGGGGAGGAGGGAGAAAGAAAGAAGAAAAAAAAAGAAAAGAAAAGAAAAGAAAGAAAGAAAGAAAGAAAGAAGAAAGAAAGAGAGAGAGAAAGAGAGAAAGAGAAAGAGAGGGATGGATGGATGGAGGAAGGGAGGAAGAAAGAAAGGGAGAGAGAGAAAGAAAGAAAAGAAAGAAAAGAGAGAAAAAGAAGGAAGGAAGGAAGGAAGGAAGGAAGGAAGGAAGGAAGGAAGGAAGGAGAAAAAATAGTGGTGATGATTGCACAATTTTGTGAATATAGCAGAAACCACCGATAAAAAAAAGTCAACATCAGACACTTAGAGAATCTATTATGACTCCATATGAATCTCAGGACAGAGCACTGCTATGTTTTTTTTTTTTTCTGTTTTTTATTGTTTCTTTTCTCTTTTATTTAAAATTTTTATTTTAATTCTAGTTAGTTAACATACAGTGTTCTATTAGCTTCAAGGGTACAATTTTTATGTATTCTTTTAAAAAACGATATATGTTTTTGAATATTAAAATTTTTAATTCCAATTATTTACTCTAAGAATTTATTTTTTAGTTTATAATGTGAGCTGTTCTTTGTAGAAAACAATAGGGAGAAATTTCATGTTTCATGAATTAAAAGTCTCAATATTGGTAAGATATTAATTACTTTCATCTTGAGCTATAGATTGAACACAATGCCAATCAAAATCCTCGCATGCTATTTTGTAGATATTGACAAACATATAAAAATTTATATGGAAATCAGAAGACACAGAACAGCCAACACAACACTGAACAAGAATAAAGCTGGGGAATTATCACTACCCAATTTCAAGATTTGCTATTAACCTGCAATGATCAAGACAATGTGGTATTGGTGGAAGAATAGCCTCATAGATTAATGAAACAGAATGCAGGACTCAGATACAGTCCGCACAAAGATAATCAACTGAATTTTGACAAAGGTGCAAAGGTAATTCAATGGAGAGAGAATCATCTTTTTAATAAATAGTTCTGGAATCATTAGTCATGCAAATACAAAACAAACAAACCTAGACACAGATCTTACACATTATACACTAAATGAATCACAGACCTAAACATAAATTGCAAATTATAAACCTTATAGAAGAAATCATAGGAGAAAATCGATGTTTCCTGGATTTGGTAATGAGTTTTTGGATATTCATGACCGAAGTATGAGCCATGAAAGAAAAAAGTTACATTTTTGACTTCATTAAAATTAAAAGTTTCTGCTCTGAAAAAGACACTATTAAGAAAATGCAGAGATATGCCACAGAGTGGGAGAAAATATTTGAAAAACATATATTTAATAAAAGACTTGTTTCTAAAAATATACAAAAAAAAGTCTTTTAAAAATCAGCAAAAGGAAAACAAACCACCCAGTTCAGAAATGAGCAGAAGATTTGAACATATCCCTCACCAAAGAAGATATCCAGATGGCAAATAGCATATAAAAAGAGGCTCGACTTCATTTGTCATTGGGGAGACAGGGTGGAATACGTGAAGCACAGAAGATTCTTACGGTGGTCAAACTGTTCTGTATGATACTATACAGTGGTGAATACAAAACATTAGGTATTTGTCAAAACTCACAACTTTATAGCATAAAATCTACAACTTAATGCCTGCAATTAAAAAAAAAACTATTTAGGGTTGAAGAATTTCAAGATGGAATGCGTACCGTGATGACCAAAAAAAGAAAAAAAAATCTAAATGCATTACAAATGTGTGAGATAACCTCAGTGAATGGGGTAGGGAATAAATTGCTGACCTAAACCATTTTAGAAATGAGTTCAGTCTGTAAGACTAAAGTGCAAAAGAAAATATAATCTAGTTGATAAAGTTGTTTCATGCAGGGGTTTGAGTTAACAATTCTGCAGCTACTATACATGTACACTAGAATTTGACAAGCAAATAAGTAAATGAAGCATTGGTGGGAGCTAGGTTTGTCAGTGTTGGAATGAGAGGTTTCAAATAAGCAAAAGGAGAAGGCTAGAACAATCCATATGGTGATGGATTAGATGGAAACATCAGCGTAAACTCATGTTTAGCTTGATATATATACAAATGATTACATATGAAAATATTTATAGATTTGTGTATATACATGAGGTAGTATACACACATACTTCAGCTCTGTCAGCTGAGAGAGTCTGGAAGCAACAACATCTCATTAATAGCAAGTACACCTAGTACTCAGCTCTTGGTTTCTAATGCCGTTCTCAACCAAAGGAATCGGACTCCTTGGAGAACAGGCTTATTCTAGGACTGGCACAGAAAATTTACAAGATGAGTCTGTAGCATTTTATACTGCGGTAAAACAAGGAACTGCTAACACACACATACACATTGATAGTTATACTAAAGGGACATAAGAGCTAACTAAAAGAGCTCCTAATGATCAAAACTGGAAAATTATAACCGTCAAAATATTGTTGGATTATAATGCAAAGCATAAAATAAATACCCATGAGTACTCTTCCCAAAATTCATATGTTGAAGTCTGCCCCTCGATGTTATGTTGTTTGGAAATGGGGATGTTAGGAGATACAAGGATTAGATTAGGTCATAAAGGTGGGGCCCTGGTCAGATGGGATTAGTGTTTTTATAAGAACAGACACCAGAGACCTCTATCTGTGTGTCCATACAAAGAAGAGATCAAGAGAATACACAGCAAGATGGGGGTCACCTAAAGACAAGAGAAGAGTTCTTAGAATAATAGCTACATTACCGGCATCTTGATTAGGTACATATAGGTTCAAATAAATGGCCAAAAAAATAAATAAATGGAAAAAATAGATAAATTCCCCACACATAAGAATTACAAATAATGTATGCAAATACTCCCCCTTGAAGAAGTAAAGCATAATTCCCTACTCCTTAAATGTATATTCTGTATATGACTTCCTTATAAAGTATAAGATGGGGAAAAATTGTTCCTTTATTAAGAGAAATCTGGCAAACACGACCCCAGCCAGGTGATCAAGATTAACATCAACAGTGATAAGTTATAGGGATAGTTATCTACCCTTGACACGATGTGATGTGATTGACACTTTACCTCCATGGTCTTCCTCCCAAAAACCCATAACCTCAGTCTAATCATGAGAAAAACATCAGAGACATCCTAATTGAAGAATATTCTACAAAATACCTGACTAGTACTTCTCAAAATGGGCAAAGTCTTCAAAAATAAGAAAAGCGAGAGAAACTATCACAGTAAAAGAGCATAAGGAGACATGACAACTAAATGTAATATGATATTCTAGATTGGATCCTAGAACAATAAAAGGACATTAGGTAAAAACTATGAAAATCTGAATAAAATATGGACTTTGGTTAACAATAATAATATATTAATATTGATTCACTAGTTGTGAAAATAAACTATACTAATGTAAGATATTAATAATGTGAACCTAAAACTACTGTAAGGTAAAAAAAAGAAATTTATTTAAAAAAATAATTTGGTAACATCGTTAATAGTACTGGACTTCCCATGCATCTGTGTATTCTTTCTGTGATAAGATTATACTTCTTGAACCACTGATGTTATAACTTGCTTTGGTCAATCAAATGTGAGTGGAAGTATTTAGGGACCCTACAACAAAACACCCACAGGAAGCATCACCCGTTGTTAAGTATTTCTCTTGTCTGAACAAAGCAATGTCCCAAATAGGAGCTCTTCTTTCAGCCTGAATCCCAGAATGAATACATCTCATGGAACTGAGCTACAACTGACTCAATCTATATTTACCATTTGATGAGAATGAGAGATACACCTTAGTTGTAATAAGCTACTAAGATTCTGTCATATTACAGTATAATCCAGCAAAGAGGACCAATTAAGAAATTTGAACATTGTTTTCTGTTGAAACAAAAACACCAATATATGTGCCATTGGGTTTGGACTGGGTAGTTGGTAGAGTGGGTATTTACTGTTGATTAGACAGATGGCAACCCATTGTGCACGCGCACAGATGAACATGTTATATAACCATTGCCTCTGATAACTTAGAGGATAGGCAATGTACTGATGAGCTTTGTGGGTGAAGAAGTTGGAAAACAGAAAGTTACTCATGTGCTATTCGCTGCATTTGATAAGGTACTGTAAGAAAGAGGCTAACTGAACATAAAAGATAAGTAAAAAAGAGATGAACTCAAAAAAGAAGTGTTCAGTTTATTAACAAGGATGAACGATGTAATTTTTTTTTAAATTTCTCTAAGTAAAATATAACGTTAGGAAATTTTAATGACAGAGGCCAATTAAAACTCAGCCTGATGGCAAAGACTAATTTGGGGGGAGCTAAAACCTGTTGGTAAAATTCAGAAGTCATTGATGTGGCACCCAGTAAATCCCTCTAATTGGATAAAATGTCTCCAAGAGAAAGAAACTCGGAGTGAGACTCCCCTATGGAATCCTGACAAATTTAAAATATTGGCAGTTAAATCTAGAAAGAAGGGCAATGTACAAGGGAGGAAAAAAAAGAAAGCGCATCCATACACTCTGGACACTGACTGTAATCAAACAGTTAAAAATATTACTATGTTTTTCAAAGAGTTGTGCCAGCACCCTAAATTAAATACTTTCTTTGAGACTTGAAATTCCCTTTGTGTATTTGGGTTGCCAGAATTAGTAAATAAAAACACAAGATGCCTAGTTCAATTTGAATTTAGATAAACAGCAATTTTTTTTTAGTATAATTATGTCCCCTACGATATTTGCAATATACTTCTACTAAAATATTTGTGGTTTATCAAGATTCAAATTTAAACAACAGTCCATACTTTGTTAACCCCATTTGGGGATCAAAACTTCTATAGGCATAAAATAGACTGAAAACCCTTCTGAGCTCTCAAGGAGGGCATATTCTTTAATAACTTCTTCAGATGTAGCCAAGGAATAAAACGAAAAACTAATGTCCTTGCAGAGATCATGTCCAAGAACCATCACAAATAAAAGACTATTCCCAGGAAATAACCCCCCATCAAGAAATGTCCTATTTCCCTCCATTGCTGTGATCTGCACTAGCAGTGAGGGGATTACACCTTCATCCCACTGAGACAAGTTTGGCCATGTGACTGACTGTGGCCAGTAGCATGTGATTGCAACTAACTTGTGACATTGATAAGCAGCAACTTTGTTCTTTTCCCTCTCCCACCAGATCAGCAACATCCCACCAAGGAGCTTCTCCTTCACCCTGGAATCCATAATAAAGGAAACAATTGTTATGGCCCAAGAGTTACCTGCAGCTAACATGTAATAAAAACAAGAAATCAATATTTTGGCAGTTGTGGAAGTCACTAGAGGAGCAGGGAGCAAGTCACTAAATTTTGTTTTTTGGGTTGTTTGTTAATCTGACCAATACAAGTATTAACGAGTTCTGGGAAAGCATTCATTCATCTTCCTTCCTCCCTCCCTCCCTCCTCCCTCCCCCCTCCCTCCCTCCCCCCTCCCTCCCTCCTCCCTCCCCCCTCCCTCCCTCCTCCCTCCCCCCTCCCTCCCTCCCTCCCTCCCACCTTCCCTCCCTCTCTCTCCCTTTCTTTCTTTCCAATCACAATGGAGCCATAGTTTATTATAGCATAATAGACCTTTATAGTTAAATGGTTTATTAAATCCAGATTAAACGGTTTGCCCAAAGTCATATAGTAAGACAAAACTTTGATTCAGTTGTTTGTTTGGCTTTTAATATGGGCTTGCTGCTAGTCAAGACTCAAAGAAAATAAAACAGTCCCTGACTTCAAAAAACCAATCGCTTTACTAGGAAGGTAAGTTTTACATGTATGTGTGCATGCACACACAAACACACATAAACACACACACTCTTCATGTTGTTTGAGTTACAGCCCTCACAATACTTCACATTGTTCATTACCATATCCTGCTCCCTCATGCGGCTGTGTCTGCTCTCACCCATGCAGGCATGCCTTGGAGGCCTCTCCTTTGACACTTAAACACCATCAGTATATTTCTTTCTTTTCCAAAGAGAAGCTCTGCCACCTGTTTTATAGTAACATATTTGTCATTTCTAATACAAAATAATGTGTTGGATTATGTAAATATAACTTGGGCCTGATATTACTAAGATTTTTGCCAAGATGCATAAATTAACCTAATAAAAGTAAAACAAAAAATAAAGTTTTGCTCTAACCAACTCATTTTAGTTGTAAAAAAATAAACATCCCTTACAACATAGTCCAACAACAAGAAGCAGGAGAAGTTTTTAATGGATTTGGAAGAAGTGCAATGTGGACTCATGGGAACCAACACATCTTAAAACAGCTACATTAACCTCATGTCTTTCTGATCCAGAAGGTCTCTTGTTTCTGATCAACAGTTCCTCTCTCTCCCTCTTTTTTTTTTTGGGGGGGGGGGTCTTAAGTTAAGGTTTTTCCTTCCTCCCCCCCTCCTCCTCGTTCTGTTTATTCATAATTTTGGAGGTGGCTTTAATTTGCTATGATGCTGGTTCTGGCCAAAAAATTGCATAACTTGTTCAATCCAGAGCACTTTATCTTCTGACCAGTTTCTGTGACTGGGGGAAACTGACTGACTACTGACTGGATTCCCTTAAATCAGATGTCCATTCCAGTCTAATTACCTATAACCATGGAGGTGGGGTCATCTGGTATGCTGGATATCTCTTGTAAGAGTTTGAAGAAGACAAAGTAAATTATTAGCAGGATATAGATATGGCAGTGAAACTAAACTGACATGTCCAACACAAAGGTGTGGTTTCTAAAAGCAACACACACACACACACACACACACACGCGCATACATACATATCACATCAGGATATTAACAATTAACAAATCTCTCTCTCTCTCTCTTTCTATATATATATATATATATATATATAAATTTTTTTTATCAGGACTTCATAAAGTTTAAAAATTTGCCCAAGAAGACAAATTGATAAATATATTACATTTTGGCTTTGGCTGCTTCATATATGTTCTAATATTGATTTTTTTATTAATTTAAATTTCATATAAGATTCAGTTGTTGAAATTTAGGAGTAGTTGATGCAGTTAGAGGCATTTTACTTATTTTGCTTTGATCTGTTGGTGATTTGAAAAATCTTAATTTCTGAGTGAATTATGAGATAATTTTATTGCTTAAATTTATCTATTTCTGTATAATTAGGATATAGTAATTTAGTTTATTATATTTTCTGTTTAATTGAGTTAACAATGTCCGCTGAAAATACAATCCTATTAGCTGATTTGAAGGAATGTCTATAATTAACTTTCTTATTAGGACTGATTGGATAAGAGTGACTTTTATCATAGGCCTCTCGTCTTCTGAATTTCAGTATGAAATACTACCAATGAATAAAAAATGCATTGAAAAGGGTTTGCTTTCATTGACAAAACCCCAAGGGTCTAGTGAATACATTTAAATTATGGTGAGCTTAAAAAGATAAAATTTATATGTATAACATTTTAAGAAATATTTTGTGTGTGAATAGTGTGCATTTGAGAATAAGAATTTTATAATTATTTTAACCATTGTGCCTACCTTAAAAAGTAAAAAAAAAAGCATGAAATAGATGCTTTTACATTTTCTTCATCTATTAAAGTCAGTTGAACACATTACCTACACAAAATGAGTAAATGTAGGTAATGTGTTAAACACAGTGCCTAAAAAATAATAAGAACTAAATAAATATTATCTCTTGTTATCATCATCATAACGATCTTCATCATTAGCCTGCTCTCTGGATATGCAACAGCATAATTAAGGTAATCTCAAGGTAACATGTTTTGTCTTGTTTCAATGATGATTATCAAAATTTTAATTTAAAAAAAAATCCTAATTTCTAAAAGATCTTATGAATGATCTCACAGATGAATGCAATTTTAACCCATGTTTATATTGCACATGATATACACCCAATTCCAAAGTTTTTCCTTCGGTATGACTTAATGGAAATTCTCCTATGATTTTTACTTCCCTTTCTTCATAGGTACAAACATTTTGGAAAACCTTAGGTTGGAGAAATTTAGTAGCAGATAAAAAGATTAAAACTGACAATCTCTTGCTAACTAAAGATATATTAGTACAAAACCGTATATTTTGATCACTTTCTGGTACTGCTTGATCAAAAAAGATTTTCTACTTTCTATTTGTGACTGAGTTTTATATAAACAAATATGCACTTTCTGTGGATAGTGAATGGCATCCAGATTATCTTGATTTTCCCCAGTAATCTAGCATTGTCCATAACACACACATACACATGCACACGTACACAATTCCATTTTACCAAGTACCATATAAAACATGGAAGAACCATTTTAGGAAACAGATCTAATTGAAATGCAAAGACATATAACCAAAAATTTTATATCTCCTACGGAAGAACAAAGTTAGAAAAGCTTCACTTTTCAAAGATATAAAATACTCAGAATTTTTATTACCACAACCAAAATGACCACCCCAAGTTTCTTTGAATAAAAAAGTCAAAGATCTAATCCCTATGGTACAAACTGGAGAAGAATATGCCATCTGTAACCAACTTGAATTACACAATAACAAGCTTAAAATGGCAAATTTCAGGCAGAGAATATCATAGGTTATCCACAACTAAATTTCAGTCACAAAAGTGGACTAAAAGAAAAGTGAAATGCCAGAAGATAATATTCAAAGTAAATGTAATGAATGTTATCTGAGAGAAAGAAGTCAAATTGCATGCTGGTTATCAACATTAAATATGCAAATGTACATATAATAATAGAAGGCACAAATTCACAGATACAAAATTTTTTTTAATTGAAATTGTCAGGAATTTAAGAATACTATGTTTAATTTTAATTTCCAAGGAAACAGATTTAAAGCTATTCAAACAAAATACCTTTCATAGAAAAGGGAGGTATAAGCCACACAAAAGATTAAATTGCAGTCAAGCAAATCCATTCATGAAGCTAATATTCAAAACTACTGTAAATTTTGTAGCTTCTATCTTTGTTTCAGTCCTCAGCTCTTTCATAATTTTAACACCATGACAGAAAAAATTCTCAATTACTATAAAATTACCAGCTGATCAAAATTCTGGAGATAGGACAAACAACTTTATGAGAAACTTGAAAATAATGATGTTCTCCTAAAGAAAAACTATTTTTGTGGACTTTGTTTTTCATTTTCTTTCTTAGAATCTCTAAGGTTTCCATGGAAATTTATATCATGTCAGAAGTAAAAAACAAAATGGAATAGCTATTTTTTCCACCTCATAACTTTCATGAGTAAAACATTCATCTTTCTTGCTAAAGAAAGGGAAGAAAAAAGACACTACCTTCATAATAATTCTTAACTTTTTCTTCCTGATACTTTGCATCAGAGAAGACAGGATTAGGTGGACTCTAATAGAAAAGGTTAAGTTAAGGGCTTAGGATATTTTTATATGTGATGAAAATAATCATTTATTCAAGTTTTGTCACCCAACTCTTGGTAAACACAAAGTATTTTAAGGCATAACACTTATAAATCATAGTTGAAAAGAGTCTGCTTTGGTTTGCTAAGTTTTCAATCTTGTTCCAAATGAATGAAAATCATACAAAACACTTACAATATTCTTTCTTAGTCATAGATCTAGAGATAAAGTATACCAGAAAATATTTGTAGTTGGATGTTGATATGCAATACTAGACTACTGTAAATAAGCATATAAATAACACCATTTAAATGGCAAAGATATTCCATGAGCCAACTGGTTTGAGTCATTTATATACCTTACACTGTGCCTGCCTCTTGGTAATTATACCAATTAGATTGGAGGTTCATTTATCAGGGTGCCAATTAAGTGAATTCTACACTTTCTAGGACTTAAAAAAAATCTAAATTAGACATACTAACAACTCCTATGTTTATGGGTACTTTAGTTGACTCTTGATCATGTAACATGGCAATAATTTAACCAGTGCTTCTTACTCCATTTACTAAGGATATAGTTAGCTGGGGGCATACTTTATTCGTGCAGTTCACTCTGCTCTTTGAATTTCAAAGTAAAAAAAACTTTAACCAAAAAATATTGGCTTGGAATCATACTTTTAATTTTGTTTAAAAACTGATTTCAATGAAGATTTTCCTTTTAGCTGATACTTGAATTTAAAGGTTAATTAATGTAACGATTCCTGCGTTGGTAGACATGTAATTATGGTTGATTGCAAATGTGTGATTTTTTTAGTGACACATTTTTCAGAAGATGCAGAAGATTGAGTTTAGAGTTAACTGACATTTGATAACAATGGAACAGAACTTTTTAAATGCTTATGATAAAAGTATTGCTCAAAATCCTTTCAGCTATTGAAGTCTCTCTTTTTTTTTTAATTATAAAAGTGAAAGAACATTTCTAAAGCTTTTTCTACCATTTAATAAAGAAAGGAGATGTTATTAACTGTTTTAATCATTCTATGAAGGACAAAAAATTCTACCTAGTTACTCTCTGAGTAGTTCTACCTAGCCAACCATTCAATAGTAGGCAGAGTACAGCAAAAAAGGTGGGGTGCATGGCCTTTAACAACTCACCTCTCCATTAATTTTTGTAGAACTAACATTTACAATATTTTAATTATATAATAATAAAAACATGAGAGATGAACAGTTCTGAGAGAACAGTTTTGCTAAAAAGAAAAATCTCCAAGTCATTTTTCTGTGGCTAGTATCCATATACACAAATGTTTTCATTCAGTCATATGAAATGTTGATGTTGGTCAAAGAAATCCTCAAAATCTTTTTAAGTGAAAAATTTGCTTTGATGTTAAGTCATCGGTTAAGTGATTATCTCATACACCAACTAGTTCTTTTTATGACTGTGTAGATCAACACTATGGGTGTCAACTTTGAGAGTATTACGTTGCCAAAATGTATTCTGATAGTGTAGAGGAGTTCTTATACATTTATACAATAAATAAGATAGTATTCACAAGTTGAGGAGAAGTGAGAAGAATTAAAATCTTGATTGAATTTGCAGAGATATGTATGATGAACAGATATGAGAGATGTCCTTTGAGTAGATAAGTGTTACACTAATTGAAAACACCTGTTTTATAAGTCAAGTTGGAAGATCATGCATCATAATAACTGAGATAACTGTAGCACAGGAGCCAAAATAATCAAATAAATAATTTCAGATCTTGAAGTTTAGGTATCAATAAATCAATTCTGAATTATATACAAGCATATTAGTTTACTTGCTAAAGCCAGAGAGAACCTATTATGCTTAATTACAGTCCTTGTAAACATTTTTTATACCTATATACTCTTATGAGTCATACCAAGAAAACACTTCAAAATTAATATACTTAATATCCATAAAGAAAGAAGACTTAAGTCACACTTTAAGCCACACTATTCTATCATCCTTTATTGCCTAGCCTTAGAAGTCTCATAGGTTTGCTTCTGCCATATCGTATTAGTTGAGACAGTCAGAGAGGCCCAGCCAGGCTTAGGGAGAAAAACATAGGTTCAATTTCTTTCTTTCCTTTTCTTTTTTTTAAGATATATTTATTTATTTGAGAGAGAAAGAGAGAGAGCAAGCGTGGGGAGGGGCAGAGGGAGAGAGAGAGAGAGAGAGCCTTAAGCAGACTCTGCACTGAGCATGGAGCCTGACTTGGGGTTCTATCTCACTACCCCAAGATCATGATCTAAGCTGCAACTAAGAGTCAGATGCTTAACCAACTGCACCACTCAGGTGCCTGTAGATTCAACTTCTTGATGAAGGATTGGCAAGGTTCTAGAAGAGCATGTGGGTCTAGAAATATTGTTGTGACCACTTTTGGAAAATACATTTTGTCACATCAAGCTTTAAGGAGGAGTCTATCTCCCAAAATGAATTAATGAATTCATAAATTCTTGAAAGGAGGAGATATCTTAGTCTTTTTATATTTAACTATATAAATAGATTATAAGTAGTAAATTATTAATGTCAAACATTTTAAGGAGATTTTTTGGCTTCATCTCATTTAATGTTAACAACAATGCAAAGTGATAGGCATTATCATCAATTTCTTTTTGATTTGATGAAGTAACTGAGCCTTAGAAATACTATTTAATTTGTTATTTAATTACTGAAGTTCACACTACTATGGTAGTTTCTAGAGTATGTTCAAATGCTGATAGAACTAATCCTATACAGATAGGGTTATACATGTGTTCTAGGAAAGATAAATAACTCCAGGAATTAAGCTCTTGAGTTGGCAAAAGGGGTATGATCCAGTATACAATTGGAGAGTCTAGCCATACTAACAGAGAAAGTTCATCAGTTTCAACAGGGGGAAAGACAAAATTTATGGACATAGATAAAGCTAATTGGGTAGATTTAGTTGTGATGAGATGAAGTACTTCATTTTATGATTGCTTTCATTTTCTCAGTGAAATAAGCAGCAACACCATCAGCTGAGGCATGGTGTTAGAAGCTTGACCATTGGGGCGCCTGGGTGGCACAGCGGTTGAGCGTCTGCCTTCGGCTCAGGGCGTGATCCCGGTGTTATGGGATCGAGCCCCACATCAGGCTCCTCCGCTGTGAGCCTGCTTCTTCCTCTCCCACTCCCCCTGCCTGTGTTCCCTCTCTCACTGGCTGTCTCTATCTCTGTCGAATCAATAAATAAAATCTTTAAAAAAAAAAAAAAAGCAGCTTGACCATTGAGCCACTGTGAAACAACCAAGTTTGAGAAGAGAGTATAGGGACAGGAGGAGCATAGTTGGGTAGCCACTGCTTAGGATCCACTTGAGATTTATTGTCATGAATTTACCTGAGAGTACTCAGCTGAGTTGGGTGTTTTTCTCCAACCACAGTTCACTATTGGGTTTAGATGCAAAGTAGGAGGAGAATTTAGATTTAACCAGGCTTTAAATTTTCCTTATAAGCATAAAGAAAGGAAAGAAGGAAAAAGACCTTGGGGATATGTGTAAATAAATAATTTTCATTATTGGCCTCACAATCTAACTAAGGTAAAGTGGGTAGTGAAACATGAGACATGAAGGACAGGAAAAAAGTGGGGGTCCCTGTGTAGTAGAATAAGGTGTGGAACAAAGTGAATAAATTTCCATGGTCATACTGCTTACCAAAGAGATCAATGAGTATTCGTGATGTCAGTGCCTGAAACTTGTTCCTTCCCTTACCATTCCTTTGCCTCTACTTACAAATGAAAGAATATGTGTATGTGTGTGTGTGTGTGTGTGTGTGTGTGTGTGTGTGTGTGTGTATATATATATATATATATTTGGTCTGAGGGCCTTCTTTTTCTCTGTGGGCTATAAGTATGAGGAATTAACGTCCCTGTGAGCAGACGTCAACCAAAGACCGATGGTAGAGAGTATATAAATATTACAAATTCCTCTCCCCTGGGGTGAGATAAATCTGAGGCATGTGTTCTACACCATTTCCCAGATTCCCCCAGTAGGATTAAACTTCAGTTACCCAGGTGGGAATTGCTTGATAATACACATTTAATTGGCTCTACTCACTCCATGTCTTACTTCCTCATTGTCCTTGTATTTCCTAGAATCATCTCTCAAATAAATGAATTATACTCAAATCCTTGTCTCAAGGCCTGCTTCTGAGGTACCCCACTAAGAAAACCCCTGATATGAAGAAAATATTTATCAAACACCTCCTTTGAGCCTCCAGAGCTCCTATCATAATACTTACCAAAGTACATTTTGTCTTCTTACTTGTCCTTCTCTCCATTACTGTGTTTCCCCCCAAAATGGAAAAATCTCTATCTCTGTACAGCCGTCTCCTCATACAGTTCCTGTTACCTAATAACATCAAGCTACATATTTAGTAAATGTAATTGAATGCTCAATAAAAACTGATGGTTTTGCTAACAAATGATTTGAAATATCTTTTTAATCCATAAAGACAAAAACATTAGATTGGTTCGGAATGTCATGAATGCCAATTCTAACATGTTTTTGTCATTATAATTCTTTGAAAATTGATAATCCAAAGTAGTTAGAGTGTCAAATATGAAATTTTGGCTAGCCAGAATATATCACTACTTTTAGATTGTTACATCTGAGAAAGTTGAATAAAATGATATCATCTCTTTAGATATATATTTAACAAAGTTAAAGTGCTGTGAGATTGAGCATTCATCGTTTCTCCCTAAACTCTTTATTCCAGGAATTACTTTAGTTTCAGCAACAAAGAAATAACCATAGGAAAATTTTTATTTTTATTTTTTTACCTCATAAATACCTAATATACAGGGTCCTGAAAAAATATACACAGAATAAATATTTTTGTGAGAAAAAATTATCATTTTAAAATAAATTATTGTTGAGACTAAAGTGATTTTTAGTTTGGGAAATAAAAGCACAGCAATAAGGCTCCTTACTGTTTGTTTTTTGTTTTTTGAGTTTTTTTTTGTTTTGTTTTTTTTTTTAGATTGTGATTTGACTATCACTTAAGTAACTGCTATTTATATACCTGTTTGCTACTACTAATTACTTTATAAGAGTTCAATTACTATAATGGCTAAATATCACAATCATTGTGTAACTCTACTAACAGCCATAGTAGCTGTGATAGGGCTACATTTGTGAGGAAGCTTATTTGCATTTGCAAATCTCAACAACTGCTCAAGTATCTGCTTTCTAGCAATTAGGCAGCTGCTACTTAAAATCAATAGTGGCAAACTCTGGTTGTGTTTGGTTTGGAAACGAAGTGTCTTGTGTGACATTCTGGTACTTTCAGTGTATTAATGAAGCCGCTTTGCTTCACACTGTCCTGTCACCACTGCTTGGCATCCATTCCTCCTCAGCTGGCTGTGATTTACTTCATCTGTTTTCTTTTCATCCTTTGTCTTATTCACAGGCTTTTGGTTTTGAATAGTTTTGAATTTCCCCTGTCAAGAGTTCATTCACAGCCTTTATAATGTACAGCTATGGAGTCTGACCTCGGTGATATATGTTAGATAATTTATTGCCAAAAGCTATGTGTGAGATATTTAGTTCTATTCAAATTTCCTAAACAGTTGGGACATTAATTTCATGGAGGGCACAAGGTATATATGGTGAAAACTGGCAGGCAAGTGGATGTTAACAGACTGAATAGATAACTGCAATTATACTGGCTTCTACACAAGTAAAACAATCTGTTTTGAGTGGCGAATTATATCTTACTATGTGCTAATAAATGAAATATGTAAAAAAAACACTCAGATCAAATCTCCTATTTATACACATTACCTTTGAGATTTTATGGTTCATACTTAACGCCAATTTTTGCCTTGTTATAGTGTTTATGTAAGATTTCTAGCTTAGAAATGTGCTTTAGAAGTCTAGCAGGAAAAACTGGCTGAAAAACAAAAACTCTGAAGTTAAACTAAGTGCTAATGGAATACCACTCTGAAGTTTTCAAAGGCACCTGCTGCTTCATGACAGTGTACCTCCCCTCCCCACCATCACTGCCTCTCACCCACCCCAGGAAATTCTGCATTTTTTTCTAGTCCCTGCACAAACCTCACCTCAGTCTCTCAGGTGCAGTGGGATAGTCCAACATCCATCGTCTTTGATCCCACTGTAGTTTGCCCACAGAAGGTAGGATTATACTGTCATAGAATTACTTCTGTTCTAGGGGCTTTAGCAGAATGGTAAATGCTCCTACTTTCATAAGTATACATCTGAAGAGATGATATTGTTCTTCCTCAATAAACCCCAGTATTTCACAGTTACGTTGAGTAAACAAATATCTCTAAGTGCAATGTTTTGCAGATACATCTCATAAAGTCTCCTATTTCATTTCACTTTAATTCAGGATGCAATACTACCATGTTGTTCTATAGCCTTTGGGCTGTGTTCTCTTAGGACACTCCTCTAACTCTTTTCCTCTATAACCTGAAGTTCCACTGATTTCTCCTGGATCTTCACCCTTTTCCCTAAAAAACTAACTTAAAAATAGTAAGAACTGTAATGAGACAAAGACAGCAATTTTCCTGCTCTAAGCCTCGGAAGGAGTTGCTATTGAAGTAGTTTGGGTTGACCCTACTTCAAACCACAGTCTTAACGCGCAGTACAGCCTAATGAGATGTTTCTGCTGTTAGAAAAACCTTTAAAAATATCCAAAAAGTACAGACCCATCCTAGGTATTTGATTACATCGATGTTTGTAGTTTCCCTCTCTAATTCAAAATCAATAGAACATCAATAATTTTCAAAAAGATGGTATTGGTTTTCTTCTCACTGTGCAAGAAATTACATTAGAGTGGCCATTGTAAAAATATATTTTATTTTACTGAGTCTTATAGTTGCCTTGGCACTGGAGAGTTTAATGCTTTACAGGCATAGTCCACTCGAAATATGCTAATTCTTCACATCTTTTTTTAAGGGTAGAGATGTATGCTTATCTTGGAACAATGACTATAGTCACTGAAAAATGATTCACTCTTTAAATATTCTTCTATTTTCTCAAGCTATAGATCTGTGAAATACATAGACTTGCGCAACTAAAAAATAATGTATATTGTCCTTTAGAGATCAATAGACTTGAGTTAAGTTGAACTAAGAAGGTTTCTGAGTTCAAAGATTAAAAGCCTTCCACTAACAATGTCATGATAATTAAACCAAAACACTTTAATTTGGGTTGTATATAAAAAATAATTCAAATATTCAAATAGACAATCATAGAAATGAGAAATAACTTTCAGGCTTTGTTAACCAAATTGTCTCTATTCCCTACATTTATCAATAGCTACAATTTGGAAAATCTCTAATTCAGAAATGTGTCTATTTTTGTAATCAGCTCTTCCACAATGAAAAGAGAAAGGGCGCAGACTGGTTTGCTAAGGTTCTTGAGTCCTGAGGGCTGTCCCTCAAAAATGTGAATGTGACTTTACCTCAAGGTGTGAGAAGACCCAAACATAAAACAATGACTCCCACTATAGAAGATAATTTGAAGCCTTCAGGAACTGGGAACTTGCTTTTGAATGGTTAGAAAAACAAAGAAGGAAGGCAGAATTATCACTCTACCTGGAGGTGTGGTTTATCCAGTTTATCTGAAGTCATAGCCAATCTCCTTACAGACTTTAAAGAAAATGAATCTCCTCAAAAGTTTAAAATATTCCTATACCATAAAGCAATTACCTTTACTCATGTTGGGGTGTGTGTGTGTATAAATCTGATCTTATTGGAATGTAGGTAGGTGTTTAGCACAACTTACCAGACCCTGGCACCTGCCCCTCTAACCAACTTTCCCTTTATCTCCATCCTTAGCAGCATCAGGTTTCTTTCAAGCCTATGAGCCTGGCTAGCAAGATAATGCAAGTTTGGAGGAGCTTCACATAATTGAGACATCAAGTTGGAGATAAAAGTTAAACATTTAGTTAGAGATAGGTTGACAGAAACAGGAAATTGAGGAATCGCAGTGAGTATTTCAGGGCCAATTTAAATTATCTGAATTTAAGCCTTGAACTGACTGTTAAGGATTGTGAGAAGAGACTGATTGATTGATTGATCGATTTGTTCTTTCATTCAACATTTGCTAAATGTTATGCATAGTGCTGATTGTTGACAGTAGAAACATGAGTAAGCTAGAATTCTATTCTCTAGAGGTTGAGAGTTAAGAATTCATGGAGGTGGTTGGGTGGGGATGGAGAGGAGACAATACCCGAACATTTCATTGCATTTGTATTTGTATGTGTACGACAAGGTAAGAAACACTTCTAAACACTTTAAAACATGTGGTCTTGCTAGACTAACATGTACACTGTGAAAATATGTGGGTTAGAGATGAGAATTTCTTGATAGAGGGAAGAGGATGGAAGGGATGGAGTCATGGAGGTTTTATACAATCTGGTATACCTAAGAGTAATTGCAGATAATTACTATGGTTGAAGCATGGGAAGTTATAGCAATAGATAACACTGGACAACTAAGTACATTCACACACATCACAGAAGAGGTTTAACTACAGCGCTATACCTCCAAGTACAAGTGTTAAGACTTTCCCTGATACAGGAGGATCTTTTAGAAGTTAAGATGCCTCCCCTCTGTTTCTTCATCTTCTAAATGTTTTGGACCATTGAGAGGGACTGGAGAATAAACATGCCAAATGGTCTGTAAGAAAGATAAATACAGTCCTGGGGCACGAGGGCCATCTTCCTAAATGAACCACAGGTGACAGCTATTGATGGAGGGCATACAGGGCAAAATGAGCAGCCAGGATGGAGATATGCACAAAAATAAGATATTGGTTTGGATTGCACCATTGTCAGGGCTCCTTCCAATGACTTCATGACATCCCTGGACTGGCACCCAAAATGACCCCTGAGTTCTCTCAATGCTAACCTCGCACTACTCTCAGCCACTATTCATGCCTCTTCTCCAGGGTACCAATATTCTAGAAGATCACTTCTCTTCCTCATTCTTCCACACTGCCCTCAGCCTTGGTGATATTCTTCTCCTTATCTCTCCTGGAGTTGGGGCTGGATTTCAGTATAAACTCTGATTCCTTCAGATTTCCCAATTTGATTTTCAATCCCTAGTTACTATTTTCTTTCATTTTATTTCAGTCTTACCATTCCAGGAATGTGACTGCTGGATAAATTACTTAGTAAATTACCCTTAGGTAAAACGAAGGGTAAATAACTTGGCAGGGTGAAGAAAAGCGTAACGATTAATATGTAAGATATTATATAGCCATCCTAGTAATGGAACACATTAATCCTGAGGGTAATGATGAACCACTGAAAATTTAAAGAAAAGAAAAACAAAAAGTAATGATTTACTTCCTGAAAGTTCCCTTTGCCTAAAGTGTAAGCGGTGGAAGGTGGTAAAGCCAGATTAGAGATTAAGGAATGTGGGGAGGGGCGCCTGGGTGGCACAGCGGTTAAGCGTCTGCCTTTGGCTCAGGGCGTGATCCCGGCGTTGTGGGATCAAGCCCCACATCAGGCTCCTCTGCTATGAGCCTGCTTCTTCCTCTCCCACTCCCCCTGCTTGTGTTCCCTCTCTCGCTGGCTGCCTTTATCTCTGTCAAAT
This sequence comes from Ursus americanus, assembly GCF_024610735.1. NCBI lineage: Eukaryota > Metazoa > Chordata > Mammalia > Carnivora > Ursidae > Ursus > Ursus americanus. The sequence continues at coordinate 36,041,760 of NC_142138.1, read as the reverse complement.
AAATAAATAAAATCTTAAAAAAAAAAAAAAAAAAAAAAGGAATGTGGGGAAATCATTGCTCAGGCCAAGGAGACAGAAGACAAGGTCCAAAATGAAAGCAGAAGATGAAAAGATGATGAGGAGGTTTACACTAAAGAGATGTTAAGGGGACTTGGAGACTACATTTTTTGAGAAATAAAAGGAAACAAATAACAATAACACACAAACAAGAATTAAGATGATTGCCCTCAGGTATAAGCAGCTGGGTGACAGTGTCATTGGCAGACATGGAATACAGGAAAAAAGTAGCCTATTTGAGCAAAAGTGATTATGAGTTCAGTTTTAGACAAATTGAGCTTGTTCAGGGGAAGATATAAATATATGTATACATTTATATTTATACCTATAGTTCAGTAGAGGAAATTCATATTTGGACATCATCTACATTCATATGATAGCTGATGCTCTGCGTGAGAACGAGATGAAGAAGGGAAAGCTTATAGATTAAACAGAAAGCCAGCGACAGAACTTTTCCTCTTTCTTCTCTTACCTTCTCTACAGAATTACGAGTGCCATTATTTAAATCAACTTTTCCTATATTCTTTAGTCTACTCCACTAGAATTTAGGAGGAAGATATTTTCTTGATCCAGTGCTAGCTATGAGGAATTCTTCACATCAATAACTGAACACTAGCCAAATGGCTCAAAAAGAGAAATGTGATCAAATGAAATGTGGGATTCTTCCTGAATTCAAACTTTCATAGATCTATTCAGGTGGTCAAATATGAATTCACAATGTTAATAGTGGAGATTTTATCAAAATAGAATATCTCTGCCTGCCTGCTTTGCCTATAACTTTATTCCAACTTGCAGTAACAAAATGCCCAGGAATAATGTCAATGAAACATGCCATGTATATTTGAAGATAACTATCAAATAGGGAATTAAAGCAGAATTAAGAAGTTAAATAAAAATACCAAGCTTTAGATAAAATTGATACATATTTAAAGATATCTTCTCACTCATAATTACTTTGTTTACCATAATTTCATTCAAAGTAAAAAAGAAATAACTTTTAGGAAAGTTGACATTATAATTTTAAATTTTATATATTAAAAACATGTATAAAATTAAAGGAATGGGAAAGACCTGTCAGAGAGTATATATTTACTAAATCATAATATTTAAATGATCATAACACAATTAGCTAGACATAGATAAGTAGCACAGAATATACACATGAGAATTAGAGCTTATCTTCCATGAAGAATACTGCACACCATAGAAACATCACAAACCAGTGAGCAAAGGAAGGATGATTTAATAAAACTGTTTTGGTAACCATTTTGCTACTTAGAAAATGATGAGGTCACATACTCATTTCCTATATTAACCAAAAATTCAAAGATGACCTTGCAGAGAAATAAATATAGCAATTCATTAAACCTACTGAGCTAATAAGATTTTTATAAATGTAAATATGACATCATAATAAAAATAGATTTGAGGTACCTATAACTAGAACCTTATTTTAAAGAGAACACAGAGTGAAATAACACAATTTAAAGCCATAAGAGAGTATTAAAGTTATTAATATAAGGGGATTTCACAAATTAGTTTAATATGTCCTATAATCTCACTAGATAAGCAACCAATTGATAGGACCTGATGTTTAACAAAGAGGTCATACATTTGGGAAATATTCTACCATATCAGTGTTCAAAAAGCAAATAAAATCAAATATAAATTTTAATTCTAGGGAAATTAAATACATATGTAAAACAAGAGTATGGAATGATAAATTTGTGGCCAAATATAGTGTAATAAAAAATTATCTCAGAAACAGGTCAGGACAGTTGTGAAAATTTTAAATACTTATGCAATATGATCTGATAATTTCACTCCTGGGAATATATTTTAAGAAATTATTTATAAATTCTGAAATAAAACAAAATAAAAAAATTGGCATAAGTACTGATGACAGAATTATTCTTAATAATGAGAAGCATAGCAACTTGTGGTAGTTAATTTTATATCAACTTGATTGAGCCATGGGGTGCCCAGATATTTGGTTAAACATTATTTGTGGGTGCATCTGTGAAAGTGTTTCAAGAGGAGATTAGCATTTCAATCAGTAAGCTTGGTAAAACAGATTGTCCTTCCCAAATTTGAGTTCATATCATCCAATATGTTGAGGGCCTGACTAGAACTAAACTGGCTTGGATTGAGACTTACATCATCAGCGCTCCTAGTTCTTGGACTAGAACTTATACCATCAGTTCTCCTGGTTCTCAGGCCTTGGTCTTGAACTTGAACTTTTCCATCAGCTCTCCTGGGTCACCAGCTTGCCAACTACAGATTTTGGGACATCTCATAATCATGCAAGCCAATTCCTTATGTTAATTAACTACCTATATACCTATCATCTATCTATCTAGATCTATCATCTATCCTTTTGGTTCTGTTTCTCTGGAGAAGCCTGATTAATACACAACCTAAATGTCTATGATAGGATTATGATTATGTAATGCATAGTATATATACTCAGTGAGCTCTCATGAAACCATTAAATATTGTTTAAGAGGTATTAGCTCCTGGAAAAAGTCTATTTCATTTTCATAAGTGAAAAGGAAAGATTTAAGGTTTCATATTCACTATAAAAAGAACATACACAAATATAAAAAAACAAACAGAAGTGACTATAAAAAACACTTGGGTTACTATCAGGTAGTGAAAATATGGGTAGTTTCTTTTGAAGTTAAAAAAAAAATGTTTCCAGATTTACCAGTGTAAGTGTATATTAATTTTAAAATGGAAAAATTAACTTTACTTTAACAGGGGATTTATTAACCAGCTAAAAATATTAAGTACACTTAATGAAAACATATGCATTTTTATGCCCTGAAGAGAACACTGGAATACAGAGTGGGACTCACACATAAGTACACACACATGCCATCTGCTATCCAGATACACTCACTGAAAAATAGAAAGTACTGGGGCATTTGGATGGCTCAGTCAGTTAAATGGTTGACTCTTGATTTGGGCTCAGGTCATGATCTCAGGGTCCTGGGACCACAAGCCCCATCATAGGCCCCATTCTCAGCAAGGAGGCTGCTTGAGGGTTTCTCTCCCTCTCCTCTGCCCCTCCCCCTGCACATGCTCTTTCTCTCTCTCAAGTAAATAAATAAATCTTTAAAAAAGAAAGAAAGAAAGAAAGAAAGAAAGAAAGAAAGAAAGAAAGAAAGAAAGAAAGAAAGAAAGAAAGAAAGAAAGAAAGAATTAGCCTATTTGCCTGCCAATGCTTCCACAAGGCTGGTATACTTAAGCTTCATTTAAATGCAACCACTTAAGCAAGATGGGGGAACACTTAAAGCTCACATGACAAGAAATCACTTCTCTTGGTATAAAGTGGCTCCCAGGCAAGAAACACCCCAAAAGGGACTACTATAGCTCATTATACACATTTCTTACTAGAATGTGCCCCAATTTGCTCCTTTAGTGAAAAATGGCGACATCCTTCCAAACACTTACATTCACATTCACACAATTTTTCTCTCAAGTAAAGAAAGGTATTAAATACCACTAAGAAAAAAATTTAGAGAGTAAGGATTTTAGGATAAAAATAAAGTTGAAAAAGCTATGGATATTTTTTGAGCACCACTCTGATCAGGAAAAGAAAAATCAATACATAATTCACTTATAAAATGTATATTACAAAGTTAATGCTTACCTTTCCAGGAAATGTTGATAATCTGTTTTTTATTGCAGATTTATTATAAGCAACCTCCAGTGACTAAACTTTCTAACAAACATAGAACATAAAAATATGATTTTAAGATATTAATATGTAGTTAAGTTTTATGAACGTAGGTATATTAATTTTTTCATAAAAATTATAGTTAAATAATGCAAAATAAAAACGAGTTTGTTACTCCAGCTTGTTACATTTGGAAAACTACATATGCTTTGCCCCTAAAGTTTAATGCTGGCACCAGGCCTCTGCTGTGCCAGCATCCCATCATTCCCATCCCACTCCCCTCCATCAACCCTGGCTTAGGAAGGACATTATGTTGGTACCATCCTCACTAGCTCATCTCCCATTGATTTACTAAATGGAGAGTCCTTTGGACTCTCTTTGGGAAAATAGGTTAGACAATGAATAAATTCATTCTAGCATGCCCACCTCTCTAAATATTCTGAACCTCTTCCACACCATTCTAACAAGGCATTTACAGTAGTTTACTAAACTTTAAACTAGCTATTAGTCTAGAAGTAATGAGAGGAGGTAGAGGCAAATCTTAAAGAAGGCTCTTATCATCTCGAGATGCACCCATCTCAGTAGAGGCCTCTGCCAGGTCTCCAGGCAAGAGTAGGCTATTATTGTCTAGGAAGGGACACAGGTCACTTCTGCAGTCTTGGAGGGTTCAAGAGTATGTGCAGATCCAAGATTCTCAAGTGTATCCACACACTCGTGTTCCCATCCCTGTTAGCCAGGGCCCATTCCTTTTGTACCTTTGTACCCATTCCTCTGGCACTTTCTTTAGAGTAGGAGACATGTCAGTACTGGGAATCATGCCTTCCCTGTAATTCAGCTACTTTCACAATTAGATCTGGGGCTGGTTTGGGCCTGATTTGCCCTCCAGTTGAAGGAAATGAGGATCACTTTAAATACCATCAAAGATACCCTTTGGCCTTTTCTCTGTGCAGAAGCTGTCTGTTGACTGATTTGAGTCTATCATTTTTATTTAGCTGATCAATGGAGTTTTAAAATAACTAAATAATGTCACAGCCTTTATAATCACCATTGCCACTGTGTATCTCAAAGGTCAGAGATATTGCATGTATCAGCGCATTCTTCTTCCATCTCAATTCACCACTGGTGAGAGACTTATCAATGGCTATGCTACAGAATGCCAAGGTTATCACCATCCCACCTATCACCAGTAATTGCAGTATTCTTTTACTATCTGCCTAGCCAATGACCCAACCATATAGTTCAGTCTGGGGATGTGTTTCCTAGAACCATTTCTAACTCCCCAGTAGGGTTCCCCTTAGAATCAAACCTTGGGGGCGCCTGGGTGGCACAGCGGTTAAGCGTCTGCCTTCGGCTCAGGGCGTGATCCCGGCATTATGGGATCGAGCCCCACATCAGGCTCCTCCGCTATGAGCCTGCTTCTTCCTCTCCCATTCCCCCCTGCTTGTGTTCCCTCTCTCGCTGGCTGTCTCTCTCTCTGTCGAATAAATAAATAAAATCTAAAAAAAAAAAAAGAATCAAACCTTGAGAAGAAAGATTGTGCACTCTTAATTTGAGAGGTGCAAAAAAACCAAAAGAGTATAAAGATAATGTAGAAAAGGAAAAGCAACTTGTCAAGTTGTTATTAAGTATCATTCCCAGAGAATCTCTGGGGAAAAGGTACTAAACACATACTTCAGAATTATTCTGACCACAGGTGAAGGAGCTAGAATATTTATATTCTTGAACCCATAGGTAAAGGGCTGCTTTCAGGGAAATGTTAAGTTCCAGACATTTTTAGCCATCTGTGCATTGGCAAAGAGGGCTCTGGCAACAAAGGGCAGCCTTCCAACAGAGAAGGTGGGGTTAACGATGAGAAGTCAGACTGTCACTCCTGGAAGAAATAAGGGATTCAAAAGGATCCAGGCGGAGAATTGAAAATAATAAAAAATAATTTTGATGTATTATATAAAAATAGTAAGTTAAACATAGCATTAAATTTTTCGATAAAATAGGGGTGACTGGTGGCTTAGTCATTAAGCGTCTGCCTTTGGCTCAGGGCCTGATCCCAGGGTCCTGGGATCGAGCCCCACGTTGGGCTCCCTGCTTCACTGGGAGCCTGCTTCTTCCTCTCCCACTCCCCCTGCTTACGTTCCCTCTCTTGCTCTCTCTCTGTCAAATTAATAAATAAAATCTTTAAAAAAATTTTTGGATAAAATATGCATTTTTTGTAAATAAAGAAATCAGACAATTCTGCTACATTACTTCAAATATCAGTAACAGACCATAGCAATCACTATCTCCAAGAGCTGTGTATACACATATGCATAACACAAGCTCTACTATTAGATACATAATAGGTGATCAATTAGTGCAAACTCACTATTATTGATATAAATAAAGGACTTATTGTGAAGCTATTTTAAAGAAATTCTTTCAGGTTAATGTTTTCTCCCCCCATGGGTTAATACTTAACCAGTAATAATTAAACCAGTAATAATACTTAAATGCAGCAACTAGGAAAACTTTAGTGTGGAAATTCGCCAAAAACTAATTCACAATTCAGAATATCACATCGCCGCAATGTTACTACTGGTATTTAAATCAATACAAAACACCTGTATTCAATCTTTCAATAATTTAACAAAGTATTTATCAGGCACATACTATGTGTTAGGCACCAATCCAGGCACTGAGGATATAGCAGTGAATAAAACAGATAAAAATCCTTGCCTTTCTAAACTTTATACAACCTACATTTGTAGCTGTAGTTTCATGGTGGTTTTACCTGAGTGTTCAAGTATCTGATTATTTCTTTTTATCTTCTAGGGTTGTTCTGAGGAAGCATTTATATAGAGAAATAATAATTTTATTATATTTTGTCTTTACTCCTCCTTTATCCTAAATTTAAGGCATTGCATTTTTTTTTAATTATGTGTATAGGTATTATCTTTGAATTTAATTTCAGGATAGTAGAAGGAACATTTCACAGTATTACAAAAGGAGGCATTAAGTCTGATTGAGTTGATCACAACTTCATTACAGTACATACATTCTTACAGTCAGGAAAGCGATAAGATCCTTGGGATCTATTATATGGATGGCAGCCTGAGAGTTTCTGAAGATTCTAGAGTGAGTATCTTTGTATCTTCAAACAGATGCAATGTCTGCTAAAAATAAATAAGCTTTACTTTTAAAGTCACTTTATCACCAGAGAGAAAAATACAGTATAAACATCTATGAAGTTTTTCTTCTAGAAAATATCTATTTCTCAGTTACACTTCTGAAATATCAATTCTCCATAGCTATATAGCAGGGAAAGTATCCAATGCTGCATTTTCCAATTCTCCCACTCTCCTTCCTCAGTTACAAAGACAGCCTGGCACTTCCCAAGTCTCTCTCTATGGCCCAGTTCCGTTACATACATCAAGATCTGCATATCCATTTCTGAACTGAGGAACTCCATTTGTATATTCTTCAGTCATCCCAAATCCCAAACTGAACTCATTTCCAATTGCCATTCCCAAATTTACTCTATTTTTTTCTCTCTTTAAATGGCATGAGGACATCTACTGGGTGAACAGTGAGAAACTGAGTAATTATTCAAGATACCTTCCTCTCACTCACTCTCAATGCATCTATGTCCCAATCCCCTCTGAAATTCTCAGTCTATTCCTACTGACATTAACTTATTTTAGAGAGACATCATTTCTAGCCTAGATGATTAGAAAAGCCTCATAAGTTGTCTATCTGCCTTAGTACCATCTGGTTTCATACCATCTATTTTCTGTCCATTGTCTTCTCTATAGTAACCAGATAATCATTCTAGAAAGAAAATCTGAGTACGCCCACTTTAAAATCTTGCCAGTATCATCACATCACTCTCTGGATAAAGTGCAAAATGTAAAATAGTATCAGATTTAATTCTCCAGCCTCTATTTTCTCTAATTCCAATTCTCTACTTATAAACTCCTACTCATCATTCAGTTTTCTTTTAAGGTGTCATTTCTATCAGGTAATCCTATCTGATCAGTTCTAGGATCTATGTGTTCCCAAAGAATGCTATCCTACTGTGTTCACAGTGCTCATCATAATACATAGCAATTAAGGTTTGTCTCTAGCTTTCTGTCTTATATACCTCTGTCTCCTAATCACAAATATAGCTGTGGTTATTAAAGGTGCCCAAGTATGTTAATTAATAAATAAAAATTATTGGGGCATCTGGGTGGCTCAGTTGGTTAAGCATCTGACTCTTGGTTTTGGCTCAGGTCACGATCTCAGGGTCATGAGACTGAGCCCCACACTGAGCTCCTCACTTAGCACGAAGTCAGCATGATATTCTCTCTCCCTCTCCCTCAGCCCCTCCCCACTTGCACAGGCTCTCTCTCTCCTAAATAAATAAATATAATCTTTAAAAATAAATAAATAAATATTATTAAATAGTAGTATATGTTCAATTGTAATATTTCATATTGTAGAAAAAGTAAAATTTTTAGTTAAAAAACTTATTTATTGAGAAGTTTTAGGTTTACAGAAAAATTCAACAGGGAGTATAAAGAGTTCCCATTTAACCCCTCATCCCCATTCCACTTTCACCTACTATTAACATCTTGCATTTGTGTGGTACATTTTTTATAGAAGTGCATAGTTTACATTATGATTTATTTGATTTTACATTTTTCTTTGTTTCTGGTACTTAGAATAAATCAGAAAATGGGACCGTATATTTTATAAATGTAAAATGAAATTTCTAAGGATCTGAGTCAAAACATGGGCAAATACTAAAGTGTATCTAATATACTTAATTCATTAAGCAAATATTTATTAAGTACCACATATGTATATGTAAACTGTGCTATATGCTGAGGATGTGAAGCTGAATAAGATGTGGCCCCTTCCCTTACTGAACTCCCAGTTATAAAAGAGAAGATGAATAAGTAACCTAGTGACCAGGTGGAAGGACAGCAGGTGCTATGGTGAGATACCTAAAGTGCCACTTCAGTAAAGGAGAAGAATTTTGAAAAACTAGGATTTGGGTGGAGAAGGTGATTAGGAAAGTTTACCAGAGGATATGGCAGTTTGACCTCAATGTTGAAATTTGATAGGATTTGGGGCACCTGGGTGGCTCTGTTGGTTAAACGTCTGCCTTTGGCTCAGGTCATGATCTCAGGGTCCTGGGATCAAGTCCTTCATCCGGCTTCCTGCTCAGGAGGGAGTCTGCCTGTCCCTCTTCCTCTCCCCCAACCCCTCTCTCCTACTCGTGCTCTCTCTCTCTCTTTCTCTCTCTCCTCTCTCTCAAATAAATAATCTTCAAAAAAAGAAATCTGATAGGATTTATCAGAAAAAATAAAAGAAGCAAAAGCATCCCAATTTGAAAAATAGCATATGGAGATTCATGAAGCCTCAAACCAGAGAACATGTTTTGGTGGCTAAAGAAGAGGAGAACAAATGTTACAAAGAAAGAAATAGAAGAATAAACCAGTTAATGAAGGACCCTTGTTTCTAAGCTAAGGTGTTCAATTTTTATCTTCAAAAATAGGAAGCAAGAATATTATATGGGGAAATGAGATTATCAGTTTTGTTTTATTAAAAAGATCATTCTGTATTGCTAGAGTAAAATATGTTTAAAATATGAATTCGTATAAATATATGTATATGACCAAAATGTTAAAGTAGTAGAATAAATATAAGATGTATAATCCTCAAATCACTGGAGAACAAAAGACTAAAGAAACTTTGACTAATTTAGCAAAAGCAGTGAACTAGGGGTGGAAGAATACCGTGAAAGCTTAAGAGCATAAAATACACAGTAGAATAACAGAAATAAGCCCAACTAAAGATAAATATGTTAAACCTCACTACTTGAAAACTTTTAGATTGCAAAACAAAAGGCAACTAAAATATATGAGGATGTAAAACTAAAAAATACAAACAAAATAAAAATAATAAATGAGAAAAATTAAAAATAAAATCAGTAGTGGCAATGTCAATGTTATGCAAATGATCATCATCATCCCTATTATTATAATCATCATATAAATCCTTTATCATGTTGCCAGATATTATTTAAGGATTAAAGGTATAATATAATATGCATATTTAATCATCAAAAACATTTATGAGTCAAATATATATCACTGTTTTGTAGTCAAACATATAATCTATCCAAGAGAATATTCCATGTGTGCTTGAGAAGAATATGTATTCTGCTGTTCTTGGATGTAATGTTCTATAAATGTCTGTTACGTTCATCTGATCTATTGTGTAATTAAAGTCTTTATCTATGTTCTGTCTGGCTGATGTGTCCATTGATGAAAGTAGGGTATTTAAGTGCCCTATTTTTATTGTATTGCTATCTAATTCTCCCTTTATGTCTGTTAATATTTGCTTTATATATTTAGGTGCTCATACATAGGGCACATGAATATTTACGAATGTTATGACCTCTTGTTGGATTAACCCCTTTATCATTATGCAATTCCTCTCTTTGTCTCTTAACACAGTCTTTGTTTTAAACTCTATTTTGTTGAATGTAAGTATAGTTACCCCATCTTTCTTTTGGTTTCCATTTGCATGGAATATCTTTTTTCATCTCTTCACTTTGTCTATATGTAACCTTAAATCTGAGGTGAATCTCTTGTATGTATTAGAATTGGGTCTTGCTTTTTATCCATTCAGCCACTCTTATGTCTTTTGATTGGAGTCCACTTACATTTAAGGTATTTATTGATAGGTATGAACTTACTATTGCATTTTGTTAATTTTTTTCTAGCTATTTTGCAATTTCTTTGTTGCTGTTTTCTCCTCTCTTTGTCTCTTCCTTTGTGTTTGATGATTTTCTATAGTAGTATGCTTAGATTCCTTTGTCTTTATCCTTTGTGTATCTACTATAGGTTTTTGCTTTGTAGCTATCATTAAGCTATACATAAAATATATTTATTAAAGTCTACTTTATATTTAGTCTATTTTTTATTTAGTCTATTTTTTAAGCTGATAAAAACTTAAGTTTGAACACTACTAAAGATATACATTTTTAGTCTCTACCACAATATTTTATGTTTTACTGTCACAATTTACATCTTTTTACCTTGTGTACCATTAGCAAATTATTGCATAGTTATTTTTATGACTTTGGCCTTTTAATCTTCATACTAAATTTGTTAGTGATTTACCCACCACCATTGCAACTTTAGATTATTCAGGATTTAACTATATATTTACCCTTCCCAGTGAGATTCATACTTTCACATGTTTTCCCTTAATAGTTAGCATCCTTTTATTCCTGCTTGAAAAAATCCCTTTAACATTTATTATAAGGCTGGTCTAGTGGAAACAAACTCCTTCAGCTTTTGATTGTCTGGAAAACTCCTTGCCTCACCTTTAATTCTGAAGGACAACTTTGCCAGAGAATATTCTTGATTGGCAGTTTTTTGTTTTGTTTTTCCTTTCAGCACTTTGACTATATCATGCCAACCCTTTCTGGCCTACAAAGTTTCTGCTGAAAGATGTGCTAATGGTCTTTGGGGGGTCCTCTGTATGTAGCAAGTTGTTTTTCTCATGTTGCTTTTAAGATTATTTCTTTGTCTTTAACTATTGGCAATTTATGTCAATATAATGTGTCTCAGTATCAATCTCTTTGGATTCCTTTCATTTCTAACTCTCTGAGTTTCCTGGATATGGATGTCTGTTTTGTTTTGTTTTGTTTTTCCTCCAGGTTAGCGAAGTTTTCAGCCATTATTTATTATTATTATTACTATTATTATTATTATTATTAACCTTTTTACCTTTTTTGCCCTCTTTTCTCCTCCTGGGAGCCCTCTAATGTGAATACTGGTCCATTTGATGGTGTCCCATAAGTCCTGTACACTATCTTCATACTTTTTTATTCCTTTTTTTTCATCCCCTGATTAGATGAATTCTACTGCTCTGTCTTCCAGTTTGCTGACCTCTCGTATGCTTGTTTTAGTCTGCTGTTGAACCTCTCAAAGAATTTTTTAGTTCAACTATTATATTCCTCAAGTATGTGATTTCTATTTGATACTTTCTTGTATTTCCCATCTCTTTGTTGAAATTCTCATTTTGTCCATGCAATATTCTCCTAGCCTTGGTGAGCATCATTATAACCATTACTTCCAACTCTTTATCAGATAAATCACTTATCATTTTATTAAGTTCTGTTTCTGGAGTTTTATCTTTTTCTTTTGTTTGGAACATATTCCCCTGTTTCTACAAACTCCTATGACTTTTTGGTTTCTGTGCATTATATAAAATAGTCCCTCTTTCAGACTTTAAGGAGTGGTCTTGTGCAGGAGATGAACCTTATAGTAGAGGGTGGCCCTAGCTCTTGGTTGTCTCTCAAATCTGTGTGATTGTCCAAGCAGACTTCTTGTCTCTTAATGGCTCTCAGTAGCTGAGTGTGTGCCAAGACCTGTCAGTGTCACAAAGAGAAGGATTTCAATCAATTCTTAGATGCACATTGATAAAAAACTTCATGCTTAAGCAGAAACTTTTAAAATGTACAAGTAGATTTCTTTCAGGAAAAGACTGGAGCTGGGTATTTGTCTGCTCTCTCTGCACTGAGACTTGAGGGGAGAGCCAATTAAGAACTGATTCTTCGTTTTGCTATAGTCCCACAGGACCTGCAAATCAACAAAGCCGGGTGATGAAGGGGTGTGTTCCTTGGGTATTAGTTGTAAAAGCTGGTACGTAGGCATATGTATAAGCTTGTTTCAGACTGGAAGATGGCTGTTTCTGTCTGCTGCCTCTGCACTGAGCCCTGAAGAGACAGCACCCCAGAGAGTCCTTGCAAGCGCATTAAAACTGCTTCTTTGTTTACTCTAGTCTTATGGGTCTTGTGGACATAAGCCCCATTAGCTTTCAGAGATATATGTTTATAGATCCTATCCCTTAGGTAAAAATCTTAAAAATTTGGACACTAGATGTTGGGTGCAGACCCTTCACTTCTTAGGGAGAATCTGAGAGTTGTGATTTTCCCCCTGATTATATGTCATTATGCCAGGGGTGATGTTTATGGCAATAGTATGTCTCAGCTTTTCCCACCTGTTTCAATGTGGATTTTTTTCTTATAGTTTTCAAACCACAGCTCAGTAAATTTAAGGTCACTGAAATCATATCAAACATCTTTTCTGACCACAGTAGTATGAAACTAGAAATCAATAACAGGAAGAAAATGGAAATTCACAAATATGTGGAGATTAAACAATGTTCTACCAAACAACTAGTAGGTCAAATAAGAGATCAAAAGAGTAATACAAAACTGAGACAAACGAAAACAGAAATACAACATACCAAAACTTATGAGATGTAGCAAAAGTAGTTCTAAGAGGAATGATAATAGCAATGAATGACTGCATTAGAAAAAAGGAAGAATTTAAATAAACAGCCTACTTAACTCTTCACCTCAAAGAACTAGAAAAGAAGGGCCAAAAAAAAAAAAAAAAGCCCAAAGATAGTAGAAAGAAAGAAAGAAAGAACAGAAATAAATGAAATAGAGCCTAAAAAGACAATGGAAAAGATCAATTTTCTACTGAAAATGAGCTATTTTTTTAATCATACACAAAATAGACAAACCTTTAGCTAGACTCACCAAAGAGAGGACTCAAATAATTAAAAATTATTAATGAAAGAGGTGATATTAGAGCCAACACCAGAGAAATATAAAGGATAATAGGAGACTGCTATGAACAATTATATACCAATATCTGAAAGAAATGGATGAATTCCTAGAAAGATACACTTTCCAAGAAAAATCATGAAGAAATGGAAAACTTGAATAGACCAATTAATATTAAGATTGAATCAGTAATCAAAAATCTCCCCAAACACAAAAGTCTAGGACCAGATGGTTTCACTGGTGAATTCTACCAAACATTCAAAGAAAATTTAATACCTATCCTTCTTAAACTCTTCCAAAAAATTGAAGAAGAGGCAATATTTCCAAATTCATTTTTTAAGACCAGTATTGCCCTGATGCCAAAACCAGACAAGGACACTACAAGAAAATAAAACTATGAGCCAATATCCCTGATGAGCACAGATGTAAAAATCCTCAACAAAATATTACCAAACCAAATTCAAGAATACATTAAAAGGTCACACACTATGATCAAATGGCATTTATTCTGGGGATACATGTATGGTTCAACATCTGCAAATCAAACAATATGATATACAACATTAACAAAACAAACAATAAAAATCATATGATCATCTCAATAAATGTAGAAAAACCATTTGACAAAATTTACCATCCATTCATGATAAAAACTCAATGAAGTGACTATTGAGGGGACATAACATAATAAAGGCCATATATGACAAGCCTATAGCTATCATCATACTCAATGGTGAAAAACTGACAAAGACACCAAATTGTCAAAGCAATCTTGAGAATGAAGGACAAGTCTGGAAGCATCAATCTTCCTGATTTCAAACTATATTACAAAGCTATATTAAGCAAAATACTGTGGTATCAGCATAAAAACAGATACATAGATCAATGGAACGGAATAAAAACCCAGAAATAAACCCACATATATATGGTCAATTAGTTTCTAACCAATGAGTCAACAATGTACAATGGGGAAGGAATAGTGTCTTAAATAAAAATGTGTTGGGGAAAAGTGGATGAACACATGCAGAAGAATGTTACTGGACCCTACCTTACACCATACATAAAAATCAACTTAATCAAAAAATAATGATGTACTATACATTGGCTAACTGAACATAATAAAAAAAATTTTTAAAGAAAATTTAAGTATAGCTATAGCTAATAAATAACAGAACTGGAATTCAAACCCAAAATATCGGACTTAAAAATATGTTGTACATGATATAGATTTATCCTAACAAAATAAAAATACTAAGGATGTTAAAAAAATAAAAAATTTAAAAAATATAAAATGGATTATATTTAAACATAAAGTTTGAAACAATAAAACTTCTAGAAGAAAACATAAGGAGTAAAGTCCTTATTATTCGTCTTGGCAATGATTTTTTTGGATTTAATATTAAAGGCAAAGGCAACAAAAGCTAAAATAAGTAAGTGGGACTGCACCAAACTAAAAAGCTTCTGCACAACAAAGGAAACCTTCAACAAAATGAAAGGGCAAGCTCCATAATGGGAAAAATTTTGAAAATCATATATCTAATAAAGGTAAATATCCAAAATATATTTTTAAAACTCATACAATTCAAAACTCATACAAAACTCATACAACTCAACAAAAAACTCATACAATTCAGCAAAAAAAAAAAAATCTTATTAAAAAGTGAGCATAAGGACTGAAGAGACATTATTCCAAAGAAGACGTACAAATGGCCAACAGGTAGATAACAAGGTGCTTGACATCACTAATCATCAGGGAAATGTAAATCAAACCCGTAATGAAATATCACCTCACACCTATTAGAACGTCTGTCATTAAAAAGGTAAGAGATAATAAGTGTTGGTGAGGATGTGCAGAAAAGGGAACCCCCATGTGGTGTTGGTAGGAATGTAAATTGGTGTAGCCACTGTGGAAGCAGTATGGAAATTTCTCAAAATTTAAAAATAGAGCTACAAATGATCCATCAATTTCACTACTGGGTATATAATCAAAGGAAACAATATCACTATCCTAAAGAGATATGTTCACTCCCATGGTCACCACAGCGTACTTATAGTAACCAACACGTGGAAACAACCCAAGTGTCCATTGCCAGATGAATGAATGAATGAATAAATAAATAATTGTATTATATGTTTTATAAATGTTTATATAATATATAAATATTTTTCAGCCATAATAAAGAAGGAAATCTTGCCATCTGCAACAACATGGATAAAACTCGATGGCATTATGCTAAGTTAGGAAGAGAAAGACAAATAATGTTGATCTCACCTATATATGAAATCTAAAACAAAAGCAAAAATAACTCACAGTTAACAGAGAACAGATCAGTGGTTGCCAGAGGTGGAAGGTGGGGGTGGGATGAGTGGGTGAATGTGGTCAAATGTTATAACTTCTAGTTGTTAGGTAAGTAAGTTCTGGGGATAGAATGTACAGGATGGTGACAATAAAGAAATAAAATAATATTTCACTCACCTATAATAAGAAAAGCATTAAAAATAAGAAAGATAAATGGGAAAACATAATTATGTTTTGAAACTTTCTCTATGATGATCAAATAATCCAAAGTCAAATAAGGAAATTGAGAAATTGAATATAATTAATATTGTAGCTCCTAGGCAGAAAATACATACACTTTTTAAGTATTCATAAGGCATATATAAATATTGATCATATCTTGAGTCTCGGAAAAATTCCCAAACGGAAAAGAATAAATCATACTACTTCTCTTTATCTCATTTCAGTGAAATAAAAATTAACTTTAATAATAAAAGCATTACTTAAGAAATATATTAAACCACAAAAGAATAAAAAATAATAATAACTAACTCTTGAGTCAAAGAGGGTATCAACTTCTCAAATCAGAATATACTAAAAACCAGAGGATACAGAGAAATACATACTCCAGAGAAATAATACCCGCAAAGTAGGAAAAAATAATAAGTAAACAAAATATTCTACTCGTTACAAGAATGTGGTAGTCAAACTTTCCTGTGACCCCCTGGTAAATATATGCCTTTTCCCAGTTATTCAGTCAAATATCTATTTACATGCTGCTATGATTTTATAAATATAATTAAGCTCTGAGGTCGATTGACCTTAATATAGGAAAATATCCCAGTGTGTCTGACTTAATAACATGATCTCTTTAAATCTGATGTAGAGGACAGAGACAATAGGTAAAGCTCCAAAGCATGGGAAGGATTTAACACACTGATGCAGATCTGAAGATGTAAGGCCACATGGGCAATCTCTAGAAGCAGAATGTGCCCACTGAGTGACAGCCAAAAACGACACAGGGACCAGTCCTATAAGAGCAAAGAACTGAACTGCGCAGATAGCAAGAATGAGCTTAGAAGCAGATTTTTTTTTCCTTAGAGCATCTAGGAGAAGACTCAGCCTGACCTGCATCATGATTTTTGCTTCATGATACCCTGAACAGAGAACACAGCAATATCATGCTAAACTTCTGATGTGCAGTGAGCTAAAAAATGGGTGTTGTTTTAAGTTGCAAAGTTTGTTACAATTTGTTTTGCAGCAATAAATACTACTATGGTGATAATAAAAGTACATTGAAATAACTAAGAATCAATAGAAAAGAAGTTATAAAGATGACAACATAGGAGCACCTGAGTGGCTCAGCTCAGTTGGTTAAGCGGCTGCCTTTATCTCAGGTCATGATCTGGGGGTCCTGGGATTGAGTACCGAGTTGGGCTTTCTGCTCAGCAGGGAGTCTGCGTCTCCCTCTCCCTCTGTGCTCTCTCACTCTCTCTTGCTGTCTCTCAAGTAAATAACTAAAAATCTTTTTTAAAAAATGACAACATAATTTAATACATAAGAAAGTTAGAAATGAAGACACATCTAAGGCTAGTTATTTGAAAATGATAATGAAACAGATAAACCTCTAAAGGATACTCACGGGAAAGTGTGAGACTAGTAACTCACAACATTAGGTATGAAAAGAGAACCTGAGACACAGAAAAATTCTTTTTCAGATTAATTACATACATGAAATCATGCTCATGAAATTTAAACACTCAATGACATAGTGCATTTTTATCATAAAGTTAAATTACTATATAGACTAAAGAAATTTCTCAAATTGTTTCATGACCCAGACAGTTTCACAGATGCTTTTGTACAAAATTTTAAGACACAATTTATTTGCTCTTCAATCTCTTCCAAGGTACAGAGAAGTAAGAAACTACCCAATTCATTTTATGAAGCTAATATCATGCTGCTACCAACTCTTAACAAATATTAAATAAAGAGAGCAAAGCAGAAATGACACAGAAATATGTGGACAAAGTTATTTTATGGATATACATACAAAATGGCAAATAGTAGTATCTCAAATTTAACAGAATATTAAATTATAAAGTACCATCATTAAGAGAAGTTTTCTGTGGGACTTCAAGGGCTTTTCATTAATAGAAAATAGATTACCATAATTAATCACATTACATGCGCAAAGCGGAAAAACTCAATGAACTTTATGACAGATTCCAAAAGACCTTTGATCAATTGAACCCAGTTTCTGATAGAAAATAAATGTTCTCTTTTTTTTTTCTTTGACAAGGCAAAACAGCAGTCATTTAAGCCAATAACAATTGGAGTTGCACCAGTGAAGTTTTAAAAGATCTCCCCATTTTAAAAATAATAAGAGTGAAAAATGAAGTAGTAGAGTAAATGGAGTTAAAAGGTCTATGATTCAAACAGTAGCAGGAAAGTGATAAAATAATAACTTCTTTTAGTTTCTAATAAGTACAGGATGAATATATAATCTCGAGGGTAGTCATTACAAATTACAGAGTATATAACTAAGGAATTAATATAGGGACAAAATTCTAATGTTTTACTAAGTCAAAAGTTAGAAAGAAAGCAGGAAAAAAAGAAACATTATAGGGTGAGATATATAAACACAGCTATATCAATTATTACATTAAGTGTAAATAGACTAAATTCATCAAATAAAGGATTAAAATAGTCAAAGTAAAAAACAACTATATATTGCTTATATAAGAGACACATATTATGCATAAGAACACAAAAGAGTTGAAAGAAAAATGATAGAATGAAACATGGACCAAGAGAAAGTTGGTGTTGCTATACTAATATAAGCTAAAATAGACTTCAAAGTAAGAGATAAGAAGGCCATATTAAAATATAAAAGAGTTAATTCAATAGGAAGATGTCCCAAGACCAAATCTATAAGCGTTTAATATCATAGATTCATATTACAGAAAATAAATCCACATTTAATATACTCCCCTCTATAACTGATAGAAGTGAGCAAAAAAAAAAATCAGAAGTTATGAACAATTAAATTTTTTTAAAGATTTTATTTATTTATTTGACAGAGAGAGACAGCCAGCGAGAGAGGGAACACAAACAGGAGGAGTGGGAGAGGAAGAAGCAGGCTCTTAGCAGAGGAGCCTGATGTGGGGCTCAATCCCAGAATGCTGGAATCACGCCCTGAGCCGAAGGCAGACGCTTAAGGACTGTGCCACCCAGGCGCCCCGAACAATTAAATTTTTAAACATCAACTAATTGATATGTAGAGAATATTTCACCCAAGAACAAAAGAATATATATTCTTAAGTACCCATGTATAAAATTTATCCATAAGCTAGGCCAAAAAGAAAGCCTCAACAAAATCCAAAAGTTGAAATTATTCAGTTATGTTCTTTGATGAGAGAGAAATTAATCTAGAGATCAAAACTAAAAATAAAATTAGAAAAAAACTACATGATACCAAATAATGCATTTCTAAATAGTCCAATGTGAAAATGGAAAATAAAAGCAGAAATTAGACAATATTTTGAAGTGAATAATAATGAATACATAACATGGCAAAATGTACATGGTACAGTACTTCCATTTCAGACAAGCTGATGTAACAGCACTGAATTTACCTTCTCTTCTTCAACAATTAGGAAATGGGAAGAAATAATGAAGCAAATATTGTCAAACACTGGACAACAGATAGTGAAGGAATATGATCCATGAGAGAAGGATAACAAAGGTGAGCCCAACAATTACGGAGCTAGCTACTCAGAAACAATTTTCAGCCTGCAGCAGCAGAGAAATGGAGATTTAAGGGCTTGTTGAAATAGCCAGTAAAGGGAATTGGGAAGCCACATCAGTAAGAATTTGTAAAAAAGGCATATTCTCTTATAACATTTCGTTATGGTCTGTGATGAAATAAGGTACAGATATGGAGATTAACATTTAGAAATTTATCCATGTAATTTATTTTAGATACATGAGGAAATGAAAAGCAATCCCATTTGTTACATAAAAACTCTAAATACTGATTTTCATGGTGTTGGTTTAAATGTGCAAAAAAAGTATTTGATTTGGGTATCATTTGCTACACATAAGTTTTTGTTTAGTTACAACTGAAGAAAGTCAAAGGTTTTGAGTATAATAGTGATTGTCTATACTAACAATCTATACACATATACACAATTTGCTATTTTTATTTCTTTTTTCTACGTAAAATTTCTTCCTGTTATATTTACTAAAATATAATTTTATGCCTATTAAATCTAAAAATAAATAATTTGAACTTGTGTTTTGGATATCTTTATTCATTTTAATTTTGTAGCAATTTATTTTTTAAATATTTATTTACTTATTTTAGAGAGGGGGAGGGACAGAGGGGGAAGGACAGAGAATCCTGAGCAGATTCACCACCTAGCACAGAGCACGGGGGCTCAATCTCACAATCCCAAGATCACGATATGAGCTGAAACCAAGAATCTGATGCTCAACTGACCACATCACCCAGGCTCCCCAGTGATTTACTTTTTTTTTCTTTAAGATTTTATTTATTCATTTGAGAGAGAGAGCACGAGCAGGGGGGGAGGGACAAGCAGACTCCCCACTTAGCAGGGAGCCCGGGCGCCTGGCTCTATTCCAGGACTCCAGGATCATGACCTGACTGGAAAGCAGACATTTAATCAACTGAACCACCGAGGTGCCCCAATTTACTTTTTTTTTTTTAACAAACATATTGGTACCTGAAGTACTTGGGAGTGGGGGGAATCAACCAAAAACTTGGTTCTTCACCACAGACAGTTTGAAATGCACTCTCCTGGAAAGGAAATATATTTCTCTTGACCAACCTTTCTTAGTATTATTTTATATTTAAAAGTATTTCACTACTGTATATATACTGTGTATGATTAATATTTCCGGTTGAGACATTTGGGTGAACTTCCAAATTAATCAGATTAAAGAACTGTGAATATCAATAATGATATCAGTATACAGTCATTTAAACCAAAACTGCTTAATACAAATTTTACATAGATTATGTTTTCAAAAAAATCTGTTCCACTAGACCAATGAAATTAATTGATTGTTTTAAATTATAGATAGAGCTACTATTATGAAGAAGAGAATTTTTTGGATTCAATTTTCCAGGTGTTAAATTGAATCATTCTCCTACCATTTTTAGTAGATATAAATGACATATATGGAAAAAGTAGACACATTTGAGTATCTGGTTATATGGTAGCGAGGGATATTACACTTGACTTTCCTATTCCCCTGGCTAGGTTAATTCAGCTGATAATTTTCTTTGTCCTAGCTGATCTGAGATATGTCTCTGACACAAAGAGCCTTGAGAAATACATTAGACACATTTTCCCCTTAGTTGTTCAGACACACAGAAAACATATCTTTTCCTGTTCATATATTCACATATTCAAATAAAGTCTTTGGTTCTTCTATCTCCACTGCATAAACATTAAGTGTTGAAAGGAAATTTATGACATAAATCTGGAATTCATTAATAAAATCAAGTCATATTCCATTTACATCCCAAAATTACCAAAAAAAAAAAAATCACCAGTATGGAACCAGGTTTTGTCTAGTTTTTCCAAATGGTCTTAGTAATGTTTTATGTCTAAATTTCAAAGAGTATTCTTGGAATTCTTCTGTCCATATTCATGCTTATAAATGCTTATAGACTGAAGGGATGCATGGTTGATATCTGTTCTGAAAACTTTCATGATAGTAAGCTGATCTATTCCTCAAGCGAAGTGTAGGTCCTCATTGTTCTCAGTGATCAGAAGCAGGCAGCTGTGACAGCCTGACAAAAATACACTTGTTTTTGTTTTACATTGTATAAATTCATTGGTTGTTGCCAAAGTATAGATAATTCTTCATTCCTCTCTCACTACTATTTTGCTTGAGCTGTATTAGAATAAAGCATAATTTTTCCCCAAGAGAGATCATAGTATTAATATGCAAACAAACCATTGAAAAATACTGTGATGATTTCCTTAAAGCATAATGGCTTTAGAGTCCGATTCAGAAGCCAGACTCCCTACAGTTGAATCCTGACTCTGCCACTTGCTTACTGAGTGACATTGGGCTAGAAATATTACTACTACTACTACTATTACTGCTGCTGCTGGTACTCCTATTACTAATGCTACTAATAATAATATTTACCATCACAGAATATTGTGAGTTTATACAAGATAATATATGTAAACATCTTAGTGCCTGGTACACAGTAAGCACTCAATAAATGTTAACATTTTATGCCAAATGGGATAAAGAAAGGAATGATCACATCTGTTCAACTGGTGTATATTGTGGAAGATGGGCATTTGGAAAGGCTTCATGGAATCAGAGACTCTTGATTTATTTCTTTTTTTCATTCAAGAACTATAAACTGACAGGATAATAGGTGCCACATGTTCTTCTAAGCACTGGGGATAAAGCAGCAGATAGATTAATAAAGTCGTTATGCTCTGAGCATATATTATAGTCCAGGAGATGGACAATAAAAAGTAAAAAACTAAAAAATATAATTTCACTAAGTAGAAAGTGTTATGAAGAAAGTAAACAGGCTAAATGAATAGCCAATGATGAGGCTGTCAACTATTTTAGACAGAACCATAAGGGAGACCTCTCTGGAGAGATGATATTCTGCAGGCACTTAAATGATATGATTTGTCAAGTTCTAGTGAGAGATTTTTCCAGATAGAAGGGTAGAATTTGGCAGGTTTAAGAAACAGCACAGAGCAGATTTGGAGGGATAGTGAGGGGCCAGATGACAGTGTACTGGGTGCTGGTAAAGACAGGATTTCATTTTGTGTTAGGAGAAGTTCCTGGGGGAAAGTTTAAATAGTTGTGTGATATCATGAAAAGATCCATTTGGCTACTATGTGGAAAAGATGGCAAGAGAGAAAGAGCAAAAGCAGAGAAACCACTTAGGTGGGGTATTCCAGTAGTCTAGAACTGAAGTGATGATGGTTTGCATTTAAATACAAAGATAGGGAGATTTTGCTCAGAACATGGATGTTCAAGGTGAGAAATGGAAAAGTCTTCCAGAATGGAAACAGCAAGTACAAATGCATGGATACTAGAAATAACATGATTATTTTGGAAAGCTATAAGTTAAAATCTTGCACCCTTTAACTAATTCTCTTCTATGTATCTTACGATAGAGTCTCTACAGGAAAATGTGGTTTGTTGGTGTTTTTAACGTATGAAAATATTGCTAGAACTTTTCTTACAAATCTCTATGTCTAGACGTAAAACCGTATTCAGTTTCTTAATGGCAACACTAATCAGCTGTGAGATTGGTGAGGATTTTTACAATAATGTTTAATTAGAAGGAACAAAATTGGAATGAATCTTCACATGCTTTGGGGAGGGTAGTTTAGCCCCCGGGAAGGTTCTCCTTCTTTGCCTTGCAAAATATTTATGTAAATAAGTCATCTTTCCAAAAATCTGGCCCAATAATTTATTTTAGGAATGGGAATATAGAAAATAAAAGTAGCCAGGAATAAGGTCTTGTTATCAAAAGAGATGCCTGATTATAGCACAAAAGCACATTTATTTGTAGGACTCTTCGTTGTACTTAGAAGATAAATCTTTTTTTATTTTTTAAAAATTTTTTCAGGATTTTGAAGTTCTGCTTTAAAATAAAGCAAACAATTTTTCAGTGTAGGAAAAAACCAGCAATAAAGACATATGCATTTCACACCATTCCTCAAGCAAATAAATTTAACACCTCCCACTGGTATGAAATGTAGAAATATTTTCCCAATGTGAAGAAAATATTAAATATGTTTTAAAATATGTCACAATATGTGACCTTCTGGTTATCAGCAGGATTCAATTTGGCAAGGTCTATGTTCATAAACATGTTACCTGCACTCATTAAATAATCTATATTCTTACATTAAATCTCCAAAAATAAGAAAAACTCCCAAAATAAGAGTAACTCACTGAATATACATTATTATTTTTCCCATTTGAAACACTTCATTAGTAAAACATTTTTAAGAAAGCTGTTTTTGTGATGTCTTTTTTTAAAATAACATTTAGAAACTGTGTTTCTTAAAAATAAAAACACTTGGTCTTTCATAAAGAACTTTTTGTTTAAAAAGAAACAGCTTTTAATATTTTGTTTTAAAAATTACATTTCTGTGTCGATTAGAACCTACATTTATACAGATTAATCTTGAGCAAAAAGTAAACCACTTGCACATATTCTGAGGGCTGATTTTCTTTTTTTTTTTTTTTTTAAGATTTTATTTATTTATTTGACAGAGACAGCCAGCGAGAGAGGGAACACAAGCAGGAGGAGTGGGAGAGGAAGAAGCAGGCTCATAACAGAGGAGCCTGATGTGGGGCTCGATCCCACAACACCGGGATCACGCCCTGAGCCGAAGGCAGGCACTCAACCGCTGCGCCACCCAGGTGCCCCCTGAGGGCTGATTTTCATTACTAGACCCAGATGGAATAATTCAGATATTGACATAATAAAACAGGGTTTATAAATAACTACACATGATTCACAAAAGGTGAAGTTTTTCAACTTACTAAGTCAATTATAAAAAAGCCAGAACTTCATTTTTTATTGTCCTTTGCTTTTATGATAGAGGCAAACTGATTAACATAAAACAAGTATAGAAAGGTATTTAATAATTTAAAAAATACCTTTTGGGTTATATCCAAGGGTCATTCAGTACAATCTATTCTATCTTCTAAATTTATACCTATATTTCTCATAACAAAAATTGATTACCAAAGTGATAACCATAAGCATCACAACATTCTGAATTATCAGAAAAGGTTATACAATGTCTACTATCACTGAGTTTACTAAGGCAGGAAAGAATACTAAGACGTTTGCAAATATATTCTACAACAATGTCTGAAATTTTGCAAAGCCTCTGGTTAACCACAGTATTTATTTTATTAGAATGGTGCATTACCTAAGGATCCTAATTAAGCTGAATTTTATTAAACCCATTCTGCAGAGTCCTTGAAAAATGGAATGCACCATCGAAACAGTAACATATCCATTACCTTTTGTTTCTGACCTTGGAAGAAAAGTAATTCTCATGAAAATCACTGCTAACATGATAGTTTATTTTCCTTCCCTTCTTAACCTAAGAGATTAGCATGAGATTCCACAATTTTCTCCAAATAATGATGACTACAACGTTTGGGAAAAAATCTGTGCCTTCTCACACTTCCCCTAAAATACCATGGTCTTCATTTTAAACATTTAAGTGATTTAGCAGGCATACCTGTTCATTGAGGTGTTATCAGCTTTGTTCTATAATATTAATTTACTCACTCAATATCCATTAAAAGACTTTTACTTGCTTGACACTTTAGTAAACATTCACAAAGCAAGCTTAAGTAGCAACATATATGATCTTTTGTCTCATGGAAGAAAACAGATGCCCATCAATGAACGATGCATAAGCAATTATACAACTGCAATTCTGACAATGGCTACACTGTCAGTTTCAGTGGTAAAAACTCTGTTACGGGAATATTTGACCTAGCCAGGAAGTCCAATAAGACCTCCTTAAAAAATAGTACATAAGATGTAGCTGAGGGATAAGTAGAGGCAAACTTGACCAAGAGGGGAAGAAAAAAACATTCTTGGTAGACATAATTGCATATGCAAAATACTCATGGTAGGAGGGAACACAGGTAATCAAGGAATTGAAAGAAATCCAAGGTGGTGGTTCCAGGGAAGAATCCAAGGAAAACAGGGTGAGAGAAGAGCTGGAGAGGTTGATAGAGTTCATATGATTTGCAATCATAAGTCATTTTATCCTTCTATCCTGAGGTTCTCTAAGGAAAGGTCATCCATTGAAGAGAAATGAAAAGCTGTTGAAGGGTTTTAAACAGCAAGTGCAGATTATACGAGCAGATCAACATTTCAAAAATATCCTCCTGCTATAGGTGGAGAATGAACAACAAGCCTCATGCCATTTCCCTCACCGCCCTCCTAAATGTACAGTTCTCTGGAGGCCTCTCAGCTCTAAGAAGCACCAAGAATTTCAGTAACATCTCTCGTTAAATCTGACAGATCTACTTCTACTGAAAGGTTGGGGTACTATTGGAGACACAATGGCATCAAGACACATTCCTCACTGCCTGTAGTTCATGTCTGAGAAGCCTCACTTCTGTCATCTTCTCCATAGTCTGACTTAAGATATCATTTCAAAGCTCAACCTATTTCTACCACAAATTTATCCTTGCCCTCTACTGTAATTCAAATGTCCATATCCTCTTTCTTTCTTCATGAATACCCTCTATTCTCTCTCACTTATAAAGCATTTAGATCCATATAATCATGTGGCTTTCACTCCTAATTGTGCCTTTCATCATGCCTTTCACCATACCTACGATGCTGATACATTTAACAGAATTTATTTTATTTGCCATATGCTTATGCCTGTGCTACATTGCTGGTCTCAGACCATAAGCTCCTAGAGAGAAAGGAACATGAGGAGAATTTTTTGTGATGTAAACTTAAAAGCTTGGAAAATGATTTTTTAAGATGATAAGCCATTTAAATATGGGTAATATCATGTATATTATTGCTTATACATTTTTAGAAAGACAAAATGATGTCACCATTTATTATATATCTCAACTTTACAATTTTCTTCTTGATAATATCTGTGTTTTTACTATATTTTTTTCTCCAGCAGGAATTTATTGTTTCAGGTTTTCATGGCTTTTTCTATAACAATAGCATCCTCAATGGTATAATCCTTCTAGACTTTCATAATGTTCTACCAGGATTCTCTTCCATAGCAATGATAATCCTTCCCATAGAATACCATGTGTATTGAGCCTGAAAGGTCCATATGATTCCCTGATCTAGAGACTGAATTACACACATTGTGTTTGGGGGCAAATAGACCACTTCAACACTACTGGTGTTAAGCTCATGGGGTTCTGGGTGGCCAGGGACATTATCTAATATAAAACAATTTTTTTTAAATAAAAAAGATAAAAAATTTTAAAATGCAGGGATGCCTGGGTGGCTCAATGGCTTAAGTGTCCAACTCTTAGTTCCAGCTCAGATCATGATCTCAGGGTCATGGGATTGAGCTTCCTGTTGGGCTCTGTGCTCAGTGGGGAGTCTGCTTGAGATTCTCTCTCTCCCTTTCCCTCTGTCCCTCCCCCCACTCATGCTTGCTCTCTCTCTCTCTCTCTCTCAAATAAATAAATTAATTTTAAAAAAGCAAAAAAACACACACAAAAAACGTAGTCCCCTACTGGCAAGGTACTTCCTCATTTCAGGAACAAAGCATCAATGGAACCAATCCAGAAAAACAGATCTCACTGTTCAGGCCACTATTTTCTTCTTGATTTATCATGTTTGTCTAGGCCCAGATAAAAGATGAACTTCCTCTCTTTCAATAGATTATTATCTCATTTGTGATCAACAACTTTACAGCCTATATCAGTCAGTATAGTTTAATTTTAAATGCTGCAGTTACAAACAACCTCCAAATTTTGGTTCTTGTTCATATTTAATATAGATGGGTCAGAGGTCTTTGGTTCAAATAACCAGGTTAATGAATGTTCTAACATTTTTTGACAATTCCATCTCAGCCCCAGTCTAAAGGTTTTGCCACGGCTTAAAGGAGAGAAAAGAATCAAATAATTGAGCACAAGTAATTAAGTGCTTTTTCCTAGGAGATACTTCCACTCTCATTTTATTATCCAGAACTAATTACATGGCCACACCCAACTTCAAGTGGGCAGGAAAACACAATTTTCTGTATATTGAGAAATGGGGAAAAAATTCATTAACATTAATAGAGTCTATCATTTAGTATGTTCTGATGACATCATTTACCTAGTAGTTGGGATACAATAATTACCTTTTTACTCTATTTAAAAAATTATTTGGCAACAGAAAGTATGTTCAATTTTTTAAAGATAACAATTCCTTCTCTAACCTCTATATTCTATAATTCCATAATTTTTGTCCTTTTGATAATTAAAATTGTTAGTGCTTTCACTTCCATCCTTATAGGGAAAAAGCTTTTAAATTAGTTACCTTTTGTAAGTAATAATATTAATATTCTTACATTACAGTTGAGGACACTTAAGTTTTGAAAGACTAATCAATTTTATCAAGAGTTTACAGCTTAGGCTTGAACCCAAGCCTATTAAATGTTTAATTAGTAAATAATGTAGTTCTTTAGTTTAAATTTTAAGCCATCTTCTAAAGTTCAGATCAAGTTTCCTTTCTTTTATAAGGTTTCCCATACCTTTAATCCCCAATGATCAACCTTTTCCCTCAGCTTTCCAAACGCTTGTCTATGTACACATTTTATGTATGTCAGCATATTTGCACTAAATTTTATTAAATTGAACTCAATCCAACAGTGGGGTGCATATGTTAATTAAATTAATTACAAATTAAGTTCGTGTCTCTCTTTCAAGCCTACATCTCTTTGCTGACTTATTGTACAAAGGCTGTCATTCTTATTTTCAGTATGGATTCAATTCTCTCTAGGACTACTTGCAGCAAGACCAGCAGCCAAAGACTTCTATATATGACCCCTCTGTGTGCACAGGCACAAACATTAGGATATAGATATTAATCACAATATACTCTGTACCCTAACAGCATCTGAGTTCCAAGTGAGGTTTCAACATGAACACTGGGAAAATGCAACTGCAACACTGACTTGAGCTGCTAGTGCCTCTCTTTCAAGGATACTCACCCCAACTCCACTTTGGCCCACAGACACCCATGCACCTGTTATCATTAGGATTTGTCCACTGCTGGATTCATAAATTTAAATATCTCATTCTCTGAGCACAACCTCCTACCTATCCAGATCTCTTGCAGTTACTCTCCCTGCCCATGCTTGCCCATGTAAGTGACTGACATGTCCAGATCCTAACTCCTCTCCTTTCCCCTATGTATCAGTACCTTCCTATTTTCACTTCCTTCCCATCTAGCTTGGGAAGAAACCATCTCCCATGGTCCATTGTTTCCACCTGCATTAATTACATGTATATCTCATAGGAAATGTTAACTCAACAGATTCACAACTGAAATCATCTTTACTACCAAGATTCACTCCTCTTCCTACATTTTAGCAAATGGCATCACTATTCATTCTGTTGTCCTGGCCAGAAACTAAGTGCCATCCCTAAATATTCCTCTCCCTTACTTCACACACGGAGTTCTTTACCCAGTTGATTCTATCTCCTAAATATCTTTCAAATTCATCTTTTCCTTCCTCTTGCTACTACCCCAGCTGAGCCCTAGATCATAACCTATGTGGATTGCAGCAACAGATTTTTAAGTGGTTTCCCTATTTTCAGTCTTGTCTCGCTCCAGGCAATTCTCCAGACTGCAGCAAGATTGACCTTTCAAAAATACAAATCTGATGATGTTAA
The DNA here is from genome assembly GCF_024610735.1 of Ursus americanus. NCBI lineage: Eukaryota > Metazoa > Chordata > Mammalia > Carnivora > Ursidae > Ursus > Ursus americanus. The sequence continues at coordinate 36,012,696 of NC_142138.1, read as the reverse complement.
ATTCCTATGCAAAACCCTACATGACTTCCCATTGCCCTTCCAATAAATTTGAAATTCTTTAGCATGGCTTGTGAGCCCTTTCAAGATTTTGCACGCTTCATAGGCTTGTGTCCTTCTAATCCATATCACCCACTAATTTCTGTGCTTTAGTCCTATTGGACTCTCAGACTCTCCAAATTGCTACAGAAAAAAAGAAAAAATTCCAGGGCTCTACCATCTTCAGTTGTTTCTTGGGATGAGAACATTTCCTTTTTCCTGTCCTTTCCACCTTCAGGTCCCTAATTATTTCTCCCTCTTCAGATCCTAGCATAGTTTTGTTTCCTCTTCTGTAGGCCCTTAAGTCTGATTTAGAGGTCCTTCTTGTATGTTTTAATGAACACCAAATCTCCCCAAGGACTTCACATGGAATTATATTTGCTGGTTTTCCTCATCACCCCCTATACAACTCACCCTGGAAATGGTCCCAGCTGACTTGCCATGCATTTATTCCAATAAATTTTCCATTAAACCATCTTCATCTATTTTTGTATTTCGAGATGAAATTCCTTGTGCTACCTCCAAACCCATTTTCTGAAATAATGTTTAAAAAGTGCTTTAAATATTTTAGATCCCACAGGAAATATATTATATAAATTTGGAAAGTATATATAAAGCTCATCTTTGAAGTATACTTCGGCAAAAATACTTGAATGACAGAATCATAAAATAAGGTAGAGTTCCCTCTTTCTCCAATTAAAGGTATCCAATTATGTTGTAAAATTGCAAGTGCTGTTAAGATACAAAATACTCATTTTGATAAGAAAGGGTTAATAGGATATTTTTATACTAAGTTATAAAGTCACCTAGAAGGACAATATTTTAAGTTTCTGTTTTATTGCCAGTGACATCCATTTCAATTTTGCTTAGCTTACAAATTGAAACAAAAAGGAAAGTTGTTTTTTTTTTCCTAATTGCTCACATTGCAAAGTTTGGAATATGAAAAATCAAGCTGTGTTCTCTCTGGTTCAATATCACCTCAAGTAATAAAGTTTCTGCAATTAGCACTTTACTGACAGTTTGGTTGATGATGCATGAGGCAGAATGGAAGCCAGCTCACTCTTCCATAGCTGTAATACCGTAGCACAGCTGAGGGAAGTGTAAATTTTGAAAGAAAAGCCAGAGGATATGTCTTGAAGACACCCAGGGAGCTAATATGCTGAATAAGAAGGTGACATTTTTTATGTAGTTAACTTTTCTAAGTACATCCAAACCACAACTGCAACTCTTGGTTATCAGCGTTTTATTCTTAGCAAATGGACCTTGAATCTTCTGGGTTCTTATAACTTGGTAAATCTTTACAATATACATTTTATGACTTGTAATTTGTATATGATCTATAATTGTTTCCAAATTAACCTGGATCAATTTAACTAAAATTAAAATATTTCCAAAAGTCTGTATTACTTCTATGAAACTGGGCCATTGCAAAACTCAGGGAGACAAAAGTAATAATAATAATAATCTATCTTTACAAAACCATTGCAGCAGAATATATACTTATATGTAAACTAGAAAGCTCTGTGAAAATTAATTGAAAATTGATTATTTTTATGAATCTTCATGACTTAATCTTAAATCTACACACATCATAAGAACTATATGTAGAATTCACTCCAAAACATGGCATAGTCCCTTAATCTTTCCCCAATTTCTTCTTACTCTAGATTAAAATTGTCCTTTGTTTATCTGTCCATAGCACTTTATAATAACAATTACCTTATTGATAGTATGGGTGGTTCTAGAACTACATTTGACTTTCAAACTGTCTTCTCTTTCTTAATTAGATAACATTTGCAAAACTAGCTTTCTCAATACAAACTGGACTTTCATGCAAAGCGGAGCCATGATGAATTTGAAACATCACGTGGAGGCACTGTCTGCCCGTCAATGGTTCAGTTGGCTCCTTTAAAGATTCATTTATGTTGAAATACAAAGCTTCACTGTTGCATAGTAATCCAGAGAGCATAAACTTCCTATGAAATTTAGAATTATATTCCTACTCATAAAAAAGTTCTCCAAAATTAAGAAGACTTTTGTAGAAGAAGGTGGACATATTATGCTAAAGAACTTGGTGCAGTGCACAGCATACCAGTCACGAGAAAGCCACGTTAAGTTGGCTTGGCAAGCTTTAGCACTTCGCTGTTCTAAGGTTTTCCAAACACAAGTGCCAATATGTTTTCTCCTTCTTAGCCAGAGAAATAAGTCAGGCTTAAAAAGCTGTGAAAAGTATTTGAAAATTGACTATTTTTACTCATTCTTTGCTGATTTATTTTTAATTTACATTCATTGTCATAAGAGGTCTGTTTTCACTTCAAGATATTTACTCCAATAATTTAGCTCACTTCTCTGTCTTTGTCAAGTTATCATCACTGTCTATTCAAGAGGGCCTGCTAAATCACTTACCAATGCTACATCCTACTGGCCGACACATATATCATAGTAGGAAAACATTTGCATTTGAAACTTCAATTTCTGTAAAATAAGTCTGTGCACTGCTTTATCAATTTTTGAAAGTTCAAATCACAAATAAAATCGTTTGACTTAGAAGAAGCTTTCCTTTTTTTCCCCCTGATCTCTACTAAATTTTTCATAGGGATATCTCAGAAGGAATTATAAATAGAAGTTTAATTTTGATAACATCTTCCAAGACTTAGGTTTGGAGATTTTTTTTACATTATTTATTTATTTATTATTTACATTATTTATTTATACAGATATAGCATGCTTTTATATAAGACAATTTTTTGAAAAAAAATTTACTGAAAGTGAGGAAATTTCTCTATATCCATACACAACACTGAATAATACAAAGATCTGGTGAATGACAAGTTTTCTATCTATTATATTTAAGCTACAAAAGTATTTTTATAATACTTTTATTTCCTAAGTCAATTAAAAATTGTTCTATAGTAGTGTCGCTTATCATCTGGGTCACTCAACTTACAGGTATTTTTTGCATTACTCAATTATATTATGGAGGCTGGGTTCTGCACAGATCGTTCTAATGGCTATATATAAAGCACTTGAAGTCTATTATTTTATAATAGGCAATACCTCCATGAATAATGAATTGGACTCATCTTTCTTATGTGACTCTAAAGGTCAAACCACACCACCTGAATATTTTTATCCTCTATGAATATTTCCATTTAAGAGTTTATTTAAAAGAATTCTTAAATCTTCTCATTATGTCTTAACAGCATGATACCATACTCTACTTTTTGACTTCTCGATTTGATATGGAATAAAATTGCATCATATGGCCAAAGCACATTCACTTAAAGTCTTCAATTTAGAAACTTTCCAGAATCAAACTGAGTCAATCTGTGTTTTAAAAGTCCCTCACAAAAAGAATCCTACATAAATTACTGTGTGTTTAAAGGTTTCTGATTTTAATCTAATAACTGAAATATCAAAACTACATTTTAATTCAGGCATTTGTGCATCACTAACAGGTGTTCTCATCAGATTTGGGAACCCTGCAGCAAGATTTATCAGTGTCAAAATGCTAAAATCCTAAATTTAGTGCAAGAATCCCTTTCAAATGGCATTTATATTTTGATATCTTAACCTACTTTGAATCCTCTGAGCATCTTGTCTATTTTTATTAGTAGGTTTTGCTGATTTTTTTGACTTTTCAAAGGCTCTTTAAATTATCTTAGTCATATATTTACCAGGAGAAAGCAGGTGTCTTTTTAGAGTGTAGATGCTTAAGTCGCTCATAAAATTAATTTCCTCAGGTTGAAAGAAGGTTTTTAAACTCTAATTTGAAAACCCTAATCTGGCATTCTGAAAACACTGTATCAGCATTGAGATATAATAAAAATGGAAACATAACGGCATAATAAATTTAATTTGCTCTAGTATAGCACAAGTATAGGGCATTTTTGCATAATAAACTAGAGAGTTTTTAGAGTCAAACACAGAGCAATAGTGTCTCTGTTTGGGGGGACCTATTGCCACAATACGCCTTGATGATGCTATCTTGCTCATCGATTCAGTTTCATTTCCCGCTAACACCTGTATATTGTGGCCTACGCTCTAGACAGACAGAGGTAGTTAATATTCAATAGATGAACTCAGTAAATGTTTTTATTTATTTATTTATTTTAAATAAATAGGTTATAAAATAAACAAACAAATTTAAAATTGAGATTGTCCCAGAAACTGGAATGTATTTTTTTCTGTACCCACAGCATTGGAGGTTTTCTTACTTTTATGTAATTAGAAAGCAATATTATATATTGAACAATAAAATTATACTGTACATAATTTAATCTTTGGTGAGTCAAAAGGCACTCTAAGCTACTACAGTTTCTCAGAGTCAACACTGGGTACTTTATAATTTTTTATTGCACTGGTAATACATGGAGATATTGATTAATAGATATTTCCAGTATACACAATGTTTTATAAACTGCTTTTACTATATCTCTTCTTTTTTTTTTTTTTTAAGATTTTATTTATTTATTTGACAGAGATAGAGACAGACAGCGAAAGAAGGAACACAAGCAGGGGGAGTGGGAGAGGAAGAAGCAGGCTCATAGCGGAGGAGCCTGATGTGGGGCTCGATCCCATAACGCCGGGATCACGCCCTGAGCTGAAGGCAGACGCTTAACCGCTGTGCCACCCAGGCGCCCCTACTATATCTCTTCTTAACATAGGAATGGTCAGAATACAGATAAACTCCAGGCATCTCACTCTAATATTTCCAAAAATAAACTGAACACTTTGCCCTTAAATCTCCTCCCTCTCCTTCATTTTGACCCCAGTTTATATCTCCAAATACCTACTCTCCAAACCTCAAAATATCAGAGTCATCCTCACCTGCTTTTCTTTTCTCATTCTCTGAACCCAAATGGTTAAAGAAACCTATACCTGCTACCACTTAAAAGACACTTGCACTCTCTTTTTGATTGGATTGCCCACTGTCTCTCATCTAAGTTTACTTTGACTAGAAATAATAAGAGTTGAAGTTATTGCATGTGTAATACTTGCAGACTTTAGGCTAAATCCTGAACATTCATTACGTATTTAAATCCTTAAAGTAACTACAATTTTTATTCTCACTTAAGAGATAAGTCTATCAAGGATTAGATAAGTTTGGTAATTTGCCCAATTTCAGAGAGCTAGGTACTGATAGTCAGAATTGGAAGCTGCTCTTAACTTCTATACTCTACTGCAACAAGCATCAAACTGTGACCTTCTCATTCGGAGTAAAATCCTGACTTTCAGCATGGTACCCTGTTTCATGAAATTCTCCTTTCTCATCTCAACTCCCACTCTCCACTCCATGTATCTAATACACCTACAATAGAAACTTCTCTCCAAATCCAGAAAATATCACCAACTTAAAGTGCTGCTGTTTTATTGCACACAGTCTTCTTTCCACTTCCTTTTGCCAAAATTCTACTCATTTCTCAACACTCAGTTGAAATGTGAATCCCAACATCGTAACCTCCAGACTTTAGAAGGCATAATTTTAGTGCCCACCAGAGAGAAACGTACAGCATAGTGACTTGCAAGCCAGACTTTCTGGGTTTGAAATCTCGCTATAGCACTAACCAGTGTTTTGACCTTGGGAAAGGTCAAATATATAATGTATATATTAGTTTCCTCACATGTAAAATAAGGCCTTTTATAATACCAGCTTCACAGGGTTGTCATTAGCACTCAATCAATTAATATATGTTAAAAACATAGAATAGTACCTGACGCACTGTAAGCAATGTCTAAAGGTTTGCAGCTACCATTTATTCATTTCCACACCTCATTCCCAAAGTAGATGGAAGGATATAGAAATTTAACATGTGGTATAATAAGAAAAAAAAAACATGGATTATGAGTTCAATAAAAATTATAAACACATGGGAAAAATGTAAAATAATATTTATATGTTCTTTAGGATAAGTCTTCTCAAGTACTTATAAAATTAAGAAACCATGAAAGAAAAGATTAATACAATCAACTATATATAAATTTTAATGGTTTTATACTAAAACAAAATTATAATGCAAATGACAAACCAGGAATGTATATTTGCAACATATATCATAAATAAGTGTTTAAAACCCACATCAAATAAAGAGCTCCTACAAGTAAATATAATTCTTATACAAATAAAATAATGCACAAAAATAAACATAAACAATAGGCAAATATCCAGTAAACATTTAAAATACATACTTAAGTGATAATATTGCCTCTTAAATGAGGTACATTTATAAACATCGTTATTAATTTTATTTTAGCAAGAGTTATAAAAGTGGTCAATCTTATTACGTAAATTAGAATAATATTGAAGGATATATAGAGTCTACCAAAACTTTTTGGAAATGGATATATCTTTTGTGTATCTTTCTCTCTCTCTCTCTCTCTCTCTCACACACACACACACACACACACACACACACGCATACACATACTTCATACATTTGAATCAGGATCCTGGCTGCTGCTTCAACCTTGTATAACTTCCTATTATTCTTTCCCCCCTCTTTTATTGTACATCTGTCATGCTGTCTTTCTTGCTGTCACTTAAACACACACAACACTTTCTTTTCTCAGGGTCTTTATATTTGCTATTACTTTGTCAGAATTCCGTTCCTTTGGTTATTTGCAGAACTTCATTTCATTCAAGACTTTATTCAACTATCACTTTCTCAAAGACGTCTTCCTTAAATACCCTATATAAAATAATACCCCTGTTATTCTTTATCTCCCTCTTCTGGTTCATTTTTGTTTGTGGTTCTTATTAGTAACTGGATACTAATGTTATCCAGCTGTTTATTTGTTCTCTGTTGCCTTCATTTGAATATAAGTTTCATAAAGACTGTGTTTTGGTCAGAGCTGAATCCTTATCATCTATAATAATATATGATACATAGTAGGTGTTCAATGAATATTTGTTAATCAAGTGAGCAAATCCCCAGGCTTCCTTGCTTCCACTGACTGGAATCAAGAAAGAGAACCAAATACCCATACTTCCTACTAACCCATGCTTATAGACCTGTCACCATCTTGTGCGTTGAATCCACCAGAATTAATTTCTTTTGTCTTTCATCTTTACATGGTTTCCAAGGCATCTCTTACTTCCTAAACCCAAATCCCATAATGCTCTGTACACCCCAGAGTCATACCCCTTTTTATACCTTTCCATCCTCAGATAGTCTTCCATTGTGTTCTCTGGAATTCACAGTTGATCCTTAGAATTCCTTACATCTACAATCACTTTTCTATTGTTTAATTTGCTCTCTTTATCTAATGAAAACTTGGCTCCCTCCCAAAGGTTCTGGTTTCCCTGCAAATCTGTCAGATCTGCCTTTTTTACTCCCACAACCTTTCCCTTATTGGAGCTGGTTTTGGGGTAGGTGTATTTTATTGTTCTTCATTGTCCCTTTCAAAACAGTCTCTTTGTCCTCTTTCCCCAAATTTCCTATTTTTGAATCTCATGTCATCTAGTCCTATCATCCAGTATCCCTCATTGTTACTTTGCCTTATATCCTTAGACCTATCTACCCTATTTGGTTCTTGACTTTCAGCTCTTGGCTGTTTTTCTCTTTTACACAAGCCCTGTTTTCAATCGCAATTTCAATATTTCAGGTGGGTCATCGTGACACCCTAAATTCTCTGATCCTTGAATTCCATCGTCCAGTGATCTTGTACTCTGTCACATTCATTATCATAAAGTACAACACCTCCATAATTTCAGTTACATATGTCCCTCTCTGATGACCATCTATCTATTTTTTTTTAAGTAATCTGCACACCCAATTTGGGGCTTGAATTCGCGACCCCAAGATCAAGAGTCACATGCTCCACCAACTAAGCCGGCCAGGCACCAACTCTGATCATGAACCTTCTAATTTACTTTCTCTAGTTTCAAATACCAAATGCTTTGATCCCACTGGAAAATCTAATCAATTGATTCAGCTAACTTTTTACTGCCCCTCACCCCTTTGATGTTCTCGTCTCCCCCTCTACCTTATCCAACTTAGTTCCATGGGTAATCCTTATAATCACTTCCTGATATACACCCTTAACTGTCTGCCTGCATTTTATTATTTTTACTTGTTTGGCAAGACCACAATTTGGTTAAATCCAGATCACTGTTCTGTATGTCTACAACTCTGCAGCTAAACTTATAAGGAAAAATACACAACCATCCGTACTCATCTCAATTTAAAATCATAACCACAAATCTAATTGTATCTCTTAATGCTAGTCAGGAAATCATGCAATTTCTAATTAATTAATTCCTCCACTCTCCTGTTTCAATTTCACATTTTCTCTTCCTTCTGTATACTTACAATACCTCCTCCCCTGTCTTTACTCCCTGCTGATAACTATATATACAATTTCATGAAGAAAACTGAAATGATAAAGAGAACATCAGGGGTGCCTGGATGGTTCAGTCAGTTGAGCGTCTGACTCTTGATTAAGGCTCAGGTCATGATCTCTGGGTCATGGGATCCAGCCCCGCTTTGGACTCTAAGTTCAGCCCAGAGTCAGCTTGGGATTCTCTCTCTCCCTCTCCCTCTGCCCCTTCCCCAACTTGTGCTCACTAAATAAATAAATAAACAAACAAACAAATAAAATCTTAAAAAAAGAGAGAGAGAATATCATAGATTCCCACATCTACCCACTTACCATATATGAACCCACATTCTCTGCTTCTCATCTTGTTGCCAGGAGAAAACTCTCTGTACCACAATCTAAAGCCAATTCCTCCACGTATGTTCTAGATTCCAGCAGCTCCTGTTTACCCAAAAATCTTTTCCAGCAATGCCCCTTCTGTGTTGCAACATCATTTCCCCCATCTCTACTGGATCATTGTCATCAGCATACAAACAATCTATTAGCTATCCTCTGATCCAGCTACATTTTCCCTCTTCCGTTTTCACTACTCTGGTCTGTGCTCCAATATTTTTTCCTAAATTACTGTAATGGCCTCCTCTCTGGTTTCCCTGCATCCACCCGTTCCTTGTCTCCACTATGATCTATCCTCAACATACCAGTCAGAGAAACCCTTTTTGAACAGAAGTCAGGTCGTGTGTCTCCTCTTCTAACACCCACCTTGGATCCCCATGTCACTCAAAGTAAACTCTCAAGTCCTCACATGTCCTACAAGATCTTACATAGTATATGTCCTTTTCTGCTCAACAAACCCTCCGACCATCTTGCTACGTACAGCTCTCCTCATTCACTGCTCTGCTCGTTTATTGCTCTTCCTTCCACATACCTGTTTCTTTCTCTTCTAAGGGTTTTCCCACTTTTTATTCCCATGCCAGAAGTGATCTTCTACCAATGGTTAAATTCCCCAGCTCATTCAAGTCTTAGTCCAAGTGTCACTTTTTCAATGAGTTCTGCCTTAATAAATTTATTTAGAACGGTAGTCCACACGCTTACTCCTTACACTTCTAAGCTACTTATTCTGCTCTGCTTTTGCTTTTTTCCATAAGATTGGTCACTTTGTAACATATCACATAATTTATTTTTTACTATTTGTTATTTTTAAATTGCTTGTATCTACCATTAAATTTTAAGCTGCCGAAGGGCAAGATCTTTAACTTTCTTGCTCACTGATGAATCACACACACACACACACACACACACACACACACACACAACACACACAGAAGAAAGAAAAGAAAATGAAACAAAAAAAACCCTAAAACAATTATCAGCCAGATAGTCACCATCAATTAATACTTTTTAATTGAGGGGCACCTAAGTGGCTCAGTCAGTTAAGCGTCTGCCTTCCACTGAGGTCATGATCCCAGGGTCCTGGTATTGAGCCCTGCATGGGGCTCCCTGCCCAGTGGGGGGTCTGCTTCTCCCTCTGCCTCTGCCCCTGCTCATGCTCGCTCACTCTCTCCCTCACTCTGTCAAATAAATAAATAAAATCTTAAAAAAAAAAAAGTTTAATTGGTGCCTGGGTGGCTCAGAAAGTTAAGCATCTGCCTTTGGCTCAGGTCATGATCTCAGGCTCTGGGGTGGAGTCCAGCATTCAGCTTCCTCCTTAGTGGGGAATCTGCTTCTCCCTCTCCTTCTGCTCCTCCCCAAACCAGGTCCTGCTTGCTCTCTCTCCCTCTCTCTCTCTCTCATGCTCTCTCTCTCATGAGTGCTCTCTCAAATAAATAAAATCTTTAAAAAATACATTTAATTGAAAAATGTATTTTTTGTTAATATAAAGACATTTGGTGCACCCTTGTTTGAATAGAAAAAAACTGGAAAATATCAATAGTGGAATGGTTAAAGGATGGTTTATTCATTATATAAACATGTCATTAAAAAAGATGACATGGAAAAAATTCCCAGATACAAATAAATTTTAAAAATAAAATAAAACATAGAATAAAATCTTTTAACACATTAAAATTATATTTATATTTCTATCTATACATAGATCTAGAAAGACACACCAAAGTGGTTTATAACCATGAATACAATTAGGCAGAATAGAAATTTGATAAGGTAAAGAGAGAAGGGTGAATGTGGAATTTTTAATTAATTTTAAATTGTTTGAATTTTTAGACTGATACTTATCTTAAATTTCAATGTTTATAAAATTTATAGTTTTCAGGGGTGCTTGGGTAACCCAGTCAGTTAAGTGCCCAACTCTTCGTTTCAGCTCAGGTCATGATCTCGGGGTTGTGGGATCAAACCCTGTGCAGCATTCTGTGCTTGGTGTGGAGTCTGCTTGGGACGGTCTCTTCCTCTCCCTCACCACCCCCCTCAAATAAATAAATCTTTTAAAAAATCTACAGTGTTCATAAATTTAAAAATGAGAAAATTAGGGGAAGGAAAAAATAATATACGAAAAGCAAGATGAAATCAAGAGTGAAATTACTACCCAAATATGCATATAAAATTCTCTATATTTTATACATACAGGTCACAAATTTTACTCTGAACTTTTCTGCCAACAATGACCAGTTAAGTCATGGTGTCGATATGATTAAAAACAAACTATTCAGGTGATATACACCATTCCTGGGAATAGTACCTGAAGAAAAGATTCTATTCTGAATTTCTGCTGAGTGATGTGTGAGCAGCTTCTTGAACAATATCTTTATAGAAACTTCAGTGCATTTCCTAGAGCTTTCCTTTTTAAATGGAGACTGCCAAAGTATAACTCAGTAATATCAATCTTGTAGGTCTTCAGAGCTTGTAGGAGGATGCTGGCCATGGGCCACCAAATACTGTGATCACAAAACATGACTCTGATTTCATCTCGTTTATTCCAAGAGCTGTATTTAAGGAGGACGGGGAGGGAAGTTGGGAAACGTTGGTCAAAGGGTACAAAGTTTCAGCTACATAAGATGAATAATTCTGGAGATCTAATGTACATCATGGCGACTATAGTTAATGACAGTGTATTATATACTTGAAATTTGCTGAGAGGGTAGATCTTAAATGTTCTATCACATAAACATATACAAACAAAAAGAGCCATATTTAGAGGGCATTAACCTATCATTCATTATTTTGTATTCTGCAAAAGTAGATTCCTTGGTCAAATATTTGAAAAAAAAAAATCTATATCAAACCAAGTTAAATATGTTTCTTTACATTAGGGATTTCCTAGAGCCTTAAATATGCAAATATGCATTATAAATCTTTCAGAGTGGGACAGAAAATATTGTGTTCGTCAAGCAAAATTAAGTTTGGGACTCTATTTTTGAAAGAGCATCTCCAGGGCTTCGGTTCCATGCAGCACACTTTGGTAGGGCAATATGAACAGATGGCCCCTCATGTTAAGCAAGTCTCTACAAATAGGGTTTTGTTGTCATTGTTCTTTGTTTGTTTTCTTTCAATGAGGCTGTTGAGTGATAGAACTTCTCTTGATCCCATATTTGATTTTTAGCTCCATTATTATATTTTCTATTTTTGCCGAATTAGACTTTTCTTTGATAGTTTCTCTACCACTTGGGAAGTTCATCAAGAATAGTTTTTGTGGAACACCTGGGTGGCTCAGTCGGTTAAACGTCTGCCTTCAGCTCAGGTCATGATCCCAGGGTCCTGGGATCCAGTCCTGATCAAGGCTCCTTGCTCAATGGGGAGCCTGTTTCTCCCCCTGCCTGCTATTCCCTCTGCTTGTGCTCTCTCTCTCTCTCCCTGACAAATAAAATTTTTTAAAAAAAGAAGAATAGTTTTGTTATTCAGTACCTAACGTTGCCAGTGCCTAGCACAGTGTTTACTGAATATTTACTGAAAAAAAAAAAAAAAAAAAAAACCTAAAAAGATATGTTTGCAGGAAGAGCAAAAATCCATGGAACATTATTTGTAGGTCTAAGGTATTTTCCATACTCCAAGGCTTTCTACGTATAGAGAGTCAAATGGCACTTCTTTTACCCTGAAATTATACCAACCCAATGCATCTGATTGTAAATTCATTTAATAATAGTTGGGAAAAATTAATAAGTATAATTTAAAACAAAATCTTTAACAATATGAGATCTGACAAAATTAAAGTATTTCATGGTGAAAGAAAAAGTTGAAAGACTAGTCCAATTCTCTTACTTTACAGAAGAGGAAATTAAGACCAGTGCAGTGAAAGAGATTTGTCCACTATTTCATGAATGCTTTAGAGCAGAGTAGGTATTAAAATTCACACTTCCCGACTTCCATGCAGAGGGTTTTTTTTCTTTTTTTTTTCTTTTCTCTAGATCTGTCTGTTTTAGGTTTCACTGTAACATTTCTCTTTCTCCTTCTCTCATTATTTTTCTTTCATTTGCATAACATGTGACATCCTCTTGCACATATCAAGGACTCTTGCCATCTCAGAGCCGGGAGGCCCTGTGAGTTGGCAGTTGGGGAAGCTGCATTTCTGCTCATTTATTGATGGGCAGCACTGCTTCTGACAGAGCTGATTCACAGTGACGGGGCAGACTGGCTGAAAACTGGTAGGAGGACTTGGCAACAGCTCTGGGGCCAAACCGAGGCCACAGGCCATATGTCTGACTCCTCTGTCATAAACAGACGACCAAGTGTACACATTCCCAGGTGTAATGTCACTGGGACCTTATTTGCAAACATATAAACGAATGACATTCAATTATGTTCAGAGGCAATGCTGTCAAAACCACCAAGGAAACAATTTACTGTTCTTACACAGTATGTGATTCAGAGTGCATTAGCAAGTTTTCACTGCTTAGTTGTGCAAGATGCATTTAAAGAGGTTCTTTTGCAGCGTGTTGTATAAGTATGATACATACACTTAGATAACAGACACAGATATGATGATGTTGAGAGTTATTACAGAATTGGCTCAGGTGAAAAAGCTGCTCAAAAGCAGCTCATTTCATTGTAGTCAGTAGCCAATTAATTAAAGGAAGAAAGGCAAGGTTTCTACAGCTAGGGAAGTTATCTGCTAACACCAATTGGTGAAAATTTGATGAAAGACTTAAAATTTTGGCTCCCTGTAATTCTTGTTAAAAGGCACCACATTTTCTATGGTAGAGAAAGAAGATTCCTCCTTTATATAAAATGTGGCTATAGAACAAGCAATAATGTTTTTAACTTTACAAGAGGCCTCATAATATCCTTATAATATTCTTGGAACAAATGCCATAAAGCTTAAAGGGCTCATTCCTAAGTTTCCTTATTGACACTATTACAAGTGCTGATAGGAAACACCCAGAAAATTCAATCAGGAACTAGAGCTTCGCACAACAAATGATGATGATGATGATGATGATGATGATGATGATGATGATGATCCTTCACACCAGCATTCTGTTTTCAGGTATACATAAACATGAATTATGCCCTTTAAATTGTGTGTATTAAATGAAATACAGACTGGGCACAGTGGGGAGGCAGCTCTGAGGGAGCATATCATCACTGGAATCCTTTTTTATCATTTTCATTTCACAGATTACAAAACTGAGTTTCAGAAATGTTAAATGAGTTATCCAAGATCATACCCCAACAGTACTAGAATCAAAAGCAGACATGGGGCGAGTCTTCAAAATCCTAGGGCAGAGTGTTTTCTCACATGACACTATCTCTCCCATCAAGATCAAAAGGTCTGTTTTGTGGCTGCCACTGCTGTAAGGGTCAGAAAAAGAAACAGAACAGGAGAGGCAGAAGGTGGCTGAACCATAGAAGTCTAAATCCCTGAAAGATGGGCAGTGCTCAGATGACAGAAGAAAAATGAAGAGAATTCTCATCTAAGCAACAGCTCGGATTAGAGTTGGAGAATGACCTCATTGACTGATTGAATTAATATTAAACACTAATAGGCACCAACCGGTGTTCTAGGTACTGTGATTCAGCTTTGAGAAAAAAGACAAGATCCCCAACCTCATGGTGCCTATACTGTAGATGAGGTAAGACAGACCATAAATAAATAAGCATATTTTTAAAATTACATGTTAATGTGTATAAAGTGAATGCATAGAGAGTGGTGGAGGCAAGGGGTGTTTTCTCCGAGTGGTCAGGGTGGGCCTCTCCTGGAGATGACATTTGAGCAGACATTCAAGTAAGCAATATTCAGCCCTGCAAGTGTCCCTGTGAAGCATTTTCCAATAGATGAGACCAGTCTTACACCTGGGGGCCCACCGGGAAAAGCCTTATAAGCGACGGGGTTCAGGGCAGGCTGCCCTAAATATGCCACCTTCGCATATGGATTATTTTGAATTAAAGTTACTTAAGAAATAGCTGGTGTAAGAACACTGTGACTTTCCTCTGTCTCTCTGAAAGCAGGAATAAATTTCCACCTGGAGGGTAGAATACATCCTTATCAGACATAGGGAGTTCAGGGCCGATAAGGCTGTATAAACAAACCTTGTTACTTCTTCATTAACTTGCTAACCTAAGCCCAACTTCTTTGTCCTGTCAATTCTTCAAAAATTAATTTTTTCTTTATCTAAAAGGTATACTTTGGTCACTTCTTGAGGTCTCATATTTTTATGAGCTTCCATATGTATGAAATTAAGTTTGTTTTTCTCCTGTTAGCCTGTCTTATGTCAATTTAATTACTAGACCAGCTAAAGAACCTAAAAGGGAAGAAAGGAAAAGTCTTCCTCCCCTACACAGGCTACAGTTGAAAATACTTTTTTTCTTAATGTAGTAAGAAGACATTCAGAAGTTCTGATTTACTTTTTAAAAAGAAAATGTAGCTTTCTTCACAAAAGTCCAGAGGGTGTCATGAATGGAAACAGAGAGAACAGAAGGAAGCTGTCAGCCTTGTCCAAGAGAGGCACCTGCACTGTGATGGCAGTGATGAGCATGGTGCCAAACCATCACTTTGGGAATGTATTCTGAAGGAAAGACTGACAAAATTAATTTTTGGTGGTTTGGTGGCTTGGCTGAAGTGACAGATCAGGACCACTTCCGAAATTTTTGGCTTGAGTATTCGAATGGATGAAATGAAGAAGACTGTAACCTGTCAGAGGTAGTCAAGTACATAAGACAGAATGGTTGTGAGGCTGCCCATGGCTACAAGCAGGGTATATATGTTGATGAAGTTAGGAAACACCAGCCGGCTCCACTGGACTCTCCTAGACTGGGCCATGATGAGGCATGTACAGAACTGAAAGAGAGAAGATCCACAACCTAGCCAGAGCTTCCCGAGCAACGACCATCTCTTTGGCACTCATTGTTACTGTCTGTAAATGAGAGGTTTAGCCAGATTAATAACGTTAAATTTACTTCAGGTTCTGGACTGCTTTTAGGAACCTAATGACCACTAATGACTCTCCAGGAAAATACCGCACATCCATTCAAAATTTCTACCCGGAGACCTAAGGACTTGGCCACTAAATATCATCAAAGATTCCTCTAGTTTGAGATGCATGATTCCATACAATATCAAAATAAGCCCCAAATCACACAAAACAACACATGCCTACTGCAGTGTGGTAGACAGCTGGCAGCCCAATTGGCTCACGCATGTGCACTTTGTAGCTGTAACGTCAGGGACATTCAGTTTCTTGTTCACTGCATACTGGGAGAGAGAATCAAGATCACAGGTGAGTTTTTCACTGCCTCTGACTGGGGATGACACATGTCCCTTCTAATCATTTATTATTTAGCCAGATTTAATCATCGGGCACCTGGCCCCTAACTGCAAATGGGACAGAAGACAGAGGCAAGTATGTTTGGTAGGTATTATATTCTTTCATATATGCTTTCTCCTTACACAGATGTTTCCCTAGCTCATGTAGAAACTTTTGGTTACATAAGTGTAGACTGAATTTAAATAATGGAACACTATGAAACTGTCAGAATATCTGTAAAGATCTCTAAGGCATAAAATTATGTGAAAAAGCAAAGTACAAGACAGTGTGGATACTATGCTGCCACTTATGTAAGAAAGAAGAAAATGAGAATTTATGTTTGTATCCGTTTGCACGTGCATAGAAAATCTCTAAAGGATAAACTGAAGAAGCTAGCAGAAGTGATTACCTGGTTATGGATGGGAAAGATAGGTGAGAGAGTGAAACCTTTTACTGGCTATCTTTTTGCACTATTTTGATTTTTGACCTATATGAGTATATTGCCAAGTCAAACTATTAAGAGTTAATTTAAAAAAAAAAGTGGGGAATAAGAAACCATGTTCTCACCCTACATCTGATCCTCTTTATTTTCAGCGGTGGAGGGTATCAAGACATGAATGGCTAATTCCAGAGTACTTTTAAGGAAAGACAGTATCCGATGGAGTAGGATGTTAATGCATCACCAAATAGCTCAAGCATGGCTTCATTACAGTGTAGTGTGCATCATGTCCTGTGTTATTGCTTACTTAACAAAGCTCACTCCATTGCATGGATTAACCAAGATAAAGTAGCTAAATATTGCCTGAGATTTCCTGTCTGTAGATAAGGCTTCCATTTGTCAGGATAGGAAGTAAAACGAAGCAATAGACTGGTAGATTTCCTGCTCGTTTAATTGCAATGCTAATATATAAACCTACAAGAATTTTGAGCCATAGTTTGATATGGCTTTAATCTTACAAAATTACAGACCTGCATGAGCAAAGTTTCCCAAGAGAAATAATTTCTCTTGATAATTTAATTTTGTATACTATTCCAATTTGATATGCATGAAACTCATTATCGTGGTACTATTTTTATTATTAATGGCTTATAGTTTTCAAAGTAAAAACAATATAAAATTGTAGTAAAGAGAATAAGATGTTGAATTAGACAGATATGGATTAAACCCCTACCTCCACTAGTTGTGTTCCTAGGAGCTTTTTGCTTACTCTTTCAGAGTTTTCATTTCTCCATCTGTAAACTGAGAATAACATTAACTACTCTATGTGGTTGTTGTGAGAATTGGGTTAGGTATTTAAAATACCTAGCACAACATCTGACATAAGAAAGCATGCTCTGTAACTGGTTGCTACTATTAGTATTACACCTTGGCCAACTAATCACAATTTAGTAAAATTTATTTGAAGTTATTGCTACAAGAAAATTCAGAAATGAGGCCGATATTACTTCTCTTTCCCCAAAGTTATGGTGAGACTTTCAGGGTAGATGACAAGTTCCTTTATTCCTCCTATAATCTGCGAAGTTAAAAGGAGTTGTAAGCTACGCAAAAGCCTGCTACAGTGACATGAGGTACACTCAATAGCGTGGACTGGAGACTCGAGAAAATAATTGACATCTGGAAAATGTGGATTGTGGTTCAGATTAATTGAGATATTTTTGGAAATACACTTATCACATTGCAAGGCCTTGTTAAATAAAAGTTCTCATTTGCATTTTACGGTGGTGAGAGGACAGATAATTGAGACCATTAAGTCAAACCATGACTCTAAAAGAGTCTGTCATTTAGGAAATGATACATATTTGGGGGAAGTTAGTAGGGAGCAAAAATATTTGAATAATGTGCCATTATAGTTCAATTTTACCATATTATTAAACTTTAGTATTTTGTTTCCTAAAATCTTTCCTCAAAGTTTTGAGCTCTATATTATTTTAAACATGTTTCTTCTTCATTTTTAAGCCCAGTGTTTCTCAAGGGAAATTTAATTTGTATGTTTCTGATTCTTTTACACTTAACTCATCCAAAAGTTATTTTGTAAGAATTCTTTGATGTCCAGAAAGCCTTATCATTTTCTTATAATATATTCAAGATTTTTTCCCTTAGAAAATGGAAATCATGTCTTGCTTAAAGTAAATAAACTAAAACACCCAATTTGGGGAGAGGTATAAAGTCCTCCCCCCGCCCTTATTTCCTTTCTCTTTATAAGCTTTCTCTGTTAGTATCTTGGCTTCCAGCAAGGATCATTCTAATTCAGGAAGGAACTGGAGAGTTTAACCTTCCTTAAGTCAGTAAACTCAATAAATATTTTTTGTTACCTCTGATGTATGGAGAAATATGCAAGTTTCTATGGGTGATAGCAATGAAAATGATACAGAAAAATAAAATACAGTGCATAGTCTCATGGAGTTTATATTCTAGTGGTAGAGATAGGTATATATTAAAGGAATTATAATATTTGGCTGAATAAAACACTCCGAAAGAGGTAAAAGCAAAGTTTTGTATAAATAGTACAAGAATTGTGAATTGAATCTGAGGAACTGAGGAAATATTTTCACATAATAGGTGAAATTTAAGCCAGCCTTATTAGAATTTCAGAGATGATTAGAATTTCAGTAAGTGAAGAAGCTGGGGAAGATGGCCCTCTCTCAAAACCACTTGGGCATGACACAGGAGGTAAAGCCAAAACATGCAGCACTTGAAAACACAAACAAGGAAAGGACCTGAATGTCCTTGAGGAGAACAAGTAATACAAATGCAGCTTGGGCTTTAGAAAGACAAAGCTGATGAAAGTATCAAGGGTAAGGAAGAGATGAGGGTGTCAGAAGTTTCAGAGACCAAGTCTACTTGCAATTACTTCAGTAGTTTGAGCAACGGTCAAAGAAGACATGAACTATTGTAGGAGGAAAGAAAAGATGAGGAACAAAGAAGGAAGAATCAATTATGATTCCTGGATTTTTAGTTAAGGTGTACATTAGTTAGAATATAAGACAAACTGACTCCAAAAAACTAACCTTAAATAAATAAATAAATAAATAAATAAATAAATAAATAAATAATAAAAGGAAAGGAAAGAAACCTAAAACCAGGGCAGTTCAAAAAGAGAGAATTTTATTTTCTTCTTAAGTAATAGTACAGAAGTAGGGGCATGATCCAGGACCGAAAGTTCACTACTCTACAAGGTCATGCACATGGTTGTTGAGATAGTGAAAGCTGGCTCTTAACCACCCCTTCAATCCAGTCTTTGGAAAGAGGAAGTTGAAAGCAAGCAGCTTGCTGTCAGAGAAGTGTCCCTGCAACTGTATGCATTGCATCTATTCATATTCCATTAACCATATGACTCCAAGAGAATTTTCTATTCAGAATCTAAAACTTGGCAGAGTTTCAGAGTTCAAGAGATTGTTTCCCTATGTCTTATACTTATATCACTAGTAGTGTTTGAAATTATTTTGGGTGCTATAAAGAATTAGGCTATAGATCCCATGGATGGCAAGGTGAAGGGGGACAAAAAGGATGGGAGGAAATGAGATACAAGACCAGATAAGGCAGTTTATTTTTCTTGGTTTGAGAACAGTGGCTTAGTCCTGTATGAAGGCTCTCAAGCTAAATCATCACCCAGCCACAGGTGTCTAATGCTAGACTGGACCAGTAGAGGCAAGGATCCACAAGGATCCTATATAAACATCAGACTCGTTCATCTTATTTACCAACACTGATTTTAAGAATTGTGTAGCTATTGGCTTAATGCCTATCACCTGCAAAATATCATAAGCTCCAGGGGGGCAGGGAATTTATTTTTTTGTTCAATACTGAATTATCCCAGTATTTAGGGAAGTACCTGATATATTTTAGGAGCTAGATATACATACACATTTTTTTAATTTATATCTTTAAAAATGTCAAACCTAAGGAAAAACTGAGAGTAGTACAATAAATGTAAATGTTCACTAATTGTTAACATTTGCCGTATTTGCATATTTTTTCTCTCTTCATCCTGAATCCACTGAAAGTAAATTGCAGATGTTATAACACTATAATTAATTCAGGAAGGAAGGAAAGAAAGAAAGGAAGGAACAAAGACATACCTGCTAGCTATCCTTTTAATTCCTTTACTTTTAAATTTAACAAACCTTTGTATTTTACCTTTACTACCAGGATAACTTAGTCAAAATCATTTCTTGTTTGTTCATAGATACATTTTACAAGATAAACTGAAGTCATTTACATGAGTGATATTTCTGAAAATTCTACAAAAAAGTTTCAGGGTCACTTAAGAAGCTATTATAAACAAATGAATCTTAAAATTAAATTTTGTGTTTAAATGGATGCATTTTACCCAAAGAATAATTGTTTGTTAAACAAGAAGAGAAAAGGGGAAAAAGGGGCCGAAACTGTGATGATCTAGCTTTTCTTCACTCTGAGCTGAGAAACAGTCTTTCCTGGGTGCTTTTGCTTTACTTTGAGAAGGGTGATTTAAAAATTGAGGTATTAATAAACAGAGCTATGAAAAAAAATCTTCATCAGAAGGTTCAGCAGATCCTTAAGAATTTCTCTGTGCTAGAGAAATAGGCTAATAACATTTTGATGGCATTCACAGATGATTCTAGAGGAAGTGATAAAACATCAGGAAATTCAGGAGAATACTATAATTAGACTTTAAGAAATTGGTAGTGGGGAAAAAAAATCAAAGGACTCATAAAAGCACAAAACTGATGGTAGGAAAATAAATCTATAGTTGGGTTCTTCAAAGGTGTAAAGAATACTGTCATTCACACAGGACCTACTAACTCCCCAGGGAACCAGATCTAGTCAATGGTAAGATAGAGATAAAAGCTTAAATTCATCTGACTACTTTTTTCTCTACCCTAACATACAGCAAGGAAAATACTTAAAGAACCAAAGGGGAAGTACTGTGTTGGGAAGGCTTAAATATTCTCCCCTCAGATTAAATGAAACTATGATATTATATATGAATATTCAGTATCAGAATGTTGGCCAACAGATTTGTTGATGGACTGCTACTTGCCTTATTTACACTCAGGGCTCAAAAGTTTCATATACCTCCATATCTATATCTGTATCTATATCTATACATATGAATTGCATATCCATGTTTTAGCTTTTTAGTTGTTCGATACTATCCTCATAGTAATCCTACAAAGGAAGTAAAGAAACTACTAGCATTACCATTTCAAGACAAAGTAACTGAGAAACATCAAGATTAAATGATTCATCCAATGTCACGCAGTTGGTTAGGGCTGCTGAGAAGACCATCCTAACCCACTGGCCACCCCCTTTTATTAAGTACTTTGTTAATTAGGGATTCGGAATTTTCAAGATCTTTCTTACTAGCATTAATGGAGAGACTAATTAAGTTCAATTAAGATGACAACTACCTTTCTAAGGTGGCAGCAAGAGCAGAGAGGGTGCTACTAAGGCCTCGGGGACACTGAGAGCGTACAAAGTGGTGGGGTGCTGCCTGCCCCCAAGTGCCACACTCCACCCCGGATCACATGCAAGTCTTCGCACCTAATCACGTTGTCACCAAACCTGATTCTGGTACCTTGTGTCTCACCTGAAGAAGATGAAGAAGTCTTCAGGGTAAATTGTCTACTTTGGACAGGTGTTCAAAAAATCCCGCTTGCAGTGAAGAACTCCGGCATCTGGCTGCTCTATGACCCCGAAGCGGCACTCACAACACATAGCGGGAGTAACAGGACCTGACCACTGTGGGTGCTGTCACCCAATGCTATCGAGACATGGGTGCCCAGCACTACATACCAGGGCCCGCTAGATCCAAATCATGAAGGTGGAGGAGACTGCAGCCAGAAAGTGCTTCCCCCTGGCAGTTAAGCAGTTCCGACTCCGAGATCAAGTTTCGCTACCCCACTGGATCCTGTGTCACTAGCACAAGACACACTTCACCACCAAGAGACCCAACACCTTCCTTTAGTCCCCAGGTCTGACCAAATAAACTCCTTGGGAAAACCAAAAAATAATAAAATAAAATAAAATAAAATAAAATAAAATAAAATAAAATAAAATAAAATAAAATAAAATAAAAATAATATAAAAATGAAACAAACATCGAGAGAGTGGAGGTGTGCCTACAATCACTCAAGGTTATTACAAAGATCTTAACTGTCATCTTGGATGAACTTTCTTCGTATTTTTAGAGTCTCTTTAAAAATTTGATGGAATACACAGTCCCTATTTTCAGAAAATAAATTAAATAAATAAATAAAACAAAGCAAAACTGAAAGAAAAAAAAAAAGACCAGGAAATAAAAAGTTGGGGCAGATACAGAAGGGCCAGTGTATTCACTATAGGTTAAGAAACCCTGGTCGGGGGAACACGGGATTGAATCACTGCACTAGCTTTGGAACATAGTTAAGAACTGAAAGACTAATAGATGACAGAGTGCTACAGATGAATTCACAATGAGTCACAAAGGAAAAGGAGACCAATGGCAAGGATGTAGAAGAACCTGGGCCAGAAATATGATATTCCTTCAGTAGCATGACTTAGATAACAATCTGTATCACTCCCTTGGCTCCCCATTTCTTCTGGAGACTATATGTGGGCTATTTCACTTACCTGAATATCTAAAATAAATATTCAAGGGAAAAGCAATAAAAATAAATAACACAACATAGAAATAAATGAAGAAATCTTAAAAGTACTTTAGATCTCCCCAAAATGAAAAAAATAATATAGATCTCTAGACTATAAAGAGAAGATATTTTAATCATAGTTAATACAGTTATAACCAGAAATAAATAGAAGTCATACATGTGCATGTATTTTTGTAAAAATTAGTATATGGGCTCACACACAATTATGTATGTGTATGTGTATGCATGAATGTATAGTATACCATTTATCTATCTTTTTAGCTCTTGATAAAATTTCTTTGACAATTTCATTGCTAATAGATTCAGGTACAGTCTCTCAAGGGAAGTGGTGGAAAATATAGCTCTTTTTGTAGAATGATAAAATAGACCAGATATTTTCGTGAGCAGATTGGTGGATACAATTTCCAAGAAAACTCCAAGACAGTAAAATATGGAGATTAAAAAAAATAAAAAACAACTTGCTAAAAAGGTGATGGAATTCTAGAAGCATATCTAACTCATAGAATTTATTTCCATATATTCAATTACTATAAATATGCCTAAAATGTTAGCTATTAATTAAATTGGAGCTATAAAATAAAAGGCCAGTCATTTTAGAATTTTGCCAGAGTATCTCAGTAAACATGAATATACTTCTAACCCATCGTGAGATGAAGAACAGGCTGCCTAGCAACCGTTTTAACTAGTTCCCCAGAGGTTCTCAAGAGAAAAATGGGTGTTTGGAGGGGGAGCATTTGTTTTTGTTTTTGTTCTTATACCAAAGTTTCAGCATCATTTCTAACTAGCTTCTCTAGTCATTTTTCTTGTCTTCATCATCTGAAAGAAATAATGAAAATGAGGGAGGAAAGAAGGAAGGGAGAAAAGAAGGGAGAGAGGGAGGAATGAAAGAAAGAAGATACAGATCAACATGGGCCGTTTGAAGCATTCACTCAGGATTCAAATATAATAATGGAAATTGAAGTCAGGTTCTCCTGTTTATCATATACAGGCATATACACCTTTTTGTGGAATGCTCACAAATCAAATTCAAAGCAATGACATTGGCTTGGGAAACTACAAGTTCATTGAAATGTGTGACAGGAAAGAATGTATGTTGGTGGCATTTCTTGACCCAGGATTCAAGGGCAACTTTGAAACTCTATGCCTACTTCATGAAGCCATAGATCACAAGGAAGATGTTCTCATAAAGAAAATGTGGCAGGTTAGGTCATTCTCCTCCTTCCAGACTTCCTGGTTAAGTAAAAGCACACTCATAAAACATTCACAGCATATTTTCATAGGATGTCCTATCATGTAGGTCCCTAGCAGGGGAGGGGAGAGAAAGTGTTTGATGCTGATTTCAGAAACAGTAGCTTTAAGTGTTTCTTTTGAGAAAAAGAGAGACAGAGACAGAGAACAGCCCAGGTTTACTATGCATCTCTCATATAGCCTTTATGAGTTTGGGAGGGAAGAACAAAGATGGATTTCAGGTTAAATTCCAGAGTTGATGTGTTAATGAAAATGTAGGGAGCAAAATGATGAGTTAAAAAGGTTATAATCTCAAGCAAAGCAGAAGTGGTGGATCTGAAGTATGATGGGTAAAGTTATATAAAAGAGATGCTTAAGAACATAAGTCACCTATCTTCTTACTTTATATAATTGTTTGTGTAGCTTTTGACTCCATTTTAAGACTCTATTGCCAACTGGGTTTAGTAAACATCATTTTGCAAACCTACAATGCAAAAGTGTTTCAACAATAAAAATTGGTTTTTATAATCATTATGAGTAATATAGAAACAATGTCCCTTCTAGAACTTATTCTGAGCCCTGGGTTCATTCGCAGGTCTATTATTGAAATGAAACATAGAATTTATTTGCTGTTTAGTACTTTCCTGAAAAACAAAAGAGAAAGTGGTTCCATTGCTTTGAATTACCTGAAAAAATTGCCATAATTTGCCACTTCACAATGCAAGGCTAGATTTCATAAGTTAGATTCTGACCTCAATGATTAGTTTAAGTGCCAAGACAATATTTTAACTATGCTAAGGCGTAAGACTTACATGAAACTCCATTTGTTTAGGTTATAATGAAGACTTATTTTGACACATTATTCTATGTATTTCAGCATCTTATCATCTACTAGGACATTATCAAAACAAAACCTTTCTTGAGGTAGGGAGTCTTTTTCCATTTTCATATTTTTTATATTCTAGTTCTTCATGTTTCCTAAAGGTAAATAATGCATGAGAAAACCTGCAGTACTTTGACTAGCATTTTTCTTTAAATATTAAATATTGCTTTTGAAAATGTTTGAACTATGAATAGTTGTGCACAATAATTTTCCGGTTGGAAATAAAGCCTGATATTTATCCATTTTCCCTTTGATGTCCTAGCATACTAATGCTATGTAGAGTGGTTGACTACTGAATTCCTCCCAAAAGTTATGCAACTTACAATTTCACGAAAAAAACAAGGATACAGATACTCTTTGAAGGAGTGGTTTACATGTTTAGTAGAAGGTTGTTATTTTTTGGCAGTGGCTTTGGTCTCTTACTGATGAGTTTTCACAACTAAGGATAGGTTCTATTTCTTTTTTTTTTTCAGTAAATGTCATGACAACCCTAAATTAAGTCCACTAATGTATAAAGGAAGTGATTCCATGGATAATACCAGAGAGCACTTCATTTAAATTGCTATAAACCTTCCAAAGGACAGTTTAAATTGCTCCTACCTAAGGTAAGTATCTTATTTGAAAGAGTCTACAGCTTTATTCATCCAGATTTCCTACAAAGATTGAGAAAAATCCTCAATTTATACAGTCGAGGACTTTATAATGAGGAAAAAAATTACAGTTGTTTACAAGTAAGCTAAAATAGGTGCAATCACAGATGTCGTTGAGATAAGACATGAGTTGTGTTCTAAAAATACTAAGTACAACTTATTTCCTCCTTTATTTAAGGTAAGGTCTTCTCTTAATGTCTCACCACTGGGGACATCTTTACAGTATTTATAGATATCTCATATATAGCACAGGAAGAATGGTAACAGAGTGATAGTAATATACATGCATGCTGGACCCAAACTACCAAACGTATCAACCATCTGACCTGGGAAAATTCGTTCAATTTTTCTGTGCCTTAGGCTCCTTGTCTTTAAATGAGGATAAGAGTAGTGCCCACTTCCAGGACTGCTGAGCAGTAAATGAACATACACCGAGAATCAACAATGTCTGTCTGAAGCATATCATACTATGGTATGACAGCATGGCAAACATTATATTATGTTGACAAAATACTTCATCAGTCTTATAATTTATTGCTTTGGGGTGCACCAAATATATTTTAATAGGTGAAGGTAGGGGAAAAGCCACCATTCAATACCTTTCATCCCTTTAGCAAATATTTATTGATGATGCACATTGGAGTTCTGAGGCAATAAGGAGGATCAACTCCTCAAAACTATTGATGTTATTAATGAATCCAGAAGTATAATGAAAGGAACCTAACACTCTTGCCCATATCCCAGACCAATCATTTAGGATCTGTGTGTATCTGCTAGACAGAATTAAATTTCTTTTGCAAGGAACCATCTTTTGTGGGGAAGTAGACACATCTTCAAAGATTTTATAAGCAGTCATATCATAGCCATCCCCCCCCATTAATAATATAGCCAATTAGAAAATCTCAGACTCTAGGAAGGTACAATCTGAAATAATATTTTAATTGCCTAGAATAAGTAACACACTTTTTAGGAAATTTGCTGGATATTCTATCTTAAGTGCTTCTGAAAAGTAGCTTCATTGGCAGACCAAAAAGAAGAGCCCATTTTGTGTTGACCTCTGTACTAAGGGTTAGCTATCCAGACATGAGCAAGACTAGTTCCTCCTGGCAAGACACTCACAGTCTCGCAGGTGGAGACAGGTGAATGTAAAACTAACTTGAAAACAAAATTCACTGCTACACTTTTATAAGGCGGTGTTTTGGATTGCACGAAAAGCAGTGAAAATCGAGTTGGCTTAAGCAAGGAGTTAGGTCATAAAAACTCGAAAAGTTTACCGTGTGCTGGGCACATGAGCTTCCTAACAGAATATTCAAAAATTCTTCTTAGCCATCCTACAATGTTTAGGGCCCAGTAAGATGTATCAGTCATATCCCGTAATTTGTGACGACCAGTGATCCCCAAAGGGCCGACACTGAATCTGGCCAATTAAATTTCCCACATGTACAAATTTAACTGCTAATTACGATGTCGCAAAGAGGCCGGACTCGATGGGAAGAGGAAAGGGCTTCTGACAGAAATCCCAAAGTCAGGCGCAAAGGCTGGGACTGAACAATCCAGCTTACCGTCGGAGGCGGCCATCTGGTGAAACTGCAAGGCTTCCTGGACCTTCTCGATGCACGACAGATTCCTCCACGCCTGGGTTGCGCGCAGTAAAGGAGAAACCAAGGACAAGAGGTGAAACGGGGTCACGAGCCCCTCAAAAGGGCTGCTGCAGGAGCTTGCCAGGAAAAGCTGCCCTTGGAATGGCGAAGGTGAACTTCCACTGACCTCCAAGGGCGGGAAAAGAAACCACCAGAAACAAACAACGGAGGGCGGCAGAGTGGGTATCCTGAGAATGCAGGGCAAGCCTGGCTGTGGCGCAGGGGAGGAGCTCAAGCGCAGGCGCAGTACGGGTTTCAACGGAGTACCCGCCCTTTGCCGTCTGCTGCCTTCCTCTACTTCACTGAGGTGCTGGGGTCCGCCAGCCAGAGACCACAAGGGACGCACCAGACACCGGAAAGAACAGGTAGGTTAAGTTACTTGCAGCAGCAAGAGAAAACACAGTGGAGGGAAACTCCTTGAGGGAGTGGAGCAGCTACGGGTTTTAGGTTTTAGGAGGCTTTAGGATTTTGCTGAAATGATTGAACTAGGGATTCGGGAGATGGAACCAGCTCTGGAGATTCTGTCA
Source organism: Ursus americanus (assembly GCF_024610735.1). Taxonomy (NCBI): domain Eukaryota; kingdom Metazoa; phylum Chordata; class Mammalia; order Carnivora; family Ursidae; genus Ursus; species Ursus americanus. Next base: position 35,985,093 of record NC_142138.1, on the reverse strand, counting down.
AGAGGAAGGGCTGTTCAGTTATTGGGCACCCAGGTCATCTATTCAGGAGGTGAAACGAGCTAAAACTAGCTGGGGCTGTTATCAGTGAGAGAGCAGCAGTCACTCAGAAGCAATTTCCTTGTGATCTTGGTCATGTCCAGTTGGAAACATTGTTTTCTGTTGTTCTTGCCAGTCCTGTTGGAGACATTGTTAATGTTTCTTCCACATTAACAGGAGGATTCCATTACTAATTGTGCTGGTTTTCATTTTCTCGAGTGCGAGATCCTTGGAAAAGACAGGGCTCCAAGATGTTAAAATGAGAAGAGGAACAACGGATGAGGGTTCAGGTCAGAATTTATAAATGTGTCGTACTAGTCTGGCTGGTGAGACCACGAGACACGTAGATTTTATGTCACCAGTGTGAGCAGAGTTGTAGGGGAAAACACAGTCTGGGGAAATTTAGAGAACGGAAAAAATTTATTTTTTGAACTTTCAAAAGAATGTCCATCAACTGTATGATATTCTGCAAAAGACAAAACTATGGGGACAGCAAAAACGTCAGTGGTTGTCAAGAGTTAGAGGGGAGGGAGGGATGAATAGATGGAGGTCAGAGGATGTTTAGGGCAGTAAAACAACTCTGTACCATACAGTAGGGGAAGCAGATTTTTACCTTTACCCTCTTTGGTTTTGTTTTCTGGGTCTGAGAATTAAACTAACATAAAACAGATTAACGGAAGAAAAACATATGGATTTATGCAAATGTGTATGGCACGGGAGTCCTCATAAAGAATGAAGACCCAACGAAGTGGCAAAACTGACCTGCCTTTATTATTGGGCTGCCCAAAGAGAAACAATTATGGAATGAATAGTAACTCAACTCTACAGGGAAGCTAAGGGAGATAAGGGTTGTTTTAACAAGGTTTGTTTTTACAGAATTCTTTTGGCTTTGATTCCTCCATTGAAGGTGCTTTCTTTTCTCCTAGTAGAGAGGCCATCTTTCACATGGGAATTTGTATTTCTTATTTTCAAGAAGAAAAGGGAGATTAGAATGTCTTTCTTACATATGCTGTTTTTCAAGTCTCTTTAACTTAAAATAATCCTCATGTCAAAGTGGCACAGTTTGGGATGGCATATTCTGCCACTCTTCAAAACTGTAGTGGCAGATACATGTCATTATACATTTGCCCAAACCCATGGAATGTACAACACCTTAATGATAACTATGGATTCTGAGTGATTATGATAATGTGGGTCCTCAGTCGTAAGAAATGTATTACTCCAGTGGGGGATAGTGATAGTGGGGGGTGGCATGTATGTGTGTAGGTAGAACATTTATGGGAAATCTCTGTACTTTCAATTTCACTGTGAACTTAAAACCACTCTTAATTAAGACTATCAATTAAGTATATATATACATATACATATATATGTGTAACTTCTTAACCTTTCATCCAGATTGTTGTAGTAATCTCCACCCTGTATTTTACCCATTGTTTTTCCCATCCTCTTCATTCTCCTCACTGCTTTCTAGATTTTCTTTTCTAAAATAGAAATGTCAAGTCACTTACTTGCTTGAAAATCCTTAAAGGTTGGCTTGCCGTTACTTTTAAGACAAGCTTCAAATTCTTCACTGTATTAGTTATCCATAGCTGCATAACAATGTTGCCACAAAGTGATTGACTTAAAACAACACATATTTATTATGTAGCTGTTTCTGAGTGGCTTAGCTATGTCCTTGATTCAACGTTGTCTCATAAGGCTGCAATCAAGGTGTAGGCTGGGGCTGCTATCTCAAGATTTGAACCTTGAACGTAGAAAGATCTATTTCTAGACTCACCTGGCTATTGACTTCATTCAGTTCCTGTGGGCTGTTGGCCAGATGTCATTCTCAGTTCCTGGTTGATTGTTGGCCTGGGGCTGCCTCAGTTCTCAACATGACCACTTGTTTCCTCAAAGCCCACAAGGGAATCTTCTGAAAAGATGGACATTACAATCTTATGTCATATAATCATATACATCCCATCATCTTTGCCAAATCCTGTTGGTTAGATGCAAGTGCTAGGCCCTGTTTACACTCAAGAGAAGGGATTTCACAAGGGCATGAATATCAGAAGGCAGTCTTAGAGTCTGTCTGCCACAGAATCATTAAGTCATCCAATCTCCTTAAAATCTGCTCTTAAACCTCTTCCTTCTTTCTACCCCAGCCAGTACATATTTTAGTCACACCGGACTGTTTATTTTCCTGGGAATTATATTGGAGCACATGAAACTCTATTCTTTTATTGCCTCCATGTTTTTCTCCTGTTGTTTTCTGTGACCAAATTACACTTCTACACCTCATTTGGCAAAATATTGCCAAAGAACTTGTGCAAATTCCAACTCTAAGTAGAACTCTTATGGTCCTATGAGGCTGAATTAACAGCTCCTTCCTCTGTATTCCTAAACATCTCTCTCTCTTTCCCTCCCTCTCTCTGTCTCTCTGTTTCTATCTCCAGCTACTTCCATCCTGATTTCATTATGGCATAGTTTTTAGTGCCACTGCATTTTAAGTATACTAAAAGTAGATAGTGTTCTATCAATCCTGAATCCTCAGCACCTAGCTCAGGATCTGCAACTCCCAAGGACGTAAACATTTGCTAATGAAGTAAACAAATATTATGTTAATTTTAAATGTTTGCGAAAACAAATTGTTGAATACTCTGCGGACCAAACTATTGGCAGGGCAATGTGATAATTTAGTGCTTTGCCTTTAAAAAAAACTATACCTTTGCATATGAAACACAACTTTATCTCCTCAAAGTTCTATAAATTAACTGAATCGCTCATACAAAAATAAATAAATAAAATAAAACGAAATTAGTTAAGTACTATAATCAGGCATAAGCTATTTTTCTGTCTGACATATTTTTTTATATTTCACATTTACTGAGGCATAGTAAAAACATGACTATGTAGGGGCGCCTGGGTGGCACAGCGGTTAAGCGTCTGCCTTCGGCTCAGGGCGTGGTCCCAGCGTTCTGGGATCGAGCCCCACATCAGGCTCCTCCGCTAGGAGCCTGCTTCTTCCTCTCCCACTCCCCCTGCTTGTGTTCCCTCTCTCGCTGGCTGTCTCTATCTCTGTCGAATAAATAAATAAAAAAAATCTTAAAAAAAAAACAAAACATGACTATGTAAATAAGTTGTGTGATAACCTATTCATCCCTATGCTCTAAGAAATTATGAAAAATCACTTACTATTATTTCACTATTATTTTTAATATTTCAAATCTATGTTATCAATGTTATCACATTAATTTCTTCTCATAGCAGATGTATACTTCAAAGCTTGAAAAATTTAAATAGCAGATCAAGGTCTTTTTAATTTAGTCTTTTCAGTTGAAACTTCTGTATATTTGAATTACAACTGTTCTAGCTTTACATTAGGCAATATAAGCTAGGTAATAAAGATAGCAATATGTTTTCTGTTTTGGGGGAGTGAAGAAAGTCACATAAGGACAAGTTCCCAGGTAATTGAAATTAATATTCTTTATTACTAAACTGTTTTTATTTTTATCATTGGGAAGAAAACATTTCTTAATTGGACTATCCATAGTCTGGCCTCCTGGACCAGAGTTTAAGGTAATTTGAATTTCTGAAATAAATATCAGTCACAGCACAGTAGTGTGATATAACTATGCCTTTAAAGCCTATTACAGAGAATCTAAGCTACAGACCCTAACGACTATGATTTTCTTGCTTATACCTGCTTTATAAGTTTCTTTTTAAAATTTGCTTCCTGCCTATCAATATACCTGCCCCTAGTATTGCCCCCTCCCTACCTCTTCTTAGGAATCTGGATACATATATCCATTAAGAGTAAATATGACTATGACACAAAAATAAATTTAACACTGATTTTAATATTATTAGTAATAATAGGGAACATTGAATTCTTCCTATATGCCAAATACTGTTCTGAATCTAAATACTATTTTAAATATGTATAAACTAAATCATCTTCACAAAGACTGTGGTGTAAGGTAAAAGAATAAAGAAGTAATATTTCACTAAGCAGATGACCTACCTTGTGTAAAATAACCTCTGAAGTAAGAGGGAATGTAGTTAGATGCAGAAGCAAGTCCAGAAGAGCTAGAGTGGAAAGTGTCTGGGGAGAAATAGCTAAAAGTAGGAATTAAAAAGTAGGCAGGTCAGATCTTTTAAAATACTCCAGTCAAATCTCACATTCTAGAAACATTCTGTGATACTAATGAGCACAAATAAAGCATCCTTTCGCTTTTGTTCCTTAAAAACATTATTCCCACTTTGTATTATGTTTGATTATTTCTGTAATTCTCCTTCAGTAGTTTGACATTTCCTCAAGAAGGGAAGAATTTCTTTCTTTCTTTCTTTCTTTCTTTCTTTCTTTCTTTCTTTCTTTCTTTCTTTCTTTCTTTCTTTCTTTCTCTTTTTAGATACACTCCAACATCAGTTTCAGTCTTTTATGTTATAAATGTGCAATCAGTGTTGCTGAATTTATGTCTGCACTGCTAAGTTGCAATTCACTGGAAGTATGGTCTTTAGTATAAAAGGACTTCCTTGTTTCTTTCCATGTTTCATTTGAGTGTGATTATCTTACCTGCATACATATTTACTTCTTCCTCCACTTCGTGCACCAACTCCCCCCAACGTCCCACATGCATATTTAATCATATTTTTCATCAGAAAATCTTGCAAACTCCTTCAACTTAATAAAATAATCTAGTTATGAAAATTACTCAGTCCAAGAATGCATTGACATTGGATTCTCCTCCAAAGTGAATCTTGTTGGTTTTCTTCTTTAGACATCAATGTGTATTTTCATTTTAAACCTGAAAGCACGCTGCAGTTTCCTTTGATTTGGTTGCATATTTGTAAAATTAAATGTAAAGCAAATGTAGCTTTGTAAAAATCACCTCTCCCATAAAACAAGATAATGTGAGAAAGGAAGAAACAACATAACAATTAGAAGCAAACTGTCTTAGCAAGGTGATGAATTCTTTGTACAGTAGAAATGTATAATCATCAAAGAGTTTTATCTCCGTCTGAATGCTACATCACATAGGCATGTGTAAATGCCAACACACCTGCCTGAACATTGAGAAAAACACAAAGGCTCCATCATTCATTCTTAGACTGGGCTCAGTTTTTACCCTGAGGTGCTGTAGGCACTCATGTAGCACCGCATATTTTAAGACATTCAACACCTTGCATGAGTGTTCCTGCGCCAGAGCAGATTATTCCAAATAATAGCCTGGAGCGGTGCCTGTACACTTCAGAGGACTGCCTAACCCATTGTTTGTTTCAAAAGAGAGGCACGTCCCTGAGAATAGATATTGCCAATCACATTTCAATGTTGTACCAAATCCTCTAAGGAAACCAGAAGGTTGAGAGAAAGGTAAGCATTTTCCTGCTAGAACTGCATTAAGCATTCTAACCTAGAAAAGGGAAAACCAGCAATAAATAAATAATACACAGGCTAGATAAAGAGCATGTTGATCATCCAAGAAATTGGAGGTAAGAAAAATATTTCTGCAAACCTAATTTTTGATTAAAAGAAGAAGGCAATGACAGAAAGAAAAGAAGAGAGAATGTTTTCCTCCAAGACATTATAACAGAAAATCTCAATAAGAAATTTCCTCCTTTAGATTGTTTTAGTTTTGCTTCGTCTAAAAGCTGTTGTTTAATATTCATAGTTTTTCTTGTGATCAAATTTGAAGAACACAATGGATGATGTTTTGGGGGGATATAGGACTGTTAACAATGGTACAGTTGAACCAAAGCATCTTAGAGGTTTGGCCTTCCACTTCTGAAAACATATATCAACTTCACTAGACTAAAACTACATGACTGGTATGACTATAAAACATTATTCCTCCTTTCCTCCTGGAAATTATACACAAATAACAGTGAAAATATGTAAAATTCATTTTCAGAGAACCTAGGAAATATACAATCTACTGACTTCTAAAAGCACATAGGGTTCCTAAAATCACCTAAAGAATTAATTACATGTGGGAATATTAGAAATAAAGAAGCTTAGAAAATAACAAAAGGGCATGGTGGTGGCAGATTTCAGAATGTACTGGGAAAACTCTGCTTCTCAAGGTTAAGGACTCATCTGAAGTTCTAGCCATGTTCCTTGCTTGAAATAAAAAGTGAAGAAAGTAGTGTGAGCAGAATTTGTAACAAAAACCCTCCTGGAGTTGGTTTGGATTGAAGAAAGAGAGGCATCAGGAATCATACAGTAGAGCCGTATTTGTGAGTAGCTGTCTATCTCTGGACAGCAGAGAAGAGAACCTCTGGGTTACAAACCCTGGAAGGCTACCCTGCCTCCTTTTCTTTTACAAGAATGAACTCCAAATAACCAGTGTAGGAAAATTCAAATCATTCAATATGAATTAGTAAAAGGCAAATGGTAACTGGCAAAAATTGATAACAAAACACTGTAAGAAAAATGGCGGAAAATAGCAGCAACACATACTAACAAAGAGTCATCAGAAATAGTACAACGCGGGGGCGCCTGGGTGGTACAGCGGTTAAGCGTCTGCCTTCGGCTCAGGGCGTGATCCTGGCGTTATGGGATTGAGCCCCACATCAGGCTCCTCTGCTATGAGCCTGCTTCTTCCTCTCCCACTCCCCCTGCTTGTGTTCCCTCTCTCTCTGGCTGTCTCTATCTCTGTCGAATAGATAAATAAAATCTTTAAAAAAAAAAAAAAGAAAAAAGAAATAGTACAACGCTACAGTTTTTAGTATGTAAGACATCAGGTAATACTGTTTCTGTAACCTGTTCTTGAGAAAATTACTGGAGTTCACATTTCAACCAACCAAGAAATTCTATAACTGGAAGTACTATATAGCAAATGAATAGTGAAAATTGAATATATTTAAATGAAGAACTAGTATTAAAACAAATTTGGAGACTACCAGTAGAATTAATGTAAATAGTACCTAACTGATAATAATTCAGCAATAAAACAACTTATATACAAATTGGGATGATAATAAAGAAAGAAGGTAGAAATAGAGTAAATTTCCTAATTGTCTCTTGTGTAATAGCTGGAATATTTTTTCCATTGTTTGTTAGGATATAATTTGCATAGAGAAAAAGTGTCATTTTTTTCACACCATTCTGCATTTTTGACAAATGCATGCAGTTGTTTAAAGAGCACTATATCAAAATATGGAACAGTTCCAGCACATACACACACACAATCCCCCTTTTGTAGTAACCATTCCTTCCAACTCCAGTCCTTGGAAGCCACTAATGTTTTCTGTCCCTATAAGCTGTGCATTTTCCAGAATGTCATTAAATGGAATCCCATAGTGTGTAGCATTTTGAATCTGGCTATTTTCGTTTAGCATAAGCCATTTGAGATCCATCCATGTTATTTTGAATGTCAATGATAAATTCTTTTTTATTGCTGAATAGTATTCCTTTATATGAGACTATCCCAGTTTAGGGTAATTTATTCATTATCCTAACTGAGGAAACTTTGATTTGTTTCCAGTTATTGGCAATAATAATAAAACTGCTATAAAACACTCATGTACAGGTTTGTGTTTGAACACATTTTTTAAAATATCACTTAAATAAGTAACTATAAGTGAAATTTCTGGGTCATATGATATATTTTTATAAGAAATGCCACACTTTTTTTTCCCAAAGCATCTGAACCATTTTGCATTGTCACCAGAAATGAATGAGAGTTTCAGTAGCTCCACACCCTCATCAACACTTGGTACTGTCAGATTTATTAGTTTTTTGTTTTAAGTCACTCTAGTATGTGTGCAGTAATATTACATTTTTGTTATAGTTTGCATTTCCACAATTCCTAATGGTATCGAGCATGTTTTCATGTTCATTTGCCATCTGTATACTTCTTCAAAGTGTTTGTTCAAGTCATTTGTCCATTTTTAAAATCAGGTTGTTTCTTTACTGAGATTTTAGAATACTTAATAGAGTATGAATACAAGTCTCTTATCAAAAAAATAATTTGCCAATTTTTTTTCCCAATCTGTGGTTTGTCTTTTTTAAGAACAGAAGTTACTACTTTTAAGGAGGTCATTTTATCATTTTTTTTTCTTTATAAAGAATTGTGGGTTTTGTGTGGTCAAACAAAAGTCTTTGTTTAACTCAAGGTTGCATAGGCATTGTCCTATTTATCTTCTAGAAGTTTCATAATTGTAGGTTTTAGAGTTAGGTGCAAAATCCATTTTGACTTATTTGTTATACTATATAAGGAGCGAGTTATTGATTGAAGTTTATTTTATGCATATGGATATCCAATATTTTCAGTGTCTTTATTGAACTCTATCGGCACTTTTGTTGAAAACCAATTGACTTTATGTTTGAGTGTATGTCTGTATTCTCTCTTCTTTTCTATTTATCTATAGATATATCCTTTTCAGTACCAAACTGTCTTGGTTACTGTAGCTTTATAATCAATTCTTAAATTAGGTAATATGAATCCTTCCACTTTGTTCTTCTAGTTTGAAACTATATTGGTTCTTTTCTCTTTCACATAAATTTTAATATTGGTTTCCAGTTTCTGAGGAATACCTGCTGGATTTTTATTATAATTCTATTGAATTTGTAGATTAGTTGTGGGAAACTGGACATCTTAATATGTGTGTAATTTTAATTTTGTTAAGATTTGTTAAGAGTTGTTTTGTGGCTTATGATATGCTCTGTCTTCGTGAATGTTCTTTTTGTACATGGAAGTAATGTATACTCTGTGGTAGGTTTTGTAAATGTCGGTTAGGTCAATTGGTTGATAATGTTTCACTGGTCTTTTATATTTCTACTAATTTTCTGTCTTCTTAATCTGTCAATTCCTAAGAGAGGAGTGTTGAAGTCTCCAGCTGTAAGTGTAGATCTGTTTATGTCTGCTTTCAGTTCTATCAGTTTTTGCTTCATATATTTTGAAGAATTGCTATGGGTGGATATATGTTTCAGATTATTATCTCTTCTTGAGGATTAATCTGCTTATTGTTATGTAATAATGGTATTGTCTAATATTAATATACCCACTGCAGCTTGACTAGTGTTTACATGATATAATTGTTTCCCATCCTTTTATATTTAACCTATTTTCCTTACTTTCAAAGTCAATTTTGTATAGACAGCTTATAGTTGAGTCTTGCTTTTTTATTTAATCTGATAATCTTTATCTTTTAATGGGTTTGTATAGATCCAATTTATAGATCCTTTATATTTAATATAATTATCAATGTGGTTGAATTAGTATTTATCCTTTTGTTAACTGTTGTCTATTATTTTTCATTTATTATTTGTTTTTCCCCTTTCCTGCCTTCTTTTATATTAGTTGACTACTTTTAGGTTTTATTTAATGAACAACCTTGATATGTTATGTGTACCTCTTTTTTAAAAAATTAGGATTTTGCAAAATATGTTAATTAATTAATTTGCCTGCCTTCAAAGAATATTATTCTGCTTTATGTGTGGTTGAAGATTTTACAGATACATACTTCCATTCCATTCCTTTAATCTTTTTGGCTAATATCATGCAATGTAGTTTTAAGCTTGCTATAAAAATCAATTCCTTGCTGCTCTTTTGCTTTAGGTGGCCAGTTATCTTTTAGAGTAATTAGAAATGGGGGGGGGGTAATGACATTCACGTATTTACCTTTATTATGTCATTTCTCTTACTTTTTTTTGTTTGTTTGTTAGTACTGGTGCCAGGATCCTGCTCCCAGGGATTTTTTTTTTCTAAGTTACTTAGTAACATTGAGCTGTAGTTGACCTATACTGTTATCTTCTGTTACTCTCAATTTTTAAATTAGTTTACTTAGATCCAAGTTTATAACTAATGTCATATTTTTTCTGCCTGAAATGATCCTTAAATATTTCTTGTTTGCTGGTCTGCTGACAACAAAATTATCTATTTTTGTGTTTCTGAAAATTTCTTAATTTTCTCTTTTTTAAGAAAGGTGACTTCTGTAGCTACTGAATTTTGGATTGACAGTTATATTCTTTCAGACTTTAATGATATAACTTCATCTTTCTCTTGCGTTGCATCTTAAAGGTCTGCTGTAATTTTTTTTTTTCTCTGTTCCTTTGTATGGTATGTGGTTTTGTTTTTGTTTGTTTGTTTGTTTTTTAATCTAGCTACCTTCAAGAAATATCTCTATGTTTTTGGGTTTTGGCAGTTTCAATACTATATGCTTATGTGTTTCTGTTTTTGTTATTATTTTGTTTTGTTTTGTTCTGTTATTTATTTCACTTGAGGTTTTCTGAATGTCTTGGATCAGTGGTTTTGTGTTTTTCATTAAATTAAAAAATATTTGAACACTATCACTTAAAACATCTTCATCATTCTCTCTTTCTTCTTCTATGGGAATGCCACCTATGCTTATTTTAAATCATTTCATATTATCCCATGGTTCTTGAATAGTCTGCTCCTTTTTTTTTCCTCTTTTTTTCCTGTGGGTTTTTTGTTTTGTTTTGTTTTGTTTTCTGCTTATTTTTTAAACTTTTTTCATGTTCATGGATATTTTTCTCAGATGTTCAAGTCTATGAGCCTTTGAAAACATTCTTCTTCTATAGTGTTTGTCAGTTCTAACAATTTCCATTAAATTATCTCTTAAAGTTTCAACTCTGTTGAAGTTACTTATCTAATAATGCATTTTATTCACCTTTTTCACTCAAGACTTAAACATATTGATCATAGTTGTTTTATTTATTTTTTTCTTTTTTTAAAGATTTTATTTATTTATTTGACAGAGATAGAGACAGTCAGCAAGAGAGGGAACACAAGCAGGGGGAGTGGGAGAGGAAGAAGCAGGCTCATAGTGGAAGAGCCTGATGTGGGGCTCGATCCCAGATCGCCGGGATCACGCCCTGAGCCGAAGGCAGATGCTTAACCGCTGTGCCACCCAGGCGCCCCTGATCATAGTTGTTTTAAATTCTGTTATATAGAACCCTCACTCTTGATATGATACTCTATGTGGAAAACCCAAAAGACTCCACCCCAAAATTGCTAGAACTCATACAGGAATTCAGGAAAGTAGTAGGAATCAGTTGCATTTCTATACACTAACAATGAGACAGAAGAAAGAGAAATTAGGGAGTCAATCCCATTTACAATTGCACCCAAAGCCATAAGATACCTAGGAATAAATCTAACCAAAGAGACAAAGGATCTGTGCCCAGAAAACCATAGAACACTCATGAAAGAAATTGAGGAAGAAAGAAGAACAGATATTGTTAAAATGTCTATGCTGCCTAGAGCAATCTACACATTCAATGCAATCCCTATCAAAACACAATCAGCTTTTTTCACAGAGCTGGAACAAACAATCCCAATATTTGTATGGAACCAGAAACGATCCTGAATAGCCAAAGGAATGTTGAAAAAGAAAACCAAAACTGGTGGCATCACAATTCCGGACTTCAAGCTCTATTACACAAAGCTGTAATCATCAAGATAGTATGATACTGGCACAAAAGCAGACACATAGATCAATGGAACAGAATAGAGAACCCAGAAATGGACTCAATTCTATGGTCAACTAATCTTTGATAAAGCAGGAAATGGAATCCAATGAAAAAAAGACAGTCTCTTCAACAAATGGCAGGAAAATTGGACAGCCACATACAGAAGAATGAAACTGGACCATTTCTTACACCATATACAAAAATAGAGTTAAAATGGATGAAAGATGAAATAGATGTGACACAGGAATCTATCAAAATCCTGCAGGGGAACACAGGAAGCAACCTCTCCGACCTCACCCACAGCAACTTCTTTCTAGACACGTCTCCAAAGACAAGGGAAACAAAAGCACAAATGAACTATTGGGACTTCATCAAGATAAAAAGCTTTTACACAGCAAAGGAAACAGTTGACAAAACCAAAAGACAACCAACATAGTGGGAGAAGATATTTGCAAATGACGTATCAGATAAAGGGCTAGTATCCAAAACCTATAAAGAACTTACCGAACTCAACACCCAAAGAACAAATAATCCAATGAAGAAATGGCCAGAAGACATGAACAGACATTTCTCCAAAGCAGACATCCAAATGGCCAACAGACACATGAAAAAGTGCTCAACATCACTCAGCATTAGGGAAATACAAATCAAAACCACAATGAAATACCATCTCACACCAGTCAGAATGGCTAAAATTAACAAGTCAGGAAATGACAGATGTTGGCGAAGATGACAAGAAAGAGGAACCCTCCTACACTGTTGGTGGGAATGCAAGCTGGTGCAGCCACTCTGGAAAACAGTATGGTGGCTTCTCAAAAAGTTGAAAATAGAGCTACCCTATGACCCAGCAATTATACTACTGGGTATTTATCCCAAAGATACAAATGTAGTGATTCAAAGGGGCACCTGCACCCCAATGTTTATAGCACCAATGTCCACAATAGCCAAACAATGGAAAGAGCCCAGATGTCCATCAACAGATGATTGGATAAAGATGTGATATATATATATATATATATATATATATATATATATATATATATATATATATATATATATATATATTAGAGAAAGAGAGAGAGAGGGAGTAATGGAATACTACTCAGCCATCAAAAAAAATGAAATCTTGCCATTTGCAAAGACGTGGATGGAACTAGAGGGTGTTATGCTAAGTAAAATAATTGAATCAGAGAAAGAAAATTATCGTATGATTTCACTCATACGTGGAATTTAAGAAACAAAACAGAGGATCATAGGGGAAAAGAGGAAAAAATAAAGCAAGACAAAATCAGAGAGGGAGACAAACTGTAAGAGACTCTTAATCATAGGAAACAAACTGAGGGTTGCTGGAGGGAATGGGGTGGGGGGATGGGGTAACTGGATGATGGACATTAAGGAGGGCATGTGATGTAATGAGCACTGGGCTTTAAGACTAATGAATCACTTAACTATACCTCCGAAACCAATACATTATATGTTAATTAAATGAATTTAAATTTAAAAATCAGGAAAAAAGACACAAAAAAATAAAAAATAAATAAATTCTGCTTGATAGTTCCGATATCATTGTCATATCCAAGTCTGGTTTTATTAATTTTTTTGTCTCTTAAGAGCATGTTGGTTTTTCCTCCCTTTTTCTGTTTCTCAACTTCCTATTGAGAGCTAGACATACTGTATAGGGCAGTAGAGACTGTGATAGATAGCATTTATGCCTGAAGAATGGAACCATCCCATCTTTTATTGTGACATGAGGGAATTATTCCTTGTTGTCCTGGTTTAACCTCAGCACTAGGCATATACTATGTCGGTGATAACGGTGACTGGGCCTTCTAAATGATATTGCCTTTTCCCTACAGGAGACCTCTAATGGTCTAGGTTTACAGTCTATTTCTGTCTCTCCCCATGAGTAGAGTTTTTGTCTGTTCCCTACCTGTAGATGCAGTGGATCTTTTTCTGTGTTTGATATTCTGTCCATCGGATTAATGCATTGTTCTATAAATGTGATAGGGAAGTAGGATCTTAGCAAGGCTAATGCCTTTTCTACTCTTATAGCAGCTCCTGTTTTCCTTCCACCCCGAAACCCAATGGAGGCATTCTCGCATATCTTACCCTGCCCCAAATATGCCGTATGGATCTTCCACCCAACACTGGGGTTCATGAAGAAAAACTTCCTAGTGGTTGAAAATTCTCATATGTGCATCTCCCAGCAATTTGGTACTCTTAGAGCAGCCCACTTTTATATTAGCCTTGAGGAATTCATTAAAAATTTTTATCTGAATTCTTACAAATTTGTATGGCATGTAGTGTCTAACTCAGGGAAACAAGCTCTTTCATGCTATCTCTCCTTAAAGGTCTCTCCCTCAAATTTTATTTATAAGATATATGGACTGTGGTACAGTCTATAATCAACAAATTTCCATGTGTATATTTAACACTGACAACATTTTCTTGCCACAATGCAGACCAAAAGAACTTAGAAATTATTAACAAAATATGAAAGAAAAAAAAAGTTGTTCAGTCCATAAATTTAAAAGTCAGTAACGATTCTTGAGTCAAAAAAATATATAAAATAAAAGAATTAAGGGTGCCTGGATGATGCAGTTGGTTAAGCATCCAACTCTTGATTTTGGCTCAGGTCCTGATCTCAGGGTGGTGAGATGGAGCCCTGCATTGGGCTCTGTGGTCAGTACAAGTCTGCTTGTCTTTCTCCCTGTGCTCTTCTCCCGGCTCACATGTGCACTTTCTCTCTCTCTAAAATAAATAAATAAATCTTTAAAAAACATATAAAATAACATCATTACATTTAAAAAGAGTGTATTACATATTCAAATGTATGTGATATTACTAAAAGTGCTTCCAGAGGAAAACTCACAGCCATAAAAGCTAACATCAATGAAAACATAAATGGAAACAAGTGAATCTAGCATTCAACTAAAATTTTTGAGAATTACAATAAAACAAAACAAAGAAAATATTAGAGAAGTAATAAATACCATGGCAGGAAGAATTCCAAAGTGGCCTCCCAAGATTTTCCCCCCAAACCCTGAGACTATGAAAATGAGAGCTTTTGCTCTGATTATGTTATATTACATACAAAAAGATTTTGTCTTGTAGATGTATTTAGGGACTAATCAGTAAATTTTGGTTAATCAAAAGAGAGATTATCTGGGTGTGCCTTTCCTAATTGCAGGAGAACTTTAAAAGCAGGCAGTTTCCTTTACCTGGGAGCAGAAGGGGAATTCATAGAGTCAAGACATAGAAAGAATTTGATATGCTGTTACTACTTTTGAAGATGGAGGGAATTACCCTGGATTGACTTTAGAAAGTGTCCTCTCGGAGCAGAAAGACGACCTCTGGCAAATAAAATGCAAGCCAACAGGGATCTCATTCCTACAACACCAACGAACTGAATTCTGCTAGCAACCTGAATAGGTTAAGAAGGTAATTCTGTCCCAGAGCCTCCAGAAAACAGCCCAGTCCAGACCAGTGTACCCCTTGACTTCAGCCTACAAAACTCTAAGCAGAGAACCTATCTGAGTCTATCTGGGTTCCTGACCTCCAGAGCTATGAAATAATAAATGTTTTTTGCTGTAAGCTGCTAAGTTTGTTGTAATTTGTTACACAACAACAGAAAAGTAATGGAAAGATAGAACAGAATTTAATGAGTTAGACAACAGAAAAGTAGAATGAAAAAATCAATAAGCTAGTTCTTTAAAAAGCTTGCAATATAGGGACACCTGGGTGGCTCAGTTGGTTGGGCAACTGCCTTTGGCTCAGGTCATGATCTCAGGGTCCTGGGATGGAGTACCACATCAGGCTCCTTCCTCCACGGGAGCCTGCTTCTCCCTCTGCCTGCCTCTCCCCTGCTTGTGCTCTCTCTCTCTCTCTGACAAATAAATAAAATCTTTAAAAAAAATTCTTTTTGCAATATAGATAAATCATACATAAAATGAGCAAGAAAAAAAAGGAAGATCAATTTCACATTATTTTGCTTGGGGGGAAATAATAACAGATCTGAAAGAAATCAAAAGAAATAGAAGCTATTACTTTGTAGAACAGAGAAAAGATAATATATATTCATATTTTATTGTATATGCTTAAGTAAACTCTGGAAGAATACAGAAGAAATTATTAACTAACAAATTATTAACCAGTAATTGAGGCAAAGAGGGGGTGGAGTTGAAAACTGAGTCAATGACAGACAATTGTGGGAGGGAATATACATGTTTATATGTCTGTGTATTTTGTTCTTAAACTATGAGGAATTATTTCCTTTCCAAAAAAGTAATAATTATAAAAGAAATAAATAGAGAAATAAACCTTACAACATAACTAGATTACTTTTTGACCTACACCATTGTTGGTGTGATTTAATTACATATATTTCAGTTGATCTTATTTAAAACAAATATAATTCTTTGTATATACTTTTCATTACGTTAAAGTAAATATATGACAGGTAATTGTCAAAGCCTACATACCTTCAAACACCTAGGGAGTGTTTTTTTGACAGTACTTCTTTTAATTAAACAAGATGTCCTTTGGAACAGCTAAGATAGAAACATTTAGAAGTCTCTTTTCACTCCTCTGTGGCAAGTGTGGGAAATGAATAATGGACATAGGTAATTAAAATGAGAGTTTTTGAATTACCTAAGATGACATTCAGCAATACCAAGAGGACATCCTTGGGAACATGCAGAAAAATCAAAAGTCTTCTTAATAGATATGGGAAACAGGACAAGAACAAGAAGGACTCTTTTATTTAGACATGATGATAATGCTATTCCTTCTAGATTTGGTTCCTCGGTAAGAAAGAAGAGCTTCTTGTTATGTGGAAAAGGAAATTATCTAATAAGATTAATATGGCAGGTTGATAAAAATAAGAAAGGAATGTGATTGTCATTGCTTTTGTAACTTTTTATCCTAAAATATACCATGAAGAGAAGATAGAGGAGGATGTAAATGTCTTTATAATGAATATATGCAGAGACCATATGGTAAAATTGTAGCTCCCAAATGGCATCAATTTCTAGATGGTGCTTTAATTTGGAATATTACTGATAACCTAATTTTGGATCTGTTTCAAATCCATCATTGTGTTTATCTCCAAAAGAATCAAGGGAATGCATTTTGAGGAAAAAAAAAAAAAGAAAGAATATCAAACTTCACTCTGGTGGTTATTGAATGCATTAAAGAAAAATAAGCAATGATACAAGTTACATGATGTGTAATGATACATGGCATGAGGAAAAGATACATGAAATAGGATGAATGATGGATGAGAGAACATACTGATATATGTTATTGTTTAAACCTCGTTTTTCTTAAAATAAGGACTCTCTGAGAAAATGATTAGATCAAGGGATAATCAGACATAGTAAGTTCTTGCAGAATACATGTGCATACCATACACACACACACACACACACACACACACACACACACACACACACACTGTAAGGTTTTTTTTTTTCTTTTTTTATAGCCAAAGATGGACGCAGGTAATAAAAAGCCGACTCATCTCTACTTACAATAAAGCCCTAAACTAAAGAGCAAACCTTATTATAAGGACATGAAATTTCCAATGAAAGTATAATTGGCTTGCTGCATTTTAAGACTGCATTACTGAGCTACAGCATTATTGTTGTAACTTTATTACATACATTTAAAATTGAGCTTATTCTAAAGCAGTTTGGATTCTCTCTCTTTCTGACTACTTCATCATTCAGCCTTCCTCGTCGCCCCAATCCCTGAAAACAGCTCTCTTTACGGATTTCTCAAACTCTGGGTCAGCGTTTACTCTCAATTTCCAAACAGTGCCACACGGTTTCTCTAAAATTTTCTGTCATAATCATTGCAATATATCATATACGGACCCTAACATTTCTGAAAATTTTCTAATTGTGTTAAGTATCAATTCTCAGTTAATAATATAATAAAGAAGATTTCTCTCTGTCATGACTGTTCAGAAACTTGAACGTGTTCAAGAATATGACTGTTCAAAGTCTTCTGGCTTTGTTTTGAAATGGCTAGAATCCATCGGGAAAAACGAGTTTTACCAAACTTGCTTTTATATATATCACACACACACACACACACACACACACACACACACACACACACACAAATGCTCGTTTGCATATATACTTGTTTACATAGATGCATTTTTTCTGTAAAAATTTGTCATGATCATAGTAGAGCTTAATCATTTTTAATTTAGTTCCAGGCTGATAAAAGATAACCAAAGCAAAACAAGAATGTTCTGCTTGAAGAAGAAATGTTTTTCATTCTAAGTATAAAAACTATCCTGAAACAAAATTCAAATTTGATACAAATTTGATACAAATCTTAGGGATTAAGAATTTATGATTCTGGGGTGCCTGGGTGGCATAGCGGTTAAGCGTCTGCCTTCGGCTCAGGGCGTGATCCCGGCGTTACGGGATCGAGCCCCACGTCAGGCTCCTCCACTATGAGCCTGCTTCTTCCTCTCCCACTCCCCCTGCTTGTGTTCCCTCTCTCGCTGGCTGTCTCTATCTCTGTCAAATAAATAAATAAATAAATCTTAAAAAAAAAAAAAAAGAATTTATGATTCTACCATGCAAGTTTAGGGTAATCCGTATTTTTGATTCAGATTCTCTGGTCTCATATTTTGATCCACTATGTGAGACCATCAACAATTTCTGAACCGTAAAATGAAAACAAAACAAAACAAAAACAAAAACAAAACACACACACACAAACAAAAAAAAAAGCAAAAAAACAGAAAAATACTTCATGGGGTTGTTATGAAGATTAAAGGAGATAATACTTGAAAAGTGTTTTGCACAGTGCCTGGCAAATTAATTAGCACACACTTAAGATAGTATAATTATTTTATAAACATAAAAGTCATCTAGGGAAGACCTGAACCACCATGTCACCTTTAGGAAAAATTTATCTTCTGTTTTTATGTGAAATGGAAAAGGCAGGGAGTTAAAGTAAGGAGAAAAAATAAGACAAAGGCTACAGCATGCACAAAAGCCCAGAGACTTTTCATAGTTAATGACTTTGACTATACAGTTCTGTATAATCTCAATCCATCCTTATCCCATGAAAACTTCTCAAATTAAGCTTACACAATGAAAACAAATGAAAAAAAAATCATAATCTTCCTCTCTTGCTGTTGTCCTGTGTATCCCTTACTCTTCACGGTCACACATCTTTCAATAAATGAACTTGGATGCCACATTGATTTCCTCAGTGCCTTAGGCTCAACCAATGACAATATGGCTATAACCAAAATGTTTTCCCTATATGCCACTAAATTTCTTAGACATATGTCAGTCCTTCTCCTCCATCCACCTACTTGTTACCAATCTAACCTTAGTTTACTTAAGATCTACCTCTTATAACAGCGTTTGATACTGTAGACTACTCCCTCTTACTTGATTTCCATGGCCTTAACCTATTTTTTTCTCCTACCTCTCTGGGCTCTCTCTCCTTTCTGATCTATCTTTGCAATCTTCTTAAATGGTGATGTTCCTTTAGCTATGTCTAAGCCCTCTGTTTCTGCCTGATATACAAGGGAAATCTTTACATCCACCTCCAAGTTCTACATTTTCTACCTAGACTTATCTCCTGAGCTCCTGACAAGTCAACCCCAAAGCCTTTTGAAATAACTGCTTAAATGTTTCGAAGTATCTCAACAGTCAATGATTTCAAACTGAATTATTTCACCATCCCTTAACCTTTAAAATTGCTCCTCTTTTAAATTTCTCCAGCTCATTAAATGGTCACCACTGTCTGGCTGTTCAGGCAAGAGGCTGAGGAAGCGTCTGTGACTCTTTCCTATACCTTAGAACCAATATCCACTCATCAATCGCTAAGCCCTATCTCTTATATCTCACATTCCTAGGACTATCATCAAAGTCTAGCTAGAAACATTCTACCTGGATTACTGCAAAGCCACTTGCTTCCCATAGCTCCATTCAGGCTTTCCCCATTCATTTCCCACCCTTATTAAAATAGCTACTCTTTAAAAGTGAAAATCTCTGAAGGTCTTCCCTTAGTACAAGCTCTTTTATGCCTCCCTGTAGTTCCTAAGATGAAGACCAATGTCATTTTGCAATCTGACCCTTGCTTACATTTTTCCATGGTCATCCTTTGCCACTTTCTTATGTCAACCTTAACATTTGTTTTTCTGTTTGTGTAATTGCCCTTGCTGTTGTTTCTGGGTCTTTTCATAGGTTGTTCTTCCTGTTTGCAACACTCACACTCCTCCAGTCTCTAAACATCAGGCATCATTGTTGTCTCTCTTAGGTTTAATGTCACTTCTTTGGAGTAGGATGGGGATTTTCCTCTCACAAAGTTATGTCAGACCCCTCTATCTCAACCACCTACTGGATGTTCCCATTATACTTTGGAGCAGAGGCTATTATTTTATTCTACCAATATTCATTATTAATGGGGGTATTTTAATTAGTAGGACTCTCATGTTCTAGCTATATAAACATGGCAATCCAGCCGAAGACTTCCATTTCCAGCCTCCCATTCAACTCAGGAAGCCATGTAATTAAGTTTTATCTATGAGTTGTGAACAGAACAGTTGTATGCTACTTTTGAGTTGTGCACCTAAAATGAAAGTGGATCCATACCTCTGCCTTTTCCCCCCTTTCTTTTAATGGGAAGCTAACAAAATCTAAAGCAGCCAACAAGGACTTGGAGATGGAAGCCACATACTGTTCCATGAACCCCAAACTATTTATCACCCCACATTTGTATGTGGTTTGTATCACTGTATTTTCAGGTCTTGTCATTGCAGCTTACCCTGCACTTAATTCATACTATATTTCCTTTATTGTAACCTATATTACTCTGTGTTGCAATTTATTTTTTAATGTCTGTTTATCATTCTCCATGTCTGAATCATCGCAATGTTCTTAGCTCCTAACACAGAGTCTAGACAAGGAGGAATGGATGAATGAATCAAGGGAAGTCTGTACGGTAAAGTTGGGGCATGGTGGAATTGGACTTTAGAAGTCTCCTGATTCTTAGTCCACTGCCCTTTACATTTCATAACATTATTCTCCACAAATAAGTGCCCCAGCTATAGCTGGAACTCATAACATCACTAACCCCACCACCAGTACTGATATCTAAACACCTTGTGCTGCATGAAAGTTCCAAATATTTCCTTACAGAGATTGGATGATCTGAGTAGTAGGGCCCCTTAAATCAAGGTTCAGCATGGGCCATTTCTTGCTGACATGCTACATTTCCTTTTTGCTTTGAGTGGGATTATACAGCACACTGAAATGATACCTTCAGTACTGAATGATTCGGCATTCAAGAGAATTAAAAAAGGCTTTCCTTTATGGTTAAAAGTAAATTACAAAAAAAGGGATACTGGCAGGCAATTACTCTATAAGCTATAGAAATGAAAGGGATTTCACAATGTGAGTAGTTTAGATTCATATAATGTGAAGAGCTGTTGGCAAGTGGGAAATCACTCAGCAATCTGAAGGAGAGCACTGAGGCTATGAATGCAATCTCTCTCTCTCTCTTTCTCTCTCCCCTTCTTCTCCCTCTCCCTCTCCCTCTCACGAACACTCACACACACTCATAGCCCACATGCACTAAATGCAGATGTTCCCAGGTAAGGATTTAAAAGTTTTAGCTCAAAATGCATTATATTTAAAAACAGCTGAGAATATACATAATCTCCCTATTTGGTATCTAAGAAGATAAATATTTAGAACTAAAGCTAAAATAAGATCATCTTCATACTGATGATATTATGCAACAGAATTTAACATCTAGAATTAATAAATATGATGACCTTGGAAATACCTTTTTATGGATTGAATTGTGAGCCCTCAAAATTCGTATGTTGAAGTCCTAACCCCCACTACCTCAGAATGTGACCTTATTTGCAAATAGGACCTTTGCAGATGATCAAGTTAAGATGAGGTCATTAGGGCAGGCCCTAATCCAGTTTGACTGATGTCCTTATAAAAAGGGGAATTTGAGATACAGAGATGCACAGATGGAAAACACCATGTGAAGACGAAGGCAGAAATCAGGATGATGCATCTACAAGCCAAGAAATGCCAAACATTGCCAGCAAACAACCAGAAGCTAAGCGACAGGCCTGGAACAGATGCCCCCTGGCAACCCTGGGAAGGAATCCACCCTGCTGGGACCTAGTGCTCAGATTTCCAGCCTCCAGAACTGTGAGACAATGGATTTCTGTTGTTAAGCCACTCAGTTTGTGGTCCTTTTTACAACAGCCCTGGAAAACTAATACAAACCCCGATGACTTTATGACTGTTCAAATGCCATCTTTATTTATTTTTTTAATGTCTGAAAGATTCATGGACAGCTCAACAGAGCCTCCAAATGCTATACTCAGCATTACTAGCGAGGGGAGAGCATCAAGAAGACCTAAATTTTTAAATTCTGTGGTAGAGGAAGCATTGTCAAGGAGCCCAAGAATTATTTTCCAGAGTTGTGACATGTCACTGTGCAGGCTGAATACTGCACAACCCTAGAGGCTACATCCCAGGCTAGCAAGGATAAGCTGGTGGCGGGGGGCAGTCGGATTGCGTGTGTACTCACCCCAGCCTTACCACAGTCCAAGACACCAAGGCTGAGTACCAAGTCATGAGGCATCAAGTTGTATCCTTGTTTATTTTATAGTAAAACAAGCAAACAAACACATTTCTCTGGCCACATGTCTTAACTAAAGTGGGAAAATAAAATAAACTGACATTTCAAAGAAAGTGAAAGATCAGCATGTGCCCCATCCCTTCATTTTTGTTTGTGTCTCCCTGGATCCTCAGTTCTTTTAGTTTGAGACCCCAGGTGAAGGTATTATTCCGCTAAAGGACAAATACTACTGGGAGGAGCCATTTAGCCTTATCAGTCATTAGCACCTCCCTGGGAATGTGCTTATCAGATGCACTGCAGCCTTCAGGCAGGTGGTGAGAGCAGGTTTGATAAAAAAGAGAGAAGGAAGGAAAAAGTATCCAGAATGGTATCTGGAGAAGGCCACCCTGGGGTTTACTCTAGATCACAAAGCCTGTTCTTACTGACATTCTTGTAATCACTTTATTTTAAAATTGGAATAATCTCCTCTTCAGTATATCAAAAAAAATCATTTAATATTTTTACTGGTCTGCTTATGCCTCCTGGTTTCAAGCTTCCCCCCTTACCTGGCACATACTCTTAAATAAACATAGAATTGATTCAGCAATATCATAATCTTTATATCTGAAATTTTGTTTTTGTTTGATACTGGTGTCTCTAAATTAATTCTTGGTCAATAGGAACTCATGTATTTGTTTCAATGCCACATGTGCATTGGAACAAACATGTTTAGGGAAAGTATAAAGACACTTATAATGACTGTGAGCATCTGAGTGACGAGTATATTGATCCAAATATGAAACAACAGGAAAACTAGACCCCAGAACCGAACCAGTTAATATGCAACATACTACTTGTATGTGTTTGGCCAAGTTATTTAACTTCTCTCAGCCTTAGTTTATCCCTTTTTAAATCCCTACCTATATATCCCAGTTCTGATTTGAGCATCAAGAATAGTGGATAAGAAATATTTTGTAGGGCCGTGTGGGTGGCTCAGTCGGTTAAGCGTCTGCCTTTGGCTCAGGTCATGATCTCAGAGTCCTGGGATTGAGCCCTGCATTGGGCTTCCTGCTCAGCAGAGAGCCTGCTTCTTCCCCTGCCCCTTACCCCACTCGTGCTCTCTCTCTCTTGCTCTCTCTCTCAAAAAAAAATAAATAAAATGTTTAAAAAAATGTAATTTGTAAATTATGAAGTCTGGTTCTGTAAGTACAAAGCATCATTATCAAATCAAATTTACTACAGTTAGAAAACCTCCATGCAGATAGACTTCATGTGTCTGAGTGTGTGCATGCACACACATGAGATAATTCAACATTCTGAGGTAGATTTTAATCTCTTATGTTTATGGATGTGAAAATTGAAGCTGAGAGCAAAGAAATTTGCACAAAGTTATGTGGTTAATGAGGGAAGTTTCAGGCTTCAAATCCAATTCTAAACAAATTGTCAACACACCAAAACAAAACAAAAGTTCCAAATGATTCTCAGTTTCCACAGTAGTACTTATAAAGGCTAAATAATGAAGAATATCAGAATATATCTGCCACCCCAAAATATGCTCCTTTGGCATATGGATTATTTTGCACTGAAGGCAATTGAGAAGTAACAGATGCAGAAAGAAGCCTTCTCAGAGCTTTCCTTATCTGACTAAAAGCAGAGACTTTTAAGAGGCCTGACTTAATTCTCCTCTCCAGGGGAGTTTTATTGTTACAAAGAAAATAGAAAGTTGGCATCCAAGATGAGTCTACACAGACAAATCTTACCAAAATAAACTTTATCTTCCATAAGTTTTCCCAAACATTTATCTTCTCATAATTTACCACTCCTGGAAGCCCCAACCCCCTTTCTTTTGTCTGTCACTTCTCTATAAATTATTGTCAATTGTCAAAATGGCATATAACTTTCCAAGTCTAATTGCTCCTTGGGTTGTCTATTCTTTTCTGTGTAGAAATCATCAATTAAATTTGCACACCAAACTCTTGTTATTCTGACTTTTCTTGTTATTCTCTTGCTTGCTAGTTTAATTCACAGTCCCTGGAAATTGAATTTAAGAGGGTAGAGAAAACAATTTTCCTCCATTACAATGACATTGTATACCATTTGATATAATCATGTTTTTAGAAATATCATTATTGTACCTTTTTTATGAGCAACATTTTCATTGTCTTGATTCTGACTTGAATTTGATCTTTACATATACTTTTAAGAACACTGTGTCAAAAATGGACAATACACAACAAACATGTCAAAGTATACTTAACCTCAATATAAGTCAAGAAAATGTAAATTAAACCACGGTACAATAATTTTCAGCCATCAGACTGACAAAAATACAGGAACATTCAAATCTCTCAAGGATGTGGGAAAACAGGAATACATTTTTACTGAGGATTAAATAGCATTTTAGAAATTGGTCAATGTTAATTACAAAAAAAAAATAATAAAATCTTCTAATCTTTGTCTAAGCAATTGCACTTTGGAGAATCAGCCCTACAGAAGTAATAATGAAATCAAACTCATCTCAATACGTATATAAGGAAATGTGTATGAGGATGTAAACTGTTAGTGTTGTTGTTGTTGTTTTAAGGTGGAACAAACAAAACTGAAACACCTGACCACCTACCAACTAGGAAAATAGTGGAAATCATAGTCTATAGATCTGTGTGATATCATACAGCCATTTAAAATGTATTGACTTGTAGAATGTCTATAAACTTAAGTGAAAAAGCAAAATAAAAAATTATCTGTTTTTCATAATCTTATTTTTATAACAAACTAAAAAATAAGAAAACACCTTTTCCACCCTGTCTCAACTTACATACATATGCATACATATATAAATAGGCAAGAGCAAAAAATGAATCATCAAGTACTTACAAATTGAGATAAGCCATCAAAGAGAAGATAGAGATTTCTTTCCACAAAAGTCTTTATTTTTAACATAATAAAGCAAACACACTTTATTTTGTGATTTATAGTGAAACAACAAAATTTTAAAAAAATGACTAGCTCAGAGTTTTCAGTCTTCTTTGGTGAATAGAAATTTTGAGATAGCCAAGCAAATGAACCCTTTTGGGAAATGATATAAAAGCAGAAATTAGAGGTGTCATCTTGAATGTATCCCTATGTAAGGAAGCCAATACAGTCATAGCAAAACCACAACTTAAAAATAGTATTCATTCACTACCTGTGATGGTTAGTTTTATGCGTCAGCTTGGCTAGGTCATAGTACCCAGTTACTTAATCAAACACTAATTTAAATGTTGTGAAAGTATTTTGCAAATATGGTTAACATCTACAATCAGTTGACTTTAAGGAAATTACTCAATAATGTGAGTGGGCTTCTTCTAATCAGTTGAAGAGCAAAAACTGAGGTTTCCTATAAAAGAAATTCTGCCTCAGGATTGCAGCATTAACTCCTGCCTGAGGTTCAGTCCTGCCAGCCTCCTCATAAATTTTGGACTCGCCAGTCTTCATAATCATGTAAACCAGTTCCTTAATAGGGGTGTGTGTGCGTGTATGAGAGAGAGAGAGAGACACTATTGTTTTTGTTTCTTTTGAGAACCCTGACTGATATATTATCTTCCTTTAAAATCTAGCCTGCCTTTTGTAAAATTATTAGTCTAACCAAATTTCAAGCATTTGTTTAAAATATGTTTTAGTAGTGAACATCTAAATCAGTATACATGGACCAAAGTGCTGATGACTTCCTGTAGTTTTCATGTAAAAGCTTCTATGGAAGCTAATGCTGTCTATAGACATGGCATCATTAGTAGCCCCTCAAACCATCTGCTGGACCTTCAAAGAAGAAATACACATCTGTTAACAGAAACCTTCTGGATCTCCCCAGAAATACCAAATTATGTTTTAATAAGGGCAGTAATTTCTTATGAGGTATTTTTAAAGTGCCCTTAAGTAAACAAAGACCTAAAAGTGAAGAAAAGCAAACAAATGAACAGACAAAAACTTCACAGTAAGTCCATTTTAAAATGATTAAGATGACATTCATAAAAAGTGTCATAAAGCATTAGTTAAATATGGGACCAATACTCTGATACTTTTTATGTAATTAGTTTTATCTTTAAACAAATTAGTAAATAAAATAACATAATTGTCAGTCAACTTTTCATCAAGTACAGAAATTCCTCTAAGCAAAGATTGAACTAGACAGATAAGATTTTTTAATTCTTGCAATTTCAGTGAAGATTGTAATTTTTTTTTCATGTACTCAAAAAGGCCTTAAGCACATAGGCCATTATAAATAGTGAATCAGAAAGATTGTTTGACATAGGGTTATCTCCTTTTCATTTATCTCCCTAGACCCATCTCCTCATGCTGGTACCCTCTGGCCTTATTTCCATTGGTAATAATCTGTAATTTCTGCTATTTTCTCTTTTCAATACCTCTAAGAGTCAGATTTTCCTTAGGACATATTACCTATTTATAGCCATTTAGAACATTTTACACCAATTGGCACTTTGGAGCTGTATCTGGCGGTGTAACTAGCATTTACAGGGTTTCTGTAGACTTTTATTACATGGTGTGACATTAGATTGATGGACTGTCTCAATCTTATTCTCTGTCAATTGTACACTGATCCGTGACAGCATAATGGATATGTGACAGTGTTTGGAAGGGTGAGAACGAGTACAATAACATTTTGGGGAGGATGGATATCAAAGTTCCTTTTAATACTCTTCTTAATTTTCCTCTCATACTAAAATTTTAAAAAGCTGCCAACATAGGATATGCCAATTTTCTTTATTAGAAAAAAAAATGGTGCCTGTTTTAGACAAACGGTATTAGATATGATGGCAAAATAGCTGTCGATCACGCTGAGCAGGGCTATTAGGCATTCCCTATAGCAAGGAGACTTCCAAGGACCTTCTCAGAAGGGAATCACGTTATGCTGCAGTCTGGGTCAAAGGTTGTTACATCTAGGAAGATATTCTCTGTTGAGGGAGGAGAAGAAGAAGGGCTTACTGCTCTCGCAGCAGGGAATTACCCAGGACTTGCCTGAGGAGATAGTTGAACCTTCCGCTAAGCAGGCATTTGGAGGCTGTGCCAAGGAACATGCTTCTATGACTAGCCAGAGAGCCTTTGAACACGCGACAATTTCAGGTTTATTTACTGTTTCAAAGTTCCACCAATGTCCTCTCTTGAGGGGCAGGAAAAAGAGAGCAAAAACATTTTCAGCTCTTTTTTTTCCCTTCTGAAATGTCATAAATAATACCCTTAGCCTGTGCTTCTTGTTTTGTTGGTGAGACAGGTGCTAAGAAGCTTCAAGGTAGTGGCAGAGAGAGGACAAGTGAGTTGAGCTGTGAGTGGTAAGTGAAAGGCACTTACGGGGAAGAGCTGTGACTTACCCTTGGCTTTGTTTCAGCAGAAACGGGAGTCATGGTTCACGGAGCTCCAACAGGTGGGAGGGCAGCCTGGAGTGTGTGACATGGTAATGGATACAAGACATAGAGCCTGGGAAAGGTGCTCAACTCCGCAACAAATAACCAGTCAGGGGTGCATGTGGTCTATTCTTTGTCTAGAGCAGTTTAACTGAAGGTTTGGAAGCTGTGAGAATCAGTCTTACTCACTTAAACTTTATTAGGAGCCATGTGATGCTTTTATTTTTGGAAGGGTATTTTGAAATTTTTATGCATGGCAAATGTATAATAAAAAATCTCTCTTTTATTGCCGTGGGTCAATGCTAAACATGCACACATACATACAAGCATACACACAGCGACCCAAGGTTCTCTCAGTCTTAAAAGAAGTGAGAACAATACACAGAACACAAAGATAACAAAGGCCCTGAATGTGCCAGTGGCTTGGGTCAGAGAACAGGAAAGGTGAAGACTCAAAATCCTTGTCAACACAGGCAGGAGAAGGCTTAACCCAAGTTGTCGAATACTGAGAGTCTAGCTGTAGAAGGGCCAAAAGACTATTGCAATCATGATCATGGCATTCTATTGCTCACCAGGAATTGTTTCCACTCACAAACATGTTAATGTGACCCTCATCCACATAGGTACAATTCCCTGTGACTACAAACCCAGTGGAAATGATCAGCATGACTTTGAGTCAGGCAGATAATAGAATGTCCAACACGAAATAGCTTAAGCAATTAAGGATTGATTTACATGGTCAAAAAAGTTCAGAGGAAATGCTGGCTCTATAACAATGGACCAGATTCTTTCCAGCTCTACTTCTCCAGAACTCTTTTCAAAATGGGTGCCAGCAGCTGGTTGGACTTAGGCTTTCTCTTTTACAGCCAACGAAGTTTGGGATAGAATTGGCAACATGTAGAGGTCATGGGAAAGGATGGATACTTTTTTTTAATGTTTCCATCAAAAAGAAGACAAACAGGTACTGAGGAAAATGGGTAACAAATGTCAACTGCCGATCCTGTCATTATGCTTCCTCCCTACCATTTTCCCTTTTAAGCTTCATCTTCCTTCATATCAATGATTAACTGGCCAGTCATTCATTTAGCCAATTAATCAGTCTGCAAACAATTATTGAGCACCTACCTTATGGCTTGTGTAATATACTAGGAGTACAGTAATGCGTTTCCACTGTTGAGGAATTCTCACTCTAGTGAGAAAACGAAATACAAATATAGATTAAAATGTTATGCATAAGTGCTGATTATGGGAATATATACAAAATACTATCGCAATGTGTCTGTGCAGGAAGATGTCAAAGAAGGTTTCACAGAAACTGGATATAGACTTTGAGGCCAATAGGAGCTCTGCAAGCCAGGGAGCGATTATGGGCAGAAGGAACAGTGTGTACATAGGAAGGAGCTGGCATGATAAAAGCACCCCGTGTTTTTGAGGAATAGTGAATGGTACATAGTAGCTGGAGGAGAGATTGTGAAGATAGGAGTCATAGAATTTGAACCCACAGAAATGGGCAGAATCCTACAACTTTCAGTCACACCAGCTCTGAGTCTCTACTCACTCCAGACATCCTCAGTGTGG
This sequence comes from Ursus americanus, assembly GCF_024610735.1. Taxonomy (NCBI): domain Eukaryota; kingdom Metazoa; phylum Chordata; class Mammalia; order Carnivora; family Ursidae; genus Ursus; species Ursus americanus. Next base: position 35,956,038 of record NC_142138.1, on the reverse strand, counting down.
GGAGTCACAGGGAACTGTTTTGACAGTGATCCAGAATGGGGCCAACCTGATCTGGGGTTGTTCAACAAATGTTTGCCAAATATCTGCTGTGTGCAAAGCCCTGGACTGTCACAATGTGGCCTCAAATGGAGGCTTCCTACCAACAGGAAGTGCTCTGAATCATCTCTCTAAAACATGTCTTCTGTCTTTAAGCCCTTGTTCACTTCCTTTGCTCATTTTCTTTTTTTTTTTTATTATTATGATATGTTAGTCACCATACAGTACATCATTAGTTTTTGATGTAGTGTTCCATGATTCATTGTTTGCATATAACACCCAGTGCTCCATGCAATACATGCCCTCCTTAAACCATCACCGGGCTAGCCCATCCCCCCACTCCCTCCCCTCTAAAACCCTCAGTTTGTTTCCCAGAGTCCATAGTCTCTGATGGTTTGTCTCCCTCTCTGTTTCCACCCCCTTCATTTTTCCCTTCCTTCTCCTAATGATCTCCCTGCTACTCCTTATGTTCCACAAATGAGTGAAACCATATGATAATTGTCTTTCTCTGCTTGGCTTATTTCAGTTAGCATAATCTCCTCCAGTTCCACCCATGTTGATGCAAATGTTGGATAATCATCCTTTCTGATGGCCAAGTAATATTCCAATGTATATATGGACCACATCTTCTTTATCCATTCATCTGTTGAAGGGCATCTCAGCCCCTTTCACAGTTTGGCTATTGTGGACAATGCTGCTATGCACATTGGGGTGCATATGGCCCTTCTCTTCACTACGTCTGTATCTTTGGGGTAAATACCCAGTAGTGCAATTGCTGGGTCATAGGGTAGCTCAATTTTTAACTTTTTGAGGCACCCCCACAGTGTTTTCCAAAGTGGCTGTACCAACTTGTATTTCCACCAATGGTGTAAGAGGGTTCCTCTTTCTCCAGATCCTTGCCAACATTTGTTGTTTCTTGCCTTGTCAATTTTTGCCATTCTAACTGGTGTAAGGTGGTATCTCAATGTGGTTTTGATTTGAATTTCCCTGATGACTAATGATGTTGAATATTTTTTCATGTGTCTATTAGCCATTCATATATCTTCATTGGACAAGTGTCTGTTCACATCCTCTGCCCGTTTTTTGATTTGATTATTTGTTTTTTGGATATTGAGTTTGAGAAGTTCTTTATAAATCTCAGATACAGCCTTTTATCTATAGTGTCATTTGCAAATATCTTCTCCCATTCCATGGGTTGCCTCTTTGTTTTGTTGACTGTTTCCTTTGCTGTGCAGAAGCTTTTTATCTTGATGAAGTCCCCAAAGTTCATTTTCGTTTTTGTTTCCCTTGCCTTTGGAGACATGTCATGAAAGAAGTCGCTGTGGCCAATGTCAAAGAGGTTACTGCTTATGTTCTCCTCTGTGGTTTTGATGGATTCCTGTCTCACATCAAGGTCTTTCATCCATTTAGAGTTTATCTTTGTGTATGGTGTGAGAGAATGGTTGAGTTTCATTCTTCTGTATATAGCTGTCCAATTTTCCCAGCACCATTTATTGAAGAGACTGTCTTTTTTTCCACTGGATGTTTCTTCCTGCTTTGTCGAAGATTAGTTGACCAAAGAGTTGAGGGTCCATTTCTGGAGTCTCTATTCTGTTCCATTGATCTATGCATCTGTTTTTGTGCCAGTACCATGTTGCCTTGGTAACATAGCTTTGTAGTATAGCTTGAAATTAGGCAATGTGATGCCCCCAGCTTTGTTTTTCTTTTTCAACATTTCCTTGGCGATTCGGGGTCTTTTCTGGTTCCACATGAATTTTAGGATTGTTTGTTTTAGCACTTTGAAAAATGACATTGGTATTTTGATCAGGATGGCATTGAATGTATAGGTTGCTCTGGGAAGCATAGACATTTTAACTATGTTTATTCTTCTGATCCATGAACATGGAATGTTTTTCCATCTTTTTGTGTCTTCTACAATGTCTTTCAGCAGTGTTCTGTAGCTTTTAAAGTATAGATCCTTTACCTCTTTGGTTAGGTTTATTCCAAGGTATCATATGGGTTTTGATGCTATTGTAAATGGAATCAATTCCCTAATTTCTCTCTCTTCAGTCTCGTTAGTGTATAGAAATGCAACTGATTTCTGTGCATTGATTTTCTATCCTGCCATATTACCGAATTGCTGTATGAGTTCTAGTAATTTGGAGGGTGGAGTCTTTTGGGTTTTCCACATAAAGTATCATGTCATCTGCAAAGAGAGTGACTTCTTCTTTGCCTATTTGAATACCTTTTATTTCTTTTTGTTGTCTGATTGCTGTTGCTAGGACTTCTAGTATTATGTTGAACAATAATGGCAAGGGTGGGCATCCTTGTCATGTTCCTGATCTTAAGGGAAAGGCTCTCAGCTTTTCCCCATTGAGAATGATATTCACTGTGGGCTTTTCATAGATGGTTTTTATGAAATTGAGGAATATATCCTCTATCCCTACACTCTGAAAGGTTTTAATCAGGAAAGGATGCTGTATTTTGTCAAATGCTTTTTCTGCATCAATCGAGAGGACCATATGATTCTTGTCTCTTCTCTTATTAATGTGTTCTATCACATTGATTGATTTGCGAGTGTTGAACCATGCTTGCATCCCAGGGATGAATCCCACCTGGTCGTGATGGATAATCCTTTTTATGTTGAATCCTATTAGCTAGGATCTTGTTGAGAATTTTGGCATCCATATTCATCAGGGATATCAGTCTGCAATTCTCCTTTTTAATGGGGTCTTTGTCTGGTTTGGGGATCAGAGATCAATGAATTAGAAACCAGAAATACAGTAGAGCAGATCAACGAAACTAGGAGCTGGTTCTTTGAGAAAATTAATAAGATCGATAAACCACTGGCCAAACTTATCCAAAAGAAAAGAGAAAGGACCCAAATTAATAAAATTATGAATGAAAAGGGACAGATCACAACTAACACCAAGGAAATAGAAACAATCATTACAAACTATTATAACAAGTATATGCCAATAAATTAAGCAACCTGGAAGAAATGGATGCCTTCCTGAAAACCTATAAACTACCAAGTCTGAAACAGGAAGAGATTGAAAATCTAAATATGCTGATATCCAGTAACGAGATTGAAGCAGTGATCAAAAACCTCCCAAAAAATTAGAGTCCAGGGCCTGATGGATTCCCTGCTCATTTTTTTTAAGATGATCTTCCTTTTTTGATAACTAAAGATGTTCACACCACATAGGAATTTTTGTATTCATCCAACTTTGGTCTTCAATATGTGTCTACCTTTACATTCTTTTTCAAACCCTAACATCCAATTTCTAATGATATTTTTCTCCTCCTCTTCCCTGGTTCCCAGCTGTCAAGCCCCCCACAGGAATACTCAGCACTTTCTAAAGAAAGATGCTCAGCCAACCTACTCACTGGTTATTTCAGTGTTAAATATGCTCACGATTCTGCCTGAAGGAGTCCAATATGGTGAGACCCTTCCATCTTCTTTTTCCTCCCTGGTGCTTTGTTTCATCATTTATTACTTCCCACTCTTATTATCTTCCTCTCCACTGACTCCTGCCCATTGACATTCAAAGATGCTCAGATAATTCATCCTCCCCAAACAAGGAAACATGAAAACGTATATATCGATTCTAGTCTCTTTTCAAAAATCCTTCTTTACATGAGAGTGGTTTATCCTTGCCCTTTTCATATCTTAACTATGTACTCATTCCTTAAACTACTGAAATGAACTTTCTAAACAGGTTTGGTCACATGGTTTGTGGGGCCCAGTGCAAGATGAAATTATAGAGTCCTTTGTTTACAAAGCAGGAGAAAGATTTCTTCTTCTTTAATTCAAAGTATCTTTCTCAACCTGTCATAAAGCTTTTTATTTGTCTTTTAATGTCATACTTTCTTGGGTACAGGGATATTCAGAGAATGAGTACAGACCCTCCCATGTGCCCAGCATTCCACCTTGAGACTCAGTACACAGGGCATGTCCCCACTTGTGTCTGTACCCAGGAAACCTCTAGGGTGAAGGGCAACAGGGACAACACTGTATCCACGCAAAAACTCCAGTTAAAGGTGTCATCAGCTCTCCCCTGGTTATTGCAATAGCTTTCTACTCATCACTCTGCATTGCCTCCCCAGAATATTTCCAACAAAATTATCATTCATCTTTTTAAACATGTGTCAAGTCATGCCGTTTCTGTGCACCAAACCCTCCAGTGACTGATTTCCCTCTCACTTCAGGTAAAAGCCAAATTCCTTAGAAAGTCTGCTAAGACTGTGTGGTTTGGCCCCATGCTGTCACCCTTTCCTCATCTCCTGACATTCTTCTTGCCTCATAAACTACACTGGCCTCTCTGCTATTCCTGAGCCATCCAAACATGTTCCTACTTCATGGAGTTTACACTTGCTGTTTATGCAAAATATGAATTTTATTGTCTCACATATGTTGAAGGTTCGGGGTTCAACCACCATCAGGCAAGGCTTGATCATGGCATCAAACAGGAGGATGAGAAACCTGGAGCTGCACGCTGCAGTCAGCTCTCCTCAGTCATCACTCCATTCTTGCCTCTACAGAACAATAGGCTTATCAACTTAGGAACACCAACAGATAGAGTGTCTCTTTCCAGTAGGTCTAGAACATTTGTTTGAGAGTTCACATTGAATTGGGGTTACGTGCCCATCTCAAAAAAAAAAAGAAAGAAAGAAAGAAAGAAAGAAAGAAAGAAAGAAAGAAAGAAAGAAAGAAAAGAAAAGAAAAGAAAAGAAAAGAAAAGAAAAGAAAAGAAAAGAAAAGAAAAGAAAAGAAAAAAAAAGTGACTAAAGTATTTGATACTTTGACCAGAACTGAATTATGTGCTCACACATGGAGTCTATGGGAAAGGAAAGAGTAAGAGACAAGTGCTTCCTGAAAGGAAAATATCTTATTTCTTAACATAAAATATATGTCAAATGCAGCTATTTAATGGAATATTATGTTATCATTAAGGCTGGTCTTTTGAAGAGTATTATATTTAATGACATAAAAGTCTCCTGATATACTGTTAAATTTAAAAATAAGAGATTAAATGAGTAAGAGTGAGTGAGTGAGAGAAGAAAGAAGGCAAATTCTGGAAAAGAAAAAATGAGATATTAAGAGAATAATCCTGGAATATAGGAATTATGCAAGGAATTCGTTTTCTTTATTTCTTTATGTTGTTAATATTTTCTACTGTGATCATGTTATTGCATAAAAACATAAACATTCTTAGATGCTTAGATAAACAGATGAGGGTAAATATAAAATGCAGTGGGGCAAAGAGTTCCTGAGGATAGCTTTTGTAGTCTTGGCTTTGTGGGTACTAACCCTGGATTCACCAATGACTGTACACATAACTTTGTGCAAGTGACTTGACTTCTCATACCTTAATTTCTTTATCTGTAAGGTACAAATGATAGTGCCTTCTTTATAGGATTGTGACAGGGAATAAATGATCTCTATAAAGTGCAGCATTCAGCTCCATGGTAAGGACTTAAAAATGTTATCATCACTGAGAGTTAGACCTGGGTAGAGGTGGGCAAAAAAGAGAGACATACTTCATGATTTTATGTGAAGTTATCCATTCTTATAGGATGATCATCTTATAATTTTTTAAAGTAATGATTGGGTTTGCTTTTATAACTAGTGGCTGTCTGAGGTTGATTAAACCAGGACAACAGGAATACCTTAGCCACGTGAGAAAAAGAAAACACCGTGGCTTAACTTTACTTTCCTGCCAAGAATCAATCTAAGGTCTTTATTGATAACACTAAGAATATCAGACTGCTATCATCATATCAGTCATGAGGGGATCAAAAAAGAGATAATGTAGGTGATTTAAGCCATGGCTATGGGCATCCTTCAGGTAATTCTGCAGAATTCATTCCAGCAAGAACCCCACTCCCTAAACCGTCTGCAACACACACACACACACACACACACGCACACACACACACGCTTTTTTTAAAAAATTGCCTCACAGTGAAATCTTTGTGGCCCTCATGTCAGCTGCCCCGACCATTAAGCAGGTGCCTAATTTTTTAAAGAAAATAATTTTTAACTTGTGCCTATCGGATGAGAAAACAAGAGAGGAGAATGTCACTGGGTGCTGACTATCAAATAATTGGAGTCCTCATGAAGAGGCCCTAGATGACACAGCAGCGTTAAATAAAAGATAAAATGGAAACAAGACTCTTTGAATAATACTGCCTGAAAGCAATTTCCTTCTTGAACTAGGGCACTGCGGATCTGAAAGCCACAAATTTTAGAGAATCATGCAGGGCCTGAGACTTTGATTGTATAGTTAATAAAGGATAAAAAAAAAATCTTCATCTCATGCAGTTGATGACATGCAAAACAAATTCAAGATGTTCAGCAACAGAGTTGCAAGAATTCCAAATAAAAAATGAAACAGGAGCTAAGGCTGTTCTTTTAACTAACTGTTCACAAACTTAGACCTATAGAATCAGATGGATTTTTTTTTAACCACTGTATTGAAGTTTGGGGACAGAGACTTATTTTAGATATTAATTGTCTAGATGCCTGTGTCATCTTTATACTGCCAGAGATTTGACAACAAAAATTAAATGCCTAAGGAGTTTTTAATGTATCAAAAAAAAGAAAATGTTCTCCAACTGGGAGTGTGTTTTAGGAAGACCTCTCCTCCCTTTCTTCCACTCATTCTCTGGAGTCATTGCCTCTGTGTCAAGGAAGCCAGTATATTTGACTTTTGGCTCAAGCCAGTGAGCCCAAGGCTCCCTGATAGCTTGTGTTCTTTCCCAGAATTGCAGTTTGAATTTGAGAGAAAATAAATGTATTCTACATTTGTAAATGTAGTCATTCTGTTATAAGCACATTCTTCTGCCAATATTGATGATATTAAAAGGTTAATGACAAAAATATAAGGAATGAGCCAGCCAGTAAGACTCCAGGCAAAAAAAGAATTGTCTGGCCAGATGATATAATTCCAAAAAGATAAAAGGGGTTAAGACTCCATTTAGTCAAGTACAACACCAGGATACCAAAGTTCCAAAAATTAAGTTTGACTGATATAAGCAAGAGAGGAACATACCATCATTTTAAAGAAATGAAAGAGGAAATTTCAGAGATGGGGCACAGAGGTGAACAATGGGATGAATCTTTCCTTTGTGGCAAGATCTATGGCCCTTCCTGCCAGACTGTGTCTGTAGTTGTCATAATCATTTTAGGAAAATACCTGAAAACATTCTCTTAATGTATATATTTTTGCTTCTTTTTGCTATATTCTGGGAATATCCTTAGATGTGGTAAAGGTCACTGAACTTTTTTATTTCTATTTAATGAAACTCTTTTTTTATGCTAAGTTCCTATCAATGTGAATATTATTTCATGCTTTTAGCAATCACAGAGTGTTTATGTTCTGCTCATTGCATCTTCTTAATGAAGAGAACTTTGCTATAGTCTTGACCTCTTTTTTCCCCCCAGACTATTTTCAACCAGGGTAGGCCAGTTGAACTTGAATCTGTTTCTCCTCTGTGCTTGATCAAATCTGTAATGGGGGCAGGGGTTGGGGATGCGAAGGGGAGAATAGAGGCCTGTGCTGTGAAAAATGGTAAATGAGTTTAAAGGTGCTGTCCTCACAACCCTTTTAATCTTGTCAAGTCATTGTTCTTTTTCTTTCCTTAGGAATTATTTATGGATGGAAATGGAGATTTTCTTCTACTAACATAATCAGGCCATTCAGGGACAAGAATGCAGGATTCTTGGCCCTTGGGCAATGATCTTATTTGACTGATACTATCGCCTGATCTTCCCTGTGGAAGTAAATAAATCTAAAATCTCTTTGCTTAATTTTCCTTGTAAAGAGAAATATGACTAAATGTTTGCCAGTTGATAAGAACTTATGCTGCCATGGGGACAGTTGATGACTGGGATATTTTAGTTTTATTATAAAATTACTTACACTTCAGGGAAATACAAATCAAAACCACAATGAGATACCACCTCACGCTGGTCAGAATGGCTAGAATTAACAAGTCAGGAAACAACAAATACTGACTAGGATGTGGAGAAAGGGAAACCCTTTTACACTGTTGGTGGGAATGAAAGCTGGTACAGCTACTCTTGAAAGCACTATGGAGGCTTCTCAAAAAGTTAAAAATAGAGCTACCCAACAACCCAGCAATTGCACTACTAGGCATTTACCCTGAAGATACAAATGTAGTGATCTGAAGGGGCACCTACACCCCAGTGTTTATAGCAGCAATGTCCACAATAGCCAAACCATGGAAAAAGTCCAGATGAATGGATAAATAAGATGTGATGTAGATAGATAGATAGATGATTGATAGATAGATAGATAGATGATAGATAGATAATGGAATATTACTCAGCCATCAGAAAATGAAATCTTGCATTTGCAACGACGTGGGTGGAACTAGAGGGTATTATGCTAAGTGAAATAAGTGAATCAAAGACAATTATCACGATTTCACTCATATGTGGAATTTAAGAAACTAAAGAGGAGCATAGAGGAAGGGAGGGAAAAATAAAACAAGACAAAATTGGAGAGGGAGACAAACCATAAGAGACTCTTAACCATAAGAAACAAACTTAGGGTTGCTGGAGATAAGGGGGGTAGAGGGATGGGGTAACTGGGTGATGGGCATTAAGGAAGGCACGTGATGTAATGAGCACTGGGTATTATGTAAAACTGATGAATCACTGATCTCTACCTCTGAAACTAATAATATACTATATGTAATTAATTGGATTTAAATAAAATTAAATAAAATTTACAAAATTACTTAGACTTAATTGCAAATAGGGCTTCAAGTATATATCCAGTTGTGTGTGTATGTGTGTGTGTATATATACACACACACATACACACACACACTTATATACACAAATATATATTAAAATTTCATATTTTAATATATAATTAAATCAATCTTTCCATCTGATTTAGTTTTTTCAAGGTTTTGTAAGGAATTTATTTTGTATGACAGAATGGAGGAATCTATCTTTTCTGTGAATTTCATAGGTGAGAAGTAGTTTTAGAACCCTCTGAATTTGTATCTAATTTGTAATTATGAAAGAATTTCCTCTTATAAGAATGACTCAGTATGAAAGATCTGGTGGGGGATCATTGAACAGAGTGTCATGCAGAGGTTACCAATCTCAGAAGACTCCACCTGCTTCTGTCTACTGCATCTTGGTATTGGTATTGCTAAGGAAAACACAGCTCAATCAAGCACTGGATGAGACAAGGCTTTGCTCACATAGAGAAGAGAGAGCAAGATCAGTTTCCATAGTGGGCATTGGTCCCCCTTGACCAGTAGGTTTGTCCCAGCAGTCCACACAAGACTTAACTCACAAATGCTCACACTTATGTGTTGCAGTGGAAAGACCCCTTATTCTCCACATGGAGGGTAGATATAGCAGTGGAATTGGCTAGGTGCCATATGATGCACGTGATTAAGCAGAACAAAAGGGCACACTGAGCATTAAACAACAAAAGATAGTCCCACACAAGTTGATAAACCTGGCACAAACTAAGTAGGCTATTTATCACTTGGTAAGGAAATATTCCAGGCCCAAGATCCATTCTTGTGGGAGCTGAAAGACACAAGATTGCCTTTCCCAACAAGGGTGAACACAGATCTTTGTCCATTAAGTATCTGGTCCCAAGGATAGTTGTCCTACTGGTTGGGAAGTTTTGGTTATAATTGTGAGGAAATGGAACCATTTTGAAGAGATGTGTTAATACAACCTTTTAATGGTCAGAGTCATGCCTTAACTATGTTGTATACTCTGATTGATGGAACCATTTTCTCATCAAAATATCAGAACCCTTTTCTTATCCCGGGCTAGATTTATTATCAATTTCTTATCTATCCATGGACACCAAGACAACATTTGTAGTTTCTGTCCTGAAAGAAGGCTTAGTTATATATGACACAGATTGGAAGGGAGGCCCAAATCCATGGCACTCGGAATTAGGGTCAGGAAAAAGATAGATGCTAATATATGGGGGAAAGTTAAGTAGCAGATTATTTAAGGCTTTCTAAGGAATATTTTATCCAGTTTCCAGTTGAATTCAAGATTTAAGCCACTAAGTAATCATGAGAAAAGCAATCTGCAGGAAACTGTATAGGTAGATGATAGCCAGTGGGAAGGTGCAAAAGAGGAATAGGATTTCATAATCAGAGGTTAGAATTTAGGAGTAGAACATTGACTCCTGGGTTTTGTTGGGGTTGTTTTGTTTTGTTTTGTTTTGCTTTGGTTTTTTTGGCTACACAACTGGGATTTGTTCTCAAGAAAACAAATCAAAAGCTGAATCACCAAGAAATCAGGGCATTTAAGACATGACTAGAACCAGACATAAAGCTGATCATGTTTCATTAGTGATTTAGAGTCTCTCAAATTATCCATTTTGGGGGCCTGACTTGATTGTAGAACTTGAGATAAAGAAATGCAGAGAATACTGCAAAAGGCAAGGGTGAATGAACTGGGCATTTCAAAATGGCCAAGCAAAATCAGTGTGTGTGTATGTTAATTCTTATAAAAATTGCCATCCTTACCAAATCTTGTTTGGTTTAGTTGAGTTATATAGATAGGTCCCACATTTTTCTTAATCCTAGAAGATCAATAGCTGCTAAGATTGAGAAAAGAGGATATTGAGGTTAGGAATTCTCCCACAGCATCCTTAATCCCAAATGATCAGTTCTTGATTTAGAGAGACAGTCATTCATTGCCTAATTCATTGATTAAGGAATTCCACAAGCAAATGATCGTCCTCACTGAGAGTCCAAAAAAAGCAGAATTCCTTTCTCTGAAGTTGGAGTCAAAATCCTAACAAAGGTCCTACCACAAGTCATGGGTTGAGTTCTCTGGGAAGGAGACTTAGATGAATTAAAACTTATAGAAGGGAGAGAAGAAGGCAGCAGGACACAGTAGGAGTGGTTGAGTTGTAATCTTGGCCTGGTGACAACTTCTACCAATGACCAACCCCACAGAGGAACTCCGGAACAAAAACAACCTGTTAATGTTGCTCTGCACTGGGTGGACTAAAATGACCTGGCATTTATAGACACCTCTCATCATTCAGTTGGTGTGAGCTGCTCCCATAAGGGCATGACCTTGAGTAAGAAAGTTCTCTGCAGCTGAAGCCATCCCTGCGGGTGCTGCCAGCTGAAGCTGGCCTCCCAGCAGCCACCCTAGCAATTGGGACAAGTTTTTCTTGAAGGTGGCAAGTACTGTCTGGAAGGAGATCTGGAGACAGCATCACAATGACCACCACAACTTCCCTTTCTGTCATAATAAAGCTGTGTTGAAAAAACAAACAAAAAAACGCATATAAGAGTGGGTCTCTGGTTACATATAAGAATTCACTAAATAAAGTGTACCATTATTTCCATCCTACAATTAATACTAATTTCTACATGCATTTTCTTCTTTATAAAATAAGGCTTTCTAGGCATTTTTCTCTAAGTAATGGTGGCAAAGTGCATCAATCATAGAATATATCAGTTTATGGCCATGGACTTGGTTTTTGTTTTGTTTTGTTTTGTTTTAGTTTATTTGTTTTTTTTTTTTTTTAACGTGGGAGCTGTCGGTTGGGAAAACTTCTAATTGAGAGAGACTCAGGGCTGCTTTAAGTGGTAGAGCAGCAGTGTACAATGCAAACTAAATGGTTCAAAATCTGTTTAAGATTTTAACAGTTTTAAGGTTTCAAGACCCAGAATCTAAGAAGGAAGCACCCTCTAATATTCCATATTTCTGGCCTATCAGATGTAAGTTCTAACCCTAAAAGACCATTCTGTTTTTCTTTATTTTAATGAAATATTATATTTTCCTTACAACTTAAGATCAGAGCTGGTGTATTACTTCCCAAGTAAAACAGCATCAAGTACAAATTTTACAAAGGATCTATGAGTTTTCTACAGGGTCTACATCATGTTGTGCAATTTAAATATATACGATTTCTATAAATAAGAAAGAACCATTCACTTAATTTTTTTTTAAGATTTTACTTATTTATTTGATGGAGAGAGAGACAGCCAGCAAGAAAGGGAACACAGGCAGGGGGAGTGGGAGAGGAAGAAGCAGGCTCCCAGTGGAGGAGCCTGATGTGGGGCTCGATCTCAGGACTCTGGGATCACGCCCTGAGCTGAAGGCAGACGCTTAACGACTGAGCCACCCAGGTGCCCCAAGAACCATTCACTTTAAATAGACTTTTCTGAGCACTCTTGTGTTCATGCAATAGTTGCAGCCAAGCATCCCAGTTGGAGAAGAGCTCTGAAGAAACACTCCGTAGAAGAAAAACCTGTCTCCCTGACCAGTGGCATAGAATGTAAGTGTAGAAAAGTACATAAAGAATTTCTCTTTACAGGCTCCTTGGACTGAGCTCCTTCACAGAGTCCTCCTGCACCCATGGGGACCATAGGTGAGTCTACACTGCCTAATCCTAGGACCCACATCTGGAAGAACAGACTAAGTTGATCTCATCCAGGACAACTGACTTTTCTCTTTACTAATTCCTTATTTAGCTGAACTATAAATATTATTAAACATTTGCTTATGAACTGCCAGAGCCCCATGCTGTTCAACAGATGAGGCTGGTGTGTTTTAATTGTATGCACTCTGAACATGCTTAGTTTAGCTCCCCCTCTGTACTACACATTCTCCTAAATTCCAGTTATTGGAAAGATCTTTTTCCTTACAACTCAAGGCACAGATTTTCTTAATTTTTTTTTCTGTTGGTGGGGGGGGGGGCAGGAGGTTGGTTTGGGGGCATGTGTGAGAGAATAGGAGGATTATGGGGGTGGAATGGGTTATGACACATTTTCATTTGCAGCTGCTACAACTCCCCTGTCTTAATCCAGCCCAGATCTCAGCAGAAACCTAACACCATTCTGGTGACCCTGGAACTGCACCAGTGCCTCACATCACCAAATAAGGTAAGTCGTTTGTTATCTGAGCCATAAATATTTACATCCACTAGTGACAAATGTATAAAGAGTGTGAGGTGACTGTGCAATTTCAGCTGCTCTCCTCAAGCCTGTCAATAGTTTCTCTTATCTCCCAAAAACCCTAATGACTGATGTGTGCTAGTTTAATAAGAATGTCCTCCCCAGCTTGTTACCCTCTTCTAATTGTTCATTATGACCACATTAGTCACCTCAGAAGTTTTTATTTTCCTTTTAAATTTAAGGCCTGTTACATGAAATTGTTCAGACTGGCAAACACTCAGCAGCCTCCTGGTCTCCTCATTCCTTCTTATGCTCCATCCCCATTGTTGCCCTAAACCGGGAAATCATCACTCTTTTTTCTTCTCTCTTTACTAACAGAATAGTGACAAAACAGTTCCCTTTTTTTTTTTCTTCATTCTCTCTTGCGTATAGATGACTTGGGAGGCTAAGTCTTAATAATGTGTCTAAGCAGTGCTTAGATGTACATTGGTAACTTTCTAAATCTAACAAGTGGTTATGATACGAAAGTATTTTTAAGCAAGCAAGTGAAAACTCTTTCTAATATTAACTGGCCTGAAACTGAGCATGCTAAAGGCAAAGTGGATCCTGTTTTATTCTTCTATCAAGAGCAGGACTGGTAAGAAAAATGGAACATCAGTAAGATCATGTTGTTGGTCTTCTCAACCAGGCCATTATATAGGGCTTGTATTTTTATGTAATTACTAGAAAAAGAACTCCAAAGGTTAGATAGAGTGATAAAAAATATATTCAATCAATTTGAAAGATGAGAGCTAACAATATCTAAAAATTTGGGTGATTCAACTTTAAAAGACCGGAGTCATTCTTGCTCAAAAGATGAGTGGACGAGTACTGACTAACTGCACATCTGCCTTCATCATAAGCATAACCTTTGAGGAAAATAGCCCTAAAACCCTGTGATGGCTTGATGGCTAAAGTTCAAAGGCTAAATTATAGATCAGCCTCTGTGGGATTCTTCCTGCAGATAGAATTTGGATTTAGCAAGAACTTGAGCAGACCCCCAGAAACATTGGAGTTGATAACTTGCAGAATCATACCTGGAAAGAAGACTCAACTGACAATGCTTTGCAGATAATTTGAGCATAAAAAAAAAAATATTAGTTGAATGAATGAATGAATGAATGAATGAGAAGAAAAGTTGAGAAAAACAAAAAAGAAAGAATCTTAAGAGAGAGGGTGTTCGACCTTTAAAAATCTTTATTAGAAAGCACGTGTTAGGAACTTAGCTCTTGTCATCTTTTTCGTGTGTGCGTGTGTGTGTGTGTGTAGTGTGTTGTGTGTTTGCATATCAGTGACTGATTAGGGTAACACTAGTTTTCATGAGTCAGTGACTTATAGAAAATTAAGCTAGAATGGACTGCAGAGATGGATTCACTTAGGAAGATTTACATTTGTAGCCTTAAAAATTATTTGGAATTCAGTTACCTGAATTAACAGCCATGTGCTCAAGATAATTTTCAGTAACACATTGGCTGCTATTCAGGCTCAGAGGCATAGTTGCCTCTAGTATGCAACCTCCTTTTCACCTACTGCTTGGCCTTCTACTTTCTAAATATTCAGTGCCCTTTTATGTTCCTAGCTGAACAGAGTTCTTCCCTTCTCACCAGGGCTTTATATCCTCCATGCTCTCAAATTATTTTCTCCTCCCTGCCCAGCAAAGCTCCCATTTCCTGAATTACTTCTTTTCAGCTTGATATTCATGTGATTATTAAAATAATTGTCACTATGACTTACAGATTTGATCTCCCCAGGATATTTGCTTTTAAAAAGAGGAGTTTGCTAATCTAAATTAATTTCTAATTGTTCAAATATTTATATGAGAAGAGATGGAAATATTTTAATTAGAAGACCTTTTGGTGGCTCTTATCTACTCATCCCTCTCCGGGCTGGGCACCTACTCCAACACTTACTCAATAATTCCACTGAATAGTATACTATACACTCTCCTATGTTCTTTGGCAAGTGTCTTTCACCACAAAATTCTCAATGGATGGAGAAGTATAGTTAGACAAATGCAATAAGTCTTAAAGGAGTCATCTTTCAAAATAGAAGTTACAATGGGGAAGGGTGTCCAGTATTGGAGATAATGTTCCATGGAGGCAGACCATCTAAGATCAAGATATATGACCTTGGGACACATTTAACTGCTTACTCACCATTTTCTTATCTGTAAAATGGGAATACATGCTGTTGCTCTGTGGATCTAGGAAGTAATATATGTGAACATGATGAGTAAAATAAGCATCTTAAATAGAAACCATTGTTGTTATCTACCAGTAGAGAGTATAAGTAGGATACTTAAGGTGTAATCATTTAAGGTGTAATTCTTTAGCCACATCTTCTCCTTTGAAGAACAAATCTTCTGAAAGTATGATCAGTATTTCATTGTTTCAATTTTTTTTCTCCTTAAAATACATTCAGTGTTGAGATTTCAAAATAAAGACACAAAGAAACTAATCATTTTTGTCCATCTTTATTCTGCTTCTCAGACTTTTTTTAAGTTTGGGAATAAATATTGTCAGATAGTATGTATAGTATATAGGGAGACCTAATAAATTGGTCAGAACACAGAACTCATAAGTCATAATCAGAAGCACTCAAAACTACCTTGACGTTGTTTTTCAACAATAGACCTTGGGAGTGTCACCAAATCTCACTGAGCCTTGGTTTTCTTATTGTTTGAAAGGAGATAATTCAGGGGCGCCTGGGTGGCCCAGTCGGTTAAGCATCTGCCCTTGGCTCAGGTCATTGTCCCAGGCCCTGAGATTGAGCCTGGTGTCGGGCTCCCTGCTGAGCAGGGAGCTTGCTTCTCCCTCTCCCTCTGCTGCTTCCCCTACTTGTCTCTCACTCTCTCTCTCTCTCTCTCTCTCAAATAAATAAATAAATAAATAAAATATTTTTTAAAATGAAAGGAGATAATTCAGCCATTTATTCAAGAAATACCTTAAGCACATTCTTTTTTTCTATTTTAATGTTTTTTTATTATATTATGTTAGTCACCATACAGTACATCCCTGGTTTCCGATGTAAAGCTCGATGCTTCATTAGTTGCTCATAACACCCAGTGTACCATGTAACATGTGCCCTCCTCACTACCCATCACCAGTCCATCCCATTCCCCCACCCTCCTCCCCTCTGAAGCCCTCAGTTTGTTTCTCAGAGTCCATATCTCTCATGCTTCATTCCCTCTTCTGATTATCCCCCCTTTCTCTATCCCTTTCTTCCCCTACTGATCTTCCTAGTTCTTATGTTCCATAGATGAGAGACATCATATGATAATTGTCTTTCTCTGCTTGACTTATTTCACTTAGCATTATCTCCTCCAGTGCCATCCATGTTGCAGCGAATGTTGAGAACTCGTACTTTCTGATAGCTGAGTAATATTCCATTGTATATATGGACCACAACTTCTTAATCCAGTCATCTGTTGAAGGGCATCTCGGTTCTTTCCACGATTTGGCTATTGTGGACAATGCTGCTATGCACATTGGGGTGCATATGGCCCTTCTCTTCACTACGTCTGTATCTTTGGGGTAAACACCCAGTAGTGCAATGGCTGGGTTATAGGATAGCTCAATTTTTAACTTTTTAAGGGACCTCCACACTGTTTTCCAGGGTGGCTGTACCAACTTGCATTCCCATAACAATGTAGGAGGGATCCCCTTTCTCCACATCCTCTCCAGCAATTGTTGTTTCTTGGCTTGTCAATTTTTGCCTTTCTAACTGGTGTAAGGTGGTATCTTAGTGTGGTTTTGATTTGAATTTCCTTGATGGCTAATGATTTTGAACATTTTTTCATGTGTCTGTTAGCCATTTGTACGTCATCATTGGAAAAGTGTCTGTTCATATCTTCTGCCCATTTTATGATTTGTTTATTTGTTTCTCGTGTATTGAGTTTGAGAAGTTCTTTGTAGATCTTGGATACCAGTCTTTTATCTGTAGTGTCATTTGCAAATATATTCTCCCATTCCATGGGCTGCCTCTTAGTTTTTTTTGACTGTTTCCTTGGCTGTGCAGAAGCTTTTTATCTTGATGAAGTGCCACAAGTTCATTTTATCTTTTGTTTCTCTTGCCTTTGGAGATGTGTCATGAAAAAGATTGCTTTGGCCGATGTCGTAGAGGTTGCTGTCTATGTTCTCCTCTAGGATTTTGATGGATTCCTGTCTCACATCAGGGTCTTTCATCCATTTGGAGTTTATCTTTGTGTATGGTGTGAGAGAGTGGTCAAGATTCATTCTTTTGCATGTAGCTGTCCAATTTTCCCAGCACCATTTATTGAAGAGACTGTCTTTTTTCCACCGGATGTTTTTTCCTGCTTTATCAAAGATTAGTTGCCCAAAGAGCCGAGGGTCCATTTCTGGGTTCTCTATTCTGTTCCATTGATCTATGTGTCTGTTTTTGTGCCAGTACCATGCTGTCTTTGTGATCACAGCTTTGTAGTACAGCTCGAAATCCGGCATTGTGATGCCCCCAGCATTGTTTTTTCTTTTCAACAGTTCCTTGGTGATTCGGGGTCTTTTCTGGTTCCATACAAATTTAAGGACTATTTGTTCCAGTTCTTTAAAAAAATGTCATCGGTATTTGATATATATAGAACACTACACCCCAGAACCAAAGAATACTCATTCTATTCTAATGCTCATGGAACATTCTCAAGAATAGACCATGTTCTGGGTCACAAAACAGGTCTCAACCGATACCAAAAGACTGAAATTATTCCCTGCATATTCTCAGACCACAACGCTCTGAAATTGGAACTCAACCACAAGGAAAAATTTGGAAGAAACTCAAACACTTGGAGACTAAGAACCATCCTGCTCAGGAATGAATCGATAACCCAGGAAATCAAAAATCAATTTAAACAATTTATGGAGACCAACGAGAATGAAAACACAACGGTCCAAAACCTATGGGATACTGCAAAGGCAGTCCTAAGGGGGAAATACATAGCCATCCAAGCCTCACTCAAAAGAATAGAAAAATCTAAAATGCAGTTTTTATATTCTCACCTCAAGAAGCTGGAGCAGCAACAGAAGGACTGGCCTAATCCACGCACGAGGAAGCAGCTGACCAAGATTAGAGCAGAAATCAATGAATTAGAAACCAGGAGTACAGTAGAGCAGATCAACAGAACTAGAAGCTGGTTCTTTGAGAGAATCAATAAAATTGACAGACCGCTGGCAAGACTTATCCAAAAGAATAGAGAAAGGACCCGAATTAATAAAATTATGAATGAAAAGGGAGAGGTCACAACCAACACCAATGAAATTGGAAGGATTATTAGAAACTTTTATCAACAGCTATATGCCAATAAATTAAGCAATCTGGATGAGATGGAGGCCTTCCTGGAAACCTACAAACTACCAAGACTGAAACAGGAAGAAATTGATTTTTTTAACAGGCCAATTAATTATGAAGAGATTGAGTCAGTGATAAACAACCTTCCAAATAACAAAACTCCAGGCCCGGACGGTTTTCCTGGGGAATTCTACCAAACATTCAAAGAAGAAATAATACCTATTCTCCTAAAACTATTTCAAAAAATAGAAACAGAAGGAAAGCTACCAAAGCCATTCTATGAGGCCAATATTACCTTGATCCCCAAACCAGGCAAAAACCCCATCAAAAAGGAGAATTACAGACCGATTTCCCTAATGAATATGGATGCCAAAATCCTCAACAAGATCCTGGCTAATAGAATCCAACAGTACATTAAAAGGATTATCCATCATGACCAAGTGGGATTCATCCCTGGGATGCAAGTGTAGTTCAACATTCACGAATTGATCAGCGTGATACATCATATCAACAAGAAGAGACTCGGGAACCATATGATCCTCTCAATTGATGCAGAAAAATCATTTGACAAAATACAGCATCCTTTCCTGATTAAAACCCTTCAGAGTATAGGAATAGAGGATACATTCCTCAATCTCGTAAAAACCATCTATGAAAAGCCTGCAGCAAATATCATTCTCAATGGGGAAAAGCTGGAAGCCTTTCCCTTAAGATCAGGAACATGACAAGGATGCCCACTCTCGCCACTATTATTCAACATAGTACTAGAAGTCCTTGCAACAGCAATCAGACAACAAAAAGGGATAAAGGTATCCAAATCGTCAGAGAAGAAGTCAAAATGTCTCTCTTCGCAGATGACATGATACTCTATATGGAAAACCCAAAAGAATCCATGCCCAAACTATTAGAAGTTATAGAGCAATTCAGTAATGTGGCGGGATACAAAATCAGTGCTCAGAAATCAGTTGCATTCCTGGGGCGCCTGGGTGACACACCGGTTAAGCATCTGCCTTCGGCTCAGGGCGTGATCCCGGCGTTATGGGATCGAGCCCCACTTCAGGCTCCTCTGCTATGAGCCTGCTTCTTCCTCTCCCACTCCCCCTGCTTGTGTTCCCTCTCTCGCTGGCTGTCTCTGTCTCTGTCGAATAAATAAATAAAATCTTAAAAAAAAAAAAAAGAAATCAGTTGCATTCCTATACACGAATAATGAGACTGAAGAAAGAGAAATTAGGGAATCCATCCCATTTACAATAGCACCAAAAACCAAAGGTTACCTTGGAATTAACTTAATCAGAGATGTAAAAGATCTATATTCTAGAAACTATAAATCACTCTTGAAAGACATTAAGGAAGACACAAAAAGATGGAAAAATATTCCATGCTCATGGATCGGAAGAATTAACATAGTTAAAATGTCCATGCTACCCAGAGCAATCTACACTTTCAATGCTATCCCGATCAAAATACCTTAAGCACATTCTATAGCATCAGTGATGGAAATGTAAAGTCTGCCGTTGCCCCTGAGGGTTCACTTGCCCTGTCCACCTCATAAGAATTTTTTGAGTATCAAATTTGATGTATAAGAATGTGACTTAGCAGTTCTAAAGTTGTCTATAAATAGATAAAATTAAGTCTTCATCATGCAGAGAGCTACTTTTAAGAATGGCAAACAGCAATTTTTAATCTTTAATGAACATAGAACCAAGGCATAGGTATTCACATATTCAAATAGGGCTTCCCAAGAAGATCTATGGAGGTTTTGTATTATTTTTTAAGTCAACAAAAGACTTAAATGCCCCAAAAAGGGGAGGGCAAGATAAACACTTGAACTTCTTCCTCTTTTTCTTTTCTATGATCCTCTAAAGCAAATGTCAGCAACAATAACTGCACAGTATATATGAATAATAATGCTACCCTGTCCTTTATGTTACTTGAATATGTTCTAAACAGAGTCCTCTTAAGTGGTCACCAGCAACTTAAATAAATCCAGTTTTAGTTAACATCTTTGGACCTCACTGCTCATGAGCTAGACATGCATAATGACAAAATCCTCTCTAAAACTTATTTTAAATGATTCATTAGTAAACTAGGTTATAACTTGTGATGATATATTTTTATAGCCTCAAGTTTAAAATCAAGGACTTGGAAATATATATTAAATCTCAGAGAAAAATTATATTAGACCAGTGAGTGAGGAAGACATGTCTTGATGCCTTTTGGTCTGAGTCATATGTTTAATGATGATTAGGTCATATGTGGGATTGGTTGGCAGGAGTTACATGTTGCCCCATTTGGAAGGAGGCTGATTTTTTTTCAGCCAATATACCTACTTTCACTATTGTCTTTGAAAGTCCCCAGTAGTTCTAGTTATGTGTGTGCATGGCATATTTCTACTTTGAATTGATTCATTACAGTCTCATGCTTATTTCAGACAAGATTTCTACCTGCTTTAATACAATGGAAATGTGTTCTATGTGATTTGAAAGACAAAAAATAAAATGAAACAAAACAGAACAAAAACAAAACAAAACAAAACAAAAAAGAACTGTGGATCAGAGTGTCATGAAGAAAACATATTGCAGATCCTGAAACACCTAATCAGGTTGCAGCTGGAAGGGTTCTCAAAAATATCAGTGACACAAGAAATGTCTTTGGGAATATCTTCATTTTATATGTTTTTTTTTTTTCGTGAAGTGCTTCATTATTCATATATTATGAACTGTTCATAAGACTTGGCTTAGATCCTCTCCTCCAGGCACTTTGGTCTCCGGTGACCTGTTAAAATGGTCTTAGCACGTTCACAAGGCTTTTCATTGCAGTCCAGCCTGTTTGTAAAAACGATCCATCAATATCATGTTCAGATGACAGTCTATGTAGAACCTGCCTTTGCTTAAGCAGCCTGTCTAATGCTGAGAGCATAGAATTCTATCCAGGAATGACATCTTGAATAAGTTTGGGTTAGGGCATATTGCATTCTTCTTCAAGACTATTTTTTTTTTCCTTCTCTTCAGACATTTCCTTGCTTTTACAAGGCTATAAAAATAGGAACACATTTTTCTTTCCTTTGAAATTATGTTGGCCCCAGTTTTTCTCTTCTCTGGGGTACAAGATAATTAAATCTGCATGCAAAGAAGGAAATGTTTACAAAGCCATGATTTTGATGTCATATGCTGTATTCAGCCCCAGTATCTATGACAGCCCATCCAACCTCTGCTTGTTGACATCAGCTGAATTATCTGGGCTGACATTTATGGAGGCTATCATTTATAGGACTTTATGGTTGTCTTCCAAAATAATATGCAAAGGAGTTCTCCAAAGGTAGTTTCACGATTGTTACCCATATTCTGACTGATTCCTGTACTTGCAGAAGACATGACTAATTACACTGAATTAAAAATAGCCTAGAAAGCTGTCAGTGACAGATATGCATTACATGCACTAGCTCTAGTCCAGATGCTGGAGATACAGCATACTCTCCTCCCTTTAGCCACCCTTAATTGAGCTTCAAGTTGGTTTTGTGTATTTTTGAAAAGTTTTAATGGTTCCCCCTCCCCCAAAAAAGAAGAAGTACTCACTTTTTATTCTTTTTAACATTACTACTCCATTAGTAATCTTTTCCTCTCCCAGGGTGGGCTGGCTGACACGCAGCATGTGCCTCTTCCCTAGATGTGATGCTGTTGAAAGGGGTCCCCACCACTTCCTTTCTGCCTTCAGCACTCTTCACAGCATGCCCTAAGTCGCTTATGTTCTTAATAGTAAAAATGTGAACAGACCCCAAAAGGTATGAGTTCATATGCCAGGGAATTGAGAGAGGACAAAATCCAAGAAGAATATAAAAATATTGTTTGCCACAATCCTTGTAGTCTACAGTATCCCAGCCTTTCATTCTAGAGGGTAGAAGGCTGAAAACAGCTTGCTTATTTGTCGTGCTTACAAAGAAGTGATACCACGCTTGGATCCCTTCTTTGTGGCTTGCCCAAGAGTGCCTTACTCACCAAAGCTGCATCTAACTTTATGAACCTAGATGCCAAGCCTTGCATTATATACATTTAGAATCACACTTTATTGTTAATCCTTTCAACAGCCCTGTGAGGAATATATTATTATTATCCCCATTCTACAATCATTGAAACTGAGGTTTAAAGCAATCTTTTTTCCCCCTAAGGGAAGAGAGCTAAAACACAGAAGAAAGAAGACTCTAGGCCCATTATGTTTTCCCCCAAAGGTCCATGATCTTAAATGCTTTATTATATTGCATTCTTAGAGTCACTAAATGGAGGAAGAAATTATTTTAATACCATCCTTTTGTAGATGATGAGAGTAAGATCTGATGAGATATGCCAGTTCTCTCTCATTTGGTGGCAGAAATAGAACTCCAGCATACAAGTCACCAAACTTGAGTCCACATTTTGCACAATAAGCCCTCTGGTAACAACAGCATGTCCTTGAAGAATTAATCCTGTTAAAATATACTACCTAGATTAAGTTTAGGTTTTACATCTGTTTATCGTTTTATACCTAGTTAACTAATAGGTATTCATCATTGCCCACATATTAAGATCAGAATTCTGAAGTCTGAGACTGTAAAAATCAGGGCTCCACTTCCCCTTGAAGTATGTGTCCTAATGCATCTCTGTATAAACACTCCTCTCTGTCATATGGCTTTATTCTTATCTTTCTGAATATTCCATGTGCGTTTTTCATTGTATTATTAACTCTGGAATGCTTCCCCATTTCCTCTTCCCAGTCTTATGAGTTATCATTATCATCGTGTTCCAAAGGAGGAAACTGAGGTTCCTAGAGGTAGTCAGTTGCTTGACTTATTTAAATTATAACTTCCTTAAGAGAAGGCAGCATGGTGTTGTAGTGAGATCAGCAGGTTTGAGCTCAAGAGAGACCTAAAGTTCGTCTCTCAGTTCTGAAAAGCATTAGTTATGCAAATTTAGTTAATTACCTCCACCTCTCTAAACCACAGTTTCCTCATTTGAAAAATTGGGGTAATAATGCCTAACCCATTGAATCATAAGGCTCAAAAGTGACGATGTTAGACAAGCACTCAATACATAGTAGGCTCTCAAAAATGTTTCATTCCCTTCTATTTTATATTCCATCCAAACACCCAGGAAATGTTTGACTCAAGGATTCATTAACATAGAGAGCAGCCTGAGTAAACCACTTTTTCCCCAGCACTTAAAAATGCTGAGTATCCGGTTGGGGATATGGAATCAAAATGGAATAAAACAGCTTGACAGGAAGATCTCCTCTGTTCACAATTGCTCCCAGGCTTATTGAGAAAGCAGGCACACTAAACCATTCCCCTTATTTCTTCAGGAAGGAATATAAATCTGGAATGTAGGATGGCCAGGAAAGAAGACAGAGGAAGATTAGGGAGCTGCCTGATGAAAGGATAAATCTCCACTTGACTTATGGCCATAGGAAATCTGGGTTAAGGTATTGGGGTTCAGGCCCAAATGCTCTTTTAAAGTATCATCCACAGACACAGGCAGCTTCCTCAAATATACTATTTCATCAGATGATACTAGGAATTGGATTTGGATTATATAGAATTGTTTATATTCAACTACAATTTTAACAACCATATAAGCTAAAAATTCAAAACTTTAGTGGATAGTATTTGACAGAAAGATAGGAGGAAAAATATCTAAATCACAAAGCATTGAACTCCCATATATTAAAGCTGTGGATGATATATTCCCTTACACCTGCCTCCCAGCCAACAACAATAATAACAGCAATGAAGTCTTATAGCCTTCTTACAGTGAGTACCATTACCCCTTTCATAGAAGAAGAAACTGAGATTGAGAGAGTGCACTGTGTTTCATGGTCTCAGTGAATGGACTTAACTGTGCCAAACAGTAGAAAGCATGTTTTCTTTCTTTTCCGAATCAAAGCATCGTTCTAGTTATATGATGATAACATTTTTAACTGCAAAAAAAGACAAAGTTATAACTGACTTTTTTTTTTTTGCTTTCTATGTGAAGCCAATTTAAATCTCCTCTTAAGATCCTTATATAAATTTTAATAAGTAAACTTTCTCTGTGTAGGACATGTAGGAATATTTGGAATTCATTTTCTAAAGAATTCTCTCACCAGTAATTTGTAAAAGTTGCTGGATTGCTAAACTATATTTAGGCCATTACTAAAAATTATGTTGTTTTGAAATGAAATTAGTTAAGTGGAAAATTATTTCCTGTTCAGCTCCAGTTGGTCAGGTCATCATCAACTATATAGTTTCTCCACGGCCAAGTTTCCCCCCGACCCCAAAACTTTATGATGTACATTGAGCTTCAAAGGTGACTGGAAAATTAATTTAGCGAGATCTAAGTTAACTCTTCCCAAAGAGAGGGTGGCTTGTGCATCCATTGGAATAGGCTACATTATGCTGCGGTAACAAATGACTGCAAAAACTCAGTGTTCTAAAACAATAGATTTTCCAGTTAGGCTACATGAGCAGAGAAATTCAACAGGAAGGTTCTGCTCCTCATAGTCATTCAAGGTACCCCAGCACACAGATGCTCCCTCTCAACACACACTGCCACAGTTGCTATGGTAAGTGGGGAACATGGCAAATCACACACTGGCTCTTGCAGCTTGCACCTGGGGGAGACATACTTCACTTCTGCTCATATTTCATTGGCCAAAGCAAGTCTCTGGTATTCCAGGTATTCCACCTTCCCTTGACTGATGGTTTGATGCCATTGGCCTTGCAGTCCCTCTAACAAAGAAAGGTCAAGATACCTACTTCAGAAGAGGCTAAACACCTTTTTGCCAGCCCATAGGTGGCTGCCTTCAAGTTTTGGCAAGATGACATGCTTATTTGCCATGCCAAGGATATGATCTTGTTTTACCTCTTTGACCAAGCCCACAATGACAGAAAGCAACTTGTTTTATGTATTAAGAGCGAAATCTGAAGACAGATTTTTTAAAAGATGTTTACATAAATGTCAGTCATTTGGGGATCGTGAATTCTCCCTTATTCCTTCCATTGGCACTTCAGTTTTTGACTAGCTTGCCTGTAATGGGATAAGCACGAAGACCAGTGTTAGTTTCTACATTAGACGAAAATATGAAGGTACAATCCAGTAATGATTACTTCAAGTTTATAACAAATAATTGCTAGAATAATTCTCTACATTTAAATACATAAAATAATTGTTTTTTAAATGTAAAAGAAAAATACCCTGTTAAAGCGTAGGAACCTTGACTATAAGATAAAATTCAAGGTAGATTAAGAGAAGTATATTGGTTAAACTGGGTGATCACAACACACACAGAGGTAATGGAATATAAATAAAAAGATGTGAGGTTGTAAATATACTTAAAGGAGTATCGGTATAAAATTAACATTTAATATTTGTAACTTTTTAGTAATTTTACTTGTTATTCTTTTTTAAAAGGTAAATAAATATTTATAACCTGTATCTCAGGAAAAGTGCTTATTTTTGTTCAGACTTCATATATTAGGCTACATTGTCTTCTGGTTCCAAGACACCCTCATGTCAGGAACACAGAATAAGGATTTTTAATTGCTAAATATGAACACCTAAGGTAACCAAGTGAGAGTTAATAACAAAATAGCTAGCATCCCCGTGAGAAGCTTCTATTTCTGTTGTTCCCAACATAATAATATTGAATGTCATACAATAGTTTTGCCCTTATTCTATAACACATGTGATTATGTGACAATAACATATTCTTAAGTCTAAGGTAGCCTACCCCTTTTTGGATGCAATCCAAGACAAATTCCTGATATTCTATTTTTTTTTTTTTTTGTACAGCTTTTAGCAAGGCATTAAAAGATCGACATTTAGATGGTATTTGTCCCAGAGGAGTTAGAATACTTCAATACTCTTAAAGTCATCATCATCACACCACAAAGGGAAATAAATTCACCAAAGGAAATACATGCAACAAAGACAATTCTTGCAAGTTAATATTACTCCAAATCCCAATGTAGAGTTTCTTTGAGGTAGATATGATTTTTCCTAGAAATAAAAATCATTCTAGAACAGAACTGTCAGCTTTTTTTTTTTTCTCACTAAAACTACACACCAATAATAAAAGGAGAAGAATAATAAAGGTAGTTGTCTCTATTTAGGTGGGCCCTTGGAAGTAGTAGAGCTTGAGAGTAGAAGGGACACTTTGAGGGCTTGCTCACCTCACTGGTCTGACATCCCAAGAGAGGAAATGAACTACAACAGATGTTTCTTATGTGTCTCTTTGGTTAACCTTTAGGCTGGAGTAGGATTAACCAATTGTGAGGGTGGTGTAGGTGAACTGTGGATATAGAAGAAATATGCTATGGTCTTCTGCATTTCTTAAAACAATTATATGATAAAGAGGCATTTATTTATAAGGGCTGGAAAAGAATGGTTATATATTCAGGTGTAGGACCAACAGTGCCTTCTATGTTACACAGACTTAAAAACATTGCCTTGATTTATTTAAATTAAAAAAGCAAATGTTTACATTATTTTTTACATTTAAATTGTTTGTAACTCTGTCTTTCTAGACTCAAGAGTATACCAAATCTTTGCAGAAATTAACTATGTAGTCTTTGCCTGCTAATTGCCAACTGTGAGTTGATCTTTTAATTATTGCCTAAAGTCATATGTATTGAAGTCACGTAGCAATATCCATTAAAACATTTTGTCCACTCTGCTTGCAGCAGTCTTAATTTGAGCATACAAAATGGGCATCTACTTCCCCCCAACCTGATATCTACATTTATTAAACTTAGTGAAAGTATTTTTTGATAAATCCAGCATCTGGAGTATGTTTCAGGCCTAAGTGCTATAGCGGAAATACTTACGAGCATTAGGTATCCAAATCACATCTTCCAACTTAGAAGACCTATTATAGAGGACCTTGATAAGTTTACATTACTAACTATTGAGAACTATTTATATGTTAGGGACTGGAATTAGTTACTTACATATACAGTATTTCTCATGCTCAAAACTGCCCTCAATAAGTGTATAAACTTATCAGTATGTTAAAGTGAGGATCCTGACGCTGAAAAATTAATTGATTTGCTTAGTCAAACTGCAAGATAACTTGGATTAGACTCCAAGTCTGTTTGAATCCCAGAGACCAGCAAGATTATACAATAACTGCAATCCCCATTTTCTTATCTATCAAATGGAGATTACTATATGTATTCATATGAATAGAGTGATGATTATGTTAAATACTGTATCTGAACAAGCTCAATGGCTAAAATCTTCAAGAGGGACCTATAGTCATACTGCCAGCTGAGACCCCGTACAAGCTGGTGACCCTGGACAAATCATAACTTCACTTTCTCTGTTTTTTTTCATCTGTAAAATGGGCATTATAACAGTACTTTTTCCAAAAGTTTTTCTGTAAGAATAAAGTGAGATTAGATATGTCAACTGCCTAGAATTAGACCTAGAATAAGAATAGTAGGAGCTTAATTAAATATTTGTTATTAAGTATTAATAGTAAAATTAAAATACCTGCTATCACTTGATCTAATATTAAGCATACTTAATAAAGGATGAGGATGAATTTGCTTAGGATTACATAGAGTTCAAAGTCTTGCTTAGAAGTTTGGATATTTCTCCTTATTTTTATTTCTTCATTTTGATTCGAGATTGGAGGACTGATTTTTATCTGCAGGCTTTTTCCAAAACATGTTAGCCTTCTTGATGTAATTTCCTATACATCAATCAGTGTATCATTGGATAATGTGCTGAGGAGTATAGTAACAGCGTCTCAAGAGACAGTGCAAACTCTAAGCGCTCACAGGGGATCTCATTTTGTCATGCTCTTTAAAAATAATCTCTGCGCTTAATTCCCTGCTGCCATCCATTCTATCAGTTCGAGTTGCAAGTGACACTCGGTGACTAAAATTTTTTAAGTTCTGGTATTTTTATATTCTAATTTCAAAAAAACAGATATAAATATATGTGATAAAATGTATGTGCTAGCCTTACTCATTTGAGCCAGCTGGTCCAAGATGGGGTTTTTGGGAAGACTTTAAACTACTAAGCTTAATAAATTCTTTAACTACTTTTTTGCATTTCATTAAATTACACTTGGAAGTGCTTGCTGATTAGCCACTTCACAGAGACTAGTGAAGTTAAAGTTATTAAAATATCTTCAATGCCTTGGAGGAAGTATGTTATTTAGAGAAATAACAAAAACTGAATTGCTTATAATTTTACTCAATGAATGTTGTACCTCCCCCTACCTCCCCTCCCTGCAATGCTTCCATAAGTACAAAGAATCTGGGTGTTCAGGAAGATTTTGTTTCTTATTCTTGTGTATTTTTAGAAATGCTAATGGACCACATTTAAATATAATTTTAAGGGTTCTGAGAATATGTACTTAAAATTAATTTTAAAATATAACATATAGCATATCTCTATTCTTTGGCATGTTTAGACATGAGAAGTATATACACACCAAATATATTATCGATTTTCAAAAAATTAGAACAGAAGAAAAAAATCAAGCTTTAGATTTCACATGGTACAATCTCTCTTTAATGATTCAGAAAGCATTTAAAGATTGAAATGCCATGTGGTCAATATTATGAACATAATTTATCTCTGTAACACTTCTTTACTACAGATTTTTAGAGGTGCCAAATGAATAGCATACTCCAGTTAATCAACTATAATGTTCTTCTTTACAAGAATTCTAATTTAGAGCAGTGATTCTCAAAGTGTCCCCAGACCAGCAACATCAGTGTCATCAGAGAGCTTTGGGCCTTTCCCCAAACCTACTGAATCAGAAATTCTAGGGATGGGGCCCAGCAATCTGTTTATCAAGTCCTCTGGGTGATTCAGATGCAGCTAAACTTGAGAACCACTGAATTAGAGATTTACTATGGAGTAAAAGAAAACATGTGCTGATGACCTT
Source organism: Ursus americanus (assembly GCF_024610735.1). Taxonomy (NCBI): domain Eukaryota; kingdom Metazoa; phylum Chordata; class Mammalia; order Carnivora; family Ursidae; genus Ursus; species Ursus americanus. The sequence goes on along the minus strand of NC_142138.1, from coordinate 35,926,833 downwards.
GATCTTTTGGGTTATTGACTATAAAGAAACAATGTCAGGCATTGGGCACATCCCCTTTAAAGTCTGGGTCTTAAGCAGCAATAAATATGGAAGGAGAAATTCTGTTTCTACCAGGGGCAGTAGATAGTTACAAGGCTTGAAGAGCCTCATGAGGAATGTTACTCTAGATTAAAATTTTTATGAACTTATAACCACTCAACAATCCCATCACCTTAGCTTGGCTTCAGGTTTAGGGCATCCCAGGATGTCAGGAGTACTTATAGGGCCTTGGTGGTTATGGATTTCACCAGCTGCCTTAGGAAATTCACTTAGATCTCTCCTATTTCTTTTGCATGAAATAAAGAATGAGGAGCTGTCTAAGGTTTTTTAAAATTAGAACCAAGGATAACTCAAATGACTATAAAATAAACTAAATTTCAGGTGTAGGAAAAAGAAAAGAACAGTTAGTTGATGTAGGGTTACCGGATAAAATACAAGATTCTGTGTTAAATTGAAATTTTAGATAAACCACAAGTGATTTATTTAGTACAAGCATGTCCCGTGCAATATTTGGAGGCATATTTATACTAAAAACAGTATTTGTGGGGCTCCTGGGTGGTTCAGTCAATTGAACGACCAACTCCTGATTTTCTTCAGCTCAGGTCACGATCTTAGGGTCCTGGGATGGAGCCTCACAGCAGGCTCCTCTCGGTGGGGATTCTGCTTGAGTTTCTCTTTCTCCTTCTCCCTCTGCCCCTCCCCCTGCTCACATGCTCTCTTTCTCTCTCTGTCTTTAAAATAAGTAAATAAATCTTAAAAAAAATAACAGTATTGGGTTTTTTATTTGAAATTTAAGTTTAAGACAATTTTCTGTCCTTTTATTTGCTAAATCCAGCAACCTTAACCTTGCCTGGTGTTTCTAGTTAGTCCCCTCAACAACCTTTTGGTAGTGTCATACTTATTGCATTTAGTCAAATTAGGTATTTGTTGTTGTGTTGCTAAGTTCATTCACAGTTTTTTGTTTGTTTGTTTTACTTGTCAAATATATCAATAATATGCAGGCTTTTGAAGTATTTACTTGGTAGAGGAAGACAAAGTATATACTTAAATAATAATTACATATTTTTGTGTGAGTTACTTTCACCTAGAAAATTATCTTGTGTCTTATACGACTTTATTTGATATGAAAACTAAATATGATTCCATTTATCTTTCTACTTTGTAAGAAAAAAGGTAACAAACACAATTAGTTTTGCAAATTTAACATTATTTCAAATAAATTCTAATATTTCCACCATAATTGGTGAACAGTTTTTAAAAGTAAAGAGAATCTTACATTTGAATGATTACAAGAACACCTTTCATTTATCTATTATAGTAGATAAAACCCTTTTATAAATACTATGTCTTTGATTCTTATCACTTTGATTTGTGATATTTGCTGTAAGAGAGTATGTTACATAAATTATGTTTACCAATAAGAAAATTGAGGTGGAGAAATGCTAAGAGATTTTCCTAAGATCATATTCTGAGAGAATGATTTTATTTTTTTAATATGTTTATTTCATTTTTTTAAGTTTTTATTTTCATTCCAGTCATCCAGTGCTCATCAGGACAAGTGCACTCCCTAATCCCCATCACCTATTTCACCCATCCCCCACTTCCCTCCCCTCTGGTAACCATCAGTTGAAATGGTTTTAGAGATATGTTTAAGAGTCGGTTTGTCTTGGTTTGTCTCTCTCTCTTTCTCTCTCTCTCTCTCTCTTTCCCCTTTGCTCAGTTGTTTTATTTCTTAAATTCCATATGTGAGTGAAATTATATGGCATTTGTCTTTCTCTGACTAACGTATTTCACTTAGCATTACCCTTTTTAGCTCCATCCATGTTTTTGCAATGGGAGAACTGTTCTTAATATATATCTGGTAAAAAATAATATTGTGTACTTCTCCTGAGATTAGCACTTCTGCATGCTTACATCATTGACTTCTCTTAGACACCCAGTGTAGAAAAGCAGCAAATTATACTTTTCCCCCTTTTACAAATAAATAAATGTAGGCTCAGAAAAATAACTTGCCCAAGATTATAAGATCATCACATAATAAATGAGAGAGCAGTGACATAAGTATAGAGCTCTATCAACCATGCCATAAGTAGAACCCTTTAGAAGCATAAATAATGAATCTTTTAACAATTTTGTGAAGTTCAGGAGTTGTTTTGTCTTATTTTTAGAAACTATAAACCACGATTGTCTTAAATGTCTTTTTCCCTGTAGTAAATTAACACAATTCATTTAAAACTTAGGAGGAAATAAAATATAGCATAGGACCTTGATTGATAATAAATTCTCTCTATGCAACATTGAGTCAGATGTCAAAAGGCTAAAATTAGTCTTTAAATAAAGACCCAGAGGTTCATAAGACCAGAAGAATTAAGATATTACCAAAAATCCATTTAAGTTCTTGCTTCTGCATAGGATATAGAAAGTTAGAAAGAACATTGCTGCCACCCTCACAACAAGAAAAAGCTAAACAATCTACAAAATGATAAGTTTTTATAGATTCATTAGAGAGCTGAGGATGCAGGACCACCAACTAGTTTGAAATCTAAGAAAAGACAGGCTCCTTCAAGGAGATAGGACATGGGGATCGGCTTGTCTAGAGTAAATAAGTAACATAGGAGGAAAATGGGACCATCATAAAAGGAGGTAATAATTTCATATAAGATATTTAATCAGTTGTGAATGTCAGAGTATGCTAGCATAAAAGTATGGAATTCCTTGCAACTGTAGATAAAAGAGTCAGCAACCAGTCACAGACCCTTCTCCATAGACCTAGCCGTATACTCACAAGAAAGAATGGGGGCTGGGTGAGTAACAGAGACAGCTTCCTTTAGTGGTGAAGGCCTTGGAAAGGGGAACAGTGTGTGCAGGAGAGACATGATGCCAAGATTGGATCATTTTCTCCTATTTCCCCTATGAAGCATAAGTTTTACACCACTGAGGGAAGGGCAACAAACCCTCTTTGGGTCTGCACAGGTTAAAAAGCATTGAGACTAGGAGGAGAGAACAGGAAAAAGCCCTCTACACTGTGGAAAGGCAGAAAATAATCCTGGGTCCCGACCATTAGAGATGGTCTCTCCAGTGGGAGAGTAGCAGTAGAAAACTCTCTTCCACCCAAGACCTATTAAAGATACAAGGCCGAGTTTGGCTGCTATGGGGAGGAAGAACAGTATCACTGAGAAAGCCTCACCCCAGGGGTATAAAGACACAGGCCTTGACTAACACAAAATCTGAATCAAAGCAACAAAGAAACCCCCTGAATACCACCCCTAGGCTAGCAAGCATGAAGAAACAAGTAAATGTAGTCTACTGCTAGAGGAGTTGGAAGAACTTGGAGCTCTCTCTGAGATACATGCCATATGAGAAAGTCTAATGTTGATCACAGAACAGCAACATTGAGTAAGATGTTCTGGCAACCCAATCTCCAACCCAAATACAAGGACACAAAAGGGATTTGATGTCTGTAGTATGCTGAAGCTAATAATAGGAACAACAGCAACAAAAACAACAATGATAAAATCTAGCTCATTTCCTAACCAGATTGACTCAATCTGCCCACAATAAAGGCTAAGCAGAAGAGGCATGCTCATTGTCAGGCATAACTACTACTTATTTTAGCTTTACTGTCCTGTGTGTTATGCCTAGTTTTTGATATAAAATTACATGGCATGTGAAAAAGAAAGAAAAAAAAATACACCGTCAAAGGACAATGCATCAACCCGATCAGACTCGGATAGGCCCAGATTTTGGAATTATCAAACAGAATTTAAACATATGTACATATACAGACAACCTTGAAAAAATAGTCCAGAGCAAAGGACAGTCATCTCTCTGCTTGTGAGACATATAGAAAAATGGATACCAGTGGAGAATTGCCAACAATATACATTTCTCATTTCTACATTTTCTTGGCTTCTAGTGGTATTTATCTTCAGTGCACCACTCTATTGGCCACTCTGACAGAAGCTAAGACCAACTCCATTCAACTATCATGTAGCATTTAATTAAGGTTGTTATCTATAGGACTTTGAGCAGAAGGGTTAGTCCAACTAGCATTATTGAATTTAGGGATGACCCCAGGCTCCTGGAATGAACTAGCTGTTTTTTCTTGGAAAAAAAGCTGGTGGCTTTATCCTTAAGTTTCTGTATTAACTTGCCCCTTTGGCCTAAAGCATTAACTCAGGTATAGCAGGTTGTATTAGTGGTTGCACTAACTCCATATTGGTCCACAAGGAGCAAACCTGGAGCAATTCTATATCCATACAAAACCTAGACAATAAGTCGAGACTGAACTAAATGCCATTCAGGATTGAGGTAATGTCTTTGATTACTTCCTTTAGTTAGGGGACAATTTCCTTCCCACCTTTTCTAATTGGATGACATCATCATAGAGTTAAATACCTAATGGATTGTCATAAATTATGAGTTATATATCCCTCTAGGAAGTTCTCCTAAGTAACCAAGGATAGTCTCAGTTTGGATAGATCTTTGCAGTCATCTGTTAATTTCTGGCTTCCATAGAGTCCCTGTAATAAAATGATATTTGCAATTATTGGGCACCTCAAGTGGGCCTTTCCTCAGTAGGAAGACACATTGACATTGCATCCAAGTAACCTCCTGACTGGCAGGCTGGGAAACCTTAGGATTCCCAGATAACCGATATAATTGAAGCCAGTCCTTTTCTTTTGGAGAGACTATTTGAGGCAATAAGTCCAACTGAGCATGTTTAAATGCATGACCAGCTAGTTGGCATTTATCCACCCTGCAAAATGACTGAGTAATGGCAATAATAATGAAGATGGGAAAGATATCAGGAGTTTTGATAGATGTTTTGTGTTGGAAATGTAGGGACTGGGGCCAACCCATATGGTTTCTAATACTTAGTAAGTTTAGGAAACTGGTGGTTACGTTGTGTCAGAGCCATGTGTTAGGGGATGGCAGAACCAGTAGTCAATCACATTTAAGGTGCTTGCAACAGCTTGGGAAAGCTTCATCAGGGCCTTTTTCTTCATGAGTTAAGCTTCAAAGGTGATTTTGAAAGACAGAAATCATTAATATTGTTTCCTCCCCTATAAATCCTGGAATCTGAGATGTTCTCTCTATAGATGCCAAGGCTTTGTCTTCCCTCTTTCACCCCCAAATGGGTTTCTATTCCAGTAGTCATAACTTTATCTTTTTTGCAATCGTCCTCTGTTTCACCAGACCTTTTTTTCAGAAGGAATAAGTGCAAGCAGAACAGGACATTTTTATAAAACTAACAAAAATCTATTATGTCTCCCACTTTTGGGATGTATGGACTGCTGTAGGGGCTCTTGGAGAGAAATGTCATTAATAGTGTAGTCATTTCCTTATGATATAAGATTATGCCAATTCAATAGGAGAATCTGAACCAAAATCATTTGAATTATCTACACCTCTTTTGGCCAGGTTGACACTCAGAAAGTGTACCAAATAGGCTTGTACAATATTGCTATTAGGGAAAAGAAAGAAGAATCATGCCCAGGAACGGCTAGGACAAAATATCAAATTTTCAAATTAGATCTCGATAGTCCTCATCATTTTCATCCTGACTATTACCTAGGAAGTGATCTAGGGAGATTGATCCCTTTCTGGAGATAGCCACATTCAGTGACTAAACTACCTTTGTAAGGAAAAGATAAGGAAAACTGAGTCAAAAATATTTCTCAGTTAATTTTTGAGGAAGCTCTTTCAGTGCTCAAACTTTCCGGATACCTACGGATGATGCAAGCTTGCAAATCCATCAGCTTTGTTGGGTGGATCATCAGACTGCAACTGATTCAGAGAGCTGCAAACATGACACTGGTTAGGATCAAGGACTAGAGTAGTGTGGCCAGAGTTGGCTCATTGGACTGGAAGAGCAACACAGTGACCTGAAGAAGTGAAGGCAGCAGTGAGGCATCACTGGTAGCCCATAAAGAGATGAAAGGTCTGACTTAGTCAATTTATCAGGAAGGAATGAAGACAATGCCCCCTGAGATGTGGCTTCCCTCACCATGAGAATACGGGTCAACTTTATGAGGAATCAGAATTTCTGACATGCACTGGTAATTTCCCCATCAGAGACATAGAATCTTTTACTTTGCGCCGGTCTACAATAATGGGATATGTAGCCATGCCTGGTAGCAGAATGGATCTGGGCAGCAGTGGTGACAATTGGGGTGTGTAGGTTTTGATTCTACTCAGTCACATCAGAGAATGGGATCTTACCATGCACGTGAGCGACCCATACACTTTGACCTATAGCAGGTATTTACTTGTGTAGTTTACAGAACTACAGAAAAAAGGTATGCTTCATCCATGAGTTTGGAGCTTTCTATAAGAGCTAGACCATCAGCAACAAGTCAGTAAAAGTATAGCAAAGTTCATTAAAGGAAATAGTGGCTAGAGGTGTGACGACGGCTTTGAATTCGGTCCGCAGAGTGGTGCGACCATATGCATTACTGATTCTGTCCAGCTGACGCTGAAGCTGAATGGTTACAGCAGCCCAAGGGACAACATCAGGTTTCAGCCTAGCAGAGCCATCAATGAATGCTGCCCAGACTTTTAGGGAGCCTCTGTGAATTGAGAGCCCCTTGGAGCCAATGGCTTTTCTTCACATGGAGGAATGGCATATAAAGTTTCTCACAGAGGAATAGCTATCACTTATTCTTATAAAGCCAAGATGCCTCTGAGACCAGCTGTGTTTTAAATATACCATTTACAATGCAAGGCTGGCTGGGCCTTCCCACCTTGTTAGTTGAGTCCAAGTTGATATACACTCAAATGGAAATATCAGGCAGGAGTGTCACTAGAGTTCCATGGGTCAGGAGTTTAGTTTTGACAAGAGCCCAGTAGCAAGCTAATAGTTGCTTTTCAGGAAGGGTGGTAGCTGTGTCAAGGAGGCAATAAGTCCAAACCCTAAAACAGCTCCCTTGAGTGGAAGTTGCCTTTCTTTGACAGAAGCCTATAATTGGCAGAGTCATTAGTCACAGAGACTTGCAATTCAAAAGGGGTCATTAGGGGAGTAGAGCCCCAAATGTGCCACAGCTTCCTGGACAGCTTCCAACACAGCCCGTTGTTTGGGCCCCACTTAAACCAGGCTGATCTGTGCCTTAGCCAATATAAAGAACCACGTAGAATGCCCAGAGGAGGCACATACTGTCTCTAATTCCCAAGCAGTCCAGCAAGGGGTTTGGACTCATTTTGTTGGTGGGAAACTGAAATAACATTTTTTCCTTGACTGCTGGGGGATGACATTATGAATCTGCCCATATAGTCTCAGGAAGCTTTACTTGGTGACTCATATGATGCCTTATCATTGTTCCAGTGGGAAGCACTCAATCTTCCAAGGCTGCTTGCTATGCAAACATGCTTGAAAGATAGCCCGGAAGAAAGGACAGTCAGTGTCTCTGCTTGCAAGAAATGCAGAAACATGAGAACCCATGGAGAATTGTCTCTCAGTACTTTACACTAAAAAGAATGAATTTTACTTCATGTAAATTATACCTGATTTTTAAAAAAGTTCTTTTAAACTTCCGTTCAAGAAATTAGGGAGGATGGGAGTATGAGGTAATCTGGAAATTATTTCTTCTCTGTTGTCAAGAGATTTATTTCCTATGTGAGTCTTTTTAAACATATAATTGGATTGGAAATAAAACAAAAACAACAAAACCGTGTGTGTTCTTAAGTGAAGGGACCTAATAAGCTCTTAAATGCCATTAGCACTAATTCATTAAATTGAGTTCAGTCAGCTTTATGTACCTTGAGAAATCTACTGAGATGAGTGAATACATATCCCTTGATATTGCCATTACTGATTATTCTCAGAAAAGGCAAAATTTATGAAGATTCATTTGTTTATAGTCCATGGGATCTTATATTATCAGGAAGAAATAAGTCTTGAAGAATTCCACGAGAAGAAGAGAAGTTCCTGTAATTTATTCCTCTGAAACTCAACATTTTGCTAGTATAAAAATCAATTATTCTAGATTACTTCGCAAAGGCTTTTGGGTCTTTGGCCCATATCAGTGATTCTCAACTCTAGCTGCACATAAGCATTTTCTGGGGCGCTTTACAAATAATGATGCCAGACTTCATGCCTACTGATTCTGATTTAATTGGTCTGGGGTGGGGTTCATGCACTGTTTTTTTTTCAAAATTCCCCTAAGTTATTCCAGGGTTATGACCAGAGTTGAGGACCACTGGCCAATGCAATGGAATATGCTGCCATGTTATTCTCTTTAGCTATCTGGTCTGTGAGAAGATTTCTAATACAAACCCTTAGTGTTATTTAACTATCTGAAAAGTAAAGTACACAGAACATTTAAAAAATTTTATTGGCTTTGACTTTAAAATTCAAAATGAAAGGTGAGACTCAAAATATTAATTCATTTCAGCTTTTTAATTTTGGAAGTGGAGGAGGCAAATCAGAACCTTCTGGATTACTTTTTCAAATTAAATTTTTTAATAATAATTTTTTATTAGATTATGTTAGTCACCATACAGTACATCCTTAGTTTTTGATGTAAAGTTCCATGATTCATTACTTGTGTATAACACCCAGTGCACCATGCAATACGTGCCCTCCTTACTACCTATCACCAGCCTATCCCATTCCCCCAACCCCCTCCCCCCTGAAGCCCTCAGTTTGTTTCCCAGAGTCCATAGTCTGTCATGCTTCATTCCCCCTTCTGATTACCCCCCTTTTTTTATCTCTTTCTTCTCCTACCAATCTTCCTACCTCTTATGTTCCATAAATGAGTGAAACCATATGATAATTGTCTTTCTCTGCTTGACGTATTTCACTTAGCATTATCTCCTCCAGTTCCATCCATGTTGCAGCAAATGTTGAGAAATCATTCTTTTTGATAGCTGAGTAATATTCCATTGTATATATGGACCACATCTTCTTAATCCAGTCATCTGTTGAAGGGCATCTCGGCTCCTTCCACGATTTAGCTATTGTGGACAGTGCTGCTATGAACATTGGGGTGCATATGGCCCTTCTCTTCACTACATCTGTATCTTTGGGGTAAATACCCAGTAATGCAATTGCTGAATCATAGGGTAGCTCAATTTTTAACTTTTTAAGGAACCTTCACACTGTCTTCCAGAGTGGCTGTACCAACTTGCATTCCCACCAACAATGTAGGAGCATCCCCTTTCTCCACATCCTCTCCAATCAAATTAAAATAGCCATGTTTCCAACAGGAGAGTCTAATATTTGGAAAGGAATTTAAGTGGGAGAGGGAGAAATATATAATAAGAGTTCCCCCACATGATTCTGGTCCTTACTATGGCTACCACCACCCCATCTTTTGTGGAAAACCACTGATTTATCTCTTTTCTTCTAACTTGCCAAAGGAGTTAGATATGCTAAAACCACCGTGGTCAGCCCCAAGTCTCTACCCTCTTGTTATGTAATCAGATTAATTATTTGAGAAGACCCAAAATACAAACCTGACAAGAGAAACAGTATTGGTTAAGAGAGACACTGCGAATTAGAGAATTTAGGCACAGAAATAGCCAAATGCTTCCCTACTCTAAAAAATGCATAACTTTATTCTAGGAATAGCCACAAACTTGTGCTTAAATGTAAAATGTAAAATTTATACAATGAAAAGAAATGACATTATTAGTAACTTAAAAGTATCATATTCTGGAACCCAAACTTCTCAATGAAGTTTCTAAACTAACTCAGATGAAGTCATAAAGAAACTTCCATTACTTTGAAACCTAAAAATAAAAATAATAATAATAATACAGTTTCAAAACTTCCTTTCTATGTATACACTGTGCTATTGTCTTGCTTCCAGAGAGAAGTAGAAGGTGATTTAGAGTCTTTCAATTCCTTCCTACACAAAGTATGCTCTACAACCAGGAGCAACTTATCACCTCAGGACTTGTTAGAAATCCAGAATCTCGGGGTCCCTGGGTGGCTCAGTCGTTAAGTGTCTGCCTTTGGCCCAGGGCCTGATTCCAGGGTCCTGGGATCAAGCCCCACATCGGGCTCCCTGCTTCTCCCTCTCTCACTCCCCCTGCTTGTGTTCCCTCTCTCGCTGGCTGTCTCTTTCTCTGTCAAATAAATAAATAAAATCTTTAAAAAAAAAAAAAAAGAAAGAAAGAAAAAGAAATCCAGAATCTCATGCTCCACCCCAGGCCAACTGAATCAGAATCTGCATTTTAACACAATCTGCAAGCAGTTCTTATGTACATTAAAATTTAAGAAGCATTGGTCTAGGCCACTGCTTTTAAGATGGTCATCTAAACTGCTCTCTAGAAACACACAGTAGTGCCTATAAATGTCTGTAAAACAAATAGCGCACAAAATAATCCATTTCAAAGAATTATTTAAAAAAGACAAACAGAAGAAATTTAGAAACCTCTTTAGCTCTTTTCTTAAACCATCGAACAAGATCCTTACCAAAGAACAGGGTGGGATTTCCATCTTTCTCTTTGAATGAAGTCAATAGATGACGGAGCCGGAGTTAGCTTGCTGGTGGGGGCATCATGTGTTTTGTTGCTACTCTTTTTATCTCTGTTTCCCATTTCTATTTCAGAAAGTGAACACAACAGGCTGCAATTTGCTAACAAGAGCAAGTGCAAACTGCTCTTGGGGAAAAGAAAAAAGGAACAAAACACAACCATAGCCTCCACCTGTTCTTTTTATTTCATATCAATGCTACATAATGTTTTTTGTCCAGATAACGAACATCAAGGAGAAGCAGTGGGAGAGAAAACTTTAAACTTAGTTGTGTCACCTTAAATAAATAAATGCCCCTATATTCTCCAGAATGGTAATTAAAATCAAGCTAATTTCCAAAAGCAGCCCCGATTTAAACAATTAACAGTAATTATAATAAAATAATAACAACAATAAGAAAAATATTTAACAGCTTTATTCGTTCTTACTGGTACATCTGAACATTTCATCATATGAGTTTTCCCACTTTTATTAGCATCTTCTATATCCCCTTTAGTTCATACTGTGACCTCCAGGCGAGAATGCTTTCATATAATTTTTCACACCCAGTTAAGTGATGAATGTTATCATGAGAGTAAAACTCTAGACTTTATGTTAAGATTTGTACAGTAAGTATTTTGAACTGGAGACCATTATGTCATGTACGTAACATTTTCACAAGCTGGCAGCCAAAGGATTTTTTTTCTTTTCATAATGCATAAAACACAGAATTTAAAATTTTCCAATTTATATAATTTGGTCTTGGTCAATAATTATGCCACTAATAAACACCATGCCTGAGAGTAACATGGAGAAAATGCATTTAGTAAAACCCTTGGCAAGCTGTGCCAATCTGTGGACCATGTACAATGTAAAAGGCCAAGCCCTAATAAAGACCATGCTTTAGAAAGAATGCAGTGCGGACTGGCCTGATATACAAGGAAACAAGTCTGCCCTCTCAAAGTAACACCTTGTGCCAAAACTCATAATATGAGATGCTTGGCTCAATGCCACTATAGTAGATTCCACCTAAAGCCCTTGTATTTCTGCAATGGCTTTAGGCCAATCTTCTAATCTCCATAAATAAATGATTGAAAAATGTAAACTATGAAAAGAGAAATTAGAATAACATATTTAATTAAATCACTAGTTTGTTTTGTTTGCTTATTTTTGCCTCCTGTGACCACCTCCCTTTTTCTTGTTTCAGAGGAGCAATTTTGCATTATATGGGTTTAGAAAAGAAAAAACAGCTGGACTTTCATTATGCCTTAATTTAATGATTCTATTTTCCTAACTCTGTTCCAGTCTGATTGTGGTTTCATGCCCTTATCAATGGTAGGAGAAATAGAAGTTTATGAAATGCTACTCTTTTGGGAAATGGTAGGGGGCTGGGATGATTCTTTCATTACAAAAGGAAATTTAAATAAATTGGGATCTAGAAAGTTATTGGCCTGAAGGTTACTATATAAATCAAAGTTAGATTATTCAGAAAAAGATTGGTGTCAGATTACAGTTATGAAGTTTAGCCTGCAATAAAAAAAAACTGAGGGGACAAAAGAAAGTATTTTTAATAGTGCCTAACACAGCCTGTAACACCTATTATTTATTGATTAAATTAATGAATGAATAAGAATTGCAGTATCATTTTGCATATGTATTAAATTATAATTTATATTTCAATTGTGCTGTCTAATAAAATTAAATTATGATCTAATGGAAATATCATTGTTTTATCTTATGCTACTTTTTGGCAACTTTTGACACAGTGGACCACAGGCTTCTCCCAATGCCCTCCTCTTTTGGAATCCATAATTCCATGGTATCCTAATTTTTTTTGTTTGTTTGTTTGTTTTACTTCACTAGCTGTTCTCAATGCATTTAGCAAACATTTACTCTTCTACTCTATCACTAAATGGTGGAAGCCTTCTGAAAAAATTTCAAATTTATATCTTCAGTCCATAGCTCTCTTCCAAACTTGAATCTTGTAGAACCAAAAGTTCAATTGTCTTACTAACTTGGAGTCCCATTGGCTCACAGGTATTAAAATTCACATATTTAGGAGGGCAATAAAAATTGGTCTCCCAGTCTTTTCTATCTCACAAAGTGGGACCATCACATACCCAATTATTTCAGCTGAAAACCTAGGCAGAAACCTATGCTTGATTTCTGCTTTTCTTTACCCCCTCCCTAATATATAATCCATCAGCAATCACTATCACTTTTAGCTCTATAATATATCTTAAATCTATGCACTTTTCTCCATCCCTACCTTCAATCCTAAACCTTTATCATCTTGCTGCTGGGTTACTGCTAAAACCTATGTTTGCATGTCTACTCTTTTCCACTTCCAATCTCCTCTCTCCAAGCAACCAGAGTGGTTATAATTTTCACTAACTTCCTTAAAACAGTTCCATGGCTTCCCACTAAAGTCAGGAAAAATCAACTCAACTGCTTGACCTCTGAGATCTTGCACATACTGCCTTCTCCCACCTCTCCAACCTTGGCTCATGTCACTCTCCCCCTAGCTTCCCAGGTGGCAGCCACTTTGGCCTCCTTTCATGTTGCATGTGCTAAAATATTTCCTTCTTCAAGGTCTCTCATTTCTTTTTCTCTTTGTGATGTTTCTCCCTCTACTCTTGCTCTTGGCATGGCTGGCTTCTTCCTATACTTAGGTCCCAAATTATCTCCTTGTCTTCTCTGACTATTCTCTCTATAGTATTGCCATAACATTTTTTTTTCCTGTCATGGCTTTTCAACCATCATGGTTACTCTCTGTCAATTTCTGATTTGCTTCACAATATTTATCACAATCCATAAGTATCACTTTCCTTTCCTCTTTTCCCCACTTAAATGTAAGCTTCCTGAGGATAAGAAGCTTGTTTGTCTTGTTTCATCTCCTATGTCTTACAGATTGCAGATGTTCGGTAAATAATTGTTACATAAATGAGGCTCTGAAAGAGTACTTCTCAGTAGTACTTTAATTTCACAAATTACCATTCATTTTATTTCCTTAACATCTCAGAAGGTAGCAGAACTAACACCTTCCTCCCTCCCTTCTTCTTTCTTTCTTTCCTTTCTTTCTTTCTTTCTTTCCTTTCTTTCTTTTCTTTTTCTTTTCCCCTTCCTTCCTTCCTCCCTTCCTTCCTTCCTTCCTTCCTTCCTTCCTTCCTTCCTTCTTTTTCTTTCCTTCCTTCCTTCCTTCCTTCCTTCCTTCCTTCCTTCCTTCCTTCTAAATTGTACCATGTCTAAAAATTTCATATTGTATGAACTTACAGGGAACTACTTTCTCCTCTTTGGGATAAGCGGTGGTGGTAATCATTGGAAATGATTATTTTAATCATAGTTTAAATTGTTAAATATGGAAGTGCTTAAATAAAAAATTGCAGACGCCCCCCTAATTTGGGGGTTCAGGTTGATTATACCTCAAAGACGAACTGTATAGTACCAAATTATGGTATTATTATTGTTATTATTATTATTTGCTATCTGTTGAGTTCAAGTAGTGAAGTTAGCTATGTAGAGAGCTATTCAGAAAAAAACATAGGACTTGCTACAAAAGCTGTAGACGGTTCAAGGCTTGCTTTTCTACTCCTCCCATATCTCTGTTTCTTCTTCATTTCCTTTCCTTCACATCCTTGTAAGGCTAAGATATTCTGAGCATTCTCAGTGTTCTCTTCAGCAGATGTTAGCATGCATATGCTAATTCAACATACTTCCTTCCTACTTATCCCTACATTCACAACATCTTCAGTGTTTCTAAACAAAAACACTTGAGCTATCCAGATCAAAATACTGAGATATATATATATATATATATATATATATATATATATATATATATATGAAAAACTTAGCTACAGGGAACTGCATTTTTTTTCCTGACAAGTTTTGAATTTCCTGTAAAATTGCTGAAGGTCTAAGTTTGAGTTTTCTCAGAGTTTTCATCAGTGTGTGGGTATCAAGAAAGGGAAAGATTTATATCTGATAAGAAAATAAAACAATATGTGTTTTTACATAATTATTTAAAACTGTTGTTCATGTGGAGAATTACTCATGTGATAAAGAATATATCCAAACAAGTGACTAAAACAACCTGAAGCTGTGCCCTGAAAAATCAGCCTTGAAACATTTCTCAAAATTAGCAATTTTTTCAGGAGGTATTTTTATCATTCTACTTTCCATGTCCTGAATTTGCATATTTGTTTATTCATTTATCCATTAGTTCAACATTTATTAAGCACCCATTTTGTACAATAAACCATATGCTTTGTAAAGTATGAAGACTCAGGAACTCTCCTCAAAGAGTTTATATTTCAGGTGAATAGACCATTCAAAGTTAAACAAGGCCATTAAGAAATGTAGAAATAAAATGATTTCATTTGGATCTTCAAGAAGTAATAAGATCTGATGGATATTTGGCATTAAGAGACAGAAGGAGGGGCGCGTGGGTGGCTCAGTTGATAAGCTCAATTGATTTAGCTCAGGGCGTGATCCCGGCGTTCTGGGATCGAGCCCTACATCAGGCTCCTCCACTGGGAGCCTGCTTCTTCCTCTCCCACTCCCCCTGCTGTGTTCCCTCTCTTACTGGCTGTCTCTCTCTCTGTCGAATGAATAAAAAATAAAATCTTAAAAAAAAAAAAAGAGACGGAATATGATGAGCAAAGTCAGAGATGAAAAAGCAAGAGAAATTGTGCTCAAAAATAAATAGAATAGTTTGCTTGGAAATAAAATATAGAAAGATAATAATATGAATAAGATAAAAATAAAACTATATACTGAGACCGACTTAAGGAAAACCATTAATGTTAGCAAACCTATATACTTTATTCTATAGGAAATGAAAAATCATTGATAGTGCTTAGGTAGGAAAAATGCTTGACTACATGTGTTTTTACAGGATTAAGATGACAGACAAGATGGATTATAGAGAAGTTATTTAGAGACAAAGAGATCAAATAAGTAACAAAGTATAACAGACAACCAAGATGGTAATTAGGAAGTCAACTGTTAAATGAATAAAAGGGAATAGATGTGATAAATATTACAGATGTAGGATGGATTTGGAAATGAATTAGACATGGATGTAAAGGAAATGGAGATTTTGAACTTGAATGCATATGGTGATGCTTTCCTATAAATGATATTTGACAAATCAAAAGAAATACAAGTATGAGGGTGAGGATAATAAAATCATTCAACGCACGTTATGTGTGTAAATATATCCAGTTGACGGATGGTAATGTTGGACTCAAACTGGAATGGTAATTGTGGGAATAGGGCTCTAGAGAAAGAATTGTTAGTTCTTCTGAGCTCACTTTCATTTCAGAAGTGCCTGCAAGTACTTTAACTTCTCCAGAGCTATTTGGTGTTCCAGGGTTACTAAAGGTTATTTGGCCCAGTTACCCATGAACTAGGAAAGTGCCCTTCTCTCTCTCTCTTTTTTTTTTTTTTTTTTTGCACTGCCCTAGCCAATAAGAAACACTTTAAATGTTATAATTACCATAAGAAACTCATGAAACAAGTACTAATATTACCAATATTTTATAATTGAGGAAATAAAGTCATAGAGTAAGTAAGTTGCTCATGATCACACAGCTAGTGAAAGGCAAATCTAGAATTCCTACTCAAGGTCTTCAATCTACAGTTAAATCCCACCAGGCATCTTGA
This sequence comes from Ursus americanus, assembly GCF_024610735.1. Taxonomy (NCBI): domain Eukaryota; kingdom Metazoa; phylum Chordata; class Mammalia; order Carnivora; family Ursidae; genus Ursus; species Ursus americanus. The sequence continues at coordinate 35,910,668 of NC_142138.1, read as the reverse complement.
GTCTCCCACAAGCAGAATTGTCACAAGTCATTCACACCTGAAATTAGTCTCGTGGCTCTAAACCTGTTGCTAGGTTCATGGAGTGTGTGTTATTGGTTTTCATGTATCTACTGAGCTTTAGGCTTCACCATCAACTCTGTTTAGTTTTCTAAATGAGGTTCAGTTTGTTTTGTGACATTGGGGGCCTGCCCCATTCTCAGCTGGAGTCTCACTTATCCTGGCATAATTTTTTCTGCCTTCCTCCACAACGGATCAGACCTTGATCTTCATAACTCCAGTCAATAGCTTGGGACTTTCTTCAACCCAGTTTACTGGTGTTAGAAGCATAGTTCTATAACTCATCTCACTTTGCTTAGAGATTCTGCATCTCCCTCACCAGAGAAAATCCTGTTAAAAACCAGACAAGTGACTAAAGGAGAGCTGAGTTGCCCCCTCCTTCTCTGAGGCCAGATGGTAACTTTGACTAGCTTTATTCCTGCTCATGTCACACTTCTGCAGGCCCACTGAGGAGTGCAGTTAATCTTGCATTGTACTGGGTATGACATAACAAACTTAAGGTTGATATAGTCAAGAGGGTGTTTAATGGTCTTATCCTAGAAATGCCATGTTGGGCATGTTTCTGATTAATAAGGGTAATATTTTGGGGCACCTGGCTGGCTCAGTCAGTTAAGCATCTGACTCTTGATCTCAGCTCAGGTCTTGATCTCAGGGTCATGAGTTCAGGCCCCGCAGTGAGGCTTAAAAAAAATAAAATAAAATAAGGGTAATATTTTTCAGGTCAGATACCAAACAATAAGTATATTTTTCTCTCAAAAAAGCATTCTCATTAGAGTCTTGCCATTGCTACAGCACAAGGCAGAATACAAAGAAAGATGACTGAGAGACTCACAGAATAGTGTGAGGAGATAATGTAGCTTAGGAGAAAAGCAATGGACATTGAAACTTGTTTTACGACACTATGCAAGCAAATTTCTCCTGTCAGTTTACTTAAATGTAAACTGAAAATAACTGTTCTGTATGGCTTTTGTGAGACTTAAATGAGATAATTCTTATAAAATACCAAGTATAGTTCTTAAGGTTTGAGTCTAAATAAATGGCAGCCATTATCATCCTTACCATTACTTTTATTATTAGGCAGAGGTTCAGTCCATGAAAAGAGAAGCTATTTATCAGTGATAAGAACTAGCATCTGGCAATTTGAAAACCATTTGGAAAGGAAACAACCTTCAATATAGATGATAATCATTAAACTTAAAGTTCACTTTAAGCAATTCTAAATGGAGAGATGCAGAATTTTCTGCAAATAGAAAAAAAAACAGAAAGAAAAAAGTGACATACTGGCCTAGAAACTTAGAGGAAAAAAACAAAACAAAACATGTGACACAGCGAATTCCTGTAGAATTTGAATAATGAAAGGCTGGGAGAAATCTACGTTATATTAACAAACAAACAAACAAACAAACAGAACAACCACAAACTGTTTAGTGAGAAGCAGAACTTAATATCAGAACCTCACTACATTGTGTTCTAGTGGGTATGATTAGGCTTAGATACTTTTATCATTTAGCTCTATGCACTTTCATCCTTTAGTGTGGATTGTTTTATTAATTGCCACGAGGTCTTCATGAAGTGCAGAGGCTGTTACCTGGACAAGATAGACATTATTTGCTCTTAAGATTTTCAGGTTCTTACTGAACAAATTAAGTGGCTGTACCTTTGCAGAATGGGCATGCTATTAATTGTTAATGAAGTAAGCCCTTCAGAAGACGCTTATATGGTGTTCATAACATTGAGTCACCCAGTTGCTTCTTTAAAAGAGAGTATTGATGGGGCGCCTGGATGACTCAGTCAGTTGAGCATATGCCTTCAGCTCAGGTCATGACCCCAGGGTCCTGGGATGGAGTCCGCATTGGGCTCTCTGCTCCTGCCTACTGCTCCCCCTTACTTGTGCTCTCTCTTATTCTCTCTCTGTCAAATAAATAAATAAAATCTTTTTAAAAAAATTAAACAAAGCAGAATTGAAAAGACCTCTTTTAGCTTATAAAAAGTGTATCAATAAGTATAGGGTGGGTTAGGCTGAGTAACAAACAACTCCAAAATTGTATTGGCTTACAGCAATAAAAGTGGTTTCATTTTCACCTATATTACATGCCAGCTGAGAAACAGCTATAGCTCTGTTCCATGTGATTTTCACTCCAGGATCCTGGCTAACAGTGTAACAGTGTCTATCATCAAAGAAGGAAAAGGAAAAGAGACTTGAGGTAATCACATATTGGTTCTTCTTCTTCCTCCTTTTTTTTTTTAATAGTTGACACACAATGTTACATTAGTTTCAGATGTACAACATGATTCAACATCTCTATACATTATGCTATACTCTTAAGTGTAGCTCCCATCTGTCACCATAAACACTATTATAATATCATTGACTATATTCCCCATGCTGTGCTTTTAATTCCTGTGACTTTTTATTCCATAACTGGAAGCCTGTGTCTCCCACTCCCTTCACCCATTTTTCCCATCTCACACCTCTTCCCTCTGGCAACCATCAGTTTTTTCTCTGTATTTATAGGTCTGATTCTGCTTTTTGTTAGTTTATTCATTGTTTTGTTTTTTTTTTTAATTCCACATATGAGTGAAATCATATGGTTATTTGTCTTTCTCAGTCTGACTTATTTCACTTAGCATGCACTAGTTCTTACATCTCGGATTTTAACATTTCATTTTGGCCAAAACAATGTGTGTGGCCTAGCCTGACATCAACGGGAATGGGATGTATAATACTTTCAAAGGGAGGGACAACAAACATTTTTTAACAGTAATGCCATCTATCACAGAAGGTAATGTCAGCTTTTGTCCCACTGAAGTGTATATTTTAAATTCTTCTTCGTAGTCATACCTTCTCACGTTCCTATAAACTTGTAACATTTTAATGTCCTTTTTTCTCTAAGATATATAGTTGACAACCACAATCTAAACGTTATCTTTCATATTAAATGATTTTATTTATATCACTGTTACTTTATTTTTAGGAAGCCCAGAAGCACAGGAGTTGAAGGATAATATCTAATAATAGGTTTTCTATGCATCAGAAATTATGTGTGAGGGGCGCCTAGGTGGTTCAGTTGATTACATGTCTGCCTTCAGCTCAGGTCATGATCCTGGGGTCCTGGGATTGAGTCCTGCATCTCTCCTTGTTCAGCAGGGAGCCCGCTTTTCCCTCTCCCTCTGCCTGCTGCTCCCCCTACTTGTGCTCTCTCTCTTTCTGTCAAATAAATAAATGAATTCTTTAAAAAAAGAAAAGAAAAAGGAAATCATGTGTGAACCATTTATGGATCAGATTTTCATTCTATGTGAAAACTTGATAATTGTACCATATATCTTGAGAAGGGTAGTGTCATAATTCAGTAGAAGACAGTGTTAATTTCAAGGAAGTGAAGAACAAATGGTATTTCTGAGCCTTATTTTTAATAAAGTTACTTAATGAAAAGCATACACAAGCAATTTAATAATGGCATTCAATGTTAAAATTAAGTAACAAAAGATGGTTACTTTTAGGAACTTAAATATTTTCTTATGTGAACAGACACTTTGATTAAGTCAGGTCTAAACCCCTTGACATGTCTCCCAGTCTTATGTGGAAACTTCTCATTCTATCTATGATAGACATTCCTAGATGCAATACCAGGAAAGAAATAGGTGAAATGCAGGAAACTATGTCACTAAAGAATAACTCTAAAATAGACTTTCTTCTGACTCTTCCAGATCTGTAGTATATATTTGTTTGTAGAATGAGATTTTGGCAGAGGATGGTTTGTTCAGGAGAGGGAAAACTATATTGGAGTAAGGAATTTGTGGGTCCATATGGTAAACTTCTATTTCTTTTCTTATTGATACCAAATATTGAATTTGGAGAGGATCCAGTCTGATGAACACAGGGAGGTGCTGGAATGATGGCATGCCTGTAGGGCATTGGAAGCTTCACATCCCTTCCCCATACCTTGCTGTACTTCTTCGTGTGGCTGTTCATATTTATCCTTTATAATATCCTTCATAATAAACTGTGAGAAGCCAGTAAATGTTTCCGTGGGATTTGTGAGCCTTTCTAGACAATTATCAAACCCTCCCAGGGGCTATGGGAACCCTGATTTATAGCTGATAGGTCAGAAGTACAAGTAACAGTCTGGACTTGTGATTTGAAATGGAGGGAGCAGTTTAAAGGATAATTTTGCTGGGTATAGAATTCTAATCCTTTTTTTTTTCCCCTTTCAACACTTCAAGTAGTTCACTCCGCTGTGTTCTTGCTTACATTGTTTGTTATGAGAAGTCTATTGTAATTCTTAACCTTTGTTCCCCTAAGGAAAGTGTTCTTTTTTCCCTTTGATTCCTTTCAAGATTTTCTCTTTGACTTTGGTTTTCTGTTGTATGAATATAATATACCAAGGTATAGATTATTTGATATTTATTCTCCTTGTTATTTTTGAGCCTCCTGGATCTATGACTTAGTGTATACCACTAATTCTGGGAAAATGTAACCATTATTACTTCAAATATTTCTTCTGTTCTCTTCTCTTAGTATTCTTTTTTTTTTTTTTAAGATTTTATTTATTTATTTGACAGAGAGCAAGCGAGAGAGGGAACACAAGCAGGGGGAGTGGGAGAGGGAGAAGCAGGCTTCCTGCTGATGTGGGGCTGGATCCCAGGACCCTGAGATCATAACCTGAGCTGAAGGCAGATGCTTAATGACTGAGCCACCCAGGAACCCCTCCTCTTAGTATTCTAATTATACATTATATCATTTTAAATTGTCCCACAGATCTTGAATATTCTCTTCTGTTTTCTGTTTTATTTTGTTTTTAAGTTATTATTCATTTTCCTCTTTGATTTTCTCTTCAAGAACTTTCTATTGACATATTTTCAAGCACACTGGTTCTTTCCTAGGCCACTTCTAGTCTACTGATGAGCCTATCAAAAACATTATTTGTGTTACAGTGTTTTTGATATTTAACATTTTCTTTTGATTCTTTCTTAGCTTTTATTTTGTCTCTCTGCTTACATTACTCTTGTTTTCTTGTCATTTGTCAACATTTTCTATTAGAGATCTTAACTTATTAATTATAGTTCTTTTAAATACCCTCCTTATTAATTCTAAAACCTATGTCATATCTGAGGCTGATCCTGATGCTTCCTTTATACCTTTAGACAGTTTTCCCCGCCTGCCTTTCAGAATACATTGTAATTATTTGTTGAAAGCCAAACATGTCATATTAAATAATGGGACATGAGATACATAGGCACTTAGTGTGAGGATTTATGTTAATCTGGGAACAAACATGAAAGTTTTCTGTAGCTGTAGGTTCCAGAGGCTTCAGATTTCTCTAGTGTTCTTATTTTTTAATCTCCCTCTTGACTTTGGTCTGGAGCACTCCTTCTTAGTGAAAACCTGCATCTTGCAGCTTTTTCAGCTATAATCCATTGTATTAGACTAGAGCACTTTGGTGTGATATGGGGGCAAGTATGCTACAATCTTATGGTTAAATGTCAGTGTTTTAAAGGTTCTGTATTTCTGGTCTGTGATTTGCCAGGCATTTTTCCAGTTGAATAGCTTTTTCTTTCTTAGAAGGGTGAGACTTCTCCAGTTTGAGATAAGGTTCTGGTAGGTAAAGTCTTTTTGCTTAAGAATAGTCCTTTGATATGGAGAAATCTCTAGTTGTATTTCATAAAAGATTAATCTTCCCCTGCCAGAGGCAAGAAGATCTCTTTCTTGAATCTTCACTGTGAGAATCTTGAGGGATTCCTGGTGGTGAAATCCAACACGGTGCCCCCCTTCCCAATATGATAGCCTCCAATAATTTCTCTCTCAAGCTAGTCCACATTCAGGGTCCAGCCAACTGTCATAATTACCATTTAAATGTTCATACCAATTTATGGCTCTAGTAGCTTCTGCTGCAGTTGGATCTTGCCTGTTTCTGGCTTTATGTCTCCCCAGATTTTGTGTGTCAGTTTGCCTTGCACCCTCTGTTCTCTGATGTGTCCAAGAAAATTGGTGAGTCAATTTTCACTTCATCTTTTTTTGTTGTTGTAAGGAAGGAAGTGGCAACTTCCACATCCTTTACACATCAGTGATGAAAATAGTAGTATCCCATTCTTTTTTGTTGTTGTTGTTGCAAAGTTGTTTCTTCTTTAAGATCTCAAGCTCAAATTGCACATACTTAAAATTGCCTTTTTTTTTTTTTAAGATTTTATTTATTTATTTGACAGAGAGAGAGACAGCCAGCAATAGAGGGAACACAAGCAGAGGGAGTGGGAGAGGAAGAAGCAGGCTCCCAGCAGAGCAGGGAGCCTTATGCGAGGCTCGATCCTAGGACCCTAGGATCACGCCCTGAGCCAAAGGCAGACACCTAACAACTGAGCCACCCAGGCGCCCCTAAAATTGTCTTTCTGTCTAAAATAGATAACTTCTAAGATTACTCTGTAGCACATACCTTTGTTTAGCAATTAAAAATGTTATCATTTTTAGGTTAGTTCTAATTGATAGTAGTCTGATCCCCATGTTAATGCCTGAAATTACAAAGTCTCAGAAAAGCCACTACCAGAATTGAGATTCATAAGACTAAGAAATAAACATTTATTTTGTAAAGCTGCTAACATATTTCAAAAAAGACGACTTTTATATAGTTTAAGTGTATGAACTATGCTTCTCAGAAGCACCAGGCAGCTTCTAAGTGGTTATATGATTAGCATATGTTTTTTATTTAAATAGCTGTCAAGAATTTAATAACATAGGTAGTTTTTACAAAATGGAGAATACCCAGGGATGACAGGAGAGAGACTAGATCTTAGCAAAATTTGGCCATCCTAGAGCTTACATGAGGGTAGATGTCAGAGGTAGAGAAGAGAAAAGATAGTAGAAGACGTGTGTGAATACGGTTGACTAGGACCAGACTCCCATGGAATCCCTGTGTCTTTGTGCTCTATAATCCTAGCATAAGGTAAATGTAAGGGTTTTTAAAAGTAGAAACTTGTTTGTAGGTAGGATGAATAATCAAAGATTAGCTGTACACCCCAGATAACAACTCCCACTCCCGTAATTATGGAGGTAATCAAAGATTAATATTCCCTTCATGAAAAATGGAGATGGAAAGAACATGTTGGCATAAATCTTATGTATAAACCAACAGGAGTTCAACAGTCTTAAAAAGCAATTTAAACTAAAGCACTTCCCAGCTTTGATTTACATTATATAGGCAGCCTGACTGTAAAGTTGGCAGTTCTCTTATTACAAATGTAACTCTACCATGGTTCAATGAAACATTTTCCTACTTCTAAAACTAAACCTCTTCTTAAAAATAAATTAACATTTTGGTTTTCAGTACTGTATTTTAGATGCTTTACTTTAGAAGCAATATAATATCTCTCATTACTCCTCAAACACTATAGACAGCTAAATTTATGTTTATTAACTTTTGTATAATCATTAATATAAGCTGCAGCAGCCAAGAACCTCAATTTGGATTATTGGCAATTACTTGAAACACTGTAGATAGGATAACAGAAATAAGGCTTTTCCTTGGTGACCCTTTTAAAATCAAAGTAGCAGTACTCACAGTCTGAAGCTTGCCACTTCAAAAGACAGAGACAATTAGAGTCAAATTACCCAAGTACTGTGTTTTTTCACCACCTCTTTTGGAACAGATTTTGATAACAAATATGGCACAGTGGTTAGGAACATGGATTTCAGTGTCAGCTGGAATCAGGGTTGAATCCCTGACCCTGCTACTTCCTAACTGGTCTTACAGAAGTCTTATCCTCTTGAAGCCTCAGTGTCCTTTTCCCTAAGATAGATACTAATAGTACTTACCCCACAGGAATGTTTTAAGTATGGAAAAAGATAATGTCATTAATGTGTTAGCACTGGGACAGAGTAAGCATTCAAAAAATATAAAGATTATTTTAATAATTTTTTTTTAACTGGAAGCCCTAAGATTTGTAAGTTTCTTGCACTCTGGGGAAATGGTTATAGAAAACAAATTAATTCAATTATGCAGGAAAAGGTTACCGAGCAAGTTGATTCTTTAAAATTTCATCTGTGACATTGTATCATACTATTGGTATGTGTACATGTGTGCGTATGTGTGCATGTGGGTTTCCTTTTCGGCAGGATATCCTCCATTCCTGCTACCGTGGATACTCTGTTCATGGGATCCGTGTGCAAGCACCAGCAGAGCTAAGGACAGAAGCCGGCTGACACCTACTGGTTAAATCATTCTGTCCAGTGGTTGTCCAGCCTCTCTTCTGAAGTAGGCACTTCCTACTGTGAACACCGATGCAAGACACAAAGATATATACTACTTAGTGCTCATTCCTGTAGGCCTCCATCTTTGAATCTCTATCTTCTGCCAACACAATTCTGACAATCTTCCTTATTGCGGGCCATCTTTGTCTCTAAACTTCAAAGAGACTTTACAGGCTTTTGTGAGGATACTGGATTTCTGAATCACAAATACTGTCTTATTTTTAATAAATCTCCCCTGTCTTGCTTTATATTTTGAACCCTTCTCAGTGCAACATTCTGGGTACATTCTCATAAATAATCTCTTATTTTCTGCCACTACATATCATAAAAGTTCTTCAGATTTTTGGTGAATAGTCCATATCAAGGATGGACCTTACCCACTTTTGCCAGGGGAAGACTTGATCCCAGTTATTGATCTGGAGTTACTGGGAGAGAGGCAAGTACAGAGCCTGAGGAGGGCAAACATCCCCTGTCAGGCACTGACCTCACATGGGACCTTTAAATGGTGTCCAAACAAGGAAACAATGCTTTCCTCTGGCAATGATGAGGGGGAGATAGGCTCTGAAATTTCTTGAGCACATTTACCCATTAAAAGTCTCATCCAAGGTCTAGATGTCTCACTTCTTTCCTATCATGGCCCTGACTTTGGCAGAGAAGATTTTCTGGAGCTGGGAATTTAGATTCATTTGAAGTTACACCTCTCCTATGATCAAATGATGGACCGAAATGCCAGGCTGTTCTGCACATCAGCTGCAGAAGAGGATCTCAAACACCGCCATGAAAGTGTTCTGCCTTTACAACTCTGGACTGATAGTTGGCTGACCTGAGGCTGCCATTCTTTTTTTCAAGGCTTTTATGTCAGTTATAAAAAGTCGATCTGCTCCACAGTTCTCATATTTATTCTCAACTCTTTCAAGTTCTAGAGCATTAGCTCTTAAACCTCGCACTGCATTAATATTTTTTGGAAAGCTTTTTAAAACACAGATTTGGGGACCGCAATCCCTGAGTTTCTGATTCAATAAGTCTGGGAAGGGGCAAGTGCCCTTATGATGCTAACGCTGGGGTCTGGAGACCACATGCTGGGAACCAGTGCGCTGGAGCTATTAAAAGCAAGAGTTTTCTCTTCCTTGTTTCTTTTTCTAGTCACCATAAATGAGAATGTATGTAACTGCAATGCTACATCATTACTGAGTTATAACATTCCGTTTTCCATCAAAAGTGGAATTGTTGTTTCTCTCTTGTCAACAAGCAATTCAATTCCAGATTCTAATCCTGAGAATCTGCTTTCTAATGTGTCTACTGTAATAATTTCAGTTTGGATTCCTCCAAAAGCCGACCCTGAGACAAAGACTTGGGTGCAGATAGTTTATTTGGGAGGTGTATAGGTCTGTCCCGTCATGACACAGGACTCACACAGAAATTTAAACATTGAAGACTTTATATAAAGAGGTATTAACTATAAGAGGAGATTGGAGTAACAGAGATTAGCTAGTAAGGAGTAAAGAGAACTCTAAAGAATATAGAAATAGCAGATACTAGGAGTAGCCTCTATCCCCAGTGCTGACACAGAATGCCAGAGTAAGAACCTCTGATAGAGGGGCTCCACCACTCTACCACACACACACACACACACATACACACACACACACACTTCTCCCCAGGACTAACATCCAGACCTTTTTGAAAGGACTGCACCTTGAGTTTACTGAGGCTGTGAAGATGCCTAAGGGGTGTCAAGGAGAGCCATCCACAGGGAAATGTATACCAATGCCACTTCACTGCGAAGCTACTCTAGGGGCTGCATGGAAAATCATTCATAGGAGATGCTGTGCTTGAGGCACTTTGCTGCAAAACTATCAGAGAGGTATGCCAGGAGAAGCTGTTCATGGAGAGTTGACTGCCAGGTGCTATGGAAGGTTCCTGTGCTGCTGTAGCTTACCTATTGGAACATACTGGAATCAGGAAGAGAAAACTCCCCTCTTTTCTAGTGTGTCTCTCCAGCACCCTCTACTGAAACTGCTTAATGTTATGACAACTGGCAGGGGAGATATCCTACAGGGGTCATCTCTATTATCACAGAGTAGGAGATAAAAGGTAGATTTGGAGCAAATGAATTTACAACTTGCATAGGAAGCAAAATGTGGAAGTGAGGAAGTGAGATGAGGAAAAAAGAAACTTCATAAAAGCTTCATTTATGAGCAGGTTACTCTTTTGGGAAACTGGAGTCCATACTTATTGGGGGTCATCTGATAGGACTTCCAGAACACAAGTCAGAGTTGCCTCATAAAAGAGAAGAAGCTGGGGTCCTTGCTCACAAATTCCCTTTTCTCATTAGTCAAAGTCACTCCTAGGGGTGTTTCTTGACTTATACTTCTTGTCCATCCATGCAAACCAAGGTCAGATCTGTAGCCTGAGTCAGATCCCAAGCAGAGAGATATAGTTAGCAGTAGGCTCACATGGAAACCCTGTGAGGTCACTACTTGGAAAGCCCAAGCAGACACAGGCAGGCACGGCGTCAATAGCATTAACCGCATCATCATAAAACCCTAAACAACAACAACAACAATAACAACAACAAAAACAGGACCTACTTCACTTAAAACTAGAATAAAGTAGAAAACAAAAGAAGCATGTATCCAAAATTCAGGTTAAATAAAACTGTGTAGGCATTTCAGATGGTCTGTATAAATTCTACAACTTCTGCCCAATCTCTAAGACCTTCTGATAATGATAATGGTTGTTAGCACATATCAAATACTTACCATGTTCCAGGCACTGTTTCAACTAATTTGCTTACCTCATTTCTTACTCACAGTGAAAGAAAAAGTTAGATACTACTATTATTATCACATTACAGCTAAGGAAATGTTGGTTTAGAGAGTTTAAATTAGTTGGCTAAGTCTCCAAAGACAGTAATTTCTGACCCTTACTTACCTCTGGTCCTTCGATTTCTAATCCCACATTCCTGACCGCTGGGGTGCTCTCCATTTGAGTTTGGTTTGTACACTGTACTCACTCAGAAAATGTTATTCAATGATGATGGTCTTCAAAATGAGAATTCTGGAATTCAATCGTCTAGGAAATATTAAGTGACATTCTCAGATACCATGAAAACTGCCAGATTTGTCTCCTTGCTTCTTTTTTCTTCAAATTCAAATATTCTGTATACTGTCTGAATACTGAATACTCCATATTCTCAATATTTTTGAAATCCTTCTTCTTTTATATCTTCTCTCTGATACAAATCAATGTATTCTGACTCAGTTGTGTGAAACTATTCTGATCCAAAATATTTATTTTATCTCCTAAACCATAGAGTACTCTTTTATTTCTAGCTAGTTACATACTTCCTTATATTATTGTTTTATTTTTATGTTAATGTTATATTTTATATTATGTATCTTTTAATCTACAAGTTACTAAATGCATTAGAGTTGAGATTCTATATTATGAATCATTCATATTTGCTACTCTGTCTACCATTGTTGAGTCCATATTAATTCAATAAGGGCTGTTTGAATAGGCATTATTAAAAGTAGAAATAGCAACAACAAGACATGGGCTTTTTGGTCTTAAGAGAGAATTAACAAGAAAATCCCATTATCCAAATTCAAAGTGTTTCATTTAATCAAGGTTCTACTGTACTATGTTCCTTCTCTTTTCTGTGTAATTAAAGCCCTCCCAAGCAGATTAAGCAGAAATAGGGTTTTCCTTAATTTTATTTTCTCTCTTAAATTCAACCAGCATTAAACAGAGAGATGTTCCAATCTCCAAGTCAGAATTAATTTCTTCCTCTTCCTAAACAACTCTTATAGCCTCTAGATTACAATTGCTCAGCGAATGCCACAGAGCATAGGTTACCTTCTGGGAGAGTCATCTATGTACTTACTTATGTTACTCACTAGATTGTGAGATCCTGGGACTCCTGAATTTTAATTTTGAACCCACAGGCAGAGGGATTAGTACCTAAAAGCACTTGGTAACTATATGATGGATCTAGTTTGATTTACTGATATCCAGAAATATACCTAACAAGATAATAGTAACCGTATATGACAAGCAAAGCTGTAAATGTTTTCACATACTTTCCTATTCTTATCTTCTCATCAATATGTAATAGGAGTATACAATTTCCATTTTACAAATAGCGAAACTAAGTCACATAGAGGGTGAAGTTAGAAGTAATAACCTTTTGAAACTCCAACTGCACATTGTGCCCTCTACCATATGTTTTATTTAACCATTCCATTTTGTGCTAATAACCGGGGCACCAAATGCTCATGCCTATCTTGTATGTAAGTATTATATTTTTATAAGATGAATGCAATGAGGTTCAAAAAGGTTAAGGAATTTATCTAAGGACAGGCAGTGCAGGTAAAGTTGAAACTCAGGTGTTTTTTGCTTCCAGCACCACACACTCATTCCATGATTACATACCGCCAAGTCTAAGATACAAATAAACAAAAGGCATGATTCCTGACCTCAGAAAGTTTACAGTCTTATTTATGAATGGATTCTGAAGGCCAGTGGAGTTAGGGAGAGGCAGCTTCGGTGATTATTTTTCTTCCTATAAAACACTGTCTCATCCCAAAGGTCATAATGATTTTAGAGTAAAGGTCTCAGGTTTTAGTGTGCATAGTGATTACCCGAAGCACTAATTAAAATGATAGATTCCTAAGCTGCATCCTGGCATCTACCATCCAAGTTAATAATGATGCAGGTCACCTGTTCGGAATCTTGTGGAAGAGCTCTTTCAAAAGAGAAATGACGAGCATTGAGTTCTAAACAGAAGCCAGAACAAAAAGCTTGAGTGGAGAAATTGCCTCCCATCTCCCCAGACTTAACTAAAAAGCAGAAGAAACAGAGCTCTCAGAAAAACTGAAACAATAAACAAATAAACAAAAATAATAAAAAGCAAAAACATACTTATTTCTTTTGTACAAAGTCAGAGTCCATATTTCATGCCAAGTCACAGAGGCTCCACTTTGCAACTGTTAGCAGGAAAGGAAGCACCATGAGGGCTTCTGCGAACGCTGCGCTGCGGAAGGACTTGTGAGCACAGGGTGAGCATCTCTTCAGATCGTCACTGAGACACCAGCCTTAATTAAAGGAAAACAAGAAGGAAGGCAGAGAGGGAGGCTGAGAGGTAGAAAAGAGGGGGTGTAGGCAAGCCTGAAAGAAGGATCACAAAGGGAGGGAGAGCAGAGGAGGAAAAGAGATGGTGAGAGTGTCAGAAATTGAAGTAACAGAAAAACAAGAATAGATTTGGAGAAAAAGGGAACAATGCCACACTCCACTATTATAATCTGGAGAGCCAGAGAGGGCAATTCTACTGCATGCTTTATTAAACTGACTTCTCCATTTCTCCCCAGGCTGGACTGCACAGAGGAAATTCATTAGCTCCGTTTAAATGCACACCCCAGAGCCCACCTTCAGTTTCCAGCAGAGCACAACACATTTCACACTGGATAAACCGCTATGACTCTAGAGAATGATTTTTTTTTAACTTAAATCAACCTTCATGGAACAGTTTGTATTCTTATGATTTTTTCATTACATGTGAAGAACTACTCGATAGACAAGGACTGGGTAAAGTCATTATACTAAATAATTCATAGTACAGAATTTTGTTGTAATGAGATCAACAAGGCACTAATGCTCTAGGCCATTGGCCTGGGCTTAGAAATAATTTTATTATTGCAAACTTTTTTTCCCATATAGGTTCTTGTTAAAATGAAATTTAACTGTGTAAATAAGCTTACATATATTTACAACTCACCAATGAATACCAGTTACCCGTAGTTAAAACTTTAGAATCATTTTTAACTGCTCATGTGTAACGCCCACATCCAATGAATGATCAAGTTCTAGTCTCTACTGGTTTTCTTTTATTCCTCCTGGATCTTCCAACAGTGTCCTCTCAAACTATTAGTCCTTGACTGTCCCTTAAATGTTGATGATCCTTTGGGACTTTTTTCTCTTACTATAGACTCCCGGGATTAAATTGTCCATTCTCATGAATTTAATTACCATTTCTATCCTGATAGCTTCCACAATTATGTTTCCAGACCACACCACTCTTCTAAGATTTATTTGTATATTATCCACTGTCTACTGGTTCTTTTATATGGGCGTAACAAAAACTAATGTGCCAAACCAAACTTATCATACAACCCCCAAGGCACACTCTTATCTCCCCTTGCAATCATTAACTCAGAGAATGACATCACATTCATTTAATCGGCCATGCCAGATGCTCCTTACTCCATCATTCCTCTCTCAAATTATCACCATCGGAGACACATTTTTAAAAGAGGAAAGTGATGCCTCCCAAATCTGGGATCTGCTCTACCGAGGAGGATAGAGCAACAGTAGTCACTGACTTATTGGAGTGACCTCCTTCTAATACCATCGACATTAAAAATAGGACAGTGTAGACAAGGGAAGGGTTTTTCTATGAAAGACATGTAGAAATCTATTCCTGAGTTTTTGTAAGGAATCCCTGAGGAATTTTCAGAAAAGTCTGCAGCAATACTTTGGGAAGAACAATATCCAGCAAGTAAGTCTGTAGGGGCTTATACCATCACATGTAAGTTATTTCAGTGAAATGGGACATCATCCTTGAGTCAAAGGCTGGAGAAATCAGTTGCACCATTGTAATAAACACATTTGATTGTAGAAGCAAGGAAATGTAGGCCACAAAAAGTGGGAAAATGCCAGAAACGAAAGTAAATATGATTTACGTACCTTTTCAAATTACGGTTAATTTGATTTTAAGGAGAATCAATGTTATTTTTTGGAAAATCTAAATACAAGTTGAAGAATTATAATTGAGTTTTTATTACAGTGACATATAGGGATGGGTTCAAAGAAGCAAAGTTTGACAAAGTAGGGTGTTTGTCAATGTAATTTGCTTTTAGAAATGGGTGAAGGTACTGCCTCTCTAGCTGCCCAGTAACCTTCTGGGAATAAAGATGGGATTCATCTAGGCAATGGAGAGCTACTGGGAAGCTAACAGGGATGAAAAGACATTCTAGCAGGCACTTGACCTCCACGAACAAGTAAAATATTTAGAAATCAAGTTCAGACCTGACAGCCTTGGGAAATGCAGCACTCAGGACCCAGGCAGCAAGTCGCCTTCCTAATTAGCTGGCTGACATACCAGACAGATTTCTTCACCATCATACATCCTCTCCCATATCGCCAGAGTCCTAGTTATTGACCCCAAATACTCACATGCCCTGACGAGCCCTATAGAAAAGAGTTCTTTCACCAGGTATTCAGAAGAAGTGCCATTCATTATTGGCCTTGCATCAAAAAAGGTTTTAACACTTAAAAAAAGAAAGGTTAACCATGATTTTTGACACTATAGACCTATAGATGGAGAAATTTTAGGACTACTCTACACTGGTTCTAACTGGGAACAGGCAGCTTGCACAGTGTGAAGTGTAAGATGTCACAATGACTGGCACACCATGCTCCAGTAGACATGTTTCAGGTGGAAGAGAATTTCTTCAAGGCAGGCGAAATTTGCAAGCTCTGTGAAAATCTGTGTTTAGTGATGTGTGTGTGTGTGTGTGTGTGTGTGTGTGTGTGTGTGTGTGTGTGTGTGTTTCTTCTAGTGGAGTATATGAGTCACTTGCCTGAATGCAATCAAAGCAGTTAAAATCATCATTGAAGTTAGAGTCAGAGGTTTCTGGAAGAAATGACTTATTTGCAGCCTATTACCCGTTAGGGAGGGAATTTTCACTGGTTCTCCACAAGGGATCAGAGAAATCCAACCTCTCTAATAGCTTTCGCGACAAGAATTCATCTTACAGATAAAATTCATGAAATAATGAGGAAATTGTATTACATACTTTCTCTTTGTTGCTGTAAATTCTGACTCCATAAAGGCTGTCCATGGCCATCACTCCCAGGTCCTTGCCACCTTCTTTATTTTAAAGACTTCTCTGCCTGATAAACTTACACAGTCTAACAGATATGGGAAAGTATTCCATCCAAAGTTTCTTTTTTTTCTTTTTTTTCCGTTACACAATCATCAGCTATCAAACATTGTGAAATACCCTATATGCTTTTTTACCTTTGTATCTTTAGATTTCTCCGACTAGAAAATCACTTCTACAATTTTGGCCCTGGAGACCAGAGAACTGGCAGTGTTGCAGATGACAGCATTTCTTGGCTGTGACATCCACATCTGACTGCCTGCATTTCTTCTTTTCCTGGGCTTAATGGGAACCTTGAAGCCATAGTCAAAACACAATAAATGCTCTTCATAGCCCTCCCTCCTGCCCCGTTGATACTTTTTGCGAATATAATATATTTGTTTCTATTTCTTCTTTCATCCCTTTTCCTTTTTTCTTTTGTGATTACCTGGAGAATTATTTCTCCTAGTTCTAGAAAAGCAGCTGCTGCTATAAAAGTCCACTGAATTTTATCCCTGTGACAAGGAATCTTACACTGTCATAAAGATACCCTTAGCATCCCTCTGCATCCTTAGGCACAGAGGAAAGGAATGCATCTGGGAACGCATAGTTGCAAATAGCCTGAGTGTTGCCAAGCATCAGAGAGCCCAGATCTGGCTAGTGGTCAGCTCAGGCCCTGGCATCTAGCCAAGGAATGCTGGGAGACCTGGAGGGGATTTAAAGCTATTAATGATCCTAGCCAATGTATTTTTTGCAGTAAAATTAGAATAGTGGTGTCTAGTCGATATCAACATTACATTTCTGGGTTTATTTTCCTTTGCAAAGCTTTTTGAAAGTCCACCAATCACAGCAATTTACCAATTGGTAAGCAATATGATTCCTACAGGTCACCTGGGAATTATTATGCCTACATAAATTAACACAGAAGCAAAATAAATCATCTGTATAATGTTTCCAAACCACCACTTCATTTTGTCAATGTAGATTTGATGTAACTTACTGTAGCATTTATTAAAATGCCAATAATGGTCTACTGAATCCCATATTAAAGTCTTTACCGTCACTGCTTTTGATTGGCCTCAGTCTGGGAACTAGCAGGCTCAACAACATTCTCAAGTCCCCATATAAAGTGTTCCATGTGGCAGGAGATGCTGTGCACCTCTAGATTAAAGCCCATCCTCAGAATCCAGTTGCTGCCAGATCAGCCTTGACTCAGTGCCCAGCTCTCACAACAGGGTCTACCTGACTCTCCAACCCCAGGCTATTCTATGTGTCATGTTTTTACAACTGAGCTGCATTCTTTTTTTGAGTTCTGGTAAATGACCTAGTAACCATGCCTTCTTTTTAATCAGTGTTGTGGGTTTTTTTTTTTTAAACATCTTAAATCTCGTATGCTTATGGAATCTGCCATCATGGCAGCCAAGGAGAAAAAAGATATTTTCTGTTTTAAAAATAGAAAAAACAGCTAATGGGAACTCACATGTGATTTAAATTTGTCCCATTTGACTCCTCCTGCCAGGGCATTTGAAATAAATGTTCAAAGAAGCATGGATGATTCAGGATTCATTTGGGCAGAAGTAGCACAGCATCCTTTATAGACTGATAGTAGCAGCAAAAACCCAGCTTCCTTATTCCCACCCATGTTGCTCTGAGTTTAATTATTTCAGTTGATTCCAACCAAGAAACAAATCACAACTTTCTTTGTTTTTGCAGCCTGGACCCTGAAACCCACGTAGCAAGAAGTTGTTGGCTTCAGAGACAACTCAACTTCTGAGGATCATCCAGACCAGAGTCTCCCCATCTGCAGAAACCAGCAACTAAAGCCACTATTCCACATTGGACTCCCATTGCCAATCCATTGTATTCATGTTTAATGCAACTTATGTTGGATTTAACCTGTGCACCTTATGCTTTCTCTGGGTTCATCCTTCTCCGGAAGCACCTGCAACTGGGTCAAATCTTCCAGGATGGATCCCATTAAAACGAGTGAGATTTGGTCAGAACGGGGCTTCTCTCAGCCTGACCCCTTCCTGGGAAACAGATACGTTGTCTTCAGAGAATTGAGAGTGTGTAAGTATTGAGATAAATGTGGGAGGTGGGGGGCAAAATAGATCTTTCAGGAATCTAAAAGAAACTGAGCTACACTAAGCCAGTCTCAGAGTGGTGCTTCAAAATGATAGGGATTAACTGTCATAATTTTTTTTATTATTTTATTTTTTTAAAGATTTTATTTATTTATTAGACAGAGAGAGACACAGTGAGAGAGGGAACACAAGCAAGGGGAGTGTGAGAGGGAGAAGCAGGCTTCCCGCCCAGCAGGGAGTCCAATACGGGGCTGGATCCCAGGATGCTGGGATCATGACCTGAGTCGAAGGTAGATGCTTAACTATTGAGCCACCCAGGCACCCCAACTTTCATAAATGTTGAAGGGTAATTGATTTTTATTCCAAATTTTCTTGGAGGGGCAGTATTAAAATTTATAAAAATTTACGGAGTTCTTCCCATAGGAAAACTTCCTAGTGTTCCCTTTGAAGCTGATTTCTCACTGCAGCTGCTCCTATTCATTTCATCCCCACCCTCAACTCCCCACCACACACAAGCCCTTCCGCCTAGTTATACACTCCCAGTCACCAACTCCTCTGAAGGCCTCAGGCAATATCTCCTCCAGGAACTTCTCCACCCAGTTCCTTCACAGCCCCATTCCCATAAATAATAGCCCCTGAGGGGTGCAGTCCCTTTTCCACTTGGGACTTACTTGTTTTTGCTAGGAGTAGCCCCTTAGGAATTCTGGTTCGTCCTTGGAAAAATTCCTTGTTGATCACCTGTCATATGCAGGTGTAGCTCCATTACATATAGAAATTAGGTAAAAGAGGGATCCCCTTTCTCCACATCCTCTCCAACATTTGTTGTTTCCTGCCTTGCCAATTTTTGCCATTCTGACTGGCGTAAGGTGATATCTCAATGTGGTTTTGATTTGAATTTCCCTGATGGCTAATGATTTTGAACATTTTTTCATGTGTCTGTTAGCCATTTGTATGTCTCATTTATGGAACATAAGAAGTAGGAAGATCAGTAGGAGAAGAAAGGGAAGAAGAAAGGGGGGGTAAAGAGAAGGGGGAATGAAGCATGAGAGACTATGGACTCTGGGAAACAAACTGAGGACTTCAGAGGGTAGGGGGGTAGGGGAATGGGATAGGCTGGTGATGGGTAGTAAGGAGGGCACGTATCGCATGGTGCACTGGGTGTTATACGCAAGTAATGAATCATGGAACTTTACATCAAAAACTAGGGGTGTACTGTATGGTGACTAACATAATATAATAAAAAATATTATTTAAAGAAAAAGAAATTAGGTAAAAGTTATAAGAAGAATTTTTTAAAACATTTTTTTTCTGTTTTGGTAGATTTAAATTTGAAAAGAAACTTTGAGTGAAATTATGCATGACTCTTATTCTATATATTTTTCATCATCACTGAATTAAGGATTTTGTAATAGAGAATTTCAACAACAGCTAGAAATAAGAAAACTATTCCCTGCATGTGGGGTTTGCTTAATTCTCCTTTTCTGTAAATCAGCTGGAAATTCATATAGTTTACATCATCAAATAAAATATAACAGGTTATATATGAGGACTGGGAAGCAGTACTATGTAGCATGCTCACTGTTGGTGAAATCATTTTAAATGGTTGAGGAACCAAGGAGTTTCTGACCCTGGAACCTATCTAAAAGCTGCTGAAAGAAGAGAGATAAACAGTGACTCTGATGTAGCTTTTGAGTGGCTCTGGGAAAACCAGTGACAAAAAGTTATTTTTGTTAACAAAATAGCCACACGATTTCATAATTTGTCAGTACACATGTATGAAACACAGGGCTATCACCTCATCTTTACCTCACAACCTTAGTTCCTGCTCTATAGACCCCCTCGTGAACCATCTGTTAACAGAACTCAGCAGACTATAGGCGGTCAATTTACTAATCTGGGTGGATCTAATTCTTTGGGGCCTCCTGAGCACTTTGCAGAGGAAGGAACTGGGATCACCAAGTGTACAGGGAAAACTCAGAAGGAGGCATCCCTTGTTCCATCCCTAAAGTACTCTTGGAGCAGCTAACACTGCCTTGTGGCTGCTGGGATTGTCTGTTCTGACTAAATCCTAGGGATCGGCCTTTGCCAAATTATGAAGGAAAACACATTGATACTTTGATCTAGGAATGCAGAATTGTGCAAGAGTGTACACAGACAAGGAAAAAGAAGGTAGGCGTCAAAGACTCAGTGATTGACGTGGGGAAGATGAATTGGGAAGAGGCTGATAGAGAATCTCAAAAGAATCACACCTTGTTACTCAGCCTGTGGTGAATAAAGGTCAAAATGGCACCGCTATCTGTAGAGTAAACATCCCTGGGAATGTTATTAAAAGACTATATAGCAGGAGCTGCTTAGGAAAGGAAAATAGATCGCAGAGGCTATTCATGGAGAGAAGGGATGATATGGTGGTGAGCAAAGTAGTTTTTAAACTACTGAGTCAAGGACCACCAAGCATCCACTGGCATGGAGTGAACAGTGTATCTTGATAATTACGCCCTGCTGAAGAATTCTTAGAAATAGGAAACATTCTAGCAAATAGGCTTTGAATAACCAAGTGTGCCTCCTGAATAAATTGTTAACCTTACCATGAGTAAGGCTTCCCAAAGAATGATTTCCAGCTTACAGAGCCACAAGCCTATTCCTGATCCTGGAGACAGAATGATACCACTGAGAGAATGCATCTGCTCTCATTAGTAAGCGTCTTAAACGATATACATCTTAACTACAGATGATTTCTTTCTCTTAAATATGCTCTTTATTACAGGAGAGTTCTCTATCTATTTACTTGTGGAATTTTTAATTTATTTAACCAAAAAGTCTCCAAATATCAAGATACTCATATCGAGATCATAACCCAAACTTAGTATTGCGTGACTTTGGCAATGTTATCTTCTCTGGGGCTTAGTTTTCTTACCTATACAATTTGGAAATACAGTGCTTGCCTCACAGATTAACCAAGAAAATCCACATAAAGAATTTTGAATGTGTCAATACATAGATATGAGCTCAATAAAATGTTAGGTAGTGCTGTAAAATTTGTCAAGATTCTTGTCATCACAATTATTTGACTAGAAAGACCAAATGCAACTATGTAAACATATGTTTCTTGTTTTATTTCATTACAAGACCTGAAGAGTGTGGAGTTTGGGAAGTGATGACCATGGCAAATATGTTTTGACATACTTGCTTTTAGTAGAAAGTGTGATATATAGTTAGAGATGACAGTCAGTGATTTATGATCACCGTTACCAAAAACCGATACTCAATTAGTTCAAGTCGTAGAATTTGGGGTGAAAGGAAAAAAATAAAGAAGGAAGAGGAGGCAGAGAAGGAAGGAGTCAGAGGAAGAAACAATACAAGAGGAAGGAAACAAGAAAGAAAAGAGGGAAGGAAGAAGGGAAGAATTCAAGAAAATACTACTGATTATCGGTCTGTTGGAATTTGAAGAGAAGATTGGGTTTATCTAACATAATAGGATTGCCATTGCTATGATCTGAATGTGTCCACCCAAAATTTGTGTTGAAATCCTAACTGTCAAAAGTAACGGTCTTAGTTTGTGGGGCCTTTAGGAGGGAATTAGGTCATGAGGGTGGCACCCTCACGAATGGGATTAGAAATTTCACAAAAGAGATTCATTCCACAGAGCTCTCTAGGCCCTCTGCCCTGTGAGTATATAACATGAAGTGTTTAACCTGGAAGAGGGCCCTCATTTGACTCTGCTGGCATCATGATCTCAGACTTCCAGCCCCCAGAACTTAGACTAATACATTTATGTTTTTGATAAACTACTCAGTCTGTGGTATTTCGTTATAGCAGCCTGAATAGACCAAGACAACACTTCTTTCAGAAACTGGAGCTATATGGAGCTGATAATACAGTTAGTCCTTCCTTCACTGTTTGCTTTGCTGACAATCACAGACTCTTCTGCTTTCCAAGTTTCCTCCCAAAGTTGGTAGTCTGGCAGCTGGTGAGGAAGAAGTAGGGGGAACTAATGGCACTTCAAAGTAGTTATTTTAGGAGATAGCTATAGGGCCACAGAGTTTTATGGGGTGGGCCCTCACCTCATAAAATTTAATAAAAAATAAAAGGAAAGATAAATCTGAAATTTATGTTTTAAGGGAAAAAAAACTGGAGTCAAAGAAACTCAAATTTGGGTGGCAACAGAGTGATAACAGACTAACTAAAGAGTGAAAATGTAGCTTGCAATTTTGAGTACTCCACAGAATGTTGGCTTGTCTTGTTGAGGGAGGGATAATAAATAGACCGAGCTAAGCTAGAGAATCATCAATCCAGCCATCACCACTTAAAATGCATTTTATATTCTTTAAAAAAATAGTTTTAGTTAAAGTGAGAATTTATAACAACAATTTCTTCAGGGGAAAGACAAAACAAAAGCAAAGCAAAACACAGAAATCCATCTGATCCCAACAGCTGCATCAACAAGAGAACAACATTTAAAATGAATTCTGCAAATGTTAAGAATTTTATTAAAACATTTACCCAGAAACCATACATAATTTCCTAATGTTGCCCAGAAGTGATTGCCAGACAGATCTTAGAAACCAACGTGAGCAGAGTTTTTGTTTTGTGTGCTGAGCCAAATCAAGTGGTGTTTAGACAGTCATGTTCTAGAACATGGAGTTCAGTAAACACTAGATGGGCACCTACCATGTGCTGAGCATTGTGGGAGAGGAGAAGAAAGATGATCTCACAGGGAATCTGTGAATGTGGCAAATAGCACTACACCTACAGGGGCCTATGAAATCTGAGTGTCATTGCCTCGATTTCCAGAACATGACAGAATCAAAAGAAGTTGTCAGGACCTGAACTTTGTTTTTTTAAGGTACACCGTATTTAGGCAGGTGCAGACCTTCCTGTTATTCTCCCCATAGACTTAGAACTGCTCAGCTGTGAATTTTAGAGAATCTTAGTGGAAAGGACCCAAATTTTATCATATATAAAATGCTCTCAATTGTAAGGTGCAATATTTAACGTTCCACTAAAAACAAAGACAAAGCATGAGAAAAAGTAGGGGGGAGAGAGAGGCACACCTTCTGGGATTCTAATAGCTGATTTCTGTAAAATCCATCCTAAATCCTCACTGCAGAAGTAAATAAGACTTAAACCCAACATTCAGAAAAGGACGGTTAGGGAAACTTGTATGTTTCAACACTGACACTAGATGGAGGAAGGGGAGGAAATATCTCCCCTGAAAATTTGAACTACAATTTTCCACTTTTGCAGGTATCCAGCCTGAATTCACAGTGCTCATGTGGTCCAGAAATCCTCAGTAAAGGATTTAATTTGAAGTGGTCTCAGCTTGATAGTGCCCTCAGGTGACTGGCAAGAACAAACACAAAAGCTTCTCTGGAAGAAGGAAAATGAGAGTTCAATCCAGGACAGTAGAAATGGTAAGATGCATCAAATGGGAGGGGCATCCTGATTTCAGAGATATGCAAATGTGAATAAAGAGCATCCTAATCTGAAGAAATCAGGCAGCTGGTGTGAAATTCTGCTTGGTCAAGCACAGTGGTTTTCATACATGCTCAGTTATGTGAAGACCAGGCGGATTTTTTTTTTTTTGTCTTTGTTGGACTTGATTTGAGGAGATTTCTTTGTTCTTGGGTACTGTTCTGATTTTGGTCATCCTGGAACTTTGGCCTAAAACATCTCTATTTGTTTTGTGTGCATCCTACTCTTTGCTTCTTACCTCTGGTTTTATAGTACATTCCTGAATTTCTACCTTTTTATTAATTAATTTATTCAAAAACATTTATTCAGATGACTCAGAACTTCATGAGACAGGTGGTTTCTTTTCTTCATGGAGTTTAAATACCTACTTAGGGATTTTCAGACTTTAGTAAATATTAAGTTTACTTAGGAAGACTTAAGAATGTCCCTTTTTTGGAGCCTCTGATTCAGAAAGTCAGGGACTGGTTCTTAGTAGCTGTGTTTTTAACAATTCTGCAAGTGAATCCAATGCACACTAATGTTTGAGAACTCCAGGTTAGCTGTGTGTGCTCCCACCTCACCGCCAAAATCCCAGAGTGGACTCTGCTTTATTTCTGCAAATCACTGCTGCTCCCGGTCCTGGGTCTAAAGAAACAATTCGAATTAAAACTTGTCCATGAGAATTCATTAAGGCAGGTTTGACCCAAGCCAACAGAATCAAATTATTCTATAATTAGTTGGATTTGATCAACATAATGGACTCAGCCACGAAATTCCTACTGCATCGCTTGCTCTAATAGCAGCTGAATTCCTAGAAAATGGCCCCAGTCTTCCACACCCCCATAACACAGAGCCATGCTTTCTGGAATTCCTATTATGTGGTGAGTTCTCTATGGGTATTTAATGAAGTGAATGAGTTGGAGTCCCTAGAAGATTCTTCAGTCCCTTCTGAGTGATTAGGGAAAAGTTATATCAGAAAATGAGGTATTCTGCTAATAGAGAATTATGGTTCTACAAGGTGAATTGTATTCTTATTCCCTGGGGGTACATGACTAATTGCTAGTGTGTATGGAAAAATCAGAAAATCCCCTTTTATAATCATGTCAGACGTCAGACACTTTTCTGTTTTGCTTGTTACAAACAAATTTGCAAAGCATGCCATGTTAAACAACCTGATCATTTTTCAGCTTGATTATTGAGGTAGAAAGAGAGGGAGAATGAGCAAAGTTTCAGACTTTTAGTCCTGGCTGTGTCACAAACAATCTCTATACTCTGGGCTTCAGTAACGACACCTGTAAAATAATGAGACTGACTTACATGCAGTTGAAGCCCTCAGGTTTACTGTAAAATTCCTACAAATCAACATGTGACAAACGTGAAATGCAAGGCAGAGCTATCATTACTAATAATGTCATTAGAATGAAGGAACCAGCTGTTGTAACTTGGTTACTTTCAATAATAGAGATTCAAAATATGACTAGGAGCCTATTACAACCTGTTTGCATGCTGAGTGAATATATCCACCTTCATACACTTCTCACCTCTGTAAGTTATCACGTTAGGAAATACACCATGATACAACTTTAAACTTGACATTGCTCCACACCTCTCAATCAGGATTATCATATATCAGGTTATTAAAAAAGACACACCATCCACTTTCTTGGCGACATCTCCAGTCTTCCCTTTATTTTCACTGTTAGCTGTTCCACACGCTGTGCTTGTGGCTGCATTCTTAAAAATGAACAAGGGAAAGTTGATTGTCAGGCTGTGTAGCTCTGCTCTAAGAGCAAAGCAGATTTCCTGAATCCGCCATTTGCTTCTTCTTTGTGATATTATACAGACCAGAAAAGTGTGACTAGGTCCTCAAGGTGATGGCACATCTCGTGATGGCAGATCAGTTGCCCCCAAAGAGCACTCTTAATGACCTTATGTTCTAGGGCAAGAAGGATATGACGTAAGTCAGCATTTCAAACCATTTCAAAAGTTTCAAGTTCTACCTTAAAAACAACCCAAGTCATTTTCTTTCCTGCTACCCCAGGCCTTAAAGACAAATTTCGCAAATTGTCACGTGTTTACTATTTGGTTTAACTACTTCGGTGTTATTATTACTACTCTACTCACAGTTATTCTTATTTAAAAACAAAAACAAAAACAAAACAGAACAGTTCCTCTCTTCAAGTCAATAAGGAAACCCCAAATCTGGATGTTATACAAACTTTCCCATAGAGGCACTGTTGACTGGGAGAAGGGAAAAAGCACATTTCATTGCAGGGCTTATTGGAGAGTTTTTCCTGATAATATTAATTTCCTAAAAAAGGGCATCCCATCTTGTGCTGGGGAAATTGGAAGCCTGGCACCACAATCCCAGAGGGATTGAAACAGCCATCCATAAATCTGCACAGTGTGTCTGATTCTGCCCCCATCGAGCAACTGTAATAGGAGTTCTGTAGACACGGCAGGAGCTGAATCAGGACTACCAAGTGAAAGAAGGCTGCTGTCAGCACTGTGTATGCATTAAAGACAGTAGACGGCTGGGCATGCATCCTGGAGCCGTACAGTTTCCCAGTGAGCTCAGTCCTAGATTTTAAAACCATTTGTGTTTATTTACCAATACCTTGCTATGTTATTTATTAAGTTTGTCACTAAACCCTGTTTTGCATACACTGGTACTTGCTCATGCATGCCTTATGAATATAGAAATTAGCATCTCATTAACTTGATAATTAGGCCAATGATAAACAGCTGTTTGGTTGCCGTGTAGGGCAAGATTTCTACCGAAGTTACTTATCTGCCATACACAATAGCGGTACAATTATTTGTCACACTATCAATTATAGACAAACAACAATAGGAAATAAACTTTTCTTTTACACATTTGCTTTCATTGTAATTAAGATCCAAATTCATGCTCTGCATTTGAAAAAACAATAATGCAGTGTTGTCTAACAATCTTGATAATGTACATTTTCAGCTTGGCTTTTATATTTCAAATGCAGTTCAAACATCTCACGTTGTGCATTCTGCTATAAATGACTATTTCCAGGATGTCTTTAAAAAAAAAAACAAAACTCTCCTGTTTCCATTTTATGATGTTGAGAACATTGATCATCGAGAATTTCTCAAGTTGTCTGGTTTTGCTCTAGTTTCTGTCTACCTCCCCCTCCAAGATTAAAATCTATACTTTGACCTTCTCTTGCTTATAATAGGTTTTGTGCTGAGAGAAATCATCTGAGAGACGTTAGGAGTGCAATGAAAGCTATGAAAATGTTTTCTCGATTGTTTATGCATAGCTCAATCCACATTATTTCTGAAAGAATAGAAAAAAAAGAAAAGAATAAAGAAAAAAGAAAACAATGTGTTTCCCTTCAATCCACATGGATTTAAAACTAGAGATGTAATTTAAAAAACACACACACACACACACACACACACACACAAACAAAAACAAAAAACAAAACCAGAAACTGGTCTTTCCAACTAATAAAATAGGAACTCAGTGCTGTGCTCACAGCAAAGTCGTGGAAGATAATTTGAAACTTCAGTTAGCTTCCTGTAGAGAAAAATAACAACCACCAAACTAATGGGTAATCAATGGCCAATTGCTTCAGAAAAGAGGCACCCCACAGAATTCCCTAGAAATTAATGTGCTACAGAGGAGGCATTGGGAAAATGTCTTAAGACTATCCTAGTGAGCCCACCTTTCTTAACAAATAAGGAAGGTCTAGGGTGCTATTTTTGCTAATAAAGACCTGGAGATGAAATGCTGTCTTCATTTAAGTTTCCCTGTGCTGTTCTCTGAACCACTATATTAAAAACAATCTTCCCCCATGATTTCTAGTGCTGTAGTGGAGTATAGTTTATGTGAAAGTAAATCTGGAAAGATTACCTTTCAAAACTGCCAGATGCTTCGCATTTTCTGGTAGAAATCTGGATTCTAGGTCTGTAATGATATTTCCTGCTGTGCTCAACACTCAATCAGAACGTATGCTTCTTGGAGGGCAATATAAGGATTCCAAGGCTAACTTGGCCGTTTGGCTTTTATATATTTCCAGTCCAGCTGGGGGGTATAAATTTAAATTTGGGGCCTCCCAAGCTAAACTTCAGAGGAGTTCTTTGTTAATTTTAGATCTCCTGCAGTTGAAGCCCCTCCTTTCATAAACTTTCCCAGGCAATGCAGTTTATGATTATATTTATACCAATGAATAAAACATACCTTAAAAAAAAGAAAACTAAATTATTGTATTAATGATATAGGAATGTACGGATTCTCATTGCCCCTGGCTGTCCCATGTTTAGACTCAAGTTCCTTCCTCTACCCAGTTTGAATTACATTAATGTCCCCTTCCCTTTCTTCTTTCATCCATCTTGTACATTCTTTAATAGGGTATGGTGGTTCTCAGCACATACTCTGGAATCTGCAAGACCAGGGTTGGAATCCTAGATCTTTCATGTTAAATCTGTTGGACTTTGGGGATGATTAACTTAATTTCTTTGATCAGTGGTGTGCTTATCTCTAAAATGGGGCTAATAATAGCATCTACTTCCTAGAGTTATTGTGAGAATTAAGTGAAATAATATAGAGACAGCATTTAGCACAGTGCTGTACATGGCACACATATCAGTTCATGTTAGCTGCTTCCCCTAACTGGCGGACAGCCTTATGGAGAGGCAACAGAGATGTGGGGGGACTCTGGCACCTGGTCGCATTGGTTCAAATCCCTACTTCAGTGCACACTACATGCGCGACCTTAAACAACTATCAACACCTCTGTGTCTCAGTTCCCTTGTTCCAAAAATGGAAACGATAGTAGTACCTACCTCATGAAGCTATTGCACAGATTAAGTGAATTGACAATTGGTCAACAGTGAACTCTATACATTTTTATTCAATGAAGCTATTAAACACTTGGTCCAACCTCACCTCCCCATCTCAGTTTGGTCCAGATTCTTCCCCACTCCACTGTCCATCTGTTTCTCACAGTGCTCCACTTAAAACTGTGGGGAATTACCTCGACAGGCTCTCCCCATGTGGGACAGTGTGCAATGGTGTCACCTGAACCAGAGGTGATGGTGAGGCAAGCAGGTCATTGAAGATAAGCAAGCTAGCCTGGGGGTTACGCAGTCACACACTACAGGCTCATAGGAGCTGCTTCACTCTGGGGATGCTTCTTTTTTAATACCATTTATTCATTCTGGGGATTCTTCTTTTTTAACACCAATTATTCGTCCAGGGAGCTTCATTGTTCTACGGCCTCTGATCTTATAAAGTGCAGTCTGGAACTTACTTACTGGGTTGCTTCTTGTGGTCCTTCCAGCCTAGACACACTGGGCCTCAGCAGATCTCGGATAAGGCAAGTCTGGAGCACTGTGTGTGCTCTGCCATTTCCCTGCTTATAAATTTAACTCAATAAAACTTAGTATAGAATTGTATCATGATATTAGTATCTCTGCCATCTTTGAATGATAGTTGTACCATGATTTGTCTTGTTTAATATGTGTATTGTTTTCCCAATTAGCTGGGATGTTGCATCATGACCTCAAAGCCTGTCACTATCCTTAGGCTATCACAGGTACTCAGTATACTTTTGTGTTTGGATAATCCCGATAACACCAGTTAGGGTTACATTTGGTTGTAAGTATCAGAAAAAAACCCCAAATGATTATGGTTTAACTAAGATAATATATTTCCCTCTAAACCTCAAAAAAGATGTAGCCTAAGGTTGGTGTGATGGCCCACAGTGCAAAGAATCTGGGTTCTTTCTCTCTCATTCCTCTGACTTCGGATCATGGCTTTAGCTCCTGAGATCACCTCATGGTCCAAGACACTGTTGAAACGCCAGCCACTGTTTTCCCATTGCAGAAAAAAAGGGGTGAATACGTCACTTGAAGACAACATGCTGGTAGTTGAACACCAGGCATATCTGCCTAGACACTGGGGATGACCAGCCTACTCTGCCCTGGCTGCCATGGCTTTTTAGTTCCTGGTTTAGGTCCTTCCCACTTCCCTATCTTTTTGCTTTTTGTTCACAAAAAGAAATCAGTTTGATTTCTGTGATTAAATGTAACTAAAGAAGTCTAAGCAGTTAAGCAACACATCTATGTAACCATAGAAAATGTACCTTACGTTTATTGATTTTCAGAATTGACCACATAATACCTAGCTCACTTGCCTATGTTTGCTACACAGAGTTGTAAAAGTGCAAAAAATAATAATACCTAATGCCATATATTAGGGACCAGGAGATACCTATTTTAATCCTTACAATAATCCTACGGAGCAGATTTTATCACTTATATATAAAGATAAAGAAACTGAAGAGGTGGGGCACCTGGGTGGCTCCGTCGGTTAAGCCACTGCCTTTGGCTCAGGTCATGATCCCAGGGTCCTGGGATCGAGCCCTGCATCCAGTTCCCTGCTCGGCGGGAAGACTGCTTCTCCCTCTCCCTCTGCTGCTCCTTCTGCTTCTGCTCTCTGGCTCACACACTCTCTCTCAAATAAATAAATAAATAAATAAATAAAATCAGAAAGAAAGAAAGAAAGAAAGAAAGAAAGAAAGAAAGAAAGAAAGAAAGAAAGAAAGAAAGAAAGAAAGAAAGAAAGAAAGAAAAAGAAAGAAAGAGAGAGAGAAAGAAAGAGAGAGAGAAAGAAACTGAAGAGGTTAAAAGTGTGCTTCAGCCATACTGTTACTGAGGAGCATAAGTGGGATTAGAATCGAAGGCATTCTAACAGCTACATCCACTATGTAACTTCTTTGCAGTGCTTAATAAAAGTTAACTGTTGAAATGCACTGTAAATCATGTAGGCATAATTCTGCATCCTACACATTTTAATTATCTGATAGGTGCTTATTTTTCTTGATGATGATTTTAACTATTCTTTGCAAAACACAGCAACATATGGACATCTGACATGGTAATATACACCTTTTAGGAATGAAGGCATAATAAATCATCTCAAAATTTCTCACAGTTTTGTTGCATTTATCATTAGAACATTCGGTATTCGAAGTTTGTGTCTTATAGATAACATATAGTGAATTAGAAGCATTCTTCCCTCTTTCTTGATTTTCCGGCTATACTCTAGTATGGTGAGAATGAACCAGCACAGATCATTCAAGTTCTCAGAACTATGCTTGCAAGAACAAGAGCACATGAGGCATAATTATTAATTGCCATAGTTGTTTACTCAGCACTTCTTCAGACGCAAACAGTCTTCAAAACTTTTCCCTATATCACCCTTTCTTTGGTGTGGCCATATTAAAACCAAAAATGAAAGTAGTGTCCCAGAGGGGGAGGGAAAGGTTTGAGTTTCAAAATAAAGAGGTACAGAATACTCCTGTCTATATTAATATCTCTGTCATGGCGATGGAAAATAAATGCAGAAGGCAACTGCTGGGGCAACTGCGCAACTGTCTCCCTCCTTTCAGAACTGCTTGTCACATGTCAACCCCATACGTGAGATCTGATAACAGGGTTTGCCACGTCTGACCCCACGACCCTGGCCATAGGCAACTGGATGTGTTGGGGTGGTTCTCCTGACTAAAGCTAAAGCAATCAGATTACTTCTGCTTCAGGAGTTTGTCATTAAGGCTGAGAGGCCATCAGTCATTTTAGGTTTAGAAATGACTATTTTCTTTCCACTATGCAAAGAGATGGAGAGAGTTGAACTGTAGAGAGTAAAAAGTGAAGCACATGCGTTAAGAGGACCAAAGACAAAAGACAGAGAGATTGAGTGCCCTGTGTTCCCTAAGGCTGTTCACCTCCTGGTTCCCTCATTTCTTTCCTTTTTGCTTGCATTGGCTTGATTTGATTTCTGTTATTAAATGTAACCCAAAGAACCTTAACTAATTCAGACGGGAAACGGAATATTAAGAAAGGCAAAGTGGGAGAAGGACTTCTAAAATAGTTTGCTACTACACAGAAATGAGGCAGAAAAACCAAGACCCCCGGAGATCTAAGGCAGTCTTGTTGGTCACACCCCTCCCACCTGTCCCCATTCAGAGTGGAGAAGTTTTCTCACTTGTCAGGCTCCTCATGACAGTATCTAATCGCCAAAATCTCTTCCAGAAAGGCGTTCCAGGATCTTTGCCCTGAAAAATATTTGAAACTGACCTGTACAAGCTTATAAACAGACTCCTACTATTCACAGTGTAATGGAAACAACAGGACTCCCTGTGCATATCTTTGGGCAGGGAAATCTCCTAGAAGCTATGAAGCCTGAAACCAAAGATTCTTTGGAATATAATATATGAAGATGATCTTTTTCTTGGCGCTCTTCCACAAGCCTTCAATCACTCTGTGTACTGAATTTCTTTCCATATGTTTTTCATTCATTTACATTTAAGATAAAAATTATTGGCTCTGAGAGCCATTTGATGAGTGGTGATTCAGTGATTCTTTTCATTGTGATCTCAGCTCAGTGATGATGCATATCGTCCACAAGATGTTCCAAGAAAGTGGAATCGTTACTGATGCCGACTAAAGTCATCACTTGGTAATAATAGACTTGCATAGTTTCTTTTATTCCCCAGCAAAGAAGTCTGAAATAGGATCAATATCTGTTTCATTGCTCTATTTCGAATTCATTTATTTTGAGTTCATTAACTGACAACCTAACAGTCTCATAGGACAAAGACCCATTGTTCAATTTTTGGAAATTTTATGTGTATCTTATACCAATTGCTGCTCCTGAGAACATATTAAGACACAATTCAAATCTCTCAATCTAATTTTGGCACCTCTTGCCTTAGTTTACATTCTAGGGACAAGTTGTTATTAGATTTATTTTTCATTATTAGAAACAATGAAAAACTTCTTTTAATATGGTCACATTTATGCTACACTGAGCTGTTTGACATGCAATTACCTCAGTTCTTCTTCTGACATTGCCAGTATGTATCATATTAACATTCAAAATGTCAGCATAAAGAAAACTTTAAAAAGCTGCCAGTGATGTAAAATATTTGAGCTATTCACCCTAATATCTGCCTGGTCATATCCTCTCTTTGATGAAATGCAATTTCTCTCTTGCCTTCTCTGAAGCTATATCTGTCTACCTGATGCCAAAATACCAAATCATTGTGATAAGACAGTCTGAAATCAATGAAAAACCTCCATTTACCAAGTTCTATTGTGACAGATAGCCCTACATTTTTTTCTTGATTGGGATTCTACATGGGGAAGTTTGCCTAGATATAAAGATAAAATAAAAATAGTCTTGGAGAAACTATTTTCATCATTTAAGAAAAAAATATATATTCCTGAACCTTCACTGAAACTGTCCCACTTGGGTTTTTAGAATGACAAAAGGCATATTTTGCCTCATTTGCCTGTGAAAATATGCCTTTTTGAGTGCATAGAAAACCTATATTATTTGAAGTGCAACTTGATAAGTGTTTCATTTTTTATGAACCCCAGGAAAAGAAATTTATTCCATTTTTACAAATAGTAAAGATTTTTTTTTTTTATTCTTAGAACCATCTCTTCACTAGAAATTGGGATCATATACTGAATATTTCCTATGTGGACAGGAGTTATTCATAAAAGGTAGCAGAATACAATTTTTCTTATGACAATTATTAGCACTAACATTGAGGTTTTAATAAGTGCTGAGTATTTCACAAATATTATCTCATTTAATTTTTCATAACTCTACATACCCAATTATTGGCCCCATTTTACAAATAAGAAAATAAAATTGTAAAGAATTTAAATAACTTGCCTGTAGTCACATAGCTGGTAAGAGAAAGAGCTAAGACTCAAGTCCAAGTTTCATCAAAGTCCAAAAGCTCAAGGTCTGAGGGTATATCTATTATAAGTTTTGAAAACCACTTTTAAGGAGAAGAGATTCCAGGATGCAGGTCTGGCCCTGCCATTTTACTTATAAAATGGGCTTGAGAAAGGCATGTACTTCTGCATATATTTTTTTTGTCTTTCTATAACTCAGAGATAATAATAACTTCTGTGCCGGAGAGGGTCAAAGGAGATAGTTTCTGCAAAAGTACTTTGATTCTGCCAAGTGCTCTTCATAGATATGATAGAAATATTAAGTTCATCTGCATCTACAATCTTAGAGCTTGGCATATGTGTTTGCTGTTTAAGGTCACAGATGAGAACCAGTGTCTGTGGGCAGCAGGGCTGTGCATTCTTTTTGAGTGAGGAGTGATTGGTACTGATTGCTCCAGATTTTCAAGTCATCTGTAGAAATAGAAAATATTGTGTTTTATCTGAGGAAACAAGATACTGCTTCACAGTATTCACATTCTCATCAATTTCTCTTGAAGAACATATAATTACACAATGGATGGCTCTGAATCCTGAGAGTAAAGAGTAAGAGATGGGATTGCAGAAATCTGTAAGATGGGAGGCGTGTGGTGGAAGATGCATATTTGCATCCGCTTCCTTCCCGGAAATGATGGCTTCATTTTCTGAAAGAGAAATGGTAATGATAGTTTATGAGAGAAATACTCTGTGCTCTGAAACATCTTGAAGAATATTTTTGCTGAGAATAAAAAGTGGTTTGAGAACTGATCATAGATCCTAATTTTTTTGTCAACTTTAATGTTTAGAAAAGTTCATTGGATGAGCTAATTTTAGTATTGGCATTCTCTCTCATGTATACATATTTGTATATGTATGTGTATGCCAATGGAAAAAAAAAAGGCAGCATTAGTATCTGGAAAGCCACCTCTTAATGAGCACTTATTATATCCCAGCAAAGGCCTTCTTTTCCCTCATCTTATTTAATTCTCCCAATGATGCTATAGGTGTTATTATCAGATGAAAACAGAGGCTTGGAGAGGTCAGTGACCTCCACTCCTTACCTCTGCTAATAACCATATTTGAGAACCTATTATGTGCCTGACATTTTGCATACACTATCTCCAGGCCTCACAAGAACACTGCAATGTAATTAACATTGTTCTTATTTTGCCATTGCAGACACTAATTCTTAGAAGACTTGAAAAAATACCAGAAGTCATATATCTGGTAAACCACACAGCTAAGAATCCTTGCCATGCTGGACCAACCGCAAAGCCCAAATCCACAGATCATGGTACAGATTATGAGTAGTCAAGAGGATCACTAGCTGTTAGCAGAATTCAGTTTCTCAAGGTATCACCTCACCTTCTCTGTTGTGTGGTACACTCTACAATATAGTAGTTCACCTCTCAAAGACCAGCTCCAGAGCATCTCTCTTGAGGGTGCTAAAATAGTCCCCAAAAACATAACATAGGATGTCAAATGATGTACCATCACCTTTGGCATATGATGTAACCTCATTAAGAGAGTGACATCTCATCACTGGTCACTCAAGAGTATGCCTACCACAGCCAGTACACCAAATAATTTTACTTAGTTTAGAAATACCGTATAACCTAAACCCGGTTATTCTGTTTTGTATCATTAAATTTACAAAGAGTTGAGGAATCAAAAAAGGATACCGTTCTCTTTATAAAATTATGTAGTCAACATAATCTATATTAATGTTTTTGTTATCACTACTTCCCCACATATCTAGTTCTTGATAACCATTTTGTACATAAAAGTAAGTGCTCACAAGCATCACTAGTTACTGCAGTATTTCATTCTTTCAGTGATTCTTTCAGCATTTATACTTCAGATGACTGATACAATTTACCATATAAAATTCAAAAGGAGATTTTCTTCCAAATTATATTTAAAATGCTTGCCTATATTTGAAAGTGGATATTTGGATATTAACAATAAACTTAAATGGTATACCTTGTCCTTATTAACATAGATACAGTGATTACTTACAATAGGAAGCTATTACTTATGATAGGAAGCTATGTAATCACATAAGCATAGATAATGCAGAATTCCAGGCATGTCAGATATAATGTTGAAGTTGGCATTAGGCTATTCAGCTTCCAAAATGCTGAGTTTCAAATTGGACCCAATACCAAAGCTAAAGTCATCAGTGTTGTTTCTGCTGATTTTCACTCATGGTGGCTTTAGAATTGCTATTGTAGCCGCAGTTCTGACCCATATTTCATTCTTATTTTCATTTACTTGTGCATTCTATTATTTTCTCTTGATTAATTTCACCAAAGTTTTGCTTATTGGTTTTGTTAAAGAATTCCCTTTGGATTTTTTGTTAAATTTTTCTATGCCTCAGATTCTTTTCTTGTAATTTGGAGATGATAATAGTTCTCCTTAAAATTTGTTTTCTATTTCAACTAATTGCTGTTCTTACTGGGGTTTTTTCTACAATATTTTATCCTGCTCTTCCTTACGTTTGATCCTTTACTTTTTAATTTCCAGCCTTCTTCTTTTTGAATATGAGTATTTGAAACTATATTTTCCTCTAGCCACTTCCTTAGTTACATTGGACAAGTTTTGACACATTGTAATTTCATTATCATTCAGACCTAAGTGTTTAATATTTTTAGTAATATTTATTCTCTGACCTAGGAGTTATTTATAAGTCTGAGCTCTCATTTATCAGATGCCTTGTTTTAACTGACCTTTTTATTGCTCTCCAATTTAATTGTACTTTGGTGAGAAAAAAATGATCTGACATTTCTTTTTCTGAAAGTCATTGAGACTTCCTTTATGGACTGGAATATGGCCAATTTTGTAAGTTTTTGAACATTTCAAAAAGATTAGACAATCTTTAATTGTTTTTATTTGGTAACCCATGGAAATCTTTTTTTTTTTTTAAAGATTTTATTTATTTATTTGACAGAGAGAGAGGCAGCCAGCGAGAGAGGGAACACAAGCAGGGGGAGTGGGAGAGGAAGAAGCAGGCTCCCAGCAGAGGAGCCTGATGCGGGGCTCAATCACAGAACGCTGGGATCATGCCCTGAGCCCATGGAAATCTTAAGAAATTAACATAATAAAAGTTTATTTCTCACAGGTTAAAGACTAGAAAAGATAATCGGTAGTCACTTCAAGCTGTGATTGAGGATTTAGGTTGCTTCCAGCTTTAGTTACACCATTTTTGAAATGTGATTCTTAAAATGATCTTGTAGGTTATGTCCATTCTGAGTAGCCACCAGGGGAAAAAAAATCCTCGAGAACAACTGGTCACATGGCCACAAACAACTACAAAAGGAGCTGAAAAATGTATTCTAGCTCAGAGCC
The DNA here is from genome assembly GCF_024610735.1 of Ursus americanus. Lineage (NCBI taxonomy): Eukaryota > Metazoa > Chordata > Mammalia > Carnivora > Ursidae > Ursus > Ursus americanus. Next base: position 35,873,799 of record NC_142138.1, on the reverse strand, counting down.
AGGAAGAAGAGGCAATAGATTTTGATTACCTCCAACACTATCTCAGTTCTGATATTTTTTAATTCTGCAAATTAAATGCTTTTATTATTTTTTTAAAATACAAAGCTACAGATATTTGTTTAGATTTTCCTACATGTCTGCTAACATCTTTGTTCATCATTTTCTTAATTTGGGCTTTTTTTGTAAAAGAATAGGCAGGTGTTAGGGAAGGGACCAACTAACCCTGGAATCTCAGTGGGCTAACAACCAAAAATTTATTTCTCATTCACACTAAATGTCAAATGAAGGTGACAGGAGCTGTGTCTCCTTAAAATTAATCAAGGACCCAAACTGATGAAGACCTCATCATATTGTGCTGCTACTCTGAGATTGCATGCACCACGATTTCTGCATGTCCCTCACTCTCATGGCTCATTAGTCAGAACCTGTGGTATGACCTCCAGCTGACTGCCATCACCTCATAGCAGAAATAAGGTGGTGAACACACAGGACTGTCTCTGTCACACTTCCCCCTGGTTTCATTTTCTTCTTTCCTTTAGAAATTTCCTCCTATGGGGTACATGGGTGGCTTAGTTGGTTAAGCGGCTGACTTCTGATTTCAGCTCAGGTCATAATCTCAGGATTGAGATCAAGCCCTGCATTGAGCTCAGTGTGGAGTCGAGATTCTCTCCTTTTCCCTCTGCTCTCCCTCCACTCGTGCTCCCATGCCATGCGCTCTCTCTCTCTCTCACTCTCTTAAATAAATAAATAAATAAATAAATAAATAAATAAATAAATAAAATCTTCAGGAAAAAAAGAAATTTCCTCCTATGAACTTCTGTTGGTTGTAAGCACTCCTATTTTTTTTTTTGTTTCTCTGAATATGTCCTTATTTATCTCCATTATTTAAATATAGTTAGTTTTGTTGGAATCACAATTTTAAGTTAATTATAACTTTCTCTTAACATTTTGAAAGTATTATTCCATTATCTTCTGGCCTTCACTGGGCTTCTAGAAGTTAGAAAACATTTTACTCTTTTTTTTCAGTAACCTTAAAGTTTGTACATTTTTAGCACAATATGTATGTGTGCCTTGTTAATGATGTCTGGAACTCAAAGGTCCTTTCTGGAATTTCAAGCTTTTTTCTTCAGTTCAGTGAACTGATATTCTATTATTCCTTTGTTCATTATTTCTCATCTGTTCCCTTTTGTCCCCTACTAATTATATTATTCATACATTAGATATCCCAGATCTCTCTTCCACATCTCATATTATTTTGATCATATTTTCTGTTTCTTTGTAAATTTGTTCTGCATTGATGGTTATTTCTTCAATTTGATCTTCCAAGGTAACTATTACCCAAAATAACTATTTCCTACCATGTTGTCTTTCTTTAGAACTATTGTATCCCTGGGGCACCTGTGTGGTTCAGTTGGTTAAGCCTCCAACTCTAGTTTTTGGCTCGGGTCATGATCTCAGCGTGAAACCTGCTTAAGATTCTCACTCTCTCTCACTCTCTCTCTCTCTCTTTCCCCCCTCCCCATTTGTGTGTTCCTGCACACTCTCTCTCTCTTAAAAAAAAAAAAAAAAAGAACTATTGTACCTTCTCTTTTCATTCAGGGCAACCACCATTCTGCTCTGAATACTGAAGCTATTGAGGACATCTTCATCATCTTCCTACTACAAAATCTGCAAGTAACTCTGATGCACTTGTTTTCTTTGCTTTTTGTCTCTATTGGAATGGTCAAATATTCCATCTGTGCTATAAATCCTAATACTTCCCATATTGTTATTCTTTTTGTATTATCATTCATTTCTCTCTGATATTTGCTTATATCTGCATACAACATGCTGTAGTAGCAGAGAATACAACATGCTGCTTCTGGAATCAGACCATGGAGACTTAAAGCTTCACTCTGCCCAATTTCTAACCCTGGAACCTGGATTATTTAATCATATTTGTTATAAATCTCATTTCTCTTCCAATAAGGAAGGAAACACTAGTACTTGCCTCTTGGTATTGTTAAGATGAAATAATTTATTAATTTGAAGCAATTGGCATAGTGCCTGATCCATAGCACTAAATAAATAGAAATTAATATTTTTCATCTTAAAAAGTATCCATTTACCTACAGAAAGCCCTGATTTCTATACAGTTGTCTGTTCCCTTTCACATAAAAACTGTTCTCAGATTGTGTCCACACACACTGTCTCTCCTTCTCTGAGTCATCCCATACATTCTTTGACTTGAAATACAGTCAGCATGCTGATAGCTCTCAAATTTCTCTCCACCCACCTATCTCTTTTGCATTGTAGATTCATGTCTGCTTATTCAATATCTCTATTTGTATGAGTTTTTTGCATCTCACTCTTACCAGGGTCAGAACTCAATTTTTGACCTTGCCCCCTCCGCATTAATGTTTTCTTTTTCCAGTCTTTTTGATCTTCTTTTTTTTTTTTTAATATTTTATTTATTTGAGAGGAATAGAGAGAGAGAAAGCACACAGAGGGAGAGGGTGAAGGAGAAGCTGACTCCCTGCTGAGCGGAGAGCCCAACGTGAGACTCGATCCCAGGACCCTGGGATCACAACCTGAGCTGAAGGCAGACACTTAACCGACTGAGCCACCCAGGTGTCCCTTTTTTGATCTTCTTAAATGTCACCACCACATGCCAAACCAGACTCAAAAAATTATCTTCAATCCGTGTATTTCCCTTACCAACCACATCAGCATGTATAGTTGGTTTTACCTCCAAAATGTATCTTGAATCTGACCTTCTACTACCGTCTCCACAGCAACAACCTTCTTCAGTCCAACATCATTGCACACACACTGCATTTCGCAATAGCTTCCTAATTACCCTGTCCATTTCCATGCACCAATAGCCCCTCTACCTATTCTCCAGATAACTGACAGAATCACTTTTTAATAATTAAAATATTATCATGTTGTGATCCAACCTAAGATTCCTAACTTTTTTTTGTAGCCTAAAAGTTGAACTCATATAAAACTTACAGATCCCTGCCTGATCCTCTCCTACCACCTACCACTCCTACTTTATCTTGATCATTCTTCTTACTTTCACGATCTTCTAATCACCCTAGCCTACTGATTGTTCATAGGACATTTGAGCTCCTTCCTATCTCGGGGATCTCAGACATAGTTTCCTATGCCTGGAATAATATCCATTTGCCAAATCCCTCCAATTCTTTGGGACTGTGCTAGCACCACATGGAAAGGATTTTCCTACAACTCTACATAAAGTAAGTGAGACCTCCTCCTTTATTCCCTATCTTAGCACCCTTATTGTCTTTACAGTATTTCATACAACCTCTCATTTTCTTGTATTATAGTCTCTTGTTTACTTCCCGTCTCCCCACTTGAATATGCGTTCCTTAAGGGCAGGGCCATCTATCTTATATTCTGTTAAATATGCTGTGCCTGGTACACAATAAATTCTAGATGATTTATTTGTTAAACAAATAAATAAATGAAGACTAAATTGTTTCTGAACTATATTATTTTGTTAATTCATCTTTCAAATTTTAAAGTAAAATAATGTCTTATTTCATTCCAGAAATACATTTTTGTGTTTAATTATCTCTCGTCAAAAGACTTTATTACAGTTGTACTCAATTTTTCTCTTTCTCTCCTTCCTTCCTCTCTTCCTCCTTTTGTTCTTTTCCTCTTTCTTTTTTTTTGTCTTTGTTTTTGTTCTTGTTTTATTCCGATAGATCTTCTTGCACAGAATCTCCAAGCTGGTTCTTTGGCTTAGTTTCCCCTCTTGTAATTTATTGTATCAACTTAATTTGATTGTGATGGCTCCTTGGCTGGTCCTGTTTGAATTGGCCAATTGTTGATGTCTCTCAAGCAATGGTGGACAGGAAGAAGTCAGTGAAGATAAGGTAGTAAATTGCTTTTCAGTGAGTCAAATGAACTGTAAATCAAATGAATTGTAAATCAGGGAACTCTATTTTAAGTCATGTGTGGCGAAACGTCTGTGTTTTTCAGGTGCAAGTGCAGACAGGCTGTTCTCATCCCAGCACTGCAGAAGGTACTAGTGCTGCCTCTACTAAAACAACAATATTAGTCTTTCCTAAAACTGAGCTTTGTCTATAGTCCCCTCCCTCTGCTGAGAGTATACTCCTAGGATTTCATTTCTTGTCACCCTCATTGGCCTCCTCCTAGACTTAAATAGAAAAGTACAACATATTCCCACGTTTCCTGGTTCTTGATATTTTCTACCACCTTCTGTTTAAAGTTATACACTGTTTAGGTAGCTACTAAATTAAGTCTGGAAATGCAGATGTATCAGGACTTCCTCTATGATCAGCTATGATAATCTCAATGGGAAATTGAGAGACAAAGGGTAAGAAGAGGTTTTTAAGCCCCTATATCCCATCTATGTTTCATTTTGAAAACCTGGATTGAATCCAAAGGAGTAAATATACCTCTGTGTCCCTACAACATAAAACTTGACTCAGGTATGAAATGAAATCTAAGTTTGGGATGAGGGCAAACATAGTTGAGAAGGGGTAGCATGAAGAGTTAGAAAATTTAATGACTTAACCAGGTGTTTTGACAGTGAAAAAATACTTCAATTGCTTTCAATTAATTGAAATCCAACAACATTTAAAATTTTTAAATTTGTTGCAATACACCTTATAATGTATTATAATGTATAATTTATATGATATATATGAGGTATAAAATGTCAAGAACAAACACTTTGGTATTAACTAGATTATACTGGCTGGTGGATTGCCTTAGATGTTAAGCAGATAATATCAGTAAAAATATGTTGGGGAATTTATAGAGAACTCTCTAATTGTGATTTAATCTGGACCTCAAAGAATAAATTTGGTGTTTATCTTGAGGTTTGTTAAATGACAAATGGTATTGAAAGCTAGACCATAAGACAATTTATACATAAAGAATGTGATTGAAGGAACTAACACAGTTCAACTCATAATATATTTCTCTGCTATTTTTTGAAGTTACCTCCTGCTTGATCTACTGTAATTCCAATACTTAGCACAAAGCACAGGACACAGAAACCACTCAATGAGTAAAATGATTGACCTATGTTCTAGAATGAAGAATTTAGTCTATGAGTTAATCATTATGGATTCTATTCTTCATTATAAAATGTAGCAGTCAGAAACAAAATTATACTTATGTTCAAAAATAATATGGATTTTATAAAAGTAAATGAAATATATAATAAAATAATTACTGGGAGGAGCAACAAAAATATGGATTTTCAGAAAGTGAAAAGTCAAACTAGAAATCCCAAGGTAAGAAAGAACCAGAAACAATAAAACTCTGAAGAAAAAGGTATGTTATAGAAAGTAAATTGTAAGCAATAGAAATATTAATAGTGTTCCCTCTTCTATATAAAATGTCTACCTGTGCAGTTATTCTTATTTAATAAAACTAATCAAAGGAATATGTTCGGGTAGTATAACTTGATGTGAGTTCCCACAGTTTGAGAGGTCGTTGTTTTAAGGCAACTGGTCTCTCATTTTTCTCTTATTGTTAAACTAACCCAGAAATAATAATTTGAGAGAAGAATAAAAACTAGGAGGTCCGTCTGGACAGAAGCTTTTACTTTTTCTGAGTCTTGATTACTACTGAAACAAGTTTCTTTTTTTAAATATACTTCTTGAAAATAAAAAAATAAAAAAGGCAGTCCATGGGAGTTTTGGTAAGTTTATCCTTTTAGTGTCCTGATAACTGGCTTTATTGACACTTGAATTTTGTAACACAGCCCACCAATAAATCTTGATGAAGCGGTATAGACTACATGGGTGGAAAAGGACAACACATTTACCCTTAGTTTGTTTCTATTTAGAGAGGATGATTTTTTTTGGCTGAATTTCTGCTGAGTAGAGTAATTTCTGGACTAAAATGCAATGCTTTAGAAGTATTCCTAGCATTTGGAAAGGGCTCAAGAGCTGGTACATTATCTTAAATGTTATTTTGATGGCATAATGGTATTTAGATTGATGTGAAAATGCCTCCTCCTGCATCCTTTGTGGGAAGGTGCTGTGGGAATGTGCATTTGGAATCATCCCATGACCTTTTGCATGTTTGTAGTGATAGCTGCTTTAGGACAATGAGAATCTGAAGTTTATGGACTATTGTAATTAATCTGATAAGATATAAAACTCACTGCCTAGAAATGAATGTGGTTAACTATGTCTGAGACATAGAGACTAAGCTAGAGAATTCCAGAACAGAAGAATTAATAAACTAAGGATGACCAGGTATTGGCATGTATGGGGTTGGAAACATTCAACTTAGCTAGGGCAAAAGGAACAATTATATTGTTTCTTATGGTGTTACTAGAGAAAAGATGGTTGGATTTAAAAAGAAATCTAAATGACGATAATAATAACTAAAGTATGTTGAGTACTTACTAACATGCCCAGCCAGCATTGTATGGTCAGTACTCTACTAGCAATAGGTCATTTAATTGTCTCAAAAACCTAATGAGGCAGAAACTATATAATCCCTATTTCAAAGATGAGAAAACCGAAGTTCAGAGAGATTTAATGACTTAGTCAAGATGACAAAGATATAGACATAATGTAGCTGAAATTTTAACCCACAAGTCTCTGACTCCAACATGCTTACTCTCTATCGTCTCAATAATATGCATTTATTAATCTGTATAAGATCCGAACATCTGCCCGTTCTTCTAAATTGAATCGTCTTCTGATGTCTACAAAGAGCAGCACTTTTGAATCTAGAACAAAAAGCTGCTTTTTCATTTTGGCTTAACTATGGGTTGTAAAATTTTAATTACCTTTTGTTTAGAAAGTGCTATAGAACCTGAACTTGTAATCAGTGCTGGAAGTAGGCACACCAAGGGGTGGTTGATTTCCCTAGTGAATTGAGTATCATTTATGGAAATGTAATTACAGTGGAATCCTGTGGTAACGATCAATTTGGGCAACCCCCACTTGATCATTATATCCAAATGATCACCACACACAGACCATAAAACGGCGAGCCTCTCAAACCAGACAGGCTCAGCTGTAAATTATCCACCTTGCAAAAACAGTATTATTACCACTAAGTACTTCAGAACCAGCACAGGTCAGTCAAATTATAGGCTGTAATTAGCCCTTCTAAAGGCTGTAACGTTCTTTAGCCAAATCATAACGGCTTATATGAAAGGTTTGAAATTCAACTAAGTCAACAAGCATTTATTATGTACCTGCTGTGTACTCCGACAGGGGTCAGGCACTGAGGAGAATGTAAAATAAATAGGAATTTCTTTTTGAAGCTCACTATCCATCTTGGGAAACAAGTTGCATAAACTCCTTGAACAATCTTTCTTAAAATGAATGGGTACTCACACACCGCCATATGATACTATTGGTTAGTTTCACAGGTGAAAACTTTGGCACCAGTAGAAAATAGTTTGGAGAATAATCTTTTGTCACAAAAATGACTGCAAAAGGAACTGGGATAGGCAATGGAGAGAAATAGTTCCTTCTGGCAGAAGCAGCACCTTAAAGCAGAGACAGCAAAGAGGATCATCTCAAATTTCAATTTCAATGAAGTGCTACCAAAGTTAGGGAGAGCAATGAGATTTTATCTCTCATATCAATATCAATGACCTGCTAATGGCTGACTGCACTGTAGGGCTGAGAAGGATCTTGAGGCCAAATCAAGATTCACGGGAAGGTGTAATATTAAGGGTGAATAACTCCTGGCATGGAGATTACAGGTGGAAGTCACAGGTGAGATACTGAGCGTTGTCCTCTCTTGGACTTTAATTTCAAGATCTCTGAATTGACATGCCTAGTATCTAATGACTCTCCTAGAATCATAGCACAGAAAACACTTTACTGTGCGTTGCACATAGTAGACTGTCTCTTTCTTGCCTTTTTCACTTTTTCTTCCTTTTTACTTTCCTGTTCACTCACACTCTGCTATAAACATAAGCAGAACCCAAATTGCTACTTTGTCTACATCAGTAATCCCCAACTGACCCCTCTTATTTCTGTACTCAAGCCAGATACTGTAATCAACTACTTAAACATTCCTCTAACACCGTATGTTCTAAGTCCTTGGTATTCAACATTTTTCTTCAAAGCCTGTCCCTCAAGCCAGTACACATATAGAGCCAAGCAGAACGCCTCACCACTCTACTCAGGCAGATACTTTCTCTCTCTTCTGACTCCTAAGAAGCCACAATTTATGCAAGCAGTAGTATCTGTCTACTTAAACTGCTATCTGTCCCTGTAACTACATGTTTCTAAACACCTGTCTATTCCTTAGGGTAGAAAGCAGTTGCCTTGTACTTTGATTGCTTCCAATACCTTCCTTATTTCCCTTTCCTCTCCAGAGAATCCGCTACAGAATATTCCCTGATGATTCTCCGTTGTATTATATTCCTGAACTTTAGTCCCAATTCACATATGTTGTATTTTAGCACACAAGGTATATTCTGTGAAGCTTCCCCTAACCTCTCAATCTTTTGTGTAACCATTATATCTTGAAATGTGCTAATATGGTGTCGGTACAGAACATTATGATGATATCTTTTCACATCTCTTTCTCGCATAACTCTGGGCTATGTCTTTTCATTTTGGGGTCCTTATCACCTGGCAGATTTCTAGACAGCTAATAATTTTCCCAAGGTACTTTTCTCAAGCTCTCTGGGCATTTTAAGAAGGGAGCCATAACCAAACAAACTTCTTGCTCATCATTGTTTTTGTTTTTTACCACATACCTTAGAGAAAAGAAATATGGCGTGCACACATACACACACACACACACACACACACACACACACACACCAATCTTCTGGACTAAACTAATACAGTGTGTTGAGAATGCTTACCTTATGGAGCTGAACGCTGATATTTGACCTACCCATCAATTATCCCCATTACCATAGCAATCAACGATAGAGTCCCCATAACTCTCTGATAAGAATAAAATCATATATGAGGACTAATTACTTACTGAGCCACAACAGAACAGGGGCAGTGACTACATTTATCCCAGCAGCTTTCATGATTATTAAGGTCCTAGTGTTTTCAGCATTTAGGGGCTTTTCTACTCAGACCTGCAGTGCTGTAGGGTAAAACTCATGGAGTAGCATGTAGTCTGTGTTTGCTCTGAGGTAGCAGTAGTAATAAGGCAGGATTCAAAATGAAGAAATAACTTGTTAAAATTCAGGAAAAGAGAAACAGTCATTTTTTTAAAAAATAGTGAAAAAGAGATCAGTAAATTTCATACAGACAAGAGAACAGAGGAGGCTATGACTGTAGCAGTGAAAATAAATGTGTATCATCTTGGCAGGCCTGTGGGCTAGAAGGGACAGCCCAGATAGCCTGCACTGAAGCTAGCATTTTAAGAAGTGTATTTTGTAATCACATTCCTTCTCTTAGAAGCCCTAAGAGAAGGGGGGAAAAAAGACAGATTGGGATCTACTGAAACTAGGACTTCCTCCAATGCTAATAGTAACTATGGTAAAACCACCACATCCCATTTTTGTTTGTGACTTTTCCCATATATCCTTTTCAGAAACACAGACAGTTTTTCCATTTTTACAGATCCTGGAATGCAAATTACTCCTTCTACTCATTTTTGCTGATTTTTCTATTAGAGTGGTTAGACCTGAGGGTATGGGCTGCAAACTGCTTGGATGGTAACTGTAGTCTTGAACCATTAAAAGAAGCACAGGGTTGTGGGAAAACTTAGCAAAGGTTTGTTTTGAGCTCAGCCTCAAAAGGACAAGGGAAGGATGCGTGACAGGCTTCCCATCACCTAGCCCATTACTGAGGTAGGACAGCAGGCTTGGGAGAGACACCCAGTCAAGAAAAAGCACTGGGCATTTGGTTTGAGTGTTCTGTATATTGCACTTCCTTAACAACCTAAGAACAGCAGTTAGAAATTGTTTTCCCTATTGAGCACCTGGAAGACACATGACCCTAACATAATTCCCAAGTTCAGTTATTAGTGAGTGAACTTGCAGGATTAAATAGGCCCAGAACAGGAACCACAGACTAGGTCAGATTTGTTGAAGATCAAAATGGTCAAGTGGCAAGAAAAGTTTACTTTAGGGAAATAAACAGGAAAATAAGATGGAGGTGATGGAGGGATTTCTTGAGCACACATTCTTCCATCTATGCTGATTGCCTGCCTATCATATACAGCAAGAAGCAGTTTGAATGAGACACTTGGAATGGGAATTAGAGGTCTGCCATGGGAACTTGGCCAATTTTTGAACTTCTGAATTATAAAAATGGGCCAAATAGTGCTTTCATATCAGAGTTGAGAGGACTCAGTAAGACAGTGGTATGCAAAATGCCTGGTACAGAGCCTGGTATATATGTGGCTATCTGTAAATGCCGTCTCCTTCCTTCTCTTCATGTCCCTTCATTTTTATTAGGCTATGCAGAATTAATCTTGAAGGTACTTGTGAATTTGGTTTGAGTTCCCACAGCAACTAAGTCAGGGATCAAGGAATCCTGGGGGCTAGCACCCCTTCCCCTGCCACCACTTACACAGCAGGGCTTGATCCTTTCAGTCAGGCTGTGCCCTGGTTCCCAACGTAGGTTGTTTATTTCCTCCACTGAGTTGCATGAGAGCAAGAAGATAAGAGCCCTGAATTTGTGGAAGCGCTTGTGAGACTAAGACCAAACACATGATTTCTGCAGGTGCCAGCCCCTCCTTGAGTGAACCAACTTAGCTTTAAGCAGAGTTATTATATGTGTCATTTCATGCCGTTGCTATTCCCAAGATGAATATAAGATATCAACCTCAAGATTGTGAAGATTGTGGAATGCAGACATTGATGGATGACAAAGACTCATTCAATTACAATTAGGACAAAACAAACAGCTTTTTGAAATGAAGCTCATAGTCGGAAGGGAGGGGGAGAAATTCCTATCCTGTTGTACTGATAGGTTTCCTTTTCTAAATGAGCATGGCAGCAGACAGGTTATACAGAAATGCCTCTGGCAATAGAGATGACAGTGACATTAGCAGCATTTGGGAAAGAAAACAAATTGGCATCATCAAAGTACAGCATGCACCTTGTAAATTTATTTCTTTATTATTTCTTTTACAACTCGCATGGCATACATATGTATCTATAATAGCTGTTGAATGTAGTAGCTGTGCAGTAGAGAATATTCCAGAACTGCACATAGATATATAGTTCAGTGCACTAATTATGGCATTAAGTATTGCCTCTTTAAATCGAGAATTTGGCATAGTAAGAGTCAATTAGAGAAAAAAAAAAAGAGGCAATAATATGAATTTCAGAGTGACTCAGACCTGGGCTCAAATTCTTCCTCTACCTCACAGTAACTGTATGTCTTTTCCAAGTTTCTTTTTTCTTTTTAATTGGAAAATGAGAATATTAACACTTGTCATGCAAGATAGTTGCCCTTAAAGAACTCTAATGAACAGTGGCTGCCTTGTTTACTCCTCGTTAACACCTACTTTCTATAAACTGAGATGGGATCCTGGACATCCATCCCTAAGCCCACCAGGGAACTAAGTTGCTCTTAGTTTGAGAAGTTTACCTCAACTACTCTGAATTATAAATGCCTGTTGATTTTGCTCTCTCCTCCAACTAAATGGAATTTTTTTGAGAGAAGGACCCAATACCTATTTTCTATAAACACTAATTAGTGCTTGAATACCTGAATTAAAAAGTCAAAAGTTAGGCACCTCCTTGTTCTTATCAAACAGTATCAACTCCATGACATTCAATGTTAAAAGTGGTACTTAAATGGTATCTTCTAAATCATTTCTCCACTGAGCCATCAGGGAAAATCAGTTACTAAAATAACTTTAGCTGACCTTCATGCTTAATTCACCTTCAGATAGATGGGCATAATATGAAATAGGTTTTCATATTTATTTTGAATATAGAAACAAAATCAGAATCTGCAACTGGAAAGTTTCAACATTTTCATGAATAACCACTTTTTTCCCAGAATTGTTTATCTCATTTGTATATGTAAATAATAGTATGTTTTTATGTGTAAATTGTCTAATATAAATCCAAGTGCTATGTATTGAGATTAGAAAAAGACAAATATTCATTTAAAAATTTTTCTCCAAACGTCTCTAGAAAACTAGTTCTATAAACACAAAATGTAGGAAAACAATTAAAATAGACCTATATACTTTTAGGCAGGGAATAAACAAGTGGCCAGATGGCTGTCAGCAAAATTTTACTTGGGCCTGAAGGCAAAGGTCTTTGCATACTTATGGGAAAATGTCAAGCTTATAAAAACATTAAAATATTATGTGTGTGTGTGTATATATATATATAAGATGTATGATATATATCATTTTAATGTTAACCTATGTTTATTTTGTATATAGGCATAATGTGTAAGTCCATACACACACAAATATACACATATGGTGGGGTTACGACCATGCAGTCTTCATCAAAGGAGATAATTATGGGACTACTCCATTCATGACACTACTGTTTTCCCTAGTAACAGGCGTGCAGCATATAAAGGGTAGATATTGGGAACAGAGGTTTTTTTTTTTCAGTGAAATTACCTTCTTTCCTAGTTTAGATTAGATTATTTTCAAAGGGCTAATCAAAAGGTATTCTTAGAAAGCCAGGAGAGAATAAGACACACACACAAGAAATCATAATAAAATCTCAGGAAGAAAAATGCTGCTCAAATTAGTCTTTCTCACCAAATGCTGTACCACTTTGTTGTGTTAGTCCCACCCAACTAATAGTTTTCCACTCTAGGCCTCTCTACATCTTAGACAATTGAGAGGCTAGGAAGACAGTTTGTAGAGGTTTCTCTTGACCCTGTGGACTGCCCTCTTTGCGGTCCCTGCCAATTCCCGTTCCTGGATCAGCATTCACTGTGTTGAGAGTGAATGGCACTGATAACATTGTGCATTCCATTTTCTTCCTCTCAGGTTTGTGTTATTTAGATGCACTGAACCCATACAGTGTTATGAGGTAAAAGCTACACTCATGACCTGTAAAAATAAATGTCACTTTCTGAGATATGGGGGAAGGGTTGTGCCCTGGGAGAGTATGCTGCCGTCCCTAACAGCAACGCAGGCATCACTGTGATGCTCAGAAAGTAACAATGTTCTCTCTTTCCAAAGAAGAATGGAACATATGTGAAGCAGTCATTTTACTCACAACAAGGTCAGAGAACAAAGCATTGTGAAACCAAATGAGGAAATTGGGGCATGAAGATAATTATTTTAGAATATTTCTGGAAGTATGTTAACCAGCATTTATTCTAAAGTGTGGCATTATAATTTTGCATGGGAATTTTTTTATGAGCATTTTTTGTCACTTTCAGAGAGATCTATTATGATATGTAGTGCTGAAGGGAACATGTTGACATGTCTGAGAGCTAAAACAAACGTGAAGAATGAAGCTGAAAATAGCAGGCTGTGAAGAAAGCATTAAAAAGCACTGGGTGGCACTCAGCATTGTACATCCAGAATTCAGAGATGTGTTAGGAGAAGGCATTAACATGGCACTCATAGCACGCTTTTCTGTGAAGGAATTAAGAAGGGCACATCATTTGCTATTATAGACTAAGGTAATTGGTGTCTACATCTCTATGCTCCTCCATTGCCAATAGGGAAACACATGAAAAAGATTCAGTGCATCTCGCCTGGCATAGTGCATTCCTGAAATCTGTGCAAATCAAATCCTATTATAAAACCAGAAATGGCTATTCTTTTCTGATTAATCTTCAATAGAAATGGCTCTTAATATTTAACCTTTAAGATTCTTTGTCTAAGCCACGTGAGGTTCAACTCCCTTTCCTGGGCTAGCAGTTCCTAATTATTCTTTTTTTTTTTTTTTGAGACATAATTGACATAAAACATTGTATTAGTTTCAGGCATAGAACCTAATGATTCAATATTTTTGTACATTGTGGAAAATCATCACAATAAGTCCAGTTGCCGCAGGCACCGTATAAAGCCACATAATGTGCAATACAATATTACTGACTATAGTCACCATGCTGTACATTACATCCCGGTGACTTACTGATTTTATGAACGGCAGTTTGTACCTATTAATCTCCTTTTTCCATTTTGCCCACCTCTAACACCCCTCCCCTCCAGCAACCATCAATCTGTTCTCTGCACCTTTGAGTTTTGTTTTCTCATTTGTTTTTTGGATTCCACATATAAGATAAATCCTATGATATTTGTCTTTCTCTCTCTGACTTATTTCACTTAGTGTAATGCCCTCAAGTTCCACCCATGTTGTTGCAAATGGCAAGATTTCATTCTTTTATATGGCTAAGTAGTATTCCTTGTAGATATATGTATATGCACACATATATATCACATATCCTTCATCCGTTCATCTGTCAATGATCAATGGACACTTTGGTCGTTTTCATATCTTGGCTGTTGTGAGTAATGTTACAAGGAACATAGGGGTGCATGTATCTTTTCAAAATAGTGTTATTGTTTTCTTTAGATAAATACCCAGAGATGGAATGATTGAGTAATATGGTAGTTCTATTCTTAATTTTTTGAGAAATGCCTACACTGTTTTCCATAGTGGCTACTCCAATTCACATTCCCACCAACAATGCATAAGGGTTCCCTTTTCTTCACATCCTTATGAATACTTGTAATTTCCTATCTTTTGATAATAGTCATTCTGACAGGTGTGTGGTGATATCTCATTGTGGTTTTGTTTTGCATTTCCCTGATGTTGAGCATCTTTTTGGTGCCTGTTGATCATCTGTATGTCTTCTTTGAAAAAATCATCTATTCACATTGTCTGCCCATTTTTTAAATTAAATTCCTTGGGATTTTGTTGTTGCTGTTGTTATTGAGTTTATAGGAGTTCTTTATATTTTGGGGGTATTAACCCTTTATCACATATGAGATTTGCAAATATCTTCTATTCAGTAAGTTGCTTTTCCTTCTGTTGATGGTTTCCTTGGTTTCCATTGTTGACGGTGCAGAAGCTTTTTAGTTTGATGTAGTCGCATTTGTTTATTTTTGCTTTTGTTGTCATTGTCTTGGGAGTCAGGGAGTCTTGGGACTCAAGAAAGTATCTCCTGGGGTGCCTGGATGACTCAGTCCGTTAAGCATCTGCCTTTGGCTCAGATCATGATCCTAGGGACCTGGGATCAAGTCCCAAATCAGTCTCTCTGTTCAGCAGGGAGTCTGCTTCTCCCTTGATCCATCCCCCCAATCATGATCTCTCTCTCTCTCTCTCTCTCTCAAACAAATAAATAAAATCTTTTTTAAAAAAAAAAAGTATTTCCAAGAGCAATGTCAAGGAGCTTAGCACCTATGTTTTCTTCTATCAGTTTTATGATTTCTGGGCTTATGTTCAAGTCTATAAACCATTTTGAATTATTTTTGTGTGTAGAGTAAGATAGTGGTCCAATTTCATTCTTTTGCATGTGGCTGTCCAGTTTTCCCAGGACAATTTATTGAAGAGATTGTTTTTCTCCATTATATATTCTAGGCTCCTTTGTTGTAAGTTAATTGGCCATATATGTATGGGTTTATTTCTGGTCTCTCTATTCTCTTCTACTGATCTGTATGTTTGTTTTTATGCCAATACAATATTGTATTTTGATTATAGCTTTGTAATATAGTTGGAAGCAAGGGAGTGTGATACCTCTAACTTTGTTCTTCTTTCTCAAGATTGCTTCAGCTATTTAGTCTTTGTTGACTAAATCCCACAGATTTTTGGGATTGTTTGTTCTATTTCTGTGAAAAAAAATGCCATTGGAATTTTGTTAGGAATTGCCCTGAATATATAGGATGGATGCTTTGGGCAATACGGGCATTTTAACAATATCAACTCTTCCAGTCCGTGAGCATGGAATAGCTTTCCATTTCTTTGTATCTTTTTCAATTTCTTTCATCAGTGCCTTGTAGTTTTCAGTGTACAGCTCATTCAACTCTTTGGTTAAATTTATTCCTAGGTATTTTATTATTTTTGATGCAATTGTAAATAGAATTGTTTTCTTAATTTCTCTTTCTGATAGTTTTAGTGTAAAAAATGCAACAGATTTTTGAGTATTGATTTTGTATCCTGAAATTTCATTATTTTGTGTTTTTATTCGGTTTTTTGATAGGGTCTTCAGGGTTTTCTCTATATAAATTCAAGTCATCCACAAATAGTGTCAGTTTAACTTCTTTCTAATTTGGGTGACTTTTCTTTCTTTTTCTTCTCAATGAGTTTCTTTATGTTTCTTATTAATTGATTTATATTTTTGGGTGCTCCCAAGTTGGAGGCATAAATATTTAGACTTGTTAGATCTTCTTGATGGTTAGACCCCTTAATTATGATATAATGCCCTTCTTCATCTATTGTTACAGTCTTTGTTTTAAAATCTAGTTTGTCTTGGGGTACCTGGGTGGCTCAGTCAATTAAGTGGCTGAATCTTGATTTTAGTTCAGATCAGGATCTCAGGATCATGAGATCAAGTCCCACGTTAAGCTCTGTCAAAATTCCTGGCTGCATATTTTTCCCATTCAGCATGCTGAATATATCCTGCCACTCTTTTCTGGCCTGCCAAGTTTCTGTGGACAGATCTGCTGCAAACCTGATCTATCTTTCCTTATAGGACTTCTTTTCCCTTGCTGCTTTCAGAATTATTCCCTTGTCTGTGTATTTTGTGTATTTGACTATGATATGCCTTGGGGATGGTCGGCTTTTGCTGAATTTAATGGGAGTGCTCTGTGCTTCTTTGATGTCTGTGTCCTTCCCCAGATTAGGGAAATTTTTCAGCTATAATTTCTTCTCATATATCTTCTGTCCCTTTTTCTCTCTCTTCATTTTCTGTGACTCCTATGATACAAATGTTACTATGTTTTAATAAGTTGCTAATTTCCCTATGTCTGCATTAGTGATCAATTACCTTTCTTTTCTTCTTCTTTTCAGCTTCATTATTTCCCATAATTTTATCTTCTGTATCACTGATTTGGTCCTCTGATTTGTCCATCCTTGTTTTTATGGTATCCATTTGGGTTGGTATCTATCTCAGTTATAGTATTTTTAATTTCAGCCTGGCTAGATTTTAGTTGTTTTATCTCTGCAATAAGGGATTCTCTAGTATCTTCTATGTTTTTTTCAGGCCAAGCTAGTAACCTTATAATCATTTTAAATTCAGGTCAGACATCTTACTTATATCTGTATTGATTAAACCCTGACACTGAGTTCTACTTCCTGTTCTTTCTTTTGGGGTAAATTTCTCCATTTCATCACTTTGTCCAGAAGAGAAAAGAAGAAAGAAAAAAACAAAAAGCAAAAAACAAAAACAAAAAACCCCAAAAAACAAAAAAACTAGATCCTGGGTGTGTTTCGGGTCTGCTTATTAAAAGAATGTAGATCCAAAAATTTAAAAATAAATAAATAAATAAAATGAAAATAAACAAATATATATAAATACATATAAAAAATAAAAAATAATAAAAAAGTAAAAAAGGAATTAAAAAGTAAGAAAATAAAATGAAAAAATGAAAAAAAAAAGATGAAAAATAATAAAATATAAAGAATAAAAGTAAAAAGGAAGCTAGATCCTATTTCCCCTAGAGCTGAAGCTTCGCAGAACTCTATGATCAGTAGACTTGGTGTCAGCAAGTTGTTTGTGCTGGTCTTTTGGGGGGGGGCCTGTTGCACTAATTCTCAGGTGGACTTGCCCTAGTGGAAATGCGCCTCCAGGTGGCGGGGAGGGGGGGGGGGGCAGGGCTTGGTGTAAGCATCTCTTGCCTCCACTAGGTGGTGCTGTTTTGCTCCATGAAGGCTTTCCATTCTGATGGATGGGATGAATATGGTGGCACCACATCTCTAGCCCTGGAGATGAAAGTTCATGCCCCCAACTCTTCAGGGAGCCCTCACAGAAGAGCAATCAACCACCCCTCTTGTGTCCCCAGTTTCTGTCTGAACCCTGTGTTCACCTGCTTGTGTCCAAGGTGTTTTCTCAGGCTTGCAACTGAGTTTCAAAATTATAGATTTTAGGGACTTCTGTGGTGTGGACCCACACTGTTCCTCTGGGGTAGGGTCTGACCACGCTTTTGCTGTTTCCTGGGCTGTTCCAGGAAAGTAGTTGCATGTCATGCAGTGTCAAAACAGAGCAGAAAGGCAGCACTAAGACTCACTGCTATATATATATATATTCATAAAAATTAAAAAACACATGGACAGGATATGTAGACATCTTTTGAATATAGAATTAGTTAACTGAAAAGTATAAATATGAAGATATCACTTTGAAGGAAACAGAGAAATGAAGAGATAAAAATTATAAAGAAAATATGAAGATATGTAAGTCATTGAAAGGAGAGCCACAATATATATTTAACAAAGTCCCAGAAGAGGAGACTTTTAAAAATGGAGGAAAAAAGCTATTTGCAGGAAGAATAGGTAAGAATTTTTTAGAATTAAAAATGATACAAGTCTTCACATTGAAGAAATACATTGAATCACAAGGAAAAGTAACAAGAAGTACCATCTTGGGTACATCTTGCTAAAACAGCAGTTCATGAATACAGAGACTATATTATTAGGAGGAAAAATAGTTTATCTACAAAATAACAAGAATCAGACTGACAGCAGACTTCTCATTAGCAATACTACATGCCAAGAGGCAGCTAAAGTAAATGAACTATCACTACAAAATTCTATAAAGCATTCATTCAAATTTGAGTGAAACGAAGATACTTGCAAGAAAACGAAAACTAAGAATTTTTTTTCTCCTCACAGTCCTTTATTAAAGAACTACTCAAGAAGAAATAAGTTACATACAAAAATAATGGTAAGGTAAAAAAAAAGTGTGCATATTAGTAAATCTAAATAAACCCTGTATAAATTAATAATCATAATTAATAGCTTGGAAAAGGTATGAATAAGGTAGAAATAACTTACTAATATATGAGGAAGTACTCTGTTCATTGGTTAGAAAGGTAGGGATAGTGATTCATTTAGTTTTCATTAAGTTAGGTAAAAGTGCTAAATGTTAAAGATACTTATAAATAATAAATTTAAAGCTTCCCAACCAAATGGAAGAAAAATAGAGGGCAGTGATTAAGAGAACTTATTTTTCTAATAGAAGATAGGAAAAGCAGAAAAAAAGAGAAAAGTATGAAAAATTAAAAATACAAATTAAGTTGACAGTAATAATTCCAAATATGTCAAGAATTATAATAATAGAAATGATCACATATACCCATCTAAAAAATAGGATTCTATTATTTGATGAACAAAAACCCACTACCAAACTAAATACAGTTTATGAGAAACACATAAAATGTTAAGAACATAGAAATATTGACAGGAAAGGCAGGAATGATAGCATGACTCAAATAACAACCAGAAGTAAGGTGACATAATAATATACTAAACTAATGAACATTAATTTATAAACTATTATTAAATGAAAGAGATAATTACTTAACAATATAATGGGGAAATGACAGAAAGATAAAATAGTTATATGTATATGTCTAAAAGTATAAGTCAAAAATAAGTAAAAAAATTTAATGAATTAAATGGAAAAAATTAAATATCCATAGTCATAATGGGACATTTTAACACAGCTCTTTCATAATTGAGACATCCATCAGGCAAAATATTATTAAGAATAGCAATTTGAACAAAACAATCAGCATGCTTGATGGAAAGATATATATTCCCCAAACTTCAATTTAGATAATATGGTTATTTTTTTCAAAGAATCATTTACAAACATGGACAATTTTTATATTAGTTTTTCTGAAAAAAAAAGTATATATATGAACATGTAAAAGTATATTTTTTGAATTTATGTATTTGAAAATATATAAAACTGATAGACAACTCAAGAGAAAAATTAGCAAAGAATATTACCAGATAAATTTTTTTTTACCAGACAATTTTTAAAACAGCTTGTATGGTCAATAAAAATGTGAAAAGTGATTTATAAATCAGAAAGTTGCAAATTTAAATGAAGTAAAATTTCCTATCTGTCAGGTTGTCTAAAAATATCTGACTATTCTGATTGTTGGAGAGTAGACAGAGACCCAGGAAATTTAAGGTCAAGAGGAAAAATTGGAGCAACCACTTTAAGAGAAATTGTCAATATCTACAAAATTTGAAAATACCCTGTGGTTTAGCAATTCTACTTTATCTTATAAACTCTACGAAAGCAGCTTTCAAACTTTTTTGACAGCGATCCACTGTAAATATATATATATTTATTATTATATATGTATAAAAATACATATTATGTATGTAATACATACACAAATACATATGTATAATAAGTATATATAAATAATGAAATCAGTATACAGTTGACCCTTGAACAATATAGATTTGAACTGCACTGGTCCACTTAGATGCAGATTTTTCTTATAGCATAGTACTATAAATTGTATTTTCTCTCCCTTATGATTTTCTTTTTTTTAATTTTCTTTTTTTTTAAATTCAATTAGCCAACTTATAGTACATCATTAGTTTCAGATGTAGTGCTCAATAATTTATCAGTTTCATATAACACCCAATGCTCATCACATCACGTGCCCTCCTTTATAATTTTCTTAATAACATTTCCTTTTCTCTAATTTACTATATTGTAAGAATACAATATATAATATATATAACATACAAAATATGCATTAGTCAACTATTTATGTTATCTATAAGGCTTCCAGTCAATGATAGGTTGTTAGTATTTAAATTGAGGGGGTGAGCAAAAGTTATACACGAATTTTCAATTGTGTGGGGGATAGACGCCCATAACTTCTGTGTTCAAGGGTTAACTGTATATAAAAATATATATGTATTTTTTCACATTGCAAATCAGAATATATAATGCATACTCATATGCATAACAACAAATAATTGCACAATATAATACTTAGCCTTTTACATCCTACTTGATAGAATCTTCTATTTTATTCTATTCTATTCTATTCTGTCCTATCCTATTCTATCCCAACCATTCCATTCCTTTCCTTGAGTGGTCACAAGGCACTCAATTGGTTTCATGACATCAGTTGGTTTTATACTTCAATCTTAAAATTGTCCTGTTAGAAAAATTCTCACACATGCTCAGAATTGTCCAAAAGTGTTTACTGAAGTATTATCTGTAGTGAAATATGTGATCAATCTAAATGTCATGAAGTCAAACAATGGATGAATAAATAATTATATAATCATACAGTGAAATTGGCTGGAGCAGTTAAACTCTCCTGATTTACTTGGGACAGTCTCTGTTTCCTCCCACGTAGTCAGCACCCCCTACTACTCTCAAATGTGTCAAGTTTGTTTGATAAAGTCAGGGCCAGCTTCACGGGCAGTTAACCAGTACAGTTGCTCAGCGTCCAGTCTCAGAGGAGGCCCTCACTTGGGGCTTAACACTCTATAATATTGTCTTTGAACTGGCGTCTTGGAAGGAGGTTGATGAGTTTGATGTGACAATGGACAACAGAATATGTGTGGGGGAAGAGAAGCTTGGACACTCAGGTCCTACGTTGTTTCACCTCCTGCCACCTCTTCACCTTCCCCGATGCTTTCTGGCTGCCCCTTTCTCTGCCCACGGGTGCCACAATTCCCACCTGGGACCCCATTCCCTGACAATGGCCATTAACTGCTGCCACTTTCTGTTGGAGGCTCAAGGACGCTCAGGTCAGTTGAGTTCTCATAGCATCTTGGGGTGGGATATGGCAGGTGCAACTCATAAGCCTCTGTCCACCCCTGATCCAGGTGCAAGCACAGAAGTTGCAATCCTTAGGGGTTACCTGTCTGCTATGAGTTGGGGCATCAGACCTATGAGAAGGGTAGATGCCTAAGGGAGAGCAGGATCTCCATGCCTGAAGGAAACATTAAACAGCAAGTAAAATACACTATGGCAGGGAGAAAAAAAGAATGCAGAAGAAAGACAGCTTTACATTTTAGTATATTTTATGGGCATTTAGCATCATTCTTCTTCCTGCCTTTTGAACAAGGGGGTCCAACAAATTTTGTAGCTAGGCCTGGATAAAATATATGATATTTTATTTTACTGTTTCACAGAGCAATGAGAAGTCATCAAAGAGTTTTCGTCAAGGAACTGACATGATTAGATTTACATTCTACAAAGATCACCCTTTACCTTCTGTTCCTGCTGTGAGTTCTTGTGTCCATCTCCCCCGCCGGAATGCAGTACACTGAAACAGCCCCTGCTCGACGAGCACTGGTTTTCAGTTATTCTGAATGTGTTATGATCCCATTATAAACTTGAATCACTAGAAGTCAAAAAAGGAAAGAAAAAGAGCAATCTTCTGCCACTTGTCCTGTCTTCTTCCTACTCCATGTCCACTCCCTTATCGGATGCTTCTCTTCACCTCTGATTGTCATCCATTTGAGCCTCCCTTGTCTGGGTAGAGGGTCCTTTAGCAAACTGCACCTGGAGCACTTAGTGTGCGTGTAGGTGATTACCTTTGTTGATTAGTTTTGTCAATTCCTCTCATCCTTTCAGCAAATTTAGTTGGGTCACCTTGAGGGTACTTCAGTTTTAATTTAAATACATTTTTTTCAACTTGCTTGTATTCTCTGACAGCTGCTATCATTCAGTTTGCTCTGTGAGATGTTCTGGAAGTTTATTCTCCCTTTTTTTTCCCCTAAGATATATTGAGTTCAAAACCAAAATCATAAAATATAACTGAAAGTTGGCTTCCAGAGGTTATTAAATCCCTTCCCTCTTCAGAAGGACTGCAAGGAAGCCACATCTGAAGAAGAAAGACTTACTCTATTGTCAGAGATTTCTGGGAAAAGGAGAATTCACAGCTGCTCTCCATACCCATGTTGGGGCTAAAGAGGTTTGGCAGGGAATTTTTCCTTATATCTAAACTAAATCTAGCTTAATGTTCCTTTTAGGGCAGGCAAAATACACAGTGTTCATTTAATGCTCAAACTAAGGCTTTCTTTTGGCTCTGACATGCCCCAAGGTGTTTTAGGATGGTGGCTGAATATATCAGAGGGAAAATAGGTTTTTTGTTGTTTGGTCTGAATCTCCGTTATGTGCCTATTTGTCTGGACATACAGGCAGGAGTGCCCATCTTTAAATAATGAGCTCAGAGTTACCTGGAGAATTATTTACCAATGAGTGTTACCTTCAGGATGAGAAAAAATAGCTGACAAAATCATTACTAAGGGCTATAAAACACCCAGGTGGGTAGTATGTGCAGCTTCTGCCTGGATAAATCATGGCTTTCTAATCTATTTGGAATTTTTGAAAGAGTTAACAAAATAGTGAAGTGTAGAGAAGTAGTGAGCATTAAATATTTAGACATTCAAAAGGCTTTTGATCAAGCCCCTAACCAGAAGACATTTAGGATCCATTTCAGACTTATGTAGGACCCAAGAGGTGAGAGATAAAAATTTTGCCTTGCAAAACCTTGAAGTTAAAAAAAAAAAATGGATAACAATGAAAATGAAAGGTAGAAATAAATGATGTTGTTAGCCTGAAAGGAGGTTAATAGAGAGGTGCCCCAGGGAATAGTATTGGAACCAGATTTCTTATATATGTTAACACCAATCAATCTGGAAAGCCTTCTGAATAATGAGGTTGCAAAATGTGTTGGTAACAGAGAATTATTTAGCTAGTGAGGAGTGGGGAATATTTTGAGGAACTCCAGAAGGACCCACCAAAAATAGGTAGTTGAATAATCCTTTGTCAGATACAATTGAGCCAAGACAAGAGAATGGTACTTTATATTATGAGGCATAATTTAAGCTACTGATAGATTTTGAATTAACTGTAACCTTTCAGGAAAAAGGTCTAACAGTCATTATGCACATCTCAATAAAAGTATCTGCTCACAGCCCAAAGACTAGAGGAAAGGTCTACAGGAGTGCAAGTGAAATGATTAGATGCACGTGAGAAAAGATGGAGAAGGTCAGGATTATTTCATTTGGAAAGGAGAGAAAGTAAGAGAAAATATGTTAGAGGAGGGTAAAAGTTGAAATGTTAAAACAAAAAGTCCAGTTGAGTACTCTAGTCACCCTTTCCCATAATACGAGGAATTCAGTGAAATTAGATCATGGAAAGTTTAAATGAGAATGGAGGGAAATGCTTATGTAATTCATAGTTAACATTAAGAGCCTCCTGCATGGAATGTCATTGAGCTAGATACCAACTACTGAGCAAGGCACCAAATGGGTTACACATTCACAGGGGTGGGCTGAGATTAAACTCTTCCCATAAGATCCTATTAGAGATGGTATATGTATGTGTATCCCGTGCAGTTTTCAACCTCTCTTGTAATTGAGTTAATTTATGTCTGTCTCCCTTCTCGGGTTATACATTCCTAGAAAGCAGGGATTTTTGTCTTACACGTTTTTGTACCCTCTCCCCTTTCCTCTTCAGTGTCTAGTAATATGCTGTCTACAAGGTACTCAGTAAATGCTCCCAGATTTAGAGCATGTGTGGCCTGGGGTGGAGCAATGGAAGGGAGGATTTCCTTCCTTGAGTCTATCTGCCCCACCACTCCCACTAAACGTGTTTAACTCACACTGCAGCCATCAAGCAGCAATGAAAGGAGATGACATCAGAGAAAGGAAAGGAAGCAGAGAAGTAGGATTAGAAGCCATTAATCATAATTAACAATCTGTGTGTGCCAAGCACTTCGCTATCTATCTCGATGCATGTCCTCTTACCAACACCTTAAAAAACAGTTGTGGTAAGGACCAGTGACCACTTATTTGGCAAGGAAATGTTACTCCTAATTTTTCTGCCTGTGTTTGGCCCCTTCCCGAGAATATGCAAGAGCTCAGGGAGCTGACCTTTAGTGCCTTTGTTGGACAGACGTTATTACCTTAAATAAAAAGCACATACTACAGAACCATTGGGGGGGGGTGTATGTGTGTGTGTGGGGGGGTATATACATTTCAGTTTTAAGGAATTGGCTCATCTGCTTGTGGAAGCTTGGCAAGTCCAAAATTTTCGGGGTGGGCTGACAGGCTGGAGACCCAGAGAAGAGCTGCAGTTTGAGTCCAAAAGCCATTTGCTGGCAAAATTTCCTCTTTCTCCAGAGAGATCAGTCTTTTTCCTGTAAGACTTCAACTGGTTAGATCAGGCCCACCCACATCCTGGAAGGCGATCTACTTTACTGAAAATCAGTTTATTTTAAATGTTAATTTCATCTGAAAAATATCTTTACAGAAGCCTGTGGAATCATGTTTGACCAAATATCTGTTCAAGTTGACCCATAAAATTGACCATCACAATACAGCTATCAGAGTCAGTCATTAGTGGAGAGCAGCTTACAGGAAATTTAGCCTTGGCATGAAGGCAGCATTGGATGGGTGAAGGGCAGCAGCGGCTGGGGCTGTCGGTCAGTTATGTTCTCTTTGGCAGATTTGAGCAGCTTCTTTTCACAGCCATCATGCCCACTAAAGCAGTGATTAAGGCAGCATCAAAAGTGCTGTCCAGTATGTAACTATAAGCATGTGCTATAGGTTTGAAGAAAAGCAGTGGACAGACTAATGAGACTAGAAGAGTGCATATAAAGTGAGCCAAACAGTGGCCACAAATGAGCTTGAAAGGGAAGCAGAAAATCAAGGAATGGCCATGTGAGCAAAACCATTGTGTAACGAGCACTATGCTAGGTGTTGTACATGTGTAAGCTCATCTCGTTCCCTCCAAAACGCATTCAACACAAATTAGTATCATTGTGGAAAGAAGAGACTTTGGCTCAGAGAGTCTATGTAACTTGACCAAACTCATATGGCTAAGAGTAAGGGAAGCCAGGTTTAGAATTCGTCTTCCCGATCCCGAATCCCACCCCTTTGTACTCTATCCTACTGACTTTCTCCTCTGTCTCAGGAGTAGGAGAACAAGGAAGTGAGGAAACAGGCATGGGGCAGCAGAAACAAAACAGCTTTGGTACGAAGCAAATCATTCATCTCAACTGAGAAGCGTCTTAATTTATTTCCTACTGAGGCGACTTCCAGTCCCCGAGGAAGTCCGGGTTCAGGCCTGCATGTGAAAGCAAGAAAGTAACTAGATGCGGTCGGTGGCAGCCGTGGGTATGAGGGCAGAGGCATGAGCTGATCCCGACATAGCTTTGTGAAATGGGAATGAACTATCAGAAACAGAAGGCAGTTTTCCTTTGAAAGTCTGTCACATTCACAATGAGAGTGATGAAAGACTTTGCTTCCTTGCCTTTTAGGTGACTTCAATATGGCCAGACTTTGAAATCTAATACTGTACGGAATTTTGTATTGAATGTGGTTGTGAAATATTGAACTATAAAGAAGGGGCTGGAACAGTACTTTTCAAATACTTGCTGCTCAGAATCCCTTTGCCCTTTTCCACTTACGGATATGATCTTATCTATTGATATTTTCTGTCTGAAAAGACCCTCTGTCTATTCTATCAGGTTGCCCTATTTTTCATTGTGTAATAGGCTGTATTTTGAAAATGAATAGCCCAAACAACTTCGATATATTGCTATTACTGTGCTGTTCTTTTGAAGAAATTCTTCACTTGGCATTTGCACTTTAATCAGACTTCAAGCTGCTACGATAGCGGCGTCCCTCCATTGCCAGATCCCACCACCCAGGCACTGACTTCTTTGTAAATCTCAATGACTTCCGTCGTCCTTAACGCTGAGAGTGCCCCTCCTGACGTGCTGAGTTGGTAAGGCGCAGCTGGCGGCTTTCTTCCCACCTCTTCCCAGCAATGGGCACCGCCACGACTCTGCAGCAATCAGCACACGCACTGTGTGGCTTTCTCGGTGCTTCTCCCTGCCCTGCTCTGCCCACCTTTGCTCTTGATGCCCACTTGAAATCCTTATGTGTCACGTGTGCATGTCCTTATGGGCCCTAAATCTAAAGTGAACATGCCAGAAGGAGCTACGGGGAGGCCACGAGCCTGTTAAAAGCTATTTGTGTTCTAGAGGCATACTGAAGAGTGAGCCCACTTGTGGCAACACCGAGCACTTTGCGACGGTGGTGTTTTAGCTGCCGTTGGGAGAACTTCTAAATATGACCAGTCTAGGTACGGAATATAATTATACAGATATGAATAGTAGCAGCAAGCTGTGGTCCAAGTCATAAAAGAAACAAAGCTAACAATATTGTGTGTTGAGCATCTCCTTGGCTGCAATGGTTGAAGACTGGGACAGAAGCTCCCAGCTCTCTGAGCACTCAGGTACCATGCCAGCACCGTGGGCACTCAATCAGTGGGTATTTAGCAGAATTGAATTTAAAAGCAAGAAAAATTTTCTTAAGTTGATTTATGTGGGATGTGTTGCAGAGTTTGGGATGGTCCAGTGAACATTAAGAAGCCTCCCTCCAGAAACATGCACACACCAAAATTTGCATCAAGTTTTAAGTGGTCCTGTTACC
Source organism: Ursus americanus (assembly GCF_024610735.1). Lineage (NCBI taxonomy): Eukaryota > Metazoa > Chordata > Mammalia > Carnivora > Ursidae > Ursus > Ursus americanus. Next base: position 35,846,474 of record NC_142138.1, on the reverse strand, counting down.
CACCTCAGGGGCTGCCATGAACCTCATTTGAGATTTTCATACACTCGAGAGTCTAATGTAAAAATTTAAAAATCAAAGGAAGACCAATGAAGTATCAATAACCAGGGTTATGTCCTCATCTGGCAAAAGGTTAATGGTCTGGCATTTAGATACGACCCCGATATTTACTGTTTAAATGACCTACCTAAAGTTATTTTTTTTCTTCTCAATGTTGTTGTGGCATTTGATGTAATAATTTATATGAAATAGTTACGCAACTCTCCAGAAATGGTATTATTACTGAGAAAATCTAAGCTGCCTATTTTATTTTATGTCTGCTTATTTCTTTTTAGCCTCCTGTTGTTCTTTTCCTCCTCTTTCTTTTTCTCCTCCTCCTCCCTTTCCTCATCTTCCTCCTCCTCCCCTGCCCCTCCACATTCTTATTCTTATTCCTTTGGCTTGGTGTTTGGTGAAAAATATTAGTATTATAGTGGTTGTTCCGTATACATGAAGAGTCATGAGCAATGATAATACCTAAATATCCCATTAGCATTTAAGGGGTAGCTACCAATATGCATTCCTTAGCTCGCATAGTTTATGCAAAAAACTTGGGGTTAGAGCTTAAACGATTGTACATCTCAACACTCCCTTCCATTTATTTTGGGAACATTATACAACAATCTTTTTGTACTTTGTAAAGCTTGCATACTTGGAAAATGGGGATAATAGCAACAGGATTATTTGAGAATTCAAAAGACACTATACTTAAAAATAATACTTTGCAAATTGGAAAGCACTCTGCAAGAGTGACTTACCTTTAGAAAATAAAGATGAGAGAAGGCCAGTCCCACTGCTCTTTCACTGTCTGGATACTAGGAGACTAAAGAGGGCATTTATGATTTTGCCTGCCCAGCCTCTCTAATGAGATCCGAATTGCTCTTCGGATCCTACCCTGTGCCGTCACGTATGGGAATGAGAACTTCTCTGTGCTCTTCTTCGCAGCCACCGTGATGGGACCTGGGTTGGCTCAATCAGAGACTGTCCCTAAAATTTTCCAAATTAGAGTTAACAGAAGAGGAGCTTTGCTTTCAAGGAGACACGCTGGGAAGTTGTAAGTCCGGAGCTTTAAGTGGCCATAGTTTAGCCTCGAGTGAAGAGGCTCTTTTGAGAGGATAAAACCAACATACAACAGGAAGCATGGAGACAGGACAAAATGGATCCTGAAGTGATTTAAATCCCTGACATCCCAGAAATCACCCCAATCCCTGCTTTCTCGAGGCTTGGTTGTTCGAATGTTTCTTTAATGATAGGCTATATTTCTGTTACCTCATTTTCGAAAGGTTCTTTGAGGTGGGTTTCTATCACTTGCATACAGAAAAATGCCAGCTGACACAGATCCTGCGTAGGCACAGAATGGAGCTATCACAATGTCTTTGCCAACCTAGAGATAAAAACCTCTCTGGCCCGGCTATGGTCTGAGGCCAACCAAACCCACTTTGCAAGTTTTGCCTCCCAAGGAAAGCAATATGGTCAGTATCGTCTGCCTAAAAAGCCATCTCCGCAATTTACAAAATAGCGTGTTCCTTAGCCCAGAGCTTGTGTGAGAAAGCACTGGGCATCTTATGAATTCATCATGCTTCTTGCACCTAGAGTGTGTCTTTAAGAAGCCCAGCTGAGGGACACCACATGAATAGGGCAATTTGGATTGATTGGAGAGGAGACAAGCATGAGGAGGAGACAACAGCAGGAAAGAAATGATTTCTGAGCAAGAGTAGATTGCCTCTGTTTGGCTCTTTTATTTAGCCCATGGGACCCAATAATAATTTTCCCCAAGTTTCATATGCCTCTCCAATCCAGTCCTATAATCACATGTATAGCAAGGACTGAATTACTTTGCTTGTCAAAAAGGAGTGTGTTTATAAATGGAGTGCTAACATACTTCTCTGCCCTCAAGTCAAGTGAAGACAGATCCGTCTGAATAGAAATAAGGAATACCTAAAAACTCCTACTTAATGTCAAAACAATCTGGAATTTTTAATTATTCCAAAATCCAATCATAATATTTTGTTTTAAGCCTCACCAGAATTAATCCTGTCATGCTTTTGCATTTGAACTGTGACAAAGCAATATATTTTAATTAAAAAAAAATCAGTTTGGAATCGCCTGTGTAAACCTATCTATAGGATGTGTCACCCTCAAAACACAACAGATACAGAGACTAGGAACAAGTATAAAAATAGGCTTTAATTGTCCCTAAAGCCTGGGTACTCTTTCAAAATGCCACAAAATAAAATACTACTTCAGAATTTCTTGGGCCTATGTAGTACAAATCTTCTACAGGAATTCCTAAAAGTGATGGTCTTTCATCCCCTCCATCAGCACCTGCTTCTGATGCCTACCTTCACCTACTCCACAGTTGTCACTGTACTTGTGTTTCCGATGTTCGATATTCCAGAACTTTCTCCATGCTTAAGGAACCAGCTAGTCGAAGGGATTCTGCTTGTTTGTTCCTATCTTTAGGTATTTAAAAACCATTTTGTTCTGTTAGCCCCTTCTCAGTTTCAAGAGTCTCTGCAATTAAATGAATTTATAGAAATGGTTGCTAATTCCTTACTGTTGTACTCATTTTTCTCTAGGTATTTTTATATACATGTCTAAAATTAATCTTTAAGGTAATTATCATTTGCACACGCTACACCTCTTAGGTCTTCACATACGCATTAAAAATCCCTGATATTTTAACATTTAGTTTTGAACTTCGTTTTATAGAAAACAAGCTTTTCTTTCCTTCAGTTGTCTAATTTTCTACTAGTATTTGTACTATACATTTTCCCGGTAACTCCACTGTACTAAAGATAGATTTATAGGTGTCGTTAGAACAAACAACTGTGTCATTATAAGTGTCATTTAATAGATTTTTATTTCTCTCTTTCAATTTTCCCTAGGTCTACTCAATTTTTTTTAGACAATTAGATTTTAAACATTATCCTTCAGGTTTCCAAACTGTATTGATCTAAATATGATTCATGTTGTCAATTGAGTTTTTAAAAATTTATCAGCCTGTGTTCACACATAATTCAAGATGGGTATAGTTTTCTACTCTTTTGCCCTTTTGCCCTGCATAATGTATAGTAAATCTGTAAGTACAAGTAGCTTATGTCAGGGTGAATTATTGAACTAAAAGTTTAATATATGATCTGGAGAAAATACAACATTTTCACTGAAGGCAAACAATGAATCTCTTCGGGGCAATTCAAGTTGACTCCTTAGATGCTCACTTCAAGTGTTTTGTTTTGTTTTTTAAGACATGCAGTTATATATCTATATCTTTATACTTATGAGTATATTTCATTTTGCTGTTAATAGAAGTATTATAGAGGGGCACCTGGGTGGCACAGTGGTTAAGCCTCTGCCTTCGGCTCAGGGCGTGATCCTGGCGTTATGGGATCGAGCCCCACATCAGGCTCCTCTGCTGTGAGCCTGCTTCTTCCTCTCCCACTCCCCCTGCTTGTGTTTCCTCTCTCGCTGGCTGTCTCTCTGTCGAATAAATAAATAAAATCTTAAAAAAAAAAAAAAAGAAGTATTATAGAAAATGTTAAAGAAGACATTATGTTTCTGTAGAAACTTTAAAATATGTTGGTGTGCAAATGACACAACTAATCTACTGTTTATGTTGACTCTCCTATGACTTCCATTCATGTTTTCCAAACATTTTCCCCACAGCATAATTTTATTTATTATGTCAATAATACATAGCACATTTGTACATTAAAATGAAGTAGAAGCATGTAAGAAAAATGTGAATATCCCCATTTATTCATCATTCCCCCAACCTCACACATGCATACACATGTACACATACCTCACACCCAACTGCTGAATCCTGCTTCCTTCCATAAGATCACTTCTGTGGTGTAATGTGCTTCCTTCTGGAATATTTCCATGTATTTAAATACCCATATGCAATTAACCCTAAATATATTTCTGCTTGCTTTGTTTTGACTTGCTGTGAGCTTATAGCTAGCATGTTCATGCTTTCCATTGCTCTTTCCACTCCCTGGAATTTGGGTCCCCAAGATGGACAGTAGGCACAGTTCCTCAATCTAATCTTTCCCTTTATTAAGACCTTTCCTAGCTCCCCTGTTAAGAACTGAAACTTCCTCTCTTCTGTATATTCTCCTCCATACCATCCTTGTCCCTGATTATGTGTCATTAGAGCTCATATCACCTTATAAGTGACATGTTATATAATTTATGTTTTTGTTGTTCTGTACCCACTAGAATGCAAGATCCATCTGAGCAGATTTTTTCATCTGGTTCATTTATTACTATGTTCTCAGCACCTAGAATAGTGCCTAATGCAAGAAAATATTTATTATGTTAATGAATGAAAATTGTGGTCACTAAAAGTGATCGCTTTGGAGCCAGATTGCCTAGATTCAATCCTAGCTCCAACATCCACTAGTTGTAGGATCCGGGAAACTTAAAACTCTTTGTTCTTTGGTTTCCTTTTCAGTACTATAAAGATAATAATAACACCTATCATCCAGGTTGTAAGAATTAAACATAGACACAGGGCAGTGCCAAATGTTTATAACCCTCACTAAATAGTTAGCGAGTAAATGTTGACAGTGGTAGTTGTAATATCAGAAGTAGTAATCCTGTGTAACTAGCTCTTTCATTCAACAACGGCATTAAATACAGGTCTACTCACATTTTTATTGCTACGGAGCACCCCATTGTATGGATTTATTATAATGTACATAACCACTCCCCTATTGTGGGCATAAAAGTCCCCACATTTATATGTTACAGAAAAGTTGTAATTGCAAATGATATTCTTTTTTTTTTAAGATTTTATTTATTTATTCGACAGAGATAGAGACAGCCAGCGAGAGAGGGAACACAAGCAGGGGGAGTGGGAGAGGAAGAAGCAGGCTCATAGCGGAGGAGCCTGATGTGGGGCTCGATCCCAGAACGCTGGGATCACGCCCTGAGCCGAAGGCAGGCGCTTAACCGCTGTGCCACCCAGGCGCCCCTGCAAATGATATTCTTGAACATTATGTTTGTATATAAATTTATGTAATGCATGTCATATGCATGTTATATGTTATATGAATCTCTTGGTCAAAGAATAAGACTCTTTCAACATTCTCTCTCTCTTTCTCTCTCTTTCATTTGCCTTTGCTTTACAGATATTTTGAAAGGCTAATCAATTGAACTATCAAGTATTTTATTTATGACTTCTAGATTTAAAGATTATAAACTCTTCTATATTTTCTTCAAATGTTTTTATTGTTTCTTTAATTGGGCACTTAAATCCATTTGGTAGATTTGGTGTTTATATGTGTAGCATGAAGTTGGGATCTGATTTAGTTTTTCCTTATAAAGAAATAGCTTCATTGTTGCCACATAATGTATTGAAAACTGTTTTCTTTCCTCACATAGTTGATATTATATCTCATTCATATGTTGTATCCCATATACTTATGTTTGTTTCTGCACTTTGTCTTTTTATTAATGTCCTCATATATTCATATGCAAGCAGCATACTACTTTAATTACTATAGCATTACAGTTTGTTATGAAACCTGTTTGGGTTTTCCTTTTTAATTTTGCATATCATGCTTTCAGTAAAGTAAATTCTTGGGAATTACTGAAGTCTAGATTAACTTGAATAGTATTACTGTCCATATTTTTCTAAAAATATTTAGTATCAATTTTACTTACTAATATTTGCAAAAATAATTATTTCTTATCAACTGTAATACTACTGAAAAAATTCATATTAGTTTTAATATTATAATAATTTATTAAGCATTCTCAAATAATCTTCATAAAGAATCACACATCAAAACAAACCTTCTAGACCAAGGTTTCTCAACTTTGGTCCTGTTGTCATTTGGACCAGCTAATTATTTGTCCCGTCTTGTTGTATGTTGCCTCTATGAGACTATCTTCAGCTGTAAGGACACACATAAGCTGAAAGGGAAGAGATAGAAAAATATATTCCAAGCAAACAGAAACCAAAAGAGAGCAGAGTTATCTCTACTTGTATCAGACGAAATAGTCTTTAAGTCAACAAATAGACAAAGAATAAAGATAAAAGGGCCATTTCATGAGAAGGATATAACAATTGTAAATGTATATATATATACACAACATCAGAGCACATAAATATGTTAAGGAAATATTAACCTATGTGAGGGTGAAATAAATGGCAATGCAATAATAGTAGTGGACTTTACTACCCCACTTTCAACAATGGATAGATCAATCATCCAGACAGAAAGTAAGGAAATCACGGACTTGAACACAACTTTAGACCTAATGGACCCAACAGACGTATACAGGATGTTTCATCCAACAGCAGCAGAGATACCAAAAATACGATTTTTCGGCTAATTTCTGTCTTTCAGTGTGCCGTTTACATGACAGTATATGCTCAAAGAGTTTACTGCCTTTTTAAACTCCTGTGATATTGTGATATAATAGAAATGTAAAGTTGGCCTTCTTCCCTGTGTCCTGACACAGAGCTACGAAACTTTTGGAATGTTTGCGGTAGGGGTAAGATCATCTTTTGTTATCCGTTACAAGCCCTTTTCAACCATACCTGAGTTTATGTCATTGAATTAAATCTTGGAGGATGAGAGCATGTTGCCAGAGGAAACAACCATCTGATTAGAGGGTGGGAACTTTCAGCTGCATCCTCAGATCTCCAAGGAGGGGAGGGGGCAGGAAATTGTGCTCAATCAGTAATGGCCAATATTTAATCAATTATGCCTGTGTAATGGACTCGCCATAAAAACTCTAAGCAATGGGTTTCAGAGACCATCCAGTTACTGAACACATCTAGCTACGTGCTAGGAGTGTGGCACATCTGGAGAGAGTATGGAAACTCTGTACCCCTTCCTCCATATCTCCATATCTAGCCCTACCCGTCCCTTCTATCTGGCTGTTCCTGAGGTGTATCCTTTTATAATAAACTGGAATCTTGTAAGTAAACTATTTGCCTGAGTTGTCTAGCCTTTCTAGTAAATTATCGAACTTGAGGAGGGGGTCACGGGAACCCCCAGTTTATAGCTGGTTGGTCAGAAGTACAAGTGACAACTTGGGACTTGTAATTAATGTTTGAAGTGGGGGAGTCTTGTGCAACAGCCCTTACTTAGTCCGCAGAGTCTAAACTAACTCTGGACAGTTGGTGTCAGAATTGGGTTAAATTGTAGGACACCCAGTCTTTGTCCACTGAGAATTAGAGAGCTGTTTGGTGTGGAAATACCACACTTCTGGTATTACGAGTGTTGAGAATATAGAGAGAAACAGGATAGTTTACCTTTAACTCCACACTACATGATAGGACATTCTGGGAACAAAGAATACTATCAAATGTGCTTGGGTATTGCTAAGGCATTTTGGAAGTGCAGAAATCTTTGCTTTTAGTTTAAATTTGGCTCTTTCCTGGAAGCCTGCCTTTGATCCCATTCCAAAATTCCCTTGATTGTTAAACAGTACATTCCTATATAAGAGGATGCGGGTGAACCTTATCAGAAAGAATTTTACTGGCCTAGACTAGAGAAAAGTATCCAGCGAACCTACCAATTTATTCTTTTTGAAAATGATTTCAATTTTATAAACTCTATAAAACTGATTTCCTAAATCTCAATGATATCTCTAAAGCATTCGGAATTTCTTTAAATCGATGATTTTACAAAACACTGGAATACTCGTCTCTTTTATAAATCACTTCTTAAAATCTTAGCAAGCATTCTTAGTTCAAGTTCAGTGAATCAGTTTGAAAAACTTGAAAATAGAACACGATGGTGTTGGCACTAGATTATGGGCCAGATGATTTGGAGCTATCCTAAGATCAAAAACTATCAAAGAGCAAAATCTTTGCCCCCAAGCAGCTGTCACTCAGATTCATTATTTTGTCCAAAAATGAGGATCCAGTGTACCATTATATCCCTTTCACAATTTGTGGGTGGAGAAGAGGGTTTTGAAAATGACTAGAAAAGGAAAAAATAATAAAATGAATTTATCTTAATGTACATGCCCTCTTGCCTGTGAATTGGCAGAATTGTATTTACCTACAGAAAAAGCATCCCTTAATATATTTCCAGCCTTGATCTAACAGTAGGGAAAATAGTCTAGTGTTAACATCAGCTGGAGTACTGCCCAAACCTTTTCTCTTACGCACAGTTGCTGTCCATGCCTGCAACACCCAGCTGGGAGACCACCTTCATAGTAAGTGTGGCCAAGATCAGGGCTATGTGTCAAGCACTGGTAGGCCTTGTAAGCAACCAAATAGAAGTTTCCTTGTGGATTCAAGCCAGTTTCCCACAAGTCCCTACCACCTCTCTTCAGCAATTTTTCAACCTAGCCGGCAGTGTAAGAGAGGGAGAATTTCCCTAAACTGAGATATTCTCATTCCAGGCTTTTGAACATGCTATTGCTTTACCTGGAATACACTTTCTTTTTCTATATTCAGAAAATCACTATCACCCTTTAAATCTCAGCTTTAACATCCCTTTTTTACAGAGATTTCCCTACCTGCCCACTTAGGCAGGAGATACCCTATATGTTTCTGTTATAGTTTATATTTTCCTGATTTTCTTAGTTAGAAAAATTTATTCACACATACTCACAGAAGGGTAAAGAAGACTATAGGAAATTCACCCAAAACTGAGAATTAATTAACATTTAATTTTATTTCCTTCTAGTGTTTTCTTCTGTATGGAGTTCACTTTGATGTCTACGCCTAGTCCTATTTACCAGTATCCTGCCCTGACCTAAGAGAAATATTGTCATGAGTTTGACTGACATACTTCAAATCCACTCCTAATTTTTATACGCACATAGACACAAAAACACCACTAACAATAATATACCATTGCACTATATATATTGCAAATTTACAAAAATATACCATTTTGTTATAGAAAGCATGTTTTTTAAATATATCCATGTTGATAGTTATAGACATAGCCCATTCTTTTTAATTACTATGGCTTATTATGTAATTCTTCTTGTCTTTTGCATGTATGTACTGAATCTTATTGACTATTTATTTCTCAGAAAACTTCATAAAGTTATGAACTCTGTTCACCATTGTTTCTTTCATTGCATAGCACAGTGCCTGCTATGCTATTGGTAAACTGTAGATTACTGAATCAGGTTTGCTCTTACATTTACCTTGAAACAAGTTTATATATATATGTGTGTGTTTGGAAATCTGATTATTAGGTTGCCCCTCTTGCTTTTACTAAAGATTGTGGAATCATTCAGAGAACATGTTGATGAAATTTTATTGACTTATGTCTTTGGTCTTAATTTAGAGGGATTTTTGAGAGCCTTTTAATGTTATATACTGCTGGGTAACCAGTAAGTTATGGTAAGCTTGCTCAAAATGCCTGCTGAGTGCAGGAGAGCTCCTGAATGGGGTCAGTCCTGACTTACATGACTCTGGACACACTACTTCAGCTCTCTCTACAAACTTCAATTTTATCTGTCAGATGTGGTGGAAGGTGATAATACTTCACTTCCAGGACTGAAATCAAATAACCCATGTCAAGCTGTTACACAGTGCCCAGTATACCATATGAGTACAATGAACACTGGTGATTACACAAATTGCAAATGATTAAAATTCTCTACATTCTAAAATGCTGAGCAATGCCGTAAATAAACTTCTGTTGTGGGATGATCTCATTATGCTTTCTTTGAGAGAATTTAGAAACTTACTTTAAAGTTCACAACTAATACTCCCCATGCCCCTCCTATAAAATATCATAGTGCAAAGAGTAGAGGCTTTGGACTCAGTTAGACCTGAGTTCAAGGAACTAATAACTGGTTGACATTAGCCAAGCTAGTTTGCCTCTATGAGACTCAGTTTTTCATCTTCTGATCAAACATTCTATCAGGGAGTGTCAGACTTCCTTAGCAATCTATTATCATTATTCTGTCTGCCTCCAGCCTATGATAGAGGAACCCTGATATAAAAGTAAGGACAAAACAGAATTATCAAAACACGCACTGTGATACTAGTGAGGGAAGTTTTTGTGAATTAATCAAAACCTTTACAATAAATCTGGATGGTGTCTTCTTTTTCTTTCCACTTCTATATTTGCTGTGGCTTATGTGGCTAGGTTGGCAGTAGGGATTTGGGATCACTCCCCACCCATAAATCAAAAGTAGGAACTAGATTGAAACCAAATAAAACATACAGGGAGCAGAAATCTCAAGCAGCATTAAGACCAAGCCTTAAAGAAGGGAGGTGGGTCCTCAGGAACCTTGTGTGGTTGTGGTTCAGCCCCCATTAAGGCAGTATACCACACACAGATATGGGGCAGGTACTTGAGCTGTAAATAAAATGTGTACCCTTGCTTGTAGTGACTTTGTCTATAGAGCCTTTGGGAACCAAGTAATGTATGGACAGTTGGTGGCTGGATGAAATTGTAAGGTCTTAGGGTCCATGGCTTCACAATTTACTTTACCATGGACCTCATATTACCACCAACTTCAGAGATGGTATGGATCTAAATGAAATGATATACAGGAAGTATTTTTGTTTATTCTCTTTTGCTACAAGTTCTCATTCTTAAGGATCTTGATAGGAGCAAATTCTACGTAAAATGTCAAAGTGAGTGATGTTATCTTTGGCATTCTCCCTTCTACTTCTTTGTCCCCTGATGTTTTATCTTCTCTCTGCTCATTTTTTCAGATTCTTTGTCTAGCTACACCCAGGAGTAGGGTTTCTCATTTGTTTGTTTCACCTTTGTAAATATGAGACTGTAGGCAGCCCATGAGTAATCGGGAATGTCAGCACCCTTGAGCAAATAGTAACATTTAGCAAAGTTCTTGCTATCCAACCAACTAATCATCATGTCTTATCCAAAAATCTGCCTGCTGCAGTTATGATTGAGTATAGACTCTTTAAGAAAGAATTTGCCTCTCTACCCACTCACTCAGAATAAGCTATTATAAAAAACAAGCATCTACTAATAAGATACCCTTTCATAGATATTTTATTTTAAGAGAGGATTATTGAAGATTTTAACAGGATTCAAATCAATGAGTTTCTATGTTGAATTTCAAGTATATAGTCTGATGGGAGTGATTAAGTTTTCTAGGCTATAGAAATTGCTCAAAGAGGAACAAATGAATGAGAGATATTTCGGAATGGGACACCTTGATAGAATCCCTTAAACCACTTAAAGATGGTACACCTGGACTCGATGGCTATTTCAGAAACTAAAAACTCTAACTTATCTTCTACATATCCTTATTTTCCAAGAATGCCCGTGGGAGATCTGGCAGAAAAACACATACCAGGGTGGTAGAGGGGAATGAGTCACTGACCTTGTGTGATACCTGGAATGCGACCTGCAGACTGGAGTACACCTCTCTTTTAAAATATTTCGTTCTTACAAAGTTTGTGTGCATTTATGGCTTTAAGGCAGGAATTCTCTCAGGCTTAAGACGTAAATTAAAGCCATGCAGTGTCAACTTCAATAAGGGCCTTGGTTTTTCAAATTTTTTGACTTCCACTTAGAGAGACAACACTGCACTGGGAGGTTACTCTTTTTGATCAGTCTCAACATTTTTCCAGCCATTTTCAACTCCCCTTCAAAAGAATCTCCCACTAGAATTACATGAATATTGTGCCCCCAAGGTGAATGCAATGTTTGGAACAACAAAATATTGATTTCCCATTGTGTAACTTCCATTTAATTTAAACCAAAATGCAAGAAGGGGAAAGAGTTGGTAAGAAAGTACACTGATGTAACCCTTTCCAGTGATCCTTAAAAACTTCACACATTTCCAGTGTTGAGTTTTGTTGACAGATACTTATTTCAGTCACATTTTGGCCCTATATATCTTTTCAAATTCTGGTTTTAAAAAATCTGAAATCCTTCTTAGAGCTTGGCTTCTCTAGTCCAGGGTGATTACAATTAGGTAAGATAAGCATTAAACCCTAGCAGCCCAATTCAGTCTAATTCATTATAGTTGGTTTAATTCTTAGGACTTATTCTAAAATAGCCTCTAAACTTATTGGCCTTTCCATAAATGTATGAAAATAACAGTTCTATACCACCTCCAGCAACATGTACTTTGTCTTTCAACCTGGTTATTCCAGTCTAAGAGTAATTTGAAAACTTCTTGAGCAATGTTCTACCATTTTGTATATTCTATTTTCTTGCTAAACATTTCCTGATCTGCTTTTCTCCTCATCCCCAAAGATCAGAAGCATTTTTCTATGATATTTTTCTCAACTAACATTATTTTATAAAGCTATAGTAAGTAAATTTATCATTGGTTATTTTTCTCAGCTTTTTCTCTACTTTACTTACCTGGGTCATTGAAGTCCTTACATCTGATTACTTTAGACAGGAGATATACTGGGTATTTTTCTCAGATTTTATAATTTTTATCACTTGATGGATAAGGTAGTCATTCTTCTCATTATTAACTTCCAGATTTTTAATACATTCATTTGTTAATTCACTCATTTAAAGTGTCATTTAATAATGAAAAAAAAAAAAGAATTTACCTCTACCGGACCATGCTAAAAGCACTTTATAAACATCATTGTATATACTTTTCACAATAACTTTAGGAAGTTAGTTCTACTGTCCTCATTTTACAGGTAAAACTGACTCAGAAAACTTAGATAATTTACCCAAACTACCCAGGTAAATAGTAAAAGCAGAACTATAACCAATAATCTTCACTTTCAAAGCCTGAGTTTTAGCTTCCATACTATCCTAACTTTATCAGTGGGTCACTATTGTGAGACATGATGTTTGTAAAAAGAGAAAAATAAATTTAGAAAAGACACTGTGTTTTCAAAACTTGCAATAGAAGAAAAATCTATATACAGCAAAAACTATAATACCTGTTATAAAAATGACACAAGCGTGGGAAAGATAAAATTTCATCACAATAGAGGCTGAAAAGATTCCTGATATTCAAGATGGTGGGTCATATGAGACTTTTTACAAAAAGGAGAAAGAAAAGGTAGGTCAAATTTATTCACATAATTGCACAGTTCAAGAGTAGATCAGGTGTCAGAGAAGCTTGGTCCTATGTTTCAGTGTTAAAACCAGACCCCGTTTTTTTCCTCTTCCCTTTCTCTTAGACATTTCTTCAGTCTTGGTGTCATTCTCCTCTGTGGTTACAAAGCTCTGAGGTAGCTCACTTCTAGGTTTACATCCAGCAAGAAAGAAAAAAATTCTTTCCTCATTAACCTAATCAAAAGACATGGAATTTGGCGGGGGGGGGGGGGGGTCATGATTGGCCTGACTTGAGTCATCTGTCCATCTCCTAAACCAATCACCGTTTTGCAGAGAAGAAGGTATGTTATTTGGCTTAATTTAATTAGAGAGATTATTGCTGAGTTTTGGATGGGATCAGTTAGACTTAAAGCACACAGCAGACAGACTCAGGATATTATCAGAAAAGGGAAAAGAGTAATGTCAGTCACTAAGGATTTGTGCCTTAAGATCTCATGATTTGTATATGCTATGTCTTAAAAAGGAAAAAAAGTGATATTTAATCATTTAAAATTGTGAAAAAGTGGCAGTCTGGTAGTCTTAAATCCATTTACCAATATGCTTTTTATTGGTTTCGGTATGTAATGATTCTTTATGAATTAACAATCCACTATCATGAAAACATGGCTTATAAGTACATCTTCTGAGTTTTTCTTTGCTCTTGCTGTTCCCTTCAACTGAACTACTTTCCCTCACTCCTCTAGATGCTCAACAAGCTAAAGAGCACAGCTTAAACTTACCCTTAGAATGTCTTTCCTGCCACCTTTCCCCAGAGTGCTGTCTAATTCTAGTCGTATTTAATATCACTGCTTGTACCATTAGTTATTTGTCTTTGTGTATATGAGTTTTCTCTTCCATCTGATAATAATCTTCCTGAAGTCTCTCCCTGAATATCCAGGATAGTTATATACTAAAAATCAAGGGCATTTGTAATTGCAATTAC